>NC_141151.1:89200335-92065335 GCF_053477565.2 Lygodium microphyllum
AAAGGATCACTTGGGAGTGCCATATGTTGTCGACATGAAAAGGACTTAGGAGTATAATCATAGTCCAAGTCTAGGCTTTAGCACGACTCAATGACGAATCATGAGAGTATGGCGTACCTAGCCTCGAAGATGAGTCATCAAGTCTTTAGGAAAGTCGATAAGTAGGGTTTCTCTTTCTTGAACTTTTCTTGGTGATGTAGGAAGCTATGCCTTGTTTTTTGTATATGATCATAACATATGTGTATTAAAAGAACAACAGGATTATATGGTCTGATGCGTCCATGTATAAACCGACATTCTCTTTTTCTATTAATACCAGTGTTCACTAAAATTTGAGGTTTAATATAAAGTGAATTGCAAAATGTAAAAAAAAATTCAAAATTGAAAAAAGGTTTAAACCTTGAACTTTTAAACAATTTCAGTTACAAAAATGGCAAATACATGTAATTTGATTCAAAAATCTCAGCAAAATTTTAGTTAGAAGTTTTTATATCTGCTACCAAAAATGTTTTTAGTGAACACCGATTAACACTATACACTTTGTTAAGTAGTCTACATTGGATAATGACAATATTGATTGTAAGGTCGTATCATAGAAGTTGTAATTTATTAGTGTAATGAGAAAGATGTGTTTTAATTTATTTTTGCACAATGCACGAGAAAGAGGGATAGTGCGTGTCACTGTGGTACAAATTTCAGTGGCGCATGGTTGCCTGCAGCTCAAGATGTTGATGGTTCAAGCAACCCAAAGGCCTACCCAAAAATCTCAATTCTTGAGCAATTCTTGAATCTCCTGAAGGATAAGTCTAATTCTCAAGTCATCTTCATGGTCTTCTTTAAACTCCTTATTGTATTTACACCCTTACCTCATGCTTGGGGAAGTTACGATATGTATATCCTCTACATCACGTGCGTTCAAGGACTATTTATAAATATCCTTATATGTGAATTTTTATTGAATAAAGCATAACCCTTTTCTATTCAATCCGTAAATAACCCCTTTATATTATAGTGTGCTCACAGAATGGGACCAAATTGCATATGCCTCTAGCATGAGAGTACACCTCCTTATATTCACGGATGATGGTTACATGCCAAGAACCCTTGAGTGTCCTCCCACACTAGGTGGACATAGACACCTACTGGTCACACACACCACACCTCCTCCCTTAGGGGAAAAAAAGATGAACGTTGTTTTTAGACTCGACTGGACAACTTGGAGCTATCTCTTCCAATGCTTCATCTAGGGGGAAGGACTTACATCTAAGGGACTCTGGGCCAGACTCGACTCGACTAAGGGCTAACATCATGCCGAATATCATCAAGGCATGGAACAAATACATCTTGCTCGTGCAAACATTAGGTCGATATCCCAATGTGATGGACAAGACGAGAAACAGCTATGGATAGAGTCATATAAATAGAGATGTGACACAACATACATCTTCATTATCTTCTGGGGTTGGCTGTGGGAGCATGGACTTATTGAAAACTTAACTTAGAAAGACTAAGTATAAGGGAAAAGGTGACTATCAAATATCAAAGTGAGACAGAGGCAAGATGTGAAGGGAATGACACACGAAGCATTCCTAAAACTTGAGGTGCACCAACCAAGTAGCTCTTCTAGTTATTTGTTGCTCCAGAGGTTGTCATCATGAAGAGGTTGTCATGAGTTGTTGAAGGCGGGAAGGGTCTACAAGAGCATCAGAGAGAACTTTCGGGCACAATGGACTGCTTTGAGGACTCCTTGCTTTGACCTTGCTTTCGAAACTACCAGATGTTGAGTTCTTAGCACCACTACATGCTTGCATGTCCTCCATAACACGGCCATTGTTGTTATTATAAGCTAATAATTGCAAATTCCCACAAACGTGGTCTTCATCTTCATCACAACTTGCCCAAAATCTTATGGCCATTACTGCACATTATGAGCAAAAGAGATCCTGCTGTGGGTAGAAGTCGAGGGTGCTACTGAGTGCCATGGTAGTAGTGCTAAAAATGAAGGTTTGTGCTAGTTGTGGGGCAAAGGTGGGAGTTTCCTTCTTAAGGACTGCCTTCTTTAGCATTGTAACTTGTTTGGTGTTGTCACACTGATGATGTGGAGGGGGTAGCCGGAGCAAGAGCAGCAGCTAGCATAGACTTCACAGGTAGGGGACTCAGGAGTTGCAACTCTTTTCCGTGATGTTTCCTTCTTGGGGGTTGGCTTCTTGGGTATTGCTTTTGCCTTCTTGAGTGTAGGCTTGGACTTCTTGGTGTTGAGATTTAGCAATCACACTCACTAAATAGCCTCTTTATATGGAGCTTCAAGGCCAAGGACATGCATGCTAACCTATCCCATATGCACAGTGGTGCCTACTGCAGTTTCCTACTTTCCTATAAAGCATTGTACTTGCTTCCTTTTCTTAATGCAATGATAGTACTCTTTTCTTTTCAGTGAAGTGTCAATATCATTGTCCACATACACAAGATTGTGTTTATGAGTCCAAGTCTCAATCTTGGAACCTAATTCACTTGTGTGACAGTCAGTGTCTAAGTCTATGTCTACATGAGTTTTCTTCCCGTCTTTGAACCACCATAGCCATGCTCTAGATCCATGTTTCACAACATGGTATCAGAGCCGAGTGCTCGGCTTAGCTCTCCTCTGCCCTCTCTCAGCTCATGTTAAGCTCTGGTCAGCTTAGTTTCATCCCATGACTTCATCTCCCAACTCTACCTTCACTTAAGCTTCCATGGCAGCCATAGCCAGCAGCACCCTGTCAGATTGAGCCGCTTATATCTCACTCCACAGGTCAAATATCTTGGAGCTTCCTTCTATAAAAGTGTTCCCCAACTCAAAAGCTTCCCTGTATCACATCAATCCATGACATTTGGCTATCTGAAGCTCAGCATTGTGAAAATTCCCAATCACTGCCATAGTCTTCAACTGTGACCTACAGGACATACCCTCCATGGAGCCTTCATATCTCTCTCTCTAGAGCATATCTTCATGAACTCTCTTCTAGACATATCTTCTCTACTTAGGGCGCTCCCTCCTGGCACAAAAATCGACCACATTGAGGATCAACCAACACGGCATTGTAGAAATTCGTGGCTGTTGACGAAATCTGCACCTGATCTGTCCGTCCGCTCTGTGCGCGCCATACATGCTGCGATCTTGACGAGGAGGATAGGGTTTTTGAAGAGCTTGAAGTAAGCTTCATTTCTATAAAAAAAGTTTTCAAAATGATCAACTACAACTCCTGCAATCTGCAAAAAACCAGGCCCCTATCTGAAACCCTAAACTGTCAGCCATAGTCGGTTTCATCAAAGCTCAAAAATCTCATCATTTTCTCTCTTTCCACCTGGAGCAACCCACTGCCACTCTGATCTATTGTTCCAGCACCAAAACAGGGAGGGGAAGGATCTTGAAAGATTGAAGGACGACCGAACGGCCCCGAACAAGAAGATTCAAGCTCAACATCAACACTGACATAGTGTGTTTTCACACTGTCATTACCTGTGTCTCTTAACACATTGTAATCTGCTCTTCCACTAATAAAATCTCAGAATTCTGGAGTTGATTTGCTGCTTCAGCCATCCAACATGGGAAAAGACTCTCCAAATGCTCGGTTCAAGGAAGTTGGGTTTCACACTTGGCAAACCCGCATCAAGCTCATCCTGATGAAGAAGGGTCTTTGGGCCATCACAAATGGCAAAGAGAAGAAACCTCGATATGTGGACCTTGCAGTTACTTGGCAGAAGAATGATGACAAGGCACAAGCCATCATCAAACTGGAATTGAACGACAGCTACATCCATCATGTGGATGCCTCTAACACGTCCCATGACACTTGGGATAAATTGGATACCCTATTTGGTGCACAGTCAAAGTCGTCTAAGTATGGTCTATTAATTGATTTTTTTCGACTTGATATGAAGTCTCATACATCCCTGGCATCCCATCTGAACTACATGGAAATCCTGCTTACTCAACTTGCAGGAATAAAGCTAAAAATGGATGAAGATGTTTGTATTGGTGTCTTGTTAAAAAGTTTGCATCCTGCTTATGATAATGTATCAACCACTCTAACCAATATGCCTGATCCTCAACTTGTTGATATTAAATCCTCTCTGCTAGAGGAAGAAAAGAAACTTAAAAGCAAAGAAGAGCTTAGCACTTCAAATGATGAACAAATGTTATATGTAAACAACAGATACAAAGGTAAAAAGGAACCGCTCTTCTGTGACTTCTGCAAAAGGACCGGACATACTGAGAAGTTCTGTCATGCTAGGAAGAGGTCCCAAAAGGCCTATCTTGCAGCTGTGAAAGAAGAAGAAGACCATGGACCAAAAGATGAAGAAGAAGATGAAGATGAAGACCACCAGGATCGGAAGGACAAGACTCATTAGTCCTTCTACTCTCATTACTCTGATAGACTATTTTAAAAGCCTTGTATTTCCTTGCCCTAATGCTTCCTGCCATAAGCTTTGTAAACTCCTCATGTAACTTGGCATTACAGTCCCTGTACACTTTATGAGGCCCCTGTTACAGCCTCTGGATGCCCATCATGTTTTGGTGCCCACACTTAGTCTTTTCTGCGACAGCCTCTGGTGACTACCATGTTTGTGGTGTGCCCACACTTTGCAGGTGGTTCTCATTACAGCCTCCACACACTTTGTGCCTTTCTAGTTGTGATTGAGGAGGGGTGTTGAGATTCAGCAATCACACTCACTAAACAGCCTCTTTATATGGAGCTTCAAGGCCAAGGACATGTAGGCTAACCTATCCCATATGCACAGTGGTGCCTACTGCAGTCTCCTACTTTCCTATAAAGCATTGTACTTGCTTCCTTTTCTTAATGCAATGATAGTACTCTTTTCTTTTCAGTGAAGTGTCAATATCATTGTCCACATACACAAGATTGTGTTTATGAGTCCAAGTATCAATCTTGGAACCTAATTCACTTGTGTGACAGTCAGTGTCTAAGTCTATATCTACATGAGTTTTCTTCCCGTCTTTGAACACCAAAGCCATACTCTAGATCCATGTTTCACAACACTTGGGTGGCGCGCTCTTCTGCATCTTCTTCTCTGTAGTGTTACAACTATATATATCATCTCTCACTTGACTTGGGTCTCACCTATATATACTAACTCTACATCAATATGAATCATTCTTTGGGAGCATGTCTTGTGTATCTCTCGCGTACTCTCTCTCTCTCCTAACATGGTATCAGAGCTATGGATGCGTAGCAACAACAAGGAAGATAAGTTGTTTCATTGTTTATAGTTGATTGAATTCTTTGCACAAGTGATGATTTGATACATGAACTTGTTCAAATTAGAAGTATTAGTTAATTTTGTTAATCCCGAATTAGAATTCGTTAATCATTTGTCTTTGTTAATGACGTTGATTACGACAAGCAAACATCTTGTTATTTTTAGCGATGTTTTATTCTCGTTCACGTTCTTTGTTTGATCGAAATAGCACTTTTCTTATATGCATCATCTCATCTTGCACGTTACATCTCTCTATTTTGAGATTTCTTTTTAGTCACTTAATACTTTTCGTCGTTCTTACGTGCATCTCCCTATTTTGATTGTCACGCATCTCAACTATGCTCGTCTTGTCCATGGTTTGCAGATTATGCAATCTCATCTTATTTGTTTTCTCTCGAGATACAGGCATGGCCAATTGCGTAATTATTAACGGATATTCTTGAAGGTGACGTAATTGTTTTCCATGATGCTAATTCTTGCAGGTGATGAATTATTTGATATTGTTTTGGGCGACCTGTCTTGCCCAGTTCAACCTATTGATGTGATGAATGACAATTCTCTGATTACTAATGGCCCGTTATTTAAACAATGAAAAATTGATCATACTGATTGGATTCGTCATGACAAAGCGGCTTGTCGTTATATATTGTCTGCACTTCCTGACTCACTTATGTTGGATGTCTTTCATCTAGAAACCTCTCATGCTGTTTGGGAGTATCTTATCTCAATGTTTGAGAAGAAATCGGTCACCGAAATTTTATATCTCCAAACTCGTTTGAAGAATCTTCGATATAAGGTTGGTACTTCTATGCACTCTCATATTGAGGCTTTTAAAGACATTATCAATCAGCTTGGTGCAGCTGGTGCTCCTGTTGCTAAAAATCAGATTGTTTCTCAACTTCTTCATACCATCAAAGATCCTTTATATGACAATATCATCACTATTTTTTCTAACAAGTATGATATCCACTTTGACAAAGCATGTATATCTCTTCTTGAATATTCTCAACGTCTTGAGCATCATTTGGAAAAATCTGATGCTGTTTTGGTCACTTGTGAACAAAGGGATTTTGATGTTGCTTTTGTTGCTTGCAAGCGTCCCGCTTCACGTTTTCAACAGGGTGGACACCCTAATCAAGGTGGTAAATCTTCTCGTCTTGCTTATCCTAACAAACATTGTTCTTATTGTGATAAGAAAGGCCATGTGGCTTCTGATTGCTGGGCATGTCAATATGATGAGGAGCATGGAGTTACTTTAAAGCAACCTCGCTTGTCCAAAATGTTTCCTCCTTGTGATTATTGTGCACATACAGATCATCCATCTCGTCGTTGTTATAAACACATATATGATGAAGAACATTCTCAAGCTTATATTGTTCAACAAACTACAACTGATGATGATCATACTCACCAGGAGCTCAATTTCGTCCATCATGATATCTCTCCAGAAAAGGTACTTCATGTTCATGATGGTTCTCTATTCATCGTTGATTCAAGTGCCACTAGAAACATGACATACCAATTTCAGTGGCTTCACAATTATCATTCTCTTCATGTCAAGAAGTTTGTTTACCTTGCAGATGATACGACTTGTCAAGTCAAAGGAGTGGGTGATTTATATCTGGGGATTGTTTCATCCACTAGAATATTAAGAGGAGTTCTTCATGTTCCAAATTTTCAAAGAAATCTTCTTTCTGTTGCTCATGTAGTTGATCTTGGTTTGTTTGTTGGCTTTGATCATTATCAATGTCGTATAGAGAAAGACGGACATACTATAGCAGTGGCTCCTTGACATGGTACTCTATTTGAGCTATCATTGAACGATACGGTTGCAAATGTTGTTACTGCCCTTGGAGATGCAGATTGCAAAATATGGCATCAACGATTTGCACACTCCGATATTGCCAAAATTCTTGATCTTCATCGTCATGGTCTTTTGCAAGGTATGGATCTTAAATCTCATCCACGTATGGGAATATGTGAGTACTGTGCACTTGGAAAACACCATCGTTCGCCTTTCCACACTTCTACTTCATCACATTACTGTGCTCTCTTGGATTTGGTTCATACTGATATTTGCGGTCCTTTTCCTGCCTCAAAGTCTCAATATCGATATTTTATAACTTTCATTGATGATTTCTCATGCTACACACATGTCTATCTTCTTTGACATAAGTCTGAGGCTTTATCTATAATAAACAATAAAAGATAAGTGTGGAGCTTCAAACTGGATTCTCTATAAAGACTCTTCGCAGTGATAATGGCGGTGAATATGTATCCAATCTATTTGATGACTTCTGTAAAGTTCAAGGTATTCATCATGAGTTTACAGTTCATTATTCTCCTCAGCAAAATGGTGTTGCTGAGCGCAAAAACTGTACTATTCTTAATACTATACGTTGTATGCTTATACACTCTGGTTTGTCTCAAAAGTTTTGGACTGAATGTAACATGTCCACTTGTATCTTCAGGACATGTCTTAGCAGTCCATCGGAAAGGATGTCTAGAAAGCTCCGCCCGGCTTTCCCATGGAATGTTACGGGTTTTGCGATCTAGGGCTTTCCGCGTCTGCCATGTAGCGGCAGTATTCTGGCCATTCCCACTTAGGATCGACCTGAATTAGGGTTTTCTTATTGGTCATTTCCTAACGGCAACTAGCGTCAGACCCAAGCGAACTACTTTACGTAGAAACCCCAAGTCCGAAGCGGATTCATGCTGCACTTGGTTCAAGGAGAATGGGAAATGAGAGGGATGCAAAGCTCAACCTCTCTTCCATGAGGCATAGTCCCATTCCATTCTCCTAAAACAGCGTAAATCGGGTTTAAATATAACTCTAGGTCAACCGTCCTATTGTTCGTGTTCTAATTTGATGATCTTCCAGCTGTCCATCATGATTTGAGAAAAGTTCCCGGCCAACCGGGACCACCCATCCGTAGAACGGACCTATGGCCCATCCTCCGCACTTTCCTCGGGTTGTTTTAGTTATTTAATTACCTAACACATTAGTTGTACATGTGACAACCAGCTTCTTTAATTAACCCGTTAGGCACTGGTTCATTCACATAATCTTATCACTTGACAAAGAAAAACAATATCAGACAAATTTCTTATTAACAGATTATCATATTTATCTTTGAAATACAAAGAGTCCAACCGGTAGGCTTATCCACAATCCGCCCGAAGGCTATCCAGCAATCCACAGGGATCACTAATCCAAGTTTTCCCCCATAGACTAGTATGCCGGCCTCGAGATCCAATCCGGAGTCACGTTAGCCTCTTGTGCAGGGCCCGAAAGGCGAGGGATTTACGGTCATAGCCCCCCTGGCACCCAAGCGTCCTCGTGCTCCAAGTAACGCTCAACGGAGAGACCTCTCGCAATGGGTTCGGTCCACTTTCTCGGTGCGGTCAACAACCCCCTTGCTTAGTGTTAGGCAGGTAGTCGAGGGTAATTGAAGTTGCCTCTCCCTTCAGGCCTTCAACCTGAAGTATAGATATCCATTTATCTTTTAATTCTTTGATCAAACAAAGCCAAACAATGCTCTAAAATATGTAGCAAGCACAAACATTTCCATTGATCGATTTTCTTGGCAAACTACTAAGGAATGAATCCTTCCTTTTGAATGCATCCAGCACTCGATCCGGGATAACTTCCAACTAGGCAAGATCCCCTATATCCTGGGTTAGGGCGTACCCTATTGACCCAACTTGGCCAACCTCAAGTTAATAGGTTATTTCAGTTTATCGGCTGGTCTTTAGTTTCCAATCAATCTTCTTTACTCAAGAAAGATACTAAAGTAGGATGATTATCCATCCTCTTGCAAGATAACTTAAGGACATGCCAACTTCATTGCGATAACTTGGCCATTCCCTTGTGATCCAATCACAAGATCATATGACTCCGCACTTGTTGCGCAAGTGCTGCATCGAACTATGAGACTATGGAGTCACGAAACAATTTGTTTCAGGTTCTTTAGGCTGACGTCGTTAGACCTAGGGTTTCCAAGTTTCATCTTTGTAAGATTCTCAGGGACAAACCCTAGCTCACTTTATGATTGCATTTCACTGTCCCTACATTCACTGAATGTGGACAAGTATTTAAGGTATAGGCGTTTCTTGGAATTTAACTTATTCCAAACGAGTACTCCACGGCTTAGGTGTTTTAGGTTTATGCCAATTCGGTTAATCGAGATTACTTTCACATGATTCGTTGTCTATGCGTAAATTGATTTTTCAACCTTAACTTATCGGTTTGAGGTCGGCATAGGTTAGGTTAATTCCAACTAACCTTCCTATAATCTTGCGAATAAAAGTCATGCTAACAAGCAACCTTTTTTTTGCTAATTTATGCAGTTGACAACGATAATTTCATAGAGTTTATGCATCATAAGAATCATTTCCTGCTTTGCACTTTCCATGATGATTGATTGCGATATGGTTAATGGTGCGAGATGCAGTTTATACTTCTAGGCTTAACCGAAGTATACTATTTTAATGGGTAATAATCTAGTCTTATAATTCATTTCAATGCAAAAGCTATTTTCCAAAAATGTATTTATGCTTTCTTTATTTTGCATGATTCAATAAAAGTATTAATGACTAAGTTCCTTTGTCGTGAACATCTAGGACAGAAATATATCCTATATCCAACAATTAACCTTGCATGATTGAATTTCAACATTTAAAAATTAGGAAGGAAAACCTAGGATTGGGGTGAGATGTCCACGTGGATGTCCGGACATGACCCTCCCAAGGCTACGCCTTGGACTTTCCTAGGAGGCATTTCCGCCGTGGAAGCAGCTTTACAACTCCTCTTTGATATTCCACTGTGGCTCTCTTTTGCAATAACTTGTACCGTTGTCGTGTTGCTGCGCATCCGAGTCGTATACACCTCCATTTCTTTTGTTGTGCATTTGTGTTAATTTCTGCGTGTGATTCATTGTTTGTGTGATGCATTTCGATAATCCGCATCCAATGTATATATTCCCTTAGTGCATGTGTATGATTTTGATTGGATGCATGATGTGTGTGTGTTAGAAAAATATGAAAAACTGATGCCAAAGGACATTATCAAGCTGATAATTTCAATGATGATCTCTCAGAAAAGTGCAGGGAATTGTGGAAACAAAGGAAGCTTTGTGGAAGCCGATCATCTAATGAAATAGAGTTGAAGAAAGTCTCTCAAAAGCTACTTAAACGAGTAAAGGAATCCTTCAATGGGGCTATTGATAGCACTAGTGAAGCACCGAGGGAGCATTTTGCCACCCAATCCTCAAGGCTGAAGTCGAAGTTTGTGCGTAGATCATCGTAAAGCTGACTATTAACGGGGGGGGCAATTCATGACTCCAAAGATACCCTACGTTAGTCCTTAAGGTCAAAATTAAAGTGGGTGCATAGATCTTCTATGGGTGTAAAGAAATGAGAGTTATTCTTGTCAAAGAGGAGTTTTTCTTTTCCGCTCAGCTAAAAGAAGAGAAAAGGGAATCTAATTGAGGGGATGCTGCTGGAAAAAGAGAAGAAGTCGTGGAAGAAGGAGAAACAAGGATTTGGGAGGAAAAATAGACACGAGTGTTAAAAAAAGAAAAGGGTAGCTTTTGATTATTTTGGGGGGAAAAAGCACCTGTGGAGTGAATAACAAGAGGAGATGAATCGATGCCTTAGGCGGCCATAGATGTTCCTCAGATGGAGAAAAAATAGGCTTTAACTGTGGAAGATCGTGAGGGTTTGGCAGAGAAGAATTCTGACAGACTGAAAGCAGGACTCGGCTCAAAGAAGCGGATGTGTGTGAGGGTGAAGAGGGTGATGAAGATAGTGACAGTTCTGAAGACTCTAGTCTAAGTGGCTTTATTGTAGATGGAAGTTCCGACAGCAGTGGAAGCTCCCTGGCTTCTGGTGAGGATAGCACATCACAAAGTCATGATGATGAAGATAGTGTGGAACAACCTCAAAGCTCTTGTTCAGAGGATGATTCGAGTTCTTCAGAAGGTTCTCAGAATTTCAGGAGAGCAAAGGAGTTGAAGGGAAAAAACTATTCGTGGGATTTTGAAGCTGACATGCTGTCTGTGCTTGATGTGGACATTGTGCTTTGCTTAAGAGCCTTCTGTGCACTCTATAGGCAGCAAACAGAGGACGAGCAGAACACGCAATAAGGGGTTCTCGCATTGCAGAGTTTCTAATTGATGGCGACTCCATCAAGGAGCACCAGATCGTTGAATTCTTCCTCAGTTCTGCGCTTAAAGACGAGATAATGAAAATCATGGCCGCCCTAAAGCAGACCCGAGCCGGCAAGCGTACCACTGCAAGGTCTTCATTGTCGTAGGAGACAACAATGACCACGTTGACCTGGGTGTAAAGTGCATGCAAGGATTCTGGAGGATGACAGAAACTTTTCCAACGATGAGAATGATGATGATCGTGAAGAAGGTGGGCAGAAGGCAACTGAGGTGACAGCCAGGCTTCTCTTCAAAGTGCAGCAAGGAGGTTGCGACTGCCATCCGTGGCGCCATCATCCTGGCTTCGAGAAAGTAAAAATTAAGCGTGGAGATTTTTAATAGAAACAGAGTCTATCCGTTCACGGGATCTTAAACAGAAATGAGCACAGAGTTCACCTGAAAATTTCGAGGAAATCTTCGACAGGTAGGGAGTTTTTTCTTCCAAGGGATCTGCAATGAGAGGAGCACAGAGTTCACCTCTGCTCAACTCTCCATACGAGACATACAAAGAGCCTCACACAACGCTGAGGTGTAAAGTGAGATAAACCAGTCTATGAACAGTGTTAGACTGATTGTGAAGCATTAAGTTGAAATGTCCCGGTCAAGCAAAGAGAGATCTTACCTGAACCAGACCTGAAAGATGCAATTGCCTGCTGAATCTAAAATTTGCCAGAAGACTTTTGGAATAGCAGCTGCTTTACTAATGCAAGGTTGTGGCCCCAAGACAAGGATTCGTCATCCAAACCAATGCCACGCACAACACTTAATCCACATGCGGTAGAGTTTGTTCCTAAGGGATTGAAGCTTTTAGATGGAAAGGCTTCTTCAGTAACCAGTTCAACTTCCTGATGATTTGACACCAGAATTTGAGTATCTATCTGAGACAATAGATGACAAATTAGAGTTTCAGCAGTTAATGCTGGAAGAGAATGCAGAAATAGACTCCATCAACTACTTGTAAACGAGTTTTCGAGCTTTGGAGCGGAAAGTCTTGCTGATATCTATTTGGTAAATAATGGTGATCTTGGCCTCACCATTGAGATGTTCTTCCCACCACCATGATGAAGAAAAATCAGGAAAGGGGTCTGTTGCTTTTCATTAAAATCTCTCTCACTTCTGGAACTTCTGAAATCCTCTGCTGGACAGGCAACTACCAAGTTACAGAATGTACATGCTGATGTGAAGAACATTTTTCTTCCTACTGCTAAAAAAACTGCTTTGAGATCCCATAAATTACTGGTTTTCCATATTTGATAGAAACCTCTGAGAGCATCAGAAATCAGACGTGTTGTACAACAGATGGTTCTCTGCATTAAGGGACATGCTTGGCTGGAATATTATTCTGTTCAATGTAACTATCATCATACACCTGAATGTAAACAGTTTATGAGATACTTCAGATTTTTCTGAATATGAACTTCATGTAACTCACTTGACAAGGAATATAGTGAACTTTGGCATCAAAAATTCGATTTCTTCTTGTTGGTCTCTTCACTTGTTGCAACTTGAACTCCGTGTTCTGCAGCCCTTGCGTGAACTCTACGACATTTCTGGTGAACCCGACGTGAAAGTGCTGCGTCATCAGCAAGATGGGAGACTCGCAAGAAGAGATGACAGATGATAATGTCATGAAGAACCTGTTTCAGTCATTTACCATGTATATGCAGCAGCAAGCTCATGCAAAACGAGACAGTGATGCTATGGATGCCTTGAAAGCTGTCCAACAGGAGTTGAAGCAGTTTAATGGCCAGCAAGTGCCAACTTACCTGCATTTGTATGAAGAAAAGATGAAGTTTTTTGGGGTTTCTCAAGATGTTTGGAGCCGCTACTTCTTGCGGATCGTGGTGCGTGCTCTTGAAGGTCGAATTGCAGAAATTCAAGAAGCACATGCAGGTTGGGATGAATTTAAGAAGGCATTAAAAGATGAATATTTCCTGGAAGATACATGCCTTATGAATCGCAGGAATTTCTTAGCATGGGTTTCTATGCCTAATAAGGGACTTTCAGTTACCGCTCTTCTGCGAGAGTTTGAAAGCCGCTATGATCAGTTGGATGGGACTGAACAGCAAGCTTTGGAGATGCAGAAAGTGGAATTATTTTTGCAAGCTGCAGATGCTGATTTACAGGAAAAGTTGGACGATCTTTTGGAAGATCAAGCTACTGATTCAGGTTTAAAGACTGAGTGGAGACATGTCATTGATGCTGTGAATGCTCTTGTTAAGAAGCAGCGCAGGAGAGTAAGATTGCATCGAAATGCAGGATCAGTTCCTGAAAAATCCTTGGAGACTTCTTCTTCTACCCCTGCTGCAACTTCTTTGCCTAAGCCTACTCCTCCTGTTGTGAATCCACCAGTTCCTGCTGCTCCAGTGCCTTTATCTGTAGATGATGTTATTAAAGGCTTGGCGGATTTGACAATTGAAGCAATCAAAGCTGAAGTTGGTAAGTTAAAGGAGCAACTTATGTCAGTACCTGTTGTAGCACCTGCTCCAGCGACTGCTTTTCCAGCTGGTCAAAGAAAAGGGCGACGATGTATTTGGTGTGATAGTACAGAGCACCAACACTGCAGAGATTGTGATGCTTTTCAGGAAGCATGTAAGAAGAATGTAGTGTTCTGGGGACAAGATGGGAAGATATGGCTGACAGAGACTGGCGCTCCTCTTGACACGAACTTTGGTAAGGGAGGTATGAAGAAGCTTGTTGATGATATGGCTGCGCGATCAGCTTATGTGAGTGTTAGAGGAGATGCTTCAGCTTTTGGAGTCCAGCTTGAGCAGAAATCTGATGGAGACTCTGCTTTATGGTCTTCTGCCTTGGAGATAGCGAGAAGAGGGAAAGTTCAGGCATCTACTATGACTTGTGTGGGCTCTAGCATCCGAGGAGAAACAGGATGGGATTCTCCTGTTGACAGGTATTCTATTTTTGCTTATATGCCTAAAACGCAGGGTTTAGATGCCATGGTTGAGGAAAAGAGAAGAAGAGATGAGGAGGGTCCCAGCACCTCCAAAAAGACTAGAGGGGGTGACTTTGTTTCACCACCTGTTACAGCTCCACCTATGTCAAGTTCTCCAGCTCAATCAGGTCCTGATCAACCAATGGGAGACAAGCAGAAAGAAAAGAGGCAACCAAGAAAAGAGCCAGGATTCAAGCTCTTGTCAGATCTTGAAATGCAAACGGATATGAGTAAGATTTTTCATGAAAGAATTTTGAATAGTGAAGTTACTTTTACTGTTGGCGAAGCTCTTGGGATTGCTAGAAGAGAAATACATGATCAGATGCAGGATCTTTTGCGGAGGAAACGACATGCGATGGAAGGACATGCTTTACAGGGATTGTGGCATGGAGCTCTTAGGGAAGAGCATGATGATGCAGTGATGGTTGAAAATGCTTCTGTTAATCCGCAATTGGAGAAAATAGTGCAGCCTATGCAGTATGAAGATGATGAGACCCCTATTCTCATTCCTCGCAGCCATTTTTCACGAAGTCATTGGGCTAGAGCAACCACTGAGACAGTGGTAAGGATTGGAGAGAAACAAATTCCCTTGGTCGCTTTAGTTGATCATGGTTCTGAGATTAATCTTATTGCTCGAGGTGTTTATGAGAGTGGCAAGTGGCCTATGGATGCAGAGCATGGCTGGCGCATGAGAGCCGCCAATAATACTTCTGGTGATATGTATGCTGCTTGTCCGAGTATCAGAATTTCTATTGGTAATGTTGAAGAGGATTATCATTGCTTTGTTCAGGATTCATGCTCTTATCCGATTATTCTTGGGCAGCCTTTCATTACAAAAGCAAGAATGGAAACAAAAGTGATGGATGACGGGTCAGCTTACGCGCGGATACGCAGTAAAGATGGTATGCGAGCTGTTCAGTTTATGACTGTTGGGGTAAATCATCCGAGAAACAGGGACTCCTTGCGTGAGGCACCACTACCTGCGAAGGAGTTGGATTTTCATTAGGTACCGCTATCTTGTGAGACGCCAGTGGTACAGAGCGGAGAAAAGAGGAGATCTCGCCTCCTGGCAGCCTGTCTTTCTCCAATAATTTTGTTGGTTTTTCTTCAGATAGTTCAGTAAGTTATCAGAAAATTTCAGATTTGCCTAGAGCTGCCAGGCAGTACATTGGCCGTAAGGAGAAAGAGTTGAAGAATGCAGGTATTTTGCAAGCAGAAGAGTATGTAGATGGATTGTATGAAGGGATGTCTTATGCAGATACATTGTTTGAGATGAGAGCAATGCTGAAAACTGATGTATGCAAGGGTTCAAAGATCATACCTGTGCAAACCTTGGATATGTTTCAAGAAATTTCTGGTTTTATGCTGCAAACAGAGTTAGAGGCTGAGAAAACTCAGCAAACTGAATTTATGGCTGATCTTGATCAGGTAACAGAATTGCAGAGGGCTGAAACCATTCAGCCAATAGAGTTGAATGCAGAAAAATTTCTGCATACAGAGTTTCAGGATGCATCTATGCAGTCCATAGAGCTGAGGGCTGAATCCATTCAGCCAACAGAGTTGAATGCAGAAAAATTTCTGCATACAGAGTTTCAGGCTGCACCCATGCAGTCCATAGAGCTAAAGGCTGAAATTTTTCAGCCAACAGAGTTGAAAGATGCTAAAAATTTGCAGAAATTGCAGCAAAGAAAAGAGTGCTTGAATGATGCCAAGGTTGACACAAAATATAAAACAGTTGATAAGAAGGTTAAGCCGGTTGCAGGCCCGCTTCCTTCTGATAGTGATGAACAGATTGAAAAAGCTATGAAGCAGCCTATGTTGAGGGACCCTGCAAATATTGGACATAAGTTTACTGCTGAAACTCTTGCAGAATTGAAGATTGGAAATGATGATTTTTTGTTTCCAGTGGAAAAAGAATGTTTTAGAGAGATGCTTGGACGTCATGGTAAGGCATTTGCTTTCTTTCCACATGAAATTGGCTGCATTAGTCCCGAATTGGTTGCACCTATGGTCATCTTCACTGTTCCTCATGTACCATGGAATATACGTCCTATACCTGTGCCTAAAGCACACTTGCCAAAGCTGATAGAGTTGCTGAATGAGAAGATTAAAATGGGGATTTTGGAACCCTCTTCTGCACCCTATTCTAACAGGTGGTTTACTGTACCAAAGAAGAATGGTACTTTGAGATTTATTCAGGATATGCAGCCCGTGAACAAAGTGACAATCAGGAATGTGGAAACAGGTCCAGTTGTGGATGAATTTGCTGAGGCTTTTGCAGGACGAGCTATCTATTCTCTAGGTGACTTGTATTCAGGTTATGATCAGTTTCAGCTTGCCTTGGAAAGCAGGGATATTACTACTATGCAGACACCTATTGGTCTTGTGAGGATGTGTACCTTGCCTCAAGGTGCCACAAACTCAGTTGCTCATATGATGAATGCTATGCATAGAGTTCTACGAGACTATATTCCACAGTATACCATGCCTTTTCTAGATGATGTGCCTATTAAGGGTTGTGCAGAGGAAGAAAAGAATGAAAGTCTTGATTTGCGTGGATGTAGACAGTTGGTGGCTGACCACTTGATTGCTTGTGAGCAAATATTGACACGATTAGAGGAGGTAAATTTGACACTTTCAGGGCTGAAATCTGTCTTTGGTGTTAATGAAGTTATCATAGTTGGGCATATGGTTGGATATTATGGCAGAAAGCCTTCTCCTGCAAAGGTGGATGCCATAAACAGGATTGCAGAGTATTGCTCGACTACTTCAGAGGTGCGGAGATTTGTGGGAGCTTGTGTATTTTACATGATTTGGATTCCTCATTTTGCTCATATAGCAGATGTTCTTTATCAGCTGCTTCGAAAGGGGTAGAAATTTCATTGGGATGAGAAGCATTCAAAAGCCGTGCGTAAGCTCAAGAAGTTGTTGCAATCAGCTCCTACTCTACGCAAGGCGGATTATCAGTGTGGACGGCCGATCATGTTGACAGTTGATACTAGCCCTATCGGCATAGGTTGGGCTGTTGGTCAGGATGATGCTGATGGAAATAGGTATGCTATCCACTTTGGAGCTAAAGTTCTTAATGAGTGACAGAGGAGATATCCGCAGATCAAAAGAGAGTTGTGGGGAGTAGCCACTGCACTGAAGTGTGACAAAGGGTATTTTATTGGAGCTTCAGTTATTGTGGAAACAGATTGTTTGCCTTTGCTTGGCATGATTACTAGTTGCTCAACTCTAGATATAGCGATGCTTCGGTGGATTGCCTATATCAAATCATTGAATCCAGAATTTCGACACATAGCAGGGAAAGATAATCCAGTTGCTGACATGCTTTCTAGAGCGAGATATGAGGATGAGAAGTCAATGCTTGTAGAAGATGATGAGACAGAGTTTGCTGCTTCTGTCCTTGTTCATGATTGTCATGTATCTACTGTTGAAGCCTTTATTGAAGAACTTTATGTTGATGAGTGGCTGCAAATTGGACAGTATCTAAGTTCATTGACTAGAAGAGCTGATTGGACAGATGATGAATTCAAGAAAATCAAAAGGAAGGCTTTGGAAGCATCCAAGAAAGAGAGGAGGCTTGCCCTTGAGAGTAGTTTGTGATGTAGCGATGCAGATACAGATTATGCGAGAGTTTCATGAGAGCTCATGGGCTGGACATAGAGGTGTGTGGGCTACTTATGAGAAAATCAAAGAAAGATACTGGTGGAAAGGGATGTATAAAGATGTTTCTCATTTTGTGGAGACTTGCAAGGACTGCCAACTTTACTCTTTAGTGCGACATCGTGATGAGTTGCATCCGACTTATCCACTATGTATGCATTATAAGTGGGTGGTAGACTTGGTTACTTTGCCAGTGGGACTTTGGCAGATGAGATATCTTGTCTTGGCTAGGGAGGATCTTACAAACTATGTTGAAGGCAGATCTTTGCGGACGAAGACTACCACTACAATATGTAAATTCTTGTTGGAAGAAATATTTTGCAGGTATGGATGTATAGGCAAGATTACAGCTGATCGTGGAGAGCTAGATGCAGATGAAGCTAGAGAATTCTTCTCACGGCTTGGGATTAAATTGGCTCTTACTATTGCCTATAATCCAGAGGGAAATGGCAAAAGTGAAAGAGGACATCCGCCAATAGTTAAAGCATTAGCAAAATCTTGTAGAGGTCGGATTGGAGATTGGCCGAGATTACTACCTTTTGCATTGTGGGCTGATCGCTCTACACATAGTGTGACTACTGGATACATGCCTGCGGAGTTGATGTATGGGCAAAAACCTGTCATGCCTACTGAAATTTGTGCTCTCACTTGGAGTGTTCTTCCGTGGCATGAGAATTTATCAAGGGAGGAGCTTCTAGCCCTTCGGATTCGTCAACTAGAGAGAAGGACAGAAGATGTGCATCTAGCAGTTGATCGTTTGAAGGCAGCCCGTCTCAGAAATAAGGACAGGTTTGATTTGAGGCATCGCTTGAGACCTAGAGCCATAAAAGAAGGAGATTGGGTTCTAGTCTACGACAGTAGTCTAGAAAATCAGCATAGTAGCATGAGAAAAATGGTTCAAAGATGGTTTGGACCATATGAAGTGAAGCAGGTTTTTGACAATGGTACCTATGAGCTGGCTGAATTAGATGGAACAGTATTGAGGGTGCCTATTGCTGGAAAACGAGTCAATATTTTCAAGAGAAGAGAAGATGAAGAATATGCACTTGAAGCATTGACAGAAGAAGAACAGGTAGAAGAAAGACAAGCAGAAGAAACAAAGAACATAGATGATGAAGCTGATGGAGAAACAGGTCTACTAGAAATAGATGATGGACTTGACTTGTTTGTGGATTTGAATGATCCTGGATAGTTGGCACATCCGGAGGATGCGCAGGTTTAGAGGGGGTGGATGTCATGTTACTGCGCATCCGAGTCGTATACACCTCCATTTCTTTTGTTGTGCATTTGTGTTAATTTCTGCGTGTGATTCATTGTTTGTGTGATGCATTTCGATAATCCGCATCCAATGTATATATTCCCTTAGTGCATGTGTATGATTTTGTTTGGATGCATGATGTGTGTGTGTTAGAAAAATATGAAAAACTGATGCCAAAGGACATTAGCAAGCTGATAATTTCAATGATGATCTCTCAGAAAAGTGCAGGGAATTGTGGAAACAAAGGAAGCTTTGTGGAAGCCGATCATCTAATGAAATAGAGTTGAAGAAAGTCTCTCAAAAGCTGCTTAAGCGAGTAAAGGAATCCTTCAATGGGGCTATTGATAGCACTAGTGAAGCACCGAGGGAGCATTTTGCCACCCAATCCTCAAGGCTGAAGTCGAAGTTTGTGCGTAGATCATCGTAAAGCTCACTATTAACGGGGGGGGCAATTCATGACTCCAAAGATACCCTACGTTAGTCCTTAAGGTCAAAATTAAAGTGGGTGCATAGATCTTCTATGGGTGTAAAGAAATGAGAGTTATTCTTGTCAAAGAGGAGTTTTTCTTTTCCGCTCAGCTAAAAGAAGAGAAAAGGGAATCTAATTGAGGGGATGCTGCTGGAAAAAGAGAGGAAGTCGTGGAAGAAGGAGAAACAAGGATTTGGGAGGAAAAATAGACACGAGTGTTAAAAAAAGAAAAGGGTAGCTTTTGATTATTTTGGGGGGAAAAAGCACCTGTGGAGTGAATAACAAGAGGAGATGAATCGATGCCTTAGGCAGCCATAGATGTTCCTCAGATGGAGAAAAAATAGGCTTTAACTGTGGAAGATCGTGAGGGTTTGGCAGAGAAGAATTCTGACAGACTGAAAGCAGGACTGGGCTCAAAGAAGCGGATGTGTGTGAGGGTGAAGAGGGTGATGAAGATAGTGACAGTTCTGAAGACTCTAGTCTAAGTGGCTTTATTGTAGATGGAAGTTCCGACAGCAGTGGAAGCTCCCTGGCTTCTGGTGAGGATAGCACATCACAAAGTCATGATGATGAAGATAGTGTGGAACAACCTCAAAGCTCTTGTTCAGAGGATGATTCGAGTTCTTCAGAAGGTTCTCAGAATTTCAGGAGAGCAAAGGAGTTGAAGGGAAAAAACTATTCGTGGGATTTTGAAGCTGACATGCTGTCTGTGCTTGATGTGGACATTGTGCTTTGCTTAAGAGCCTTCTGTGCACTCTATAGGCAGCAAACAGAGGACGAGCAGAACACGCAATAAGGGGTTCTCGCATTGCAGAGTTTCTAACTGATGGCGACTCCATCAAGGAGCACCAGATCGTTGAATTCTTCCTCAGTTCTGCGCTTAAAGACGAGATAATGAAAATCATGGCCGCCCTAAAGCAGACCCGAGCCGGCAAGCGTACCACTGCAAGGTCTTCATTGTCGTAGGAGACAACAATGACCACGTTGACCTGGGTGTAAAGTGCATGCAAGGATTCTGGAGGATGACAGAAACTTTTCCAACGATGAGAATGATGATGATCGTGAAGAAGGTGGGCAGAAGGCAACTGAGGTGACAGCCAGGCTTCTCTTCAAAGTGCAGCAAGGAGGTTGCGACTGCCATCCGTGGCGCCATCATCCTGGCTTCGAGAAAGTAAAAATTAAGCGTGGAGATTTTTAATAGAAACAGAGTCTATCCGTTCACGGGATCTTAAACAGAAATGAGCACAGAGTTCACCTGAAAATTTCGAGGAAATCTTCGACAGGTAGGGAGTTTTTTCTTCCAAGGGATCTGCAATGAGAGGAGCACAGAGTTCACCTCTGCTCAACTCTCCATACGAGACATACAAAGAGCCTCACACAACGCTGAGGTGTAAAGTGAGATAAACCAGTCTATGAACAGTGTTAGACTGATTGTGAAGCATTAAGTTGAAATGTCCCGGTCAAGCAAAGAGAGATCTTACCTGAACCAGACCTGAAAGATGCAATTGCCTACTGAATCTAAAATTTGCCAGAAGACTTTTGGAATAGCAGCTGCTTTACTAATGCAAGGTTGTGGCCCCAAGACAAGGATTCGTCATCCAAACCAATGCCACACACAACACTTAATCCACATGCGGCAGAGTTTGTTCCTAAGGGATTGAAGCTTTTAGATGGAAAGGCTTCTTCAGTAACCAGTTCAACTTCCTGATGATTTGACACCAGAATTTGAGTATCTATCTGAGACAATAGATGACAGATTAGAGTTTCAGCAGTTAATGCTGGAAGAGAATGCAGAAATAGACTCCATCAACCTACTTGTAAACGAGTTTTCGAGCTTTGGAGCGGAAAGTCTTGCTGATATCTATTTGGTAAATAATGGTGATCTTGGCCTCACCATTGAGATGTTCCTCCCACCACCGTGATGAAGAAAAATCAGGAAAGGGGTCTGTTGCTTTTCATTAAAATCTCTCTCACTTCTGGAACTTCTGAAATCCTCTGCTGGGCAGGCAACTACCAAGTTACAGAATGTGCATGCTGATGTGAAGAACATTTTTCTTCCTACTGCTAAAAAACTGCTTTGAGATCCAATAAATTACTGGTTTTCCATATTTGATAGAAACCTCTGAGAGCATCAGAAATCAGACGTGTTGTACAACAGATGGTTCTCTGCATTAAGGGACATGCTTGGCTGGAATATTATTCTGTTCAATGTAACTGTCATCATACACCTGAATGTAAACAGTTTATGAGATACTTCAGATTTTTCTGAATATGAACTTCATGTAACTCACTTGACAAGGAATATAGTGAACTTTGGCATCAAAAATTCGATTTCTTCTTGTTAGTCTCTTCACTTGTTGCAACTTGAACTCCGTGTTCTGCAGCCCTTGCGTGAACTCTACGACACCGTCGAAAACAGATTTTTAGAAGGCTTCCTCCTTGGAGTCAGAAATTTGAAAGGGGTGTTTCAGAATCTTTCACGACTAATACCTATTAAGCCATGGGAAAGGCTTAATGGCCTTTGTAAACTTGCACGAATGGGATAGAAAGGTGTGGAAAAGACACAAGGTGCGGGAGAGCTCCAAGGGAAAATAATAACCGTAAAGGTTATAAGTAAGGGTCTAAGGACCCTTAGGCAAATTAGGAGAAAAAGGGCTTATGAGGGTTTACACACGGAGGGAGGAAATGATTCTGAGGCCAATGAGGAAGGGCTAAAGGAAAATTTAAAAAACACGGGGGTTGGGTTTCAACTATGGGAAGGGCATATAATGCTTTAAACACGGGGGGGTGAGTAGTTTTGAAGCCCAAGGAAAAGAGGCTTATAGGGGGTTACAACCTGGGAGAAAAAGGGTTTTTAAGCCTAAGGAAAAGGCTTAATGGATAAAACACGGGGGGTTTCCAACACCCATGGGAAAGGAGGATCTAGACATGGGGGGGAGATGAAAAGGTTTTGAAGCCCATAAGAAAGGGGCTTAAGGGGATTCTAAAACCCGGTTGGGGGGGCGGGGGGGGGGATGTGGTTCCAAAAGGCATAAGAAGGGGGCCTTGGGAGATTTTAGGACACGGGGGTGAAAGGGGGGCTTAAGGGTTAAACAGGGGGGTGTGAGGGGGGGTTTCAACACTAGGGGAAAAGGGGCTAAGAAGGCCCTTTAGAAGCTTTCCCCTAGGAAACTTCCAAAGCTTCCACATGGGAGGGGGGGTAATAGGGCCATCCGTCTGTCGACGGCGATTGACTGTTGGGGCACGGCAACTTCACGTCAGTGACAGGGCGACAGCCTTCCTTCGTCCTCCTTCACGCGGCAGCAGGGAAAACTTCCCTCTCACATGGCGGCGGCACTGCACGGCGTTGTCGCAGCAGCATCGTCCTCTCCATCTCTGGCCTTTTGTCCATCTTCAGCCGTGCGCCGCCCCCCCCCCCCCTTAGTTATATAGGGGAGGGAATAAGATCCTCCCCCCTCTTATGTGTCGTCGGGCATGCATCCCCCTTGCTCCAAGCTCCAGCAAGGAGCTCAGTGTCCCATGCTTCCCTCCCTCTCCCCCAGCTCGACAATCGGCTAGGGGAAGGAGGGAAAAAAAATGTACCTTTATCTAATAAAAATGAATTATCCCAACTAAAAGGGTATTCATGCAAAATGTGTATTTCTACTATGGAGCTATTACATTCTCTTCCCCTTGGAGGAATCGAGATGTCCTCATCTCGAGATAAGCTGGGGATAATGATAGTTGAGAGTGCCTTCATCTATCCAAGTGGCATCCTCTTTGGGATAATCTTTCCACTTGACGAGGCATTCTCTCAGGGTTCTGGATCTTAATTGTCTCTTCCTAACATCTAAGATCCTGTCAGGCCTTAGTTCAAGGACTCTTTGACTAGGCATTACAACTTGTTGATCGTCAAGTACATGGTTAGGATTAGGTACATACTTTTTCAATAAGCTGATATGGAATACATTGTGAACCTTTAGATTCTCACGGAGTTGCAATCTATAAGCATTAGGTCCTAGGCATTTGAGGATCTTGTACGGTCCACAATACCTCGGACTTAGCTTCTTGCAATCTCCTAAGGATAGGGAACTCTTTTTAGGGCATATGCAAATGAAGACCATGTCTCCTTCTTCGAAGATTCTATCTTGGCGCTTCAAATCCGCATATGCCTTCTATCTATCCTTGGCATCTTGGATGTCCTGTCTTATTGACTTTATTTGGTCATCCATCTCTTCCAACATCTGCCTTGAAGCTTCAACCCTTAAGGTTGGATCTGAAAAGTTTAGGGAACTTCGACAGTCATGACCATACAATGCTTGGAAAGGGGTCATCTGAATGCTTTGTTGGTAAGAAGCATTGTAGTCAAATTCAACTAAAGGCAAATATTGAATCCACCTCTTCGGCTCACAACAGCAGTATCCCCTAAGCATGTCCTCCATGACTTGTTTTACTCGCTCTGTTTGGCCATCCATTTGGGGATGGTAAGCGGTGCTAAAGCAGAGGTGAGTCCCAATAGCTTCAAAGATAGCTCTCCAGAAGTGTGATGTGAAGAGAGAATCACGATCACTAATGATTCTTCTGGGTAAACCATGTAGCTGGAATATCTCCTTGATAAACAATCTTGCAATATCTGAGGCTTTATAGTTTGTCTTTACTGGAATAAGGTGTGCAACCTTAGTAAGCATGTCAACCACAACCATGATGGAGTTGTATCCTCCCTAGACTTGGGGTAGGCCTACAACAAAATCCATACTAATGAATTCCCATTTCATTTGGGGAATGTCAAGCGGTTGCAGTTTCCCTGGCATCTTGACATGTTCAGCTTTGATATGTTGGCAAGACAGACACTCGGTGACATATTTGAGAACGTCACCTTTGAGCCTCTCCCAATGGTAGCTCTTCCTAACTGCATTGAGAGTCTTAGCATAGCCAAGATGTCCTGCGAAAGGGGAATCATGAGCTTCCCATAATATCTTCTGCTTAAGTGACTAGCTTGCTAGTATATACAGCCTTGTTCTATAGTAGACAAGTTCACTATTGATAGAAAATTAATGATAGTTAGCCTGCAACTTTTGATTCTGATCCTTGATGGAGATCTCCCTTAGCATTTTTTGGTAGGCCGGATCATGGCATGCATCCTCTCTAGCTAACTCAAGTCATGGATTGTTTGGCATAGATACTTTTGTAGCTAGAGATCTAGTTGTTGATGGATTGTACAGGATTAGAGAATTAAGGAATGCCTTGTGATTGAGTGCATCGGCAACTACATTCTCTTTTCCTGGTCAGTACTTGATTTCAAAATCATACTCCTCCAACACTTCAATCCACCGACGTTGCCTCATGTTGAGCTCATTCTGGGTAAAGATCCATTTGAGACTCTTATGGTCAGTTACTAGAGTAAACTTGTTACCGAACAGGTAGTGTCTCCAAAGCTTTAGAGCATGGATGACACCGAACAATTTCAGATCATGCGTAGCATAATTCTTTTCATGACTCTTCAATTTCCTTGAAGAGTATGCTACTGGATGATCTTCCTGCATGAGCACACATCCCAAGGCAAGTATGTTAGCATAGGTTACTACCTCGAACTCTTTATTGAGGTCTGGAAGTTTTAGAATAGATGCTGCTACCAAACTTTGCTTCAACCTGTCGAAGCTATTTTGTTCGGAAGTTGACCATGCATTGGTTATTTACTTCTTTAGTAAGTCCATCAGAGGTGCTGCAATCAAAGCATAGTTTTTTATGAAGACCCTATACCATCCTGTCAATCCAAGAAAGCTGCGTATTTCCTTGACAGATGTTGGTATTGGCCATTCAAGCACATCTCTGACCTTGGCTGGGTCCAGTGAGATTCCTTCTGCTGATACTATGAATCCCAGATATTCAATCTGACGCTTGAAGAATGCACACTTCTTCATTTTAGCATACAGTTTATGTCGTCCAAGAAGACAAGCACGAAATCATTAAGATATGGCCTAAAGATATCCTCCATTAACCTGTTGAAGGTGGCAGGCGCATTCGTAAGTCTGAATGATATAACTAGGAACTCAAAGTGCCCATATCTTATATTGAAGGCTGTCTTGGGGATATCTTCTTCCTTGATCCTTATCTGATAATAACCTGACATGAGATCAATCTTGGAGAAGATCTTTGCACCTTGAAGACGATCAAGAAGCTCATCTATTCTAGGAATAGGGTACTTGTTCTTGACTATTGATTGATTCAATCCTCGGTAATCAATACATAATTGAAGTGTCCCATCTTTCTTTTTCTGGAATAGTACTGGAGCTCCCCACGATGAACTGCTAGGCCGGATGTAGCCCTGATCTAGTAGTTGCTTGAGTTGTTCCTTTAGCTCAATTGCTTCTGGTATGGACATTCTATAAGGTCTTTTAACAATTGGCACAGCTCCTGGTACTAACCTAATCTCATGATCCACTTTCCTTTGAGGCGGGAGTTCTATCAACTCTTCAGGGAATACATCCGCGTATTCCTTTAGCCATGAAGATCCTTCATTAGACTCTTGCTTCTGATCTAACTTGTTGATTTTGATCAAGTAGACAGGTAATCCTTTTCTAACTCCTTTTATGATCCGAGATACTTTGGTCAATTGGATTCTTGGCACTCGAGCCTCACCTTGAGTTGTGACAAATTCCCTTTCAGAGTTTCGAGAGGAAACTTGACCCTTTCCACAATGAATGTGGGTGTTATTATATGATAGTCGTTATTGATTATATTGCATCTTCAATTCTGCTATCACGTAAGCAATGTAACTACTTAACTTTTTATCAATTCTCATGCACAATCAGACATTGATAAAAAGAAGTCTTATTTGTATTTATATGGACATAGCCCTTTCGGAATACATATTTCTTGCGATGCTAAGCCAACTGTTATATTTATTTTGGGGAGAACAATGTTGTATTACACTTATCTACAGGAACTGTATAATAGTATGGTTTCGGGTCATGGATCTTCAAGAATCGGTAAATCATTGGAAGTTCAGGATATCCTTTCCTTTGGAATCCATTATTTTCATGGCACCCCAACACTTTAATCCTGTCGGCGGGGATTACACGGGTTACTTCCTCATATACATATGAGTTCATCTCAACCCTCCAACCTCGAATATGTAAAGTTGAGTTTACGTGAGCTTCCACAAAAATGAACAACTTCACGACTTTCAGGTCTTCCAACCACTTGATCCTCTTTAAGTTGGTTTGTAGGTAAGCAAACTGGTGGGCAGCTATATAGTAGATTCCTGAGGCACCCGTCCATCTTCATTCCATGTACAAAGGTAATGGATTATAGATTTGCTCTAGGATGTTCATCATCTCAACCATTTGTTGATGATGCGGAGAATGCATTGCAGTCATAAACATGACTCGAAATACCAAGAACTTGTTCCATGCTTCGTGATTCTACAAGATAGCATTAGAAGTAAGGAAATGTTTGGAATATCAACATTTGCTTTACTTCACTTATTAAGATTTCATAAAAACAATTTCGTTGTTGGTCGGCTCTGATACCAACTGTAACATATCCGCTTGTATCTTCAGGACACGTCTTAGCAGTCCATCGGAAAGGATGTCTAGAAAGCTCCGCCCGACACTCCCATGGAATGTTACGGGTTTTGTGATCTAGGGCTTTCCGCATTTGCCACGTAGCGAAAGTATTCCCACCCTTCCCACTTAGGATCGACCTGAATTAGGGTTTTCCTATTGGTCATTTTCTAACGGCAACTAGCATCGACCCAAGCAAACTACTTTATGCAGAAACGCCAGGTTCGAAGCGGATTCATGCTGCACTTGGTTCAAGGAGAATGGGAAATGAGAGGGATGCAAAGCTCAACCTCTCTGCCATGAGGCATAGTCCCATTCTGTTCCCCTAAAACAGCGTAAATCGGGTTTAAATATAACTCTAGGTCAACGCTCCTATTGTTCGTGTTCTTTGATGATCTCCCAGCTGTCCATCATGATTTGAGAAAATTTCCTAGCCAACCGGGACCACCCATCCATAGGACGGACCTATGGCCTATCCTCCGCACTTTCCTCGGGTTGTTTTAGTTATTTAATTACCTAACACATTAGTTGGACATGTGACAACCAGCTTCTTTAATTAACCCGTTAGGCACTGGTTCATTCACATAATCTTATCACTTGACATAGAAAAACAATATCAGACAAGTTCCTTATTAACAAGTTATCATATTTATCTTTGAAATACAAGGAGTCCAGCCCATAGGCTTATCCACAATCCGCCCGAAGGCTATCCAGCAATCCACAGGGATCACTAATCCAAGTTTCTGCCCGTAGACTAGTATGCAGGCCTCGAGATCCAATCTCGAGTCACGTTAGCCTCTTTTGCAGGGCCCGGAAGGCGAGGGATTTACGGCTAGATCCCCCCTCGCACCCAAGCGTCCTCCTGCTCCAAGTAGCGCTCAACGGAGAGACGTCCCCCGACGGGTTCGATCCACTTTTCTGGCACGGTCAACAACCCCCTTGGTTAGGGTTAGGCAGGCAGTTGGGGGTGACTGGAGCTACCTCTCCCTTCAGGCCTTCAATCTGAAGTATAGATATCCATTTATCTTTTAATTCATTGATCAAACAAAGCCAAACAGTGCTCTAAAACGTGTAGCAAGCATAAATATTTCCATTGATCATTTTTGTTGGCAAATTGCTATGGAATGAATCCTTCCTTTCGAATGCATCTAGCACTTGATCCGCGATAACTTGCAACTAGGCAAGATTCCCTATATCCTGGGTTAGGGCGTACCCTATTAACCCGACTTGGCCAACCTCAAGTTAATAGGTTATTTCAATTTATCGGCTAGTCTTTAGTTTCCAATCAATCTTCTTTACTCAAGAAAGATACTAAATTAGGATGATTATCCATCCTCTTGCAAGATAACTTGCTTAAGGACATGCCAACTTCATTGCGATAACTTGGCCATTCCCTTGTGATCCAATCACAAGATCATATGACTGAGCACTTGTTGCGCAAGTGCTGCATCGAACTATGAGACTATGGAGTCATGAAACAATCAGTTTCAAGTTCTTTAGGCTGACGTCGTTAGACCTAGGGTTTCAAAGTTTCATCTTTGTAAGATTCTCAAGGACAAACCCTAGCTCACTTTACGATTGCATTTCACTGTCCCTACATTTAGTGAATGTGGACAAGTATTTAAGGTATAGGCATTTCTTGGAATTTAACTTATTCCGAACGAGTACTCCGCGGATTAGGTGTTTTAGGTTTATGCCAATTTGGTTAATTCTAGAAGATAATTTCAAGATTACTTCCACATGATTCGTTGTCTATGCGTAAATTGATTTTTCAATCTTAACTTATCGGTTTGAGGTCAGGTTAATTCCAACTAACCTTCCTATAATCTTGCAAATAAAATCCATGCTAACAAGCAACCTTTTTTTTGCTAATTTATGCAGTTGACAACAATAATTTCATAGAGTTTATGCATCGTAAGAATCATTTCATGCTGTGCACTTTGCATGATGATTTATTGCGATATGGGTTAATGGTGCGAGATGCAGTTTATACTTCTAGGCTTAACCGAAGTATACTATTTTAATGGATAATAATCTAGTCTTATAATTCATTTCAATGCAAAAGCTATTTGCCAGAAATGCATTTATGCTTTCTTTATTTTTCATGATTCAATAAAAGTATTAATGACTAAGTTCCTTTGTCGTGAACACCTAGGACAAAAATATATCCTATATCCAACAATTAACCTTGCATGACTGAATTTCAACATTTAAAATTTAGGAAGGAAAACCTAGGATTGGGGTGAGATGTCCACATGGATGCCCAGAGATGACCCTCACGCGGCTACACCTTGGACTTTCTTAGGAGGCATTTCCACCGTGGAAGTAGCTTTACAACTCCTCTTTGATATTCCACCATGGCTCTCTTTTGCAATAACTTGTACCGTCGAAAATAGATTTTTAGAAGGCTTCCTCCTTGGAGTCAGAAATTCGAAAGGGGTATTTCAAAATCTTTCACGACTAAGACCTATTAAGCCATGGGAAAGGCTTAATGGCCTTTGTAAACTTGCACAAATGGGAATAGAAAGGTGTGGAAAAGACACAAGGTGCGGGAGAGCTCCAAGGAAAAATAATAACTGTAAAGGTTATAAGTAAGGGTCTAAGGACCCTTAGGCAAATTAGGAGAAAAAGGGCTTATGAGGGTTTACACACGGAGGGGGGAAATGATTCTGAGGCCAATGAGGAAGGGCTAAAGGAAAATTAAAAAAACACAGGGGTTGGGTTCCAACTATGGGAAGGGCATATAATGCTTTAAACACAAGGGGGGGGGGGGGATAGTAGTTTTGAAGCCCAAGGAAAAGAGGATTATAGGGGGTTACAATCGGGGAGAAAAAGGGTTTTTAAGCCTAAGGAAAAGGCTTAATGGATAAAACATGGGGGGGGTTTCCAACACCCATGGGAAAGGGGGGTTTAGACACGGAGGGGGAGATGAAAAGGTTTCGAAGCCCATAAGAAAGGGGCTTAAGGGGATTCTAAAACCCGGGGGGGGGGGGGGGGGGGGGGATTCCAAAAGGCATAAGAAGGGGGCCTTGGGAGAGTTTAGGACACGGGTGTCAAAGGGGGGCTTAAGGGTTAAACACGGGGGTGTGAGGGGGGGTTTCAACACCAGGGGAAAGGGGGCTAAGAAGGCCCTTTAGAAGCTTCCCCCCAGGAAGCTTCCAAAGCTTCCAGGTGGGAGGGGGGTTAATAGGGCCGTCCATCTATCTATGGCGATTGAGAGTTGGGGCGTGGCAGCTTCACGTCGGTTTCCCTCTCACATGGCGGCGGCACTGCACGGCGTTGTGGCAGGAGCGTCATCGTCTCCATCTCTGGCCTTTTGTCCTTCTTCAGCCGTGCAGCCCCCCCCAGTTATATAGGGGAGGGAATAAGATCCTCCCCCCTCTTACGTTTCTCCGGGCATGCATCCCACCTTGCTCCAAGCTCCAACAAGGAGCTTAGTGTCCCATGCTTCCCTCCCTCTCCCCCAGCTCGACAGTGGGCTGGGGAAAGGAGGGAAAAAAAATTGCCTTTATCTAATAAAAATGAATTATCCCAACTAAGAGGGTATTCATGCGAAATCATATTTCTACTACGGATCTGATACACTGAAGCACTTCTAACAACCGTTTTTATTCAAAATCATCTTCCAACAACTGCACCTGCTGGTAAAATTCCTATAACAATCTGGACAGGGAAGACACCTTTAGTCTCTCACTTTCGCACATTTGGCTGCATTGCTTATATTCATGTGCCCAAGGACACTCGACATAAGTTGGATCCTCCAGGTTTGAAGGTTATTTTTCTTGGTTATTCAGATCATTCCAAAGGTTACAAATTTTATGATCCTTCTACTCAAAAGGTTTTCATTAGTCGTGATGCTATATTTGATGAGAAGACTATGGGTGGCACATGGTCGTCAGATGTTTTAGATGATACACATTCTTTGCTTAGTGCATTTCCTTACTTGCTTTGTGAGTCTACTAATTTTGATGATCATAAACCTCCTTCACCTCCAAAGAAGATTGATGAAAATTTGGAGATATATGTTGATCTTCCTATTGAGATAGAGCATGGATTCTATTCTATTGAATATGATGTCTTTGATGATGCTATGTCTGTCCAAGAGGATCCAATATCATATATGGAAGCTACCAATTCGTCTCAAAGGGATCAATGGCAAGAAGCTATGCAAGCTGAGTATGATTCTTTAATCTCCAAAGGTACATGGATTCTTACTGAACTCCCCCCAAATCGTGTTCCTATCAAATGTAAATGGGTTTATAAAACCAAGACCAAAGCTGATGGCTCGTTTGATAAGTTCAAAGCACGACTTGTTGCAAAAAGTTACTCGTAGATTGCAGGAGTAGATTATCAAGAAACATTTTCTCCCATTGTGCGCTCCACAATTGTTCATATGCTTTTGGCTTTTGCAACACTATTTGATCTAGAAATTCACCAAATGGATGTTAAAACGGCTTTTCTCAATGGAGATCTTGAAGAAGAAATCTATATGGAGCAACCTGAAGGTTTTATGATTGCAGGAAAGGAGCATCTTGTATGCCAGCTTCATTGTGCATTATATGGATTGAAGCAAGCCTCTTATGCTTAGTATATTAAGATTGATCAGTTCCTCACATCTAAAGGTTTTGTTGCATGTTTTGCTGACCCAAATCTTTACATCAAAAGGGAGGACAAATGTTTTATTATTCTTGCTCTATATGTTGATGATACTATTCTTGTGTCAAATAATATTGCTTTCTTGGATGCTATGAAGAAGCTTTTATCGATTGCATTTGAAATGGTGGATCTTGGTGAGATACATTCTTGTTTGGGTATTCAAGTTCAACGACACCGACAACAAGGCATTCTTCTTCTTCGCTAGACAAAGTTTATTAATGATATTGTTGAGAAGTTTGGGTTGACAAATGCGCACTCTGCCAACACTCCCATTCTTTCGAGCTCTACCAAGGGTACATCTACAACACTCAATGAAGAATCAGCCATTCATCAACCTTTTGCTAATCTTGTTGGTTGTCTTCAATTTATTGGTTTAAACACAAGACCAGTTATTTTATTTGCAGCTACCTTTTTGGGACAGTATCTTTTTTCCCCTTCCACCATTCATTGGAGTGCTGCAAAACGTATTCTTAAGTACCTCAAGGGTACTAAGGAGTTTGGTCTTATTTATCGTCGTCGAGAGAATTCTTCTTTATCTTCTTCAACTTCTCTTGATCTTATTGGATATAGAGATGTTGATTGGGAAAGTTTACATTTATCCATGCGATCTACAAGTGGGGATTGTTTCTTTGTAAATGGATGTTTGGTTTCTTGGTCCAGCAAGAAACAACGATGTGTTGCGGTTTCTACAACTGAGGCCAAATATGTTGCTGCATCATTAGCAGCTCGCGAGCTAGTTTGGCTTCGACAACTACTTGCAGATTTGGGACATCCTTCATCATCTAGTACACCTCTTCGATGCGACAACCAAAGTGCTATTAGTCTCACCAAATACTATTTACAACATAGTAAATCAAAGCATATTGCTATTCATTATCATTATGTTCGACATGAAGTTAAGAAAGGTTCCATTATGGTGGAGCATTGTCCCAGTGATCAAATGGTTGCAGACATCTTCACAAAAGCTCTTAGTGAAGCTCACTTTAGTTCATTAAGACATGCACTTGGTATTGTTCCAAGTTCTTGTCTCACTGATTGAGGCATGTATCATTGTATTCAAGAAAACTTTATAGTAAATCATTTTTGTATTGTAGGTATGTGTAGGGGCTCGGGCTTTTCCCTTGTTCTCCCCAAGGGTTTTTTCACTCGTAGCTAGAGACCTTTGTTTGAGTGGGGATGTTACAACTATATATATCATCTCTCACTTGAATTTGGTCTCACCTATATATACTAACTCTACATCAATATGAATCATTCTTTGGGAGCATGTCTTGTGTATCTGTCTCGTACTCTCTCTCTCTCTTAACATGTAGGAGGGAGCACACAAAGACGCTTCTTCTTCGAAGAGGCTATTGTTGATGAGCATGCTTTGTTGGGTGTTTCTTGAACATCATGGAGGCCAAAACTAAAAATTTCTGAGATGGGTGTGGACTCTTGAGCTTCTTGGAGCAGGGGAAAAAACTAGATTGCGCCATAGAGATCAAGCAATAGAGAGAGGGTAAGTGATGATAGGGTTGGGTTGTTAAAATATCAAGCTCCCGTTACTCTTTAGTCAGTCTATCTTTCTGTGTGTGACCGCCGACATTAGCTGGATAGTGTAGGGGGAAACTATATTGAATAGTAGGAAACTGGTCCTGAACTGTAAGAAAAGGAGTTAGATACTTGTAGATTGTATACATCACTAAATACCTAAGCTGCAACTATGGCAAATTCTCAAGGCACTAACAATATCACTCAAATTGTGAGAGAAAATATGGACAATAAAATTTTGCTTTATGGAAGTTCCGTATGAAGAACTTTTTGGTTGGCAGAGGTTATTGGGACTTATGTATAGGTGATGAGGCTGAATCTAAAATACATGAAAGGAATCCAACAAATGATCAAAAAAGGGATCATAAGCTATAGACTGAGAGAGCATGCAAGGTATTACATTGGTTTTCCTTATGAATAGTAGATGCTATGGTTATACAGATTACTGGATGCACTTCTCCAAAGGATGCATGGGACATACTCATTAAGAATTATCAAAATGTAACACATGCAAGAAAGATTCAACTAAAGAAACAGTTCAATAACATGTCTAGGAATGTCAGAAGCATTCAAGCCTACACTACTGAGATGAAAAACATAGTGAATCAACTTGCCACCATTGGATCTTTGGTGTTTGAGGATGATATGATTGTATTGACATTGAATGGACTTGGCAAAGAGTATAAAGCATTTGATGCATCTATTTCTATGACAGCTGAATCCCCTAATTGGGATGAGTTGATTACTTTGTTGCTGCATGAGGAAGTTAAGCTTGGGCTGAATACAGGTTCTAGTACATCTCAAAAGCAGAGACACTGTTTTTTTACTCTAGCCCGCATGGCAGAGGCGAGAGAGGCCATGGTTCTTTTCGAGGTCGAGGAGACACTCGAAATGCTTATGGATAGCATCGGCAGAATGCCTGGCATGGCACAAATACATAGGGCCAGCGTGGATCTGGCGGCTTTAGAGACAAGGGGAGATCACCCCATGGTGAAGGTGGTGGATCTGGTTCATGTCAAATGATCAATCAAACAGAGGTAAGGACCATCATTACTATGGTAGATCTATATAGGCACATTGCAAAGGATTCTTATAAGAAGCAGGGAGATATGAAGGCAAAGGTCAAACAACATGGGCTCTATGAATCTTCTACAAGCGCTCATGATGAGTAGGTTGATAGATTGTTTGCCATGCAGCATGTGTCCAAGAATGCATCTAGGCAAAAAAAAGATGAGAGATGGTACATTGATTCAGGGGCTTCAAATCATATGACACCCCATGGGGAATAGTTTGATGAGATACTTGCAAGTTCACATGGTTATATGTGTACTAGGGATGACACCCAACATGACATTTAGCACATAAGAATTGTTCCCTTGTTGATATCGGATGGCAAGAAAAAGAGCCTACATGATGTACTACATGTACCTACAATAACTAAGAATCTTTTGTCAGTTGGACAGATGGCAGAACAAAATGTGCAAGTGAGATTTAATAGAGATGGATGCTTTGTTGAAGAATATGGTAATGGCTACAAATTGATTGCTAGAGGTTGAAGAGACGGCATAATTTTTACTCTTGATGCGTCAATTCTAGAATTGAAAGTATCCATGTTTGCACATGATTATGGTGCTACATGGGATGTTGAGATATGGCATAAGCAAATAGGCCATGTGAATATACAAAAGCTAAAATCTATGCAGTAGAAGGAGATTGTGCTTGGACTACCTACGTTCAAGTATAATGACTTTGGAAATGTATGTGATGCATGTCAGTTTGGAAAGCAAGCACAGTTTCCATTTATGAGACATATACGGAATAGCTCATGACCCTTGCAGTTGGTACATTCTGATGTATGGGGTCCGTCTAATAATGCTTCATTTGGTAGTGCTCATTACTATGTATCCTTCATTAATGATTTCAGAAAGTATACTTGTCTTTACATACTGAAACATAAGGATGATTTATTTGATGCATTCAAGGACTTCAAGAAGCATGCTAAAAATGAGTTGAATTGTAAAATTTCATGTCTTAGATCAGATGGAGGTGGAGAATATGTCTCTAATTACTTTGACAGATACCTTGCTAGACCTAGGATCAGAAGATAGTTAACTTGCAGCTATACACCACAGCAAAATGGTGTAGTAGAAAGGAAAAATAGGGTACTAATGGAATCGGCAAGAGCTATGCTGAATGAAAAGAGTTTTCCAAATGATTATTGGGCTGAAGCAGTAATGACTATTGTCTTTGTGCTGAATAGAACTCCTACAATAGGGATTCATGATGTAACTCAATATGAGAGGTTGTATGGTCATAAACCTGACATTTTACACTTGAAGGTATTTGGTAGCATTGCATATATGCATGTTCCTGATGAAAAGATGAAGAAATTGGATCCTAAAGCTGTCAAGAGTGTGTTCCTTGGTTATGCACGAGACCGGAAATCTTATAAGTGTTATGTATTGTCTACACATGAGACATTGATTAGTAGAGATGTTGTTTTTGATGAGCTAGTGTAATATTCCGCGTTAAAGAAATCAATGGGATTTATGGAAAAAAAAATGTATTCCCCCCTTATCCCTCCAGCCGACTGACGAGCTGGAGGGGGAGGGGAATAGAAGGAGCTATAAGCTCCTTGGTGGAGCCTTAGGAGGGAGGGGGACCATGCGTGATGACACGCCGTGAGGAAAGATCCCCCTCCCTTCCACTATGCAAACGAGGGGGGGGGGCTCTGTATAGGGGGGAGGCTGAGCCGTGAGAGAAGAGGCCGAGCGAGACAAGGAGAGTACCGCCATAACTCCGAGCCGAGGGAGGAAGACGAGAGGCCGCTGCCATCCGCTGCCGTTCAACCGCCATCTGTTGCCGTCAACCACCATTTTGCCATGCAACCCCTTTCACCCCCCCCCCCCCCCCACGTGCCTTTGTGAGGCTTCCAGAAGGCTCGGAAGCTTCCAAGGGGGCTCTCTAAGCCCCCTTTCCCCCCCCCCCCCCCCGGGTTTTAATCCCTCTAAGCCCCTTTCCCCCCCTCCGGGTTTCAATCCCTCTAAGCCCCTTTCCCCCCCTCCGGGTTTTAAATCCCCCCAAGCCCTGGTCCCCCCCCCCCCCCCCCCCAAATTATCCTTAGAAGGCCTTAAGAGGTCTTTAAGGCTTTCTGATCCCCATAAGGCCCTTGTTTTCCCCCCGGTTTCAAAAATTCCCTTAGCCCTCCCCATGGGTTGAAACCACACACCCCCTAGGTTTTTTTGTCCCTTTTTCCCTTAAGCCCCTCCCTTGGCTTTGGGAACCTAACCCCCGTGTTTTATTTCCCTTAACCCTTTGTTTCACCCCCTTATAACCCTTTTTAACCCTTCTTCAACCCCCTCATAACTCTCATTTTCCCACAACTCCCTAAGCTTTCTTCCTAATCCCCCGTATCCCCATTATTATTCCCCCCCCCCCCCCCCCCCCCCCCCCCCCCCCGAACCTAACTATCATCATGGCCTCAGATGGTACCCCGTAAGGGAAAAATAGCTGTGAGATAAAAGATAGGGAGGGAAAGAGAAGGGAGTGAAAAGAAGGAGTGAAGGAGGAAGAGTGGAAAAAAAAGACAAAAGAAAGGGAAAGAAGGAGAAGACGGTGGAATTCCAGAAGAAAGAGGAAAAGGCTATCTCACATTCAATCTACGATGCTGCCGAAGAAAGTCCAAGGTGTAGCTGCGGAAGGGTCATCCCCCGGTATCCATGTGGATATCTCACCTCAAAGCCAGGTTTTTTCTTCTTGGCGTTAATTCGGTTTTAAGTCGATCATGCAAAGAAAAATTGTTAAGAATAGGATATATTTGTTCAAATTATTTGTAACGAAGGAGTTTAGCTTATGAATGACAATGTATAGAACTTAGCTTTCTTCAAATTGCATCAAGCATTATAAATTACGAGCAAGATTAACCATTTACTATAGTAGTATATTTTAGTTAAATCCTACGGTGTAGAAATTATATCTTGCACCATTAGTCTTATTCCTTTCGCAACGAATCATGGTAAATGGCTAATTTCATGAAAGGTTTCTTTCGATGCTCAAATTACTAGGGAGTTATCTTTGCTAGTTGCACATCCTAGCAAGGCAATTGCTGTTATTTGGCATGAGTTCATCTTTAAGGAAAACGGAAGTTAAATGTTAGGAATTAACAAGTATAAAAATTAGATATACGAACTCATTTGGAAAGAAAATGTAATGGGGGATTGCTGGATAACACTCTATTAAACACTTTTCCCTTGCTATTTGAGGACTTGGGGACTAATAAAGTGTGTGTACACCAATTTCACAGCTATGCCTTTTTGTCCCAAGGAGTATTGTCGCTCTTTGTATCACCTTGGCATTATGCTATATGCCAAATTAAACTGTATTGATTGGGAAAGTAAATTGTCACAAGGATAGTAAAACCGTGACAAGACGACTAATATTACCTTCCAAAAGATAACTGAACCAATCTAAACATAGAAACATTCATACCCTAAACACTTGACTACTTTCCTTACCGTAGGGACAATAAATTCATAAAGATAAGAAACTAGGGTTTGTCCCTAAGGTTCTTAAAAGAAGAAACCCTAGGCCTGACATACGTCAGCTTAAAGAATCTAAACAGATTATTCCATCGTAGGACTTGCGCGACATGTATGAAATCATTTAGTTTTGTGATTGATTCATAAGGGAAAAGGGTAAAAACCCTCATCAAGGACGGCAGATCCCTACGCAAGTTATTTTGCAAAAAGACGTATTTTTGGATATCCTTCTAAATAAAGAGAGTTGTAAACCAGAAACTAGCACATCTAAGGCACTTTAGGGTATGCCCTACACCGGAGTGTAAGAGATCTTGCCAAGTTACAAGACACCTTGGGAACGAGTGCTGGTACACTCAAAAAGGAAAGAACACTTCCTTAGCAATTTGCCATACAATTGGGTTGATTAATGGAAATGTTTGTGCTTGCTAGAGATTTTAGGGCTCTGTTTGAATTATGAATTACAAATTAAATGAGTACCTATACTTCAGGTTAAAAGGCCTGAAGGGAGAGGCAGCTTCAGTTACCCCCGACTGTCTGCCTGACCCTAACCAAGGGGGTTGTTGACCGCGTCGGGAACGTGGACCGAACCCGCCGCGAGAGGTCTCTCTGTTAAGCTCTACTTGGAGTAGGAGGACACTTGGGTGCCAGGGGGGGCTCTGGCCGTAAATCCCTCACCTTCCGGGTCCTGCACAAGAGGCTAACATGACTCGGGATTGGATCTCGAGGCCCGCATACTAGTTGACGGGCGGAAGTTTGGAATAGTGATCCCTGGAGATTACTGGTTAGCCTTCGGGCAGATTATGGACAAGCCTACGGGTGGAAATCCTTGTATTTCAAAGATAAAATGATGAAATGTTAAATGAACTTGCTTGATGTTGTTTTTCTATGTCACGTGATAAGATTACGTGAAGGAACCAATGCTTAACAAGGTTAATTAAAGAAGCTAATTGTTATATGTCAAATTAATGTGTTAGATAATTACATAACTAAAACAAACCGAGGAAAGTGCGGAGGATGGGCCATGGGTCCATCCTACGGTTGGGTGGTCCCGGTTAGCCGGGAACTTTTCTCAAAAATCTCGAAGAACAGCGGAATGATCATCATCATCAAAAATAATAACGAGAACGATGACCTAGAGTTACGTCTTACCCGATTTACGCTGTTTTAGGGGAACGGAATGGGACTATGCCTTATGGCAGAGAGGTTGAGCTTTGCATCCCTCTCGTTTCCCATTCTCCTTGAACCAAGTGCAGCGTGAATCCGCTTTGGACCTGACGTTTCTGCGTAAAGTAGTTCGCTCGAGTCTGACGCTAGTTGCTGTTAGCTAATGACCCATTAGAAAAACCCTAATTCTGATCAATCCTAAGTGGAAACGGCCAGGATACTTCCGCTACGTGTAGATGCGGGAAGAACTAGATCGCAAAACCCGTAACATTCCATGGGAGTGCCGGGCGGAGCTTTCTAGACATCCTTTCCGATGGACTGCTAAGACGTGTCCTGGATGATACTAGGGGACACGTTACAGCTAGCATGGTGGTATGGTAATCTTGTTGCAGTGGCTACTGATGGATCAGCCAGCACTAGTAATGCTGAAAGTACACCTACAGTGAGTACATCTATGAGTGGTTCTACAAGTGATGGGTCACCTACAGTAAGTCCTTGGTCAAGACGCTTGCAGAGTCGTACTCCTACGTCCAGTGACACGGATATGTCAGTGAGGGGGAGATTGGATAAGGGAAAAGAAAATATGCTTGAGGATGTGACAGGTCCACTTACAATAGGTTATGAGTCATCTAACAACAACAGTTTGGATAGTGAGTTCGGCATTCTATCTATTATGACACTTGCAGCAAGGCAGAGTCGTTATGTACTGCCTCATGAGAGGCAAGCTCAGAGTGAGCCATGGTTACGGAGATCTAAGAGAGTCAAAAAACTAGATGATAGGTTTACATACACTAGTTATTCAGCCCACCATTATGCATATATGGCTAGTGTGATAGGCTACAAAGAACCTACGAAGTTTGATAATGAAGTTACATATGATAATTGGTGTGCTGCCATGGACGAGGAGTATGCATCCCTGGCTGAAAATGAGACATGGGAATTGGTTGAGTTTTCTGAAGGCAAAGTCCCCATTAGTTGCAAATGGATGTACAAGGTTAAGTGCAAGCCAGATGGTTCATTAGAATGCTATAAGGCTAGACTGGTTGCAAAAGGGTATGCACATCAATATGGCCTTGACTATGAGGAGACTTTTAGTCTAGTGGCTAAAATGGCAATAGTCAGAACTGTCATTGCTTTGGCAGCATGCAAAGGCTGGAAATTATGGCAAATGGATATCAAGAATGCTTTCTTGAACGGTGATTTGGTTGAGAAAGTATATATGGAGCAACCTGAAGGCTATGTTCACCCTGACTTTCCTACACATGTATGTAAGCTGAAAAAGGCTTTATATGGACTAAAACATGCACCTAGAGCATGGAATGCTCAGATTAGCAGTTATTTACATCAACATGGATTTAGATTGGGTGATGGAGATCAAATTCTATTCATGAAGAATTTAGATCATGGATATGTGTTTCTAGTAGTTTATGTAGATGAACTTATCATCACTAGAGATGATGAAGAGGGCATTGCTAAAATTAAATCATATTCATAGGTTGAATTCAGAGTCAAAGACCTTGGTGAACTAAAATATTTTCTTGGGATTGAGGTAGTCTCTACACCTCAAGATATATGGCTGCTATACAGAAGCAGTATGCTCATGACGTAATACATAATGCAAGCCTATGGAGACACCTCTTGATCAGAATGTCAAGCTGCAGATTGATGTTGGGAATGACATAGAGAATGTGACCATGTATCGACAGATGGTGGGTAGCTTGATATACTTGACTATTACCCGTCCTAACTTATGTTACCATGTATCGACAGATGGTAAGTAGCTTGATATACTTGACTATTACCCGTCCTGACTTATGTTATGTAGTGGGGCTAATTAGTCAATTTATGCAAAAGTCTCGCAAACCACATTTAGATGTAGTCAGGAGGATCATGAGATATGTAAAGGGTACTATAGATTATGGGTTGTTTTATGCATATGGAAAATCCCTTGACTTAACAGGGTTTACTAATGCTAATTGGGTTGGTTGTGCCTATGACAGGAGGTCAACCAATGGTTATGTTTTTGGTTTGGGCAGTAGTATGAACAATTGGCATAGTAAGAAACAGCCTACTATTGCATCGTCTAGTACAGAAGCTGAGTACAAAGGAGCTGCCTTAGCGGCTTGCAAAGAATTTTGGTTGATGAAACTGCTGAAAGACTTGTGAATATAGCTAGAAAGCAGAGTGAGATTGCATTGTGATAACCTCAGCAGTGTTATGTTGGCTAACAATCCTATCTACCATGCTAGGTCCAAACATATTGAGGTTCACTACCATTTCATCAGAGAAATGGTTCTTACAAGGCAGATTGACTTGATTCATGTAAAGACTGAAGACTAGGTAGCAGATATATTTACCAAGTCCCTTGGTAAAGAAAATTTTGTATATTTTAGACAGCTACTTAGAGTTTATCAGATGGTTTGAGCTTGAGGGGGAGTGTTAGAATATCAAGCTCCCATTACTCTTTAGTCAATCTATCTTTATGTGTGTGACCGCCAACATTAGTTGGATACAACTATACACGTGTGTGACATTCAATAAGTTGGTGTAGTCAATAACTTAACCACTGTACAACGGTACAAAGAGGAAGAAAGGGGGGCAGCGATGGGGTAGGCTGTGTACTTGAGTGAGACTATGAATTATGACAAAAACACGGGCAAGAACAGCAAAAATCCATTCATGTGTAGTGAAACCCCAGTCTGGCTCATATAAGAAAAGCATCTCTTTTGTTGTGTCTCAAGAAAACCTACCTAACTGCCTAGTTGCTCGTCATCTCCACCAATGTAGTGTGCTCATAGAATGGGACCAAATTGCATATGCCTCTAGCATGAGAGTGCACCTCCTTATATTCACGGATGATGGTTCATGCCAAGAACCCTTAAGTATCCTCTCACACTAGGTGGATGGGGACACCTATATTGGGAACACACACAACAATATTACATCCTTTTGTATGTAGAAAATGTATAAAAATAGTATTTTAAAAATACATTATTTTGAACCCACATGACGCACATATATATTCATGAGTAACTTACCCGAGACCTCATGAAGGAATCTCACAATTATGCAAGACCACAAGTTTATACTCTAAACTCACCTCAAGCAACCTATCTCCAACTCCACCTTTTAAGATGTAATGACTTATTCTCCATGTAAGTTGTTGAGTCAATGACAAATCTCAAACCTTTTATTTCTCCCTTGAATAGGTTATATCTTCTTACTTTAGATGTGGGTGATGCACAAGCTCAATATTTTATGCCTTTAAGTTCCAAATTAGCTCTTAAACTGAACACTTGATCTTAGCCTCAATTCTAATCATGAGAAGCTTTGTGTTAGCTCTTCTTTTGAGTTTATATGTTTCTTAATAGCAAGTTTGTAACTTTTTTTCCCTTTTTTCATAACATAAGCTTTTCTTACATTTTCAATAGTGCTAAACATAAAACCATGAAAACTTAACCATGTATTCTTCAGAGTGACATGTAGGAAAAGAACTAAGAAATGAAGATGTTAAAAATGCAATTATTAATGAATATTATGGTGTTAATAGAACATTTTCACAATATCCTACTATAAAGGTGATCACTAGGCTTCACTACAAGCCTTCCCACAGTAGAGTAGATCACCATGAAATTACTTCTAGTTCATCCTAGGTTGGTAGTGCTTCTCTCTCCATGATTAAGGTTTGAATCCTTTAATCTCTTCTCAATATACTTATCTAAGCATGCATTTCTTTATTTATTGAAAATATTGACATGATATTCCATCCATTGTTGGCCATTCCAAACATCTCATCATATTCTTTCTTGGATGTGTCTACAAGCTTCATAGTTGCATTAGCTAGATGACTTAGGTAAGTTACTCATGAATATATGTGTGCATCCCATGGGTTAAAAATAAGGTATTTTTAAAATACTATTTTTATACCTTTTTTACATACAGAAGAGTGTAATATAAAGGGATTATTTATAGATTGAATAGAAAAGGGTTATGTTTTATTTAGGAAAATTTCACAGATAAGGATATTTATAAATAGGCCTTGAACGCACGTGATGTAGAGGATATGCATATAGTAACTTCCCGAGGCTAGATGATTGGCATGATAGACACTCTCAAAGGACCTTTTTTGGCTCAGATGAGCATAAAGCTCCCTCTTCCTAGGATTCTTGTCCCCAACAACCCTGTGCTCCCTAATCAAGGAGGGAAATTTGTCATTGTGCATATTCAATAGGTTAGCTTGTCTAGAGTATGGTTGCCATCCGTACTATAGTTTGCTGGGTGTAGCAATGGTGATTCTTATCGCATAAAATATGCAAACACCATTGCTACAAATGTCGCTACCGGCCATGGTTTAAGTGATGTTCGAAGTGATGTGTGGTCTAGGCATCTTATAAGAGAAGCATTCCCATAAGCAATGTATTTGACCCAAGTGTCCCATAAGTGATGTTTTTTAAAAAAAATCGTACCTAGACTATAATACTCTAGTCTCTAAATTTCTCTTTGTCACTTGCTTAGTCTCTCTTCCTCAATTAGTCTCTCAATCCCTATCTTTCTTCCCTAATTCTTATGCTTCCCTTTTCTCTCTCGTTTTCCCACCACATGGTCCTATTTTTGGTATGATTAAGTACCCTTATCACAACATATAATCTTTGGTATGATCAGGGTTATCACCCTGCATTAGCATTGCTAACTTGCACATAGCTTCTTGTGCTCTCTCTTCTTGCATAAAAAATATAGTCCCCTTTCAAATCGAGAAAGCAAGAATGTACATCACTATAATTTTTAGATCATATGGATGAAAAATTTAGTTTTTTAAGTATCTTTTAATATCATTGCACACATACACTCTTACAAAAATGTAAGATATGAGAAATTTAAGTGACACATTTATATTTTCCAACTACAATTTGTGAGATTAAAAAAATAAAAAATGATACGAGATGAAACAATATCATATCATAATAGTAAAATATGTATGTAAATATAAGAGTAGCATGATACATGAAAGATCAAGTGGTCGACTAACAAATGAAAGTACAACTAAGCAAGCCAATTAACACATGGATGTGTGACTTAGGCTCTACATTGCTATTATGGTTGTGTGAGTAGTCATTGTGCTCCTATGTATTCAAGTCAAAGTGTCACGAACATGCCATGATCAACTGCACAAATTAATTTTTGATCATGCCATAAGAATCCATACCCCATCAAAACACACCCTTTAATAGGACATCCTTGAGCCAACAATGCAAGCCCAGCCTTGCCATATCATCATAGAACCTTCTAGAAGATATGCCATGTCATCGCCTACATCATCGATGATGACATTGTGGAACATTATAGAAGATCTTTACCCACCCTCCAACACCTATAAAAAGAGGGGCTCGCTATAGAGCTCCTCAGTATTGCTAATGCTAGTCTTGGGAGCTCAAAGAGTCAAGACCTCCAAGTAAGTAACTTTGAGTTCCAGTTCTAGTTCTTCTCTAGTCATGGTATCTAGTCTTGTCTCATCTTCCATTATACTCTTGTTGTCTTGTCACCTTGTAATCTTGTAGTAGGAGATTTTTTCTAGTGCCTCCTTGTATCTTGTTTATCCTCGTCGAAAGAGATCTTTTAATTTTGATATCTTGTAACCATACCTATGGTCACGGGTTGTGGGATCCTTCATATCCTATCGAGTCATGTTGTCTATACCTACGGTTCTGGGTTGTGGGATTTTTCATATCTTATTAAATTATAATCATATCTTGTGCCCCTACGTGAGATTATCTTATAATCAGAATTCTTGTAACAAATCTTACATCTAGTCTAATCTCTGGAGCATAGTCTAATGCCCCCATAATAGTTTGGAAAGATTGCTTTCTAGCCCTACTGAGAACCATGGAGGCGAGCCTTGAAAGAATCCTCGCCTCCCTTCAAAACCTCCAACAACAAATTTAGGATTTGAATGAATGACAAGCACAACTTCAAATAGAGCACCCTATGCATCTAGGCCTTGTGCTTCAAGAGATGCAAGACCAGATCTGAGACGTGTAGAATAACAGAGAAATTGATCAGATGATTCTACACATTTATCAACCCACAAGAAGAGAACCCAAGATCAGCATGCTAGAGAAGTTCAATGGTGAATGTTCAAAGTTCAAGCGATTCCTGCAATAAGTAAAGCACTATATCTGCATGCAATCGGACATGTATCCAAATGGTGCTTCCAAGGTGGACTTCATTGGGACTTTTCTTTGTAGTCAATTTTTATCATGGTTCGCCACAATCTTGGAAAAGAATATGCCAGTACTTCATAACTATGCGGAATTTCTTTGGGAGCTCACTTCCACATTTGGACATCCAGACACTCGTCGAGTAGCAAAAACAAAAGTTTGGAAGCTATGACAAGGTAATCGCCCTACCTCTGCTTATGCATATAAACTTAGGCAATTAATTTGTGACCTCATTTGGCATGGGGAGTACTTTATTAGGCAATTGAGATGGCATCTTCAAGATGACATCAAGGACCTCATGTTCACTATGCCTGAGACAAAAACACTTAGCAATTATATCATGCAAGCCATCCACTGTGATAATAGATTGTTTGAGAGGAAGCAAGAAAAGAAAGAAGAAATAAGGCCTCACTAATGGAACTCATCCCCAATTAGAGACCCAATCTGATAAAAGCCCAAGCCGTGCAAATAGATAATACCAAATTCTAGCCCTTGAACCCACAAGAAAAGTAAAGATGCAAAGAGAATCATCTATGCAAAGATAATACCAAATTCTAGCCCTTGAACCCACAAGAAAAGTAAAGATGCAGAGAGAATCATCTATGCCTATATTGTGGAAACCTTGGACACATCACCCTAAATTCCCAAATAAGAGGGCAAGAACCCAAAGAGTTGTGGCAACCATCCTCGAGCAAGAAAACAAGGATGTCCAGTTGTAAATGAGCCTATACAATTGGATCTTGTAAATGAGACTGCCACACCCCTGGAAACTTTCCTTGTCATAGTCCACATGATCTTGCAGAGAAAGTGTAAGGTGTCCACCTGTTATCTTCAGCACATGTCTTAGCAGTCCATCGAAAAGGATGTCTACAAAGCTCCGCCCGGCATTCCCATGGAATGTCACAGTGTTCGCGATCTAGGACTTTCCGTGTCTGCCACGTAGCGGAAGTATTCCGGCCGTTCCCACTTAGGACCAACCTGAATTAGGGTTTTCTTATTTGGTCATTTCCTAATGGCAACTAGCGTCGAACCCGAGTGAACTACTTTATGCAAAAACGCTAGGTCAAAAGTGGATTCACGCTACACTTGGTTCAAGGAGAATGGGAAACGAGAGGGATACGAAGCTCAACCTCTCTGCCATAAGGCATAGTCCCATTCCGTTCCCCTAAAATAGCGTAAATCGGGATCAATTATAACTCTAGGTCAACACTTTTGTTGTCATGTTCTTTGACGATCTTCTGGCTGTCCATTGTGATTTGAGAAAAGTTCCTGGCCAACCGGGACCACCCATCCATAGGACAGACCGATGGCCACGTCCACTGCACTTTCCTCAGTTGTTTTAGTTATTTAATTACCTAACACATTTAGTTGGACATGTATCAATCAACTTCCTTAATTAGCCCGTTAGGCACTGGTTCCTTCACGTAATCATATCACTTGACATAGAAAAGCAATGTCAAACAAGTTCCTTTATAACAGGTTATTATATTTATCTTTGAAATACATAAAGTCCAGCCCGTAGGCTTATCCACAATCTGCCCGAAGGCTATCCAGCAATCCACAGGGATCACTAATCCAAGTTTTTGCCCGTAGACTAGTATGCGGGCCTCGAGATCCAATCCCGAGTCACATTAGTCTCTAGTGTAGGGCCCGAAAGGTGAGGTATTTACGGCCAGAGCCCCCCTGGCACCCAAGCGTCATCCTGCTCCAAGTAGCGCTCAATGGAGAGACCTCTTTCGGCGGGTTCGGTCCACCTTCCCAGCACGGTTAACAACCCCCTTGGTTAGGGTCATGCATGCAATCAGGGGTAACTGAGCTGCCTCTCCCTTCAGATCTTCAACCTGAAGCATTAGATATCCATTTATCCTTTAATTCTTTGAGCAAAAAAAGAAAAACAATGCTCTTAATGCTATTATAAGCACAAGCAATTCCATTGGTCGTTATTTTTGGCCAACTTCTAAGGAGCCAATCCTTCTTTCCGAATGCATATAGCACTCGATCTGGGATCAATTGCGGCTTGGCAAGATCCCCTTATATCCCGGGTTAGGGCCGTACCCTATTAACCCGACTTGATCAATACCTCAAGTTCATATGTTATTTCAATTTATCGATTGGTCTTTTGCTTCCAAGCAATTATCTTTACTCAAGAAAGATACTATATTAGGATGATTATTCATCCTCTTGCAAGATAACTTGCGTAAGAATCTGCCAATCTCATTCCGAGGAACTGACCATTCCCTTGTGATCAAATCACAAGATCAGGGAACTCTACCACTTGTTGCACAAGTGTCGCATCAACTATGGGACTATTTACCCTTCGAATGGAGTCACGAAATAGTCTGTTCTTGATGGCATTAGGCCGACTTGTCAGTCTTATGGTTTCGAGTTTCATCATTTTAGCGAGAGATTCTTAGGAAAACCCTAGATCACTTCTTGCAAGTAGGTCCTATTGTCCCTACATTCTGTGAATGTGGGCAAGTATTTAGGGTTTAGGAATTTCAATTTTTGGCAATGCATGTGACTAGGTAAATGTCTCCACCGGCCTAACCCTCGTTAGTTCCTTGGGATACGTCATATTGAATTAACCCCTTCCTAAACGAGTACTCCGCGGTTTTTAGGTGTTTAGGTTTATGCTAATTTTAACCTATCTATTCTTGAAGATAATTACGCTATTATTTCCATAACCACCTGACTTATTGTCTACGCGTAAGTTGAATTTTTCTAAAGCATTTAACTTTTCGATTTAAGATCAAGCATAGATTAGGTTATAGCCCAATTCCGATCAATCATCCTATAACTTGCGAACAAGGTTCAGGCTAAAACATGCAGCCTTTTCTATTAATTATACAGTCGAAAAAACGATATTTATACCAATTTATGCAGCTTAGGAATCATTTCATCCTTGCAATTTTCTATGGATTATTAGCACTTTCCATAATGACTCATTGCGAAGAAGATATGGCCTAATAATGTGACATGCAATTTATACGTCCATGCCTAAACGGAGTGCACTATCTTAATTCCGTTTTGTAACTATGGACATTAATCTAAGTTTAGTTCATTGAAATGCACAAAAACTACTTGCTAGAAATGCATATCAATTTTCTGCTCACTTTATTTTTGTTTGTTTTATTGAAAATACTAATGACCGAACTTGTCCGTCGTAAGCTAATTCTTTTAAATTAACCAAAATATTTAAGACGGAAAATGCATCCAAACTCCAAAAGTCATCCACGCATGTAAAATTATAACAACGTAAAAATAAAAGTTAGGAAGGAAAACCTGGACTTGGGGTGAGATGTCCACGTGGATGTTAGGAGACGATCCTCCTGCGGCTGCGCCTTGGGCTTTCTTAGGAGCCATCGCGAATGTAGCCTTTTTGTCTTGGATGCGGCTTTGCAAACTCCTTTTTCAAATTCCACCAGAGCTCCCTTTGTGATAACTTGCACCGTCCGTCGGAAACGGTTTTTTTTTTAAGGCTTCCTCCTTGAAGTAGGGATTTCACGAAAAAGAGGGTGCTTAAACCTTGGAGGGTTTTAAACGGTCTTAGTGGATCAGAAAAGGAGGGAAGGAGAATGTATAACCCGATAGTGAGGGGTTAAATCACGGAATAAGTGGGCTTTCAACCCACTTGAAAGGTATTACGAATGGGCACGAGAAGGGGCTTTGAATCCCAGGGGGGAAAAGGAAAATAACTCTTGGAGGAAAGGAAAAAAAAGGGGGAAACAAAGGTATAAAAGCGTTAAGAATGACTTTTTTTCATGGGGGGGAAAAGGGCCTAAGGACCACAGAAGGCTCTTCAAGTCAATTGTCGGGGGGAAAAGGGGGCATATGGAGCCCTTATGAGGGAATCTCGTGTATGGGGGGCATTATATGAAGAGCACATGAAAGGGCTTTGGATTTTCGGGGGGGGATAGGGGGTGTTTTAACAAGCCCACAAGAACCAGGGCTAGGAGGGAGCCCGAAAGAAGGTTTGGGGGGGGGGGGGTGTTAAGAAAGGCCTTAAATAGGCCACGTGAAAGGGGGCTTATTAGGAGCTATAGAAGCTTCCTAAGAAGCTTCTGAGTTCCCTAGTGGAGTCGTGAGACCTCCACGTGGCAGAAAAAAAAGGCGACAGTGACGGCTTCATGACTGTTCTCCTTCTCCACGGCAGCACGATGGAGCCCACCTTCACGGCAGCTGGCTTCCCCTCCTTCTCCAGGCTGTGACGCCGTCCTCAGCTGGCAAATCGATTGGTGGTAGGGCAGCATCTTCAATCTCTCCTTCCCTCACGAATTGCCCATAGAGTCTTACTCTCTCCCTCTATGTAGTTTTTTTTTCGGCATCTCATGGCAGCACCGATTTAAATAGGGGAGGGGATAAGATCCTCCCTCCCCCATGCGTCGATGCGCATGGGTCTCCCCCCCTTCAAGCTCCAGCAAGGAGCTTAGTTTCCACCCTTCCCTCCCTCTCCCCAAGCACGATAGTCGGCTGGGGGAAGGAGGGAAAATTTTTTTTTGCCCAATTCAAAAAAAATATTATCCCTAATAATTATCCTAACCTAAGAGGGCATTCATATGCGAATTGCGTATTATTATTTCCGAGTTGTTACAGAAAGAACCTTTTCCTCAAAGCCCTAGTCAAATCCGGGGCCTCCGCATGTTTCATTGATGATAGCTTTGTGAATAGATACTATATATCCACTATCATGCAACAACTGAAGTCGCGGATGGAAAACCTCTAGCATATGGAGATATTACCAAGGAAACCCAACCACCCATGGTAGCTCTTCATGATCACAAATCTTGTTTATACTTTAATATCATATCTAGTTCCACAAATCCAATCATCCTTGGGGTGCCTTGGCTAAAGAAACGGGAAAGAAACATAACCTAGAAATTGATTGGGTTAAGCAAAAGATTAAATGTCATGAAAATCAAAGAAATTTGGTATACTAGGAGCCAAAGCCTTTGTGCACACAGCAAGGCAAGAACCGACCTACATGATATATCATATACCAGCTCAATAATCCAATAACAATGAGTCAATCAAGCTACCAAGTTAGTATCAAGAATTCCAAGATGTCTTTGAAAAAAATAATGAAGATCTCTTGCTTGAATACAAAGACCATATGATTGTGCTATAGAACTCCATCACGGGGCTCAACAACCTTTTGGACCCATCAACAAGCTATCCCTTGATGAATGAACTGGAGTATGCAAGAACAATAATGAGAACTTAGCCAAGGGGTTCATTAGGCACTTGAAGTCTCTTGCTAGAGCCCCTATTTTGTTTGTGAAGAAGAAAGATGGGCCACCTCAAATGTGTGTCGATTATCGAGGACTCAACAAGATAACAATCAAGAATCAATACCCTTTGTCGTTGATACAAAAGCTCCTAGAATGCCTTGGAAAAAGCTAAGACCTTCAAAAAAATTGATCTATGAGGGGCTTACAATCTTGTATGGATCAAAGAAGGAGACGAATGGAAATAGCGTTCTACCCAAGGTATGGTCACTTTGAGTATGTTGCTATTCCATTAGGTCTCACCAATGCTCCGACAGTGTTTCAACATATGATGAATGATATCTTTCGAGAGCATCTAGATGATTCTATAGTTATATAATTGGAAGATATCTTGATGTTCACATTTGTGAGTGTCTCTTTGCTATCTTTGACCATTAGATTGGCATTACATACTATTAAATGCTACTTCTCTAGTGTCACCAACTGACACTTATGGCCAAATGAATGACCTAGGCTAACAACTAGCACCAAATACTACCAAGTACGTGTGCGGCATAACTTACAGTAACTTTTGCCTTTGACATTCCATGATTTCCTTGGGCCTCGGGCTCTTGATTTTAATCTAATCCCGGCTACACCTCACATGTGCAACATTTACTTAACCATGTGATTAAAAATTAATCCACATGTTAAGTGAGGTTTCAAAAATACATGTCCTCATGTGACAACCCTTCCCCCTAAAATCCTTGCAATTGTCCTCGATTGCACTACCAAATGCATCAAAAGGAAAATAGTGGACTGGAATTTCCATAAGACATCATAGTTAACAAAACATTGCACATTGTTTCTCAACCATTCCATATGCCCAACACATGCTAAAAATTACCAATCAATCATAACATAACATAAGAATCAAAAAGAATCTTAAAAACATTGCCGAATTATCATATGACATGTCTACTTCTCATGAAGTCAACTCATCTGGCAAAACCAAACCATACCATAGCATAACCAAGCATATACCATGGCTAAAACATCAATGGCATCATAACATATACTATTGTCCATGGAACTAGATGTAAACCATTGAAAACTAAGCATAATCTGATCATATAGACTGATCACTTATTGATTTGAGAACTGATCACAAACTATTGCAAATGTGACCCAAACTATTCAGAAACTCATTGCAAAAATTGAATAATAATCAATGCAAAAATTGATGCAAAATTGATCTCAAAAGTGACCATAAATGGTTCTCAAGTTGATAAAAAACTGAGTTGAAATCGACTAGAATTTTTATCTTGAAATTGAGATAAAATTCATGCCAAATTGATCATAAACTAATGCAAAAGTATAGTTCTAGTGCCTAGGTGAAACTCATATTCATATGCATATATCTCACTGTGACTAGTACACTAAGTTGTGACCTCATGACAAAAATACTATCACAGCATAGTACCTTGGATGCATGCTAAATACATCTTAGATCCACTACGTATGAAGTTGTCCATAACTGGAGGAGTGGAAGTGCTACCTCCCCCTTGAGCATTAGGCAATACTCTAGAGCCTTGCTCTACTAAACCTGACTGAGTCTGAGGCTCTAACTCAAACGCATCTAGGTAAAGATGCAACAACTGAGGATGGTTTGCCAAGTCATCCTCTTCCATCCATTTGGAATCCATTGGTTAATAATTCTAAAATTTCACCATCTCCTAGAAACTTAACCTTTGACCTTTCTTTCCTTATGTGTCAAAATCTATTTAGGTACCAAAATATCATCCAACTCCTCAACCTCAAGCTAAATTTCAATAGGCATATCCTCTGTTACATCATAATGGAAAGGCCTCAACAAACTGACATGAAAGGCATTGTGTATCCACCAATGTGGAGGTAATTTTAGCCGATATGCCACATCACAAATCTTTGCCAATACCTAGAAGGGCCCATCCTATCTAATACTCAACTTTTGTTACAATCTTTCTCTTCCTTTCATCTTTTTCAGCCTTGCCTTTTCAAAATGTAGCAATACATAATCACCCTCTGCAAACTGCAAAGCACATCTGAGGTGATTGACTTCCCTCTTTTACTTTTCTTGCAATCTATGAAGTGCATATTTTATCTTTGCATAGTCTCCATCCAAGTTTTTCACAAAATGATTAGCCTCAAAGATCTTATCCTTCCGTTAGGTTGCACTGACTCTGTAGGGTTTCCTATTAGGTGGGCTACTTCTAGGGATAAGATCGATGCCATGATCTTCTGGCCTTTTAAGCGTGGCCTTTTAAGCGATAGTTGTCCTAAAAGTGACTGAGAAAAGCAATCAACATACATTTTCAGAAATGATGTGTGATCCTTCTCTAACTTAGACATGTTTCCAACATTCTCACTATGATCTTTAACCTTGGTAAAAACAAGTATGTTGAAAGATGATTTTTCATTACTCTAGAAATGGGAGCTATAGCTACAACAAGGAAAAATTCACCTTTAAACTTTACATCAGGTGTGAGTACCTTTAACTTATGCTGAATAGTGATCTTTTTTGCATGAGAATCAATCAGTGCATACATATGATGACACCATGGCATACCAAGCAATACATCACAACCCTCAAATGGAGCAATGAATAACTCTTTACTATTCACATATCGTTGTATATGCAACCGAAGCTTCCCAATGAGCCATGTGATGGGCTTTACATGGCCTTTACATGCCATTTCAACTTTGTCCATGGGTCCCATCTCATCCTCTCTGATGCCTATATGGGCATCCATGTCAACAAAGATGAAGTTGGCTTGCGCACCATTATCAAAGAAAATCAATGCATGTTGATCCATAATTTTTCCCGATGCTCTACACAACTCAATAGCATCATCATTGGGCTGATCACTAACACTACAACATATAAACCCAATAGTGATGTTTAAAGTGTTGGAATTATTCATGGAAAAACTACCCCTATCATCACTAATAGCCATATGATAAATTCATCCCTATTAGTGTTGCTATTTGCGTCTCTATTATGTCACTAATTAGGATAGTGACACAAATAGTGACGGAAATAGTGATGCAAATAGCGACACAAATAGAGATGTTCATAGTGACGATTGCAGAGTTAATTTCCAACACAAATAGTTACATAGGGGAAAAAATTTAGGTGGTAGGGCATGCGACCCTGCCACTCTTCTAGCTATATGCACTAAATATTTGTTACGTGTCCACTAGTAGCATCCAGGATACGTCTTAGCAGTCCATCAGAAAGGATGTCTAGAAAGCTCCGCCAGACACTCCCATGGCATGTTACGGGGTTTGCGATCTAGGGCTTTCCGTGTCTGCCACATAGCAGAAGTATTCTGGCTATTCCCACTTAGGATCAACCTGAATTAGGGTTTTCCTGATTGGTCATTCCCTAACAGCAACTAGCATCGAACCCAAGCGAATTACTTTACACAGAAACGCCAGGTTCGAAGCGGATTCATGCTGCACTTGGTTCAAGGAGAATGGGAAACGAGAGGGATGCAAATCTAACCTCTCTACCATGAGGCATAGTCCCATTCCGTTCCCCTAAAACAACGTAAATCGGGTTTAAATATAACTCTAGGTCAATGCTCCTGGTGTTCGTGTTCTTTGATGATCTTCTAGTTGTCCATCGTGATTTGAGAAAAGTTCCCAGTCAACCAGGACCACCCATCCGTAGAACGGACCTATGGCCCATCCTCCGCACTTTCCTCGAGTTGTTTTAATTATTTACTTATCTAACACATTAGTTGGACATGTAACAACCAGCTTCTTTAATTAACCCATTAGGCACTGGTTCCTTCACGTAATCTTATCACTTGACATAGAAAAACAATATTAGACAAGTTCTTTATTAACAAGTCATCATATTTATCTTTGAAATACAAAGAGTTCCGCCCGTAGGCTTATCCACAATCCGCCCGAAGGCTATCCAGCAATCCACAGGGATCACTATTCCAAGTTTCCGCCCGTAGACTAGTATGCGGGCCTCGAGATCCAATCCCGAGTCACGTTAGCCTCTTGTGCAGGACCCGGAAGGCAAGGGATTTATGGCTAGATCCCCCCTGGCACCCAAGCATCCTCCTGCTCCAAGTATCGCTCAATGGAGAGACCTCTCGCAGCGGGTTCGGTCCACGTTCCCGACGCGGTCAACAACCCCCTTGGTTAGGGTCAGGCAGGCAATCGGGGGTAACTGAAGCTACCTCTCCCTTTAGGCCTTCAACCTGAAGTATAGATATTCATTTATCTTTTAATTCGTTGGTCAAACAAAGTCAAACAATGCTCTAAAATCTGTAGCAAGCACAAACATTTCCATTGATCATTTTTTATGTTGGCAAACTGCTAAGGAATGAATCCTTCCTTTCAAATGCATCCAGCACTCGATCTGAGATGACTTGCAACCTGGCAAGATCCCCTATATTCTGGGTTAGGGCATACCCTATTAACCCAACTTGGTCAAACCTTAAAGTTCATTGGGTACTTCAGTTTCTGGTCTTTAATCTCCAATTAATCTTCCTTACTCAAGAAGGATATCAAAGTATACATCCTCTTGCAAGATAACTTGCGTAAGGATCCGCCATCCTTGTTGCGAGAATTTGGCCTTTCTTCTTGTGATTCAATCACAAGACCATATGACTCCGTACTTGTTGCGCAAGTCCCGCATCATACTATGCGATAATGGAGTTATGAAATGATCTGTTTCAGGTTCTTTAAGCTGACGTTGTTAGATCTAGGGTTTCCTAGCTTTATTTTTTGTAAGAATCTCAGGGACAAACCCTAGTTCCTTTTACGATTACAATTTACTGACCCTACATTCAGGGAATGTGGACAAGTATTTAAGGTATAGACGTTTCTTGGAATTTAACTCATTCCCAACGAATATTTCGCAGCCTAGGTATTTTTAAGTTTATATCAACTTGGTTAACTCTAGAAGGTAATTTGGAGATTACTTCCACATGATTTGTTATCTATGTGTCAATTGACTTTTCAATCCTAAACTTTATCGATTTGAGGTTAGGTTAATTCCAACTAATCTTCCCTTTTCTTTGCAAACGAAACTCATGCTAAATAAGCAACCTTTTTCTTGCTAAGTTATGCAATTAGCAATGATAATTTCATAGAGTTTATGCATCGTAAGAGTCCTTTCATGATTTGCACTTTCCATGATGATTCATTGTAAAAAGAATAGGGGTTAATAGTGCGAGATGCAATTTTATACCTTTAGGCTTAACCGAAGTATACTATTTTAATGGGTAATAATCTAGCTCATAATTCATTTCAATGCATAAAGCTATTTGAAATAAGTACGTTTATACTTTATTTATTTTGCATGTTCCATTAGATGTATTTCATCGTGAATGGCTAGGACAAAATATATCCTATTTTTAACAACTAACCTTGCATGATTAAATTACAATGATATAAAATAAAAATTAAGAAGGAAAAACCTGGGTTTGGGGTGAGATATCCACATGGATACCGGGAGATGACCCTCCCACGAATGCGCCTTGGACTTTCTTAGGAGGCATCACAATTGTAGTCCTTCGAACGTGGAAACAACTTTACACTTCCTTTTCGGAATTCCACCATTGCTCCCTTGCACCTCAATACTTTTCTTCTCTTTTTCAAGTAGGGGAAAAAATCAAAGTCCCAAGGGTATTTTGAAAAGGGTAGGGAACGGCTAAGGATTTTAACCACGGGAGAAATGGAGAGTAATTCCTAAGTCCAAGAGAAAGGCTTAAGGATTTTTATAAAGCATGTGGTTTTTAAAGCCCACGAGAAACATGGGAAGGTTAAGGAAAAAAGAAACCTTATGAGCTTTAAACATGACGGGGTCTTCAATATGTCACAAGGGAAGGGAGATGAGGAATTTTACACACGGGGGTGTTTTTGGCTTAAGGGATAAGAGGGGTGATAATACCTTTAAAGCCTAAAGGTTTAAAGGATAAGGGGGATGATAAGACACGGGGGAAAATGAAAGGTTTTCGAAAGGCACAATAGGGGATGAAAAGGGTTTATACGGCCCAAGACAAAAGGGTCATTGAGTTTAGCACCGGGGGGGGGGGGGGGGGGGTGTGGTTGGGGGTTTGAAAATGCAAAAAAAAAAGGGGGACTTGGGAAGTTTTGGGCCATGGGGGTGAAAGGGGGCTTAAGGCCCTTAGAAGCTTCCCCCCCAGGAAGCTTCTAAAGCTTCCACGTGGATGGGGGGGTGAAGGGCTCTTTGGTCGACGGTGGTAGCGGCTCCTCCCTGGGCACTTGAGATGTGGCAACCGAATAGTAGCCTCCCCCTCTTTCTCTGTCGACTTCAGCTCCTCAGTCAGGCATCATGGCAGTGTACTCCCTTCCTCCTCTTTCTCACGGTGATGTCCTGGCAACGTCGTCCTCTTCCCTCCCCCTGGCCTTCCCTTGAGTGGGGGTTTTTATAGGGAGAGGGAAGGGAATCCTCCCTCTCTCCATGTCATTGTGCATGGCGCTACCACTTGCGTTTCCCCCACCGAGGAGCTTCAGCACGGTTACTATTCCCCTCCCCTTCCAGCACGACAGTCGACTGGGGAGGGGAATAATGAAAAAAAAATTGCATTATCCTAAAAAAATTTCTATGTCATTATCCATTACCTGAAAGGGTTAGTTCACGTGAAGAGAAATTTAGAACTTTACATTCTCTCCCCCTTAGAGGAATTGAGATGTCCTCATCTCAAGATAAACTGGGGATATTGATGGTTGAGAGTGCCTTTATTTATCCAAGTAGCATCCTCTTCGGTATAATCTTTCCACTGGACGAGGCATTCTCTCAGGGTTCTGGATCTTAATTGTCTCTCCCTAACATCTAAGATCCTATCAGGCCTTAGTTCAAGGACTCCTTGACTAGGCATTACAACTTGTTGGTCGTCAAGTACATGGTTAGGATTAGGTACATACTTTTTCAATAGGCTAATGTGGAATAAATTGTGAACTTTTAGGTTCTCAGGAAGTTGCAATTTATAAGCATTAGGTCCTAGGCATTTGAGGATCTTGTATGGCCCACAATACCTTGGACTTAGCTTCTTGCAATTCTCTAAGGATAGAGAACTCTTTTTAGGGCGTACGCGAATGAAGACCATGTCTCCTTCTTCGAAGACCCTTTCTTGACGCTTCAAATTCGCATATGCCTTCTGTCTATCCTTGGCGGCTTGTATGTCCTATCTTATTGACTTAATTTGGTCATCCATCTCTTCCAACATTTGCCTTGAAGCTTCAACCCTTAGGGTTGGATCAGAAAAGTTTAGGGGACTTCTGCAGTCATGACCATATAATGCTTGGAAAAGGGTCATCTGAATGCTTTGCTGGTAAGAAGCATTATAGGCGAATTCAATCAAAGGCAAGTATTGAATCCACCTCTTCCGCTCTCAATAGCACTATGCCCTAAGCATATCCTCGATGACTTGATTTACTCGCTCTGTTTGGCCATCCCTTTGGGGATGGTAGGCGGTGCTAAAACAGAGTTGAGTCCCAATAGCTTCAAAGATAGCTCTCTAGAAGTGTGATGTGAAGAGAGAGTCACGATCACTAATGATTCTTCTGGGTAAACCATGTAGCTTGAATATCTCCTTAATAAACAATCTTGCAATGTCTGAGGCTTTATAGTTTGTCTTTACTGGAATAAGGTTTGCAACCTTAGTAAGCATGTCAACCACAACCATGATGGAGTTGTATCCTCCCTGGACTTGGGGTAGGCCTACAACAAAATCCATACTGATGAATTCCCATTTCATTTGGGGGATGTCAAGTGGTTGAAGTTTCCCTTGCATCATGACATGTTTGGCTTTGATACGTTGACAAGACAAACACTCGGTGACATATTTGAGAACATCACCTTTGAGCCTCTCCCAATGGTAGCTCTTCCTAACTGCATTGAGAGTCTTGGCATAGCCAGGATGTCCTGCGAAAGGGGAATCATGAGCTTCCCACAATATCTTCTGCTTAAGTGACTGGCTTGCTGGTATACACAGCCTTGTTCTATAATAGACAAGCCCATTATTGATAGAAAACTCATGATACTTAGCCTGCAACTTTTGATTTTGATCTTTGATAGAGATCTCCCTTAGCATTATTTGGTAGGCTGGATCATGGCATGCATCCTCTCTAGCTAACTCAAGTATAGGGTTGTTTGGCATAGATACTTTTGTAGCTAGAGATCTGGCTATTGATGGATTTTGCAAGATTAGGGAATTAAGGAATGACTTGTGACTAAGTGCATCGGCAACTACATTCTCTTTTCCTGGTCGGTACTTGATTTCAAAGTCATACTCCTCCAACACTTCAATCCACCGACATTGCGTCATGTTGAGCTCGTTTTGGGTAAAGTCCATTTGAGACTCTTATGGTCAGTTACTAGAGTAAACTTATTACCCAACAGGTAGTGTCTCCAAAGCTTTAGAGCATGGATGACAGCTAGCAATTCCAGATCATGCGTAGCATAATTCTTTTCATGACTCTTCAATTTCCTTGAAGAGTATGCTTCTGGATGACCTTCCTGCATAAGTACACACCCCAACGCAAGAATGCTAGCATCAGTTACTACCTCGAACTCCTTATTGAGGTCTGGAAGTTTTAGAATATGTGTTTATACCAAACTTTTCTTCAATTTGTCGAAGCTATTTTGTTTGGGAGTTGGCCATGCAATGGAAGTTTGCTTCTTCAGTAAGTCCGTCAGAGGTGCTGCAATCAAAGCATAGTTTTTGATGAAGACCCTATACCATCCTGTCAATCCAAGAAAGCTACGTATCTCTTTGATGGATACTTGTATTGGCCACTCAAGCACATCTCTGACCTTCGCTGGGTCCACTGAGATTCCTTTTGCTGATACTATGAATCCCAGATATTCAATCTGACGCTTGAAGAATGCACACTTCTTCATTTTAGCATACAACTTATGTGACCTCATTGTCTCAAGGACAATCCGAAGTTGAGGTTCATGATCTTCTTCCTGTTTAGAATAGACTAAAGTACCATCGAAGAAGACAAGCACAAAATCATCAAGATATGGCCTAAAGATATCCTGCAATAACCTATTGAAGGTGGCAGGTGCATTCGTAAGCCTGAATGACATAACTAGGAACTCAAAGTGCCCATATCTTGTATTGAAGGCCGTCTTTGGGATATCTTCTTCCTTGATCCTTATCTGATAGTAACCTGACCTGAGATCAATCTTGGAGAAGATCTTTGCACCCTGAAGACGATCAAGAAGCTCATCTATTCTAGGAATAGGATACTTGTTCTTGACTATAGATCGATTCAACCCACGGTAATCAATACATAGTCGAAGTGTCCCATCTTTCTTTTTCTGGAATAGTACTAGAGCTCCCTAGGGTGAACTACTAGGATGGATGTAGCCCTGATCTAGCAGTTGCTTGAGTTGTTCCTTTAGCTCAATTGCTTCTGGTATGGACATTCTATAAGGTCTCTTTGCAATTGGCATAGCTCCTAGTACTAACCTAATTTCATGATCCACTTCTCTTTGAGGCAGAAGTTCAGTCAACTCTTCAGGGAATACGTTCGCGTATTCCTTTAGCCAAGAAGGTCCTTCATGAGACTCTTACTTTTGATCTAATTTTTTGAGTTTGATCAAGTAAACAGGTAATCCTTTTCTGACTCCTTTTATGATCCGAGAAACTTTGGCCCATTGGATTCTTGGCACTCCTGCCTCACCTTCAGTTGTGGCTTATTCCCTTTCAGAGTTTCGAAAGGAAACTTGACCCTTTTCACAGTGAATGTGGGCGTCGTTAGGCTTAAGCCAATCCATTCCGAGTAGACACTCATGGATACCTAAATTCATGACTCTGAATTTGACCGAAGTTTTCTTTCCTCCCAGGAAGAATTCCACCTTAGCAGTTTGCCTGGTACAAGTAACCTCACGACCATTTGCCAATTCCACAAGTAGAGCAGGTGCTTCTACTGTGGCTATTCCTAATCTTTTTGCAAATGCTGGTGAGATAAAGGAATGTGTACTGCCACAATCAATCAAGGTCTTGAAACCTTTACCTTGATAGTCCGACGGTGTCTGAATCACCGAGAACTGGCAATTTGGCCCTTTCTTGTGTAAAGCGGCATGGACTGTCGCCCTTTCGAATTCTGCTTCCATGGTTGGATGTTCCTCTTCTTCTTCTTCACACATTTTCCTATTGGCAATGCAGGCGGTTCTCCCTCTTCCTCGGGTAGCGGCTCCTTGACCAATGGCCTGATCCTTGGAAAGGCACTTGGCGATGTCCTCCACCAAGCTTGAGACATTGCCTCTTGAAGTGACCGAGTTCGTTGCAGTGGAAACAACGGAGGTTTCAGCCATTACTTTGAGTAGGAACAAAGTTGTTGACAGTATTCGTCCTTGCTTTCTTTCTTTGTCCCTGATTATGACCTTGAACTCTCTTCATTTGAGGTCTAAATGCTCCTCTGTTCGGGTCATTATAAGACCAAATTTTGTTACCCCTTGGTCTAGCTTGCACCTCCTGAATTATAGGCGCCGCTCGAATGAGTGCATCCTGAAGATCTGATGGACGCATAGATTCGAGCCAGGTATTGACTGGTGGATTTAATCCCACACAAAATTTAGACACTTGCTGTGTCATGTCCATCTATGGTGCATACTTAAAAAGTGAGACAAATTTAGAGTAGTATGTATCAAGCGTGAGCCCCAGCTGTTATAGCTCGTAGAACTCATTCATTTTCTACGTGCGATAAGCAGGTGGTAAATATCTTCCTTGCACAACTTTCTTCAGCTTCTCCCAGGTAACGGATCCCTCTGTGATCCCTTGATCCCTGCACCATTGCTTCCACCAAAGCCTGGCTTCGCCGGTGAGTTTTAGCTTGGCGAGCATAGTGTGATTGGCAGGTGCAGTACTGACTGCTTCAAAGTAATCCTCCATGGATTCAATCCAAATTTCAGCATCAGCTTGGACAAATCTACCTCTCCCATCAAACTCGGGTGGCTTAATCTGCTTGAGAAGGAACTTCTTCTCCTGGATCATAGCAGTACTTGATGTAGGAGGCGAATTAGGAACCTGTACCTGGGGTTGTGCCTGAATAAAGGTTTTCTTAACGTTATTATACGATAATCGTTGTTAATTTATATTACATCTTTAATTCCGCTATCATGTAAACAATGTAGCTACTTAACTTTTTATCAACTCGTATGCATAATCAGACATTGATAAAAAGAAGTCTTTATTTGTATTTATATGGCCATAGTCTTCCGAATACAACATTTCATGCGATGATAAGCCAGCTGTTACATTTAGTTTGGGGAGAACAACATTGTATTACATTTATCTACATGAACTGTATAATAGTAAGGTTTCTGGTCATGGATCTTCAGGAATCGGTAAGTCATCGAAAGTTTAGGATATCCTTTTCGTTGGAATCCATACTTCTCATGGCGGCCCAACACTTTAATCCTGTCGGCGGGGATTACACGGGTTACTTCCTCATATACATATGAGTTCATCTCAACCCTTTGTCCTCGAATATGTAAAGTTGAGTTTACGTGAGCTTCTACAAAAATGATCAGCTTCACGATTTTCAGGTCTTCCAACCACTTGATCCTCTTTAGGTTGGTTTGTAGATAAGCAAACCGGTGGGCGGCTATATAGTAGATTCCTGAGTCACCTTTCCATCTTCGTTCCATGTACAAGGGTGATGGATTATAGATCTGCTCTAGGATGTTCATCATCTCAACCCTTTGTCGATAATGCGGAGAATGCATTGCCGTCATAAACATGACTCGAAATACCAAGAACTTGTTCCACACTTCGTAATTTTGCAAGACAGCATTGAAGGTAAGGAAATGTTTGGACAGCAACATTTGCTTTACTTCATCTTATTATGATTTCATAAAAACAATTCCGTTGTTGGTCGGCTCTAATACCAACTGTAATGTGTCCACTAGTAACATCCAGGACACGTCTTAGCAGTCCATCGAAAAGGATGTCTAGGAAGCTCCGCCCAGCACTCCCATGGAATGTTACAGGTTTTGCGATCTAGGGCTTTCCTCGTCTGCCACATAGTGGAAGTATTCCGGCCGTTCCCACTTAGGATCGACCTGAATTAGGGTTTTCTTATTGGTCATTTCCTAACGGCAACTAGCGTCAGACCCAAGCAAACTACTTTACGTAGAAACGCCAGGTCCAAAACAGATTCACGCTGCACTTGGTTCAAGGAGAATGGGAAACGAGAGGATGCAAAGCTCAACCTCTCTGCCATGAGGCATAGTCCCATTCCGTTCCCCTAAAATAGCGTAAATCGGGTTTAAATATAACTCTAGGTCAACGCTCCTGTTGTTCCTGTTCTTTGATGATCTTCCAGCTGTCCATCATGATTTGAGAAAAGTTTCCGACCAACCGGGACCACCCATCTGTAGGACGGACCTATGGCCCATCCTCTGCACTTTCCTCGGGTTGTTTTAGTTATTTACTTATCTAACACATTAGTTGGACATGTAACAACCTGCTTCTTTAATTAACCTGTTAGTCACTGGTTCCTTCACGTAATCTTATCACTTGACATAGAAAAACAATATCAGACAAGTTCTTTATTAACAGGTCATCATATTTATCTTTGAAATACAAAGAGTTCCGCCCCTTGGCTTATCCACAATCCGCCCGAAGGCTATCCAGCAATCCACAGGGATCACTATTCCAAGTTTTTGCCCGTACACTAATATGCGGGCCCGAAGACAACATTGAAGATAAGAAAATGTTTGGACAACAACATTTGCTTTACTTCATCTTATTATGATTTCATAAAAATAATTCTGTTGTTGGTCGGCTCTGATACCAACTGTAACGTATCCACTAGTAACATCCAGGACACGTCTTAGCAGTCCAAGCACTGCCATTTCTCTGCTCCTCATAAATTAGAAGAGCAATCAACTCCTCAAAATCAAGAAATCTTTCACTGCAAAAATGGATATTCGGAACTGTGCATAATCCTTTCCTAAACCATTCAAGGTCACAGAAACTAAATCATCATCTTCCACTCGTGACCCAATGGAAGCAAATGCATCTGCAATCTTCTTCACCTTCATGTGGTAGTCATTGATGCTCATACTTTCTCTTTGCACATTGTGCAACTCTTGCTTGAGCTGCATTTTCCTAGCTTGCGTATTTGTGCCATACATTTTTGACAAAGTATCCCATGCCTCCTTTGGCGTACTTACATCCTGAATATGCACAATCATAGCGTCTGAAATATGGAAAGGATGTCTGGAAAGCTCCGCCTGGCACTCCCATGGAATGTTATGGGTTTTGCAATCTAGAGCTTTCCGCGTCTACCACGTAGCGGAATTATTCCGGCCGTTCTTACTTAGGATCGACCTAAATTAGGGTTTTCTTATTGGTCATTTCCTAATGGCAACTAGCGTCGGACCCAAGCGAACTACTTTACGCAGAAACACCAAGTCCGAAGCGGATTCACGTTGCACTTGGTTCAAGGAGAATGGGAAACGAGAGGGATGCAAAGCTGGACCTCTCTGCCATGAGGCATAGTCCCATTCCATTCCCCTAAAACAGCGTAAATCAGGTTTAAATATAACTCTGGGTCAACGCTCCTGTTGTTCGTGTTCTTTGTTGATCTTCCAGCTGTCCATCTTCCAACCAACAACAACATTTTCAACTTGTTGTCCTTGGTCTAAGCCATGTCCAAGGTTAGACATTGCATTTCCTTCATTCCCATGTGAATGTTCATACTGAGAGGCATCATCACTGCTTGAGTCCATCTTCCTCCTAGAATAGGGTAGTAAATAACCTTATTAAGCACTATTTATAGCAATTAAAGAATTCACAAAACTAAAATGCACACTTTACCATAGAATCTTGGACATTAGACACCATGTTGGCCCCAAAACTGGCACCCCTTTTGGTATTTATTTAATTTAACTAAAGAAGAAGTTGATGTACAATGGGATTCTCCCAATCCCTTTGAGTATTCTAACTTTCCTTGCTATCCAAAACAACTAGAAAGTCTTGAATCTAATTTGCCCCTTGATTTGGGCAGCCAATTGGCCTTCACTTGCTTTGATGGGGACGGAAAATGCCCCAAATTCATTGACTTACTAGTCCCTCCACCTAAATTTGACTGAAAACAACTTTAGCCCTATTGAATCCAAGTCTTGGAGCTTCCAATTTCTGGCACGCTTCTTGAGGTTATTATTAAACCCTAATTTTTACTACTATAGATTAGGGTTTATAATAGAGAAATTTGAAATTTCTTAGACTTTGTGATCGCAATGCTATAAGCTTTGGAGCAATGCCATAGAAAGGCTAGGAGATGAGAGAGAATGCTAAGGAGAGAGAAAATTGAGACTTTCTTTTGCAAAGAACCAAAGAAAATTGGTCATTCATTGTTGCTGCACTGTCTCAATAGCTTGTAGATGCAAAGAACTGAAGAAAATCAATCATCTACTACTGTTGTCCTATCTCAATAGCTTATAGATGTTGTAAACTACTGTTGATTGGTCTTCTCTTACCCTTGGCTAACTTAGAAGGTGCTCCAATGGATGGAAATCAAACCAGTAGCATCTACTCCCTCTCTCTTGTAGGCCAAATCTACTAAAATGCCTTTCTCTAGCCTCTAAATATGTTTTTCAATCTTACATTGGTATTTTTGATAAGTGGTAGCTTGTCAAATGGTTTTTCTAGCATTATCCATATTTTAATATTAATGTTTAGTCTTTAAATATTGAAAATTAATGTAGTACTTTTTTTGATACCCTAAAAAATAATCCGACTCACCAATAATTAAATTGGCTAGGAAATTTCCAATCTTGAGTATCTTGGTGTTATCTTTGACCATCTGATTGGCATTAGGCACCATTAACACCACTTCTCTGGTGTCGCCAACAACAACTGAAACTTATGGCCAAATGAATGACCTAGGCCAACAACTAGCACTATATACTACCAAGTACATGTGCGGCATAACTTACATCAACTTTTGCCTTTGACATCCCATGATTTCCTCGGGTCTTGGGCTCGTAAATTTATGCTAACCTTAGTTACACCTCACATGTGCAACATTTACTTAACCATGTGTTTAAAAAGTAATCGATATATTGACGTTTCAAAAATACATGTCCCCATGAAATATTGTTATACTAAACGAATATACTTTAGATCCCTCCAAGAAAGCGGAGACTCTAGGTACTCCAACAATGTTATGACACCCTAGAGCAACATGACACTTTCGAGTTAATAAGACCTTAGAGCTTATCTCAAGAGATTTTTGGTGGCCCTAGATGTGGAAATAAGTTAAAAAATATATAAAATATGTGAGACCTGCAACATGGGGGCCAAGGTACCTCGCCACATACCACATGGCCTCCTTGTAACTCCTGCCCATTCCAGTGCAGTATTCTCTATCCATGGATCTCATAACAAATTGTTCCAAATCGTAATAGCTCTGTAGTAGAAATACGCATTTTGCATGAATACCCTCTTAGTTGGGATAATTCATTTTTATTAGATAAAGGTAAATTTTTTTTCCCTCCTTCCCCTAGCCCGACGACACTTAAGAGGGGGGGAGGATCTTATTCCCTCCCCTATATAACTGAGTGGGGGCCGCATGGATGAATAAGGACAAAAGGCCAGAGATGGAGAGGACGACGCTGCTGCCACAACGCCGTGCAGTGCCACTGCCATGTGAGAGGGAAGTTTTCTCTACTGCCACCTAAAGGAGGACGAAGGGAGGCTGTCGCCCTGACGTGAAGCTGCCGCGCCCCAACTGTCAATCGCCATCGACAGACGGACGGCCCTATTACCCCCCTCCCACGTGGAAGCTTTGGAAGCTTCCCGGGGGAAAGCTTCTAAAGGGCCTTCTTAGCCCCCTTTCCCCTGGTGTTGAAACCCCCCCCTCACACCCGCATGTTTAACCCTTAAGCCCCCTTTCACCCCCGTGTCCTAAAATCTCCCAAGGCCCCCTTCTTATGCCTTTTGGAACCACACCTCCCCCCCCCCTGCGGGTTTTAGAATCCCCTTAAGCCCCTTTCTTATGGGCTTCAAAACCTTTTCATCTCCCCCCCCCCCCCCCCCCGCGTGTCTAAACCCCCCTTTCCCATGGGTGTTGGAAACCCCCCCCCCCCCCCCCTTGTTTTATCCATTAAGCCTTTTCCTTAGGCTTAAAAACCCTTTTTCTCCCAGGTTGTAACCCCCTATAAGCCTCTTTTCCTTGGGCATCAAAACTACTCATCCCCCCGTGTTTAAAGCATTATATGCCCTTCCCATAGTTGGAACCCAACCCCCGTGTTTTTTTAATTTTCCTTTAGCCCTTCCTCATTGGCCACACAATCATTTCCCCCCTCCGTGTGTAAACCCTCATAAGCCCTTTTTCTCCTAATTTGCCTGAGGGTCCTTAGACCCTTACTTATAACCTTTACGGTTATTATTTTCCCTTGGAGCTCTCCCGCACCTTATGTCTTTTCCACACCTTTCTATTCCCATTCGTGCAAGTTTACAAAGGCCATTAGGCCTTTCCCATGGCTTAATACGTCTTAGTCCTGAAAGATTTTGAAACATCCCTTTCAAATTTTCGACACTAAGGAGGCCTTCTAAAAATCTGTTTTCGACGGTACAAGTTATTGCAAAAGAGAGCCACGGTGGAATATCAAAGAGGAGTTGTAAAGCTGCTTCCATGGTGGAAATGCCTCCTAAGAAAGTCCAAGGCATAGCCGCGAGAGGGTCCTCTCCGGGCATCCACGTGGACATCTCACCCCAATCCCAGGTTTTCCTTCCTAATTTTTAAATGTTGAAATTCAATCATGCAAGGTTAATTGTTGGATATAGGATATATTTTTGTCCTAGATGTTCACGACAAAGGAGCTTAGTCATTAATACATTTATTGAATCATGCAAAATAAAGAAAGCATAAATGCATTTCTCACAAATAGCTTTTGCATTGAAATGAGTTATAAGACTAGATTATTACCCATTAAAATAGTATACTTCGGTTAAGCCTAGAAGTATAAACTGCATCTCGCACCATTAACCCATATCTCAATGAATCGTCATGGAAAGGTGCAAAGCAGGAAATGATTCTCACGATGCATAAACTCTATGAAATTATCGTTTTCAACTACATAAATTAGCAAAAAAAAGGTTACTTGTTAGCATGAATTTTATTCGCAAGATTATAGGAAGGTTAGTTGGAATTAACCTAACCTATGCTTGACCTCAAACCAATAAGTTAAGGTTGAAAAATCAATTTACGCATAGACAACGAATCATGTGGAAGTAATCTCGAAATTATCTTCTAGAATTAACCAAATTGGCATAAACCTAAAACACCTAAGCTACGGAGTACTCGTTCGGAATAAGTTAAATTCCAAGAAATGCCTATACCTTAAATACTTGTCCACATTCACTGAATGTAGGGACAGTGAAATCCAATCGTAAAGTGAGCTAGGATTTGTCCCTGAGAAGCTTACAAAGATGGAACTTTAAAACCCTAGGTCTAACGACGTCAGCCTAAAGAACCTGAAACAGATTGTTTCATGACTCCATAGTCTCATAGTTCGATGCAGCACTTGCACAACAAGTGCGGAGTCATATGATCTTGTGATTGGATCACAAGGGAATGGCCAAGTTTTTGCAATGAAGTTGGCATGTCCTTAAGCAAGTTATCTTGCAAGAGGATGGATAATCATCCTAATTTAGTACATTTCTTGAGTAAAGAAGATTGATTAGAAACTAAAGACCAGCCGATAAACTGAAATAACCTATTAACTTGAGGTTGGCCAAGTCGGGTTAATAGGGTATGCCCTAACCCAGGATATAGAGGATCTTGCCTAGTTGCAAGTTATCCCGGATCAAGTGCTGGATGCATTCGAGAGGAAGGATTCATTCCTTTGCAGTTTGCCAACAAAAATGATAATTGGAAATGTTTGTGCTTGCTACAGATTTTAGATCACTGTTTGGATTTGTTTGATCAATGAATTAAAAGATAAATGGATATCTATACTTCAGGTTGAAGGCCTGAAGGGAGAGGCAGCTTCAGTTACCCCCGACTACCTGCCTAAACCTAACCAAGGGGGTTGTTGACCGTGTCGGGAAAGTGGACGGAACCCACCGCGAGAGCTCTCTCCGTTGAGTGCTACTTGGAGCAGGAGGACGCTTGGGTGCCAGGGGGGTTCTGGCCGTAAATCCCTCGCCTTCCGGGCCCTGCACAAGAGGCTAACGTGACTTGAGATTGGATCTCGAGGCCCGCATACTAGTCTATGGGCAGAAACTTGTATTAGTGATCCCTGTGGATTGCTGGATATCCTTTGGGCAGATTGTGGATAAGCCTACGGGCTCGACTCTTTGTATTTCAAAGATAAATATGATAACCTATTAATAAGGAACTTGTCTGATATTGTTTTTCTATGTCAAGTGATAAGATTATGTGAATGAACCAATGCCTAACGGGTTAATTAAAGAAGCTGGTTGTCACATGTCCAACTAATGTGTTAGGTAATTAAATAACTAAAACAACCCGAGGAAAGTGCAGAGGATGGGCCATAGGTCCGTCCTACGGATGGGTGGTCCCGGTTGGCCGTGAACTTTTCTCAAATCAGGATGGACAGCTGGAAGATCATCAAAGAATACGAACAACAGGAGCGTTGACCTAGAGTTATATTTAAACCCGATTTACGCTGTTTTAGGGGAACAGAATGCGACTATGCCTCATGGTAGAGAGGTTGAGCTTTGCATCCCTCTTGTTTCCCATTCTCCTTGAACCAAGTGCAGTGTGAATCTGCTTCGGACCTGGCGTTTCTACATAAAGTAGTTCGCTTGGGTCTGACGCTAGTTGCCATTAGGAAATGACCAATAAGAAAACCCTAATTCAGGTCGATCCTAAGTGGAAACGGCCGGAATACTTCCGCTACGTGGCAGACGCGGAAAGCCCTAGATCGCCAAACCCATAACATTTCATGGGAGTGCTGGGCGGAGCTTTCTAGACATCCTTTCCGATGGACTGCTAAGACATGTCCTGAAGATACAAGTGGACACGTTATAGTTGGTATCAGAGCCGACCAACAATGGAATTGTTTTTATGAAATCTTAATAAGTGAAGTAAAGCAAATGTTGTTGTTCCAAACATTTCCTTACTTCCAATGCTATCTTGTAGAATTACGAAGCGTGGAACAAGTTCTTGGTATTTGGAGTCATGTTTATGACTGCAATGCATTCTCCGCATTATCAACAAAGGGTTGAGATGATGAACATCCTAGAGCAAATCTATAATCCATCACCTTTGTACATGGAATGAAGATGGACGGGTGTCTCAAGAATCTACTGTATAGCCGCCCACCGGTTTGCTTACCTACAAACCAACTTAAAGAGGATCAAGTGGTTGGAAGACCTGAAAGTCGTGAAGCTGTTCATTTTTGTGGAAGCTCACGTAAACTCAACTTTACATATTCGAGGTCGGAGGGTTGAGATGAACTCATATGTATATGAGGAAGTAACCCGTGTAATCCCCGCTGACAGGATTAAAGTGTTGTTGTGCCATGAAAAGAATGGATTCCAAAGGAAAGGATATCTTGAACTTCCAATGATTTACCGATTCCTGAAGATCCATGACCCGAAACCATACTATTATACAGTTCCTGTAGATAAGTGTAATACAACGTTGTTCTCCCCAAACTAAATGTAACAGTTAGCTTAGCATTGCAAGAAATGTTGTATTCCGAAAGGGCTATGCCCATATAAATACAAATAAGACTTCTTTTTATCAATTGTTGATTGTGCATGAGAATTGATAAAAAGTTAAGTAGTTACATTGCTTACGTGACAGGAGAATTGAAGATGCAATATAATCAATAACGATTATCGTATAATAACGCCCACATTCATTGTGGAAAGGGTCAAGTTTCCTTTCGAAACTCTGAAAGGGAATTTGTCACAACTCAAGGTGAGGCTGGAGTGCCAAGAATCCAATTGGCCAAAGTATCTCGGATCATAAAAGGAGTCAGAAAAGGATTACATGTCTACTTGATCAAACTCAACAAGTTAGATCAGAAGCAAGAGTCTAATGAAGGACCTTCATGGCTAAAGGAATACGCAGACGTATTCCTTGAAGAATTGACAGAACTCCCACCTCAAAGGGAAGTGGATCATGAGATTAGGTTAGTACCAGGAGCTGCGCCAATTGTAAAAAGACCTTATAGAATGTCCATACTAGAAGCAATTGAGCTAAAGGAACAACTCAAGCAACTACTAGATTAGGGCTACATCCAGCCTAGCAGTTCACCATGGGGAGCTCTAGTACTATTCTAGAAAAGGAAAGATGTGTTGAGATATCGAGCTCCACTTGTGATATGCCAGGGTGACCGTTGTGCATTTATGTCACCGACTTGTCAGTTGCACATGCGGTTGGTACACCGCCCATGAATAATAGCTAGATGACAGCTATCCTTATCTACTCTAGTTCATGGCTTAGTTAGTATGCCACCTTAGTTAGTTGAGTTTGGTTTGAGACCCACATATAGGGTTCTTCTATTTCTATGTACTTGAGTTCTTTTGGCTTACACAACTAAGACGGGGAAAACTGTTTTCAGCCTCCACCTTTCTGTGTATTCCCCCATTGTGCAAGCAAGAAAGCTACAAGTGAGACTCCTTCCTTCTCTCCCACAATCTTGACAAGATGGGGCACTTTGACTATGTATTGATTACCGAGGATTGAATCAATCAATGGTCAAGAACAAGTACCCTATTCCTAGAATAGATGAGCTTCTTGATCGTCTTCAAGGTGCAAAGATCTTCTCCAAGATTGATCTCAGGCCAGGTTATTATCAGATAAGGATCAAGGAAGAAGATATCCCCAAGGCAGCCTTCAATACAAGATATGGGCACTTTGAGTTCCTAGTTATGTCATTCGGACTTACGAATGCACCTGCCACCTTCAACAGGTTAATGCAGGATATCTTTAGGCCATATCTTGATGATTTTGTGCTTGTCTTCTTCGATGACACTTTAGTCTATTCCAAATAGGAAGAAGATCGTGAACCCCAACTTCGGATTGTCTTTGAGATAATGAGGTCACATAAGCTGTATGCTAAAATGAAGAAGTGTGCATTCTTCAAGTGTCAAATTGAATATCTGGGATTCATAGTATCAGCAGAAGGAATCTCAATGGACCCAGCCAAGGTCAGAGATGTGATTGAATTGCCAATACCAACATCTGTGAAGGAAATATGCAGCTTTCTTGGATTGACAGGATGGTATAGGGTCTTCATCAAAAACTATGCTTTGATTGCAGCACCTCTGACGGACTTACTAAAGAAGCAAACAGCCAATGCATGGTCAACTCTCGAACAAAATAGCTTCGACATATTGAAGAAAAGTTTGGTATCAACACCTATTCTAAAACTTCCAGACCTCAATAAAGAGTTCAAGGTAGTAATTGATGCTAGCATACTTGCCTTGGGATGTATGCTCATTCAGGAAGGTCATCCAGTAGCATACTCTTCAAGGAAATTGAAGAGTCATGAAAAGAATTATGCTACGCATGGTCTGGAATTGTTAGCTGTTATCCATGCTCTAAAGCTTTGGAGACACTACCTGTTGGGTAACAAGTTTACTCTAGTAACTGACCATAAGAGTCTCAAATGGATCTTTACCCAGAATGAGCTCAACATGAGGCAACGTCGGTGGATTGAAGTGTGGGAGGAGTATGATTTTGAAATCAAGTACCGATTAGGAAAAGAGAATGTAGTTGCCGATGCACTCAATCGCAAGGCATTCCTTAATTCTCTAATCCTGTAGAATCCATCAACAACTAGATCTCTAGCTACAAAAGTATATATGCCAAACAATCCAATACTTGAGTTAGCTAGAGAGGATACATGCCATGATTCGGCCTACCAAACAATGCTAAGGGAGATCTCTATCAAGGATGAGAATCAAAAGTTGCAGGCTAAGTATCATGAATTTTCTATCAATAGTGGACTTGTCTACTATAGAACAAGGTTGCGTATACTAGCAAACCAGTCACTTAAGCAGAAGATATTATGGAAAGCTCATGATTCCCCTTTCGCAGGACATCCTGGCTATGCCAATACTCTCAATGCAGTTAGTGGAGCCCCGAGAGGAACACCAAGGAAAAGGGAATTCTCTTGCAAGAAAATCTATCTTGTAACATCAACAAGCTTGTTTATCATGTTTCATATTGTCACAATGAAGAAAAGAACACCAGGCACAACAAATCTTCATGCAACATCATGTAGATCTCCCACGGATTTTAATAGAATCAACCATATTCTTCAATATCTTCATAAAATCCATCTATAGAACAAAGAAAGCAAAGAAGTACACCATCTTTGAATGGAAATACATCACATAGTATTCATCTTCAATATCTTCATAGTCTTTTCTCTCAATCTCTCATATACAATCACTCTGTTTGAGTAGAATTGGCTATCTCTGACTCTCTCTCTCTCTCTCCATCAATAATACATCATATCCTCACTACAATCTCTCAAAATCACTCTCAATAATCACTCTTAGGTCGTGGATACCCCTCCCAAGAGGTATGTCTGATATGAAGAGTCACCAGAGCCACTACAGTGTCTCTTCACGGCTCACTACTATCACTTCACTCTAGTCTTCCCTTGAGTCTTTAGCAGCTACTTCTTCCACTTCTTTCAGCTCTTTTGCACTTGTATTCACCTCTTTGCAAGGCTAGAAAACTTTCCCCAAAGTCACACATACATTTCACAGAACACTTACAGAAGCATACAGAACAGTCTACAGAACAGTACCAGAACAGCTACAGTACAGAACAGAACAGAAACAGAACAGAAGCAGAAGCTCTACAGAAGACCTACAGAAGGTTACAGAAGGTTATCAAAACTACATAACTCATTCTCAAACCATTCCAAACTCTCACAAACCATTCAATAAGCTTTCACAATATCTCATTCTTCATCAATCAATACTCCTTCCCTCCTTACAGAAGACAATCAGAACAAAACAGACCAAAACAGAGCAAAACAGGAGGTATACAGAACCAATCAGAATCTATCAGAACATCACAGAACCATCAACAAACATCATGAACTTCCAAAACACAATCATTACCATCCAAAACACTCTCAAACCACTTCTAAATCAATCAATCATCTCATAAAATCAACCATTCAGCTCTCAAAAACAACAAAAATCAGCCAAAAAACAAGTCATTTCAACACTCAACATATCCCCACACTTAATAAGGAAGCGTCCTCGCGACCCAGGAAAAAGGGAATACAAGTGCATTGAAAAGCTCCACTTTGATCTTCAATATCTTTTCAAAAAGAATTCATCCACCACGACCCCAACTTATAACCTGTTTCTGATATAAAAATACAAAGAAAGGAAAACCCTTTATACATTAACACCTCTTATCAAACTAAAATCACAACAAATTTTGTAAAGGATATAAGAGTTTGCTTCTTCTTCATCTGCATCTGCTTCAATTCTCCATTCACGACCCCATCACCACAATTCTCCAAAACGTAGCTCGTACACGAAATCCAATAGAAAACCACCACGTTCGTTTGACATGAATGAACTCACAACACAAACACTAATACACAACACAACCATCTGAATGACTCCGTAAAAAAGAGAGTTTTTCATTAAAAGCTTCCACCATACATTGGAAAGGCATCAATGAAGATGATCCCTCTTAAAAGATTGATGTTGTCGGAATCGATCCATAGATAAGGATTCATCTACAAAGTTTTTGGGAGGATTTTGAAAAAATTGGAGACAGCACATCCTTTCCAACAGGACCAGGTATCTGCTAGGCAAACAGAGGGCATGAAAATATAGTATCTCCAGCTGTTGGGAATCAATGCTAACATTGACATTCATGCATAACTTTGGAATAGGCTTTGAATCATTATGAGAGTGCCTATGCATATACGCCAGGTACCAAGCAAAGTGAGCAGTTAATCTCACTGAGGGATCGGTAGACTGTGAATACTGTTGGGCAAAATGAACATAGTTTTGATAAGCTTGACTGGAAGCTGTCCATTCTCCTGGAATTACTGGCCAATTAATCTGCGGTCTTGTAAGGCAATCATCCGAACTCCATCCACTTCTTCTGGAAATCTGATTATCAAACCCATCACAGTCACTAACCAACTGAGGTGGTTGAGTTATGGAAGTGCTAGGAGAGGGTAATGGAATAAGGGAAAGTGGATGAAGGGAAGGATAGGAAAAATCATAAAAAGGAGAAAAGGTTAAAGAAGGAGTGGCAGAAATTTGTAAGGAATCACTAAGGAACGGTGTTAACTGATAAATAGGAAATGTAGAGGGTACGTTAATGAGGGGTGAAGAACAGGGTGGAGAAGGGGAAAATACCCTATCCTCAATAAAGGAACAGTATGTGAAAATAGGAATTTGAGGGAAATTTGAAGGTTGGAAAAGAAGGGGTAAAATAATGGTGGAATTAGATTGACAAAGGGAAAGATATATAGCATAGCGGTGAGCCATTTGTTGGTAATAGAGGAGAGTAGGAACAGAAGGTCCCAAGAGAGATCGTCTTTGATAGGCATCAAAGAAGGTAGCATCAAATGGATTATGTTTGGAAAGATAGGTTAAGAGATCCATCCTCAGTTGGTTAGTACTCTGGGCAAAGGTAGGAGCTGTGTTTTGTCTTTGATTTAGGACCACCGAATCAATCATGGAATGCCACGAATTATCCTGACAATCAGCTACTTTGGAGGAATAACTTTGGAACATATCAGCTATGCGCAACTCCAAATGATTGACATATATAACAGCCTGTAAGACCACATCCCCCACATACCATGCCATATCTACCTCATCTGGAATTAACAAATCTCCTCGGAGATACATGTATGACATCAACATGGTATCTGGCGTGACAGAATCTTCAAAGACCATTCTGACTACCTCTGTCAACAACTCCGCAGACCAAGCCCCACTCCAGCCATCCTCTGGAAAAGGTAAATCCATCGTGGAAAGCTTCATATAGAAGACCAACTTCTGTAAGTGGTAGTGGACAAAGAAAGAATGGTCTGATAAGACATATTCCTGAAACTGTTCAAAGGTAGACCATAACAAGTCCATTCTGGACTGCAATCTTTCCACTTTATCTTGGAATAGAGGGCACAAAGTAGCCTGTCTCTGAAGAGCAGCCAAGTCTTGCTGTGAAAGAGAAGGAATTAATGGAACAGGAGGGCTTGGAGGAACAGAGCGGGACTTTGCAAGCTGATCTTGCAACTGCTGGATTTGGGAGGCTTGGTTGGCCACTGTGTCATTAGCCATCTGTAAAGTTGAAAGCTTGTCATCTAAAATAGCTTGGAATTCCTTCGCTTCACTGGACATCCTCTCCTTCTCCTCTGAAAGGCTAGTAACCTGTGACTGAGCCTCGAGTAACTGGGTCTTCAATGAAGAAATCTCATCGCTTTGAGTGGCAACCAGTTGGGTTTGCTGTTCCATTTGCTTAAATAAATCTGCTAGGGTATCTTTAGCAGAAGCTAACTCAGATGTTGCCTTATGCAACTGGTCTTTGGACTGCATGAGCTCCTCATAGAAAGATGCGTACAGCTGTTGAACACAGGCTGTCACTGACAACTCAATGGAACTTTGAATATCCTTGCAAAGGAAAGGAATGGCATCTCCTGAAACGAGACTGTTCAGGGAAGGAACTGAGATCTCCAAGGATCCTTCTCGATGTGCTCTGAACAGGTTATTACAAGTGAGATACCCAGGGAGTTCACTGCCAGAAGTAGCAGGGATAGGCACTGAGGGAAGTACAGCAGGGGCTTTATCCGCTACCCTCTTCAAGCGTTTGCGCTGTATGACCAGGGGAGGCGGAGAATCATCATCCTCTATGTCAATGGGTGCTGACTCTTCTGAAGGTGGAGGAGGAGGAGGGAGGGGGGAGGGCGGCGACGGGCTGGAGGCTGGCGGGCTGGGGGGAGGAGAAAGAAGCAGGGCGAGGCGTCGGCGGGTGGAGGGGAAAAGCAGGGCGGGGGGGCTGGGGAAGGAAGCGGCGGGCGGGGTAGGGAAAGAAGGCGGACGGGCGGGGGGGGTAGACAGGAAGCGCCGCCGGGGGGGTGAAACAGCGGACGGGGGGCTGGGGGAAGGAAGGCGGAAGGCGGTGGGGTAGGCAGGGAGCGCCGCCGGGGGGGGGGGTAGGGAAGGAAACGGCGGGGGGGGTAGGGAAGGAAGGCAGACGGGGGCGTAGGGGAGAGGGCGCTGGCGGAAGAAGAAGGAGCGGAGGGCGTTGAGGGGAGGCAGGCGCGGGAGAAGGGAGGCGAGGAGGCGGAATGCGGGGGGTAGGGAGGAAGGAGGGGGAGGATGCTAAGAAGGAGGCGGACGGGGAGCGGAATGACGAAGGAGAAGGAGGGGAGGGCGCTGAGGAGGAGGCGGACGGGGAGCGGAATGGTGAAGGAGAAGGAGGGGAGGGCGCTGAGGAGGAGGCGGACGGGGAGCGGAATGGCGAAGGAGAAGGAGGAAGGGGCGGCGGGAGAGGATGGAGAGGGAGGTGGCGCGTGGGAGGGAGGAGAAGGAGGAGGATAACGAGGAGGGAGGGTGGAGATGGCAAGGAGGTAGAGGACGCAGGAGGAGAGAGAGAAAGAAAGAGAGGGAGAGAAAGAAAGAAAGAAAGAGAAGGGCGGTTGGGGAAGGGGTGGGCAGTTGGGGGGGAAGGGGTGGGGGGCCCATGGGGGGGCCATGGGGTGGGCAGGTGGGGGGAAAGGGGTGGGGGGCCCATGGGGGGGCCATGGGGTGGGCAGGTGGGGGGAAGGGGTGGGGGGCAAGGGTGCGTACCCCCGTCCCGCGCTCGTGCGCGGGGCGGGGTAAAAAAATTTGCCGTGACGGGATTGAAATGATGCGAGGAAGACGGTACGGGTTACGCGGACACGACCGGGGCGCGTGGAGACTCGTAAAATCGAAAACGGGCGCGTTCACGCGCAAAACGGACGCGAGAAAAAAACGTAAAAATAAAGAAAAATTAATAACTCCCAATCCAGACGTCAAAACGAAATAGCGTAAAAACAAAAAGTGGGCAGGGGGAAAACAAGGAAAATATGCGATGGAGGTTTCGGGAGGGGAAAAGGGCGGTCACGTGCAAAAAACACAAAAAACGAACCAAAAACGCAATTTAAAAATTAATATCGAAAAATCCGTGCATCGGAATGAGGTGCAGAAAAAAGGAAAACTGTGCAGAAAGATGTGCTCGACAATCCTATCACATCAAAACATAATTCCAACTGAGATAAGATGCGTTCACATGGGAAAAACCCAAAAAACAAACCCGAAAATGGGATCGGAAATTAATATCTGACAACCCATTCACCGGAATGACATGCAGTAAGAAGGAAAAATGTCCGCAGGAAGGGGTGGCACAGGGTTATCACGTTAAAACGCAGTTCCGGCGGAAATAGGAGGGGTTCACTTGTGAAAAACTCCAAAAATACGCCCGAAAACTCATTTAAAAATTAATAAGTAAAAATCCAGAAGTCGAAAAAGGGTGGAGGAAATAGGATGTATTTGAGGAAAAGTGTAGTGGTAGCTATGCCTTCAATGGTCTTGGTGGTAGGAATGAAATGTGCCTTTTTTTGTGAACCTATCGATCACAACAAGAATAAATTCATATTTTTTAATTTGGAACAATTTGTTATGAGATCCATGGATAAAGAATACTGCACTGGAATGGGCAAGGGTTACAAGGAGGCCATGTGGTATGTGGTGAGGTACCTTGGCCCCCCTGTTGCAGGTCTCACAGATTTTATATATTTCTTAACTTATTTCCACATCTAGGGCCACCAAAAATCTCTTGAGATAAGCTCCAAGGTCTTATTAACTCGAAAGTGTCATGTTGCTCTAGGGTGTCATAACATTGTTGGAGTACCTAGAGTCTCGGCTTTCTTGGAGGGATCTAAAGTAGATCCGTTTAGTATAACAATATTTCATGGGGACATGTATTTTTGAAACATCAATATATTGATTACTTTTTAATCACATGGTTAAGTAAATGTTGCACATGTGAGGTGTAACTGAGGTTAGAGTAAATTTACGAGCCCGAGACCCGAGGAAATCATGGGATGTCAAAGGCAAAAGTTGATGTAAGTTATGCCGCACATGTACTTGGTAGTATCTAGTGCTACTTGTTGGCCTAGGTCATTCATTTGGCCATAAGTTTTAGTTTTTGTTGGCGACACCAAAGAAGTGGTGTTAATGGTGCCTAATGCCAATCAGATGGTCAAAGATAACACCAAGATACTCAAGAATGGAAATTTCCTAGCCAATTTAATTATTGGTGAGTCGGATTATTTTTTAGGGTACCGAAAAAATTACTACATTAATTTTTAATATTTAAAGACTAAACATTAATATTAAATTATGGATAATTCTAGAAAAACCATTTGACAAGCTACCACTTATCAAAAATACAAATGTAAGACTAAAAAACATATTTAGAGGCTAGAGAAAGGCATTTTAGTAGATTCGGCCTACAAGAGAGAGAGAGTAGATGCTACTGGTTTGATTTCCATCCATTGGAGCACCTTCTGAGTTAGCCAAGGGTAGGAGAAGACCAATCAACAATAGTTTACAACATCTATAAGCTATTGAGATAGGACAACAGTAGTAGATGATTGATTTTCTTCAGCTCTTTGCATCTACAAGCTATTGAGATAGTGCAACAACAATGAATGATAGATTTTCTTCGGTTCTTTGCAAAAGAAAGTCTCAATTTTCTCTCTCCTTAGCATTCTCTCTCATCTCCTAGCCTTTCTATGGCCTTGCTCCAAAGATTATAGCATTGAGATCACAAAGGCTAAGAAATTTCAGATTTCTCTATTATAAACCCTAATCTATAGTAGTAAAAATTAGGGTTTAGTAGTAACCTCAAGAAGCGTGCCAGAAATTGGAAGCTCCAAGACTTGGATTCAACAGGGCTAAAGCTATTTTCAGTCAAATTTAGGTGGAGGAACTAGTAAGTCAATGAATTTGGGGCATTTTCTGTCCCCATCAAAGCAAGTGAAGGCCAATTGGCTGCCCAAATCAAGGGGTAAATTAGATTAAAGACTTGCTAGTTGTTTTGGATAGCAAGGAAAGTTAGAATACTCAAAGGGATTGGGAGAATCCCATTGTACATCAACTTCTTCTTCAGTTAAATTAAATAAATACCAAAAAGGGGTGCCAGTTTTGGGGCCAACAGGATGTCTAATGTCCAAGATTCTATGGTAAAGTGTGCATTTTAGTTTTGTGAATTCTTGAATTGCTATAAATAGTGCTTAATAAGGTTACTTACTACCCTATTCGAGGAGGAAGATGGACTCAAGCAATGATGATGCCTCTCAGTATTAACATTCACATGGGAATGAAGGAAATGCAATATCTAACCTTGGACATGGCTTAGACCATGGACAACAAGTTGAAAATGTTGTTGTTGGGAAAGACACATGGCCTTCAATGCATAAGGAGACTCATGACTAGCAAAGTGAAGAGAAATTTGATTATGAGTTTAAGAATTGCATGAGAACAACAACAAATCTCTTTGCTAAACTGGCAAAAGATCCTCAATTTACCCGATTTTTTAATGCTCCAAAGAAGGACAACAAAGGAAAGAAGAAGAAGATGGTTTTTAAACCTTTGGGATAGTAAGATGCACCAAAGATAATGCCCAACCGTTCATTTGAAGCTCTCGAAGATGCTAATGAAATAAAATAGTTGGTACCTATGGGGCAAGGAATACAAATGCAAGGCCATCACGAAAGTGCCAATCCAATGGATTTTGGAGAGCTAGGCATGCATGCTATGATGAAGTAGCCATGCTATTTTGGTGGAAGCATGATTTTTCATGCTATGGTTGGACAAGGACCACATACGGGAATGTATGGCACAAATCCCTATGGTATGGAGCAATCAATAAATGGTGTGTCAAGATTGTGGGAGAGAAGGAAGGAGTCTCACTTGTAGCTTTCTTGCTTGCACAATGGGGGAAGACACACAAGGGTGGAGGCTGAAAACTGTTTTTCTCTTCTTAGTTGTGTAAGCCAAAAGAACTCAAGTACAAAGAAATAGAAGAACCCTAGATATGGGTCTCAAACCAAACTCAACTAACTAAGGTGGCATACTAACTAAGCCACGATCTAGAGTAGATAAGGATAGCTATCATGTAGCTATTATTCATGGGCGGTGTACCAACCGCGTCTGCAACTGACAAGTCGGTGACATAAATACACAACGGTCACCCTGGCGTATCACGAGTGGAGCTCGATATCTCAACACTCCCCCTCGAGCTCAATCCCAATTCCTGCACACCAAGCAGGTCTCTGAACTTGCGCAGCTTCTCTGCGCCCAATGCCTTCGTAAATATGACAGCTACCTGATCCTCTGTGCTGACATAAACTAGATCAATAAGACCTAGTAAAACCCTCTCTCGCACATAGTGATAATGCACCTCAATGTGCTTTGTTCTAGCATGATAGACTGGGTTATTTGCCAAGTGTATACTACTCATGTTGTCACAATAAATGACAACTGGCCCATCTGTAGACTGATGCATATCATAAAGTAGCTTATGCAACCAAGCTACCTCACATGCAGCCATTGCTGCACCCCTGTACTCAGCCTCTGTGCTCGACAAGGCAACTGTAGGCTGTTTCTTGCTGCTCCAAGTGACTGCAGCACTCCCAAAAGAGAACACATATCCACTGGTAGATCGTCTATCAGAAATACTACCAGCCCAATCAGCATCAGTGTATCCATGCAGCTGTATCTGAACCCCAGTCTCATAAAATAGTCCATACTGCAATGTGGACTTCACATACCTGAGTATGCGTCTAGCCGCATCCAAATGCGATTTCCTTGGAGCCTGCATAAACTGACTTACCAATCCAACAGCATAGCTCAAATCTGGCCTGGTAATAGTCATATAAATCAAGCTTCCTACTATGCGTCTGTACATAGTAGGGTCTTCCAGAAGCTCACCTGCATCTGCGCTCAGCTTCACATTCTGCTCCAAAGGAACTGAAATAGGCTTACAGCCTGTCATCCCATATTTGGACAGCATGTCCAATCCATACTGCCTCTGCAAGAGCTGTATCCCACTTGGTGATCTAATCACCTCAATGCCCAAGAAATAACGCAGCTCTCCCAAATCCTTCATCTCAAACTTCTGCTTCAATAGCATTTTCACATGAAGGATATCTTCATCACTGTCACCTGTCATAATCAAATCATCAACATAAATGACAAGTAGCATAATACCTTTCTCTGTTTTTCTCACATAAAGTGAGAAATCTGCCTTGGAAATCTGAAAGCCAATAGTGACAAGATACTGTCCTATCTTGTCAGACCATACTCTAGGTGCTTGCTTCAAGCCATACAAGGCTTTCTTCAACCTGCAAACAAACTCAGGATGAACAGCATGCACATAACCTGGTGCCTGCTCCATATAGACCTCTTCTTGCAAATCACCATGCAAGAAGGCATTCTTTACATCCATCTGATGTAAAGACCATTTCTTTGATGCAGCCATAGCAATGACTGCTCTTACGGTTGCCATCCTTGCAACCGGACTGAATGTTTCTTCATAGTCAATGCCATATGTTTGTGCATACCCCTTGACTACTAATCTTGCCTTGTATCTGTTCACAGAACCATCTGCATTGTGCTTCACCTTATAAACCCACTTACAGCCAATTGAATTCTTACCTTTAGGCAAAGGTACCAATTCCCATGTAGCATTTGCTTCCAAGGCATCCATTTCTTCATCCATGGCTTTCTCCCATTTTTCTTTTCCCATGGCTTCCTCAAAAGAAGTGGGTTCTGGTTCCTGTATCACTTTAACCATATATGCATAGTGAATGGCTGTAAATCCATCATATTTCAGCCTATCCACAGGATACCTAACTCTGGTAGACCTGCGCAAAGTGGGTTCACTCCCAGGTGCTCTCAAAACATCCCTGGTCTTCCTTACTCCAGGTGTAACAATAGAAGGAATACCCAACTCATCATCAATGCTCTGTTCTGAGCCACTGGATTCACCATCCACATAAGAGTGACCTGCATTCACATCAAATATGGGCTGATCAACCTTCTCTTTTCCTTTTCGTGATACCTGCATACCACTATCTGCATTACTTTGAGAAGATTCTCCTGATCTCAATCTGCCTGTCCATGGCGAAGAATGTGAACCACTGCTAGAGGACGCTCCAGGTCCACTAATATTTTGTGACTGCTGTTGTGAATTCTGTGCAGCATTACCATTTTGTGCATCTACATCATCAATCACATTTACTGGTTTATACCAGCTACTCATCTCATCAAAAACAACATCTCTGCTCACTGCAAACTTACGAGTAGAAGGGTTATAGCATCTATACCCTTTTTGCTGCAGAGAGTAACCAATAAAGATGCACTTCTCAGCTTTTGGATCCAACTTGGATCTCAACTCATCTGGCACATGTACATAGGCAATGCAACCAAAAATTTTCAAATGAGAAATATCTGGTTTCCTACCAGTATACCTCTCCTCTGGAGTCATTCCATGTATTGCTGCAGTGGGAGTCCTGTTCATTATGTAGACTGCTGTAGCAACTGCTTCAGCCCAATAAAAATCTGGCAGGTCTTTTTCATTGAGCATGGCACGAGACACCTCTCCAATATGTCTGTTTTTTCTTTCTGCAATTCCATTTTGCTGTGGGGTATGACTGCATGAATATTGCTGCTTTATGCCATGCTCCTGCAGGAACCTTGCAAACTCATTTGAGAGGTACTCTCCCCCTCCATCTGACCTTAGGCATTTTACTTGCAGGCCTGTTTCTTTTTCAACCATAGCTTTAAGAGTTTTGAAATGCCCAAAAACTTCACTTTTCTTTTTCATAAAATACACCCAAACTTTTCTGCTATAGTCATCAATAAAACTGACAAAATAATGACAGCCTCCAAGAGATGCAGCTTTAGTAGTCCACACATCAGAGTGGATTAATTCCAATGGCTTCTTACTCTCTTGAACATGTCTAGGAAATGGTTTCCTTGCCTATTTTCCAAACTGACAGGCTTCACATACCTTATGCATTTCTGCAACCTTGAATCTAGGCAATCCTGCAACAATATTTTGGGCCTGCATTGATTTAAGTCATTGTACATTAACATGACCAATGCGTTTATGCCAGATATCAATATCTGCAACTACACCGGTCCCATGTGCAAACATTGCTGCACTCAATTCAGACATGTCTGCATCCAACGTAAACATTCTGCCCTTCTTATTTCCTTTTGCTATCAAGCGACCTTTATTTTTCATATCCTCAACAAAGCATCCATGAGGATTAAATCTGACCTGCAAGCCCTGTTCAACCATTTGACCAACAGAAACCAGATTCTTGGTGATATTCGGGACATGAAATACATCGGACAGGTATTTCTTTTTCCCATCCTGCATAGACAAATGAATTTTTCCAATCTGCACAATCGGATGTGCAGTATCATCACCAATCTCCACAAATCCTGGTTTTTCCATTTTCCTTGCATCCTCCATCCATTCTGCATGACCTGTCATGTGGTTTGATGCACCTGAGTCAACATACCATACATCGTTGCTTTCTTCTGCACTTGTCACAGAATTGTTCATGTGCTGCACCATGAACAAATGCTCATTTCTGTCATCACCCTGTCTACTAGAAGATGCATAATTCCCTTGTTGCAGTTTTCCATTCATGATGTCATTCTGCTTTTTATAGCAGTCTTTAGCCATATGACCCATTTTACCACAGTAGTAGCATTCAACATTACTGTTTGCATTTTGGCCTCTTTGCCATCCACCACGACCTCTTTGGCTCCCCCTGCCTCTAGAGTTACCACGTCCTCCTCCATAGGACTGGTTTTCTTGAGTTTGCTGCATATTCTGATTTCTACCACGGCCTCCAAAGCGGCCTCCTCTACCTCTGCCTCTACCTCTTCCAGCATTTGAGTAGAAGACAGCTTCTTTTGAAGTTCCTCCTAAAGAAGATGCACCACCATTTCTCTGCTCCTCAGAAATTAGAAGAGCAATCAACTCTTCAAAATCAGGAAATCTTTCACGAACTGAGATGGATGTCCGAAACTGTGCATAATCCTTTCCTAGACCATTCAAGGTCACAGAAACTAAATCATCATCTTCCACTGGCGACCCAATGGAAGCAAGTGCATCTGCAATCTTCTTCACCTTCATGTGGTAGTCATTGATGCTCATATTTTCTCTTTGCACATTATGCAACTCTTGCTTGAGCTGCATTTTCCTGGCTTGAGTATTTGTGCTATACATTTTTGACAAAGTATCCCATGCCTCCTTTGGCGTACTTGCATCCTGAATATGCACAATCATAGAGTCTGAAATACTGATAGACAGCCAGTACATAACTTTCCTGGCTCTCTCATGCCATGCTTTAAATGCCTGCATTTGCTGTTGATTGGGAACATCAGGAAGAACTGGTTCTTCTTCATTTCCTGCAACAAATTTCCAATATCCTTTTCCCATAAGGAAATTCGTCATTCTAAACTTCCATGCTTGGAAGTTGTTCTTGTCAAGCTTTTCAGTGACAATCTGTGAGAGAGAATCAGATGCCATTACAGAATACTGCAAAAAATTCTGTCACTGAGAAAAACACAGCTTCACCCTCACAAGGGCAAATCTGCAAAACTGGCGAAAGTGGTATTTGACCACACAGTCACTTCCTAGTGACGATTTTGCATCAACAGGCAACAAGGATGAATCTGTAACTCCCAATGTCTCTGCACACAAGCATACGATGCAATTTCTACAGTAACTTTTCACCGACCTGTAGAACAGTGGCTGCACAGCAAAAAACTGGGCTTTTTCCTGAGTGCGTGCAGAAAACTTCCGCCTCCAAAACAGGCCCCGAAATACTGCCCTCTTGCTTCACCGCGAAGGGCGTCTCAACCTGAGACAATGCACTCCTGCAATTTCCGGCTGTGCTACCTGCAGAGATCTGCTCCCAAAACAGAAAATGAAAGCAACACTGCTCCTCTTACCAGAACACCGTGAGCTTGGCTTGCTTTCTTGAGCTCCTTACCACGAACAAGGCTCTGATACCATGTCAAGATTGTGGGAGAGAAGGAAGGAGTCTCACTTGTAGCTTTCTTGCTTGCACAATGGGGGAAGACACACAAGGGTGGAGGCTGAAAACTGTTTTTCTCTTCTTAGTTGTGTAAGCCAAAAGAACTCAAGTACAAAGAAATAGAAGAACCCTAGATATGGGTCTCAAACCAAACTCAACTAACTAAGGTGGCATACTAACTGAGCCACGATCTAGAGTAGATAAGGATAGCTATCATGTAGCTATTATTCATGGGCGGTGTACCAACCGCGTCTGCAACTGACAAGTCGGTGACATAAATACACAACGGTCACCCTGGCGTATCACGAGTGGAGCTCGATATCTCAACATGGTGTGTATGGCTAATGTATTTGGGTATGACCGAAAATATGCAAAAGCCTATGTATGGTAGCATTGGCTTGATGCCTCGGGCACAAAGTAGGATATTTGGTACTACATCTCCACCCCCTGAATGCTTAGGGAGGGTCAAGGAATGAATGTTGGTCATGCAAATACTTCATTTGGCATTGATTTTGATGTAAATTCAGAAAATGCACCCTTTTTTGCAATAGCTAGTATATGCCAACTTGACACCCAAACAAAAGACTATGATGAGGGTGGAAAAGCAGTGAATCTTGAGTCCTTCACTGGTGTACAAGATAGGAAAAAAGCTTTGACATTCATTCAGCAGCATGATATAGCCTATTTAGAGGGGGAAACTTCATAGAGTCCTCAAAGATCTGAAAGGTAGCCACTTTCTGGAAAGTGAATGCATTACAATGGTGGTCCACTATTTTGATGCAAGGTAGAGCACCATCAACATGGGTACAATTCAAGAAAATGTTTGCATCGAATTGGTTGACAAGTACCTATTTGAGGTGGATATCATGATAGCTTGGAATAAGCTAGATACTAAGGAATGTAAGAATTTGGAGCAATATAATAAGAAGTTTTGGGATGCATTGCTGCCTGTTACTTATTGTCGCCTCATACCCCTTCATGAGCAAGTGGAAAAATATGTTTGTGGGCTGCCCAAATAAATCAGGGATTTTTGCATTAGATCCACAGTTTCTAGCATATCTTAACTCATAGAGATTGTTGCTACAACTGTTGCTTTGCTCCATGGGAAGGATTCGGGCTTCCTAGAGAGTAGGGAGAAGCCGCATAAAAAGTTATTTAAGGCTAAGCAAAGGGAAAAATATGAAAAATAGCCTAAAAAGTGGCCAAAAAAACAAAGAAAGGGCTCAAAAACATCAGCACAATGTAGAGAATTGATGGCTACAAATAAATGTTTTATTTGTTAACATGAGAGTCACATTGCAAGGGACAATCCCAATAGGTAGCAAGCTGAAAAATAAAAAAATCATGGAGATTCTAAAGAAAATAAGCCCAAAACATCAGTGTAACTATTTCCATGATATTGTTACACTACAAGGGAATGGGGCAATAGCAACAGCCATTTGCGACACAAAAAAGTGGCATTGCTAAAAGCATCGCTATTAGCGACACATATAATAACACTATGTGCGATACTTTTAGCGGGGCACATAGTGATGCTTAGTGATGCTAATAGCAATACACATAGCGATGCAAATAATGATGCTAATAGTGACACCAGTGTGAGAAAAAGTTTTGAAAACTAGAGCGTGACATTTTTCGAGAAAACATTTGCTAGAAATAATGAAAGAGATAGCGAGAGAGCTTAAAGCTGAGAGGGAGAGGGAGAGGAAGAGAGAGAGGGGGGAGCTCATCACCACCTCACCGTTGCCGCCACTATACATGAAGAAGAAAGAGAAGTGTGCAAGGGAGAAGGGAGGGAAGGTGTGAAGAGAAGGTACAAAGGTTTTCATCTTCAGGCCTTTGAGGTAGGTACGTTGCCTCTTGTTACTTTGTTTTTGTGTTCTCTTCTTTTATTTTTTTGTTTTTCTTTGCAAAGAGATGCATGGAAAGGGAGGGAGGGAGGGAAGGAGAAGAAGGAAGGGAGAGGAGGAGAGAAAGAGGGAGAGAAAGGGGAGAAAGGAAACAAAGAGAAAGGGGAAGAGAGAAATGAGAGATGGAGGGAGGGAGAGAGAAGGATGAGTGAGAGAAAAATTGAGAGAGAGAGGGGGGAGAAACAAAGAGAGGAAACAAAGGAAGGAAAATAGAGATAGAAAGAGAGGGGAAGAGAAATAGAGAGAGGGAGAGGGAAGGAAGAGAGGAGGAGGAGCTAGAAAAGAAGGGTGAGGTAAAGAGAGAAAGGAGAGTGAAAAGAGAATACCAGAGGAAGAAAGATAGATAGAGAGAAAAAAATAGAGAGCTAGAGAGAGAAATAGTAAAATAATGAGAGAATGAGAGAGAAGGAAAAGAAAGAAAAGTAAAGGGAGAGGGGGCAGAGAGAGATAAAGAAAGGTGGGGTGGCATTGCTTTCAATGTATTTGTTTTTTAAGCTTTTTATTTTCTATCTTTGATTGTGTTTGCAACGAGATGCATTGAGTGAGAGTGGGGAGAGAGTGGGAGAGAAATAGAGAGAAGAAGGGAGGGGAAGGAAGAGAGAGACAAAGAAAAAAAAGGGGAGAGAGAGGCCTCATAAAAAAGTGTCGAAACCCGAGCATGGCATTTTACAAGTTTGTAAACAAGAGAGAGAGAGAGAGAGAGAGAGAGAGAGAGAGAGAGAAAGAAAGAAAGAAAGTTATATTAACGTCTTCTAAAGACCAAAACTGGCCTATGAGACAAACTGTGATACAACTGATGAGATCTAGCTATCCAAAATAAAAGTGCTGAATGAAAAGCTAAAAAGTGGAAACTAAAAATACGATGCTGTGAGTGTGATAAGTGTCGTGTATGTGTATGTGCGTATGTAGCTCTGGTACTCCAGATAATGGCTACAAAAGGGGAACAAATGTCGCCTATGATAGGGGAACAACTGTCGGCTGTGATAAAGAGGTGCGATGTGTATATGTAACAGATGCAGGGAGATATACTATCCTGGGATGTAGTAGCAGTCGTCGAAGTCACTAATAGCAGGTGATCCCTCCTGGATGCAGGATGTGGTACATCGGCGGTGGAGAAAGATCAAACTGGAGGTCTGAGGTCCAATGTGTCGAGTGTCGTCGGATCTCAGTCTGCTGTCGATGTAGATCAAGAATCCTCCGGATCTCCTATCGATGTGGCTATGGGGTCCGAAATCCACGGATCCTCGTGCGGCGTCGGGTACGCTGGTCCTCAGCTTGCTGTAGTGTGAGCCCGGAGGTCTGGCTGGAGGCTGGTACAGTAGCTCTCACTCTGTCTGTCTGAAAGAACTGTGTAATAGTCGTCTGGGTGGGCCCCTCTTTGACTGGGACCCGCTATGTCCTCTGCTCTCTGATGTGCCATGACTCTCCCAGAAAATGGCCAAATGATCTCTGATCCATATCAGTCATACATCCCTGAAGTGAGCTGCTCAATGTGTATCTAGATCTCAACTTTGAGTATGCCCGGCATCTAAGAACAAAATTCTCCTCACTCTCCACCTCTGATCTACAAAGGGGACATATCCTCTCCTCCCGTGGGATGCCACTAGCTCTGCCACTCTCAATCATAAGCTGATGTGATGATACCCTGAGCTGTCCAATAAGAACTCTCAATCGATGTGGCATATAGATCTGCATATATCTCGGAATCTCTATGAATCCCTGCTCTGATATGCTCAAGAACTGTGTATAATAATGTGCCATCTTTGATGGCAGTGGCTGTGCAGGGCTGACCCATGTCCTCTGTATATAAATATGCCATATCTCCTGTCTGATGACTCTGTTCCTCTCAGAGAGAGAGAGTGTGTAAGTGGGAGCCTGAGTATCATATAGAAGAGGTGGGAGTCTATCAATGTCCAGCCCATGTCTGTCAAAGCAAGCTCTAGTCTGTGCATACCATGATGTGGTATCCCCCGCTCGAGCCATCTCCTGAGATGCCATATATGCTCTGTATGCAATACGATCTCTGTCCATATCCTGAAATCTGTGTAGGGAGCAGACTGTCTGAAATAATGCCTCGATTAGCATGGGCGGTGTGGCAAGCTCTGCTCGCACAATGTCATGTGGGACCGAGGCCTTGCTGCGAATCAATCTAGATATCATGATCACCTGAGGTCTCTCCATCAATGTCCATACATAATTGGCAAGGCCTGGCCCCCATATAGCTGCTCCATACATCATTGCTGGAGTGACTAGAGTATCAAAGAGCCACCCCTTGGTGCGGGGCTCCTGGAAATGTGCCTGATGACATTGTCACTCCATAAGAGCCAATGCTGAGTATCCTCTAGTGAGGCGGTCACAAGCTGCCTGTGTCATCGAGAAAATCCCTGAAGCTGCTGTAAAGGTAACTCCCAAATATACATATGATCCAGTGACCTCAATACTCCCTCCTGCTGCCATGAAAATACTCTGTCTGTGTATCTGAGCTGATGTATGGAATATAAGAACCTTGGTTTGACCAAGGTTCACTGTCATGCCTCTCTGTATGCAAAAAATCATCCAATGCTAATAAATGCTGCTGTAATCCGTGAGCTGAATCTGAGACCAACACAATGTCATCTGCATATAGTAAGATATGAACTGTGGCTCCACTGAGATCTATACCTCCACCGGCTCGCTGTTGAATAAACTCTGCTATCTCATCAATGTATAGCCCAAATAGAGTCGGTGAGAGTGGGCATCCTTGTTTCACACCAATGGTACTCACAAGGGGATCTGATATACCTCCCGGACATCTGACTTTGCTAGTAACCCGCTCATATAGTGCATAAATACCCCACATCATGTCATCATCCACCCCCAGATCAAGTAGGCGTCTGAAAAGCCTCTCTCTCGGCAATGAGGTAATAGATGGTACATCAAGAGATGAAGAGGCTATTAAACGGATCTTTCCCAAGAAAACAAAGACACAGTCCCTAAGAGTGGGCACTGTAAGCCAACTACCAAAGGAAGCAAAGTCTTTGTCCATGGGAGAATACCTCCTGCCTCAACTAGAATTAACTTTTGAAATCACCTCTGATAGTGAAATAGAAGCATGGATATACTGTTCTCCCTGTTACATGGTAGTCACAGAGACAATAGCAGAGACAGAGCCAGAGACAAAAGCAGAAGCAAAAACAGACATAGAGATGGAAGATCTGTTCTTGTCCTACTGAGCCTCTACAGAAGCAAAGACAGAGCCTCCAGAGGAAGAGGATGGAAATGATGAGGAAGAAAATGAAGCAGGTTATGAAAGTGCAGTTGAAGAAGATCCTCTGATAGCGGATGATCTTGTTAATGTCCCTACAGAGACCTCAGAGGCCGAAGATCTCACGGTGTTGGATGGAATGACCATGGTTCCATTTGGATTGATCAAAGGCATAAAAATTAAGTTCACTAGTGGCTCCTGTCGCCCTAACCATTCATTCCAAAGAAAAGATGATGATGATGCTCCCTCCCAACAAAAGCCAAAGCCATCAGAGCCACAGCTTCTAGAAGGTCTGTGCTATGTGACATTCCTAGACGTATCCTCTGAAGATGAATCCCTAAGTCCAAAAGAAATCACCACTCACACAAAAGCAAAAAAAGCTCTGATACCCTTCCAACAATCTCAACAGACAAATGAGTCATCTGTTCAGAAGGAGGACACTGGTTCTAGTGGAACATCAGACGATGACACTATTCCCTTGAAAGAGTCAGACCTCTATCCAGAAGCAATCCATGGGACATTTATCTACAAAGTGGAAGGTGAAAGGCAAGTGACATTCTTGGACACTGACGGTAATGAATGTCACCTAAAAGTGGGTCTCAATATTCCAAAAAGAAGAACTAGTGGTCATGGAGATCTACTAAAGGAAAACTTATACGTGTTTGCTTGGTCGTACAAAGACCTAAAGGGGATTGATCCCACAGTATGCCAACATCACATTGACCTAGATTCTGATGCAAAACCTATAAGGCAAAGACAAAGGCGTATGAATCCTAATTATTTTGCTATGGTAAAGGCTAAATTATTGAAACTTCTTGAAGCCAAGTTCATTTATCCCATGGCTAACAGTGAATGGGTTTCACCCATTGTGGTAGTACCCAAGAAGAACGGGAAACTTTGAATATGTGTGGACTTTCGGAAGCTGAACTCAAAGACGAAGAAGGATCATTTCCCTATCCCGTTTATAGACCAACTGTTGGACACAGTGGCAGGCCATGAGCCCTCTTTGATGGATTCAACAGATATAACTAAGTCCAAATTGCAGAAAGGACCAATCCAAAACAACCTTCACCACAGAATGGGGGACCTATGCTTATAGAGTGATGCCATTTGGGCTCTATAATGCTCCTGCTACCTTTCAATGAGTAATGATGGCTGCCTCCCAGAAAAAATCTTGATGACTTCTATGTCTATAGCTTAATACGAGAGCATTGGGGACACCTAAAGTAATGTTTTGAGAGATGCCAAGAGTATGGGATTTCTCTCAACCCTGATAAATGTGTCTTTGGAATTTCATCAGGAGTTATTTTGGGCCATATCGTCTCTGCACAAGGGATTGCAACAGACCCGGTGAAGATTTAGAAGATTGACGCCTTGAGAGTACCAACAAACCTCAAGCAATTGAGAGGATTTCTTGGCCATGTGGGATACTACATAAGTTTTATTGCACATTTCGCAACCAAGGAAGCCCCTCTGCACAAGCTCCTAAGGAAAGATGCGGATTTCCTTTGGACTGATGACTGTGAAGAAGCCTTTAATACCCTAAAATAGTGCCTTATCCAAGCACCTATCTTACAGCCTACTGATTGGACGAAGGAGTTTCATGTGCACAAAGATGAATGAGTTGAAGGGCTAGGTGCTGTCCTATGTCAAAAGGGCCCCTCTAAATTAGATCAACCAATATATTATGCAAGCCGAAAGGTCACTGATAGGGAACAAAACTACACAGTGACAGAGCTTGAGTGCTTAGCAATGGTGTTTGCACTAGAGAAGTTTTGACACTATCTATTGTCAATGCATTTCAAGTTCTACGTGGATCATGAAGCCTTGTCCTTCCTGATGAACAAAGCATATGTTAAAGGATGACTGATGAGATGGTTGCTCCTATTCCAGGAGTTTGATTTTGAAGTGGTCACTAAGCCTGGCCATTCCCATGTCCTAGCTGATCATCTATCACAGATCCCTCAAACTGCAAGAGAGGAACAGGATGATCCAGACCTTCCTGATGCTTCCTTGTTTCTAGTTGAAATAGTTACTCCCTAGTATGCACACATAGCCAACCTCCTGGCAACTCAACAGTATCCTCGTGACATCTCAAGCCGTGAGAAGAAGAAGCTTCTGTTAGAATCAACCCTCTACACTTTGCTAGGCGGTGCACTGTATAAGAGAGGCAAAGATGAAGTGCTGAGAAGATGTGTTGCAGGAGATGAAATTAGCATAGTATTGAAAGCATGCCATGACAAACCATGTGGTGGACACTTCGCAGGAGAAGCACAGCCATGAAGGCTCTATTGGCGGGATACTGGTGGCCGACCCTACACAAGGATGCATATGACTATTGCAAGAGATGTGATGCTTGTCAGCGAATGGGAAAACCCACCAAAACAAGTGCCATGCCACTGCAACCCATTCTTCCCCTAGATCTATTCGAGAAGTGGGGGATTGATTTTGTGGGTCCCATTGATCCACCCACCAGATGGAAGCAGAACATATACATGTTAGTATGTACGGATTATGTTACAAAGTGGTGTGAAGCTAAAGCTCTAAAGTGGAATGATGGTAACAACGTAGCCCTATTCATGTACAAGAATATTATCACCCATTTTGGCAGTCCCCTCGAGTTGGTAAGTGAGAGAGTTACTCATTTCCTCAACAAAATCATGGAGGAGCTGATGGAGCTGTATAAGATCCGCTATCCCAAATCCACTCCTTACTACCCCAAAGCTAACGGCCTTGTTGAAGTCACCAATTGCATCCTCTACTCGATCCTGACAAGAATGTTTGCCGCACATCGTCGCGACTGGAATGAACAACTTACAGAGGCCCTTTAGGCATACAGAACGTCCCATAAGGCAACTACAGGACAAACCCCTTTTTAGCTAGTATATGGTACAGAAGCCGTCTTCCCTGTTGAACTGGAATTGCCCTCTTTGCGAGTGGAAGTTAAAGAACACTTGGGAGATGATGAGCCAGTGCAACGCCACCTCCTGCACTTGGAATGCTTGGATGAGATAGGGCGGATGGCCCTACAGTGTATGGAAACCACTCACGCGCAATGCAAGGCCTATCATGATAGTTTCATCAAGCACAAGGAGTTCCAAGAAGGTGATCTTGTCCTAGCCTATGATTCGAGATTTGGCAAGTTTCCTATAAAGCTTCAACAATGGTGGATGGGCCCATACAAGGTACTTGCTTTCAATCCTAACGGCAAGGCTATCGTCTGAAGAAGTACTTCCCTCTCTCGGGATCTTGGCAATCATAGTCGACCTACCCTCTCGCTTTTGGGCATCGCACTGTCATTCTCTTCGTGCTTCTGATAGCCCTTATGATCTTCCTCATCAGGTGGTCTTGTTTTTCTAGCCCCTCACTCGGTACCTCTCAACCCTATCTTGTTCTATTCTCGTCTGATCCACTAACGTGGAGAGGTTGGTCTTGACACATGGTATTTCTACCATTCTCTTTCTTAACGAAAAAAGACAAAAAAAGAACAAAAACAAAACAGACAAAACTGTTACGGGAGAAAAGGAAGAAATTCGTTGTCATAACAAGCCACGTTCCAAGAAAAGGTGGAAACACCCTTGGGCGGGAAGCTGACTGTGGAAAAGGTGGTAGCACCCCACAGTTCAGGATAGCTGATTCATCAGCAGCACCTTTCTAGCAAGTAATTTGAAGCCACCTCCCTTGGTGTGCTGTTTCTGCAATATCAGTTCGTCTGCCCTTCTTAATAGACGACCTTTCTTAGAAATCATTGAAGTACCAAACTTGTTGGCTGCCTCCCTGGGTACACCTCATCTTCAATATCTTGATGACAACAACAACCGGTATGATCTTCATCACCAACTCCTTGAGTGATGTGAGCTTTCATCCTAACATGATGGGGACGTGTGTATGGGCTGCCCTCTATATCTATCAGAGAGTGAGATAGAGGGTGGGGTGAGTGACCAGTTTTTCCCTTCAAATCAAATGAGAGGTGAGATGTGTGAACGGAGTGTTGCACGCATGGGATGGGCCTCTCAATGCACAATACATGATCTGTTCCTGTGCACAGCACCATCAGGCTCCCTGGCCTTCCTTCTAGCATTGTATGCCGGCATAGGGCAGGATGCACAGTTGCACCATCAAATGCGCACAAGCCATACAACCTCTACACAAATGCCAATGAGGATTACATCAATAGATTTCAAGAATGGGTTGCCCACATGGATCTTTCAACAGCGCGTGAGACAAAGGGTGGGTTGAGTGTGACAGATGTTTCTTCAATCAATTATTGAGAGGTGAGGATTGAGGGACGTTACGACCATTGGAGTTAGGTACGTTTCTATTTCCCTATGCACCCATGGGATGGGTCTCTGCCATCAGCACAGGACACGTCACTCTATTCTGTACACTGCACTGCAAGGCTCCCTGGCTTTTGTGCTTGCACCTATGCCAGCTGGGTTGGACGCACTAATGCACCATCAATTGTGCACCCTAGCATACTCCCTCTACCCCACCCCTTTGTCGATTCCTAAATCGGGCATGAGATCTAGGTTTCCATCAATATTACCTTGAGTGCCCGTGATTGCAAGTGTACGTTATGTTTTAAGTGTGGGGACGCCAGAGTTCAGTCGGTTGACGAGTCCTAGGTTATGTTGATGCATCTAACCCTGCCCAGTAAGGTCTTAAGTGTGGGGATGTGTCCATGCGTATCTATTCTTCATATCATCATGGAAATATATCTATCCACCTCCAAATGTGAAAATTCATTTTCTATGCTGGGGTCCCTTCCCCATTCATCCGTTCTATTTTCCCTTATCCCCGGTGTTGTTCCTTATTCGTTTGTCTTTGTCCTTTGTTTTGCCATTTTTCCATGTGAACGCATCCTACGTTCACTGAGATTCACATCCAACCTTATAGCCTTGTTTGTCCCTCCGAACTGGCCGTTTTTCCTTTTTATATGCCCTAGTTCTAACTTATGGTTCATCCACTATCCCATTTTGAACAGTTTTATGTATTTCCATGTGAACATATCCGACATTCACTGAACTTGATATTCTGATGTCATAACCCAATTCTTCCCTTTGACTGACACACTTTTCCTTTTACATCCCCTTGTTCTGGCTTACTATTTTTGAGTTATTAATTTTTGAAGCAATTCCCGCTACTTGGATATATTTCCATATGAACGCGTCCTTCTCGCTTCAAAACAATAATCTAACATACCAGCCCTGTCCTACACCTTCCGTTGGACATATTTCCTTTTTACACCTTGTCCTTCCGCTGTACGGGTTGTCCCTTATTAATTATTGCGAGTTTTCATGTCTTTTTCGTGCATTGTTTTGCTCTTTTTCCATGTGAACCTGCCCTATTCTCTTCGGAATTCTATTCTGACTGAATAGCCTTGTCCGGCCCCTTCCTGCACAATTCTCCTTTTTTCTCTGCCCTATTTCGCCCTTTGGATTTTTTGTTATTAATTTTCATTGATGTTTTTTAACTCCATTTTCTTGTTTTTTCCATGAGAACACCTCCTAACCCCATCCGAACTGAGATTTGATGTGACAGCCTTGAATATTATAAGTGTTTGGACATTTTTCCTTTTTACTATCCTCCATTTTGGTGCACGGATCATTCCATATTAATTTCCAAATCTCTTTTTGAGTATGATTTTTGGGCTTTTTCCATGTGAACGGATCTTATCTTCGTTAGAACTGTGTTCTAACATGATAGGCCTGTCCGGCATGCCTTTTTGCACATTTTTCCTTTTTTCCGCCTTTCGTTCCGATGTATGGTTTGGGTTTTATAAATTTTCTGACTCATTTGCGCCTGTCGTGCCTCTCACGTCGTGCGTGACCACTTGTTTTTTTTTATTGTTAATCATGATGACGTGTCTGTCACGTCCTCTCGCACCCGTGCCGCCATCGTGCCCCCGTTGCTTCCAACCACTACAAATTTTTTTGCCCTCGCCCTGCACTTATGCGCAGGACGAGGGGGTGGGCTTCTTTTACTTATGTCTCTTAATTTTATTTATTTATTCATTCATTTTTAATAAATTAATTCTTTTTTTTTTCAAATCCCCCCTTCTCGACGGTTTCCCACCCCTTCCCTTCTCCTCTGTCTCTCCTTTTCTTTTTCCCTCTCTTCTTTTTCTTCTCTCTCCCCAACCCCTCCCTCTCTCTCCCGTCTCTCTCTGCTTCTTCTTCTTCTTCTTCTCTCCCTTGATCCCTCTCCTCCTCCTGCAATCCTCCTTGCCCTCCTCCTCCTCCTTCCCTTCTTCCTTTCCTCCTCCCTTTTCCTTCTTCCTCCTCCCTCCCCTTTTCTTCCTCCCCTTCCCCTCCCTGTTGTTGCCGCCCTTCTCCTTCTTCCTTCCTCTCCCCCTCCTCCCTTCTTCCTTTCCTCCTCCCTTCTCCTTCCTCCTCCTCCCTCCCCTTTTCTTCCTCCCCTTCCCCTCCCTGCAGTCGCCGCCCGCCGCCCCTGCCGTCACCACCCGCGCCCCCTGCTGTCGCCCCTTGCGCCGTTGCTGCCCGCACGCCGTCATCCGCGCTACTGCCGCCCATGCGTCGCCTGCCCTTCCCCCTCCCACCCCTTCTTCCTCTTCCACCTCCTCCACCCCCACCCCCTTCTCCTGCACCCTCCCACCTCCTACTCCTCCTTCCACCTCCCCTTTCCCTTGCCCGTTTCCAATCCCCCCCCCCCCCCCCCCCAGCCTTGCCTTTTTTTTTCACCCCCTCCCCCCCAATTTTGAACCCCCCCACCACCTCCCCCCCTTTTTTTCCACCCACCCCCCCCCCCCCCCATTTTTTGACCCCCCCAACCCGCCCATTTTAAACCCACCTCCCCCCCCCATTTTCTGATCCCCCCAGCCTGCCCAAAACCCTTCTTAGCCCCCGTTCTTCCACTAAAACCCGCCAACAACATCTGGCACCCCGTTGATGCCCTTTCCTCCATTTTCGTGCTCCACTATGTCTGCACCACCACCTCCTCACCCACCCTATTTGTGGGTGTTTGTGCGGGTATTCGCACATATCGCGGGTGCACTGGTGTCGAAGTCCGGGAGTCGTCCATACATGTTCACGCGCGAGGACGTGCATCTCGACTTGTTCGTGCGGTGGTACATGCCGTCCGAGTACAAGCTGTTGTTCATACACAGCTGCTGTCGGGTACCTCGCCATCCCACCTTTAATAAACAGAAAACCCGAAAAATCATTTAAAACACATAAATTTTATAAAAATTCATTTAAATTCATAAAAATACTCAAAAAAATTAAAAAATCCAAAAAAATTCATAAAATCTCCAAAAAATTCATGCATGATTTTTTCTTAATGTAAACCTATTAAATTTTTTTAAAAAACCTTGTGGGCAATTAAATATTTAGAACAATCCATTTAAATGCTTTAAAAATTGCGATAATTCGTCAAAAATTGTTGTTTAAATTTCAAAAAATCCAAAAAATTCTTTTTAATATTTTTTATTTTTGGGATTGCCATATGGATTTTTTTACCAAATTACCAATTGCTACACAAAAAACATAATAGAACAAAGGAAAAAAAAACAACAACAACAAAATCACTTCAAATCAAACAAAATAAACCAAAACCACAACATAAAAATACAAACAACCAAATTCAATTTAGGACAAACCAACATACATAAATCCAAACACATTACCAATAATAAAAATCCGAATCCGCCTAACCTTTAAAATAATAATAATAATAATTTACAACCAAAATAAAACACGAACACACAAATAAATGGCCAAAAAATCATAACACAGGACTCCTTAAGATGTTTTCTAATCCCACTTCCCCAACATGCCTAACACTATCTATAATACAAAATCCAAAAAGAAAGGAAAAGAACAAAAACAAACAAAACTCACATTTTAAAAAAACAAAAGTATAAGCCTCACAGACACATCAATCGCTGATACATTCACTCAACATGTACCATGTTGAATCCAATTTTCATATGTCCTACTCTTTTGTTTTTGTGTATCATGGTATTCACATTTTGTTTTTTTCGTCTTTGACAGGAGGTCGACTGTTATTTAGTTGCCTATTGTGGTCATTCGTAGAGTTGTTTTTCGACTTGCCTGAAAAAGGACTTGCACTTCAGACCTTGCGAGTGTCCACACACTACCAGGTTCTTTCTTTTGTCCTCTCTCGCATTACACCGTAACACACATGTAATTGTAATAAAATCAATCGACAGTTGCACCCACCAAATAAACAGACTGCACTTCATTAATTTTTAATTTAAAAGAAACCCAACTGTTAATTGTAAAAGGAACCCCACCGTTGCACAAGCACATGGCACAATAACCCACATAATTTTCTAAAATAAATTCACAGTGCACGCACACACAAGCCACAAACACAATTTATTTGTAATTAAAATAAACCCCCACTATCACGCATGCATGTGCTTTGCACCACAAATCACGTAAGTTGTAACAATGAATTTCATTTTTAGAAATCCCCAGTCAGTCAAGTCAGTCTAAGTAGGGGTTGGGATTGCAGAATTGACTCACTATGCATTAATGGTTAATTAATAACAAACGGCAATCTAATTTTTACATGGTTACAATGATATCGATAGTGTTCACCCATCCACGTTCATTACACCATAGGTTTATGCTATGCGTTTACGGGGATTAGGATTTGTTAAGTCCAAGATGTCGGTCTTATTCATATGTCTTTACTCTGTTGGTCCAAGTCTTGGATTTTGTTTGAGTCTGGTCATTGTCTGGGGTATGGTGTGTTTGAGTTTTTATTTTTGATTGCTTGATTATGCGGGATTAGAGTGCCTGCTTGTTGCATAGCATGAAGCTTTCAGTCGCACGAGTGCGTAGGTCATGTCAAAATTTTTCCGTAGGATGTAGATTGTTTCAGGAAGTTTAGTCTGGTCGTCTGTCTTTTGTTTTGATATTCTTCTCAGTGATGATTTGTCTGGGTTTTACATGAAATTTTTTGTCTTTTTTCTTGGTTGTGTGTGGGTTTTTTGTTGTAGTCTGAATGGCATCTACCTCTATTCCTCCTATTGTCATCCACCATGTGTCATTGCCGGTGCATGACTATGCTCTTCTCCTGGAGGTGGATTGCATTCACCATGCTGGTCTTCGTCCTTTTGTGGCTTTGAAGTTTCCACCAATGGACAACATGATTTGCTACTCCTTCCGGGCATCCTACAAGAACGAGTCTGGCTTGGTTTATAACCGATGCTTTTGCTTATCCACAGCCAATATCAGTGATGCATTGTGTTTGCCCCTTTCAACGCCTTTCGTCCCTAGTGGAAATGAACTATTGATAGTTGAGGAGATCCTTTCTCTCCTGCAGAAAAAAACCTCTACTACTTTGGTCTCCAGCAAAGTTATCACCAGTTCTAGGTTTTCTGTAGCTCACATCTCCTCCCCGGTATGGAAATAACTTTGCAAGTTTCTACAAGACAAGTTCATGTTAGGGAAGCTTGCTTCCAAATGTCTCTCCAAGGATCTGTTCACTGCTTCTGTTAGGATCTTGGAGGGAGCCAAGTTCAATTGGGCAGTATTCATGCTCGCAAAGATGGATCATCATTTTTAGAGAGTTCGAAAGGGTTAGGGCAGTAATGTCTCCTACGGTGTTTTTCTTCAGAAGATTATCTGCCTTGCACCTCCTCTTGGTGGTGTGCCAATTCCTGATCCTGCTCCTCTTTCGAAGCAACCACCACCTTTTGTTCCAACTCCTCCTCCATTACAACCCAATTCCGATTCGGAGGATGAGCCCCTTGCGAGATTCTCTCGCAGAGTAAAAGAATACGTACAAAAGGGCCCCTTAGTCCTATTTCTATTTCAGTTTCTGATTCTCCTACACAGAACTCCATTCCTCATGTTTCTACTAGTTCCCTTCCTTCATTCTTGTCATGTTCTAATCTATTTTCAGCACAAAGGGATGGGCAGTTGGATAAACAAATCATTGCTTCCTTACAAACAATGATAGCTGGACCTTTGCTTCCTCAGCTAGTTTCATGTATCCATGCTACATTGGAGACTTCACTGACGACTTGTCTTCAGTCTATTTACACAGGGGTGTATACTTCCTTGCAGGACAAGTTGGATTCCTTGACTAGTCAATTGAGTAAGGCTTTGGAGGATCTAGCATCTGAGAAATCTGCCCTAACTGATATTCGCAAACAAATGTCTGAAGCTACTACCATAATGGATTCCCAGAAGGCCACCATTCAGAAGTTAGAAGCTCAAGTAGTTACCCTGGAAACAGAGAATGTGTCTTTGACTAAAGAGAAGAATTCTATCCTTGAGGAGATGATTGACTTAGCCAGTAGGCTGGGTACTTGTGAGGGTTAGCTATAGTCTTCTCAGGAAACTGTTGAGTCACAAAAGAAGATGATTGCAGAGTTTAATCATAAGATTGTTACTCTTTTTGTTCCTCCACCTCCTGTGGTTTCTTCTATAGTATCTTCCAACGAGGAGCTTGACCAGTTATAGCAAAAGGAGAAGTTGTGTAATGGTTTTTCTACTAAGGTAGAATGCCTTCAAACAACATATGAATTGTGTGCAGGATGATTTTACCAGTTATGTTGAGCTGGTGTCACCCCCACCGTCTTTCTGGATCAAGTATAATCAACAGTGTTTTGCCTTGTATATCTCTTTGAGCAATGTGGATTTAGAAACTCTAGAGGATGGGTGGCAGAATTTGTGGTCTGCAGATTTGCTGAAGTTTGTGTTTGACAGATTTGTTGATGAGGTAATTTCGCATGAAGTACAGTTGTTGTCTTTCATGTATCTTACAGGAGGGCATTTACAGATTCCTGATGAGGAGGATTTAAATTTGTATGTGGGAGATGTCATCTTACAAGCAGTGATGTATGTACATTCAATGGAGCTTCTTTTAATTAGTTGAAGGGTTAAAACCTTATCATGAGCAGACGTCTTGGTGTAAGGGACATGGTTGGCATCTACCTTTGGAAGATGTTGCTTTGGAACCTTGTCATCTCAGGGGTGTATTCCACAAATCGGATATCTAGCCTTTGCAAACTCAACTGTTGCGTCATATTGCTGATCATCCATTATTCAGTGATTCTTTTTTCCAAGATCTTGCTTATCTTGTTCTTTTTATCCATTAGATCCCACTGATCTTTTGTCTTATTCTCTTATGTCCTATCGTTTTCCATTGTATATTTTCCTCCTCACTTCCAACCCCTGACACTATTCCTCTGTTGTCTTCTACTCCTTCTAATTCCCCTCACATTCATGTCTTTACTTTTTGTCCTTTCATTGCCGACCCGACATTATCGCCTACCCCTTCTGAACCTCCTCCTATAGTTCCTCCTGTTTCTTCTATTTTCTCAGCAGATTCCCTTCATAAGTTTTTGTTGAAGTTTCCATCTCTTTCATCTTCCTTATCTCTTCATTTTCCTTCTTTTTATGATTTATCCTATTCTCCTTTACAATGCTCTCCTCTTATTCCATTTCCCTCTCCTTCTGATTACATCAACCTTCCTCCTCAATCAGTGCTAGATACACCAGGGTATGATAGTGACATACTTCGTCGACGACAATGGACACTGCATGATTCTGTGATGGGACCGGTGTTTAACTAGCCTTTCATTCCAGGGTCCTGGGATACCTCTGCAGCATGCTCAAACTCTTACCTTCTTTTTGCTCGGGTACATGCTCATTCTAAGGATACCTCTGTACGTCTTGCAACTCATTTTTGCTAATACCTTTCTTTTATGTGTCAGTAGTCTAATTTGAACACTCGCAAGTGTATCCCTCGTTTGATCATCAATCCGAATGTGGATGTGACTACTGCTCAGATGGATATTCTATATTACTTTGCACAAGCTTTCCCTACCACGTTTCTTATTTTGCTGGAAAGGATGTGTTGTGTACAGTTCCTCTAGAATGTGCCTTTGCATTTTGTGGATGAGAGTAAAACTCTGGAGCGCCTCAAGTCAAACATGCAGTTTAAGAAGTGTTTGCATCTTGCTTAGAAGTGGAGTTCTTTTTGGATGTATCAGTTCTTTTTCTTTAATGGAAATCTTTTTCTGTGCTCTCCATTTTTTTGGGGGGCATGTGCCATTCAGATTACTTGGTGTTGTGTTTGTGCAAGTTGTATGTGCAGTATATATATATTGTTTGTCTTTGTTGGATGGACTTGAAGTTGAAGATGGATTGATGAAGGAGATGTTGGACTACAAGCTAGCAGAAGATGATACTGATTCGAAGAAAACTCTTATATCCTTTATGACTTTGTGATTTCTAATAAATTTTTTTAAAAATGGAGGTAATATCCAAAAGGGTGTTTTCCTTTAGTTGTAGTATTTTCTAGAGATACAGGTGATAAGTTGGGGTCGTGGTTTGGGGTGATTATTGAAGATACTAAAGAAGATCAAATTGAGCTCTTTACTGAACTTACATTCTTTTTTTCTTTAGGTTGTGAGGACGCTTCCTTTCTAAGTGTGGGGATATGTTAAGAATGGAAAAGACTGAATTTTTGTGTAACGTGTCTACTAGTATCATCCAGGACACGTCTTAGCAGTCCATCGGAAAGAATGTCTAGAAAGCTCTGCCCGGCACTCCCATGGAATGTTACGGGATTTGCGATCTAGGTCTTTCCGCGTCTGCCACGTAGCGGAAACTCCTGGCCGTTCCCACCTAGCATCGATCGGAATTAGGGTTTTCTTGATTAGTCATTACCTAACAGCAACTAGCATCAGACCCAAGCGAACTACTTTATGCAGAAACGCCAGGTCTGAAGCGGATTCACACTGCACTTGGTTCAAGGAGAATGGGAAACGAGAGGGATGCAAAGCTCAACCTTAGTCCCATTCCGTTCCCCTAAAACAGTGTAAATCAGTTAAGACATCACTCTAGGTCTACGCTTTTGTTGTTCGTGTCCTTAGACGATCATCCCGCTGTTCTTTGAGAAAAGTTCCTGGCTAACCGGGACCACCGAACCGTAGGACGGACCCATGGCCCATCCTCCGCACTTTCCTCGGTTTGTTTTAGTTATGTAATTATCTAACACATTAATTTGACATGTAACAATCAGCTTCTTTAATTAATCCATTAAGCACTGGTTCCTTTATGTAATCTTATCACGTGACATAAAAAAACAATATCAAACAAGCTCTTTATTAACATATCATCATTTTTATCTTTGAAATACAAGGAGTTTCCGCCCATAGGCTTGTCCATAATCCACCCGAAGGCTATCCAATAATCCACAGGGATCACTATTCCAAGCTTCCGCCCTAAACTAGTATGTGGGCCTCGAGATCCAATCCCGAGTCACGTTAGCCTCTTGTGCAGGACCCGGAAGGCGAGGGATTTACGGCCAGAGCCCCCCCTGGCACCCAAGCGTCCTCCCGCTCCAAGTAGAACTCAACGGAGAGACCTCTCGCGGCGGGTTTGGTCCACGTTCCCGGCGCGGTCAACAACCCCCTTGGTTAGGGTCAGGCAGGCAATCGGGGGTAACTGAAACTGCCTCTCCCTTCAGGCCTTCAACCTAAAGCGTAGATATTCATTTAATTTGTAATTCATAAATCAAACAGTGCTCTAAATTCTCTAACAAGCACAAACACTTTCATTAACCGATCTTGTTGTTGGAAAACTCCTAAGGAATGATTCTTTCCTTTCGAATGCATCAGCACTCATTCCAAGGTGTCTTGCAACTTGGCAAGATCCTTTATATTCCAGGTTAGGGCGTACCTTATTAACCCAACTTGGTCAACCCTAAAGTTCATTGGATACTTTAGTTTCCGGTTTTTAACTTTCCTTATTTAGAAGGATATCCAAGAATACATCCTTTTGCAAGATAACTTGCATAAGGATCCGCCATCCTTGCTGAGGGTATTTAACCTTCCTTCTTGTGAATCAATCACAAGATCGTATGACTTCGTACTTGCTGCACAAGTCCTGCATCGTAATATACGATGAAACAATCTGTTTTAGTCTCTTTAAGCATGTTTGTCGGACCTAGGGTCTCTTTTTAAGAACCTCAGGGACAAACCCTAGTTCTTTTACATTTATGAATTTATTGACCCTACAATCAGGGAAGATAGTCAAGTGTTTAAGGTATAAATGTTTCTTGGTCTTTAAATCATTCCCAAGGCATATTTTGTAGCATAGGTATTTCTAAGTTTACATTAATTCGGTTATCTTTTAGAAGGTAATATTGAGATTACCTCAGCATGATTTCTTATCCTTGTGACAATTGATTTTTCAGTCCTAAACATTAATGCTTTGAGGTTGGGTGAATTCAATTAATCTTCCTTTTTCCTTGCAAACGAAACTCCTGCCAAATAACAATCTTTTCCTTGCTAAGATATGCAATTAGCAATGATAACTTCCTAGAATTCAAGCAACGTAAGAAACCTTTCATGAATTTCATCTTCTACGATGATTCGTTGCAAAAAGGAATAGGGGCTAATGGTGCAAGATGTTGTTTTTATACCTTCAATATTTAACCAAAATATACTATTATAGTAGGTAGATAACCTTGCTTGTAATTCGTTTCAATGCATGATGATATTAGAAGGAACTATGTTTTATACATTATCATTTTTGCATGTTCAATTAAAGTAAACTCCTTCATTGTAAATAACTCAGAAAAAAAAAATATATTATCCCTAACAATTCATCTTTGCGTGATTGACTTAAAACCGATATAAAACCAAGAAGGAAAAAACCTGGTTTTGGGGTGAGATATCCACATGGATACCGGGAGATGACCCTCCCATAGCTACTCCTTGGACTTTCTTAGGCGGCATCACAATTCCAACGTGAAGGCAGCTTTTACTCTTTGTTCCGGATTTCCACCATCTCTCTTTCGAGGCAAGGGGCCGTTTAAATGGTTGATCACGAGAAGGAATAATAAGACCTTTAGGTTCTTAGCTTCTTCGGAGAGGGAAAGGTTTATAAATCCTAAAAAGGCCCTATAGGGTATATACACGGCAAAAAAAGTTGTGCGTGAGTGTGGCTTCGCAACATACGCACCTTGAGAGATTTTTGGGCATGGGAGTGAAAGGACTTAGGGGTTTTCAAACCTAGGGGGAAAATTTGAAGGGTAACACAATGGAATATAGCACGGGGAGAAGATGTGAAGGAAAAAGGGTACATGGGGGTAAGGGCTTAGGGGGTGTGTTAAAAGGAGTATGGGGGGTGGAAGAGAAAAAGCATTATGAGGGGCGTTGAGGGTTTTAAAAACCCGGGCGAAAAATGAAGGAGTAGAAGGGTTATGGGTATAGGAAGGGGGGGCTTCCTAGGAGGCTTTTAGAAGCTTCCTAAGAAGCTCTAAAGCTTTTGGAAAGAAATGTGGAAGCCCATGTGGTGGAAAAGAATGGCAGCAGATCGTGTTTGACGCGCAGGGGCGGACTGCACGGCAGCTAGCGACGTGATGGCGGGCAGGGGCGGACTGCAGCAGTAGCTCTTCTGCAGTGCTAATGGCTGCTCCCTCCACTTTTGCAGCGGCAGATCTTCCTTATCAATCCCTCCTCCCTCTCGGTCAATGGTAGCGACAGCAGGGACTTAGCTCATTTCTCCAACCGGTAGCGCACAATGGCAGCCTCCCACTTCTCGACTCTTTTCCTCATTTATATACGGGAGGGGGGGGAATCCTCCCCTCCTTGATGTGTCCGCTTGCATGGCAAAGGAGCCGAGCAAGCTTCAGCGAGGAGCTTGCTGGCTCCTCCATCCCCCTTCTCACGCTCCAGCTCGATGCGCCGCCGCTAAGGCGAATATATATATTTAATATATTACATTCTCTCCCCCTTAGAAGAATCGAGATGTCCTCATCTCGAGATAAACTGGGGATATTGTTGGTTGAGAGTGCCTTCATCTACCCAGGTGGCATCCTCTTCGGGATAAACTTTCCACTGGACGAGGCATTCTCTCAAGGTTTTGGATCTTAACTATCTCTCCCTAAAATCTAAGATCCTATCCGGCCTTAGTTCAAGGACTCCTTGAGTAGGCATTACAATTTGTTGGTCATCAAGTACATGGTTAGTGTTGGGTACATATTTTTTCAATAGGCTGATATGGAATATATTGTGAACCTTTAGGTTCTCATGGAGTTGCAATCTATAAGCATTGGGTCCTAGGCATTTGAGGATTTTGTACGGCCCACAATACCTTGGACTTAGCTTCTTGCAATCTCCAACGGATAGAGAACTCTTTTTAGGGCGTACGTGAATGAAGACCATGTCTCCTTCTTTGAAGACTCTTCCATGATGCTTCAAATCCGCGTATGCCTTCTGTCTATCCTTGGCCGCTTGGATGTCTTGTCTTATTGTCTTTATTTGATCATCCATCTCTTCCAACATCTGCCTTGACGCTTCAACCCTTAGGGTTGGATCAGAAAAGTTTAGAGGACTTCGACAATCATGACCATATAATGCTTGGAAAGGGGTCATCTGAATGCTTTGCTGGTAAGAAGCATTGTAGGCAAATTCTACCAAAGGCAAGTATTGAATCCACTTCTTGGGTTCTCGAGAGTAGTATGCCCTAAGCATATCCTCGATGACTTGATTTACCCGCTCTGTTTGTCCATCCGTTGGGGAATGGTAGGCGGTGCTAAAACAGAGTTGAGTGCCAATAGCTTCAAAGATAGCTCTCCAGAAGTGTGATGTGAAGAGAGAATCTCGATCATCACTAATGATTCTTTTGGGTAAACCATGTAGCTTGAATATCTCCTTGATAAACAATCTTGCAATGTCGGAGGCTTTATAGTTTGTCTTTACTGGAATCAGGTGTGCAACCTTGGTAAGCATGTCAACCACAACCATGATGGAGTTGTATCCTCCCTGGACTTGGGGTAAGCCTACAACAAAATCCATACTGATGAATTCCCATTTCATTTGGGGGATGTCAAGTGGTTGCAAATTCCCTGGCATTATGACATGTTCGGCTTTGATACGTTGGCAAGACAAACTCTCAGTGGCATATTTGAGAACGTCACCCTTGAGCCTCTCCCAATGGTAGCTCTTCCTAACTGCATTAAGAGTCTTAGCATAGCCAGGATGTCCTGTGAAAGGAGAATCATGAGCTTCCCATATTATCTTCTGCTTAAGTGACTGGCTTGCTGGTATACATAGCCTTGTTCTGTAGTAGACAAGTCCATTATCAATGGAAAATTCCTGATATTTAGCTTGCAACTTTTGATTCTGCTCCTTGGTAGAAATCTCATTTAGCATTGTTTGGTAGGCCAAATCATGGCATGCTTCCTCTCTAGCTAATTCAAGTATAGGGTTGTTTGGCATAGATACTTTTGTAGCTAGAGATCTGGCCATTGATGGATTCTGCAAGATTAGGGAATTTAGGAATGCCTTGCGACTAAGTGCATCGGCAACTACATTCTCTTTCCCTGGTCCGTACTTGATTTCAAAATCATTTTCCTCCAACACTTCAATCCACCGACGTTGCCTCATGTTGAGCTCGTTCTGGGTAAAGATCCATTTGAGACTCTTATGATCGGTTACTAGAGTAAACTTGTTACCCAACAGGTAGTGTCTCCAAAGCTTTAGAGCATGGATGACAGCTAGTAATTCCAGATCATGCGTGGCATAATTCTTTTCATGACTCTTCAATTTCCTTGAAGAGTATGCTACTGGATGACCTTCCTACATAAGTACACATCCCAAGGCAAGAATGCTAGCATCAGTTACTACCTCAAACTCCTTATTAAGGTCTGGAAGTTTTAGAATAGGTGCTGATACCAAAGTTTACTTCAATTTGTCGAAGCTATTCTGTTCGGGAGTTGACCATGTAATGGAAGTCTGCTTCTTTAGTAAATCCGTCAAAGGTGCTGCAATCAAAGCATAGTTTTTGATGAAGACCCTATACCATCCTATCAATCCAAGAAAGCTGTGTATTTCTTTGACAGATACTAGTGTTGGCCATTCAAGCACATCTCTGACCTTGGCTGGGTCTATTGATATTCCTTCTGATGATACTATGAATCCCAGATATTCAATCTAACGCTTGGAGAATGCACACTTCTTCATTTTTGCATACAGCTTATGTGACCTCATTATTTCAAGGACAATTCGAAGTTGAGGTTCATGATCTTCTTCCTGTTTAGAATAGACTAAAGTGTCATCGAATAAGACAAGCACGAAATCATCAAGATATGGCCTAAAAATATCCTGCATTAATCTATTGAAGGTAGCATGTGCATTCGTAAGCCCGAATGACATAACCAGGAACTCAAAGTGCCCATATCTTGTATTGAAGGCCATCTTTGGGATATCTTCATCTTTGATCCTTATCTGATAGTAACCTGACCTGAGATTAATCTTGGAAAAGATCTTTGAACCTTGAAGACGATCAAGAAGCTCATCCATTCTAGGAATAGGATACTTGTTCTTGACTATTGATTGATTCAACCCTTAGTAATCAATACATAGTCGAAGTGTCCCATCTTTCTTTTTCTGGAATAGTACTGGAGCTCCCCATGGTGAATTACTAGGCCGGATGTAGCCCTGATCTAATAGTTGCTTGAGTTGTTCCTTCAACTCAATTGCTTCTGGTATGGACATTCTCTAAGGTCTCTTTCCAATTGGTGCAACTCCAAGTACTAACCTAATCTCATGATCTACTTCTCTTTGAGGTGGAAGTTCAGTCAATTCTTCAGGGAATATGTCAGCGTATTCCTTTAGCCAAGAAGGTCCTTCATGAGACTCTTGCTTTTGATCTAACTTGTTGAGTTTGATCAGGTAAACGGGTAATCCTTTTCTGACTCCTCTTATGATCCGCGATACTTTGGCCAATTGGATTCTTGGCACTCCTGCCTCACCTTGAGTTGTGACTAATTCCCTTTCAGAGTTTTGAAAGAAAACTTGACCCTTTCCACAGTGAATGTGGGCGTCGTTGGGCATAAGCCAATCCGTTTCGAGTAGACACTCATGGATACCTAAATTCATGACTTTGAATTTTACCAAAGTCTTCTTTCCTCCTAGAAAGAATTCCACCTTAGCAGTTTGCCTAGTACAAGTTACCTCACGACCATTTGCCAATTCCACAAGCAGGGTAGGTGCTTCTACTGTGGCTATTCCTAATCTTTTTGCACATGATGGTGAGATAAAGGAATGTATACTGCCACAATCAATCAAGGTCTTGAAACCTTTACCTTGATAGTCTGACGGTGTCTGAATCACCGAGAACTGGCGATTCGGCCCTTTCTTGTGTAAAGCGGCGTGGACTGTCGCTCTTTCGAATTCTGCTTCCATGGTCGGATCTTCTTCTTCTCCTTCTTCACACATTTGCCTATTGGCAATGCAGGCGGTTCTTCCTCTTCCACAGGTAGCGGCTCCTTGACCACAGCCTGTTCCTTGAAAAGGCGCTTGGCGATGTCCTCCACCAAGCTTGGGACATTGCCTCTTGAAGTGACCGGGTTCGTTGCAGTGGAAACAACGGAGGTTTCGGCCATTACTTTGAGTAGGAACAAAGTTATTGACGTTATTCATCCTTGCTTTCTTTCTTTCTCCCTGATTATGACCTTGAGCTCTCTTCATTTGAGGTCTGAATGCTCCTCTGTTCGGGTCACTATAAGACCAAGTTTTGTTACCCCTTGGTCTAGATTGTACCTCCTAAATTATAGGTGCCACTCGAATGAGTGCATCCTGAAGGTCTGATGGACGCATAGATTCGAGATGGGTATTTATTGGTGGATTTAAACCCGCACAAAATTTAGACACCTGCTGTGTCATGTCCATCTGTGGTGCATACTTTAAAAGTGAAACGAATTTAGAAAAGTATGCGTCAAGAGTGAGTCTTAGCTGTTTTAGCTCATAGAACTCATTCATTTTCTGCGTGCGATATGTAGGTGGTAAGTATCCTCCCTGCACGGCTTTCTTCAGCTTCTCCCAGGTAACGGATCCCTCTGTGATCCCTTGATCCCTGCATCATTGCTTCCATCAAAGTCTGGCTTCGCCGGTAAGTTTTAACTTGGCGAGCATTGCTTGATTGGCCGGTGTAGTACCGGATGCTTCGAAGTAATCCTCCATGGTTTCAATCCAAATTTCAGCATCAGCCTAGACGAATCTGCCTCTCCCATCAAACTCGGGTGGCTTAATCTGTTTAAGAAGGAACTTCTTCTCCTCGATAACAATAGTACTTGATGTAGGAGGTGAATTTGGAACCTGTACATGGGGTTGTGCCTGAATAAAGGTTTTCTTAACGTTATTATATGATAATCGATGGTAGCTTATATTATATCTTTAATTCAGTTATCTCATAAACAATGTAACTACTTAACTTTTTATCAACTCTTATGCACAACCAGACATTGATAAAAAGAAGTCTTTATTTGTATTTACATGGGCATAGCCCTTTCAAATACAACATTCCGTGTGATGATAAGTCAATTGTTACATTTAGTTTGGGGAGAACAACATTGTATTGCATTTATCTACAGGAACTGAGTAATAGTAGGGTTTTGGGTCATGGATCTTCAGGAATCGATAAGTCATTGGAAGTTCAGGATATCCTTTCCATTGGAATCCATACTTCTCATGGCGGCCCAACACTTTAATCCTGTTGGCGGGGATTACACAGGTTACTTCCTCATATACATATGAGTTCATTTCAACCCTCCGACCTCGAATATGTAAAGTCGAATTTACGTGAGCTTCCACAAAAACGAACAGCTTCACGACTTTCAAGTCTTCCAACCACTTGATCCTTTTTAAGTTGGTCTGTAGATAAGCAAACCGGTGGGCGGCTATATAATAGATTCCTGAAGCACCTGTCCATCTTCGTTCCATGTACAAAGGTGATGGATTATAGATCAGCTCCAAGATGTTCATCATCCCAATTCTTTGTCTAAAAAGCGGAGAATGCATTGCAGTCATAAACATGACCCGAAATACCAAAAACTTGTTCCACGCTTCGTAATTCTGCAAGACAGTGTTGAAGGTAAGGAAATGTTTAGACAGCAACAATTTCTTTACTTCCTTTTATTGAGATCTTATAAAAACAATTCCGTTGTTGGTCGGCTATGATACCAATTGTAACGTGTCCATTAGTATCATCCAGGACACGTCTTAGTAGTCCATCGGAAAGAATGTCTAGAAAGCTCCGCCCGGCACTCCCATGGAATGTTACGGGATTTGCGATCTAGGTCTTTCCGCGTCTGCCACATAGCTGAAGTATCCTGACCGTTCCCACTTAGAATCGACCGGAATTAGGGTTTTCTTGATTGGTCATTACCTAACAGCAACTAGCGTCGGACCCAAGCGAACTAATTTACGCAGAAACGCCAGGTCCGAAGCGGATTCACACTGCACTTGTTCAAGGAGACTGGGAAACGAGAGGGATGCAAAGCTCAACCTCTCTGCCACCATAAGGCATAGTCCCATTCCGTTCCCCTAAAACAGCGTAAATCGGTTAAGACATCACTCTAGGTCTATGCTTTTGTTGTTCGTGTCCTTAGACGATCATCCCGTTATTCTTTGAGAAAAGTTCCGCCTAACCGGGACCACCCAACCGTAGGACGGACCCATGGCCCATCCTCCGCACTTTCCTCAGTTTGTTTTAGTTATGTAATTATCTAACACATTAATTTGACATGTAACAATCAACTTCTTTAATTAATCCGTTAAGCACTGGTTCCTTTATGTAATCGTATCACGTGACATAGAAAAACAATATCAAACAAGTTCTTTATTAACATATTATCATTTTTATCTTTGAAATACAAGGAGTTTCCACCCGTAGGCTTGTCCATCATCCGCCCCAAGGCTATCCAGTAATCCACAGGGATCACTATTCCAAGCTTTCCCCCGTAAACTAGTATGTGGGCCTCGAGATCCAATCCAGAGTCGTTAGCCTCTTGTGCAGGACCCGGAAGGCGAGGGATTTACGGCCAAAGCCCCCCTGGCAAGCAAGCGTCCTCCTGCTCCAAGTAGAACTCAATGGAGAGACCTCTCGCAACAGGTTCGGTCCACGTTCCTGGCGCGGTTCACAGCCCCCTTAGTTAGGGTCAGGCAGACAGTCGGGGGTAACTGAAACTGCCTCTCCCTTCAGTCTTTCAACCTGAAGCATAGATATTCATTTAATTTGTAATTCATAAATCAAATAGTGCTCTAAATTCTCTAGCAAGCACAAACACTTTCATTGACCGATCTTGTTGTTGGCAAACTGCTAAGGAATGATTCTTTCCTTTCGAATGCATCAGCACTCGTTCCAAGGTGTCTTGCAACTTGGCAAGATCCTTTATATTCCGGGTTAGGGCGTACCTTATTAACCCAACTTGGTCAACCCTAAAGTTCATTGGATACTTTAGTTTCCGGTTTTTAACTTTCCTTATTTAGAAGGATATCCAAGAATACATCCTTTTGCAAGATAACTTGCGTAAGGATCCGCCATCCTTGCTGAGGGTATTTAACCTTCCTTCTTGTGATTCAATCACAAGATCGTATGACTTCGTACTTGCTGCATAAGTCCTGCATCGTAATATACAATGAAACAATCCGTTTTAGTGTCTTTAAGCTGATGTTTGTCAAACCTAGGGTCTCTTTTTAAGAACCTCAGGGACAAACCCTAGTTCTTTTACATTTACGAATTTATTGACCCTACAATCAGGGAAGATAGTGAAGTGTTTAAGGTATAAACGTTTCTTGGTCTTTAAATCATTCCCAAGGCATATTTTGCAGCATAGGTATTTCTAAGTTTACATTAATTCGGTTATCTTTTAGAAGGTAATATTGAGATCACCTCAGCATGTTTTGTTATCCTTGTGACAATTGATTTTTTAGTCCTAAACATTAATGCTTTGAGGTTAGGTAAATTCAATTAATCTTCCTTTTTCCTTGCAAACGAAACTCGTACCAAATAACAATCTTTTCCTTGCTAAGATATGCAATTAGCAATGATAACTTCCTAGAATTCAAGCAACGTAAGAAACCTTTCATGAATTTCATCTTCTACGATGATTCGTTGTAAAAAGGAATAGGGGCTAATGGTGCAAGATGTAGTTTTTATACCTTCAATATTTAACCAAAATATACTATTATAGTAGGTAGATAACCTTGCTCGTAATTCATTTCAATGCATAATGCTATTCGAAGGAACTATGTTTTATACATTATCATTTTTGCATGTTCAATTAAACTAAACTCCTTCATCGTAAATAACTCGAAAAAAAATATATATATTATCACTAACAATTCATCTTTGCGTGATTGACTTAAAACCGATATAAAACCAAGAAGGAAAAAACCTAGTTTTAGGGTGAGATATCCACATGGATACCGGGAGATGACCCTCTCGCAACTACTCCTTGGACTTTCTTAGGCGGCATCGCAGTTCGAACGTGAAGGCAACTTTTACTCTTTCTTCCGGATTTCCATCGTCTCTCTTTCGAGGCAAGGACCCGTTTAAATGGTTGATCACGAGAAGGAATAATAAGACCTTTAGGTTCTTAGATTCTTCGGAGAGGGAAAGGTTTATAAAGCCTAAAAAGGCCCTATAGGGTATATACACGGCAAAAAAAGTTGTGCGTGAGTGTGGCTTTGCAATATACGCACCTTGAGAGATTTTTGGGCATGGGAGTGAAAGGACTTAGGGGTTTTCAAACCTAGGGGGAAAATTTGAAGGGTAACACAATGGATTATAGCACGGGGAGAAGGTGTGAAGGGAAAAGGGTACATGGGGGTAAGGGCTTAGGGGGTGTGTTAAAAGGAGTATGGGGGGGGGGGGGAAGGGAAAAAGGATTATGAGGGGGGTTGAGGGTTTTAAAAACCCGGGGGAAAAACAAAGAAGTAGAAGGGTTATGGGTATAGGAAGGGGGGGCTTCCTAGGAGGCTTTTAGAAGCTTCCTAAGAAGCTCTAAAGCTTTTGGAAAGAAACGTGGAAGCCCATGTGGTGGAAAAGAATGGCAGCAGATGGTGTTTGACGGGCAGGGGCGGACTGCACGGCAGCTAGCAACGTGATGGCGGGCAGGGGCGGACTGTAGCAGTAGCTCTTCGGCGGCGCTAATGGCTTCTCCCTCCACTTTTGCAGCGGGCGGATCTTCCTTATCAATCCCTCCTCCCTCTCGGTCAATGGCAACGACAGCAGGGACTTGGCTCGTTTCTCCAACCGGTAGCGCACAACGACAGCCTCCCACTTCTCGACTCTTTCCCTCATTTATATAGGGGAGGGGGGGAATCCTCCCCCCCTTGATGTGTCCGCTTGCATGGCGAAGGAGCCGAGCAAGCTTCAGCGAGGAGCTTGTTGGCTCCTCCATCCCCCCTCTCATGCTCCAGCTCGATGCGGCGCCGCTAAGGCGAATATATATATTTAATATATTACATTTCGACTGATTTTTGTTGTTTTTGAGGCCTGAATGGTTATTTTTTAATGGATTTAGAGTGATGTATGGTTGTTAATGGAAGTTTTTGAGAGTGTTTTGGATGATATTGATTATGTTTTGGAAGTTCATGATGATTCTATGTAGAAATATGAGGCTCTGTGATGTTCTGATAGGTTCTGTTGAGGTTCTGATTGGTTCTCATACCTTTTGTATAGCTTCTGTTTTGTTCTGATTTTCTTCTGTATGAAGCATGGATTGATGATTGATGAATGTTGAAATCTTTTGGAAGCTTATTGAATAGTTTTTGATAGTTTGGAATGGTTTTAGTATGAGTTATAAGGATCTGCTGTTCTTTGATGACCTTCTGTAAATGAGTTGAAGTCTCAATGAGGAGTAAATGATCAAGAATTTTTTATCATGTGTTCAGTGGTGTTGTTTCTTGGGTTTTGTTGAGGGAAGATCTTGGGTCTTTATCATGTGGTGTTGTCTTGGGGGTTATTAGAGGCTGACTATCCAATTCACCTACCATAGATTGGTACTGCCGCTGAGGATCTCCTGTATTGAAGATCTCTTATTGATCTTATCAGTTGGGAAGTGTAAGGTTTGGAAACCAACCTGTACACAAACTCAAGCATGGCGACTTTTGGATATGAAGCCTTCTTTGGTACTAAAAATGAGGATGCTAATTAGTTTATCAAGAGATTTGAGTGAATGTCCTACCAAGATCAAAGGGACACTGATGCAGATAAGCTTCGAATGATTAGCATGCTACTTGAAGGTTCTGCAAGATTATGGTGGAACTCATTCAATGAAGAGACAAGGGTAAATTGGAATGAAGTAAAAAATGAGTTCCTTACAAGTTTTGCAACTAAGAAAACTCTAGAGAGTTTATGGAAATCTTTGAAAATGATGTTTCAGGGAGAAAATGAGGAATTGTCTAAATTTGGTGTGAGATTTGAAGCAAAATGGATAGAAATTGCATAAAGTATGGAGCAACCTCCCATGATGTTCTTGAAAAAGGACAAGTTTGTTTCATTGCTCAAACATGAAATTAGAGAAAAGATTTTGTTCAAAGACCCTGATATGCATGAAGACACATTCAAAATAGCCAAAGAAAAGAAAAGGAAAGTGCAATTGAGGTCGGATCAATCAAGAGGTATTGTTGTGCATGCATTTTTATGGCCTAATGAAGTTGACACTGTTGCACGAAATGCAGGACAACAAGCTGTGAATCTTCATGGGGCATTTGAAAGAGTGGAGAATGGAACTCAACAAGGCCATAGGAAAGCTGATGATGATGTGATTAGTAAACTGCAAGAACAATTGGCAAATCTGAATTTGAATATGAGCCTATTGCAAGCAAGGTAGCCTCAAATGCAACCTAGATTTAGAGGACCTCTAAGAAATAGATGGGAAAACTTTGAATGCTTTAATTGCAGGGAGAGAGGTCATATTGCTCTTGATTGCCCTTATCCAAGAAGAACATGAGGGGAGATGTATCCCATGCCATAAGGGAATGCTAGGCAAGATGTTAGACCTCAACCGGAACAAAGGCCACTTGAACCAACTAGGAAATAGTTGGAAAGAAAGGACATCAGGTATGAATTTGATTGAAACCGGCATGTCTGATGATGGGGAAAATGTAGATGTCTTTTCTAACAAGAGAGTCAAAGAGAGGGATACTTAAGTGAAACTCAAAGGGCAGTCATGATTAAAAAGGGAAAACACGCTGCAGACGATCCAAAAACTAGCACGAAAGTTAGACCATGAAGGAAGATTCAAATGGGGGACTTTGCTTTTGGAGTCAATCAAGTTCCTTACAACCTGTTTGAAGACTTAAAGGTAAGAAGGATGATGTTACATATGGTCAGTTGCTACAGATGAACTCATCTCTGAGGAGACAATGGCATGGTTTGGTTAGCATCAAGAAAGGAAAAACCCAAACTGGGCATGTTAGAGTGGTATACCTATCAGATGTGAAAGACATTATACATGGATACATGGAAGAAAAATTGATCAAGTTTACGTTGATGGTGGTGCACAGGTTTGTGTAATCAATGAAGAAGTAATGTTGCAAATGCATCTTAAAATGATAGGGAAGTCACTATTTAAGGTTAAAATGGAAAATAGCTCAAAAGTGACATGTTTGGCAGTCATTGAGAACTTTGAGATCAACATTAGAGGCCAAAGAGCATGTTTGGATTTCCATGTGATGCTTGCAAAAGTTGGGGCATATCCTCTCCTTTTTGGGAGGACCGTGGTTGATTGGTATGAGATCCAGACAAGAATGGTATAGAGCTCAATTGGAACTTTATCTAGAGAGGCCAGTTATAAGAGGGTGATCTTTGACATAAAAAGAGGGTCTGTCATTCAAAGTGGACATGAAAGTGATATTGGAGGTGATGAAAGTAGTGATTCAGAAAATTCTAGCCTTGATGAGGAAGATAGAGAATGGGAAGCTAGCCTACTCTCTAGGGATGTTGACCTCTTTGGGTTGTCAATCCAGGGTTCAAAAAGAGAGGAAAAAGCTATAAATATTGTTGCAAAAAGGTACAGACCTCATGCATGAAACTTGTGATTAGTAACTTGAAATGAATGTTGGACTGCCTAAGCTTATGAATATACTGGGAAATGACTTGACTAATGATGAAAGTGATGAATATTCAGCCATTTTTCAGAAATACCCAAAATTGTTTGCTATAGAATATCATCAACTGAGGGTGGAGCCCCAAGAGAAACACCAAGGAAAAGGGGATACTACTGCAAGAAAATCTATCTTGTAACATCAACAAGCTTTTATTTCATTCTTTTGATGACCAAAACAAAGAAAACAGCAATTCTTCACGCAACCTCATAGTAGATATCTCCCATGGATTTGATAGAATCAACCATAATCTTCAACATCTTCACAGAATCCATCAATAGAACAAGGAATATAAAAGAATACACCATTTTTGAATGGAAATCAATCACATAGTATTCATCTTCAATGCCTTCATAGTTTTCTCTCTCAATCTCTCATATACAGATGCACTATTTTGATAGAATTGGCTATCTCTGACTCTCTCTCTCTCTTTCAATAATACATCATCTCCTCCTTACAATACTCAAGAATGACTCTCAATAATCCTTCTTAGGTCATGGATACACCTCCCAAAAGGTATGTCCATGTCAAAGAGGCACCAGAGCCACTACAGTAACCCTTCATATCTTGCTCATGTCTCTGTCACTCCAGTCTTCTCTTCAATCTTCAGCAGCTGCTTCTTCCATTTGTTTTAGCTCTTTGAACTTAGATTAGAAAACTTTTCCAAAGTCACACATACATTCTACAGAACACTTACAGAAAATCTACAAAACAGAACCTCAAACTTAGATTTTGCCACTTTTAGAGAGAACCTGATGTTGAAACAACCATGGTAGAGACTTTGACAACACGAGCTTTCAGATCCACACAACTCCTATTTTTTAGGGATGGCAACCCCACGCAGCAAACTACTCCACAAAGTGTAATTGCTTCAAGAAGTACAAAATCATTTGTAGACCCTCTCTATTATTGTTTCCTTAGAGCACACATAAATACAAACCAAATACTCAAGTAAACAAAGCTTTACACTGTGAATTTTCATGCCCATTCAATGGCTACACGCCTTTCACTGTTGAAGACATTCCATTACTGCATCAAAATCAAGTTTGCACTAATATATCAATGGATAATCATGATGACTTCCATGGGAAACCAAGCCAGTGTCATAGAAACTGTTGAACTCACCTGTTTCCTCATAGAGCATAGAAATTGCCTCATGAAGCATTACACATAATATTTCATAACATCCTAACTAGACATCGGATCACCAAGCTTTAAAAAGGAAAGTTGTAGCTCTCTTTTAAATCTATAATTCTTTAGAACAACTCAGAGTCAAATTCTTTGGTCTGATGCCGTGAAAGAGCTCTACACAGTTTGCAATCATAAATTCCTACATGCTCTGTATATAGCAAACACAACTACTCTATTCCAAAAGTACAATATTGCATTGATGAAGAGTTGTGGGAGCTTCAAACTTTACAAACTTTTGTCTATTACTTTCTTGGCTGCAAATCCTTTCAAATTTCCACTAACTTGAGTCTATGCATTCAACACCTGACCATAATACATATTCCCTGCTACATACCCAATTTCAGATGTAGAGACTCTTCACTTCCATTCTTCTCTTCTGGCGAAGCCTCACTCAACAACTAACAAAAATCACTCTCATCATGAAGAAGAATAGCCCTCTGTTGTCTTTCACTCATATCCATACACCAGAACTTATATGCAAACTCTCTGTCCCCACAAAGCAATAGAAGAAAATAAGACAAAAAACAGACTCTTATTACCATCATCTGAAAACTGAGAACTCTCATCAGCCCATTGACTTCAATAGCTCTACCATCCTGCTCCTCAGCTCCAATAACCTCAACTTCATGGTCTCTTTCTTCTGACAATTTGTTTTTCTTCTTTTGAGCTTCAGATTTCTCCCTTCTTTAGCCCCTGCAAGATTCTTCTTCTCCCCCTCTCTCTATCTCTCTTTGGTTGTCTTGTGTCAAACACTTCTCTTCACTTTTTCCTCCAAAAAAACTACTCACGTTTTTGTTGTTTTCCTTAATTTTTCAAGTTGCCCCTTGCTTCCCCTTAATATCTAGATGGCAAGCATGCCCCTTACAACATAAAATTCCACTCGAGGACTCAAAATGAGAAATGAGAACACATTTTCTTCTCTTCCTACATGAAGTGTGTGCTCAAAATTGAAATATCTTAACCATGTGTCAAACATGAATGATACCACTTAGGATTTCCATTTATCAACCTGACTCCCACTACAGATACGTGTTAGAAAGACAAAAAAAGGACATTTTCATGTGTTACCCCACTTGACTTCATGAAGCATCATGTCCTCGGTCGCTCATTTTCACTCACCAACATTACTATGTATCAATTATAGATGACTATAGTAGGTACACATGGTTGTATGTGGTGAGGCACAAGAGTGATGTCATGGATGCTTTTCAAGACTTCAAGAGACACGTGGAGAAAGAGTTGGCTTACTACATCTCATGCTTGAAATCTCATAGTGGTGGAGAATATGTCTCTAAAGACTTTGATCACTTCTTGGTAGCCCATGGGATTAAAAGGTAATTGACATGCAGGTACACACCATGACAAAATGGTGTGGCAGAAAGGAAAATCAAGATGATCATGGAATCGGCTAGAGCCATGTTGAATGAGAAGAGCCTACCAAATGCATATTGGGCAGAGGCTATAATGACTGTAGTGTATGTCATGAATTGTACACCATTAGGAGGTATACATGAGGTGACTCCTCATGAGAGGCTTTATGGGATAAAGCCAGGCATTAGCCATCTTAAGGTCTTTGGATTCTTGGTGTATGTACATGTTCCAGATGAAAAGAGGAAGAAACTTGATCCAAAGGTAGAAAATGCCATATTTATTGGGTATGCACAAGATAGGAAAGCATACAAATGAGACATTGGTCTCAAGAGATGTAGTATTTATTGAGCTGAAATCATGGCATGAGAATAAGATCACCTTGATGAATGATGATGATGTTTTTCAGGAGACTTATGTACATGCAGGTACAAATGAAAGTGCAAAAATTTTTGGGCCTTCTAAATATGCTACTACATTAGTTAGTCCTTGGACAGGTAGATTGAGGACTGTGGCATCTTTGTCCACTGACACGGATATGCCAGTGAGGGGGAGAAATGTGGATAAAGGCAAACGAAAACTTGATGATGTTACACGGCCACTCACTTGTGGTTATGATTCACCTAGCACTGACATCTTGGATAGTGAGTCTGGTATTCTATCAGTTGTGACTCCTGGTGTGACACATAGATACATACCACCTCATGATGTTACATGCTGAATTTTAGGTCAAAGATTTGGATGAACTAAAGTATTTCCTTGGGATTGAGGTTGTCTCTACACTTCACGATACTTGGTTGTTGCAAAAGCAGTATGAACAAGACATGTTAACCAAGTATGGTATGTTGGATTGCAAATCTTTGAGCACTCCATTGGAGAAAAATGTTAAGCTAATTGCAGATGTTGGACATGAGATTAAGAATGTCACTATGTATAGAAAAATGGTGGGTATCCTGATTTACCTTACCATTACTAGATCGGATCTTACCTATTCAACTCGACTGATTAGCCAATTCATGTAGAAGCCTATGAAGCCTCACTTGGATGTAGTGAGGAGGATTGTGAGATATGTGAAGGATACATTAGATTATAGTCTATTCTATGAGCATGGTAAGCCTTTGGAGCTTACAGGATATACGGATGTTGACTGAGCAGGAAGTGCCTATGATAGGAGATCTACTAGCGGGTATGCATTTTCCCTTTGTAGTAGTATGCTCAGTTGGAGTAGTAAGAAGAAACCTACATTTGCACTCTCTAGTACTGAGGTAGAGTATAGAGGTGCTGCACTAGTTGCATGTGAGGCAGCATGGCTCATGAAGCTTCTTGATGATTTGGGCATGCAGGAAGTTAGGACTGTCACACTTTATTGTGACAACATAAGTAGTGTGTTCCTAGCCAACAATCATGTCTATCATGCTAGGACTAAGCATATTGAGGTACACTATCACTTTATCATAGAAAAAGTGATTGAAGATAACATTGATTTGGTCCATGTGAGGACAGAAGACCAAGTTGCAGATATCTTTACCAAGTTATTTGGTAAAGATAAGTTTGTGGATTTCAAAGAGCTACTTGGAGTAAAGTACCCCACTTGAGCTTGAGGGGGAGTGTTGAGATTCAAGCTCATAGACTTTGGTTAATGTTCTACCTTAGTTGAGTAAGATTAAGTCATATTGACTTAACCATGATTAGATCTAGGTTACTTGGTTTTGTATGAGTGTGTTGTACACAGTTGACTTCTGTGTGTGGAAGGTGATGGATTGAACAGGGAGCATGTATGCTACCCTTTAGGACTGCTGACCTTTGTCCATCTCTCTCTCTCATTTCTAATGCATCATACCTCAAAAACCCACAACAATCTCAACAAACTTTTGAGCATAGTCATGGATAATCTACACCAATCTTGCATGTTGTTGAGATCAACCATGAGCAGTCAAAGTCTGTGCCACTTCTCCATAATGACAAACACAATCTTAAACCACTAGATCATGGATATAAGTAGCATGACACATCAATGGATGGCAATTGTTGCCAACTAGCAACCAAGAAATAGGATACAAGTGGGTCTCATGGTTGCTTATTTAATGTTCATCAACCACACACATTTAACAATAATACACATGAGTTAAGAAAGGAGTCCTATGTAAGAATTCATCCTGAGAATCAAACACCAAGCAAAATCTAGCAACCATTGTCAAAAAACTCATGAGATCAAGTGCACAATCCCCAAAAGAACGTACCCGTGGCTTTCAACAACACTTGGTACACAGACAAAAACAAGCCACCATTCGTGATTGGCCAAAAGGATGTGCACTTCAATAGCTAAGATTTCTCACATTCTGTATGACACTTCATTACGAGTGAGGGAAGCTCAAAGCAAGAATCATTACCACACAATACTCTACTCACTTCTTAGGATACCACAAAATATGTCCAAGGCAAAGCATCTCAAGATCTAGATTACCAATCCGATGCAAATGACAATTCTTCATGATCATGATGCAGCTCTTTTCAATATTCACTCTTCCCCATGAAGGGTCCGGTTCATGTAATGATGATGTGGAACAAGTCAACAAATTGCTACCTTGTTTGAGGGGGAGGTATGGTGGGTCCTAGCCTTCACATGAAAGATCCAAATGTTTATTATGGAAAAGGGGGTTGGTTTAGTGATTTGTCCAACTAAATTACTAGCCATCCCATCTAACTAACCACCTTGGATAGTGAGTAACCCAATCACCTATATAAAGCATGGGATGCCTTAGAGAAATGCAAATCGTAGCATGAGAGCTAAAGCTCTATTGAATGCATCTTTCTTATTCCAGTAAAATAACATGTTGCTCTTTTGTGCTATAAACTATCTGTTATTGAAGTCAAATCTTATAGGAATTTTACAATACTACTAACCTTTATGTTTTTCTAAAATATGAAAAGCCTTTAAGTATATTATCATTCAAACTATAATTATACATCGATTTAAACTATTAAACAATATTAAATCTAGATTCAAAATTTTGATTAGTATTCAAACTTTAATTATATGTATATTCAAACTATTAAAATATATTAATTTTAAATATTACCATCTAATTAACATCCACATCTTTTTATTGTAGTTCTACTTAATATTGAATCTCATGTATTTAAAAGAAATAGTCATGTGATGTATCTCACATTGTGGGCTCGATGAAGATGTTGATACCAAAGATATGTCCTTTCAATCCCTTTGCATCCCAATTCTCTCTCCACTAGTATCTAACCTATAAGAAAGTTTATAGTTTAGCCTAAACTAGACACCACTCTCTCTTCATCTCTTACCCTCCTGCTCTCTCACTCAAGATCACTATAATTCACTATAATGCACACATACGGGATGACTTTGATATCCCTTTACAGGGGCCACTTCACCAATTTTTGACCACTACTCCTATATCAAAGTTAGGGGCTCTCATCACCCGCATGTTACGCCGCTGCATAGATTGTTCTTTCACCGTAGCTACCCCTTTCCTACCATAGGGAAGGAGAATCATTGTATATCTAGAAAGGTTCCATGGGTTATAATTTGACCTTCCGTGACGATAATAAACTACTCTTCTCTCTCTCTCTCTCTCTCTCTCTCTCTCTCTCTCTCTCTCTCTCTCTCTCTCTCTCTCTCTCTCTCTCTCTCTCTCTCTCTCTCTCTCTCTCTCAGCTTCACCTTTCTCAACTCTCACTCACCCTCTCTTGATACATTCTACACTAAAATGAGGCTAGAAATGGTAAAGCAAAAATTGAAAGAAACATAGAAAAGTATTAAATCCCATCTCTTTTTTCTCTCTTCCCTCTCATCCTTTTTCTCTCTTATATACAATTTACATCAATTTCAAACCAAGACTGGCATAAAAATTATTACATTTGATATTTTTTCTTCTTCTCTCAAGTTGGTGTACACATACACACACACTTCCTCACTCAAACTATACCTCTCATGAGCATGGAAGCTAGTATGTAAAAAAAGGAAACCCTACATATAGTAATGCCTTCTTAGCAAGACTTTGGAAGAAAGAGAGTGTGTGAGAGACAAGAAACCAAGAAAAGAAAGATCCAATGCAAAATGGAGGGAGGAAATATGCTCTTACCTTGACGTTTTCACCACACACATGTTAGTTCTCACTCTCGATACACTTTTTTCCATAGACTATGCAATGAAAAGGAAAGTGTCAATCATAGTATATTTTACTACATATGTGTCACTATCTATGACGGTATAAGTGCTACTATTATCTGTAAGCATCAAAATTTACATTGTTATATAAGATTACATTTGTCATATATGCCAATGTGTATATTGGAACATATACCAATTAAAATCCCACCATGATTCTATCGATGATTATATCAATAGTGGTATTTTGGAAAGTAGTATTGAAACTTAATGTCAAAATAGACTTCATCACTTGTAGTGTCAAAGATCAACTCAATCGATAAGCTAGAACTTGATGGATCCTTTGCATTATCTTTTAGTTGAATTGGTTTGTCTTGGACAATGGCTATTAGATGGGTTCTAAGGTGTCTTTCATGCCATCTTTGCATTTGTTCCTTAATAAAGACCCTCTTGACTTGTTCCATCAAATTTTATTGAGTTTTCTCATGTTTCATTTTCTTGGGCCACCTTCTTGGGTTATTCTTAAGCTTTTTGGCATTCTTTCCCCTCTAAGGAGTTCATTAACCATGATAGGGCTAGCTAGGAGATTTGTGTCCATGTTGTCCTTGAGTGGGTCTTCTCAACTTGGCCTTGGTTGGTTATTTTTCCTAGATAGGATACTTTTTTGTTTGACTCTTCTTTTCTTATTTCTTTTCCTAGGATGTTACCTATGAGTTTGTCTTGTTTGGGTTCATCTCTCTCTTCACATAGCTTGTGGGATATTAGGTACATGCATCCCTCTCTATGGCTCAACAAATGATCAAGTGGGGCTTACCTACATCCAATGATGGTTTTCTTTTCCCTTGAGTGGTTGGTTGTGCCATGAAATGTGTAAAGCCAAAAGCTAGTCAAGTTTTGGGTGTTGAAGCTATAAAAATTGAGGAGTTATTCAAAAGGGTGTTTATAGATGTGTGTTATGGAGGTGGTGAACTTGAGGGAGAAGCTTGTAGTGTGGAGGAAATAGCTATTCACTTGTAAATTTGGATCATGAATGCTATCAAACATGATGCCACCTTGCTTGGATATTGGACATTTAGTTATGGATTTTGGGATTTTCTTGTGCACTTGGAAGGGCTGGCTTCAAGTAGGACATTGCAAAGATTTTTCTATAATATAAGGCTAAAAGCCACTTAGACTTGTTCCTCCCCGTTAGATGTTTTCATTGTGAGTATGCATATCCAACAATGGGGTTGGTAGTTCTCCAATTTATTGTTGTAATTTTGATAGTTGATATGTGCATCAAACATATCACTGTAGTGCAATAAGTTGCATTGATAAGTGATATATTTGATGGATAAATTATTGGCATCAAATGTTTAACAAAGGTCGAAATTTTTTGTAAATGTAAAATCACTTAATACTTGTGCATCTTAGTTGTTTCCAAGTGTGCCGAGAAGGGGAATCAATGCTATTCAACATTTGAAAACATGATAGTTGCATTTCCTCAATTGTCACTAGTTGCCATCTAGCAAAGTAACATGAGTATGGTCATTCTAATTTCCTTTGTGTAAATATACAAATGGAGGTATGAAATTTAAATCATATTTTAAAGTGTACTGATGATCGCTACAATGTTGTAGCATTAGGTAAAGTTTTATTGGTTAATATTACAATGTTGCAATGTTATCTAAGATGGTAAGTTATGGCTTTCTTTCTAGTGTTTGAATGTCTTTGGTTAAGAAGGGTCCTTGAAATTTTTTTGGAAGTTTTTTATTGAACACGGTCATGTGAGGCCCTTGATTTTTTGACTACCAAGCTCAAGTAGGATTTTTTGAGTTAAATTGTTTTGAGGAAGCTTGAAGTGATCAAGGCCAAAGCCTTGAACACAATATCAGTGAGTTTGGGAATCTCCAAATTCCCATTTTTTGAATACTAAAAAGGTGGCACATGGATAACATGCCCATAAGTTTCTCAAAACCATATGATGTGACCTTTCATTGGAAAGCACTTGAAAAATGGAATCTATTGATTTATAGAGCACTCGATTTGGAGTTATAGTGTTCAAGTTATGACAAATCCAAAGATTTGACCACGTGTCCCAAACTTATGGGAAATTCCCATATTCCCTAATATGCTATTCTTGGGTGGAGCTTGAAGCTGCCACATACATGGTAGACCCATGCATAATGCCTATAACATGCAAAATGCCTATGAAACTAGGTTATTTTCAATAAGTAATCAATAATAACCAACAATAGAAATGAAAAAAAAATGCAAGAAAGCAAAAGAGAAGTATCTTTAACCTGAGAAGCAATGATCATGTGCTCCAAGGTACTTTCCTCTCTCTCTCTCTCTCTCTCTCTCTCTCTCTCTCTCTCTCTCTCTCTCTCTCTCTCTCTCTCTCTCTCTCTCTCTCTCTCTCTCTCTCTCTCTCTCTCTCTCTCTCTCTCTCTCTCTCTCTCTCTCTCGCCAAAAGACTTGGATCTAGAGCATGGGATGAGGTATGGAGGATGGAAGATGTAGACAAGACTCATGTAGACATAGACATAGACAAGACCAACTGTCACACAAGTGAACTAGGTTCCAAGATTGAGACTTGGACTCATAAACACAATCCTTTGTGTAAGACAATGACACAGACACTTGATTGAAGGACAAATGTACTATGATTTTTTTTGAAAAGTAAACCAAGTACATCATTATATAATTTGTGACCTTTCTCCACTCTCCTCACTATGCATGTGGGATTCAGGACATCTCTTCCTAGAGCAGACATCATTTATCATATCTTTCAACACCCCTGCTCAAATGATGAGTTCCTACACTTGCTAGATTTTCCCCCCTACATGATGACATGGCATGGAAGACTAGCTCATAGGTAGCCTAATCAAATCAAAGCTTGGAACTTTACATCTTCGGCAAGGTTTTTGTTTTACAAAACAAATCCACTAAGGGAAAAAAAATCCACTATGGGAAAAAATAAGATCTACTATGGGAAATTTAATTTCTTCAAAACAATCAGTCAGAGTTGTTGTTGATAGCGGAAGCATCTTCTTCATTCATGAACTGATTTTGATGATGGTTACATTTCTGCACATGTTGTGCTCTTTTATGGTGGAAACATTCACTAGCTATATGGCTAGTCTTACCACAATAATGACATGCCATCTGATCTTTTTTGTTGGAGTTGAATCCTTAGCCTCAGCCCTTTGCTCCATAATTTCCTTTGGTGTATAATAGACAGTCGTTTTGTGTTGAGACAGCTCCCTTTGTATCTTTGTCTTTATGTTTAGCTCCCTCACCAAGTAGAGAGTGCTCAATATCTTTGTGTGACAAATTAGGTACATTGCTGAGATTAGAGACAAGATATTCATAAGGATCTTAGTTTACACTAGCAAGGAGTCGAAAATGGCTTCATCTTCATCTATTGTTTTCTTCAAAGTGGCAAATTGAGTTTTTAGACTTTTGAATTTTTTAATATGCATAGTCATTGAAGTGATGTATTTTATGTCAAGATTATAGAATTTCATTAACAACTTGACAATAGAGTTTTTGGCTTGACTTCCAAAGATCTTGTCAAGCTCATCCCAAGCCTTTTTAGCATCTCTGGCGCTAGAGATATGGTGCAATACATTGTCAAACAATCCCCAGGTAATAATTACTAGAGATTTATTATTCATCTTTTTCCAGTCTTTGGACTTTGGTTCTTTGACCCTTCCAAGGATTTTTCAATCTTCACTTTCTTCTTCCTCCTCCTCTTCCTCAAACAGGTTCCACAAGTCCTTCCGCATATGATGGTACATGGTCTTCTCCTTCCACACATGAAAGACTTCTCCATTGAACTTGGCTATTTTCTCAAGCTCTACCATGTTGATTAGCTTCAAATAACCAACAAAAGAGTTGTACTTCAATGTGTCAAGAGAGAAACAATAAGTTCAGTGTCAAACTAACACTAGTTGAGTATCAATGGATACTATTCTTTGAGCTTAGTGTTGGATGTCGGTGCTTGATCTGCTTCTTATTTGTTGATTGTTAGATATGCTCAATGCCCCACCCTCATAAGGTGCCACCAGAAGCCATATGTGAGCCCGGATATTGGTTGAGTCTAGACTTGTATGGCAAATGAGGTCTATGTGACAGGATGGCAAAAAGGTGACTATTGTGGGTCTAATCTTTGGGTTAGACAGAGTAGTTAAGCACTGGTAGCAACTTGAGGCACATTGCATCAAGTTGCAGGGTTAGGGAGTTATCAAGGGCCCTAGCCAATGGTATCCCTAGAGTATTCCATAGCCAACTATTGGAGGTGAACATGATCAACAAACAAATATGCATATGGAAGGTCAACAGACACATGTGCACATGGAAGGTCAAGAGACACATGTACACATGGAAAGTCAATAGCCAGAGGTGTATATGGAAGGTCATCCATCATGACCCCCTTCATATGCTATAAAAGGTAGACCACTTCATAGTTTTCATGATCCATCCTTTCACCCATTCAAAGTTATTTGAGCTAGCCTTAAGCTCTTCACCTATCTTGTGTCTAGATTGCCATCTAAACTTCAGAATGGAAGCACACGGGTGGACAAAGCCATTTTTGTATAAGTTATTTAGAGGTAAAGAATTTTTTTAATTCTCCTCTTATCTATTGTGTACTATCTATCTCTTTCTCAGATTATATTCACTGCACTGTGTAATTTTTACATAGTATCAAAGCCCAAGGGGCTCTAGGGATTGAAGACTATGCAAGAGGCAAAGGCTTCAACAGTAAAGAAGAACGATGTCATCTTTTGGAAGTGGTTTTGGTGCATCGGGAAGTGGTGTAGGAGGTGGTGTTGCTGTATCGACTATTTAAACACTGAGAATTTTTCCACCAACCTTCAGCGAAGGTAAATTAGATGGTATAAACTACACCTTGTGGAAGTTCACAATTACAACTATCCTTGATTCTTATGAGCTTTTGGAGACTGTGTTGGGGACTGACGCAGAACCATAGCCTACCCCCAACGCATCAAGTTCTAGAGTGATGATTCCTCCGAACGAAAATCTTCTACGAGCTTGGAAATCAAGAAATGCATATGCATTTTGTGCCTTAGTTACAAGCTATTTTGACAGTGTTTTGACTTTGGTTCAACATTACAACCAAAGCATCAAAGGCTTGGAATGTACATAGGAGTCAGTATGAAACACAAAACCAAAAAAGGATTCAAAACTTGGAGAATCACCTAGCAATAGAGAAGTTTTCTAAAGGAGAGATGGATGAAGCATTCATCACTCGGATTAAGAATCTACGCGACTAGATGGCTGGCACTGGGATACAAAAGACTAGTGAGGAGCTAGCAAGGAGATGTCTTTGGATTTTTCCACAAAAGTTTGATGGACTAGTAACTACCCTTAATACTCAGGTGAGACGTCAAGCTTTGACTTTTGAGTAGTTTTGTGCATTATTGATGGAGGAGGAGTTGAGGCTGAAAGCCCGAGAAGGAAGCAACAATGGAGATGTTGTATTCTCTGCCAATGCAAAAGGAAAAGGTGGTTCCTTCACAAAAAATGATGGCGAAAAAAAGAAGAAGGGTGGTAATAAGAAGCTTCAAGGATAGTGCTTCTACTATAAGAAGAAAGGACATGCAATCGCATATTTTCGTGTCAAGAAGGCATATGAAAAGAATGGTACCCTTAAAAGTAAAGGGAAAGAGATAGTCAATATGACTAAGGTAGAGTTGGAGTTAATCATGGTGACCATTGAGGAATGTGCTCCTTGGTGCAAGAAGAATCTACCATTGACTCATGGGTGTTGGATAGTGGGGCCCAACAAGAAAGGTCCATACAGTTCTATGTAGCCTCTATAAGAATCCATCATTGTGACAATTGGAAATGATGCAAAATGCCTTGCTACAGGCATAGGTACTATTTCTTTTGTTTCTACAAATGGTGAAGTCAAAAATATTTCAAATGTGTTGTATGTTCTCAAAATTAGAAGAAATCTGTTATCAGTTGCTACCATAACTAATCTTGGTCATGAAGTCAGATTCAAGAAGACAAGTGCAGATATTCTTGACAGTGCTAGCAAAGTTGTTGCCAAAGGAGAAAGAAGGAACAACCTATATGAACTAAGTGCTCTTACGGTCACCGCTGGAGTGGGCACAAGTAAGCTTTGGCATGAAAGGGTTGGACATATCGAATTTGCAGTGTTGAAGGAGATGCATACGAAAGGTATGGTTTCTCACCTACGTGAAGTGACTGAATTGAAGGAACCACGTGAAGCTTGTATGATGGGCAAGAAACAGAGAAAGGCATTTCCACACGAAAGCAAGAATAAAGCACAGGCTTCTCTAGAGTTGGTGCATGATGCTGACTTGTGCAGTAAGATGCCTACACAGGCTATGGGGGGGTCTTCTTATTTTATGTTGATTGTCAATGACTACAATAGGAAGATGTGGGTGTAGTTCTTCCTTTGTGATAAGGCTTAAGCTTTTGGTAAGTTTAAAGAATGGCTAAAACTTGTCGAGAATGAAGCAGAGAAAAGTGTGAAGAAATATAGAACAGATGTTGGTGGTGAGTTCAACTCAAAGGAGTTTGAAGACATTTGCAAGAGCAAAGGGATCAAGCGTCAATTGTTGACGATGCCTCACACACCTTAGCAAAACAGTGTTGTGGAATGTAGGAGTCACACCATTGTGGAGATGGCAAGATGCATGCTAAAGGACAAGGGTTTGCCTCATTATTTTGGGGCTGAAGCTGTTAATACTGTAGTCTACATTCTAATTCGGAGCTATACAAAGGCTCTCAAGGGAAAAATACCTCATAAGGCTTACACTGGTAAGAAACCATATGTCTCACATTTTAGAATTTTTGGATATGAATGTTATGCACATATTCCAGATGAGAAGAGAAACAAGTTAAAACCAAAAAGAGAAAAATGTATCTTCCTAGGTTCTGGTGATGAGTAGAAGGCTTACAAATTATATGACCAAGAGGCAAAGAAGATCATGCTGTTCACCTCGAAGTCTGTTGCAGTCTACACGATCTCCTGTCTGAAATCTGCGAACAGAGACGGAATCTGCGCGAGTCTCCAACCTGTAATCTGCGAGCAGAAGAGTGTGGGAAGACTGCTGAAAACTCGGCTATAAATAGCCAAAATCTAGGCGCCAAATAACTGCATGTCGGCTGCATTAAATGCAGCCAACTGTACGGAAGCAGGTAGGACTGCCACGTGGCAGTCCGACTGTACAATCCAATTGGACTGCAGTCCGCGGCCAGGTGACTGATCCACTAACACCCCCTCTCAAAGCCTGGGCGGAGCAGAAGCTTGAGGGATCTCGCATGTCTCTGAAGTAGAGCCTGGGGAAGTGCCTTCGTAAAAAAATCTGCAAGATTGTAGAGTGGAGACATGTCAAGGAAGCTATTAATGCACTTGTGAAAAAGCAAAGAAGAAGAGAAAGATTGCATGCATCTAGCTTGTCCACTATTCCGGGAAAAATAGTTGATGTATTCAGTAAGCCATCCACTTATGTGGCTAATCCTATGACTGCACCTGATGTTCCCAATGTTAGGGAGAAAGATATATTAGATGAATTGGTCAAAGTCATGTGGGATCTTTAGTTAAAAGTCACAAAATTGGATGAGAAAGGACAAGAGGAAAGGGGATAAGCACCAGCCCCTAAACCAGGTAAAATATGTTTGTGGTGTGATAGTTTGCAGCATGAAAGGAAGGATTGTGTTGGTTATCAAGAGGCCCTAGTACAATAGCTCATCTTTTGGAAAGATGGAAAGATTCATGCACAAGAAATGGAATTTACTCTTGCTTTGAATTTTGAAAAGGGAGATATGCAGAAGTTGTTGGAAGACTTGGCTGTCCAAAATGCTTATGCGGCTGTACATGCTTCTACTTTTGGTCTACAATTGGATAGAATGCATGGCCAAAGGCTGAAATATAGGCACATGCTTTGCATGCAGCTGAAAAGATGAAATTTATTGATAGTGAAATATCTCATGCAGGGCAAGAAATTGGTGATATAACTGATTGGGAATCACCGGTAGATGCATATTTAGTGGATGCATATTTAGAAAAAGGACAAAACACGAATGTACTTGTGGAAGAGAAATAGAAGAGAGATGAAGATAATGCACGAATATCTAAGGAAGTGACAAAAAGAAATGTGAATTTGCCTAAAGTTGAAATTGAGCCATCTCTTGAGCATGTTATAGAAGAAGTTTTGCAGGAGCAAAAACAGGATAGCAAGTAAGAGGGCAAACATCAGGGATATAAGCTACAGTCTAATATTGAGATAGTTATGGATATCTCGAAAGATCCTGTACTAGAAGATTCAGCCATTGCACCTACAAATTTTCTTAATGCATTTGAAGAGGTTTGTGAAGATCATGTTTTACTTGATGTAAGTACTCAAAGAAAGATTGAGATGCACATGATTTGTAGGATGATAAAGTTATCATTTTTGAAACAGTTCATGAGCTCAAGGATATGCATTTACAATATGTTAGATGTAATGCTTTATAGTTGGAAAATGTTTCGGATGCATTGTGAAAAGGCCTTGAAAGGCAACTCTAAGATGCTTCAAGATATGGATTGCTTCACTATTTTTGATGATGGTGAGAATGTGTTGGATGCAAGTGAGACTCAGTTTATGTTTGATGAGGTACACAATTGTCTGTATAAGCACATTTCTATACGGCAGACTTTGAAAGAGCAGGCATGTTGCTATGTATTTGTTGATGGGTTCATTGATAGCATGTATATGGAGATTCAACAGCCTCTAGTGTATGATGTGCACCCAAGGACTTATGACCCTAGAGGGGGTACAAGGTATGGCTCAAAAGTTATGTAGATGCTGAGTATTTTGATCTATGATCCATGGGGATGTCTTCTTATATGCATGATGAGTAACAAGTTGATGCTATGGATGTTTGATCTACGTGGTGTAGCGGTGGCACATACCAGAGGATGTGTAAGTTTAGAGGGGGTGGATGTCGTGCCACTACACGCGCACAGTGTGAAAAACTCTGGAGTGCATCATCATCTGAATTCTTTATTGATGTAGAGAGTCAATGTGATTTGAGTCATTAGTGCTAGTGTCAATGACATAGATAGTTCAAAAATATTAGATTTTTGGACAATTTTAGTCTATTCTAGATATGTTGGATATTATTTATTGTAAATATTCAAAAAAGATAAGAAAAATTCTATATTAGGATGGCATGAAAAAAGAAAATTTCTTTTTCAGTGAATTTTGGGATTTTAATTAAAAAGAAAGATGGGTGAAATTGCGTGTGTCATGATCACTGTTGACAGGCTAAAAACTGCACTTTGAACTAGAAGAAGAAGAAGGAGTGAGTTGGGAGATTCTGGATCAGGTGTCCTATCCCTATCCTGGGATTTTACCCCCATTTTGAAGCCAATGGAGCCATCAAATTTGGGTTCCAAGCAGTAGAGAAGGAGCTATTATTTTGATGCATGTTTTTGGTCTACGAAGGAGCTCCAAGAGAACTAAAGCTTGGAGATTGCTTTTGAGTAGTGCGAGACAAAGGATTTCAGGTTCTGTCAATACATATTGATTTAATTCATTGTGATTTGTCTTTATCATGTTTACCTCTTGTCTATTCTTTTTCTTCTCTTCCATCTCCTATCTCTACTTCCTTCTATCTCTCTGATCCCGATGGATACAACCTTTCGACAAAAGCCCCTCCTACATCATGTAGCTCATACACTGAACCATTTTGCATGGGAATTAAGGTGAAGATAGTCCATATGGTAGCCTTCCTTTTCCCCATACTTGCAAGAAGAATTTCACTGCATATCGGGGGCCCAGATGATACGACCAGAACAGGATGTAGATCTGTCAATGAGCTTGAATTCGTGTAATGTTAGGGTAGCTGGAGCTCAATTTTGGCATTTGAAGTAATAGGGAGTTAGTCCCTAAGCTTAAAAATATGTGGCTAGAAGAAAGTTTGAAAAAATATGGCTTGGTTGAGAAGATCTAACTTATACTCAAACTAGGGTAGATACTATTTTGGCTATGGCAGCCATGAAAGTTGGAATGAAGATAGAGATGAAAATGAGGTCATAAGCTAGCATTGAGCTGGAATGAAGTTAAGAAATCTTGAGAGAGCATAGAGGAGAGCTAGACTAAATTGGTCCATGCTCAATTGAGCTTTGATGCCATGTCAAGAGACCTGGATCTAGAGCATGGCATGAGCTATGGAGGATGGAAGATGTAGACAAGACTCATGTAGACATAGACAGAGACAAGACCAACTGTCACACAAGTGAATTAGATTCCAAGATTAAGATTTAGACTCATAAAAAAAATCCTTTGTGTAAGACAATGACATAGACACTTGATTGAAGGACAAAAGCACTATGATTTTTTTTGAAAAGTGAACCAAGTACATCATTATATAGTCTCTGCCACTCTCCTCACTATGCATGTAGGATTCGGGACATATCTTCATGGAGCATACATCATTTTTAATATATTTCAAAAGCTCTCTCTCTCTCTCTCTCCCTCTCTCTCTCTCTCTCTCAGAGACACAAATTATTCACCAATAGAGTGAGGCTTAAAGGAAGAAGTTTCCTTTCACTACAAAGGATTCATGCCATAGAGTGCCTCGTTAACACATCTCTCAAACTACAAGAAAGACTTGTGTTGTCAGAGCGTTTGGGGTCGAAAGTCTACCGCGGGGGTAAGAGACAGCAAGGTGAAGGGAGATTCAAGGAGAGGAGTAGACGCAAGAGAAGGGGTTGAAAGAAATAGGGAGACATAGAAGAATACTCACAAAAATGAAGCTTGTCGGTTTATTGCAGCATTATGGGGAGATAAAACTCTTGTAGACAAAAACGTGTATAAAATAATACTTTCCTCTATGCTACTTAGGTTGCCAATCTGATGCTTTCATTGGCTTAGAAAGAGGGGTAAAATACTAGCACACCTAGCAAAAAATCTGCTAGATCACTCCTTTATCTCCCACTTCTCGGAGTGTTGTTCACTGCTTGAAAAAAGCGATCGGACGCCACGCGATTTTGCCACTTTCTCTTTTTACATAAAATACTCTCAAAATGGCTGAAAGCTACATGCTTTCTTTTACATGTCATCCTAATCTAGAAGTTGTCTACAGTTTTATGGATTTTTTCAAAAGATAATATCTAAAATATCAAAAATTGGCAAAACTTGTCTAAAAGTTAATATTTTTGGACCATTCACACTATAGACACTAACATTAATGACTAATATGTCATTGGCTTTCTAGATTAATAAGAAAGCCACACTTTGGAGTTTTTTACACAGTGTGTGTGTAGCGGCACGACATCTACCCCCTCCTAACCTGCACATCCTCTAGCATGTGCCAAAGTCTTACGGATCTGCAGTGTTAGAATAAGTATCCTCTACCATATCAATGTCTTCATCTTCTACTTTTTCTTATTCTTCCATATTCTCATTTTCATGTTGAGTATCCAAGTCCTTCAACTCATATGCTGAAGACTCCCTTTGTTTAAAGAGCTTGATACGTTTTTCAACCATAGGAATCCTTAGAGCTGTCCCATCCATCTCATTTAATGCATAGGTAGAATTGTCAAAAACAACCTTACCACATGTGGACCAAACTACCGCTTTGTCATCTTCCAACTAGCACTACGTTGATTTTCTAAGCTATTGTCATAAACTAGCACCTAGTCTCCTTCTTGTATAGCTCATGGGTTGAAGTCTTCATCACTTATCAAACCTCTTCTTGTTCTTGATCCTTGCAGTCTTCAGCTTTTTGATGGCTGTCTGAATGTCTTCAGGCCTTCTTTCTAATTGTGTAATGCGTAGGATTAGCAACTCTTCTCTATTCAAATCCTTTTCCCATGGTAGAACACTCCCAGTAGCAATAATCTCCTCAATAAACATGATTGGCTATTGTCCATACATTAATTCAGTAGGCATATACCCTATATCCGCACTATGAGTGGTCCTATCAGCCCACAAAGAAAAGGGTAACATTCTTGGTCATTCTTTCATCCTACCCTTGCATGACTTTGCTAATGCCTTAATGATAAGCTGATGACCTCTTTCACTTTCGCCATTTGCTTCAAGATTGTAGGCTGAAGTTAAAGCCAACTTGATACTCAATTGTGAAAAGAAGTCATGAGCCTCATCCACATCCAATTCCCCTCTATCAGCAAACCACTTTACCAACACAACCATACTTGTAAAAGACTTCCTCCAAAAAGAACCTCCAAACTCCTTGAGTAGTATTTGTACTAAGAGCTTGACCTTCCACTTTATTTGTTAAGTCTTCTCATGCAAGCACAAGATATCTCATATTCCATAAACCTGTAGGCATGGTAACCAAATCAACTACCCATTTGTAATGCATAGACAATGGATAGGTCGGTTGCAACCCATCTCTATGCTTTTGCATGGAATACATTTGACAGACATTGCATGACTCCACATAGTGCTCCATATATTTATACATTTTTTTCCACCAATACTTCTCCTTGATCTTGGCAAATGTGCCCCAAACTCCTCCATGTCCAGCCCATAAGCTTTCATGAAACTCCTACATCATGTGTTGTTGAGAAACCTTGTCTCCCAATGCACGTATTGAGGCTCCTCTCTTTTTCTTTGCATGCTTCCATAAATATCCATCCTTTAAGAAAAACCCATAAGCTTTTCTTTTAATCCTTTGGAATTCAGCTTTCAGACCATTCAACCTTCTTTGTCATGAGGCTGAGATATTGGCCTATTTTCAGCCAATCATCCTCATACAATTCTTCTAAGAATTGTGTTTTTACGAAAGCAGAACATTAATGATGCTTTCTCTCTATTTCCCATGTTTTCTTCATGGCTGTAAGTTCTTTTCTTACTTTCAGACCATTCAGCCTTCTTTGTCATGAGGCTGAGATATTGACCTATGTTCAGCCTGTTATCCTCATAAAATTCTTCTAAGAATTGTGTTCTTACGGAAGCATAACACTGATGATGCTTTCTCTCTTTTCTTCATGGCTGTAAGTTCTTTTCTTACTGTTGAAATTCTTGTTACAATAGTTGTATCTGAAGTAACAACATATTCATTCCCTCTTATTACAAAGTTGTTTTTTTAGTACCTATCACATTATCCTCTTCATCTTCCATTAGCTCCTCTTCATCTTCAAACCTTGCTCGTGAAAGCATGTTAGCCATGGGGTTTTCTTTACCTGCAATATGTTGAAAACCAGGGTTAAGTGACTTTATATATGCAATCCATCGTAGCATGGCAATATCAAGAGTTGAGAAATTTGCTATCATGCCCAATAGAGGTAGACAATCAGTCTCTACCACTGCATGAGCTCCCATAAAATACTCCCTATCACACTTAAGGGCTGTCATTACACTCCAAAGCTCTCTTTTGACCTGAGAATACCATTGTTGTCATTCATTCAGGACCTTTGCTTCAAACCAAATGGCATACCTATTCCCATCTGCATAATCTTGACCCACTACCCAACCAATGCCAATTGTGCTTGTATCCACGGTGAGAATAATAGGCTGCTCATTCTTGTAATTTTCTCTCTTTAGTGTTGGGGTTGAAATCAATAAGCTCTTACACTTCTAAACTACCTTTGTATGTTGTTTTCCCCACCAAAACTTTTGCCCTTTTCTCAAGAGTTGATATAAACTTTCAGCCACATGAGCAAAATGTGGAATCCATATCAAGTAAAAGACACATGCGCCCAAAAATCTTCTTACCTGGGATATATTTGAACATGTCTCGCACATTCTGCTTATGGCATCAATCTTTACTGGTGAGGGCTTTCTCCCATATGGACCACACATGTGCCCAACAACTAATACTTCCTCCACTCCAAAAATCAACTTTTCGCCCAACACAGTCAAATGCACTTCCTCAAGATGGCTCAAAATCCTATCACAATCAGCAATATGATCAGCCGCAAACATTCTACATCCTTGCTCATTCAGCTCTTCATTCTTCTAATGGATATCACACCCTACTAGCACATCATTAAGAAAGGGTAAGTCAATTGAGGAATATACTCCCTCAAAACTTTATGCATAGCATTCATCATATGCACCACTGAATTGGTTGCTCCTTGTGGAAGTGTACACATCCTAACCAATCCAAGTGGTGTCTGGTAGTGATATCCCGACTTTCATTGCATCAAGCATTATAAATTACGAGCAAGATTATCCATTTACTATAGTAGTATAATTTAATTAAATCCTAAAGGTATAGAAATTATATCTTGCACCATTAGTCTTATTCCTTTCGCAACGAATCATTGTAAATGATTAAATTCATGAAAGGTTTCTTTCGTTGCTCAAATTACTAGGAAGTTATCATTGCTAATTGCACATCGTAGCAAGGGAAATATTTGTTATTTGGCATGAGTTCATCTGCAAGGAAAAATGAAGTTTAAATTGAACTGTATTGACTGAAAAGTAAATTGTCACAAGGATAGCAAAACCGTGACAAGACGATTAATATTACCTTCCAACAGTTAACTAAACCAATCTAAACATAGAAATATTCATACCCTAAGCACTTGACTACTTTCCTTATTGTAGGGTCAATAAATTCGTAAAGATAAAGAACTAGGGTTTGTCCCTAAGGTTCTTAAAAAAGAAACCCTAGGCCCGTCATACATCAGCTTAAAAGATCTAAAACGGATTATTCCATCGCAGGACTTGCGCAGCAAGTACGAAATCATTTAGTCTTGTGATTGATTCACAAGGAGAAAGGATAAGAACCCTCATCAAGGATGGCAGATCCCAATTCAAGTTATCTTGCAAAAGGACGTATTTTTGGATATCCTTCTAAATAAGGACAGTTGTAAACCTGAACCTAGCATATCTAAGGAACTTTAGGGTTGACCAAGTTGGGTTAATAAGGTACGCCCTACACCGGAATGTAAAGGATCTTGCCAATTTACAAGATACCTTGGGAACGAGTGCTGATAAACTCAAAAGGGAAGAACACTTCCTTAGCAGTTTGCCAAACTACACGGTTGATTAATGGAAATGTTTGTGCTTGCTAGAGATTTTAGGGCTCTGTTTGAATTATGAATTACAAATTAAATGAGTACCTATACTTCAGGTTAAAGGCTGAAGGAAGAGGCAATTTCAGTTACCCCCGACTACCTGCCTAACCCTAACCAAGGGGGTTGTTCATCGCGCCGGGAACGTGGACCGAGCCTGTCGCGAGAGGTCTCTCGGTTGAGCTCTACTTGGAGTAGGAGGACGCTTGGGTGCCAAGGGGGGCTCTGGCCATAAATCCCTCGCCTTCCGGGTCCTGCACAAGAGGCTAACATGACTCGGGATTGGATCTCGAGGCCCGCATACTAGTTTACGGGCGGAAGCTTGGAATGGTGATCACTATGGATTACTGGATAGCCTTCGGGCGGATTATGGACAAGCCTACGGGCCGAACTCCTTGTATTTCAAAGATAAAATGATGAAATGTTAAAAAAAAGAACTTGCTTGATATTGTTTTTCTATGTCACGTGATAAGATTACGTGAAGGAACCAGTGCTTAACAGGATTAATTAAAGAAGCTGATTGTTATATGTCAAATTAATGTGTTAGATAATTACATAACTAAAACAAATCGAGGAAATTGCGGAGGATGGGCCATGGGTTCGTCCTACGGCTGGGTAGTCCCGGTTAGCCGGGAACTTTTCTCAAAAATCTCGAAGAACAGCGGGATGATCATCAAAACGAATAATGAGAACGATGACCTAGAGTTACGTCTTACCCGATTTACGCTGTTTTAGGGGAACGGAATGGGACTATGCCTTATGGTAGAGAGGTTGAGCTTTGCATCCCTCTCGTTTCCCATTCTCCTTGAACCAAGTGCAGCGTGAATCCGCTTCGGACCTAGCATTTCTGCATGAACTAGTTCGCTCGGATCTGACGCTAGTTGCTGTTAGCTAATGACCAATTAGAAAAACCCTAATTCCAGTCGATCCTAAGTGGGAACGGCGAGGATACTTCCGCTACGTGGCAGACGCGGGAAGACCTAGATCGCAAAACCCGTAACATTCCATGGGAGTGCCGGGCGGAGTTTTCTAGACATCCTTTCCAATAGACTGCTAAGACATGTCCTGGATGATACTAGGGGACATGTTACATATAAACTATCTGTTATTCAAGTCAAATCTTATAGGAATTTTACAATACTATTAACCTTTATGTTTTTCTAAAATATGAAAAGCCTTTAAAGTATATTATCATTCAAACTATAATTATACATCGATTTAAACTATTAAAAAATATTAAATCTAGATTCAATATGTTGATTAGTATTCAAACTTTAATTTTATGTATATTCAAACTATTAAAATATATTAATTTTAAATATTACCATCTAATTAACATCCACATCTTTTTATTGTAGTTCTACTTAATATTGAATCTCATGTATTTAAAAGAAATAGTCATGTGATGTATCTCACATTGTGGGCTCGATGAAGATGTTGATACCAAAGATATGCCCTTTCAATCCCTTTACATCCCAATTCTCTCTCCACTAGTATCTAACCTATAAGAAAGTTTATAGTTTAGCCTAAACTAGACACCACTCTCTCTTCATCTCTTACCCTCCTGCTCTCTCACTCAAGATCACTATAATTCACTATAATGCACACATACGGGATGACTTTGATATCCCTTTACAGGGGCCACTTCACCAAATTTTGACCACTACTCCTATATCAAAGTTAGGGGCTCTCATCACCCGCATGTTACGCCGCTGCATAGATTGTTCTTTCACCGTAGCTACCCCTTTCCTACCATAGAGAAGGATAATCATTGTATATCTAGAAAGGTCCCATGGGTTATAATTTGACCTTCCGTGGACGATAATAAACTACTCTTCTCTCTCTCTCTCTCTCTCTCTCTCTCTCCCTCTCTCTCTCTCTCTCTCTCTCTCTGAGCTTCACCTTTCTCAACTCTCACTCACCCTCTCTTGATACATTCTACACTAAAATGAGGCTAGAAATGGTAAAGCAAAAATTGAAAGAAACATAGAAAAGTATTAAATCCCATCTCTTTTTTCTCTCTTCCCTCTCATCCTTTTTCTCTCTTATATACAATTTACATCAATTTCAAACCAAGACTGGCGTAAAAATTATTACATTTGATATTTTTTCTTCTTCTCTCAAGTTGGTGTACACATACACACACACTTCCTCACTCAAACTATACCTCTCATGAGCATGGAAGCTAGTATGTAAAAAAAGGAAACCCTACATATAGTAATGCCTTCTTAGCAAGACTTTGGAAGAAAGAGAGTGTGTGAGAGACAAGAAACCAAGAAAAGAAAGATCCAATGCGAAATGGAGGGAGGAAATATGCTCTTACCTTGACGTTTTCACCACACACATGTCAGTTCTCACTCTCGATACACTTTTTTCCATAGACTATGCAATGAAAAGGAAAGTGTCAATCATAGTATATTTTACTACATATGTGTCACTATCCATGACAGTGTAAGTGCTACTATTATCTGTAAGCATCAAAATTTACATTGTTATATAAGATTACATTTGTCATATATGCCAATGTGTATATTGGAACATATACCAATTAAAATCCCACCATAACACAATATCAGTGAGTTTGGGAATCTCCAAATTCCCATTTTTTGAATACTAAAAAGGTGGCACATGGATAACATGCCCATAAGTTTCTCAAAACCATATGATGTGACCTTTCATTGGAAAGTACTTGAAAAATGGAATCTATTGATTTATAGAGAACTCGATTTGCAGTTATAGTGTTTAAGTTATGACAAATCCAAAGATTTGACCACGTGTCCCAAACTTATGGGAAATTCCCATATTCCCTAATATGCTGTTCCATGATTCTATTGATGATTATATCAATAGTGGTATTTTGGAAAGTAGTATTGAAACTTAATGTCAAAATAGACTTCATCACTTGTAGTGTCAAAGATCAACTCAATCGATAAGCTAGAACTTGATGGATCCTTTGCATTATCTTTTAGTTGAATTGGTTTGTCTTGGACAATGGCTATTAGATGGGTTCTAAGGTGTCTTTCATGCCATCTTTGCATTTGTTCCTTAATAAAGACCCTCTTGACTTGTTCCATCAAATTTTATTGAGTTTTCTCATGTTTCATTTTCTTGGGCCACCTTCTTGGGTTATTCTTAAGCTTTTTGGCATTCTTTCCCCTCTAAGGAGTTCATTAACCATGATAGGGCTAGCTAGGAGATTTGTGTCCATGTTGTCCTTGAGTGGGTCTTCTCAACTTGGCCTTGGTTGGTTATTTTTCCTAGATAGGATACTTTTTTGTTTGACTCTTCTTTTCTTATTTCTTTTCCTAGGATGTTACCTATGAGTTTGTCTTGTTTGGGTTCATCTCTCTCTTCACATAGCTTGTGGGATATTAGGTACATGCATCCCTCTCTATGGCTCAATAAATGATCAAGTGGGGCTTACCTACATCCAATGATGGTTTTCTTTTCCCTTGAGTGGTTGGTTGTGCCATGAAATGTGTAAAGCCAAAAGCTAGTCAAGTTTTGGGTGTTGAAGCTATAAAAATTGAGGAGTTATTCAAAAGTGTGTTTATAGATGTGTGTTATGGAGGTGGTGAACTTGAGGGAGAAGCTTGTAGTGTGGAGGAAATAGCTATTCACTTGTAAATTTGGATCATGAATGCTATCAAACATGATGCCACCTTGCTTGGATATTGGACATTTAGTTATGGATTTTGGGATTTTCTTGTGCACTTGGAAGGGCTGGCTTCAAGTAGGACATTGCAAAGATTTTTCTATAATATAAGGCTAAAAGCCACTTAGACTTGTTCCTCCCCGTTAGATGTTTTCATTGTGAGTATGCATATCCAACAATGGGGTTGGTAGTTCTCCAATTTATTGTTGTAATTTTGATAGTTGATATGTGCATCAAACATATCACTGTAGTGCAATAAGTTGCATTGATAAGTGATATATTTGATGGATAAATTATTGGCATCAAATGTTTAACAAAGGTCGAAATTTTTCGTAAATGTAAAATCACTTAATACTTGTGCACCTTAGTTGTTTCCAAGTGTGCCAAGAAGGGGAATCAATGCTATTCAACATTTGAAAACATGATAGTTGCATTTCCTCAATTGTCACTAGTTGCCATCTAGCAAAGTAACATGAGTATGGTCATTCTAATTTCCTTTGTGTAAATATACAAATGGAGGTATGAAATTTAAATCATATTTTAAAGTGTACTAATGATCGCTACAATGTTGTAGCATGAGGTAAAGTTTTATTGGTTAATATTACAATATTGCAATGTTATCTAAGATGGTAAGTTATGGCTTTCTTTCTAGAGTTTGAATGTCTTTGGTTAAGAAGGGCCCTTGAAATTTTTTTGGAAGTTTTTTATTGAACACGGTCATGTGAGGCCCTTGATTTCTTGACTACCAAGCTCAAGTAGGATTTTTTGAGTTAAATTGTTTTGAGAAAGCTTGAAGTGATCAAGGCCAAAGCCTTGGGTGGAGCTTGAAGCTGCCACATACATGGTAGACCCATGCATAATGCCTATAACATGCAAAATGCCTATGAAACTAGGTTATTTTCAATAAGTAATCAATAATAACCAACAATAGAAATGAAAAAAAAATGCAAGAAAGCAAAAGAGAAGTGTCTTTAACCTGAGAAGCAATGATCATGTGCTCCAAGGTTCTTTCCTCTCTCTCTCTCTCTCTCTCTCTTTCTCTCTCTCTCTCTCTCTCTCTCTCTCTATCTCTCTCGCCAAAAGACTTGGATCTAGAGCATGGCATGAGGTATGGAGGATGGAAGATGTAGACAAGACTCATGTAGACATGGACATAGACAAGACCAACTGTCACACAAGTGAACTAGGTTCCAAGATTGAGACTTGGACTCATAAACACAATCATTTGTGTAAGACAATGACATAGACACTTGATTGAAGGACAAATGTACTATGATTTTTTTAAAAAAATAAACCAAGTACATCATTATATAATTTGTGACCTTTCTCCACTCTCCTCACTATGCATGTGGGATTCAGGACATCTCTTCCTAGAGCAGACATCATTTGTCATATCTTTCAACACCCCTGCTCAAATGATGTGTTCCTACACTTGCTAGATTTTCCCCCCATACATGATGACATGGCATGCAAGACTAGCTCATAGGTAGCCTAATCAAATCAAAGCTTGGAACTTTACATCTTCGGCAAGGGTTTTGTTTTACAAAACAAATCCAATATGGGAAAAAATAAGATCTACTATGGGAAAGATAATTTCTTCAAAACAATCTGTCAGAGTTGTTGTTGATAGCGGAAGCATCTTCTTCATTCATGAACTGATTTTGATGATGGTTACATTTCTGCACATGTTGTGCTCTTTTATGGTGGAAACATTCACTGGCTATATGGCTAGTCTTACCACAATAATGACATGCCATCTGATCTTTTTTTTTGGAGTTGAATCCTTAGCCTCAGCCCTTTTCTCCATAATTTCCTTTGGTGTATAATAGACTGTCTTTTTGTGTTGAGACAGCTCCCTTTGTATCTTTGTCTTTATGTTTAGCTCCCTCACCAAGTAGAGAGTGCTCAATATCTTTGTGTGACAAATTAGGTACATTGCTGAGAGTAGAGACAAGATATTCATAAGAATCTTAGTTTACACTAGCAAGGAGTTGAAAATGGCTTCATCTTCATCTATTGTTTTCTTCAAAGTGGAAAATTGAGTTTTTAGACTTTTGAATTTTTTAATATGCATAGTCATTGAAGTGATGTATTTTATGTCAAGATTATAGAATTTCATTAACAACTTGACAATAGAGTTTTTGGCTTGACTTCCAAAGATCTTGTCAAGCTCATCCCAAGCCTTTTTAGCATCTCTGGCGCTAGAGATATGGTGCAATACATTGTCAAACAATCCCCAGGTAATAATTACTAGAGCTTTATTATTCATCTTTTTCCAGTCTTTGGACTTTGGTTCTTTGACCCTTCCAAGGATTTTTCAATCTTCACTTTCTTCTTCCTCCTCCTCTTCCTCAAACAGGTTCCACAAGTCCTTCCGCATATGATGGTACATGGTCTTCTCCTTCCACACATGAAAGACTTCTCCATTGAACTTGGCTATTTTCTCAAGCTCTACCATGTTGATTAGCTTCAAATAACCATTGGTTGAAATTGCCTACAATGCTTCGTACCAGCAAAGCATTTAGATGACCCCTTTCCAAGCATTGTATGGTCATGACTGTTGAAGTCCCCTAAACTTCTCTGATCCAGCCCTAGGGGTTGAAGCGTCAAGGCATATGTTGGAGGAGATGGATGATCAAATAAAGTCAATAAGACAAGACATCAAGCATCAAGAAAGAGTTTTCGAAGATGGAGACATGGTCTTCATTCGCGTACGCCCTAAAAAGAGTTCTCTATCCCTAGGAGATTGTAAGAAGCTAAGTCCAAGGTATTGTGGGCCGTACAAAATCCTCAAATGCCTAGGACCCAATGCTTATAGATTGCAACTCCCTGAGAACCTAAAAGTTCATAATGTATTCCATATCAGTATATTGAAAAAGTATGTAACCACGTACTTGACAACCAACAAGTTGTAATGCCTAGTCAAGGAGTCCTTGAACTAAGGCCTCATAGAATCTTAGATGTTAGGGAGAGACAATTAAGATCCAGAACCCTGAGAGAATGCCTCATCCAATGGAAAGACTATCCCGAAGAAGATGCCACCTGGGTAGATGAAGGCACACTCAACCATCAATATCCCCAGTTTATCTCGAGATGAGGACATCTCGATTCCTCCAAGGGGGAGAGAATGTAATATTTCTATTAAAAATGTTATAAGGCCATGTGAAGTCTCAGGAAAATGACAATGTTGCATTCTGGTTTGGGACGCGTTAATCTTTACTATTACACTCTCCACTGTGCCCAAACAAGACATCGCTTAACAAAACCGCATACTTTTCATAAGAACCTCCTCTTGGGAGGAGGATATGGGATTAATATTGGATTTAATGAATTTTTTTTTTAAATCCTCTTTCCCCCAGCCGAAGGGTGCTGAGGGAAGAGGATGTTTCTAATTGGAGAATGTAGAGGTGGAGGGGAGGGACTACATGCAGGATCCACGTGGGAGAGGGAGGCCCTACCCCCCTCTTCCCATAAATACCTCCTCCTCTAAAGATCAAGGGGAGAGGTTGTGAGGCTCATAGACCGTGAGGGAGAGAAGAAGGCTATGACAACGACTATGGGAGGGCCATTGTGTGGAGGAAGGGAGAGCGTGAACAGTGCTGCTGCGCCGTGTGGAGGGAAGGAGAAGAGAGCTGCGTTGCAACAACTACTGCCGTGTGGAGGGGAGGAGAAGAGAGCTGCATCACGACAACTACCTCCAAGTCCAAATGCCGCCTGCTATCATGAAGTTGGCCACCGTCATCAAGCTCCAGATCGCCACGTGCTGTAGCCCACAAGCCTTAGAATCTTCTAAGGGGGCTCTTTAAGCCCCTTTTCCCCCCTAGCATCCCCCAAAAGCAACCTTAGCCCACATCCCTCGGCCTCAAAAACCATTAACCCCCCGTGCTTAAATCTATAAGTCCCTTCTTGTGTTTTTTCAAACCCGTGTTTCACCCCCCTCATATTCCTTTTTAACACACCCCCCTAAGCCCCTTTTTAATCGCCCCGTGTCTCCTTTTTCCTCACATACCCTTTTCCTCCCCCGTGCTATAAACCTTCACCCTTCACCTTTCCCCTTTCACCCCGGGTTAAAATCCCTAAAGCCTTTACTACTCCGTGTCCCAAAACCTCTCCAAAAATCCCCCTTCCTATACCTTTTACCCCAAGCCCAAAGATCTCCCAAGGGCCTTTATATGTTTTTTGGAAACCACCCTCACACACACCATTTTTACCACGTATAAATCCCTATAGGGCCTTTTTCTTTTAGGCTTTATAAACATTTCCCTCTCCGAAGAAGCTAAGACCTTGTTACCCCTTTCCCGTGGTCAATCCCTTAATGATTCCTTGACTCGAAAGAGAGAAGAGGAATATTGAAGCGATGGTGAATTCCAAAAAGGAGTGTAAAGCTACTTTCACGTTTGAAGGATTACAACTGCGATGCCGCCTAAGAAAGTCCAAGGAGTAGTTGCGGGAGGGTCATCTCTTGGTATCCATGCGGATATCTCACCCCAAAACGAGGTTTTTTCTTCTTAAATTTTATATCGATTTAATTCAATCATGTAAGATGAATTGTTAGGGATAAGATATATTTTGTCCTAGTTATTTACGATGAAGGAATTTAGTTTAATTATAAAGTATAAACATAGTTTTCCTTCAAAAAGCATTATGCATTGAAACGAATTACGAGCAAGATTATGTATCCACTAAAGTAGTATACTTTGGTTAAGTCTAGAAGGTATAAATCTGCATCTTGCACCATTAACCCCTATTCTTTTTACAATGAATTATCATAGAAGGTGAAATTCATGAAAGGTTTCTTACGTTGCTTAAACTCTAGGAAGTTATCATTGCTAACTGCATATCTTTGTTCGCAAGGAAAAAGGAAGATTAATTGAATTTACCTAACCTCAAAGCAATAAAGTTTAGGACTGAAAAATCAATTGTCTCATAGATAACAAATCGTGCCGAGGTGATCTCGATATTACCTTCCAAAAGTTAACCGAATTAATATAAACTTAGAAATACCTATGCTACGAAATATGCATTGAGAATGATTTAAAATCCAAGAAATGTTTATACCTTAAATACTTGCCCACCTTCCTTGATTGTAGGGTCAATAAATCGTAAACGTAAAAGAACTAGGGTTGGTCCCTGTGGTTCTTCAAGGAAATAATAAAAGCTAAGAAACCTTAGGACTGACAAACGTCTGTTTAAAGAAACTGAAACAGATTGTTTTGTAACTCCATTATCGCATAGTACGATGCAGGACTTGTGCAGCAAGTACGAAGTCATATGGTCTTGTGATTGATTCACAAGAAGAAACGTTAAATACCCTCAACAAGGATGGCAGATCCTTACGCAAGTTATGTTGCAAAAGGATGTATTCTTTGATATCCTTCTAAGTAAGGAAGGTTAAAAACTGGAAACTAAAGTATCCAATGAACTTTAGGGTTAACCAAGTTGGGTTAATAGGGTATGCCCTAACCTAGAATATAAAGGATCTTGCCAAGTTGCAAGACACCCTAGAACGAGTGCTGATGCATTCGAAAGGAAAGAATCATTCCTTAGAAGTTTGCCAACAATAAGATTGGCTAATGGAAATGTTTGTGCTTGCTAGAGATTTTAGAGCACTGTTTAATTTATGAATTACAAATTAAATGAATATCTATACTTCAGGTTGAAGGCCTGAAGGGAGAGGCAGTTTTAGTTACCCCCGACTGCCTGCCTTACCCTAACCAAGGGGGTTGTTGACCTCGTCGGGAACGTGGACCGAACCCGCTCTGAGAGGTCTCTCCATTGAGCTCTACTTGGAGCAGGAGGACGCTTGGGTGCCAGGGGGGCTCTGGCCATAAATCCCTCGCCTTCCGGGTCCCGCATAAGAGGCTAACGTGACTCGGGATTGGATCTCGAGGCCCGCATACTAGTCTACGGGCGGAAGCTTGGAATAGTGATCCCTGTGGATTACTGGATAGCCTTCGAGCGGATTATGGACAAGCCTACGGGCGGAACTCCTTGTATTTCAAAGATAAATATGATGATATGCTAATAAAGAACTTGTTTGATATTATTTTTCTATGTCACATGATAAGATTACGTGAAGGAACTAGTGCTTAACGGTTTAATTAAAGAAGCTGATTGTTATATGTCCAATTAATGTGTTAGATAATTACATAACTAAAACAAACCGAGGAAAGTGCGGAGGATGGGCCATGGGTCCGTCCTACGGTTGGGTGGTCCCGGTTGGCGGGGAAGTTTTCTCAAAATCACGAGGAACAGCGTGATGATTGTCAAAGGACACGAACAACGAAAGTGTAGACCTAGAGTTATGTCTTAACCGATTTACGTTGTTTTAGGGGAATGGAATGGGACTATGCCTTATGGTAGAGAGGTTGAGCTTTGCATCCCTCTCATTTCCCATTTCCTTTGAACCAAGTGCAACGTGAATCTGCTTCAGACCTAGCGTTTCTGCATAAAGTAGTTCACTTGGGTCCGACGCTAGTTGCTGTTAGTTAATGACTAATCAGGAAAACCCTAATTTTGATCGATCCTAAGTGGGAACGGCCAGAATACTTCAACTACGTGGCAGACGCGGGAGGCCCTAGATCGCAAAACCCGTAACATTCCATGGGAGTGCCGGGCGGAGCTTTCTAGACATCTTTTTCGATGGATTGCTAAGACGTGTCCTGGATGATACTAGTGGACACGTTACAGAGTACCTCCAGATGATGTCAGATTTGTGTCTAATTTAAAAGGTTGTACTAGGTTCAAAGATGTGGAAAGGGGTTGAGGAATACATGTTCATGTTGTGGCAAAAGGACTAGAAAGAGATACTTTGGTTGCTAATATACTTAACATGTATGGTAAATGTAGATTGCTTGTAGAAGCATGGAAAGTGTTTGATAGGATTCATATGAAAATTTAAAGTTCATGGAATGCATTAACCATACCATATGTTGAACGTGGGATAGGTTTGAACTTCCTGTCCATAAGCAAGTGATTGATTTGCATAGTTTTTTGAGGTTGTGAAGCAAATCACTTTTATCACAATTGAGCCAGGTGTTGAAGTGGAGGAGGGAATTGCTATGAAGGAAATCCCTCCCCTTGATTAGACCATTGACACAGTGCTAGCTTTTTGTGAGTGAAGGCTACTATTAGCCTTAGAAGATCATTATGGGAAAAAGGTGCTTTTAATAGAAGAAAGGATCATCACGAATACATGATTTTGGGGAGGAAAACAATCGGCCTAGAAGAACAACATACTTTCTTGAGTATTGAGGATTGATCACAGCTCTTGTAGCTATGGATTAGGAAGAGGAAGGAGACCTACCTCTTCTGAGCTTGTTGCCCACTTTGTGAAATGAAAACACTTGCAAGTTTGAAGGCTCTGATGTAATGCAGATTAGATGAAGGTGGATATGGGTACACTAGAACCAATCCGATTATGATGATGGAAATCACCATCCTCAACATGGTCTTCATGAATTAGGCCTTCTATTCTGCTAATTCCTAGACTATGCTATCGAGCTTCTCATGGGCCGTTTTGAATCAACACTAATTAAACAATTTCTTGGTTATGAAGATCCAACAATCTTGGCAGTGGCAACTACACTTAGGGTCATCTTCTTCATGATCAGCATCGAGTATTTGTTCTTTAGATGCTTGTATGAAAGTATCAAAGATGGCTTTGTGATCAACGCATTATTGATACATTGATGAAGGACAATTCTGTATGTGAAAAGGAAGAGATGATGGAAATGACATTGCAAAGCCGATGGTGTAGGAGAGTCACTTAATCCTTGCATGGCTGCTAATATAACGAGAGTGAGGAGTGACAGAGATCATGATTGAGGAGAAAGCCACTCTGGAAGAATCCATAATTCAAGCAGGTGTCAACCAAGAGAGGTTGATGATGTTGAATAACCCTGCTAGCATGTTCCAATATCTGTATACTATGTGCGGGCTGGCTGCATTAGAGACTAGAAAAAGCATGTAAGAAGGAGGCATCAACTAGCCAGTAATTTTTTTTTGCAACCTATGTGACAAGGAACTTTAGAAACATGGAAGTCCAAACATTGTCATGACACTTATGGGAAATAAAACAAATTTGAATGCTTCATGAGTTGTTGCAATAAAAAAGCTTGGAGCTTTTGAGAGTTATTACCTTTTCAGGACAAGGAAACAAACGAGTGTTACCATTCTTCATCTTGTCTTTAACATGAAAACACTCTAAAGTCTTGGTATTATTGAGGGCCTTCACCATATTGGATTTGGAATAGAATTTTACCTCGAATACACACTCGTTCTAATTGTATTGATAGCTATACTGGTTCTGAGTGTTGATCATGTGTTGATTCATCGCTTCAAGTTGGAGCACTATAAGAGTGTGACTACAGTGGGCTACCATGTTATGTGCACTAAAGCCAAAGAGTTAGAGTGAGCATCATGGAGTGTGAGCACAACTTTGAAATGTGTTTAGAATTTGTTCCAAGCATTAAGTAGCTGAATGAACTCGAGTTTGGGTAAACACCTTTTGTGATTCAATAAATCAAAATTTTTTGAGTTCTTTGAGTTTTTTCTTTCTTCGTGCCTCTGATCTTGAGTAAATAGATGGCTGATGCCTTCTGGCAACAATCGAGCTATGAGATGAGAATCCTAGATCCTAGGCAAACACAACTTCCCACAATTACATGTGTGTTTTTTTGGGTTTCCAAGACCTCGACTAGTCTTGCAAACTTAAACTAGATTTTTTAGGAGTTTATAAACGTGGTCATAAAATCAAGTTGTCACACGCAATTCGCGCAGGGGAGGGGGGGTTCGTGATAGTCACTCATCATAGGGATGCTAGCAAGATGGAAGGAACTCAAGATAAATTCATGGATATATCCTTGTAGTTCATTTTGAAGAACATAAAGAAGTTGCTCATTTGTTGTTGATTGGGAGTAAGAAACGCAGAGAGTTCACGTGTATGTCATCTTAGATACGAAGCTAAAAGGAGTTAAGCTTCCTTATGTTATGAGATTCCAAAGAGTTAAAGTATGTCAAAGCATGAACATATTGAGTACAAAGAGGTCAAGGTTTAATAACAAGGGAAGCAAAGCTGGGAGGCTTTGTTTTATGCATCAAAGAGTTTCATCAAACATATGGTCCTTTATGAAGTAGGGATTTTAGAAATCCTTTCTTGTTGTCTTCACTTCCTTGCAACTGGGCTTTAGCTTCAACATTTTCATGCTAACTTCTTCGATATGAAGAACTCTTCACCAAAGATCAAGGTAGAAGTGATTGTCTTTATGGTAAACATCTTTAATTTGTTTCTGCATTATTGGTTGAACTCTGCAAACTCTAGCTCCAGCGTGATGACGAGACATTCTTCCCTGTGCTGAATGAATTCATAACTTTGCTTTCTGAACTAGTTTCCCATCATGGGGACTTTGTGTCGTCGTGCCATGCTTACATAGGGGTGTCCCAAGCCAAGCATGTCGATATGTACACGATGTTCGTGGGATTCATGACCTCCTATTTCTTTGCAACTTCTCCGATGAGGTGCTCTATGTTAGAGAAGATCATAAATGAAGTGGTAGTGTGGTTGCCTTGGTTGTTTGGTGATGTTCTCCACCCGAAGTAATCGAGTATAGGCTGATAGTCAGAAAATCCACCAAATCTTAGGTTCATTAATTGAGACTTGCTCAGATGGTGCGGTGAGCATGGACGTGTGGGAGGCACTATCATCGGAGAAGGTGGTGCGCCATCGTACCACCACAACATCCTCCAATCAAGACAAAGCAGCAGCGGCAGCAGAAGTTGCAGATCAAGCGCTTGTCATTTACAGTAGTACTGTAGACATCCGCCTATTGTCTCACCCCCCTTTGGCTTCATCCTTCAGTTCAATGTCGTTGATTCCCTCCTTTGCATCACCTTGTCCTCCGTCACTACTCTCGGCTCTCCTTCGTCTCGTCCTCTCTTTGTCACCTTGTTGCAGTTGTCGACTTCGGCCGTCTCCTTTGCTGTAGGTCTTCGTCATTCCACCCCACATCTTCCTCCCTCTATCATCACTTTTATAATGAACCTTCTCCTCAAAAAAGCTTCAAAAAATCCATTGATAAAAGCATCGTGTTTTTCTCATCATTTAAAGTTTTTGTATGCGGCTTTTTCACCACCTTAGGTTTCTCTTTCATCATTCATTACACGGGAATGGTGACAACTTGTTGATCAACTCGCTTCCTCTAACATCACCATACTAGAATCATTCCACTTCTCCAAACATATTCTCTGCTCCACAAGGAACTTTCAATCGATCCCCATATAGGAAAAAAAGAGAATTCCCCATGGAATTCCCTAGTTGAAAATACATATAAGTGGGGAAAGTAAAAACTCGGGAAAATGGGACATTTCCTAGTGAGAATAAGTAGGGAATCACATAAGACCTTTCCTATGTAGGAAATATTCCCTACATAGGAAAATACAAAATTTTCTATGTAGGGAATAATTCCTATATAGGAAATATTCCATATATAGGAAAAAAATTCTAGAGGTGATTCCCTAGGTACTCTTACTAGGAAATTTCTCATTTTTCCTATTTTTTACATTCTCTATTTATATGTACTTTTAACTAGGGAATTCCGTGGGAATTCTCTTTTTTCCTTATCACTTTATCTACTTTGCCCTTACTCTTAGACATGCTAATATCAAACAAGAAATTACACAATAAATTTTTAACTAGAAAATTGTATAGAGAATGTCATCATTTCTAAGTAAGGATAAATAACATACATCTAATGATCAAAATAGATTAAACAAATTAAGACATCAACATCTACTTCTAGCAACCAAAAGAAAAATGAAAATACTTTTGAAGGAGCATAGAACTAAAAACTAATTAAGCAACATGTGTGTCTTGATTGATTTATCCCTTAAATCTCCAATATGTTGCAAAGTAATAAATGTTTGAGTAATCCCTCAAATCTCCAATATGTTAAAAAGCAATAAATTCTTAACTCAAAGTAGAAGTTATACTAAAACTTCCACATCATCTAGACTAAGCACATTGCTATTTTTGTTTAATATAACTTTGCCATTTCCTAGTAGCCAATAAATAATCTCCTTAATCATATCATCACTTGTTGGCTTCTTTGTATCCTTAATCAAGACTCGAAAGCTAGCTTCAATCTTTTTGAGATTCATGTATGTACTCTTTAAAGAAAAGTACATATCAAGAATTGTAGGCACACCAATATACTTCAAAAGTATGATTTCCATGTTCTCTTTTGTCATATTAACCTGCATTGAATAACAAAAAGAGAATAAGTAACTTATTATACTATGTATAGATAATTAAATGACATGAATTATAATATGAAAAGTCAAAATTTAACTACATGATTATTATATATATATATATATATATATATAAACTATAAAGCTATCCTTTAAGCATCATTTGAAATGTTAATCTCAAAGCTACAAATTGAACTACATGCCTACAATTATATATATCTAATTAAAATATAAATTAACAATAAAGTTACCCTTTGAGTATCATTTGAAATATTAATCTCAATGCCTTGGTTTGGGAGATCTTTAAATTCCTAATTCAAATAAAATAAAAAATTTAGATTATGCTTTTCATGTATGACATAAACAAAAATATAAACATTTACATCTAGCACCTTTGGTTCTTTTTTGTTGATATTGGTACCTCGTTTCATGCTCCTTTGTTGCAAAAGATCCTTCATCTTCTCACTTGGCTAGTCAACACGTAAAGTAAATAGTTATGTAATAAATTATACCTTTAGTTATTCACTAAACTATGATGATATTGTTCTCTCACAAACATATATCAAATACCTTCCTCTTTCTTTGACTTTTTCGAGATGTTTCATTAATGTCATCATCTGGATTAGCCTACATTCAAAACTAAAATTAGTAATCACATTAAAAATATTTATATAGAAAAAAGTCAACACGAGTGTAGTTGTAAAAAGCATGAGCAATGTCTATCAGAATCAATCCTAGGTCATAGAATACCTTCGAAATACCTTCAATATCACATAGTACATAAGACAAACACCATTGAATCCACTTTTGATTTTCCTTTGCCTTGTAGCTCTCACAATACTTACTAGGATATCTTGGCCAGCGACCATAACGAATAGAGTATGGTGTCACTTTAGTGACATGATGTGTTGTCTCATCAATTTTTACTTTCATCCTGTTATCCACAGTCCTTATTAGAGCACATATATATTTTGAGAACAAATTTAGAGCCAAAATATACATGCAATCATATATAAGGTCCAGGGATAAATCAAAGCCATAGAGTTCATATAGTCTCCACAAGCATGATCTACCAGAAAGTCCCGCATCTTTCAAAACTCTTCTCTTTCTGCTTGGGTGAGGGCTCGCTCTGCCATAGTCAAAGAATTAAGCATTTCATTGGTTGATCTTTTAATTGGTCTATATCTCAACTGGAATCTATTTTGATCATACAAGTAACGTCCTGAGCCCTCACCCTCCAAAGTGGCTATTGCTTTGTCTCTACGACAAAACGATTGACCACCATCTTTGAAAGATCCAATCTTGCACTGAGATGGATGGTCTCCAGTTACCATCATTAGCATAGCACATGCAATGAATCTTCGACTAAGAGAATTTTCATGGTCAAAAATCTGTGTGACTGGATAATTGAAGTCTACTTCAAATCCATCAACAAATAGACTTTCTAATTCATCTATCAATGACTGCATGAATATGTGAAAGAGTTTACTAGAGCTTCCAATAACTTTTTGGCAACTGAATGGAATAAATAAAACCAGTATAACTCCAATAAAGGAGCTCTTTCCAACATTGAGAATTTTAATTTCAACAACTCCACAATTCTTCTGGGTTGTCTTTGAGGCTTGGAATCCATCCCAATGTAATAACAAGGAGAAATTGCGTGGATCACCCTATTTATCACAAAACACACCACATTTTAGTAACCTATATCAAATTTCATTTATATTAATTAAAAAGATGAGCATGATAATAAAGTGTACCTTACAAATCCTTTTGTACCCATGTATGTGAGTTTGACATGATTTGCAAATAAACTTGTAGGAACTCTCAATATCATCCCATGAATGATGAAGCAATGGTGACCTTTGGGCAGAAGGCCAAGCTGTATAGACTTGTTTGCAATGCATGTTATTACATATCAATGTAAGCTCAAAGCATGATTCAAGATTCCAAAAATCATTTACACTTTTGCATTTTGTACCATCCCAAAACTCATTTATTGTAGAATCACAAAGTGTATTTTCCTGTATTAACCATTTGTTTTTATTTCTCCACATTTCCAACAATTCATGGCATAGAGTTCTAATTCTAGTTAGTAGGTTCAACATCATCCATCTCGAATGCTTCATGTTGTGGTTCCACCTCATTATCCTCCCTTTCGTCTAAATTGTCAATCTCATCTGATGGGTCATTATGGACCTCATCTCCCATGTCATTATGCTCTAGTAGAATGTCATCTTGTGGTAGTCCTTGAGAGTCACGTAAACCAAGATTAGTAGTGAGACTCTTAAATCTTTCCTCAATTTTCATGTGTCTTGCATATGTTGAGTGAGGAACCATACATCCATCTCCACAATATGTTCTACATGTACACCACAAACGCCTTCATCTAGGCAAAGAGTGAGATGATGGTTGATCCATAGGAGGGTTATCTTCACTCATAGGAACATCATTGTTAGTACAATTTTGACCTTCTTGATGAGCCAGAACTGATGAATGTATTATCCCATTCATATCCTTGCGACTATGTGCATAGTAAGTTTGTCTAGTAACATTCTGATAGCCAAGGGTTGAATGCCTACACTTATAATTGCAGTGACATCTCCTTAAATTATTCATTATGGCTTCCTGAAACATAGACATAAATAAAAAATAATCAATCTATATATTAAAGTTACATATCAAAGGTGGAAGATTGGTATGCTAAAGCATATAGAAAAGTTGATTTATACTTTAGAAAAGATAAATATTTCTCAATAAGTGTATGAACTTAAAGCACATAAGTGTACGAACTGATTCATATGTGAAGGCAGGCTTAAGAAAAATAAAGATTCTCAAGAACTATAAGCACATAGGAAAGGTTATATATCAAACGGGAAAAAAAAAAGCATTACTCAAAGGGAGTAAACTTTTATCTATGGTAGAAATAAATTATATTTAAGAACCATAAGCATAGTCAAGGAGATTTAATTAGAAAGCTGCAAAGAGTAGAAAGTGTATGAACTTAAAGCCTTGTGAAAATACACTTTAGGTAACAATCACACTCCCTTATAGAATACCTTTGCATCAAAATCTTCCAAAGATGCATAAGACTTAGTTTAGCAAAAACATGTGTATATTATTTCTAAGGTTAGAGCAAGGATACGATAGTGCTATATGGTTTATAAGCATATTCATAGGGTGAAAGAAAAGTATGTTCACTTGATATTGTTATCTCAAAGTTCTATATTTCTTATGGGCACATACATAAACTAGATCTTCCAGTAATGTATAGCTAGATGTACGTTATGAAGTGGTGCAAAGGTGTCACTTGGTTCATGTGAATTGAAGGGGAATTCAGGCTAACAATGAGTCTACAAACATGAGTAGGCTATAGAGAGAGAGATTAGGAAACCCTACTTGGAAAGGAAGATCGGCCGGGCTGGGCCAAAAAGACCAATCACATCACTTATTATTTCCCTAGTATAGTTAAACATCTCCTCAAACAAGTGATAATTGGAGCTTACTATAATCAACTTATGCTCGAGAAAACCTAGCATAAAAAGCAAACAAGAGATAACAAAACCCAGCTTGGATAGGAAGATCGTGTCGCTAGGGCTATAAATAAGGCCCATCACAATAGTTATCCTTTCCCAAGTATGGTTAAGAATCTCCTCAAATAAGCAAAGGAGAGATTATAAAACCCTACTTGGATAAAAATATCGTGTCTCTAGGGCTAATATGGTCCATCATAGCAATTATCATCTCCCAAGCATAATTAAACATCTCCTCAAACAAGTGATACCTATTTTAGTGTTATTTTTGTAGCCTAAGTCATGAAAGTATAAGTTCTTATATTTTAGTGTAAAAAGTAAATCACAACCTTTGAAGTGAACAGTGTCACCTATAAGGACACTCTGGGAAATACATGGCAATCCTACATAGAATACCTATTCTTGCAAAGTATGCCTTGTGAAAATACACTTTAGGTAACAATCACACTCCCTTATAGAATTCCTTTGCATCAAAACCTTCCAAAGATGCATAAGACTTGGTTTAGCAAAAACATAAATAAGATACCTTTGCTGCGATGGCGCTGTGACGGGGGCGCTATGTCGATGTAGCTGTGGTGTCCACCAGGCCCACCAGCAGGGTGCACGCCATCAAGCACGAACAAGAGCTCCGACGTGGCACGCGGGTGCGTATGCGGCGGGTTCAGGGAGCCTGCCGGGAACTCCAAGAATTAGGCGGCGGAGATGCCCAGTCCCATCACCACCGGGAACTGGTCCTGGAAGGCCTTCACTGGCTTAAACATGCCCGCCAATGCATTGGCACCACCTCGGAATTCTCTAATAGAGAAGGCGAGTCACTAGACAATCATCTGGTCTTATCGGCAGAATCATCGGTAGCTACATTAACATTAATGGGAGTGTACTGCTAGGAGCGGCCGGATTACAACAAATTAGACTCGTCAAAATCAGGCAAGGGATCTTCACCAGATCGAAGCCCTTGAACGTGAAGAAGCTACCATCTATGTCGTATTGGTTGGTGCCAACAGGCAACACGAAGTCTGCATCGTGGCCTCTGGATCGAGGCCGGGATGCTGAGGCGCTGGCCGGTGGCCACACTGAAGCCCAACACCCTTATAATGTAGTAGAGAGAGGCTGGCCATCTCTATGCAGACTAAAGAGAAGATGCAGATCGAGCACGACGTCAATAAAATTCATCCTGACGGCGGCTTCCTCAGCTTCGGTGTCCCTCCCCAGCATAAGCTCCAATCCCTCTACTTCACATCCCTCCTCCGCCAGGATAGCCCGGAGATGATCCTCGACGTGCCGAAGACCTTCTATTATGTGTCTATGTTAGGCATTAGTGTCGACGGCGTCTGCGTGCCCATCTCACCGTCCGTGTTCCAGTTAAAGCTGGAGACTGGAAAGGGAGGGTCATCCTGGACTTAGGCACCGCCATCACCAACTTGCCCAATGCCGCCTACGAGTCTTTGCGTGATGCCTTCATCAGAGCGGCCGCCGGTCGAGGCCAACTTCACACGGCGGGGTTGGAGACCATGGGGGTGAAGCTACGGTGGCGCGGCCGGGCTGGTAGGCATGGGCCAGAGTGAGCTCTCACTGCCATCGCAGCTGGGCAAGCTCCTGGGCGGCCGCAAGTTCTCCTGCTGCCTCGTCCCCAACACCTCTCCTTCCCTCACACAGGGGTGTTTGGTCTCGGCTTCCAGCTCCCTTCTCTAGACTAAGGGTATCCGTTGGCGGGAATTAGAGGGTAGGTAGGGAATTAGGGGGTAGGTAGAAATCCACCATCCTCTCTCTCACACATGTACAAATTGCCCCAAAGACCTTGTACCCTAGTTCTTATCCTAAGGTACGTGAAAGAGTATGTACAAATGCATCTACAATGTGTGAAAGTATTTGCACTCTTGTCCAAGAATCGTGCAAATTTGGCTTTATATATTACCTAAGTGCATAAGGTAATCATCTGCTTCGATATGTCTAAGTAATCGAGTGGATAAGGTGTTCTTTTAGTAAAATGCTATGAGCCATAATGACATGGGATGGCCATTTTCTAGCTTGTCATGTGCTAATGCTACCTAGAGTGATTCATGAGTGCCTAATGTGGCCTAAATTCCTGAGTGAGGTTATTGTCATAAAAAAATGAAGTTCTCAATGTGGTCAAAGGGTGCCTCATGATCAAGGGTAAGAGACATAGAGAAGGTAAAGTGAGCTGAAATAAGGTGCATGATTGTGCAACCAGGTGACTATGTGATTGAGTATGTGCACGTGGAAGAGTGTGCTTGAATTTTTGCCTAATTAAACATGTGGCCAAAGTGCTCCAAGTAGTTAGGACGATGTGCTTCAAGTGATTGAGTTCTCCAATGTGGCTAAACAATCATGTGGCCTATCTACATAGTAGTTGAGTGGACTAAGGTGCTTAAGTGGTTGGGTGAAAAAGGCAATGTATGGTCTGCATGATGAAGAGGGAAAAGACAGTGTGGTTCAAGGGTACTAACCAATGTGGTGAATGCTCATGCATAGCCATGGTTGATGGAAATATATACCCATACAATATTGATAGCTTGTAGATATGTTGCAAGATGAGACTCATGTAGGTACTTATGATATAGGGGAGATACCATGTACACCTCAATCTATAGCCAAGTGAGAAAAATGCTACTCGATGCAATGGGAACAACACTCCACTCGTCAATGAGCTAGTTACTTGTGCACAAGTGAGAGATAAACTTCTTCAACTAATCTTGCTAATTCTCAGTCCCTTAAGATAATCTATGAAGTATGTGGTGTAATATTTTAGTGGTTCACTACACCAATACTTCAACCATTACTTTGCTGCTATGATCATAAACCATATGTAAGAATCAACTCCATGGTATTAGAGCGATGATTGCAATGGAAAATTGAGCCAAATTAATTACAAAAGCATATTATAACTAGCAAACAATGTAAATGAGGATGACTCAATCGCACTCAAAATGATTAGTTCTAACATAAGCCTAAACTTAGATCTAATATTTTATTTTTAATATTATAATTACAATTAATTAATGAACAAATTAATGAATATGAATAAAATTAAAGAAAATAGAGACAACAATGCACTCTAAATAGATGAGTACAATTGCTTTAAAGCTAAAGCATATAAATAGCTTTATGTGATAATAGTCTCCATAATAGTAATAATTTTACATTGCACTCCACTAGTGATCAATATTACAATCATTACATCTCTATACTTGTCTAGTTATATGCTCACCAAAAGTAAAACAAATTAATTGCCTATTATCGTCTGTTTCGCACAATATGATCATCATCACACATATAAAAAGTTAGAATTGTACTACAAATAGGTCAAACTTAATGAGAATCCACAAAATGACTAAATACAACTTATTTTTATAGAAGTAACACATGATGTATAAGCCTATCTTACTCTCTATATTCTTTACCTTAAATTCAAAGGATTAGACTCAATATATACTAGGCTTATACTACATTAAAGGTTAGTGTTAGGGCTAGGCTCGTAATAAGGTAGAGCTTAAGCTTAGGCTTAGGTTTAGATTGGATTAGTTATATAGGCAAGTTATATGCATAGGCTCCTCATACAGACAAACTGATAGAGGCTATAGAGTGGCTAGACATAGGTATGTCTAACATAAATACACAAGGGGTAGGCATAGGGTATACGTATGGCAAGTTAGGAAAATACTAGGCATACTATAAGCCAATCCTATGTGTATACATAGGCTAAGCATATTCTAGGAAGAGTTTAGACATAGGGTAAGCATATGCTAAGAGCCAACGCCTAACACAACCCTATCCTATTCTATGGTTACCTTGTGCCTAGAAAATGCTAGATATAAGTTGTATTCTTATGCATAGCATATAATTTTCCTACTTTATATTATCGAGCCAATGCCTAACCTAGCATGTGCTTATCCTATGCCTAATGTATAAGCTAGGCTATATATAAGCTATGGATAGGCTAGACTAAGCACAGGCTACACAAACTAGTGAGTATAGCTATAAGTGTGGAATCAGAAGCTTAGCTCATAAGTGAGTAATATACAAATGTAAATTTCAAATAAATTAATATTTATTTACTATTTTACCTAGCAAAATCGTAAGTCTACGTTAACTTGAAAGACTATCCATAATTTCCTAGTTAGATGATAGTACTTGCTAGTTATGACTAGTGAAAAAAATAATTTCCTAGTTATGTTGATATTGTTACTAGATATACAATAACTTACTAGATAATGTTACTAGATAAGGCTTCAACTTTCTAGATACTATCTAGAAAAAGGGATTTACTAGCTAGAAGAGATTCGTGATGACAAAATTATCTAGTTATAACTAGAAAATTCTACATTCTTCCTAGTTTGGTTGCTATTCTTCCTAGTTATAGTGTGAACTCTCTATATAGTAAGTGGTCTAGAGTTTGTTGTGCACCCCCCTTATCACCACGTGTCACCCCCCTCTCTCTCTCTCCTGGTGCGAAGCACCAGAAGCTAGGCGTAGAGCGCCTGGTACACACACACACACACACAGAAAGCGTGTGTTTTCATAGCACTTCTTCACTCATGTATAAAATTAAACTCAAAATCACAAGGTAACCAAATCCATAAACATACATAGACACATCAAATTACCACATGCACAAAAATACATGTTAATGCATATCCACATCATCATTGATGCACAATCATGTTCACTAAGAACACAACGAAGATGCTACCGTAGCCTGAGCGTCAGATTTTGGTGTAGTTGCTTGTGACGTACTGCATGGCTTGGTGTTGTGAGGGGGCCCCCACTACTCGATCTAGTCCACTAGACTCCTCACTTATGGCTCCGTGCGCGGCTTGGTCAAGATGGAGGGAGAGCAAGTGATCCACGTGCCCGACTTCTTTTAGCTCGCTCCAGGTTTTCAAGCATTACACACATCCACCATCACGATCCATACATCCCAATAGCCAGGCATCCGAAAGGGTCCCCACACAGGGTAAGTCTTATTTTATCGTGGACCACATAACCACTTGCCCCTTAGGCAGTTGCATTTCCTTTGGCACCTGCTCCATCGTTCCAGCCATACCAACACAGTAGCTTGACTTTGGAGACACGACCTGGCTTTGCCCACTAATTTGTATCACTCGCTAGCATCCTCTAGTTTCTTTGTCCTCGCCGCCACCTACGAGTTTCAGACGGTCTAAACACAAAGAGATCGTAATATGGCTTTTCCCGTTTCTTTACACGCTTGCCGGTATGAGCCCTCACTTGTTTATGGTCGTAGAGGTGTACAAGTCTCGGTCCAATTCATGAAGCACATTTAGCTTGGTTTCTTTTAATTTGCCCCAGGTCCACCAACGGTGAACCGATTTCTTTAGGCTCCCTCCAAGCTCAAGAGCTAACATTTTTACATTCTCTCATGTCAAGAATTTTGAGAGAACGTGGGGATTCCGTTTGGTGTCATTGAATTGAGGTGCATCACGCTTAAGCAAGAAGTAACTTGCATAAGTCTACATGAAAGCATACCAATTTTGTTTATGATTGACCTCTCCCATGGTATTACTGTTGCAAAGAGGACGATGATGTATTACACGTATACATGCAAGAAATTTAGGTAGCCATCACTCAAAAATTTATTTCACCGTGCTATTGCTTTTGGGAGACTTTTGTGGATCAACAATACTTGGACACATTTGGAAAGCATATTTCTAGACAATAGGGATAATAGAGGCATCACATATATTTCTTCCTATTCCATCATTTATGCTACTATAGATTGGGATGAGGATTCTCTATATGGTTGGTATGATACTTCAAACACCTACTCCAGGGCTAGTCCATATCCCAATGTCATCCAACTTATAGGAATGATTATGCCTTGGATTATGTAGGGCATGATATGGACTACAATATGATGCTTGTGCATTATACTTGGACCATGTTGGTCATTATCAAGGGACCACGGATCATTCACATGCCACCTCCTCAATAGGATGTCGATGCCCTCTAGGAAATACATGCACAAATTTTAGGTAGCTAACACTCATATTTTATTTCAGTGCATTATTGCATTTGGGAGCCATTGGTAGATTGGCTAGTACTTTGATGCTCTTAGGAATTGTATTCTTCAATGAATGATAATAGAGCCTCATGGAAATTCTAGCATAACTAAATACAACAAAAACATTAATACTCTTTAAGGATGAAATTCAATGTTTCCTTTGGTTCTAATCCACAACATCCAACACATTTTACTAACCTAAATGCTAATTCATGTAGTTTCATTTGAGAATAAAACCCCCAATGCATGTAGTGTGATATGAACATAATGTGGTTGGATGCATCTACATTATCAATACTTTCTCATTTCTCATCCTCTTGCTTGATGATTTGCTTCCATTGTTTGTTCTTGTTCTCTTCTGCTTGATTGTCTTTCTTCAACATCAGAATCTCTATAGACTTACATGTCCTCAATGTGCAAGTGTGTCCGACACTAGCATGTGCCATCACTTTCCATTACACACCTTGCAGTCTTTTCACTCTCACATGGTATACACCTTTCAAGCACGTCACATGATATTGGAAGATACTTTCAAAAACACATCACAGAAAGTTGTTATACATTACAAGATTGGTATGCATGCACACACAAAAACACACACACACACACAAGGAATTTCATTGCAATACTGTAAAAAACAATCTAATAGTAACTAAAAGGTTGCATTTTTTGGTATTTTGCCACTTTGACTTCATTTTTCCTACGTTTATTTGGGAATATGTGTTGTACAGATATAATACAACAAAATCTTTGCTTATGTATGCTAAATCAAACCACTTAGTACATTATTCCATTATAGCCCCATAGAGAGAGAGAGAGAGAGAGAGAGAGAGAGAGAGAGAGAGAGAGAGAGAGAGAGAGAGAGCACAAAGTTGTTACCCTTAAGACTTCATTTTTCCTAGGTTTATTTGGGAATATGTGTTGTACAGATATATAATACAACAAAATCTTTGTTTTTGTATGTTAAGTCAAACCACCTAGGACATTATTCCATTATAGCCCCATATATATATATATATATATATATATATATATATATATATATATATATATATATACATAGAGAGAGAGAGAGCGTGCACAAAGTTGTTACCCTTAGAAGTTAATGTTAATGTTATAAATACAACTATAATATATTTAAATTCTCATGATTAATTTTAGTTTACCAAGCCTTTCTTGTATACCCATCATAGCTACCCATGTGGTCTAGGAATGGGGCATGAATGAAAGTTAAACATAGAAATAAAATAAATAAAATACTAAATATTAGTAAAGTAAAAATAAGATTGATCTAGTCACCTTAGTCGAGTATGTGGGCTAGGTGTGGGGCCTGCAAGTTTGGCTAGGTGTTGTATACCCAAAGCTAGAAATTTTAGTATTGTATAAGTTGTAGCAAAGGCACATTCACTTTCTACAAGCTTGAGTACTAGCACAAGAGGCACATGCTATGGTTGCACAATAATATCTTAATCACTTGGCATTTCTAGAAATGACATATGTTGTAAATGTGATTATAAGAAAATAAGCTCGAAATCTTGCATGGGAATGGAGGGGATGATGGTTGGGATGGAGCATTGTGGAATTGTAATATCTTGTGTTTTGTCCACGCATGTGTCTCTTTGGGTGTGAAGGGGGGGACTCGTGGATGAAATTAAAACAAAGGTTGAATAATCTTTACAAAAGCCTTTTCTTTCTCTCGTCAACTGAAGCCGCCTCAAATTGTAATTGAAATATATGTTCCTCATCGTTTTCATTTTTCTTATCCTCATCACCACCGTGATAGTCATCATCACCTTTGTCCTTACCTTCTCAAAACCATCAGCATCAACTTGAATTGAGAAATAGAGAATTGTGATAAACATCATCTTTATCTTATCCTCATTATACCTTTAATTCCCTATTACATAAAAGTAGGGAATCACATCCTTATAATTCCTTATGTAGGGATTTTCAAAGGAATGTGGGGAATGCTCTATATTCCCTATTATAAGATGTAGGGAATGTAGGAACTTTCAAAGGAATGTAGGGAATGCTCTATATTCCCTATTATAAGATGTAGGGAATGCAATTTCCTAGTTATAGATGGGGAATACGTACTTGTCTACATAGGAAATATTGGAGAATTTCCTATATTTCACCAAATTGCCTATGTAGGGAACGATTGAAAGTTCCTTGTGCTCCTGTAACATCTTTGCATGTTCTCTAAACCTTGGATTACCATATTTCAGTCCCATACAGTGACAATAAATTAGTCGCCTCCTCTATCACGCTTATGCTCTTGATTAATTACCACTCTTTTAGTGTCTCAATAAACTTGCATAGAAATTTTGACATTGCAAGCTCCATAAACATGTTGGCTAGCTTCTAGGGCTACTCCCAAGCTAGTAGCCCTTCTTTACACATGTGCAAGCTCTTCAAGAAAAATACAAGCAGGGATTTTAGTCTTACCATAATTGACGTTGTAATCTCCGCACACATGCCAAATTTGGGCACATTGTAGTCAGCTCATGTTACAAGCCCGGAAGCACACTAGTTCTTCCAGCTACAACATAGTGAGTACAAGCTTGACTCTTCAATATTTTTTTTCCTCTTCTACATGATCAGCCTCATAAAATGGATCTCCATGTACACAAGAATCCATTATATAGATGTGTGGATCCATGCTATGCAAGCAATCAAACGATGCTCCCACACAAAAAATTATGAATGCATTGAAGAAATTGTGCCTAGCTTAACTACAAGTGATCATGTGGCATGCAAATGCAAACACACACAACGGAAAATATACTCCTAATGACGCTAACTAATGTTTTCAAATTCTTGGTGAAAAACTTCGCCCTCAAATTTTTAATGGTGGACGTGCAGTGTCACGACATCCGCCCCCTCCAAACGTGCACATCCTCCGAACGGGCCATAGCTAGGGCCACAACTACCCTTCCTCATCATGGCCAAGCTGAACGGTCAATGCAATCTCTTCATCTTCCGTAAAAGTATATGCAATGTCTACATCTTCATCTTCATCATCCAACTCCTCGACTGCACAGGTTGCATCATCTCTTTTCTTGAATAGTTTGATTCTCTTCCCTGCAATCGGAATCCGCAAAACCATACCATCAAGTTCTGCCAAGGAATATGTAGCATTGTCATGAACATGCTACACTAAATAGAGCCCCAACCGTCATCTACTTGGAGTGCTTTACCATGGTAGCAAGAAGAGATGACTAGAGAAGATCTTTTGGCTCTTCGAATTTATCAGTTGGAAAGAAGACCTGAATATATTGAGAGCGCAATTCAAAATTTCAAAGAGGCCAGAATTCGCAACAAACACCACTTTGATAGCACACACAGATTGAGGCCGAAAGAGATTAAAGAACGAGATTGGGTGTTGGTCTATGACAACAGCCTAGAAAACCAGTATAGTTCTATCCATAAGGTTTCTAAATGATGGTTGGGGCTCTATTTAGTGCAGCATGTTCATGAAATGCTACATATTCCTTGGCAGAACTTGATGGTATGGTTTTGCGGATTCCAATTGCAGGGAAGAGAATCAAACTATTCAAGAAAAGAGATGATGCAACCTGTGCAGTCATAAAACGCTCGAATAGGGCATCTTCATCACCCAAACAATGATTGATTGTGAATCTAATGGTTGGCATCTCAATTTCTAATGGTTGATTGCGAATCTAATGGTTGAAAACTCAATTTTTAAGGGCAAGACACACTCCTCCCCATAAACTAATTTGAATGGGGTGTGGCCAGTGGCTCGTTTGAACATCGTATTATACGCCCATACTGCCACATATAATTTTGTATCCTAGTCCGGCTTCTTTTCGGAGACTATTCTGGATAGGATACCCACAAGCTGCTTATTGGTACTTTCAACTTGTCCATTGGCTTGCGGATTATAGGGGGTCATCTTGTTATGCTTAATTTTCCATACTTCAATTAGGTTTTTAATCACCTTGTTCAAAAAATGGGTTCCACGGTCCAATACTATTTCCTTTGGTGGATCAAAATGGTAGATGATATGTTCAAGTAGGAAACTTGCAGTCTCTTTCGCATTGTCCTGTCTCATCGCACGTGCTTCTGACCACTTTGTAAAGTAATCAGTTGCTACTATAATGTATCTTTTCTGAGTAGTAGACGACAGGATAATAGGTCCCACAAAATCGATGCCCCACTTCTCAAATGGAAGGGTAGCCATAATCGACGTAAGTGGATGCTTTCTATTCTCTCTATTGTCATGTCTTTGACATGTATCACATCTCTTGACATAGTCAAATGAATCCTCAAAGATGGATGGCCACCAATATCTAGCTCTTAAAGCCTTTTGTGCCATTAACCACCCAGCAAAGTGCCCTCCACAAGCGAAGTCATGGCACTCTTCAAGTATAAATGGGACCTCGTCAAGAATCACGCATCAACAATAGATATCATCAACACCCTGCCAATATAGTATTTTTTCGATCAAGGAAAATTTCAATGCTTACTGTTTAATTTTCCTCTTCTCCGATTTTGAGAAAGTTTCTCCAGTCTCTCCTGTAGAAAGATAGTGCGTTATCGCAACATACCACGAGAGAATAGATGCCGTATCAATCTTGAACAAAGTTTCCATATCACTTTCTTCAGCCGAGACCTCTTTTGCCTCTCCGAAATCCACAAGACACGCTACAATGCCCTAAAGCTTCGGTGGCTTGCTCTTAATCTCGTAATCAAATTCCTACAAAGTGATTAATCACTTTGCTAAACGATCAAGCAACTGTAACTTATTCAACAATAATCGAAGCCCTTCTGCCTTTGTATAAAAAACCACCTTCTCATAAAGAATGTAGTGCCTGAAATTTTTGGTTGCAAATACCATTGCAAGGCACAACTTCTCTATATAGGTGTAGTTAATTTTCGATATGCCCAACTTTCGACTAGCAAAAGCTATTGGATGGTACCACTTCTCCTTCCAAATTTGGGATAAGAAGCAACTAATACTATACATGGTTGCTACTAAAAATATATAGAACATTTTTCCCCTTTTAGGTGCTTTGGTAAGCTCCTGCTTCACATTGTCAAAAGATACTCTACAAGCATCATTCCATGCAAACTAACAGTTAAAGGACAATAGGTTCATTAGTGGCAACGTTCTTTTTGCCAACGCATTGATAAACCTCCGATAATACCCTACCGATGACAAAAAGCTATGTACTTCCTTTGGAGTACCTCATAGACTTATGGCAACTATGACCTTGATTTTTTTAAGCTCACTCACAATCCCTACCAAACTGACCACATGGTGTAATAATAGCCATAAGGCACTCCAAAGACGCACTTCCGTAGGTTGAGAGCTATGCAAAATTGTCTGTAATACTCAAAACACTTCCGCAAAATAATCAGCTACCTTTCTCTTACGGTGGCTGCCCCCAGGTCATCAATAAATACTTTCAACTCCTCTAGGGAGATGTCACCAAAGGTCTTGTTAGCTGTTCTTTGCCACAAACCAGGTGCATTACATAACGTGAATGTCATCACATGGTACGCAAAGGTACCAAAGACAATGATAAATGTCGTTTTCAGCTTGTCTTGCTCAGTAATCGCCATTTGATTATACTGTGCAAAGCAATCCATGAATGAATATTTTTTCCTACTCGCCAATTGATCTAAAATTAGGTCAATAAATGGAAATGGGTAGTAATCTTTAACAGTCTGTTTATTTAGCACTCTAAAGTCTACACAAAGATGGATTTGATTATTCTTCTTCTTTCTAGTCACAATTGGCGAACACCATTCAGTATGCTGACCTGGGAAGATGAAACCCACCTTCTGCAACTTTTGAAGCTCTTCAAATAGCCCATCCCTTAGTTTAGAAGGCATATGCCTTACTTTCGGACGTACAGGGCGGGTATCTTTCTTTATAGGAATGGTATGCACAGTCAGAATGGGAGGAATACCCCTAAGTTTGTCATAGCTCCAAGAAAAGATGTTGCGGAACTCCTGAATCAAGGACACATAGTCCTCCCTCTCTTCCGAACTGAGCATGGAACCTAATTTAATTGGCCACGAATCATTAGGTGTGCCAAGGTCCAACTCAATAACGTTCGCATCTCTTATTCGATCTTGAGGCTCTATCGGCTCATTCAAGGTTATCTAATAATATCTTCTGTAGTGGACCCTTCTTTAGATCCATTTCTCAATGACGTCTCACTACTAGATGGATCATCCATTGTTTCTATTTCAGTGAAAGATAATGGAGCTCTCTCACTCTGAGGAGACTCAGGGTAAGAATCTACTATTACACGATGGGCACCTTGACCTAGAATCACTTGACCAGCGGGTATATCGATAGCTAGGATGTCTTGCAAAACTTATCACCCTAAAGTCCAGATAGCATTCCACGCTCGCAATTGTAATGTGGAATTTAGTGATGCAACCTTCCGGTTGCCTTAGACTATCATTAGCCATCGTAAGAAGTGTGGAGCTGTCTTTTTGGATCTCTAGACCTAACCTCTCAATCAAATCTGAACTCATGATATTGACGGAGGATCCAATGTCCACGATAGTGTCCTCCACTAATATTCCATCCATATACGTTGGAACCCTAGGGCAATGCTGTTCAGCATGATCGAACCAAACCCAAAGGTTCTATAATATACCCTATACGCATGATTTTCTTGATTTCCTTGCGTACTCTTGGAGAAAGTTTCATCAATTGTAGGAGATTTACATATGGTTTAACTTCGCAAAGAGAACTTGCTAGGTCAAAGTCATGGTAGTTAGCCAAAGTTCTCTTCTTGCGCCAAACCATTTCTCTCCTTTGGTCTTTCAATCGGCTTCGGTGCCTCTTTTTTAGCCTTTACCGTCTTTCTTGGCAATCTTTTATCCTTCTCGGGATCAACTTTACTACCAACAGGTCTTAAATGTCCACCTTCCATATCAAGATTTAGGACTCGCATTTCCCTAGCATCTTGCTTAGGGATTCCCTCAATAGATTTTACAATTCCTTTATCACCCTCTTTGATCTTTTGACCTCTTGTTACGGCTCGTAGATTAGAAGTTTCAGCATCATTGACATGTATGGCCTCAATAAGGCTGACTCCACTGCCATGAGGCAACTCCTGTACAGTAACCTTTCCTCGTTGCAGTATTTGTCTTGGTCCCTCATCTTACTAGAGATTATTCCCTTGTGCGCGATGGTTAAGTAGACCTAGTTATTTACTCCCTTGTTGGAGAGAACTGATCTTACTCCAATAGGCAGCACCTAAGTGGCCAAACTTTCTGCAAATATCGCATTTAACATTCGGACAATTCCCAGAGAAATGTTGGCCACCACACCACTTATAGCTGAATCTTGAGGGGGCACCCTCTTCAGGGCATTGACTCCCTATCAAATTCTGTTGCTTCTTAAGAAAATTGACGTCCACAGCTATTTGTATGTATTGTTCAAAGATTATATCGGTATAGTGCTTCATCATGTCCTTAACTTTGCCAAGGACATTAGAGACACTCGACTCATAGCCGCGATCATCTATCTGTCATCCCATCAGTCTAACCACTTGATTAGGAATTGGCCGCTGACCTATTGGGACAACATTAAGATTCATTATTTGGCTTCCACCACTTAGTGAGGTTGCCTAACTAGACATGGGCATAGTCATACTCGGAAGAGCTCATAGTAACATAGGAAAATTCGGCATGATACTCTCTCTCCCATTCATATTTGATATGGGGTCCCCTTGACTCCCATTGGTAAAGGCCAAATTATTACCATTCCAATTTATCCTTGCTACATAAGCTGCTTGCAAAAAGGACTCTACTCTTGCTTGGGTAATAGCAGTGTCAATGTCGGCGAAAGTGACACTACTAAACTACACCTGGATATTGAAATCCAATCCATGTAGGAAATATTGCAACTGTGTAGCTGCTGCTGGAATGGGAATATAAGTGTTAAGTTTGCGAAGAACTTGCTTTAGTTTCTTGGCATAGGCCTGGACATTCTCACTTGGTTCTTGACATGTTACATTCAAGATACACAACCAATACTATCCACCCTTCTCAAGAGCAAACTCTCTACGAAAAGTTATGAAGAATTGGGCACTACTAGTTATGGTTCCGGCTTCTAGACCGTGATACCATATTGCCGCTCTTCCTTTTAATGTCATGTTGAAGAACATCATTAGGTGTTCTTCGTCTTGGATTCGATAGTTGAACATGAGCGTTTGGAACTCCTTAATATACAATTCTCCATCTTCTTCTGCTAACCCATGGAAAATGGGCAAAGGTGCTCCTAGTGCCAGTAGATCCAGTGTACCTGCTGGAATTGCGATGGGTTGTGCCATGGCTACAACTGGATTGACAATAGGAGTTTGTGCAGGTGCAACTACACTCCCACTTGTTGTGGGTTAATTAACTAGAACTAGAGAAGTACTAAGACTTCCACTTGCACTCGAAGAGCTACTTGTAGCACTTAGGTTACTAGAACCACTGCCACTTATTCGTAGTGGGCTGCTCCTTTGGGGAGAATAGAGACTTACAATCTCCAACTGCTGTCTAGCCCTCTCAGCACATTCTGCTTTTTGTATTTTTTTCTTGAAGGCCCTTATCAGATCCACTAAACTGAATATTTAGTCCCTAAAAACCCTAAATTTGAGAACCACCACTTGTTGGCAGCTCCTGGAAAATGCACCACTGATGGGACCTAAAATGAGTCGGCACTGGCTATAGCACTAGCCAAACCTCTGACATGCACAAGACAACCCCACGGCCTCGCGGTCAGGAGCATCTACAGGATACATTGCCCTCCCATCGTAGGTACATTTTGTATTTGTAGCGTGTTTATAGTCCAACCCTTAACCTTCTCAAACTCCTCGGAGGGAGATCCTACACATTTTGGTGTAATTCACCACATAAAACAACATAGGAGGCACCTCTCGGGTGCCTGGCCCCACTACGACCCTCCTAAACCTTGGGGATTGGCCCCTCGATGCATCACTAATACATATAAAACATACGAAACATACTCTACTCTTTGTACTAATATTATATCGTTTCAAGAATGTACTAGTTCTCACTTACTTATCCCCTTGGACCCACTGTCTAGACCTACAACTTGGGTACCTTACTCTCTCCAGCGTGGGTCATTTATACTTCAACCAATTGCTATGCATGCCAGGAATAGATATCATGTGTATATGATTCATGCCATGGTGTATGCCTTATTTTGTGCATAAAATATTATGGTTTAAAATCAGCCAATGTGTCGTGCAAAAACAATCCTTTTAATGAATTTCTACCAATACACAATGCTTCGTTGTAAGAACCTAGCACCAAGGCTAACCTCGTGCTGCTAGATCCATTATTTTCAAATAAATCGCATTCTAAATGTTATCCATAAAGAGAAAAATCACACTTTGTATTATTTCAATGCTTAAACTATTGTATAACATCATCCTCCCCCTCACCGTTTAAGTTTTGTTGCGTTACATAGGTGTAGAAGTTCTTTTATGTCATTTTTTGTATGTAAAAGCAATAAATACGCACTTTAACACAAAGTACAAGGGCCAAAATGAGGCTTGACCTCATACTTCAGCACGGTCAGACATTCACATACATAGATCTTATTTTTCCAAAAAAATTTAATGCAAGAAATCTATTTTTTTCCAATTTTTTCAATTTTTCCTATTTATTTTCAATAAAAAATAGATATTTTCTAGTTTTTGCCTAATGAATGATCATTGGAACTAAAACTCAGCATTTTTCCTTATTTTATCCCATGTCCACTCATTTTTTCCCACTCAAAATCAAAGAAACTATCAATTTTCATCAAAATTAGTGATTTTTCGAGTTTTAAAAATTTATAATTGTTGTAAATCAATATGGGTTCTACATAACAGTGATTGCAGCCCTAAACATAATGCAAGGAACATTCAAATAAAATTTCAACCAATATGCACACCATTTAGACCATGAATGATAAAAAACAAGCAAACTTCTTTCATAAAATAGAGCATACCACCTTTTTGCGTGTTTCGGGTTTTTTGAATATTTAATTGGGATTGTGTATCGACCAAATAGCCATGGATTTCAGTATAGGTCTTTAGCCTTCAGCCTCCTCAGCCTCTTGGAACAATCCGGTGCCTCCCGGACAAGCATCCATCACCCGATTCTCTTCTTGATTCTTGCCACATGAAGTGTCTCTATGTAAGAGAGAGAAAGAGGAGACAAAAAGACTGAATTCTGATCTCCACAACGATGCAGCCATTCCACGCACGGTCTAGAGCGATGAGGAGCAAAGATTGAATGCATCTCAGGCATGTAATCAGTTGGGGGGGTTGTTTGCAGGTGCCATAGGTCCCATCCTTCAATCATAAGAAAATGGCACCTTCATCTGCCTCACGCCGAAAAAATTCGCACCTCCCCCACAAATTCTTTTTTTTAAGGGGCCCCCAAGGAGTCCCCCAAAAGGCATGCCCTTTAGACTTTTTTAAGTCCTTTTCCACTTGGCCTTTGGCCCTTGGCCTCCCGGGCACTCCCTCTTCCGTGTCCGGTGTCCGAATTGAAGTTTGAAAAATCCTGGGTGTCTGCCTTGAAGTCCCACACTATTGGGCATCTCCTAGGGTCTCGTCTGACATGCCAAAAAACTATGAAAATTCACCAACTGTCGTCTAGTGGATATTTTAAGCACTTTTGAGCATTACCGCTTAAAATCATACTGATTGCCACCGCCGCCTTCAACGACGAAGTCTATTTTTTCCCTGAAATTTGGAATCTTTTGCTATTTTTAAGCACTTCTTGGAATAAAAAATCATATGTCAATAGTGCGAGTCTCTCTTCTCTCGGGTAGTTCACTATAGGTATACCCTCTATATCACGTTCATTCAAGGCCTATTTATAAATATCCTTATCTATGACATTTTTCTTAATAAAACATAACCTTTTTCTATTCAATTTGTAAGTAACCCCTTTAAATGGGACCCTTTTGTATGTAAAAAATGTGTAAAAATGATAATTTAAAAATCCCTTATGTTGAACTCACATGATACATACATATATTTATGAGTGATCTCCCCGAGTCTTTTCTCTTGCAATTTTTATGAGGAAAATAAGTTCTAATAGTGCACGGCACTCTTCTCTTGCAAAGCACTCTTCATTCTCATAGTGCAAGGCTCTCATCTCCCTCACGAATCCTCTTTCTTCTTGCTATTGATATCAAGGCTAGGCTAAGACGAGAAGAACAAACATACATTAGGGGCCCCTGAAGAGAAAACATCACAATGCTAATATTGGAACCCATGATGAAGAGTTAGCTATACTGCTAAACTAGTATAGACTATGATATTAACTATGCAACTAAAACATGTTATTAAAGTGAAATATGTTATGCGCTGGTTTTTTTTGCAATCTTGGAGTTTTAATTGTGGATCTCATAAATTCATCAACCTTGGATTGAAGATTGAAGATACTCAAGTAAGGGATGTCTTCTTCTACAAGCACGTTAAGAAAATGTATATGTAACTATAAGTGTGCACATAGTATTGAAGGTTGGCAATTAGTGAATCGAAGTACTTATTTTAGACACGCTAAAAATGACATGCTTGGGAGTACCCATTCTTCTCTAGAAAGATCACATTCTCGTGAACCAAGCGACTCAAATGTACAAGGAGATTATCTTGAGAACCGAAGGCATGAAGAATCATCTCCACTGCATGGTGAAACTAACATAGATGATTTGAATAGACGATGTATGTGGTATGATTTCCTTGCATATTTTCATGGTGGGAGGAGTGTTGGTGTAATGTGTCCACCTGTTATCATCAGGAGATGTCTTAGCAGTCCATCAGAAAAGATGTCTAGAAAGCTCCGGCCCCGCACTCCCATAGAATGCCACGGGGTTTGCAATCTAGGACTTTCCATGTCTGCCACGTAGTGGAAGTATTTTGGCCATTCCCATTTAGGACCGACCTAAATCAGGGTTTTCCCTAATGGTCATTTCCTAAACGGCAACTAGCATTGAAACCGAGCGAACTACTTTACGCAGAAACTCCAGGTTCGAAGTCGATTCACGCTGCACTTGGTTCAAGGAGAATGGAAAATGAGAGGGATGCAAGGCTCGACCTCTCTGCCATAAGGAATAGTCCCATTCCGTTCCTCTAAAACAACGTAAACCGGGATTACTGTTACTTAGACTCTAGGTCAGCACCCTTGCCGTTCATGTCCTTTGAAATGATTTTCTTGCTATCCATCATGATTGAGAAAAGTTCCCAACCAACCGAGACCACCCATCCATAGGACGGACCCATGGCCACATCCACCGTACTTTCCTCAGGTTGATTTAGTTATCTAATTACCTACCACATTTAGTTGGACATGCAACAATCAGCTTCCTTAATTAGCCCATTAGGCACTGGTTCCTTCACGTAATCGTAGCACTTGACATAGAAAAGCAATGTCAAACAAGCTTCTTTTCAACAGCTTATCATATTTATCTATGGAATACATTTATAACATCCAACCCGTAGGCTTATCCATAATCCGCCCAAAGGCTATCTAGCAATCCACAGGGATTTCTAATCCAAGATTTCGCCTATAGACTAGTATGCGGACCTCGAGATCCAATCCCGAGTCACGTTGGCCTCTTGTGCAGGGCTCGAAAGGCGAGGGATTTACGGCCAGAGCCCCCTCTGGCACCCAAGCGTCCTCCTGCTCCAAGTAGCGCTCAACGGAGAGACCTCTCATGGCGGGTTTGGTCCACCTTCCCGGCGCGGTTTACAACCCCCTTGGTTAGGGTCAAGCAGGCAGTCGGGGGTAAGTGAAGCTGCCTCTCTCTTCAGGCCTTCAACTTGAAGTATTAGAGATCTTTTCATCCTGTAGTTCTTTGAGCAAACAAAGAAAAACAGTGATCTTAAAACTGTTACAAGCACAATCATTTCCAGTGGTCGTTAATTTTGGCCAACACCGAAGGAGAGAATCTTTCTTTCCGAATGCATCCAGCATTCGATCCAAGATCAATTGTGACTTGGCAAGATTTCCAAGGGTTTGTTTATTAACCCTTATATCCTTGGGTTAGGGCCGTACCCTATTAACCCAACTTTAACCAATACTTTAAGTCCTATTAGTAGTAAATATGTTATTCCAATTTACTGATTGGTCCTTTGCTTCCAAGCAAATATCTAATCCCCTTATCTTGGTCACTTTTCCCAAGAAAGGTGCTATGTCAGGATGACTACTCATCCTCTTGCAAGAAAACTTGCGCAAGAATTTGCCAATCCTATTTCGAGGATTTGGCTATTGCCTTGTGATCAAATCACAAGATCATGCGACTCTGCAACTTGTTGCACAAGCATCGCATAAAAAATCATGGGACTATTTTACCCATCAAATGGCGTCTTCTAATCACGGAATCATGATTAGATAGGAACAGGGTTAGGGTGTCTTCATAACAATCCATTCCTGATTTCATTAGGCCGACATTGTCGGTCCTAAAGGTTCTAAATTCAAATCGATTTTCATCCTTTTAGCAAGCGATCCTTAGGGTAAAAACCCTAGATCGTTTCTCGCAAGTACGTCCTATTGTCCCTACATTTCATGAATGTGGGCAAGTCTTTAGGTATAAGAGTTTCAGCTTTCGCAATAAGAGTGATTAGGTCACCTCCTCAACGTGCTAAATCCCAGTTAGCACTTGGACTATGTTGCATCGATTTAACCATTCCTAACGAGTCCCTTGGGGTTTAGGTGTTTAGGTTAAACCAATTTACTTGTCTATTCTTGAAGATATTTATGATACCATTTTCGTAACTACATGATTTATTTCTTACGTTTGAGAAGATTGAGAAACCCTACCTTTCTCGTTAAAATCAAAGCGTAAGTTAAGTTATGCCATAATTTCTATTAATCCTTTTGTAACATTCAATCAAGATTCATGCTACTAAGCTTTAGGGTTTTATATTTGAACCATGCAACCTTTTCTAACAATTACGCAGCTGAAACTAGATTTATGCCAATTGCCTAGGGTTTAATCTTCTTCATGCAGTTCAAGAACCATTTCCATGCCTTGCAAATTCCTACGGATTATTGGCAACCTTCTTTAAAGGATCATTTCGAAGAAAGATGTTCAATAATGCGACATGCGACATTTTCCTTCCATGCATAATCAAAGTGTACTATCATTATTTTGGCTTGTAAAGATGGGCATTAGTTTAAGTTCGTTACTTTGCAATGCTTAAAAACCACCTACTCTAGGAATGCATAGAGATCTTATGTTCTTCTTTTTCATTCGTTTAATACAAATGACTGATTCCTTGATCGATGTTTATTTACTTTAATTTAGCCAAAGTATTTCAATCGAGCAAGTGCATCCTAATTTTTGTAAATGAATCATGCACAATTGAAATATCATGACGCAAAACAAAACTAGGAAGAAAACCTGAACTTGTGGTGAAATATCCACATGGATGCTAGGGGGCTTCCTTAGGGGGCTTTAGAAGCTTCCTAAGAAGCTTCGAAAGCTTCTGGGAATGTCCCAGAGATCCCACGTGGTGGGAGAGGAGATGATTAATTACTAGGGCTTGTAGGCGGCAGCAATGTGGACGGCGTTGGGGAGACCTTTGCTTCAGGCGGCGGCGCGGAAGCAGGTGGCGACTTTAGTCTCCCTCTCCACAGTAGCCTCTCTCGTTCTATCCCTCCTCCTTGCCCATCGTCCTGGCTCTCTCCCTCACAAGGTTTTTATAGGGAGAGGGAGAGGTACCTACCTCCCTCCACGCGGCCATTTGCATGGCCTTTACTCCTCCAACGAGCTCTAGTAAGGAGCCAGGTCATAGTGCCTTCCCTCCCTCTCCTCCAGCACGACAGTCAGCTGGGGGAAGAAGATGATAATTTTTTTTTAAAAAAAATGCCATAAATTTTCAAATTATTATCCTCATGACATCCTATTAAGAGGAGGTTCTTGTGAAGAACGCGTGTTTAGAAATCGGGAATGTTACATTCTCTCCCCCTTGGAGGAATCAAGATGTCCTCATCTCGAGATAAACTGGGGATAGTGATGATTGAGAGTGCTTTCATCTACCCAAGTGGCATCCTCCTCGGAATAATCTTTCCACTAGAGGAGGCATTCTCTCAAGGTTCTGGATCTCAGTTGTCTCTCCCTAACATCTAAGATCCTGTCAGGCCGTAGTTCAAGGACTCTTTGACTAGGGATTACAACTTGTTGGTCATCAAGTACATGGTTAGGATTAGGTACATACTTCTTCAATAGGCTGATATGGAATACATTATGAACGTTTAGGTTCTCAAGGAGTTGCAGTCTATAAGTATTAGATCCTAGGCACTTGAGAATCTGGTATGGTCCACAATACCTTGGACTTAGCTTCTTGCAATCTCCTAAGGATAGAGAACTCTTCTTAGGACGTACGCGAATGAAGACCATGTCTCCTTCCTCGAAGATTCTATCTTGATGCTTCAAATCCGCGTATGCCTTCTGTCTATCCTTGGTGGCTTGGATGTCCTGTCTTATTGACTTTATTTGATCATCCATCTCTTCCAACATCTGCCTTGAAGCTTCAACCCTCAAGGTTGGATCTGAGAAGTTTAGGGGACTTCGATAGTCATGACCATACAAAGCTTGAAAAGGGGTCATCTGAATGCTTTGTTGGTAAGAAGCATTGTAGGCAAATTCCACCAAAGGTAAGTATTGAATCCACCTTTTTGGTTCGCGATAGCAGTGTGCCCTTAACATATCCTCAATGACTTGATTTACTCGCTCTGTTTGGCCATGAGTTTGGGGATGGTAAGCTGTACTAAAACAGAGTTGAGTCCTAATGGCTTCAAAGATAGCTTTCCAAAAGTGTGATGTAAAGAGAGAATCAGGATCACTAATGATTCTTCTGGGTAGTCCATGTAGCTTGAATATCTCCTTCATAAACAACCTTGCAATGTCTGAGGCTTTATAGTTTGTCTTTACTGGAATAAGGTGTGCAACCTTAGTAAGCATGTCAACCACAAGCATGATGGAGTTGTATCCTCCCTGAACTTGGGGTAGGCTAACAACAAAGTCCATACTAATGAATTCTCATTTCATTTGGGGAATGTCGAGTGGTTGTAACTTTCCTGGCATCTTGACATGTTCGGCTTTGATATGTTGACAAGATAAAAACTCAGTGACATATTTGAGAATGTCACCTTTAAGCCTCTCCCAATGGTAGCTCTTCCTAACTACATTGAGAGTCTTGGCATAGCCAGGATGTCCTGAGAAAGGGGAATCATGAGCTTCCAATAATATCTTCTTCTTAAGTGACTAGCTTGTTGGTATACATACCCTCATTCTATAGTAGACAAGTCCACTATTGACAGAGAATTCATGATACTTAGCCTATAGCTTTTGGTCTTGATCCTTGATAGAGATCTCCCTTAGTATCTTTTGATAGGATGAATCATGGCATGCTTCTTCTCTAGCCAGCTCAAGTATTGGATTGTTTGGCATAGATACCTTTGTAGATAGAGATCTAGCTGTTGATGGATTTTGCAAGGTTAGTGAATTAAGGAATCCCTTGCGACTGAGTGCATCAGCAACTACATTCTCCTTTCCCGGTCGGTACTTGATTTCAAAGTCATACTCCTCTAGCACTTCAATCCACTGACGTTGCCACATGTTGAGCTCATTCTGGGTAAAGATCCACTTGAGACTCTTATGATCAGGCACTAGAGTAAACTTGTTACCCAACAGGTAGTGTCTCCAAAGATTTAGAGCGTGGATGACAGCTAACAATTATAGATTATGGGTAGCATAATTCTTCTCATGGCTCTTCAGTTTCCTTGAAGAGTATGCTGCAGGATGACCTTCTTGCATGAGCACACATCCTAAGGCAAGCGTGCTAGCATCAGTTACTACCTCGAACCCCTTACTGAGGTTTGGAAGTTTTAGGATAGGTGTTGATACCAAACTTTGCTTCAATCTCTCAAAATTGGTTTGTTCGGGAGTTGACCATGCAATGGAAGTTTGCCTCTTCAGTAAGTCCGTCAGAGGTGCTGCAATCAAAGCATAGTTTTTGATGAAGACCCTATACCATCCAGTCAATCCAAGAAAACTGTGTATTTCTTTGATAGTTGTTGGTATTGGCCATTCTAGCACATCTTTGACCTTGGCTGGGTCCACTGAGATTCCTTCCGCTGATACGATGAATCCCAGATATTCAATCTGACGTTTGAAGAATGCACACTTCTTCATCTTAGCATACAGCTTATGTGCCCTCATTGTCTCAAGGACAATCCGAAGTTGGGGTTCATGATCTTCTTCCTGTTTGGAATAGACTAAAGTGCCATCTAAGAAGACGAGTACGAAGTCATCAAGATATGGCCTAAAGATATCCTGCATTAACCTGTTGAAGGTGGCAGGCGCATTCTAAGGCCGAATGACATAACTAGGAACTCAAAGTGCCCATATCTTGTGTTGAAGCACTACAACAGAAACGAGGCATAGACGCGCATGTTAGATGCACAAAGTCGGGTGCGTCTATCATTGCGTCTATATGTGCATGTAAAAGAGCGTGTAAGCAGACGCAAATTTTGCGTCTATATATCCGCGTAAATAGACGCTAATATAGACACACTTTCAAACACGTAATTATTTAACCACCTGAAATTGGACTTAATATAATAAAAAAACAAGAGTTAATAATTATTTAATCACCTGAAATTGATTCTTGAGTATGCACATGTGTGCATGATAAAAACCATAGAATTAAGAATACACATTGAATCGTTGAAACACCATATTGGGGAATGTGGGAATTTCCCATAAGTTTGGGACACGTGGTTAAATCTTTGGATTTGTCATAACTTGAACACTATAACTCCAAATCAAGAGTTCTATAGCTAGATAGATTCCATTTTTCAAGCGTTTTCCAATGATAGTCACATCATATGGTTTTGAGAAACTTATGGGCATGTTATCTAGGTGCCACCTTTTTTGTATTCAAAAAATGGGAATTGGGAGATTCCCAAACTCACTAATATTGTGTTTTGAATAGAAAAACCAGAGTTAATAATTATTTTTGCATTGCTCTCTAATGAATAGCAGTTCCTCCAGTTGACAAGCTTGATATAAGTAATTAGCGGCAAGCGATAGAAACCTTATTATACAATTAGTAGCAATCATTGCAATATGTATCTCTCAATCTCTCTACTTGAAGATGATAAAAAATACTTCATTTTTATTATGGAAAATTCAATTTAGCTTTAAACTTGACTATTAATTATTGAGTATGCACGTGTTCGCATGATAAAAACCATAGAATTAAGAATACACATTGAATCATTAAGCAAATTAAGTATGTTACAATGAATGATCCATCTCATCTTCAATGAGATCAGCCCTTGCTAAACTATCTACTTCTAGGTCTATGTTACCAAGAGGTAACGAAACAAATAAGTCTATCCCACTATCAGATGTATTGCTATATTGCTCAATAACTTCATCAATGTCATCGACAATCACATTATTGTCTTCTTCTACATTTCCTTGAACATCCTCGCGAGGTTCATCTTGTACTATATCACGCATATCATCCATTATGGTGTCATCATGTACATCATCATTAATTGTTGGATTGTCATCTGCTATCTCTATGTCGGTAATTTTACCATATGTTGGTTTTGAACGATTAGATATAGGGATGACATACCACCATCGGTTATTGTTTACCATTGGATGATACACAACCTGTATTTGAAAAACAAAAAAAGCAAGAAAGTTAAATACTTATTATATTGTGTATATGTATCACATGTATACATAAAAAAATTAGCTTTTGCATATATACCTACTCGCATTGCTGAGGTAGTACTAATGTGTCATTCTTGTTTTGGTGAAATTTTGTAGAGTCAATGATTACAAAACCACTTGGATGACGTCTGATTGTGCAATGCTCACCATTTGTTACCACATCTCTAAACCACTTCACATCCAGTACATATATAAAGAATCGTCTTAAGTCAAGCTTCAAAATATCTTGGATCAAGCCACAATAACCTTCCATGGTACCATTGGCATCCTCGAAGTGAGCAAGGACACCACAATCTTGGGTATTTCTCTTTTCATCTATACGTTGAGTTCGAAGATGTTCACCCTCACACCAAATAGCATTGAATAATGTGCACTAGTAGTAAAAGATTAAGATCAAACATGTCAATTATTTATATAAAATATGACTTATAAAAACAAATTAATTGATAGTATGTCTCACCTTTGATAAGCAACCTCGTGTGTATTCCCACTCTTCTTGAGATATATTAATTTCCTCCTCTTTTTCCATTCTCTCAATTTCCTCATGTAACCAATCTATATCAATATGACGTGGGAGCGCATTTAGATAATCTGGAAATGAGACATTACGTCCATATTTGGTGTGAAATGCTTGTCTTTCGCTTTTTCTTCTTGCCCTTGCTTCATTATATAGTGTCACCCATTTGCTCATTACATCACTATTGAGCACACAAAAACTATTTAACTTACGAAGTTCTTCTTTTGTTAGCACTTTACTCATTCCTTTTCCTTGAGGTATTATAGAGGTCATCCTCAAGTCTTCATCATCTTTCCACAGTCGTGGTTGAGAGGGGTCCACTTCAGTAAGATATTCAGAGATATAAACAAGGGATGATTGCACTAACCAACCCTCAGCCATGCTTTCCTTAGGCCGTGCTTTTTGCCTCACAAAATCTTTCAAGGTTTTCATGAAGCGCTCAAGAAAAAACATTCACCTTGCATGAACTGTCCCACAAAGTGCGATCTCATCAATCAAATGTATGAGTAAATGTAATTGAGTAGTCAAAATGGATCGAGGAAATTTTTCCTCCACCAAACAAACCACCTCAACAGATAATAGTCGAGCATCTTGCAATGTGTTTGGATCAATTTCCTTCGAGCTCACGTATCTGTCAGGATGTATTTGAGAATTGTTTATTTTTGTGTAGAAATTCAAAGATATATAATGAAAAAATACAATGTATACACACCTCACAAGCTCTCCCATCTTGTAAATGATATCACGTACATCTTTGGATACACAATGGGATATGCTAGTAGGAAGTACGAACTGAATGTAAACAATATTCATAGATCAAATGATTAGCTGAGGAAAAAATCATCATACCCCAAAGTTTACACATAGTTACTCCGCTAATTACTATATTCATGGTTAGAGATACCCTTACTTAAATCATTATGTGCCAATCGTGGGACTTCAAACTAGATAGTTGCTCCACACCTCTTTTCTTTTTCTTTATGAAGGCTCCCTTGAGACATCTCATACATCCTGTGGGTGTTCGAAAGCTACATATTTGTTCCTTCACTATTTTTTCCTCATTCTTTTACAACATCCAAGGTGCATGGGGTAGCTCAATCTTTCCTCTGGGTCCAATGCGTGGCTAGGCTCGTCTCATGCGACCAATGTTATGTAAATCCTCCCTTATATTGACTGAATCACGAGCCCCTATCAAGTGATCCCATAATGTAGATACAAAATTTTTGAATATGTGCATGGGGTCCATCTTGAGAACAGTCCAGTACGAAAGACGAAAAAATATAGAGAACCTAACAAACAAACAATATATTATGTAAACGATTCATCATGCTAAATACTTTAAAGTCAATCGAGAGAAATTCTCTTACCGACTCATGTTGAGTGGAGGGTGGCTATCGGCATTAATCCATCTCTCCTTCCAATCTCGAATGGTTAGAGATTGTGGAGTCATTCCATTAGTAGGGAGAACATATTTGGGATGGTCAATAGGAAGAAATCGATGATGATTGTCGTAGATAACCTTCTTTAAACGTGCTGGCCTAGAGGAAACTAGAGAGGGACCGCAAATAGGACATGCATGATATCCTGATGTGGTTAAACCTGAACAAACAAGTGAATTAATAAAATGCAATTGATTCAAGTCTTGAATTTCAAATATAGAGTTATATACATGTACCTGAACACTCTCCGTATCCTGGAAAGTCATGCATGGTCCACAACAACATGGCCTTCAATGTGAAATCTCTAGAGGATACAGATGCGCTTGTATCTTGCACCTCAATACCTTCCAATAACATTTCTAACTCTTCAATCAAAGGCTCTAAGTTAATGTCTATGTTTTTTACCTTGTGCTTTCCAGGAATTAGAAGGGACAACATTACATGTCCCTTTTTAATTGCCACGGATGGAGGAATATTATAGTTCACCAATACCACTGGCCATACACTGTATGATGTGCTTTTGATGCCAAATGGATTGATTCCATCCATATCTAAACCAAATCTCAAATTTCTTGGCTCTTCTTTGAAAAGGGGCCACAAATTATCTATATGTTGCCATGCCGGTGTGTCTGCAGGGATCCTCCATTTTCCATCACTTGAAAGATGACTAGCATGCCATGACATGAGCTTTCCAATAGACTTACACTTGAACATAAGTTTTATACGTGGAACAATCGGAAAATGTTGCAAAATCTTACGAGTCACATCCATCGACTTCATCTCCACTTCGTATCTTGATTCGCCACAAACAGGACACTCTCGTGCGAACTCATGAATCCCACGAAATAAGACACAATCATTGACACATGCATGGATCTTGACATAATCGAGGCCTCCCAGAGATGTCAAGTAATGTCTTTCTTTCTCTCTCTTATTTGGAAATTTGTTTCCTTTTGGAAGCATTTGTGATAATAACCTACATATATTTTTAAAAGTGAGTTAAAAAGCCACCAACATATATTTCTATCTGATTTCAAAATAGAAGAATTAATATTATGATTCATAAGCCAAACTGAATTGATACCTACTTCAATAACGCATCCAAACTGACATTACTCCATCCATAAATTGTTTGCGAGTTAAGTATATCGAGGGACGCACGAAGAACGGAGTACGTACAACCTTCATACAACGGAGTAGATGACACTACATATAGTGGATCATCTGGCTTTGTAGAGTGACCTTCTCCCTGAACCAGTTGGGAAAATAGATGGTGTACCATGTTGTCCAAAATCTCATCCTCTACGACTTGATGGAGCATTTCGTGAGGGCTACTATCATGGTCGTCAGTCTCCACTCATCTCGAAGACTCTGCCTCCTCGCGTTGACATTTTGTAGCCTCTTGATGCCTGGGAGGGAGTATCTAAGGATGTGGCACCGCATCCTACTCAACCACAAAAGGGAGTTTCATGTGCGTTGATATATATTGAGTAACATAGACTAGCAATCTTAATGTTATAAAAAAACAATGAATACTGGTGATTTCTCTCGGTCCCATTCTCCATACATGCTGAGGTGTGACATTGCAACTCGACGTGCTTGAAAAATATACCCTCGACAACGATCACACATGCATTTAATTTTTTGTCGTAGCCATGCATCTCCATTATGAAGACGTAATGTTTCATCCTCACTTGAGGATGTGCTCGTTGACTCATCATCATGCACCCCACTAGGTGATGACGACGACATGATTAAACCTAATTCATGACAACATCAAAATATTTTTCATTCATATGTTTACATAAAAATTTCAAGCTGGCGTATAAATTATTCTAAGATCTCAATTATAAATACACAAAACTCATCATAAATACATTAAAACTTATTATAAGAATTCACTATCAAAACTTATCTTAAAAATAAAAAATTATGATAAAACCTAAATGCGCATCTATATCTGCATTTATATACGCGTCTAAATTTGTGTCTATTTGCGCGTCTAAGTTTGTATCTAGACGCGCGTTTACGTAAACTTAGACGCGCATATACACACCAAAATAGACGCACATGTCAAAATTCAAAACATACTTAAATCATTTCTTTTCAAACTGCGCCTTTCCTTTCCAGCGTTTTTTGCGGTATTGAAGCTTGAGTTTAGTCGACATGCAGACTCTTCATGCCTCACCTAGTCTCTTCATGCCTCACCTCCTCATGACTCACCTCTTCTTTCATTTCAAACACACAAGAGGGGAAAAAGGAAAGCCAAGGAGAGGAAGAAAGAGAGAACAAGAGAGAGGAGAACAAGAGGAAGAAGAAGCAAAGGGAAGAGACAACAAGCAGCAAGCAAGCATCAAGGGAAAGTAACTCACCAAGGAGAGGAAGAAGGAGAAGGAAGAAGTGCTACCACCTGCCACACCAAACACCCAAGGTGAGTCCTCTCTCTCTCTCTTTCTCTTTCTCTCTCTCTCTCTCTCTCTCTCTCTCTCTCTCTCTCTCTCTCTCTCTCTCTCTGTGTATTAGGATTTATGATTGCATTTTGTAAATCGTGAATGGTGGTCGTCGGACGGAAATTAGTCAACTGAGCGCGTCTGCCAGTGCGTCTACATTTCAGTGCAGACGCAGGGATAGATGCAAAGAAATGTTTTCTCTCATTGAGTCTGAGGCCGCGTCTCAGAGCGCGTGTATTCTGTGTCAAAGACACAAGAATATAGGCACTCAGCATAGAGGCTTTGACTTCAGAGTTGCATCTCCAGGCGCGTGTATTCTGCAGCCGATACGCGATGATACACGCGTGCACCAGAAGCATTGACCTAGAGATCGCATCTGATAGCGCGTCCATACTGCATCTCAGATGCGGATATAGACGTGCTCTGAACAGAGGGTTGACTTTAGGGACGTCTCTAAGAGTGCGTCTATGCTGCATTTGAGATGCGGTTATACACCCGCTAGCCAGCTCTGATAAAAAATAATTTCTATTGCCTAAACAATATATTTTTGCAATGATGAATGTGACCAATCCCATGTTTGTGTTTATAAGTTTTCTTCATTCATGATCAAATTTTTAGAAGATTTAGCCTTCCAACATAGTGAATTAGGTAGCATTATACTTTCGATACCATATTAAAGATTTTGGGAATCTTCCAAGCTCCACTTTCAAATAAGGAGTCAAGATTTGACCAAGTGGCTAAATCTTAACCCCATATTTGAGAGTGGGACTCCCAGAGATTTCTTATTTATGAGAAGCATTAGTACTTAGGTTTTATGCTCAATGTCTAAAGAAAGCTAGATTATTAGCACTTTCAAGTGCCATGAGCATCCATGTATTTTTTCTATGGGATTTCCACACCTTTGTTTCACTTAAATGGACCTTAGTAAGTGCTTGCAAAATACACTTGAAGAAAATGAAAATGTGTGAGCATCAAAAGCCTTCTCTTACATAATGATTCTAGGCTCACTGAATGATTTTTCATAATTAATGTTGGATTGGATCAAGGATTATGGCTCTTTGAAAATGTTTAGGTGTGGATGAAGGTAATATATGATTTTTTGTATGCAAACAAATTTGTCTTTTTCCTGTGTTCTTTTTGCAGATGTCGCATCCTGGTTCATCTAGCAATGACCCGGATTTGGATCGTATGAATGATACATTTGCCTTGTTCAGCAAGGGGGTCAATGCATTTTTTGGAGGTTTTCCTAGTAGGGAAGACTTCATGGGAGAGACGACCAGACACCTTGGCCGCTCTCCCATAGTAGATGATGTGTTCAACGTCATGTCTGGAATGCCTCTCACGTCTTTGCCTGGCACTACTTCCCAAACTCCAATTGCAGGTACTCCACATGCAGCACCTGTACATGCATCGGCTGAAGCACAAGCGTCAGCCGACGCACGTGCATCCAGCAAGGTAGAGGGTAGTTGACAGAGAGGGAGGAGGGAGAGTTGAGGGGGAGGACGAGGCTTGTGTGGGGGTTGCCTAGGAGGTGGCGAGCGATCACCCTCACCAGTAGATCACGTAGAGGAGCCTCTACGCCAGTACTATAGAGTTACAGATTCTGGTGGCATCTTCCATGATGATGAAGGAAGGGATGTAATGGCGTACATGAGGAGCGTCGTGGATGCGACGTATAAAGATTGTTTCATCTACTTCAAGAATCAGAAAAGCGGCTTGTGGCAGGAGGTGTTGAGGGAAGTCCATAGGAGATACCCAAATCCTGAGGGTCAGCGATTCTCGGATGATTGAGGACGCACAAAAGTGAGGGATTTGCTTCACAACAAAAGATCCCACCTCATGACACATGCGAGGGACTCACTGCGGAGACAAGAGGAGGGGTGTGGAGCCTATAGCCAACCACCTATGTGCCACTGCATAGAGTGGAAGAAAGCCAAGAAGAATGTAGCAAAGAAAGTGAAGAGTCGCTAGCACGCAGAGGCGTGACGCATCCAAATGGAAACCATGGGATCGTCGCATTACGGATCGGGTGGCAGAGAGTCGTGGGAGGCAGAGTTTGTAAGTATATTTTGATTTCTAGTTTTTTAAAATTTATATTTCTTTCAATTCTTTATATAATTTGTTCTAATACATTGTGTCTCATAATTGTTTGTATATATCATAATTGTTTTACAGACTACTATCGTTGGTAGGATACCTACTCCTAGAGAGGTAGGTTACCATCGAGGCCATAACCGCGCAGCCACATGGCTTCACTTCTATGAGGAGGGTCTCATCACTGAGGACCAATACAACTAGGCTATGAGGATTCGATAGCCAGAGGAGGTATGTTTTTCTTACTTTCCTATTAAAAGTATAGCTAATTATAACTTTTTCTCCACCATGTCTACGTAAGCAACCTTGATCTTTTGTGTGTGTAGGCGAACCCGGATGTGGAGCATAGCGAGGAGGGGGATAGCGATGCAAGTAGCCATGGTGGTGCTAGCGAAGATGTTTCTTCTTGAGGTTCATAGAGGAGCACCATAGCTCCTCTATGGCCTTGTTTTCTTATATATGTATTATCCATCTTTGAGCCTACTGCTTGCGGCCACGCTTTAGGTCAAAAGCACTTAAACTCCCCATGTAAATGCTTTTGATCTATAATGAATATATGGAATTTTATTTTCAATTCTTGTGCTTTTAGATCCAACCAAATGCTCTCAGGTTTTTTTTTTCCAATTCTGTTTTGCATGTCTATCTGCGCGTCTAAATTGTAGAAAACGCGTGTTTATAAGCATGTCTAAAATGCAGAGTACACGCAATTATACACGCGCTACATAATTCAAATTTAGAAAAAAAATTAAATATATTTTTTAAAAAAATGAGATTTTTTGTTTTCCGTTCGCATCTATGGGCACTTGTAAAAGCGTGTCTATGGGCGTGTCTATATGCCCGTCTAATTTGCCAGGTAGACGTACAAAATAAATTAAATAAATAACAATTTTGATTTTTTTATGCTTGTATTCACGCGTGTATATGTGCAGCGCGTCTATTTCTGCGTGTAAATTCCTTAATACATGCAATTATAGACGCGAATTTGTAGACGTGCAAATAGACGGGTGGGTAGACGCGCCCGTAAGATTTTCTATCAATTCAAAAATCACGTCTAAAAGTGCATCTAAGAGGCCTTTTTGTTGTAGTGAAGGCCGTCTTTGGGATATCTTCTTCCTTGATTGTTATTTGATAGTAACCAGACCTGAGATAAATCTTGGAGAATATCTTCGCACCCTGAAGACGATCAAGGAGCTCATCTATTCTAGGAATAGGTACTTGTTCTTCAAAGTTAATTGATTCAACCCTCTGTAATCAATACACAGTCGAAGCATTCCATCTTTCTTTTTATGGAACAATACTGGAGCTCCCCATGGTGAACTGCTAGGTTGGATGTAGCCCTGATCTAGCAGTTGCTTGAGTTGTTCCTTTAGCTCAATTGCTTCCGGGATGGACATTCTATAGGGTCCTTTTGCCATTGGCGCAGCTCCTAGTACTAGCTTGATCTCATGATCCACTTCTCTTTGAGGCGGGAGTTCTGTTAACTCTTCAGGAAATACGTCCGCGTATTCCTTTAGCCATGAAGGTCCTTCGCTAGACTCCTACTTCTGATCTAACTTGTTGAGCTTAATTAAGTAGACAGGTAGTCCTTTTCTGACTCCCTTTATAATCTGAGATGCTTTGGCCAATTGAATTTTTGGCACTCCAGCCTCACCTTGAGTTGTGACTAAATCCCCTTTAGAGTTCCGAAAGGAAATTTGACCCTTTCCACAATGAATGTGGGCGTCATTAGGTTTAAGCCAATCCATTCTGAGTAGACACTCATGGATGCCTAAGTTCATGACTCTGAATTTGACCGAAGTCGTCTTTCTACCCAGAAAGAATTCCACCTTAGTAGTTTTCCTGGTACAAGTGACTTCAGGACCATTTGCTAATTCCACAAGCAAGGTAGGTGCTTCTACTGTGGCTATTCTAATCTTTTTGCACAAGTCAGTGAGATAAAGGAATGTGTACTGCCACAATCAATCAAGGTTTTGAAACCTTTACCTTGGTAGTCCGACGGTGTCTGAGTCACCGAGAACTGGCGATTCAGTCCTTTCTTGTGAAGAGCGGCATGGACTGTCCCCCTTTCAAACTCTTCTTCCATGGTCGGATATTCTTCTTCTTTTCACATTTGCCTATTGGCAACACAAGCGGTTCTTCCTATGCCTCGGGTAGTGGCTCCCTGACCACGGCCAGTTCCTTGAAAAGGTGCTTGGCGATGTCCTCCTCCAAGCTTGGGACATCGCCTCTTGAAATGTCCTGGCTCGTTGCAGTGGAAACAACAGAAGTTTCCATCATTGCTTTGAGAAGGGACAAAATTGTTGACATTATTAGTCCTTGCTTTCTTTCTTTGTCCCTGATTCTGACCTTGAACTCTCTTCTTTTGAGGCCTATATGCTCCTCTGTTCGGGTCATTATAAGATCAAGATTTGTTACCTCTTGGTCTAGTCTCCACCTCCTGAATTATAGGCACAGCTCGAATGAGTGCATCCTGAAGATCTGATGGGCGCGATTCGAGGCCCGTATTCATTGGTGGGTTTAAACCAGCACAAAATTTTGACACCTGCTGTGTCATGTCCATCTGTGGCGCATACTTAAGAAGTGAGACGAATCTAGAGTAGTATGCGTCAAGAGTGAATCCCAACTGTTTTAGCTCGTAGAACTCATTCATTTTCTACGTGCGATACGCAGGTGGTAAGTATCTTCCCTGCACGGCTTTCTTCAGCTTCTCCCAGGTAACAGATCCTTCCGCGATCCCCTGATCTCTACACCATTGCTTCCACCAAAAGCCTGGTTTCGCCGGTGAGCTTCAACTTCGCGAGCATAGCTTGGTTGGTGGGTGCAGTACTGGCTGCTTCAAAGTAATCCTCCATGGATTCAATCCAAATTTCAGTATTTGCTTGGATGGACCTGCCTCTCCCATCAAATTTGGGCGGCTTAATCTGCTTGAGAAGAAACTTCTTCTCCTGGATTACAACAATACTTGATGTAGGAGGCGAAGTGGGAATCTATACCTGGGGTTGTGCCTGGATAAAGATTTCTTAACGTTATTACTCGTTAATCATTACGATTTATATTTCAACTCCATTTTAGCTATCAACCAAGCAATCCAACCACTTAACTTCTTATTAATTCTCATCGACAAAACAGACATTGATAAAAAGAAGTCTTATTGCGTTCATATGGCATAGCCCTTTTGGAGTGTAATGTTTCCAGAGGTGATAGAGCAATTGTTTACATTTAGTTTGAGGAGAATAATGTTGTATTACATTTATCCACGGGAACTGGATAATAGTATGGTTTCGGGTCATGGATCTTCAGGAATCGGTAAGTCATTGGAAGATCAGGGTATCCTTTTCTTTGGAACCCATTCTTCTCATAGCGCCCCAACACTTTGATCTTGTCGGCGGGGATTACAAGGGTCACTTCCTCATATACATATGAGTTCAGCTCATATGTATATGAGCTCAACCCTCTGACCTCGAATATGTAAAGTTGAGTTTACGTGAGCCTCCACAAAAATGAACAACTTCACAACTTTTAGGTCTTCCAACCACTTGATCCTCTTTAGGTTGGTTTGAAGGTATGCAAACCGGTGGGCAGCTATATAGTAGATTCCTGAGGCGCCCATCCATCTTCATTCCATCTACAAAGGTGATGGATTATAGATATGCTCTAGGATGTTCATCATCTCAACCCTTTGTCGATAATCCGGGGAATGCATCGCAGTCATAAACATGACTCGGAACACTAAGAACCTATTCCATGCTTCATAATTCTGCAAGATAGCATTAAAAGTAAGGAAATGTTTGGAACACAACATTTTCTTTACTTCTTTTTATTAAGATTTCTGAAAAACAAATCCTTCATTGGTTCGCTCTGATACCAAATATAATGTGTCTACCTATTATCATCAAGACACGTCTTAGCCGTCCATCGGAAAAGATATCTAGAAAGCTCCGCCCGGCACTCCCATGGAATGTCACAGGGTTTGCGATCTAGGACTTTCCGCGTCTGCCATGTAGCGGAAGTATTCTAGCCGTTCTCACATAGGACCGACCTGAATCAGGGTTTTTCCTAATGGTCATTTCTTAAATGGAAACTAGCGTCGAACCGGAGCGAACTACTTTATGCAAAAACGCTAGGTCCGAAGCGGATTCACGTTGCACTTGGTTCAAGGAGAATGGAAAATGAGAGGGATGCAAGGCTCGACCTCTCTACCATAAGGCATAGTCCCATTCCATTCCCCTAAAACAGCGCAAACCGGGATTATTGTTACTTAGACTCTAGGTCAGTGCCCTTTCCGTTCATGTCCTTTGAAATTATTTTCTTGCTCTCCATCATGATTGAGAAAAGTTCTCGGCCAATCGGGACCACCCATCCGTAGGACAGACCCATGGCCACATCCACCGCACTTTCCTCAGGTTGTTTTAGTTATCTAATTACCTACCACATTTAGTTGGACATGCATCAATTAGCTTCCTTAATTAGCCCGTTAGGCACAAGTTCCTTCACATAATCGTAGCACTTGACATAGAAAAGCAATGTCAAACAAGTTCCTTTTCAATAGCTTATCATATTTATATTTGGAATACATTTATAACATCCAGCACGTAGGCTTATCCATAATCCGCCCAAAGGCTATCCAGCAATCCACATGGATTTCTAATCTAAGATTTCGCCTGTAGACTAGTATGCGGACCTCGAGATCCAATCCCGAGTCACGTTGGCCTCTTGTGCAGAGCTCGAAAGGTGAGGGATTTACGGCCAGAGCCCCCTCTGGCACCCAAGCGTCCTCCTGCTCCAAGTAGCGCTCAACGGAGAGACCTCTCGCAGCGGGTTCGATCCACCTTCCCGGTGCGATTCACAACCCCCTTGGTTAAGGTCAGGTAGGCAGTCGGGGGTAACTGAAGTTGCCTCTCCCTTCAGGCCTTCAACCTGAAGCATTAGATATCTTTTCATCCTTTAGTTCTTTGAGCAAACAAAGCAAAACAGTGCTCTTAAAACTGTTACAAGCACAATCATTTCTAGTGGTTGTTAATTTTGGCCAACTGCTAAGGAGTGAATCCTTCTTTCCGAATGCATCCAACACTCGATCCGGGATCAATTGCGACTTGGTAAGATTCCCAAGGGTTTGTTTATTAACCCTTATATCCTTGAGTTAGGACCGTACCCTATTAACCCAACTTTAACCAATACTTTAATTTCTATTAGCAGTAAATATGTTATTCCAATTTACTGATTGATCCTTTGCTTCCAAGAAAATATCTCATCCCCTTATCTTGGTCACTTTTCCCAAGAAAGGTGCTATGTCAGGATGACTACTCATCCTCTTGCAAGAAAACTTGCGCAATAATCTGCCAATCCTATTCCAAGGATTTGGCTATTCCCTTGTGATCAAATCACAAGATCATGCGACTCTGCAACATGTTGCACAAGCGTCACATAAAAAATCATGGGACTATTTTACCCATTGAATGGCGTCTTCTAATCACGGAATCATGATTAGATAGGAACAGGGTTAGCGTGTCTTCATAACAGTCCGTTCCTAATTTCACTAGGCCGACATTGTTGGCCCTAGAGGTTCTAAATTCAAATCAATTTTCATCCTTTTAGCGAGTGATCCTTAGGGTAAAAACCGTAGATTGTTTCTCACAAGTACGTCCTACTGTCCCTACATTTCGTGAATGTGGGCAAGTCTTTAGGTATACGAGTTTAAGCTTTGGCAATAAGAGCAATTAGGTCATGTCCTCAACGTGCTAGATCCCAGTTAGCACTTTGGATATGTTGCATTGATTTAACCATTCCTAACGAGTCCCTCGGGGTTTAGGTGTTTAGGTTAAACCAATTTACTTGTCTATTCTTGAAGATATTTACGATACCATTTTCGTAACTACATGATTTATTTCTTACGTTTGAGTAGATTCACAAACCCTACCTTTCTGGTTAAAAGTGTGAGTTAACTTATGGCATAATTTCTATTAATCCTTCTGTAACATGCAATCAAGATTCATGCTACTAAGCTTTAGGGTTTCATGTTTGAACCATGCAACCTTTTCTAACAACTACGCAGTTGAAACGAGATTTATGCCAATTGCATAGGGTTTAATCTTCTTCATGCAGTTCAAGAACCATTTCCATGCCTTGCAAATTCCTACGGATTATTAGCAACCTTCTTTAAAGGATTATTTCGAAGAAAGATGTTGAATAATGCGATATGCGACTTATTCCTTCCATGCATAATCGAAGTGTACTATCATTATTTTGGCTTGTAAAGATGGGCATTAGTTAGTCTAAGTTCGTTACTTTGCAATGCTTAAAAACCACGTGCTAGGAATGCATAGAGATCTTATGCTCTTCTTTTTCATTCGTTTAATAGAAATGACTGATTTCTTGATCGATGTTTATTTACTTTAATTTAGCTAAAGTATTTCAATCAAAAAAGTGCATCCTAATTTTTGTAAATGAATCATGCACAATTGAAATATTACAACGTAAAACAAAACTAGGAAGAAAACTTGGACTTGTGGTGAAATATCCACATGGATGCTAGGAGATGATCCTCCTGGGTTTGCGTCTTGTGCCTTCGTAGGAGCCATCGCGAATTCGGCCTTTCTGCCTTGGACGTAGATTTATGATCTTGGCCGTATCCTTCGCACACGAAACTCTCTTTGTGATTCGGCTTCCTTGATCAATTTCACTGTCTTTTAAAACCGAGCTTTAGAAGGCGTGGAACTTGCGAGGGAATGGGTGCTTAAATCTCGGTGGGGAGGGGGGGGATACAAAACCCACTTAGAGAAGGCTTGTGGAAGCCCATAAGCAGGGGGCTTCCTTAGGGGGCTTTAGAAGCTTCCAAAAGCTTCTGGGAATGTCTCGGAGATCTCAGGTGGTGGGAGAGGAGATGATTAATTAATAGGGCTTGTAGGCGGCAACAATGTGGACGGCGCTAGGGTGACCTCTGCTTCAGGCGGCGGCGCGGAAGCAGTAACAACTGGTGGCTTTAATCTCCCTCTCCACAGCAGTGTCTCGTTCTATCCCTCCTCCCTGCCCATCGTCCTGGCTCTCTCCCTCACAAGGTTTTTATAGGGAGAGGGAGAGGTACCTCCCTCCCTCCACGCAGCCATTTGCATGGCCTTCACTCCTCCAACAAGCTCTGGCAAGGAGCTAGGTCATAGCACCTTCCCTCCCTCTCCTCCAATATGACAGTTGGCTGGGGAAGGAGATGATAATTTTTTTAAAAAAAAATTGTCATAAATTTTCGAATTATTATCCTCATGACCTCCTATTAAGAGGAGGTTCTTTTGAAGAACGCGTGTTTAGAAATCCGGAATGTTATAGTTGGTCCACAATCTTTTCTTAGGCACCAAGAGTTGAAGGCCAAATATGATGCACTAAGTATGCAAATTGGTCTTACTCCTTCTAATGAAAGGCAACATGAACGGTAATGATCAAACTATCAATAGTTCTATAAGTCCTCCCTTCGTTGATGACAACAACTCAATCAACCATGCTAAGTCTCCTTAAATAGATCCTTCTATACAAAATCACATATCTATTACTGGGCCATCATTATATCAACAAACTATACAAAAAATAATTGAGCTTCAAGCTCTTTGGGATGATGTAACATCCCCCCTGTACCTTCCCCATAAGAACCCCCCCTTAAAATATTTAAATTTAGCACAATTTTTTTTACTCCCTCTCTCTCTCCTCGCCGACAGTATGTCAGGGAGAGAGAGAGAGAGAGAGAGAGAGAGAGTGTGTGTGTGTGTGTGAAGAGGGTGAAAGGGGGGGCATGTAGCCCCCCAGGTGGAGGGTGGTGGCCATTAATGGCTGTCTCCCTCCCCTTGTGAAGCCTCCTCCCCACCATATAAGGAAGCCCCCGCCCTCCCCCCTAGGGGTCGTCGTCAGCTGCAGTGCCCCCCTCCCTCGTTGCTAGGTAGCAACCCCCCCCCCCCCCCCCCCCCCCCGTGATCATCGCTAAAAGAGAGAGAGAGAGTGTGTGTGTGTGTGTGTGTGAGCGAGCGAGCGAGCGAGCGAGAGAGAGAGAGAGAGAGAGAGAGAGAGAGAGAGAGAGAGAGAGAGAGAGAGGTTTCTTCTTTCCCCCTCTTATAGGGAGGTCACACACCCCTCAACATTTTCGAAAATACACCCCTCCCCTTCATTATCTTTTCTCCACTCAAGGAGAGGTGGTGAGAATTTTGCATAGGAGAGTGCGAGAATTCTATCTCTCATACATGCATCTTCGAGTATGGCCCCGAAGCATAGTTCCGCAAGGATGGCCAGAAACCCTGCAAGTGTGGATGGAGGTTCGAAACAAGGTGGCACCGCAACCGCGAATGGTTCATCAGGCATCAATACCACTAGAATCAAGACATCACTCCAAACCCAGGTTGCTCTTTTATTAAATCATAGGTTACAACTATCACGGTGAAAAAATCATATTTACATGCATCACATTAATTTGGTATTTGATAATTTCCTAGGTATGAACTTAGTTGTGATGTATGTAATGAGCAAGATAATTTTCGTTGTAAGATAACATCATAACATGTAAAATTAATTAGATAATTGCATCGTAAATTACCAAAAATGTCTTGCAAGAATTCTTGCATAAAGTGCATTGCTCCTTGCACTAGTTCTTGCTTAAAATGCATTTCAGAGGACATTGAAAGAAACAAAGAGCATCTCCATATCGCGAGATATATTCTAAGGTACATGTAATAAGCTGCAGAAAAGATTAAAGTGCAACTAGACTCATACAATAATTACATAAAGTTATAAAGATCAGATCATTCAAGAAGGTTATAGATCATGTAAATATTTACATAGAGGATAATGTTAAGATTGCATGCATAGAAAGTACTTTCGCATGTGTGGCATAAAATATCGTATGGATTATATCAAAATTGTAAGCATTGAATTGAAGGCATGGCATTACGTTGCGCGCATTAAAGTTGTTTGAAAAATTCAACGTTGTTTGTAATCTACCAAATGGGATTGAGATCCATGATTCCCATGTCAAAGTCCTTGGTGACTTCAAGAGGGATAGGTAAAAGCTTAGCGCATGTGAGTAATTTAAGAGGGCTTAAGGAGATTATACTTAAGACAAAGTAGGAACTGTTCTAAATAGAACCATCTTGATCAACCATGGTCAAGGGGATAGACAATCTTGATCAATTAAAATCAAAGATAAAGGTACATAGGTACTTTGAGGGATCTAGGAGATAACCAGCAAGTTGACCAACCGAGGACAATGGGGTTTTCCATGATCTATGTTACAAGGAGACCTAAGGTAAGGATAATTAAGGTCGATAGGGTACAAACCCTAATCCGAAGGAAAAGGGAAAACAAGCAACCTAGCTTGCCAAGCCCCTAGAATCTCGCCAAGTCGTGAACGACCCAGGACCAAATGCTGGGAGCATTCGGGAAGAAGGAATCACACCTTAGCAGTTGATCGTACAAACGACCTCTAAGATGATCGTGATTGTACACTTAGGTACATTGTTTGAACTTCTTTGCTCAAGGAACTAAGTCAAGGAAAAACACTTAATGCTTCAGGTTAAAATCCTGGAGGGAGAGGCAGGTTCAGTTACCTCCGACTGCCTGTCTGGCCCTATCCAAGGGGCTTGTTCCCGGGGATATGGACTGAACCCGCTGCGAGAGGTCTCTCCGTGGGTGTTGCTTGGAGCGGGAGGACACTTGGGTGCCAGGGGAGGCTCTATCTGTAAATTCCTTGCCTTCGAATCCCACACAAGAGGCCTACATTACTCTAGATGGGATCTCTAGGCTCGTATACTAGTCTACGGGGAAACTTGGAGCAGGAATCCCGTTGATTGCTGGGATAGCCTTCAGGCATGATACTTGATATATTTCACGACTATGATAAATAAAGATCAGATATTTGAAAAATGAACTTTCTTGACATTGTTTTTGTGTCAGTGCCTAAGTTACGTGAAGGAACTTGTGTTTAAATTGATTAATTAAGGAAGCTTCTTTTGCATGTCAAACATAATGTGGTAGGTAATTAGATAACTAAGCAAATCGAGGAAAGTGCAGTGGACATGACTTGGGTCCGTCCTACAAAATGGTGGTCCCAGTTAGCTTGGAACGTTTCTCAAAAGACATGATAACAAAACTGTGAAGACCTAGAGTCGATAGAGTTAGAATCCTGATTTATGTTGTTTTAGGGGAGCGAAATGGGACTATGCCTTATGGGCAGAGAGGTTGAGCTTTGCATCCCTCTCGTTTCCCATTCTCCAGGAACCAAGTGCAGCATAAATCCTCTTTGACTCTGTTGTTCCTACGCAAAGTCGTTCATCTGAAGCTTGACGCTAGCTACTTCCCTAGAGACTTTTCTGATAGGAAAGAAGCCCTGACTTCCGGTCAGTCCTAAGTGGGAACGGCCGGATTCTTCCGCTCAGGGAAGAGTAAGGAAGACCTAGATCGCAAACCCTGTGACATTCCTTGTGAGTGCCACGTGGTGCTTCCTAGACTATCTTCCCGATGGGCTGCTAAGTCTTGTCCCACAAGTGGACAAGCAGACACATTACATTTGGTATCAGAGCAAATCAACGAGATCTAAAGATTACAAGGGAATTTAATGGAGGAAAATAAAGGGAATAAGGGAATAAAGAGGGGAAGGTGAGTAGAATAGAGCAGTGTTTTCTATTGAAAACATTTCTTTACTCACTCATGGATGCTGGGTTGCAAAGTCACGAAGCATGGAGAAAGTTCTTGGTGTTCCATGTTATGTTCATGACTACAATGCACGCTTTCGATTATCGCCAGAGGCTTGGCATGATGAATATTCTCGACCGCATCTATAATCCTTCGCCTCTGTATGCGGAGCGGAGATGGACGGGAGACTCATGAATATATTACATAGCAGCCCACCGACTCACGTACCTTCAGACCAACTTGAAGAGAATCAAGTGGATGGAGGATTTAAAGATCATGAAGATGTTCATCTTTGTCGAAGCTCGTGTAAACGCAACTTTGCATGTTAGTGGTCGGCAAGTCAAGCAGAACAAGTATGTCTATGAAGAAGTGACCCGGGTGATCTCTGCAGAATCAAAGTGTTAGGGTGCTATGAGAAGAACAGGTATCAAAGGAAGGGATACCTCAAGCTTCCTATGACTTACCATTTCCTGAAAATCCATGACTCCAGTCCATATTATTATTCCGTCCCTGTAGCCGATTGTAGCACAATCCTATTTTTCCCAAACTGATGTATCAATTAGCCTGTCCTACTTATCCAAAATAAATGTACTCAAGGGGTTATGCCTTTATGAATAAATAAGACTTTTTACAATTATCTATCTTGATCATAAATGTTAACTCAGGTGTTAAGTGATTAAATCACTTGGCTAAAAAGCTATGCTAGTCATATTAACCTAATATGGGAATGTATGATAAGATGTTAACATAAAGAATATTATTGTTCAGACACAACCCCCAAGTGCAAGTTCCAAATCTATCTCCTACACTAAGTCCAGCTGTGGCTCAAGAAAAGAAATTCCTTCTCAAACAAATTAAGCCACCCGAGTTTGATGGCAAGGGAAGGACTATTGAAGCCAATGCCGAGATCTGGATTGAGTCCATGGAGGACTATTTAGAGGCAGCAGGAACTGCACCTGCTAACCAAGCCATGCTCGCCAAACTTAAGCTTACAAGTGAAGCGAGACTTTGGTGGAAACTGTGGTACAGAGACCAAGTGATCTCGGAGGGGTTAGTCACTTGGGATAAGCTTAAGGAAGCTGTGCGAGGGAGGTATCTGCCACCTGCCTACCACACACAAAAGATGAATGAATTCTATGACTTGAAGCAGCTAAGATTATCCCTGGAAGCATATTATTTGAAGTTCATTTCACTCCTAAAGTATGCGCCTCCAATGGATATGACACAACAGGTATCAAAATTCTTTGTTGGGTTGAATCCACCCATAAACACTCGATTGGAATCAATGCGTCCAATGAACCTACAAGACGCACTCATTCAAGCTGCTCCAATAATACAGGAGGTGTAGACCAAATAAAGGAACAACATGATTTGGCCTTACAAAGATCAGAATAAGGGTATGTTTAAGGCTTAGACTAAGAGAGCACAGGGTCAGAATCAGGGTCAGAGAAAGAAAGCTAGAGTCAATACTGTTTACAATCTTGTTCCAACACAAATCAATGATCGCAACCCACGTTGCTTCCATTGCAACGAGTCAGGACACTTCAAGAGGGAGTGCCCCAAGCTTGGCAGAGGACATCACTAGGGGCAATTCCAAGGTCAAAATAGAGCTGCTCATGGCCAAGGAACCACCGTTATGGCCAGAGGGAGGACCTCCAGTGTTTCCACCAAGGAGCTGGACAATGAAGAAGATCCATCCATGGATGCTGACATTGAGAGGGCAATGGTTCACACCACTCTTCACAAGAAGGGTCCAAATTGCCAATTCTCGGTGATTCAAACTCCATCTGAATATCAAGGTAAAAGCTTCAAAACCTTGATTGACTGTGGCAGTACACATTCCTTCATTTCACCAATCTGTGCAAAAGGATTAGGGATAACCACAATAGATGCACAAACTTTACTTGTGGATTTATCAAATGGTCATGAAGTCACTTGTACTAGGCAAACTACTAAGGTGAAATTCCTACTGGAACTTCTGTGAGATTCAGGGTAATGAACCTAGGTATCCGCAAATGTTTACTCGGAATGGATTGGCTAATACCCAATGATGCTCATATCCACTGTGGGAAGGGCCAAGTCTCCTTGCGAAATTCTGAAGGGGAACTAGTCATGACTCAAGGCGAGGTCGGTAAACCAAAAATACAGTTGGCAAAGGCAACACAGATAATAAAGGGTGTTCAAAAGGGTCTATCTATCTATCTAATTAAAATAAATGAGCTAGATCAGAATCAAGAATCCGGAGAAGAACCTTCATGGTTAAAGGAATACGCAGACGTATTTCCTGAAGATCTGACAAAACTCCCTCCCCAAAGGGAAGTAGACTACGAAATCAAACTTGTGCCAGGAGCTACACCGGTCACAAAGAGGCCATATAAGATGTCCATCCCGAAAGCTATCGAACTGAAAGAGCAACTCAAGAAATTGTTAGATCAAGGCTATATCCAACCTAGCAATTCTCCATGGGGAGCTCCAGTGTTGTTCCAAAAAAGGAAAGATGGAACGCTTCGCCTATGCATTGACTCCAGAGGGTTGAATCAAGCAACCATAAAAAATAAATACCCCATTCCAAGAATAGATGAATTACTTGACCATATTCAAGCGGCAAAGATCTTCTCAAAGATAGATCCTAGGTCTTGATATTATCAGATAAGGATCAAGGAAGAAGATATTCCGAAGAGTGCATTTAGTACAAGGTATGGACACTTAGAATTCCTAGTGATGTCATTTGGATTGACGAATGCTCCTGCTACCTTCAACATGTTAATGCAGGATATCTTTATGACTTCGTACTCATCTTTTTTGACGATACTCTAGTCTACTCAAAACAAAGAAAGGATCATGAACCCCAGCTTCACATTGTTCTTGAAACGATGAGACCACATAAGCTTTATGCCAAGAAGAAGAAGGGCACATTTTTCAAGCGACAGATTGAATATCTGGGATTCATTGTTTCAGCAGAAGGAATTTCACTAGATCCAGCTAAGGTCAGAGACGTTCTCGAATGGCCAACACCAACTTCTATCAAAGAAATACGTAGTTTTCTTGGGTTGACAGGGTGGTACAGGATTTTCATCAAAGATTATGCTTTAATTGCAGCCCCTCTAGCTGATCTACTAAAGAAGCAAGTAGCAATTGTATGGTCACCTGTTGAATATACCAGCTTTGACACACTAAAGCAAAGCTTAGTATCAGCACCCATTCTGAAACTTCATGATCTTAGTAAGGAGTTTGAAGTGGTAATTGTTGCTAGTGCACTTGCTTTAGGATGTGTAATTATGCAAGAAGGCCATCCCGTAGCATATTCTTCAAGAAAATTGAAGAGCCATGAAAGGAATTATGCTACCCACGACCTAGAGTTGTTGGCTGTCATCCATGCTCTCAAACTTTGGAGACATTACTTGCTAGGTAACAAATTTTCCTTAGTAATGGACCACAAGAGTCTTAAATGGATTTTCACTCTGAACGAGCTCAATATGAGGCAACGTCGATGGATCGAAGTGCTGGAAGAATATGATTTTGAAATCAAATTTAGAACTGGAAAAGAGAATGTATTTGCCGATGCACTGAGCCGCAAGGCATTTCTAAATTTTCTTATTTTGCAAGATCCATCAATAGCAAGGTCTCTAGCCACAAAGGTATCAATGCCAAACAACCCGATTCTTGAGCTAGCAAAAGAGGGGGCATATCATGACCGAGTCTATCAAAAAATGCTAAGGGAGATCCCCATCAAGGATCAAGCCCCGAAGCTAAAGACGAAGTATCAAGAATTCTCCATCAGTAGTGGACTTGTCTACTTTAGGGCAAGATTATGTATCCTTGCAAGCCAAACTCTCAAGCAGAAGATACTTTGGGAAGCCCATGACTCCCCTTTCTCAGGACATCCTTGTTATGCCAAGACCCTTAATACGGTCAGAAAGAGCTATTATTAGGAAAGGCTCAAGGGAGACGTACTCAAATATGTCACGGAATGTTTGTCTTGTCAACGCATTAAGGCAGAACATGTTAAAATGCCTGGAAAATTGCAACCACTTGACATTCCTCAAATGAAATGGGATTCATTAGTATGGACTTTATTATTAACTTACCCCAAGATCAGGGAGGATATAACTCTATTATGGTTGTAGTAGATACGCTCACCAAGGTCGCACATTTCATCCCTGTCAACACAAACTATAAAGCTTCAAATATCGCAAGATTATTCATCAAGGAAATATTCAAACTTCATGGGCTACTCAGAAAAATCATTAGTGATCGTGACTCTCTCTTCACATCACACTTCTGGAGGGCTATCTTTGAGGCTATTGGAACTCAACTCTGTTTCAATATAGCTTACCATCCCCAAACAGATGGTCAAATAGAACGAGTCAATCAAGTCATTGAAGATATGGTTAGGGCATACTGCTGTTGTGAACCCAAAAAGTGGATTCAATTCTTACCACTGGTTGAGTTCGCCTACAATGCTTCTTACCAACAGAGTATTCAGAGGACCCCTTTCCAAGCATTGTATGGGCATGATTGTCATACCCCTTTGAACTTCTGAGATCCAACTTTGAGGGTAGAAGGTTCAAGGCAGATGCTGGAAGACATGGATGATCAAATCAAATCAATAAGACAAGGCATTCAAGCTGCCAATGATAGACAGAAGGCTTACGCTGACTTGAAATGGCAAGAGAGATCCTTCGTCGAAGGTGATATGGTCTTCATCTGTGTACGTCCTAAAAAGAGTTCATTGTCCTTGGGAGAGTACAAGAAGCTAAGTCTGAGGTATTGTTGACCTTATAAGATCACCAAGTGCCTAGGTCCTAATGCTTACAGACTACAACTGCTCGCAACTCTAAAGATTCATAATGTATTCCACATTATCCTATTGAAATATCTACCTAATCTGAATCATGTACTTGATGATCAACATATTGTAATGTCTAGCCAAGGAGTCCTTGAGCTATGACCTGATAGAATCCTAGATATTAGGGAGAGGCATTTGAGATCAAGGACCTTGAGAGAATACCTCATCCAGTGGAAAGATTATCCCGAAGAGGATGCCACGTGGATGGATGAAAATACTCTCAACCAACATTATCCCCAGATCTTCTCGAGATGAGGACATCTCGATTCCTCTAAGAGGGAGAGGATGTAACATCCCCCCCATACCTTCCCCATAAGAACCCCCCCTTAAAATTTTTAAATTTAACACAAATTTTTTTACTTCCCCTCTCTCTCCCCACCGACAACAATTCGGTGAGAGAGAGAGAGAGAGAGGGAGTGAGAAAAGTGAAAGGGGGCATGCATCCCCCTAGGTGGAGGGTGGTGGCTGTTAACGGTCATCTCCCTCCCCTCGTGAAGCCCTCCTCCCCACCATATAAGGAAGCCCCCCCCTCCCCCCTCGGGGCCGTTGTCAACATGCAGCGCCTCTCTCCCTCGTCACCAGGCAGCAACCCCTCTCCCCCCCCGCCCTGTGATCATCGCAAAGAGAGAGAGAGAGAGAGAGAGAGAGAGAGAGAGAGAGAGAGAGAGAGAGAGAGAGAGAAGTTTCTTCTTTCCCCCTCTTAAAGGGAGGTCACACACCCCTCAACATTTCCAAAAATACACCCCTCCCCTTCATTATCTTTTCTCCACTCAAGGAGATGCATCGAGAATTTTTCATAGGAGAGTGCAAGAATTCTATCTCTTGTACACGCGTCTTCGAGTATGGCTCCGAAGCATAGTTCCACAAGAATGGTCGGAAACCCTGCAAGTGTGGATGGAGATTTGAAACAAGGTGGCACCGCAATCGCGAACGGTTCATCAGGCATCAATACCACTAGAATCAAGACATCACTCCAAACCAAGGTTGCTCTATTATTAAATCATAGGTTATAATTATCACAGTGAAAAAAATCATATTCACATGCATCACATTGATTGCGTGTTTGATAATTTCCTAGGTATGAACTTAGTTGTGATGTATTTAACGAGCAAGATAATTTTCGTTGTAAGATGATATCATAATAGGTAAAATTGATTAGATAATTGCATCGTAGATTACCAAAAAAGTCTTGTAAGAATTCATGCATAAAGTGCATTGCTCCTTGCACCAGTTCTTGCTTAAAATGCATTTCAGAGGACATTGAAAGAAACAAAGCGCATCTCCATATCGCAAGATGGATTCTAAGGTTCATGTAATAAACTATAGAAAAGATTAAAGTGCATCTAGACTCATATAATAATTACATTAAGTTATAAAGATCAGATCATTCAAGAAGGTTATAGATCGTGTAAATATTTACATAGAGGATAATGTAAAGATTGCATGCATAGAAAGTACCTTCGCATGTGTGTCTGGATTATTTCAAAATTGTAAGCATTGAATTGAAGGCATGCCATTACATTGCATGCATTAAAGTTGTTTGAAAATCTCAACGTTGTTTGTAATCTATCAAATGGGATTGAGATCCATGAGTCTCATATCAAAGTCCTTGGTGACTTCAAGAGGGATAGGTAAAAGCTTAGCGCATGTCAGCATTATTAAGAGGGCTTAAGAAGATTATACTTAAGACAGAGTAGGAACTATTCTAAACAGAACCATCTTGACCAACCATGGTCAAGGGGATAGACAATCTTGATCAATTAAAATCAAAGATAAAGGTACATAGGTGCTTCGAGGGATCTAGGAGATAGCCAGAAAGTTGACCAACCGAGGACAACAGGGTTGTCCATGATCTATCTTACAATGAGACCTAAGGTAAGAATAATTAGGGTCGATAGGGTACAAACCCTAACCCAAAGGAAAAGGGAAAACAAGCAACCTAGCTTGCCAAGCCCCTCGAATCTCGCCAAGTTGCGAACGACCCAAGACCGAATGTTGGGAGCATTTGGGAAGAAGGAATCACACCTTAGTAGTTGGTCGTACAAACGACATTTGAGATGATCGTGATTCTACACTTAGGTACATTGTTTGAACTTCTTTGCTCAAGGAACTAAGTCAAGGAAAAACACTTAATGCTTCAGGTTAAAATCCTGGAGGGAGAGGCAGGTTCAGTTACCTCCGACTGCCTGTCTGGCTCTATCCAAGGGGGTTGTTCCCAGGGATATGGACTGGAGCCGCTGCAAGAGGTCTCTCCGTGGGTGTTGCTTGGAGCGGGAGGACACTTGGGTGCCAGGGAAGGCTCTAGCTATAAATTCCTTGTCTCCGAATCCCGCGCAAGAGGCCTACATGACTCGAGATGGGATCTCCTGGCCCGTTGTGGGAGCTTTTCCTCAACCGCCAAGACCCACGGACCGCTTATTGCTTCAAGCGTTCCAAGACGAGCACTAATGGCTATCTCTCACATAGCCGATGCGCCATCCATATCTACGGGTGTAGTGAGCTTACCTCCGTGCCGTTCGAGTTACCTCCTCTCCCGCGCACTTCGGTGGCTCCACGATCCAAGTGCAAGCTTTAAGCAAGCTCCATCCTCAAGCTCCACACCCCAAGCTCCATCGCCGCGAGCAAGACAAGAGAAGAGAAGAGAAGAGAAGAAGAGAGGACAAGATGGAGAGCTTTTCCTCCTTGGTTCCTCACCCTCACACTCTCACACTCCCTCTCTCAAGCACAAGCTCAAGCAAGCAAGAACAAGAAGAAGAAGAAGAAGAGGAGAGCTACTTTTGGCCACACACAAGAATGAGCTTCTCATTCACTTTTCAACTTTATATAGAAAACCCTAAATCCCTTTTGGGTGGTCATCCCCTTTTCCCCTTTTTACATGGTCAGCTGTAGCCTAGGCCCTTTTTCCCATTGTCCTTCTATCTTCCTAGCTTCCTTTCCACCGCCGGTCTACATTTACAAATTGCACGGGTGAGAGTCCGGCGCTCCTTGAATTAAACCATGACGCACTTGTGCTCTTTTACAATAGTTGGACTTGCGCTTTTCCTCGTGCGCCTTTGTCTTCCGTTTCTCTTTTCCTTGGCCTTTGTCTTTACCTTCTGTTTTAGCTTTCCGGATTTTCTACCGCCTGGCACTCTTTTACAAGATTTCAAGGTGCGCCTTTATATTTTAAAATGCGCTTTTCCCCTTTTGCATTTCCCTTGGACTTTTAAGGTTGCCCTTGCACTTCTGGTCTTTTCTCCTCTTCTTTCTTCAGTCCGGCTACCTTTTTTTTGCCTTTGACCTGCATCTTTTTTATTTCCTTTTGCTTTCTTTGTGTTGGGGTTAACACCCGTGTACTAGTCTACGTGCGAAACTTGGAGCAGCAATCTTGTTGATTGTTGCTGGGATAGCCTTCCGGCATGATATTTGATGTATTCAGGGACTATGATTAATAAAGATTAGATATTTGAAAAAGAAACTTGCTTGACATTGCTTTTGTGTCAGTGCCTAAGTTATGTGAAGGAACCTGTGTTTAAATTGATTAATTAAGGAAGCTTCTTTTGCATGTCAAACATGATGTGATAGGTAATTAGATAACTAAGCAAACCGAGGAAAGTGCGGTGGACGTGAGTTGAGTCCGTCCTACGGAAGGCTAGTCCCAGTTAGATGGAAACTTTTCTCAAATGACGTGATAACAAAACTGTGAAGACTTAGAGTCAATAGAGTTAGAATCCCGATTTATGCTAGTTTAGGGGAGCGGAATGGGACTATGTCTTATGGGCAGAGAGGTTGAGATTTTGATCCCTCTTGTTTTCCATTCTCCATGAACCAAGTGCAGCATAAATCCGCTTCGAGTCTGTTGTTCGTACGCAAAGTGGTTCATCTGGAGCTCGACGCTAGCTACTTCCTAGAGACTTTGTTGATAGGAAAGAAACCCTAACTTCAGGTCGGTCCTAAGTGGGAACGGTCGGATTATTTTGCTCGGGGAAAACTCGCAAAGACCTAGATTACAAACCCTTGTGACATTCCTTGTGAGTGCCAGGCAGCACTTCCTAGACTCTCTTCTCAATGGGCTGCTAAGACGTGTCCCACAAGTGGATGAGTAGACACGTTATAGATGAGAACCAAATATCAATTAGTGCACAAGAGAGTATGCTTCAATTATTATTTGGAGACATGGGCAATCCAAGGGCTAGGACTCAAAGAAGAGTGCAAGCCAAGTTTAAGTAAGCTATTAGTGCAACTACGTGATACACATGGGATGGAAACCTTGATGGAGTAAGAGACTCAACATCTTGGGAGCAACTTGACTCTATGTATCATGGACTTGGCAACCTAAGCGCTATAGGTTTTGCATGGGAAGTAATAACAATGATCATGAAATTGAACATCTTACACCTAGTAAAGGAGATTCTTATGCCAAAGATGTAGTCTTGTGTTCTTGCAAACAAAATATGCGAAAAAGAATATTAAAGCCTGATTGAATTCAATGTTGTGAAAAGTGTAAAAAATGCAATAAACCAAGGAGAGAAATGTTAGATATTGATTATTTACCTCTAAAGAAACAATTAGAGCTTTAAGTGCTATCATGGACACTTTGTCATGATTTCCTAAGCATGTGGTGTCATAAAACAAGATGGTTAGGGAAAGATATCCATATGCAACCAGAATTCATAAACGAGTTTTGGGATGGAACAAAGTGTCGTGAGTATCAATATTTTTGGAATCTTGATGCTGAGTATGAGATGGTTGTTGCATGCAACAACCCTACATGTGAAAAAGTATATACAACATTTCCAAGGTCTTGTTTTTCAATAGTTCTAGAACAAGGTTTTGACCAAGAGATGCAAGAGTATAATTTTGTTTGTAAAAAATGTTGGCATCTCAACAAATGTAAAAAGAAAATGTATAGAGGTGATCCTTAGAACTTGGCACTTCATTTACATTGGGATGGCTTCTAAGCCTCTCGTACCGCTCAAAAGGATTGTGATGTGGTTGAAACTAAGGTCCTTAATGGTGGGAAGGGTTCCATATTAGGCATTATTTCTATTTTATTCATACCTTTTAGTTGCTCTAAACTTATTCATAATACTCCTGATGTATTTCAAACTTTTTTAAGACCACTTATTAGTGAGCTACAAGACCTTTACATAAATGGTATGCAAGTGTCATACAACTACCTTGTAGAAAAGATTTTTGAAAATCCAATGGGAGAATAAAACTTTTGTGTTATTAGATCATTGATAATGATGGTTATAGGGGATCATCTTGCACAATGCAAAATAGGATCCTTCCAAGATGGTGGGCAATTTCTTTGTCATAGAGACAAAGCCCAAGTGACTCTTGATACTAGTAATCCCTCATTCCAAGGACGTTACCTTTACGATGGTAGTCGATATCAAGCAAGATATCCTCCAGTCCAATGGTCCATAGGTGAAATGATTGATGCCTTATCAGGTTCAAAGAGGGCATCCACACAAGCCAAAAAGAATGGAAAACTAAAGCTTGCAAGATTGGCTGGCACTACAAGGATTTGGGCCATTAGCGATGCCGATTAGCGACGGCGGAAAGCGGCGTCGCTATTGGCGTCGCTATTGACGTCGCTATTTGCGTCGCATTTGCGATGCAAATAGCGTCGCTATTGCTATTTGCGTCGCATTTGCGATGCAAATAGCGACGCAAATAGCGACGCCAATAGCGATGGACCGGAGGGAAAAAATGCGGCCGAAACCCAAGCGTGGTTTTCATTTCTTTTGCTTTGAGTTTTGAGAGCGAGAGTGAGGGAGAGAGCGACCGTCGTGAGAGAAGAAGAGGAAGAAGACTTGCTGCCGCCGCCGCGGTTGTTCACGAAGGAGAGGAGGAGCCTTCATCGCAAAGAGAAGCCGCCCCACACTTGCCATATCTCATTGGTGAGTCTCCCTCTCTCTTTCTTTTGCTTGTTCAAGGTTTAAATCACTCTCTTTTGCTTGTTTAGGAGAGGAAATGAAAGAGAAAGAGAGGGAGAGGGAGAGAGAGGGAGAGAAAGAGAGGGAGAGGGAGAGGAAGAGGGAGAGGGAGAGGGAGAGGGAGAGGGAGAGAAAGAGAAAGAGAGGGAGAGTGCATTCTCTCTCTCCCTCTCCCTTTTGCTTGTTTAATGTTTAAATCACTTTCTTTTTTGCTTGTTTAGGAGAGGAAATGAGAGAGTAAGAGAGAAAGAGAGGGAGAGGGAGAGGGAGAGGGAGAGGGAGAGGGAGAGGGAGAGGGAGGGGGAGGAAATGAGAGAGGGAGAGAAAGAGAAAGAGAGGGAGAGGGAGGGAGAGTGCATTCTCTCTCTCCCTCTCCCTTTTGCTTGTTTAATGTTTAAATCACTTTCTTTTTTGCTTGTTTAGGAGAGAAAATGAGAGAGAAAGAGAGGGAGAGAAAGAGAGGGAGAGGGAGAGGGAGGGGAAGGAAATGAGAGAGGGATAGAAAGAAAAAGAGAGGGAGAGTGCATTGTCTCTCTCCCTCTCCCTTTTGTTTGTTTAATTTTTAAATCACTTTATTTTTTGCTTGTTTAGGAAATGAGAGAGAAAGAGAGATAGAGAGGGAGAGAAAGAGAAAGAGAGGGGAAGGGAGAGGGAGGGGAAGGAAATGAGAGAGAGAGAGAAAGAGAAAGAGAGGGAGAGGGAGAGGGAGAGAAAGAGAAAGAGAATAAGAGGGAGAGTGCATTCTCTCTCTCCCTCTCCCTTTTGCTTGTTTAATGTTTAAATCACTTTCTTTTTTGCTTGTTTAGGAGAGGAAACGAGAGAGTAAGAGAGAAAGAGAGGGAGAGGGAGAGGGAGAGAAAGAGAAAGAGAAAGAGAAAGAGAAAGAGAAAGAGAAAGAGAGGGAGAGGGAGAGGGAGGGGGAGGAAATGAGAGAGGGAGAGAAAGAGAAAGAGAGGGAGAAGGAGGGAGAGTGTATTCTCTCTCTCCCTCTCCCTTTTTCTTGTTTAATGTTTAAATCATTTTATTTTTTGCTTGTTTAGGAGAGAAAATGAGAGAGAAAGAGAGGGAGAGGGAGAGGGAGGGGAAGGAAATGAGAGAGGGATAGAAAGAGAAAGAGAGGGAGAGTGCATTGTCTCTCTCCCTCTCCCTTTTGCTTGGAGGATGTTTAAATCACTTTATTTTTTGCTTGTTTAGGAAATGAGACAGAAAGAGAGATAGAGAGGGAGAGGGAGAAAAAGAGAAAGAGAGGGAGAGGGAGAGGGAGGGGAAGGAAATGAGAGAGGGAGAGGGAGAGGGTGAGAGAGAGAGAGTGCATTCTCTCTCTCACGAGAGGTTTGGTTGTTTGTTGTTTGAATCACTTTCTTTTTTGCTTGTTTAGGAGAGGAAATGAGAGAGAAAGAGAGAAAGAGAGGGAGAGGGAGAGGGAGAGAGAGGAAGAGAAAGAGAGGGAGAGAGAGGGGAAGGAAATTTAAGATAATAGACTTATCGATAATGGTATGCAATGTGCTTTGCCATGGGCCACATACATTGGTGACTCTTTAAGATGGCTTAAAAATGGTCAATTCCTTCATAATGTCCAAGTAGGGGATCTAATTGTGATATGCATAATTCATTGTTTTTGTATTAACTTTATAGGCATACCAAATTAGAAATCATGCCAACTAGTCAACGGAAGGACTAAAAGAAAATGATACCCTAGCTAATGGTCATTACAGTACTTCATCAAAATGAACCCAAAAGTATTGTTATAGAAGAAGAAACCCTTAAATTGAGTATATGATATTTTCTCTCAGGTCTTATGACTATGAGTAGAATTGATTGAAATAAATTTTATTACTATAGTTATTAAATTTCATAGATGGCGCACATTAATTTTAAAATGGATTACTTATACTCAAAGCTGAGATATAACAAATAATTATCTACTGGGACAAACAAATCCTTGAGCATGATACAAGGCCGAGATATAACATCGGAAAATCTCTCAACTACTATATACAATGCAAGATTTATGGTCAACTTGCAACTTGACGTACATCTCCATAAAGCTATCCATTTAAGCCTCGTTTGCTGTAATGTAGATAAGATGGAAAACGAAGAAGGTCTTATTGTTCAAGACCGCGAGACGTATCTTAATCAGCGTGTCCCATGTCCTTGCTCTCAATGCAAGTTGGAAATTACACGAAAATGCCGATTGTCTATAGAACACGTACGACGATTTGGCGAGTTTCAATCTGAGATCATTGATCAGGCGATTGCGGATTTTCAGCAAACGGTAATTTGAAGTTAATATTAATCTTGCATTGTACTCGCAAGCTTATTGAAAACCATACACAATAAGATTGGGTCTTGTTGGCAAATTTTCTATGATTCCAGGGGGTGATGTCTCGACCCAAGGGGGAGTGCACCCTTTGTGGCCAATTAGAAGAGTTCGTGGACGTGCGATGGATGGATTGCAGGAGCAAATCGACCACTCGCAAGGCTCATCTATACCGTCAATGCCAGAGGAGACAGACAACCTTCCCGACCTACCTACAATCTTGGAGCCTGAGATGGAGGCAATGATCGATGCATTGATTCCCATGGATGTGGAGACATCTGACCCACTTAGAGAGGAAGCATCCATACCATTATATGATGGGTGCCGAGTATCTCGCTTGAAGACATTGCTTGCACTCTTAAGTGTGCAAGCAAAATATGGTTGGAGCGATACGAGTGTGACTCAGTTACTCAGGTACCTTGCACATAGGCTTCATTGATTTTTTTTAAACAGTATTATTGCAAAAATTTGTGTTTTTTCAAGGTGTTTTATGATTTTTTTCAGGTTATTGAAATATCATATATTACCACCTGCAAATACCATGCCTGAGTCTCGTGATGATGCACGACATGTTTTACAGAAGCTTGGCATGGACTACAATAACATCCATGCATGTATCAATGACTACATATTTTTTCGAGATGAATACGAGACTATGGAGACATGTCCAACGTGTGGTGCTCACAGGTATCGACAGGACTTGCAAGGGCAAACCATCCCTCAAAAAGTTCTCAGACACTTTTCGCTCATCCCCCGCATAAACCACATGTTTCGCACGTCTGCCATGGCAAGCTTGACAACGTAGCATGCGCAGAATAGGTCCACGGATGGAGTTCAATGAATATCAGCGGATTCGCGCGCATGGAGCCACATTGACTCTACCTGCCCAGGCTTTGCGCGAAAGCTAAGGAATCTTTGGCTCGGTCTCGCCATGGATGGTGTGAACCCATTCGGTCTGCGCTCGACTTCTTACAGTGTGTGGCCTATAGTGCTTGTCAACTACAATATCCCTCCATGGCTTTCTACGAAGAAAGGACATCTCATCCTTAGCTTGCTCGTCCCGGGCCGCTACAAAGTAAAAAATATGGACGTGTATCTTCGTCCATTAGTCGATGAGCTTAAGATTTTGTGGGAGGAGGGGGTCACAGTGCAAGATATGAGCAAGCGCGATGGTCGGCGGTCAGCCAACATTCGAGCCATTCTCATGTGGACGATGCATGACTTTCCGGGATTGGGAGAGTGCTCAGGTGAGCAGACCTTTGTTCTCGCTGGTAATATCTATATTTTATTTCATTCAATCAAGTATTCACTAGGTCCTGGCTCGCCTTACAAATCTGGTTACCTCAGGTTATTATGCATGTCCATTGTGTGGGCCACAGTTAGACTCCCGAAGGTCACGAACCATGAAGAAGATGGTATATCAAGGACACGCCGCTTTCTTACTGGAGGATCATGAACTCAGGGAAGGTTTTCTTGGATGACCTCCAGCACGTATGAACGGTGCAAGCTGGTATGAGCTGAAAATGGTAAACCCGGAATCACATCCAAATGGAATGCGACGGTTCTCAGTTTTCTACGAGTTGCCATATTGGACCCACTTATAGGTCAACCACTTGTTGGATCCCATGCATATTTTCAAGAATGTGGGCAGCTTGCTATGGGACCACATCACTGGAAAGAGAGACACTATAGGGTCACGAATGGATTTAAAGGAGGTAGGTAAGATGGAGGCGCTTTGGCCGCAGTCGAGTGCTGAAGGGGGAGTGCAGCTTTCTCACGCTCCCTGGGTTTTGTCTACCAAAGAAGAGTGCATTATGAAGCAAGTAATCAAGTCTATCCGCACTCCGATGGGTATGATGCGTTCTCTCAAGTCCGCATTTTCTAAAGATGACCAAATGTCCAGGCTAAAATCCCATGATTGGCATAAGATATGTCAGGTTTGTGAACAAAATGGATTTTAATTAGTGTGGACATTTTGCAATTTGAAAAGTGGCCATTATTCATAATGCTTTCTCATTTGTGGCAATTTGTCCTACGGATCGCGATCGCAGGATGCCTTACTTCAGAAATTCGCGGGGCCATTTACAAGTTGTCGACTTTGGTGCAATGGATCTCACAGAAAGAGATTAAGACGTCCTCTATTGAATCCGCAAGGCGGGGAGTAGTTGAGACAGTCTGTATCTTTGAGAAATACCTGCCCACTAGCATGCTCACGATACAAGTTCACCTTCTTGTGTATCTTGTGGACGAAGTGGAGATTGCTGGACCTGTCCATACGCGATGGATGTTCTTCCTGGAGTGCTTCATGAGAACCCTGAAAGGCTTTGTGCGACAACGAGCTCGTCTAGAAGGTAGCATGGTGGAAGATTGGTTGGTATCAGAGGCGTTAGTGCATATCTCACAATGGCTACCAACGGTGGAACCAGACAATGAAATGCTATGGACGCTGAAGGACGATGATAGGCTGACTAGAGATGTGGTGGTTGGAAATGGGGTAGAAAAAGGAATGGATGCCTCAATGGAAGAGAAGGTGAATCACTTTTGTATGTTGCACCATGCCTCCATGGAGACGTGGCTCGCCAAGTACCAGATTGCAAGGCAAGATCGTGAGGAAGCGCGAGCTAAATTCCGACGTAGTACGCATCACCGACCGATTCGATATCTCGAAGGCATGGAGGAGATGCCGCGGTTTATGTCAACACGATGGTTGCATGGAGCCTTGACCGCACCATCCAGCGAAGGGACAGAGGTCTCAATGGAGGAGTGGGAGTTCTTGAGGGGATGTAGTCCAAAGGTAATGAGGGGTTTAGAATGTGTCGTATCTAAATTTGCTTGCTACATCTAATTTGAGTGTTTTAATATACAATACAAAATATATAGTGCAGCGTGGTCACGCGGACGGCATTTTCGGGTGGAGCGTATTGACAAAATGCGCTCCACAATGGACTGTGGTGTCATGGCAAGGTTTGAGCAAGAGAGCCGGCGACGAGCAACGGATCCGAACACGGTTGTGGATGAGATGGAGTATTTTGGGAACTTGCAAAGTATTATTACGGTGGATTACCGTAGCTTCTCCATGATACTATTCGATGTGCAGTGGTTCAAAGTGGTACTTGGAGGAGCTGGAGCAACAGTTCGACGAGGTCCATCTAGATTTCTCGAAATAGATTCTAAAAAAAAATGGACAGATTTTCGCGACACCTTTGTATTGCCAGCCCATTGTGAATAGGTGCAAATAGTCATTTGCTTGCTAATTGTAATAGGACATGGTTTATGTCACAATGGTTTGAACTCGCTTTGTAAGTGCCTATGAACAGGTAATCTTCTATCCAAACCCCCGACAACCTCGATGGTGGTATGTTATACCTTCAACTCCTCGAGGTGCGAGAGTATATGATCAAAGCGATGTTCCAAGCATAGATGAAGAAAATATGCAAATAGAGGGGTCGATATTACAAGGGGTGGAGGCCACCGCAAGCTTGGAGCCCGCATCGGCTAACAATGATGGAAATACAGAAGTCATAGAATTTTTTGAGAACGAGGCAGACTCGTTCTTTTGTGGTGACATGTCTATCGACCTTCCAGTGTATGCAGAGTTGTGTCAGGAGATTAACATGGGACCATAGAATACTTCATTCTTGGAGAATTGTATTACTCAATTTATTGTTTAGATCTTCCATAAAGGTAGATAAGATATGCATTTTAAGAGGGATTTTTCAAAAATGATTTATATTACTGTGCTTTGAATAGTTTAAATTGATTATTCTAACATCATTTTTTATCTGTGCAGGTGACATTTTCAGCATGAGTCGAGGATGAGCGATGAGGAGTTTCAGGACATGATGGCACGCATGTCTCCAGATCAGCTCGCGAGATTCAGAGAGATGGCAGACCAGGAGCTGTCTCGTTCTTCGTCAAGGCGCTCTGCTAGATCTGCTTCAGCGCGATCAGATGCTTCAGCTTCAAGCAGACGATCTCGACAATCACGACTTGGGCCAGAGGGAGGGACTGCAGGAGGATCAGGGGGGTACTGCTGTGGAGACATGAACGTGGTGTCTCCGTCTCATCGTTCAGCTGGAGCTGCGTCACCTCCAGGATTTGTCACACCTGTGGGGACGTCTACTCCAGTTACTCTGGCTTTTGTGCAGCCGTCGGCAAGTGGCACGCCTTTTGGTGGCACTCCTTTTGGTGGCACCCCCTTTGGTGGCACCCCTTTGAAAGGCACTCCGGGAGTGGGTACCCCCGTCGGTACACCGGATGTACAGGGGTCTCTTGGATATGCCTAGGAGCGTGGACGGAGATGGGACAGGGCCCATCTTAGGCAGACTCCTAGGGGTTATGGATACCTAGTGGATGGTAGGTCAGGAGCCATCATCATGAATGATGAGGGGAGGAGGGTGATGGCTCGCATGAGGGAGTTGTGCCAACAAGTTTTTCGGCACAACGTCCTGGATCATTGCAGGAACATACCGGAGGGGAGCAAGGACTACATAGTAGCATCCTTACACGAGGAGTTTCCGGTGCCAGCCACAGTAGATAGATTCTCTACGGGCTGGATGATGGATTACATGCGTGCATACATGTCACATAGATGATTCGACGCACGCAAGGCAATCAAGAGTGGGGATCCAAAGCCTGAGTGGTTAGATGCAGACGACTGGCGCCGACTGAGGGAGGAGGCTACAGATTCGCCAGGATGTTGGAGTCAGCAGCGGGAGGCGGCGAGGGCACGAATCGAGGCCGGATCGGTGCATCATCTTGGGAGTGGCGGCCACAGGAAATATTTGGAGGACTTTGTAAGTTTCTCTTTTGTTTTTCTTATTTGTTTTTTTGAGATATTCTTTGTACTGACAATCATGTTTCTAACAGTTAGCATTTTGTTTTCTTTGCAGTACTCCATTACAAATCGCGATCCGCAAGGCCTTGAGACTCGATACGTAGAGAGGCACGGTCTCAGGGCATTGATCGACCGATTGTATAGACGCCGCGGCCTTGTAAGTCACTCATCTTTCTTGTCCGTAGTTACCATGAGATATTTGAATGCATTATTGTATGGTGGATTGATATGTTTTTTCTTTTTCTACAGAATCCGTTTGATGCTCCTTTGCGGCAGGACGAGCTTTCGGGGGACGAGGATTTATAGCTCGCCCTTGGATCCTTAGAGCTCACACACCTTTAGTTTTTAGTCGCCTGATCTATGTAGACATTTTCTATGTATTAGTGATATCGTTTCATGATTGTACCAATCGCATTTTATGCGATCATGTATTTATTTCATGTATCAGTTTTATGATTTTAGTATATATTCTTTTTGTTTGCAAGCGCTTTGTATGCAGCAGTGCAGAAACTATTTTGTATGGCTCTCATACAGCACACAGTGCTATATGGGGCAGGGCAGCTTGCTGCCCTGCCACAAATTTTTTTTTTCTCTGTTACCGTCCCTATTTGCGTCGCAAATTTACTGCTCGCGTCACTATAAGCGTCGCAACTTTACTGGTTGCGTCGCTATATGTGTCGCTATTTGCGTCGCTATATGCGACGCATATAGCGACGATTCTATGGCGTCGTCAATAATGACGCTTTTTGCGGCGACGGGGGCAAATTTTTTTGTTTGTATTTTCGTCGCTTTAAACATCGGTATAAGGTCTATATCTTGTAGTGTGGAGAGTCTATTCTATGGAAACTATATGATTTTTATGGTTTTAACTTACCAATAGACTTGGTATATGATGCGATGCATGTGTTATGTCTAAATATATTTAAAAAATACATACGAGTACTCATGATAGCCATGTCCAATGAAAAGAAAAAGATGATATATTTTTGTTGTGAAAAGGCTTATAATCTCTCTCCACCCTCTAATTGTCATGGACAGTGGCCTCGTAATCCAAGTAAGTACTATGAAATCTTTAAGGCCGAAGAGAACCAAAAGTTCATCCAATGGTGCTTACCATATATTTTAGGTATAGTTAATGAGATATCAAAGTCAAAGTGTGACCTAGCTTTGTTGCTTATAGATATTGCACATGCCTTCTATAGTTATAGTTGATGTATTATTGGTCAGAATAATGTTTAGGTATTGTACTACGTACTTTATTTTCTGCTTGGAGAGTTTGAAAGGAAGAAGCCTTTGGTGCTACTTTTTCTCCCTTAGAACATGTTGCAGGAAATGGAGAACTACTAGATGACATATTGAGACGTGGATCACATGATGTCTATTGCTGTTGTGACTTTGAGCAAATGGTAGCATTATATATAGCAGTAAAGACTAATAATTGCTTAGACGAAATATATTATGTAAATTATTATAAGAGGAAATCTTTCACTTTAATATTTAAGTTATTTGAAATGAAAGTAGATGGGCTTTTCCACATGAAAGAATGCTTATCCAAGTACATGATTGTCTTATTTTACCTTATGGTTATGCTTTTAGTGATTACCAGACACCGTGCTATTATTCATGTCATGATAATGGCATTGTGGAGGTTTCTTCAATTGAGAAGGCAAAGGAGATATGGAAACTTTTTGAAAGAGATGACTCCCGATATCCTTGTAACATAATGATACGTGAAAAAGGCATTTTACTCACAAAAAAGAGAAGAGATCGTAGGTTGCTTTCATCAAAAGAACAAAAATATGTTGCGCAATTTCTTGGTCTCCAAGAGAATGTGCTAGTAGGAAATCTAGTTATCACATATAGAAGAATTTTTTATAATGGAGAAATATACAACATCCCTGATGACTTTGTGGTAAAATCTAACACTTTTTGTAGAACGTTAGAAAGTATAGGTCATTGGAAAGAAAGACTCACAATTTTTTTTTCCATTCAATGGGATGGAGAGTATTACACCTTTTTTAGTGGAGAATATTACAAGCAATGCATAACTGTAAAAGAAAATGAAGAATGCTTACTTATAGATCCAATCATGGGAATAAGTGTACTACAAACTCAACGATTTCCATTTACATGGGATTTCATAAGACCATTGAGTTCTTTATCGCATAAGTTTGTTCCTTTACCTTTACATAATGGACTTTTTGCATATGAGGTAAAAGATCTAATTCAAAGAAAAAGATTATTACAAATAGGGACACTTGGTTATATACCTCCTTGCTTAGAAAAATATGATATTGTGTTGGCAAGAAAACATGATGATGACATGGATAGAGATTACATTCATGCAATGATAAGAGAGATAAATTATGAAGAAAAAAGGTGCAAATTTTCATGGCTGAAGTGTGATCATAATAGAGGGACATGGAGAATTGATATTGGTGAAGATATTTGGAGGGATTGGAACTTGTGTAGCATGGTAATGTCAAACTTTGAAGTTACAAAGAGAAGGAGAGTAACATTATCAATTGGAGAGTCTATAGATATTCCAATAGTGTGGAGATCACATGATGTAACTTGACTACTCTAGAGAGAGAGAGAGAGACAGAGAGAGAGAGAGAGAGAGAGTGTGTGTGTGTGTGTGTTGCATTCTTGGAGATCCAAATGGGTGCTAGTAGCATTGGCCATAATGGACATCATTATCTGATCGCCACCCCATTGTGTATATCATAATGCTTTATCTATGGGTGTTTGTATATTAGGATGGTATCTCATGGATATAGCTCATGTTGTGTCTCATGTATAGGTAGTTGGACCTTTGTGTGTGTGTATGTGTGCATGTGTGATTATTGTTATTTCTTTTAATAAAGAATGAGAAAATTTCTTGCTTAAAGAATATTAATGTATGGATATAATCTCTTGTTTGAGGAATACTAGCATATAAAGTTTTAAATTTGATTTTGACTTGTATCTTGTTTGATTCTAGCTTGTCTCATGGTTTGTATAGTTGTATATTGTATTGTTGTATGGTGTTTTTCTTTAAAACTTAAAATCCCATTGAATTTTTAAAAATCATTTAGAGAGAGAGAGAGAAAGAGAGTGTGATCATTGTTGTATCCTTTTTATATGATTGAATGATTTTTTATTGGTTGAATATTAACATAATTTTTTGATTTAATTTTAGCTTGTCCCATGGCCTCCTCAAGTCAACAAACTCTCGATTCAATGATGCAAACTATCATCACTTTGCAAAAAACATTTAAGGAACTGAGATCAAAGAATGATAGTTCCGAACAAACACTGAGCATGAGCAAACCAGTTTCATTACAAAGTAAAAGAGTCCAGTTGCGACCTCAAAAGCAAATCAAGAGTATACAAATAGGGGATGTATCTCTGATGAAGACTCCTACATATGACCAAATTTTCAAACCACCTAAAAGGATTAGTCGAAAAGACCAAGATGAGTTTGGAAAACAATTTTTACTAAAAGACTATCGAGATACACAAAATGTTAGGTATTGTTCTAATCACAGAAAAGTGTATAATTGGATCAAGAGCCATGAGATTGGCAAGGATTTGCAATTTCATAATAATAAATATGACAAACATAGAATTTTAGAGATCATAGATCAAAACTATGATCAAATTTTACCCCTTGAGTTTCTTGGTGCTACTTATCTTTGGAAAAAGGAGAATGTGTATCTGTATTATCTTTCTGTTGCTCAAATCTCAAAAAGAAACTCAAGAGGAAAAGATCATCTTTGGTGGATATATATTTGGTAAGTATATTTATTTATCAAAATTTTCTCAACATAGATTATATACATATGAAATTGGTACTGATTAGCACAACTATGTTTTTTTAATAGAAGAATTGTAGCTTCGAGCAAGTAGATATGCAAAAAAAAAGGTTATATTTGCAATTTTCATCTCAAGTGTTAGTTTTTCTATTGTATAATTTGTATTATCTTTATTTTTATTATAATCATTTTACTTTAACTTTCTTAGATATATTTACATTTCATTATATTTTCACTAAAATTTTAGGATACAAGTGACGAGTTGTATTATCCACAACTTATGGTGGAAGATCAATGTATCTTTTCTAAGAATAGTACAACACATGCATATACACTATTCACTCATTTAAATATTTAAATATTTGAAATTATTAGTTATTGATACTGACTCCAATTTTCTTGCTTGTACTAGTTGGAATCACACAATGATGGTCCGCCTCTTGTTTCAATTTTTGCTTTCGAAAAATGTCAAAAAGGTAATGAAATGGTTAGTATAACTTGGTTTGTAGTCTTTTTCCATTTGATTGTCTCTAACACTTAACCTATGTTTCAGGACTATTTAAACTTAGATCATAGTTTTATGGAGCTACTACAAGGAATTCCATCTGTATGAGGAATATATACATATATTCTATATTTTTTATACTTTTAAATTAAAAGATATTCCATTTTTGAGTTTTACTTTTCTTGTATTATAGGGTTCATGTAGTAGTGAACACTCTCTTCCACAAGATACGATCCAAAATCCTGAGGAGGTTGAAGTTGCACAAAAAAGTCTTCATGTATGAAAGGTATGCTTTGCTATCTCTTGATATTTTATTTTAATATATGTAATTAATAAATTATATCTAATTACAAACTTATTGTCATAAGATGAGCTAGAAAATGCAGCAAAGCAAGCAACAATAAAAGGAGAGTAAGGTCAAAAATAAGAAATTATCTTAGGTACTTCTTTGCATTTCTTTTTACTAAATGTAGCATAATTAAATTTTGTTAACTTTATTTTATTTTCAATACTATAAGCTCTCGACCATGTTGAGCCATCAAAAAGTGTGGATCCTTCTAATATAGAATTGCCATCAAGAACTTCTTGGTAACTCAATGTTATTAAATATTAAGACTATAGAGTAGCTAATTAACTTATGATGTAGTAGCACACTAATCTATGTTGTATTTCTAAAATGCAGGTTGTTAATGCCTTTGAAGAGGAAGACCAAGAAACCATCCTCCTCCAATATTTGGACATTCAATCCATTGATGAGCTATATGCATCATTAAAATCTACATATGGTGTTATTAAGAGAGATCCTACTTTTTTAGGAGGACGCAATGAGCAAACATTGACAGCCATGAGAAAGTCTCTTGTGAATTGGTTGCTCTATAGAGAGAAAATTCATGTCACAAAAAATCACAATAAACCTTTGAGTATTGATGATATATGTATCTTGAATTGTCCTCTTTATTAATGAAGAAAACATCTTTTAATTATTTCTATCATTTTAATTTATATTTTTTACCATGATAGTAATTTTTAAAACTATCTACATGATTGCAACTAGTTTTCTTATATATAAAAAATACTATATCATTAGTTCTAACTAGTAAATTGTTTATATAGTAAAATTTTACTACATTGATAATTATACAATTTTGAAATTTCTATATAATAATATTTTACTATATCACAAACTTGTAAAGTGTTCCACTTTTACTAGCTGGGACTTTTTCTAGATACTTTGATAAGTATCTAGGAAATTTCTCTTTTTTTACTATATGGATAGGTGTCTAAAGTTCCTTGTGCAAATAGGCAGCACGAACTTTGAGTTTTTCTCCAGTTTGGAGATGAGAACCAATGTCTTTGGAGTTTCTCCAATCAACGCCAACCCCTGACCTAGAGGATGCCTTCCTCAGCACTTTGATGGGGCAGCCAGGCTTCAAGTTCATCTTTGCATAGTAAGCACTACCTCTAAGAACATTGCATGTTCCCACCAACTACAGTTGTCCTTTCCTGACTAATCATTGATGCTCTAGTCCACACAGCCATCTGATCAATATAAAACTACCACCCAACATAGATGGCACCTACAATATGGACCCAAACATGCTTCCTTTGCTATGATGTGAGCCTTTGCAAAGAAGACCTATTAACACATCCTCCTGGTTCTCAACAAGATGGCAGGGTTGCGATCAAATGTCATCATTACGCCATGTCTAAGTACCAAAAATCCATGTGATCAACAAAGTATTATCGTCTTAGACTACATTCGATCTCATGTCCATCCAATTGGTCTTTGTAAAGGGTTTAAGTCCTACCTATTAAACACCACAAGCCCCCATATATGTACCCAAAAGGCCAACTCACTGTCAAAAGTACAAAGACATATTTGCATGGCCATTGTCTTGGAAATCATAAAAGATTGTTCTTCCATATCAATTAAGAAACCCATGCCACTACTACATTAGTATCCATCCTTACAAGGCCATATAGATTCAACATTTATGGGTGCCCAAAGTTTTTTTTATAAGCTACAAGAAGCAAGATTACAAGTTGGGAACCTAAAATCACGATGTCCTAGTCATTAGGCTTCATCGTGAGTACACAATATGTTTGCTACTAAAGCACACAAGATTTTCAAAGTCGCATAATTTATATATGCACACTGTGAAAACAAGGCCATTAAAGGAGAAGCTTGAGAAAGCATCACAAGATTTGAAGATGGAGTGGTTTGAGCTATTGTGAATCAGCACATGATGTATAGTGTAATCAAGAAGAAACCAAGAAATCCATGATAGCCTTAGGTAACTCGTTAGAAAAGCATTGATTATGATACCATATGGAGACACGCTAGGGTTTGCAAAAGAAAACATTAAGTGTATGATCAAGATTGAAACATGGAGAACTCTGATACAAATGCAAAAAAAAAAACACAAAATGCAAAGTCCAAAATTGAAAACACAGAAACACAAAAATTCAAAGATGCTCAAGTGCAAAGCTATGCAACATCCAATGGCTCTCATAACAATTGATTAAGGGAGTAGTCGGATTGTGAATCACATCGGAGAAGAATTCTAAGTGTTGTAACCATGAGTTAGAGTTGAGATGATATAGAAAGTGGCAGGGTAGCAAGCTGGAAATCAAAACATAACAATCTCTAGGACTTGGGACTGGTAAATGCAATAATATAAGCACCTGAAGATGATAATAGTCAATCACTGGTAGTAGTGGGAGGTTGGGCAAAAACTATAGGAGGAAGATCCGATGCATACTAAGACTACAATGTAGTGAGTGCCAGCTATATTTTGCTTGGATAAGAGGGTGGCAATACTGGATAGGGTGCGAGGGCATACTAATAACGTGGTTGCAATTGCAATATGCTAGATGGCCACTTGATGGAGAGCCGATGGCTGAAACCTACATAACAAAGGATGAGGTTGGATGGTAAACAAGACGTTTATTTATAGATGAGTGGATCCTCCCAAATTATGGTTTGACTTATGGGACATAAATACTCTCTAAGACCACACACTGTTTACTAAAACTTTGGGTATTTTACATGAGTGTATCATGCTAAACATCTAAAATCTACTGACTAAACTTTTCTTGCTTGAGAAAAGATGTACTGAGTTTAAATAGGGGAGGACATGTCTTATTGCTTCTTTCTTTAAGAATTTTCAATGTTGAGAAAATAGGGAAATTATCACAGATAGAAGACTCTTTAATCACCCAAAAGGAAGAAGTTGGATGTATCTACCAAGTGCCACATGAAGTGTAGAATCTATCCAATCTAATAGTACACCACAAAATATATGAGTTTTTGTTCCTCCAAATGAAACTCTTTAGTGATGCTATTTCATCCATTTCTACCAAATCAAAGATATCATTCTTAAATACTAGCTTGTCCCACACTTGTATCCGAGTGTAGCTACTTGTGAGGCACACCTAGTCCTCTTACACTCCAAGATAGAAGGTTTAGTAACTTATACATATTCATAAATGATTTCATCCTCCTTGCCAGCTTCTTGAGTCAACCATAGCTACCAAATGCTTGTTTATTTGATTAAGAAGCACCAAAAGTAACACTAGAAAAACCAAATTTAGAAGTACTTGTTGCATTTTGGAAAGGGGGAGAGTTTTCCTTTTTAGGAGAATAGCCAACACTACATGTGTAAACTTTATTTATCATGGGAATTTTATAGATTGATAGCATGTTCATAACTAGAGATGGGGTATTCACGAGGGTATTCATAGCACTATGAATACTACTTTGTAGGCAAGGTTTGACATGCAAGCATATTGATGAGGGCATGTCTTTGTCCAAGAGAGGGCATCTCAAGAGACCCCCATAACTACAAGATAATCCTTTTTTGAAAAAATTAATATTGAAAGTGGACTTTAGATTATTCACACTCATTTTTCATAATTGTTAACTATGGTAGGACTACTCTTCCATCAATCTAGGCCACAAAGGGTTTGGGTCATGTTACTCAAGTTGAGGGATGGAGGTATGTATAAACCAACCCATACTTGATTTTGTTTGCAAATTGAATTGAAACTCCCACTTATAGGAAATCTTTATAAAGATTATTTTCTTGTGTATATATAGTGATAAGAATTGAGTAGGCAGGTGGAGGAGTGATACTTCTCAGTCTTTAGCAATGCAAGTTGGTGTGGAGGCTACCGCAGGAGCAAGAGTCTCTACTCCCCATGTATTTTTTTCTCGATTTTGAGTGTATTATGCATGCTCTTTGGAATTGCCTCTTACACTTCTGTGAGTTGCAAGTAGAAGAGTTATACTCCTCTAACTTTGATAGTAGATGTTGCTATAGAGTTTGCCTAAAAAATAGGAGCCTCTAACCTCTTAGGTATGTTCTTCTAGATTTTGACTATATTTTACTTTAAATACACATATATTGTGGAATTGTCTCTTATATTTCTTTATATGTTAAATATTTTACATCACCTGCTGCAAGGGAACATACGATGTCACATGTGATATTGATGAGGATGGCCACATCATCCCGATTCGAAGGAGGTTTGATTTTTTTGACATATGCACAACATTGTTGCCCTTTATTTGCCACATGATAAATAGCATTAAGCATAAGTATAAATAAAAGCTTGTATATAACATAAATCTAATTTTTTTGCTAACTCTATTTGTGTCATTGCAATGAAAAATAGAGATGAGGACAAGTTTGAGATGGGCTAGAGCCATAAGAAAGTGTTGGATAACATTACTCTCTTTCTATGACACAAATGAGGTAATGCATGGTATCTTCACATTTTTTAGGGCTAGGATTTCTTGAGTTGAATCAATCTATACAAGTTGAGGGAGAGGGCCCCTTGCATATTAACATTTCTTGATATAATTTGATACACATCATTATGCAACACTTCTTTTTAACATTCAATAATCACATCTATATTCTCACATGCATTGTGTAGTAGAAAGCCTCTTTTTAAGCTTATTCTTCCAAGTAGAGGATTGATAGTCCCCATCTCTTTCTCAAAACATGTTGTCGAAGCTAAATGACTAAACCCAAAAAGCTACTAGATTCATAACTTGACGCTACGATGCTAATAGCGACGGTAATAGGGAAAAAAATTTGCGACGGTAACCCAAAAAGTTAATAGCGACGTGAGCAGTAAAATTTGCGACGCTAATAGCGACGGTAACAGGGAAAAAAAATTTACTGTGCAGAATGCGCTTGCAAACAAAAACAATGTATACTGAAATCATAAAACTGATACATGAAATAAATACATGATCACATAAAAAGCAATTGGTACAATCATGACAGGATATCACTAATACATAAAAAATGTCTACATAGATCAGGCGACTCAAAAATAAAGGTGTGTGAGCTCCTGGGAAGGGGGCAAACTACAAATCCTCGTCCCCCGAAAGCTCGTCCCACTGCAAAGGAGCATTGAATGGACTCTGTAGAAAAAGAAACAACACATTAGACCACCATACAATAATGCATTCAAATATCTCATGGTAACTATGGACAAGAAAGATGAGTGACTTACAGGGCTATCGTGTCTATACAATCAGTCGATCAATGCAGTGAGACCGTCCTTCTCTGCATATCGAGTCTCAAGGCTAGTCCGATCGCGATTTGTAATGGAGTGCTGCAAAGAAAACAAAATGCTAACTGTTAGAAACATGATTATCAGTACAAAGAATATTTCCAAAATTTAAACAAGCAAAACAAAAGAAAAACTTACAAAGTCGTCCAAATATATCCTGTGGTCGCCACTCCCAAGATGATGGACAACTCCGGCCTCGAGTCGTGCCCTCGCTGCCTCGCACTGCTGACTCCAATGTCCTGGAGAATATGTAGCCTCCTCCCTCAGTCGCGCCAGTCCTTTGCATCTAACCACTCGAGCTTTGCAGCCCCACTCTTGATTGCCTTGAGTGCGTCGGATCGTCTATGTGACATGTATGCACGCATGCAATCCATCATCCAGCCCCTAGAGAATCTATCTATTGCGGCTGGCCCCGGAAACTCCTCGTGCAAGGATGCTACTATGTAGTCCTTGCTCCCCTCCGGTATGTTCTTCCAATGATCCAAGACGTTGTGCCAAAAAAATTGTTGGCACAAATCTCTCATGCGAGCCATCACCCTCCTCCCCTCATCATTCATGATGATGGCTCCTGACCTACTATCGACTAGATATCAATAACTCCTAGGAGTCTACCTAAGATAGGTCCTCTCCCATCTGCGTCCATGATCCTGGGCATATCAAGGAGACCCCTGTGCATCCGGTGTACCGACGGGGGTAATATCTCTCCGAGTGGCACCCACAGGGGTGCCACCTGTTGACAACTGCGTAAAAGCCGGAGTAATTGGAGAAGACGTCCCCACATGTGTGACAAATCCTGGAGGTGACACAGCTCTAGCTGAACGACGAGACGAACACACCACGTCCGTGTCTCCACAGCATCCACCTGAGCCACGAGAGCGAGGAGTCGCACCTGTATCCCGTGTCGACCGGGAGCTCACAGCCTCTGTATCTCTGCAACATCCCCCTGATCCCGATGCACTCCCTTCCTCTGGCCGAAGTCGTGAGCGTCGAGATCGTCTTCTCAAAGCCGAAGCATCCGATCGCGTTGAAGCAGATCTAGCAGAGTGCCCTGACGAAGACCGAGATAGCTCCTGGTCTGCCATCTCTCTGAATCTCGCGATCTGGTCTGGAGACATGCATGCGAAGATGTCTTGTAACTCCTCATCGCTCATTCCTCGACTCATCCTGAAAATGTCACCTGCACAGAAAAAAATGATGTTATAATAATCAATTTAAATCATACAAAGCACAGTAATATAAATCATTTTAAAAAAATCTCACTTAAAATGCATATCTTATGTACCCTTATAAGCGATTGGTCAACGAATTGAGCAAGTGGATGCTCCAAGTATAAAGTATCCTATGGTTCCATGTTAATCTCCTGACACAACTCCGCATACACTGGAAGGTCGATAGACATGTCACCACAAAAGAATGAGTTTGCCTCGTTCTCAAAGAATTCTTGGACTCATGTATTTCCATCATTGCTAGTCGATGCTGGCTCCAAGCTTTCGACGGCCTCCACCCCTTGAAATATCGACCCCTCTATTTTCATATTATCTTCATCTATGCTCGGAACATTGCTTTGATCATATACTCTCACACTTCGGGGATTTGAAGGTATAACATACGACCATCGAGGTTGTCGGGGGTTAGATAGAAGATTACCTGTTCACAAACACATACAAGAGACTTCAAACCATTGTAACATAAACCATGTCGTAATACAATTAGCAAGCAAATGAGTCCATGCACCTGTTCACAATGGGCCGGCAACACAAAGGTGTCGCGCAAATCCATCCTTTTTTTTTTGGAATCTATTTCGAGTAATCCAGATGAACCTCGTGGAATTATTGCTCCAACTCCTCCAAGTACCACTTTGAACCACTACACATCAAATAGTATAATGGAGAAGCTATGGTAATCCACCGTAACAATACTTTGCAAGTTTCCAAAATACTCCATCTCATCCACAACCGTGTTTGGATCCGTTGCTCATCGCCGGCTCTCTTGCTCGAACCTTGCCATGATACCACAATCCATTGTGGAACGCATTTTGTCAATACACTCCACGTGAAAATGCCATTCTCGCGACCACGCTGCACTATATATTTTGTACTATACATTGAAACACTCAAATTATATGTCACATATAAAATTTAGATACGACAGATTCTAAACCCCTCATCACCTTTGGACTACATCCCCTCGAGAATTTCCACTCCTCGATTGAGACCTCTGTCCCTTCGTGAGACACTGCGGTCAAAGCTCCATGCAACCATCGTGTTGGCATAAACCGCGGAATCTTCTCCATGCGTTCGCGATATCGAATCGGTCGATGATGCGTACTACGTCAGAATTCAGCTCGCGCTTCCTCTCGACTTCATCCATAAGATGCACAAGAAGAACATCCATCGCGTATGGACAACCCCAACAATCTCCACTTCATCCACAAGATGCACAAGAAGGTGGATTTGTATCGTGAGCATGCTGTTGGGTAGGTATTTCTCAAAGAGAAAGACCATCTTCACTGCTCCCGGCCTCGTGGATTCAATAGAGGACGTCTTAATCTCCTTCCGTGAGATCCATTGCACCAAATTTGACAACTTGTAATTGGCCCCGCGTATTTCTGGAGTAAGATGTCCTACGATCGCGATCGGTAGTACAAGCTGCCACAAATGAGAAAACATTATGAATAATGGCTACATTCCAAATAGCAAAATGCCCACACTAATTATAATCCATTCGTAGTACAAACCTGACATATCTTATGCCAGTCATGGGATTTTAGCCCTGATAATTAGTCGTCTTTAGAAATTGCGGACTTGAGAGAACGCATCATACTCGTCGGAGTGTGGATAGACTTGATTACTTGCTTCACAATGCGCTCTTCCTTAGTGGAAAAAACCCAAGGAGCGTGAGGAAGCTGCACGCGACCATCAGCACTCGACTGCGGCCAAAGCATCTCCATTTTACCTACCTCCTTCAAATCCATTCGTGCCCCTATAGTGTCTCTCTTTCTTGTGATGTGGTCCCATAATAAGCTACCCACATTCTTGAAAATATGCATGGGTTGACCTGTAAGTGGGTCCAATATGGAAACTCGTAGAAAACTGAGAACCGTCGCATTCCACTTGGATGTGATTCCGCGTGGACCATTTTCAGCTCGTACCAGCTTGTGGCATTTATACGTGTTGGAGGTCGTCCAAGGAAACCTTCCCTGAGTTTATGATCCTCTGGCAAGAAAGCAGTGTGTCCTTGATATACCATCTTCTTCATGGTTCATGACCTTTGGGAGTCTAACTGTGGCCCGCACACACTACAACAGAAACAAGGCATAGACGTGCATGTTAGACGCGCAAAGTTGGGCACGTCTATCAGAGCGTCTATAAGTGTGTGTAAACGTGCGTGTAAATAGACACGAATTTTGCGTCTATATATCTGCGTAAATAGATGCTAATATAGACACGCCAACAAACGCACAATTATTTAACCACCTAAAATTAGCAATTCACATAATTAAAAAACCAAAGTTAATAACTATTTAACCACTTGAAATTGATTCTTGAGCATGCACATGTGCGCATGATAAAAACCATAGAATTAAGAATACACATTGAATCATTGAATTAAAAAAATAGAGATAATAATTACTTTTTCATTGCTCTCTAATGAATGGCAGTTCCTCCAGTTGACAAGCCTGATATAAGTAATTAGCGACAAGCGACAGAAACCTTACAATTAGTAGCAAGCATTGCAATATGTATCTCGTAATTTCTCTACATACTTGAAGATGATAAAAGATACTTCCTTTTTATTATGGAAAATTCAATTTAGCTTTAAAATTGACTATTGATTCTTGAGTATGCATATGTGCACATGATAAAAAGCATAGAATTAGGAATACACATTGAATCAATAAGCAAATTAAGTATGTTACAGTGAATGATCCATCTCATCTTCAATGAGATCAGCCCTTGCTAAACTATCTACTTCTAGGTCTATGTTACCAAGAGGTAACGAAACAAATAAGTCTATCCCACTATCAGATGTGTTGCTATATTGCTCAATAACTTCATCAATATCATCGACAATCACATTATTGTCTTCTTCTACGTTTTCTTGAACATCCTCGCGAGGTTCATCTTGTACTATATCACACATATCATCCATTATGGTGTCATCATGCACATCATCATTAATTGTTGGATTGTCATCTGCTATCTCCATGTTGGTAATATTACCATATATTGGTTTTGAACGATTAGATATAGGGATGACATATCACCATCAGTTATTGTTTACCATTGGATGATACACAACCTGCATTTGAAAAACAAAAGCAAAAAACTTAAGTACTTATTATATTGTGTATATGTATCACATGTATACATATAAAAAAATTAGCCTTTGCATATATACCTGCTCGCATTGTTGAGGTAGTACTAATGTGTCATTCTTGTTTTGGTGAAATTTTGTAGAGTCAATGATTACAAAACCACTTGGATGACGTCTGATTGTGCAATGCTCACCATTTATTACCACTTCTTTAAACCACTTCACATCCAGTACATATATAAAGAATCGTCTAAAGTCAAGCTTCAGAATATCTTAGATCAAGCCACAATAACCTTCCATGGTACCATTGCCATCCTCGAAGTGAGCAAGGACACCACAATCTTGGGTATTTCTCTTTTCATCTATACGTTGAGTTCGAAGATGTTTACCCTCACACAAAATTGCATTCTTGATATATATTAATTTCCTCCTCTTTTTCCATTCTCTCCATTTCCTCATGTAACCAATCTATATCAATATGACGTGGGAGCGCATTTAGATGATCTAGAAATGATACATTACGTCCATATCTAGTGCAAAATTCTTGTCTTTCGCTTTTTCTTCTTGCCCTTGCTTCATTATATAGTGTCACCCATTTGCTCATTACATCACTATTGAGCACACAAAAACTATTTAACTGACGAAGTTCTTCTTTTGTTAGCACTTTACTCATTCCTTTTCCTTGAGGTACTATAGCGGTCATCCTCAAGTCTTCATCATCTTTCCATAGTCGTGGTTGAGAGGGATCCACTTCAGCAAGATATTCAGAGATATAAACAAGGGATGATTGCAGTAACCAACCCTCAGCCATGATTCCCTGAGGTCGTACTTTTTGCCTCACAAAATCTTTCAAGGTTTTCATGAAGCGCTCAAGAAAAAACATCCACCTTACATGAACTGCCCCACAAAGTGCGATCTCATCAATCAAATGTATGAGTAAATGTAATTGAGTAGTCAAAATGGATCGAGGAAAAATTTCCTCCACCAAACAAACCACCTCAACAGATAATAATCGAGCATCTTGCAATGTGTTTGGATCAATTTCCTTCGAGCTCACATATTTGTCAAGATGTATTTGAGAATTGTTAATTTTTGTGTAGAAATTCAAAGATATATAATGAAAAATTACAATGTATACACACCTCACAAGCTCTCCCATCTTGTAAATGATATCACGTACATCTTTGGATACACAATGCGATATGCTAGTAGGAAGTACGAATTGAATGTAAACAATATTCATAGATCAAATGATTAGTTGAGGAAAAAGTCATCATACCCCAAAGTTTATACATAGTTACTTCACTAATTACTGTATTCATGGCTAGAGATACCCTTACTTGAATCATTTTGTGCCAATCGTGGGACTTCAAACCAGATAGTTGCTCCACACCTCTTTTCTTTTTCTTTATGAAGGCTCCCTCGAGACATCTCATACATCTTGTGGGTGTTCGAAAGCTATATATTTGTTCCTTCACTATTTTTTCCTCGTTCTTTGACAACATCCAAGGTGCATGGGGTAGCTCAATCTTTCCTCTGGGTCCAATGCATGGCCAGGCTCGTCTCATGCGACCAATGTTATGTAAATCCTCCCTTACATTAACTGAATTACGAGCCCCTATCAAGTGATCCCATAATGTAGATACAACATTTTTGAATATGTGCATGGGGTCCAACATGTGATTGATCTTGAGTTCAGTCCAATACGGAAGACGAAAAAGTATAGAGAACCTAACAAACAAACAATATATTATGTAAACAATTCATCATGCTAAATACTTTAAAGTCAATCGAGAGAAATGCACTTCTTACCGACTCATGCTGAGTGGAGGGTGGCTGTCGGCATTAATCCATCTCTCCTTCCAATCTCGAATGGTTAGAGATTGTGGAGTCATTCCATTGGTAGGGAGAACATATTTGGGATGGTCAATAGGAAGAAATCGATGATGATTGTCGTAGATAACATTCTTTAAATGTGCCGGCCTAGAGGAAACTAGAGAGGGACCGCAAATAGGACATGCATGATATCTTGACGTGGTTAAACCTGAAAAAACAAGTGAATTAATAAAATGCAATTGATTCAAGCCTTTAATTTCAAATATAGAGTTATATACATGTACCTGAACACTCTCCGTATCCTGGAAAGTCGTGCATGGTCCACAACAACATGGCCTTCAATGTGAAATCTCTAGAGGATGCAGATGCACTTGTATCTTGCACCTCATGGTCATCAGTCTCTACTCTTCTTGAAGACTCTGCCTCCTCGTGTCGACGTTTTGCAGTCTCTCGATGCCCGGGAGGGAGCATTTGAGGATGTGGCACCGCATCCTCCTCAACCACAAAAGGGAGTTTCATGTACGTTGATATATAATTCCCGTAACATAGACATGCAATCTTAGTGGTAAAAAAAAACAATGAACCCCAGTGATTTTTCTCGGTCCCATTCTCCATACAAGCTAAGGTGTGACATTGCAATTCAACGTGCTCAAAAAATACACCCTCGACAATGATCACGCATGCATTTAATTTTTCGTTGTAGCCATGCATCTCGATTATGAAGACGCAATGTTTCATCCTCACTTGAGGATGTGCTCATTGACTCACCAGCTTGCACCGCAGTAGGTGATGACGACGTCGACATGATTAAACCTAATTCATGACAACATCAAAATATTTGTCATTCATATGTTTACATAAGATCTCAATTTTAAATACACAAAAATCATCATAAATACATTAAAACTTATGATAAGAATTCACTATCAAAACTTATCTTAAAAACAAAAAAATATGATAAAGCCCAAATGCACGTCTATATCCGCGTTTAACTATGCGTCTATATTGGCGTTTTCTATTTTCGCATCTATATTCGTGTCTATACTCGCGTCTATCTGAACAATAGACGCACATATACACGCGAAAATAGATGCACACGTCAAAATTCAAACCATACTTAAATCATTTCTTTTCAAACTGCGCCTTTCCTTTCCTGCGTTTTTTGCGGTTCTGAAGCTTGAGTTTAGCGGACATGCAGTCTCTTCATGCCTCACCTCTTCTTTCATTTAAAACACACAAGAAGGGAAAAAGGAAAGCCAAGGAGAGGAAGAAAGAGAGAACAAGAAAGAGGAGAACAAGAAGAAGCAGCAAGCAAGCAAGCAAGCATCAAGGGAGGGTAACTTACCAAGGAGAGGAAGAAGGAGAAGGAAGAAGCGCCACCACCCGCCACACCAAACACCCAAGGTGAGTCTCTCTCTCTCTCTCTCTCTCTCTCTCTCTCTCTCTCTCTCTCTCTCTCTCTTTGTTTCTCTCTTCCTCTCTCTGCTCTGTCTGTGTATTTAGGATTTGTGATTCCATTATGTATTGCATTTTGTAAATCATCAATGGCAGTCGTCGGCCTAAAATTGGCCGACCAAGCATGTGTGATAGCACGTCTACATCTCAATGTAGACGCAGACATAGACGCGAAAAATGTTTCCTCTCAGAGCGTCTGAGGGCGCGTCTTAGAGTGCGTGTGCTGGCGGTTGACTTGCAGTCTACACGTGATTATACACACGCATTGACCTTGGATGCACGTCTGACAACGCGTCTGTGCTGTATCTTAGATGCGCAGATAGATGCGCTAGACAGAAGGTTCACTCTGGAGCGCGTCTGAGGGCGCGTCTAACCTACAATGTAGACGCGGGGATATACACGCCCAGGTCTCCGAGTTCTGATAGTAAACAATATATTTTTGCAATGATGAATGTGACCAATCCCATGTCTGTGTTTATCAATTTTCTTGTTTAAGAGAAGCATTAGCACTTAAGTGTTATGCTCAATGTCTAAAGACAGCTCTTTGAAAATGTAGGTAATATATGATTTTTTATATGCAAATAAATTTATCTTTTTCCTGTGTTTTTTTTACAGATGTCGTATCCTGGTGCATCTAGCAATGACCCAGATGTGGATCGCATGAATGATACATTGGTCTCCTTTGGCAGGGGGATCAATGCATTTTTTGGAAGTTTTCCTAGTAGGGAAGACTTCATGGGAGAGATGACCAAACACCTTGGCCGCTCTCCCACAGCGGACGAGGTGTTCAGTGTCATGTCTGGGACGCCTCTAGCGTCTTTGCCTGGCACTACTTCCCAGACTCCACATGCAGGTACTCCACATACAGGTACTCCATATGTAGGTACTCTATATGCAGGTACTCCATATGCAGGTACTGCACGTGCTCCACGTGCATCGGCTGAAGCACAAGCATCTACAGAAGCACATGCATGTGCAGAAGCTCGTGCGTCCAGCGAGGCAGAGGGTAGTCGACAGAGAGGGAGGAGGGAGAGTCGAGGGGGAGGACGAGGCTTGTGTGGGGGTTTCCTAGGAGGTGGCGAGCGATCACCCTTACCAGTAGATCACGTAGAGGAGGTTGTATGCTAGTACTATAGAGTTACATATGCTGGTGGCATCTTTCATGATGATGAGGGAAGGGATGTAATGGCGTACATGAGGAGCGTCGTGCATGCGACGTATAAAGATTGTTTCATTGCCTTCAAAAATCAGAAAAGCGGCTTATGGTAGGAGGTGTTGAGGGCAGTCCATAGGAGGTACCCAAATCCTGAGGGTCATTGATTCTCGGATGATTGGGGACGTACAAAAGTGAGGGATATGCTTCACAACAAAAGATCCCACATCATGACATGGGCCAGGGACTCACTGCGAAGGCTGGAGGAGGGGCGTGGAGCCTATAGCCAACCACCTATGTGCCACCGCATAGAGTGGAAGAAAGCCAAGAAGAAAGCAGCTGAGAAAGTGAAGAGTCGCCAGCACGTAGAGGCGCGACGGATCCAAATGGAAACAATGGGATCGTCGCATTACGGATCGGGCGGCAGAGAGTCGTGGGAGGCAGAGTTTGTAAGTATATTTTGATTTCTAGTTTTTTTAAATTTATATTTCTTTCAATTCTTTATATATTTTAGTCTAATATATTGTGACTCATAATTGTTTGTATATCTCTAAATGTTTTTCAGACTACCATCGTTGGTAGGACACCTACTCCTAGAGAGGTAGGTTACCATCGAGGCCATAACCGCGTAGCGACATGGCTTTACTTTTATGAGGAGGGTCTCACTGAGGACCAATACAACCGGGCCATGAGGATTCGATAGCCAGAGGAGGTATGTTTTTCTTACTTTCCTATTAAAAGTATAGCTAATTATAACTTTTTCTCCACCTTGTCTATGTAGCAACCCTGATCTTTTGTGTGTGTAGGCGAACTCGGATGTGGAGCATAGCGAGGAGGGGGATAGCGACGCTAGTAGCCATGGTAGTACTAGCAAAGATATTTCCTCTTCAGATTCGTAGAGGAGCACCATACCTCCTTATGAGGCCTTCTTTTCTTGTATATGTATGATATCTCTTTGAGCCTACTGCTTGCGGCCACGCTTTAGGTCACAAGCACTTAAAACTTTCCTTGTAAATGCTTTTGATATATAATGAATACATGGACTTTTATTTTCAATTCTCGTGCCCGTAAGATACATTGTTTTTTTCCCAAATACACAATCTGATGTATGGGAGGGGAAAAAAAAAACCAGCGTGCACATATACACGCGTCTATATGCGCTCTTTGGTACATATGCACGTCTATCAGTGCTTGTAAAAGCTTGTCTACCAGCGTGTCTATATGCACGTGTATATGTGCATCTATTGCGCGTCTATTTGTGCATGTAAATTTGTTGATATATGCGATTATAGACGCGAAATGCTAGATGCGCAAATAGACGGGCGGATAGACGCGCCCGTAAGAATTTCTCTATATTCAAAAATCGCGTCTAAATGTGCGTCTATGAGACCTTTTTGTTATAGTGACAATGGACATGCATGATAATCTGAGGTAACCAGACCTATTCCAACACCACGACCTAGTGAATACTTGATTGAACGAGATAAAATATAGATATTACTAGCGAGAACGGAGGCCTGCTCACGTGAGCACTCTCCCAATCCCGGAAAGTCATGCATCATCAGCATAAGAATGGCTCGAATATTGGCTGACCACCAACCATCGCGCCTGCTCATATCTTGCACAGTGACCCCCTCCTCCTATCGGAATGAGCGGGATCTAGGACATGGCAGTGAGTTACGTCGGATGAAAGGAGAAGAGTAAACTCATGATGGAGGAGACAAAGATACTGTTTGTTACACAAGTGAATTAGGTTCCAAGATTGATACTTGGACTCATAAACACAATCTTGTGTATGTGGACAATGACACTGACACTTTATTGATAAGAAGAGAGTACTATCATTGCATTAAGAAAAGGAAGCAAGTACAATGCTTTATAGGAAAGTAGAAAACTGCAGTAGGCACCACTCTGCATATGGGATAGGTAAGCCTCCATATCCTTGGCCCTGAAGCTCCGTACAAAGAGGCTGTTAGTGAGTGTGATTGCTGAATCTCAACACCCCTCCTCAATCGCAACTAGAAAGGCACAAAGTGTGTAGAGGCTGTAATGAGAACCACCTGCAAAGTGTGGGCACACCACAAACATGGTACACACCAGAGGCTGTCGCAGAAAAGGCTAAGTGTGGGCACCAAAACATGATGGACATCTACAGGCTGTAACAGGGGCCTCACAAAGTGTACAGGGACTGTAGTGCCAAGTTACATGAGGAGTTTACAAAGCTTATGGCAAGAAGCATTAGGGCTAGGAATGTTAGATATGATCAATGCCCCACCCTCATTAGTGCTACCAATGTTCCATGGTGCTCAAAGTTGTAAGGCCCCCATTATGAGGAGAAGCCACATGTTAGCCCAGACATTGGTTGAGTCCTGACTTGTATATTAGATGAGGTCTATGTGACCGGATGGCAAAAAGGTGACCGTTGTGGGTCTAATCTTTGGGTTAGATAGAGTAGTTAAGCTGGTAGCAAATCGAGGCACATTGCATCGAGTTGCGGGGTAAGAGAGTTATCAGGGGCCCTAGCCAATGGTAAAGGGAATATTCCCTAGCCAACTAGTGGAGGTGCACATGGAAGGTCAATAGACACATGGGCACATGGAAGGTCAACAGACACATGTGCATATGAAAGGTCAACAGACACATGTGCATATGGAAGGTCAACAGACACATGGACACATGGAAGGTCAACAGACACAAGTGCATATGGAAGGTCATCCATCATGACCCCCTTCACAAGATATAAAAGCTAAACCCCTTCATAGCTATCCATCACTCATCTTTCACCCAGTTAGAGTTGTTGTTCCAGCTAGCCTTAAGCTCTTCACCTATCTTCTGTCTAGATCGCCATCTAAGCTTCACATTGTGGAAGCGCACGGGTGGACAGAGCCATCTTTGTATCAATTGTTTGGAGTTAAAGAATTTACTGATTCTCCTCTTATCTGTTGTGTACTCTCTCTATCTCTTTCTCAGATTCTGTTCATTGCGCCGTGTAATATTTTACATGGTATCAGAGCCCAGGGGGCTCTAGAGATCGGAGAGCATACAAGAGGCAAAGGCTTCAACAGCAAAGAGAAACTATGTCGACTTCTGGAAGAGGTGCAGGAGGTGATGTTGCTGTACCGGCTATTCAAACACTGAGGATTCATCCACCAACCTTCAGCGAAGGCAAGTTAGATGGTACAAACTACACCTTGTGGAAGTTCAAAATTACAACTATCCTTGATTCTTATGAGCTTCTGGAGACTGTGCTGGGGACTGACGCAGAACCACAGCCTACCCCCGACCCATCAAATCCTAGTGTGATGATTCCTCCAAATGCAGATCTTCTGCGAGCTTGGAAACGAAGGAATGCAGATGCATTGTGTGCCTTAGTTACAAGCTGTTCTGACAATGTTTTGACTTTGATTCAGCATACAACCAAAGCGTCAGAGGCTTGGAATGTACTAAGGAGTCAGTATGAGACACGAAACCAAACAAGGATTCAAAACTTGGAGAATCAACTAGCAGCGGAGAAGTTTGCTGAAGGAGAGACGGTTGAAGCATTCATCACTCGGATTAAGAATCTGTGCGACCAGATGGCTGGCGCTGGGATACAAAAGACTAGCGAAGAGCTAGCTTGGAGGTATCTTCGGATTTGTCCACAAAAGTTTGATGGACTAGTAACTGCCCTTAATACTCAGGTGAGACCTCAAGCTTTGACTTTTGAGGAGTTTTGTGCATTATTAATGGAGGAGGAGTTGAGGCTGAAAGCCTGAGAAGGAAGCAACAATGGAGATGTTGCATTCTCTGCCAATGCAAAAGGCAAAGGTGTTTCCTCCACCAAAAATGATGGTGACAAAAAGAAAAAGGGCGACAAGAAGAAGTTTCAAGGAGAGTGCTTCTACTGCAAGAAGAAAGGACATGCAATTGCAGATTGTCGTGTCAAGAAGGCAGATGAAAAGAATGGTACCCTTAAAAGTAAAGGGAAAGAGACAGCCAATACGGCTGAAGCGGAGTTGGAATTATTCATGGTGACCATTGAGGAAGTGTGCTCCTCGGCGCAAGAAGAGTCTACCACTGACTCATGGGTGTTGGATAGTGGGGCCTCCCATCACATGACCAACAAGAAAGGTCTATATAGTTCTATGCAGCCTCTACAAAAATCCATCACTGTGACGATTGGAAATGATGCTAAATGCCCTGCTGCGGGCACATGTACTATTTCTTTTGTTGCTGCAAATGGTGAAGTCAAAAAGCTTTCAAATGTGTTGTATGTTCCCGAAATCAGGAGAAATCTCTTATCAGTTGCTGCCATAACTGATCTTGGTCATGAAGTGAGGTTCAAGAAGAGAGGTGCAGAAATTATTGATAGTGTTGGTACAATTGTTGGCAAAGAGAAAGAAGGAACAACCTGTATGAGCTAAGTGCTCTTACAGCCACCGCTGGAGTGGGCACAAGTAAGCTTTGGCATGAAAGGTTTGGACACATCAGATTTGCAGTATTGAAGGAGATGCAAAAGCAAGGTATGGTTGCTCACCTACCTACAATAACTGAATTGAAGGGACCATGTGAAGCTTGTATGATGGGCAAGCAACACGGAAAGGCATTTCCACAAGAAAGCAAGAATAGAGCACAAGCTCCTCTAGAGTTGGTGCATGCTGACTTGTGTGGTAAGATGCCTACACATGCCTTGGGGGGATCTTCTTATTTTATGTTGATTGTCGACGACTACAGTAGGAAGATGTGGGTGTACTTCAGAATGGCTAATACTTGTTGAGAATGAAACAGGGAAAAGTGTGAAGAAATTTAGAACAGATGGTGGTGGTGAGTTCAACTCAAAGGAGTTTGAAGGCTTTTGCAAGAGCAAAGGGATCAAGCGTCAATTGACGATGCCTCACACACCTCAGCAGAACGTGTTGTGGAACGCAGGAATCGCACCATTGTGGAGATGGCAAGATGCATGCTAAAGGGCAAGGGATTGCCTAACCATTTTTGGGCTGAAAGTATTAATACTGCAATCTACATTCTAAATCGGACCTATACAAAGGCTCTCAAGGTAAAAACACCTCATGAGGCGCACTCCCCCTTCAACACTCGACTGTGGCCAAAGCACCTCCATCTTACCTACCTCCTTCAAATCCATTCGTGACCCTATAGTGTCTCTCTTTCCTATGATGTGGTCCCATAGCAAGCTGCCCACATTCTTGAAAATATACATGGGATCCAACAAGTGGTTGACCTGTAAGTGGGTCCAATATGGAAACTCGTAGAAAACTGAGAACCATCGCATTCCATTTGGATGTGATTCCAGGTTTACCATTTTCAGCTCATACCAGCTTGCAGCGTTCATACGTGCTGGAGGTCGTCCAAGAAAACCTTCCCTGAGTTCATGATCCTCTGGCAAGAAAGCAGCGTGTCCTTGATATACCATCTTCTTCATGGTTCGTGACCTTCGGGAGTCTAACTGTGGCCCACACAATGGACATGCATGATAACCTGAGGTAACCAGACCTGTAAGTGAGCCACGACATAGTGAATACTTGATTGAATGAAATAAAATACAGATATTACCAGTGAGAACGGAGGTCTGCTCACCTGAGCACTCTCCCAATCCCGGAAAGTCATGCATCATCCACATGAGAATGGCTCGAATGTTGGCTGACCGCCGACCATCGCGCCTGCTCATATCTTGCACAGTGACCCCCTCCTCCCACAAAATCTTAAGCTCATCGACTAATAGACGAAGATACATGTCCATATTTTTTACTTTCTAGCGGCCCGGGACGAGCAAGCTAAGGATGAGATGTCCTTTCTTCGTAGAAAGCCATGGGGGGATGTTGTAGTTCACAAGCACTATAGGCCACACACTGTAAGAAGTCAAGCACAGACCGAATGGGTTCACACCATCCATGGCGAGACCGAGCCGAAGATTCCTTGGCTCTCACGCAAAGCCTGGGAAGGTAGAGTCAATGTGGCTCCATGCGTGCGAATCCGCTGATATTCATTGAACTCCATCCGTGGACCTATTCTGCACATGCCACGTTGTCAAGCTTGCCATGCCAGGTGTGCGAAACATGTGGTTTATGCGGGGGATGAGCGAAAAGTGTCTGAGAACTTTTTGAGGGATGGTTTGCCCTTGCAAGTCCTGTCGATACCTGTGAGCACCAATTTTGGACATGTCTCCATAGTCTCGTATTCATCTCGAAACAATATGCAGTCGTTGATACATGCATGGATGTTATTGTAGTCCATGCCAAGCTTCCGTAAAACATGTCGTGCATCATCACGAGACTCAGGCATGGTATTTTCAGGTGGTAATATATGATATTTCAATAACCTGAAAAAAATCATAAAACACCTTGAAAAAGCACAAATGTTTGCAATAATACTGTTAAAAAAAAATCAATGAAGCCTATGTGCAAGGTCCCTGAATAACTCAGTCACACTCGTATCGCTCCAACCGTATTTTGCTTGCACACTTAAGAGTGCAAGCAATGTCTTCAACCGACATACTCGGCACCCATCATATAATGGTATGGATGCTTCCTCTCCAAGCGGGTCAGATGTCTCAACATCCATGGGAATCAATGCATCGATCGTTGCCTCCATCTCACGCTCCAAGATTGTAGGTAGGTCGGGAAGATTGTCTGTCTCCTCTGGCATTGACGGTATAGATAGGCCTTGCGAGTGGTGGATTCGCTCCTACAATCCATCCATCGCACGTCCACGAACTCTTCTAATTGGCCACAAAGGGTGCACTCCCCATTGGGTCGAGACATCACCCCCTGGATAGAAAATTTGCCAACAAGACCCAATCTTATTGTGTATGGTTTTCAATTAGCTTGCGAGTACAATGCATGATTAATATTAACTTCAAATTACCGTTTGCTAAAAATCTGCAATCGCCTGATCAAATATCCTATACTCAATTTAAGGGATTCTTCTTCTATAACAATACTTTTGGGTTCATTTTGATGAAGTACCGTAATGACCATTAGCTAGGGTATCATTTTCTTTTAGTCCTTCCGTTGACTAGTTGGCATGATTTCTAATTTGTTATGCCTATAAAGTTAATATAAAAACAATGAATTATGCATATCACAATTAGATCCCCTACTTGGACATTATGAAGGACATGACCAATTTTAAGCCATCTTAAAGAGTCACCAATGTACGTGGCCCATGGCAAAGCACATTGCATACCATTATCGATAAGTCTATTATCTTAAATTTCCTTCCCCTCCCTCTCCCTCTCTTTCTCTCCCTCTCTCTCCCTCTCCCTTTCTTTCTCTCTTTCTCTCTTTCTCTCTTTCTCTCTCATTTTTTCTCCTAAACAAGCAAAAACGAAAGTGATTCAAACATTAAACAAGCAAGAGGGAGAGTGAGAGAGAGAATGCACACACTCTCTCTCTCACCCTCACCCTCTCCCTCTCTTTCTCTTTCTCTCCCTCTCTCATTTCCTTCCCCTCCCTCTCCCTCTCCCTCTCTTTCTCTCCCTCTCTATCTCTCTTTCTCTCTCATTTCCTAAACAAGAAAAAAATAAAGTGATTTAAATATTAAACAAGCAAAAGGGAGAGGGAGAGAGACAATGCACTCTCCCTCTCTTTCTCTTTCTCTCCCTCTCTCATTTCCTTCCCCTCCCTCTCCCTCTCCCTCTCTTTCTCTCCCTCTCTTTCTCTCTCATTTCCTCTCCTAAACAAGCAAAAAATAAAGTGATTTAAACATTAAACAAGCAAAAGGGAGAGGGAGAGAGAGAATGCACTCTCCCTCCCTCTCCCTCTCTTTCTCTTTCTGTCCCTCTCTCATTTCCTCCCCCTCCCTCTCCCTCTCCCTCTCCCTCTCCCTCTCCCTCTCTTTCTCTTTCTCTTTCTCTTTCTCTCTCTCCCTCTCCCTCTCCCTCTCCCTCTCTTTCTCTCTTACTCTCTCATTTCCTCTCCTAAACAAGCAAAAAAGAAAGTGATTTAAACATACAAGCAAAAGGGAGAGGGAGAGAGAGAATGCACTCTCCCTCTCCCTCCCTCTCCCTCTCTTTCTCTTTCTCTCCCTCTCCCTCTCTTTTTCTTTCTCTCCCTCTCTCTCCCTCTCCCTCTCTTTCTCTTTCATTTCCTCTCCTAAACAAGCAAAGAGAGTGATTTAAACCTTGAACAAGCAAAAGAAAGAGAGAGGGAGACTTACCGATGAGATATGGTGAGCGTGGGGCGGTTGCTCTTTGCGATGAAGGCTCCCCCTCTTCTTCGCAAATAACGGCGGTGGCGGCGGCAAGTCTTCTTCCTCTCCTTCTCTCACGACGGTCGCTCTCTCCCTCGCTCTCGCTCTCAAAACTCTCAATGGAGCAAACAAGAAATGAAAACTGCGCTCGGTTTCGGCCGCGTTTTTTCCTTGCGGCCCGTCGCTATTTGGGTCGCTATTTGCGACGCAAATAGCGATGCAAATAGCGACGCTATTATCAACGCAAATAGCGATGCCAATAGCGACACTACTATCCGCCGTTGCTAATCGGCGTCGCTACTAGCTCAAATCCTTGTAGTGAGCTTAATGATGGCTTGTGCCTTGTCATCATTCTTCTGCCAAGTACCTGCAAGGTCCGCATCTCGAGGTTTCTTTTATTTTCCATTTGTGATGGCCGAGAGACCCTTCTTCATCAGGATGAGCTTGATGCGGGTTTGCCAGGTGTGAAACCCGACTCCTTTGAATCTATGGTGGTCTTCTTTCAGGGTTTCTGCACGACTGGTTTTTCTGAGATTCCAGCTCGTAGTGTGAACCATATGCCTCAAGATTCAAGCTAGAGATAGCCTAAGTTATAGGCTTCAAAAGCCCTAATGAGCCAGGATGAATCGCGCTGCGCAAATGGATATCGGGCTATACGAATAGAAGGCGTTGTTTTTTGTACTATGACTGACGAATTACGCAATGCTGGAGCTAAAGGTCACCAATGTCGGTGTTTGAGGTGACAGGAGGCAGCACCCTGAGCCAAGAAACATATCTCCAGAAGAAAGCGTGTTGAAATATTGACTGTGGAGGGAGATCAAGAAGCTCCAAGGAGGTAGGGTGCAAGTTTGGCTATGGTTGCCACAAGTCAAGTAGAGATAGAGTTTAGAAATGAGCTCATTAGCTGGGACTGAGCTGGACTTGAGCTGACCTGAGTAAAGAGGAGATGAGAGAGGAGTGAAATTAGCTAGGCCATGCCCAACTGCGCTTTGATACCATGTTGGAATGAGCAGGATCTAGGACATGGCAGTGAGTTATGGTTGATGAAAGGAGAAGAGTAAACTCATGATGGAGGAGACAAAGACACTGTTTGTTACACAAGTGAATTAGGTTCCAAAATTGATACTTGGACTCATAAACACAATCTTGTGTATGTGGACAATGAGACTGACACTTTACTAATAAGAAGAGAGTACTATCATTGCATTAAGAAAAGGAAGCAAGTACAACGCTTTATAGGAAAGTAGAAAACTGCAGTAGGCACCACTATGCATATGGGATAGGTAAGCCTGCATATCCTTGGCCCTAAAGCTCTGTACAAAGAGGCTGTTAGCAAGTGTGATTGCTGAATCTCAACACCTTCCACAAAATCTTAAGCTCATCGACTAATGGACGAAGATACACGTCCATAGTTTTTACTTTGTAGCGGCTTGGGATGAGCAAGCTAAGGATGAGATGCCCTTTCTTCGTAGAAAGCCATGGAGGGATATTGTAGTTGACAAGGACTATAGGCCACACACTGTAAGAAGTTGAGCACAGACCAAATAGGTTCACGCCATCCATTGCGAGACCGAGCCGAAGATTCCTTGGCTCTCGTGCAAAGCTTAGGAAGGTAGAGTGAATGTGACTCCATGCACGCGAATCCGCTGATATTCATTGAACTCCATCTGTGGACCTATTCTGTGCATGCCACATTGTCAAGCTCGCCATGCTGAACGTACAAAACATGTGTTTTATGCAGAGGATAAGCAAAAAGTGTCTGAGAACATTTTGAGGGATGGTTTGCCCTTGCAAGTCCTGTCGATACCTGTGAGCACCACACTTTGGACATGTCTCCATAGTCTCGTATTCTCCTCGAAATAGTATGCAATCGTTGATACATACATGGATGTTACTGTAGTCCACGCCAAGCTTTCGTAAAACATGCCATGCATCATCACGAGACTTAGGCATGATATTTGCAGGTGGTAATATATGATATTTCAATAACCTGAAAAAAATCATAAAACACCTTGAAAAAGCACAAATGTTGGTAATAATAGTGCCGAAAAAAAAAATGAAGCATATGTACAAGGTACCTAAACAACTCGGTCACACTCGTATCGCTCCACCCGTATTTTGCTTGCACACTTAAGAGTGCAAGCATTGTCTTCAGCCAAGATACTCGGCACCCATCATATAATGGTATAGATGCTTCCTCTCTAAGCGGATCAGAAGTCTCGACATCCATGGGAATCAATGCATCGATCATTGCCTCCGTCTTAGGCTCCAAGATTGTAGGTAGGTCTGGAAGGTTGCCTGTCTCCTCTGGCATTGACAGTATAGATTGGCCTTGCGAATGGTGGATTGGCTCCTCCACTCCATCCATCGCACGCCCACATACTCTTCTAATTGGCTGCAAAGGGTGCACTCCCCCTTGGGACGAGACATCACCTCCCTGGTTAGAAAATTTGCTAGCAAGACCCAATCTTATTGTATATGGTATTCAATTAGCTTGCGAGTACAATGAATGATTGATATTAACTTCAAATTACCATTTGCTGAAAATCCACAATCACGTGATCAATGATCTTAGATTGAAACTCGCCAAATTGTTGTATGTGCTCTATCGACAAATTGGCATTTTCGTCTAATTTCCAACTTGCATTGAGAGCAAGGACATGGGACATGCTGATTAAGATATGCATCGCGATCTTGAACAACAGTACCTTCTTCATTTTCCATATTTTCTACCTTACAACAAACAATTTAATGACTCGTAATACAATTTGGAAAAACCCTTCACTCATTGTTTATTGGAGGTCACTTATGCTTCTCGAGATGTCTATTTGATGTGAGATCACTTGGGATGCTATGTCAATGTCTTGGCATGCTATTGGACTAATTTGAGCACTCATTTACTCAATTTTATAGAGGTTTTCACTTCTATAATAAGTAGAGTTGAATGCTATTTTTTCAGAGAAACTTTATGCTTATTGCTTGTTGATGCTTATTGATTACTTTGCATGCTACACTAATGTCTATGGTTGATGCCATATACTTGGCCATGCTTGTAGAATGCACTTGGATTGAGATTGAAGCTTAGTCTCATTGAGTTTGACTATCACTTCTCACATCAAGCATTAATTTAAGACACTTCATAACTCTTATCATTGGATGATACATGAGCCATTTGTTAGATATATTATAGTGAGAGAATAGGACTAATTGTGACATGTACATGCTCTCTTGATACTCATTGGATGCAATACCCCTATTGTAGGATGGTTTGATGTTTTGTCTTGGATCTAGTACTTATATCTCTCATAGTGTTGTCAGTGGTATTTATATGCTTCTAGGTTATGTATTGAGCCTTAGTGCCCTCTCTCATTTCCTTTTCTCTCTCCTCTTTCTCTCTCATTTTTTCTCTCTCCTCTCCCTCTCTCATTTCGTTTTCTCTCTTCCTCTCCCTCTCTCATTTCATTTTCTTTCTTAAATGTTTTATTTGGAAAATATCTCTCTCTCTTCGTGCTAGCTTTCACTCAAGAGGTCCTTCCATTTAAATGCTCCTAACACTCTCCAATGAATTGCATTTAGATGAGTTACATTGTGAGTTCAATTTGAATGCAACCCATAGGGTGTTTTATCTAGAGAACTAATTTCATGTCGTAAGCAAAAAAATTTCACTAATTTCTTTCCTAATACTATTGATAAACATTAGACATAACTAATCCTCCATAGCAATCATTAGACGTAACAGTAGACATAACTAATTTCTTTCCTAATGCAATTGATAAATGTTGGACATAACTAATCCTCCATAGCAATCATCAATCAATGCAATTCGAATCTCTACTACAAATGATTAGAGAGTTTTTTTATGAAAAATTGAGTTGTTGATTTCTATCTACTCTAATATACTCAACCAATCAAATCATCATCTCAAATCAATTCAGCCTCACAATCCAAGCATGGCTCCCTCAATTGGTTACGCCACTCCATTTTGCAATCCATCCATTCCTCAAGTACTCCAACAAAGAGAGGAAGTATAGAAAAGAAAGAGGGATATCCCAACCTCATCTGAACTCCACCTCTCACCCTCCAAATTGTAGAAGAAGAAGGGAAAGAAGAGAAGAATGCAAGATAGGAGAGAAGCTTCACTCTTCTAGTTCCTCACTTAATTCCTCACTCACTCTCCCTCGCCCTCGCCCTCAATGTGAAGCATAAGAAGATAGGATACAAGGAGAGAGAAGAGAGCTCTCAAGTTTGCACACACAAGAATGATCTATGCATGCATCCTATGTTAATTTGAACACTTCAAAAAAGTGAATAGAGAGTTTTGTCCACAACCTCTTCCATTTCCTCTCTCTCCCTCCCTCTCCCTCTCCCTCCCTCCCCCTCTCTCTCTCTCTCCCTCTCTTTCTCTCTCATTTCCTCTCCCTCTCTCAATATATATACACAAATTATAAAAGCAAAAGGGAGAGGGAGAGAGAGAGTGCACTCTCCCTCCCTCTCCCTCTCCCTCTCTTTCTCTTTCTCTCCCTCTCTCATTTCCTCCCCCTCCCTCTCCCTCTCCCTCTCTTTCTCTTTCTCTTTCTCTTTCTCTTTCTCTCCCTCTCTCTTTCTCTTTCTCTGCCTCCCTCTCCCTCTCCCTCTCTTTCTCTCTCATTTCCTCTCCTAAACAAGCAAAAGAGAAAGAGAAACCCTAAACAAGAAAAAGAAGGAGAGAATAGACTCACCGATGAGATATGGTGAGGATTTGGCGGCTCCTCTTCGCGATGAAGGCTCCTCCTCTCCTTCGCGAATGACCGTGACGGCGGCGATGGTGGCGGCAAGCCTTCTTCCTCTCCCTCTCTCACGATGGTGGCTCTCTCTCTCACTCTCGCTCTCAAAACAGTAGACGAAAAAACACGAAATAAACCCGCGCTCGGTTTCGGCCTGTTTTTTTTTCCTGTGGGGTGTCGCTATTTGTGCCACTATTTGCGACGCTACGCAAATAGTGACGCCGAAACCTGCGTCGCTACCTGCCGTCGCTATAGGCTTAAATCCTTGTAGTGCATGATAGAATTTTCACCTCACTTGTTGATAGACATTCAAATTTCTAGTAAGAGCGTAAGAAATATGGTATTTTAGCTTTCCAATTATAATTTTTGAGACTTAGATGGATTTACACATATCTGGCCATACACTTTGAATTCTTCATGGCCTCTCACACCACAAAGAGTTTGTGCCTTGTTCCTTTTGTTAACCTACCACCAAAACTCACTATGTTGTAGTTTAGACGGTTGGCTAATTTGCTCAAAACTTGTAACCACCAATCTTGGTAATTGCTTCTCCTTGTGGACCCTGCTCCTAAATGCCACAAGAAACACCTATTCTCTCCTTTAAAATTTTTTACCATAACCATCCATAATATAATGGCTCTTTCCCTTCTTCTAATGAGGTACCATTACTAGATCACACTACCTTCTGTAACTATCTCTAATGATTATTAGAAGCACTATCTTGCAAAGCACAATACTTCTTCAAATCATAGCAATTTAAGCTCCAAATATTGTGCAAACCCTCTACAAGTGTAGCCTCAATAGTAGCCCAAGCTTGAGCACACAAGGATTCCTCAAGGCACTTTGTTCCACATAAGTTGAGACCCACAAGAGGCACACCATTAGAATCTAGAATAAATATTCCCCATTGGGGACTAGTTAGCATGTCCTAGCCTTAAGGAAACCACATTAGGGTTAGACACCCAACCTTGAGGAGTTTATATCACCCTTGGCACCCCATTCACACGTCTTATGCTCTCCATCAATCTAGGCATGCCATCACACCTAGATGCTCCATTAGTACACCCCTAGGTTGGGCACATTCCTTATCCACACATTCTCTTTAGAGAATTTTCCCATAACCCAGTCACCCTTCATCAACCTAACCATAGGAATCACATTTCCTAGGATACATCATTAACACTTAGGCTGGGGATCCACCTCCTCTAGGCATGTCCGCCTTTATGGCCAGAGTAAACATAGGTTTTCTATGAATATCTAGTCCATAGGATTGACCTACCTAGATTCTCCTACAACAAACAGGCAAAAATTGCATAGGTTTTTCCCACTAGGTTCTTATTTCACATCACACATAGGTACAATACACTAGCTTTACATCACCTAGGATCACATCTCGCGCTACATTGTAGGAATCTAGGAATTAGCCCATTGCACCTGAGTGGGGGTGCTAAGAAGTGTTGTGACATTACTCAATCATTAAGGAAACTTCCACGAGTGCATCAAGATGAAGGTTGATAAAATTGAGTCAAGAAGGTTAATGAGAATATCATTCTAACTTGCAATTACTTCTAAATTTCAACATCAAATATTAATTTAGTAGGACAATACCAAGCATACATGCCAAGACCCATTCACAATGCAACTCAATGACACTTGAGTATTTTACTTCTAGCAAGTTCTTATTGACTACATCCCTATCTTTACTTCCACAAACTCATTATCCTCTTCTTTTCATAAAAACCCACTTTTTCTCCTTGATCTCACACGAACTCAGCTTCAATGCAAACTCAAATCCAATCTTGTTGGTCACTATACAGCCACATGAGATGCAATCTTCCCATTCACTAGAGTCAAATAGACTTCATAATGATGCTGCCTTCAATAATGTCATTTTCCTCCAGAATTAAAAATGTCTATTTGTCACTCCTCTTCACAACTCAGTGACTCCATCACCTTTGTATGCTCCTTAAAAAACCATGGATTTTTCTATCATTTTCTCAAAACACATTTCTTTTCTTGCATTTATGTTGTTCATACAGTTTGGATTCCCCTCTATGATTGCAATCCTGATCCAAAGAATCATCTTTTCTTTTAGAGGTGTTATTATCAATTATCTTACACCATAAGAAAAGCATGAGAAGCATGTGAATTTCATCTCATCATCATCTTTCCATATAGATAGCCATGCCTTCATACTCATTGATCACCACCTCATCGTGTATACGCCCCTCAATCATTGGTCATAAGAATTGCCCATCATCTAGAAGAGTGTGCTATACATCATCTCTCAAATGATGTCCTCATAGTAGTGTCAATGGCTTAGTCTCATTAATACATGTGTCTTTTGAATAACACATGGTCCATGTAAGAACAAAACATGCTTTAAGAGTTGGACCCTTACCCTTTCTCAATAGATCTCCATGCTATTGAATTCTAGTTCACGATGATTTACACATCTCTATGTTGTAATCTTCTCAAAAATTTCCATCTTGAGAGCCAATTACTTTGTTCTTGACAACAACACATATCTACACTCAAATTACCATAACAATTTTGTCACTCCTAACCCCTTATTAGGCATAGCAACCCATTTCAAGAAAGTTCTTTTTGTCATCCGTTATTGAGCTACCACTGTCAAGGCTCACGTTGTGAGAATTCTACTTAGGAAGAGGTAGATTTCATTATATTAAGAAGAGAAGAGAAGAGGGTTTAGAATGAAGGTCTAGATACAAATACATTGAAAGCATGTATGTAACATCATTGGATTTTATATAAGAGTATGCATTCAACACAAAAAAAGCATGTGTTTCAGTTTTGAAGGCTTACATACAACATATCCTCCTTTTTGTTTATGAATAGCCATAAATGTTAATAGACAATAAGATATGATTCTATTATTAAAGAATATGATGCAAGTACGTTGATGCTATGTTGAATCTCCATTAGTACTATATAGGATTATGAATTATGAAACTTAAATTAACAATAAAAATGAATGTGGCATTTTGTTCTACTTGATCATCATGTATTTTCTCTTCAATGTTCTGAATAGAGAATACACTATGATCAAGGAGAACAAGAGATTGCTGGCATTTTCTGAGGAGTGGTTGAGCCTATTGTTAAATGTGATAAGAGATTTCACATGTTAGGCTACATGCAAGCCACATATCCCATCTAGGATGGATGGGTGCCATATTTGTGAGTATTTGAGAACATTTTAATATGTTCTATTTGAAATGGAGGTATTTTTGTTAAATTACTTATTTTTTTCTAAACGAATAAAAGACTATGGTCATCTACGTACTCCTACACAGATAGAGTTAGTGACATATTATGGCTATTAAGCTTTCCAGATGACACTTCCTCTAGTGCAGCCGTCTATAAGTGCCTACATATATTTATAAGCCAATGCAATTTTCAAGTAGCATGTTTATTCAACTAATAGATATACCACAATGTGTAAGAGACTCACAAGACATGCAATATGGAGGCCATTCTCGAGAGGAGGTTAAAGGTAGGATGTTGAGCAGCTAGCCAACAAGTAGATACACAAGAGAGGGATTTGATTTGGAGAGAGGACCATTCTTCTGAGCACTGTGTTATGGGAGCACTAGACTCTGTTCGAGAGACTAGACTAGATGCAAGATTTGTTTCAAGAACTCTAATTACAAGATAATCCCACATAGGGGCACAAGATACAATGATAATTTAATAAGATATGGAAAATCCCACAACCTAGGACCATAGGTATAGAAACAAGACTCGATAGGATATGAAGGATCCCACAACCCGGGACCATAGATATGGTTACAAGATATCAGAATTACAAGATCTCCCTCAATGGGGATGAACAAGATCAAGGAAATACTAGATAAGATCTCGTACTATGAGATTATAAGGTGACAAGACAACAAGAGTATAATGGAAGGCAAGACAATACTAGATACCATGAGTAGACAAGAACTGGAATTGGAACTTGAAGCTACTTACTTTGAGGTCTCAACTCCTTGAGCTCCCAAGATTGGCATTTGGCAAGACTAAGGAGCTCTATAGCGAGCCCCTCTTTTTATAAGTGTTGGAGGGTGGCTAAAGATCTTCTAAAATGTTCGATGATGATATCATTGATGATGCAAGCGATGGCATGGTATATCTTCTAGAAGGTTCTATGATGACATGGCAATGATGGGTTTACATGGTTGACTTGAGGACGTCCTATTAAGGGTGCATTTTCATGGGGTGTGGATTCATATGGCATGAGCAAAAACTAATCCATACGCTTGATCATGGCATGTCCGTGACAACACCCCCTCCTCTAGCGATGAGTTCCACGAGGAGTGACTTGGTGGTTCGGTCTAAGTTTCATTGGATTTCTCTTGTGAAATTCTTTCACTTTGAGAGGTTCTCTTTGGAGATATTCTGCAAGTTCCCAAGTGCGATCATTGATGTCATATCCTTTGTAGTGAACAAGGTATTCCAATTGACCTCAGGAGATCCTCTAGCCTAAGACATGCTTGACCTCAAATTCTTCATAATCTTCAATCTCGACAAGTGATGGGAGATTAGATCTCTCCCCCCTCAATGGTGATCTATGGTATGGATTGAGCAAGGAAGCATGGAAGACTAGGTGGATCTTCATGGTGATGTGGAGTTGGAGTCAGTAAGCAACTGGGTTGATCTAGGCTACAATAGTGAAGGTCCCAAATCTTTGGTCATCTAGCTTGGTGGAGGGCCTTGATCTCTGGAGATTATGACTAAGTAACCATACTTTATCATCACTAACTTTGTTTGTTGTATGTTGGAGATGATGCTGGTCCACATAGTGCTTGTACTAATTTTGAGCCTTTTGGATTTTTTACTTGAGTTATTCATGTATACCTACTAGGTGGTGAGCTTTATCTAGGGCAGCAAGGTTCTTTACTTGATTGGAGAGATGTACATCCATCTTTGGATACTAGCCATAGTTTGCAAAGAAAGGAGTTTTCTTTTGGTAGATGCATAGATACTATTATTATAAGCAAACACTACAAAGGGCAAGAGCTCAAAACACTATATTAGGACATTTGGGAATTTCCATGCACTTTGCGCTACAAGGATTTAAACGTATAGCGAAGACGGGTAGCGACGCATGTAGCGGTGTCGCTATTTGCGTCGCAAATGCAACACAAATAGCGATGTCACACAGGGAAAAAAAACAGGCCGAAACCCAAGTGCGGGTTCATTTCGCGCATTTTCGTCAATCGTTTCGAGAGGGAGAGTGACCGTCGTGAGAGAGGGAGAGAAAGAAGGCTTACTGCTGCCGCTGTTGCCGCCGCCGCCGCTGCCGCCGCCCCCCATTCGCGAAGGAGAGGAGGAGCCTTCATCGCGAATAGGAGCCACCAAACCATCGCCATATCTCATTGGTGAGTCCATTCTCTCCTTCTTTTACTTTTTTAGGGTTTAATTCTCTCCTTCTTTTGCTTTTTTAGGAGAGGAAATGAGAGAGAAAGAGAGGGAGAGGGAGAGGGAGGGAGAGAAAGACAAAGAGAGAGGTAGAACAAGAGAAAGAGAAAGAGAAAGAGAAAGAGAAAGAGAAAGAGAAAGAGAAAGAGAGGGAGAGGGAGGGGGAGGAAATGAGAGAGGAAGAGAAAGAGAAAGAGAGGGAGAGGGAGAGGGATGGGGAGGAAATGAAAGAGGGAGAGGGAGGGAGAGTGCATTCTCTCTCTCCCTCTCCCTTTTGCTTTTATAATTTGTGTATATATATTGAGAGAGGGAGAGGAAATGAGAGAGAAATAGAGGGAGAGAGAGGAAATGGAAGAGGGAGGGGGATGAAATGAGAGAATGAGAGAGAGGGAGAGGGAGGGAGAGAGAAAGAGAGAGGGAGAGAAAGAGAAAGAGAAAGAAAAAGGGAAAGAGAGGGAGAGGGAGGGGGGAGGAACTGAGAGAGGGAGAGAAAGAGAAAGAGAGGGAGAGGGAGAGAGAGAGGGATGGGGAGGAAATGAGAGAGAGAGAGGGAGGGAGAGTGCATTCTCTCTCTCCCTCTCCCTTTTGCTCAAATAATTTGTGTATATATATTGAGAGAGGGAGAGGAAATGAGAGAGAAAGAGAGGGAGAGGGAGGAAATGGGGGAGGGAGGGAGAGGGAGAGGGAGGAAATGGAAGAGGGAGGGGGATGAAATGAGAGAACGAGAGAGAGGGAGAGTGTATTCTCTCTTTATTTATTTAATTTTTGTATAATTTGTATATAATGAGAGAGGGAGAAGAAATGAGGGAGAGGGAGAGGGAGAAAGAGAGTGAAATTAAAGAGAGGGAGAGGGAGGAAATGGGAGAGGGAGGGGGAGGAAATGAGAGAGAAAGAGAGGAAGAGAGAGAGGGAATGAGAGAGGGAGAGTGTATTCTCTCTTATTTATTTATTTTTTGTATAATTTGTATGTAATGAGAGAGAGAGAAGAAATGAGGGAGAGGGAGAGGGGGGAGAGACGAAAACATAATAGGGAAATGAGAGAGGGAGAGGGAGGGAGAAGAAATGAGAGAAGGAGAGGAAGAGAGCAAAAGGAAATGAGAGAGGGAGAGGAGAGAGAAAAATAGAGAATGAGAGGAGAGAGAAAAAGAGATAATATGTTAAACATAATAGGAAAATAGAGCAAGAGAGGGTGTGGGTGAGGGTGAGGGCGAGAGAGGGAGAGGAAATGAGAGAGGGAGAGGAAGAGAGAAAAAAATGAGAGAGGGAGAGAAAGAGAGAAAGGTAAATGAGAGAGGGAGAGGAGAGAGAAAAAAGTATGAGAGAGAGAGGAGAGAGAAAAGTAGAGGGAGGGAGAGGAATGAGAGGGAGAGGAGAGAGAAAAGGAAATGAGGGAGAGAGGAGAGAGAAAAAGAGAAATATCATTAAACCTAATAGGGAAAGAGAGAAAGAGAGAGTGAGGGCGAGGGAGGGAGAGGAAATGAGAGAGGGAGAGGTAGAGAGAAAACGAAATGAGAGAGGGAGAGGAGAGAAAAAAAAACGAGAGAGAGAGAGAGAAGAGAGAGAAAAAGAGAGAAAAACCATTAAACCTAATAGGGAAAGAGAGAAAGAGAGGGTGAGGGCGAGGGAGGGAGAGGAAATGAGAGAGGGAGAGGAGAGAGAAAAGGAAATGAGAGAGAGAGAGGAGAGATAAAAAGAGAAATATCATTAAACCTAAATGAGAGAGAGAGAAAGAGAGGGTGAGGGCGAGGGAGGGAGAGGAAATGAGAGAGGGAGAGGAAGAGAGAAAACGAAATATTATGTGCTAGGTACTGAGTACTAGGTCATAAATACTAGTGTTCTATGATACTATATGCTAGGTCATAGAAAAAGAGAGAGATGGAAGGAGAGGATAACAATCTAAGAAAAGAAAAGAATGATAACAAAAAAAAATTGTTTATTGTAACGTAGACAAAATGGAAAACGAAGAAGGTCCTGTTGTTCAAGTTCGTGAGGCGTATCTTAATCAGTGTGTCCCATGTCCTTGCTCTCAATGCAAGTTGGCAATTAGACAAAAACGTTGATTGTCTATAGAACATGTACGACAATTTGGCGAGTTTCAATCTGAGATAATTGATCAGGCGATTGCAGATTTTCAACAAACGGTAATTTGAAGCTAATATCAATCATGCATCGTACTCATAAGCTAATTGAAGGAGGTATACAATAAGATTGGGTCTTGCTGGCAAAGTTTTTATCCAGGGAGGTGATGTCTCGTCCCAAGGAGGAGTGCACCCTTTGTGATCAATTAGAATAGTATGTGGGCGTGCGATGGATGGAGTGCAGAAGCCAATCCACCACTTGCAAGGCCAATCTATACCGTCAATGCCAGAGGACACAGGCAACCTTCCAGACCTACCTACAATCTTGGAGCCTGAGATGGAGGCAATGATCGATGCATTGATTCCCATGGATGTCGAGACTTCTGATCTGCTTAGAGAGGAAGCGTCCATACCATTATATGATGGGTGCCGAGTATCTCAGCTGAAGACACTGCTTGCACTCTTAAGTGTGCAAGCAAAATATGGGTGGAGCGATACGAGTGTGACCGAGTTGTTCAGGTACCTTGTACATACGCTTCATTGAATTTTTTTTTCGACACTATTATTACAAACATTTGTGCTTTTTCAAGGTGTTTTATGATTTTCTTCAGGTTATTGAAATATCATGTATTACCACCTGCAAATACTATGCCTGAGTCTCGTAATGATACAAGACATGTTTTACGGAAGCTTGGCATGGACTACAATAACATCCATGCATGTATCAACGATTGCATACTGTTTCAAGGAGAATACGAGACTATGGAGACATGTCCAAAGTGTGGTGCTCACAAGTATCGACAGGACTTGCAAGGGTAAACCATCCCTCAAAAAGTTCTCAAACACTTTCCTCTTATCCCCCACATAAACCACATGTTTCGTACATCCGGCATGGCGAGCTTGACAACGTGGCATGTGTAGAATAGGTCCATGGATGGAGTTCAACGAATATCAGCAGATTCGCATACATGGAGCCACATTGACTCTACCTTCCTAGGCTTTGTCGGAGAGCCAAGGAATCTTTGGCTCGGTCTTGCAATGGATGGCGTGAACCCATTTGGTCTGCGCTCAACTTCTTACAGTGTGTGGCCTATAGTCCTTGTCAACTACAATATCCCTCCATGGCTTTCTACGAAGAAAGCACATCTCATCCTTAGCTTGCTCATCCCCGACCGCTACAAAGTCAAAAATATGGACGTGTATCTTCGTCCATTAGTCGATGAGCTTAAGATTTTGTGGGAGGAGGTGGTCACCGTGCAAGATATGAGCAGGCGCGATGGTCGGCAATCAGCCAATATTTGAGCCATTCTCATGTGGACGATGCATGAATTTCCACGATTCGGAGAGTGCTCAGGTGAGCAGGCCTCCGTTCTCGTTGGTAATATCTATATTTTTTCTCGTTCAAGCAAGTATTCACTAGGTCGTGGTGTTGGAACAGGTCTGGTTACCTCAGGTTATCATACATGTCCATTGTATAGGCCACAATTAGACTCCCAAAGGTCACGAACCATGAAGAAGATGGTATATCAAGGACACACTACTTTCTTGTCGGAGGATCATGAACTCAGGGAAGGATTCCTTGGATGACCTCCAACACATATGAATGCCGCAAGCTGGTACGAGCTGAAAATGGTCCATGCGGAATCACATCCAAATGGAATGCGGCGGTTCTCAGTTTTCTACGAGTTGCCATATTGGACCCACTTACAGGTCAACCACTTGTTGCATCCCATGCATATTTTCAAGAATGTGGGCAGTTTGCTATGGGACCACATCACAGGAAAGAGAGACACTATAGGGGCACGAATAGATTTGAAGGAGCTAGGTAAGATGGAGGTGCTTTGGCCGCAGTCGAGTGCTGATGGTCGCATGCAGCTTCCTCGCGCTCCTTAGGTTTTGTCCACTAAAGAAGAGCGCATTGTGAAGCAAGTAATCAAGTCTATCCACACTTCGACGAGTATGATGCGTTCTCTCAGGTCCACATTTTCTAAAGACGACCAATTATCAGGGCTAAAATCCCATGATTGGCATAAGATATGTCAGGTTTGTACTACGAATGGATTGTAATTAGTGTGGGCATTTTGCTATTTGGAATGTAGCCATTATTTATAATGCTTTCTCATTTGTGGTAGTTTGTACTACCGATCGCGATTGCAGTATTTCTTACTCCAGAAATACGCAGGGCCATTTACAGGTTGTCGACTTTGGTGCAATGGATCTCATAGAAGGAGATTAAGACGTCCTCTATTGAATTCGCGAGGCGGGGAGCAGTGGAGACGGTCCGTCTCTTTGAGAAATGTCTGCCCATTAGCATGCTCACAATACAAATCCACCTTCTTGTGCATCTTGTGGATGAAGTGGAGATTGCTGGACTTGTCCATACGCAATGGATGTTCTTCTTGGAGCGCTTTATGAAAACCCTGAAAGGCTTTATGCGACAATGAGCTCGACCAGAAGGTAGCATGGCCGAAGGTTGGTTGGTGTCTGAGGCACTAGTGCATATTCCACAATGGCTACCAACGGTGGAACCAGACAATGAAATGCTACGCTGAAGGACGATGATAGACTAACTGGAGATGTGGTGGTTGGAAATGGGGTAGAAAAAAGAATGGATGCCTCAATGGAAGAGAAGGTGAATCGCTTTTGTATGTTGCACCATGCCTCTATGGAGACGTGGCTCGCGAAGGGACAGAGGTCTCAATGGAGGAGTGGGAATTCTCGAGGGGATGTAGTCCAAAGGTAATGAGGAGTTTACAATCTGTCGTATCTAAATTTTATATGCGACATCTAATTTGATTGTTTCAATGTATAGTACAAAATATATAGTGCAGCACGGTCACGCAGACGACATTTTCGCACGGAGCATATTGACAAAATGCGCTCTACAATGGATTGTGGTATCATGGCAAGGTTCGAGCAAGAGAGCCAGCGACGAGCAACGGATCCAAACATGGTTGTGGATGAGATGGAGTATTTTGGAAACTTGCAAAGTATTGTTATGGTGGATTACCATAGCTTCTCCATGATACTATTCGATGTGTAGTGGTTCAAAGTGGTACTTGGAGGAGCTGGAGCAACAGTTCAACGAGGTCCATCTGGATTTCTCGAAATATATTCCAAAAAAAGATGGATGGATTTGCCCGACACCTTTGTGTTGCCGGCCCATTGTGATCAGGTGCATGGACTCATTTGCTTGCTAATTGTATTACGACATGGTTTATGTCACAATGGTTTGATCTCTCTTGTACGTGTTTGTAAATAGGTAATCTTCTATCCAAACCCCCAAAAACCTCGATGGTGGTATGTTATACCTTCAACTCCCCGAAGTGTGAGAGTATATGATCAAAGCGATGTTTCGAGCATAGATGAAGATAATATGCAAATAGAGGGGTCGATATTGCAAGGGGTGGAGGCTGTCGAAAGCTTGGAGCCAGCATCGGCTAACAATGATGGAAATACAGGAGTCCAAGAATTCTTTGAGAACGAGGTGGACTCATTCTTTTTTGGTAACATGTCTATCGACCTTCTAGTATATGTGGAGTTGTGTCAGGAGATTAACATGGGACCATAGGATACTTCATACTTGGAGCATCCACTTACTCAATTCGTTGACCAATCGCTTATAAGGGTATATAAGATATGCATTTTAAGTGAGATTTTGTTTAAATGATTTATATTACTATGCTTTGTATGATTTAAATTGATTTATCTAACATCACTTTTTGTCTGTGCAGGTGACATTTTCAAGATGAGTCAAGGGATGAGCGATGATGAGTTACAGGACATCTTCGCACGCATGTCTCCAGACCAGATTGCGAGATTCAGAGAGATGGCAGACTAGGAGCTGTCTCGGTCTATGTCAGGGCATCCTGCTAGATCTGTTTAAGTGCGATCGGATGTTTCGGCTTCGAGCATATGAGCTCGAGCTCATGACTTGGGCCAGAGGGAGGGAGTGCATCGGGATTACGGGGATGCTACAGAGATACAGAGGCAGTGAGCTTGCGGTCGACACGGGATGCAGGTGCGACTCCTCACTCTCGTGGCCCTTCCAAGGAGTATGCCTCAAGCTTAGGTGGATGCTATGGAGACACGGATGCAGTGTCTCTGTCTCATCCTTCAGCTGGAGGGGCATCACCTCACGGATTTGTCACACCTGTGGGGACGTCTACTCTATTTACTCCGGCTTTTGCTCAGCCATCAGCACAGGTGGCACCCTTGTGGGTGTCGCTCTGAGAGATATTATCCCCGTCGGTACACCGAATGCACAGGGGTCTCCTAGATATGCCTAGGAGCGTGGACGCAGATGGGAGAGGACCCATCTCAGGCAGACTCCAGGGGGTTATGGATATCTAGTCGATAGTAGGTCAGGAGCCATCATCATGAATGATGAGGGGAGGAGGGTGATGGCTCGCATGAGAGAGTTGTGCCAACAAGTTTTTCAGCACAACGTCTTGGATCATTGGAAGAATATACCGGAGAGGAGCAAGGACTACATAGTAGCATTCTTGCACGAGGAGTTTCCGATGCCAACCTCAGTAGATAGATTGTCTACGGACTGGCTGATGGATTGCATGCATGCATACATGTCACATAGACGATCCGACGCACGGAAGGCAATCAAGAGTGGGGCTGCAAAGCCCGAGTGGTTAGATGCAGACGACTGGCGCCGACTGAGGGATGAGGCTACAGATTCTCCAGGACGTTGGAGTCAGCAGCGCAAGGCGGCGAGGGCATGACTCGAGGCCGGAGTGGTCCATTATCTTGGGAGTGGCGGCCACAAGACATATTTAGAGGACTTTGTAAGTTTTTTTTTTGTTTTACTTGTTTATTTTTTTGAAATATTATTTGTACTGACAATCATGTTTCTAATAGTTAGCATTTTGTTTTCTTTACAGCACTCCATTACAAATCGTGATCCGACTGGCCTTGAGACTCAATATCCAGAGAGGCACGGTCTCACTGCATTGATCGACCGATTGTATAGACGTGGTGGCCCTGTAAGTCACTCATCTTTCTTGTCCGTAGTTAGCATGAGATATTTGAATGCATTATTGTATGGTGGACTGATGTATTGTTTCTTTTTCTGCAGAGTCCGTTCGATGCTTCTTTGCAGCGGGATGAGCTTTCAGGGGACGAGGATTTGTAGCTCGCCCTAGGATCCCTGGAGCTCACACACCTTTATTTTTGAGTCGCCTTATCTATGTAGACATTTTCTATGTATTAGTGATATCCTGTCATGATTGTACCAATCGGTTATTATGCGATCATGTATTTATTTCATGTATCAGTTTTATGATTTCAGTATACATTGTTTTTGTTTGCAAGCGCATTGTACACAGTAGTGCAGAAACTATTTTGTATTGCTCTCATAAAGCACACAGTGCTATATGTGGCAGGGCAGCTTGCTGCCCTGCTACAAACTTTTTCTTTCCCCTGTTATCGTCGCTATTAGCATTGCAAATTTTACTACTCGCGTCGTTATTGGTGTCGTTATATACGCGCAAACCGTCGCTATCAGCGTTAGTATTGGCGTAGGTATCAGCGTCGCATTTGCGACGCTGATACCGATGCCAATACCGATGCTGATAGCGACGATTATACCGACTGTTCTATGGCATCGCCAATAACGATGCTTTTTGCAACAACGGGGGCAAATTTTGTTATTTGCATTTCCATCTCTTCAAATGTCGGTATACGGCCTATATCTTGTAGTGTTGGGAACCCCCAATACCTTTATTATTTGACCACATGGTCAAATCTTCTTGTCTGCCCTAAATGTTAATAAGCTACCTTCCCAAATCCCACTTTCAAATATGGATCATGATTTAGTTATGTAGTCAAATATTTATTACTTATTTGAAATTTGGACTTGGGAAGTTTCCAAATTTTCTAGTATAGTATTTCAAAGCAATCGTTATGATGGTAGTTGATGGTGGAGCAGAGACACTACAAGATATAGACCTTATACCGACGTTTAAAGCGACGAAAATACAAACAACAAAATTTGCCCCCGTCGTCGCAAAAAGCGTCGTTATTGACGACGCCATAGAAACGTCGCTATATGCGTCGCTATCTGCAATGCAGATAGCGATGCATATAGCGACGCAACCAGTAAAGTTGCGACGCTCCCACATATAGCACTATGTGCTATATGAGAGCCATACAAAATAGTTTCTGCACTGCAGCATACAAAGCGCTTGCAAACAAAAAGAATGTATAGTGAAATCATAAAACTGATACATGAAATAAATACATGATCACATAAAATGCGGTTGGTAAAATCATGAAAGGATATCACTAATACATAGAAAATGTCTATATAGATCAGGCGACTAAAAACTAAAGGTGTGTGAGCTCTAAGGATCCAAGGGCGAGCTAGAAATCCTCGTCCCCCGAAAGCTTATCCCGCCGCAAAGGAGCATCAAACAAATTCTGCAGAAAAAGAAACAACATATCAATCCACCATATAATAATGCATTCAAATATCTCATGGTAACTACGGACAAGAAAGATGAGCGATTTACAAGGCCGCCACGTCTATACAATCGGTCGATCAATGCCCTGAGACCGTGCCTCTCTGCATATCGAGTCTCAAGGCCTTGTGGATCGTGATTTGTAATGGAGTGCTGCAAAGAAAACAAAATGCTAACTGTTAGAAACATGATTGTCAGTACAAAGAATATTTCAAAAAAACAAATAAGCAAAACAAAAGAGAAACTTACAAAGTCCTCCAAATATGTCCTGTGGCCGCCACTCCCAAGATGATGCACTGCTCCGGCCTCGATTCGTGCCCTCGCCGCCTCCCGCTCTGTTGACTCCAACGTCCTGGCGAATCTGTAGCCTCCTCCCTCAGTCGGTGCCAGTCGTCTGCATCTAACCACTCGCGCTTTGGAGCCCCACTCTTGATTGCCTTGCGTGCGTCGGATCATCTATGTGACATGTATGCACGCATGCAATCCATCATCCAGCCCGTAGAGAATCTATCTACTGCGGCTGGCATTGGAAACTCCTCGTGCAAGGATGCTACTATGTAGTCCTTTCTCCCCTCCGGTATGCTTCTCCAATGATCCAGGATGTTGTGCCGAAAAAATTGTTGGCACAACTCCCTCATGCGAGCCATCACCCTCCTCCCCTCATCATTCATGATGATGGCTCCTGACCTACTATCCACTAGGTATCCATAACCCCTAGGAGTCTGCTAAGATGGGCCCTCTCCCATCTCCGTCCACGCTCTTGGGCATATCCAGGAGACCCCTGTATATCCGGTGTACCGACGGGGGTACCCTCTCCCGGAGTGCCACTCAAAGGGGTGCCACCAAAGGGGGTGCCACCAAAAGGAGTGCCATCAAAAGGCGTGCTGATGGTTGCGCAAAAGCCGAGGTAACTGGAGTAGACGTCCCCACAGGTATGACAAATCCTGGAGGTGACGCAGCTCCAGCTGAACGACGAGACGGAGACACCACGTCCGTGTTTCCACAGCAGCACCCCCCTGATCCTCCTGTAGTCCCTCCCTCTGGCCCAAGTTGTGAGCGTTGAGATCGTCTGCTTGAAGCTGAAGCATCTGATCGCGCCGAAGCAGATCTAGCAGAGCGCCCTGACGAAGAACGAAACAGCTCCTGGTCTGCCATCTCTCTGAATCTCGCGAGCTGATCTGGAGACATGCGTGCCATCATGTCCTGAAACTCCTCATCGCTCATCCCTCGACTCATCTTGAAAATGTCACCTGCACAGATAAAAAATTATGTTAGAATAATCAATTTAAACTATATAAAGCACAGTAATATAAATCATTTTTGAAAAATCCCTCTTAAAATGCATATCTTATGTATCTTTATGGAAGATCTAAACAACGAATTGAGTAATACAATTCTCCAAGAATGAAGTATTCTATGGTCCCATGTTAATCTCCTGACAAAACTCTGCATACACTGGAAGGTCGATAGACATGTCACCACAAAAGAACGAGTCTGCCTCGTTCTCAAAAAATTCTAGGACTTCTCTATTTCCATCATTGTTAGCCGATGCGGGCTCCAAGCTTGCGGTGGCCTCCACCCCTTGTAATGTCGACCTCTCTATTTGCATATTTTCTTCATCTATGCCTCGAACATCGCTTTGATCATATACTCTCGCACTTCGAGGAGTTGAAGGCATAACATACCACCATCGAGGTTGTCGGGGGTTTGGATAGAAGATTACCTGTTCACAAACACTTACAAAGCGAGTTCAAACCATTGTGACATAAACCATGTCGTATTACAATTAGTAAGCAAATGACTCTTTGCACCTGTTCACAATGGGCCGACAACACAAAGGCGTTGCGCAAATCTTTATTTTTTTTTTCAGAATCTATTTTGAGAAATCCAGATGGACCTCGTCGAACTGTTGCTCCAGCTCCTCCAAGTACCACTTTGAACCACTGCACATCGAATAGTATCATGGAGAAGCTACGGTAATCCACCGTAATAATACTTTGCAAGTTCCCAAAATACTCCATCTCATCCACAACTGTGTTCGGATGTGTTGCTCGTCGCCGGCTCTCTTGCTCAAACCTTGCCGTGACACCACAGTTCATTGTGGAGCGCATTTTGTCAATACGCTCCACGCAAAAATACCGTCCGCGCGACCACGCTGCACTATATATTTTGTACTGTACATTGAAACACTCAAATTAGATGTAGCAAGCAAACTTAGATACGACACATTCTAAACCCCTCATTACCTTTGGACTACATCCCCTCGAGAACTCCCACTCCTCCATTGAGACCTCTGTCCCTTCGCTGGATGCTGCGGTCAAGGCTCCATGCAACCTTCGTGTTGACATAAATCGCGGCATCTCCTCCATGCCTTCGGGATATCGAATCGGTCGGTGACGCATACTGTGTCGGAATTCAGCTCGTGCTTCCTCACGATCTTGCCTTGCAATCTAGTACTTGGTGAGCCACGTCTCCATGGAGGCATGGTGCAACATACAAAAGCGATTTACCTTCTCTTCCATTGAGGCATCCATTCTTTTTTCTACCCCATTTCCAACCACCACATCTCCAGTTAGCCTATCATTGTCCTTCAGCGTCCATAGCATTTCATTGTCTGGTTCCACCGTTGGTAGCCATTGTGAGATATGCACTAACGCCTCTGACACCAACCAACCTTCCGCCATGCTACCTTCTGGACGAAAGCCTTTCAGGGTTTTCATGAAGCGCTCCAAGAAGAACATCCATCGTGTATGGACAGATCCAGCAATCTCCACTTCGTCCACAAGATGCACAAGAAGGTGAACTTGTATCGTGAGCATGCTAGTGGGCACGTATTTCTCAAAGAGACAGACCATCTCAACTGCTCCCCACCTTGCGGATTCAATAGAGGACGTCTTAATCTCTTTCTGTGAGATCCATTGCACCAAAGTCGACAACTTGTAAATGGCCCCGCAAATTTCTGGAGTAAGGCATCCTGCGATCGCGATCGGTAAGACAAACTGCCGCAAATGAGAAAGCATTATGAATAATGGCCACTTTTCAAATTGCAAAATGTCCACGCTAATTAAAATCCATTCTGTTCACAAACCTGACATATCTTATGCCAATCATGGGATTTTAGCCCAGACATTTGGTCATCTTTAGAAAATGTGGACCTGAGAGAACGCATCATACCCGTCGGAGTGCGGATAGACTTGATTACTTGCTTCACAATGCGCTCTTCTTTGGTAGACAAAACCCAGGGAGCGCGAGGAAGCTGCACTCCCCCTTCAGCACTCGACTGCGGCCAAAGCACCTCCATCTTACCTACCTCCTTTAAATCCATTCGTGACCCTATAGTGTCTCTCTTTCCTGTGATGTGGTCCCATAGCAAGCTGCCCACATTCTTGAAAATATGCATGGGATCCAACAAGTGGTTGACCTGTAAGTGGGTCCAATATGGCAACTCGTAGAAAACTGAGAACCGCCGCATTTCATTTGGATGTGATTCCGGGTTTACCATTTTCAGCTCATACCAGCTTGCAGCGTTCATACGTGCTGGAGGTCGTCCAAGAAAACCTTCCCTGAGTTCATGATCCTCTGGCAAGAAAGCGATGTGTCCTTGATATACCATCTTCATGGTTCGTGACCTTCGGGAGTCTAACTGTGGCCCACACAATGGACATGCATGATAACCTGAGGTAACAAGACCTGTAAGGTGAGCCATGACCTAGTGAATACTTGATTGAATGAAATAAAATATAGATATTACCAGCGAGAACGGAGGTCTGCTTACCTGAGCACTCTCCCAATCCCGGAAAGTCATGCGTCGTCCACATGAGAATGGCTCGAATGTTGGCTGACCGCCGACCATCACGTCTGCTCATATCTTGCATAGTGACCCCCTCCTCCCACAAAATCTTAAGCTCATCGACTAATGGACGAAGATACACGTCCATATTTTTTACTTTGTAGCGGCCCGAGACGAGAAAGCTAAGGATGAGATGTCCTTTCTTCATAGAAAGCCATGGAGGGATGTTGTAGTTGACAAGCACTATAGGCCACACACTGTAAGAAGTTGAGCGCAGACCGAATGGGTTTACACCATCCATGCCGAGACCGAGCCGAAGATTCCTTGGCTCTCGTGCAAAGCCTGGGAAGGTAGAGTCAATGTGGCTCCATGCGCACGAATCCGCTGATATTCGTTGAACTCCATCCGTGGACCTATTCTGCACATGCCACGTTGTCAAGCTTGCCATGGAAGACGTGCAAAACATGTGGTTTATGCGGGGGATGAGCGGAAAGTGTCTGAGAACTTTTTGAGGGATGGTTTGCCCTTGCAAGTCCTGTCGATACCTGTGAGCACCACACTTTGGACATGTCTCCATAGTCTCCTATTCATCTCGAAACAATATGCAGTCGTTGATACATGCATGGATGTTATTGTAGTCCATGCCAAGCTTCCGTAAAACATGTCGTGCATCATCACGAGACTCAGGCATGGTATTTGCAGGTGGTAATATATGATATTTCAATAACCTGAAAAAAATCATAAAACACCTTGAAAAAACACAAATGTTTGCAATAATACTGTTTAAAAAAAATCAATGAAGCCTATGTGCAAGGTACCTGAGTAACTCAGTCACACTCGTATCACTCCAACCATATTTTGCTTGCACACTTAAGAGTGCAAGCAATATCTTCAACCAAGATACTCGGCACCCATCATATAATGGTATGGATGCTTCCTCTCTAAGCGGGTCAGATGTCTCAACATCCATGGGAATCAATGCATCGATCATTGCCTTCATCTCAGGCTCCAAGGTTGTAGGTAGGTCGGGAAGGTTGTCTGTATCCTTTGGCATTGACGGTATAGAAGGGCCTTGCGAGTGGTCGATTGGCTCTTGCAATCCATCCATCGCACGTCCACGAACTCTTCTAATTGGCCGCAAAGGGTGCACTCCCCCTTGGGTTGAGACATCACCCCCCTGGATAGAAAATTTGCCAACAAGACCCAATCTTATTGTGTATGGTTTTCAATTAGCTTGAGAGTACAATGCATGATTAATATTAACTTCAAATTACCGTTTGCTGAAAATCCGCAATCGCCTGATCAATGATCTCAGATTGAAACTCGCCAAATCGTCGTACGTGTTCTATAGACAATCGGCGTTTTCGTCTAATTGCCAACTTGCATTGAGAGCAAGGACATGGGACACGCTGATTAAGATACATCTCGCGATCTTGAACAATAAGACCTTCTTCTTTTTCCATCTTATCTACGTTACAGCAAACGAGGCTTAAATGGATAGCTTTATGGAGATGTACGTCAAGTTGCAAGTTGACCATAAATCTTGCATTGTATATAGTAGTTGAGAGATTTTCTGATGTTATATCTCGGCCTTGTATCATGCTCAAGTATTTGTTTGTCCCGGTAGATAATTATTTGTTATATCTCGGCTTTGAGTATAAGTAATCCATTTTGAGCATCATTGAGGATCTCTTAGTCTAATAATAAATCAGTCTCAACAAAAAGCATCTTAGAAATGTGGTTTTTTTGTCCTAGGATCGCGTATTAAAATTAATGCGCACCATCTATGAAATTTAATAACTATAGTAAGAAAATTTATTTCAATCAATTCTACTCATAGTCATAAGATCTGAGAGAAAATATCCTATACTCAATTTAAGGGTTTCTTCTTCTATAACAATACTTTTGGGTTCATTTTGATGAAGTACCATAATGACCATTAGCTAGGGTATCATTTTCTTTTAGTCCTTCCGTTGACTAGTTGGCATGATTTCTAATTTGTTATGCCTATAAAGTTAATACAAAAACAATGAATTATGCATATCACAATTAGATCCCCTACTTGGACATTAGGAAGGAATTGACCATTTTTAAGCCATCTTAAAGAGTCACCAATATACGTGGCCCATGGCAAAGCACATTGCATACCATTATTGATAAGTCTATTATCTTAAATTTCCTTCCCCTCCCTCTCCATCTCTTTCTCTCTTTCTCTCTCATTTCCTCTCCTAAACAAGCAAAAAAGTAAGTGATTCAAACAACAAACAATCAAACCCGTCGTGAGTGAGAGAATGCACTCTCTCTCTCTCACCCTCTCCCTCTCCCTCTCGTTCTCTTTCTCTCCCTCTCTCATTTCCTTCCCCTCCCTCTCCCTCTCCCTCTCTTTCTCTTTCTCTCCCTCTCTGTCTCTCTTTCTCTCTCATTTCCTAAACAAGCAAAAAAAAAGTGATTTAAACATTAAACAAGCAAAAGGGAGAGGGAGAGAGACAATGCACTCTCCCTCTCTTTCTCTTTCTCTCCCTCTCTCATTTCCTTCCCCTCCCTCTCCCTCTCCCTCTCTTTCTCTCCCTCTCTTTCTCTCTCATTTCCTCTCCTAGACAAGCAAAAAAGAAAGTGATTTAAACATTAAACAAGAAAAGGGAGAGGGAGAGAGAGAATGCACTCTCCCTCCCTCTCCCTCTCCCTCTCTTTCTCTTTCTCTCCCTCTCTCGTTTCCTCCCCCTCTCTCTCCCTCTCCCTCTCCCTCTCCCTCTCCCTCTCCCTCTCTTTCTCTCTTACTCTCTCGTTTCCTCTCCTAAACAAGCAAAAAAGAAAGTGATTTAAACATTAAACAAGCAAAAGGGAGAGGGAGAGAGAGAATGCACTCTCCCTCTCTTTCTCTTTCTCTCCCTCTCCCTCTCCCTCTCCCTCTCTTTCTCTCCCTCTCTCTCCCTCTCCCTCTCTTTCTCTTTCATTTCCTCTTCTAAACAAGCAAAAGAGAGTGATTTAAACCTTGAACAAGCAAAAGAAAGAGAGAGGGAGACTCATCAATGAGATATGGCAAGTGTGGGGCGGCTTCTCTTTGCGATGAAGGCTCCTCCTCTCCTTCGCGAATAACGGCAGCGGCGGTGGCAGCGGCAAGTCTTCTTCCTCTTCTTCTCTCACGACGGTCTCTCTCTCCCTCACTCTCGCTCTCAAAACTCTCAATGAAGCAAAAGAAAGGAAAACCGCGCTCGGGTTTCGGCCGTGTTTTTTCCCTACGGCTCGTCGCTATTTGCGTCGCAAATGCGACGCAAATAGTGACGCTATTAGCGACACAAATAGCGACGCCAATAGCGACGCCGCTATCTGCCGTCGCTAATCGGCGTCGCTAATGGCCCAAATCCTTGTAGTGAGATATTGTTCCAAGACTTGGTTTACCCATTTTGTTTGACCATCATCCTTTGGATGATTGGTTATGGATAACTTAACTTGGATTCCAAGGAGGTTGCAAAGGCTCTTCCAAAAACTAGATATGAATTGGGGGCCCCAATCATTGATGATGTCGTTTGGGAGTTTATGTAATCTAAAAATTTATTTGAGGGAAAGTGTAGTGGTAGCTATGCCTTGGACGGTCTTGGTGGTAGGAATGAAATGTTCCATTTTTTGTGAACCTATTGATCACAACAAGAATAGAGTCATATTTTCTAATTTGGAACAAATTGTTATGAGATCCATGGACAGAGAATACTGCACTGGAATGGACAGGGGTTGCAAGGAGGCCATGTGGTATGTGGCGAGGTACCTTGGCCCCCATGTTCTAGGTATCACAGATTTTACATATTTCTTAACTTATTTCCACATCTAGGGCCACCAAAAATCTCTTGAAATAAGCTCTAAGGTCTTTTTAACTCCAAAGTGTCATGTTGCTCTAGGGTGTCATAACATTGTTGGAGTACCTAGAGTCTCGGCTTTCTTGGAGGGATCTAAAGTAGATCTGTTTAGTATAAAAATCTTTCATGGGAACATGTATTTTTTAAACGTCAATATATCGATTACTTTTTAATCACATGGTTAAATAAATGTTTCACATATGAGGTGTAACTGAGGTTAGGGTAAATTTACGAGCCCGAGACCCAAGGAAATCATGGGATGTCCAAGGCAAAAGTTGATGTAAGTTATGCCGCACATGTACTTGGTAGTATCTAGTGCTAGTTGTTGGCCTAGGTCATTCATTTGGCCGTAAGTGTCAATTGTTGTTGGAAACACTAGAGAAGTGGTGTTAATGGTGCCTAATGCCAATCAAATGGTCAAAGATAACATAAACATACTTGAGAATGGAAATTGCCCCGCCAATTTAATTATTGGTGAGTCTGATTATTTTTTAGGGTATCGAAAAAATTACTGCATTAATTGTCAATATTTAAAGACTAAACATTAATATTAAATTATGGATAATGCTAGAAAACCCATTTGACAAGCTACTACTTATCAAAAATACCAATGTAAGACTGAAAAACATATTTAGAGGTTGGAGAAAGGCATTTTAGTAGATTTAGCCTGCAAGAGAGAGGGACTAGATGCTGCTGGTTTGATTTGCATCCATTGGAGGACCTTCTGAGTTAGCCAAGGGTAGAAGAATATCAATCAATAGCAGGTTATAGCATCTATAAGCTATTGAGATAGGACAACAGTAGTAAACGATTGATTTTCTTCAGTTCTTTGCATGTATAAGATATTGAGACAATGCAACAACAATGAATGATAGATTTTCTTTGGTTCTTTGCAAAATAAAGTCTCAATTTTCTCTGTCCTTAGAATTCTCTCTCATCTCCTAGCCTTTCTATGGCCTTGCTCCAAAGATTATAGCATTGAGATCACAAAGGTTTAGTAGTAACCTTAAGAAGCATGCCAGAAATTGGAAGCTCCAAGACTTGAATTCAACAGAGCTAAAGCTATTTTCAGTAAAATTTAAGTGGAGGGACCAGTAAGTCAATGAATTTGGGGCATCTTTTGTCCCCATTAAAGCAGGTGAAGGCCAATTGACTGCCCAAATCAAGGGGAAAATTAGATTGAAGACTTGCTAGTTGTTTTGGACATCAAGGAAAGTTTGAATACTCAAAGGGATTGGGAGAATCCCATTGTATATCAACTTGTAATCACTTTTTTATTTCTACTTTTGATGTACCATTATTTGAATTGTCTTGATGGTGTAAATTTTCATGTTATTCCTTGTTTTTTCAAGGCCAACTTTATCCATTGATGTGTGCAGTTGTCATAGTATCCTTGACCTTATGGTGTAAGAGGTAAGTTGTAGTTCTTAATTGCTCTTTTATTATGTATGGTCTTACCCACTTGTGAAGTAGGCTTTCTAAGTTATACACTCTACAGTTTGGATAGTAAAGGAAAATTTCATCTCCCAATGCATATTTTGCATGTACCCATCCTTTGTCATAGTTCCTCTTGAATCTTGTTTGTGTTGTAGCTACATTCTTAGTTATGGCTAATCTCATTAAAGGTTGAATTTTTTTACGAATACAAGAACCATTCTACTACATCTTCAAATCTACGTTCAATTACTAAGCTTGGAATTTTTTGTGGTAGCTTTAGCTCTCTTCAGTATAAATCTTGAAATGGGCTAATCTTGGTAGATGCTTGAACTATGCTTCTATAAGCATGCAAACCATATGGAAGGAATGTGTCTCAATAATCTTGGAGAGGGTTGACATACATAGATGAAATATGCTTTATTTTTTTATTCAATCTTTCATATAAGCCATTAGTCGATGGGGATGATATGGTGAAGTGAACCTTTTCTTAATTCAAAGGGTAGTGCATATGACTTTCATGAAATTTGAAAATAAAATCTTGCCTTGATTTGATAAAATTGAATCTGTTCATCCATATCATGAATCATTTCCTCCAACAAAATCCTTGTTGTAATATTTGCAATAGCCTCTAACATTGCTAGTGCTTCGCATCACTTGGTTAAATAATCCATGGAAATGAGTATGAACTTGTTTCTATTTTTTAATTCTAACAATGGACCCACTATATCGCAAGTGATGAGCTTAAAGGGTTGGGTCATCGTAATAGGTTGTAGTAACCCTTGCGGCTTTAATTATGGATCTTTTGCTTCCAAACATTCTGTACAAGACTGTCATAGCTCATGCACTATCTTTCTCAACTTTAACCAATATAGTATCTTTGCTTGAAAAACTCAAACAATTGTGGAATCCTAAATGCCCAAATAAAGGATGAGTATGAAAATACTCAAAAAATTGTTTTTGCAAGTTTTGTGGGATATATGGTCTCATTTGGTCCACTGTCAATCGTAAATCAAAGAAGATTATCTCTGATGATGAATTTTGTCATCACTCCCTTATCTTGATTTGTTCTTAATTGAGCCATTGACCTTGAAATCTTTTCTTCTCATTCTTGTAATTGAGTTAATTTATGAGAATCAATAAAAAGAGTTTGAGCATTTTGAATCTCCAAATTTGCTCTTTATATTAAAAAATCTACTATGCCATTGTCTTTGCCTTTGACATACCTAAGCTTAATAGGAATAACATCCCCTAAGCAGACTATTCACCAATCTATTTCTTCCTGGGGATGTTTATCTCTCTCCTCAATAGGAATTTTCCAATATCCTAAAGCTAAACCCAACAAGGTAAAGAGCTTGGATCCATAAGTTTCTCCAAGAGGTCATCTAATCTTGGAAGAAAGTACACATCATGTGTAGTGATTTTTTTTAGATGCCAAAAATCTACACAAAATTTGTATCTCTATTTTTTTTTCCCTCAATGTGGTTCTCATGCCCAAGGGTTTTTAGAATGATGAATAACTCCTTGACATAACATGCCATCAACTACTTTATTTATTATTTCATTTTCCCTGGGAAGACATTATCGTCTTACAACCTTAATAGGTATATCTCTCTTGTTTGAATTTCATGTTTTATGTTAGCTTATGTGATAGAAAAAGTTTCTTCTTGGGGAACTAGATTTAAAAATTTCCTAAGTAAATCTCGTATCATTTGTTTCCACTGGTTTTCTTGCAAAACCATTTCTGCTAACTTGATAGTCTAGACATTTTGTGAGTTCTCCCAAGATGAACATATTGGGGAATATGGGAATTTCTCATAAGTTTGGGACACTTGGTCAAATCTTTAGATTTGTCATAACTTGAACACTATAACTCCAAATCGAGCGATCTTTAGCTCAATAGATTCCATTTTTCAAGCACTTTTCAATGATAGTCACATCATACGATTTTGAGAAACTTATGGACAAGTTATCCGGGTTCCACCTTTTTAGTATTCAAAAAATGGAAATTGGGAGATTCCCAAACTCACTAATATTGTTTGAAGAACCAAATTGCAAGAAAGGGAGTTTCAATCCTATAGCGAGATCCCATCTCATATATTCAACATTTAAATGGGCTCTTTGTTTGATGATCCAATCACATCCCAAGTTCATGGAAAAAACCTAATGGAGAATTATATAACATGCATGTTGAAAGGTGCCCCCTTGACCCCAAAAAGGAATAGGAAGAACTTCAAATGTGTTATACATGTTTGTTATCTCCAAAAATAGCTGTAATTTCTTGAACATGTTGTGAATGAGCTTTGATTGAACTTGCTAAGTGAGAGCTAATTTTTCACATTAATTGTGCTTACAATTATTTTCCTTGAGCTTGATGTGGAGGCTTGAAGATTCATGCATCCATTCACCTAGTCATTTTTCGATACTGTAAGCTATTCCAATTGAACATTTTGGACTTTTCTTATCATGCTTCTCTTTATTTATGCTTTCAAAATTTCTTAGATATGTGCCAAATGTTTGTTGTGATTGAAATATTTTGAGTGTCCTTGGCTATCTTTAGCAGGTAAACATCTTTGAGCATTTTGTAGATCAACATCCATTGGAGTTGTTTCATCTGTGTAGCTTCCTATTGAAATGGTCGTCTTCTTCTTTCATTGAAAACATTGGCTTCAATCACTTGAGCAATTTGAATTACATTTGCAAAATTATTTGGGCCTTGATGTTTAACCCTCCTACGAAAGTCATGTCTTAGTCTAGGCCTTAAAAAGAGAACTTCATGTCTTTTTTCATACCTACATCAATTCTCATTAGAATTTGTTTTAAGTATACAACAAATTGACAAATTGACTCATATTCCTTTTGCTCACATTAATTAAGTTGTTGTAGAGCTCTTTTGTCTACATCATCATGAGAAAAATCACATACTATAATTGGACTCTTGAAAGAACTTTGATTATGCTTTATCTCATCTAGCTACTATTGAACATACACGTGGCCACAATTCCTTCCAAAACAGTTTGTACCTCAAATTTTAACTTATGTCCTCCTTTCCCCAATAGTGATAATCTATAACATTTTCAAAGTGATCTAACAAAGATAATATATCTTCCAAATGAATACTGGAAATATATTTTGGGAAAACCTTCCTATCTTGGGTTATGGAAGATGAAGAAGAAGAAATAGCTTGATTAGCCAACCAACAAAGATAGAATGCCTTGATTACTAGAGGCAATTTTTTGATTAGTTGTGGATAATTGTTGTGAAGGTGCACTAAAAGATTGTAACAAAGAATTTAGGGTAGAAGGTTGAATGGAAAAAGATTCACAAGAAGACATACTGTCATCTCGAGAACTAGAAGGTATGGTGAATGATGCTTCGTCTCCTCCAATAACTATGTATAAAAGTCCTACAAGACCTAACTTCAATATTACATAGTTCAATAGTTCATCCAATTATTGGAATGAGAAATATACATCCAATAGAGCTTCAACTCTCATTGTACAATTTACCTTTCCCCTAGGCATCCCATGTTTTATATAGGTGAGTTGGTCACTAACTATCTAAGGTGGTTACCTAGTTGGGGTGGTTAGTTATTTAGTTGGATGACTCACTAAACCAACCCCCTTTTTCACAATAAACTTTTGGGTCATGCATGCAAAAGCTTGGTTGCACCACAGTAGTATAATGATTATGATTTATTAATTTTCAAGAGAGATTCCTAAACATGATTAAGATTATAATATAATTTATTTTTTTAAAGAAGTTCCTAATTAGAATTAGGAAATAATGACTAGGATTAAGAGGAGTGAGATCAAGGTTATGAAGGCTACGTAGCTTGAATAATATGAAACTTAGTTGTCATATTAGGATTATGACTACGAGAGGAATAAGGACTACGATTAGGATACGAAGGCCAAGGTTAGGGAGGATAGGTAGCTTGCATGTGAAACTTAGGATTATAATTAGGAGTCAAATAAGGACTAGAATCACAATAGTGAGGCTAAGGTTACAAAGGATAGGTAGCTTCTATGTGAAACAAATTTGTCATACCCCATTAAATACCAACTTAATTTGTTGAAAAAGTAAATTGTTATGAGGTAAAATTTTATGATATTCATGAGATGCTTGTATGTATATATATAGCCTAGAATCTAAGATAGGCTAGAGGAGGTATGTATAAGCAAAATCCTCATGTATACTTTATACAATCGATTCGTATAGTAAGGACATGGAAAATAAATGTGAGGGCTTCTTCAAGCTACACATATGCATCTTCCCATTCCTATTTCATATAAATTAAAAGTTGTAGTAAACTTAAGCTTAACACATCATAAACTTAAAGCCTTGAGCTAATAGCTTAGTTTACACTAAGCATTTTGTACTATGATGACCTACATATACCAATGTCTTCATCGAGTTCATAAAATTTTATGAATAAGATATGGATGAATCAAAGATAATACATTTTCCATACACATAGTCCAAGACAACTATTACTTAACAACATCACATCACATACTAGGACATAGAACATTATGGAATATTTGATGCCTCCCAATTAGATCCAATCTTAGCAGAAGCCTAACTTGTTTTGGTATGATTAGCTCTTGGACTACTTTTGTGTTTTAAATTCCATCTTAAAATCAGCTCTCATTGGAACTATGGATAAATTTTACTGAAGAAATAACTCCTCCTCATTACCCTCTACTTGAAGCTCTACTTGAAGAATGCCATTGAACCATCTTAGTTGGAGATTGATTTGTAGAACATATCCCTTGAAAATATTCAAGAAAACCAAACAAACTGAGTGATTTTTATAATTCTTGACATTCAGCCTATTGTTGTATTACTGAAAACTGATCATTTGCTATCTTGAAAACTGCGTATATAGGCAAAAATCCTAAAATTTTATAGTAGTTCTTCAAGCTAAAGAGTATAATGACCTGAAAAAATATTCAACATGTTGGGAATATAGATACCCTAAAAAACTAGATTTGAAAATGTTGTTTACACTATAAGTAATGGTATTTCAAGTAGTTCCAAAGCCTCTTCACTAAAAGCTAACTTCCTTGTTGAATTATCCTTCTCAAATCCAAAAAGAGAAACAAGATAATCATCCATAATAGAATCTTCACTAAGAAAACCATAATCCTCATGATTTGCATCCATGACAACATCATTTTCTTGAACAAAAAACTAATCTTCTTGATCACCAAACTGATTAACCTTCTTGATGATAACTTAATTATTTCTTCCTTCTTCAATGAAATTGATTAGAGATTAATTATGAGAGTTTGCAAGAGACTAACATATGAAAAATACATTATCCATGCAAGATATATGATACTCCAGTCTCCCGTTGGTAAACTCCTTTACTAATTTTGGGACATTGAGGACCCTGTGCTACTTTCGCTCTTGTCTTTCCTCACTCCCTTAGCCTCAATTTTTGGCAAAATCACATGTAAAGGGTAGAAATCATCCTCATCAGTTGAACTTGAATTCAAATATAAGACCAAAACATCTTCATATTTCTGCTTTATCTTCTCAAGTGCTCTAAGCAACCTCCAAACATGATTCAAACTAGAGCAAGATTTAACTTTATGTCCTTCATGGTCATCATGCCACTCATAAGCATCATCAAATTCATTCTTAAAAGAACTCAACTTTTCCCATGCTCTATTGATATTTGAACATGCATGTTGTGCTGCACAAGCTCAACATAGTGGACTTTGGACACACTCTTATTCTTTTAATGGCTTCGATGCATGAGAATCCAATGACTACCTCTCACATAGTCTCTTGCACATGAATGAAAGTACTCATTTGAAGTGAGTGGCATGGATTTCCTTCAATCCCATGAAGGATGCACTTTGCACACTCCTCAATCCAAATGAGTACTCCTTCAACTCTCAACACTCTATGGACTCTACATAAAAAAATAAAAGTATGGGCATGGCAAGAGAGAGTGCTTGGAGAGAAGATGTGCAAAACTTCACCCTCTTGGTACCTCATCCTCACTCTCTTACTCTCAATCTCTTGCTCACCCTCAATCGCCCTCTTACAATCAAAGTAGGAAGGCAAGTGCACAAAGTTTCCACACACATGAATAGCTTGTTTTATTCATTCTCATCCTTTTTGCACATGATTTCTTGGGTTTGGGTTTTCCCATCCCTCTTGAGCATCCAATCCACTTTAGGGACTCAAGACGAGTCATCTCTTATTGCATGTTTTTCCCATGGTGAGAATAAACTAGAACCTTTGCGGTTTTTTCCAAAGGAGCCTATGCTATCATTACAACTTGTACGAGATCATATTCATCTTATGGATTTACATAATTAATCAATATAATTGTTGCAACCATTTGACAATTCAAATGTGCACATGCTTCATACACATTATATTCTGGTTAATAATCCAAAGACTATTTCCAAAAATTTAGGCTCCTTCTCATGCTTGCTTGCTCCTTGAATGCCATGTGCTTCTTATGGTTAACATTATCCCCCTCCTACATGAGTGCTAGTCCTAGGGCATTCTCCCTTGTAGGTGGTAGGCTTCAGCTTACACCAAAGATGTGGATGATCGGGACAGTTCTATGTCACCTGGAATTCTTTAATTTGTTGATGGTGTACAAGCTTCTGGTTGTAAGATAAGTTGTTATTGGAGCGGTGGTAGATGTCCTAGTTGTTGAGGTTGGTGGGTGGGTTTGAGGGTGATTATTATCCTCGTAGGCTCGCATGGTGAGTCAAAGATCGAAAGTATTAAAATAGAAGACCTTGAAGAAAAACGAATTGTGCGTTGATTCTTGGAATCTTTAGTACATGCAATTGAAAACCTTTCCTGCATTCTCTCCCTAGGAAACAATGCTAGTATTGTTTTTGTGTGTAATATTTCCGTTGAAAATATTTCTAACCCGCATGCAAGGGAATGATGGCATTGATTAAACGGATGGTGCGATTGTACAATCTCTATCGGCACGAACGAGACAAAAGAAAAAAATAACCCGTTTAGTTACATAGGAACTTCCTCTTAGTAGGAGGCCAAAAAGATAATATTTGAATTATGGAAAATTTTTTATTATTATTATCCCCCCTTTCCCCCAGCTGACTGTCGAGCTGGAGGAGAGGGGAATAGCAAGGGCAATTAAGCTCCTTTGCTGGAGCTCATGGGAAGGATATGGCCATGTGTAAGGCCGCGTGGGGGAGGGAGATTCCCCTCCTCTCACCTATATAAGCCTTGTGGGGGGGAAGTGAGGGGAGAGGCAAAAGCCATCACGCTGCCGTTGAGGAGGGGAGAGGGTCATGAGGATTCAGCATTGCTGACGTCGTTGAAGGGGAGAAGAGAGCCGCCAGAAGCTGCCGCTGCCACCAGAAGAACCGCCTACCAACACGCCGCCAGAACTCGCCTCCTTTTTTTTCCACGTGGAGTGGATGCCCATAGAAGCTTCTCAGAAGCTTTTGAGAAGCTTCTAAAAGGCCTTTTGGGAAGCCCCCCTTCTTGTGGGCTTCCTTGAAGGGCCTTTCAAGTGGGTTTAATACCCCCCCTCCCCCCGCCCCCCCGGGATCCAAAGCCCCTTCCTGTGGGCCTTTCGTATTGCCCTTTCAAGTAGGGTTTAATAACTTCCCCCCCCCCAAAATTTCTTAAAAGTCATTAAAGCCCTTCCTATGAGGCTTTCATAAGGCCCTTTCCTTGTGTTTTGTTTACATATAACCCCCGAGAATTAAGCCCTTGTCCCCCCTTTTTATTCCATTAGCCGGGTTTTTAAAACCCCCTTCCGTGGACCCTTTTCCCTTTACCCCTACAAGCGGTTTTTACAAACCAAGAACTTAAGCATCCTTTCACCTTGCATCCTCGAAAGTTGAGAACTTTCCCTTAGCTTTTCCACAAAGTCATTTCTGTCTCCCATTGCATTCCTACACAAGCCTTTCTTAAAAACCATTTCCTGAAATCCTAACTTCAAGCAGGAAACCTATAAAGCCTTCTAAGCCGACTCCGAAAAGACGATGCAAGCGGTCACAAAAGGGAGTTTCACGTGAAAAGGAGACGGCCAAGATCATAACTCTACATCCAAGGCAAAAAGGTCGAATTTGAGATGGCTCCTAAGAAGGCACAAGGCACAAACGCAGGAGGATCATCTCCTAACATCCATGTGGACATTTCACCGCAAGTCCAGGTTTTTCTTCTTAAATTTGATTAACGTCATAATATTTGGATTGTGCATGGATCATTTATGAAATTAGAATGCATTTTTTCAATTAAAATACTTTCGATAAATTAAAAGGAAATAGCTTACGGTCAAGGAATTGGTCATTGGTATTTTGCAATGAAACGAACAAAGAAAGAGCATAAGATCTCTATGTATTCCTAGTAAGTGGGTTTTATGCATTGCAAAAAGTAACGAACTTAGATTAACTAAATGCCCATCTTTACAAGTCAAAATAATGATAGTACGCTTTGATTATGCATAGAAGGAATAAATCGCATTATTGAACATCTTTTCTTCGAAATAGTTCTTTAAAGAAGGTCGCTAACAATCGTAGGAAATTGCTAGTCATGGAAATGACTCTAGGCACTGCATGAAGAAGATTAAACTCTAGGCAAGTGGCATAAATCTTAATTCAACTGCATAGTTTTTAGAAAAAGTCTACATCGTTCAATCATAAAGCCCTAAAGCTTAGTAGCATGAATCTTGATTACATGTTATAGAAGGATCACTAGGAATTATGCCATAACTTAACTTATGCTTTGATCTTAGTCGGAAAAGTTAGGGATTGTACTCATACATAGACAATACATCATGTGATTACGAAATGGTATCGAAAATATCTTCAAGAATAGACAAGTAAATTGGTTTAAACCTAAACACCTAAAAACCGCGAGCGGCTCGTTTAGGAATGGTTAAATCGATGGAAAATATCCCAAGTGCTAACTGAGATTTAGCACGTTGAGGACATGACCTAATCGCTCTTATTGCCAAAGCTGAAACTCTTAAACCTAAAAACTTTCCCACATTCACGGAATGTAGGGACAATAGGACGTACTTGCGAGAGAAGATCTAGGGTTTCTACCCTAAGGATCGCTCGCTAAAAAGATGAAACTCGGTTTGAATTGGAACCTTAGGACTGACAATGTCGGCCTAGTGCAATTAGGAACAGATTTTTATATCTAATCATGATTTTGTGATTAGAAGACTCCATTTGATGGGAAAATAGTCCCATAGTTTTGATGCGACACTTGTGCAACAAGTTGCAGAATTGCATGATCTTGTGATTTGATCACAAGGGAATGGCCAATTCCTCGGAATGAGATTGGCAGATTCTTACGCAAGTTTATCTTGCAAGGGAATGAACAATCGTCCTGATAGAGTACCTTTCTTGGGTAAAGTGACCAAGATACGAGGATTAGATATTTGTTTGGAAGCAAAGGACCAATCAGTAAATTGGAATAACATATATACTGCTAAATGAACTTAAGGTATTGGTTAAGTTAGGTTAATAGGGTACGGCCCTAAGCCAAGGATATAGGGTTAACAAACAAACCCTTGGGGATCTTGCCAAGTCGCAACTGATCCCGGATTGAGTGCTGGATGCATTCGGAAAGAAGGATTCACTCCTTAGCAGTTGGCCAAAAATAACGACCATTGGAAATGATTGTGCTTGTAACAGTTTAGAAAGCATTGTTTGCTTTGTTTTCTCAAAGAATTAAAGGATGAAAAGATATCTAAATGCTTTAGGTTGAAGGCCTAAAGGGACAGGCAGCTTCAATTACCCTCGACTGCCTGTCTGACCCTAACCAAGGGGGTTGTTAACCGCGTCGGGAAGGTGGACTGAACCCGCCACGAGAGGTCTCTCCGTTGTGTGCTACTTGGAGCAGGAGGACACTTGGGTGCCAGAGGGGGCTCTGGCTGTAAATCCCTCACCTTTCGGACCCTGCACAAGAGGCCAACTTGACTCGGGATTGGATCTCGAGACCCGCATACTAGTCTACAGGTAGAATCTTGGATTAGTAATCCCTGTGGATTACTGGATAGCCTTCGGACGGATTATGGATAAGCCTACGGGTTGGAAGTTATAAATGTATTCCAAAGATAAATATGATAAGCTGTTGAACAAAAACTTGTTTGACACTGTTTTTCTATGTCAAGTGCTAAGATTACGCGAAGGAACCAGTGCCTAACAGGCTAATTAAGGAAGCTCATTGATGCATGTCCAACTAAATGTGGTAGGTAATTAAACAACTAAAACAACCTAAGGAAAGTGCGGTGGATGTGGCCATGGGTCTGTCCTACGGATGGGTGGTCCTGGTTGGCTGAGAACTTTTCTCAATCATGATGGACAGTAAGAAGATCGTTCAAGGAACACGAACAGCAAGAGCATTGACCTAGAATCTAAGTTACAATAATCCCAATTTACGCTGTTTTAGGGGAACAGAATGGGACTATGCCTTATGGCAAAGAGGTTGAGCTTTGCATCCCTCTCGTTTCTTATTCTCCTTGAACCAAGTGCAGCGTGAATCCGCTTCAGCCCTGGCGTTTCTATGTAAAGTAGCTCACTTGGGGTTCGATGCTAGTTGCCGTTTAGGAAATGACTATTAGGAAAAAACCCTGATTCAGGTCGGGTCCTAAGTGGGAACGGCCAGAATACTTTTGCTACGTGGCAGACGCGGAAAGTCCTAGATCTCAAACCCCGTGACATTCCATGGGAGTGCCTGTTGAGATATCGAGCTCCACTCGTGATATGCCAAGGTGACTGTTGTGCATTTATATCACCGACTTGTCACTTGCAGATGCGGTTGGTTCACCGCCCATGAATAATAGCTAGATGACAGCTATCCTTATCTACTCTAGTTTGTGGCTCAGTTTAGTATGCCACCTTAGTTAGTTGAATTTGGTTTGAGACCCATATATAGGGTTCTTCTATTTCTATATACTTGAGTTCTTTTTGGCTTACACAACTAAGAAGAGGAAAACTGTTTTCAACCTCCACCTGTGTGTGTATTCCCCCATTGTGCAAGCAAGAAAGCTACAAGTGAGACTCCTTCCTTCTCTCCCACAATCTTGACATGGTATCAGAGCCTTGTTCGTGGTAAGGAGCTCAAGAAAGCAAGCCAAGTTCGCGGTGTTCTGGTAAGAGGACCAGTGTTGCTTTCATTATTCTGTTTTGGGAGCAAGTCTCTACAGGTAGCACAGCCGAAAAGTGCAAGAGTGCATTGCCTCAGGTTAAGACGCCCTTCGCGGTGAAGCAAGAGGGCAGTATATGCTGCGGGTGAAGGGATTTAGCCCTCGGTGACCCTGTTTTTTTTAATTTGAGGCCATTTCGGGGCCTGTTTTGGAGGCAGAAGTTTTCTGCACGCACTCAGGAAAAGGCCCAGTTTTATGCTGTGCGGCCACTGTTCTACAGGTCGATGAAAAGTTACTGTAGAAATTGCATCGTATGTCTGTGTGCAGAGACATTGGGAGTTACAGAATCATTCTTGTTGCCTGTTGATGCAAAATCGTCACTAGGAAGTGACTATGTGGACAAATATCACTTTCGTCAGTTTTGCAGATTTGCCCTTGTGAGGCTGCAGCTGTGTTATTTGCAGTGACAGAATTTTATGCAGTGTTTTGTAATGGCGTCTGATTCTCTTTCACAGATTGTAACTGAAAAGCTTGACAAGAACAACTTGCAAGCATGGAAGTTTAGAATGATGAATTTCCTTATGGGAAAAGGATATTGGGAATTTGTTGCAGGAAATGAAGAAGAACCAGTTCTTCCTGATGTTCCCAATCAACATCAAATGCACGCATTTAAAGCATGGCATGAGAGAGCTAGGAAAGTTATGTACTGCCTGTCTATCAGCATTTCAAACTCTATGATTGTGCATATTCAAGATGCAAGTACGCCAAAGGAGGCATGGGATACTTTGTCAAAAATGTATAGCACAAATACGCAAGCTAGAAAAATGCAGCTCAAGCAAGAGTTGCATAATGTGCAAAGAGAAAATATGAGCATCAATGACTATCACATGAAGGTGAAGAAGATTGCAGATGCACTTGCTTCCATTGGGTCGCCAGTGGAAGATGATGATTTAGTTTCTGTGACCTTAAATGGTCTAGGAAAGGATTATGCACAATTTCGAACATCCATTTCCATCCTGAAAGATTTCCTGATTTTGAAGAGTTGATTGCTCTTCTAATTTCTGAGGAGCAGAGAAATGGTGGTGCATCTTCTTCAGGAGGAACTTCAAAAGAAGCTGTCTTCTACTCAAATGCTGGAAGAGGTAGAGGCAGAGGTAGAGGAGGCCGATCTGGAGGCCGTGGTAGAAATCAGAATATGCAGCAAACTCAAGAAAACCAGTCCTATGGAGGAGGACGTGGTAATTCTAGAGGCAGGGGGAGCCAAAGAGGTCCTGATGGATGGCAAAGAGGCCAAAATACAAACAGTAATGTTGAATGCTACTACTGTGGTAAAATGGGTCATATGGCTAAGGACTGCTATAAAAAGCAGAGTGACATCATGAATGGAAAATTGCAACAAGGAAATTATGCATCTTCTAGTAGACAGGGTGATGACAGAAATGAGCATTTGTTTTATGGTGCAGCACATGATCAATTCTGTGACAAGTGCAAAAGAAAGAAACGATGTATGGTATGTTGACTCACGTGTATCAAACCACATGACAGGTCATGCAGAATGGATGTAGGATGCAAGGAAAATGGAAAAACCAGGATTTGTGGAGACTAGTGATGATACTACACATCCTATTGTGCAGATTGGAAAAATTCCTTTGTCTATGCAGGATGGGAAAAAGAAATACCTCTCGGATGTATTTCATGTCCCGAATATCACCAACAACCTAGTTTCTGTTGGTCAAATGGTTGAGCAGGGTTTGCAGGTCAGATTTAACTCTCATGGATGCTTTGTTGAGGATATGAAAAATAAAGGTCGCTTGATAGCAAAAGGAAAGAAGAAGGGCAGAATGTTTACGTTGGATGCAGATATGTCTGAATTGAGTGCAACAATGTTTGCACATGGGACCGGTGTAGTTGCAGATATTGATATCTGGCATAAACGCATTGGTCATGTTAATGTACATCGACTAAAATCAATGCACGCCCAAAATATTATTGCAGGATTGCCTAAATTCAAGGTTGCAGAAATGCATAAGGCATTAGGGCCAAAAACGCTTCAAAAATGGCACTTGTAAGAAAGTGATTAAGTTGCTAATTAGTTGAGGTTTAGGAAGAATAAAACCTCTAAATTAGGTTGTCCAGATGTGATTAATGAGAGAATATTTGGTTCATTGAAGAGGTCGGCCATTAATTGCCCTCATCTTTTAATCCAGGTCAGGGATCACCTTTTCGGCCATTTATTGTCTTGGAACTCGAGAGATTTTGTATTTTCGAGATTTTCGTACGAACTTTGCATTTGTTTGCTCCCGCATTTTCTTTCTACACACTATTCTCTTTTACCATTCCTTTTGTTGCACTTGCTTCCTATCACTGTGAGATTCTTGCTTGGTTCATTTGCTAGAATGTCTAGCAATACTACTTCAAATAACACAGGTGCAAGCACACGTAAATACAAGCTATCTATTCAGCTAGATCCGATTTACACATCTTGGAGAAGTATACATCATCGAGTATTGATAGATGATATTGAAGCCAACAGGTTGCGAACACAAGGAATGAAGCATATAGATTTGTGGGTGGATGGAAATATTTATCCCAAGGATCCTTCTACAGGTAAACCACCTCCTTTTTTGAATGTCCATGACTATATAAGATATGCTGGAGAAGGTTACAATGGAATGCTTGGCTACTGTGTGAGGTTATACTCTGCATCTTACACATATATAGCTCAAATGCACGAAATGAAAAAAGCACTAGAAACTACACAAACAAATATTTTAGAGTTGACAATTTAGATTGATATTTTGAAAAATGTTAACAAGTCATTGCAGGATAAGCTAACACGCTTGAGAGAAACTCCAGTAGGATTTAGAGAGAGGAAGAGACCATTAAAAAATATAACCAGCTTGTGTGAGAGAGCAAAGAAAAGGAGACTAAATCTTACAAAGAAATATGTCTCTAACATACTAGGCATAAATATCCGAGAGAATGAGGAAAGAATCAAATTTTAGAAGGAAACCATGAATAAGAAAGATATTTTGAGGATTCTTAAGTCACCCGAAAATGTGGATTTGAGAGGTCCAACTCTCAAAGAGTTAGTGAAGGATTTAAAAGGCACAGTGAAAGCAAATGAAATCGTAGAGACATGTGATACTGTGGGTATAAGTCGAAAAGGTTATCATGCTATCTCTGGATTATGGTTTAAAAATCTTAAACGCAATAGGGTAACTATATTTGGATTGCCCCGAGCCCTTGCAGTTTCGACTGCAAGAATTGCCATGAATCGCAAGATTCCACATGTTTTTGGAGATTACATTCACATCGAAAGGTCTATGTCCTATGAAAAACAAAAAAAACAGGCAGTTTTTTATTACAATGAGTTTAACAATATATGGGTTGATCTAAAAAAGGTGAAAATTGCAATGGTTCACATGTATAAAATCACAGTAGAAGAAATTTATGGTGTTCTAAAGTTTGCCTTGAAGTTGGATGAAGCACACATTCAAAAGGGACAGAAGATGGAAAGAATTAGCATTTGCCTCATGAACATGGCATTGGACCATGGCAATGGTGAGGGCCAAGCTCCATTGCATAAGATCCAATCCGAGATGGAGATTTGGTGGATTGGTGCAGCCCAGGTACCAATTGAAAATCATCAAACATTGAAATGGTTGTTCAACCATACAGGTATTCCAAATATCATTAAGTCTCAAAGTGAAGGCGAAATGTTGGTAGTTGATGGGGTTGGTAAATTTAATGTGGGATGGCATATGAGTGCTGATTTGAAAACTATCAAATGTATGCTTGGAATATGCAATGGTGCAAATGCAAAATATCCTTGCATTTATTGCATGGAAATTATTGGATCCAAAGATTGGAGTAGTTTGCGACCAGTAAGAAGAGCCCCAAATAGAGACTTTATAGATTTGAGTAAATTTAAAAACATAGAAGACATCTGGGATCCCATTCTTTCCATCTCTCTTAAGAATATTCATATTTGTACTTTGCATGCAGAGATTAGAATAATCGATAAGCTTCTCAGGTTGCATCTTGACTACGCATATTCCATTAAGCCATTATCTTTATCAGATGAGTGTATTGATAAATGCGAGGCATTGCTATCCAAAATGGGATTTCATGGGGGCCAAGTTCACTTGAGAAAGGATCCAATACTTTCAGGAAAAACAAGAGATATCTTGGCCGATGTCTCTATGGGAGGCTCAAAAGCTAGATGATTCTTAGTAAACCATTCAGGAGGGCAAGTGAATGCGGCTTGGGAGTGTTGGAGAGAGCTATGTGAGATCACAACAAATGTTGCAAGCACGCCGAGGCTTGCGTTTCTTAGAATGGAGGTGTGGATACACCTTGATGTTTTTCTGAAACTCCTTAGGCAACATAAGACAACATATACATATGCGGAAGAGTTCAAAAGATCAATCACAAAGCTTGTTTAGGCAATAAAAGAGGCATGGGGAGAAAAAGATATCACTTTTTATCTGGTAAAGTAATAATTATTTAATATGGGCTTATTTTGATAGGTTTTTCAATTGGTATAAAATTAGTGTTACTTTGTATTGCAGCATATTCTTCATATTCATGGACCTTACTTTGTGGAGGAGCATGGCCCCTTAGCAACTTATAGTAACCAAGGCATGGAAAAATCCCACTATCAAGCACGCACAAGTTATTTTCGAAGCACAAGGCATGGGGGAGAAGTTACAAAAAGCAATGCTTTGGAGGAGCTATTCAATTGGTTTTTTCGACGACAACTTCAAAGAATGCAGATAAAAGACGGCAATGACACATGAGCAATCGCACTTTTATATATAAGAAAGAATATATACAAAGCTAGTTTTCCAAAACTCTCACATTCTCTTCCTCCTCAAGAATCTTTCCTCTATAACGTAGAAATTTTTTTCTCTTGTAGCCAGCTATAGATTTTACATCAGTTCGGTTTGCAGCCAAGGCGTAGGATGAAAACGCCAAAAAGTATCCTGCTCTAGAAGCAGAGTAACCTGGACCGTAGCCAAAAATCCTAATTGCTGCAGTCTTTTCCAAAAACATTACTTTGTGGGCATTATATTGTAATCCTGAGAAACCTAGAAGCCTTGTAAGAGCTTTAATACAAAGTATGGGCCATGCTGCATCCTCTGAGAAACTACTATGAAGTACTAAAAAGGAATCAGGGTCAATCCTAGCCAAGTGCAATGTCTTTGAATGTGTTACTAGCAGCTCTCGATCCTTTGCCACGCCCCAAGAAGTTATCTGTATCAGCAATCTCCAACTGCAAATAAAACCCATACTGAATGAGCATGAAATGTAAACCTACCAATGTGTAAAAGCAAATTCAAAATTATCTTACCACTTGATTTTCATCGTACTCCAATTTAAATGGATTCCATAAATTAATTGATGATGCTGTCTCATTGGTGTTAATCAATTCTTTAACATATTCAGACTCCTCTCTTCCAAAATTGGAAATCCCAAGTTCGCTTTGAATGCGATCGAAGTCCTCATCAGTAATACTCAACTCTTTCTCAGCTTCTTTGGCCTTTTCAAAACAAAGAGAGAGGGCCTCACCAGCATCAATAAACTTATCGTCTAGAGTTTCTTTATCAAGTTTGAGAATCTCTTCCTTTGATTCATTCTCTGTGCCAATTATCCCATTTGCAGCATCAGAAGCCTCTGCAATAATTGCTAGACAATAATCTTCCCTGAGATTAAAAAGTTTTTGAATATCTGACAGTAAAATGTACTCCTTGTCCTTGAAAGGTATAGATGGTAGAGAAGGAACAATATGGTGAGAACTCTCATCAGTTGGAAGGTTTGTATCTCCTTGGCTCTCCTCAATGATAGTCTCAGCTTTGAAATGAGCAACATCCAAATTCTCAGCAGAAGCCTCAAAATCTGCATCTACAACCTCCTCTGTTTCCTTTTCATCTACCAGATCATCTAACATGCAAAAGCTGGCAAACTTTGCTCCTTCCAACTGTTGCTCCTCAGCTTTCACAGGGTATTTGACAAGGGTGAAAACAATAAAAGCAGCAGATTTTCTCATCATCTTGCAGTTTTTGGAATGAGTGGAGCAAAATATGTCTCTTGAATAAAACCTCTCCAGAGAGTGGGCACCACACTTCTCAGTAAATACTGACTTTTCATTTCCTGTTGACCCAATGGGAACATGGACATATTCAATTGTGCCAACTTCAACAGAAGGACTTGCAAGATTTTCAAACTCCAAAAAGTCCTCCAAAATATATTTTTCACAAGATTTCAGAACACTGTCAAGGTCCCAATCAGGATTAAAGACATTTTTCACAACTCCATAGAATGAGAGATCCATTCCATTCTGAAGGATAAAATCAAGTAGCCTCTCTGATGGAGTGATATCAGTAAGCTCTGATACTCCTTGACCTCTCATTACCGACGTTCGCTTCGCTGGAGATGTACTTGGCATTCTCACACTGCTGGCAGAGCATGGAGAAGAAAAAGAATGCACAGGCTCATCACATGTTGATGCCCTTGAGCCTTTTGAAAGCCTTCTTCTTTTACCAGTTCCTGGAGAAACCTTGGAGCCTAGGAATTTTGTGGGTTCAGACATGTTTATAGCTTCTGCCGATACGGCGCGATAAGAGTGAAACGATTCAGACGAATGTGCCCCCTCGCGCCGTATCGGTGATTCCAGCAAGAACCTTAACGAAAGAGCCACAACGGTGGTCACACGAGCTTGGGCACTATGAGCTTGGGAGGAAAGCTGAAGGAAGACTCTGCAGAACCTCCAAAACAGAAGAAAGCAAAGAAGGCAAACACTCGCTCTCGCGCCGTATTAGGATAAGAGACAGAGGTCCAAAAAAACCAAAAAAAGCCGTACGGATTAGGGACACACCCTTATGTAGGCGCGGAATTATGCCACCTGGCACTATCCGTTGGTCTTTGACACGTGGCAGTAGCCGTTGGCCAACACGTGGCCGATAACCACGTGGCAAACACGTGGACCGGTCGTTAGTTCACACGTAGCATATGCACGATATGTGCAGACACGTGGCACAATCAGCGTCGGACACGTGTCCGACACGTGCAATGATTGACGTGGGTATATAAGGAGTTATTTTTCCTGTGTGTACACTTTACATTTCTCGAGCTCTCCCGCCTTGCTTGCTGATACGGTGCGATCCAAGTCTTGCGTCTTCTGCGTTTCTAATCTCTCGCGTTGTATCGGTGGTCTTTTTGCTGAGTCCTTTACTTCGCTGGTCAAAACGAGGTGTGCCGATACGGAGCGAGTACGTTTGTTCGAGGCTTTCGTAACCTCCCCCTCACGTCATATCGGCCTTGTGTCATTGCCAATACGGAGCGAGGGCGTCTCTACGCTGTCTTCGTTTCCTCCATATCGCGTCGTATCAGCATTGTCGTCTCCAATACGGAGCGAGGGAGTGGTTCCGCCGTCTACGCATTCCTCCTATCACGCCATTTTGGCATTTCTCCTCTTGTAATCTCCAATACGGAGCGAGGGCGCGGTTCCATTCTCATCGTTTTGTTCATATCGCGCCGTATCGAAATTTCTCATTTCGTCCCTTCTCGCGCCGATTAGCCTGTTGGGTTTACAGATTTTGGCTATTTCAGTTATTGTCCTTCTGGTTGTTGTATTTGCTTTTCTGGATGGCAAGGACAAAGCAAACTGCAAGAAGAGTGTATCTGGATGGTAAGGACAGTGGGGGTAGAAGAAAGTTACAATTTGATGAATCTGAGGAGGAGCCCTCTTCAAAGTTTCCTGAAGTTGGGCCATCACAGGCCCCAGAGCATTTTACCACAGAAATCCCCCCTACACCAGGTGTTGGCCTAACATCTTCCATGGAGTTAAAGAATTTGAGTGCAGTGAATGTTTCTTCTCTTGAAGTTGAGGAAGCAAAGGGTGAGGCTTGCCCTGTGAAAGATTCATCCCCTACAATTGCACCTGAGCCTACATCTGTTGAAGCCACTGAACCTCCCAAGCCACAAAAGAGAAAGAGGAAGTCCAGGTTCTTCTATATGCAAAGATGTTTTAGTGAGATCAGGAAAGCCCAGAGAGCTACACAGCATGTCATTCCAAAGGCTGCTTTTATAAGAGTCGTTAAAGAGATCTCTGATAGATTGTCTCAAGTGGCAACTGTCTCTGGTCTAAATAAGAAGTGGCAACTCTCAGTCATTCTTGCCCTGCAAGAGGCCGCAGAAGATTTTGTTATTGATTTCATGAACGATGCTTACATTGCTGCCGCCCATGCTCATAGAATCACCCTTATGAATAAAGATTTCAGCATCATCAGCAGAATCAGGTATAGGTTTGACAAAGTGCTGAGGCCCTTGCCTTCCAACGATCAAAAAGCCCTTGAAATCCTTAACATTCCCCCAAAATTGTCCAGGAAAGAGAAAAAGCTAAAGGTTGAGGATGTAACTCACCTTTACTCTACAAGGGGTGCCACCCAGCAGGAGTCTTTCTTGAGTGAAAAAAATCAGGAGGTGTTTGAAACTGAAGACGAAGTTTACAAGAGGAAAGCCGCATCACTTGCTCCCGTCAACAGCGAGACAATGGGCAAAGTGTATGGGCAGATTCTTGTGAATGTTTCTGCGGAACCTGAGGAGGAATATCTTAGTATATCTCCTGAGGGCAAGCGCATGTTGGAAAAAAGGAATGTCCAACTATCTGACTCTGTTGTTTTTTGTTGCATAAGGTAAGGCTTATATTTTTTGTTTTTTTTTGCGTAAGTAAAGTCTTATAGGTTCAAGTATATTTTGGATGAAATTTGTATTGAATAGCTTTTGCTATTGACTGCAGGGCATTGGTCTCCTCTCTCACTCTCGATATCCGTAGAACCATATATATTGTTGATCCACTTCTCTCTGTGGAACTATTTGCAAAATCCGGTTCTAATATTTCACCGTTTTTTCGTAGCTTCCATAGTGTGACAAATTACCACATCTTTTTCCCTTATGTAGAAAGGTATTTTTCATTTTCTGTAGAGGAAAATTTATATTCATTTGCTTTCACTCTTCTACTCACCTCTTTTATGAATTTGCAGAGGGAATTGGAGTCTCATCTACATTAATTGTCTTTCAAGAGAAATTATCTTTATGAATTCTCTCAGCGGTGGTCATGGTCAAGCACGAATGTATGTTGAAAGAAAATTACTTACTTTGATTTTATTTATAAAAAATATTTTGAACTTACAAAGCTTCCTTTTGCAGTGCTGGTAGACTCGTTTCTACATTTTTGGATACAACATACGAGGATCTTGCTGATCCTCAAAGGCCTTATACTTTTCTTCTACAAGAAGTTCCATTGCAAAGCGATGCGCATTCTTGATGGAGAGTTATCTCAAATATTTGCAGAATAGTGGATTCAAAGTTGTTATAAATAGAAGGAGTGAATGTAAGTTAATTTCATTTGATGTTTGTGTAACCCTTATCATGATTTCTTTTTACTAACTTATAACATTTATTCTTACAGTGTAGAGACTATCCTGATTCATATGTTTGGTGGATAAGGGAGAGATGCATTGAGCTGATTCTGGACAAGGCAATCACACCATATGATCTTGACTCCCCTCTTCCTCCCAAAACTTCAATGGCCAAGGGCACAAGCAAGGGAAAGGGCAAGGGAAAGGGTAAGGACAATGGCAATGGTAAAGACAAGGGCAAGGGCAATGGCAATGGGACCACTGCTGTAGAGTCTAAAAAAAAAGGAATGCCAATGCTCTCTCCTCTGAAATTTGATCCATCCCCTCTTAAGCCCCAAGAAAAGAGACTACCTGTAAAGGTGAAATTTTTTCAACAATCAAAGAAAGGCCCTGTGAGAAAAAACATCTTTGAAGAAATCGATAAAGAATCAAAATAGCAAACATAAGCATACATGAGCCTTATTATTTTGGCTTTGTACATTTATATGAAATTTTTGTACCTCATGGTGTAATGAAAAATTTCACTTATAAATCGAATGTAATGTACATTTTATTTATATACATTCGAAAGGCAACTTGCTTCATGATAGCTTATGAGTTCCCACTAAAAAATATCTTAAGGACAGTCTATTAAGATAAATTCCTGCAAAGTTTTCATTCTCAAGGCTCAAAACTCACAATTGTAGGAGACAAACAACTCCTACAAGAGAAAGAGCGCTCGGCTCTTTTACCAATTGTTACGCCATTCACTTTGAACTTATATCTAGGGGATGTATTGTCTAGCAATTCCAAGGTATCCCTCACATCTTTCAGACTCCAATTGGAAGTAACATTCACCTTCTTTACTTCTTCATGCGGAAAAACGTGCACCGCAAGTTTATATGGTGTGTAATCTGTATCGGAATCCAAGGGAACCCAAATACCCAATCTTAGTTTGTATCTCCTGTAATCAAAGCCCAAAGCAAGAGTTTGGCGAGGGATACTGTAAGCCAAAGCCAAGGATTGAGGGCATGCACTGCACCTCAAGATATCACCCTTATGGTCGCACTCTCTAGATTTCCAATGCGTCCCTATAGTGTTGTCCAAATCCTCTTCTGAAAAGTTTCTACTTAGCCAAGATACCTTCGTTCTTTGTAAATTTGCTGTTTTGAAGCAAGCCACGAAGATATGGAGGGGTAAAAACCATGATAAACGTATTCTTCTTGAGATCCTTCCAGCTGTCATGGACTTTTTAATATCCTGAGATATTTTGAATTTGAAACTCTGCACCGTTACCTTGTCACGAATCTCCCAGTTTAGAGATGAAAGACTTGGCAATGGAAAATCTTCGATATTCCCATACCTATCCGCTTTATAGGGAACCACATACTGTGCATAATATATAAAAACCTTGCATTCACTAAAAAAAGACACAGTTTGATCGGCATAAATAATGTCTGCCAATACCTTATGAATGGCATGGAAAGTCCCACTTAGGCTTTCCACAGGTTGCCATTCAATACTTGTTGACGAAAAGATATCTACAATGACGAACCGTTTGCTAGAACTTGCATAAATGGAAAATAATTATATACGTTATTCAACTAATAACTTACAATGTGTTTGTTGGGGAACACGTTCATTTGGAGGCAAGTGCATATCCTTGGCCATGTAAACATGTTGCACCTTGACAAACCAGCCTTCGGGCATAATTTTGAAGGCAATGATACGCCCCTTCCAGTGATGTTTTATATCATCTCGTTTTCTTCTTTTCACCTTATGAGAGCCCTTGCAAGATGGCAGCATGGTAACCCAATCGTTTACAGCAAAGGTTTTGGGCTCAAAATTTCCATCTGCTCCCTGGCTATAGAGTGTGCAAGAGTGTATTAAACGAGAAGGGCGCCTGGAGGAAGCCATGAAAAGAATGAAAGCGCAGAGAAAGAAGCTCAAAGAGGGGTGAATGAACTAAAAAGTAGCACCAAGAACACAAATGAGTATGTATTGGGCGCCAAAAACAATATTGAAAGATCTCCCGACTTTCAAAACTCATTATTAATTTCATCACATCTCTATCACGTATTTTGTCAGATTTGTAAGTAAATAACGTCTTTGGGACTCCAAAACATGTCAGACTTTAGGGGTTTTGGCTAAAAAAGAAGAGAGAATAACTAAATGGACTCCACTATCTCTAAAAAAGAGGAGACAAGAATACCATATTCTTGCACACGTGGCAAACTCTCTTTGGCCCTTTCTTTAATCCCGTGATTAACAAAAGTGCATTTTTTGAAGCGTTTTTGGCCCTAATGGTATGTGAAGCCTGCCAATTTGGATAACAGGCAAGGAAACCATTTCCTAGACATGTTCAAGAGAGTAAGAAGCCATTGGAATTAATCCACTTTGATGTGTGGACTACTAAAGTTGCATCTCTTGGAGGTTGTCATTATTTTGTCACTTTATTTATGACTATAGCAGAAAAGTTTGGGTGTATTTTATGAAAAAGAAAAGTGAAGTTTTTGGGCATTTCAAAACTCTTAAAGCTATGGTTAAAAAAGAAACAGGCCTGCAAATAAAATGCCTAAGGTCAGATGGAGGGGGAGAGTACCTCTCAAATGAGTTTGCAAGGTTCTTGCAGGAGCATGGCATAAAGCAACAATATTTATGTAGTCATACCGCACAACAAAATGGAATTGCAGAAAGAAAAAATAGGCATATTGGAGAGGTATCTCGTGCCATGCTCAATGAAAAAGACCTGCCAGATTTTTATTGGGCTGAGGCAGTTGCTACAACAGTCTACATAATGAACAAGACTTCCACTGTAGCAATACATGGGATGACTCCAGAGGAGAGGTATACTGGTAGGAAACCAGATATTTCTCATTTGAAAATTTTTGGTTGCATTGCCTATGTTCATGTGCCAGATGAGTTGAGATCCAAGTTGGATCCAAAAGCTGAGAAGTGCATCTTTATTGGTTACTCTTTGCAGCAGAAAGGGTATAGATGCTATAACCCTTCTACTCGTAAGTTTACAGTGAGCAGAGATGTTGTTTTTGATGAGATGAGTAGCTGATATAAACCAGTAAATGTGATTGATAATGTAGATGCACAAAATGGTAATGCTGCACAGAATTCATAGCAGCAGTCACAAGATTTTAGTGGACCTGGAGCGTCCTCTAGCAGTGGTTCACATTCTTCGCCATGGACAGGCAGATTGAGATCAGGAGAATCTTGTCAAAGAAATGCAGATAGTGGTATGCAGGTATCACGAAAAGGAAAAGAGAAGCTAGATCAGCCCATATTTGATGTGAATGTAGGTCACTCTTATGTGGATGGTGAATCCAGTGGCTCATAACAGAGCATTGATGATGAGTTGGGTATTCCGTCTATTGTTACACCTGGAGTAAGGAAGACCAGGGATGTTTTGAGAGCACCTGGGAGTGAACCTACTTTGCGCAGGTCTACCAGAGCTAGGTATCCTGTGGATAGGGTGAAATATAATGGATTTACAGCCATTCACTATGCATATATGGTCAAAGTGATACAGGAACCAGAACCCACTTCTTTTGAGCAAGCCATGGGAAAAGAAAAATGGGAGAAAGCCATGGATAAAGAAATGGATGCCTTGGAAGCAAATGCTACATGGGAATTGGTACCTTTTCCTAAAGGTAAGAATGCAATTGGCTGTGGATTTCTTTTGGGGAGGATAGATGACTTTGGTCAAATTCAGAGTCATGAGCCTAGGTATCCATGAGTGTCTACTCGGAATGGATTGGCTTAAACCTAATGACGCCCACATTCATTGTGAAAAGGGTCAAATTTCCTTTCGAAACTCTGAAGAGGATTTAGTCACAACTCAAGGTGAGGCTGGAGTGCCAAAAATTCAATTGGCCAAGGCATCTCGCATTATAAAGGAAGTCAAAAAAGAACTACATGTCTACTTGATTAAGCTCAATGAGTTAGATCAGAAGCAGGAGTCTAGTGAAGAACCTTCATGGCTAAAGGAATACACGAACGTATTTCCTAAAGAGTAAGCAGAACTCCCACCTCAAAGAGAAGTGGATCATGAGATCAGGCTAGTGCTAGGAGCTGCGCCAATTGCAAAGAGACCCTATAGAATGTCCATACCGGAAGCAATTGAGCTGAAGGAACAACTCAAGCAACTACTAGATCAGGGCTATATCCATCCTAGCACTTCACCATGGGGAGCTCCAGTACTGTTCCAGAAAAAGAAAGATGGAACGCTTCAACTGTGTATTGATTACAGAGGGTTTGTCAAGATTGTGGGAGAGAAGGAAGGAGTCTCACTTGTAGCTTTCTTGCTTGCACAATGGGGGAAGACACACAAGGGTGGAGGCTGAAAACAGTTTTCCTCTTCTTAGTTGTGTAAGCCAAAAAAACTCTAGTACAAAGAAAAATAGAAGAACCCTATATATGGGTCTCAAACCAAACTCAACTAACTAAGGTGGCATACTAACTGAGCCACGAACTAGAGTAGATAAGGATAGCTATCATGTAGCTATTATTCATGGGCGGTGTACCAACCGCATCTGCAACTGACAAGTTGGTGACATAAATACACAACGGTCACCCTGGCGTATCACGAGTGGAGCTCGATATCTCAACAGGGTTGAATCAATCAACTATCAAGAACAAGCATTAGGAGTGAATAAACAAATATAGGCCTAACCAATGAGAGAGCTGGGATTCCAGATTCATGTAACATGAATCTTCTAGCCATATCTTGGACCAAATCTTCCCTCAGCAATAAAATAAGGGAAAAGGGGAGTACAAAGCTGTCACTTCTTGGAAGTTTGTGCCTCGAATTTTCATTTTCTTATTTTTTATGTTTGACTTTTCTTTTCTCCCCTTTTCAGTTTCCCCCTCTTTTTTAGGCGGAACTCAAATTTGTCATATCTCTTTCCCCGCTTCTTCTTTCCTGACGAAATTTTACAGCCTCACTGTTTCTTGCCATGTCTGTAACCCTGTAAAATTTCATTTGCTTTGCACAAGCACAGAGAGAGATTCATGTGTTTCATGAGAGCAGAGCTTGTTTTACCAAAGCCCTAAGATTCTCTTCACAAAACTCTACACGTATATTTTTCTCTTCCATAGATGTTCTATGGTAAAGTTTTATCTCGTTTGGAGAAAACCTGTGCAAGTTATGTGCATTCTCTGACATGTAATTTCTTTTGTTTTGATGCTCTAGGAGTCTCTTACAGTCAATAATAGTGACATTTTGAATACTCAACTTCTTCTTCAACATCTTAGGGTTTCTCTGTAAACAAAGTTACAGGTATATTGTCTTGTTTTTTTGTTGCTCCACTGTTAAATTTTATCTCGTTTAGACAAAATGTATACAAGTTACATGCATACTGAGATTTCCTTTGTTTTTTTACTCCAAGAATCTCCGAGGGTGAAGAACAATGATTTATTAAGAACTCAACTTCTACAACATCTTTGGGATTTTGAACACTCAACTTCTTCTTCAACATCTTAGGGTTTCTCTGTAAACAAAGTTACAGGTATATTGTCTTGTTTTTTTGTTGCTCCACTGTTAAATTTTATCTCGTTTAGACAAAATGTATACAAGTTACATGCATACTGAGCTTTCCTTTGTTTTTTTACTCCAAGAATCTCCGAGGGTGAAGAACAATGATTTATTAAGAACTCAACTTCTACAACATCTTTGGGATTTTGAACACTCAACTTCTTCTTCAACATCTTAGGGTTTCTCTGTAAACAAAGTTACAGGTATATTGTCTTGTTTTTTTGTTGCTCCACTGTTAAATTTTATCTCGTTTAGACAAAATGTATACAAGTTACATGCATACTGAGCTTTCCTTTGTTTTTTTACTCCAAGAATCTCCGAGGGTGAAGAACAATGATTTATTAAGAACTCAACTTCTACAACATCTTTGGGATTTTGAACACTCAACTTCTTCTTCAACATCTTAGGGTTTCTCTGTAAACAAAGTTACAGGTATATTGTCTTGTTTTTTTGTTGCTCCACTGTTAAATTTTATCTCGTTTAGACAAAATGTATACAAGTTACATGCATACTGAGCTTTCCTTTTTTTTTTTACTCCAAGAATCTCCGAGGGTGAAGAACAATGATTTATTAAGAACTCAACTTCTACAATATCTTTGGGATTTTTTGCAGAGAAAGCCACAGGTATATTGCCATTTTTTACTACTGTTCCATGGTTAAATTTCAACGCATTTGGACAAAGCCTATATAAGTTATATGTATGTGTTGACCCAATATTTCTTTTGTTTTTGTACTACAGGAATCTGTCAGTGAAGGAACAATGGTCTTGCTATAAGTCAACTTCTTGTTCAACATATCTAGGGATCTTTGTGAAAGAAATTACAGGTACAATGTTTCTTTTTTAAATTGATCCATTTAAATTTAATTTCATTTGGAGATAACATTTGCAAATTATACACATGTTAATAGGTAACTTTTGTATTTGGTTGTTACAGATGTCTTCACGGAGGAAAAATATCAGTAGCATACTTGCAGTGGAGGTCTTCAATAGGAAAGATAATGGCGGTAATTGGATTTGTGATAAGTATTATAAGTTGGATTGGATTTTGATGCACCCAAGTACTCGAGGGAGTTTCAAGGTCAAGCGCAAGGATGTTGCAAACCCTAGCAAACATTGGAAAGGTAGAATTCTAGAGTTCAGAAAAGTGTTTAATGGCATAAGTGCAGTAACAGAAGTGTTGATTCAACATGTTTATACGCATAAACAAATCTCTGTACACGACGAGAACAACATTGCAAATTATAAACAAAACAGTAAGTTGTTAAATTTTATCATTGATTATTCTTTTGTATCAGAGTTGTTTTTAAAAGTCTTTGCAGTATTCTAATTCAGTCTTGTTTGATTGACAGCTCTATATCCATCGACTTTGCATGAATGGCAGAATGTGGAATGTTTAAGCGGCAAGATACATGTTTGGCATGAAGAGATAGGTTCTTTGATCTATGATAATACCTCTACAAGTCAACTTGCCACTCAAAATATCTTTTTTTATAATTCATTGTATGTGGTAGAAAGCCAGAGATTGCAGCATGTCCCATTGCCGCCATTGTCTAGTGGTGAATGGTTCATTGGTAGCTTGGAGTTGTCAGGAGCTTGCAAGTCGAAGATAAAATCTGACATCAATAGTGCTATGAAACCCACCACAGGCTCCAAAGATGTGCATCTTAATTGGTTTATTCCATTCTCATTGTTTGCACATTTGTTTGGTTCATGTGATGTTTTGAAGAAAACAAAGATTACTTATCAATGCAAGTGTCCATCCGAGGAATGGATGAGTCAGCTATTGGGTGAGTCTTGGGAAGTCAAAAGAACACATTTTGATGAGACGATTGAGTGCAGGGTCAACCAATCTGATATTACATTCAGGTAAAACTTTTTTACTACTTTGCATACCTTGATTTAATTGGCATAGGTCTCGCTTAGATGAATTGTTATGTTAGTCGCATTGATCACTTACCATTATTTTTGTTTTTATTACAGGTATTTCATTGCTAGACAAACTCTGTGCGTTCGCTTTCGATATAGAAGATGGCGACTTTTGCGAGGGGAGTGGATCAGCTTGGATCAAGATATCCGAGATGACACACATACAGCGCTCGTAGATGTGGTAATCTTGTGGAGTGGTCATAATCCTTTCGTAGTCAGTGCAGAGAGTCATTGGCCCATTTATTTTCTGAGACAAGAAATCCAATTAATGTCTAGTGAGCCCCTCTACAACTTCTATTTCAAGTTAGATAATAGAAAAGTCAGGACTCGTAGTGAGCAATCCATGACATGTAAACAATGTGCTTCTCCACATATCCTTGAGATAGTGGAATCCTTGTAAAAAAACTTTATAAAGAGCGAATACATACCTTTTTTGAACTTCTGAGTACTTTAAATTTTAGTTTACTGTGATCCAAGCGTGCGATAATACATACTGTAATTACTCAATCGTGCAATTAAAAATCATAATTAAATTGCAGATTAGAGGTCTATAATCTAGAGAATATTGTCTTTGCACAATGATATATTGTAGCGCATCTCTGCTGCTCGTTTATTACATTTTAATATTAAATTGGATCCAAAGGGAATTTCAAGGCCTTTTAGATTTATTTTCTTTAAAAAATTATATATTTTCTCTCGTTAGACTTGAATATACTCAGCGACCCAAACATATTCGAGGATATAATAATGTAGAACGAAGCGTTTGTCTGTATGAGTAATTTTAACAGTGACTTTAAAGTACTGAAATAAAGAAACTAAGGTAAGAGTTTTAATTTGAAACTTTAGAATTAATAACTTTATAAAGAACCTTTATTTAAAACCCTAGACACATAAAAGCTATAACTCCAAACTCATTTTCGCTTTCATTCTCCACTTCCCTACACTTGTGCTCTCATTCCTTCTCTCTTTGTGTGCCATGGCTACCACTCCCGCCTTCGCCGCATGGATCAGTTCCACATGCTACGCGCACATAGGGGACCAGATATACCCTAGGTTTTGCGTGACCTTGAGTCTAGAGAGCTCGCTTTCCGCTGTAGACCCTGACTCTAGTATACTAGCATCGTTTTGTGATGCAGTGAACCCTCTCACTTGCTCTATTCCCGACTCCACTCTCAGGTGGGTTCCCATGGATTTTTTGTATAGTTTGTGTGCCGGATCCAGCCATGCAAAGGTGATAAGTCGAGCCCTGGTGCATGTGGGGCAACATCTCCGCGCTAGAGCAGTGCCCACCTCGTCACAGGACCACGTCACGATGGATCTCATTGAGAGGGATGCCGCCTTTGCCATATATGTTATGTGCACTGAGGTGCAAGAGGACAGTGACGAGGACATCGACGCACCCTCTCGGCCACTATTAGAGTACTTTGAGAGGGAGCCTGAGGAGATCACTCTCGATCTGAGTGTTGAGGCAGCACAGAGCTTGGCCATTGTGCACCCACCTCCCTGCCCTGATGAGATGCCCACGAGCGAAGAGCCACCCCTCTCTTCTCTCCATGCTATCACCATCGAGGGGGTGGAATATCTACTCATGCAGGATGTGCTAGAGTTGTTGGAGCTTAGGGAAGAAGAACTATACTGTATCATGGTGCGTGATGCACCTAGTGATTTCATAGATTTTGATTTACAGGATGCCCCACCACATGTTGATGAGGTGGCTCGTTATGATGGCACGAGCATCGATGACATCTCTGCCATTGTGAGCATCCAGGAGCAGATTGAGGATGCGGCGCCACAGTATCAGATCTCTGATGAGGAGTTTGAGCGGTTGCAGGAAAGCCTTTTTGGTCCTCGACCCGACTATGCAGTGCCTACCCAGGAGAGAGACGAGGGCAGCCCAGTGGCAGGAGCAGACCTGGATGCTCCATTACAGCGGCAGATAGATGATGCAGAGAAGGTAATGTTCTCGGTTTCATATGAAACTTAACCAGTAGGGCCTCTAGGGCATCAAGAGCACACACATGTGTTTTTGTCGGGATCGGGCCCCCAGAAGTGCCCTGGCCGGAGGCTCGCGTCTGGGGGCCTGAATCTGCAGATTCAGGCCCCCAGACGCGAGCCTCCGGCCAGGGCACTTCTGGGGGCCCGATCCCGACAAAAACACATGTGTGTGCTCCCGATGCCCTAGAGGCCCTACTGGTTAAGTTTCATATGAATATGATTTATATATCTTCAGCACACTCCATGCATAGTGAGTCTGATACTGAACTTGTGTGTTGCAAGAGATTGTCTATATAGATGAGTTTTCATCTAGGCAGGGTGGCCGATCTGGTAGCCAAGGAAGGGTGCAAGACTCGGCATTGAAGGAGTATGTTGGGCAGCTTGTCAACGACATTATTGTATTTCATAAGACATGCTCCCCTGCTTTTGCAGAGAACTTCTTGAAGTTGAGGGCACTAACAAAGGCTGGGCCCTTCAAGACCATCCCGACCAACTCTAGCCTGAAGAAAGTAGTGTTGCTTCGACGTTCGAAGCTTCTCTACTTATTCACGAGTACTAGGTCTGGCCCACTTTTCTCCATGGTGGCCCGTGGCATGGTTGCCGGTGTTGAAGACCCCACTGTCATTAGACAGGAACTATTGGGGCAAAATGTATTGTTGCCTATGATCAAGAATAGCTCTGACCATGGGGAGCCTAGCTCCAAGAAGCCTAGGAGAGAATAGATGTACTTATTGCCTACTGATATCGCATCACTGATGTACTGCACTTTGTAATCTTCTCTTCAAGTAATGAAAACTGATGTTTGTTGGATTCGCGTGCAATGTAGTTTGTGATACGTGTCATTTACTGTTTTTTTTTACTTGAATGTTACATTTATTTATCGAATTTATACGTAACACGATTCGTACCCTAAATTTAATACACAGTGCTTTATCGAATTCGTGCGCAACATGTATTTGTTCGAACGCATGTAACGATAACTCAACGACGTAAATAAAATAAATATCAAGTGACTAAACAAAAATAAGACGCGCCAAAAAATTTGTATTTGTATTAATAATAATTTTACATGGGGTCCATTACGACCAAGGCTTTACAAAATGTCTTCAGAAGCTACATTCCATGTGCTTTTGAGTTTGTACACCTCTATCCTTGCTGACCTCCGCGAGGACTATCTTTCCATCGCCGAAAGAACCTGACTATCCGCAGATCCCTCTCGGTGACAGTGACCCTCCTTGCATGCACCGCTGCATAGACTGAGTCTCCAAATAAGTCGACGAGGTAGGCTTCAGCAGCTTCTTGTAGTGTGAGGAGGGCCTGGGCAGTCCAGCGATCCGGTTGTTTCGCGCGTGATGTGTTTGGAAACTAGTTCCTGTTGTTCATGATCAGTATGCCCTCCATGATCTCCCGCACCAACTTTTGGAATGGAGCCTTCGGTATCAGGAGGTGAGTGGTCTTCTGGTAGTGGCGGATCTCGCGAAGAGCCACTGTGCCTGGCTTCCATCGACGCTTGCGATGCTGGCGTGGTGGTGGTGGTGGTGGAGCTGGAGGACGTGGCTGCCGTATGGAATTTCCAGGGGGGTATCTCCGGGCCGCTTGCTTGGTGCGTACCATGTCTTCTAGGAGAGAGAACTCAGAACTCAAAAGTGAAATGTGTAAAATGAGGTGAAACTTTAAACTTATAGCCAAACTTTTCAAAAACCCTAAAATTTCAATTAATGAATCCACGCTTAGGAAAAATATCACCAGTGCTCCGATTCACATGAAATTTTACCTGTAGGCTCCTCAAGGACACATCAACCATCCAAAATTTTTTTGGCCCCAACAGAAGCCTCTGGATCACCTGTCCGGAGGCTCGCGTCTGGGGCCCTGAATTCCCAGATTCAGGGCCCCAAACGCGAGCCTCCGGACAGGTGACCCAGAGGCTTCTGATGGGGCCAAATTTTTAATATAAATGAGTTTTTCTAATGCCCAGCATGAGGGTGAAGTTTCACCAGATTCCGATTTATAAATTTGACGGTTCAATCTTTTTTTGAAAATGCGTTAACTGCATTATACTGCACTGATAATGTATTGTCAACCTCGCAACTGTAGATTAAATGTATTGATAATGAGTGTGTGCAACTGGAGATTAAATGTATTGTCAACCTCGCAATGCGAAACATTGGAAACTTAAAAATTGACAAAAAATAAATCATGGGTAAAATGGAATATCGCATCAGATATACTGTTGCCAAACCACTAAATATAGTAAGGATATAGTGCATCGGCCCATGTACAACTGATCACCGACGTGTATGTGGTTGCACATTGAATTTATCCTCAACAAAACTACTTACAAAATTGGAAACTTGAAAATTCACACAATGCGAAACATGGTCAAAATAGAATATCACATATTGGATTTAGCATTGCGAAACTATGAAATACACGGTAGATAGTGCATCGCACCAAGTACGACTAGAGCTAGGGAAAATTTAGCTCCATTTTGCAGGCCACTACTATCAAATACTTGAAGGTCTATTGGAAAGATAACCCAAAACTAAGATCCTTACAATCTACAACCAAACCTGAGCTAAAAACATAGATCCAATTACAAGGTAGCTTCTCAAAGCATATTGTTGACATTAAGATTAAATGCATCCTTGTTATTGCGGATCCTGCGAACAAGAACCAGATCTATGGGCTTAATAGTGATACGTCGGGCATGAATGGCTAAAAGTTGACCATCACTCATTAGATCAATCAAGTAGCTTTCAACTGCTTCTTGGAGAGCAAGCAAGGCTTGGCTTGACCATCGCCCCACATTCCTTGCCTGGTTCCTCGAAAAGAACTTGTGATGATGCCCTGACTGTAGATCTTGCAGTATTTCTCGCACCAACCTGGAGAATGGTGCCTTAGGAATAATCAAGTCGGCACTCTTCTGGAATTTCCTTATCTCGCGTAGCGCAGCTGTGCCTGGTCTCCATCTTCGCTTTTTATGTGTTGGAGGGCGTGTATTACGAGTTGGAGCAGTAGTGGGAGGTGGAGCAGCTGGAGCATGTGGACCACCATTTCTGGACAATGGCGAACCATCATTATCGACCATACTAGGGCCACCATTGTTGGCCACAGTAGCGCCACCATTATTGGCTGCAGTAGGGCCACCGTTATCGGTCACCAGGGGATCTTTGTCACTCACAGTACGCTCACTAGATTCGGAAGAGTGTTGAGCTCTTGCTCTCGCAGGCGCCTTTTTGATAGGAAGCTTGGAACGTGCCATGGCTGTGATAATGAAGGATAGAAAGGTGGAGGGTAGAGTGGAGAGCAATGGGAAAAAATGAAAGGAGAGACGACTTAAATACGAAACTTTCAAACTTACTGTGGTGTAAATGAATTTTAAATTTATCATTTCATTTCATTTCTCCACCCCATCCCTACCTCTCTCTATCTCCTGACACCCCCCTCATGCCCCCCCTCTCTCTCTAGGCCAATGAATGTTCCAATGTTTAGAATTTTCATATCTTTGTCTTAGGATTTCAAAATGGACTTTTCATAATTAAAAAACAAAGTTCGAAATCGACTTTGAAAAATATAGTGACAAACCTTTGAAATTTTAAAGAAAATTTATAAGACATCTCATGTTAGAGATATGAGTATTGATGTGTCATATCCTTGGGACTTGTGCTCTCTTGTGGACTCTAAATGCATCAAAATTATTATCTTTATCTAGGTCTCCATTTTTTGCCATCTCTCTCTTGGGTTGCCAACCATTCTGCGTGCCGTTGTCTAGCTGTGCTGTTTTCATATCTTGCTTTTCTCACTTCATATATTGCCCTACTTATAGATTCTGCTTGAGATGTTTTGGACTTCTTTTCTTTTTCCTCGTATCGTATCTCTAGTCTCCTATACCACCATTGGAATAATTGCCTCATAGAATTGGAATCATTGATGCCACCTCCATGATCAGTTGCCTTTTGAAAAGCACAGCGAGCTTGCCAGTGAGATCTTTCCATGCCTTGAGTTGACCATATTGCCAAACTTCCTTGATCTGCAAAGTATGGACCATGTGCTTCAAGTATATGCTGCACAAGAAAAGAGATTAGAAACACAAAGTAATTCGAAATGATGATTTTTTTTTGCAATGGTGATAATACTGACCATGTAGTGTGTTATGCTATTTGTAGTCCATGCCTCCACCATGGACTTATGAAATTTAGCAGCTGTCTCTTTAAATGCATTGGCATCACCATCCATAAACCCCAACTTCTGTAAGAGAGCTGCTAATCTATCTAGGTGTATCCACACTTCTGCCTTCGCAATCCTCGTTCGTCCCCCATTGCTCCAATCTGAAACAGCAAGGTGCAACTTTTTCCATGCTTCGTACTTCTCTGGTTGTTTTACTAGTATATTGCCTTCCTCATCTCGAGGTGGAGATAAAAACTTCCTAGCCTTGGGTCCGCCAAAGCATGGTTTACAAGGAACATTTCCACTCTTCCCCGATTTTTTCTCGTCCTTTTTTATTTCTACTTGGCCTCCGTGCAATCCAACTTCAGAGAGGACTTGTTCTACCTTCTTGCATGTAGCATCAGATTCTGACATGGGCTGCATCTTGTATGCAAAGCATATATATTCATATACTAGCTTCTCAATTATTCTAACCAAACAATGCAATGTGCAAAAGTGAACCCTTGTTAGTGGTATTTCCAAAATAGGGCGCCAGTTTGGATCCACTGGAATTAGCATTCCATTTCTCATGACTTTCTGATCACGTGTCGGAGCACCCTGTTGTCCTGCCTTGGCAAGCCATTCTTTCTTTCCATCTTTCCCTTTCTTCCTAGTTTGCATGCAGTATATGCACGGAAATTTTGCATTTGCTGCATTTGATAAACCAAACATACACTTCAATGTTTTTAAATCACCTGCAAGATGCCATTCAACTTGATAGTCCCCAAACCCCTCAACATGTAAAACTGCTCCATTATTTTGCTGTTGAATAACACTGGGTATATTAGTGAGGTTAAAAAAAACTTTAAGTACTTCATGGTCCTCCTTTGGTACTTCAAATGCTGCAAGCCACCATATTTCATTCTCCGATTGTACACTGAAGTATAAAGGATGTTTTTCATCGATGTTGGGATCCAATGCTCGATTCATAAGTGTTATACTCACACGCTCAAGTTTTTTCCCCTTGATAATCTCACTCTCATCAAGTTTGAGGAGAAACTTAAGCTTGCCTCTACATTCTTCCATAGACATATTGTAAAACTTGACCATAGCAATCTGAACCCTACATATATCCAATACAAAGTTGTTGGATGCATTCAATACAAAGGCAACTTCTTTGGAACCATACTTCAATATGTGTGTGTGTTCCAGATGCGTAGGCTCACCAATTAGTTCTAAAACTTTCTCATTTAGTTGTTTTCGAGCCTTCTTCACGTGAAATGGTTTTGGCAGAGGCATTACTCGCTTAGTATTGAAGACTTGCTTAAAACCTGTATCCAATTGTTGATAGAGCATACTATATGACTCAAAACTCATTCCCACCTTGTCACATAATCCTTGAGCATCTGTAGCAGTAAACAAGTTGCTCACATCCCTAAGACGTTCACTAGCAACACCATCCACAATGTCCCTGAATTTACGATTTTCCAATGCATTTTTTACCATATTCTTGCTAAGGACTTTGGCAATAGTATCATTCTCTGCATGAGGAAACATATTTCTCATTGTAGTAGATTGAGCATATATCCGTCTATGATATTGTCCACTTCCTTTGGCTAATTGGCCAATTGGTTTAACGGATCGGATGCGCCGACGTGCCCTTTTGGTTTTTAAAGTGGGTCCAATCTCCAAAGTTTTTGTGAGCTTCCTCTCTATGTTTTGATTCTCCTTCTCCAAGTCATTGACTTTAGACTGTAACTCCATATTCTGCACGTGTGTAGCATGCATAGCATCTTCAATGACAGACATTGCTTGTTGTAGGTTCTGGTTCTCTCTATCCTTCTCAGCCAATAATCTATCCTTTTCCATCAAAGACTGCATATTCCCTTGTAATCTTGTCTGCATATTTGTCAAGGTTTGATGAGCCCCTGCTATTCCTTGTGTGACAAGTCTGCATGTGTATCCATACAATCCTTCATTGCCTTCACAAGCAAACTTTACAAATGATGTAAGCCCTTCAAATTGTGGTGGCCTTCGAGTGAGTGGATCGGGTGGATAAATGCACCCATCAACCCAAAGGTCCACATTTTTTTTCCCTGCATTTCTTTCTTGTTGCATCCTGCATCTTATTGCATCATCTCTTTCCACAGTTCTTTTGAACATTGGTGCATATTCATCCTCCAATTGAAAGTGAATATCTCTCTTTCTCTTGGTACATCCTGCACCTGCATTCTGCAAAAAAAAAAGTATGCAAATGTTAACTTGGATTAACATTCAAATAGCAGAACTACACCCCTTTGATTCACTATATCTGTGTTTTTTTTAAAACCCAGTTGGTTCTTGTCTCTTTCTCTTGCTTTCAGTCTTGATAGACCCTAATCAACCCCTAATCAGCCTGTAATCTTGGCTTTTAATCTACCTCTAATTAGCATCAAATCTTATCTTCTGTTCTATCCAAAATATTCTCTCTCTCTCTCTCTCTCTTTCTCTCTCTCTCTCTCTCAACAAAAATTCATCAAGGAAACCCTAAACACATTCATACTGAAGCTTGGCTAGTGGAAAACAATAACATCATCTTATCTTCTACCCTAATTTACTATCTGTCACTCTATCACTTATTTTCTTTGTTCATCTCACACAGTCCTCTCTGTCCCCCCCTTCTCCCCTCCTCTCTCTCTCTCTCTCTCTCTCTCTCTCTCGCTCTATGAATTGATGCTTAAGGACTGAACAACAACTGTGAAGAATAATAACATCACAAAGATTTAAAAAATAAAGATACCTCCATTATCACTGGATTGCTTGTAGTATAGACTGTTGAAGACGGAGATTTCTTACTGCATATTTCTGAAGAGGAAGATGGCTTGTAGCAGGGTAGAGTGTGTTGTAGATAGAGATTCTTTGATTTCAACAAATGGTATCAAAACTACTCCTCAATGCTGCTTCAGAAGAACTCGTATGCAAGAAACCATATTCTGGAGGGAAAGAGAAGAATGCACAAAATTTGGGACAAAACTAGAGCTTTCTGAGGGAATGAAAAAATGCCCAGAAATAGGTATATACTTGTCCAAAAAAGACGAAAATTTACAAGGAAACTCTTGAGTCAAAAAGGTGTCTCTGGGTAAAAAATAATCTTAAAATATGATGTGTACGTCATTTTATATCGTTTTTTAACTTCCGCCCTTTTAAGAAGCGAGAATGAGAATGATTGAAAAGTCATGAGGGCACTAAAGAGGGCATTAAAGAGTCATGAGGGCATTAAAGAATGATTGGCTGCGTTTTTAGAAAAAATAGAATTGTATTTTTTTAGTTATGAGGATTTTGAGAAAAAGTGACCTTATCCTGCAGTTTGGGAATAAAATAATAGGTGAAATCTATTGAAAACACAAAAACGAGATTTTCTTGATTGTAGAAGATCTCTTTTTATAATATTATTTTGGAATCTCTTTTTAGAGAGAGAGAGGTGAGAGAAACCCCTTAAGGGGCAAAAAAGAGAGTCCATATTTCTCCTAATGTACCCTATTCCTAGAATAGATGAGCTTCTTGATCGTCTTCAGGGTGCGAAGATCTTCTCCAAGATTGATCTCAGGTCTGGTTACTATCATATAAGGATCAAGGAAGAAGATATCCCAAAGACGGCCTTCAACACAAGATATGGACACTTTACGTTTCTAGTTATGTCATTCGCACTTACGAATGCACCTGCCACCTTCAACAGGTTAATGCAGGATATCTTTAGGCCATATCTTGATGACTTCGTGCTCGTCTTCTTCGACGACACTTTAGTCTATACCAAGCAGGAGGAAGATCATGAACCCCAACTTCGGATTGTCCTTGAGACAATGAGGTCACGCAAGCTGTATGCTAAGATGAAGAAATGAGCATTCTTCAAGCGTCAAATTGAATATCTGGGATTCATCGTATCAGCGAAAGGAATCTCAGTGGACCCAGCCAAGGTTAGAGATGTGCTAGAATGGCCAATACTCACAACTGTCAAAGAAATACGAAGTTTTCTTGGATTGATAGGATGGTATAGGGTCTTCATAAAAAACTATGCTTTGATTGCATCACCTCTGACAGATCTACTGAAGAAGCAAACATCCATTGCATGGTCAACTCCCAAACAAACTAGCTTCGATAAATTGAAGCAAAGTTTGGTATCAGCACCTATCCTAAAACTTCCAGACCTCAGTAAAGAATTCGATGTAGTAACTGATGCTAGAACACTTGCCTTAAGATGTGTGCTCATGCAAGAAGGTCATCCTATAGCATACTTTTCAAGGAAACTGAAGAGCCATGAAAAGAATTATGCTACCCATGATCTAGAATTGTTAGCTGCCATCCATGCCCTAAAGCTTTGGAGAAACTACCTATTGGGTAACAAGTTTTCTCTAGTGACTGATCATAAGAGTCTCAAGTCGATCTTTACCCAGAACGAGCTCAACATGAGGCAACGTCGGTGGATTGAAGTGCTGGAGGAGTATGATTTTGAAATCAAATATTTACCAGGAAAGGAGAATGTAGTTGCTGAGGCACTCAGTCGCAAGGCATTCCTTAATTCTCTAATCTTGCAAAACCCATCAACAGCTAGATCTCTAGCTACAAAGGTTTCCATGCCAAACAACCCAATACTTGAGCTAGCTAGAGAGGAAGCATGCCATGATCCAGCCTATCAAAAGATGCTAAGGGAGATCTCTATCAACGACCAGGATCAAAAGCTACAGGCTAAGTATCATGAATCCTTTGTCAATAGTTGACTTGTCTACTATGGAACGAGAGTGCCAAGACTCTCAATGCAGTTAGGAAGAGCTACCATTGGGAGAGGCTTAAAGGTGATGTTCTCAAATATGTCACTGAGTGTTTGTCTTGTCAACGTATCAAAGCTGAACATGTCAAGATGCCAGGGAAGTTGCAACCACTCGACATTCCGCAAATGAAATGGGAATTCATGAGTATGGACTTTGTTGTTGGCCTACCCCAAGTTCAGGGAGCATACAACTCCATCATAGTTGTGGTTGACATGCTTACTAAGGTTGCACATCTTATTCCAGTAAAGAAAAACTATAAAACCTCAGACATTGCAAGATTGTTTATCAAGGAGATATTCAAGCTACATGGGCTACCTAGAAGAATCATTAATGATCGTGATTCTCTCTTCACATCACACTTCTGGTGAGCTATCTTTGAAGCTATTGGGACTCAACTCTGTTTTAGTATAGCTACCATCCCCAAACTGATGGTCAAACGGAGTGATTCAATCAAGTCATCGAGGATATGCTTAGGGCACACTGTTGTCGTGAGCCAAAAAGGTGGATTCAATACTTACCTTTGGTGGAATTTGCCTACAATGCTTCTTACCAACTAAGCATTCACAAGTTCCAACCTTGAGGGTTGAAGCTTGAAGGCAGATGTTGGAAGAGATGGATGACCAAATAACGTCAATAAGACAGGACATCCAAGCTGCCAAGGATAAACAGAAGGCCTACGCGGATTTGAAGCGTCAAGATAGAATCTTCGAAGAAGGAGACATGGTCTTCGTTCACATACGCCCAAAAAAGAGTTCTCTATCCTTAGGAGATTGCAAGAAGCTAAGTCCAAGGTATTGTGGACCATACAAGATCCTCAAGTGCCTAGGATCTAATGCGTATAGACTACAACTCCTTGAGAAACTAAGGGTTCATAATGTATTCCATATCAGCCTATTGAAGAAGTATGTACCTAATCCTAACCATGTACTTGATGACCAACAAGGTGTAATCCCTAGTCAAGGAGTCCTTGAACTAAGGCCTGACAGGATCTTAGATGTTAGAGAGAGACAACTGAGATCCAAAACCTTGAGAGAATGCCTCGTCCAGTGGAAAGATTCTCCCGAGGAGGATGCCACTTGGGTAGATGAATGCACTCTCAACCATCAATATCCCCAGTTTATCTCGAGATGAGGACATCTCGATTTCTCCAAGGGGGAGAGAATGTAATATTTTCGTTGAAAATATTTCTAACCCGCATGCAAGGGAATGCTGGCATTGATTAAACGGACAATCGGCATGAACGAGACAAAAGAAAAAAATAACCCGTTTAGTTACATAGGAACTTCCTCTTGGTAGGAGGCCAAAAAGATAATATTTGAATTATGTCAAAAAAAAAATCCCCCTTTGCCCCAGCCGACTGCCGAGCTGGAGGAGAGGGGAATAGCAAGGGCAATTAAACTCCTTGCTGGAGCTCATGGGAAGGATATGGCCATGCGTAAGGCCGCGTGGGGGAGGGAGATTCCCCTCCCCTCACCTATATAAGCCTTCTGGGGGGAAGTGAGGGGAGAGGCAGAAGCCATCACGCTCCCGTTGAGGAGGGGAGAGGGTCGTGAGGATTGAGCGTTGTGCTGAAGTCATTGAAGGGGAGAAGAGAGCCACCAGCTGCTGCTGCCACCAGAAGAACCGCCTGCCAACACGCCGCCATAACTCGCCTCCTTTTTCTTCCACGTGGAGTGGATGCCCATAGAAGCTTCTCATAAGATTTTGAGAAGCTTCAAAAAGGCCTTTTGGGAAGCCCCCCTTCTTGTGGGCTTCCTTGAAGGGCCTTTCAAGTGGGTTTAATAACAACCCCTTTCCTATTGCCCTTTCAAGTAGGGTTTAATAACTCCCCCCCCCCCCAAAATTTCTTAAAAGTCATTAAAGCCCTTCCTATGAGGCTTTCATAAGGCCCTTTCCTTGTGTTTTGTTTACATATAACCCCCGAGAATTAAGCCCTTGCCCCCCCTTTTTATTCCATTAGCCAAGTTTTTAAAACCCCCTTTCGTGGACCCTTTTCCCTTTACCCCTACAAGCGGTTTTTACAAACCAAGAACTTAAGCATCCTTTCACCTTGCATCCTCGAAAATTGAGAACTTTCCCTCAGATTTTCCACAAATTCATTTCCATCTCCCATTGCATTCCTACACAAGCCTTTTTTAAAAACCATTTCGTGAAATCCTTACTTCAAGAAGGAAACTAACAAAGCCTTCTAAGGCGACTCCTAGAAGACGGTGCAAGCGGTCATAGAAGGGAGTTTCGTATGCAAAGGAGATGGCCAAGATCATAACTCTACATCCAAGGTGAAAATATCAAATTCAAGATGGCTCCTAAGAAGGCACAAGGCGCAAACACAGGAGGATCATCTCCTAACATCCATGTGGACATTTCACCGCAAGTCCAGGTTTCTCTTTCTAAATTTGATTAATGTCATAATATTTCGATTGTCCATGGATCATTTATGAAATTAGGATGCATTTTTCGATTAAAATACTTTGAATAAATTAAAAGGAAATAGCTTACCGTTAAGGAATTGGTCATTGGTATTTTGCAATGAAACAAACAAAGAAAGAGCATAAGATCTCTATGTATTCCTAGTAAGTGGGTTTTATGCATTGTAAAGTAACGAACTTACATTAACTAAATGCCCATCTTTACAAGTCAAAATAATGATAGTACACTTCGATTATGCATGGAAGGAATAAATCGCATTATTGAACATCTTTTCTTCGAAATGATTCTTTAAAGAAGGTCGCTAACAATCGTAGGAAATTGCTAGTCATGGAAATCACGGAATGTAGGGACAGTAGGACATACTTGTGAGAAAAGATCTAGGGTTTTTTTTTCCCTAAGAATCTCTCGCTAAAAATATGAAACTCGGAACCCTAGGACAGACAATGTCGGCCTAATGCAATTAAGAACGGATTGTTATATCTAATCATGACACCATGATTGGAAGACACCGTTGATAGATAGAATAGTCCCATTGTTGATGTGACACTTGTGCAACAAGTTGCAAAGTCGCATGATCTTGTTATTGGATCACAAGGGAATGGCAAATTCCTAGGAATGAGGTTGGCAGATTCTTACGCAAGTTATCTTGCAAGAGGATGAATAATCGTCCTAATATAGTATCTTTCTTGGGTAAAGATAATTGCTTGGAAGCAAAAGACCAACCAATAAATTGGAATAACATATGAACTTAAGGTATTGACCAAGTTGGGTTAATAGGGTACGCCCTAACCCAGGATATAGGGGAGCTTGCCAAGTCAAAATTAATCCTGGATCGAGTGCTGGATGCATTCGGAAAGAAGGATTCACTCCTTAGCAGTTGGCCAAAAATAACGACCAATGAAATTGTCTGTGCTTGTAACAGTTTTAAGAGCACTGTTTTGCTTTGTTTGCTCAAAGAATTAAAGGATACATAGATATCTAATGCTTCAGGTTGAAGGCGTGAAGGGAGAGGCAACTTCAATTATCCCCGACTGCCTGCCTGACCCTAACCAAGGGGGTTATTAACCGTGCCGGGAAGGTGGATCGAACCCGCCACGAGAGGTCTCTCTGTTGAGCTCTACTTGGAGCAGGAGGACGCTTGGGTGCCAGGGGGGATCTGGGCATAAATCCCTCACCTTTCGAGCCCTGCACAAGAGGCTAACATGACTCGGGATTGGATCTCAAGGCCCGCATACTAGTCTACGGGCGGAATCTTGGATTAGTGATCCCTGTGGATTGCTAGATAGCCTTCAGGCGGATTATGGATAAGCCTACGGGCTGGAAGTTATAAATGTATTCCAAAGATAAATATGATAAGCTGTTGAAAAGGAACTTGTTTGACATGGCTTTTCTATGTCAAGTGCTATGATTACGTGAAGGAACCAGTGCCTAACGGGCTAATTAAGGAAGATGATTGTTACATGTACAACTAAATGTGTTAGGTAATTAAATAACTAAAACAACCTGAGGAAAGTGCGGAGGATGTGGCCATAGGTCCGCCCTACGGATGGGTGGTCCCGGTTGGCCGGGAACTTTTCTCAATCATGATGGACAGCAAGAAGATCATTCAAAGAACACAAACAGCAAGAGCGTTGACCTAGAGTCTAAGTTATAGATAATCCCGATTTACGTTGTTTTAGGGGAATGGAATGGGACTATGCCTCATGGCAGAGAGGTTGAGCTTTGCATCCCTCTTGTTTCCCATTCTCCTTGAACCAAGTGCAGTGTGAATCCGCTTTGGACCTGGCGTTTCTGCGTAAAGTAGTTCGCTTGGGTTCGACACTAGTTGCCGTTAGGAAATGACCAATAGGGAAAACCCTAATTCAAGTCGGTCCTAAGTGGGAACGGCCGGAATACTTCCGCTACATGGCAGACGCGGAAAGTCCTAGATCGCAAACCCCGTAACATTCCATGGGAATGCTGGGCGGAGCTTTCTAGACATCCTTTCCGATGGACTGCTAAGATGTGTCCTGAAGATAACAGGTGGACACATTACAATACTATATAACTCAGATTTCATTCCCATCTTATCACATAATACTTGAGTATCTGTAGCAGTAAACAAGTTTCTCACATCCCTAAGATATTCATTTACAACACCATCTACAATATCCATAAATTTACAATTTTCCAATGCATTTTTTACCATATCCTTGCTTAGGACTTATGCAATAGTATCCTTCTCTAGATGAGGAAACATATTTCTCATTGTAGCAGATTGAGCATATATCTGTCTATGATATTGTCCACTTCCTTTGGTTAATTGGTGAATTGGTTTAACTAATCGGATGCGTCGACGTGCTTCTTTGGTTTTTAAAGTGGGCCTAATCTCCAAAGTTTTTGTGAGCTTCCTCTTTATGTTTTGATTCTCCTTCTCCAAGTCCATAACTTTGGATTGTAACTCCATATTTTGCACTTGTGTAGCCTACATAACATCTTCAATGATAGACATTGCTTGTTGTAGGCTCTGGTTCTCCCTATCCTTCTCAGCCAATAATCTATCCTTTTCCATCAAAGACTGCATATTCCCTTGTAATCTTGTCTGCATATTTTTCAAGGCTTGATAAACCCCTGATAATCCTTGTGTGACATGTCTGCATGTGTATCCATACAATTCTTCATTGCCTTACAAACAAACTTTACAAATGGTGTAAGCTCTTCAAATTCTGGTGGCCTTTTAGTGACTGGATCGGGTGGATAAATGCATCCATCAACCCAAAGGTCCACCCTTTTTTTCCCTCCATTTCTTTCTTGTTGCATCTTGTATCTTATTGCATCATCCCTTTCTACAGTTCTTTTGAACATTGGTGCATATTCATCCTCCAATTGAAAGTGAATATCTCTCTTTCTCTTGGTACGTCGTCCTACACTTGCATCCTATAAAGAAAAATATATGCCAATTTTAACATTACACAATTACACCCCTTTGATTAATAGTAAGCTAAGGAGTCGATGCCAATTTTCTGATCAATAGCAAGAACGTCTAAATATGTGGAAGCTACAAGTTAGCATCAATCCAGCAGCATGCAGCTAATTTTGGATTGGCTCAAATCACACAATTACACCCGTTTGATTCACTATATCTGTGTTCTTTTTTACCTAGTTGGTTCTTGTCTCTTTCTCTTGATTTCAATCATGATAGATCCTAATCAACCCCTAATCTGCGTGTAATCTTAGATTTTAATCTACCTCTAGTCAACTTTCAATCTTATCTTCTATTCTATCCAAAATATTCTCTCTCTCTCTCTCTCTCTCTCTCTCTCACACACACACACACACACACACACACACTCTCTCTCTCTCTCTCTCTCTCTCTCTCTCTCTCTCTCCCCCTCAAGAATAATGGATCAAAGATATTTAAACACATTTATACAGAATCTTGGTTAGTGGAGAACAAAAACATCATCTTATCTTCTACCCTAATTTACTCTCTGTCACTCTATCACTTATTTTCTTAGTTCATCTCGCACAGTCCTCTCTCTTCCCCCCTCCCTTCTCCCTCTTTCCCTCTCTCTCTCTCTATATATATATATATATATATATGAATTGACACTTAAGGATTAAATAACAACTATGAAGAATAATAACATCACAGACATTTAAAAAATAAAGATAACTCCATTATCACTTGATTGCTTGTAGCAGGGTAAAGAGTGTTGTAGATAGAGATTATCTGATTTTAGCAAATGTTATCAAAACCACTCCTAAGATTGCTTGTAGTACGGTCTAGAGAGTGTTGTAGATAGTACTGAGTATTGCTTCAAAAGAATTCGTATGCAAGAAACTATATTTTGGAGGAAAGGAGAAGAGTACACAAAATTTCAGACAAAGCTAGAGCTTTGAGAGGGAATGAAGAAATGCCCAAAAATAGACATATACTTGTCCAAAAATGATATAAATTTACAAGGAAACTCTCAAGTAAAAAAAGTATCTCTGGGTAAAAAATAATCTTAAAATATGATGTGTACGTCATTTTATATCGTTTTTTAACTTCTACCTTTTTAAGAAGCAAGAATGAAAATGATTCTAACATATTTTCATGTTGAATAATCATGAGAGCATTAAAGAGTTATATATTAATGATTGGCTCTATTTTTACAGAAAATAGCATTGTATTTTTTTAGTTATGAGGATTTTGAGAAAAAGTGACCTTATCCTACAGTTTGAGAATAAAATAATAGGTGAAATCTATTGAAAATACAAATACGAGATTTTCTTGATTTTAGAAGATCTCTTATTCTAATATTATTTTGGAATCTCTTTTTAGAGAGAGAGAGGTGAGAGAAACCCCTTAATGGGAAAAAAAGAGAGTCCATATTTCTCCTAATGCTAGGCATATTAGAAATATGCTGAAAACACAAAGTACTTTCAGTGGATACACCATAAACACATGAGGAAAAACTGCCGTTGCTAGGAGACGAGAGCTTTCGTGACTCGTACCACCATTGTCTCACAAGATAATGGTACCTAGCAAAATCCGGCTCTCCTGTTGGAAGAGGGGAATCTCTCAAAGAATCTTTATTTCGCTGATGATTGATACAAACAGTCATGAACTGGACAACTCTCATCCCATCCTTACTTTGGATTGGAGCATAGGCAGACCCATCATCCAAAACTTTAGTCTCCATCCAAGACTCAGCAATAAATGGCTGCCCCAAAGTAATAGAATAGGAACAGGAGTTAGAAATGATAAGAATCACCCACATCTCCAATAGAAATCTTCAGATTTGGACAAGCAACATATAAACCTCATGTACTGTTATTGGCCATACGCATGCGCCAACCATGATCCACATCAATTGGCCATCTACCAGTATCATATAAACCTTGCACAATTACATTAATCTTGGAACCATGATCCAAAAGAGAAACACAAGGAGTGTCAATGTCTCCAAGCTTGATGACAGTTTCTTTAGTCGCACGAGCCCAGTGACTTCAAGAAAAATGACTACGAGGCACCAATCTAGGTGTATCTTTGCTCTCATCATACTGTACAAACTAAAGTAAAGGATGAAGAGACTTCATAAACTGCCTACATAGAGCTCCATATATAAACTCCTCAATAGTCTCTTCTTTAGAATCAACCTCCTCAATCTGCAACCCATAGAGAATAGCCTCGGCAACATCTAAAGCCTTTTGATGGATCATATCCTATGTTGGCTCTTCAAAAATTTGCCACTTTCTTTTTATGATGTCAATAATAACATCATGAAACTCTCTCTTGGCAATCGCCAACACTTCTCCAAGTGTAAATTCAATTTTGCAATTAAGAATTTGATCCTCAAGTACCTTTTTTAAGTCTGCGGATGCCGTAGCTTGAATCCAGGTTACTTTTTTGGCTTCGAATCCTTTGTCTTTGGGGCCTTTTTGTCTTCTTGTACTTTTGGCTTCTACAAGTCGGCCATACTCTACTCCAGAAGGCTGAATAACTGGTTAACTCCTCCTAGTTGTCTTCTTCGATCCTTCAGGTTGATCATTATCTCTTTTGCGCTTTTCTTCAACAAGTGCTTCAAACCATTGGGATTTTGCAATATTAGCATAGATAGAGAAGACATCTACGAGATCATTCCATCCAATTCCTTTTCTCATTGCATCTCCAATGAATGAAAGTTCAGATGATGAAGCTTTACCTTTTTTTTTTGCGTATAGTGCATAGGACCATAAAGGAGACTTATCTTTTGGCAAACTGCTCCAATTGCAGATCATAGCCAATAGCTTCTCTTGCAACCTCTTGCTTCACATAAGAAGAATGTAGGAGAGATTCCTCAAATAATTTCTTCATACCTTCTTTGCCAAAATTTGTTTTAAGTGGTTGCTCTAAATCTTGGAAACATATCATCACGTCCTTCCGTACCACCAGCTTTAGTCTTTTCGCCTCTTCAAAGTCTTGACAGTCCTTCCTCTCATGGTCTGGACTATCGCACCATATACAACGATGATTAACACAATCATTTCTGGAAGAATTCATAGGAGTAGAACATGATGGGGAAAAAATTGGAGCTGAGTTAAGTGGTTGTTGCTCTCTTCTGGCCATCTTTATTTGAAGATCTTTCAATTTCTTCGAAATTTCTTCCACCATGTATTCGACAGTCGGTTTGGCAGATGGTCTGACAATCGCAGCACGAATAAGCATAGGCATATGCATAGAAGTAGGCATAGACATGGGATGTGAAGTAGGAGAAGAAATGGAAGGAGCAACAGGAGAAGTAGAAGAAGTGGAGGTAAGAGAAGACATCGTTAGGGGTGTTTTCATACCGTTTTGTAAGCGAGCCTTCCATCTTTGCCTCTTCATCAATGTGGAAACCACATCAACAGCATCTTGCCAATCTGTTTTCAATCCCATAGGCTACGTACGGCCTTCAAGAAGCTCTCCCAACTCATCCTAAAGTGCAGGATTAGCTGCTTGCAAACATAACTCCACTTTCTTCGAGTTTAGGGCTCTTTGCTCAAGTGCATCCAACTGGTTGTAACATTCTTCAAACCCCGCAATAACTCAGAAGCAACAAGTCCTTTGTTGGGTTGATAGACCCACTCTCTGAATGTCTTCCGCATAGCAATACCATAATCCTCTAGGAAATATTCATCTTTGAGCGCCTTTATGAAGACATTCCAAATTGAATCCTGCACAAATAAATCAGTCACTCTAACCCGCAAATCAGGTGTGATAAGTCATAGGAAATAGTTACTCCAGTTGGTAGAAACTCCAAAGAAGTGCATCTGGCTTTCAAAAGTTTTAAGATAAGGTGAGACATTGTAACCATCAAATAATATTTGTTCACTTACCATGGCCGCAATCGCCTTGGTTGCACCATGTGTATGTTCTTGTTCTTGATGTAGCATTCGTTTTTTGTTGATCTAGTTGCTGCTACTGTATAGATAACTACATCTTCTAATTCTGCACCATAATAGCCAAAGAAGGAGTCTACAATAAATTCTTCATCTCATCGGTCGAAAAGGAAGAAGCACTCCATGATGAAGTGGGTGGAGTATTCGAAGAGTCTCCCATCTCAACAATGAGAAGCGACGCTTTCACGTCGGGTTCACCATGTGTCGCACGGAATTCGCGCAAGAGTTTGTGAAGTCGCTCGCCGCAAGGATACTTTGCAAGATGAAAGCAAAGGATTATGTAGAGTACTAAATTTGAAGAATACTCAATTCAAGGTAAATTTATGGAGCAAAAAGAATGCTTGGGTTTCATATTCATTCGATTACATATATTGGCATAAAAAGAGAAGTGGAAAATCAAGGCATTCAATCTTCCCATTACATTATAACACATGTATCCATACATTGAATTCTTGATTTGATGCTTAGAAGAAGTACAATGAATCACTTCACAAGAGATCTTTAAATTTTTGTCACAAGTATGCATGAAAAGAGAAACGAATTGAAAGTGTTTTTGATCTCTTTGTGGTGGCTTCAACTGTTTCAGTATCCTGCTTGGTCTCCACCTCAGAAGCTGGAAGTGATTTGCCAATCTCCTTCTACAAAGAATCTGAAATAGGACTTCCGTTTAGGAATGCTCCTCCTCCTTTTTCAGTAGTAAAATGTTCATCAAGTATTGGATTGAAGACGACTCCCACAGTTGGTATTTTCTGAATGGTAAAGCCAATTGATACAATATGATATTGAGATTATTATTACCCTTCAACATGCGAGATGATATTCAGATTATTATCACCCTTTGACGTGCGAGATGATATTCAGATTATTATCACCCTTCAACGTGCAAGATTCAGGGAGAAGTTGACATTGCATAGAATCAGAGTCATCATCACTTAGATGATTGGAGGGAAGGCCAGGCATGCCGAGGGCTAAAAGTGAAGGGAAGGAGGGAAGAACAGTGGTATGAGAGAGAGGAAGATAACAATGAGTATAAACGCCGAAGCACGGATCGTTATCATCATCATGATGAATCACCCAACGAGATAGTGTACCAGGAGAGAAGGAACTGTTTGAAACACAGACAAGGAGATTCTGATCAATACTGAACGCTCTCAAGTTCCCCACCGTAGAGAGCAGGCAGGTACCGAGAACGGAAGCATACTAAGCACTGTAATGCTTGTCGACTTCAGGCTCTTCCACTTGATGTAGCTTTCTGGTCTCCCTCCATCATTGACGCTTTACTCCCTTCTCAACTACATTGAGTGAGAGAACTTCTTTTGTTGCGTTCCGTCGTCCTTAGTTCTCCCCCCTCTGTCCTTCATGGACGTCCTTTTTATAACTGTCAGCCACCTCAAATTAGCACGTGGCTTTCTTAAGTCTAGGATGTTAGCTTTTTCAAAGCTTTTAAAATTTGAACGCACTTTCTCAATTATCATTGAATAGGTCAATCATGCTGGGGATAGACGATGCCATGCTTGCTTTTGAGACCGTCGCGGAGAAAGCTAGTTGGTGATGTAGAACTGGAGACTTGGCTGGTCAGTATAAAGCGCTAGGGAGTGGCCGGACGTAGGTGGGGTCCTCAACCCTGGTCGTAAGCTTGGTGGTGGCCATCTTGTGGGGTCCATTCATCAGGTCGTAGTTGATGTCGAAGCCGCCCTTTATCTGGCCCACCTGGAATCCTACCCAGCCCCCATGCCTTAGGTCGTATGACATCAATGATGACATTCTACAATGTTTGTCACATTGTATTTTGATCTTTTCACAAGCCAAGATCCTCAATATCTCCACCATGACAAGTACTCGAAATGTCAACATGTTCTAGTAATTATACTCCATCTTGATCCCAAGGATGAGATATTTTAAGAGCTCTTCTTAAGGCCTTCAACTGAGAGAATAAAGTTGCAATGCTTCTTCATCCATCATACCACATAGCTCCAAAGATAATCGTTTGGCTTCACTTGATCTGATTGCTTCGTGAGGTTGCACCAGCCAGTATTATTGGAGAGCTAGAGCCCTTTAGCAGCAGCAATTCTTGCCCCATCATCACAATCATTTATTGATGCTTTGGTTTATTAATGATTTGTATTAGTCCTTTGGAACTATGGGAAAAGTTGTCAATTTGATGGGTAGTAATGGGTGGCTCAAAGCATGTCTCATAAAAGGATGAAGGTATTTCATGATTCATGCTTTTGTAAGAAACTTTATGCTCAATCATTCATGCAGTTTGTAATGAGAAAAACATGTAATGCAATCATTCAAACAATTCTTCCATACAAAAATTTATGAATGCATTGCTACTAGACCCTTTTAATTTTAGAAAATGATTTACCCTATATGCCATGCATAATAAAACACTAGAATTTATCATACTTTAAATACTCAAAACCCCCCTTTCTCCCTATCGTTTAAAGTTTATGCATTCGGTGGTACGTTTAAGGTGTACTTTTCATGTATTTTTCTTTCATGAAAGAAATTAAAACCCATTTTAACATAGAGATAGGGATGAATTGAGTCTAAAACTCATGCTTCAAATCTACCATACATTCATGAACATAGATCTTATTTTTTCTTATTTTTTCAGATATGAAAAATCTATTTTTCTCAAATTTTTCTTAGTTTTTGCTATTTATTTATAGATAATTATTTATATTTACTAATTTTCTTGTTTAAATTTATTTTCTTATTGGCAATAATTTTGTTATCATATTTCAACCCATAGGAACAACATAGACATGACAAAACTCCACAAATCTATAATTTTTCTTAAACCACAAAGTTGTGGGTTTTGCATGTTTAGCATAAAATTATTATACGACTGATTTTTTCTTGATCATTTCAACATGGTTGATAAGTCAGAGCATTGGAAACCAAATGCAATCATTTTCAACCAAATTTTATCATAAAATAATGAAATTTACGACTTACTCATGAAATCGCGTCTTCTTATGACGTACCTATTTTGAAATTGGAGGCTCATTGATGCTCCCCAAGAGCTGTTGACGATCTTTCCAACCCCAATGTATGCTTCTTTGCACTCCCACATCATCAGACGATCAAAATATTTCATCTCAATTCATCCCCTTCTCTCATACATTAACCCATAGAAATATACAACAAGAGGAGAGAGGAGAGAGAGAGACTAAAATCAAACCTTTTGATTCAGTGCATCATTTTCTGATCAGTTTGTTAGGATGGATGGTGAAGAATTTGAGTATCTTTGTGGTCTCTTGCCCCAATTACTTGAGTCATTCAGGTGAAAAATGATTTAAAAATGTCAATTTGGGAGGCGATGAAAAAAATGGTGCCCCCCCCCCCCACACGTTTCATTTTTTGTGTCTTTTCATTTATCCAAGCTTAAGGCTTTAAGCCTCAAAAAAATAGGTTCCATCTTTCATGTTCACACTTGGCCTAAGTGGTTTTTAAATTTTGGTAGGGCAAATGAGCTCGACTTCGAGATCTAACTAGATGATTGACTTCATGACATGGAAATCTATAAAGTTGGCCTTCGTCATGCACTTTCTAGCTCATGGATCACATAGTTGCTTTAAAATACCAAAGCTTGCGGGGATTAGATGAGGGGCAAATGGACTTTGATCGATGAACCGAGACTTGCATTGGGTTCTTGGAATCGAACTCTATCTAGGAAAACTCTAGCTCATTGATCTGCAACCATTTCATTTTGCATGAAAATTTGGTATTTTATGCCTCTTGGACCACTTTTCCACTTCCAAACGGGCTCTAAAATCCACTCTCATAAGATCTCAATTGCCTTATAAATTGACAGCTTGCTAGCTATGTTTTATGTGCTTCCTAATTAAGAGGATATTGGGAAGGAAATCCTACATGGCAAACCTTTCAAATATGCAACTAAGTGCAATATAGACTATGAGGCACAATGAGTACGCTTGACCCTACCTAGCATCAAAATCATCACTATCTTTAGCAAATGCAACCTCGCTATTGCTCAAGGGTAAGCGATCAATTTTTACACTAGTATGAAACTCAAAGGAAGAGAGTCATGAAGTTATTATAGCACTACTCTAGACCGAAAGCAAAAGCCCCTCAGTATATAGTTCCCTAGTCCTCACGAGAAATGCCAAGCATCTCATAGATCCCGTCCAATTGCTAATGTTGCCAAATATAGACCCCCCACAAATATAGATGAAGATCGTAGGGATACCACCATAAACATTGATGGCGAGTTAGCACAATGCCCCGATGGGTTCCCAAAGCATTACTACATGTTCAAGGGTATTATATGCAGGAAATTGACGGATTTGGCTACCCAAACTACTTGCGCCACCACTTCTATCAACAAGAAATCAAGGGAAATTATCTGAACTTGAAACATGGCCTAGGTCAAAAGCTTCTCAAGGAATTGAGCAAGCCAAGAAAAAAACCAAAAAGCCAGACTTTACCTATTGAAAGAAGAAGATAGAGCCCAACATTGAATAATGATCTCATGATGCAATCATTAGATCCAAGAAGATGATGAAAATACCTCATAGGACAAAAAACACGAAAGAGGAATCAGCATGTCCACTCCATGGTAACATTCTTGTTGCAAAGAATGTTCACAGGATGAAAAAGTTACAAGCAATAAGAAGCCATTAGAGGAATCAAGGAGCTAGTTTAGGAGTCCCAAGTCTGCTAAGAATGTCTCACATAAAGCTGAAACAAGAAGCCCAATACTAGTAGCCTCATGCCACTACTCAGCCTATGAAAATAGACTCACAAAAATCATGCAAGGACATTGTCACACCCAACCAAGGCAAGGAACTAATAAAGTAGTCAACCTCAAACAACACATATAGCCAATCCGCTAACTCTACTACTACTACTTTCTAATGGGAATATCAAGAGTCACCACCTTTGGCTATGCCATAGATCATATCCATAGAGGAACAAGCCTTTGTCAACCCACTCACAGAAATTATGTTTCATGAAACATATTTGTTACCTCCAGAACCTCTGATGCACCTCAAGCCTAGGACCACAAAGAAAACTCTTGAGGAGATCGCTAATGAGCAAGCACAATAAACCTACACGTGGCTAGTAGACTAGGAGTAGAAATCATGGTACTTGATGTCAATGCATATGTGTTTTGCCAAATTACCCAAGACCCAATAGTCTTAGATGGTTATGCTTCACTTTAGTACAATCCTGACTTCTTCAAGTGGTTTCATCTACAATTGTGTAACATGAAACCTAGTCTAGATCCTAATTTGCCTTAATGTCATCCACTCCTTCATTGAGGAATGAAAAGTAGAGTGACTTGCCTATGTCCTTATGTCCGATGACTAGACTAGACAAGAGAAATCATTTTGCAAATCCAGGCCAAGGATCCATAGATCCTCAAGGAACCCTTAACAAACTCTTTAAAGGTGATGCCAGGAGGCATATTCCATGGTGGATTCCGTGAGGTTTTACGATGGATTCCGTAAACTTAGATGACCGGGGCTCATACACAAAGTGGATTCTTTGTGTGAGAAGTTGATGGGGACGCCTGTCCTTTTCGGGCGTTTCATTAATTTAGTGTGTACATGGGTGATTCCGTAAAATACATATTAAATTAATAAACGTTTATGAGTTTAGAGTGCGCACTCGTAATAAATTAAGGTTACTTTAAGACAGAAATTGAGTATTTAGGTCATATTGTATCATCTGAAGAAATTAAAGTTGATCCTAAGAAAATTGATGCAATATTGAATTGGCCTGTTCCTAAAAACGTGCATGAGTTACGTTCATTCCTTGGTCTTGCTAGTTTCTATAGGAAGTTTGTACGTAATTTTTCATTACTTGCTTTACCATTAACCAAACTTCTCAAGAAAGGAATTCTTTATCAATGGACTGAAACTCAACAGAAATCCTTTGACTTACTGAAACATGCATTAACCAATGCCCCTGTTTTACAGTTGCCTGACTTTAATAGACCATTCTTTCTAGTTGTGACTGATGCTAGCAGATCAGGAATAGGAGCCGTACTAATGCAAGACAATCATCCAATAGCATATTCTAGTTGTAAACTGAAACCCTCTGAGCTGAAATATTCCACATATGACAAAGAACTATTAGCAGTTGTACAAGCATTAAGACAGTGGAAACACTACTTAATGGGTTTAGAATTCATAATAAAGACCGACCAGCAAAGTATTAGACATTTACTTAGCCAACCCCAAATCTCTGACCGTCATATCAAATGGGCTTCCTTTATTCAAAGTTTTCATCCTATCATTCAATACCAACCTGGAAAAGAAAATGTAGTGGCTGATGCATTGAGTAGAAGACCTGCAATTCATAGTATTTCTGTCATATCTTTTGATTCTTTGATTGCTATGAAAGATACATATCACCAGGATATTACTTTTCATTCTGATTGGAATAAATTAGTTCAAAATAATTTCATTCCTGTTGATTCATTGTCATATAATGATGGATTTATGTTTTATGAAAAGAGACTGTGTGTTACTATTCCATTCTGATCTTTTGTTTTGGATGAAATTCATTGTTCCCCATATCAAGGTCATAGAGGTATCATATCTACATTACGTATGTTAACTGAAGATTTTTATTGGCCGCATATGGATGCAGATGTATCTAATTTCGTTTCTGAATGTTTGATTTGTCAAAGAGTTAAGAGACATCATGGTAAACAGTATGGATTACTTATGCCTTTGTCTATTCCATCTAAACCTTGGGAACAAATTTCTATGGATTTCATTACTGGTTTACCAAATACTAAATCTAACCATAATATGATTTGGACAGTTGTAGATAGATTTAGTAAGCAAGCATATTTCATTCCATGTAAGAAAACTTTAACAGCATCACAAGCAGCACAATTGTTTTTGAAAACTGTTTTACTAACCATGGATTGCCCAAAGTTATCATTTTAGATCGTGATTCTAGATTTTGTAACAATTTTTGGATTACCCTGTTTGCTAATCTAGGCACAAAGATTGATTTCTCATCTGCATTTCATCCAGAAACTAATGGACAAACAGAAGCCACAAACAGCACCATTCTAGATCTTTTACGTGCATATGCTATCTCTAAACCTCAAACATGGGACACTCATTTGCATTTATTACAGTTTGCATATAACAATACACCACACACATCTACAAAGAAAGCACCGTTTGAAGTCATTTATGGATATAGATTATCTACACCTGTTGCATCTTTGTCTAATAGAATTCAGAGTGCTGATGATATTGCTAGTATGCATAACAGTATTTTTGATGAAGTTAAGGATATGATTGCTAAAGCCCAGCAATCATATACCAAACAAGCCAACAAGAAAAGACAAGCCATGAATTTCAAAGTTGATGATTATGTTTGGCTGAGAATAGAAAAATGTAGACTGCAAAGTGTAGATAGACATCCAGTTGTCAAATTAGCTCCCAGATTCTATGGACCATTTAGAATCATTCATAAAATTAATGATAATGCATTCAAGTTAGAATTACCATCTCATTGGAAAATTCACAATACATTTCACATTAGTTTATTGAGACCATTTAGAGGCCAATTACCTGTCCACCCTGTTTATGAAAACCCACCTTTATTAGAGGAAGAGACTGAAATACTTGAACCAGAAGCTATCATAGACATTGACTTTATGACCACTAGAACTGGCCGAAGGTATTCTAGATATTTAGTAAAATTTAAGAACCATCCTGTAGAGGAAGCACAATGGATGCACGCTAGAGACTTAAATGCTTTCCCCACTCTGTTAGCTCCACATTGAGCTAATAGCAATTGAGGTCAATTGCTATCCCACCCTGGGGGTATGATGCCAGGAGGCATATTCCACGGTGGATTCCGTAAACTTAGATGATCGGGGCTCATACACAAAGTGGATTCTTTGTGCGAGCAGTTGATGGGGACGCCTGTCCTTTTCGGGCGTTTCATTAATTTAGTGTGTACATGGGTGATTCCGTAAAATACATATTAAATTAATAAACGTTTATGAGTTTAGAGTGCGTACTCGTAATAAATTAAGGTTAGGATTTATTTCTAACCAGTTGATTTATTTATGTAGCTGAAGACTGCTAGGTATTCACTTTTGTCGGTTTAATTGTATTATTTTACTAACGATTGTGAATGCTTCAGTTGATGTGTAGAGATAGCAGCAGTGGCGGAGGAAAGCATTGGAGTTTAGCGAGTATTCGACCTATGGATTATATTTTGATAGGCGCCACGCCTATATTTTGTTATGTCTATTGAGGCATCGATTATTGATTATTATTTTGTATGCGCCTTTGTGCATGGATATGTTATTTCTATTTGGGACATTGTGTTGGGCGTGCAAGACTCTATGGGCACTGTCCATTAGCTTTATTTCCTATTTTTGTAAAAGCAAACTCAAAAGCTAAAAGCTTGTCATATTTTTGTAAATTGGGCTATTATTGAGCATGAAGATGGAAATATACATAAAATACATGCTTTGTGAAGCGCTCACACAAGGCATGGGGGGAGATTGAACCCAATTGGTCTCTTGCTCTTGTCGTTCATGCTTTTTACATTGGAATTTGTGCAAAAAGGTAGAGTTCATTGTTCTTGGGGACCTTCCGGGATTCACTACGTGAGCATACTGAGACCGATCTGCGCACCAAAAGGGGATAAATCATTTTCCTTAAAGAGACATCCACAAGGAGGTAGAAACTCACGAGAGCCCCTTAATCCTAGGAACCACAAACTACAAGGAAACACAAGAAGATAAGCAAATATTAAAGAGAAAATTTCATTAAGTAAATCTCATTTCCTATCTCAAGCTCTCTACCATTCCAGCATGAAGAGCAACAGCTAGCCAAGACTTTCAACCATCTCTCAAAATTCCAACTCTTCATCAACAATAGGTTCTTTGCAACTTCTTGAGTTGACACTACAAGATATAGACCTTATACCGACATTTTAAAGCGACGAAAATATAAACAACAAAATTTGCCCCTGTCGTCGCAAAAAGCGTCGTTATTGATGACGCCATAGAAACGTCACTATTGGCGTCGCTATATGCGTCGCGTATAGCGACGCCAATAGTGACACAACTAGTAAATTTGTGACGCGCATAGCGACGCCAATAGTGATGCGAGCAGTAAATTTGTGATGCAAATAGCGACGGTAATAGGGAAGAAAAAAATTTGTGGCAGGGCAGCTTGTGTGCTGTGAGAGCCATACAAAATAGTTTCTGCACTACTGTATACAAAGCGCTTGCAAACAAAAAGAATGTATACTGAAATCATAAAACTGATACATGAAATAAATACATGATCGCATAAAAAGCGATTGGTACAATGATGACAGGATATCACTAATACATAGAAAATGTCTACATATATTAGGCGACTAAAAAATAAAGGTGTGTGAGCTCCAAGGATCCAAGGGCGAGCTACAAATCCTCGTCCCCCGAAAGCTCGTCCCACCGCAAAGGAGCATCGAACGGATTCTGCAGAAAAAGAAACAACACATCAATCCACCATACAATAATGCATTCAAATATCTCATGGTAACTATGGACAAGAAAGATGAGTGGCTTACAGGGCCGCCGCGTCTATACAATCTGTCGATCAATGCATTGAGACCGTGCCTCTCTGCATATCGAGTCTCAAGGCCTTGCGGATTGCGATTTGTAATGGAGTGCTGCAAAGAAAACAAAATGCTAACTGTTAGAAACATGATTGTCAGTACAAAGAATATTTCAAAAAAACAAACAAGCAAAACAAAAGAGAAACTTACAAAGTCCTCCAAATATGTCCTGTGGCCGCCACTCCCAAGATGATGGACCACTCCGGCCTCGAGTCGTGCCCTCGCCGCCTCCCGCTGCTCACTCCAACGTCCTAGCGAATCTGTAGCCTCCTCCCTCAGTCGGCGCCAATCATCTACATCTAACCACTCGGGCTTTGCAGCCCCACTCTTTATTGCCTTGCATGCATCGGATCATCTATGTGACATGTATGCACGCATGCAATCCATCATCCAGCCCGTAGAGAATCTATCTACTGCGGCTGGCACTGGAAACTCCTCGTGCAAGGATGCTACTATGTAGTCCTTGCTCCCCTCCGGTATGTTCTTCCAATGATCTAGGACGTTGTGTTGAAAAACTTGTTGGCACAACTCTCTCATGCGAGCCATCACCCTCCTCCCCTCATCATTCATGATGATGGCTCCTGACCTACTATGGACCAGATATCCATAACCCCTAGGAGTCTGTCTAAGATGGGTGCTCTCCCATATCCATCCACAATCCTGGGCATATCTAGGAGACCCCTCTACATCCGGTGTACCGACGGGGGTAACCTCTCTCGGAGTGGCATCCAAAGGGGTGGCACCAAAAGGGGTGCCACCTGCTGACGGCTGCGCAAAAGCCGGAGTAATTGGAGTAGACGTCCCCACAGGTGTGACAAATCCTGGAGGTGATGCAGCTCCAGTTGAACGACGAGAAGGAGACACCACATCCGTGTCTTCACAGCAGCATCCCCCTGATCCCGATGCAGTCCCTCCCTCTCGCCCAAGTCGTGAGCGTCAGGATCGTCTGCTCGAAGCTGAAGCATCTGATCACGCTGAAGCAGATCTAGCAGAGCACCCTGACGAAGAACGAGACAGCTCCTGGTCTGCCATCTCTCTGAATCTCACAAGTTGGTCTAGAGACATGAGTGCGAAGATGTCCTGCAACTCCTCATCGCTCATCCCTCGACTCATCCTGAAAATGTCACCTGTACAGATAAAAAATGGTGTTAGAATAATCAATGTAAATTATTCAAAGCACAGTAATATAAATCCTTTTTAAAAAATCCCTCTTAAAATATCCTATGGTCCCATGTTAATCTCCTGACACAACTCCGCATACACTGGAAGGTCGATAGACATGTCACCATAAAAGAATGAGTCTGCCTCGTTCTCAAAAAATTCTTAGACTCCTGTATTTCCATCATTGTCAGCCGATGTGGGCTCCAAGCTTGTGGCGGCCTCCACCCCTTGTAATATCGACCCCTCTATTTGCATATTATCTTCATCTATACTCGGAACATCGCTTTGATCATATACTCTCGCACTTCGGGGAGTTGAAGGTAAAACATACCACCATCGAGGTTGTCGGGGGTTTGGATAGAAGATTACCTATTCACAAACACGTACAAAGTGAGTTCAAACCATTGTGACATAAACCATGTCGTATTACAATTAGCAAGTAAATGACTCTATGCACCTGTTCACAATGGGCCGGCAACACAAAGGTGTCGCGCAAATCCGTCCATTTTTTTCGGAATCTATTTTGAGAAATCCAGATGGACCTCGTCGAACTCTTGCTCCATCTCCTCCAAGTACCACTTTGAACCACTGCACATCGAATAGTATCATGGAGAAGCTACGGTAATCCACTGTAATAATACTTTGCAAGTTCCCAAAATACTCCATCTCATCCACAACCGTGTTCGGATCCGTTTCTCGTCGCCGGCTCTCTTGCTCGAACCTTGCCATGACACCACAGTCCATTGTGGAGCGCATTTTGTCAATATGCTCCACGTGAAAATGCCGTCCGCGTGACCACACTGCACTATATACTTTGTACTATACATTGAAACACTCAAATTAGATGTCACATATAAAATCTAGATACGACATATTCTAAACCCCTCATCACCTTTGGACTATATCCCCTTGAGAATTCCCACTCCTCCATTGAGACCTCTGTCCCTTCGCTAGATGCTGTGGTCAAGGCTCCATGCAACCATCGTGTTGACATAAACCGCGGCATCTCCTCCATGCCTTGGGGATATCGAATCGGTCGATGACGCGTACTACGTTGGAATTCAGCTCGCGCTTCCTCTCGATCTTGCCTTGCAATCTAGTACTTGGCGAGCCACGTCTCCATGGAGGCATGGTGCAACATACAAAAGCGATTCACCTTCTCTTCCATTGAGGCATCCATTCTTTTTTCTACCCCATTTCCAACCACCACATCTCCAGTCAGTCTATCATCGTCCTTCAGCGTCCATAGCATTTCATTGTCTGGTTCCACTGTTGGTAGCCATTGTGAGATATGTACTAATGCCTCTGACACCAACCAACCTTCGGCCATGCTACCTTCTAGCCGAGCTCGTTGTCGCACAAAGCATTTCAGGGTTTTCATGAAGTGCTCCAGGAAGAACATCCATCGCGTATGGACAGGTCCAGCAATCTCCACTTCGTCTACAAGATGCACAAGAAGGTGGACTTGTATTGTGAGTATGCTAGTGGGCAGGTATTTCTCAAAGAGACAGACCGTCTCCACTGCTTTCCACCTCGTGGATTCAATAGAGGACGTCTTAATCTCTTTCTGTGAGATCCATTGCACCAAAGTTGACAACTTGTAAATGGCCCCGCGAATTTCTGGAGTAAGGCATCTTGCGATCGCGATTGGTAGGACAAACTGCCACAAATGACAAAGCATTATGAATAATGGCTACTTTTCAAATTGCAAAATGCCCATGCTAATTACAATCCATTCTGTTCAAAAACCTGACATATCTTATGCCAATCATGGGATTTTAGCCCGGACAATTGGTCATCTTTAGAAAATGCGGACCTAAGAGAACGCATCATACCCATCGGAGTGCGAATAGACTTGATTACTTGCTTCACAATGCGCTCTTCTTTAGTGGACAAAACCCAAGGAGCATGAGGAAGTTGCACTCCACCATCAGCACTCGACTGCGGCCAAAGCGCCTCCATCTTACCTACCTCCTTCAAATCCATTCATGCCCCTATAGTGTCTCTCTTTCCTGTGATGTGGTCCCATAGCAAGCTGCCCACATTCTTGAAAATATACATGGGATCCAACAAGTGGTTGACATGTAAGTGGGTCCAATACGGCAACTCGTAGAAAACTGAGAACCATCGCATTCCATTTGGATGTGATTCCGGGTTTACCATTTTTAGATCGTACTAGCTTGCGATGTTCATACGTATTAGACATCATCCAAGAAAACCTTCCCTGAGTTCATGATCCTCCGGCAAGAAAGTGGCGTGTCCTTGATATACCATCTTCTTCATGGTTCGTGACCTTTGGGAGTCTAACTGTGGCCCACACAATGGACATGCATGATAACCTGAGGTAACCAGACCTGTAAGGCGAGCCAGACCTAGTGAATACTTGATTGAATGAGATAAAATATAGATATTACCAGCGAGAACGGAGGTCTGCTCACGTGAGCACTCTCCCAATCGTGGAAAGTCATGCATCGTCCACATGAGAATGGCTTGAATGTTGCCTGAGCATCGACCATCGTGCCTGCTCATATCTTGCATAGTGACCCCCTCCTCCCACAAAATCTTAAGCTCATCGACTAATGGACGAAGATACACGTCTATATTTTTTACTTTGTAGCGGCCTGGGACGAGCAAGCTAAGGATGAGATGTCCTTTCTTCATAGAAAGCCATGGAGGGATGTTGTAGTTGACAAGCACTATAGGCCACACAGTGTAAGAAGTTGAGCGCAAACCGAATGGGTTCACACCATCCATTGCGAGACCGAGCCGAAGATTCCTTGGCTCTCGCGCAAAGCCTGGGAAGGTAGAGTCTATGTGGCTCCATGCGCGTGAATCCATTGATATTCGTTGAACTCCATCCGTGGACCTATTCTGCACATGCCACATTGTCAAGCTTGCCATACCAGACGTGTGAAACATGTGGTTTATGCGGGGGATGAGCGGAAAGTGTCTGAGAACTTTTTGAGGGATGGTTCGCCCTTGCAAGTCCTGTCGATACCTATGAGCACCACACTTTGGACATGTCTCCATAGTCTCGTATTCATCTCGAAACAGTATGCAATCGTTGATACATGCATGGATATTATTGTAGTCCATGCCAAGCTTCCGGAAAACATGTCGTGCATCATCACGAGACTCAAGCATGGTATTTGCAGGTGGTAATATACGATATTTCAATAACCTAAAAAAAATCATAAAAAACCTTGAAAAAGCACAAATGTTTGTAATAATAGTGTCAAAAAAAATAATCAATGAAGCCTATGTTGAAATGACAAGCTCAACACATGCGGACATTGATGATGGACCGCCTGGTTAGATGGGTCCACACGTCTACACTTAGCACGTCGGTGGTCATTATGACTCTCACATGGCCACTAACTCATTACTTATTATATTCAGGTTGTTACACCTATTTACAGCTGGCATAGTTATAGCACCAATCGACTAGTGTAGTCGGTTATGCATTGTTTGACTTAGTAGGCCACTTTCCTTTTATGTTGTATCTTATCTATACTTTGTGTACATTGTAAAGAGTGTGGAAGAAGAAGAAGAAACCAGCAAGAAAACGTTTTGGCCTACATCTCTCTTCTTGTCTCTTGAGTGAGCTTCTCCTTGTGCATTCTGTGTGTGTTCGGCGCAGCATCTTGAGCAACCCCCTCCACCATGCGATTCTTGACATGGTATCAGAGCCGTGCCATTGAGAGAGGCTGATTTTGAAGGTTGAAGCAAAGGAGAAGAAGCAAGGTTCGAGCAAGCAAGCCACGGGTAAGAAGCTCTCCCATCCTTTAACTCTTTCTCTTGGATAGTGCCTGTGGAGGCACCGGAAGCAGGGCAGAGCAAAAATCTCAGATTGCAGTGAGATTTGGTGTGCACGAAGAGCACTGTATATTCTGCAGAAAAGCCCTTTAGGGCTTGCCCGCAGTTATTTTGGGTATCTGAGGCTATTTCAGGGCCCGTTTTAGAGCCGCAAGGTTGCGGACAGCAGTTTCAGGGTACGCTGTGACTTCGACTGTATTGACCGAAAGTGGATGCGCAGGTTACAGATTTCAGATCTGTAATTTCAAAGGTGTTTACCAGTGAGTAAACATAAGGTTTATCTGCAAACAGGTTACAGATTGCATGTATTGTTGAGCAGACAGTTAAAAAGGCTGTCTGGTGTATTGCTGTGCACTACAGGTCCAGGGTTGCAGAAGATTTACTTGCTATTGGTATTAATCTTGTGATAATGGCAGAGAACAGTGGAAGCCCTATCATTGAGAAGCTCGACAAGAACAACTACCCTTCGTGGAAGTTCCGTGTCACGAACTTCCTTATTGGAAAATGCCTCTACGAGTTTGTTTCGGGTGAAGAAAAGGAACCGGAGACGAGTGATCCTCCAACTGCAGAAGAGACAAAGGCACGAAAGGAATGGAATGCAAAGGATAAAAAGGTCATGTATTGGTTGTCTGCAGTAATTGACAATAATATGCTGGGACACATTAGAAATGCAGAGAATTCATATGCAGCTTGGACCATACTTGAAAGTATGTTTTCTGTAAATACAAAGGCACGAAAGATTCAACTCAAGCAAGAGTTGAATACATTAAAGAAAGGGAAGATGTCTATCAATGAGTATGCACTGAAGGTAATAAGCATTGCAGATGCATTGGCAGCGATTGATGCAATGCCCGATGATGATGATTTAGTGTCGTCTACCTTGGGTGGACTTAACAATGAAAAGGCTTGGAAGTCTTTTGTAACTTCCGTATATGTCAAAAAGCCATTTCCAGATTTTGATGAATTGGTCTCCCTTATGATCACTGAAGAGATCAACATGCAGAGTGAGACATCTGAAAGAAGTGGTGAATAGGTCCAGGCTTTCTACTCCAGTTCTGGAAGGGGACGTGGCAGTTTCTCTTCAAGAGGCCGTGGTACAGGACATGGTAGTGACAATCAGCAAAATAGATTGAATCAGCAATTTGGCGATATGCAGGTTTCAGGAGGTTGTGGTAACTTTAGAGGCAGGGGGAGCTTTAGAGGAAGAGGTGGATGGCAGAACAGAGGTTCTAACAACTCTGGTATTGTGTGCCACTACTGTGGCAAAACAGGTCATATTGCAGCCCAATGTTATGCTAAGAGAGATGATATCCGCAGTGGTAAGTTGCAGCAAGGAAACTATGCATCGTCTTCACGACAGAATGAAGACAAAATTGAACGTTTGTTCGTTATGCAGCATATGCTGAATGCTGTTACAGGAAAGGGAACACATGAAGATGTTTGGTATGTTGATTCAGGTGCATCCAATCATATGACCAGCCATGCAGAATGGTTTGGAGAGATGCAGGATTTGCAGAATGCAGGTTATGTGCAGACGGGTGATGACTCATGCCACCCAATTTCACACATTGAAAAAGTTCCCTTGTCCTTGCATGATGGTAAGACAAAGAGTCTTTCAGATGTATTACATGTGCCATCTATTACAAAGAACTTGGTGTCAGTCGGTCAAATGGTAGAGCAAGGGTTGCAAGTTAGATTTAATGCAAAGGGCTGCTTTGTAGAAGACTTCAATGACAAGTGCAGGTTGGTAGCAAAGGGAAGTAGAGTTGGACGTATGTTCACTCTAGATGCTGGAATTCCTACTATGAATGCTGCTATGTATGCCAAAGGAAAAGGTGTTGTTGCAGACATTGAAATTTGGCACAAACGCATTGGACATGCAAATGTACAAAGGCTGAAATTAATGCAGTCCAAAGGGTTGGTTACAGATTTGCCTACATTTAAAGTTGCAGAATTTCAGAAGGTATGTGAAGCATGTCAGTTTGGTAAGCAGGCAAGACAACCCTTTTCACATGATAGAGATGTAAGCAGAAATATTCTTGATGTTGTGCATACAGACATTTGGGGGCCTACACAAAATGTATCTCTTGGAGGCAGTTCATACTTTGTCACATTCATTGATGATTGTTCTAGAAAGTTGTGGGTATATTTTATGAAGGAAAAGAGTGAAGCTTTTGAGCACTTTAGAACTTTCAAGGCTGCAGTTGAAAGAGAAACAGGCTTGAAAGTAAAGTGCTTGAGGTCAGATGGAGGGGGAGAGTACCTCTCCAATGAGTTCAGTGATTTTCTGAGGTCTCATGGGATAAAGAGACAGTTCACATGCAGGTATACCCCACAGCAAAATGGGGTTGCAGAAAGGAAAAACATGCATATTGTAGAAGTTGCACGCGCCTTGATGGCTGAAAAGAATATGCCTAAGCATTTTTGGTCTAAGGCTGTTCATATTGCTGTTTGTATTATGAACAGAACTCCCACAGCTGCAGTTCATGGTATGACCCCCGAAGAATGTTTTATAGGTAAGAAGCCTAATGTTTCACACTTGAAAGTATTTGGCTGCATTGCGTATGTTCATGTGCCAGATGAGTTGCGGAAGAAACTGGATCCAAAGGCTGAAAAGTGTGTCTTTATTGGATACTCTTTAGAACAGAAAGGGTATCGCTGTTACAACCCTGTCACATGTAAGTTCAGAGTGAGCAGGGATGTCATCTTGGATGAAATGAGCAGTTGGTATGCATCTAGTGGTGATGCATTGGCTGATGATGATGATCATGACACTCATGTGCAGGCTGAAAAGCAAGAATCACGAACTCTTAGCGGACCAGAGACATCATCTGGTAGTCCTTAGTCTAGGAGACTAAGGAGTACCTCTACATCTTCGGGTGCATCTAGTAGCACTACAGGTAAAGACAAAGGAAAGAATAAGGTGTCAGAAGGCATTGATGCAGTTCTTGATGGAGACTCCAGTGGCTCAGAGAGCTTGGATGATGAGCTTGGCATTCCTTCAGTGAGGACTCCAGGTGTGAAGAGAGCACGCGTTAATGCAAAGACTCCATTGAGTGATCCAGTGGTACGCAGGTCTAGCAGGGTGAGATACCCTGTTAAAAGATTTGGTTTTGAAGGTTATGCAGCTCACCATTATGCTTATATGGTGAAACTAGTTGAGGATGTTGAGCCCACATGTTTTGAGGAGGCTGTTGGTCATGCTCATTGGGATGCAACAATGGATGAGGAGATGGCTGCATTAGAGGCCAATAAGACTTGGGATCTAGTATCATTGCCGAAGGAAAAGAAAGCTATTGGATGTAAGTGGGTTTATAAGATTAAGCACAATGCAGATGGTTCTATTAGCAGGTACAAAGCTAGGCTGGTTGCAAAAGGCTATGCCCAGACATATGGCATAGATTATGATGAAACCTTTAGTCCAGTTGCTAGGATGGAAACTGTCAGATGTGTGATTGCTTTGGCAGCAGCCAAAGGTTGGAGGTTGCAGCAAATGGATGTAAAGAATGCCTTCTTGCATGGTGATTTGCAGGAAGAAGTGTATATGAATCAGCCAGCAGGTTATGAAGATTTAGAGCATCCCACGTATGTGTGTAGGTTGAAGAAGGCACTCTATGGGCTCAAGCAAGCACCTAGAGCATGGTCTGACAAGATTAGAGAGTATCTTGTCAATATTGGCTTTTATGTTTCTGATGCTGATCACTCACTTTATGTGAGAAAGGGAGATGCAGGTTTGGTTATCATAGTCATCTATGTGGATGACTTGATTATTACATGTGATAGTGATAGTGGAATTGCTGAAGTCAAGGGCTGTTTGAAGACGAAGTTTGAGATGAAGGATTTAGGTGAGCTAAGGTACTTCCTTGGCATTGAGGTGATCAGATGTGATGATGGTATATGGCTATCCCAAAGACAGTATGGCTTGGATATGTTGTCCAAGTATGGTATGACTGCATGCAAACCACTTTCAGTCCCGTTGGAGCACAATGTATAGCTGAGTGCTGATGTTGGGGATGAGATAGAAGACCCTACTATGTTCAGGAGGATAGTGGGGAGTTTGATCTACATGACCATTACAAGGCCAGACTTGAGCTACGCTATTGGTCTTGTGAGTCAGTTTATGCAAGTACCTAGAAAGCCACATTTGGATGCAGTCAGATGCATATTGAGATATGTGAAGTCCACATTACATTATGGACTTTTCTATGAGGCAGGTACAGATGTACATGTATTTGGATACACAGATGCAGATTGGGCTGGTAGTATGTCTGATAGAAGATCTACCAGCAGATACATGTTCTCTCTTGGTAGTGCAGCAGTTGCATGGAGCAGTAAAAAGCAATCTACAGTTGCTTTGTCGAGTATAGAGGTGCTGCTGTTGCAGCATGTGAGGTAGTATGGCGGAAAAAGCTATTGGCTGATTTGAATGTGCAGGTGGAAGGTCCAGTTGTCATTTATTGTGACAACATGAGCAGTATACAGTTGGCTAGGAACCCTGTGTTCCATGCCAGGACAAAACATATTGAGGTACACTACCACTTTGTGAGAGAGAAGGTACTAGCAGGTGAGATTGACTTGATGTATGTCAGCACACAGGATCAGATAGCTGACATCTTCACGAAGGCATTGGGTACAGAGAAGCTTCAAAAGTTTCGAAGCTTACTTGGAGTTGCAGAGATGCAGTTGAGCTTGAGGGGGAGTGTTGAAATCACAAGCTCAACACATGCGGACATTGATGATGGACCGCCTGGTTAGATGGGTCCACACGTCTACACTTAGCACATCGGTGGTCATTATGACTCTCACATGGCCACTGACTCATTACTTATTATATTCAGGTTGTTACACCTATTTACAGCTGGCATAGTTATAGCGCCAGTCGACTAGTGTAGTCGGTTATGCATTGTTTGACTTAGTAGGCCACTTTCCTTTTATGTTGTATCTTATCTATACTTTGTGTACATTGTAAAGAGTGTGGAAGAAGAAGAAGAAACCAGCAAGAAAACGTTTTGGCCTACATCTCTCTTCTTGTCTCTTGAGTGAGCTTCTCCTTGTGCATTCTGTGTGTGTTCGGCGCAGCATCTTGAGCAACCCCCTCCACCACGCGATTCTTGACAGCCTATATGCAAGGTACCTGAATAACTCGGTCACACTCGTATCGCTCCACCCGTATTTTACTTGCATACTTAAGAGTGCAAGCAATGTCTTCAACCGAGATACTTGGCATCCATCATATAATGGTATGGATGCTTCCTCTCTAAGCAGATCAGATGTCTCGACATCCATGGGAATCAATGCATCGATCATTGCCTCCATCTCAAGCTCCAAGATTGTAAGTAGGTTGGGAAGGTTGTCTGTCTCCTCTAACATTGACGGTATAGATTGTCCTTGCGAGTGGTGGATTGGCTCCTGCAATCCATCCATCGCACGTCCACGAACTCTTCTAATTGGCCGCAAAGGGTGCACTCCCCCTTGGGACAAGACATCACCCCCTGGATAGAAAATTTGCCAACAAGACCCAATCTTATTGTGTATGGTTTTCAATTAGCTTGCGAGTACAATGCATGATTCATATTAACTTCAAATTACCATTTGCTGAAAATCCGCAATGGCCTAATCAATGATCTCAGATTGAAACTCGCCAAATCATCGTACGTGTTCTATAGACAATCGGTGTTTTCGTCTAATTGCCAACTTGCATTGAGAGCAAGGACATGGGACATGCTGATTAAGATACGCCTCGCGATCTTGAACAATAAGACCTTCTTCGTTTTCCATCTTATCTACATTACAGCAAACAAGGCTTAAATGGATAGCTTTATGGAGATGTATGTCAAGTTGCAAGTTGACCATAAGCTCTTGCATTGTACATAGTAGTTGAGAGATTTATTGATGTTATATCTCGGGCCTATACCATGCTCAAGGATTTGTTTGTCTAGGTAGATAATTATTCGTTATTATAAAAAAAAAAAGCATTGGTTCATAAGGTTCATGAGTCGAAGACTAAATGTTTGGACTTGACTAAAAGATTGGATAATGGCTTAGATGCTAGAAGGAAAAGTGATGAATATGTTACTTCATCATTGCAACAAAAAGATTGGTGACAAGGATGCTATGATTAATGAAGTTCTTCACGAGGTGAATATAGAGTTGAAGGGGATGGAATACGATTCTTCTTTGGGATTTAATGGTGATAAGTCAATTATTGAGGTGCCTTCTTGTACAACCATTATACCTTATATATCTAGCTACGGTTTCTAGGTTATGTACTTTGAGTATCTTAGAGGGGCTCTACTAGGATTACTTATACAACTGCACTAGAGGGCTTTGAGTATAAGTAATCCATCTATGAGCATCATTGAGGATGTCTTAGTCTAATAATAAATCAGTCTCAACAAAAAGCATCTTAGAAACGTGGTTTTTTTGTCCTAGGATCGCGTATTAAAATGAATGCCATCTATGAAATTTATCAACTATAGTAATAAAATTTGTTTCAATCAATTCTACTCATAGTCATAATGAGGGCTGAAATGATGAACGGGTTGCCTCTTACCCATCCAACCTCCAATCCTCACTAAGAGAACTAAAGAGGGGCACCACCTAGCCAAAGGAAGGATGGGCTAGGACATCCATCTTCTCAAAGAGAATCAAGAGAACCAAGACACAAATTTACAAGAGAGAATATATGTACTAGACACCATATTGAAATATAAGAGAGAGAGAGATGAGAGGAGAGGGAGATAATAGGAGAAGAGGTAGAAGAAGCTTGCCTTATGCTACATAATAAAAGAACTCACTCATAGCTTCCCTCAAAGAGATGAGGGTATTCTAGAATGCTCTCATGGACTTGTCATTGTCATTCTTTTTCCTTCCCCTTTCATTCTCCATGGGCTCTTTATATAGCCTCCATGAGGGATTAGATTAAGCTAATCTTCTTGATTAACATAATCCTAGATGATGTATGGCATCTTTGAAAATATGGAGCATAGTGAATGGGACAAGTCCCCACCTTGGTCATCATGCAAGAAGCCAAGGGTGGTGGGTAGACAACATAGAAAAATGGAGCTAGATTACAAGAGGTGGGTGCCCAAAGCACATTATTATAATATATTTACAAGAAGGACAGAGTGGAAAGTTGGTGTGGTGAAAGAGAGAAGAAAATTGCATGTAGCCAGCAGTCTGCGCCTTCGTAACTTCAAATCCGTGAGGAATTTGGAAAAAGTTTCTTCTGCAACTGTGTAGACCAGGTTGAAACCGATCGGCCATAGCGGGAATTTTCTTGAAATTTTCTTTTTCTTGGGAGTTATTGAGATTATAAAAAATGGCTTTCAAAAGCTGCTTTGACTTTAGTCCCCCATATGTATATAAATACATATAAGCATGTGACAAAAGGGGTCCATGCTTGTAAGCTTTTGTGTAAGATCCAAATGACACCATGATGTGGATATTGACTTGTGTGCAAGGGTGAGGTGTCCTCTAATGATGGTGATAGATTCCAAATCTTAGTGATGCAGACGGGGCCCATGTGTAGTTGGAGGCTAGTCCTTTGAAAAATCTATGCATTCACTCAACTCCTAGGTGTAATCCATTTTCATCTTCACTAAGATAACCATCCCTTTGACCCTTTACATTGACATGCCTTCTAAGAACTTGTTCCCCCCATTTGCTAGAGTTATCGTAGTCGAGAAGCAATGTAGTATACCTAGTGCTTGAAGAGTAAACCCAAAGTGATATGGTAAGCTCTTGATAGGGGCTTTGGCCAAAATTTTGTGGTAATAATCCGGGTTGTAAAAAACCCGGATCATTAGCCCTCCCCTTAGGCTAGAGGTATTCATGCCTCTAGCTTGAGAATGATGGTCCAATAGAGCAAGGAGGACTGCACCCCCTCATTGGTGGCTCTTCATTGAATGATTGCTCCAAAGTGTTCATATTTCTTTGAAAATAAGGCTTCAGTCGCCATCCATTTACCCTTGTCTTATGAACCTTCCCATCCATATCACCGAGCTTATAGCTGCCATTTGAATATCTCCTTATGACCATGAATGGCCCTTCCCACTTGAACACAAGTTTAGCATCCTTTCTGTTATCAAAGCGGTTATCATAGCGTAGCACAAGTGATCCTTCCCTTATGTGTTTGCTAGCCAACTTCTTATTAAAGGTCTTCCTCCTCTCTTCAGCCTGCATGAAATAGTGTTGGACTGCTGCTTCTCTATCTAACTCCAGTCTCTCTAGATCCAAGATCCTTTCCTCTAACTTCTTATCTTGATTCTTCTCTTGACTCGCTACTAAAACACGCAAACTGGCCAGTTCCACCTCTATAGGAAGCAAAGCTTCTTGGCCATAGACGAGGTGAAATGGAGTATAGCCAAGTGAGGTTCTAAATGAAGTCCTGTAGGCCCAAAGAGTTGCATTCAATTTTTTATCCCAGTGCTTGGGGTGCATGTGTACCTGCTTGGTAATTATCTTACAAATCAGCCCATTCACTTTTTCGACCAAACCATTACATTGTGGATAATAGGGAGTAGAATGCCTGTGCTTGATTTTTAGCCTTTCCATTAGCTCCCCTACTAGGTTCGCCCTAAAACCAGGACCCCGATCAGAGATAATTTCCAAAGGTGTGCCAAACCTGCAACAAATATTTTCAAACACAAATTTTCCCACTTCTTGGGCTGTGATCCTACTAGTTGCTGAAGCCTCTGCCCACCTCCTCATGTAGTCTACTCCCATTATGATGTATTCCTTGCCAGATTGAGTTCGTGGGAGTGGCCCTATTGCATCAATCCCCCATTTCTCAAATGGGCCATATGTAGTTATGGGATTTTGTTCCTCATGCACTAGCTTCCTTGGTCCGGCCTTTTGGCAATCGTCACAAGTGCGGCACCAATGTTGCACATCTCGATGTAGACTAGGCCATACAAAACCGGCTTGGAGAATCTTCCTGCTGGTTATTTCTTGAGCAAAATGTCTGCCACAAACCCCCTCATGGCAGCTCTTAATCACATCTATAATCTCCTTTGCTATTGGCACCCTTCTAAGCACTGCATCCTTTCCTTTGCAATACAACACATCATTTATCAAGCGGTATTTAGTGGCCTTAGTAGCTAGCCACCTTTTCTCACTTTTACTCATATGTGTAGGTGCCTCACCATGCTCAAGAAAATAAAGCACATCTTGTAGTTGAAACTTACCCTGAAACAAGGGAAGCTTTACTGCAATGATGCCCACCATTGCCTCTTTCAATTTTTCAGCTGCTAGAGCATCTGCGTCGCCATTTGTGCGCCTTGGCACAAAATAGATTTGGGCTTTCTGTAGCTTTCTCATGAGAGTTTTAGCTTCCCTCATTTTTACTGCTAAGTTATCATTTTTACAAGCCCAGATTCCTTTCATTTGCTTAAAAATTCACATAGAATCCCCAAAAACATTCAGTCGAGTGACACCATGTGAGAGACACCACCTCAAACCTAAAAGCAAGGCTTCATATTCTGCCTCATTGTTAGAATGGACATCCTCCAAGCTGATACCTTCTCCATAAAGTTTGTCACCTTCGGGACTGAACACCACTATTCCTGCTGCCGCTTTGTCTTTAATACGCTTGTAGGCTCCGTCAAAGTAGAGGGCATGGGCATTCTCCACCCGTGGCGGCTCCTCAAGAGGAGGTGTCTCCTCTTTTACCTTTCCCTTCTCCTTTTCCTTCTTTTGATGGCATCTATGGGTCAACAAATCAGCTAGGCAAGCTCGAGTAGAATCCTCCACCTTGAAGGTGTAGTCAAACTCTTGGAGTTGTATCACCCACTTAGAGATTCTAGCTGAAACATCCATGTGCTGTAAGGCATAGGGAAAATGCTCTTCTGTCGTGATCACTGTGAATGGCCTAGGGAGAAGATAAGGACGAAACTTTCTTACAGCAAACATTAGAGACAAAACCATCACCTCAACCATCTTGTACCCTCGTTCTGATGCTGTCATTACTCTACTAGAAAAGTAAACTGGTCTCATTAGGCCAGTTTTAGCATCCTTTTGTATTAGTGCTGCCCCTAGAGCATCTTCCCCAAAACTCGGATTGACAAAAAACTCCTGATCCCAACAAGGCTGTAAAATTATAGGAAGGGTGCTAAGAGCCTTCTTCACCTCATGAAAGCACCTTTCGCTTTCGTCACTCCACAGGAGCTCCTCAGAGTGGGTTAACTGTTGCAGTGGAAATATTAATTGGGAGAGGAGATGAATGAACCGCCCCATATATCGCACCTTCTGAATGAAAGAGGTTAGTTGCTTCACAGAAGATGGTGATGGCACCGCCAATAGGGCCTTAACTTTGTTTGGATCTGCTTCAATGCCCCTCTCACTTACGACATGCCCTAACAAAGTTACACTGCTTTCGCCAATGCGACACTTCTCATGGTTTAATTGCCCCCCCATTTGTGCAAGGCCGTTGAAAGCTTCATCCACCTTCCCTAGATGTAGAGCCTTAGAACTATAAATACAAAAATCATCAATAAAGACCCTGATGGATTTCCCAAAATATGGCTGGAAGACATAATTCATGAATCGTTGGAAGGTAGTTGGGGCATTTGTTAATCCAAATGGCATTACTTTGTAAGCAAAACAACCCCAAGGTGTAATGACGGTGGTCTTCTGTTGATCCTCCTCAGCTATTCGGATCTGAAAATAACATGAATACCCATCACAAACAGTGTATCTCTCATGCCCGGCCACCTCGTTGAGTATTTCATCCTAAAAGGGAAGAGGAAAGTGATCTCTCTTAGTTGCAGCATTTAGCGGCTTGTAATCTACACAAATCCTCCATTTTCCATTCTTCTTGGGTATCACCACCACAGGTGAAACCCACTTTGAATCCCCTATAGGATAGATGAATCCTGCCTTTAAAAGTCGTTGCACCTCAGTGAGTAGAGCGTTTTGTTGAACTACTCCCAATCGTCGTAGTCGCTGCACCACTGGCCGTGCTCCCTCTTTTAGATTAATGTGATGTTGTACTACTGTCACACCTGTGATGTGTTCATAATCAGAAATAAAAAGTGCAAAGTGTTTTATCACCACTTCCATGTAGGTTGCCTTCTCCTCAACTGATAGATCCTTAGCCAACATTTTTTCTAACCCCTCCTTCTCGACCTTTGGAAGCTGCTGCGGAATTGCACTACTAGAAGGCCCTTTTAATGCAATCCCCATCAATTCTAGAGAGCTTTCTTTCTCCTCATTAGAAGACTCTCCCTCTATCATAGATGACCAACCCTCGCTGGAACTCCATTCATCAGCGGTGGTCTCTAACACAAGATCCTCCTGTCTGCCCTCCTTCATGTTGTAGATAGTGCTCTTCCATTTTTTATGCAGCCCCTTTTGTGGCCTTAGCTCTAAAGCCCCTGTCTCCCAATCTTGTCTGGCTTTCATTCCCATTAGCTATGGTTGCCCAAGAATGAGCGGATAGCCGTCCCCCTTCACTGGCATCACATACATGTCAAGATCTAATTGCACTTCACACACCTTTACCTTGACTTTCTTTATAACTCCCAAACAATTTACTACTACATTGTTAGCCATTTTAGCCCCAAATTTAGTAGTTTCATTTACCTCTAATCCCAAACGATGCATCAACTTTTCTGTCATGACACAAATCTCTGCACCTCCATCCACATATGTCTTTGACACTCTCTGTCCATTGATTTCGGCTTCCACTAGAGGCGCAATATCTTTCATCTTTCTAGCCTGGATTGCATTCACATGTCTATTCTTCATGGATCTAATGCTTACCATCTTTGACCATTGTCGCCGCACTGTTGGAGATAGATGTAGTAATTGTGGCCATGAAATTTTTGGCCCTTGATTCCTCACATCAACAAGCAAATATTAAGCTTTAGTACATTTACCCAGGGAAAAATCATCTGGCTCAATGTGTCAGCGTGAGCGAGCCCTCCTCTTTTTACTGTTGCGTGTCTTTGCAGCCATTGATGACTCTACCTCCTCTTCCATATTTTCAACCTCCTTTGGTGGTGTAGGCTCCATTTTCTCAATTCTTCGGGCTTTCTTCACTGGAATTGCTTCAACCTCTACTACTTTGGCCTTCCCTTTGACATCACTCTCATCTAAACTAATTATCCTAACATCATGATTCTCTGGCGGTTGAACAGGCAAGGGCGGCACCTCTGCAAGTGGTCGAGGATGCTGGAGAACTTGAACTGGTGGTGGAGGCCCTGGATTTGGTGGAACAAACCTTTCCCTAGGTGGTGTCACTTGTTGTCCCCTCCTTCTTGGTTGGAACCCATTTCCTGGAAAACGCCTAGGATGAGGGCAAAAGTACATACCATGGCGAGTCTCCCCACAATTATAGCAAACATACTCTCTTTCTTGTCTCCTTGGACCTCGATTGCCTTCATTTATGAGGGGAGGGGGTCGTACTCCTTGCACCAAATTTAACGAAAGGCTTTCAAGTTGATTAGTAATGCGTTGTAGGAGCTCTTGCTGTGGTATCTCTGGTTCAGGTGGGGCCTTTGCTATTTCTCTAGGCCTTGGCATGGTTGGTAAAACCTGCATGGGCTCAACTCCCCCCTTCAATTGAGCTTGATACTTTAATTTTCTATCTTTCTCCCTTGCATAAGTAACTGATTCTTCATAGGATATGGGAAACTTTCCTTTGACCTTCTCCCTTAGTAGAGGATGGAGTCCGGCTAAAAAACAATCTTTCTTAAGGCAATCAGATACTCTTTCTCCCTCGGCTAAAGATGCTGTCCATTTATCCCACAATTTTATAAACATGCCTTCATATGCTTGGTACTCCCCTGCTATGGTTTGGCGAAGATCTAAGAGCTGTCTCCAAATATCTTCAGGTGGCTCTGCATCTTGGTACTTGTGCATGAATGCGGTCTTGAGATCCTCCCAATTACCCCTTGTAGCCTCTGAGAGAGCTTGATACCACACTCGAGTATCACCCTTTAGAACTAAACGAAAGGCCCGTACTTTGGTTGCTTCATCATCCCGGCCTGTGACTAGGAATGCCATTTCTAAGTCATCCAAAAAGTCTAGAGCTTTCTCCCCTTTGTGCCCAAAAAAACTTGAAAATGCCATGTTGCCTTAGTAGAGTATGAAGATGAAAACGTCTAGACTTAAGTTGTATTTTATAAGGGGAAGGATGAATGGGTTCACAGATGCATTGATTTCAGCAAGACGTCTAGGCCCCAGTATGCTCCTAATAATGCCTTGAAATCTAAGTTTTGTGCTAGCTACAATATGCACAGTTTGCATAGCAAGTGGACGGATAGGTCCATACAACTCGTTCTGATTCATGAGAAACTATTATAATAGGATAAATACATGTACATTGAAGGATGCATTGTAGTCTAGCATTGGGAAGATTATAGGTTCTGGTGATACAAGAATCTCCCTTAATCTTTCAGCCCCAAAGTACATGACAAGACGCTGCTGGAAGAAAATCTTCCTACTGATGCATACATTAACTCGGATGTTTTGTACAGAGTGAAAGGTGTAGAAATTTGGGCCATTATTATTATTCATGAGTGGAGACTACTTAAGGGAGTAGAGGGAATGCACTTTCTTGAATTATGAAGGATTTTTCCCAGAGTGTTTCTTTTTGGAACCCACCAACTTTGCTATATGGAGAATTTGCTCACCAGTGATTGTTCTTGCCTTGGTGTGTCCATCCTCGGCGACATATATTTCATAAGGTGTGATGGCCACCTTTTCAACCACACCCAACCTTCGAGCTAACAACAGTTGAAGGTAGTCTCCATACTTTGCACTTCTACAAAACTCCACACCGTTCATGCATAGTTGTTCTCCTTTGATGTGGATTAGGCCAGAGAGAGAGAGGGATTTGATGATTTGGAGAGGAGGACCTCTCGGAAGGGCTTTCACTTTGTTTGCAAAACACTCACCACAATTATGAGAACCTAGCAATTGATGGCAACATATTTTTTTCCTTTGTGAGATAATGGAATTTCTAAAGTGAACATCTTTTACCCGCATGCGTGCCGTCATCCGATAGGCATACTTTCTTTCTTGAGCTTCTTTAGGAGACAATTTTGGGAGTCGTGGACTTTGACCAGCTTCAAAAATAGTTGGTGAAGGCGTTGAGGAAGAGCCACTAGAATAGATGCTGATACCAAACTTTGCTTCAATTTGTCAAAGCTATTTTGTTCGGAAGTTGAGCATGTAATGGAAGTCTGCTTCTTTAGTAAGTCTGTAAGAGGTGCTGCAATCAAAGCATAGTTTTTGATGAAGACCCTCTACCATCCTGTCAATCCAAGAAAGCTACGTATCTCTTTGACGGATACTGGTATTGGCCATTCAAGCACATCTCTGACCTTGGCTGGGTCTACTGATATTCCTTCTGATGATACTATGAATCCCAAATATTCAATCTGACGCTTGAAGAATGCACACTTCTTCATTTTTGCATACAGCTTAATTATGAGACCTCATTGTCTCAAGGACAATATGAAGTTGAGGTTCATGATCTTCTTCCTATTTAGAATAGACTAAAGTGTCATCGAAGAAGACAAGCACGAAGTTATCAAGATATGGTCTAAAGATATCCTGCATTAACCTATTGAAGGTGGCAGGCGCATTCGTAAGCCCTAATGACATAACTAGAACTCAAAGTGTCCATATCTAGTGTTGAAGGTCGTCTTTGGGATATCTTCTTCCTTGATTCTTATCTGATAGTAACAAGACCTAAGATAATCTTGGAGAAGATCTTGGCACCCTGAAGACTATTAAGAAGCTCATCTATTCTAGGAATATGATATTTGTTCTTGACTGTTGATTGATTCAACCCTCTGTAATCAATACATGGTCAAAGTGTTCCATCTTTCTTTTTCTGGAACAGTACTGGTGCTTCCCATGGTGAACTGCTAGGACGGATGTAGCCCTGATCTAGCAGTTGCTTGAGTTGTTCCTTCAGCTCACTTGCTTCCGGTATAGACATTCTATAGGGTCTCTTCGCAATTGGCGCAACTCTTATTACTAGCTTGATCTCATGATCTACTTCTCTTTGAAGCGGGAGTTCTGTTAACTCTTCAGGAACTACGTCCGCGTATTCCTTTAGCCAAGTGACCAAATCACTTTACTTCTTTATCAATATTCACAGTCAAGACAATCGTTGATTTTGTTTAAAAAAAATTATTCCATTCATATCACCATAGTCCTTTCGAGGTACAATTATTTCTTGGGGCGATGGAACAAGTTGATACATTAATTCGAGGAGAATAAGATGTTGTTGCATTCAGCTACAGGAACTGAGTAGTAGTACAGATTGGGGTCATCGATTTTCAGGAATCGATAGTTCATTGGAAGATTAGGGTATCTTTTCCTTTGATATCCATTCTTCTCATGACGTCCCAAAACCTTGATTGGGTCGGTAGGGATTCTTTGAATCACTTCCCCGTACACATACTTATTCTGGTTAACCCTTCGACCCCGGACCTGTAGGGTCGCGTTTGTGTGAGCCTCAACAAAGACGAAAAGCTTCACGATCTTCAAATCCTCCATCCACTTGATTCTCTTCAAGTTAATTTGAAGGTACGCAGGTCGATGGGCAGCTATGTAATAGATCCGTGAAACACCCATCCATCTCCGTTCCACGTACACAGGTGATGGATTGTAAATGCGGTGTAGGATGTTCATCATCTCAACCCTTTGTCGATAATCCGTGGAATGCATCGCGGTCATAAACATGACTCGGAACACTAAGAACCTGTTCCATGCTTCATAATTCTGCAAGACAGCATTGAAAGTAAGGAGATGGTTGGGATAGTAATATTTGCTTTACTTCTTCTTATTAAAATTTCTTAAAAACAAGTCCTTTGTTGGTTCCAACTGTAACGTGTCCACTAGTATCATTCAGGACACGTCTTAGCAGTCCATCGGAAAGGATGTCTAGAAAACTCCGCCCGGCACTCCCATGGAATGTTATGGATTTTGCGATTTAGGTCTTCCCGCGTCTGCCACGTAGCAGAAGTATCCTGGCCGTTCCCACTTAGGATTGACCGGAATTAGGGTTTTCATGATTGGTCATTAGCTAACAGCAACTAGCGTCAGACCCGAGCGAACTACTTTACGCAGAAACGCCAGGTCCGAAGCGGATTCACGCTGCACTTGGTTTAAGGAGAATGGGAAACAAGAGGGATGCAAGGCTCAACCTCTCTGCCATAAGGCATAGTCCCATTCGGTTCCCCTAAAACAGCGTAAATCGGGTAAGACGTAACTCTAGGTCATCGCTCTTGTTATTCTTTTTTATGATCATCCTGCTGTTCTTCGAGATTTTTGAGAAAAGTTCCCGGCTAACCGGGACCACCCAACCGTAGGACGGACCCATGTCCCATCCTCCGCACTTCCCTCGGTTTTTTTTAGTTATGTAATTATCTAACACATTAATTTGACATATAACAATCAGCTTCTTTAATTAATCCTGTTAAGCACTAGTTCCTTCACGTAATCTTATCACATGACATAGAAAAATAATATCAAACAAGTTCTTTATTAACATTTCATCATTTTATCTTTGAAATACAAGGAGTTCCGCCCGTAGGCTTGTCCATAATCTGCCCGAAGGCTATCCAGTAATCCACAGGGATCACTATTCCAATCTTCCGCCCGTAAACTAGTATGCGGCCTCGAGATCCAATTCCGAGTCACGTTAGCCTCTTGTGCAGGACCCGGAAGGTGAGGGATTTACGGCCAGAGCCCCCCCTGGCACCCAAGTGTCCTCCTGCTCCAAGTAAAACTCAACGAAGACACCTCTCACGGTGGGTTCGGTCCACATTCCCAGCGCGGTCAACAACCCCCTTGGTTAGGGTCAGACAGGCAGTCCGGGGTAACTGAAGCTGCCTCTCCCTTCAGGCCTTCATCCTGAAGCATTAGATATCTTTTCATCCTTTAGTTCCTTGAGCAAACAATGCAAACAGTGCTTTCTAAACTGTGACAGGCACAATCAATTCCAATGGTCGTTTATTTGGCCAATTGCTAAGGAGTGAATCTTTCTCTCCGAATGCATCTAGCACTCGATCCAGGATCAATTGCGACTTGGCAAGATCCCCAAGGGTTTGTTTGTTAACCCTATATCCTTGGGTTAGGGCCGTACCCTACTAACCCAACTTAACCAATACCTTAAGTTCTATTAGCAGTAAATATGTTATTCCAATTTACTAATTGGTCTTTTGCTTCCAAGCAAATATTTAATCCTCGTATCTTGGTTACTTTATCCAAGAAAGGTACTATATCACGACGATTATTTCTCCTCTTGCAAGATAAACTTGCGTAAGAATCTGCCAATCTCATTCTGAGGAATTGGCCATTCCCTTTTGATCAAATCGCAAGATCATGCGACTCTGCAACCTATTGCACGAGTGTCGCATCAAAATCATGGGACTATTTTACCCATCGAATGGCGTTGTCTAATCACAAAATCATGATTAGATAGGAAACAGGGTTAGGGTATCTTCGTAACAATCCATTCCTGATTGCACTAGGTCGATATTGTCGGTCCTAAAGGTCCAAATCCAAATCGAGTTTCATTCTCTTAGCGAGCGATCCTTAGGGTAAAAACCCTAGATCGTTTCTCACAAGTGTGTCCTATTGTCCCTACATTCCGTGAATGAGGGCAAGTCTTTAGGGTATAAGAGTTTCAGCTTTGGCAATAAGAGCGATTAGGATACGTCCTCAATGTGCTAAACCCTAGTTAGCTCTTTGGGATATATTGCATTGATTTAACCCTTCTTGATTGAGTTGCTTGCGGTTTAGGTGTTTTTAGGGTAAACCAATTTACTTATCTATTCTTGAAGGTATTTATGATACCCTTCTCGTAACCACATGATTCATTTCCTACTTTTGAGTATATTTACAAACCCTACTTTTCTGGTTAAAACCAAAGCATATGCTAAGTTACGACATAACTTCTATTGATGCATTTAAGATTCATGCTACTAAGCGATAGGGTTTTATGTGAACCATCCAACCTTTTTCTAACTTCTTTTCTAAATGAGATTTTCGTATGCTGAATAAGCATTGTACAATCTTTCCTAACTATTTACGTAGTTGATTGAGATTTAAGCCAATTGACTAGATTTTAATCTACTTTACGCAGTTTTAAGAACCAGTTTCATGCCTTGTAAATTCCTACGGATTATTAGCGACCTTCTTTTAATGAATCATTTCGAAGGAAAGATGCCTAATAATGCGACATATGATTTATTCTTTCCCATGCATAATCGAAAGTGTAAATCAGTAATTTCAATTTTATAAAGATGGGCATTAGTTAATCTGAGTTCGTTACCTTGCAATGCATAATAACCACTTGCCAGGAATGCATAAAGATCTTATGCTCTTCTTTTTCATTCGTTTAATACAAATGACCAATTCCTTGATCGAAGTTATTTCTTTTAATTTAGTCAAGGTATTTCAATTAAAAAAAAGTGCATCCTAATTCCATAAATGATCCATGCACAATTGAAATATTATGACGTTAATCAAAATTAGGAAGAAAAACCTGGACTTGTGGTGAAATGTCCACAGGGATGTTAGGAGATGATCCTCCTGCGGTTGCGCCTTGTGCCTTCTTAGGAGCCATCGTGACTTTGACCTTCTCGCATTGGTCGCGGACTTATGATCTTGGCCCGTCTCCTTCGAACGCGAAACTCCCTTTGTGACCGCTTGCACGGTTTCTGGGAATCGGCTTTAGAAGGCTGTATAGGCTTCCTTCATGAAATGGTTTTAAAAGGCTTATGTGGGAAGGGTTTTTTTTTTAATAGATGAAAATAACCCGGCCTATGATTGAATTTAAAAGGGAAGGCAAGGAAAGAAGAAGAAGAAGAAGAAAAAAAAAGGTACTTAAAACCTTGGGAGTAATAAAACCTTGCTTGATAAGGCCTATGAAAAGCCGAAGGAAGGTAGTTTTAGATGGGCTTTGTGAAATGCTAAAAGGGGGGAACAAGGATTTAATTACTAGGATAAGTCAAACTTTAAGGGGACTTGGGTAGGAATTGCAAGAAGAAGGGGCTAAGGTGGAAATTTTGAAGAGAAAGGAGACTTGGATGGAAACCTCACGGAAAGGTGTTTTTAAGAAACATGGGGTTAAAAATGGCCAAGAAGGGACCTATATGGAACCCATGGGAAGGGGGTTTTAAAATGGACTTGGTGGAAAGAAGGGGGGAAAGGGGTATAAGGATCACGTGGAGAAAGGGGGATGAGTTCAACTGGCGGCGTGTTGGCAGGCAGGGCCGAGATGAGGCCATGGCGGAATTCAGCGGCAGCTTCTTCTTCACGGCGTCGATTCTCCTTCCACTCTCCTTCTCAGTTAGCGTCACGCTGCCTCCTCTCTCACGGCGAGCCTCACGACCTCTCTTCCAGTCCTCAAACTGCAACGTGATGGCCCTCCTCGGTCTTCTTCAGCCTCATAGTGCACAAGAGAGGCGATGCTACTTCCTAATTCATGTGTGGCAGCACGGCAGTATTGTGGCTCTCCGTCTTCACTCCCCCCCACAAGGCTTTTATAGGTGAGGGGAGGGGACCTTCCCGGCGCCACGCGACCATAGTGCATGGCATATCCCCCTTGCATGCTCCAGCGAGGAGCTTAATCATCCATGCCACTCTCCCTCTCCTCCAGCATGACCGTCAGCTGGGGAGAGGGGATAATTTTGAAACAAAAATTACCATAATTCCAACAATTATCCTTTTGGCCTCCTACCAAGAGGAGGTTCTTATGAAGAACGCACGTTAGGAATCGGAAATATTACAGTACACACGAAAAATCGGGCATATTTATAAGCATGTGTATCAGCGCCTCTATTTACGCTAGTATAAAAAACGCGTCTATATATCCGCGTTGATAAATGCGCTTATAGATGCAAAAATAAACGCACATATTTTTCATTTCTCATAAAGTCCCTAAATATGACAAAACCTCTTAACAGCTAGTATTTGTTTGAATAGGCCATGATTGGATAGGGCATGATTGGATGTATATACGACATAATTACACCTGGATCATACGCTAGGACATGATATACATTTATAGGATCATACGGACATGATATACATGTATATATGACATGATCCAGGTGTATAGGGCATATACATGCATAGGACATGATATACATTACCAACTTTACTTCTTTCTGAGTATTACAAATATACATCCAATCATTCAAAGCTAATTATATATATGTGATTTCATGCCCTATATACATCCAATCATGCCCTATACAAATTGATTGGATGTATATATAGATCAAAGGTTAACTTGTGCATTTGCTATATATATATATATATATATATATATATATATATATATATATATATATATAGAGAGAGAGAGAGAGAGAGAGAGAGAGAGAACTGATCAATACACTCACATGTCTCATTTGTTGTGCACTTAACCTAGCCATGCATGCCAATTCATAGCATGAGTAGATTGATGTAAATCAATTGGCTTGTGCATGTGCAAGCAATTCGAATCATGTCAAGGTGCACTTATAGCTCACATATAATTTTAGATAAGGTGGACCACATGTAGCCAATGTGCACATGTCCTCTTTTCATCATCTTTAGCCAGTGTGTCCACTTGTTGGTGACTAAAATAGATCACTGTAAGGACACTTTGCAATACCAACAAGCCAACTACAAATCTCTTATCTATGAAATGTATAAGTAAATTAACATGGTTAATTTGATGAGGCCAAGTTTTCCTTCCATGGACAGTGTGGTTGGCTATATTCTACTTCAAGGTCATAGGAACTTACAGAAGTCAATGGAGCATCCTAAAAATGATGATACTTTAATTACTATATCAAGTCACTTCGTGTACATATCTTTGATTGATTGATGGATAATATGCCTTTCTCTATCTCTTTCGTATACACCTTCATTGCATTATCTCCCTCTAGCTAAAAACCATTCGTGCTTTATCCACCTATTGATACTTGCATGCAATTGTAAGTGGGATGGTCTAGTAAGTCACTACATATGTGCCAATTGACTTGCCAATGTGTTATCTCTTAGGGGAGGCAGGCCGCGCTCTTCTAGATCCGGGTCCTATTTAAGAAGTAGCCTAAGTAACCTAAGATAATTACAAGTGGTTATAAAAGCGGGGACAGGACATGAGGAAAAGTCCGCAAGGAAGCGCATCATAGACTCGTCCAGGCTTTCTGTGGTAAAAAGAAGGGTATTGTCAAAGGATGCTATAGTGGAGTTATAAATAATGGGAAAGTCATACCGTCCGTGGAGGGTGGCATCAAAACCTACACCTACCCTTCGAGGATATGCCACGTAAGTAGGGTCGTTCCGCTCGAATGGCAGGGTATTACAAAAAACCATCCAGGCAAGCATGCTTATGTCGCATACTCGCCTCCTCCATAGGGGTTGGCTCCTATAGTTTTGTACAGTGTGGGGGATTTCAAAAATTTTATCTTGCCAGTAGTCGGCCGCTTCGGTGCCCCAAGAGGTTGGGGTCTTTTCCCGCTCCTCCAGCCATTTTTTCCCCAACCGGACCGCGATCACCTTGTCCATCACTTTGAGAGGCAGGACCCTCGCCATACTGTTGGGTAGGAGGAAACTGAAGGAGAATGGATCCTTTCCTAGTTCCTGTACCTCCCACACCACCAATTCTGCGTGGAATCCTGTGGGAAGATCATGTGGGCATGGAGGTAGAGGCGCAGACGGTAGCACAGCTAGTTTGGCTCTCAGTTTCTGTCTGGCCTCCTCCACCAGCTTTTTGCGTCTTTCTTTAGAGATGGCTTTTCTTTATGCAACTGGATCTTCTTGTGGGGCGGGTCTTGGGCCTATGGCGAGGGGGGTTGTAGGACTACATCTTCCCTGAATCGATTCAGATTGATTTCCAGCTCTGCTTCTTCCCCCTGCCGTTCTGCGTGTGCTACTTCTTCCTCGAACCCGAGGGCGTCTATCTCCTGGGGGGTTAGGCCGGCTTGCATTAGGTATTTCCGTTGTTCCTCCAAACTCAGCCTAACCTCCACCGGTAATGGTGGCATCTGTAGTCCAGTGTGTAGGGCTCTTCTTGCCATGCCGAGCTTCCTTTGCACCGCCTCTAGTGGCTCTCCTTGTGCTGTGTGGGTGGCGTCCAAGTTGGTGTCGAGGAAGGCCTTCTGTTGAGTACTGAAGGCCACTTGGGTTGCCTCCGCCTTGCTCTCCGCGATGATTTTCTCTTTTTCTGTTAGAGCAAGGCGACGTGCCAGTGTCTTCACCCTCTTCTCATTGTGCGTAGACCACTCCTCTGCCCTTTTGTTCATTACTTCGAAGCCCTCTCCCTGTCTTAAGGTCAACATCATGATTTTCTCCTCATAATCCTCTAATTCCCTAACTAGCCTCTCTTGTTCTTCTCTTTCAGAGGTCAGCTGATCTACTAGGCGCTTGAGTTCCTCCTGCTGCTCCTCCATGCCTCATTTTCTTTCTTCGTCCCTAGCATTCAGCTCCACCATGAGTGCATCAATCTTCGCAGATTTCGCAGCAAGCTCCTGGTACTGCACTATTAGGAGCTTGTGCTCTCTTTGCATGTTGACTAACTCTTGAGTCTTGTTTTCTAGCAGCTGCCTCCAATGTTCCTCCCTCTCATCCCTAGCCTTCAGTTCTTGTTTCAAATCTACAATCTCGCGCTGCTGCAAGGCTATCATTCTTGTCTTGTCCAGCGGGAAGGCGACCACGGTTTCCTTCTCGGCTGCCAACTCGACCATGGCTATTTTGCGTTCCTCCTTCGCTCTCTCCAATTGGCAGAGCAGCTCAGTGACGTATTCGTCGTAATTAGCTGGTGGCGTCATGGTTGCGTGAATGGGCCAGGTTGAGGCTTCGAATTTTTGCTTTTTGAGTTCTTGCCTGGACTCTGCATCCGTGGCTGGCCTCTTCTGTCATGTGGCCCTAGTCTCCATGCTCTGCCCCTGGCCCATTTCCTTGTTGATAAAATACTGCATCCATGCCATGAAGTTTGACACATCTGTGCTAGTGGGGATGCTGGGGGTGATGGTGGTGAGTTCCGCGTGAGGTATCAAGAGGGTAGGGATCGGATGGAGCGGGGCCTTGCCTTTGCCTTCGGGGACTGGAGGTGGCACAAACTTTGGCACTTGGGTGCTAGACCCTGGCTCGTCTTCTCTGCGCGGGCTTAAGTTCCTTAGTTCATCTGCTCGGTACTGTTGTTCGATGGATCGGTGGGTGGCCTCCGCCAGGTCCTCTTCCTCCTTTCTTCGTAGCTCCTCCTCTTCCTCCTCCGCTTTTCTCTTCCTTTCCTCCTCCCTTTTCTTCTGCTCCTCCTTCTTTTTCCCTTTCTGTTCTTTTTCCCTCCTTTTCTCCGCTTCAGCTTCTTGTTTTGATGCCTCCTTTGCTTTCTGTAACTCCTCTTTTTCCCTCTCTTCCTGCTATTTCTTTGTTCTCTCTCTCTCCTTTGCTTCTCTCAGGGATTCCTTCTTCGCCCTTTCCAAGTCTTCCTTTTCCTTCTTCCTGCCTTTGTCATTCTTCTTCTTCCTCTGCGCCGCCTTCTTATTCGTTGTCCTGATTGCCTTCTTACTAGTTTGTCCCTCCCCTTCTTCTTTTGTTTCCATTCTGTCAATGTACCTGTCTTTGTCTTGACGAGGGGGCAACCTCTCCGGCGTTTCTCCTTCTCCCTCCTCCGGCTCCTGTGCTGCCTTTACTGCCTCCTGAATGAGTGCAGTCAAGACTCCTCCGTATCCGATGAAAGAGGCCTTGGAAGAGGCTTTCTTCCTTTCCGGTACCTTAGAAGCCAGGGACTCTCCTTCTGTTGGTGCACTTCCTAGGGCTAGCGCTTTGGCCGCTTGATCAATCATTTTCCTCACGTAGCCATTCCAATCTACCTCGTCCAGGGTGTGAGCTGCTACGTTCTCCAGCACTGGCATGCTAATTCGATGCATTAAGGAATTGTAACGTTGGCTGGAGAAGAGCACGTGCACCAACTTGGCCTGCAACCTTGCTTCTGTGTCAGGGATGTCCTGGATGCTTATGCCATCATTCGTGAGCACCTCTTCCTTCTTCATTTTCAGCAAGGCATAAACATCCCTTTTTTGTCTTTTTTCTATCTTTGGTACCAATCCCAGAGCCTTTTCCACCAAGGCTGGATCCAACCGGAGTTGCATCTGCTTAGCATCCTCTCCTCGGCCCACTGTTACAATGCCACCTTCTTGGTACGAGTTGTATGTTCTGAGGAATTCTACGCATTTTGAGTGATCTGGCTCCTGCGAGAACTTTTCAATATACTTTGTAAGGTTGCACTGTTCCACTACCCTCCTGGTTGCTTTCTCCTTAGCTACCACGGCTTCGATGTTGTGGATGGTTCGGAACTTGAGTTGGCCGAAGGCGCGGTTCTCTAGATTGATGTCATACTATTCCTTCTCCTCGTCTGTGAATGGAAGTTGATGGGCACGGTCTTGCTGTGAGATTTTTTGCTCCTGCCATAATTCATAACTTTCGTTAGCATTTTCACTTGCTGTTTATGTGAGAATAAAAACTCTTGAATGAATTTTTTGGGAAGCCATTTTTTCCATACTCTATGCTTAGGCTTTCCACTACCTTTACTTTACTGTACCCCTTTTTTATTCATTTCTTATCTGATTCTTTTCATCTTCACCACATACTCTATGCTTAGGCTTTCCACTACCTTTACTTTACTGTACCCCTTTTTTAATTCATTTCCTATCTGATTCTTTTCATCTTCACCACATACCCACATACCCCCTCCTCTTCCAGCTTAGAAAAGAATCCTTCCTAGGATTGGGGGTTAAAAGGTGAAGAGCTTTGGGCCTATTGGGGTAGGGGTTTACGTGTGAGCAAGCCACGTGTAGAATTTTGGATTGTATTCTAGTTGAGCATGACAATCAAGAGTAGATGGTTGGATGGAGACTTGGGAGATGTAGGTCAAGACATCATGAAAGAGATCGCCAGTATTAAGACGGCTGGCAACATGTAATTCCTCTTCCGTGAGGAATTGGTCAATGTAGGGGTGAGCGAGCACATGGTCGTCCAAATGCTAATTGCGGGTGATGGCCAAAACCCTAAACAAGATAGGTACCACATAAGTAGGGTCATATTCGATGGTTTTAAATGCCCTGTGTTGCTCGACATTGGTCATTATCTGGAAACCTTTGTCTCCCATTGGATTCTCAGAGCAAATCACTGCTGCTGCAAGAATGTGGAAGGTGAGCTTGCCATCTGCGTGAGCTCTTGCAACTCGTGTTTAGGAACAGAACTAGGAGGCCTACGATATGAAGTGATTAGTCTTCTGAGCGTAGCTTGCTCCTTTGATATTTCATCGTTTGCTATCAGTTCGGCAGCAATTTTGGGGAATTTAGTGGTCATAAGTTCGTATTCTTCCCGAGTGCATGGTAATGCACGAACATCTGAAGCAAGTGTTTTATCCAGAAGGCCTAGGTCTAGCCTCTCATAACTTCTTGCAAATGTAGTGAAAGTTTTGTCCAACATCTTAATGTAGGTTATTAAGTCATCCCTAGAAGTCACGGCGAGGTCTCTAGCCAAGGAGAGGAAAGGTCGTATCGCGTAGGAAGGTTTAAGACCTGCTGGTGTGGATGGTGCAACTGGGCTGGATAGTGGTGACTCCATCTTTGGTGTCACATGTTGGGCTTTACACCCCGAAGCACTTTGAGGTGTTGTAGGAAGCTCTCGGGGAATGGGAGTTGTGCTGGGTTCTGAGTGAGCTATCATAGGGGTTTTCAAGTTGTCAAGATTAGGTAAGTTTAAGGCTTGTGGCATTTGCTTTGGTCGATAGGTGAGCTGGGGCTTACTAGCCACAACTGGCGGTGGTTTGTTGACTATGTTCTGGGCACCACGTGTGCAAGTCTCCCTCTATGGGGTGAGATTTCTTGTAGATGAGCTTTTTAGCTGGTCATTTTTTGGAACCCAGATCCAGGGGTTGCCCTCGTAGTATCCTTGCACTCACAAGAGATCTTTGGAGATCCATCGTGGTGTGGTCCTGTGTCTACGTCGATAGCGTCTAGGCTACTTCTTAGGCCGTGACGGCTGATGATTTTGGCGTTTAGGATCACGTTTGGGTGGTCTACCCGGATGTGGTTTTTGCCGTTTTGGCACCCATATAAGCTTGGACTCCTTGGCCTTGTGAGCACTCCTGCTGAGCTTGGGTTTGGGGTTGAGAGCCTGGCACAAGGCCGCAGGGTTTTCTTCTATTTGGACTTGGGCTGGAGTGTGGTCATAGGGGTTTCTATCGGTGGCTTCGTAATGGTGGAAGGAATCATGATAGCCCTTGCTGAAAGTCATCACTATATGCACATTGCCGATAGCAAGATGAATGTGGTTTAGGTTGTAATCCACATTACAGTTTGTTTGCTTCTTGAAAGTGCGCCCCAATAGTGACACATTACCGGCTCCCTTAGTGTTAGGCAACACATGGAAGAAAGCTGGTAAACTTTCAGACTCGATGGAAATGACTAGCTTGCACTTCCCTAGGAGTGAATAAGAAGTACCCCCAAACGGGGTGAGTTTGGCATTAGTGGGCTGTAGTTTCAGTTGACCAATGCGTATCCAATGGTCATGCGTCAAGATGTTGTAGTCGGCACCTTCATCAATCAAGGCGTAGAAAGAATAGGTCGCTCCTGCTGTGACTGTGACTCGTAGATACACCGGTGATACTGCTTCTTCGTCTTGATCTGTAAGGTTGGTTACAGTAGCCATGCAAACGTTTATTGGGGGTTCTAGCATGGGTGGCTCATATAATGGGTGGGAAGGAGGATAGTACTTTTTTATGCAGCTGTCATTAAAAAAGCCTATTCCGTCACCGTCCAAGGTCTCAAGCTCAACGTTACCGGTTCGGCTGATTGTCCGAACCTTGAAGGGTCCGAGACCTCTGAATTTCATCTTTTTCTTATGCCCTTTAACTGATTAGAGGAGCACCAAGTCACCCTTTTCAAACTCGCACTGCTTGACATGCTTGTCAAACCAGCTCTTGCGTCAGGCTTTCTCACAGATAAGCACGTGGGTGGCTAGAAGACGAGTCTCTGATAGGCGTTCTAGCTCGACTAAGCATTGCGTCCATGCCTCCTTCCCTTCCCATCATTCTTGGAGTGCTATTCTCAGGCTAGGGACGAAGAATTCTAATGGTAGAATTGCTTCAGTCCCATAGGTCAGCCTAAAGGGGGTTTGGCCGACGGCCATTTTATAAGCTGTGCGGTAGGCCCACAAGGCTGCCATCAACTTGTTGTCCCAATCGCTTCGTGAGGTTGAGACTACTTTAGTCAGGACGTTGATAAGAATTTTGTTAGTTGATTTTTCCTGGCCATTAGCCTGAGGGTAGTATGGTGAGGATTTGCGATGGATGATAAGGAAGGTGGAGAGGAGATGTGCTATGACTTCGTTGACGAAGTGTGTGCCTTGGTCGCTAACCAGTTCGATGGGGCAGCCAAAGCACGAGATCACTTGCTCCCATAAGAACTTGACAGTCATCCTAGCATTGTTTTTTCGTGTGGCTCTCGCCTCTGCCCATTTCGTGACGTAATCCGTGGCCACCACGATGTACTTGGCTTGTGAGTACTGCGCCGCGGGGCTGATGGGTCCTATGAAGTCAATTCCCCATTTTTCAAAGGGTTGGCGAGCAATAACTGGGGTTAGCTCCATTTGATCCTTATGAATCGGGACTTTTGTCCGTTGGCATTCATCACAATACTTGACGAATCGCTTAGCGTCACGGAAAAGTGTGGGCCACCATAGTTGGGATTGCAACACCTTCCGTGCTGTCGTGTCTCCGCTAAAGTGTCCTCCTGCAATGCCACTGCGCGCCTCTGAGAGCACATCGTACATCTCATGCTCACATATGCACCTACGCAGCAATCCGTCTTGCCCCAGCCTATAGAGTTGGCCTGCAATCAGCTGGTAGGGCTGGATCTTCAGAATCAAGCGCCTAAGTCGTGCCTTTTCTATTGGTTGCTCAGGTAGTCCGAGCACTTGGACTATGTTGTCTGCCCAGTATGGCATCAGATTAGCTTTAAATAGATCTCTCTCGCTGGACAGGTGAAATATGTGGGCGTTTGGTAACTCTTCAATGATGCCCTGTCCCACGGCTTCTCCTGTGGGTATACGGGACATGTGATCAGCCATGTAATGTTGTTTTTCCTTTCGTACCACTATAGAGAAATCAAACTCTAGGAGCAGGAGGAGCCATCGAGCTATGCGTCCTGTGGCACAAGGTTTGTTCACTAAATAGAGCAGGGCTTGATGGTCCACGAAGAAGATGAAAGGGGTGGCCAATAGGTAATGCCGGAACTTCTTCACGGCGAACACCATGGCTAATCCCTCCCTTTCTGTTGTCGAATAATTCATCTCCTTCTCAGTGAGTTTTCTACTAGCAAAGCTCACTGGGTAGTCTAGGTTATGCTCACCAGGTTGGCAGAACACTGCCCTTATGGCAAACTTAGATGCATCGATGTGTATGTGGAAGGTAATGGTCCAATCTGGGGCTTGTAGATACGGAAAGATGATGAAGTGAAACGACCTTGATTAAATCTTCTAAAATTTGAGTTGAATTGCTTAGATCCATAGTTACCATTGGCTTGGAATTGCTGTGGACATCTGTCTCTACCTCGCAGCTTGTCTTCAGTGTTGTGAGCTAATGAAATTGTGTCTTCAAGAGTAGCAGGCTTGAACATGTTAACTTTAGCGTAGTAATGCCCAAGGAGTCCAGACATATACTTGCGCTTGTGTGTCACTTCAGGTACGCCTTCAAACATGCGTAACTGGAGTAGTGCATTCCAAAAACGCTCTGTGTGTACTGAGGAATAGGCTCATGATCCCGTTGCTGAAGAAGGTTCCATTGCTTTATAGCTTTCTCATGAAATGGTGGAGAAAGGAAATTCTGCATAAACTTCTTCTTGAAATTCTCCCAGGTAGTGGGACAATCTATACTTTTATGTACCACTGTCCACCATAGAGATGCTCTATCCACTAAATGATTAGTGACACACTTGATTTTATCTTTTTCTGCATAGGTTTCCTCATAAAAGTAGTCATCAAACTGACTAGTGAATGCAAGAACAGTTTTTCCCTCTCGAAAGTACGGAATTTGAAATTTATTTTACTTATCTTTGATTCCTTGCGGATGGTTTGAGCTTCGAGAGTTGCATCGATGGTACGTCGGATAAGATCTTCAGATTGAGGTTCTTCTTTGTCGGTAGTCGATCTTTGTAAATTTGCCAATTGAACTTGCAATGCTTGCCTAGCTCGTCGTTCTTCATCCAATTGCATCATAATTAAGTCCAGCTTTTGCTCCATCGTAGGTTCAGGTAGGTCGCCTTCAGCCATTAAATCATCCATATGTGATTCCGTCATTCTGCAAAACTCAAAAAACCTCTCACTCTCAAAATCAAGTTAGCAGGATGAGTGTAGCTCAAGTTTGGGAATACAAGACTTATATACTTTTGGGTGTGGCTTTCACAATCTTTGAAAAATCTGCGTTTTTTCCTTCTTCGTATGCTGAAAATGCTTCAGCAAACCTGCGTATGCATAGAGTACCTTCCAATGAACAACTTTGCAGTTCGGAGTTTCTACGCAGGAACAACCCTTCTATGAGTTTTGAACAGAAGTCAGTTTTGACTTCAGATGACTTGTCTGACTTGCAGAGTACCAGACTTATGTGACTTGCAGAGTTTGTAGACTTGTAGAACTTGATTGCTTTATGTGAATTGCAAAACTTGACTTGAAAGAACTTGCAGAATTTGAACTTTGCAGACTTGCAGTACTTGCTGAATTGTAAGACTTATCTGACTTGTTGCTTAAGTGATTAAGCTTGGTAGTGTAGCTTAGTAAGGGCAGCAAAAACGTTGAATTTTTAGGGGGGCATTTTTTCTTCACGCGGCACAAATTTCGGAGCTACTAAGATACCTCGCGTTGACGTTTTGAAGCTTTAAGCTTCTCTAAAGCTTTCTAAGCTTTAATACTAAGCTTAATAAGAAGAAAAGCTTTTAGGCTTATAAGATATGGAGGCTTATCTCTGGTTTTTTTTTACGACTTGATGTAGGGAAGATAGAAGTGGTCCTCCACCTCTGCAGACCGGTCCTTCGCAGTTTGATGATGGAAACAAGGGTTTCTTGATTGCCAGGAATTTGCCTATATTGACCATTCGCGACGAGATTGACCGTAGAGCCCGATCGTTCCAGGAGCTTCACCTTCGCACAAGATGGGTAGCGATTGGAAGCTCTTGATCTCAACTTTGCTCTGATACTACTGGTGTGCAGATCGGATGCTGTACGCCTGCGTAGTGAATGCTGGAAGGTCCCCAAGAATAACAAAACTCTACTTTTTGCACAAAATTCAATGTAAAAAGCATGAATGACATGAACAAGAGACCAATTGGGTGCAATCTCCCCCCATGCCTTGTGTGAGCGCTCCACAAAGCATGTATTTTATGTATTATTCATCTTCAAGCTCAAATAATATCCCAAATTACAAAATAGTAAGCTTTTAGCTTTTGAGTTTGCTTTAACACAAAATAGGAATAAAGCTAATGGGCGGTGCCCAAAGAGTCTGGCATGCCCAATACAATGCGCCCATGCGCATACAAAATAATAAATATCCAACGCCTCAATAAATAGGCGTGATAAAATATAGGCGTGGTGCCCATCAAAATATAATCAATAAATGGAATACTTGCTATCCTCCAATGCTTTCCTCCGCCACTGCTACTATCTCTACACATCAACTGAAGCATTTACAATCATTAGTAAAATAATACAATTAAACCGACAAAAGTGAATACCTAGCAGTCTTCAGCTACATAAATAAATCAAATGGTTAGAAATAAATCCTAACCTTAATTTATTACGAGTGCGCACTCTAAACTCATAAATGTTTATTAATTTAATATGCATTTTGCGGAATCACCCGCTATGGAATCACCCATGTACACACTAAATTAATGAAATTCCCGAAAAGGACAGGCGTCCCCATCAACTTCTCGCACAAAGAATCCACTTTGTGTATGAGCCCCGGTCATCAAAGTTTACGGAATCCACCATAAAACCTCACAGAATCCACTGTGAAATATGCCTCCTGGCATCAAGATAACACATCCAGCAAAAGCTTTAGTGAACTCATCCACAATAGGTCTAGCACCAACATTTTGAATAGTGACCTTGTTTACTGGTTGTAGGTCTTGTATGAATCTGAGTGTCCCATTCTTCTTAGGAATTATGCACCATCTGTTGGAATATGGAGATGAAGATGGTACTAGAATCCCCATCTTGATTTGCTCATTCAAAAGATCTACCAATTTGGGCAAGTGAGCCCTTGATATAGGAATAGACCATAGATTCCAAGGGACATGTGGAATGGTAAAAATAACCATAGGCATCACAACCCTAAGATCAAGGCATCCAATCTCATGTGGAAAAAAAGCAAAAGATTTTTCATGTTTGTATAAATAATATCTCTTCAAAACATCTTACCTATTCTAGAAGTAGAAGATCTCTGGTCCCAATCTTCATCTCTTTCAATGTCTCAGCCCAAAACTTATGTCTGATACCTGCAAGATCTCGCAAAGGAAGCTTCATTGCTACAACTTGTAGATTTCACCTCTTGATGAAAATACCCTGATAAACACAAATTTTGCTATGTATAAACAGCAACACCCAAATCTTTTTGTTGAAATATGTTAGCAAGGAATACATTTTGCTGAGAATCCTCAGCACCCAAATTCTTTTGAAGCATAAAATCAACAATGTTGCAATACATCGCCAGAGAATGGTCCTACAAGACATATGACAACTCTTGATTGTTAGCATTTAGCAATACCGAAAGTTCTTCCACGGTATGTTGAGCATGAAAGGCCATAATAGAGACCATCTATCCAGTCTTCTTTCTACAAAAAACCTGCAATCATCAATTATTTTTCTTTTCTTTTTACATACTGCCAAGCAGATCATTAGGAGAAATATGGACTCTCGTTTTTGCCCCTTAAGTAGTGAATAAAGAAATATGGGCCTAACCAATGAGAGAGCTAGGATTTCAGATTCATGTAACATGAATCTTCTAGCCATATCTTCGGCCATATCTTCCCTTAACAATAAAATAAGGGAAAATGTGGGGAATACAATGTTGACACTTGTTGGAAGTTTGTGACTCAAATTTCATTTTCTTATTTTTTTATGTTTGACTTTTCATTTCTCCCCTTTTCAGTTTCCCCCTCTTTCTTAGGCGGAGCACAAATTTATCATATCTCTTTCCCCACTTCTTCTTTTATGACAAAATCTTACAGCATCATTGTTACTTGCCCTATCTGTAACCATGTGAAATTTCATTTCCTCTACACAAACATAGATTGAGTTTCACTTCTTGTTATAAGTCAACTTCTTGTTCAACATCTCTGGGCTTCTTTGCGAAAAGAATTGCAGGTACAATGGTTTTTTTGAATTGCTCCATTTAAATTTCATTTCATTTGGAGAGAAAATTTGCAAATGATACACATGCTGATAGGTAACTTTTCTATCTTGTTATCATAGATGTCTTCACGGAGGAAAAACACCAGTAACATAATTGGAGTGGAGGTCTTCAATAGGAAAGATAGTGGTAGTCATTGGATTTGTGATAAGTACTATAAGTTGGATTGGCTTTTGATGCACCCAAGTACTCGAGGGAGTCTCAAGGTCAGGCGTAAGGATGTTGCAAACCTTAGCAAACATTGGAAAGGTAGAATTTTAGAGTTCAGAAAAGTGTTCGATGAAACAAGTATAGTAATAGAAGTGTTGATCCAACATATTTATACGCACAAACAAATATCTGTATACGATAAGAACTACATTGCAAATTATTAAAAAAAATAGTAAGTTTTTAAATTTTATCATTATTTATTCTTTTGCATCAAAGTTTTAAAAAAAATCTTTGCAGTATTCTAATTCAATCTTGTTTTACTGACACCTCTATATCCATCAACTTTGCATGAATGGTAGAATGTGGAATGTTTGAGCGACAAGATACATGTTTGGCATGAAGACATAGGTTCTTCGATCTATGATAATAAGTCAACTTGCTACTCAAAATATCTTTTTTTATAATTGATTGTATATAGTAGAAGGCCATAGATTGCAGCATGTCCCATTGCCGCCACTATCTAGTGGTGAATAGTTCATTGGTAGCTTGCATTTGTCAGGAGCATGTAAGTCCAATATAAAATCTGACATTAATAGTGCTATGAAACCCACCACAGGCTCCAAAGATGTACATCTTAGTTGGTTTATTCCATTTTTATTGTTGGCACATTTTTTTGGTTCATGTGATGTTCTTAAGAAAATAAAGATTACTTATCAATGCAAATGTCCATCTAATGAATGGATGAGTTAGCTATGGGGTGAGTCTTGGCAAGTCAAAAGAACACATTTTGATGAGATGATTGAATGGAGGGTCAACCAATCTGATCTCACATTCAGGTAAATATTTTTTACTACTTTGAATGCCTTGATTTAATTGACATAGGTCTTGCTTAGATGAATTTTTGTGTTATTTGTATTTACTTACCATTAGTTTTGTTTTTATTATAGGTATTTCATTGGTAGAGAAACTCTATGCATTTACTTTTGATATATAGATGGCGATTTTTGTGAGGGGAGTGGATCAGCTTGGATCAAGATACTCTAGATGAGACACATACAACTCTCATAGGTGTGGTTATCTTGTGGAATGGTCATAATCCTTTTGTGGTCAGTGTAGAGAGCCATTGGCCCATTTCATTTCTGAGACAAGAAATGCAATTAATGTCCAATGTGCCCCTTTGTAACTTCTATTTCAAGTTAGATAATAGAAAAGTCAGGATTCATAGTGAGTAATCCGTGACATGTAAACAATGTGCTTCTCCACATATCCTTGAGATAGTGGAATCCTTGTAATTTTTTTAAATAAAGAATGAATATAAACTTTTTGTAAACTTCTGAGTACTTTCAATTTAGATAATCTTTGGTTACTATGATCCAAGCGTGCAATAATACATATTGTAATTAGTCAAGCGTGCTAGTTAAAATCATAATCAAATTGGAGGCTGGACTTCTATAATCTATGAAATATTATCTTTGCATGATGATATATTGTAGCTAATCTCTTCTACCTATTTCTTAAAATTAAATATTAAATTGGATCCAAGGGATTTTGAAGGTCTTTTGGATTTCTTTTCTTAAAAATTTTCTATATTTTCTGTATTTGGACTTGAATATACTCAACGATCCAAGTATATTCGAGGATATAATTATGTAGAATGAATCATTTGTCTATATGAGCAATTTTAATGGTTACTTTAAAGTATTGAAATAAAGAAACTAAGGTAAGAGTTTTAATTTGAAACTGGCCAGAGCTAGAGTATTTCCAGAGGGAGCCTTAAGAGATCACATTTGATCCGAGAGTAGAGGCAGCACAAAGCTTAGCTCACCTTTTTCTTCTCTCTTCTCTCTCTCCTTCTCTTCTTCTCTCCTTCTCCTCCTCTTCCTCTTTTTCTTCTTTCTCTTCTTCTTCTCCTTCTCTCTTCTCACCTTCTTCTTCTCTCTTCTCTCTCTCTCCTTCTCTTCTTCTCTCCCTCTCCTCTTCCTCTTCTCTCTCTCCTTCTCTTCTTGTCTCCTTCTCCTCTCTCTCCTTCTCTTCTTCTCTCCTTCTCCTCCTCCCCTTCTCTCTCTCCTTCTCTCTTTTTCTTGCTCATGGGGGCCCGCAGCTGATTGGTGATTGAGGAGGGGGGGAGGTGGCTTTAGTCGGAAGTCCCAGGGGGGCACTGTTGATGCCAATCGGATGGGGAGGGGGGAGAAGTTACTATTGGGATCCCTAGGGGCTGCTGCTGCTGCCGTAGGGACGAGGTGACGAGTACGAAGGTGAGGGAGGGGGGGAGCACAGCTACCTGCCGTCGTCAGGGGGTGCTATGTGCAGGCAAGGGAGGGGGAGGAAACTCCTTTTATAGGAGGGGGAGGAGGTGGGCATGGCTACCACCCCTCCCACTTGGGGGGCTGCATGCCCCCCATTACTATCACATCACTCCCTCTCTCTCTCCCCCCGACGTGCTGTGCTATCGGCGGGGAGAGGGAGAGGGGTAAAAAAATTTCAAAAAAAATTGAGGATTTTGAAGGGGGGGTTCTCATGGGGAGGCGAAAGTACGGGGGTCACAGGGGGGAGATATTAAAGTATCCTAAATGTAATACGTAGTGCTTTATCCAGTTTGTGTGCAACATGTATTCATTCGAATGCATGTAATGATAACTCAAAGACATAAATAAAACAAACAACAAGCGAATAAACAAAAATAAGACGCACACAAATATTTTTATTCATATTTATAATATTTTACATGGGATCCATTACAATTAGGGTTTTACAAAATCTCTTTGGAAGCTACATTTCGTATATGTTTTGGTAGTACACCCCTATCATTGTTGATCTCCGCGAGGACTATCCTTCCATCACCGGAAGAACCTCACTATCTGCAAATCCCTATCGTCGGTGACACTAACTCTCCTTGCATGTACTACTACATAGACCAAGTCTCCGAACAAGTCGATGAGGTAAGCTTCGGCAGCTTCCTGTAGTGCAAGGAGGGCTTGGGCAGTCCAACAATCAAGTTTTTGCTAGCGTGTTCCATTTGGAAAGTGCCTCCTATTGTTCTTAATGAGTATTCCGTCCATAATCTCATGCACTAGCTTCTGGAATGGAGCCTTTGGTATCAGGAGGTGTGTGGTCTTCTAGTAATGGTGGATCTCATGAAGAGCCATTGTGCCTGGCTTCCATTGACGCTTGTGATGCTAGCATGGTGGTGGAGCTGGGGGAGGTAGCCTCTGCATAGGATTTCTAGGGGGTATCTCCGGGCCGCTTGCTTGGTGCATGCCATGTCTTCTAGGAGAGAAAACCCAAAACTCAAAAGTGAAATGTGTAAAATGAGGTGAAAATTTAAACTTATAGCAAAACTTTCAAAAAACCCTTACACTTGAATTAATGTATCCAGGCTTTGGGAAAATATGACTAGTGATCCGATTGACTTGAAATTTTACGTGTGGACTCCTCTAGGGTACATCAACTACAAAAAAAATAATTTGGCCTCATCAGAAGTCTCTAGGACACCTATCCGCCAGAGGCTAGCATTTGGGGCCCTAAATCCCTAGATTCAGGACCCCAGACACGTGAGCCTCTAGACAGGTGTCCCAAAGACTTATGATGTGGCCAATTTTTTAATATCCACAAGTTTTTATGATGCCCAGTATGTGGGTGAAGTCTCTCCAGATTTTGATTTATAAAATTGATAGTTCAATCATTTGTTTAAAATGCATTAACTAGATTATACTTCACTGATAATAGAAAAACTCAACACTGCACCAAGTGTGCACAATTGCATATTAAATGTGTTGTCAACTAAACTATGTGAAATATTGGTAACTTAAAATTTCACAAAAAATAAGTCATGGGTCAAATGGTATATTGCATATCAGATATAGTGTTACCAAATTGCTAAATATAGTAAAGATATAGTCCATGGACCCATGTACAAGTGATCACTAATGTGTGTGTAATTGCGTATTGAATTTATCCTTAATAAAACTACTTTCAAAATTAAAAACTTGAAAATACACATAATCAAATCATGGCAAAATAGAAGATTAAATATCGGATTTGGCATTATAAAACCATGAAATACATGGTAGATAGTGCATTGCACCAAGTACAACTAGAGCTAGGCAAAGTTTAGCTCCGTTTTGTAGACCACTGCTATCAAATACTTGAAGGTCTATTGGAAAGATAAACCAGAACTAATCTCCTTACAATCTACAACCAAACGTGAGCTAAAAACATAGATCCAATTACAAGGTAACTTCTCAAAGCATATTGTTGACATTAAGTTTAAATGCATCCCTGTTGTTGTGCATCCTACAAACAAGAACCATATCTATGGGCTTAATAGCAATACGTCGGGCATGAATGGCTAAAACTTGAGAATCACCCATTAGATCAATCAAGTAACTTTTAGCTATTTCTTGGAGAGCAAGCAAGGCTTGGCTTGACCATCACCCCACATTCCTTGCTCGGTTCCTTGAAAAGAACTTGTGATGATGCCCTAATTGCAGATCTTGCAGTATTTCTCGCACCAACCTAGATAATGGTGCCTTAGGAATAATCAAGTTGGCACTCTTCTAGAATTTCCTTATCTCACATAGGGTAGATGTGCTTGGTCTCCATCTTCACTTCTTATGTGTTGGAGGACATGTATTACGAGCTGGAGCAGTAGTGGGAGATGGAGTAACTAGAGCACGTGGACCACCATTTCTAGACAATGGAAAACCATCATTATTGACCACACTAGGGCCACCATTGTCGGCCACCAAGGGACCTTTGTCACTCATAGTACACTCTCTAGATTTGGAAGAGTGTTGAGCTCTTGATAGGAAGCTTGGAATGTGCCTTCTTGATAGGAAGCTTAGAATGTGCCATGGTTGTGATAATGAAGGATAGAAAGGTGAAGGGTAGAGTGAAGAGTAATGGAAAAAAAATGAAAGGAGAGACTTGACTTAAGTACGAAACTTTTAAACTTACTGAGGTGTAAATAACTTTTAAAATTAAAAAACATAGTTTGAAATCGACTTTGAAAAACATAGTGATAAACCTTTGAAATTTTAAACAAATTTTGTAAGACATCTCATATTAAAGATAGAAGTATTGATGTGTCATATCATGGGTACCTGTGCTCTCTCGTGGACTCTAAATGCATCAAAAGTATTATCTTTATCTAGGTCTCCATTTCTTGCCATCTCTCTCTTGGGTTGCCAACCATTCTGCGTGGCGTTGTCTAGCTCTGTTGTTTTCATATCTTGCTTTTCTCACTTCATATATTTTCCTAGTTATAAATTCTGCTTGAGAGGTTTTGGACTTCTTTTCTTTTTCCTCGTATTGTATCTCATCTCTTATGATACCATTGTAATAATTGCCTCATGGTATTGGAATCATTGATGCCACCTCCATGAATAGTTGTCTTTTGAAAAGCACAGTGAGCTTGCCAATGTGATTGTTCCATGCCTTGAGTTGACCATACTACCAAACCTCCTTGATTTGTAAAGTATGTACCATGTGCTTAAAGTATATGCTCCACAAGAAGAGATTTTAGAAACACAAACTAATTTGAAATGATGATATTTTTTTATAATTGTGACAATACTGACCATGTAGTGTGTTATATTGTTTGTAGTCCATGCCTCCACCATGGACTTATGAAATTTAGCAATTGTCTCTTTAAATGTATTTCCATCACTATCCCTAAACCTCAACTTTTGTAAGAGAGCTACCAATCTATCTAGGTGTATCCACACTTTTGCCTTTGCAATCCTCATTCATCCTCCATTGCTTCAATCGAGAGCAGCAAGGTGCAACTTTTTTCATGCTTCATACTTCTCTAGTTGTTTTACGAGTATATTACCTTCCTCATCTCGAGGTGGAGATATAAACTTCCTAGCCTTGGGTCCACCAAAGAATGGTTTACAAGGGATATTTCCACTCTTTCCCTATTTTTTCTCGTCCTTTTTTATTTCTACTTAGCCCCTGTAAAATCCAACTTCAGAGAGGACTTGTTCTACCTTTTTGCATGTAGCATCAACTTCTGACACAGGCTGCATCTTGTATGCAAAGCATATATATTCATATACTAGCTTCTCAGTTATTCTAACCAAACAATGTAATGTGCAAAAGTGAACCCTTGTTAGTGGTATTTCCAAAATAGGGTGCCAGTTTGGATCCATTGGAACTAGCATTCCATTTCTCATGACTTTTTGATCATGTGTTGGAGCACCGTGTTGTCCTTCCTTGGCAATCCCTTCTTTCTTTTCATCTTTCACTTTCTTCCTAGTTTGCATGCAGTATATGCACGAAAATTTCGCATTCGCTGCATTTGATAAACCAAACATACACTTCAATGTTTTTAAATCACTTGCAAGATGCCATTCAACTTGATAGTCCCCAAACCCCTCGATGTGTAAAATTGCTCCATTATTTTACTGTTGAATAACACTGGGTATATTAGTGAGGTTAAAAAAACCTTTAAGTACTTCATGGTCCTCCTTTGGTACTTCAATTGCTACAAGCCACCATATTTCATTCTCTGACTATACACCGAAGTATAAAGGGTGGTTTTCATGGATGTTGGGATCCAATGCTCGATTCATAAGTGTTATACTCAAATGTTCATGTTTTTGCCCCTTAATAATCTCACTCTCATCAAGTTTGAGGACAAAGTTAAGCTTGCCTCTACATTCTTCCATAGACATATTGTAGAACTTGACCATAGCAATCTGAACCCTACATATATCCAATACGAAGTTGTTGGATGCATTCAATACAAATGCAACTTCTTTGGAACCATACTTCAATATATGTGTATTTTCCATATGCATTGGCTCACCAATTAGTTCTAAAACTTTCTCATTTATTTGTTTTTTAGCCTTCTTCACGTGAAATGGTTTTGGAAAGGCATTACTCGTTTAGTTTTGAAGACTTGCTTAAATCCTATATCCAATTGTTGATAGAGCATACTTGTAACGTTTCCAAATAAAAAACACACATTCTGCATACGAATTTCCTCTTAGGAGGCTAAAAGGTTAGAATAAAGGCAAGTTTTTAAAAAATTAATTATCCCCCTCTCCTCCAGCCGACTGTCGTGCTGGAGAAGAAGGGAATAGCAAGGGGTGAGCAAGCTCCTTGCTGGAGCTTGCTGAAGGTAGAGAGCATGCGAGATGCAATGTAGGGGAGGGAGAATCCCCTCCCCTCACCTATTTAATCTGTGACAGTGTTGAGTGTGGAAATGATTGGTTTTTGGGCTATTTTTTTGTTGTTTTTGTTGCTGAATGGTTGTTTTTGGTGGTTAATTGTTTGAGTTTGAAGATGTTTTGAAGTGTTTGGAGTGGTTTGAGTATGTTTGAAAGGGTTTATGTTGGTTTTTGATGAAATATGTTGTTCTGAAGAGTTCTGTAATTCTCTCTGTATGGTTCTGTAAGGCCTGATTTTCTTCTGTTTTGTTCTGTTTTTGTTGCCGTGTCTCCGCAGCACAAAGGAGCGGGAAATGGAAAAAGGGAAATAGAAAAAAAGGCGCAGGATAAAAGCAGAAAAAGGTGCCTTGACCGGTGGCCAATCCCTGAAAAATTCAAATGCTCGACATCTTCCTCAGAAAGCTTCAATGTCGGGCCAAGGCAACGAAAGAGAAAAAGACGCACCATTAAAATGCGGAAGCGCCCTCGAATCTATGTAAAAGAGTGCCAGGCTCGCTCCTGTGCAAAGTGTATGCATTACTTGGGAATATGATAAATTAGAATGGTGGGAAATGGAAAAAAAGGGCCTAGGCTACGGCCAGCCATGTAAAAGAGGGAAAAGGGGATGACCGCCCAAAAAGGATTTAGGGTTTTGTATATACAGTTGAAAAGTGAATGAGAGGCCCATTCTTTGGTGTGTGGCAAAAGGAGTCTTCTTCTTCCTCTCTTTTTCTCTCCTTGTTTGTGTGTGCTCTTGAGAGAGGGAGTGTGAGAGCGTGAGGAAGTGAGTACGTGTGAGAGTGAGGGATTAAGAGGGTGAAGCTCTTCACCATCTCCTCTTCTCTTCTTCTCTTCTCTTCTCTTCTCTTCTCTTCTCTTGCGTGCGCGGCTATGGAGGATGGAGCTTAGAGATGGAGGAGGCTTGAGGATGCTTGAGCTAGCATCAAGAATCGTGGAGCTACAGGAGTGCAAGAGAGAGGAGGGTATTCGATCGGGCACCAAGGTAAGCTCACTACACTCGTAGGATCGACGACGCGTCGGCTAGGTGAGAGATAGCCATTAGAGCTCGCTTGGAACGCTTGAAACAATAAGCGGTCCGTGGGTCTTGGCAGTTGAGCGTGAGCTCCCACATTTTGGTTCCGTTGCCGAGACCAACGGGTTCAAGCTTGAGCACTTGCGCACCTCACATCAAGCATTGAAGTAGGGTACTCATCCTCGAAGTGGAGCTTGAGATAGGTAGGAAGTTGGGTGTTTTTAATCTTCAAAACAAGTAAGTATTTTGGGATATTTTGGTTGGTTGATGATTGGAAAGCATGGAGGATATATTTCAGTTTTTTGCCTTCGATTTTTGTTGCATTTAGCGTAGGTTAGAGTTAGGAAATCAAACCGGAAAAGGATAGGTTTTACTGTTTCAAAACAGAGCAAAACAGGGAAAAAATCGTGCAAAATGCGCAAAATGCTCACTAATGAGGTCTAAGATCAACAAGAGAGTGATTGGGGGTATCAACGCCACACTTGGGAAGGCATATAAGAGCCAGGAGGCCAAAAGAGAGCTCATTTGTGCCATTTCAGTGAGAGAGAGAGAGAGAGAGAGAGAGAGCTAGAGAGCCCCAGCCCGTGTGATTCGATCACATCACTTACGCACTCACCGACTCGTTCAGGTATATGAATCCCTTCCTTTATCCCCCTAGATAGGATCTGGAGGGTTGTGCTTAGTATGATTGCATAAATCCCAAGAATTGATCGAAATCAACATCGCGCTGTTTCCGTCGCGCCGCATTCGGCCCGTCCGAGTGGTCGCTTCTGGGCCGAGTCCCAGAATCGGCCCTCAGTCCTTTTACCATTCAGCCACTCGGCCCAAAACCCTAGTCGGCCCTTGGACCGTTCAAGTCAAACTATCCGAGTCAACCCACTCAAACCATCCGAGCCAGAACTTTTTGCTACGTGGCACATTCGGCCCTGTGCCATGCGGCCCATCCGAACGACCTGTCCGAGCCCCAAATTCAAAACTCGACCACACCCGGGATTCGGCCCTCGGCCAACTGCGGTTCAGCCCGTCCGAATTATCCTGTCCGAACCTAACATTCAGCCCGTCCGAATAGAAATCGTTCGAGTCAGATCTGGAGATTCGGCCCTTGACCCTATGCCATTCGGCCCATCCGAGTCGGACCCTGCAATTCGGACCAGTTGGTCCGAGTGCAACTTTTTGTCAAATCTGTCAGAAATATTTACCTGACCCGGCAAATACGCGTTAGCGCAACTTGTCGAAACCCTTCGGGCGCTCAGAACTTGATTCTGGCACACATGATAAGAGAGATTGTAGTACATACCCACTTAGCGGTTAACAGTAGACAGTTGAGGGACCCAAGGACTCGGATGCGAGCCGCTGAACCGTAAAACCTGATCGACACAAAGCAAACAAGGCAACGTATAAGGAAACCCTAAACCCCGACTAAATGGCCAGAAAATGGACGTGGAAGCCTATCGGGACTAAAATGAGTGAGAGTGAGTAGGAGGCCGGGGAATTGCTTGCGGCACTCACATTGCATTTCCGCACTTGAAGTACACTTAAGAAAGCTAAAAGCCTGATGAGGCACAAGTGCACGAGGAACAACACACTCACTGAGTGACCATAAATTGAGGTTTGTATTCAATAATCAAAGGAACTCACTCAGATAAATCGCTCAAGGAACCCACTAATAGGAGAGGACCCAAGACATAGACAAACACGCGAAGCGCAGGGTAGAACCAAGCAAGGAGCGCCAACGACGAGGATCCATCATGACTATTCAACCTAATCGACAGCACAGCGGGGTATAAGAATTAGACCATGACGGAAGAAAGCTCAGACCATCGGTCTAATGAGGAGCTTGATTTGAGTGTATTCCCAGATGCTATACAGCAGATGGTGAGTAGTTATGACGTGCACGCCCGCTACAAGCACTGCGCGGCAGGATAGCAGATGCAATCATTGCAGACCTAGAGGAGGAGAGAAGGCTAGCTCGCAAGGCATTGTAGGGCATAGCTGATTATAATAGGGATCAACAGGCTAGGAGCCAAAGGCAAAGCATGGAGCTGCATGAGGTACAATGAGTGCTGAACTTGGCTGGCCGAAATCAAACAGACCATGAGAGGGCGTTAGAGGGAGACTTGACACTAAGCGAGCTCCTCATGAAACGGCTGCTTGATAACACCGTAGTAGAGCAGAGAGCCACCGCATTAGCGACGTCTCTGCTTGCAGGATTAGGGAAAACCAGGGCTCAAAGAGCCAGGCCAAAATACCGATTGTTGCCAAGCAACTCGACAAGTACCAATCGCATGACGATCCGTATAGCTTTGTTGAGCAGTTTGAGCAAGTCTGCGAAGCCAACAGCCTCAACGACCAGACTCAACATTCGCAAGCATTTGGGCTTTGCTTAGGCGACAAGGGTAGGACGTGGTATACAAGCCTAGATGTTGTGGAATGAGCCAACTTCAATAATCTCAAGGATCTTTTCGTCAAGAGGTTCGCCAAGCCCGGATACTCCGATAACCTGCTAGTTCGCTTGATGAATGTCAAGTAGAAAGAAAAGGAGGACATCTACGACTACGTGACCCATGTGAGAAGTCTCTTTAAGAGAATCCCTCTAGGTGAGCGAGCGACTGACAGAGCAGTCTCAACTGTATTCATCAGCGGAATTAGAGACGAGGAGTTATACAAGGCATTGGCAGGCAATTCAAGCTTGTAGCGAGACGTGGTGGCTAGAGTTTTTGAGGAAGCCATCAGGGTCAATGACCAGCTGAAAGAGTGGAGCTCTAGGAGCTCAAATCTAGAAGAGAACAACCCGCAAAGCTTAGAGAGCATGTCAGCCTCTAGTGAGCGATCAAACCCATCATCCCAAGATAAGGGGAAGGTCACCGAGATGGACCAAGGCTTGGCTGAGGTCAAGATGGAATTAGCCAAGATACAAGACATGTTGAGATGACCAACATGCCCGCACATCCAGTGCATGTACTATGGCGGAAACCACTTGTCGGCCGAGTGTCAAGACCCTAGGTCAAGACCTTGCACTAACTGCGGTAGGTTCGGTCACGATATTGCACATTGCAGACTACCACAAGGACTTCCATACTCGCAACCCTACAGCCAGCCTTGCCTAGCGAACAGGCAGTAGCCATTCTTCGGAAGGGGAGCCCCATTGGCTCTACCCGCGCCTAACGATATGAAGCCAGCTGTCCCTAAAATGGACATAGATCCTACAGGCATCCCTAGACCACCTGGTCCTTATGTGACCCACCAACCGAGTGACGCTCCAGTACACTACGTGGAGGAGCGGAATGAGGAAGAGACCTACATATACCCTTATGTCTCGCATGACGATGAGGGTAATGCAATCCTCATGGATTATCAACCCGTGCCGGTGATGGCATTAGGACGGGGATGAGGTTGAGGCCTAGGAGGGCAGCCATAGGATCTAGTCACTTGTTGGACTTGCGGACACCCCGGTCATGTCTCATCACGCTGCCCTGAAAAAGAGTAGCAAAACAGGGACAAGGTTGACCAAAGGTGCGCAGAGTGCGGAATCACCCACCTTTTCATTGACTGCCCAAAGTGGAAGCCGTCCTCTAGCTCAGCGAATTGCCATCCATCCCATTGGGGATGTTTGGTATCGAAAACCCCGACGGGGAGGCCATACCAATCCCCTTGCGAGTTATGACCCGAGCCCAAATGAAGTAGGCCGGCATCTCTCTGCCAGGGCCTAGCAATCTTGACGCAACCTCAATAGGAAAGAAAAGCCGCAGGTGGAAAAAGAAGAGATCGGAAGCTAAGGTCGCATTAAAGGCCGAGAGTGCTACAACTTTACCTACTGGGAAGAAAGTCTCAAAAGCGGAGGCAGAGACTTCAGCCCCTAAGACAACCGAAAAGGAAAGCACTAAGATGGGGGAACACTCGCATCCAAAGTGACAATTAGAGGCCATAGAAAAGGTGAAGGAATGGGTGAGAGAGGCTCAACAGCATCTCAAAGATGTTGAACCCATCATAGAGGACGAAATCAATGATCTCTCCAGCATAAACACGCCAATGTCACCGCCTCAACCTAAGTAGGCCGAAGCCATTGTGCCACAAGCAGTGCCGCTGAGACCAAGCCTAAATGCAACAGAGCCGCAGATCAACTGTGGCCAGTGGCCCGGACAGTCTAGGCTAAAAGAAGGATGAGTAGCTAATGACCTATTGACTATGCTAGTGACCATGCATGTAACACTTAGCCTGGGGGATCTGCTTAAGCAGCACCCTACCCTATGGCAAGACCTTAAGCAGTGGGTCGAGGGATCGCAAGAGCAGGCCATGGCAGACCCTTGAGACCAGGATGCAGAAACACAATTGCCAAGCCTGACGCTGCACTCCGTGCCTAAATCTTTGCACGTCAACACCTTTTGGGAAGGCTTTGAGATGGACGCAGTCCTGCCGGTCCTAGCCCTGGGTGACACAACAAGAAAGGGAATGGTAGACACGGGAGCTGGGGTTAGTGTGCTTAGCCATGCAGTGCTGCAGACTTGGGAAAACCCGCATGTCGAAGCTGCTCGGTTTAATGTCACGCTAGCAAACGGGATGAGAGTGAAGCCATTCGGGGTCCTCAAGAATTGGCCAGTGAAGATCGCAGGTGTCCAATTCTCTATCGACTTTATAGTCATGAAGGGAGTGGACTACGATGTCCTATTAGGCCGGCCCTGGATGCGCAATGCTAGAGTCATCGAAGATTGGGGTAATGGCTTGATCTTCCTTGGCAATAGAACTGACGCCGTAAGAATAGAGATGGACACTTGGAAGACCTCACCAGTCAACCTAGACGCCATCTCTGCTATGCTCAAAGGGAACACTCAGGTCAGGGAGCCCTATGGGTCCTTGACCAACTATATCCCATGCCCAGAGGATGAGCGGAATTGGATGCACGTTCTTGCTACAATTAACCTACCATTCTCAGACCATGAGGCGTATGACCAGGCCATCAAAATGGTCGGCAAGACAAACGAAGCACTCTCTACACCAATCTGCATGATGGCAGCAAGTCTCCATGGAAGGCCTAAGCCTGTTACCTTCCAAGTGCCATCCAACAAAAGAGAACTCCAGGGGGTACTGGAATACCTAACGGACCAGCTAGCTGGCAACCTAGCTGCCAACTTCAAACCACTCCAGGACCTCTTAGAGGATTCCAAGTGGCAATGGACCAGGAAGCCGAGCTGAACCTCATGTATAACTCGGCCCTGGTTCCTGACCAAGGACACGGGGCATACCAAGCCCTAGGAGACGATGAGCAGTCGAATGAAAAAGATTCCTGCGATGAATACGAAGACTGCCAATCCTTCAGTGATGAGAGCGAGGGTGAAGTGGATACCATAGAGTACGACACTGAAGGACGAGAAATTGAGCAGATACGAGCAAACGCCAAGCTGCAGAAAAGGCAGGCCCTTAGATTGGAGCAAGAGTCATGCATATGAAATGTGATCGTGCGTGGTTGGAATGTGTAGGGGCCATAGACCTTGAGCAAGTAGGCCTAGCCCAATCAGGAACAACATCAATACTTAGAACCAAATCGCCATCCGAATTGCAGCCACCAGGGGAGACCACCTCTTCTAGCGAAGATGGAGGGTTTGACTCTGAATTAGAGGTTACTTCAGATAGCGACCCAGATATCCCTAGGCTGCCCATGACAAGACGCACCAAGGGGGACTTACCCGTCCACCTGAGGCGCAGACGGTCAAGGCAGGATGGGGCAAAGCACCCCAAGGATGCACGATCAGAAGAACAACAAAAGCCGTAGGACCTCCCTAAATGCTTCACCAAATTCAAAAAAGGGGATAGGGTAGTGGTTCTGCTAGGTGCCAAGCATCAAGGGCAGACAAGTGAACCAATCGAAGGACTAGCCAAGGTCAAGGAGATAAACCTAGCCCTGAAAAGGGAGATACCCTGAGCAGTGTTCATTGCCGATGACTTGACGGGTGAAGAAGAATTGAGTCTTGTCGCTCTCTTGCGGGAGTACATAGACGTATTTTCCTAGTCCTTAGAAGAGCTACGGGGGGTAGATCCGAGTGTTGTGACTCACAACATACCCATGACGTTGGACGCAATGCCGATCAAGTAGCGATCGTACCCCATGAATCCAAAACACGCTCATGCTGTCAAAGAAGAAATTGACAAGCTGATGAGAGCTGGATTCATTTATGAAATTGAGCACATAGACTGGGTGTCACCCATAGTCATTGTGATGAAGAAGAATGGCAAATTCAAGTGTGCGTCAATTACAAGAAGGTGAACACTGCTACAAAGAGAGACAACTATCCCTTGCCGTACACCGACGAGCATATGCTTGAGAGGCTGGCAGGTAAGGAAGCCTACAACTTTCTGGATGCCTTCTCAGGGTACAACCAGGTGCAAGTGCATCCTGCAGACAGGCACAAGACCGCCTTTGTGATGGGACCTAAAACGGGCGTGCATTGGCTCATACACTAGTCGGACCTCTATCATGCGCTCAACAACCCCATGGCCTCGCGGCCAGGAGCGTGGATGACACATACATCATCTTTCTAAACATCTTGCGTTTGTATCACGTCTCTTGTCCAACTCTAACCCAATTAACACTCCTCAGAGGGAGTCCTAGCACATTGCCAAATAGCATGAAGTACAAACATAAGAGGTCCTCCCACGGGTGATTGCTGCTACCTCACTGCGACTCTCCTACACCTTGGGGATTGGCCCCTTGATGCGTCGCTAAACATATATAACACAACATCGCACATAATTCTCTCAAGGTACCAACTAATCGTATCCAGGAATGTACCATACCTCACATTCCTTTCCCCTTAGACCCAATGCCTAGCCTATAGCTCGGACAACCTTACCCACTCAACGTTGGTCATGTTCCTCTAGAAAGCAATTGCCATGCATCCAGGAGGTATTATCTGATACCTTTTATCATTTCTTTATGATTTATGCAAATTGTGCATGTCCACGTGCTCAAGCAATTAAAAATCAGCATTTGTGTTTAGTGCAAAAGCATTCTTTCAATGACTTTGACTATCGCTCGTATGTGGCGTTGCATGAACCTAGCACCGAGGAGATCTCGTGCTATTAGATTCTTAATTTTTAATTATCGACCAACCTAAATGGTATGCATAAAAACCAGCAAGCTTTTCATCATTTCATTCAGCATTTAAACACCTTTTATACACTCTATCCCCTCACCCATTTAGGTTGTGCATTATTGATCGCTTTAGGGTTTATTTTTCATATTTTTATTGTATGAAAAGCCATAAAAACTCACTAAAACATAAAGGTAGGGCTGAACTGAGGCTAAACCTCATATTTCAGACCCCCCCATACATCCACAAACATGGTTCTTATTTTTCCTTAATTTTCGGCACTCAAAATCTATTTTTCCCTTATTTTTCTCCATTTTCCCTATTTTTTGTATTTTTCTGCAATAGTAAATAACTAAAAATACAAAGTGAGTTGTGGGCTGTGGCCCTTAGGTTCATTTGTAGCAAAATCACAAATTTAGTTGGTGTGTCTTATTATATTTTCTATTTATATCTCAACAACACCCAATTTTCCCATATTTCGCATGTTTTACGGGTTTTACACTATTAATTTCATCCACAACACTTATGATTTCCTGATTTTCTAAGCATAAACAGTTGGAGGACATTGCAAACAACATTATAATGCATAATCATGCCATGGGAACAAATATTCATGAAGCAAATTGCATAAAACATCAATTTCCATTGTAAAAATGAGATTACCGTTCTTTGCGGGTTGCGGGTTTTTATTTGTCATAACTTGGGACTGATTTCAAGCCACCATTAATGCTCATGATAGTCCAAAATTAGCAATCTTCCTCCCTCTTGAACCATAGAGCAATCCAGTCTTCATTGGACAAGCATCCATCATCCATTCTTCTTCTTTTTCTTCACCACATGAATCTGCCTTTAGGGGAGAGAGAGAGGGAGGAGAGAGAAAGAATGAAATTAGAACTCTTCATAGAGATCACCATTGGAGGAGCGAAGTCCGGTGATAAGACCAACGTCCAGGGGGGAATGATGGGCAATCATCAATTGGCATGGTTGTTTGCAGCAGGCATCCTCCATCTCCCAAGATCATGGCGCAAAAATCGGCGCCTGTTTCTCACGCCTTCTTCTTCCCCATCACGTTTTTTTTCATCCATATTTTATATGGCATAGAATGTGGGCCCCAAAGGTCACTTGTCCACTTGACCAAAGTTTTGTCCACCTCTTCAAATCTTGCCCATTTCTTGGCCATTTCCCCGTCCGGACTCCGAATTGAGCTTTGAAAAATCCTGGGCATCCGGCTTGGCATCCTGCATTGGCCAGTAACTCTTGTCAACCCGCACGACAGTCTGAAAAATTATGAAAAATCACCAAGTGTCGCTCGAGCGCCTTCAAAGCACTTTGACGCTTAAAATCATCCTAGATCGAGCCGCCGCCTTCGACGTTGAATATTTTTCCCTTGATATTCATAATTTTTAGCTATTTTTAAGCACTTCTCAGTACCAAAATTCCACTCTCACTTTGCCACTAAGTGGGGTGTTTTTGCGTACATAGTCATGTCCTTCGGGTTGACCAATGCCCCTGCCACTTTCCAACGCCTCATGTGCACCATCTTTAAAGACATGCTTCGCAAGGAGTTAGAGGTCTTTGTCGATGATCTGTGTGTCCATTCGACTTGGATCGAACACTTAGTTTTCAATTCTTCGTATGTCCGTTGGCATGCTTCGGTCCACTCAAAGACAATCAGTAGCTTGTACAATGGCCTGGCGATCAGCACGTAGTTCAGCACAAACCGCCGATAGTATCCTGTGTGACCTAAGAAGCATTGAACTCCCTTGTAATTAAGTGGGGGTGGAAGGTCAAAAATAACTCTAATCTTCGAGAAGTCAGTGGCAATGCCGTTCTTCGACACCACGTGTCCTAAGATGCATCCGTGTTTCATCCAAAACTGACACTTCAAGGGGTTCAAGGAGAGACGATATAAGCGGCATCGTTCAAAGACTGCTTGGAGCAAAACCACCTGCTTTACCATCCAATGTCAATCAAAACCCCAAGCCTATTCCACAGCCAAATCCTAATGTACCTAGACTTCCTGCCATTGCAAACAATGTAACCAAAGCCAAGCCTATAGTATGCTATAAATGCCACCAGCCTAGACATCTAGCAGCAAATTGCCATTCAAAGAAGCCATCTGCTCATATCAACTACCTTGGAGCAATGGAAGATGAAGAACATGAAGATATGCCTGATTTCACGAAAGATGAGGACGACACTACTACTCCTTCAGATACTTTACCAGGTATGCCAACTCCACATTCTTTATTGACTATGAAATGTTTGGTGCATGGAAAGGAAAAGATTATTTTGCATGATGACGGTAGCACTCATGATTTTATTTTAGCAAAGCTAGTAAAAGAATTGAAGTTACAGACTGTACCTACGCATTATCGCATCAAAGCAGCATTCTTAAGCACTAGGTATAACGGTACACAAGAAGTGCATGACTTAGAGATTCAAATTGGTCAATACATTGAAAGAATACATTTTCTAGTTGTTTAATTACAGTCGAGTGACATTATTTTAGGTATGCCTTGCCGTCATCAGCATAACCCAGATATAGATTATTCCACACATTCAATTAATATTAAATTTCAAGGAAAACATATTACATTGTATGGTATGCATGCATCTAATGTTTTTCCACTGCTTTAGCATACTCAAGCTAAACGTGCATTACGCAAGAGTAGTAAATCCTATCTCATTTGGGTGAATGAACTGCATGCACCCTAGGCATAAAGAATTTCTTGCACATTTTAAAGACTGTTTTGCCGAAGATCTACCACCTCGTTTACCTCCTTCACGTCCAGAAGACCATAAGATAGATTTGATTCCTAGTACACAACCACCTTGTAAAGCACCATATAGGCATAACCAAATAGAGCAAAAAGAAATTTAGAGTCAAGTTGAGGAATTACTAAATAGAGGATTGATTAGACCTAGTAGTTCTCCATTTGGTGCACCTGTTCTGTTAGTAAAGAAAAAGAATAATACTTATCGTATGTGCATTGACTATCGAGCTTTAAATAAGATCACTGTAAAGAATAGGTATCCAATTCCTAGAGTCGATGACCTCATGGATAAACTGCAAGGATCTGCTATATTTAGTAAAATAGACCTTAAATTTGGTTATCATCAGGTGAGACTAGATAAGTCAGACATATTCAAGACTGCATTTAGGACTGATGCCAGGAGGTATATTCCACGGTGGATTCCATGCCACAGTGGATTCCGTGAGGTTTTACGGTGGATTTCGTAAACTTAGATGACCGGGGCTCATACACAAAGAGGATTATTTGTGCGAGAAGTTGATGGGAACGCCTGTCCTTTTCGGGCGTTTCATTAATTTAGTGTGTACATGGGTGATTCCATAGCGGGTGATTCCGCAAAATGCATATTAAATTAATAAACGTTTATGAGTTTAGAGTGCGCACTCGTAATAAATTAAGGTTAGGATTTATTTCTAACCAGTTGATTTATTTATGTAGCTGAAGACTGCTAGGTATTCACTTTTGTCGGTTTAATTGTATTATTTTACTAACGATTGTGAATGCTTCAGTTGATGTGTAGAGATAGCAGCAGTGGCGGAGGAAAGCATTGGAGTCTAGCGAGTATTCGACCTTTGGATTATATTTTGATAGGCGCCACGCTTATATTTTGTTATGTCTATTGAGGCATTGATTATTGATTATTATTTTGTATGCGCCTATGCGCACGGATATGTTATTTCTATTTGGGACATTGTGTTGGGCGTGCCAGATTCCATGGGCACCGTCCATTAGCTTTATTTCCTATTTTTGTAGAAAGCAAACTCAAAAGCTAAAAGCTTGTCATATTTTTGTAAATTGGGCTATTATTGAGCATGAAGATGGAAATATACATAAAATACATGCTTTGTGAAGCGCTCACACAAGGCATGGGGGGAGATTGAACCCAATTGGTCTCTTGCTTCTTGTCGTTCATGCTTTTACATTGTTTTTTGTGCAAAAAGGTAGAGTTCATTGTTCTTGGGGACCTTCCGGGATTCACTACGTGAGCATACTGCGACCGATCTGCGCACCAGTGGTATCAGAGCGGAGCTGAGATCAAGAGCTTCCAATCGGTACCCATCTCGGGCGAAGGCGGAGCTCCTGGAACGATCGGGCTCTACATTCAATCTCGTCGTGAACCGTCGATACATGCAGACTTCTAGCAATCAAGAACCCCTGTTTCTACTCTTAGATCGTGAAGGACCAGGCTGTACAGGCAGAGGACCACGCATTCATCTCCTTCATCAAGTCTTCAAAAACCAGTAAGCAAACTCATAAACCAACTTTTTCAAAGCTTAATTGTTAAGCTTATAAGCTTTAAAAGAAGCTTGAAGCTTCAAATTTCTCGCCGTGGTACAAGAGGAGGTCTTCGCGTTTTTCGCGCCGTGCTGAAAACGGCTCCCCCCCACGAAATCAGACGATTGAGTTAGATTAAGCTTCTCAAGCTTAATCCTTAAGTCAAAGCTAAACTACTCAAGTCAAGTCAGACAAGACAATCAAGTTCATAAACTTCAGGTCCTGCACCTCCGAAGTCAAGTCCTGCAAGTCGACTGGAATCAAGTCTTGCAAGTTCATCAAGTCGGCCTAAGTTCTGCAAGTTTGCAACTCTGCAAGTCGGCTAAGTCTGCAACTCTGCAAGTCAGACTAGTCAACTGGAGTCAGAACTGACTAGTGCTCAAAACTCCTAGAAGGGCTGTTCCTGCGCAGAAACTCTGAACTGCAAAGTTGTTCGTGGCAAAGTATTCTACCTATCTACAGGTTCGCTGAAGTATTTTCAGCAAAGGAAGAAGGAAATATCGTAGATTTTCTAAAACTTGAGAAAGAAATACCCAAAAAACACATAGCCTTGTAACCCCGAATTTGAGCTAAGCTCATCCCGCTAACCTGATTTTGAGTGAGAAAGGTTTATTGAGTTTTACAGGATGACGACCCCACATATGGATGATCCTATGGCTGAAGACGACCTACCTGAGCCTACCATGGAACAAAAGCTGGATCTAATCATGATGCAATTGGAAGAGGAACGAAGGGCTAGGCAAGCATTGCAAGCGCAATTGACAAAATTACAAAGAGCGTCTACCAACAAAGAAGAACCTCAAGCTGAAGATTTGATTCGACGTACCATCGACGCCACTCTTGAAGCTCAAACCATTTGCAAGGAATCAAAGATAAGTAAATGAAGTTTCAAATTTCGCACTTTCAATGGCATACGAGAAGAAAAGACTGTTTTATCATTCATTAGCCAGTTTGATGACTATTTCCATGAGGAAACCTATCCAGAAAAAGATAAAATCAAGTGTGTTACTAATCATTTGGTAGACAGAGCATCACTTTGGTGGACTGTAGTACGCAAGAGCATAGAATGTCTTGCTACTTGGGAAGATTTCAAGAAGAAGTTCATGCAGAATTTCCTTCCACCGCAATTTCATGAGAAGGCTATCAAGCAATGGGATCTACTTCAACAACGAGATCGTGAGCCTATTCCTCAGTATACAGAGCGTTTTTGGTATGCACTCCTACAGCTACGCATGCTTGAAGATGTACCAGAGACGACACATAAGCAGAAGTATATGTCTAGACTTCTTGGACATTACTACGCTGAAGTGAACATGTTCAAGCCTGCTACCCTTGAAGATGCCATCTCACTAGCTCACGACACTGAAGATAAGTTACGCGGTAGAGACAGATGACCACAGCAATTCCAAGCCAATGGTAATTATGGATCTAAATAATTTAATTCCAATTTTAGAAGGTTTAATCCAGGTCGTTTCTCTTCACCATCTTTCCGCAAGAATTGGGCTAAACCACCTACATTACCATCCAATATCAATCCAAATCCTAAGCCTATTCCACAAGCAAATCCAAATGTACCCAGACTTCCAGCCATTGCAAATAATGTAACCAAAGCCAAGCCAATAGTATGCTATAAATGTCACCAGCCGGGACATCTCGCAGCAAATTGTCATTCAAAGAAGCCACCAGCACATATCAACTATATTGGAGCCATGGACAAAGACGAGCATGAGGATATGCCTGATTTCACTGAAGATGAGGATGATACTACTACTACTTCTGACACTTTACCAGGTATGCCTACTCCACATTCATTATTGACTATGAAATGTTTGGTGCATGGAAAGGAAAAGACTATCTTGCATGATGACGGTAGTACTCATGACTTTATTTCAGTAAAATTGGTAAAGGAATTGAAATTACAGACTGTACCTACGCATTATCGCATAAAAGCTGCATTTTTAGGCACTAGGTATAATGGCACACAAGAAGTACAAGATTTAGAGATTCAAATTGGTTCGTACATTGAAAGAAGAAATTTCTTAGTTGTTCCATTACAGTCAAGTGACATTATTTTAGGAATGCCTTGGCGACACCAGCATAATCCAAATATAGATTATTCCACGCACACAATGAATATTAATTTTCAAGGAAAATCTATTACATTATATGGTATGCATGCATCTAATATTTTTCCACTGCTTTCGCATACTCAAGCAAAACGTGCATTACGCAAGAGTACTAAATCATATCTCATTTGGGTGAATGAATTGCAAGCAAAGGAAAATCATATGCACCCTAGGCATAAGGAATTTCTTGCATATTTTAAGGACTGTTTTGCAGAAGACCTACCACCAGGTTTACCACCTTCACGTCCAGAAGACCATAAGATTGATTTAATCCCTGGCACACAACCACCTTGCAAAGCACCATATAGGCACAATCAAATAGAGCAAAAAGAAATCCAGAGTCAAGTTGAAGAATTACTAAATAGAGGTTTAATTCGACCTAGCAGTTCTCCATTCGGTGCACCTATACTCTTAGTCAAGAAAAAGAATAATACCTATCGTATGTGTATTGACTACCGAGCTTTAAATAAAATCACTGTAAAGAATAGGTATCTATACCTAGAGTTGATGACCTTATGGACAAACTGCAAGGATCTTCTATATTTAGTAAAATTGACCTTAAGTCTGGATATCATTAGGTGAGGCTAGATAAATCTGACATATTTAAGACTGCATTCAGAACACAGTTTGGCCATTACGAATTCTTAGTCATGCCATTCGGATTGACTAATGCACCTGCCACTTTCAGTAGAATGATGAACCGTATCTTTCTGAAATATCAGTACTGTGTGATTGTTTTCTTTGATGATATTTTGGTGTTTAGTCAAAGTGAAAAAGAGCATTATGAGCATTTATCATTAGTTTTTCAATTATTGAAAGAAAATCAATTGTTTGCAAATCCTGAAAAGAGTGAATTCTTTAAGACAGAAATTGAGTATTTAGGTCATATTGTATCATCTGAAGGAATTAAAGTTGATCCTAAGAAAATTGATGCAATATTGCATTGGCCTGTTCCTAAAAACGTGCATGAGTTACGCTCATTCCTTGGTCTTGCTAGTTTCTATAGGAAGTTTGTACGTAATTTTTCATTACTTGCTTTACCATTAACCAAACTTCTCAAGAAAGGAATTGTTTATCAATGGACTGAAAATCAGCAGAAATCCTTTGACTTACTGAAACGTGCATTAACCAATGCCCCTGTTCTACAGTTGCCTGACTTTAATAGACCATTCTTTCTAGTTGTGACCGATGCTAGCGGATCAGGAATAGGAGCCGTACGAATGCAAGACAATCATCCAATAGCATATTCTAGTTCTAAGCTGAAACCCTCTGAGCTGAAATATTCCACTTATGACAAAGAATTATTAGCAGTTGTACAAGCATTAAGACAGTGGAAGCACTACTTAATGGGTTCAGAATTCATGATAAAGACTGACCAGCAAAGCATTAGACATTTACTTAGCCAACCCCAAATTTCTGACTGTCATATCAAATGGGCTTCCTTCATTCAAAGCTTTTATCCTATCATTCAATACCAACCTGGAAAAGAAAATGTAGTTGCTGATGCATTGAGTAGAAGACCTGCAATTCATAATATTTCTGTCATATCTTTTGATTCTTTGATTGCTATGAAAGATACATATCACCAGGATATTACTTTTCATTCTGATTGGCATAAATTAGTACAAAATAATTTCATTCCTGTTGATTCATTGTCATATAATGATGGATTTATGTTTTATGAAAAGAGACTGTGTGTTACTAGTCCATTCCGATCTTTTGTTTTGAATGAAATTCATTGTCCCCCATATCAAGGTCATAGAGGTATCATATCTACATTACGCATGTTAACTGAAGATTTTTATTGGCCGCATATGGATGCAGATGTATCTAATTTCGTTTCTGAATGTTTGATTTGTGAAAGAGTAAAAAGACATCATGGTAAACAGTATGGATTACTAATGCCTTTGTCTATTCCATCTACACCTTGGGAACATATTTCTATGGATTTCATTACTGGTCTACCAAATACTAAATCTAATCATGATATGATTTGGACTGTTGTAGATAGATTTAGTAAGCAAGCATATTTCATTCCATGTAAGAAAACTTTAACAGCATCACAAGCAGCACAGTTGTTTTTGAAAACTGTTTTTACTAATCATGGATTGCCAAAAGTGATTATTTCAGATCGTGATTCTAGATTTTGTAACAATTTTTGGATTACACTGTTTGCTAATCTAGGCACAAAGATTGATTTTTCATCTGCATTTCATCCAGAAACAAATGGATAAATAGAAGCCACAAACAACACCATTCTAGATCTTTTACGTGCATATACTATCTCTAAACCTCAGGCATGGGACACTCATTTGCATTTATTACAGTTTGCATATAACAATACGCCGCACACATCTACAAAGAAAGCACCTTTTGAAGTCATTTATGGATATAGATTATCTACACCTGTTGCATCTTTGTCTAATAGAATTCAGAGTGCTGATGATATTGCTAGTATGCATAATAGTATTTTTGATGAGGTTAAGGATATAATTGCTAAAGCCCAACAATCATATACCAAACAAGCCAACAAGAAAAGACAAGCCATGAATTTCAAAGTTGCTGATTATGTTTGGTTGCGAATAGAAAAACGTAGACTGCAAAGTGTAGATAGACATCCAGTTGTCAAATTAGCTCCTAGATTTTATGGACCATTTAGAATCATTCATAAGATTAATGATAATGCATTCAAGTTAGAATTACCATCTCATTGGAAAATTCACAATACATTTCACATTAGTTTATTGAGACCATTTAGAGGCCAATTACCTGTCTACCCTGTTTATAAAAACCCACCTTTATTAGAGGAAGAGACTGAAATACTTGAACCAGAAGCCATCATAAACACTGACTACATGACCACTAGAACTGGCCGAAGGTATTCTAGATATCTAGTAAAATTTAAGAACCATCCTGTAGAGGAAGCACAATGGATGCACGCTAGAGACTTAAATGCTTTCCCCACTCTGTTAGCTCCACATTGAGCTAATAGCAATTGAGGTCAATTGCTATCCCACCCCGGGGGTATGATTCCAGGAGGCATATTCCACGGTGGATTCCGTGCCACAGTGGATTTCGTGAGGTTTTACGGTGGATTCTGTAAACTTAGATGACCGGGGCTCATACACAAAGAGGATTCTTTGTGCGAGAAGTTGATGGGGACGCCTGTCCTTTTCGGGCGTTTCATTAATTTAGTGTGTACATGGGTGATTCCATAGCGGGTGATTCTACAAAATGCATATTAAATTAATAAACGTTTATGAGTTTAGAGTGCGCACTCGTAATAAATTAAGGTTAGGATTTATTTCTAACCAGTTGATTTATTTATGTAGCTGAAGACTGCTAGGTATTCACTTTTGTCGGTTTAATTGTATTATTTTACTAACCATTATTAATGCTTCAGTTGATGTGTAGAGATAGCAGCAGTGGCGGAGGAATGCATTGGAGTCTAGCGAGTATTCGACCTTTGGATTATATTTTGATAGGCGCCACGCCTATATTTTGTTATGTCTATTGAGGCATTGATTATTGATTATTATTTTGTATGCGCCTATGCGCACGGATATGTTATTTCTATTTGGGACATTGTGTTGGGCGTGCCAGATTCCATGGGCACCGTCCATTAGCTTTATTTCCTATTTTTGTAGAAAGCAAACTCAAAAGCTAAAAGCTTGTCATATTTTTATAAATTGGGCTATTATTGAGCATGAAGATGGAAATATACATAAAATACATGCTTTGTGAAGCGCTCACACAAGGCATGGGGGGAGATTGAACCCAATTGGTCTCTTGCTTCTTGTCGTTCATGCTTTTACATTGTTTTTTGTGCAAAAAGGGAGAGTTCATTGTTCTTGGGGACCTTCCGGGATTCACTACGTGAGCATACTGCGACCGATCTGCGCACCAAGGACACAGTTTGGTCATTATGAATTTTTAGTGATGCCTTTCGGATTGACTAATGCACCTGCTACATTTAGTAGAATGATGAACGATATATTTTTGAAATATCAGTATTATGTTATTGTCTTCTTTGATGATATTTTGGTGTTTAGTCGAAATGAGAAAGAACATTATGAGCATTTGTCATTGGTTTTCCAGTTATTAAAAGATAATCAACTGTATGCAAATCCTGAAAAGAGTGAGTTCTTTAAAACAGAAATTGAGTATTTAGGTCATATTGTATCATCTGATGGAATTAAAGTTGACCCTAAGAAAATAGATGCAATATTGAATTGGCCAGTACCTAAAAATGTGCATGAGTTACGATCATTCCTTGGTCTTGCTAGCTTCTATAGGAAGTTTGTACGTAATTTTTCATTACTTGCTTTACCATTAACCAAACTTCTGAAGAAAGGTATTGTTTATCATTGGTCCGATAATCAATAGAAATGCTTTGACTTATTGAAACATGCATTAACCCATGCCCCTGTCTTACAGTTGCCTGATTTTAATAGACCATTCTTTTTAGTAGTGACCGATGCTAGTGGATCAGGAATAGGAGCCGTACTTATGCAAGACAATCATCCTATAGCCTATTCTAGTTGTAAGTTGAAACCCTCTGAACTGAAATATTCCACATATGACAAAGAACTATTAGCTGTTGTACAAGCATTAAGACAGTGGAAACACTACTTAATGGGTTCAGAATTTATGATTAAGACCGATCAGCAAAGTATTAGACATTTACTTAGCCAACCCCAAATATCTGACCGACATATCAAATGGGCATCCTTTATTCAAAGTTTTCATCCTATCATTCAATATCAACCCGGTAAAGAAAATGTAGTGGCTGATGCATTAAGTAGAAGCCCTGGCATTCATAATATTTCTGTTATATCTTTTGATTCTTTGATTGCTATAAAAGATACTTATCATCAGGATATTACTTTTCATGCTGATTGGAATAAATTAGTTCAAAATAACTTGATTCCTATTGATTCATTATCATATAATGATGGATTTATGTTTTATGAAAAGAGATTATGTGTTACAGTTCCATTCAGGTCTTTTGTTTTGAATGAGATTCATTGTCCTCCATATCAAGGTCACAGAGGTATCATATCTACTTTACGTACATTAACTGAAGATTTTTATTGGCCGCATATGGACACTGATGTATCTAACTTTGTTTCTGAATGTTTGATTTGTCAAAGAGTTAAGAGACATCATGGTAAACAATATGGATTACTTATTCCTTTGTCTATTCCATCTAGACCATGGAAACAAATTTCTATGGATTTTATTACTGGTTTACTAATACTAAATCTAACCATGATATGATTTGGACAGTAGTAGATAGGTTTAGTAAACAAGCATATTTCATTCCATGCAAGAAAACTTTAATAGCATCATAGGCAGCACAATTGTTTTTGAAAACTGTTTTCACTAACCATGGATTACCAAAAGTTATTATTTCTGATCGTGATTCTAGATTTTGTAACAACTTTTGGATTACTCTGTTTGCTAACCTAGGCACAAAAATTGATTTCTCATCTGCATTTCATCCTAAAACTAATGGACAAACAGAAGCCACTAATAGCACTATTCTAGATCTTTTACGTGCTTATACTATTTCTAAACCTCAGACATGGGACACACATTTGCATTTATTACATTTTGTATATAACAATACACCACACACATCTACAAAGAAAGCACCATTTGAAGTGATTTATGGTTATAGATTATCTACACTTGTTGCATCTTTGTCAAATAGAATTCAGAGTGCTGATGATATTGCTAGTATGCATAATACTATTTTTGATGAGGTTAAAACCATGATTGCCAAAGCCTAGCAATCATATACCAAGCAAGCCAATAAGAAAAGACGAGCAATGAATTTTAAAGTTGATGACTATGTTTGGTTGAGAATAGAAAAACGTAGACTACAAAGTGTGGATAGACACCCAGTTGTGAAATTAGCACCTAGATTCTATGGACCATTTAGGATCATTCATAAAATTAATGACAATGCATTAAAGTTAGAATTACCACCTCACTAAAAAATTCACAACACATTTCACATTAGTTTATTAAGACCATTTAGAGGCCAATTACCTGTACACCCTATTTATGAAAACCCACCTTTGTTAGAGAAAGACACTGAAATACTTGAATCCGAAGCTATCATAGATACTGATTTTATGACCACTAGAACTGGCCGAAGATATTTTAGATATTTAGTCAAATTTAAGAACCATCCTGTAGAAGAAGCACAATGGATGCACACTAGAGACTTAAATGATTTTCCCACTTTGTTAGCTCCACATTGAGCTAATAGCAATTGAGGTCAATTGCTATCCCACCCCGGGGATATGATGCCAGGAGGCATATTTCACAGTAGATTCCGTGAGGTTTTACGGTGGATTCCGTAAACTTTGATGACCGGGGCTCATACACAAAGTGGATTCTTTGTGCGAGAAGTTGATGGGGACACCTGTCCTTTTCGGGAGTTTCATTAATTTAGTGTGTACATGGGTGATTCCGGAAAATGCATATTAAATTAATAAACGTTTATGAGTTTAGAGTGCGCACTCGTAATAGATTAAGGTTAGGATTTATTTCTAACCATTTGATTTATTTATGTAGCTGAAGACTGCTAGGTATTCACTTTTGTCGGTTTAATTGTATTATTTTACTAACAATTGTGAATGCTTCAGTTGATGTGTAGAGATAGCAGCAGTGGCGGATGAAAGCATTGGAGGATAGCGAGTATTCAATTTATTGATTATATTTTGATGGGCGCCACGCCTATTTATTGAGGCGCTGGATATTTATTATTTTGTATGCGCATGGACGCACGATTATGTTATTTCTACTTGGACATTGTATTGGGCATGCCACACACTCTTTGGTCACCGCCCATTAGTTTTATTCCTATTTTGTGTTAAAGCAAACTCAAAAGCTAAAAGCTTGCTATTTTGTAATTTGGGCTATTATTTGAGCTTGAAGATGAATAATACATAAAATACATGCTTTGTGGAGCGCTCACACAAGGCATGGGGGGATATTGCACCCAATTGGTCTATTGTTCATGTCGTTCATGCTTTTTACATTGAATTTTGTGCAAAAAGTAGAGTTCTATTGTTCTTGGGGACCTTTCAGCATTCACTACGCAAGCGTACAGCATCCAATCTGCGCACCATATCTATTCACTTGGCGATCTTTATTTTGGATATGATCAGTTTCAGCTTGCCGTTGAGAGCAGAGATTTGACTACAATGAAGACACCTCTAGGCCTTGTCCGAATGTGCATGCTTCCGCAAGGAGCTACTAACTTCGTTGCTCATATGATGAATGGGATGAACAAGGTTTTACGAGATTTTATTCCTGAGCCTACTATGCCTTTCATTGATGATTTACCTATAAAAGGTTGCTTGGAAGAAGGAAAAGACGATTCTTTAGATGACCATGGATGCAGATTCTGTGCAGACTAGAGGAAGTGAATTTGACCTTGTCAGGGCTGAAATCTATTTTTGGTGCCATAGAAGTTTTGATTGTTCGTCATATGTGTGGATATTATGGCAGGAAGCCTTCTCCTGCAAAGGTTGATGCCATAGAAAAGATTGCGGAGACTTGCTCTTCTACTTCGGAGATTCGCACGTTTCTTGGAGCTTGTGTATTCCATCTTATTTGGATTCCTCATTTTGCTCATATTGCAGATGATCTCTACCAACTCTTGAGAAAGGGACAACGTTTTTCTTGGGAGATAAAACATACTAAAGCCATGCAAAAATTGAAGAAATTATTGAGAGTTGCTCTGACTCTTTGAAAGGCATATTATGAGTGTGGGAGACCTATTGTTCTTATTGTTGATACTGGTCCTATTAGAATTGGATGGGTTGTTGGCCAAGATGATGCATATGGGAATAGGTATGCTATTTGATTTGGAGAAAAAGTCCTAAACGAGTGACAACGAAGGTATCCACAAGTTAAAAGAGAGCTCTTAGGAGTTGTCACGGCTCTCAAGAATGACAGAGAGTACTTCACTGGATCTGTTGTGGTGGTCAAGACTGATTCTTTGCCTCTTCTAGGTATGATCACAAGCTATTCTACTCTAGATATTGCCATGCTTAGGTGGATTGAGTACAGAAAATCCATGAATCCTCAGTTTAGGCACATAGCAGGTAAAGACAATCCAGTACCTGATATGCTTTCATGAGCAATGTATGAAGATATAGATTTTTCTTGTATTGATGATGCTGATGATGGGGCTAATCTTTCAGCCATGCATGGTGATCATACTTATCATGTGTCTACTTTGGAAATCTTTGATGAGTCTTTGTATACAGGAGAGTATTTATAGATTGGTCGTTATTTGAATACTATGTCTAGATAGGATGGATGGACTGATGCAGACTTCAAAAAGATTAGAAGAAAAGCTTATGGTTTCTTCTTCCAAAGTGGGCTACTTTGGAAGCATCCACGAAAGTGAGGAGGACATCCATTGAGAGTTATTTGTGATAGAATTTCACATGTGCGTACCATGAAATAATTCCATGAAAGTCTTTGAGTTGGGCATCAAGCTCTTTGGACAGCCTACGAGAAGATCAAAGAGCTTTATTGGTGAAGAGACATGTATAGAGATATCTCACAGTTTGTTGAGACATGCCTTAATTATCAGTTGTTCTCTTCAGTGAGGCATAAAGATGAGCTTCATCCTACCTATCCGCTATGTATTCATTCAAGTGGGTTCTTGATTTGATTACTATGGCTATTGGTTTATGGCAGATGGGCTACATTGTTTTGGCGCGAGAAGATCTCACAAATCAACTGGAAGGAAGAGCATTATGAACAAAGTCTACTTCAGTGGTTTGTAAGTTTCTATTAGAGGATGTTTTTTGCATGTATGGATGTATTGGGAAAATTACTGCAGATAGAGGTGAGTTGTATGCTGATGCGGCTAGAGAGTTTTTCTCTTGCCTTGGCATTAAACTTGATTTGACTTCGGCATATAATCCAAAAGGAAAAGGGAAGAGCAAAAGAGGTCATCCGCAGATTGTGAAAACCTTGGCCAAAGCATGCGGTGGATGGGTTTGAGAGTAGCCTAGGATGTTTCCTTATGCCTTATGGGCCAATCGCACTACTCATAGTGTGACTACATGATATATGCCAACTGAGTTGATGTATGGGCCAAAGCCAGCCATACCTATAGAAACTTGCACACTTACTGTCAAGAATCACGTGATGGGGGGGGATGTGCTTGAGCTGTTGCGTCAAACACACACTGTATACACAAGAGGAAGCTCACTCAAGAACACAAGAAGAGAGATGGAGACTAAAACGTTTTCTTGCTGGTTTCGTGTTCTTCTTCCACACACTATACAATGTACACAAAGTATAGATAAGATACAACATAAAGGAAAGTGGCCTTCTAAGTCAAACAATGCATAACTGACTACACTAATCGACTGGCGTTATATCTTTGCTAGTTCTAGGTAGGTGTAACAAACTCAATATAATAAGTGATAAGTCAGTGACCATGTGAGTATCATTATGACCATCAACGTGCTAAGTGTAGACGTGCGGACTCATCTAGCCAAGCGATCCATCATCAATGTCCGCACATGTTGAGCTTGCCATCTCAACACTTACTTGGAGTGCTTTACTATGGCAGCAGGAAGAGATGTCTAGAGAATATCTTTTGGCTCTTTGTATTCATTAGTTGGAGAGAAGACTTGAAGATATTGAGAAGGAAATTCAAAATACCAAAGAGGCCAGAATTTGCAACAAAGATCACTTTGATAGTAGACACATACTGAGACCTAAAGAGATTAAAGAGGGAGATTGGGTGTTGGTCTATGATAGCAGTCTAGACAACCAAAATAGTGCTATCGGCAAGGTTTCAAGACGATGGTTTGAGCCCTTTCTAGTGCAGTATGTCCATGACAATGCTTCATATTCCTTAACAGAGATTGATAGTACAACCTTGTAGATTTCGATATTACAGCGAAGAGAATCAAACTCTTGAAGAGATGCTATAGCCTATGTAGTCGAGGAGTTGGATGATGCGATTTATGATGGTCTTGAGTCACGAGATGAAGAAGATGAAGATATGGACATTACAAATACTTTTGCAGAAGATGAAGAGATTGCATTCATTGTCGAGCTTGGCAATGATGAGGATGGGTAGCTGTGGCCCATCCACAGGATGTGTAGGTTTGGAGGGGGCGGATGTTGTGACACTGCGGTTCTACCACTGCAAACCTGAGGGCCAAAATTTCTGCCTAGAGTTTGAACTCTTAAGTCACCGTCTTTTTAAGTTTATTTTCCATTGTGTGTATCTTTCTTGTTTGCATTCTGCATTATGCACAAGCACATGTAGATGGGTTAGGCACATTCTTTTCAATGCATTCATAAATTTTTGTATGGAAGAACCATTTGAATATTGCATTACATGTTTTTCTCATTACAAACTGCATGAATGATTGAGCATAAAATTTTCTTACAAAAGCATAAGTTTTGATAGGGCACAATGCATGGAATGACGAGTTCATAAGAAGATATTCATATTGAAAGCTCGAAGATGATTCTCTACTCTAGAAAATCACCATCCATGGTAATGGAAACAAAGCCATTTCTTACCATTGAGAATATGAATCATGAAATACCTTCATCCTTTTATGAGACATGCTTTGAGCCACCCATTACTACCCATCAAATTGACAAAATTTCCCATAATTTCGAAGGACTAACACAAATCATTAATAAAACAGAGCATCAATAAATGGTTGTGATGATGGGGCAATGATTACATCTCTTGAAGGGCTCTAGCTCTCCAATAATACTGGTTGCAGCAACCTCAGGAAGCAATCAGATCGAGTGAAGCCAAACGATTATCTATGGAGCTATGTGGTATGATGGATGAAGAGGCATTGCAACTTTATTCTTTCATTTGAAGGCTTTAAGAAGAGCTATTAATGTATCTTATCCTTGGGATCAAGACATTGGAATATAATTACTAGAACATGTTGACATTTTGAGTACTTGTCATGGTGGAGATATTGAGGATCTTGGCTTGTGAAAAGATCAAAATACAATGTGACGAACAGTGCGAAATGTCATCATTAACGTCATACGACTTAAGGCATGGGGACTGGGTAGGATTCCGGGTGGGCCAGATAAAGGGCGGCTTCGACATCCACTACGCCTTGATGAATTGACCCCACAAGATGGCCACTGCCAACTCAGCTTACGGCCAAGGTTGAGGACCAGACCTGCAGCCACTCCGTGGTGCTTTATACCGACCAGCCAAGTCTCCAGTTCTACATCGCCAACTAGCTTTCTCTGCGACGGTCTCAAAAGCAAGCATGCCGTCATCTATCCCCAACATGAGTGACCTATTCAATGACGTTAAGCCAACGATAATTGAGAAATCATGTTCAAATTGTAAAAGCTTTGAAAAAGATAAATCCTGGATCTAAGAAAGCCACGTGCTAAATTGAGATGGCAGATAGTTATAAAAAGGACGTCCATAAAGGACAGAAGGGGGGAGAACTAAGGATGATGGAACGCAGCAAAAGTTCTCTCATTCGACATAGCTGAGAAGGGAGTAAAGCGTCAACGATGGAGGGAGACTAGAAAGCTACATCAAGCGGAAGAACCTGAAGTCAACAATCATGGCAGTGCTTAGTATGCTTTTGTTCTTGCTGCCTACCTGCTTTGTGCTCAGTGGGGAACTTGAGATCCTTCAGTATTGATCAGAATCTCCTCGTCTGTGTTTCAAATAGTTCCTTCTCTCTTGGTACATTTTCTCTTTGGGTGATTCATCATGATGATGATAATGATCCGCACTTCGCCATCATCTGCGTCTAGCATGGAATAAAAGGTGCAGCAATTATACTCATTGTTATCTTCCTCTCTCTCATACCTCTGTTCTTCCCTCCTTCCCCTTCACTTTTAGCCCCCGGCATGCTGCCCGGCCTTCCCTCCGATCATCTGAGCGATGATGACTCCGATTCTGTGCAACGTCAACTCCTCCCTGAATCTCGCACGCTAAAGGGTGATAATAATCTGAATATCATCTCGCACGTCGAAGGGTGATAATAATCTCAATATCATATTGTATCAATTGGCTTAACCATTCAAAAAATACCAACTGTGGGAGTCCTCTTCAATCCAATACTTGATGAACTTCTTACTACTGAAAAAGGAGGAGGAGGATTCTTAAACAAAAGTCCTATTTCAGATTCTTTGTAGAAGGAAATTGGCAAATCACTCCCAGCTTCTGAGGTGGGGACCAAGCGGGATACTGAAACAGATGAAGCCACCATAAAAGAGATTAAACAACCTTCTTTTCAAGGGTCGATCCCTTCGCATGTCTCCATCATGTGCTCTCAAACTGTGAGGAATAGCATGTGGAAAGCTTGATCTGTTCTATGAACATGATCAAAAACTCTTTAAATTTGCTTCTCTTTTCATGCATATCCATGACATATTATGCTCTCTTGTGACAAAAATTTGAAGATCTCTTGTGAAGTGATTTATTGTGCTTCTTCTAATCTATCCTTTGAAAGCATCAAATCAAGAATTCAATGTATGGATACATGTGTTACGATGTAATGAGAAGAATGCCTTGATTTCCCACTTCTCTTTTTATGCCAATATATGTAATCAAATAAATATGAAACCCAAGCATTCTTTTTGCTCCATCAACTTACCTTGAATTGAGTATTCTTCAAATTTAGTACTCCACATAATCCTTTGCTTCGATCCTACAAAGCATCCCTGCAGCGAGCGACTTTACATACTCTCGCGCGAATTCCATGTGACATTGGTAAATCTCCACATGAATTTCTGATCTCATGACAAGAATCCAAACTTGGTCTTGTATATTAGATTGTATGCATAAAAATGAAACTTGGTGTTTTTAAATCTTAGGTACAGAGATGGTGTATCAGCAATGCAACTACAATCGTTTTAAAAAAGCTTATAATATTATGAAGGTAATAGAAATAATGTATAAATTACTCAAATTTAATGGAATGCATCAAGAAAAATATAAAGATATTAGCTAAGGTAGTTGTCTCATAATGCATCAAGAAAATTTTGGTTAGATAACTAGTAGTAGTTAATTACTAATCTTTATTACCTTATGTGATGGGAATGTTTGGCATCTAGAGATGTGCCTAGAAAAAAAAAGAAAATTACTTAGATATTGTCGTAACATTTCTTTCTTATCATTAAGGTTTAATACAAAATCATATCCATAGTTGATGGGAACTAAAATGGGCCGGCACTGGCTATAGCACTAGCCAAACCTCTGACATGCACAAGACAACCCCATGGCCTCGCGGTTAGGAGTGTCTATAGGACACATTGCCCTACCATTGTATGTACATTTTGTATTTGTATCATGTTTAGAGTCTAACCCTTAACCTTCTCAGACTCCTCAGAGGGAGACCCGACACATTTTGGTATAATTCACCACATAGAACAACATAGGAGGCACCCCTCGGCTGATTGTTGCGGCCCCCACTGTGACCCTCCTACACCTTGGGGATTGGCCCCTCGATACGTTGCTAACACATATAACACATACGAAACATACTCCGCTTTTGGCACCAATATTATGTTGTTCCAAGAATGTATCAATCCTCACTTACTTGTCACCTTCGACCCACTGTCTAAACCTACAACTTGGGGATTGGCCCCTCGATGCGTTGCTAACACATATAACACATATGAAACATACTCCGCTTTTGGTACTAATATTATATCGTTCCAAGAATGTATCAATCCTCACTTACTTGTCACCTTCGACCCACTGTCTACACCTACAACTTGGATGCCTTACTCTCTCCAGCATGGGTCATTTATACTTCAACCAATTGCTATGCATGCCAAAAATAGATACCATGTGTGTATGATTCATGCAATGGTGTATGCCTTATTTTGTGCACAAACAATTATGGTTTAAAATTAGCGGGGCAGAGGAAGAACCGCCTGTGTTGCTAATAGGGAGATGTGCGATGAAGAAGACCTGACCATGGAAGCAGACTTTGAGAGGGCAACAGTCCATGCCGGCCTTCACAAGAAAGGCCCAAATCGCTAGTTTTTGGTGATTCAGACACCATTGGATTATCAAGGTAAAGGCTTCAAAACCTTGATTGATTGTGGCAGTACACATTCCTTTATTTCATTAGCTTATGCAAGAAGATTAGGAATTGCCACAATAGATGCACCCACCTTGCTTGTGGAATTAGCAAATGGTTGTGAGGTCACTTGTACCAGGCAAACTGCTAAGGTAGAATTCTTACTGGGAGAAAAATCGACTTCGGTCAGATTCAGGGTTATGAACCTAGGTATCCATGAGTGTTTGCTCCGAATGGATTGGCTTAGACCTAATGATGCCCACATTCATTGTGGAAAGGGCCAAGTTTCCTTTCGAAATTCTGAAGGGGAATTGGTCACAACTCAAGGAGAGGCTGGAAAGCCGAAAATTCAATTGGCCAAAGCATCTCGGATAATAAAGGGAGTTAGAAAGGGGCTACCTGTCTATTTGATTAAGCTTAATAAGCTAGATTAGAATCAAGAGTCTAGTGAAGAACCTTCATGGCTAAAGGAGTACGCAGACGTATTTCCTAAAGAGCTGACAGAACTTCCACCTCAGAGGGAAGTCGAGCTACTGCCAGGAGCTGCACCAATTGCAAAGAGGCCATATAGAATGTCCATCCCGGAAGCAATTGAGTTGAAGGAGCAACTCAAGTAACTGTTAGATCAGGGCTATATCCGTCCCAGCAGTTCGCCATGGGGAGCTCCAGTGCTATTCTAGAAGAAGAAAGATGGAACGCTTTGGCTATGTATTGATTACAGAGGGTTGAATCAATCAACCATTAAGAACAAATATCCTATTCCAAGAATAGGTGAACTTCTTGACCGTCTTCAAGATGCGAAGATCTTCTCCAAGATTGATCTCAGGTTTGGATACTATTAGATAAGGATCAAGGAAGAGGATATTCCAAAGACGGCATTCAGCACAAGATATGGGCACTTTGAGTTCCTGGTCATGTAATTCGGGTTGACAAATGCACCTGCCACCTTCAATAGGTTCATGCAGGATATCTTTAGACCATATCTTGATGACTTTGTACTTGTCTTCTTCGACGATACCTTATTCTACTCCAAACAGGAAGAAGATCATGAACCCTAGCTTTGCATTGTCCTTCAGACAATGAGGGCACACAAGCTTTATGCCAAAAAAAGAAGACGTGTGCGTTCTTCAAATGGCAGATTGAATATCTCGGATTCATTGTTTCAGCGAAAGGAATGTCAATGGATCAGAGACGTTCTAGAATGGCCAATACCAACAATTGTCAAAGAAATACGCAGTTTTCTTGGATTGACAGGATGGTACAGGGTCTTTATCAAAAACTATGCTTTGATTGCAGCGCCTCTGACGGAACTACTAAAGAAGCAAACATCGATTGTATGGTCAACTGTTGAACAATCTAGCTTTGATAGACTAAAGCAAAGCTTGGTATCAGTACCTATCCTGAAACTTTCGGACCTTAGCAAGGAGTTTGAAGTAATAACTGATGCTAGCACACTTGCCTTATGGTGTGTGCTTATGCAAGAAGGTCATCCTGTAGCATACTCTTCAAGGAAACTAAAGAGCCATGAGAAGAATTATGCTACCCAAGATCTGGAGCTATTAGTTGTCATCCATGCTCTCAAGGTTTCGAGACACTACTTGTTGGGTAACAAGTTTACCCTAGTGACAGATCATAAAAGTCTCAAATGGATCTTTACCCAAAATGAGCTCAACATGAGGCAACATCGGTGGATTGAAGTGCTGGAGAAATATGATTTTGAAATCAAGTACCGGCCTGGAAAGGAGAATATAGTTGCCGATGCACTTAGTCGCAAAGTATTTCTAAATTCTCTAATCTTGCAAGATCCATCAACAGCTAGATCTCTAGCCACAAAGATATCCATGCCAAACAACCCAATACTTGAGCTAGCTAGAGAAGAGGCATGCCATAATCCAACTTACCAGAAAATGCTAAGAGAGATCCCTATCAAGGATCAAGACCCGAAGCTACAGGCAAAGTATCAAGAATTCTCTATCAATAGTGGACTTTTCTACTATAGAATGAGATTTTGTATACCGGTAAGCCAGGCACTCAAGCAGAAGATACTTTGGGAAGCTCATGATTTCCCTTTTTCAGGATATCCTGGCTATGCCAAGACCCTCAATGCAGTTAGAAAGAGCTATTATTGGGAGAGGCTTAAAGGTGACGTTCTCAAATATGTCACAGAGTATTTGTTTTGTCAACGTATTAAGGCTGAACATGTCAAAATGCCAAGGAACTTGCAACCACTTGACATTTCCCAAATGAAATGGGAATTCATTAGTATGGATTTTGTTGTCGGCCTACCCTAAGTTCAGGGAGGATACAACTCCATTATGGTTGTGGTTGATATGCTCACTAAGGTTCCACACCTTATTCGAGTTAAGACAAACTATAAAGCCTCAGACATTGCAAGGTTGTTCATCAAGGGGATATTCAAACTACATGGGTTACCCAGAAGATTCATTAGTGATCGTGATTCTCTCTTCACATCACACTTCTAGAGAGCTATCTTTGAAGCCATTGGGACTCAACTCTGTTTTATTACAGCTTACCATCCTCAAATTGATGGTCAAACGGAGCGAGTCAACCAAGTAATCGAGGATATGCTAAGGGCACACTGTTGCCGTGAACCCAAAAAGTGGATTCAATACTTGCCACTAGTTGAGTTTGCCTACAATGCCTCCTACCAACAAAGCATTCAGATGACCCCTTTTCAAGCATTGTATGGGCACGACTGTCGAAGTCCTTTAAACTTCTTGGATCCAACCCTAAGAGCTGAAGCTGCAAAGCAAATGCTGGAAGATATGGATGACCAAACGAAGTCAATAAGACAGGACATCCAAGCCGCCAAGGATAGACAGAAGGCATACACGGATTTGAAATGTCAAGATAGAACCTTGGTTGAAGGAGATATGGTCTTCATTCGTGTATGCCCAAAGAAGAGTTTCCTATCCTTAGGTGAATGCAAGAAGCTAAGTCCAAGGTATTGTGGACCCTACAAGATTCTCAAGTTCCTAGGGCCTAATGCTTATAGACTTCAACTCCCTAAGAACCTAAAGGTTCATAATGTATTTCATATCAGCCTACTTAAGAAGTATATACCTAACCCTAGCCATGTACTTAATGATCAACAAGTTGTAATGCCTAGCCAAGGAGTCCTTGAGCTACGGCCTGACAAGATCTTAGATGTTAGGGAGACACAATTGAGATCCAAAACCTTGAGAGAATGTCTTGTCCAGTGGAAATATTATCCCGAAGAGGATGCCACTTGGGTGGATGAAAGTACTCTCAACCAAAAATACCCCCAGTTCTTCTCGAGATGAGGACATCTCGATTCCTCTAAGGGGGAGAGAATGTAATATTTCCGCTCGAAATATTAAAGAGCTTTGATCACCGCATGCCCATGCAAAAGATGTGCAAAGTTATCTCCCACATCGTAAATATTGGCTGTTAAATCCTTACCCCACATGCGCAATAATGAGCTCATCTGCATTGTGCAAATAAGGCCGCGGCTTGAAAATCGCAAAGCTGTGTGAGAAAACCCCTCTTGGAAAAAGGGGCAATTTGATAATGGGTAAGATTAAGGAATTTTTTTTAAATAATTACCCCTCCCCTGAGCCGATGCATGGCAGAGGGGAAAGGGAGTGGGAGAGGAAGGCATAGTGGTGGAGTGCATGGGGAGAAGGGAGAAGGCATGAAAGCTCCACATGTGTGGAGCTTCCCCCTCCCCCCCCCCCCCCCCCCTTAGCACTATAAAACCACCCCCTCCCCTTGAGCTTTAAAAAAAAAAAGAGAGAGCGCCGTGCTGTCTGGGAGAGAGGACAGTTGTGAGACTCCACGTAGGCCGCCATCGCCACCACCGTGAGGACCGCGCCGCCATCCCCCGGATCAGCCAGCAGGTTATGAAGATTTAGAGCATCCCACGTATGTGTGTAGGTTGAAGAAGGCGCTCTATGGGCTCAAGCAAGCACCTAGAGCATGGTCTGACAAGATCACAGAGTATCTTGTCAATATTGGCTTTTATGTTTTTGATGCTGATCACTCACTTTATGTGAGAAAGGGAGATGCAGGTTTGGTCATCATAGTCATATATGTGGATGACTTGTTTATTACAGGTGATAGTGATAGCGGAATTGCTAAAGTCAAGGACTTTTTGAAGAAGAAGTTTAAGATGAAGGATTTAGGTGAGCTAAGGTACTTCCTTGGCATTGAGGTGATCAGATGTGATGATGGTATATGGCTGTCCTAAAGACAGTATGGCTTGGATATGTTGTTTAAGTATAGTATGACAGCATGCAAACCACTTTCAGTCCCATTGGAGGAGAATGTAAAGTTGAGTGCTGATGTTGGGGATGAGATAGAAGACCCTACTATGTTCAGGAGGATAGTGGGGAGTTTGATCTACATGACCATTACAAGGCCAAACTTGAGCTACGCTGTTGGTCTTGTGAGTCAGTTTATGCAAGTACCCAGAAAGCCACATTTGGATGCAGTCAGACGCATATTGAGATATGTGAAGTCCACATTACATTATGGACTTTTCTATGAGGTAGGTACAGATGTACAGGTGTTTGGATACACAGACGCAAATTGGGTTGGTAGTATGTCTGATAGAAGATCTACCAGTGGATACATGTTCTCTCTTGGTAGTGCAACAGTTACTTGGAGCAGCAAAAAGCAACCTACAGTTGCTTTGTCGAGTATAGAGGCTGAGTATAGAGATATTGCTGTAGCAGCATGTGAGATAGTATGGATACAAAAGTTATTGGCTGATTTAGATGTGCAGATGGAAGGTCCAGTTGTCATTTATTGTGACAACATGAGCAGTATACAGTTGGCTAGGAACCCTCTGTTCCATGCTAGGACAAAACATATTGAGGTACACTACCACTTTGTGAGAGAGAAGGTACTAGCAGGTGAGATTGACTTGGTGTATGTCAGCACACAAGATCAGATAGCTGACATCTTCACAAAGGCATTGGGTACAGAGAAGCTTCAAAAGTTTCGAAGCTTACTTGGAGTTGCACAGATGCAGTTGAGCTTGAGGGGGAGTGTTGAGATGACAAGCTCAACACATGCGAACATTGATGATGGACCGCCTGGTTAGATGGGTCCACACATCTACACTTAGCACGTCGATGGTTATTATGACTCTCACATGGCCACTGACTCATTACTTATTATATTCAGGTTGTTACACAATGATCAACAAGTTGTAATGCCTAGCCAAGGAGTCCTTGAGCTATGGCTTGACAGGATCTTAGATGTTAGAGAGAGACAATTGAGATCCAAAACCTTGAGAGAAGCAGTGGAAAGATTATCCCGAAGAGGATGCCACGTGGGTGGATGAAAGTACTCTCAACCCCAACAATACCCTCAATTCTTCTCGAGATGAGGACATCTCGATTCCTCTAAGGGGGAGAGAATGTAATATTTCCGCTCGAAATATTAAAGAGCTTTGATCACCGCACGCCCATGCAAAAGCTGTGCAAAGTTGTCTCCCACATCATAAATATTGGCAGTTAAATCCTTACCCCACACGCGCAATAATGAGCCCATCTCCATTGTGCAAATGAGGCCACGGCTTGAAAATCACAAAGCCGTGTGAGAACACCCCTCTTGGAAAAAGGGAAAATTGGATAATGGGTAAGATAAATGAAAATTTTATTAATAATTACCCATCCCCTGAGCCGATGCATGGCAAGGGGGAAAGGGAGTGGGAGAGGAAGGCATAGTGGTGGAGTGCATGGGGAGAAGGGAGAAGGCATGAAAGCTCCACGTGTGTGGAGCTTCCCCCCCCCCCCCCGCCCTTAGCACTATAAAACCACCCCCTCCCCTTGAGCTTTAAAAAAAAAGAGAGAGTGCCGTGCTGTCTGGGAGAGAGGACAGTCGTGAGATGCCACGCAGGCCGCCATCGCCACCACCGTGAGGACCCCGCCGCCATCCCCCGCCATCATCGTCATCAATCTCCTCTTCTCCAATCATTACCCTCCCCTTCCACATCATTCTGTTGTAAAGCAGAAGCTTCTCGGAAGCTTCTAAGGATAAGGCTCCCATAATCCTTGTGCACGCGGTTTTTTCCCCAGGTTCTTAAAACCCACACCCTGTAAAGGGTATTCCTGCATAAGGGAGAAGTAGACAGATTTTGAGGCTGTTTTGCCAAGCTTGGAGGGAGTTCAGAGATCGCGTAAAGGCAAGGACAAGTCGCGGAGTTCAAGCCCACTGCATCAACGATGGATCCAAAGCCAAAGACACAAGGCGCACCTGTGGAAGCCTCAAACCTAAGCTTGCACATGGACATCATCATAAATCCTCAAACCCAAGTTCTTGGAAGTTTAATTCCGCATTGGGCACGCTTAAATTCCATGCGGAAGTTATGAATACAAAATTACGCATTAATCTTACAACTTTTAAATTGCATGTTGCTCTTGCTTGCATTTCCAAAGTGACAATTCCAATTGCATATCGCATAAAAAAAATTTTAAATTCGCCCTTGTCTTCCTTGCAAGAAGGAACAATCGTATATTGCATTTAGGCAATAACCTCCTTGTTGTGATTCGCATGAAAAAGTCGTTAACATCCGTTAGATGTTGTCCAAAGAACTATAAGGCATGAAAATGAAACCATGGACTTGCATGTTTAAGTCAACATTAGTCTTATAATATTCATGGATGAACTTCATTTAATGAAGTTGCATCTAGAAAAGGTTGCATGTCATATCAAAGCCTCAAATTCAATTGCATTAAACGAAAGGTTGTAGGTAAAACTCTTGATGTAAATCTATGTAGGTTTTATGCAAGTTATTGTCCAAATTGTCATTCGTCTTGACTTTAGCAAGAAAAGAAAGGGTTATTGCAAACCTTATAGTACATAGAGGTAATGAATCGCATATTTACACGTAATGTGATGTCTTGCAACTATTTACACCTTTAGAACAAGTTTAGCATCTCTAAGAAGAGATAGTTTCTTATTGCAAGACAAGTAGGCCGATTTGGTTAGATCACTTGTAAAGGTATAACCCTCAAGGGATCCGTACAAGCATAACTAGTTAATGCAACGAACACCTCAAGTGCTAGCTAGGGTTTAGCACATTAGAAATTCTACCTAGTATCGCACTTGAGACGCCAACTCCAGACCTTCAAACCCAGAGGTCCTATCCACATTCATGGGATGTTTGGGTTAATTGGATGCCCATACACTAACGATTTAGGGTTTTACCCTAAGGATCGATCGACCTAATACTAAACTTTCGATTGAGTTTAGAATCCCTAGGACCAAGCATGGTGACCTTGTAAGGTTAGGGATTGGGTTAGGTAAGAAGACACCCCAAACCCTACATCTTGACTAAACAAATTCCTTGACCAAGAAACACCATTTGATGGGTGAAATGATCTCATGAGTTAGGTGCGACACTTGTGCAATAAGTTGCAACGTCGCATGGCTTGTGTTTAAATCACAAGATAGATTTTCTACTCCTTCGAATAAGAAACCTAAGGTGTTCGTTAATTTGGGTTGAGAGGGTATGACCCTAACCCAATGATAAAAGGGTAAACAAACAAACCCTTGGGGATCTTGCCAAGTCGCAATTGATTCCGGATCGAATGCTGGATGTATTCGGAGAGAAGGATTCACTCCTTAGCAGTTGGTCAAGTAAACGACCACTCGTTTTATTGTGTTTGTACAGTTTAGGAGCACTGTTTGTATTTCTTTGCTTAAGAAACTAAAGATGGAAAATAAATAATGCTTCAGGTTGAAGGCCTAAAGGGAGAGGCAGCATCAGTTACCCCCAACTGTCTACCTGACTCTAACCAAGGGGGTTGTTAGCTGCGCCGGGAACGTGGACCAAACCCACTACAAGAGGTCTCTCCGTTGGGCGCTACTTGGAGCAGGAGGACGCTTGGGTGCTAGGGGGGGCTGCGGCCGTAAATCCCTTGCCTTTCGAGCCCTGCACAAGAGGCTGATGTGACTCGGGATTGGATCTCAAGGCCCACATACTAGTCTACGGGCAGAATCTTGGATTAGTAATCCCTGTGGATTGTCGGATTGCCTTCGAGCAGATTATGGATTAGCCTACGGGCTGGATTATAAGATGTATTTGAAAGATAAATAAGGTCAATTGTTGTAAAGGAACTTGTTTGACATTGTTTTTCTATGTCAGTGCTAAGATTACGTGAAGGAGCCAGTGACTAAAAGGCTAATGAAGGAAGCTATTTTTTTGCATGTCAACTAAATGTGATAGGTAATTAGATAACTAAAGCAACCTTGAGGAAAGTGCAGTGGATGTGGCCATGGGTCCGTCCTACGGATGGGTGGTCCCGGTTGGCCGGGAACTTTTCTCAAAAGAAGTTGACAAGCAAGGAATGATGACCTAGAATCTAGTTACTAAAATCCTAATTTATTCTATTTTAGGGGAACGGAATGGGACTATGCCTTATGGGCAGAGAGGTCGAGCTTTGCATCCCTCTCGTTTCCCATTCTCCTTGAGCGAGGTGCAGCATGAATCCTCTTCAACCTTGACATTTCTGTGTAAAGTAGTTCAATGCTAGCTACCGTTCTAGGAACTTGACCATTAGGAAAATCCTGATTCAGGTCGGTCCTAAGTGGGAATGGCCGGAATGCCTCCGCTTCGTGGTAGACTTGGGAAGACCTAGATCGCAAATCCCATGACATTCTGTGGAAGTTCCGGGTGGCACTTTCTGGACTCCCTTCCAGATGGGCTGCTAAGACGTGTCCTACGAGTGAACAAGTGGACACATTACAACTTCTGCCTCTCAAAGGGAAATTGATCATGAAATCAAGCTAGTGCTAGGAGCTGCGCCAATTGCAAAGAGGCTATATAGGATGTCCATCCCGGAAGAAATTGAGTTGAAGGAGCAACTCTAGCAGACCAAGGCTACATCCGTCCTACTAGTTTGCCATGGGGAGCTCCAGTGTTGTTCCAAAAGAAGAAAGATGGGACACTTCGGCTATGTATTGATTACAGAGGGTTGAATCAATCAACCATTAAGAGAAAATATCCTATTCCAAGAATAGATGAACTTCTTGACCGTCTTCAAGGTACGAAGATCTTCTCCCAGATTGATCTCAGGTCTAGATACTATCAGATAAGGATCAAGGAAAAAGATATCCCAAAGACGGCATTCAGCACAAGATATGGGCACTTTGAGTTCCCAGTCATGTCATTCGGGCTGACAAATGCACCTACCACCTTCAACAGGCTAATGCAGGATATCTTTTGGCCATATCTTAATGAATTTATACTCATCTCCTTCGACGATACCTTAGTCTACTCCAAATAGGAACAAGATCATGAACCTGAGCTTCACATTGTCCTAGAGACAATGAGGGCACACAAGCTTTATGCCAAAAAGAAGAAGTGTGCGTTCTTCAAACGACAGATTGAATATCTGGGATCCATTGTATCAGCGGAAGGGATTTCAATAGATCCTGCCAAGGTCAAAGACGTCCTGGAGTGGCCAACACCAATAACTGTCAAAGAAATACGCAGTTTTCTTGGATTGACAGGATGGTACAGGGTCTTTATCAAAGACTATGCTTTAATTGCAGCGCCACACTAACCAATTGATTAAAGAAGCAAACATCGATTGTATGGTCAACTGCTGAACAATCCAGCTTTGAGAAATTAAAGCAAAGCTTGGTATCAGCACCTATCCTGAAACTTTCAAACATTAGTGAGAAGTTTGAAGTGATAACTGATGCTAGCACACTTGCCTTAGGATGTGTGCTTATGCAGGAAGTTCATCCTGTAGCATACTCTTCAAGGAAATTGAAGAGCCATGAGAAGAATTATGCCACCCATGATCTGGAACTGTTAGCTGTCATCCATGCTCTCAAGCTTTGGAGACACTACCTGCTGGGTAACAAGTTTACCCTAGTGACGGATCATAAAAGTCTTAAGTGGATCTTTACCCTGAATGAGCTTAACGTGAGGCAACGTCGATGGATTGAAGTGCTGGAGGAGTATGATTTTGAAATCAAATACCGGTCGGGAAAGGAGAATGTAGTTGCCGATGCACTTAGTCGCAAGGCATTTCTAAATTCTCTGATCTTGCAAGATCCATCAACAGCTAGATCTCTAGCCACAAAGATATCCATGCCAAACAACCCAATACTTGAGCTAGCTAGAGAAGAGGCATGCCATGATCCAACCTATCAGAAGTTGCTAGGGGAGATCTCCATCAAGGATCACAACTAGAAGCTACAAGAAAAGTATCGAGAATTATCCATCAATAATGGACTTGTCTACTATAGAATGAGATTATGTATACCACCAAGCCAATCACTCAAACAAAAGATACTTTGGGAAGCTCATGACTCCCCTTTCTCAAAACATCTTGGCTATGCCAAGACTCTCAATGTGGTCTGAAAGAGCTATTATTGGGAGAGGCTTAAAGGTGACGTTCTCAAATATGTCACTGAATGTTTGTCCTGTCAATGCATTAAGGCTGAACATGTCAAAATGCCAGGGAAGTTGCAACCACTTGACATTCCCCAAATGAAATGGGAATTCATCACTATGGACTTTGTTGTTGGCCTACCCCAAGTTCAGGGAGGATACAACTCCATTATGGTTGTGGTGGATATGCTCACCAAGGTTGCACATCTTATTCCTGTTAAGATAAACTATAAAGCCTCAAACATTGCAAGGTTGTTCACCAAGGAGATATTCAAACTGCATGGGTTACCTAGAAAAATCATTAGTGATCGTGATTCTCTCTTCACATCACACTTTTGGAGAGCTATCTTCGAAGCCATTGAGACTCAACTCTGTTTTAGTATAGCTTACCATCCTCAAACCGATGGTCAAACAGAGCGAGTCAACCAAGTCATTGAGGATATGCTAAGGGCACACTACTGCCGTGAACCAAAAAGGTGGATTCAATATTTGCCACTGGTTGAGTTTGCATACAATGCTTCTTATCAACAAAGCATTCAGATGACCCCTTTTCAAGCATTCACGACTGTCGAAGTCCTTTTAACTTCTCAGATCCAACCCTAAGAGTTGAAGCTTCAAAGAAAATGCTGCAAGATATGGATGACCAAATGAGGTCAATAAGGTAGGACATCCAAGCCGCCAAGGATAGACAGAAGGCTTACGCAGACTTGAAACGTCAAGATACATCCTTCGTTGAAGGGGATATGGTCTTCATTCGCGTACGTCTAAAGAAGAGTTCCTTATCCTTGGTGAATTCAAGAAGCTAAGTCCAAGGTATTTTGGACTCTACAAGATCCTCAGGTGCTTAGGACCTAATGATTACAGACTTCAACTCCCTGAGAACCTAAAGGTTCATAATGTATTCCACATCAGTCTATTGAAGAAGTATGTACCTAACCTTGGTCACATACTTGATGATCAACAAGTTGTAATACCTAGCCAAGGAGTCCTTGAGCTACGGCCTGACAGGATCTTAGATGTTAGGGAGAGACATTTGAGATCCAAAACCTTGAGAGAATACCTCATCGAGTGGAAAGATTATCCCGAGGAGGATGCCACTTGGATGGATGAAAGTACTCTCAACCAACAATACCCCCAGTTCTTCTCAAGATGAGGATATCTCGATTTCTCTAAGGGGGAGAGAATGTAATATTTTCGCTCGAAATATTAAGTCAATCTTAAAACCCGCACATCCCGCACAATTAAGCACCCCAAAGTGATCTCCCACATTGTAAAATGTTGGTAGTTAAATGCCTACACCACACGCGCGATAATAATCCCCATTGCGTTGTGCAAATAAGGCCGAGGTTAAAACCCACAAGGCCACGCAAGAACACCCCTTACAGAAAGGTAAATGGATAAATTATTAAAGTAGTGTAATTTTTTTAATTAATTACCCCCTCCCCTCAGCCGATGCATGGCAAGGGATAGGGAGTGGAGCTAAGTGGAGAGAGGGAGGAGTGTGGTGTGGGGATGCATGAGGGAGGGGAGGCATGAAAGCTCTCCATGTGTGTGGAGCTTTCTCCCCCCCCCTCAAAGACTATAAAACCTCCCCCTTGGAGCTTGGGGAGGAGGTCACGAAGAGAGAGAAGGGAGCGCCGTGTTGCAGCCGCCGTTGCCAATGCCACAGAGACCACCATCCCCACCACCGTGAGGACCGCCAGGCTTCCGCCTGTTTCCGCCACCCATCCCACCGCCATCCTCGCCATAATTCTCTCTTCCAATCATTACCCCCCCTCCACATCATTCTACTAAGAGTAGAAGCTTCTTGGAAGCTTCTATAGTTAGGCTTCTATAAGCCCCGTTTCCACGAGCCTCCCCGGTTTCAAAAACCGGGCTCATAAGCCCAATTCTTGCGCAAGGGGAGAAGTAGTCAGATCTTGAAGCTGATTGCCAAGGGCTGGAGAAAGTTCGTAGTTTGGTTAAGAAAAAAAAACGAGTTTGCGAAGTCAAGAGTCTTCAACATCGATGGCCCCCAAACAAAAGACGCAAGGCACTCATGCGGGAGTTTCTTCCTCAAGCATACGCGTGGACATCCCTACGAGCCCTCAAGCCCATGTTCTTATAAGAATGATTCCGCATTTAAGCGATGCATTAGGCACATTAAATTTCATGGAAAGAATGCATTTACGCATGTTTCTAATTCACGTAGTCTAGTTAAAATACATTTGGGAAATCATCTCCTTGAAGGATTCACAAGAGTTAGTGCATGTCGTGCAATTGGGTTGCTTGCATTTCCAAATTGCGAATCCCAAGCGCATATTGCTTAGGTTTAAAAGATGAAATTGTTTAAATGCATCTTTGATTGGCCACGGAAAAGAACAAGCGTATATTGCATTTAGGCAATAACTTCCTTGTTGTGATTCGCATGAGAAAATCGTTAACATCCGTTAGATGTTGTCCAAAGAACTGCATGGCATGAAAATGAAACCATGGACTTGCATGTTGTATGCGAAGATGCTTGTATAATGGTTAAGTCAACAATAGTCTTATGATATTCGTCATGCATGAACTTCATTTATCGAAGTTGTATCTAGAAAAGGTTGCATGTTACATATTCGTCATGCATGAACTTCATTTATCAAAGTTGTATCTAGAAAAGGTTGCATGTTAGATATTCGTCATACATGAAGTTCATTCATCAAAGTTGTAGCTAGAAAAGGTTGCATGTTACATCTTTGCCATGCATGAACTTCATTCATCGAAGTTGTATCTAGAAAAGGTTGCATGTTATATATTCATCATGCATGAACTTCATTCATCGAAGTTGTATCTAGAAAAGGTTGCATGTTATATATTCATCATGCATGAACTTCATTCATCGAAGTTGTATCTAGAAAAGGTTGCATATCATATTAAAGCCTGAAATTCAATTGCATTAAACAAAAGGTTGTAGGCATAGTTCCTTGATATAAATCTTTGTAGGTTTTATGCAAATTATTCTCCAAATTTTCATTCATCTTGACTTTAGCAAGAAAAGAAAGGATTATTGCAAACCTTATAGTACATAGAGGTAATGAATCGCATATTTACACGTAATGTGATGTCTTGCAACTATTTACACCTTTAGAACAACTTTAGCATCTCTAAGAAAACATCGTTTCTTATCGCAAGACAAGTAGACCAATTTGGTTAGATCACTTGTAAGGGTATAACCCTCAAGGGATTCGTATAAGCATAGCTAGTTAGTACAACGAACACCTCAAGTGCTAGCTAGGGTTTAGCATGTTAGAAATTCTACCTAGTATCGCACTTGGTCGCCAAGTCGAGACCCTCAAACCCAAAAGTCCTACCCACAATTCACGGAATGTTTGGGTTAAATTAGACGCCCATACAATAACTATCTAGGGTTTACCCTAAGGATCAATCGACCTAATACTAAACTTTCAAGTAAGTCTAGAATCCCTAGGGCCAAATGTCATTGTCCTAGTAAGGTTAGTGATTGGGTTGGGTAAGAAGACACCCCAAACCCTTCATCTTGACTAAACATATTTCTTGAACAAGAAACGCCGTTGATGGGAGAAATGATCCCACGAGTTAGGTGGGACACCTTTGCAATAAGTTGCAACGTCACATGGTTTTGTGTTAAATCACAAAGTAGAATTGCCACTCCTTGGAACAAGGTTGGCAGGTTCCGAGTACAAGCTTAAATTGCAAGAGGATGAGTAGTCATCCTGCTACTGAGTTGCCAAATTAAGGTGACGAGCAAAGGATCAAATCAAGTTAGGGCGACGAGAATTGCCCAGGATTTACTATCTTAATTTAAGGAACCTAAGGTGTTTGGGTTAAGAGGGTATAACCCTAACCCAAGGATACAAGGGTACACAAACAACAAAAACCTTGGGGATCTTGCCAAGTCGCAATTGATCCGGGATTGAATGCTGGACACATTCGGAGAGAAGGATTCACTCCTTAGCAGTTGGCCAAATAAACGACCACTGGATTGATTGTGTTCGTACAGTTTAGGAGCACTGTTTGTATTGCTTGCTCAAAGAACTAAAGATGGAAAAATAATTAATGCTTCAGGTTGAAGGCCTCGAGGGAGAGGAAGCATCAATTACCCCCGACTGTCTGCCTAACCCTAACCAAGGGGGTTGCTAGCCGCGCCAGGAATGTTGACCGAACCTGCCATGAGAGGTCTCTCTATTGGGCTCTACTTGGAGCAAGAGGACGCTTGGGTGCCAGAGGGAGCTCTAGCCGTAAATCCCTTGCCTTTTGGGCCCTGCACAAGAGGCCGACGTGACTCAGGATTGGATCTCGAGGTCCGCATACTAGTCTATGGGTGGTAACTTGCATTAGTAATCCCCGTGAATTGTTGGATTGCCCTCGGGCGGATTATGGATTGCCTTCGGGCGGATTATGGATAGCCTTCGGGCTGGATTATATGATGTATTCCAAAGATAAGTAAGATCAATTATTGAAAAGAAACTTGTTTGACACTGTTTTTCTATGTCAAGTGCTAAGATTACGTGAAGGAACCAGTGATTGATTGGCTAATTAAGGAATTTGTTTTTACGTGTCAAACTAAATGTGGTAGGTAATTAGACAAATAAAGCAACCCTAAGGAAAGTGTGGTGGATGTGGCCATGGGTCCGTCCTACGGATGGGTGATCCCGCTTGGCTGGGAACTTTTCTCGAAGGAAATGAACAGCAAGGAATGTTGACCTAGAGTCTAGGTTACTAGAACTCCGATTTATGCTGTTTCAAGGGAACAAAATGGGACTATGCCTTATGGGCAGAGAGGTGGAGCTTTGCATCCCTCTCGTTTCCCATTCTCCTTGAACCAAGTGCAACATGAATCCGCTTCAATCCTGACGTTTTTGCGTAAAGTAGTTCGACACTAATTACTCTCTAGGAACATGACCATTAGGGAAACCCTGATTCAGGTGAGTCCTAAGTGGGAACGGCCGGAATGCTTTCGCTACGTGGCAGACTCGGGAAGACCTAGATCGCAAACCCCGTAACATTCCATGGGAGTGCCGAGCGATACTTTCTAGACTCTCTTCCAGATGGGCTACTGAGACATGTCCTACAAGTAAACGAGTGGACACGTTACAGTTGGTATCAGAGCGAACCAACGAGGATTTAAAATTTTCATGGAAACTTAATGGAGAGAACTAGAGCAAATTTTGCTGTTAAGATCGTTTCCTTACTTACTTATCAATGTTGACTTGCAGAGTCATGAAGCATGGAACAGATTCTTGGTGTTCCAAGTTATATTTATGACCGTGATGCGTGCTTCAGATTATCAACGGAGGATCGATATAATGAATATCTTGGACCGCATCTACAATCCATTGCCCTTGTACGTGGAACGGAGATGGATGAGTGATTCAGGAATCTATTACATAGCTGCCCACCCATTTGCGTACCTTCCAACCAACCTAAAGAGAATCAAGTGGTTGGAGAACCTCAAGATCGTGAAGCTGTTCATCTTTGTTGAGGCTCATGCAAATGCAACCCTACATATCGGAGGACGAAAGGTCAAGCAAAATGCGTATGTGTATGAGGAAGTGACTCGAATAATCCGTGCTGAAAGAATCAAGGTGTTGGGACATTACGAGAAGAACGAGTACCAAAGGAAAGGATACCCTAGTCTTCCAATGACCTATCGATTCCTGAAAATCCATGGCCCCAATCCATACTATTACCTAGTTCCCATAGCTGAATGTCACACAATCTTATTCTCCTCGAATTAATGTATCAACTTGTTCCATCTCCCCAAGAATAATTGTACTTCGAAAGGACTATGCCCATATGAATGAAATAAGAATCTTTTTATCAATGATTGTCTCGACTGTGAGTATTGATAAAAAAGGTTAAGTGATTAGGTATCTTGGTTGAAAGCTGAATTGGGCATGAAATGTAATGTGAGAAATTTTTAGCGAGTTGTTAACATTAAGAATCTCAATGCCCAGGGACAAGCTCAAGTACAGATCCCTAGTCCGACCCCTACACCAAGTACGGCTGTGATTCGGGACAAGAATTTTCTTATCAAGTAGATCAAGCCACCAGAATTTTATGGCAAAGGAAGGACCGTCCAAATTGTCGGGGAAGCCAGACTTTAGTGGAAGCAATGGTGCAGAGACCAAGGGATCTCCGAAGGGTCCATTACTTGGGAGAAGCTGAAAAGAGCTATGCGAGGAAGATACTTACCACCTGCATACCGCACACAGAAGATGAACGAGTTCTATAAGCTGAAACAACTTGGTTTATCTCTTGACACATACTACTCAAAGTTTGTCTCCCTTTTGAAGTATGCACCACAAATGGATATGACACAACAGGTGTTGAAGTTTTGTGCGAGATTAAACCCACCTGTAAACACCCACCTCGAGTCAATGTGCCCAACAAACCTTCAGGACGCACTCATTCGAGCTACACCCATAATTCAGGAAGTGAAAACGAGGCCAAGAAATAACAAGACTTGGTCTTATAAGGATCAGAACAAAGGAGTATATAGGTCCCAGGTGAAGAGAGTTCAAGGTCAAAACCAGGGAAAAAGGAAGAAAGCTAGGACCAACAATGTCAATAATTTTGTTCCTACCCAAGGTAATGGCTGCAACCTCCGTTGCTTCCATTGCAACGAGCTCGGTCATTTCAAAAGGCAATGTCCCAAACTTGGTGGAGGACAACGTCAAGGACCATTTCAAGGAACCACCCGTGGCCAAGGAGCCGCTACCCGAGGTAGAGGAAGAACCACCTGTGTTGCCAACAGAGAGATGTGCGATGAAGAAGACCCGACCATGGAAGCAGACTTTGAGAGGGAAACAGTCCATGCCACCCTTCACAAGAAAGGCCCGAATCACCAGTTTTTGGTGATTAAAACACCATCGGATTATCAAGGTAAAGGCTTCAAAACCTTGATTGATTGTGGCAGTACGCATTTCTTTATTTCACCAGCTTGTGCAAGAAGATTAGGAATAGCCACAATACATGCACCCACCTTGCTTGTGGAATTAGCAAATGGTCGTGAGGTCACTTGTACTAGGCAAACTGCTAAGGTGGAATTCTTACAGGGAGGAAAGTCGACTTCGGTCAGATTCAGGATTATGAACTTAGGTATCCATGAGTGTTTGCTCGGAATGGATTGGCTTAAACCTAATGATGCCCACATTCACTGTGGGAAGGGCCAAGTTTCCTTTCGAAATTCTGAAGGGGAATTGGTCACAACTCAAGGAGAGGTTGGAAAGCCAAAAAATCAATTGGCCAAAGTATCTCGAATAATAAAGGGAGTTAGAAAGGGACTACCTGTCTATTTGATTAAGCTAAATAAGCTAGATCAGAATCGCGAGTTTAGTGAAGAACCTTCATGGATAAAGGAGTACGCATACGTATTTCCTGAAGAGCTCACAGAACTTCTGTAATATTTCCGCTCGAAATATTAATGAGCTTTGATGACCGCACACCCGTGCAAAAGCTGTGCAAAGTTATCTCCCACATTGTAAATATTGTTAGTTAAATCCTTACAACGCATGTGCAATAATGAGCCCATCCGCATTGTGCAAATGAGGCAGCGTCTTGAAAATCGCAAAGCCGCGTGAAAACACCCCTCTTGGAAAAAGGGGCAATTGGACAATGGGTAAGATTAAGGCAATTTTTTTTAATAATTACCCTCCCCTCAGCCGATGCATGGCAGGGGGGAAAGGGAGTGGGAGAGGAAGGCGTAGTGGTGAAGTGCATGGGGGAAAGGGAGTGGGAGAGGAAGGCGTAGTCGTGAGACACCATGCAGGCCACCATCGCCACTGCCGTGAGGACCGCCGGGCTGCCGCCGCCATCATCATCATCAATCTCCTCTTCTCCAATCATCCCCCCCCCTTCCACGTCATTTTGCTGTAAAGCAGAAGCTTCTTGAAACCTTCCTTAGAAGCTTCTAAGGATAAGGCTCCCATAAGCCTTGTCCATGTGGTTTTTTCCCCGGGTTCTTAAAACCCACACCCTATAAAGGGGTATTCCTGTGTAAGGGATAAGTAGACAGATTTTGAGGCTGTTTTGCCAAGCTTGGAGGGAGTTCGGAGATTGTGTAAAGGCAAGGACAAGTCGCGGAGTTCAAGCCCACTAAATCAACGATGGCTCCAAATACAAAGACGCAAGGCGCACCCGCGGAGACCTCGAACCCAAGCTTACACGTGGACATTGTCACAAGTCCTCAAACCCTGGTTCTTGGAAGTTTAATTCCGCATTGGGCATGCTTAAATTCCATGCGGAAGTTATGAATACAAAATTACGCATTCATCTTACAAGTTTTAAATTGCATGTTGCTCTTGCTTACATTTCCAAAGTGACAATCCCAATTGCATATTGCATAAAAATTTGTTTAAATTCACCCTTGCTTCCTTGCAAGAAGGAACAAGTGTATAGTGCATTTAGGCAATAACTTCCTTGTTGTGATTCGCATGAGAAAGTTGTTAACATCCATTAGATGTTGTCCAAAGAACTGCATGGCATGAAAATGAAACCATGGACTTGGATGTTGCATGTGAAGATGCTTGTAGAATGGATTAAGTCAACATTAGTCTTATAATATTCATGCCTGAATTTCATTTAACGAAGTTGCATCTAGAAAAGGTTGCATGTCATATCAAAGCTTGAAATTCAATTGCATTAAACGAAAGGTTATAGGTAAAACTCTTGATGTAAATCTATGTAGGTTTTATGCAAGTTATTCTCCAAATTGTCATTCATCTTCAATTTAGCAAGAAAAGAAAGGGTTATTGCAAACCTTATAGTACAAAGAGGTAATGAATTGCATATTTAAACGTAATGTGATGTCTTGCAACTATTTACACCTTTAGAACAAGTTTAGCATCTCTAAGAAGAGATCGTTTCTTGTCGCAAGAGAAGTAGGCCGATTTGGTTAGATCATTGTAAGGGTATAACCCTCAAGGGATTCGTATAAGCATAACTAGTTAGTACAACGAACACCTCAAGTGGTAGCTAGGGTTTAGCACATTAGAAATTCTGCCTAGTATCGCAGTTGAGATGCCAAGTCCAGACAAACCCAAAGGTCCTATCCACATTCACGGGATGTTTGGGTTAATTGGATGCCCATACACTAATGATCTAGGGTTTTACCCTAAGGATCGATCGACCTAAAACTAAACTTCCAATTGAGTTTAGAATCCCTAGGACCAAGCGTGGTGACCTTGTAAGGTTAGGGATTGGATTGGGTAAGAAGACACCCCAAACCCTACATCTTGACTAAACAAATTCCTTAACCAAGAAATGCCGTTTGATGGGTGAAATGATCTCATGAGTTAGATGTGACACTTGTGCAACAAGTTGCAACGTCGCATGGCTTGTGTTTTAATGTAATATTCCTGCTCATGAATATTGACTTCCCGCACACCGCGTAAACCCTGTGCAAGGTTATCTTGCGTATGGAAATTTCTGACAATTTAATCCGTAACCTGCATGCGTGAAAACGGGATCTCCCCATTGGCAAATCAAGCCGGGGGTTCCAATCCACAAACTGGGGGTAAACACCCTCTTGGGAGGGGAAAAATGAATAATATTAAAGCAATTATTTTTATGTTTATCCCTCTCCCCCAGCCGATGCATGGCTGGAGGAGAGGGAGTGAGGGGAGGGATGGGGATAGGTGGGAGTCATGGGCTGCATGCACAGCCCTCGTGGTGGAGCTCCCCTCTCCCCCCTTGCACTTTATAAACCCCCCCTTAGCCTTGTGGGGGGGTAAGGAGGAAAAAGACTGCGTGGGGGAGAAAAGGCTGCAGGAGACTATCATGCAAGAAGAGCCACCGTACCGCTGTGGGGCCGCCGCCATCGTGGAGGGTGCTAAGATGGCCGTTGCTGGTCGTCGCCATTAATCCGCCGCCACCGGGCTGAAGCCGCCATCGCTGAGTGCTGTCGGCTGTGGTCCACGTCGCCACCAACACGTCAAGTAGCATTTTGTCATCTTCTTTTTCACTTCACTATTACCCCTCCCTCTTCCATGTGGGTGTTGACCATAGCTAGAAGCTTCTTTTAAGAAGCTTCTAAGGGGGCTTTCTTAAACCCCTTTTCCACAAGGCCCCCATAAGTCCATTCCTAGCCATCTCGGGGCTAAAAAGAAGAAAAAGAAGCTCATAAAGCCTCCATTCCCGCAGCTCTCTCACAAAAGGCCCAAGCTCCAACCCCACAAGGCCTCCCATAAGCCCAAATCCCACAAGCCGGTATTCTCAAGGATCCACACTTCGGAAGGGATCTTCTACATACGAGGGAGAAGGGCAAGATCTTGAGGCTGCTTACTAAGGTGAGCAAATTCACCAATCGCGTAAGGGCAAAGGCAAACCGGAAGTCCGTAATCACACCTACGATGGCCCCCAAGAAGTCGCAAGTCACGCCTACAGGAGGATCTTCTCCTAATATTCACGTGGATATTTCCCCGAACCCACAAACCCAGGTTTTTACTAATTTTGATTCCACGCAAAAATAATGCATTATGCACGATAATTTCATGGACTAGGAAGCACCTATGCATGCCGAATTTATCTAGCCTATCTAAATGCACTTCGAAATAAATTGACTATTTGAACAATTACTAGAAGTAGTTCATGACATGAAATTGGAAAAATTTGTATTTTCAATGTGATAAACGTAAATTGTCTATGCATCTTATGACCTTATCAATAAGTTGCCTTCCGTGCATTTCAAAGTGACGAGCCTAGATCAACTATTGCTTATCATTATAAGGTTGAATTGTTAAGCTCACATATGACTAGACATGGAAAGATTAAGTGTAGGTCGCATTTTTAGGCAAATCTTCATTGTGATGATTCATTAAGGAAAGTTGTTATCAACCACAGGAAATAGCGGAGCATGGAAATGATTCTATGAGCTTGCATGGAATAGGTTAACTCTAGCTTTAATTGGCAAGAAATTCATTTAGCTACGTTGTAGTTAGGAAAGGATTGCATGTTGCACATTCGCCGTACACAAAAATTTCATTCATCAAAAGTTGTATTTAGGGAAAGGCTGCATGGCCTATTAAAGCATGAAATTTTAAAAGCCAATATAAAGAATTGTGGGCATGATTCTTGAATGTAAGTCCTAGTAGGTTCAATGAAAGTTATTCTACAATTTATCATGCGTTTTGATTTTAACAAGAGAAGTTAGGGTTATTGCGAATTTAGTGGTATGAAGAAGCAATGAATCACGTGTTTACGTGAATTGTGACATGTTACAACTAGTTTTCTCCTTTAGATCAAGTTAACATCTCTAGGTCTGATTCATCCTTATCGCAAGACAAGTAGATCGAATTATCTAAATCACCTAACCTGCAAGTGATTCGTATAGGCATGATACGATAAATACCCCAAGCGCTAGCTAGGGTTTAGCATTAAGGATTTGGCCCAGTTTCGCACTTGTTGCCAAGTCGAAACCCTCATATCCAAAGGTCCAACCCACATTCACAGAATGTAGGGAAAATTGGACACTCATGCAAGTAACGATCTAGGGTTTCTACCCTAAGGATCATTCGTTCAAATGTTGAAACTATGTTTGAGGTTGGAATCCCTAGGACCGATCTAGTGCAATTAGGAGTGATTGGGTAAGAAGACACCCTAAACCCCGCTTCTCATCTAGAGATAATTCCGTGACCAGAAAACGTCGTCAATGGGTGAAATGATCCCATGGAATAGATGCGACACTTGTGCAACAGGTTGCAACGTCGCATGATCTTGTGGTTTGATCACAAGAGAGTTGCCATTCCTTGGAATGAGGTTGGTAGGTTCTTACGCTAGTTTAATGTGCAAGAGGATGAGTAGTCATCCTGTTATATCACCTTTCTTGGGAAAAATTGCCAAGTTAAGGGAAGTTAGGTATTTTCTTGGAAGCAAAAGATCAATCAATTTAGGGCGACATGGTTGCTAGGATTTACTGTTAATTTACGAACCCTAAAGTATTGGTTAAGTTGGGTTAACACGTTATGGCCCTAACCCAAGGACAAAAGGGTTATCAAACAAACCCTTGGGGATCTTGCCAAGTCGCAATTGATCCCGGATCGAATGCTGGATGCATTCAGATAGAAGGATTCACTCCTTAGCAGTTTGCCAAATAAACGACCACTGGATTGATTGTGCTTGTAACAGTTTAGGAGCATTGTTTACATTGTTTTCTCAAGGAACTAAAAGATGGAAGGTTAATTAATGCTTCAGGTTGAAGGCTTGAAAGGAGAGGTAGCATCAGTTACCCCCGACTGTCTACCTGACCCTAACCAAGGGGGTTGTTAGCCGTGCCGAGAAGGTGGACCGAACCCGCTGCAAAATGTCTCTCCGTTGGGCACTACTTGGAGCAAGAGGACGCTTGGGTGCCGGGGGGACTCTGGCTGTAAATCCCTTGCTTTCTGGGCCCTACGCACAAGAGGCCAACGTGACTTGTGATTGGATCTCAAGGCCGCATACTAGTCTATGGGTGGAATCTTGGATTAGTAATCCCTGTGGATTGCTGGAGAGCATTCGGGTGGATTATGGATTAGCATGCACGCTGGACTATGGATGTATTCCAAAGATAAATACGATAACCTATTGAAAAGGAACTTGTTTGAGACTATTTTTCTATGTCAAGTGCTAAGATTACGTGAAAGAACCAGTGTCTAACGGGCTAATTAAGGAAGGTGCTTGATGCATGTCCAACTAAATGTGGTAGGTAATCAGACAACTAAAGCAGCGTTGAGGAAAGTGCGATAGATGTGGCCATGGGTCCATCCTATGGATGGGTAGTCCTGGTTGGCCAAGAATTTTTCTCAATTGAAATGGACAACAAGGAGCTCTTCTCAAAGGAAATGAGTAGCAAGGGCGCTGACCTAAGGTTTAGGTTACTAGAATCCCGTTGTTTTAGGGGAATGGAATGGGACTATGCCTCATGGGCAGGGAGGTTGAGCTCGGCATCCCTCTCATTTCCCATTCTCCTTGAACCAAAGTGCAGGATGGATCTGCTTCATCCCTGGCATTTCTGCGTAAAGTAGTTTGCTTGGGGTTCGACACTAGCTGCCGTTTAGGAAAGTGACCATTAGGAAAACCTTGATTCAGGTTGGTCCTAAGTGGGAACGGCCGGAATACTTCTGCTACGTAGCAGACTCATGAAGTTCTAGATTGCAAACCCCGTAACATTCCATGGGAGTGCCGAGCGGAGTCTTTTAGACTCTCTTCCCAACGGACTACTAAGACATGTCCTGAAAGGGAACAGGTGGACATGTCACATTTAATCACAAGATAGATTTGCCACTCCTTGGAATAAGGTTGGCAGGTTCTAGTGTAATCCTATTGTGCAAGAGGATGAGTAGACATCCTGCTACATCACCCTTCTTGGATTGATTTGCCAAGATAAGGTAACTATGAATTGCCTAGCAAGCAATTTACAAATCAAGTCAAAGCGAGAAAGTCACCAAGATTTACTATCTTAACTTAAGAAACCTAAGGTGTTGGTTAATTTGGGCTAACAGGGTATGACCCTAACCCAAGGATAAAAGGGTAAACAAACAAACCCTTGGGATCTTGCCAAGTCACAATTGATCCTGGATCGAATGCTTGATGCGTTCGGAGAGAAGGATTCACTCCTTAGCAGTTGGCCAAGTAAACGACCACTGGTTTGATTGTGTTTGTACAGTTTAGGAGAACTGTTTGTATTGATTTTCTCAAGGAACTAAATATGGAAAATAAATAATACTTCAGGTTGAAGGCCTGGAGGGAGAGGCAGCATCAGTTACCCCCAACTGTTTGCCTGACCCTAACGAAGGGGGTTGCTAGCCGTGCCGGGAACGTGGACCAAACCTGCTGCGAGAGGTCTCTCCGTTGGGCGCTACTTGGAGTAGGAGGACGCTTGGGTGCCAAGGGGGCTCTGGCCATAAATCCCTTGCCTTTTGAGCCCTGCACAAGAGGCCGACGTGACTCGGGGTTTGATCTCAAGGCCCGCATATTAGTCTACGGGCGGAATCTTGGATTAGTAATCCCTGTGGATTGCTGGATTGCCTTCGGGCAGATTATGAATTAGCCTACAAGATGGATTATAAGATGTATTACAAAGATAAATAAGGTCAATTGTTGTAAATGAACTTGTTTGACATTGTTTTTCTATGTCAATGCTAAGATTACGTGAAGGAACCAGTGACTAAAAGACTAATTAAGCTGTTTTTTTGCATGTCAACTAAATGTGATATTTAATTAGATAACTAAAGCAACCTTGAGGAAAGTGCGGTGGATGTAGCCATGGGTCCGCCCTACGGATGGGTGGTCTCGATTGGCCAGGAACTTTTCTCGAAAGAAGTTGACAAGCAAGGAACGATGACCTAGAATCTAGGTTACTAGAATCCCGATTTATGTTGTTTTAGGGGAACGGAATGGGACTATGCCTCATGGGCAGAGAGGTCGAGCTTTGCATCCCTCTCGTTTCCCATTCTCCTTGAACCAAGTGCAACATGAATCCGCTTCGACCTTGACGTTTTTGCGTAAAGTAGTTCGCCTCGGGTTTGATGCTAGCTACTGTTCTAGAAACTTGACCATTAGGAAAACCCTGATTCAAGTCGGTCCTAAGTGGAAACGGTTGGAATGCTTTCACTTCGTGGCAGACTCGAGAAGACCTAGATCGCAAATCTTGTGACATTCTGTGGGAGTGCCGGGCGGCACTTTGTGGACTCCCTTCCCGATGGGCTACTAAGACGTATCCTACGAGTGAAGAGGTGGACACGTTACAGTTGGTACCAGATCGAACCAACAAGGAACTAATGTTTTCAAGAAAATTTAATAAGGAAAAGTATAGCAAATGTTGCTGTTAAGATCGTTTCCTTGCTTACTTATCAAATTCATGACTTGTAGAGTCATGAAGCATGGAGCAGATTCTTGGTGTTCCAAGTTATGTTTATGACCGCAATGCGTGCTTCACATTATCGACGGAGGATCGATATGATGAATATCCTAGATCGCATCTACAATCCCTCACCCTTATACATGGAACGGAGATGGATGGGTGATTCAGGAATCTATTACATAGCTGCCCACCAATTTGTGTACCTTCGAACCAACTTAAAGAGAATTAAGTGGTTGGAGGACCTCAAGATCGTGAAGCTGTTCATCTTTGTTGAGACTCACGCAAACACAACCCTACATGTCGGATGTCGGAAGGTCAAGATAAACACGTATGTGTACGAGGAAGTAACTCGAATAATCCCTGCTGACAGAATCAAGGTGTTGGGACGTTACAAGAAGAACGGGTACCAAAGGAAAGGATACCCTAATCTTCCAATGACCTATCGATTCCTGAAAATCCATGACCCCAATCCATACTATTACTCATTTCCCGTAGCTAAATGTAACACAACCTTATTCTCCCCGAATTAATGTATCCGCTTATTCCATTTTCCCAAGAATAATTGTACTAGGGCTATGCCCATATGAATGAAATAAGACTCTTTTTATCAATGATTGTCTTGACTGTGAGTATTGATAAAAAATATTAAGTGATTAGTTCTCTTGGTTGAAAATCTGAATTGGGCATGAAATGTAGTGTGAGAAATGTTTAGCGAGTTGTTAACATTAAGAATCTCAATGCCTAGACTCAACCTCAAGTGCAGATTCCTAGTCCGACCCCTACACCAAGTACGGCTGTGGTTCAAGAGAAGAAGTTTCTTCTCAAGCAAATCACGCCACCAGAATTTGATGGCAAGTGAAGGTCCATCCAAACCGATGCCGAGATTTGGGTCGAATCCATGGAGGATTACTTTGAAGCGGCACGTACTACACCCGCCAACCAAGCAATGCTCGCCAAGCTGAAGCTTACCGGCGAAGCAAGACTTTGGTGGAAGCAATGGTGTAGAGACCAAGGGATCTTGGAAGGGTCCATTACTTGGGAGAAGCTGAAAAGAGTTGTGCAAGGAAGATACTTACCACCTGCCTACCGCACATAGAAGATGAACGAGTTCTATGATCTAAAACAGCTTGGTCTATCTCTTGATGCATACTACTCAAAGTTCATCTCTCTTTTGAAGTATGCACCACAAATGGATATGACACAACAGGTGTCGAAGTTTTGTGCCGGATATAACCCACCCGAAAACACCCGCCTCGAGTCAATGCACCCAACAGATCTTCAGGAGGACGCACTCATTCGAGCTGCGCCCATAATTCAGGAAGTGCAAACTAGGCCAAGAAATAACAAGACTTGGTCTTATAAGGATCAGAACAAAGGAGTATATAGGTCCCATGCAAAGAGAGTTCAAGGTAAAAACCAAGGACAAAGGAAGAAAGCTAGGACCAACAATGTCAATAATTTTGTGCTGACCCAAGGTAATGGCCGCAATCTTCGTTGCTTCCATTACAACAAGCCCGGTCATTTTAAAAGGCAATGCCCCAAGCTTGGAGGAGGACAATGTCAAGAACCATTCCAAGGAACTGCCCGTGGCCAAGGAGCCGCCACACCCAGGGCAAAGGAAGAACCGCTTGTGTTGCCAACAGGGAGATGTGCGATGAAAGAGACCCGACCATGGAAGCAGACTCTAGCTGGAAACCAGCTCGAAACCATAGCTTAAATTGCATTCATCTAGAAAATGAAACTAACTCACCAAGTTTTATTCATCATAATGAAAAAAGGCACCTAAAATAGCACCTTGTGCACCATTTATAGTTCCTCCCTATGACTAGGTAGCATGGTTTTTTACAAGGATTATTAAAAGGCTTAAGGTCTAAATTTTGCACATTACAATTGATAGCATCTGTAGCCTAATTTTGGTGATTTGATCAATTGTTGTATCTATTTTATGATGGGCTTTGTGTGATGCCCAACCTCACAGTTCCCAAAGAAAGATCAATGGCCTTGGGCATGTGGCCATTTATGGGGCTTTGCCTTCTTTGTGATCCAATGATGATTATCTAGTTCTTAGGTGATGTCCCCCTATAAAATGTACTTGTGCACCCTACATTCATTTTCATATACTTTGGGAATTTAAAGGATAGCCAATATTTGGTCACATGGTCAAATTGGTACCCCCTTCCTTGAAGGTGAAGGTTTTTATAGATACTATATAGATGATAGTACCAAGTTTCATCTTCAAAAAAGGATTGAGATTTAGCCACACTGTCAAATTTTATTTTTAATTTGAGAGTGGAACTTGGGAGATTCCAAAATTCTCTAATATAGTGTTGAATTTGGGAAATATCTTGTAAATATATAGAGCATATGCTTGTGTCTTGCATTGAACTCATGATGAAACAATGTTATGGCATGCCTTATAACCCATTCAAAATGATATAGAGAGGACACCCTTTAAGACAAAGAAGATATGTTATGAACCTTTTCCTTGAGCTAAATAAGTTTTTTAAAAGCCTTAAGATATTAAATTGATCTATCGTTGGTCCCTTGCAAGTGCTTATTAAGGGTGGTGGACTTATTGTATTACGAATGAGTTGGATGGGTGATCGAGAAGAGATATGTGTTTAAAAGTGTGATAGTGGCGCCCTATTGTGAGTGTGTTGGTACCTTCCATGTACTAGTTCTAGCTATAAGATATTATGTTGGTGCCTTCCATGTACTGGTTCTAGCTATAAGACATTTTTTTGGTACCTCCCATGTACGAGTTCTAGCTACAAGAGGCTGTGATGTGCGCTTTTCCCACTGCCAGCACCGTACATGGTTTACAACCAAAACCATAGGATAATGATCCAAGATTAAATAAAGATTCATAAGTCTAAAATCATAAGTACAAGAAGATTATGCTTAGAATTCCTTAGTGTAAGGTATTACAGTTGCCATTAAGGAGACTTGTGGAGACCAAACTTTGAGTAAATATTTTGACTAAAATGAACCAATCATGAGGGAGAAAGTTTCAAAGAGTATTTCAAAATAAATACCCTTTACATGCACTATTTGAACCCACAATTTTGAACACACCATATAAAACAAAAGCTTTATTTTTACAAAACCAACTTGAGGGGTTTAGTAAACGTAAATCCTCTATATTATCTGCATTCAAAGCATGTTTGAAAATACCCCTATTTGTGAATTTCTCCTAAATAGAACACACCCCTTTCCTATCCAATTTGTGAGAAACCCTTTTATATGGCACCCTTCCTTATGTAAACAATGTTTGAAAATGATATTTTAAAAATCCCTTCTTTTAAATCCACATGATATGCATACATATTTTCAAGTGACCACTCCCCTCCCCTGGAAAACCAATAGTATCCACAATATCAAGTTTTTTGAAATCTTGTTGCTGATAAAACAATACTTCAAGATTCTTCCTTTTTTGAGAAGAATACTTGATTATTGAGGCTTTAAAACAAACTCCACCATTCTTAGGCCACCATCATTGAATTGAAAATGGGGGTTAAAACACCCATCCCTTTGCTTCATTCACAAGAACAAGTACAGTGGACTCATGACAATAACAAAAAAAGGAAAAAACAAATCTTCAAATAAGCCTAAAGAGAAGTCTTATGAAGCATAAGGTTTTAATTATGCTTTATAAATGTTCATAAGGTAGATGTATGCATTACTTTGGAAGAGGGCCTCCAAATGAGGTTTATAATAAACATGAGAAATAAGAGAAAATAATTTTTGTTTGATATCATGCCCGAAAAGAAAAAGAGAAGAATGAAGAGATGATGATAAATCATAGCATCCACCATATTGCCCACAAATCAAGCCATTGAGGATCATTATTTAGATTTTATAGCCTTCTTACAACATTCTCTTTCTTTAAAGGCCATTAATACTTGTAATTCTTGCAATGCATTGATTTATCCTTCCACTTGGTAAGGTCTCTCCATTCCTTATAATTTCTCATCACCAATACCTTTGATGTGATAAGCTTGCTATTTTAGAGCTTGTTTGCATCTTTTGCTCGCTTAGAAGGACATTGCCACTTGTAATTCATAGAAGGCATCGATTTGTCTTTCCACTTTGCAAGGTCTCACCATTCCTTCTAATTTTTCATCACCATCATCTTTGATGTGATAAGATTTCTCTTCTTGATCATTATGATTTAGTTCTATCAATCACCACACCATTTTATGTCCATGTCCATAGTCGTTCTTCCAAATTGCCTAATTACCCTTTGTATTAGCCTTACCAAGGCTTATAATAAACTCGCCTTTAATATACTAAGACCCCATCACATGACATGCTAACAGCATACTCTATGAGCTCCACAAAGACTTATACTCATGATCCAATGTCCCATCTTGCAACATAAGTATACCTCTTTTGAAATTTAATCCTCACAACTCATGGAAGTAGATTTGTACATTTATTGTATCAGGGTTAAGTACCATTTGGAAAATTGTGTAACTCTTTCTCTTCCAAGTTCTTCCAAGCATAGAAAACATTGTTATGTCACTTGACATAAATTTATTTCTTCATCATTTTCCAAGGCCTAGATTTTGGTAGAAAAACATCTTATCTAACACCCCATCCAAACAATTGGCACTAAAAGTGTGAAATTCCCTACTCTAACTACCTTTCTTATGTTAGAAACCTTGACTATACAATGTTTACAAGATCTTTTCTTTTGGCTAGGAAAAAGGTGAAAGAATGCACTAGTTTGGAAAACCCAAGAAGTAATATTGGATTGTTTCCTACTCACTTGTCCTAAGAATCACCACCTAGATCCCTTGGAATATAGGTCCTTAGGAAATTAGGTTGCTTCTAGGTCTACCTTGTAAGGGAGCATCTAGATTAACCTAAGGTTCTTAATGAATAAACTATACTTGTTAACAACATTGAAGCATTGAGTAAAAAAGGCCACTATTGCATGATCAATCATAACTTGAAATATGCAAGCACTACACTTGGTTCAATGAGAGTGAGAAAAAAGAGAGAGCAGAATGCCAATCCCTCTTCCAATAAGCCATAGTTTCATATCGTTCCCCTAAAATGGTGCTATGATGGGATTTAAGGCTTGGACCTTAAGGAAGTTAGTATTTAGCTCTAAACATAATCCTTCAAAAGCCACTCAATTAATTGAGTCCAAGTAGCCATAAGAAACATCCATCAAGGAAGCTATCCACTTCTTTCCCATACATATGCCCAAAACATCTTTAATTTTTTAATTAGAGTCCTAGCATGATTAGGTTGGACATTTCAAACAAAATTCCCTAATGATCCCTTTGGCACAAGTTTATGTCACACATTTATATCATGTATAGAAAGGCAAGTAAACGTAGTCCATGAAAATAGTCTCTCATTTCAAAGAAGGTAAATACAATGTCCATCGGTAAACATTAGTATACTATCCTTGACTGGACACATAACTAGCATTAGGAAAACACTGCTCTATATAGAGCGAACCCAACCTAAATAACTATTAATATGGAGAAAAAATAACTTTGGACTAGGACTATTAGTATCAAGCCTTTACCAGACTGTCCTCTAAGTAGTACATGGATCTTCTAGAATTCATTCAAACTTATAAGTCAATAATCCTATCCTAGACCCCATGACGATCTTCTGGGGAGGTCAGTCATAAATATATATATGTATCATGTGGGTTCAATATAAGGGATTTTTAAAATACCAATCTTACACATGTTCTACATAAAAATGGTCCCATATAAAGGAGTAACTTATGGATTGAAAAGACACGGATTATGTTTTATTAAGAGAAAATTCACATATAAGGATATTCATAAATAGGCCTTGAATGCACATGAAATTAAAGGTATACATATAGCGAATTTCCTGGTCGGGGTCTCCCTAGAGCCTTGCTACTCATCATGGTCTTGCATGATCAGTCTAACCTTGTGGAGAGACCTGACATGTATAGTCTTTGTCAGATCACCCATGACAAAACTAGTTCTCACTGACAAAACTCATCGATGTGCTTAGAGATAACAACACCCACTTCTTGTACACTCTATATGAACTCAATCCATCCAATATATTTAGATGGAAAACATATGCAAGGCAACTAGTATTCATTTGAAAACAATACTTAGAAATAGCCCTTTTGAGACAATGCTTTCCCTGATTTCATTTATCAAAGAAAATGTAATCTCAATAACTAAAAAAATATACTATATTTTCATGATTAAAATTTGACTAAGTAATTTGACTTGTGTATCTTCAAGTCTAGAAGCACCAAAAGGGATCTTCTTTTCAATTTATTTGGAGTCCTAATAGTATTAATTTCTAGTAAAGGAATATAAGAGAGTCACTTGGTAATTTTGGTGGTGGAGGCAAAAGAGGGGCTATATCCATCATCATAACCACTTGCTTTTCTTTTGTCGTTGTTGGGATTTTATCCACTACAAATGCTCTTTTTCTTCTTGAGGCCATCATATCATAACAATATAAGTCACAATGTGGATTACCTCTCAAAGTAGATAATAGTGAGCTTTGTTGAAAGAATTTCATTGAAAATGTTGTAATGATTAGAAGTAGATTTATTGGGTACAAAAGTACTAGGGCAATGATGGACAAGGAGAGAAATATGTAGAAGGTTGACTGTGAGAGTGTTGTCATAGAACAGATCATTAGAGAGCTACATCCATGGACTAAGGATCTCAATCTGAGGACAATAAAGAGGTCATGGTTGATATGTCAAAGAGTTATACCCTCTTAGTCTTAGCTCCTCTCTCCTCTAGTGATATCAAGGTCTTGTCCTACACTCATCATTGCGTATGTGTGTATTGAAGGGGTAAGAGAGGGGAGATTTATACATTTTTTAAGGGATGGGGTGGAGTGACCTTTTTTGTGAAAGAGAGGGGCAGGGATGCCTTCATAGAATTTAGAGCTTTCATCATTAATGATGATGCTAGGAAGGATTTATTTTGAGATATTAAAGTGATAAGTACGGTGCCCCTTTTTTCTTATGATGGCCAACTTTAATGGATTGAAAAGAAACACATGAAATTTTAAATATTATAATTTATTCTTTTATTGGTGATTGGGATTGTCATCACCCATATTGTATCACCATGCACAATAAGTGACAACAACGGTCGAGGCAGCATCCTCCTATGGCTTATGACCACCAAAATGGCAACCAAGGCATATACCTTGGCATTCTTGGCAATGAGGTTATAAAAGCCTTGCTTGGTGCCATTGGCTATATGCAAGCTGAAACCATTTTTGCTTGAAAGAAAAACTTTTGAAGAAGTCACTCATCTTGGTACTATCATCACCCAAACACACTAACCATTAAGTTAAGCCTTCTTATTGTTCTATGTTACAAAAGTTTTCAAAAGCTTGTTTTGGAGGAGACAAAGAGCTTTGAAGAACCTCTGAGTTATAGATTAGCATACAATTCCTCATTAATAAAGACTTCTATCCTCATTATTATGCTCAAAGTACTATTATTTAGTTATTATGATAGGGTATTATTGTTGATAAATTCTTCTAAATTTTGACATTTTTGGCGACTATATTTATCTTTAGTATATCTTAGGTGGAAATACTTAACAACATCATACAAAGTGCTGAGTGATTGTCGTCTTGAAATAAGATATATTGTTTCGTCAAGTATTGATGATAGAGGCTAAGGGCAAGGACTACATTATTGTATTGCAAGAAATTTGGGTATACTACAACCCCTTTTACTTGGTAATCTGCCACTTAAAAGTAATCTATTGTACACCACTACAATGTTAAATGTAATCTATAGTAGTAAATAACCATTGTTGCATGGTGCTATGTTGTGGTGCTCCCAACTTTCAAGTGGTGCTAAGGATTTTTTAGTATTTTTCCACCACTAGAAATAGTGAATAATTTCTTAGAGGTGAGGTATACTTAGAAATCTGCATCAATTCATTTTTTTAATATTGCAACATTGCACTACTTTTTAGTGGTACTCCACTCATAAAAGATGGTGAGCAAGTACTATGGAGATGACTATAATGTGGTGGTGCATTATGGTTCACCCAACCTTTTAATGGTGCTCACTAATTCTAATTCAAATTTGACCACGTTTTAGCATTTCTTCACCACTGAAAAGTGGTGAACAACAACTTAGAGGTGAGGCACCACTTAACACTCATGATCACTTCATTTTTAAATGTATTAGCACAACACCACTTTTTGGTTGTGGTCCACCACTCAAAAGTGGTAAACAAAAACTCAAGTGGTGTAAAACCACAAGAATAGGGTGGTGTATTATAGTGCTTCCAACTTTTTCGGTGTTGGGGGAACTTTTGAGTGCAATGTCACCACTATTTAGCATTGCTTTATCACTTAAAAGTGGAGAAAAGCCACTCAAAGGTGAGGAACTGCTTAATAGTGGTAGTCACTTCATTTTTTCAGCTCATGCAACACCATGCTACTTTTCAGTGGTTCTACACCACTCAAATGTGGTTAAAAATCACTCTAAAGTGGTGTAAAACTAATGTAACATGGTGGTGTGTTATGGTGCTCCCAACTTTTCAATAGTGCTGAAAGGAATTTTGTGTAGAACACTTTTTTTCTAGCTTTATTCCACCAATTAGAAGTTGTAAACAATCACTCTATGTGAGGTAGCACTTAAAAGTTGTGCATCACCTCATATGAATGTGTTCAATACTACACCACTTTCTAGTAGTGCTCCAACACTTAAAAGTGGTAAAGAGCCATGCTAAAGTGGTGTAAAACCATCTTATTGGTGATATGTTATGGTCATCGACTATTAAAAGTGGTTTACAAGCCCTCTCAAATTGATCCACCACATAATTTTTAGAGGTACCTCCACCACTTTAAAGTGATGAGGAACCACTTCAAAGTGGTATACAACTACTATTACATGGCAGTTTTTTATTGTGCTCCCAACTTTTCAGTGGTGTTGAGTACTTCTAAGTGGAAGCCTACCACTTTTTAACATTGCTTCAACACTTAAAAGTGGTAAAAAACGACTCTATGGTGATGGACCATTAAAGGTTGAGTGGTAATCCACTACTAAACACTAGTGAACAACCCCTCTCATGTGATGTGCCATTAAAAAATTCGTGTCTCCTGTGAGAGGGAGTGTTCACCCCTTTTTATGGTGGAGTATCACTTGAGATTAATTGGTGTGGATCATGTTCAAAATTAGGGGAGAAATTTCTCTTTTCTCTCTTCCTAGTGTGTATTTGCACTCACATGGCTTATCTCAAAATTTAGAATGCACCTACTTATATTCAAATAGTTTCAAATATAACTACATGAATATATGATATGTTAAAATGTAATAAAAACTTGAAATATTGCAATTGTAAGATAGTGCAAACTGTTGCATTTTATTAGCTTTAAAATCCAAAAAATACAAGTGTTTGATATTATAACTTATGGAGTTGGGTTATTTAAGGAGTCTCCACAATTTCTAAAATGTGTTGAGCCACACAGTTTCCATTGATAATAGTACTCTTAGCTTGGCTTCAAATCTTTATAGTATCTAATTATAAAAGTTAGCATATTTTGATGAATTATACTCAAGGGCTAATCATCATCCATTTGCAATAGTAGGGGATTGTGCTATCACAAATGATAGTAATATTGCTAACCCCATCTACGAAGGTGCAACCAAGGAACGTGCAAAAGAGGACAAAAGAAAAATAAAAAAGTTACAGAGGTGCAAGAAAAGTGAAAGAGAAAACAACTTTCAATTTTTGAAATTAGAAAGTTACATGGAATTATTTTTGTACAAGAGTACCAAGCTTGCTCCCATACAAATTATAACAATCAATCTCAATCAAGTTGGTCAATTAAAAAGTAAAAGAATATAAATGGTGTATGCTAGTGATGAGAGAAGGTCAGTTTGGGCAAATGCAAAAGGAGGGCATCCAAAAATTGAGGTCCTGTATAAAAACTAGAGAAAGTCTAGGCCCTAGCTCCTTCACCCCACAACATTGAGTCATGCTTGGATGCTTATTAATAGCACCAAACCCCCTCACCATGTTACTCTATGCCTTTGGCTTGTCTTGTACATAGTCCCCCCCTATGAATATGATCTTTGCCCTCAAGATGGGCCATTTTTCAAACTTTGATGTTGTGGTGTGTTGAGTTGTGTGTATGGGGTGCATTTCAATTTGGGGAGCCATGTTGTAACGCAATGCATCATGGGCTAATGGGATGCCTCCTAAAGGTGTCTTAGACAAACCCTACAAGGGATTCCAAGGGCCTGACCATCACACTTCAGTCCAAGTAAATGCAAAAGGAGGGCTCCCAAAAATTGAGGCCATGTATAAAAACTAGAAAGTGAAAGGATAAGCTCATTCTTTTGGTGTGTAATCGTGTGACCTGTCTTCTTTCTTCTTGCTTGTGTTAGAGAGGGAGAAATTGAGTGAGGGAGAGAGAGAGAGGGGGGGAGTGTGAGTTAGAGTAAGGGACCAATTGGAGAAGCTCTTCTTCTTCTTCTTCTTCTTCTTCTTCATGGAGCTGGTGTTGTAATCAAGACAAAGGAGGTGGAGCTCACTTGTAGCACATTGCAAGGATCATCGAGCAATCAATGAGCCTTTCATATACTACAACAAGAAGTTAAATTAGTGAGTTCACTATAATAGTTTGAAGAATTGCAATGTTTAGGTGAGAGATATCCATAGCCATATTGCTCGAAACACTTGAAACAATAAGCGGTTCGTAAGCCCAGCGGTCTAGCTCATGAGAGAAATGACATTTTAATTCCATTTGTGAGAAACTAGGCACATACTCTCTATACTATGTGATAGAATAGGAGCTCATACTCTAAAACACCATGCAAATTTAGATGGATCAAGAGGCAATCAATTTTTTTATGTGACTTTGTAATTTAGTTGTGGTTGTGCATATCAGATTTTTCATGTAGAAAGGTAAAAGCAATAGAATAAGATTCCAAACCTTAGAAAAATCCTTAAAAATATAAATATTTTAAGTCCCTGGTAGTCGATAGAGAATAGGAAGCAAGTGGTTTCTACAAGGATGTGACTTGAAAGAGTGTACCTTTCATGCTAATCTCAAGTGATACTCCACTTGAGATCAATTGGTGAGCCAACGGCCTACTCAAAGGCCTAAAGACCACCTAAAAACTGCTTAATCCAAGCTCTTTGATCAAATAGGACTAGCCTAAAACTAAATCCCTATCCACATAAGACTACCAATCATCCCTTTGGCACCATCTTGATCCCAAGGTAGAATAGACCCCCACCTTCTCACACAAGGACCACCTAAGTCAAGATAAATGCAAATATGAATGGCAATAACCTAGCCATACAACCACCTACCTCATTATCCACTAGTGAGTGTGCACAACCTTTTGGCCACTAACTCCAATGCAAGTGAGGGTAATTGTACTTACAATATAGCAACCTCGAATGATCATCGATAGAAGAGTGGGAGATCTCTCAGGTAGTTATATCCCATGACACATAGCCCTTTTACAATCAAACCTAGACAAAATGGCAAAAGAAACATGAATATGTCCCTAGGACATTCCCACCTAAACATCACGAGCTATGTGCGCCCAAATCCCTTAAGAGTGTCATATTGTAGCCCTGTCACTAAATCCATTGTCCCTTCTCTGGAGCTATTAATTAATAAATCTAATAGGCATATCAAAATCATCTAGACACACGTGGATGAAGTCACTACTAGGTCCACTTCACTAGTGTGTGTTGCACATGCATTCAATATCAAGGAGATCGAGATTGGAATGGAGATCCTAATTCATTGAGTTGTAAATTAAAACCCATCCTAGGACATAGCACAATGAATTTTTATTTGAGATGCCTATTTGATTGGAAGAAAGTATAATAAAGAATGAACTATAGGACTTTGCATTAAGAAGCCTAGATCCACCAACCCCTACGGTTGTGACTAATGAGCTTGCATCATATGAGCCAAACCCATATCCAAGGAGTCACAAGTTGAGGATATTGAAGAAAGAGCTACAACAATCCTAACAAGCACATCAGGTTGCTTTATCACTATGTAGACTTTAGGATCCTCCACCATGTAGATACATGATTCCACATGACTACTAGTAGAAAATACAACAACACATCATAACTTGGAAGCCAAGCAAGGTTAATCCTTATTCAACAATTGGAATCAATGACCAACTTGTCAAGCTACATTGCATTGGACTAAGACCTTGTATGACCTTGGTGATATAGGACCTTGATGAGCAATGATTGATGTGTGAATCCTTGATACTATTGAAGGAATGCCATTTATTCCTATAGGAAAATAACACGCAGCTTGCGTAAAAAGAAAAGGAATCTCCTTGGAAAAATGGAATCAACAAAGGCAAGCTCGCATGGATCCAATATTCCCACTTGGTTGTATGCGATTATATAGGTCCCCACACTCATAGTAGCTTCCCATTTAACACTGGGCTAGGCACTATCACATTGGGTTTAACTTGCCAAGGCCATTCACTAGGTGCATTCACTACAGGACTAAGAGGCAGATTTAAAGGTGCACTTTTCAAGATTTTGGACAATTTCAGATGATTTGTGAGACAGTTATGGGCAAAAATGAAGAGTTTAGGCTCCAAAGTGGTTCATGGTACAAAGTGATCAAGGCACAATAGATAAAGCATTTTCAAGTTTGAGGCATACTAAAGTGACAAGTTGAGTCTACAAATAATGAAGAAGCATCCAACCATCACCTCGGCATTATTTCTACATAGTTGGGGTAGAATTTAAGGCCGCAAGACCTTAATTTATGTGGGAAGGCAGAGTGGGTAGTCAAGGAAGCCAAAAACCCCTCCAAAACCATGTGGACATGCCCAATTTTTGGACACTTACGGTGGGCCTCAAAGGGGTACTTTTCTTGATGGTTTGAGTCATTTGGAAGAGAGAAAGAAAGGGAAAAGGTGGGCAAAAAATGAAAAATGCCATGGTGTTGGGTATTTGATGATTGCTGCTGTGTAGAGATCCTTATCATTTTTCATGTGTGATGGATGAAACAAAGCCCCCCACCATCCTCTACACAATGATGTAAATTTTGTGACTTGATATGAAGAGTAAAGAATGTTGTTTTTTAGTATTTCTCTCTCCTTTTCCTCTTGCATAATGGCTATTCTTATGAGAGAATGGGGATAGATGAAAGAGAAGGAGAGGTGAGAGTTATCTAAAAGACATAGTTCGTGGCATGTTGGTGGAGCATTGTGGAGCACCATCAAGTATGTTAGCAGCTATCTCAAGGGTCACTAGCCTTGGAATCTATGCAGTACCTCATTCTTGTCACAGCATGTAAGCAATTTTCAAGTAAGTTCATTAATTTTCATAATGAATGGAATGGAATTGAAAAATATTTTAGAGGGTGGAAAAGGGATATAAATACTTAATTTTTAGCACTTCACATTTTTTGTTTGCTATCTTTATGAATTTGTGTTAAATAAATTCTTAGAAAATGGGAAAAATAATGAAAATACAATTAATAGTGGAATATTGAGAATGAACACAAAAACCATAGAATATCATTATATTTCATATATTAGTTAAAAAATCATAAAAACAAGCATTAGACATTTCAATAGCATGAGAGTGGTCCAGGTGTCGTTTGCGATGTACTAAAGGTGTACTAAAGGAATTCAAATGTAAAAAATCAGAGAATAATTGTTGAAAAGAATGATATTTTGCTATAATTCATGAGTAGGATGGTTGTGTGTTATTTATGTTCAAAAAAACGTTCCCAAAGATAGCATGAGTTAAGAGGACTCACTATCTTTGGGGTATATTTAGCAAATTATGCTACAACGAGTAGAAAATTCATAAATGATATGCTACAAGTTATAGGACTCCCTAGACCACTCTGTGAGTTGGTAGAAAGAGATATCAATGGAATATAGACCTTTCTATACTGGTAAAGATGGAAACAAAAGAGATTAGAGACCTTGAGATGCTGGGATGATGTCAATGAATATGAAGATCTAGATGATGTCCTAATGCTAATCCCAAAGAGGAGGAATAATTGGCTTTCTCCTTGTAGGGATCTCCCAGTGTTTTATGGGTTGCTAGATGAGGATCCAGTGTTGCATTTGAAAGAATGTGGTCTAACTTGCCTTGCGAGTGGTTTTGATGATATACATTGGATGCTTGTGTTTTAAAGAACCTTGAAGGGAGAGGCCAAGAAATGGTATTGGAGCCTCCCAAGAGGGTCAATTAGAATCTTTGAGGAACTATGTGACAAATTCCTAGACGAGTATGAGAAGAAGATTCCCATGACTTTGGTCTTGGGATAGCTTGCACAGATTTGGAAAGAGTCATATATCTAAGTCAAAAAAAATACTAGAACCTTTGATAATATTGGTAGTCTTTGGCCAAGAAGAGCCACTATTGATGGGACCTAAAATGGGCCGGCACTGGCTATAGCACTAACTTGACCTCATGCATACGAGAGACAATCCCCCCACATGGCCTCGCGGGCCAGGAGCGTCTAAAACTCACTTTGCACTAAATGCTTATGACGATTTTGCGTTTATATCCAATATCTAGTCCACCATTCACCTTCCCTTCTCCTCAAAGGGAGATCCCATAACATATAGGCATAATGCCTCGTAATACACACATAGGGAAGCATCTCTCGGTTGATTGCCGCGCCTCCACTGCGACTCTCCTACACCTCGGGGATTGTCCCCAAGATACGTCGCTAACACATATAACATTCACACAAACTCCACTCTTTCATAATTCAGCGTTCCAGGAGATTTTGATTTGCCTCACAAAACTTTCCCCAACGGAAGCACTCGTCTAACCTACAACTTAGGTTTCTTGTCCTCTCAGCGTTGGTCAAAGTTTATCAGTCAATTGCAATGCATTCCAAGAGATACCACATGGCATGCTTGATGCAAGGTGTATGAAAGTTTTTCGCAACCATTTTATGATTTTAAAAAACCATCCATGTGAGGTACGGAAAACAATCCTTTCATGAATTTTAACTAAGTGTAACGTGCTACGCTGCTTTAGGGACTAGCACCGGAACTTCGGTGCTACTAGTCACCTATATTTAATTATAGAAAAATCCTTAAATGCTATACACAAAGAGTGAAATCAGAATTTGTATCTTTTCAGCAATTAGATCGTCACACAAACTTCCTCCCCCCCTTACCGTTTAGGTGTTGCTACGGTGCATAGGTGTAAATGGTTGTTTTGTATCATTTTTGTATGTAAAAAGTAATAAACATGTACAATAACACAAAGGACAAGGCCGAACTGAGGGTTGACCTCATGCTTTAACCTTGCCAAACATTCACGCACATAAATCTTATTTTTTCATATTTTTTTAGTGCGAAAATCCCAATTTTCTCTATTTTTGCTATTTTTCCCTATTTATTATTCAAAAAAATAATTATTTTCTTATTTATTTGTATTGGCTTATTATTTCGACTAAAACTTAACATTTTCTCTGATTTTATTCCATTTTCATCCCTTTTCTCCAACTCAAAATAAAAAAAAACCACTAATTTCCATTAAAAATGCCATTTTGCAGGTTTTAAAGAATTAATAACGACTCTAAATCATTACGAGTTCTGTATTTCTGTAAAGCCAGCCCTCAAACATGATGTAAACAAGGTTAAAACAAAAATTCATCGCATATGAACAACATTTGGACCATGAAACAACAAAAACAAGCAAATTTCTTCATAAAATTAGAGCATACCGCATGTCTTGCGTGTTGCGGGTTTTTTAATAATTATTCTGAGCAGCCCACGAATTGACCAACAACCATTCTTTAGTGCTGAACCTCTTTCCTCAATCTCCACTTCATCTTGAAGCAATTCAATCATAGCGGGACAAGCATTCTTCAGTCCCTCTTCTTTTTGATTTCTTGCACATGAATAGCCTCTATGTAGGAGAGAGAGCGAGGAGAGAGAAAGACTGGTTTTTGGTCTCTACAACTAGGTAGCCAATTGAGGAGTGGTCTGGAGCGATGGAGAGTGAAGATTAAATGTAGATCAAGCATGTAATTAGTTGGGGGGGTTGTTCACAGGCCCCATTCTCCATCTCTTCACCAATTCGTGATGATGGCGCCCTCTTTCTTGATCAGCAAAAAAAATGCACCCCCCCTATGTTTTTCAAACTTTTGGGCTCCCAAAGGGAGCCCCAAAGGGTCACACGCTTTGGGCTCTCCTAAAGTCCATTTCCACCTTTGGCATTTTTTAGCTTGGCCTCGCGGGCACTCCCTCTTCCTCGTCCGGTGTCCGATTCTTGGTGTGAAAAATCGTAGGCATCTGTCTTGAAGTCTTCCACTACCAGGCGTCTCCCAGGGTCTTGTCTGGCATACCAAAAAATTATGAAAATTCTCCAACTGTCATCAAGTGGGTCTTTTAAGCATGTCTGGGGCATTGCCGCTTAAAATCACACTGATTGCCACCGCCGCCTTTGACGAAGTCTATTTTTCCCCAGATATTCGTATTTTTTGGCTATTTTTAAGCACTTCTCAGCAAAAAAAATCATCTGTCATTGGCAACCACAGGATAGGGTGACTTGGCCTGTCAAATCCCACGAATAGATCTGCACATAAACAACAAAAAGGATCATCAAGCTGATACAAAATAGATACACAACAAAACACATCACAGCTCATACCCTACCCTTTGATAAAACCATGGTATGAAATCCACGAGGAGTCAGCATAATCTGATAGAAGGCCCACAGCTAGTCACTAACCAAGTGCTCCAACACGACCAAAATAAAAAGAACTATCAAAGAGGTCATCCTAAGTGGTGGTCTGAACTACCTACCTAACTAAGGACAACTTAACTAGGAGCTCCTACTAGGCGCGGACTCCTAGATCCTAATCAAAAGGTACTATTATTATTATTATTATTATTATTATTATTTAGCACAGTTTTTCTTCTTTTAGGCTTTTGTTTTTCCATACTCGGGCGTGTAAAAAGGAGGGAGCTGAGCGTAGTGACCCAAGGAGAACAGGGCATCGGCCTCAGGTCCTGTCTTGGTACCCAAGAACCTACCAAGCCCTTGCAAGGCGACACTTAATCCTTTTCTAACTCTCACTTTTATTTTCACTCCAATCTTCTTTTCTTTTCTTTATTTTATGGCAAAATGTCACCCCAAGGAAGGGCAAGGTATCGGCCTCGGATCTTGTCCCATCCGCAAAATAAGCGTTCACAAGGCGATAAACAACATCTCAAGGATTTTTCTTTCTTTCCTTTTGTTATAGGGGTTAAAACCCCTTTTTACACACGTTCGTATATGTATACTTTCTTTCAGATCTTTAGATTTTTGTCTCTTGCTATCATTATTTTAGTAGGCTTCTCTAACTGCCCCACAACGAGTAGGAACTCCTAGAACGGCTGCCTAGTAGGCTGGCAGAATAGGGTCACTAGAACTCCTATCTAAAACAAGTCTTTCAATGCTTGACAATGCCTTGCAGGAGGCAAAGACTACTCAGACCTCCCCCAGACATATAGAGTCTAAACCTGGGACTTCATGCCTCAAGTGCCGGTCCCCAACAAACAAAAGAAAGTAACCCTTACACGCACATATATCATTAATTGCTTAAGGGAAAAAACTAGAAAAAGGGAACAAAACCACCTGGAATGGCCACAAGAAGCTTCTTTCGTAGCAAAGTCTCCCTCCAGTGACTTCGTCAACCTGTATGGTGCAATCACTAAAACAACAAAGCATTAAATGCACCTGCACCAAACATAGATAGGGCCCTCTTGGCCTAAAGAAATAGCACATTTCACTGCAAACTAGCTAGCCCTCTTAGCCTAATGGAATCAAACAAAACAGCTCATAGAGATCCCTCCTTGGAAGAAGGCAGATATACACAAATACACTCCATTCCAAGGGGAAAAATAGGGCTCTCAACCCTAAATTAAATCCATCAAATTATGGCCCATACCTCCTACATATATAGCAAGAGGCGTACGCATAATATGTCATCGGATCAACCTATGGGTCCAAGATAACAACGGTAGATGAGTCTTGGCTACTCTTTGCATTACCCATATCAACCATCGCCTGCCATATAACGCGTGGTTTGATAACATCCCCCACATGTGACCAGGTCCTGTCTTAGTATCAATAGCAACATCCGGACTAGGATCACATTTGAAAAAGAGGTCCTCTTCATAAGCAAAATTAGCCAAGAAATCTGCAAAAACTGATTTCAATAACGTGGAATTAGCTAAAGAGATGCTCTCAAATTCATCAAGTAGGGTTATAGCAATTCGATGATACATACGAAGGAGAGGATTCTGGACTGTATATGTCCCATTGAGTTGATTTAAGATCAGTTGTGCTGGGAATCCCCTTTTATTAACAACCACCTAATGCCACCTTTCTTAGAAATATTCAGTCCCATAATCAGGGCTTTATACTCAGCCATGTTGTTAGTAAATCCTACCCCGAGATAAGCAGCTAATTTCATTGTAACTCTACATCGGGGATCTCAGATAACTACTCCGACGCTCCATCAAAATATAATGTACACGTCCATAATGGGTTTACATAGCCAGCCCTCAAGAACTCCTCTAGTCATAATTATGATAGTCAAAGTTCAACATATTTAAAGGATGAACTGACGGCTCCATCGCACCTTCTTCATTAAACTCAATAGGGATGCTTGTCAATATTTGTAAGTAGTGATGGCAGAAAAATTTAAATTCCCACACAAAGGTACCGTCTTCTTGCTCAACCACGTTAAATCGCTTTCTCCAACAGATAAGCCTCCCCTGATGATATCTTTGCTCGAGATATGGGTGCTCCAAATAAGGGATTAACCACCCCATCAACCAATTTAAGCTCTCCTATAGGTCTCCAATCAGTCCCAGCATGGACTTGGAATGCATTTTTTCGTGTTAGCATACTTAGAAATAATAAGGTTTTAATCTTATTAAGATTAACCTTATTCTTAAATTCAATTCCTTGTAGATCAGCTAATAGAAATGTGGACTTATTTTTACCTATCCGAACTATCTTGTAAGGGCCATCCCATCGAGGTTCCAGCTTTCCTGGAAATAGCTCCCTATGCGTATCATAATATAGAACTAACTGTCCCCTTTTAAAAGTATATTTCTTCACTTTCAGATCATGCAACCATTTCATCGGACGTTTAGCTACCTATAGGTGCAAAAAACTCTGAAATTTGAGCTCGTCTAAGTGGGCTATAGTCGTAAACCGCTCAAATAGGGCATCTTCATCCCCCAGAGAATGATTGATTGCGAATCTAATGGTCAGCAACTCAATTTCTAAGGGCAATACGCACTCCTCCCCGTAAACTAATTTGAATAGGGTGTGGCCAGTGCCTCATTTAAACATCTATTATATGCCCAAAATGCCACATATAATTTTGTATTCCAGTCCCGCAGAGACTATCTTGGATAGGATACCCACAAGCTGCTTATTGGTACTTTCGACTTGTCCATTTACTTGCGGATTATAGGGGGTCTTCTTGTTATGCTTGATTTTCCAAGCTTCAGTCATAATTTTAATCATTTTATTTAAAAACTGAGTTCCATGGTCCGATACTATTTTCTTTGGTGGACCATTCTGACCATTTTGTGAAATAATCAGTTGCTACTATAATGTACCTCTTTTGAGTAGTAGAAAATGGTAATTGGACCCACAAAGTCAATGCCCCACTTCTCAAATGGAAGGATATCCATGGTAGGCGTGAGTTGACGCTTTATATTCTCTCTGCTATCATGTCTTTGATATGTATCACATCTCTTAATGTAGTCAAATGAATCTTGGAAGATGGACAACCACCAATATCCAGCTCTTAAAGCCTTCTGTGCCGTTAACCACCCAGCAAAGTGCCCTCCACAAGCGGAGTCATGGCATTCTTCCAAAATAAAGGGAACCTTGTCATGCATCACACATCGGCGATAGATATCATCAACACCCTGCCGATATAATGTGCCTGCGATCAAGGAAAATTTCAATGCCTACTGTTTAATCTTTCTCTTCTCCGATTTTGATAAAGTAGCTCTAGTCTCTCCCGTAGAAAGATAGTGTGTTATAGCAGCATACCAGGAGGGAATAGACGCCGTATCAATCTTGAACAAAGTCTCCATGCCACTCTCTTCAACCACGACCTCTTTTGGCTCTCCGAAATCCACAAGACACTCTACAATGCCCTGAAGTTTTGGCGGCTTGCTCTTAATCTCATAATAAAATTCCTACAAAGTGATTAACCACTTTGCTAAACGGTCAGGCGGCTGTAACTTATTCAACAACAATCGAAGCCTTTCCACCTTCGTATAAAAAACCACCCTCTCATAAAGAATGTAGTGCCTGAACTTTTTGGTCGCAAATACCATCGCAAGGCACAACTTCTCCATATATGTGTAGTTAATTTTTGATATACCCAACTTCTGACTAGCAAAAGCTATCAGATGGTACCACTTTTCCTCCCAAATTTGGGCCAAACAGCAGCTCATATAATTAATTCCTAGTGAATTTCTTGGAATTTAACTCTTTCTAAATGAGTACTCCGCGGTTTAGGTGTTTAGGTTTATGCCAATTTGTTTAACCCCTGAAGATAATTAAGTTATCATTTCCATAAACACATAACTCATTGTCTATGCGTAAATTGTTTTTCAACCCTAACTTATTGATTTAAGGTCACACATAGGCTAGGTTAATTCCAACTAATCTTCCTATAACTTGTGAACAAAATTCTTGCTAAATAAGCAATCTTTAACTTCATAATTTATGCAGTTGACAAATGATAATTGCCTAGAGTTATGCATCGTAAGAATCATTTTATGCCTTGCACTTTTCTAAGGATTCCTAGCACTTCCCATGATGATTCATTGCGAAGAGGATATGGCCTAATAATGCGACATGCAGTTTATACTTCCATGCTTAAACGAAGTACACTATTTTAATTCCGTTTTGTAACAATGGACATTAATCTAATTTTAATTCATTGTAATGCATAAAACTATTTGCTAGAAATGCATTTATGCTCCCTTTATTTTGCTTGTTTTATTGAAAATATTGATGACTAAATTCCTCCGTCATGAGCTAATTTTTCCAAAGCATTTTAAGATGAAAAATGCATCCTATTTCCAACATTTATCATTGCACGACTGAATTATAACAATACCAAACAGAAATTAGGAAGGAAAACCTGCACTTGGGGTGAGATGTCCACGTGGATGCTAGGAGACGATCCTCCTGCGGTTGCGCCTTGGGCTTTTTTAGGAGCCATCGCAAATGTAGCCTTTTCGCCTTGGGCTCGGAGTTACGATCTTGTCCATCTCCTTCGTATGCGAACACGGAAAGGGATTTAGAAGGTTTCCTCCTACGAACTTGAGTGGGGATTTCCTACAGGAAGGATCTTTAAAACCCTGGCTTAAAGTGGGTAAAAGGCCTTGATCTCAATGGGGTAATGGGCTTTTAGACCCCACTTGAGAGGGCAATACGATGGCTCACAAAAAAGGGCTTTGGATTCTAGGCTTGGTGGGAAAGAAAGGGGGAAAAAAAAAGGGTTAAAGATACCATATGAAGACCCTTTTATGAAATTCAAGGGGGGGGGGGGGGGAGGGTCTTATGGAGCTCCAAGGTTTTGGGAAAAAAGGGGCTTATAGGGGTCCAAGGGGGAAATTCGAGGGGAGGTGGGGGGGGAGAAAAGGGCTAAGGGAGCCCTTAGAGGGATTTTAAGGACACGGGGAGAAAAAGGCCTTTAGGTTTAAATCCTTTTATGGGGGGGGGGGGGAGGGAAGGGGGCTTATAGAGCCCCCTTAGAAGCTTCTAGAAGCTTCAGAACGCTTCTGCACATGGGGGGGGCAAGGAAGGTATAACCCGATGGGGTTTCATGGCCAGTTGTCGAATGGGGGAATGCGGCGGCAGATGGTGTATTCACGATCGAAGGGAGAGAGAGAGAGGCAGCGCTCTGCTTGGCAGCAGCCGCTCAAATCAATGACTCCTCCCTCTCACAGCAATATAGTAGTGGCATCTTCACAAGCTTTATGGCATCATGGAGACTACCTTTCCTCACAAAGCTTGCAACCCCCTAGTTTATATAGGGAAGGGGAGGGGGGTCCTCCCTCCCCTGTGTGGCCACGCCATGGCGATTTATCGCCAGCGAGCTGGATCTTTTACATACCTTCTATTTCCCCTCCCTCTCTAGCTCATCAGTTGGCTGGGGGGATAAGGGGAATATATTTTTAAAAAATCATCATTTATCCAATCCATTCTATTGAGGCGATTTACGTGTGCCTGCACCTTCGGGATATTACAACTTTAATGTCATATCTAGTTCCACAAATCCAATCATCCTTGGGGTGCCTTGGCTAAAGAAATGGGAAAGAAACATAACCTAGAAATCGATTGGGTTAAGCAAAAGATTAAACGTCATGAAAATCAAAGAAAGTTGGTATATCTAGGACCCAAAGCCTTTGTGCACACAGAAAGGCAAGAACCAACCTACATGATATATCATATACCAACTCAATAATCCAGTAACAATGAGTCAATCAAGCTACCAAGTCAGTATCAAGAATTCCAAGATGTCTTTGAGAAAAATAATGAAGATCTTTTGCTTGAATACAAAGACCATATGATTGTGCTATAGAAATCCATCACGGGGCTCAACCACATTTTGGACCCATCTACAAGCTATCCCTTGATGAATTAGCTTGACTATGCAAGAACATTAATGAGAACTTAGACAAGGGGTTCATTAGGCACTTGAAGTCTCTTGCTAGAGCCCCTATTTTGTTCGTGAAGAAGAAAGATGGGTCACCTCAAACGTGTGTGGATTATCGAGGACTCAACAAGATAACAATCAAGAATCGATACCCTTTGCCATTAATACAAATGCTCCTAGAATGCCTTGGAAAAAGCTAAGCCCTTCACAAAAATTGATCTATGAGGGGCTTACAATTTGTATGGATGAAAGAAGGAGACGAATGGAAGATAGCCTTCTACACAAGGTATGGTCACTTTGAGTATGTTGTTATTCCATTAGGTCTCACCAATGCTTCGGAAGTGTTTCAACATATGATGAATGATATCTTTCGAGAGCATCTAGATGATTCTATAGTTATATACTTGGATGATATCTTGATGTTCTCAAAAGATCCAAAGGAGCATGAGCACCATGTAAAATTAGTTTTGGAAAAGCTCAAGAAAAAGAACTATATGCAAAACTTAAGAAGGAGTTTTTCCATTGCGCAAAAGTGGAAATTTTGGGGTACAATGTCTCCTGAAGAGGAATCTTCGTGGACCCCAAGAAGATCAATACTATTCTTTTGACTGGCAGACACCCACATGTGTTAAGGATGTCCAATGTTTCCTTGGCTTTGCCAACTTCTACAAGATATTTATCAAGGATTTTTCAAAGATAGTCACACTGCTCATCATACTCATAAGAAACTCAAAGTTCTCATGGAACCTAGAAGTCAAGAAGGCCTTCCAGACCTTGAAGACTACTTTCACCACTATCCCACCCAAATCCTACCAAGCCATTTTTCTTAGAGACTGATGCATCAAACTTTACCTTAGGAGCCACCTTGTCCCATCATGGAGATGATGGTCATATATTGCATCTAGTGGCATTCCATTCAAGGAAGTTCTCCCTTGCAGAGATAAACTATGAGGTCTATGACAAATAATTCCTTACTAGTGTTGAGGTCTTTCATACTTGGCATCATCATCTAGAGGGTGGAACCCATAAAGTTATTTTCTATACAAATCACAAAAATCTAGATTACTTTATGACAACTCGCATCCTCAATCGAAGACAATTCCCCTAGAGTAACACCTTATCTAGGTTTGACTTTGTCATCACCTATTGCCCAAGACACCAACAATGTGCCAATCAGATGCTTTGTCAAGAAGATCCTATATGGCACCTAACAAGGCAGAAGAAGCTATTGATCAACAACGAGCAATACTACTCAAGTTAGAGCATGTCCAACTAGTAGCTATCTCTAGTTATCACCAAGATGACCCTACCTTGATCTAGTTAATTCATGAAGCCTTGTTGCATGATGATTTGGCCAACAATGTCAAGAGAAAAAATCAAGAGAGAAAATAAAATGAAGGTTGTGAGTTTCAAGAAACTAATGGATTGTGAATCTAGCCTTACTGTCCAAAACAATTAGCAAGTCTTCAATTAGATTGCCCCTTGATTTGGGCAGTCAATTGGCCTTCACCTGCTTTGATGGAGATGGAAAATGCCCCAAATTCATTGATTTTCTAGTCCCTCCACCTAAATTTGATCGAAAATAGCTTCAACCCTGTTGAAACTAAGTCTTGGAGCTTCCAATTTCTAGCACGCTTGCTGAGGTTACTGCTAAACCCTAATTTTTGCTACTATAGATTAGGGTGTATAGCAAAGAAATATGATATTTCTCAACCTTTGTGATCTCAATGTTCTAATCTTTGGAGCAAGGCTATAAAAAGGGTAGGAGATGAGAGGGAATGATGAGGAGAGAGAAAATTGAGGCTTTCTTTGCAAAGAATTGAAGAAAATCTATCATTCATTGCTACTGCATTATCTCAACAACATGTAGATGCAAAGAACTAAAGAAAATTAGTCATTTACTATTGCTACCTTATCGCAATAGTTGATAGATATTATCATCTACTATTGATTAGTCTTCTCCTATCCCTAGCTACATTAGAAGGTCCTCTAGTGGCTGCCAATCAAACCAACAACTTCTCCTTCCTCTCTCTTGAAGCTTGAATCTACTAAAATTCCTTTCTCTAAAACACAATATTAGAGAGTTTGGAAATCTCCCAATTCCCATTTTTTGAATACTAAAAAGTTGGCACCCGGATAACATGACCATAAGTTTCTTAAAACCATATGATGTGACCCATCATTGGAAAGCGCTTGAAAAATGGAATCTATTGAGCTATAGAGTGCTCGATTTGGAGTTAAAGTGTTCAAGTTATGACAAATCTAAATATTTGACCACGTGTCCCAAACTTATGGAAAATTCTCATATTCTCCAACATGGTGTTCTAACCTCTAAAGAGGTTTTTCAGCCTTTCATGGGCATTTTTTACAATTGGCAACCTTTTCAAATGGTTTTTTTAGCATTATCCATACTTAAATATTAATTTGTAGTCTTTAAATACTAAAAATTAATCTAATAATTATTTCGATGCCTTAAAAATGATCTAACAAGCCAATAATTGAACTGGCTATGCAACTTTCATTTGTGAGTGTCTCTTTGCTATCTTTGACCATTAGATTGCAACTTCCATTTGTGAGTGTCTCTTTGCTATCTTTGACCATCAGATTGGCATTACATACTATTAAATGCTACTTTTCTAGTGTCACCAACTAACACTTATGGACAAATGAATGACCTAGGCTAACAACTAGCACCAGATACTACCAAGTACGTGTGCGGCATAACTTACAGTAACTTTTGCCTTTGACATTCCATGATCTCCTTGGGCCTCGGGCTCTTGAATTTACTCTAATCCTGGTTACACCTCGCATGTGCAACATTTAATTAACCATGTGATTAAAAATTAATCCACATGTTAAGTGAGGTTTCAAAAATACATGTCCTCATATGACAACCCTTCCCCCTAAAATCCTTGCAATTGTCCTCGATTGCACAACCAAATGCATCAAAAGGAAAATAGTGGATTGGAATTTCCACAAGGCATCATAGTTTCTTAAAAACATTGCCAAATTATCATGTGACATGTCTATTTCTCATGATCTCAACTCATCTAGCAAAATCAAACCATACCATAGCATAACCAAGCATAAACCATGGCTAAAACATCAATGGCATCATAACATATACTATTGTCCATGGAACTAGATGTAAACCATTGAAAACTAAGCATAATCTGATCATAGACTGATCACTTATTGATTTGAGAACTGATCTCACAAACTATTGCAAATGTGACCCAAAGTGTTCACAAAACCATTGCAAAAACTGAATAATAATCAATGCAAAAATTGATGCAAAATTGATCTCAAAAGTGACCATAAACGAGGTAGTGATGTTATGAGGACACAGTGTGAAAAAGTATGGAATGCATCATCATCCGACTTCTTTATTGATCTAGAGTGTCAATGTGATTTGAACCATTAGTACTAGTGTGAGTTGCATGGATTATTCAAAAATACTAGATTTTTGGATAATTTTACCCTATTTTTTCTATTATTTATTGTGAAAATCCGAAAAAGTTAGAAAAAAGCTTCTAGATTAGGACGGCATGCAAAAAACCGGTTGCTTTTTCAGTCAATAAGGGGATTTTTACAAGAGGGATAGATTGAAAAAATCGCACACATCACGATCACTGTAAATAGGGTGAAAACTACAGATTAAACTGAAAGAAGAAGGAGTGATCAGGGAGATCCGTGATCACGTGTCCTGGGGTTTTACCCTCTTTTCGGAGCCAACAGATCCATCAGATTTGGGTTTCGAGTAGTAGAGAAGGGGCTGTAATTTTATGCACGTTTTGTTCTACGAAGAAGCTCCAGGAGATCTAATGCATGGAGATTGCTTCTGAGTAGTGCGAAGATTCCAAGTTGTTTCAATACATGTTGATTCAATTCATTGTGATTTGTCTTTTTAGTGTTTACCATGTGGGTATTCTCTATCTTCTCTTCCATCTCCTATCTCTACTTCCTTCTACTTCTGATCCCCGGTGGATTCGACCTTTCGACAAAAACCCCTCCGACATTGGTAAACCCGACGTGAAAGGTCGTTGAAGAAGGAAAGACAAGATGGAAGAATCTTCAAATACATTCTCTAGTGATGTTTTGCAATAGTTGGTGCAAAATATGAATATGCTTATGCAAGTACAACAAGAACAACATGTGATGCAAGCTTTAGCTCAAACACAAAGTGTTGTGATTAATGCTTTGCAAGCAGTGGAGCGTGATGTGAAGTTATTCAGTGGCACGAATGTATTTGCATATGTATATATCTATGCTCAAAAGATGGAATTATTTGGGGTGGCTCAATCTGCATGGAGCCGGTATTTTGTACGTGTTACTATTCATGAACTGAAAGCACGGATTATTGAATTATACTTACAAGATGTAGACTAGGTAGACTTCAAGAAGATACTCAGGGAAGAATTTTACATTGAGAAGACCAATTTGATTACACACAAGACTTTTCAAGAGTGAGTTCTACAACACAATAAGGGTCTTGTGGCTACAAAATTGTTAAGAGAACTTGAAAGTCGATTTGATCAGTTGGATCTTGCAGAACAACAAGCTCTTGCAAGTTAGAAAATTGAATTGTTTCCACAGGCAGCTTGATCTTGAGTTTCGAGAGAAGCTTGATGATTTGCTGGAGGATGACACTACATAGACAAGTTTGAAAACAGAGTGGAGACATGTCAAGGAAGCTATTACTACACTTGTGAAGAAGCATAGAAGACGAGAAAGATTGCATGTCTCTAGCTTGCCCATTGTTACGGGCAAGACAGTTGTTTTATCCAGTAAGCCACCTACTTTTGTGGCTAACCCTATGGTTGTACCTGCTATTGTTCCCTCTCTCAGGGAAGATGTCTTAGATGAATTGGTCAAAGGCATGCGGAATCTTCAATTGAAGGTTGCAAAATCGGACGAAAAAGGACAAGAGGAAAGGGGATGGGCAGCAGCCCCTAAGCTTGGAAAAATATGTATGTGATATGACAGTTTGCAGCATAAGAGAAAGGATTGTGCTGTCTATCAGGAGGCCTTGGCACGACAGCTTATCTTTTGGAAAGATGGCAAGATCCATACACAAGAAACGGGATTGCCTCTTGCTTTGAATTTTGGAAAGGGAGGTATGCAGAAGTTCTTAGAAGACTGGGCTGTCCAAATGCTTATGCAGAGGTACATGCTTCTACTTTTGGTCTACAGTTGGATAGAATGCATGGCCAAGTGATGGTTGGTCCAAAGGCTGAAATATGGACACATGCTTTACATGCAGCTGAAAAGAGAAAGGTCACTGACAGTGAAATGTCACATGTAGGGAAATAAATTCGTGGCATAACTGGTTGGGAATCACCGATAGATGCAAATTTAGTGTATGCATATTTAGCAAAGGTACCAAACACGGATGTACTTGTGGAAGAAAAACGAAAAAGAGATGAAGATATTGCAGGGACATCTAAAAGAATTACAAGAAGAAGTGTGGATCAGCCTAAAGCTGCAAATCAGCCACCTCCCGAGCATGTTATGGAAGAGGTCAGTCAAGAGTAAAAACAAGATAACAAACAAGAGGGAAAAAAGAAGAGCAAGCAGCCAAGATATAAGTTGCAATTTGACATTGAGATATCCATAGATCTTAAGAAGGTTCTTGAAGAACGGATCTTAAACTGTTGGGTGGAATTTACCTTGGGAGAGGTGCTTGGCATTGCCAAGCGATAATTCTCTCTTTGTTTTTTCTATTTTCTTTACTTCTCTCTTTATTTTGTTGATGAAGAGATGTATAGAGAGAAGAAGGGAGAGAGATCAACACAAGGGAGAGAGAGAGAGGGAGAGAGAGAGAGAGAGGCCACTGCCCCCGCCATTTCCATCTCCATCTATGAAAAGAGAGGAGACAACTATACCCAAAGGAGAAGGAGGGAACCCGTGAAGGAGAAAAAGAAGAAGGAGAGAAGCGTGAAAGGATTCTTCCTCAAGCTTTGAGAGGTAAGTTCATTCTCTCTTCTCTCTCTATTTTTCTCTTTTCTTTACTTCTCTCTTTCTTTTTGTTGATGAAGAGATGTATAGAGAGAAGAAGGGAGAGAGATCAACATAAGAGAGAGAGAGAGAGAGAGAGAGAGAGAGAGAGAGAGAGAGACAGAGAGACAGAGAGAGGCCACTGCCACTGTCATTTCCAACTCCATCCACAAAAAGAGAGGGGACCATTGTATCCAAAACATTTGATCTATAGATAGAAACATCCCTTCTTTTGGGTTTTTTGAAGCTTTGTCCAGTTATATGGTCTCTATTAAAGTTGGTGGACATTGATGTTTCTTGACAGTGATGGAGTAGTGCAGCCATGAATTCTCATCCTTCCTTAAGAAAATATTTATCTATGTGTCTTAACTAGCCACAAGTTTACTATATGTATGCCCTCTATATCACATGCGTTCAAAGCCTATTTATAAATATTCTTATCTATGAAAATTTTCTTAATAAAAAATAACCCTTTTCTATTAAATTTATAAGTAGCCCCTTTATATGGGATCCTTATTTATGTAAAAAATGTGTAAATTTTGTATTTTATAAATCCCATATATTGAACCCATGTGATACATACATATATTCGCGACAGACCTCCTCAGGGGATAAGCTTGATTCTTTTTATCTTGAAACACCTCCATCCATTAAGATTGAGGGTGAGGTTAGGTCGATGCCCTCTTGTAAAGCACGAGATGCCTTTGATGAAGGGTGAGGACAAGAAAGAAGAGAAAGAAGATGATTTAGACGTAGGTAAAAACAAGAAGGAAGAAGTAGAGCTCAGAGACACTGCTACTCCCTATATAAGTGTTTCTGGGTCCAACAGCATGATATAACTCTTACAAATGTGCAAATGCTCCTCCAAAAAGACTTGAATAAGTTTGGAATAAGTTGTGGAGTGAGAAAAAGATCAATGGGACTTATTCATACCTCAGGGTCCTGATTGCAATGAAAGGGTGAAGTGAAGCTCTTCTTCTTAGGCCTAAGTAAGTGATAAAAAAGGTCCTTGAGTAATACTTTTTGAATTGATTATATCTAGCTTTTGTATTCACAAACTCTTCTTCTTCTTAGAAGTAAGCAAGTGATGAAAAAGTTTCTTGTGTAATACCTTTTTGAATTGATTATATATAGCTTTTGCAATCATAGGATTCTCTTTTTTTTAAAAAATAGGATGCATATTTTTTAGACATTAGGTGTAGGTGACATTGGCAAATGAATTATACACGAATATTTAGTGCATATAGATAGAAGGGTGGCAGGGTTGCATGCCCTACCACCTTTTTTTTTCCCCTCTGTAAGCATCACTATTTGTGTTGGAAATTTACTCTGCAATCGTCACTATGAACATCTCTATTTGTGTCGCTACTTGCATCACTATTTTCGTCACTATTTGTGTCACTATCCTAATTAGTGATGCTAATAGAAATGCAAATAGCAACACTAATAGTGACAAATTTATCGTGTTGCTATTAGTGATGATAGGGGTAGTTTTTCCATGAATAATTCTAACAATTTAAACATCGCTATTGGGTTTATATATTTTAGTGTTAGTGATCAGCCCAATGATGATGCTACTGAGTTGTGCAGAGCATGGGGAAAATTTATGGATCAATATGTATTGATTTTCTTTGATAATGTTGCACAAGCCAACTTCATCTTTGTTGACATGGGACCAGTGGGAAAAGTTGAAATGGCATGTAAAGGCCATGTAAAGCCCATCACACGGCTCATTGGGAAGCTTTGGTTGCATATACAAGGATATGTGGACAGTAAAGAGTTCTTCATTGCTCCACTTGAGGGTTGTGATGCATTGCTTGGTACGCCGTGGTGTCATTGTATGCATGCAATGATTGATTCTCATGCAAAAAAGATCACTATTCAGCATAAGTTAAAGGTACTCACACCTGATGTAAAGTTGGAAGGTGAATTTTTCCCTATTGTACATATAGCTCCCATTTCTAGAGTAATGAAAAATCATCTTTCAGCATACTTTTTTTTACCAAGGTTAAAAATCATAGTGATAATGTTGGACAACTAAGTTAGAGAGAAGAATCACATATCATTTCTGAAAATGTATGTTGATTGCTTTTCTCAATCACTTTTAGGGCAACTATCACTTGAAAGACCAGAAAATCATGGCATAGATCTTATCCCTAGAAGTAGCCCACCTAATAGGCAACCCTATAGAGTCAGTGCAGCCTACGGAAGGATAAGATCTTTGAGGCTAATGAATCTGTGAAAAACTTGGATGGAGACTATGCAAAGATAAAATATGCACTTCATAGATTGCAAGAAAAGTAAAAGAGGGAAGTTGATCACCACAGACGTGCTTTGCAGTTTGCAAAGGGTGATTATGTATTCCTACATTTTGATAAGGCAAGGCTGAAAAAAATGAAAGGAAGAGAAAGATTGTAACAAAAGTTGAGTATTAGATACTATGGGCCCTTCTAGGTATTGGCAAAGATTTGCAATGTGGCATATCAGCTGAAATTACTTGTACATTGGCGGATACACAATGCCTTTCATGTCAGTTTGTTGAGGCCTTTCCATGATAATATAACAGAGGATATGCCTATTGAAATTTAGCTTGAGGTTGAAAAGTTGGATGATATTTTGGTACTTAAATAGATTTTGACACATAAGGAAAGAAAGATCAAAGGTTAAGTTTCTAGGAGATGGTGAAATTTTAGAATTATTAACCAATGGATGCCAAATGGATGGAAGAGGATGACTTGGCAAACCATCCTCAATTGTTGCATCTTTACCTAGATGCCTTTGAGTTAGAGCCTCAGGCTTAATCAAGTTTAGCAGAGCAAGGCTCCAAAGTATTGCCTCATGCTCAAGGGGGAGGTAGCACTTCCACTCATATGAACAACTCTCATATGTAGTGGATCTAAGATGTATTTAGCATGCATCCAAGGTACTATGCTGTGATAGTATTTTTGTCATGAGGTCACTACTTAATGTACTAGTCACTGTGAGATGTATGCATATGAATATAAGTTTCACCTAGGCACTAGAACTATACTTTTGCATCACTTTATGATCAATTTGGCATGAATTTTACCTCAATTTCAAGACAAAAATTCTACTCGCTTTCAACTCAGTTTTTTATCAACTTGAGAACCGTTATCAGAGGGGTTTTTGTCGAAAGGTCGAATCCACCGGGGATCAGAAGTAGAAGGAAGTAGAGATAGGAGATGGAAGAGAAGATAGAGAATACCCAAGTGGTAAACACTACAAAGACAAATCACAATGAATTAAATCAATATGTATTGATAGAACCTGGAATCTTCGCACTACTGAGAAGCAATCTCCAGGCATTAGATCTCTTGGAGCTTCAACTTGTTAAGAGAGAGAGAAAGTACGAGAGAGATACACAAGACATGCTCCCAAAGAATGATTCATATTGACGTAGAGTTAGTATATATAGTTGAGACCCAAGTCAAGTGAGAGATGATATATATAGTTGTAAATCCCCACTCAAATAAAGGTCTCTGGCTGCGAGTGAAAAAACCCTTGGGAAAAACAAGGAAAAAACCCGAGCCCCTACACATACCTACGATACAAAAATGATTTACTATAAAGTTTTCTTGAATACAATGATACATGCCTCAATCAGTGAGACAAGAACTTGGAACAATACCAAGTGAATGTCTTAATGAACTAAAGCGAGCTTCACTAAGAGCTTTTGTGAAGATGTCTGCAACCATTTGATCACTGGGACAATGCTCCACCATAATGGAACCTTTCTTGACTTCATGTCAAATATAATGTTAATGAATAGCAATATGCTTTGATTTACTATGTTGTATATAGTCTTTGGTAAGACTAATATCACTTTGGTTGTTGCATCGAAGAGATGTACTATATGATGAAGGATGTCCCAAATCTGCCAGTAGTTGTCGAAGCCAAAGTAGCTTGGGAGCTGCTAATGATGCAGCAACATATTCGGCCTTAGTTGTAGAAACCACAACACATCATTGTTTCTTGCTAGAACTATAAACCAAACATCCATTTACAAAGAAACAATTCCCATTTGTAGATCGCATGGATAAATGTGAACTTGCCCAATCAGCATTTGTATATCCAATAAGGTCAAGAGAAGTTGAAGAAGATAAAGAAGAATAGGCTCTTGTAAGTTCAACTTTGTAATTTTATATTTTGAATATTAATATAATGGTAGGCCTATATAGAGTTGTAGGTTTTTACCTTGAGCCCCCAAGGTTTTTTTCATCCATAGTAAGGGACCTTTATTTGAGTGGGGGTGTTAGCTATATATAGTCTGTCTATATATAGCGCCCCTGTGAGGTATATATAGTCTGTCTATATATAGCGTCCCATGTCCCCTCTATATATTCCTATCATGTGTGCTCAGTTGACACACTTCTGGGGTTCCACTTGTAGTGTCTCATATCTCTCTTCTCCTCTCTCTTCCTCCGTTCCTTGTCTCTCTCGCGCTGTCCAACATGGTATCAGAGCGCACAAATATGCCCGAGCTGGGTGCTCTCCATCAAAGGCATGCTTGATGCCTGCTTGTGCAGGCCGTGGGACTCCTCCCCCTCCATCTTCATGGCCTCCAGCCCCCTCCGTAGCCTCACCACCTGCGCCTTTGTCGCCAAGTCCCAGAAGGTGAGGGCCGAGTACCACACAGAGATCTCTTGTTCCAACTAGACGCGCAAATCACTCAGCTCTTGCAATGCAAGCCTCGACAGGCAGCCTCACCACCTGCGCCTTTGTCGCCAAGTCCCAGAAGGTCAGGGCCTCCAGGAATTCAAGGTTTGTGCAATCTTTCCCTACCTCGTCCTTCTACATCACGGTCCTGCCATCTCGATGTGGTGGAAGAAATAGCGTTAGCTGCGGAATAGTGTGTGCTTCTGGTCGGCATCATAAAAATTTCCCTCTGAGGGAGGTGTGGACAACAAAAGTCCAAAACGTTAAACATGAAGCAACGTGTTCGATGGATGTAGCCAGGACAAGTATGAGCGTGATTGATATCGTGATTAGGACAGGGATTCCTACTGCAGACGCAGCAGGAGCCATAGCCGCAGTCTAACTCGAACTCCTAGTCATAGTAGGAGCCAAAGTCCTGCTCGAAGTCCAAGCCAGAGCCATAGTAGAAGCCCTAGCGGGGGTACTGATGATCGTCCCAAGCGCCGATCCTATGATAGAAAGGAATCACCATATGCTGACAGGGGTAGTCAATCTCCTAAAGACCGTAGCTTATCGCCTGCTCGATAGTCATAGTAGGAGCCAAAGTCCTACTGGAAGTCCAAACCGGAGCCGTAGTAGAAGCCCTAGCAGGGGTGCTGATGATCGTCCCAAGCGTGCGATCCTATGACAGAAAGGAATCACCATACGCTAACAGGGGTAGTCCATCTCCTAAAGACCGTAGCTTGTCATCTGCTCGTAGCCCTTCTCCAAGTAAGGATCGGAGCCTCTCTCCTGTGCGCAAGACTGCTTCACGAGGGGGCAGGAGAAGCATCAGGGGCATAAACCTAATCGAGTCATCGAGTCTTTGTGAAATTTGCTCTTGCTTTTGCTTAAGGTCACTGATATGCCGTAAGGCAATTTGTTGAATTTTCTTTTTAAAAAAGATACACTGTATGCGATAATTGTACATGGAGATGCTTGCAAAACAACCTCCATAAATGCTGTCAAAACACTGAGCTCTACCGTCTACAATAGGAAGAGTTGCTTAGAAACAGCTATTATTGTGGTAGATACTGTGTGACCACAAGTAGATTTCTCTGCAGACCTGTTTGTCAATGCAAATGCTTTGTGATAGTGGCGCTTAGTTGCTTGGTGGGCTCAATGCCAATCAGATCTATGCCAAAACAATTGGAGACTGAAGTCCCACAGTTGGCAGGTTCTTGGTTTGCTTCTGCAAAGCTCATTATTAGCTTTGAGCAAGCAAAACTTGGCAACATTTGACTCTTTATTGTCTGCCTTATAAAGGGATTCTGTAATTCTTTCTCTCTTGTCTATCCATCATTCTTGAGTCAGTTTCATAGTATTTTGGTTTTCTTGGTGTACTCATAGGTTACAGCTAAGCCTATATGAAATGACATTGTCATAGGATCACATGTCATGATGTCGAGTGACCATAGCTGTCAGGTTTTAGTTGTTTCAATTGTGAACACGAGAAGGATTAGGTGTATATTTTATCATCCACTTTCTTTGGCTCCCTTTTCATATACACTCTTATGCTTGTACTTTACTACTATAAGGGCAATGACCAGTAACTTTGGTTGTTGAGGTGACCTTAACATATCTAGACCTTGTTTGTCCTTGTTTGGCCTTTAGAACTCAGTATACATTCCATCTATGTGCGATTTGGTTTTAACACTTGGAACTTATAAGCTTAGTTTGCTGTCTTTCAGATGCTCTCCCTACCTTTTACTTCCTTCTCTACAAGGACCCAATTCATGAGTGCTTTGATTTTACCATGATGCTTGTACTTTGATCAAACATGTATACAATAGAACATCTCAACACATTTTTTATGCGCTTTTCAACATAAAGCTTACAGTTTTGGCAGAAAATGGATGTTTATATGGTGCAAACTCCATCAAGCATGTATTTTGGTTATGAAAGTGTACATTTCAGCATCAACATTACTTTTGGATGTTGATATTCACATGCTTCATGATGATCGTCCTCGTTCGTTATTCCATTGATGAGCATCTATATTCTAGCTGATGATACATTGTTTCGTTTATATTCTTTCCAGTTGATGAGGGTCTATATTCTTGCTTATGATACATTATTTCATTTATATTCTTTCTGATCCGGGTTTTTTACAACCCGGACTATTACCACAAAATTTTGGCCAAAGCCCCTATCAAGAGCTTACCATATCACTTTGGGTTTACTCTTCAAGCACTAGGTATGCTACATTGCTTCTTGATTACGATAACTCTAGCAAATGGGGGGAACAAGTTCTTAGAAGGCATGTCAATGTAAAGGGTAAAAGGGATGGTTATCTTAGTGAAGATGAAAATGGATTACACCTAGGGGTTGAGTGAATGCATAGATTTTTCAAAGGACTAGCCTCCAACTACACATGGGCTCCGTCTGCATCATTAAGATTTGGAATCTATCACCATCATTAGAGGACACCTCACCCTAGCACACAAGTCAATATCCACATCATGGTGTCATTTGGATCTTGCACAAAAGCTTACAAGCATGGACCCCTTTTGTCACATGCTTATATGTATTTATATACATATGGGGGACTAAAGTCAAAGCAACTTTTAGAAGCCGTTTTTTATAATCTCAATAACTCCCAAGAAACAACGAATTTCAAGAAAATTCCCGCGTAGCCCGATTGGTTTCGACCTGGTCTACAAAGTTGCAGAAGAAACTTTTTTCAACTTCTTCACGGATTTGAAGTTACGAAGGCACAGACTGCTGGCTACATGCAATTTTCTTCTCTCTTTCACCACACCAACTTTCCACTCTATCCTTCTTGTAAATATATTATAATAATGTGCTTTGGACACCCAACTCTTGTAATCTAGCTCCATTTCTCTATGTTTTCTACCACCACCCTTGGCTTCTTGCATGATGACCAAGGTGGGGACTTGTCCCATTCACTATGCTCCATATTTTCAAAGATGCCATACATCATCTAGGATTATGTTAATCAAGAAGATTAGCTTAATCTAATCCCTCATGGAGGCTATATAAAGAGCCCATTGAGAATGAAGAAGGGGAGGAAGGACAATGACAAGTCTATGAGAACATTCTAGAATACCCTCATCTCTTTGAGGAAAGCTATGAGTGAGTTCTTTTATTATGTAGCATAAGGCAAGCTTCTTCTACCTCTTCTCCTATTATCTCCCTCTCTTCTCATCTTCTCATCCCATGTAGCATAATGGCAAGCTTCCTCTACCTCTTCTCCTATTATCTCCCTCTCTTCTCATCTTCTCATCCCATGTAGCATAATGGCAAGCTTCTTCTACCTCTTCTCCTCTTGTCTCCCTCTCCTCTCATCTCTCTCTCTCTTATATTTCAATATAGTGTCTAGTACATATATTCTCTCTTGTAAATTTGTGTCTTGGTTCTCTTGATTCTCTTTGAGAAAATGGATGTCCTAGCCCATCCTTCCTTTGGCTAGGTGGTGCCCCTCTTTAGTTCTCTTAGTGAGGATTGGAGGTTGGATGGGTAAGAGGCAACCCGTTCATCATTTCAGCCCTCATTTTTTGTGCCCCCGCTGAGGACATTCTCAACCACAATTCTCTACCTCCTTATGTGGAATGATACAACACATGGTGGTGCATCCTCTACAACAAGTTCCCCAAGTGGGTCTTCCTCAACGCCTTCACCAACTATTTTTGAAGCTGGTTGAAGTCCACGACTCCCAGAATTGTCTCCTAAAGAAGCTCAAGAAAGAAAGTATGCCTATCGGATGACGGCACGCATGCGGGTAAAAGGTGTTCACTTTAGAAATTCCATTATCTCACAAGGAAAAAAAATATGTTGCCATCAATTGCTAGGTTCTTACAAGGGACACACCAAGGCAAGAACAATCACTGGTGAGCAAATTCTCCATATAGCAAAGTTGGTGGGTTCCAAAAAGAAACATTCTGGGAAAAATCCTTCATAATTCAAGAAAGTGCATTCCCTCTACTCCCTTAGGTAGTCTTCACTCATGAATAATAATGATGGCCCAAATTTCTACACCTTCCACTCTGTACAAAACATCCGAGTTAATGTATGCATCAGTAGGAAGATTTTCTTCCAGCAGCGTCTTGTCATATACTTTGGGGCTGAAAGATTAAGGGAGATTCTTGTATCACCAGAACCTATAATCTTCCCAATGCTAGACTACAATGCATCCTTCAATGTACATGTCTTTATCCTATTATAATAGTTTATCATGAATCAGAACGAGTTGTATGGACCTATCCGTCCACTTGCTATGCAAACTGTGCATATTGTAGCTAGCACAAAACTTAGATTTCAAGGCATTATTAGAAGCATACTGGGGCCTAGACGTCTTGCTGAAATCAATGCATCTGTGAACCCATTCATCTTTCCCCTTATAGAATACAACTTAAGTCTAGACGTTTTCATCTCCATACTCTACTAAGGCAACATGGCATTTTCAAGTTTTTTTGGGCACAAAGGGGAGAAAGCTCTAGACTTTTTGGATGACTTGGAAATGGCCTTCCTAGTCACAGGCCGGGATGATGAAGCAACCAAAGTACGGGCCTTTCGTTTAGTTCTAAAGGGTGATGCTCGAGTGTGGTATCAAGCTCTCCCGGAGGCTACAAGGGGTAATTGGGAGAATCTCAAGACCGCATTCATGCACAAGTACCAAGATACAGAGCCACCTGAAGATATTTGGAGACAGCTCTTAGATCTTCGCCAAACCGTAGCAGGGGAATACCAAACCTATGAAGGCATGTTTATAAAATTGTGGGATAAATGGACATCATCTTTAGCCGAGGGAGAAAGAGTACCTGATTGCCTTAAGAAAGATTGTTTTTTAGCCGGACTCCATCCTCTACTAAGGGAGAAGGTCAAAGGAAAGTTTTCCACATCCTATGAAGAATCAGTCACTTATGCGAGGGAGAAAGATAGAAAATTGAAGTATCAAGCCCAGTTGAAGGGGGGAGTTGAGCCCATGCAGGTTTTACCAACCATGCCAAGGCCTAGAGAAATAGCAGAGGTCCCACCTAAACCGAAGATACCACAGCAAGAGCTCCTACAATGCATTACTAATCAACTTGAAAGCCTTTCATTAAATTTAGTGCAAGGAGTACGACCCCCTCCCCTCATAAATGAAAGCAATCGAGGTCCAAGAAGACAAGAAAGAGAGTATGTTTGCTATAATTGTGGGGAGACTGGCCATGGTATGTAATTTTGCCCTCATCCCAGGCGTTTTCCAGGAAATGGGTTCCAACCAAGAAGGAGGGGACAACAAGTGACACCACCTAGGGAAAGGTTTGTTCCACCGAATCCAAGGCCTCCACCACCAGTTCAAGTTCTCCAGCATCCTCGACCACTTGCAGAGGTGCCGCCCTTGCCTGTCCAACCGCTAGAGAATCATGATGTTAGGATAATTAGTTTAGATGAGAGTGATGTCAAAGGAAAGGACAAAGTAGTAGAGGTTGAAGCAATGCCGGTGAAGAGAGCCCGTAGAATTGAGAGAATGGAGCCTATACCACCAAAGGAGGTTGAAAACATGGAAGAGGAGGCAGATTCATCAATGGCTGCAAAGACACGCAACAGTAAAAAGAGGAGGGCTCGCTCACGCCGACACATTGAGCCAGATGATTTTTCCCTGGGTAAAGGTACTAAAGCTTATGATTTGCTTGTTGATGTGAAGAATCAAGGGCCAAAAATTTCATGGCCACAATTACTACATCTATCTCCAACAGTGCGGTGACAATGGTCAAAGATGGTAAGCATTAGACCCATGAATAATAGACATGTGAATGTAATCCAGGCTAGAAAGATGAAATATATTGTGCCTCTAGTGGAAGCCGAAATCAATGGACAGAGAGTGTCAAAGACATATGTGGATGGAGGTGCAGAGATTTGTGTCATGACGGAAAAGTTGATGCATCGTTTGGGATTAGAGGTAAATGAAACTACTATATTTGGGGCCAAAATGGCTAACAATGTATAGTAAATTGTTTGGGAGTTATAAACAAAGTCAAGGTAAAGGTGTGTGGAGTGCAATTGGAGCTTGACATGTATGTGATGCCAGTGAAGGGGGACGGCTATCCGCTCATTCTTGGGCGACCATGGCTAATGGGAATGAAAGCCAGACAAGATTGGGAGACAGGGGCTTTAGAGATAAGGCCACAAAAGGGGCTGCATAAAAAATGGAAGAGCACTATCTACAACATGAAGGAGGGCCGACAGGAGGATCTTGTGTTAGAGACCACCGCTGATGAATGGAGTTCCAGCGAGGGTTGGTCATCTATGACAGAGGGAGAGTCTTCTAATGAGGAGGAAGAAAGCTCTCTAGAAGTGATGGGGATTACATTAAAAGGGCCTTCTAGTAGTGAAATTCCGCAACAGCTTCCAAAGGTCGAGAAGGAGGGGTTAGAAAAAATGTTGGCTAAGGATCTATCAGTTGAGGAGAAGGCAGCCTACATGGAAGTGGTGATAAAACACTCTGCACTTTTTATTTCTGATTATGAACACATCACAGGTGTGACAGTAGTACAACATCACATTAATCTAAAAGAGGGAGCACAGCTAGTGGTGCAGCGACTAGGACGATCGGGAGTAGTTCAACAAAACACTCTACTCACTGAGGTGCAACGACTTTTAAAGGCAGGCTTCATCTATCCTATAGGGGATTCAGAGTGGGTTTCACCTGTGGTGGTGATACCCAAGAAGAATGGAAAATGGAGGATTTGTGTGGATTACAAGCCGCTAAATGCTGCAACTAAGAGAGATCACTTTCCTCTTCCCTTTCAGGATGAAATACTCAACGAGGTGGCCGGGCATGAGAGATACACTGTTTGTGATGGGTATTCAGGTTATTTCTAAATCCGAATAGCTGAGGAGGATCAACATAAGACCACCTTCATTACACCTTGGGGTTGTTTTGCTTACAAAGTAATGCCATTTGGATTAACAAATGCCCTAGCTACCTTCCAACGATTCATGAATTATGTCTTCCAGCCATATTTTGGGAAATCCATCAGGGTCTTTATTGATGATTTTTGTATTTATAGTTCTAAGGCTTTACATCTAGGAAAGGTGGATGAAGCTTTCAACCGCCTTGCACAAATGGGGGGGCAACTAAACCATGAGAAGTGTCGCATTGGCGAAAGCAGTGTAACTTTGTTAGGGCATGTCGTAAGTGAGAGGGGCATTGAAGAAGATCCAAACAAAGTTAAGGCCCTATTGGCGGTGCCATCACTATCTTCTGTGAAGCAACTAACCTCTTTCATTCAGAAGGTGCGATATATGGGGCGGTTCATTCATCTCCTCTCCCAATTAATATTTCCACTGCAACAGTTAACCCACTCTGAGGAGCTCCTGTGGAGTGACGACATCGAAAGGTGCTTTCACGAGGTGAAGAAGGCTCTTAGCACCCTTCCTATAATTTTACAGCCTTGTTGGGATCAGGAGTTTTTTGTCAATCTGAGTTTTGGGAAAGATGCTCTAGGGGCAGCACTAATACAAAAGGATGCTAAAACTGGCCTAATGAGACCGGTTTACTTTTCTAGTAGAGTAATGACAGCATCAGAACGAGGGTACAAGATGGTCGAGTTGATGGTTTTGTCTCTAATGTTTGCTGTAAGAAAGTTTCGTCCTTATCTTCTCCCTAGGCTATTCACAGTGATCACGACAGAAGAGCATTTTCCCTATGCCTTACAGCACATGGATGTTTCAGCTAGAATCGCTAAGTGGGTGATACAACTCCAAGAGTTTGACTACACCTTCAAGGTGGAGGATTCTACTTGAGCTTGCCTAGCTGATTTGTTGACCCATAGATGCCATCAAAAGAAGGAAAAGGAGAAGGGAAAGGTAAAAGAGGAGACACCTCCTCTTGAGGAGCCGCCACGAGTGGAGAATGCCCATGCCCTCTACTTTGACGGAGCCTACAAGCGTATTAAAGACAAAGCAGCAGCAGGAGTAGTGGTGTTCAGTCCCAAAGGTGACAAACTTTATGGAGAAGGTATCAGCTTGGAGGATGTCCATTCTAATAATGAGGCAGAATATCAAGCCTTGCTTTTAGGTTTGAGGTGGTGTCTCTCACATGGTATCACTCGGCTTAATGTTTTTGGGGATTCTATGCTCATTGTTAAGCAAATGAAAGGAATCTGGGCTTGTAAAAATGATAACTTAGCAGTGAAAATGAGGGAAGCTAAAACTCTCATGAGAAAGCTACAGAAAGCCCAAATCTATTTTGTGCCAAGGCGCACAAATGGCGATGCACATGCTCTAGCAGCTGAAAATTTGAAAGAGGCAATGGTGGGCATCATTACAGTAAAGCTTCCCTTGTTTCAGGGTAAATTTCAACTACAAGATGTGCTTTATTTTCTTGAGCATGGTGAGGCACCTACACAGATGAGTAAAAGTGAGAAAAGGTGGCTAGCTACTAAGGCCACTAAATACCGCTTGATAAATGATGTGTTGTATTGCAAAGGAAAGGATGCAGTGCTTAGAAGGGTGCCAACAGCAAAGGAGATTATAGATGTGATTAAGAGCTGCCATGAAGGGGTTTGTGGCAGACATTTTGCTCAAGAAATAACCAGTAGGAAGATTCTCCAAGCCGGTTTTGTGTGGCCTAGCCTACATCGAGATGTGCAACATTGGTGCCGCACGTGACGATTGCCAAAAGGCTCAAGGAAGCTAGTACATGAGGAACAAAATCCCATAACTACATATGGCCCATTTGAGAAATGGGGGATTGATGCAATAGGGCCACTCCCACGAACTCAATCTGGCAAGGAATACATCATAATGGGAGTAGACTACATGACGAGGTGGGCAGAGGCTTCAGCAACTAGTAGGATCACAGCCCAAGAAGTGGGAAAATTTGTGTTTGAAAATATTTGTTGCAGGTTTGGCACACCTTTGGAAATTATCTCTGATCGGGGTCCTGGTTTTAGGGCGAACCTAGTAGGGGAGCTAATGGAAAGGCTAAAAATCAAGCAGAGGCATTCTACTCCCTATTATCCACAATGTAATGGTTTGGTCGAAAAAGTGAATGGGCTGATTTGTAAGATAATTACCAAGCAGGTACACATGCACCCCAAGCACTGGGATAAAAAATTGAATGCAGCTCTTTGGGCCTACAGGACTTCATTCAGAACCTCACTTGGCTATACTCCATTTCACCTCATCTATGGCCAAGAAGCTTTGCTTCCTATAGAGGTGGAACTGGCCAGTTTGCGTGTTTTAGTAGCCAGTCAAGAGAATAATCAAGATAAGAAGTTAGAGGAAAGGATCTTGGATCTAGAGAGGCTGGAGTTAGATAGAGAAGCAGCAGTCCAACACTATTCCATGCAGGCTGAAGAGAGGAGGAAGACCTTTAATAAGAAGCTGGCTAGCAAACACATAAGGGAAGGATCACTTGTGCTACGCTATGATAACCTCTTTGATAACAGAAAGGATGCTAAACTTGTGTTCAAGTGGGAAGGGCCATTCATGGTCATAAGGAGATATCCAAATGGCAGTTATAAGCTAGGTGACATGGATGGGAAGGTTCACAAGACAAGGGTAAATGGATGGCGACTGAAGCCTTATTTTCAAAGAAATATGAACACTTTGGAGTAGTCACCAATGAGGGGGTGCAGTCCTCCTTGCTCTATTGGACCATCATTATCAAGCTAGAGGCATGAATACCTCTAGCCTAAGGGGAGGGCTAATGATCTGGGTTTTTTACAACCCGGATTATTACCACAAAATTTTGGCCAAAGCCCCTATCAAGAGCTTACCATATCACTTTGGGTTTACTCTTCAAGGACTAGGTATGCTACATTGCTTCTTGATTACGATAACTCTAGCAAATGGGGGGGAACAAGTTCTTAGAAGGCATGTTAATGTAAAGGGTAAAAGGGATGGTTATCTTAGTGAAGATGAAAATGGATTACACCTAGGGGTTGAGTGAATGCATAGATTTTTCAAAGGACTAGCCTCCAACTACACATGGGCTCCGTCTGCATCACTAAGATTTGGAATCTATCACCATCATTAGAGGACACCTCACCCTAGCACACAAGTCAATATCCACATCATGGTGTCATTTGGATCTTGCACAAAAGCTTACAAGCATGGACCCCTTTTGTTACATGCTTATATGTATTTATATACATATGGGGGACTAAAGTTAAAGCAACTTTTAGAAGCCGTTTTTTATAATCTCAACAACTCCCAAGAAACAGCGAATTTCAAGAAAATTTCCACGAAGCCCGATCGGTTTCGACCTAGTCTACAAAGTTGCAGAAGAAACTTTTTTCAAATTCCTCACGGATTTGAAGTTACGAAGGCGCAGACTACTGGCTACATGCAATTTTCTTCTCTCTTTCACCACACCAACTTTCCACTCTATCCTTCTTGTAAATATATTATAATAATGTGCTTTGGACACCCACCTCTTGTAATCTAGCTCCATTTCTCTATTTTTTCTACCACCACCCTTGGCTTCTTGCATGATGACCAAGGTGGGGACTTGTCCCATTCACTATGCTCCATATTTTCAAAGATGCCATACATCATCTAGGATTATGTTAATCAAGAAGATTAGCTTAATCTAATCCCTCATGGAGGCTATATAAAGAGCCCTTGGAGAATGAAGAAGTGGGGGAAGAAGAAAGACAATGACAAGTCCATGAGAACATTCTAGAATACCCTCATCTCTTTGAGGGAAGCTATGAGTGAGTTCTTTTATTATGTAGCATAAGGCAAGCTTCTTCTACCTCTTCTCCTATTATCTCCCTCTCTTCTCATCTTCTCATCCCATGTAGCATAATGGCAAGCTTCCTCTACCTCTTCTCCTATTATCTCCCTCTCTTCTCATCTTCTCATCCCATGTAGCATAATGGCAAGCTTCTTCTACCTCTTCTCCTCTTGTCTCCCTCTCCTCTCATCTCTCTCTCTCTTATATTTCAATATGGTGTCTAGTACATATATTCTCTCTTGTAAATTTGTGTCTTGGTTCTCTTGATTCTCTTTGAGAAAATGGATGTCCTAGCCCATCCTTCCTTTGGCTAGGTGGTACCCCTCTTTAGTTCTCTTAGTGAGGATTGGAGGTTGGATGGGTAAGACGCAACCCGTTCATCATTTCAGCCCTCACTTTCCAACTGATGAGCGTCTATATTCCAACTGATGGCAAATTGTTTTATTTATATTCTGTTCATGGGGCCCCACATATATTATGTTGTCACATCAAAACTTAAAGAAAAACGTTACAGTGACATTAGAACAACACAAGGTCTATAGAGACGGTTCGCGACGCCACTCTATAGACAACATAACAGATGTGGGGCCCCATGAACATAATATAAATAAAACAATTTGTCATCAGCTGGAATACTGCTGTCACATCAAAACTTAAAGAAAAACATTACAGTGACATTAGAACAACACAAGGTCTATGGAGACGGTTCGTGACGCCCTCTATAGACAACATAACAAATGTGGGGCCCCATGAATAGAATATAAATAAAACAATTTTTCATCAGCTGGAATATAGACGCTCATCAGTTGAAAAGAATATAAACAAAATAATGTGTCATCAGCTTGAATATAGACCCTCATCAGCTGGAAAGAATATAAATGAAACAATGTATCATCACCTACAAGTCGTATCATCCGCAAGGTAAACAAACTTCTTGACAGGAAAAGAATGATAATTGTGAAGCCACTACGATTGGTATGTCATGTTTCCAGTGGCACCTGAATCAACGATGAATAGAGAACCATCATGAACATGAAGTACCTTTTCTCTGGAGAGATATCATGATGGACAAAATTGAGCTCCTGATGAGTATGATCATCATCAGTTGTAGTTTGTTGAACAATATAAGCTCGAGAACGTTCTTCATCATATTTGCATTTATAACAACGACAAGATGGATGATCTGTATGTACACAATAATCACAAGGAGGAAAACTTTTGGATGAGCGAGGTTGCTTTGTAGTAACTCCATGCTCCTCATCATATTGACGTGCCCAGCAATCAAAAGCCACATGGCCTTTCTTATCACAATAAGAACAATGTTTGTTAGGATAAGCAAGACGAGAAGATTTACCACCTTGATTAGGGCATCCACCCTGCTGAAAACGTGAACCGGGACGCTTGCGAGCAACAAAAGTAGCATCAAAATCCCTTTGTTCGCGAGTGACCAAAATAGCATCAGATTTTTCCAAATGATGCTCATGACGTTGAGAATATTCAATAAGAGATATACATGCTTTGTCAAAGTGGATATCATCCTTGTTAGACAAGATAGTGATGATATTATCATATAAAGGATCTTTGATGGTATGAAGAAGTTGAGTAACAATCTGATTTTTAGCAACAGGAGCACTGGCAGCACCAAGATGATTGATAATGCCTTTAAAAGCCTCGATATGAGAGTGCATAGAAGTACCAATCTTATATTGAAGATTCTTCAAAAGATTTTGGAGATATAAAATTTCAGTGACTGATTTTTTCTCAAACGTTGAGATAAGATACTCCCAAATAGCATGAGAGGTTTCCAGATGAAAGACACCCAACATAAGTGAGTCAGGAAGTGCAGACAATATATAACAACGAGCCGCTTTGTCACGACGAATCCAATTAGTATGATCAATTTTCCATTGTTCAAATAATGGGCCATCAGGGAATTGTCATTCATCACATCAATAGGTTAAACTGGGCAAGACAGGTCGCCCAAAACAATATCAAATAATTCGTTACCTTCAAGAATTAGCATCATCTTTGCTTTCCACCCAGGAAAGCCTTGTCCTTGGAAGAAGGAAACCGAATGTTGGCCAGACGGATATCCGTTAACAATTATGCAATTGGCCATGCCTGTATCTCGAGAGAAAATAAATAAGATGAGATCACAAAATCTGCAAATCATGAACAAGACGAGCGTAGTTGAGACGCGTGACAATCAAAATAGGGAGATGCACGAAAGAACAACGAAAAGTATTGAGTGACTAAAAAGAAAGCCCGAAATAGAGAGACATAACGTGCAAGACGAGATGACGCGTATAAGAAAAGTGCAATTTTGGTTAAACAAAGAACGTGAACAAGAATAAAACATCGCTAAAAATAGCAAGATGTTTGCTTGTCGTAATCAACGTCATTAACGAAGACGAGTGATTAAAGAACTCCAATTGGGGATTAACGAACTATAATTAGAATTACAGTTTTAAATAAAGAATCGCAGATTCGAGCAAAATTCTTGTCTTGAATCCTGAACTGTCATAACTTTTGATCCAGAACTCCGATTGACAAGCGGTTTTGACATGATTCGAGAGCACGACGAGAGCTACGCACCCAGATTTGGTTTTGGTTTTAAAGACAAAATTTAATAGTACTTATAATTTGAACGAGTTTATGTATCAAATCATCACTTGTGCAAAGCATTCAATCAAGTATAAACAATGAAACAACTTATCTTCCTTGTTGTTGCTACACATCCATAGCTCTGATACCATGTTAAGAGAGAGAGAGAGAGAGTACGAGAGAGATACACAAGACATCCTCCCAAAGAATGATTCATATTGATGTAGAGTTAGTATATATAGGTGAGACCCAAGTCAAGTGAGAGATGATATATATAGTTGTAACACTTCTTTGTAGAACAAAATGTGCATAAAATTATAGCTCATTCTGTGCTGCTCGGAACCCAAATCGATGGCTCTGTTGGCTCCGAAAGGGGGGTAAAATCCCAGAACGCATCGTCACAGGTCTCCCTAATCACTTCTTCTTCTTTTAGTTTGATCTGCAGTTTTCAGCTTGTTTACAATGATCGTGACGTGTGCGATTTCGTCAATCTATCCCTCTTGTGAAAATCCCCTAATTGGCTGAAAAAGTAACTAGATTTTTGCATGCCATCCTACTCTAGAAGTTTTTTTCTAAATTTTTTGGATTTTTACAATAGATAATATAAAAAATAGAATAAAGTTATCCAAAAATCTAGTATTTTTGGATACTCCTGGCAACTCAAAGAAGTACTAAAAATCACATTGACTCTCTAGATCAATAAAGAAGTTGGATGATGATGCATTTCATACTTTTTCACACTGTCTCCTCATAACATCACGACATCCACCCCCTCCGAACCTGCACGTCCTCCAGTATGTGCCAAAATCCTAGTTGTCACCGGATTTTGAGTCCTCCTCATCCTCAGCAACCATATCCTTTACTTCTTCATCTTCCATATCTTCCTGGCTAGCCACTGTATCAGGTCCACTATTTTCTTCCAATTCTGGCAACTCATAGGTAGTAGATTTTTGCATTTTGAATAATTTGATTCTTTTTCCTGCTATCGAAAGTTTGATGGCTGTGCCATCTAGCTCATTTAATGCATAAGTAGCATTATCAAACACGTGTCTTACCACATAGGGTCCAAACCATCTTTTGGAAACTTTACGCATGGCACTATGCTGGCTATCTAAACTGCTATTACCCTATTCATAGCATTTTTCATATGTGCCACTGAGTTTGTTGCACCTAGTGGGAGAGTACACATCCATACTAACCCCAAAGGAGTCTTCATGGTTGTGATATCCCTGCTTTCAATTGCAAGCTGAAACTGATCATAACCCAAGTAAAGATCACCCAAAGAATAGATTGCTCTACGTGCAAAAGCCTCTGCAAATTCATCAACCACAGGACATGCACCCACATTTCTTATGGTCACTTTATTGATTGGTTGCATGTCTTAAATAAATCTCAAAGCCCCATTCTTTTTGGGTACAGTAAACCTATGATTTGAGTACGGGGTTGAAGAAGGCTCCAAGATCTTCATGCGAATCTTTTCATTTAGCAAATCCATCAGCTTTGGCAAGTAAGCTTTAGGCACTGGAATAGGCCAAGTTCCATGGTACATGTGGCATAGTAAATATGACCATAGGAGAGAAAACATTTGGATCCACACAACCTATTTCACTTGGCTAAAATGCAAATTCATTTCCATGTTTAGCCAACATCCGCATAAAACAGTCTCTCTCAATAGGCAAAAGAAACCCTTCTGCACTAGCTTTCAATTCCTATAATGTTTCAGATGTAAACTGATGACCTATATCTTTAGGATCTCGTAAGCTTGGCTGCCTTGATACTTTTTCATACATACCCTCACTCTCTGGTGGAAGTGGCAAAGAAATTGGTTTCACCTTTTTGTCAACTGTCTTATACTTTGTCTCCACAAGTGCTTCAGCCCATTGTAATCCTTCTTGCTGAGCAAACAATGCTACAACATCAAACATATCCAAAGAACATACTGACAACACTTTGTTTTAGCCTCATTTTTTGCATGTATAGTTGCTGAAATTTCAGTCATAGTGTCAGTAATATTTAGCCCATAAAAGATGCTTGAAATGCCATCATTTTCAGCTAACAACCCCAATGCTCTCAGTTTCTTAGTAGCCCATTTCATAGATATGCATTCAGCCTACACATACGTCCATAGGCTTAAACCAACACGAACTATTTGCTATAAACTGAGAATTACCAATAGTAAATACATCCTTCATTTCATCAAGAGGCAAGTACGTCACTTTTACATTAGGACATGCAGCATAGAGCTCCCCTGAAGAATTATTTAATTTGCAGTCCTCATTCGCTAACCATGATCAGTGTCTACAGGCCATGCACCATTTTCATACAATCCCCGCTCAATGACATTTATCTCAGACCCATGATCAAGTAAAGCAAAACAAGGAGTTTCATGTTCCCCTATTTTCACTACCGTTTCAATGGTAGCTCTAGCCCAATGATTTCTTATGTAGTGACTTCGAGGAATAAATCCTAGAGTCTCTTCTCCATATTGTTGCATTTGCCTTACTCCACCATGCATATTGCTACAAGACAATGCATTTTCAGCCACTTTGTTCTCTTTTCCACATGCTGTCCATTGATTAGTAGCATCCTGCATAGACAATCATTTACTTACTTCATGCTCATATTCATCCCAAATACCCAACAAACCCGTTTCCTCTTCAAATTGCAGCAATGCACTAGTGGTATCACCAAGAAACTGACGCTTCCTTTTAATTATGTCAATGATCTCACCACATGTCCCAAACTTATGGAAAATTCTCATATTCTCCAATATGGTGTTCCAACCTCTAAAGACGTTTTTCATCCTTTCATGGGCATTCTTTACAATTGGCAACCTTTCCAAATGTTTTTTTTGGCATTATCCATACTTAAATATTAATTTTTAGTCTTTAAATACTAAAAATTAATCTAATAATTATTTCGATGCCTTGAAAAATGATCTAACAGGCCAATAATTAAATTGGCTATGTAACTTCCATTTGTGAGTGTCTCTTTGCTATCTTTGATCATTAGATTGGCATTACATACTGTTAAATGCTACTTCTCTAGTGTCACCAACTGACACTTATGGCCAAATGAATGACGTAGGCTAACAACTAGCACTAGATACTACCAAGTACGTGTGCAGCATAACTTACAGTAACTTTTGCCTTTGACATTCCATGATTTCCTTGGGTCTCGAGCTCTTGAATTTACTCTAATCCTAGTTACACCTCACATGTGCAACATTTACTTAACCATGTGATTAAAAATTAATCCACATAAATACATGTCCTCATATGACAACCCTTCTCCCTAAAATCCTTGCAATTGTCCTCGATTGCACTACCAAATGCATCAAAAGGAAAATAGTGGACTCGAATTTCCACAAGGCATCATAGTATCTTAAAAACATTGCCAAATTATCATATGACATGTCTATTTCTCATGATCTCAACTCATCTAGCAAAACCAAACCATACCATAGCATAACCAAGCATAAACCATGACTAAAACATCAATGGCATCATATTAACATATACTATTGTCCATGGAACTAGATGCAAACCATTAAAAACTGAGCATAATCTTATCATAGACTGATCACTTATTGATTTGAGAACTGATCACAAACTATTGCAAATGTGACCCAAAGTGTTCGCAAAACTATTGCAAAAATTGAATAATAATCAATGCAAAAATTGATGCAAAATTGATCTCAAAAGTGACCATAAACGGGGTAGTGATATTATGAGGACACAGTGTGAAAAAGTATGGAATGCATCATCATCCGACTTCTTTATTGATCTAGAGAGTCAATGTGATTTGAACCATTAGTACTAGTGTGAGTTGCATGGATTATCCAAAAATACTAGATTTTTGGATAATTTTAGCTATTTTTTATATTATTTATTGTGAAATCCAAAAAAGTTAGAAAAATGCTTCTAGATTAGGATGGCATGCAAAAAACTAGTTGCTTTTTCAGTCAACAAGGGGATTTTTACAAGAGGGATAGATTGACGAAATCGCGCACGTCGCGATCGCTGTAAACAAGCTGAAAACTATAGATTGAACTGAAAAAAGAAGAAGGAGTGATTAGGGAGATCCGTGATCAAGTGTCTTGGGGTTTTACCCCCTTTTCGGAGCCAACAGATCCATCGGATTTGGGTTCCGAGTAGTAGAGAAGGAGCTATAATTTTATGCACGTTTTGTTCTACGGAGAAGCTCCAGGAGATCTAATGCCTGGAGATTGCTTCTGAGTAGTGCGAAGATTCCAGGTTGTTTCAATACATGTTGATTCAATTCATTGTGATTTGTCTTTGTAGTGTTTACCATTTGGGTATTCTCTATCTTCTCTTCCATCTCCTATCTCTACTTCCTTCTATTTCTGATCCCCGGTGGATTCGACCTTTCGAAAAAAAACCCCTCGGACATTGGTGAACCCGACGTGAAAGGTCGTCAAAGAAGGAAAGACAAGATGGGAGAATCTTCAAATACATTCTCCAGTGATGTTTTGCAACAGTTGGTGCAAAATATGAATATGCTTATGCAGGTACAACAACAACAATAGGTGATGCAAGCTTCAGCTCAAACAGAAAGTGTTGTGATGTTATTCAATGGCAGGAATGTATCTACATATGCATATACCTATGCTCAAAAGATGGAATTATTTGGGGTGGCTTAATCTGCATGGAGCCGATATTTTGTACGTGTTACTATTCATGAACTGAAAGCACGGATTATTGAATTATACTTACAAGATGTAGACTAGGTAGACTTTGTTGAGATGACAAGCTCAACACATACGGACATTGATGATGAACCACCTCGTTAGATGGGTCCACACGTCTACACTTAGCACGTTGGTGGTCATTATGACTCTCACATGGCCACTGACTCATTACCTATTATATTCAGGTTGTTACACCTATTTACAATTGGTATAGTTATAGCGCCAGTCGACTAGTGTAGCCGGTTATGCATTGTTTGACTTAGTAGGTCACTTTCCTTTATGTTGTATCTTATCTATACTTTGTGTACATTGTAAAGTGTGTGGAAGAAGAAGAAGAAACCAGTAAGAAAACGTTTTGGCCTCTATCTCTCTTCTTGTCTCTTGAGCGAGCTTCTTCTTGTGCATTGTGTGTGTGTTCGGCACAGCATCTTGAGCAAGTCCCTCCACCACGCGATTCTTGACATGCTATCAGAGCCGCGCCACTGAGAGAGGCTGATTTCGAAGGCTGAAGTGAAGGAGAAGAAGCAAGGTTCGAGCAAGCAAGCCACGGGTAAGAAGCTCTCCCATTCTTCCACTCTTTCTCTTGGATAGTGCCTGTGGAGGCACCGGAAGCAGGGCAAAGCAAAAATCTTAGATTGCAGTGAGATTTGGTGTGCGTGAAGAGTGCTGTGTTATTTGTTTCAAGCCCCATTTTAGAGCCGTAAGATTGCGGACAGCAGTTTCGGGGTACACTGTGATTTCGGCTGTTTTGAGCGAAAGTGGATGTGCAAGGTTACAGATTGCGAATTTTTAATTCTTGAGGTATTTGCAGGAAGCAAACATAAGGTTTATGTGCAAACAAGTTGCAAATTGCATGTATTGTTGCGCAGACAATGGAAAAGACTGTCTGGTGTATTGCTGTTCACTACAGGTCGAGGGTTGCAGAAGATTTGCTTGCTGTTTGGTATTAGTTTTATGATAATGGCAGAGAACAGTGGAAGCCCCATCATTGAGAAGCTCGACAAGAAATACTACCCTTCATGGAAGTTCCGTGTCACGAACTTCCTTATTGGAAAAGGCCTCTACGAGTTTGTGTCAGGTGAAGAAAAGGAGCCCGAGGTGAGTGATCCTCCAACTGCAGAAGAGACAAAGGCACGAAAGGAATGGAATGCAAAAGACAAGAAGGTCATGTATTGGCTGTCTGCAGTAATTGACAATAATATGCTGGGAAATATTAGAAATGTAGAGAATTCATATGCAGCTTGGACTGTTGAGAGAGAGAGAGAGTACGAGAGAGATACACAAGACATGCTCCCAAAGAATGATTCATATTGATGTAGAGTTAGTATATATAGGTGAGACCCAAGTCAAGTGAGAGATGATATATATAGTTGTAACATCCCCACTCAAACAAAGGTCTATGGCTGCGAGTGAAAAAACCCTTGGGGAGAACAAGGGAAAAACCCGAGCCCCTACACATACCTACGATACAAAAATGATTTACTATAAAGTTTTTCTTAAATACAATGATACATGCCTCAATCAGTGAGACAAGAACTTGGAGCAATACCAAGTTCATGTCTTAATGAGCTAAAGCGAGCTTCACTAAGAGCTTTTGTGAAGATGTCTGCAACCATTTGATCACTGGGACAATGCTCCACCATAATGGAACCTTTCTTGACTTCATGTCGAACATAATGATAATGAATAGCAATATGCTTTGATTTACTATGTTGTATATAGTCTTTGGTAAGACTAATAGCACTTTGGTTATCGCATCGAAGAGGTGTACTAGATGATGAAGGATGTCCCAAATCTGCAAGTAGTTGTCGAAGCCAAACTAGCTCGCGAGCTGCTAATGATGCAGCAACATATTCGGCTTCAGTTGTAGAAACCGCAACACATCGTTGTTTCTTGCTAGACCAAGAAACCAAACATCCATTTACAAAGAAACAATTCCCACTTGTAGATCGCATGGATAAGTGTGAGCTTTCCCAATCAGCGTCTATATATCCAATAAGGTCAAGAGAAGTTGAAGAAGATAAAGAAGAATCCTCTCGACGACGATAAATAAGACCAAATTCCTTAGTACCCTTGAGGTACTTAAGAATACGTTTTGCAGTACTCCAATGAATAGTGGAAGGGGAAGAAAGATACTGTCCCAAAAAGTTAGCTGCAAATAAAATATCTGGTCTTGTGTTTAAACCAATAAATTGAAGACAACCAACAAGATTAGCAAAAGGTTGATGAATGGGAGTGCGCATTTGTCAACCCAAACTTCTTAACAATATCATTAATAAACTTTGTCTGGCGAAGAAGAACAATTCCTTGTTGTCGGTGTCGTTGAACTTGAATACCCAAACAAGAATGTATCTCACCAAGATCCACCATTTCAAATGCAATCGATAAAAGCTTCTTCATAGCATCCAAGAAAACAATATTATTTGACACAAGAATAGTATCATCAACATATAGAGCAAGAATAATAAAATATTTTTCCTCCCTTTTGATGTAAAGATTTGGGTCAGCAAAACATGCAACAAAACCTTTAGATGTGAGGAACTGATCAATCTTAATATACCAAGCACGAGAGGCTTGCTTCAATCCATATAATGCACGATGAAGCTGACATACAAGATGCTCCTTTCCTGCAATCATAAAACCTTCAGGTTGCTCCATATAGATTTCTTCTTCAAGATCTCCATTGAGAAAAGCCATTTTAACATCCATTTGGTGAATTTCTAGATCAAATAGTGTTGCAAAAGCCAAAATCATACGAACAGTTGTGGAGCGCACAACGGGAGAAAATGTTTCTTGATAATCTACTCCTGCAATCTGTGAGTAACCTTTTGCAACAAGTCGTGCTTTGAACTTATCAAACGAGCCATCAGCTTTGGTCTTGGTTTTATAAACCCATTTACATTTGATAGGAACACGATTTGGGGGGAGTTCAGTAAGAATCCATGTACCTTTGGAGATTAAAGAATCGTACTCAGCTTGCATAGCTTCTTGCCATTGATCCCTTTGAGACGAATTGATAGCTTCCATATACGATATTGGATCCTCTTGGACAGACATAGCATCATCAAAGACATCATATTCAATAGAATAGAATCCATGCTCTATCTCAATAGGAAGATCAACATAGATCTCCAAATTTTCATCAATCTTCTTTGGAGGTGAAGGAGGTTTATGATCATCAGAATTAGTAGAATCACAAAGCAAGTAAGGAAATGCACTAAGCAAAGATTGTGTATCATCTGAAACATCTGACGACCATGTGCCACCCATAGTCTTCTCATCAAATATAGCATCACGACTAATGATAACCTTTTGAGAAGAAGGATCATAAAATTTGTAACCTTTGGAATGATCTGAATAACCAAGAAAAATAACCTTCAAACCTGGAGGATCCAACTTATGTCGAGTGTCCTTGGGCACATGAATATAAGCAATGCAGCCAAATGTGCAAAAGTGAGAGACTGAAGGTGTCTTCCCTGTCCAAATTGTTATAGGAATTTTACCAGCAGGTGCAGTAGTTGGAAGATGATTTTGAATAAAAACAGTTGTTAGAAGTGTTTCAGTCCAAAACTTTCGAGACAAACCAGAGTGTATAAGCATGCAACGCATAGCATTAAGAATCGTGCGATTTTTGCGCTCAGCAACACCATTTTGCTGAGGAGAATAAGGAACTGTAAACTCATGATGAATACCTTGATCCTTACAGAAGTCATCAAATAGATTGGATACATATTCACCGCCATTGTCACTACGAAGCGTCTTTATAGAGAATCCAGTTTGAAGCTCCACACTTATCTTGTATTGTTTAAATATAGATAAAGCCTCAGACTTATGTCGAAGAAGATAGACATGTGTGTACCGTGAGAAATCATCAATGAAAGTTATAAAATATTGATATTGAGACTTTGAGGCAGGAAAAGGACCGCAAATATCGGTATGAACCAAATCCAAGAGAGCACAGGAATGTGATGAAGTAGAAGTGTGGAAAGGCGAACGATGGTGTTTTCCAAGTGCACAATACTCACATATTCCCATACTACGTGGATGAGATTTAAGATCCATACCTTGCACAAGACCATGATGATGAAGATCAAGAATTTTGGCAAAATCGGAGTGTGCAAATCGTTGATGCCATAATTTGCAATCTGCATCTCCAGGGGCAATAACAACATTTGCAACTGTATCATTCAATGATAGCTCAAATAGATTACCATGTCGAGGAGCCACTGCTATAGTATGCCCGTCTTTCTCTATACGACATTGATTATGATCAAAGCCAACAATCAAACCAAGATCAACTAGATGAGCAACAGAAAGAATATTTCTTTGCAAATCTGGAACATGAAGAACTCCTCTTAATATTCTAGTGGATGAAACAGTCCCCAGATATAAATCACCCACTCCTTTGACGTGACAAGTCGTATCATCCGCAAGGTAAACAAACTTCTTGACAGGAAGAGAATGATAATTGTGAAGCCACTGCGATTGGTATGTCATGTTTCCAGTGGCACCTGAATCAACGATGAATAGAGAACCATCATGAACATGAAGTACCTTTTCTGGAGAGATATCATAATGGACGAAATTGAGCTCCTGATGAGTATGATCATCATCAGTTGTAGTTTGTTGAACAATATAAGCTCGAGAACGTTCTTCATCATATCTGCGTTTATAACAACGACGAGATGGATGATCTGTATGTGCACAATAATCACAAGGAGAAAAACTTTTGGACGAGCGAGGTTGCTTTGTAGTAACTCCATGCTCCTCATCATATTGACGTGCCCAGCAATCAGAAGCCACATGACCTTTCTTATCACAATAAGAACAATGTTTGTTAGGATAAGCAAGACGAGAAGATTTACTACCTGGATTAGGGCGTCCACCCTGCTGAAAACGTGAAGCAGGACGCTTGCGAGCAACAAAAGCAGCATCAAAATCCCTTTGTTCCCGAGTGACCAAAACAGCATCAGATTTTTCCAAATGATGCTCATGTCGTTGAGAATATTCAATAAGAGATATACATGCTTTGTCAAAGTGGATATCATCCTTGTTAGACAAAATAGTGATGATATTGTCATATAAAGGATCTTTGATGGTATGAAGAAGTTGAGTAACAATCTGATTTTTAGCAACAGGAGCGCCAGCAGCACCAAGCTGATTGATAATGTCTTTAAAAACCTCGATATGAGAGTGCATAGAGGTACCAACCTTATATTGAAGATTCTTCAAACAAGTTTGGAGATATAAAATTTCGGTGACCGATTTCTTCTCAAACGTTGAGATAAGATACTCCCAAATAGCATGAGAGGTTTCCAGATGAAAGACATCCAACATAAGTGAGTCAGGAAGTGCAGACAATATATAACGACGAGCCGCTTTGTCACGACGAATCCAATCAGTATGATCAATTTTCCATTGTTCAAATAATGGACCATCAGTAATCACAGAATTGTTATTCATCACATCAATAGGTTGAACTGGGCAAGACAGGTCGCCCAAAACAATATCAAATAATTCGTCACCTTCAAGAATTAGCATCATCTTTGCTTTCCACCCAGGAAAGCCTTGTCCTTGGAAGAAGGGAAGCGAACGTTGGCCAGATGGATATCCGTTAACAATTACGCAATTGGCCATGCCTGTATGTCGAGAGAAAACAAATAAGATGAGATCGCAGAATCTGCAAACCATGATCAAGATGAGCGTAGTTGAGACGCATGACAATCAAAATAGGGATATGCACGTAAGAACGACGAAAAGTATTGATTGACTAAAAAGAAAGCCCGAAATAGAGAGGCGTAACGTGCAAGACGAGATGACGCATATAAGAAAAGTGCTATTTCGGTCGAGCAAAGAACGTGAACGATAATAAAACATCGCTAAAAATAGCAAGATGTTTGCTTGTCGTAATCAACATCATTAACGAAGACGAGCGATTAATAAACTGTAATTGGGGATTAACAAACTGTAATTAGAAATACAGTTTTAAATAAAGAATCGCAGATTTGAGCAGAATTGCTATCTTGAATCCTGAACTGTCATAACTTTTGATTCAGAACTTCGATTGACAAGCGGTTTTGACAGGATTCGAGAGCACGATGAGAGCTACGCAGCTGGACCTGGTTTTGTTTTTAAAGACAAAATTAACTAATACTTCTAATTTGAACAAGTTCATGTATCAAATCATCACTTGTGCAAAGAATTCAATCAAGTATAAACAATGAAACAACTTATCTTCCTTGTTGTTGCTACGCATCCATAGCTCTGATACCATGTTGAGAGAGAGAGAGAGTACGAGAGAGATACACAAGACATGCTCCCAAAGAATGATTCATATTGATGTAGAGTTAGTATATATAGGTGAGACCCAAGTCAAGTGAGAGATGATATATATAGTTGTAACATGGACCATACTTGAAAGTATGTTTTTCGTAAATACAAAGGCACGAAAGATTCAACTCAAGCAAGAGTTGAATACATTGAAGAAAGGGAAGATGTTTATCAATGAGTATGCACTAAAGGTAAGGAGCATTGCAGATGTATTGGCAGCGATTGATGCAATGCCCGATGATGATGATTTGGTGTCGTCTACCTTGGGTGGACTTAACAATGAAAAGGCTTGGAAGTCTTTTGTGACTTTCGTATATGTCAGAAAGCCATTTCTAGATTTTGATGAGTTGGTCTCCCTTACGATCACTGAAGAGATCAACATGCAAAGTGAGACATCTGAAAGAAGTGGTGAACAGGTCCAAGCTTTCTACTCTAGTTTAGGAAGGGGATGTGGAAGATTCTCTTCAAGAGGGCGTGGTACAGGACGTGGTAGTGACAACCAGCAAAACAGATTGAATCAGCAATTTGACGATATACAGGTTTGAGGAGGCCATGGTAACTTTAGAGGCAGGGGGAGCTTTAGAGGAAGAGGTGGATGGCAAAACAGAGGTTCTACCAACTCTGGTATTGTGTGTCACTACTGTGGCAAAACAAGTCATATTGTAGCCCAATGTTATGCTAAGAAAGATGATATTCGTAGTGGTAAGTTGCAGCAAGGAAACTATGCATTGTCTTCACCACAGAATGAAGACAAAAATGAATGTCTGTTTGTTATGCAGCATATGGTGAATGCTGTTATAGGAAAGGGAACACATGATAATGTTTGGTATATTGATTCAGGTGCATCCAATGTCTTGCCCTGCATGAGACATTTCACTATCAGTGACATTTCTCTTTTCAGCTGCATGTAAAGCATGTGTCCATATTTCAGCTTTTGGATGGCCATGCATTCTATCCAACTGTAGATCAAAAGTAGAAGCATGTACCTCTGCATAAGCATTTCGGACAGCTAAGTCTTCTAACAACTTCTGCATACCTCCCTTTCCAAAATTCAAAGCAAGAGGCAATCCCGTTTCTTGTGTATGGATCTTGTCTTCTTTCCAAAAGATAAGCTGCCGTGCCAAGGCCTCTTGATTTTCAAGTGCTTTCCAATGATAGGTCACATCATATGGTTTTGAGAAACTCATGGTTATGTTATTCGGGTGCCACCTTTTTAGTATTCAAAAAATGGGAATTGGGAGATTTCCAAACTCTCTAATATTGTGTTTTAGAGAAAGGCATTTTAGTAGATTCAAGCTTCAAGAGACAGGAAGGAGAAGTTGTTGGTTTGATTGGTAGCCATTAGAGGACCTTCTAAGGTAGCTAGGGATAGGAGAAGACCAATCCATAGTAGGTGATAATATCGATAAGCTATTGAGACAAGGTAGCAATAGTAAATGACTAATTTTCTTTAGTTCTTTGCATCTACATGTTCTTGAGATAATGTAGTAGCAATGAATGATAGATTTTCTTCAGTTCTTTGCAAAGAAAGCCTCAATTTTCTCTCTCCTCATCATTCGCTCTCATCTCTTAGCCTTTCTATAGCCTTGCTCCAAAGATTAGAACATTGAGATCACAAAGGTTGAGAAATATCAGATTTCTTTGCTATACACCCTAATCTATAGTAGCAAAAATTAGGGTTTAGCAATAACCTCAGGAAGTGTGCTAGAAATTGGAAGCTCCAAGACTTAGATTCAACAGGGTTGAAGCTGTTTTCAATCAAAATCAGGTGGAGGGACCAGAAAATCAATGAATTTTGGGCATTTTCCATCTCCATCAAAGCAGGTGAAGGCCAATTGACTGCCCAAATCAAGGGGCAATCTAATTGAAGACTTGCTAATTGTTTTGGACAGCAAGGAAAGTTGGAATATTGAAAGGGATTGGAAAAATCCCATTATACAGTGAATTCTTCTTCAATTAAGCTAAATAAATAGCAAAAGGGGTGCCAATTTTGGGGCCAACAGGGTGTCCAATGTCCAAGATTCTATAATAAAGTGTGCATTTTAGTTTTATTAATTTATCAATTGTTGTACATAAAGTTGAATGAAGTTATTTACCACCCTATTCGAGAAGGCTAGTTTCGCAATCCATTAGTTTCTTGAAACTCACAACCTTCATTTTGTTTTCTCTCTTGATTTTTTCTCTTGACATTGTTGGCTAAATCATCATGCAACAAGGCTTCATGAATTAACTAGATAAAGGTGGGGTCATCTTGGTGATAACTAGAGATGGCTACTAGCTGGAGATGCTCTAACTTGAGTAGTATCGCTCGTTGTTGATCAATAGCTTCTTCTCCCTTGTTAGGTGCCATGTAGGATCTTCTTGATAAAGCATCTGGCTGGCACATTGTTGGCATCTGAGCAATAGGTGATGACAAAGTCAAACCTAGATAAGATGTTACTCTAGGGGAATTGTCTTCGATTGAGGATTCGAGTTGTCATAAAGTAATCTAGATTTTTGTGATTTTTGTATAGAAAATAACTTTATGGGTTCCACCCTCTAGATGATGATGCCAAGTATGAAAGACCTCTACACTAGTAAGGAATTCTTTGTCATAGATCTCATACTTTATCTCTGCAAGGGAAAACTTCCTTGAGTGGAATGGCACTAGATGCATCTGACCATCATCTCCATGATGGGACAAGGTGGCTTCTAAGGCAAAGTTTGATGCATCATTCTCCAAGAAAAATGGCTTGGTAGGATTTGGGTGGGATAGTGGTGAAAGGAGTCTTCAAGGTTTGGAAGGCCTTCTCGACTTCTAGGTTCCATGAGAACTTTGAGTTTCTTATGAGTATGATGAGCGGTGTGACTATCTTTGAAAAATCCGTGATAAATATCTTGTAGAAGTTGGCAAAGCCAAGGAAACATTAGACACCCTTAACACATGTGGGTGTCTGCCAGTCAAAAGAATAGTATTGATCTTCTTGGGGTCCATGAAGATTCCTCTTCAGGAGACATTGTACCCCAAAATTTCCACTTTTGGGTTATGGAAAAAATCCTTCTTAAGTTATAAGTAAGTAATAATAACGTAAAGGTTATAAGTAAGGGTCTAAGGACCCTTAGGGAAATTTCAAGGAAAGTGGTTTCAATACGCCACAAAGGAAGGGGGCTAGAGAAGGTTTAAACACGGGGGGGAAAAGGGGTGGTTCCAAAGGCCAAGGGAAAGGGGGCTTAAGGGTTAAACACGGGGGGGGGGAGGGGGGTTTTCCAACTATGGGAAGGGGGCTTAAGGGGGGGAAAGGGGCTTATGAAGTTCCTTTCTAGAAGCTTCTACGTGTGGTAGGGGGGAGAGCACAATTGACGGCCGGCCCTTAAGGATGGCATAGGGCCTCAACCGCAGGCGAACTCCATGGCGGCGGCGTGCTTGACCTTCCTTCCTTTCTGCAGCAGCAGCGGCAACGCGATAATGGCAGCCCCTCCATCTAGCGTCACAACAATCCACACCCTCCACCTCCTTCCTCACGGCAGCGGCCCCCTTTTGGTTAAATAGGTAGGGAGGGGGATCCTCCCTCTCCTTCATGTCAACGCGCATGGCCGTATCACTCTGCAAGCTCCACCGAGGAGCTTCTGCGTCCTTTCTATTCCCCTCCCCTTCCAGCACAACAGTCGGCTGGGGAGGGGAATAATAATAATAATAAAATTTGCATTATCCTTAAGAAAATGTTATGTATTTATCCTCAAGAGGTAGTTTACGTGAACGTTACAGAGAGAGACAGAGTGGAGCAGAAGATGAGCCTCAGCTCATTGTTGTTCTTTTTCCATTATTCTTCCATCATACTAATTGAAAGAGACTTACACACATAGGTATGACTAACCAAGACAAACGTACTGTGGTTAAGTTACTAACTACACCGACTTATTGAATGTGTCACACATGTAGAGATGTATCCAGCTAATGTTGGTGGTCACACACATAAAGATAGATTGACTAAAGAGTAACGGGAGCTTGATATTTTAACACTCCCCCTCAAGCTCAAACCATTTGATAAACTCCAAGTAGGTATCTAAAATATACAATTTTTTTTTTACCAAGAGACTTGGTAAATATATCTGCTACTACCTGGTCTTTACTCTTCACATGAATCAAGTCAATCTGTCCTATAAGAACCATTTCTATGATGAAATGGTAGTGAACCTAAATATGTTTGGACCTAGCATGGTAGATAGGATTGTTAGCCAACATGACACTGTTGAGGTTATCACAATGCAATCTCACTTTGCTTTCCAGCTATATTCACAAGTATTTCAGCAGTTTCATCAACCAAACTTCTTTGCAAGCCGCTAAGACAGCTCCTTTGTACTCAGCTTCTGTACTAGACAATGCAACAGTAGGCTCTTTCTTACTCTGCCAACTGATCATACTATTGCCCAATCCAAATGCATAACCAGTGGTTGACCTCCTATCATAGGCACAACCAGCCCAATCAGCATTAGTAAACCATGTTAAGTTAAGGGATTTTCCATATGCATAAAACAACCCGTAATCTGTAGTACCCTTTTCATATCTCATGATCCTCCTGACTGCATCTAAATGTGGTTTGTGAGGCTTCTTCATAAGCTGACTAATCAGTCCCACTGCATAACATAAGTCAGGACAGGTATTAGTCAAGTATATCAAGTTGCCCATCATCTGTCAATACATGGTAACATAAGTCATGACAGATAATAGTCAAGTATTTCAAGCTGCCCACCATCTGTCGATACATGGTCACATTCTCTATGTCATTCCCAACATCAATCTGCAGCTTGACATTCTGATCAAGAGGTGTCTCCATAGGCTTGCATTCAGCAATACCATACTTCTGTATTATGTCATGAGCATACTGCTTCTATAGCAACCATATCTCTTGAGGCGTAGAGACTACCTCAATCCAAAGAAAATACTTTAGTTCACCAAGGTCTTTGACTTTGAATTCAAGCTATAAACATGATTTAATTTCAGGAATGCCCTCTTCATGATCTCCAATGATGATAAGATCATCTACATAAACTACTAGAAACACATATCCATGATCTATCTTCTTCATGAGAAGACTTTGATCTCCATCACCCAATCTAAATCCATGTTGCTGTAAATAACTGCTGATCCGAGCATTCCATGCTCTAGGTGCCTATTTTAGTCCATATAAAGCCTTTTTCAGCTTACATACATGTGTAGGAAAGTCCGGGTGAACATAGCCTTCAAGTTGCTCCATATATACTTCCTCAACCAAATCATCGTTCAAGAAAGCATTCTTGACGTCCATTTGCCATAATTTCCAGCCTTTGCATGCTACCAAAGCAATGACAGTTCTGACTGTTGCCATTTCAGCCACCAGATTGAAAGTCTCCTCATAGTCAAGGCCATATTGTTGTGCATGCCCTTTTGCAACCAGCCTGGCCTTATAGCATTCTAATGAACCATCTGACTTGCACTTAACCTTGTACACCCATTTGCAACCAATGGGGACTTTGCCTTCAGGAAACTCAACCAATTCCCATGTCTCATTTTCAGCCAGGGCTGCATACTCCTCATCCATGGCAGTACACCAATTATCATATGTAACTTCATCATCAAAATTTGTAGGTTCTTTGTAACCTATCACACTAGCCATATATGCATAATGGCAGGCCGAATAACCAATATATGTAAACCTATTAAACTGTTTTTTGACTCTCTTAGATGTAATTGTGGCTCACTTTGAGCTTGCCTCTCATGAGGCGGTACATAATGACTCTACCTTGCTCCAAGTGTCATGGTGTCATAATAGACGGAATGCCCAACTCACTATCCAAACTGTCGTTATTAGATGACTCATAACCTATTGTAAGTGGACTTGTCACATCCTGAAGCATCTTTTCTTTTCCCTTATCCAATCTCTCCCTCACTCACATATCCGTGTCATTGGACGTAGGAGTACGACTCCGCAAGCATCCTGACCAATGACTTACTTTAGGTGACCCATCACTTGTAGAACCACTCATAGATGTACTCACTGTAGGTGTATTTTCAGCATTACTAGTGTTGGCTGATCCATCAGTAGCCACTGCAACAGGATTACCATACCACCATGCCAGCTCATAAAAAACAACATCTCTACTAATCAATGTCTCATAGACAATACATAACAATTATAAGCTTTTTGGTCTTGTGCATAACCAAGGAACACACTCTTGACAGCTTTAGGATCCAATTTATTATTATTTTCATCAGGAACCTCCATATATGCAATGCTGCCAAATATCTTCAAGTGAGAAATGTTAGGTTTATGACCATACAACCTCTCATATGGAGTTACATCATGAATCCCTGTTGTATAAGGAGTTCTATTCAGCACAAAGACAATAGTCATTACTGCTTCAGCCCAATAACCATTTGGCAAACTCTTCTCATTCAACATACCTCTTGTTGATTCTATTAGTACCCTATTTTTCCTTTCTCCTACACCGTTTTGCTACGGTGTATAGTTGCAAGTTAACTATGTTCTGATCCCACGTCTAGCAAGGTAAATGTCAAAGTAATTAGAGACATATTCTCCACCTCCATCTGATCTAAGATATGCAATTTTACAACTCAACTCATTTTCAACATGCTTCTTGAAGTCCTTGAATGCATCAAACACATCATCCTTATGTTTGAGTATGTAAAGCCAAGTATACTTGCTAAAGTCATCAATGAAGGATACATAGTAATGAGCACTACCAAACGAAGCATTATGAGACGGATTCCATACATCTAAATGCACCAAATACAAGGGTCATTAGTTGTTCTGTATATGTCTCATAATTTATGGAAATTGTGCTTGCTTTCCAAAATGACATGCATCACATACATTTCCAAAGTCATTATACTTGAACTTAGGTAGTCCAAGCACAATCTCCTTTTGCTGCATAGATTTCAGCTTTTGTATATTCACATGGCCTATCCTCTTATGCCATATCTCAACATCCCATATAGCACCATCATCATGTGCAAACATGGCTACTTTCGATTCAATTGACGCATCAAGAGTAGAAATTCTGCCATCTCTTCAGCCTCGAGCAATCAATTTGTAGCCATTACCATATTCTTCAACAAAGCATCCATCTCTATTAAATCTCACTTGCAGATTTTGTTCTGCCATCTATCCAACTGACAAAAGACTCTTAGTTATTGTATGTACATGTAGTACATCATGCAAGGTCTTTTTCTTGCCATCCAGCATCAATAATGAAACAATTCCTGTGTGCTGAATGTCATGTTGGTGTCATCCCCACAGTACACACATAACCATGTGAACCTGTAACTATCTCATCAAACTATTCTCCATGGGGTGTCATATGATTTGAAGCCCCTGAATCAATGTACCATCTCTCATCTATGTCCTGCCTAGATGCATTCTTAGACAAATGCTGCATGGCAAACAATGTGTCAACCTACTCATCATGCGTACCTCTAGAAGACTCATAGAGCCCAGGTTGTTTGACCTTTTCCTTCATATCTCCTTGCTTCTTGTAACAATCCTTTGCAATGTGTCTATATCTACCCCAGTAATGACAATCCTTATCTTTGTTTGACTCATCATTTGACATGAACCAAATCCACCACCTTCACCATGGGGTGATCTCCCCTTGCCTCTAAAGCCGCCAGATCCAGGCTAGCCCTGTGTATTTGTGCCATGCCAGGCATTCTGCTGATGCTGTCCATAAGCATTTCGAGTGTCTCCTCGACCTTGAAAAGAGCCATGGTCTCTGTCGCCTCTGCCATGCTAGCTAGATCAAAGAACAGTGTCTCTGCTTTGAGACATACTGGAACCTGTATTCAGCCCAAGCTTAACTTTCTCATATAGCAACAAAGTAATCAGCTCATCCCAATCAGGGGATTCAACTCTTATAGAAATAGATGTATCAAATGCTTTATACTCTTTGCCAGGTCCATGCAATCATATCATCCTCAAACACTAAAGATCCAATGGTGGCAAGCTGATTCCCTATGTTCTTGATCTCTATAGTGTAGGCTTGAATGCTTTTGCCATTCCTAGACATGTTATTGAACTGTTGCTTTAGCTGAATCTTTCTTGCATGTGTTACATTTTCATAATTCTTAATGAGTATGTCCCATGCATCCTTTGGAGAACTGCATCCAGTAATTTGTATAACCATAGCATCTAATATACATAAGAAAAACCAATGTAACACATTGCATTCTCTCTTAGTCCATAGCTTATGAGCCCTTTTTTGACATTTATCAAATTCCTTTCATGTATTTTAGATTCAGCCTCATCACTTGTACATAAGTCCCAAATAACCTCTGCCAACCAAAAAATTCTTCATATGGAACTTCCATGAAGCAAAATTTTTATTATCCAGCTTTTCTCCCACAAATTGAGTGATATTGTTAGTGCCTTGAGAATTTGCCATAGTTGCAGCTTAGGTATTTAGTGATGTATACAATTTGTAAGTATCTGACTCCTTTTCTTACAGTTCAGAACCAGTTTCCTGCTATTCAATATAGTTTTCCCCTACAATTCGGGATAGTTTTCCTGACAACCTGCTTGCTATAAATTATATTTCAACAATGAAAAAACACAGTCAACTGAGCATAAACCAACCTCAAATCAGTTCAAAATATTCTATGGTAGTGGCAAAATATTCCAGCAACAAACTACATCCAGAACATATTGCATGTATATCAAGTGAAGATGATATGTATCCTTCCTATAGACAATAACTAGTCAATACCTTGGTATAACCAACAAAAAATCAGTCCAAAATTTGGACTTTTAGAACTCACAATATCCCAAAAAGCATCTACCACTCAAGTGGTATAATCCAAGCATTTGTCAGTAGCAAATAAGCATCACAGATACTTCAATCCTATTGGTATATTGTTTCCAAATTTAGGACAACAATAAGTTCACTATTTCTAGCTTGTAAATAAGCTCCAAAACTGAGCAATTAACACTCCAATATCATGCTCAAATGCACGATAATAAGTGCATATACATTGTTAGGATGAAAGCCACTTGTGCTCTAGAATCACCTACTATTTATTGTAGTAAATAGCCAGTCTACACAGGTCTGTGCTAAATATCTCAAAATCTATGAGAAATTTGAAAAAACTTTCTTCTGCAAAGTTGTAGACCATGTCCAAATGGTTGGGGATGCGGGCCTTTATCTAAAAACCATTTATGTAGCAAGATATATCTTTTGCAAAAAAATGGGCTGGACGCATAGTCTCCTTTGATGATGCTTTCTTTAGATCTGATGCCTTGATGTCAAATGGCCACTGCCAAGCCTTCAGGCTTTAGGTGTTCAAGCTCTGATTCCATGTTGGAAGAGAGGGAGAGATACAGAGTGGAGCGAAAGATGAGCCTCAACTCATTGTTGTTCTTCTTCCATTATTCTTCCATCATACTAACTGAAAGAGACTTACACACATAGGTATAACTAACCAAGACTAACTATGGTTAAGTCACTGACTACACTGACTTATTGAATGTCACACACGTGTACAACTGTATCCAGCTAATGTCGGCGGTCACACATAGAAAGATAGAATGACTCAAGAGTAACGGAAGCTTGATATTCTAACAACCCAACCCTATTATCACTTACCCTCTCTCTATTCCTTGCTCTCCATGGCGCAATCTAGTTTTTTCCCCTACTCCAAGAAGTTTCAAAGTCCACAACTATCTTATAAATGCTTAGGTTCGGCCTCCATGATGTTCAAGCGGCACCCAACAAAGCATGCTCATCAACAATAGCCTCTTCGCAGAAGCGTCTCTTTGTGCTCCCTCCTACAAAGAAAAAGATATAGAAGGGCGTGCCGCCTAAGAAGTCCAAGCCTACATCCAGGAAGGCAAAAGCAATACCCAAGAAGCCAACCCCCGAGAAGGAAACATCACCAAAAAGAGCTGCTACTCATAAGTTCCCTACCTATGAAGTCTATACTAGTTGCTGCTCTTGCTCCGGCTGCCCCCTTTGCATCATCATTGTGACAACACCAAACAAGTTAGCAACTCTAAAGAAGGCAGTCCCTAAGAAGGCAACTCCCACCTTTGCCCCACAACTAGCACACATCTTTATTTATAGCACTACTTCTATGGCACTTAGTAGCACCCTCGACTTCTACCCACAGTAGGATCTCTTCTGCTCATGATGCGCACTAATTGCCATAAGATTTTGGGCAAGTTGTGATGAAGATGAAGACCATGTTTGTGGGCATTTGCCATTATTAGCTTACAATAGCAACAATGTCCGTGTTATGGAGGACATGAAAGCATGTAGTGGTGCTAAGAACTCAACATCTGGTAGTTTCGAAAGCAAGGTCAAAGCAAGGAGTCCTCAAAGTAGTCCGTTGTGCCCGAAAGTTCTCTCTGGTGATCCTGTTGACCCTTCCCGCCTTCAACAACTCATGACAACCTCTTCATGACGGCAACCTCTAGAGCAACAAATAACTAGAAGAGCTACTTGGTTGGCGCACCTCAACTTTCAGGAATGCTTCGTGTGTCATTCCCTTCACATCTTGCCTTTGTCTCACTTTGATAATAGATGGTCACCTTTTCCCTTATACTTAGTCTTTCTAAGTCAAGTTTTCAATAAGTCCATGCTCCCACAGCCAACCCCAAAAGATAATGGAGATGTATGTCGTGTCATGTCTCTATTTCTATGACTCTATCCATAGTCATTTCTCGTCTTGTCCATTACATTGGGATAGCGACCTGATGTTTGCACGAGCGAGATGTACATGTTCCATGCCTTGATGATATTCGGCATGATGTCAGCCCTTAGTTGAGTCAAGTCCAATCGAGTCAAGTCCCTTAGATGTAAGTCCTTCCCCTCAGATGAAGCATTGGAAGAGATAGCTCCAAGTTGTCCAGTCAAGTCTAAAAACGATGTTCATATTTTTTTTTCCCTAAGGGAGGAGGTGTGGTGTGTGTGACCAGTAGGTGTCCGTGTCCACCTAGTGTGGGAGGACACTCAAGGGTTCTTGGCATATAACCATCATCCGTGAATATAAGGAGATATACTCTCATGCTAGAGGCATACGCAATTTGGTCCCATTCTATGAGCACACTATAATATAAAGGGGTTATTTACGGATTGAATAGAAAAGGGTTATGCTTTATTCAAGAAAAATTCACAAATAAGGATATTTATAAGTAGGCCTTGAATGGAGGTGATGTAGAGAATATACATATAGTAACTTCCCCGAGCATGAGGTAAGGGTGTGAATACAATAAGGAGTTGAAAGAAGACCATGAAGATGACTTGAGAATTACACTTATCCTTCACGTGATTCAAGAATTGCTCAAGAATTAAGATTTTTGGGTAGGCCTTTGGGTTGCCTGAACCATTGGCATCTTTAGCAGTTGGTTTGATTTAGAATCTTATTGAAACTTCACCACAAAGAGAGAAAGAGAGAGAGAGAGAGAGAGAGTATGAATGTGTGTGTGTGTGTGTGTGTGTGTGTGTGTGTGATCTCTTTGAAAATTGAGAGGTTGGGGACTTTGTGCTATTACCTTTGAGTCATGAGGCATCGCAAATGGGTCATGTTTTGGTTTCCTATCCTTGAATGCTTGAGATTTTTTACTAAGGTAGTTACCTTTGTGTTTTCATTGTTTTTTTGGTGTGCAAAAACTATCATCAACTGAGAGAGGAAAAGAAAGGGTAGCATCTTGTCTATAACATTGAGCTTTGAGCTAAGAGATTAAGAGGTAGAGGGAAGGGACATCTCGTGTGTTACTTGCATCTAGCCTTAAGACTTGTGATTGAGAGGGTTGTAAAGGGAAACATTTGAGTTTAGAGTTGAGAAGATTGATGAGTATGAAGTTAAGGTGAGATTTGAAATAAGGAATAAAAAGCTATGGATAATAAATCATGATGGCCATGAATCTTCTTGGTACTTACAAGTCAAGATTTCATGTTAAAAATTAGTGTTATATTGGTTCACTTAATGCTAGACTTCTTGGAGGCATCATCTGTAAGGATTTTTCTTAGTGCTTCCTCTTGGAGACTTGTGTGAAAAGGACATGCTCATTGAACCTTGTGGTTTCACTAATCCTATGTGATGGTCTCGCTTGGATGTGATGACACATGTGATGCTTCTAGGGTCGAGTGATTTGGGACAAAGTGCTTGAAGTGATCACTTTGAAAAGTTATGTGTAAGAGACTTGGCGTCACTTTTACTTAAGACCTTTATAACTGTGCAAAAGAACTTTGAGAGACATGAGATGTGTTAGTTGAACTCGACCACTAAGTGAGGGACAAAGAGGCTAAGTGAGTTTGTTGACCATAGACTCTTGTCTTGATCCTAGCTTTGTGAATTCCCTTGAATCTTTGCGGTTTGTTGCAAGATACTCTTGAGTGTTATATCTAAGTCCTAGTCAACTAAGCAAAGCACTAAGTTGCAACACCCTTACCAATGCTCCTTAATATCTTGATTGTGCACGTCAAAGAGGGTCTCCTTGGTACACGTCCTCACATTGCGTTATTAGTATGCATCACAGGATTATGTTATTGGCACGCATCGTTCTGACATAGTGTCGTGTGCAAGTTTTAGGTTTTTATAAATCCCCATAATTGCCCACCAAAGAAGATAGCAATAGCTCCACGTGATCATGGATTGTGATCTAAGATTGTATGTCGGAGGAGGCCACTCCAAGAACACAAGCAAGGTTCGGGAAAAAAAAATTCAGGAAGAGGAAGTAAATCCTTTTCATCGTCGTCTGAGAAGGAAGTATCCCCCATTGAGACGTATCTTATACATAAATTGAGAAGGAAGCACCATGCCTTTTGCCAATTCAGCTGGAAGAGAAAAAAGGTGCGACGAATGGATGTCGACGGTTATTGGAAACGAAAACGAGCTAGCCCTAGATGTGCACGGACTGGAATGGGGCCTGCAGCAGGGAGATGGTGGAACCGGAGACCTGGAAAGCCTGGGCGAGGACGGAGGCCGGGATGGAGGAGTTGAAGAGCGTGGAAGGGAGGGACACCGTCCCAGGGTTGGAGGAGGAGAAAGAGGCGAGGGCGCGAGCGGAGGAGGTGGAGCTGGGGTTGTACTGGAAGTGCACCAGGCCCTTGGGGAACACGAACAGGTCCCCCTTCTGCAGCTGCTTCTGCATGTACAGCTTTTTGGAGGTGTCGACAAAACCCACCTGGAGGCACCCTTCCAGCACGAAGAGCAGCTCGGTGGCGCGCGGGTGCGTATGGGGCGGGTTCTGGGAGGCTGCCGGGAAGTCCAGCAGGGCCGCCGACACGCCCAGCCCGGACAGCGCCGGGAACTCGCTCACGAACGCCTTCGAGGGTTTCACGAACGGGGAGGCGCTGCTGCTGCTGTAGTTGCTGGAGGTGCCGTTGAACAGAGAAGCCCACCAGATATTGTAGTTGTCCCGGAAGCCCGTGAACGTGAAGAAGCTCCCGTCCACGTCCGACGCGTTCGTCCCCGCTGGCACCACGAAGTCCTGCGTGGCCTCCGGATCGCTCGCCTGCACCCGCGCCACGTGCCCCACCCACAGCAGCGTCACGCCCATCACGATTGCGATCACCGCAGCGGAAGTCCCTCTGATCCCGGCGGCCCCGGCCTCCATAATGACCACCTAATATCTATTAATTATATGCGTACCTGGAGGACACAAGCTGCTTAGCAGCTAATTATGTTGTCGGATGGGTATGGTATAATTTTTACACTGAGTCGAAGATCCTAACGTACCTTACTCCCTGCAGCTTAAGCTTATACGTCGTCCTGCCGTGCCTCCAAACACTGCTCCTAATATAGCTTCGGGTGCTACTAAGGTTTGTATATTAGACGAGGCTGATGACCAATGAATTAGCACTTGAATACCCAGCTACTCCATATAATTTCCAGGGCGTGGTGGCATTTTATACAAGCAGCCAGCTCGTCGTGGGATCAGACGTACATCCTGATCGTCCGCTCCGATCCAATCGCCGGCAGCCTTCGATCGTCCGCTCTGATCCAATAGCCCTTTCACAAACGCCAAAATTCTAGCCGCCGGCAGCCTCGTCTGCTCAACCTAGCGCCTGCTGCAGGCAGCCATGCTTCGGTGAACTTTGTACCACTGTGACACGGACTGTCCCTCTTTCTCGTTCATCGTGCAAAAATAAAATAAAACACATCTTCCTCATTACGCTAATAAATTACAACTTCTATGATACAACGTTACAATCAATATTGTCGTTATCCAATGCAGACTAGTTAACAAAGTGTATAGTATTAATCGGTGTTCATGAAAAACATTTTTGGTAGCAGATACAAAAACCTCTAACTGAAATTTTGCAGAGATTTTTGAATCAAATTACATGTATTTGCCATTTTTGTATCTGAAATTGTTTAAAAGTTTTAGGTTTAAACTTTTTTTCAATTTTGAAAGTTTATTTTTACATTTTGCAATTCACTTTATTTCAAATCTCAATTTTTCGTGAACACTGGTATTAATAGAAAAAGTGAAGGTCGGTTTATACATGGACGAATCAGACCATATAATCCTGTTGTTGTTTTAATACACATATGTTATGATCATACGAAAAACAAGGCATAGCTTCCTACATCACCAAGAAAAGTTCAAGAAAGAGAAACCCTACTGATCGACTTTTCCAAAGACTTGATGACTCATCTTCAAGGCTAGGTATGCCATACTCTCATGATTCGTCATTGAGTCGTGCTAAAGTCTAGACTTGGACTATGATTACACTCCTAAGTCCTTTTCATGTCGACAACATATGGCACTCCCAAGTGATCCTTTTGTTGGCAACTTTCCCCATGGCTTTTGACACAATAATTGGTAGCATTAGTATTCATCTAGAGCATAAGTTGAGCTTGTTTCATTGAAAAATGTAAAGGGTCAGTTTTCACCCAAATGTTCCTAATTACAAGCCAATTCTAAATGAGCCAATTCAAAAGAAGTTCATTCCATGCAAGTTTGGGGCAAGCAAGGTAAGAAGCAAGAATATATGTATCTCTTCCATCATATTTGAAGGCTTCAAGTTTGGCCAAGCCTAAAAAATGAAGGGCAATCTTAGTCATCAGATGTTATAGGCCTTTTTTTTCTTCTATGAGCTCAATTTAGGGTTGGACATGAGATTAGTTAAGCCTTCAAATTAGGAGCCATCTAGATCATTAGTCCTAATTGCCTTTCTTGTCTTTTATGTGCTCAATAGTGGGGATTGGTCAACCTAAGTCTTTCAATGAGATGTTATCGCTAAATTCCAATGTGCTGCATTTTTATCCTAGAGATCACTCTAGTTATTAATGCCCTGAGGGGTTTACTATATGTAAATCCTTACTATCACGTGTGTTCAATGCTTATTCTAAAAATCCCTCACCTGTGGACCTTTTGCATGAGTAAAGCATACCTTTTTTCTATTCAACCTATGTATGCCCTTATTAAATGATGTGGTTCTATGTGTAAAAATGGTCCAAAAGAGGAGTCAAAAAAATCCATTGTGTTGTCAAACCCATGTGATACCACTTGCATATTTGAGATTGAACCCCCTAGACTTAATCCCATGCTTATTGAACTGTATGCATACATGATTTAAGATGGGATGGGATGATATAGAGGGAGGAGAACTTGCCCTTACTAGAAGTGTCTCAAACTATGCCAATTTTATATACACTACAACAAAATCAAAGCAAAGATGGACACAATTGATGTTGTCATGACGCTATGCACCCACCATTGCAAATTTGAGGGTGGAGTTTTTCGCCAAGAATTTGAAAACATTAGTCAGCATCATTAGGAGTCTATTTTCTGTTGTGTGTGTTTTCATTTGCATGATGCACGATCACTTGTAGTTAAGCTAGGCACAATTTCTTCAATGCATCCATAATTTTTTTTGTGGGAGCATCGTTTGATTGCTTGCATCGCATGGATCCAAACATTTATACAATGGATTCTTGTGTACATAGAGATCTATTTTATGAGGCCGATCATGTAGAAGAGGAAAACAAATTGTGAAGAGTCAAGATGGCTACAATGTGCCCAAATCTGGCATGTCTGCAGAGATTACAACATCAATTATGGTAAGATTGAAAGCCTCGCTTGTATTTTGCTTGAAGAGCTTGCACGTATCTGAAGAAGGGCTACTATCTTGGGAGTAAAACTAGAATCGGTCAACATGTTTATGGAGCTTGCAATGTCAAAATTTCTAAAAGAGTGGTAATTAATCAAGAACATAAGCATGATAGAGGAGGCGGCTGATTTAGTGTCACTGTATGGGACTAAAATATGCTAATCCAAGGTTTAGGAAAGATGCAAAGAAGTTACAGGATCAGAGAATATAATTGGAGAAGTGCAATAATTCTGGTATGGTGATGTTAGAGGAAGCAAGTTGATCAGCAGGTTGTCATCATGCTCGTGTAATGAATGACAAAAGAGACACCTAAGGTGGTGAAAAAGCCTCATACAAAAGCTTTAAATGATGAGAAAAACAGGATGCTTTAATCGATGGCTTTTTTGAAGTTTTTTCAAGGACGAGGTTCATTATAAAAGCGATGATAGAGGGAGGAAGACGTGGGGTGGAATAATGAAGACCTGCAACAAAGGAGATGGCGGAAGTCGATAACTGCAACAAGGTGACGAAGAGAGGATGAGACAAAGGAGAGCCGAGAGTTGTGAGGGAGGACGAGGTGACACAAAGGAGGGAGTCAACAACATTGAATGGAAGGACGAAGCCGAAGGGCGATGAGATAACAATTGGATGTCTATAGTACTGTTGTGGATGAGGAGCGCGTGATCTGCGACTTTTTCCACCGCTGCTACTTCATCTTGATTGGAGGACGTCGTGGTGGTACGAGTGAGGCCATTGGTGCACCACCTTCTCTGATAGCGCCTTCCACACGTCCACACTCACCGCACCAGTCGAGCAAGTCTCGATCTCAGTTAACTTGAGAATTGGCAGCTTCTCTCACTGTCAGCCTACACTCGATTACTTCGGGTGGAGAACATCACAAAATGACCAAGGCAATCACACTACCCCTTTGTTTATGATCTTCTCTAACATAGAGCATCTCATCGGAGGAGCCGTGAAGAACTAGGAGGTCATGAATCCCACCAACATCATGTACATATTGACGTGCTTGGCATGGGACACCCTACGTAAGCATGGCATGATGGAAAAAGACCATGTGATGGGAAACTAGTTGAGAAAGAAAAGTTATGAAATCATTCATGGGGAAGAAAATATCATCATCATGCTGGAGCTAGAGTTTGCAGAGTTTAACCGATAATGCAGAAACAAATTAAAGACGTTTACCATAAAGAGGATGACTTCTACATTGATCTTTGGTGAAGAGTTCTTCATATCAAAGAAGTCAATATGAAGATGTTGAAGCTAAAGCCCAATTGCAAGTTAAGACAGTAAGAAAGGATTTTTAAAATCCCTACTTCATATAGGATCATATGTTTGATGAAACTCTTTGATGCATAAAACAAAGCCTCCCAGCTTTGCTTCCCTTGTTATTAAACCTTGACCTCTTTGTACTCAATATGTTCATGCTTTGACATACTTTAACTCTTTGGAATATCATAACATAAGGAAGCTTAACTCCTTCTTTTAGCTTCATATCTATGATGACATACAGGGGAGCTCTCTGCCGTTTTTGCTCCCAATCAACAACAAATGAGCAACTTCCTTATGTTCTTCAAAATGAACTACAAGGATGCATCCATGAAATTATCTTGAGTTCCCTCCATCTCGCTTAGTGTCCCTGTGACGAGTGACTATCACGAATCCCCCCCCTTCGCGCGAATCGTGTGCAACACACCTAGTGAACCCAATGTGAAAGCATCGCTTCTAATTGTCTTGTCAAGATGAGACTCTTCGAATATTCCAGCTACTTCATCATCGAGTGCTTCTTGCTTTTTGACCGATGAGATGAATAATTTATTGCAAACTCTTTCTTCTGCCATTATGATGCAAAATCAGGAGATGGAGTTATCTATGCAGCAGTAGCAGCTATTAGATCAACAACGAATGCTGCATCAAGAACAAGAGCATATGCATGGTGCAACCAATGCGATTGAGGCCGTGGTAAGTGAGCACAAATTATTTGATGGCTGAAATGTCTCATCTTATCTTAAAACTTTTGAAAGCTAGATGCGCTTCTTCAGAGTTCTTACCAGTTGGAGCAACTATTTCCTATGGCTTGTCATGCCTGCTTTGCAGGTTAGAGTGACTGATTTATTTGTGCAAGATTGAAACTAAAATGTCTTCAAGAAGGCGCTCAAAGATGAATATTTTTTAGAGGGTTATGGTATTGTTACGCGGAAGATATTCATTGAATGGATCTATCAGCCCAACAAAGGACTTATTGCTTTCGAGTTATTGTGCAAGTTTGAAGAACGTTACAACCAATTGGATGCAGTTGAGCAAAGAGCCCTAAACTCGGAGAAAATAGAGTTATTCTTGCAGGCGACTGATCTTGCAGTTCAGGATGAGTTGGAAGAGCTTCTTGAAGACCGTATGCAGCCTATTGGATTGAAGACAGATTGGCAAGTTGCTATTGATGCGGTTTCCACATTGACAAAGAGGCAGAGATGGAAGGCTCGCTTGCAGAACGGTATGCAAGCACCTCTGGCAATGTCTTCTCCTACCTCGACTTCTCCTTTTGCTCCTTCCACTTCTTCTCCTACTTCTCATCTAGAGTCTATGCCTACTTCTATGTCTATGCCTATGCCTATTCTTGCTGTGGTTGTCAGACCATCTACCAAACAGACTGTCGAAGACATGGTGGAAGAAATTTCAAAGAACTTGAAAAATCTTCAAATCACTACAACAAAAAGGCTCCATAGACGCGCTTGTAGATGCAATATTTGAATTGTGAAAAAAAAAGTCGGGCGCGTTTATTAACGCGTCTCAAAGCGCGCTTATAGGCAGAAGTAGACGCACATTTAGACGCGCCTAGAGACGCAGGTATAAACGCGCTATGTAAATATATAATCATATTTTTAAAAAAGCGGATATATTCATATTGTGCGTCTATACACGTGTGTATCTACGCGTCTAACACCGCGTTTACTCTGAAAGTTTTTGACAAGAATAGACGCGCATTTATCCTGCAATTTAGACACGTTGATAGACACGCAACACAGAGGTATGAAAATAAAACCAGAGAGCATGCAAGCCACATACTCTCTGGTTTTTTTCCCCCCCATCAACATCAAATTGTATACTTAGGGAAAATAGAGAAAGATTATTTCGAAGATTGGATACTGAAAACAAAACAATGTATGTAGCACACAAAATTTCATATATATAGATGAAACCTTTTTACATTATGAGTTCTAGTGCTTGTGACATCATGATCGCAAGCACTAGCTGAAAGTAATACATATCAAAAATGAAAATTACAAGCCAAGGGGAGGCATGCATGCATGGGACTCCTCTATATCTCCTCAGAAGAGGCATCATCATCGCTACCACCACCGCTTCCTGTGCCGCTGCCGTTGCCGCCACCGCTACTGCTAGTCCCCCCTTCGCTATCCTCAACTGCATCAGGGTTCGCCTACACAAAGGATTAAAGTATATAAATACCATTACAAACAATAAATCATATTGATCTATACTTTTCATGTAAAAAATAAAACATACCTCTTTTGGTGGTGGAATCCTCATGGCACGATTATATTGCTCCTCCGTGATGAGTCCCTCCTCGTAGAAATCCTGCCAAGTGGACGCCCGGTTATGACCTCGATGGTAGCCTACCTCTCTAGGAGTAGGCATCCTACCAACGATATGGATCTACAAAACAATTTGAACATACAACATATTGAAACACACTACATAATGAAGTGAAACAAATTACAAAATTTAATTTAAAAAAAGAAATCAAATAATACTTACAAACTCAGCCTCCCATGACTCCCTGCCACCCGATCCATAATGCGACGATCCCATGGTTGCCATATGGATATGTCGCACCTCTGCATGTTGGCGACTTGTCATTTTCTCCGTTGCTCTCTTCTTGGCCTCTTTCCACTCCTTGCGGTGGCAATTGGGTGGTTAGCCATATCCAAGATGCCCTTGCTCTTGTCTCCGCAATGACTCCTTGGCGCGCGTCATAAGGTGAGACCTCTTGTTATGAAGCGCGTCTCTCACCTTTGACCGTCTCCAATCATCTGAGAATCATGAATTCTCGGGATTAGGGTACCTTTTATGTACTACCTGCAGCACCTCTTGCCACAAACCATTTTTTTGGTGCTTGAAGGGAATCATGCAATCTTTGTATGTGGCATACACGACACTCCTCAAGTAGGCTATCACTTCCCTCCCCTCGAAGTCATGCAAGATACCACCAACATCAGTGATAGAGTAGTACATTTGTGGAGGCTCACCTCTCTCATTTTCCGGTGAGGGTGATCGAGAGCCACCACCTAGGCAACCCCCACAAAGCCCTTGACCTCCTCGTCCTCCCGCACCACTCTCCCTCCTCCCTCGACGTGCACTATCCTCTACCTCACTCGATAAACGTGCCTTTGCAGATGTACGTGCTTCGGCCAATCCATGTACCTCAGCTGATCCCTCTGTAGGCAAAGATGTTATAGGTGTCCCAGACCTTGTTGAATGGGGTGCTGGAGGATCCAGGATTCCACATCTACACAAAAAAAATCATATTACCCTGTGTAGATAAAACATATTACATGCAGCGTCTATACTTGCGTCTCTGTGCGTGTCTATACCTGCGTCTCTGTGAGCGTTTATCAGCGCGTGTATCCTCGCGTGTACACTACAGAGCACACGCACCTACACACGCGCTCAAAGATGCGCCCCCAAGGAAACGTTTTCTGCGTCTATATCTGCGTCTACACTGAGATGTAGATGCGCTATCAGACATGCTTGGTCGGATGATTTTAGCAGACGAACGCCATTATTGATTTACAAAATGCAATACATAATGAAATCACAAATCCTAAATACACAAACAAATTAGAGAGAGGAAGATAGAAAGAAAGAGAGAGAGAGAGAGAGAGAGAGAGAGAGAGAGAGACTCACCTTGGGTGTTTGGTGTGGTAGGTGGTAGTGCTTCTTTCTTCTCCTTCTTCCTCTTCTTGGTAACTTACCCTCCCTTGATGCTTGCTTCCTTGCTTGCTGCTTCTTCTTGTTCTCCTCTCTCTTGTTCTCTCTTTCTTCCTCTCCTTGGCTTTCCTTTTTCCCTTCTTGTGTGTTTGAAATGAAAGAAGAGGTGAGTCATGAGGAGGTGAGGCATGAAAAGACTAGGTGAGGCATGAAGAGAGTGCATGTCGGCTAAACTCAAGCTTCAGAACCGCAAAAAACATAGGAAAGGAAAGGCGTAGTTTGAAAAGAAATGATTTAAGTATGATTTGAATTTTGACGTGTGCGTCTATCTTTGCGTGTATAAGCGCATCTATTTGCGCATATATATAGACGAAAAAATCGTGTCTATTTACATGCACGTTTACATGTGCTTATAGACGCTGCAATAGACGCGCCCGACTTTGCGCGTCTAACATGCGCGTCTATGCCTCGTTTCTGTTGTAGTGAATTAAGATGACCAGAAGGTAACAACAACCACTTAACCTAGCTCCAATTTCTGCCCCAACCTAATCTACTCCTATGAATTCTTTTGAAAATGATGGTGTTTACCGTTGCATATAGTGTGATAGTCTAGACTATGAGCAAAAGGATTGTCAAGACTTTGAAGAGGCGAAAAGACTGAAGTTGGTGGTCTAGAAGAATAGGTTGATATGTTTCGGAGATATAGAGCAACCGCTTAAAACAAATTTTAGCAGATGTATGAAGAAATTATTGGAGGAATCTCTTTCACGTTCTTCTTATGTGAAGCAAGAGGCAACAAGAGAAGTTGCTACCTATGGTCTTCAATTGGAGCACTTGTCGAAAGATAAGTCTCCTTTATGGTCTTATGCATTACATGCAGAAAAGAAAGATAAAGCTTCTTCATACGAAATTTCATTCGTAGGAGATGCAATTAGAAAAGGAACTAGATGGAATGATCGCGTAGATGTCTTCTCTATCTATGCTTACATTGCAAAATCTCAAGGATTTGAAGCACTTGTTGAAGAAAAGCACAAAAGAGATAATGATCAACCTGAAGGATCGAAGAGGGCAACTAGGAGGAGTGAACTAGTTCTTGAGCCTTCTTCTTTAGGATTGGAGTAGAGTATGGCCCATGTACAGAAGCCAAAAGTACAAGAAGATCAGAAGGCCCCAAAGACAAAGGATCCAAAGCCGAAAAAGTAACCTGGACTCAAGCTGCTATCTGATATCGAGATGACCACTGACTTGAAAAAGATACTTGAGGATCGAATTCTTAATTGCAAAATTGAATTTACACTTGGAGAAGTCTTAGGAATTGCCAAAAGATAATTTCATGATGTTATTATCGACATCATAAAAAGAAAACGGAAAATTATTGAAGAGCCAATGCAGGATATGATCCATCGAGAGGCTTTAGTTGTTGCTAAGGCTTTTCTCTATGGGTTGTAGATTGAAGAGATTGATTTTGATGAGGAGACTATTGAGGAGTCTACACATAGAGCTCTATGTATGCATTCCAAGAAGTCTCTTCATCCTTTGCTTCAGCCCGCATATAGTATGATGAGAGCAAAGATGAACCTAGATTGGTGCCTCGTATCCATTTTTCTCGAACTCACTAGGCTCGAGGAACTACATAGACTGTAGTCAAGCTTGGCAAGACAGAGACTCCTTGTGTTGCTCTTTTGGATCATGGCTCTGAAATTAATGTCATAGTGCAAGGATTATATGATAGTGATAGATGGCCAGGTCATGTGGATCATGGTTGGCCTATACGTGTAGCCAACAACACTATAGGAGATTTGTATGTTGCATGTCCAAACCTAAATATTTCTATTGGATATGTGGGTGAGTCTTATCATTTCTTTGTACAAAACTCTTTTTCTTGAATCCGTCCACCACATGCTTTGGCTAAGGCTTTCACAATTGGCAGATGGCCTCTTTTACTCTCTCCATTGCCTTCTGGATTATATACCAAATTCAAAGAAGTTTTAATGCCAAGGTGAGAGAAAAACTCCCTAGCCTCATCAGCCTCCAAGTCACCGCTATCTATAGTAACTTTTCCAATGCATCCATACCTGCAAATAACATCTTCCAATAGAAACTTACAAACTACTGAAGTAGATTTTGTTTGTAATGCTCTTCGTTCCACTTGATTTGTGAGACCTTTTGGTGCCAAAACAATGTAGCGCATCTGTCATAAAGCAACATGCATAGTAATCAAATCAAGAACCCACTTGTAATGAATACATAGTGGGTAGGTAGGATGAAGCTCATCTCTATGCCTCACTGAAGAGAACAACTAACAATTAGTGCATGTCTCAACAAACTATGAGATATCTCTATACATGGCTCTCCACCAATAGCGCTCTTTGATTTTCTCATAGGTTGCCCAAACAGCTCGATGCCCAGCCCAAAGACTTTCATGGAATTCTTTCATGATCCGAACTTGTGAGGCTCTATCACAAACAACTCTCAATGGATGTCCTCCTCACTTTTGTGGATGCTTCCAAAGTAGCCCACTTTGTAAGAAGAAACCATAAGCTTTTCTTCTAATCTTCTAGAAGTTTGCATCAGTCTATCCATCTTTTCTAGACATAGTACTTAAATAACACCCAAACTATACATACTCTCTTGTATACAAAGACTCATCAAAGCTTTCCAAAGCACAAACATGATCAGCATGGATTAATAAAAGATTAGCCCCATCATCAGCATCATCAATGCAAGAAAAATCAATATAATTGTACCTTGCTCGTGAAAGCATATTGACTACTTGGTTGTCTTTACCTACTATGTGCCAAAACTCAGGATTCGTGGATTTTATGTATCCAATCCACTTAAGCATGGCAATATCTGGAGTAGAACAACTTGTGATCATGCCTAGAAGAGGAAAACAATTAGTCTTGACCACCACAACAGCTCCAATGAAGTACTCTCTATCATTCTTGAGAGCCGTGACAACTCCCAAGAGCTCTCTTTTAACTTGTAAATACCTTTCTTTCCATTCATTTAGGACTTTCTCCCCAAACCGAATAGCACACATATTCCCATCTGCATTTTCTTAGCCAATAGCCCATCCAATGCCAATAGGACTAGTATCAACAGTAAGAACAATAGGTCTCCCATACTCATAATCTGCCTTTCGAAGAGTCGGAGTAGCTCTCAATAATTTCTTCAATTTCTTCATGGCTTTAGTATGTTTTATCTCCCAAGAAAATGTTTCCCTTTCCTCAAGAGCTAGTAGAACACAATATTATGAGTTTGGGAATCTCCCAATTCCCATTTTTTGAATACTAAAAAGGTGGCTTCCGGATAACATGCCCATAAATTTCTCAAAACCATATGATGTGAGCTATCATTGGAAAGCGCTTGAAAAATGGAATCTATTGAGCTATAGAGCGCTCGATTTGGAGTTATATTGTTCAAGTTATGAAAAATCCAAAGATTTGACAACGTGTCCCAAACGTATAGAAAATTCCCATATTCCCCAATATGGTGTACTAGAGATTATTTGCAATATGAGAAAAATGAGAAATCCAAATAAGATAAAACACACAAGCCCCATGAAACGTGCGAACCTCCAAAGTAGAAAAGCAAGTCTTCACAATCTTCTCTATGGCATCAACCTTCGCAAGAGAAGGCTTCCTGCCATAATATCCACACTATGACAACAATCAAAACTTCTCTGGCTCCAAAAATAAACTTTAACCCTGATAAGGTCAAATTCACTTTCTCCAGTCTGCAAAGAATCTTCTCAACATCTCTAATATGTGAAGCCACAAAGAATCTGCATCCATGGTCATCTAAAGAATCATATTTACCTTCTTCCAAACAACCCTTGATAGGTAAGCCATCAATGAAAGGCATAGTAAGCTCAAGAATAAAATCTCATAGAGCCTTGTTCATCCCATTCATCATATGGGCAACCGAATCAGTAGCTCCCTGTAGAAGTATACACAATAGGACAAGGCCTAGAGGTGTCTTCATCGTAGTTAAGTCTCTACTCTTAAGGGAAAGCTGATCATATCCGGAATAAAGATAACTGAGTGAATAGATTGCACGTCCACCAAAAGCCTCAATAAACTCATCCACAATAGGTCCTGCACCAACATTCCAAATAGTGACCTTGTCTACTGGCTATAGGTCCTATATGAATCTGAGTATCCCATTCTTCTTAGGAACCGTAAACCATCTCTTGGATATATGGAGCTAATGATGGCTCTAAAATTCCCATCCTGATCCACTCATTCAAAAGCTCTACAAATTTGGGCAAGTGAGCCCGCAGCATAGGAATAGGCCGTAGATTTCAAGGGATATGCAGAATGGTAAAAATAACCATAGGCGTCACAACCCTAGGATCAATGCATCCAATCTCATGTGGAAAGAAAGCTAAAACTTTTTCATGTCTGCATAACATCTCTTCAAAATATGTTACCTCTTCAGGAAGAAGTAGAAAATCTTCGGTCCTAATCTTCATCTCTTTCAATGTCTTAGATAAAAATCTGTATCCCATATCTCCAGGATCTCATAAAGGAGGTTGCATAGCAGCTCTCCTAAGGATCATCTAATCACTGTTCAAAGGTAGCGGTCCAACAATTGGTCTAACCTTCTTGTCAACTGTCTTATATTTTGTCTGAACTTTGGCTTCATCGCTACAACTTGCAAATTTCAACTGTCAATGAAAATACCTTGGTAAACACAAATTTTGTTGTGTTTAAATGGCAACACCCAAATCTTTTTGCTGAAATATGTCAGCAAAGAATACTTTTTACTAAGTATCCTGAGGACCCAAATTCTTTTGAAGCATGAAATCAATAATTTCACAATACATCGCTAGAGAATGGACCTATAAGACATATGACAATTCTTGATTGTTAGCATTTAGCAATACAAAAAGTTCTTCCATGGTATCTGAGTATGAAAGGCCATCATAAAGACCATCTATCCGGTCTTCTTCCTGCAAAACACCTGTAATCATCAATTCTTTTTCTTTTCTTTTTACATACTACCTAGCAGCTCTAGGAATGTCTGAAGTATATTGAAAACACAAAGTACTTTCAATGGATACACCATAAACACATGAGGAAAAGCTGCCGCTACCAGAAGGCGAGAGCTTTCCCTGACTCGTACCACCATCATCTTGCAAGATAGTGCTACTTAGAAAAAATCCGACTCTCCTAATTGAAGAGGGGAATCCCTCAAAGAATCTTTATTCCGCTTATGATTAATGCATAATATCATGAGCTAGATAGCTCTCTTACCATCCTTGCTTCGGATCCCTGCATAGGCAGACCCATCATCCAAAACCTTAGTCTCCATCCGAGACTCAACAATAAATGGCTATCCCAAAATAATAGGATAAGAAAAAGAGTTTTGTACAAAGAAATGATAAGGCTCACCCAAATATCCAATAGAAATCTTCAGGTTTGGACATGCAACATACAAATCTCCTATAGTGTTGTTGGCTACACGTATGTGCCAACCATGATCCACATGACCTGGCCATCTATCACTACCATATAATCCTTGCACTATGACATTAATTTCTAAGCCATGATATAAAAGAGCAACACAAGGAGTCTCTGTCTTGCCAAGCTTGACTATAGTCTATGTAGTCCCTCAAGCTCACTGAGTTCGAAAAAAATGGCTACGAGGCACCAATCTAGGTTCATATATGCTCTCATCATACTATACGCCGGCTGAAGCAAAGGATGAAGAAACTTCTTGGAATGCATACATAGAGCTCTATGTGTAGACTCCTCAATAGTCTCCTTATCAAAATCAATCTCTTCAATCTACAACCCATAGAGAAAAGCCTTAGCAACAACTAAAGCCTCTCGATGGATCATATCCTGCATTGGCTCTTCAATAATTTTTTGTTTTCTTTTTAAGATGTCAATAATAACATCATGAAATTAACTTTTGGCAATTCCCAAGACTTCTCCAAGTGTAAATTCAATTTTACAATTAAGAATTCGATCCTCATGTACCTTCTTCAAGTTAGTGGTCATCTCGATGTCGGATAGTAGCTTGATTCCAGGTTACTTTTTCGGCTTTGGATCCTTTGTCTTTGGGGTCTTCTGATCTTCTTGTACTTTTGGCTTTTGTACATCGTCCATACTCTACTCCGGTCTTGAAGAAGAAGGCTCAAAAACTAGTTCACTCCTCCTGGTTGCCCTCTTCGATCCTTCAGGTTGATCATTATCTGTTTTGTGCTTTTCTTCAACAAAGCTTCAAATCCTTGAGATTTTGCAATGTAAGCATAGATAGAGAAGACATCTATGCGATCATTCCATCTAGTTCCTTTTCTAATTACATCTCCTATGAATGAAAGTTCGTATGATAAAGCTTTATCTTTCTTTTCTACATGTAGTGCATAAGACCATAAAGGAGACTTATCTTTCAACAAGTGCTCCAATTGAAGACCATAGGTAGCAACTTATCTTGTTGCCTCTTACTTCACATAAGAAGAACATAAGAGAGATTCCTCCAATAATTTCTTCATACCTCCTTTGCTAAAATTTGTTTCAAGCTGTTGCTCTGTATCTCTGAAACGTATCAACCTATCCGTCCAGACCATCAACTTCAGCCTTCTCGCCTCTTCAAAGTCTTGACAATCCTTCCGCTCATTGTCTAGACTATCACACTATATGCAACGGCAAACACCATCATTTTCAGAAGAATTCATAGGAGTAGAAGAGGTTGGGGAAGAAATTGGAGCTAGGTTAAGTGGTTTTTGTTCTCTTCTGGTCATCTTAATTTGAAGATCTTTCAAGTTCTTTGAAATTTCTTCCACCATGTCTTCAACAGCCGGTTTGGTAGATGGTCTGACAACCGCAACAGGAATAGGCATAGGCACAGACATGGAAGTAGGCATAGACTCAGGATGAGAAGTAGGAGAAGAAGTGGACGGAGAAACATGAGAAGTCGAGGTAGGAGAAGACATCGCTAGAGGTGCTTGCATACCGTTCTGCAAGTGAGCCTTCCATCTCCGCCTCTTTGTCAATGTGAAAACTGCATCAATAGCATCTTGCCAATCTGTCTTCAATCCCATAGGTTGCATACGGTCTTCAAGAAGCTCTCCCAACTCATCGTGAACTGCAAGATCAACCGCCTACAAGAATAACTCTATTTTCTCCGAGTTTAGGGCTCTTTGCTCAACTACATCCAATTGGTTGTAACGTTCTTCAAACTTGTGTAATAACTCGAAAGCAACAAGTTCTTTGTTGGGGTCATAGATCCATTCTCTGAATATCTTCCACGTAACAATACCATAACCCTCTAAAAAATATTCATCTTTGAGCGCCTTCTTGAAGACATTTCAATTTCAAACTTGCACAAATAAATCAGTCACTCTAACCTGCAAAGTTGGCATGACAAGCCATAGGAAATAGTTGCTCCAGTTGGTAAGAACTCCGATGAAGGGCATCTAGCTTTCAAAAGTTTTAAGATAAGATGAGACATTTTGGCCATCAAATAATTTGTTCTCACTTACCACGGCCTCAATCGCGTTGGTTGCACCATGCATATGCTCTTGTTCTTGATGCAGCATTCGTTGTTGATCAAATTGTTGTTGATATAATATCTGCTACTACTGCATAGTTCACTCCATCTCCTGATTTTGCAACATAATGGCAGAAGAAAGAGTTTGCAATAAATTATTCATCTCATCGGTCAAAAAGCAAGAAGCACTCGATGATGAAGCAGCTGGAATATTCGAAGAGTCTCTCATCTTGACAATCGAAAGCGACGCTTTCACGTCGGGTTCACCAAGTGTCGCACGCGATTCCGCGGAGGGGAGGATTCATGATAGTCACTCGTCACAGGGACACTAAGCGAGATGGAGGGAACTCAAGATAATTTCATGGATATATCCTTGTTGTTCATTTTGAAGAACATAAAGAAGTTGCTCATTTGTTGTTGATTGGGAGCAAGAAAGGCAGCGAGTTCACCTGTATGTCATCATAGATATGAAGCTAAAAGAAGGAGTTAATCTTCCTTATGTTATGAGATTCCAAAGAGTTAAAGTATGTCAAAGCATGAACATATTGAGTACAAAGAGGTCAAGGTTTAATAACAAGGGAAGCAAATCTGGGAGGCTTCGTTTTATGCATCAAAGAGTTTCATCAAACATATGATCCTATATGAAGTAGGGATTTTAGAAATCCTTTCTTACTGTCTTAACTTCCTTGCAATTGGGCTTTAGCTTCAACATCTTCATGCTAACTTCTTTGATATGAAGAACTCTTCACCAAAGATCAAGGTAGAAGTCATCCTCTTTATGGTAAACGTCTTTAATTTGTTTCTGCATTATCAGTTGAACTCTGCAAACTCTAGCTCTAGCGTGATGACGAGACTTTCTTCCCCATGCTGAATGAATTCATAACTTTTCTTTCTCAACCAGTTTCCTATCACGCGGACTTTTTCCATCATGCCATGCTTAGTAGGGGTGTCCCAAGCCAAGCAGGTCGATATGTACATAATGTTGGTGGGATTCATGACCTCCTAGTTCTTCACGGCTCCTCTGATGAGATGCTCTATGTTAGAGAAGATCATAAACAAAGGGGTAGTGTGGTTGCCTTGGTCATTTTGTGATGTTCTCCACCCAAAGTAATCGAGTGTAGGCCGACAGTGAGAAAAGCCGCCAATTATAAGGTTAATTGAGATCAAGACTTGCTCGACTAGTGCGGTGAGTGTGGACGTGTGGAAGGTGCTATCAGAGAAGGTGGTGCGCCAATGGCCTCACTCGTACCACCACGACGCCCTCCAATCAAGATGAAGTAACAACGGCGGAAAAAGTCGCTGATCAAGCACTCCTCATCCACAATAGTACTATAGACATCCAATTGTTATCTCATCGCCCTTCGGCTTCGTCCTTCCGTTCAATGTTGTTGACTCCCTCCTTTATGTCACGTCGTCCTCTGTCACAACTCTCGGCTCTCCTTTGTCTCATCCTCTCTTCGTCACCTTGTTGCAGTTATCGACTTCCGCCGTCTCCTTTGCTTCAGGTCTTCATTATTCCACCCCAGGTCTTCCTCCCTTCATCATCGCTTTTATAATGAACCTCCTCCTTGAAGAAAAAACTTCAAAAAGCCATCGATTAAAGCATGGTGTTTTTCTCATCATTTAAAGCTTTCGTATGAGGCTTTTTCACCACCTTAGGTGTTTCTTCCGTCATTCATTACACGAGCATGATGAAAACCTACTGATCAACTTGCTTCCTCTAACATCACCATACCAGAATTATTGCACTTCTTCAAACATATTCTCTGATCCTGTAACTTCTTTGCATCTTCTCTAAACCTTGGATTAGCATATTTCAGTCCCATACAGTGACACTAAATCAGTCGCCTCCTCTATCATGCTTATGTTGCTGATTAATTACCACTCTTTTAGAAATTTTGACATTGCAAGCTCCATAAACATGTTGGCCAGTTTCTAGTTTTACTCCCAAGATAGTAGCCCTTTTTCAGATACGTGCAAGCTCTTCAAGCAAAATACAAGCAGGGCTTTCAATCTTACCATAATTGACATTGTAATCTCCACATACATGCCAGATTTGGGAACATTGTAGCCATCTTGACTCTTCACAAATTGTTTTCCTCTTCTACATGATCGGCCTCATAAAATGGATCTCTATGTACACAAGAATCCACTATATAGATGTTTGGATCCATGAGATGCAAGCAATCAAACGATGCTCCCACACAAAAAATTATGGATGCATTGAAGAAATTGTGCCTAGATTAACTACAAGTGCTCGTGCATCATGCAAATGCAAACACACACAACCGAAAATATACTCCTAATGGTGCTGACTAATGTTTTCAAATTCTTGGCGAAAAACTCCGCCCTCAAATTTGCAATGGTGGGTGCGTAGCGTCATGACAACATCAATTGTGTCCATCTTTGATTTGATTTTGCTGTAGTGTATATAAAATTGGCATAGTTTGAGACACTTCTAGTAAGTGCAAGTTCTCCTCCCTCTATATCATCCCATCCTATCTTAAATCATGTATGCACACAATTCAATAAGCATGGGATTAAGTCTAGGGGGTTCAATCTCAAATATGTAAGTGGTATCACATGGGTTTGACAACATAAGGGATTTTTTTGACCCCTCTTTTGGACCATTTTTGCACATAGAACCATATCATTTAATAAGGGCATACATAGGTTGAATAGAAAAAATGTACGTTTTACTCATGCAAAAGGTCCACATGTGAAGGATTTTTAGAACAAGCCTTGAACACGTGATAGTAAGGATTTACATATAGTAAACCCCTCAGGGCATTAATAACTAGAGTGATCTCTAGGATAAAAATGTAGCACATTGGAATCTAGCGATAAGATCTCATTGAAAGACTTAAGTTGACCAATCCCCACTATTGAGCACATAAAAGACAAGAAAGGCAATTAGGACTAATGATCTAGATGGCTCCTAATTTGAAGGCTTAATTAATCTCATGTCCAACCCTAAATTGAGCTCATAGAAGAAAAAAAAGGCCTATAACATCTGATGACTAAGATTGCCCTTCATTTTTTAGGCTTGGCTAAACTTGAAGCCTTCAAATATGATGAAAGAGATACATATATTCTTGCTTCTTACCTTGCTTGCCCCAAACTTGCATGGAATGAACTTCTTTTGAGGGGAAGGCTAAGGTATTCCCCCTCATTTAGAATTGGCTTGTAATTAGGAACATTTGGGTGAAAACTGACCCTTTACATTTTTCAAGGAAACAAGCTCAACTTATGCTCTAGATGAATACTAATGCTACCAATTATTCAGTAGTTCAACATAAAGTTGTGTCAAAAGCCATGGGGAAAATTGCCAACATAAGGATCACTTGGGAGTGCTATATGTTGTCGACATGAAAAGGACTTAGGAGTGTAATCATAGTCCAAGTCTAGACTTTAGCACGACTCAATGACGAATCATGAGAGTATGGCATACCTAGCCTCGAAGACGAGTCATCAAGTCTTTGGAAAAGTCGATCAGTAGGGTTTCTCTTTCTTGAACTTTTCTTGGTGATGTAGGAAGCTATGCCTTGTTTTTCGTATATGATCATAACATATGTGTATTAAAACAACAACATGATTATATGGTCCGATGCGTCCATGTATAAACCGACCTTCACTTTTTCTATTAATACCTGTGTTCACGAAAAATTGAGATTTGAAATAAAGTGAATTGCAAAATGTAAAAATAAACTTTCAAAATTGGAAAAAGGTTTAAACCTAAAACTTTTAAACAATTTCAGTTACAAAAATGGCAAATACATGTAATTTGATTCAAAAATCTCTGCAAAATTTGAGTTAAAGGTTTTTATATCTGCTACCAAAAATGTTTTTCGTGAACACCGATTAATACTATACACTTTGCTAAGTAGTCTGCATTGGATAACGACAATATTGATTGTAACGTTGTATCATAGAAGTTGTAATTTATTAGCGTAATGAGGAAGATGTGTTTTATTTTATTTTTGCACGATGCACGAGAAAGAGGGATAGTCCGTGTCACAGTGGTACAAAGTTCACCGGCGCATGGCTGCCTGCAGCAGGCGCTAGGTTGAGCAGACGAGGCTGCCGGCGGCTAGAATTTTGGCGTTTGTGGAAGGGCGATTGGATCAGACCGGACGATCGAAGGCTGCCGGCGATTGGATCGGAGCGGAGGCTCAGGATGTACGTCTGATCCCACGACGAGCTGGCTGCTTGTATAAAATGCCACCACGCCCTGGAAATTATATGGAGTAGCTGGGTATTCAAGTGCTAATTCATTGCTCATCAGCCTCGTCTAATATACAAACCTTAGTAGCACCCGAAGCTATATTAGGAGCAGTGTTTGGAGGCACGGCAGGACGACGTATAAGCTTAAGCTGCAGGGAGTAAGGTACGTTAGGATGTTCGACTCAGTGCAAAAATTATACCATACCCATCCGACAACATAATTAGCTGCTAAGCAGCTTGTGTCCTCCAGGTACGCATATAATTAATAGATATTAGGTGGTCATCATGGAGGCCGGGGCCGCCGGGATCAGAGGGACTTCCGCTGCAGTGATCGCAATCGTGATGGGCGTGACGCTGCTGTACTGGGTGGGGCACGTGGCGCGGGTGCAGGCGAGCGATCCGGAGGCCACGCAGGACTTCGTGGTGCCAGCGGGGACGAACGCGTCGGACGTGGACGGGAGCTTCTTCACGTTCACGGGCTTCCGGGACAACTACAATATCTGGTGGGCTTCTCTGTTCAACGGCACCACCAGCAACTACAGCAGCAGCAGCGCCTCCCCGTTCGTGAAACCCTCGAAGGCGTTCGTGAGCGAGTTCCCGGCGCTGTCCGGGCTGGGCGTGTCGGCGGCCCTGCTGGACTTCCCGGCAGCCTCCCAGAACCCGCCCCATACGCACCCGCGCGCCACCGAGCTGCTCTTCGTGCTGGAAGGGTGCCTCCAGGTGGGCTTTGTCGACACCTCCAACAAGCTGTACATGCAGAAGCAGCTGCAGAAGGGGGACCTGTTTGTGTTCCCCAAGGGCCTGGTGCACTTCCAGTACAACCCCAGCTCCACCTCCTCCGCTCGCGCCCTCGCCTCTTTCTCCTCCTCCAACCCTGGGACGGTCTCCCTCCCTTCCACGCTCTTCAACTCCTCCATCCCGGCCTCCGTCCTCGCCCAGGCTTTCCAGGTCTCCGGTTCCACCATCTCCCTGCTGCAGGCCCCATTCCAGTCCGTGCACATCTAGGGCTAGCTCGTTTTCGTTTCCAATAACCGTCGACATCCATTCGTCGCACCTTTTTTCTCTTCCAGCTGAATTGGCAAAAGGCATGGTGCTTCCTTCTCAATTTATGTATAAGATACGTCTCAATGGGGGATACTTCCTCTCAGACGACGATGAAAAGCATTTACTTCCTCTTCCTGAAAATTTTTTTCCCGAACCTTGCTTGTGTTCTTGGAGTGGCCTCCTCCGACATACAATCTTAGCACCTTTTTTCTCTTCCCGCTGAATTGGCGAACGGCATGGTGCTTCCTTCTCAATTTATGTATAAGATACGTCTCAATGGGGGATACTTCCTTCTCAGACGACGATGAAAAGGATTTACTTCCTCTTCCTGAAATTTTTTTTCCCGAACCTTGCTTGTGTTCTTGGAGTGGCCTCCTCCGACATACAATCTTAGATCACAATCCATGATCACGTGGAGCTATTGCTATCTTCTTTGGTGGGCATTTATGGGGATTTTTAAAAACCTAAAACTTGCACACGACACAATGTCAGAACGATGCGTGCCAATAACATAATCCTGTGATGCATACTAATAACGCAATGTGAGGACGTGTACCAAGGAGACCCTCTTTGACGTGCACAATCAAGATATTAAGGAGCATTGGTAAGGGTGTTGCAACTTAGTGCTTTGCTTAGTTGACTAGGACTTAGATATAACACTCAAGAGTATCTTGCAACAAACTGCAAAGATTCAAGGGAATTCACAAATCTAAGATCAAGACAAGAGTCTATGGTCAACAAACTGACTTAGCCTCTTTGTCCCTCACTTAGTGGTTGAGTTCAACTAACACATCTCATGTCTCTCAAAGTCCTTTTGCACGGTTATAAAGGTCTTAAGTAAAAGTGACGCCAAGTCTCTTACACATAACTTTTCAAAGTGATCACTTCAAGCAATTTGTCCCAAATCACTCGACCCTAGAAGCATCACATGTGTCATCACATCCAAGGGAGACGATCACATAGGATTAGTGAAACCACAAGGTTCAATGAACATGTCCTTTTCACGCAAGTCTCCAAGAGGAAGCACTAAGAAAAATCCTTACAGATGATGCCTCCAAGAAGTCTAGCATTAAGTGAACCAATATAACACTAATTTTTAACATGAAATCTTGACTTGTAAGTACCCAACAGATTCATGGCCATCATGATTTATTATCCACATCTTTTTATTCCTCCTTTCAAATCTCACCTTAACTTCATACTCATCAATCTTCTCAACTCTAAATTCAAATGTTTTGCTTTACAACCCTCTCAATTACAAGTCTTAAGGCTAGATGCAAGTAACACATGAGATGTCCCTTCCCTCTACCTCTTAATCTCTTAGCTCAAAGCTCAATGTTATAGACAAGAGGCTACCCTTTCTTTTCCTCTCTCAGTTGATGATATTTTTTGCACACCAAAAAAACAATGAAAACACAAAGGTAACTACCTTAGTAAAAAGATCTCAAGCATTCAAGGATAGAAAACCAAAACATGACCCATTTGCCATGCCTCATGACTCAAAGGTAATAGCACAAAGTCCCCAACCTCTCAATTTTCAAGGAGATCACACACACACACATACTCTCTCTCTCTCTCTCTCTCTCTCTCTCTCTCTTTGTGGTGAAGTTCCAATAAGATTCTAAATCAAACCAGCTGCTAAAGATGCCAATGGTTCAGGCAACCCAAAGGCCTACCCAAAAATCTCAATTCTTGAGCAATTCTTGAATCGCGTGAAGGATAAGTGTAATTCTCAAGTCATCTTCATGGTCTTCTTTCAACTCCTTATTTTAGTTACACCCTTACTTCATGCTCAGGGAAGTTACTATATGTATATCCTCTACATCACGTGCGTTCAAGGCCTACATATAAATATCCTTATATGTGAATTTTTCTTGAATAAAGCATAACCCTTTTCTATTCAATCCATAAATAACCCCTTCATATTATAGTGTGCTCATAGAATGGGACCAAATTGCATAAGCCTCTAGCATGAGAGTACACCTCCTTATATTCACAAATGATGGTTATGTTACAACTATTGTAAAATATTACACGGCGCAGTGAACAGAATCTGAGAAAGAGATAGAGAGTACACAACAGATAAGAGGAGAATCAGTAAATTCTTTAACTCCAAACAATTGATACAAAGATGGCTCTGTCCACCTGTGCGCTTCCACTGTGTGAAGCTTAGATGGCGATCTAGAAAGAAGATAGGTGAAGAGCTTAAGGCTAGCTGGAACAACAACTCTGACTGGGTGAAAGATGAGTGATCGATGGTTGTGAAGGGGTTTAGCTTTTATAGCCTGCGAAGGCCGTGAGGTTGGCCTGACCGACCTACCATATAAGCCTCCACTAGTCGACTAGGGAATATTCCAATGAATATTTCCTTTTAACTCCCTTACCCCGCAACTCGATGCAGTGCGCCTCGAGTTGCTACCAGCTTAACCACTTCGTCTAACCCAAAGATTAGACCCACAACGGTCACCTTTTTGCCATCCAGTCACATAGACCTCATCTGATATACAAGTCAGGACTCAACCAATGTCCGGGCTTACATCTGGCTTCTCCTCATAATGGGGGCCTTACAAAATTGAGCACCATGGATTATTGGTAGCAGCTAATGAGGGTGGGGCATTGATCATATCTAACAACTATATATATCATCTCTCACTTGACTTGGGTCTCACCTATATATACTAACTCTACATCAATATGAATCATTCTTTGGGAGCATGTCTTGTGTATCTCTCTCGTACTCTCTCTCTCTCTTAACATGGTATCAGAGCTATGGATGCATAGCAACAACAAAGAAGATAAGTTGTTTCATTGTTTATAATTGATTGAATTCTTTGTACAAGTGATGATTTGATACATGAACTCGTTCAAATTAGAAGTATTATTTAATTTTGTCTTTAAAACCAAAATCAAGTCTGGGTGCATAGCTGATCTAGTCGTGCTCTCGAATCATGTCAAAACCGCTTGTCAATCGGAGTTCTGGATCAAAAGTTATGACAGTTCAGGGTTCAAGACAACAATTCTGCTCGAATCTACGATTCTTTATTTAAGACTGTAATTCTAATTACAGTTCGTTAATCCCCAAATACAGTTCGTTAATCGCTCGTCTTCGTTAATGATGTTGATTACGACAAGCAAACATCTTGCTATTTTTAGCGATGTTTTATTCTCGTTCACATTCTTTGTTCGACCGAAATAGCACTCTTCTTATACGCGTCATCTCATCTTGCACGTTACGTCTCTCTATTTCGGGCTTTCTTTTTAGTCACTCAATACTTTTCGTCGTTCTTACATACATCTCACTATTTTGATTGTCACGTGTCTCAACTACGCTCGTCTTGTTCATGGTTTGCAAATTTTGCGATCTCATCTTATTTGTTTTCTCTCGAGATACAGGCATGGCCAATTCCGTAATTGTTAATGGATATCCGTCTGGCCAATGTTTGGTTCCCTTATTTCAAGGACAAGGCTTTCCTGGGTGGAAAGCAAAGATGATGCTAATTCTTGAAGGTGACGAATTATTTGATATTGTTTTGGGTGACCTGTCTTTCCCAGTTCAACCTATTGATGTGATGAATGACTATTCTCTGATTTTTGATGACCCGTTATTTGAATAATGGAAAATTGATCATACTAATTGGATTCATCGTGACAAAGCGGCTTGTCGTTATATATTATCTGCACTTCCCGACTCACTTATGTTGGATGTCTAATTTCATCTGGAAACCTCTCATGCTGGTTGGGAGTATCTTATCTCAATGTTTGAGAAGAAATCGGCCACCGAAATTTTATATCTCCAAACTCGTTTGAAGAATCTTCAATATAAGGTTGGTACTGATGCTAGGAGGCATATTCCACGGTGGATTCCGTGCCACGGTGGATTCCGTGAGGTTTTACGGTGGATTCCGTAAACTTAGATGACCGGGGCTCATACACAAAGAGGATTCTTTGTGCGAGAAGTTGATGGGGACGCCTGTCCTTTTCGGGCGTTTCATTAATTTAGTGTGTACATGGGTGATTCCATAGCGGGTGATTCCGCAAAATGCATATTAAATTAATAAACGTTTATGAGTTTAGAGTGCGCATTCGTAATAAATTAAGGTTAGGATTTATTTCTAACCAGTTGATTTATTTATGTAGCTGAAGACTGCTAGGTATTCACTTTTGTCGGTTTAATTGTATTATTTTACTAACGATTGTGAATGCTTCAGTTGATGTGTAGAGATAGCAGCAGTGGCGGAGGAAAGCATTGGAGTTTAGCGAGTATTCGACCTTTGGACTATATTTTGATAGGCGCCACGCCTATATTTTGTTATGTCTATTGAGACATCGATTATTTATTATTATTTTGTATGCGCCTATGGGCACGGATATGTTATTTCTATTTGGACATTGAGATTGGGCGTGCCAAACTCTATGGGCACCGTCCATTAGCTTTATTTTCCTATTTTTGTAGAAAGCAAACTCAAAAGCTAAAAGCTTGTCATATTTTTGTAAATTGGGCTATTATTGAGCATGAAGATTGGAAATATACATTAAATACATGCTTTGTGAAGCGCTCACATAAGGCATGGGGGAGATTGAACCCAATTTGTCTCTTGCCTCTTATCGTGCATGCTTTTACATTGTTTTTTGTGCAAAAAGGTAGAGTTCATTGTTCTTGGGGACCTTCAGGGATTCACTACGTGAGCTATCTGCGACCGATCTGGGCACCAGTGGTATCAGAGCGGAGCAGAGATCAAGAGCTTCCAATCGCTACCAATCTCGGGCGAAGGCGGAGCTCCAGGAACAAATGGGCTCTACAGTCAATCTCGTCGCGAACCGTCGGTACAGACAGACTTCTGGCGATCAAGAACCCCTGTTTCCACTGTCAGATCACGAAGGACCAGGCTCTGCAGGCGGAGGACCACGCATACATCTCCATCATCAAGTCGTGGAGTTACAGAGATAAGCTCTCTTCATAATCAAGTTAATTATCATAACAAAGCTTAATCTTAAGCTTAGGGAGCTCTAATATTCAAATCGTGGGCAAAACGGCTTCATCCCGTGATTTCTGGCGGAAAAAACGGCCCCCCCCACTCTACCAAGGGTATATCTACAAAACGCAATGAAGAATCAGCCATTCATCAACATTTTGCTAATATTGTTGGTTGTCTTCAATTTATTGGTTTAAACACAAGACCAGATATTTTATTTGCAGCTAACTTTTTGGGACAATATCTTTCTTCCCCTTCCAATATTCATTGGAGTGCTGTAAAACGTATTCTTAAGTACCTCAAGGGTACTAAGGAGTTTGGTCTTATTTATCATCGTCGAGAGGATTCTTCTTAACCTTCTTCAACTTCTCTTGACCATATTGGATATACAGATGCTAATTGGGCAAGTTCACATTTATCCATGCGATCTACAAGTGGGAATTGTTTCTTTGTAAATGGATGTTTGGTTTCTTGGTCCAGCAAGAAACAACGATGTGTTGTGGTTTCTACAACTGAGGCCGAATATGTTGCTGCATCATTAGCAGCTCATGAGCTAGTTTGGCTTCGACAACTACATGCAGATTTGGGACATCATTCATCATCTAGTACACCTCTTCGATGTGACAACCAAAGTGCTATTAGTCTTACCAAAGACTATATACAACATAGTAAATCAAAGCATATTGCTATTCATTATCATTATGTTTGACATGAAGTCAAGACCTGTGTAGCCGCGCCATGGCAACTTATTGCTAGCGAGCTCCACTAAGGAGTTTTTACGTACCTTCTATTTCCCCTCCCCCTCTAGCTTGTCACTCGACTGGGGGGATAAGGGGAATATATTTATAAAAAAAATCATCATTTATCCAATCCATTCTATTGAGGTAGTTTACGCGTGCCTGCACCTTCAGGATATTACATTCTCTCCCCCTTGGAGGAATCGAGATGTCCTCATCTCGAGATAAACTAGGGATATTGATGGTTGAGAGTGCCTTCATCTATCGAAGTGGCATCCTCTTCGGGATAGTCTTTCCACTGGATGAGGGATTCTCTCAAGGTTCGGGATCTCAGTTGTCTCTCCCTAACAACTAAGATCCTGTCAGGCCTTAGTTTAAGGACTCCTTGACTAAGCATTACAACTTGTTGGTCATCAAGTACATGGTTAGGATTAGATACATACTTTTTCAATAGGCTGATATAGAATACATTATGAACCTTAAGGTTCTCAAGGAGTTTAAATTTATAAGCATTAGGTCCAAGGCATTTGAGGATCTTGTATGGTCCACAATACCTTGGACTTAGCTTCTTGCGTTCTCCTAAGGATAGGGAGCTCTTCTTTGGGCATACGCGAATGAAGACCATGTCTCCTTCTTCGAAGACTCTATCTTGACCATTAAAATCCGTATAGGCCTTCTGTCTATCCTTGGCATCTTGGATGTCTTGTCTTATTGACTTTATTTGGTCATCGATCTCTTCCAACATTTCAACAGTCATGACCATACAATGCTTGGAAAGGGGTCATCTGAATGCTTTGTTGGTAGGAAGCGTTGTAGGAAAATTCAACCAAAGGTAAGTATTGAATCCACCTTTTTGGCTCATGACAACAGTATGCCCTGAGCATATCCTCGATGACTTGATTGACTCGCTTTGTTTGGCCATCTGTTTGGGGATGGTAAGCTGTGCTAAAACAAAGTTGAGTTCCAATGGCTTCAAAGATGGCTCTCCAGAAGTGTGATGTGAAGAGAGAATCATGATCACTAATGATTCTTTTGGGTAGCCCATGTATCTTGAATATCTCCTTGATAAACAATCTTGCAATGTCTGAGGCTTTATAGTTTGTCTTCACTAGAATAAGGTGTGCAACCTTGGTAAGCATGTCAACCACAACCATGATGGAGTTGTATCCTCCCTGAACTTGGGGTAGGCCAACAAAAAAATCCATACTGATGAATTTCCATTTCATTTGGGGAATATCAAGTGGTTGTAGCTTCCCTCGCATCTTGACATGTTCGGCTTTGATATGTTGACAAGACAAACACTCGGTGATATATTCGAGAACGTCACCTTTAAGCCTCTCCCAATGGTAGCTCTTCCTAACTTTATTGAGAGTCTGGGCATAGCCAAGATGTCCTGAGAAAGGTAATCACAAGCTTCCCACAATATCTTCTGCTTAAGTGACTGACTTGCCGGTATACACAGCCTCGTTCTATAGTAGAAAAGTCCACTATTGATAGAGAATTCATGATACTAAGCTTGCAGCTTTTGGCTCTGATCCTTGATAGAGATCTCCCTTAGCATAATTTGGTAGGCTGGATCATAGCATGCATCCTCTCTAGCTAACTCAAGTATTGGATTGTTTGGCATAGATACTTTTGTAGCTAGAGATCTAGCTGTTGATGGATTCTGCAAGATTAGGGAATTAAGGAATGCCTTGCGACTGAGTGCATTGGCAACTACATTCTCTTTCCCTAGTCCGTACTTGATTTCTAAGTCGTACTCTTCCAGTACTTCAATCCACCGACGTTGCCTCATGTTGAGCTTATTTTGCGTAAAGATCCACTTGAGACTCTTATGATAAGTTACTAGGGTAAACTTGTTACCCAACAAGTAGTGTCTCCAAAGCTTTAGAGCATGCATGACAGCTAACAATTCCAGATCATGCGTAGCATAATTCTTCTCATGACTCTTCAACTTCCTTGAAGAGTAAGCTACATGATGACCTTCCTGGATGAGCACACATCCCAAGGCAAGTGTGCTAGTATCAGTTACTACCTCGAACTCCTTATTGAGGTCTAGAAGCTTGAGGATAGGTGCTGATACCAAACTTTTCTTCAATCTTTTGAAGCTATTTTGTTTGGGAGTTGACCATACAATGGATGTTTTCTTGTTCAGTAAGTCCGTCAGAGGTGCTGCAATCAAAGCATAGTTTTTTATGAAGACCCTATACCATCCTGTCAATCCAAGAAAGCTGCGTATTTCTTTGATAGTTTTTGGTATTGGCCATTCAAGCACATCTCTGACCTTGTCTAGATCCACTAAGATTCCTTCCGCTGATACGATGAATCCCAGATATTCAATCTGACGTTTGAAGAATGCACACTTTTTCATTTTAGCATACAACTTATGTGACCTCATTGTCTCAAGGACAATCCGAAGTTGGGGTTCATGATCTTCTTCCTGTTTAGAAATGACTAAAGTGTCGTCCAACAAGACGAGCACGAAGTCATCAAGATATGTCCTAAAGATATCCTGCATTAACTTGTTGAAGGTGGCCGGTGCATTCCTAAGCCTCAAGGACATAACTAGGAACTCAAAGTGTCCATATATTGTATTGAAGGCCGTCTTGGGGATATCTTCTTCCTTGATCCTTATCTGATAGTAACCTGACCTGAGATCAATCTTGGAGAAGATCTTTGCATCCTGAAGACAATCAAGAAGCTCATCTATTCTAGGAATAGGGTACTTGTTCTTGACCGTTGATTGATTCAATCCTCTGTAATCAATACATAGTCGAAGTGTTCCATCTTTCTTTTTCTGGAACAGTACTGGAGCTCCCTATGGTGAACTGCTAGGACAGATGTAGCCCTGATCTAGCAGTTTCTTGAGTTGTTCCTTCAGCTCAATTGCTTCTGGTATGGACATTCTATAAGGTCTCTTTGCAATTGGCGGAGCTCTTGGTACTAGCTTAATCTCATGATCCACTTCTCTTTGAGGCAGGAGTTCTGTCAACTCATCAGGAAATACATCTGCGAATTCCTTTAGCCAAGAAGATCCTTCACTAAACTCTTACTTCTGATCTAACTTGTTGAGCTTACTTAAGTAGACAGGTAATCCTTTTTTGACTCCTTTTATGATCCGAGATGCTTTGGCCAATTGGATTTTTGGCACTCCAACCTCACCTTGAGTTGTGACCAAATCCCCTTCAGAGTTTCGAAATGAAATTTGGCCCTTTCCACAATGAATGTGGGCATCATTAGGCTTAAGCCAATCCATTCCGAGTAGACACTTTTGGATACCTAGATTCATGACTCTGAATTTGACCGAAGTCATCTTTCCTCCCAGAAAGAATTCCACCTTAGCAGTTTGCCTGGTACATGTAACCTCACGACTATTTGCCAATTCCACAAGCAAGGTAGGTGCTTCTACTGTGGCTCCTAATCTTTTTGCACAAGATGGTGAGATAAAGGAATGTGTACTGCCACAATCAATCAAGGTCTTGAAACTTTTACCTTGATAGTCCGACGGTGTCTGAATCACCGAGAACTGGCGTTTCAGGCCTTTCTTGTGTAGAGCGGCATGGACTGTCGCCCTTTCAAATTCTGCTTCCATAGTCGGATCTTCTTCTTTTTGGCACATTTGCCTATTGGCAACGCAGGCGGTTCTTCCTCTGCCTCGGGTAGCGGCTCCTTGACCACGGCCTGTTCCTTGGAAAGATACTTGGTTATGTCCTCCAACAAGCTTGGGACATTGCCTCTTGAAATGACCGGGCTCGTTGCAGTGGAAACAATGGAGGTTTCGGCCATTGCTTTGAGTAGGAACAAAGTTGTTGATGTTATTAGTCCTTGCTTTCTTTCTTTGTCCCTGATTCTGACCTTGAACTCTCTTCATCTGAGGTATGAATGCTCCTCTGTTCGGGTCATTATAAGACCAAGTTTTGTTACCCCTTGGTCTAGTCTGCACCTCTTGAATTATAGGGCGGCTTGAATGAGAGCATCCTGAAGATTTGATGGATGCATAGATTCGAGATGGGTATTTATTGGTGGATTTAAACCAGCACAAGATTTGGACACCTGTTGTGTCATGTCCATCTGTGGCGCATACTTAAGAAGTGAGACAAATTTAGAATAGTATGCGTCAAGAGTGAGCCCCAGCTGTTTTAGCTCATAGAACTCATTCATTTTCTGCGCGCGATATGCAGGTGGTAAGTATCTTCCCTGCATGGCTTTCTTTAGCTTCTCCCAGGTAACGGATCCTTCCGCGATCCCTTGATCCCTGCACCATTGCTTCCACCAAAGCCTGGCTTCGCCGGTGAGCTTCAGCTTGGCTAGCATAGCCTGATTGGTGGGTGCAGTTTCGGCTACTTCGAAGTAATCCTCCATGGATTTAATCTAAATTTCAGCATCTGCTTGAACGGACCTGCCTCTCCCGTCAAATTCGGGCAGCTTAATCTACTTGAGAAGAAACTTCTTCTCCGGGATTATTGAAGTACTTGATGTAGGAGGTGAACTAGGAACCTATACCTAGGGTTGTGCCTGGATAAAGATTTCTTAAGGTTATTACACGATAATCGTTATTGATTTATATTACATCTCCAATTTTGCTATCAACCAAGCAATCTAACCACTTAACGTTTTATCAATTCTCATGCACAATCAGACATTGATAAAAGAAGTCTTATTCGTATTTATATGGGCATAGCCCTTTCGGAATACAACATTTATTGCAATGATAAGCCAACTATTACATTTAGTTTGGGGAGAATAACGTTGTATTACATTTATCTACAGGAACTGTATAATAGTATGGTTTCGGGTCATGGATCTTCAGGAATCGGTAAGTCATTGGAAGTTCAAGGTATCCTTTCCTTTGGAACCCAATTTTCTCATGGCGCCCCAACACTTTAATCCTGTCGGTGGGGATTACACAGGTTACTTCCTCATATACATATGAGTTCAGCTCAACCCTCTGACCTTGAATATGTAAAGTTGAATTTACGTGAGCTTCCACAAAAATGAACAGCTTCACGACTTTTAAGTCTTCCAACCACTTGATCCTCTTTAGGTTGGTCTGTAAATATGCAAACCGGTGGGCAGCTATATAGTAGATTCCTGATGCACCTGTCCATCTTCGTTCCATGTACAAAGGCGATGGATTATAGATTCGCTCTAGGATGTTCATCATCTCAACCCTTTGTCAATAATCCGGGGAATGCATTGCAGTCATAAACATGACTCTGAACACTAACAACTTGTTCCATGCTTCGTAATTCTGCAAGATATCATTGGAAATAAGGAAATATTTGGATAGCAACATTTGCTTTACTTTATCTTATTAAGATTTTATAAAAGCGATTCCTTGTTGGTTGGCTCTGATACCAACTGTAATGTGTCCACTCGTATCTTCAGGACACATCTTGGCACTCCATCGGAAAGGATGTGCCCCAAGTATTCAACCTCCGTCTACATGAAACAACATTTTGTCTCCTTGGTAAAGAGTCTATGCTACCTCAATGCATCAAACACATGCCTCATGTGCCAAAGGTGATCCTTCAGTGATCTACTATAGATGAGGATGTCATCAAAGAAAACCAACACAAATTTGAAAAGAAAGGGCTGAAGTATTTTGTTCATTAAGCTTTGAAAGGTGGCCGGTGCATTAGTTAACTTGAAAGGCATGACCAAGAAATGATAAAGCCCCCGATCAATTCGAAATGTTGTTTTGACCTCATCCCCTGCCCTCATGCGGATCTGGTGATAGCCTGACCTCAAATCTATCTTTGTAAAGTACATAGCCCCCTTGAGTTCATCCAGCAAGTCATCTATGCGTGGAATGGGGTATCTGTTCTTCACGGTGATCTTATTAAGTTCCCTGTAGTCTATGCACATCCTGAAAGATCCATCCTTCTTTTTGACCAGTAACATAGGGGAGGCATATGGTGAAGAACTAGGCTCAATGAATCCCATGTCCAGTAATTCTTTGACTTGTTTGGCAACTTCTTCTCTTTCACACCTAGACAATCTATAAGGTGGCTTGTTCATAGGCTTTGACTGAGGCTCCAGATCTATGGGATAATCAACCGCCCTTTTAGGGAGTAGTGTTGTAGGTACTTGGAAGAGGTCCTTGTACTCTTCTAAAAGAGTTTTTAATGCTGAATTCTTTACTATTTTAGTGGATGGATTTGAATTTTCTTTATTTAACTGCAATACAAAGATTTGGGACCGTTTCTTGAACTCTTTCTTGAGTTGTTTGCTAGTAATGAGCTGAAATTTACTATCATTTTGATTTCCCTACAAGTGAATGAGCTGTCCTACACTGACAAATTCCATGGTTATAGTGCCCAAAGTTTTCAGTCAATCACAACCTAAGACAACATTTATAAGCTCCATTTCCAATGCAATTAAATCCAATTTGTAATATTCCCGCACACTGCGTACCGTAAATATTGACTTCCCGCACGCCGTGTAAATCTTGTGCAAGGGTACTCCCTACATCGTATTAGTGGTAGCTTAATCCATACCATTCACACTCAAAAATGAGGCCTCCACATTGTGAATTAGAGGCTGGGGTTGAAGACCGTAAAAGCCGCGAGGGAACACCCTTTTTGAAGGGGCAATTGGATAAATTTTAGGCAAATTTTTTTAAATTATCCCTTCCCCCAGCCGTTGCATGGCTGGAGGAGAGGGAGTGTGGGGAGGAACGGCCTAAGGAAGAGTGAGTAGGGAATGCATGAGGAGGGAATGGCATGAATCCTCCACGTGGTGGAGCTTCCCTTTTCCCCCCCTTGCCTATATGAACTCCCGTTAGGGAGAGAAGAGGGGGGAAGGGACGGTGCTGTGAGAGGGAGGAGAGGACGCTGCTGCCCCGCCGTTGGGGAAAGGAGGGAGATCAGACCGTCGCCGTCGTGCAGGAAGCCACCGCGCTGCCGCCACAGTCCGCCAGCCCGCCATAGTCCGCCGCCATTCCGCCCTCTTCACGACGACCCCTTCCCAATCATTGGATACCCCCCCCCCCCCTCGACGTTGCTGCAGGCCCCAGAAGCTTCTTAGAAGCTTCTTAAGAAGCTTCTAAGGATTAAGGCCATAGGCCTTGATCCTACGCGACTTCTCGGTTTTGAATCCGGTTAGGGAAATCCCTATTCCCAAACAAGGAGAAGATATCGATCCCCTAGCCGTCTCGAAAAGCGAGAGTAAAGGAGTCCGTAACCACGACTACAATGGCTCCCAAGAAGTTGCAAGGCGGGACTGCGGAAGGTTCATCTCCAAGCATACAAGTGGATATCTCCCCGAGCCCACAAGTCCAGGTTTTTTCGAGTTTATTCTCACATAAAGAGATGTTTAGGCACGCTTAATTCCATAAGGGAGAATGCATCTTACGCTTAATTTTAATGCATGTGGCAGCGTTAAAAATACATTTGATAAATTATCTCTTTAAACATTAGACAAGGTTGATGCATGTCATGAAATTGAAACGGTTGCATTTCCAGAGTGTCCGCCTTAGAAGACTAGCTGCATGTTGCTATTTTGGAACATTATCAAAGTAATGAGTCTAAACATATAGGGCAAAGAAATGAAATTGATAAGTGCATTTGGTTACTAGACATGGTAGGAATAAGCGTGTGCCGCATTTTAGGCAACATTTTCCTTGTAATGATTCATGAGGAAAAGTTAACACCCATAAGATATTATCCGAAAAGAAATAGAAGAGTACGAAAATGATCTTATGGACTTGCAAGTAGCATGTAACATGGAATAAGTTAACACTAGCTTTAGTTTGGTATGAACTTCATTAACTACATTGTAGCTAGGGGAAAGTTGCGTGTTGCATAGTCATCATGCAGAAATTTCATTCATCAGGAGCCGTATTTAGGAAAGGTTGCATGGTTTATCAAAGCATGAGATTCTAAAGTGTAGACAACAAGGTTGTAAGCATGATTATTTGATGTAAGTCCTAGTAGGTCCTAGGAAAGTTAGTATCCAGATTATCATGCATTTTTACTATACCAAGGAAAGATAGAGTTATTGTGAACCATGTGATGCGTAGGAGCAATGAATCACATGTTTACATGTATTGTGTTAGTTGCAACTATTTTTCCTCTTTTAGATCTAGTTTATTGTCTCTAGGAAGGATTCATCCTTGTCGCGAGACAAGCATAATGAATTACCCAAATCACCTAGCCACAAAGGAATCATATGGTACGATAGACACCCTGAACACTAACTAGGTTAAGGATTCGGCCAAGTTTTCCAATTGTCGCTAAGTCGAAACCTTCAAGCCAATAGTCCTAACCACATTCCCAAAATGTTGAGCTAATTGGATGCTCATGTAAACAATAATCTAGGATTCCTACCTTAAGGACCAAGCGTTCAAAATGATGAAACTCGAATTGAGTTGGATCCCTAGGACTAAACGTTGTCGATTTAGTGAAATTAAGGATGGGGTGGGTAAAAAGACACCCTAAATCCTCCTTCTCGGTTGAAGTTAATTCCGTGACTTGAATACGCCATTCATTAGGCGAAATGATCTCTTGGAATGGAGGCGACACTTGTGCAGTAAATTGCAACGTCACTTAGCCTTGCGGGTTGATCGTAAGAAGTTTTGCCATTCCGTGGATTAAGGCTGGCAGGTTCTTGCGCGAGCTTAACTTGCAAGGGGAAAGGGTAGTCATCCTCTTACTCTATCCTCATTAGGGAAAATTTGCCAAGTTAAGGGAAGCTAGGTATTTGCTTGGACGCAAATGATTAGTCAATAAACTAAAGCGACATGGTCGCCGGAATCTACCATAAACAAAACCTAAAGTATTGGCAGGGTATGACCCTAACCCAAGGACGATAGGAATCTTGCAAAGTTGCAATTGATTCCGGAATCGAATGCGGGTTGCATTTCGGAGAGAAGGAATCACTCCTTAACAGTTTGCCAGCTAAACGTCCACTGGAATTGATTGTGCTTGTAACAGTTTAGAAGCACTGTTTGCATTGTTTGCTCAATGAACTAAAGGATGAAAAGATATCTAAATACTTCAGGTTGAAGGCGTGAAGGGAGAGGCAGCTTCAGTTACCCCCGACTGCCTGCCTGACCCTAACCAAGGGGGTTGTTGACCGCGCCGGGAACGTGGACCGAACCCGCCGTGAGAGGTCTCTCCGTTGAGTTCTACTTGGAGCAGGAGGACGCTTGGGTGCCAGGGGGGGCTCTGGCCGTAAATCCCTCGCCTTTCGGGCCCTGCACAAGAGGCTAACGTGACTCGGGATTGGATCTCGAGGCCCTCATACTAGTCTACGGGCAGAAGCTTGGAATAGTGATCCCTGGTGGATTACTGGATAGCCTTCGGGCGGATTATGATCAAGCCTACGGGCGGAACTCCTTGTATTTCAAAGATAAAAGGATAAAATGATAATAAAGAAGTTGTTTGACATTGTTTTCTTTATGTCCTGTGATAAGATTACGTGAAGGAACCAGTACTTAACAGGGTTAATCAAAGAAGCTGTTTGTTATATGTCAAATTAATGTGATAGGTAATTACATAACTAAAACAAACCGAGGAAAGTGCGGAGGATGGACCATGGGTCCATCCTAAGGATGGGTGGTCCCGGTTAGCCGGGAACTTTTCTCAAAATCTTCGACGAACAGAGGGATGATCATCATCGCCGAACAAATAACAAGAACGATGACTTAGAATTACCTATTACCCGATTCACGCTGTTTTAGGGAAACGGAATGGGATTATGCCTTATGGCAGAGAGGTCGAGCCTTGCATCCCTCTCGTTTCCCATTCTCCTTGAACCAAGTGCAGCATGAATCCGCTTCGGACCTGGCGTTTCTGCGTAAAGTAGTTCGCTCGGGTCTGACGCTAGCTGCTGCTAGTTAACGACCAAACAGGAAAAACCTTAATTCCGGTCGATCCTAGGTGGGAAACGGCCAGGACACTTCCGCTACGTGGCAGACGCGGGGAGACCTAGATTGCAAAACCCGTAACATTCCATGGGAGTGCTGGGTGGAGTTCTCTAGACAGCCTTTCCGATGGACTGCCAAGACGTGTCCTAGAGGATTCTAGTGGACACGTTACACAATTGCTGTCCAAAATTTTCAGCAAGCTGAATATGAACAGCAGAGCATACTTGTGTGCTGATTTCTTCATCCCCATTGGCAACTTGCACCTTCAATGGCTGTTATAAATCAGTGGGAAAACACTTCAGCCTGTCCATGATTGCTCTGTTAATGAAACTATGAGTGCTACCACTATCCATGAGTGTAAGCACATCCTTTCCATAAATTTGGCCCTTAATACGCAATGTATTAGGGCTTTTGGATCCTATCCAAGCATCCATTGATATGGTATAAACAGTGGCAGTATGTATTTCAGCATGTGGTTCAATCTTTCTACCCATACCTCGTGATACATGGCCATCGGGTTCAAAAGGAAAAGAAAGAACTCTTTCTACCCATACCTCGTGATACATGGCCATCAGGGTCAAAAGGAAAAGATTCAGTAGGGTCAAAGAACTCTTCATGACCAAACTCTTCATTAGCATCATCTATTTCAATAGTCATTGTAAAAGCATGTGTATCCTCAGGGTCCTCCTGTAAGTCCTCAAATACCAACATGCTATGAATCCGTGTCTTAGCATTTCTAAAAGCACATTTTGAGGCATGATCAGCTATATACTTCTTGCCACACTTGAAACAAAGCCCTTTTTCCTTTATTTCTTTATACAAATCCATGGGAATGAACATTGGACTACCAAAGGCTGAAGCATTTTTATTTATGTTGTCCCCTTGCCTATTATCCATTCTTGGGCTGTTTGCTGTCCTTCAACTGCCTTGTGGTCTTGAGGCATTAAAAGTGGGATATGTGGGGATTTTGGAGTGCTAAAAGGTATGTTACCACCACCATAACTGGCCCCAAACTGTCCTGGCCTTAGAACACCTCTTTGCTGTCCAAAATATGACTGCATGTGTCCTCTTTGTTGCCCAAACACTGGCTGAGATACCCCCCTTTGCTGTCCATACTGAAATGAAGCATCCCGATGATACTTGCGAGAGTACCTCTCAGCCAATTCAATAGCTTTGAACAAATCCAATGGGTTTTGAGCTGAAACATCAACCAAGAGTTGGGCATCTAGCCCATATACTTACATGTGTAACTTGGCATCATCACTAATCGACTCAACATACATGGTAAGGTTGAGGAACTGATTTGTGTATTCTCTAATAGCAAGACCATGCTGTTCAAGGCTATACCATCAGCGTGCAAGCTTTTCTTTCTCCACCAACGAGACAAATACTTGCACCATGAGTACCTTGAATGCTTCCCATGAGTTCACTTAGTGATTTTCTCTTTTAATGTACCTCCACCATGTATGTGCAAATCCTTCCAAGTGGATTGTTTCAAAATGGATCTTTTGGTCATCACTATGGGGCAAGATGTCAAAATAATCCTCAAGCTTGGAGAGCCACTCTTCAATTTTTGGTAGAGATGAGGACTGACCATTGAATTTTGAGAAGATAATCTTGTCTCTCAGCTCTCTTTCATGATTAGGTAGCTGTCCCACATATCCAAACTAAGGCTGATCCATATGGCTACCCAAAAATGAACCATTGTTAGAGAAATTTCTGCCAAAAGATGATTGAACTTGCATAGATGGCATGGACCATTGTGATGATTGAAAATTGCCCCTCATTGCATTGTTCATGGGCTCCTCTTGTCTATGTGAAGGCTCTCCCTGTTCAAAAGTGTTGTTAGGGATGCCCACTCTCCCCAAAATGCCTTGAGAGTTCATATTTATTGCATTCAATGGTGGGCCCGTCACTCATGCATACCCAATCTATCCTCATGTTCCTTCCCTTTCATTTGTAATTCCATCCACTTAGTGAGCTGGGCAGCAAGGGTGTCCATAGTGGTCTTCATTTGACCAATGCCTTCCATCAATTCTCTATGCCTCTCAACATGCCTTGTCTCATGCGAACTGACGCTGTTAGTGAGCACACTGAGGCTATCCACGTCATGATAATAATCTTCATCTTCCCCCTTAGGGTTAGTTTCAGCCCTCGGACACGTCCGTCCCTTATTTTTTGCTGAAGGTTATCATTTTCCTTAGTTTTTCCCTTATTCCCAACCATGGTTAGGTGCAGTCCCATTAGACCACCTGTCACTGTTTTGCCCATAACTTGAGCTAGGAAGCTCCGATTGACCTACTCCTTTGTTCGAATCGGAGCCAAGGATGCCCTCTTCAAACTAAACATAAGCATGCACTCCCTGATTTTATACATAAAATTTTTTAATAAGAAAAGTACTGCTATATTGTGCAGTCCAGCACCTTGTCTACACTTGTAGGGGGACATGTTTTGACCTGTATGTATCTTGTGGAGTCCAAATAGAGCTCCAAAACTGATCAAAGGCCTTAGTAGGACCTATGGCACTCTACAAGACCTACATCTTAGTTCTTGAGAGTAGATATACCTCTGTAAATGCAAGCAAATTGCTTACATCACCCTGTAACACAATATTCATGAGTTTGGGAATCTCCCAATTCCCATTTTTTGAATACTAAAAAGGTGGCATCCAGATAGCATGCCCATAAGTTTCTCAAAACCATATTATGTGACCTATCATTGGAAAGCGCTTGAAAAATAGAATTTATTGAGCTATAGAGCGCTCGATTTAGAGTTATAGTGTTCAAGTTATGACAAATCCAAAGATTTGACCACGTGTCTCAAACTTATGGGAAATTCCCATATTCCCCAATATGGTGTTCTGTGAGGGTCAAGAAAGGGGTTGCAATGGATCAACTTGTCAATGCATGACTGAAGGGTTATCCATGTGGCATAATACATTGCCCAGTCATCCAAATTCACTATTTGTAGTCTTTTTCCAAAATTGAGCATGTCATAAGCATCTCTTAGCACAATTCCCTATGCATAGGCATCTTTCATACATCCCAAGCATTGTATTCACTGCCATTATCTGCATATGTATTCTCATGTCTGCAAATACATCCTCAATAGAAATTTCCATACATTTGCAACCAATAATACATCCATACATTAGTGCCAAGTCAATATCTTAGTTCTTCGAGTGGGTACCTACACCTGCAAGCAACTTCGGGCTCCGGATCACCAGGAGGTGGGCAACGTTCCCCCCGGGCCAGGTTGTGCATCCCTTCAGGGTCTTTGATGGCAAGGGGAGGTCACCCCTCTTTTGTCTTGCCACCTCGCCTTGTCAAGATTGTGGGAGAGAAGGAAGGAGTCTCACTTGTAGCTTTCTTGCTTGCACAATGGGAGAATACACACAAAGGCGGAGGCTGAAAACAGTTCTCCTCTTCTTAGTTGTGTAAGCCAAAAGAACTCAAGTACAAAGAAGTAGAAGAACCCTATATATGGGTCTCAAACCAAACTCAACTAACTAAGGTGGCATACAAATTGAGCCACGAACTAGAGTAGATAAGGATAGCTGTCATGTAGCTATTATTCATGGGCGGTGTACCAACCGTATCTACAACTGACAAGTCGGTGACAAAATGCACAACGGTCACCCTGGCATATCACGAGTGGAGCTCGATATCTCAACACTCCCCCTCGAGCTCAATCCCAATTCCTGCACACCAAGCAGGTCTCTGAACTTGCGCAGCTTCTCTGCGCCCAATGCCTTCGTGAATATGTCAGCTACCTGATCCTCTGTGCTGACATAAACTAGATCAATAAGACCTAGTAAAACCCTCTCCCGCACATAGTGATAATGCACCTCAATGTGCTTTGTTCTAGCATGATAGACTGGGTTATTTGCCAAGTGTATACTGCTCATGTTGTCACAATAAATGAAAACTGGCCCATCTATAGGCTGATGCCTATCATAAAGTAGCTTATGCAACCAAGCTACCTCACATGCAGCCATTGCTCCACCCCTGTACTCGGCCTCTGTGCTTGACAAGGCAACTGTAGGCTGTTTCTTGTTGCTCCAAGTGACTGCAACACTCCCAAAAGAGAACACATATCCACTGGTAGATCGTCTATCAGAAATACTACCAGCCCAATCAGCATCAGTGTATCCATGCAGCTGTATCTGAACCCCAGTCTCATAAAATAGTCAATACTGCAATGTGGACTTCACATACCTGAGTATACGTCTAGCCGCATCCAAATGCGGTTTCCTTGGAGCCTGCATAAACTGACTTACCAATCCAACAGCATAGCTCAAATCTGGCTTGGTAATAGTCATATAAATCAAGCTTCCTACTATGCGTCTGTACATAGTAGGGTCTTCCAGAAGCTCACCTACATCTGTGCTCAGCTTCACATCCTGCTCCAAAGGAACTGAAATAGGCTTACAGCCTGTCATCCCATATTTGGACAGCATGTCCAATCCATACTGCCTCTGCAAGAGCTGTATCCCACTTGGTGATCTAATCACCTCAATGCCCAAGAAATAATGCAGCTCTCCCAAATCCTTCATCTCAAACTTCTGCTTCAATAGCATTTTCACATGAAGGATATCTTCATCACTGTCACCTATCATAATCAAATCATCAACATAAATGACAAGTAGCATAATACCTTTCTCTGTTTTTCTCACATAAAGTGAGAAGTCTGCCTTGGAAATCTGAAAGCCAATAGTGACAAGATATTGTCCTATCTTGTCAGACCATGCTCTAGGTGGTTGCTTCAAGCCATACAATGCTTTCTTCAACCTGCAAACAAACTTAGGATGAACAGCATGCACATAACCTGGTGGCTGCTCCATATAGACCTCTTCTTGCAAATCACCATGCAAGAAGGCATTCTTTACATCCATCTGATGTAAAGACCATCCCTTTGATGCAGCCATAGCAATGACTGCTCTTACGGTTTCCATACTTGCAACCGGACTGAATGTTTCTTCATAGTCAATGCCATATGTTTGTGTATACTCCTTGACTACTAATCTTGCCTTGTATCTATTTACAGAACCATCTGCATTGTGCTTCACCTTATAAACCTACTTATAGCCAATTGCATTCTTACCTTTAGGCAAAGGTACCAATTCCCATGTAGCATTTTCTTCCAAGGCATCCATTTCTTCATCCATGGCTTTCTCCCATTTTTCTTTTCCCATGGCTTGCTCAAAAGAAGTGGGTTCTGGTTCTTGTATCACTTTGACCATATATGCATAGTGAATGGCTGTAAATCTATCATATTTCAGCCTATCCACAGGATACCTAACTCTGGTAGACCTGCGCAAAGTAGGTTCACTCCCAGGTGCTCTCAAAACATCCCTGGTCTTCCTTACTCCAGGTGTAACAATAGAAGGAATACCCAACTCATCATCAATGCTCTGTTCTGAGCCACTGGATTCACCATCCACATAAGAGTGACCTGCATTCACATCAAACATGGGCTGATCTACCTTCTCTTTTCCTTTTCGTGATACCTGCATACCACTATCTACATTGCTTTGAGAATATTCTGGTGATCTCAATCTGCCTGTCCATGGCGAAGAATGTGAACCACTGCTAGAGGATGCTCCAGGTCCACTAATATTTTGTGACTGCTGCTGTGAATTCTGTGCAGCATTACCACTTTGTGCATCTACATCATCAATCACATTTACTGGTTTATACCAGCTGCTCATCTCATCAAAAACAACATCTCTGCTCACTATAAACTTACGAGTAGAAGGGTTATAGCATCTATACCCTTTCTGCTGTAGAGAGTAACCAATAAAGATGCACTTCTCAGCTTTTGGATCCAACTTGGATCTCAACTCATCTGGCACATGTACATAGGCAATGCAACCAAAAATTTTCAAATGAGAAATATCTGGTTTCCTACCAGTATACCTCTCCTCTGGAGTCATCCCATGTATTGTTGCAGTGGGAGTCCTATTTATTATATAGACTGCTATAGCAACTACTTCAGCCCAGTAAAAATCTTGCAAGTCTTTTTCGTTGAGCATGGCACGAGATACCTCTCCAATATGCCTGTTTTTCATTTCTGCAATTCCATTTTGTTGTGGGGTATGACTGCATGAATATTGCTGCTTTATGCCATGCTCCTGCAGGAACCTTGCAAACTCATTTGAGAGGTACTCTCCCCCTCCATCTGACCTTAGGCATTTTATTTGCACGCCTGTTTCTTTTTCAACCATAGCTTTAAGAGTTTTGAAATGCCCAAAAACTTCACTTTTCTTTTTCATAAAATACACCCAAACTTTTCTGCTATAGTCATCAATAAAAGTGACAAAATAATGACAGCCTCCAAGAGATGCAGCTTTAGTAGTCCACACATCAGAGTGGATTAAATTAACAACAACCTCTCCCTCCTTCTCTCTCTCCCTCCCTCTCCCTCTCCCTCTCTTTCTCTCTTTCAATGGCTTCTTACTCTCTTGAACATGTCTAGGAAATGGTTTCCTTGCCTGTTTTCCAAACTGATAGGCTTCACATACCTTATGCATTTCTGTAACCTTGAATTTAGGCAATCCTGCAACAATGTTTTGGGCCTGCATTGATTTAAGTCGTTGTACATTAACATGACCAATGCTTTTATGCCAGATATCAGTATCTGCAACTACACCGGTCCCATGTGCAAACATTGCTGCACTCAATTCAGGCATGTCTGCATCCAATGTAAACATTCTGCCCTTCTTCTTTCCTTTTGCTATCAAGCGATCTTTATTTTTCATATCCTCAATAAAGCATCCATGAGGATTAAATCTGACCTGCAAGCCCTGCTCAACCATTTGACCAACAAAAAACAGATTCTTGGTGATATTCGGGACATGAAATACATCGGACAGGTATTTCTTTTTCCCATCCTGCATAGACAAATGAAATTTTCCAATCTGCACAATAGGATGTGCAGTATCATCACCAGTCTCCACAAATCCTGGTTTTTCCATTTTCCTTACATCCTCCATCCATTCTGCATGACCTGTCATGTGGTTTGATGCACCTAAGTCAACATACCACACATCGTTGCTTTCTTCTGCACTTGTCACAGAATTGTTCATGTGCTGCACCATAAACAAATGCTCATTTCTGTCATCACCCTGTCTACTAGAAGATCCATAATTCCCTTGTTGCAATTTCCCATTCATGATGTCATTCTGCTTTTTATAGCAGTCTTTAGCCATATGATCCATTTTACCACAGTAGTAGCATTCAACATTGCTGTTTGCATTTTGGCCTCTTTGCCATCCACCATGACCTCTTTGGCTCCCCCTGCCTCTAGAGTTACCACGTCCTCCTCCATAGGACTGGTTTTCTTGAGTTTGCTGCATATTCTGATTTCTCCCACGGCCTCCAGATCGGCCTCCTCTACCTCTACCTCTACCTCTTCCAGCATTTGAGTAGAAGACAGCTTCTTTTGAAGTTCCTCCTGAAGAAGATGCACCACCATTTCTCTGCTCCTCAGAAATTAGAAGAGCAATCAACTCCTCAAAATCAAGAAATCTTTCACGGACAGAAATGGATGTTCGGAACTGTGCATAATCCTTTCCTAGACCATTCAAGGTCACAAAAACTAAATCATCATCTTCCACTGGCGACCCAATGGAAGTAAGTGCATCTGCAATCTTCTTTACCTTCATGTGGTAGTCATTGATGCTCATATTTTCTCTTTGCACATTGTGCAACTCTTGCTTGAGCTGCATTTTCCTGGCTTGCATATTTGTGCTATACATTTTTGACAAAGTATCCCATGCCTCCTTTGGCATACTTGCATCTTGAATATGCACAATCATAGAGTCTGAAATGCTGATAGACAGCCAGTACATAACTTTCCTGGCTCTCTCATGCCATGCTTTAAATGCCTGCATTTGCTGTTGATTGGGAACATCAAGAAGAACTGATTCTTCTTCATTTCCTGCAACAAATTCCCAATATCCTTTTCCCATAAGGAAATTCGTCATTCTAAACTTCCATGCTTGGAAGTTGTTCTTGTCAAGCTTTTCAGTGACAATCTATGAAAGAGAATCAGACACCATTACAGAACACTGCAAAAAAGTCTGTCACTGCAAAGAACATAGCTTCAGCCTCACAAGGGCAAATTTGCGAAACTGGCGAAAGTGGTATTTGACCACACAGTCACTTTCTAGTGACGATTTTGCATATACAGGAACCAAGGATGATTCTGTAACTCCCAATGTCTCTGCACACGAGCATACCATGCAATATGTGTGGTAACTTTTCACCAATCTGTAGAACAGTGGTTGCACAGCATAAAACAGGGCTTTTTCCTGAGTGCGTGCAGAAAACTTCCGCCTCCAAAACAGGCCCCGAAATGGCCTCAAATCAAAAAAACAGGGTCGCCAAGGGCTAAAGCCCTTACCCGCAGCATATACTGCCCTCTTGCTTCACCGCGAAGGGTGTCTCAACCTGAGACAATGCACTCTTGCAATTTCCGGCTGTGCTACCTACAGAGATCTGCTCCCAAAACAGAAAATGAAAGCAACACTGCTACTCTTACCAGAACACCGCGCGCTTGGCTTGCTTTCTTGAGCTCCTTACCACGAACAAGGCTCTGATACCATGTCAAGATTGTGGGAGAGAAGGAAGGAGTCTCACTTGTAGCTTTCTTGCTTGCACAATGGGGGAATACACACAAAGGTGGAGGCTGAAAACAGTTTTCCTCTTCTTAGTTGTGTAAGCCAAAAGAACTCAAGTGCAAAGAAATAGAAGAACCCTATATATGGGTCTCAAACCAAACTCAACTAACTAAGGTGGCATACAAACTGAGCCACGAACTAGAGTAGATAAGGATAGCTGTCATGTAGCTATTATTCATTGGCGGTGTACCAACCGCATCTACAACTGACAAGTCGGTGACATAAATGCACAACGGTCACCTTGGCATATCACGAGTGGAGCTCGATATCTCAACACGCCTGGCATCGGGCTTTTTCCTCACCCGGAGTATACATGGCAAACATTTATTAATTAAGCAATTAGCATGCTATGCATGGTGGCTTGGAAGTAATTCTTTTCCTGAAGTGCATGGAATTGAATTGAGAATAAGGAGGAGGCTTACTGAGCAGTGACTCATATTAACTCACCTCATTTACAATGAATTTCAAAGATTATTTTGTGCTCAAGCAATCATCACAAGTCAAGAGGTTAAGGTGAGGCAATCAGTAAATAATAGTGAGAATTTTCATCATAGAATGGATCATTTTGAATGCAAGGAAGCCTAAGAGAGGACTGAAATTAAATTGGCAGCATGTAAGCATTGAAATCTTGAAGAAAATGCATGATTGACTACTTGAATCTCTTCCAACAATCGGCTTTTAGGCTCAGCAAGAGGATGGAATTAGAAGAGAGCTCAAGAATCAATCAATAATTGGTGAAGACAGGCTGAGAATCAATAGCCAATGTCCCATGGTTACTCTCTGATGCTCCCATTAGCTCCATGATGGCAACTTCAGCCAAGAATTGAGTCTTCAAGCTTGATTCTTCAATGGGAGAATGAAGGGTTGAACTTTAGTAGTTCTCAGCATGCTTTGAAGGTCATAGAAGAAGAATGCCCCAAAATCTCACCCCATAATGTCTTCTCGTGCTCCAAAGCTCTTCTAATTGGGTAAACAAGCTTCATTGAGGGCAAGGAGTCCAATCTTGAAGCCCCAGGACCCAATCTTGAAGAGAACTTGAAGAAATTGAAGGTCGTGGTCTATGGCTATGGCTGCCCCAAATGTCCAGCTTGCATTCTTGCCTCCATCTTCAAGTACGGGCTTCTTGATACTTGCTTCTTCAAATATTCTTGTAGGCACAAGTTCTTGGGACTAAGGAAGGAAAAAGCCCTCAAGAATCAGTGAGTTTTGAAGGAGAATCCATGTCTGTCCATGGCCTGCACCTGTTAGGGTTTCAGAGGTTGAATAAAGTCCAAGAAGATGAGAAGGTGGCCTCAAACTTGCAAGAACCAACTGTTAGATGGTAGGGAAGAAGTCCAAGATAAAGAAGAAGCTACAAATGACCCTCGTCTGATCAAGTTGCAGTCCCTAAATATGCACTTAAATTTACGGGCTGCTTCCTCGGGAGAAAGGGACAGTCAAACCAGTCCCTGGACAGCTTGAATTGATGGCTGGGGTCCGTGTGTGGCTCGGGAAGAGTGACGAAGATCACTGGGGTTGAGGTTGAGAAGATCCATGGTGTTTCTCCTCCATGGGAGCTTGGCAAGAGCTTGAGAATGAGGAGAGAGAAGACTCCATGTGAAAAGTAACCAAGATTAAACTCTTTCTAACTCCTGTGACCATTGTTTTTTGAGATTTACCTTCAAATTTGGCCCAGAATGACCCACGACTTGCTAAATGTGGTGTTCCAACCTCCAAACTTGGTCCAAGGACTCCATTAATGCTCCTGATGTCCTCTTCCTCCTTGACCTCTGACTCTTCAGTGCTCTTCCATTTTTGTGCCTATCACTTTGTACCAGAAGCTTCTTGGATTTTTAAACTGAAAAGGATGATAACTGAGCATGTATAATAACTAAATGGATCAGAACTAGAGCTTTGATACCACTTGTCATGAAGAGGATAGGAGAAAGAGAAGAAGAGGAGAGAGAGAGTACAGAGAAGAGAGAAAGACTGCAGGGAGAGAGAGGAGAGTGACGAGGAGAGAGAAATACTAGAAAAGGAGAGAGAAAGATAGAAAGAGAGAGAAAGAAGCCATGAGAGCTTGGAGAAGGAGATAAAGATGAAAGGAGACTTGTATTATAATCTGATGGCAAAAAATCAAGTCCCTAATACCTTATATACTAGCCAATGTAGCTACTATTTTCCCATTATTAAATCCTCCTCTCTTACAACTTTAACATTATTTATATTTACATTACAAGGATATGGAGGTATAGTGACAGCGGTTTCTGACATAAAATAGCGGTGTCTCTATTTGCGTCGCTAATAGCGTTGCAAATGTGACACTAATAGCGACAGTACTCAGATGAGAAAAACGCGGGCTGAAACTCTAGCGTGTTATTTTGTGTGCATATACGAAAGAGAGAGCGAAAGGGAGAGCAAACATCTTGCATTTGAGAGGGAGAGGGAGAGAAAGAGAGAAAGAGGAGGAAAGCTTCTCACCGCCGCCGCCGCCATTCGCGAAGAAGAGGAGGAAGTGTACGGAGGGCGAAGAGGAGCCGCCGTCACGAAGAGGAGCCGCCAAACCCTTCTTCGAGCCTTTACGGTGAGTGCATTGTTCCTTCTTGCTTTTTTTTATGTTTTCTCTTTCTCTTTTACTTGTTTTTGTTAAATTTCATGTGTATTGAGAGAGGGAGAGGAAATGAGAGAGAAAGAGAGGGAGAGGGAGAGGGAGGAAGAGGAAATGAGAGAGGGAGAGGGAAGGAGAGGAAATGAGAGAGGGAGAGGGAGAGGGAGGGAGAGGAAAGAGAGGAAAACATCAAACATAATAGGGAAATAGAGAAAGAGATGGAGAGGGAGAGAGAGGGAGAGGAAATGAGAGAGGGAGATGAAGAGAGAAAAAACATTAAACATAATAGGGAAAAAAATTAAACATATAAGGGAAAGGGAGAAAGAGACAGAGAGGGAGAGGGAGAGGGAGGGAGAGGAAATGAGAGAGGGAGAGGAAGAGGGACAGGGAGGGAGAGAAAAGAGAGGGAAACATTAAACATAATAGGGAAAGAGAGAAGGAGAGGAAGGAAGAAAAAACATTAAACATAAATGAGAGAGGGAGAGGAGAGAGAAAAAACATTAAATATAATAGGGAAAAAGAGAAAGAGATGGAGAGGAGAGATAAAAATATTAAACATAATAGGGAAAGAGAGAAAGAGAGGGAGAGGGTGAGGAAGAGAGAGGAAATGAGAGAGGGAGAGGAAGAGAGAAAAGGAAAGAAAGAACAAGAGAGAGAGGGAGAAAACATTAAACATAATAGGGAAAGAGAGAAAGAGAGGGAGAGGGAGAGGGAGAGGAAGGAAGAGAGAGAAGGAGGGAGAGGTTGTTGTTTTCTTGTTTGTTGTTATTGTAATAGTAGTAGTAGCTTTTTTCTTTTCTTGTTTATTGTTGTTTAGTTTTCTTGTTTTTTTTGTAGTAGTAGTAGTAGTTTTTTCTTCTTTTCTTGTTTATTATTGTTGTAGTAGTAGTAGTAGTTTTTTCTTCTTTTATTTTTTATTGTAGTAGTAGTAGTAGTAGTAGTAGTAGTAGTAATTGTTGTTGTTGTTGTTGTTCTTTTTTCTTCTTTTCTTGTTTATTATAGTGGTAGTCGTGGTCATGGTCATGGTCGTGGTAATGGTCGTGGTTGTAGTCATTGTGGTCGTGGTCATCCTTGTCGTCATAGTAGTAGTTGTGGTCGTGGTCGTGATCATGGTCATAGTCATAGTTATGGTCATGGTTGTAGTCATAGTCCTAGTCATAGTCGCGGTCGTGGTCATGATCGTGGTCGTAGTCCTAGTCGTAGTTGTGCTCATAGTCGTAGTCATCATAGTCGTGGATGTAGTAGTAGTAGTGGTTTTCTTGTTTGTTGTTGTTGTTGTTGTTGTTGTTGTTGTAGTAATGGTTTTTTTGTTTTCTTGCATATTATTGTCTAGTTTTGTTATTTGTTATTGTTGTTGTAGTAGTGGTAGTAATATTAGTTTTTTTTTCTTTCCTTGTTTGTTTTTGTAGTAGTAGTAGTAGTAGTAGTAGTAGTAGTAGTAGTAGTAGTAGTAGTAGCAGCAGCAGCAGCAGCAGCAATAGCAGTAGCAGTAGCAATAGCAGCAGCAGCAGTAGCAGCAATAGCAGCAGCAGCAGTAGTAGTAGTAGTAGTTGTTGTTGTTGTTGTTGTAGAGAGAGAGATACGTTTTGTTAAAGAAAATGAGAGAGGGGGAGGAAGAGAAAAAAGAAGAAGGAATGAGAGAGAGGGAATAAGCATACATCATAATAAAGAAAGAGAAAAAGAGAGAGAGATGGAAGGAGAGGAGATAATGAATGGATAAAAACAAAGAGAGAGTAGTGGCGAGGTCCGGTGCAACACCATGAGACGAGAAACACTTCGACATATGTTAATTTGTGGGTGGGTGGGTTGAGATTTTACATATGTTACTTTTTGTTGAGTTACAAGAGAAGAAATCCCTTCTCAAACAATTTAAGAAAGAAAAAAAGAATGATAACAAAAAAAAATTATTTGTTGTAACGTAGACAACCTTAGCCAATCCACCACTTGGAAGGTACTACCCAATCTATAGCATCAATACTAGAGGAGAGAGACAGCCTTTGAGACTTACCTACAATCTTGGAGCCTAAGATGGAGGCAATGATCGATGCATTGATACCCATGGATGTCGAGACTTTTGATCCGCTTAGAGATGTAGCATTCATACCATTATATGATGGGTGCCAAGTATCTCGCCTGAAGACACTACTTGCACTCCTAAGTGTGCAAGCAAAATATGGGTGGAGCGATGCAAGTGTGACCGAGTTGATCAGGTACCTTGTACATACGCTTTGTTGATTTCTTTTTGACACTATTATTAAAAACATTTGTGCTTTTTCAAGGTGTTTTATGATTTTTTTTAAGGTTACTGAAGTATCATATATTACCACTTGCAAATACCATGCCTGAGTCTCATGATGATGCACGACATGTTTTACGAAAGCTTGGCATGGACTACAACAGCATCCATGCATGTATCAACCATTGCATAGTGTTTCAAGGTGTTTTATGATTTTTTTCAGGTTACTGAAGTATCATATATTACCACTTGCAAATACCATGCCTGAGTCTCATGATGATGCACGACATGTTTTACGAAAGCTTGGCATGGACTACAACAGCATCCATGCATGTATCAACCATTGCATAGTGTTTCCAGGAGAATACGAGACCATGGAGACATGTCCAAAGTGTGATTCTCACAGGTATCGATAGGACTTGCAAGGGCAAACCATCCCTCAAAAAGTTCTTAGACACTTTCTGCTTATCCCCCGCATAAACCACATGTTTCGTACATCCGACATGGCGAGCTTGACAACGTGGCATGCGCAGAATAGGTCCATAGATGGAGTTCAAAGAATATCAGCAGATTCACATGCATGGAGCCACATTGACTCTATCTTCCCAGGCTTTGCCTGAGAGCCAAGGAATCTTTGGCTCGGTCTTGCAATGGATGGCGTGAACCCATTCGGTCTGTGCTCAACTTCTTAGTGTGTGGCCTATAGTCCTTGTCAAGTACAATATCCCTCCATGGCTTTCTACGAAGAAAGGACATCTCATCCTGAGCTTACTCGTCCCTGGCCTCTACAAAGTCAAAAATATGAACATGTATCTTCGTCCATTAGTCGCTGAGCTTAAGATTTTCTGGGAGGAGGGAGTCACCGTGCAAGATATGAGCAAGCACGATGGTCGACGGTCCGCGCCAATATTCGAGCCATTCTCATGTGGACGATGCATGACTTTCCGGGATCCGGAGAGTGCTTAGGTAAATAGGCTTCCATTCTCGTTGGTAATATCTATCATAGCTCGTTCAAGTTTGTATTCATCACTGGATAGAGATGTTGGAACATGTCTGGTTACCTCAAGTTATCATGCATGTCCATTGTGTGGGCCACAGTTAGACTCCCGAAGGTCACAAACCATGAAGAAGATGATATATTGAGGACACGTCGCTTTCTTACTAGAGGGTCATGAACTCAAGGAAGGTTTTCTTGGATGACCTCCAACACGAATGAATGCCGAAAGCTGGTATGAGCTGAAAATGCTTCACATGGAGTCACATCCAAATGGAATGCGATGGTTCTCAGTTTTCTACAAGTTGCCATATTGGACCCACTTACAGATCAACCACTTGTTGGATCCCATGGATATTTTCAAGAATGTGGGCAGCTTGCTATGGGACCACATCACAGGAAAGAGAGACACTATAGGGACACGAATGGATTTGAAGGAGGTAGGCAAGATGGACGCACTTTGGTTGTAGTTGAGTGCTGATGGTCACATGCAGCTACCTCACGCTCCTTGGGTTTTGTCCATTAAAGAAGAGTGCATTGTGAAGAAAATAGTCAAGTATATCCGCACTCCGATGGGTATGATGCATTCTCTCAGGTTTGCATTTTCTAAAGATGACCAATTGTCAGGGCTAAAATCCCATGATTGGCATAAGATATGTCAGGTCTGTACTACGAATGGATTGTAAGTGGCCTGCACATTTTGCTATTTGGAGTGTAGTCATTGTTCATAATGCTTTCTCATTTGTGGCAGTTTGTACTACTGATCGTGATCGCAGGATGTCTTACTCCAGAAATACGTGGGGCCATTTACACGTTGTTGACTTTAGTGCAATGGATCTCACAGAAGGAGATTAAGACGTCCTCTATTGAATCTGCGAGGCGGGGAGCAATGGAGATGGTCTGTCTCTTTGAGAAATACCTACCTACCAGCATGCTCATGATACAAATCCACCTTGTTGTGCATCTCGTAGATAAAGTGGAGCTTGCTGGACCTGTCTATACGCGATAGATGTTCTTCTTGGAGCGCTTCATGAAAACCCTGAAAGGCTCTGTGCGACAATGAGCTTGGCCAGAAGGTAGCATGGCTGAAGGTTGGTTAGTGTTTTAGGCGCTAGTGCATATTTCACAATGGCTACCAACCCAAACAACAGTATTCTATGGTCAGAAAAGGACGATCATAGACTTACCGGAGATATGGTGGTTGGAAATGGGTTAGAAAAAAGAATGGATGCTGCAATGGAGGAGAAAGTGAATCACTTTTTTATATTGCACCATGCCTCTATGGAGACATAGCTTGCCAGGTACCAGCAAGCTAGGCAAGATTGAGAGGAAGCACGATCTGAATTCTGACGTAGTACGTGCAATTGATCGATTCGATATCCCGAGGGCATGGAGGAGATGCCACGGTTTATGTCAATGCGATGGTTGTATGGAGCTTTGACCGTAGTGTCTCGAGAACGGGCAACGGTCTCAACCGAGGAGTGAGAATTCTTGAGGGGATGTAGTCCAAAGGTGATGATGTGTTTAGGATTTGTTGTATCTATATTTTATATGCGACAACTAATTGAGTGTTTCAATGTATAGTATAAAATATATAGTGCAACGTGGTCGTGCGGACGACATTTTCGCGTGGAGTGTATTGACAAAATGCACTCCACAACAGACTGTGGTATCATGGCAAGGCTTGAGCAGGAGAGCCGATGATGAGCAACGGATCCAAACACGGTTTTAGATGAGATGGAGTATTTTGGAAACTTAAAAAGTATTGTTACGATGGATTACCTAAGCTTCTCCATGATACTATTTGATGTGCAGTGGTTCAAAGTGGTACTTAAAGGAGCTGGAGCAACAGTTCGACGAGGTTCATCTGGATTTCTCGAAATAGATTTTAAAAAAAAGGACTGATTTGCACGACACCTTTGTGTTTTCAGCCCATTGTGAACAGGTACATGAACTCATTTTTTTGTTAATTGTATTACGACATGGTACATGTCACAATAATTAAATCCCTCTTGTACGTGTTTGTGAATAGGTAATCTTCTATCCAAACCCCTGACAACCTCGATGGTGGTATGTTATATCTTCATCAGTTCCCCGAAGTGCGAGAGTATATGATCAAAGCGATGTTTCGAGCATAGATGAGGACAATATGAAAATAGACGGGTCGATATTGCAAGGGGTGGAGGCCACTGAAAGTTTGGAGCATGTAGAGGAGTCAACATCGGATAACAATGATGGAAATACAAGAGTCCAAGAAATCTTTGAGAACGAGGTGGACTCTGTTGAGATGGCAAGCTTAACATGTGCGGACATTGATGATGGACCGCTTGGCTAGATGGGTCCGCATGTCTACACTTAGCACGTTGGTGGTCATTATGATAATCACATGGCCACTGACTTATCACTTATTATATTTAGTTTGTTACACCTACCTACAGCTGGTAAAGACATATAGTGCCAGTCGATTAGTGTAGTCAGTTATGCACTGTTTGACTTAGTAGATCACTTTCCTTTATGTTATATCTTATCTATGCTTTGTGTACATTGTATAGTGTGTGGAAGAAGAAAAAAAAATCAGCAAGAAAAAGTTTTGGCCTCCATTCCTCTTCTTGTGTTCTTGAGTGAGCTTCCTCTTGTATATACAGTGTGTGTTTGGCGCAGCAGCTCAAGCAAATCCTCCCACCACACGATTCTTGACATGGTATCAGAGCTGCACCATTGAGAGAGGCTGATTTTGAAGGTTGAAGCAAAGGAGAAGAAGCAAGGTTTGAGCAAGCAAGCAATGGGTAAGAATCTCTCCCATTCTTTCACTCTCTCTCTTGGATAGTGCCTATGGAGGCACCGAAAGCAGGGTCGAGTAAAAATCTTGGATTGCTGTGAGATTTGGTGTGCGAGAAGATCACTGTATATTCTATAGATAATCCCTTTATGGCTTACTCGTAGTTTTTTGAGGCCGTTTCAGGCCCCCTTTTAGAGCCGCAAGGTTGAGAACAAGAGTTTCAGGGTCCGCTGTGATTTCGACTGTATTGACTAAAAGTGGGTGCATAGGTTACACATTGCGAATCTGTAATTTTTGAGGTATTTGTAGGAAGCAAACATAAGGTTTATCTGCAAACATATTGCAGATTACATGTACTATTAAGAAATCAGTGAAAAGGGTTGCTTGGTGTATTGCTATGCACGTGTTGTGAAAGATTGCAGAAGACTAGCTTGCTGTGTTATATCCTTGTTTGTGATAATGGCAGAGAATAGTGGAAATCCCATTATTGAGAAGCTTGACAAGAACAACTACCCTTCATGGAAGTTCCGTCTGACAAACTTCCTCATTGGAAAGGGCCTTTATGAATTTGTTTCAAGTAAAGAAAAGGAGCTAGAGCTGGGTATCCCTCCGACTGCAGATGAATTAAAAGCATGGAAAGAATGGAATGCGAAAGACAAAAAGGTGATGTATTGGTTATCTGCAGTCATTGATAATACGATGTTGAGACATATTAGGAATGCTGAAACTTCACATGCAGCTTGGACAATTTTTAAGAGCATGTTTTCAGTAAATACAAAGGCACGAAAGATTCAACTCAAGCAAGAGTTGAATGCCTTGAAGAAAGGAAAAATGTATGTCAATGAGTATGTGTTGAAGTTGAGGAGCATTGCAGATGCTTTATGCAATGCCAGATGATGATGATTTGGTTTCATCCACTCTGAGTGGCCTTAATAATGAGAAGGCATGGAAATCATTTGTTACTTCAGTATATGTACAGAAGCCATTTCCAGATTTTGATGAGCTGATCTCTCTCATGATTACTGAAGAGATCAATATGCAGGGTGAGGACTCATGGGCTTCTTGAGGACTCATGGGATAAAGAGGCAATTTACTTGGAGGTATACCACACAGCAAAATGGCGTTCCACAAAGAAAAAATAGGCATATTGGAGAATTTGCACGGGCATTAATGGCTGAAAAGAATATGCCCAAATATTTTTGGTCTAAGGCTGTCCATACTGCTGTCTACATTATGAACAGAACTCCCACAACTGCAGTTCATGGGATTACTCCTGAAGAATGCTTTACTAGCAAGAAGCCTGATGTATCGCACTTGAAGGTATTTGGCTATGTTGCATACGTTCATGTGCCAGATGAGCTACGGAAAAAGCTTGATCCAAAGGCTGAAAAATGTGTTTTTATTTGGCAGTCTTTAGAGCGGAAAGGGTGTCGCTGTTATAACCTTGTCACAGGTGAGTTCAGAGTGAGCAGGGATGTTATCTTTGATGAGATGGGTAGCTAGTATGCACCTACTGGTGATGTATTAGATGATGATAATGATTAGGATAGCTATGTGTAGAAAGATAAACAAGAATCATGGAGTCTTAGTGGACCAGAAACATCATCTGGTACTACACCTAGAGTGAGCCCTTGCTCTGGGAGACTAAGGAGTAGCCCCACATCTTCAGGTGGATCTATAAGTGTTGCAGGGAAGGACAAAGGAAAGAAGAAAGTGCTAGATGGTAATGATACATCTACTAGTCATTTGGGATTTGATGGAGATTCTAGTGCTTCAGAAAGTTTGAATGATGAGCTTGGCATTCCTTCAGTGAGGACAGCAAGTGTACAGAGAGCTCATAGTAATGTAAAGGCTCCATTGAGTGATCCGGTGGTACGCAGATCTAACAGGGTCATATACTCTGTTAAAAGATTTGGTTTTAAAGGTTATACAGCTCACCATTATGCTTATATGGTGAAACTAGTTGAGGATGTTGAGCCCACTTGTTTTGAGCATGTTGTTGGCCATTCTCATTGGGATGCAGCAATGAATGAGGAGATGGCTGCATTAAAAGCCAATAAGACTTGGGATTTGGTATTCTTACCTAAGGGTAAGAAAGCTATTGGCTGTAAGTGGGTTTACAAAGTTAAGCATAATGCAGACGGTTCAGTTAGCACGTATAAGGCTAGGTTGGTTGCAAAAGGCTATGCTCAAATATATGGCATAGATTATGATGATACATTCAGTCGAGTTGCTAGGATGGCAACTATTACGTGTATGATTGCCTTGGCAGTAGCCAAAGGTTGGAGTTTGCAGAAAATGGATGTTAAGAATGCCTTCTTGCATGGTGAATTGCAAGGAAAAGTATATATGGAGTAGCCAGCAGGTTATGAGGTTTTAGAGCATCCCACATATGTGTGTAGGTTAAAAAAAGCGCTCTATGGACTAAAGCAAGCACCTAGAGCATGGTCTGACAAGATTGGAGAGTATCTTGTCAATATTGGATTTTGTACTTTTGATGCTGATCACTCACTTTATGTGAGAAAGGGAGATGTAGGGTTGGTCATCATAGTCATCTATGTGGATTACTTGATTATTATAGGTGACAGTGACAATGGGATTGTTGAAGTTAAGGACTTCTTGAAGAAGATGTTTGAGATGAAAGATTTGGGTGAGCTGAGATACTTTCTTGGTATTGAGGCGATCAGATGTGATGATGGTATATGGCTATCCCAAAGGCAGTATGGCTTGGATATGTTATCCAAGTATGGTATGACAGTATGTAAGCCTCTTTCAGTACCATTCGAGCAAAATGTGAAGCTGAGTGTTGATGTTGGAGATGAGATAGAAAACCCTACTATATTCAGGAGAATAGTAGGGAGTTTGATTTACATGACTATCACAAGGCCAAACTTGAGCTATGTTGTTGGCCTTGTCAATCAATTTATGAAGATGCCTAAAAAGCCTCATTTGGATGCAGTTAGACGTATATTGAGGTCTATGAAGTCCACTTTACATTATGGAATTTTTTATGAGACAGGTAAGGACGTACAAATCTTTGGATACACAGATGCAGATTAGGTTGGTAGCATGCCAGATAGAAGATCTACAAGTGGATTCATGTTTTCCCTTGGTAGTGCAGCAGTTACATGACGCAACAAAAAACAACCTACAGTTGCTTTATCGAGTACAGAGGCTGAGTACAGAGGTGCTACTATGGCAGCATGTGAGGTGGTATGGCTGAAAAAGTTATTAGGTGATTTGGACGCATAGGGAGATGGTCCAATTGTCATTCATTGTGACAACATGAGCAGCATATATCTAGCTAGGAATCCAGTGTTCCATGCCAGGACAAAACACATTGAGGTGCACTACCACTTTGTGAGAGAGAAGGTACTTGTAGGAGAGATTGACTTAGTATATGTCAGCACACAGGATCAAATAGCTAACATTTTCACAAAGGCATTGGGCGCAGAGAAGCTTCGAAAGTTTCAAAGCTTACTTGGAGTTGCAGAGATAGAGTTGAGCTTGAGGGGGAGTGTTGAGATGGCAAGCTCAACACGTGCGGACATTGATGATGGACCGCCTCGCTAGATGGGTCCACACGTTGTTATGCAAGCAGTGATTGAGAGTAAGCCTCACTCACAATCTGATAACGAGACGTTAAAAGGAGTGCCGGTTGGGATAATTGACTTTGTTGGATGCACAACACAACTTGAAAAATTCAAATATTTGATAATATACCACGAAGAACAAAACAATAAAGAACTGCCTCTTGTAGCTCAAACAATTAAAACCCTAATCCGGGTAGAGCATCACACAACCACAACTCAATAAAAAAAATCCAACTATTTGAAAACAAACCAAGTGAAAAAATATTCTTGTACCTTAACAACCATGATCCGATGCTCGGCGCTTCGACATCCAAAAGCTCCAACTTTCAAATTAGCATGACAAGAGCTCACTCTAGCATGCAACCCTCCACTCTCCTCTCTCACAAAATACAATTGTAATCAAGGGGGAAGGCCCTTAACTCTCCATTCTCATCTCCTTATATAGTTTTCTATCAACACTCACACACATTAGTCTTTTTGCTTTCAGCTTTTGGCTTTTGCTTTTCTACTGCTTTTCACTATTTTCGTTTTTTCTGCTTTATGCCTGTTTGCAACTTGTTTGGATCATAACTTCATCATTTGAACTCCGAATATAGTCTTTTGGATACTCAAAACGATCAGAACACATCTGATCGGCAAGCTAGCACGGGCAGAATTACAAAAATCGGTCAAAATCGGAAAAAAATATTGATTTTTGTAAATCGCATCATTTTTTCTCCATCTTTTATCTTCGACGACTTATTCCCTTCTTTGGCCTATTGTTCTTGTAATTGCACACACTTTCAGTACACATGTCCTCTTTTTTAAAAAAAATACTCGCTGACGATGTAAAACGTATGATCTTTTTCTTTGATCCTTGAGTCTTCAAAATAAATATTCTTTAGATATGAACGTGTTTTTTTAATGCAGTGTGCCCCAGCAGGAATATGGTTTTTTGAAATGAACTCTGTGCCCAATCATTCATGATTTGGAAAAATATGCAATGTTGGATCCATAATATGCAATCAATCAATCGATGCTACACACAAGAATAATGTATGCATTGAAGAAATTGTGCCTAGTCTATCTACATGTGATCGTGCATCATGCAAAATGCAAACAAAATTTCTTGATTAATTTAAAATTCCTTATCCTCACCTCTTAACTCTCATAAAAAAGATATGATATACTCCGCTCCACCCATCCAAAATCTCACAATCACTCTAGAAAATGATGGTCCTCAAGATATTGACCAAATATGAACAACCCTTCTCATAATCGATGATGTCCTTCACGACCCTCTAACTCACCCAAACACCTTACATTCTCAACTAGAGATTCCTAACTTTGTGATGAACATCCAAAATGGTGCGTGCAAGAAATGTGCGTGCTCAATGAGACAGGTGCTCTCTTATGTGCGTGTGCATCTAAAATTCACTACATATAGCTACAGCGAACCTCATGCCTGTTGAGAATCAGAGTTTGCAATAGTAGAATGTGTGCACAAGAGGGAGAGAACCCATAGGCTCTTTATATAGCCCTTTGCCAGCTAGGGTTATTTGAGTAGCTAGGAGACAGCATCAACAATTGTCAAAATATAAGTTAGGTTTAAAAGTATATAGGTCTTTTACCAAGTCATATTCTTTGATAGGATCCATGGGCTTTTCTAGCCTACTGGGGAATGGGGCTACAAAACATTCCCCCTCAAGCTCAACTATATCTTTGCAACTCCAAGTAAGCTTCGAAACTTTTGAAGCTTCTCTGTACCCAATGCCTTCGTGAAGATGTCAGCTATCTGATCCTGTGTGCTGCATATACCAAGTCAATCTTACCTGCTAGTACCTTCTCTCTCACAAAGTGGTAGTGTACCTCAATATGTTTTGTCCTGGCATGGAACACTGGGTTCCTAGCCAACTGTATACTGCTCATGTTGTCACAATAAATGAGAACTGGACCTTCCACCTGCACACCCAAGTCAGCCAATAACTTTTGCAACCATACTACCTCACATGCTGCAACAACAGCACCTCTATACTTAGCCTCTGTACTCGACAAAGCAACTGTAGATTGCTTTTTGCTACTCCAAGCAACTGCTGCACTACCAAGAGAGAACATGTATCCGCTGGTAGATCTTCTATCAGACATACTACCAGCCCAATCTGCATCTGTGTATCCAAACACCTGTACATCTGTACCTGCCTCATAGAAAAGTCCATAATGTAATGTGGACTTCACATATCTCAATATGCATCTAACTACATCCAAATGTGGCTTTCTAGGTACTTGCATATACTGACTCACAAGACCAACAGTGTAGCTCAAGTTTGGCCTTGTAATGGTCATGTAGATCAAACTCCCCACTCTCCTCCTGAACATAGTAGCATCTTCTATCTCATCCCCAACATCAGCACTCAACTTTACATTCTGCTCCAATGGGACTGAAAGTGGTTTACATGCTATCATACCATACTTGGACAACATATCCAAGCCATACTGTCTTTGGGACAGCCATATACCATCATCACATCTGATCACCTCAATGCCAAGGAAGTACCTTAGCTCACCTAAATCCTTCATCTCAAACTTCTTCTTCAAAAAGTCCTTGACTTCAGCAATCCCACTATCACCATCACCTGTAATAATCAAGTCATCCACATAGATGACTATGATGACCAAACCTGTATCTCCCTTTCTCACATAAAGTGAGTGATCAACATCAGAAACATAAAAGCCAATATTGACAAGATACTCTCTGATCTTGTCAGACCATGCTCTAGGTGCTTGCTTGAGCCCATAGAGCGCCTTCTTCAACCTGCATACATACGTGGGATGCTCTAAATCTTCATAGTCTGCTGGTTGATCCATATACACTTCCTCCTGCAAATCACCATGCAAGAAGGCATTTTTCACATCCATTTGCTGCAACCTCCAACCTTTGGCTGCTGCCAAAACAATCACACATCTGACAGTTGTCATCCTAGCAACTGGACTGAAGGTTTCATCATAATCTATGCCATATGCTAGGCATAGTCTTTTGCAACCAGCCTAGGTTTGTACCTACTAATAAAACCATCTGCATTGTGCTTAATCTTATAAACCCACTTACATCCAATAGCTTTCTTGTCCTTCGGCAATGATACTAGATCCCAAGTCTTATTGGCCTCTAATGCAGCCATCTCCTCATCCATTGCTACATCCCAATAAGCATGACCAATAGCTTCCTCAAAACATGTGGCCTCAACATCCTCAACTAGTTTCACCATATAAGCATAATGGTGAGCTGCATAACCTTCAAAACCAAATCTTTTAACAGGGTATCTGACCCTGCTAGATCTGCGTACCACCGGATCACTCAATGGAGCCTTTACATTATTATGAGCTCTCTGTACACCTGGTGTCCTCACTGAAGGAATGCCAAGCTCATATCCAAGCTCTCTAAGACACTGGAGTCTCCATCAAGAACTACATCAATGCCTTCTGACACTTTATTCTTTCCTTTGTCTTTACTTGTAGTGCTACTAGATGCACCTGAAGATATAGAGCTACTCCTTAGTCTCCTAGACCAAGGACTACCAGATGATGTCTCTGGTCCACTAAGAGTCTGTGATTCTTGCTTTTCATCCTGCACATGAGTGTCATGATCATTATCATCATCTAATGCATCACCACTAGATGTATACCAACTGCTCATTTCATCAAAGATGACATCCCTGCTCACTCTGAACTTACATGTGACAGGGTTAGAACAGCGATACCCTTTCTGCTCTAAAGAGTATCCAATAAAGACACACTTCTCAGCCTTTGGATCTAGTTTCTTCTGCAACTCATCTGGCACATGAACATACACAATGCAGCCAAACACTTTCAAGTGTGAGACATCAGGCTTCTTACCTATAAAACATTCTTTGGGGGTCATACCATGAACTGCAGCTGTGGGAGTTCTGTTCATAATATAACCAGCAGCATGAACAGCCTCAGACCAAAAATGCTTAGGCATATTCTTTTCAGCCATCAAGGCACGTGCAATTTCTGCAATATGCTTGTTTTTCCTTTCTGCAACCCCATTTTGCTGTGGAGTATATCTGCATGTGAACTGTCTCTTTATCCCATGAGACCTCAGAAAAACACTGAACTCATTCAACAGGTACTCTCCCCCTCCATCTGACCTCAAGCACTTCACTTGCAAGCCTGTTTCTCTTTCAACTGCAGCCTTGAAAGTTCTAAAGTGCTCAAACACTTCACTTTTTTCCTTCATAAAATGTACCCACAGCTTTCTAGAACAATCATCAATGAATGTGACAAAGTATGAACTGCCTCCAAGAGATATATTTTGTGTAGGCCCTCAAATGTCTGTATGCACAACATCAAGGATATTTCTGCTTACATCTCTGTCATGTGAAAAGGGTTGTCTTGCCTGCTTACCAAATTGATATGCTTCGCATACCTTATGAAATTCTGCAACTCTAAATGTAGGCAAACCTGTAACCAACCCTTTGGACTGCATTAATTTCAGCCTTTGTACATTTGCATGTCCAATGCGTTTGTGCCAAATTTCAATATCTGCAACAACACCTTTTCCTTTAGCATACATAGCAGCATTCATAGTAGGAATTCTAGCATCCAGAGTAAACATACGTCCAACTCTACTTCCCTTTGCTACCAACCTGTACTTGTCATTGAAGTCTTCTACAAAGCAGCCCTTTGCATTAAATTTGACTTGCAGCCCTTGCTCTACCATTTGACCGATTTTGAGAGCCGCAAACTTGCTGAAAATGAGATGACCATGAATGTATATGACCAAGAAATGCTAGCCATCCTTCATGCCATTAAGAAATGGAACCACTACTTGTATAGCAGCAGATTTAGGGTCAAGAGCGACCATAGGGTCCTCAAATACTTCCTCTCTCAGCCTAATCTTACCCCCAAACAATGCAGATGGGTAAAGTTTCAACCATCATGGAACTTCATAGTGATTGGATAGAAGAGCTTCACGAGGCCTATTGTTTAGATGCCGATTTCAGCCACATTTTCCAAAAATTACAGCAAGGGCATGTAGAAAAAAACTCTCCATATCAGCTTAATAACGGTCTCTTATGGTTTCAGGGCAGGATTGCCATCCCATACACTTCTCCATTCAAGCAAAAGATCATGCAAGAGATGCATTCTTCACCTACAGCTGGTCATTTGGGCATATTTAAAACTTATGAAAAATTTGCTAAAAGCTTTCATTGGAAGGGCCTATGGAAGGATGTAAAAGATTTTGTCTTGAGCTGCGTGCCATGTCAGCAAAACAAGGACAGCACATTAAAACTAGGTGGTTTACTGCAGCCATTGCGTATTCTCGAAGGCAAGTGGACACACATTACTATGCACTTCATAACTGGCCTATCGGTGACCAAGAAGGGCTGGAACAACATCTATGTAGTTGTGGACAAACTCATCAAGGAAGCCCATTTCATTCCTACAAAGACTCAATATAATGCTTCCCAAGTAGCCAGCCAATTCATGGAACATGTTTTCAAATTACATGGCTTACCACAAGTCATTGTGCATGACCGAGATGCTGAATTCATGAGCAACTTTTGGCAAGCAGTCTTCACCTCTATGGGCACTTAGTTAGCCCCTTTCACTACTTACCATCCACAGACTAATGGCCAGACAGAGAGGGTTAACAAGTGGCTAGAAACTTACTTGACGCATTTCTATTATAATGTGCAGAATGCTTGGAACTCATGGTTGCATCTGGCTGAGTTTGCGTATAACAACTCTACACACTCTAGCATTGGAGTTTCACCCTTCGAGGCATTGTACGGACATTGTTGTGGCACTCCCCACGGTTATCTTCAATGATAAAATAAACCCACAAAGCAAGGAGGAATTGGATAGAATGCAGGCCTTACTTCGATAGTGCAAAGTCAACTTGAAGAAAACTTAGGATCAAATGAAGCTTTATGCTGATGACAAAAGAAGGGATGTTAAATTCCAAGAAGGGGATTTGGTGCTTTTGAAGGTGCCCAAGTCTAGATATGCCACCCTTAAGGATGGGTCAAGCAATAAGTTGGCTCACAAGTTCTATGGGCCATACAGAATTGTCAAAAGAGTGGGAGACTTGGCATATCGGTTAGCATTACCCCCATCCACAAAGATTCATAATGTCTTCCATGTGAGTCAATCGAAGCCCTTCATTGGATCATCAGTGGATTATGCTAAGGAGTTACCACCGATAGATGAAGAAGGCATCATTCAATACATACCCGAGCAAATCATAGGACAAAGGGAAAAGAAGCTTCGCTCTCACTCCATCATGGAATTCTTGATTAAGTGGCAAGGTTTACCACTTGAGGAAGCTTCTTGGAGGCCAACTTCAGTTTTGAAAGAGTTTCCATACCTATTAGAAGCAAATTTGGCTGAAATCTAGCTAACTATGGCCCTGTTTTCTCTCAGATTGACTACAGACAGCTCTCTGTTTCAGAGCAGATTTCATTCTATACTATGGACAGCAATGAAAACCATACATGGGCTGAAAGTACTCCTCGAGAGCTCCGTTGTCGTAGAGTTCATGCAAGAGCTGCAGAACACGGGGTTCAAGATACAGCAAGGAAAGAGGCTAACAAGAAAATCTCAAATTTTTTTAAATGCCAAAGATCACTATATTGCTTGTCAAATTCGTAGAGTTACAACAAAGAAATTGAGCAAGCATATGTTCTTTATATGCTGTCATGAACAGTTTTGGTATCTCAACAAGTGAGCCTCACCTTGGTAACCAAAGATCTGTCAAATGGAGAAACCTTGTCAAAACTTTTTTGAAAAAAAATCACAGTATGAAAGCTTTACCCTTCTACTTTATTTCTGCTTCCCTATCTCCACTCTTCTTTAGGTGTTAATAGAGATTAGGGTGATCTGTAAGTAAGCTGGACAGAATGTTTCTCCTTCTACAAGCTCTGTTTCATCCTCATCAACAATTGCAGCCTTTTACCACACTACATTTGAGCAGAATTGGAGATGGATTTCACACGACTCAGCAGAACGTAGCACATCCAGTTCTTCAAAAACAATAGATGGTCAAAAGCAGCAGCTAACTCCCTGGGCAAGTTGATTATGTCAGACAAACAAGGTTTCCATAGTCAATCTTTGAGTAAATATTGGCAAGACGGCTCTCACAAGAACATCTTCCTCTCATCTTGGATAATGTCGTGTTGTTGAAGGTCTATGGTACAGCAGCTGGAGAAGGTGGACCCGAGCTAGATGACACACGAAGAGAAGCTAGCATTCTAGATCAACGTTTACAATGCCCTTATGATGCATGTAAGGCACTGAGCCTCCGTGACAAAACCTGTTTCTTGCGCCATGTGCTGCATCACAAATCTTTGAAGTACTTGTTTGCAGGCATATCTTGTGTATGGGATTCCCTAGAACCATCTCAAACGTGTTGCTTTGCTGCCTCAATTGCACTTGTTGCATCATCCAAACTCTCTGTCCAGTTCAATCCGGTTGATTCCATTGATTCCTCAGTGAGTCTCAGCATCGAAAAGCCACCTTCAGCTATGTGATGGAGAAGAAATCCAGAACTCTCCTTCCGTTCAGGAAGGCTACCCACTAATGAAGAATAAGGCCCCTCAGAGAGAGCTCCAAGCGATGGTGTCCGTGAAGATTCCCCCCTTGCTAATTCCATCGATTCCCTCCTTAATTTCCTGGAAGGAGCAAAAAAAACTCATTTTTTCCAAGAATAGGCTAGGCCAACACCAGTAGTGATACTCCAGCCAAGAAAAAACCTTGCCAAATAGACCACGTTCCAATGCAAGAAATGTTGAATCCACGGTAAAGCCCGGAAGACCGTCAGACTTCAGTGTCTTCTAAGGATCATTGCATCAGCTATGTCAATAACCTAGGCTAGTACAAATCCCTTGGCTCCACCTCAGCACTGGCTATCATTTTCACCTTCTGTTCATAAAGCATGTCAATCAGAGTGATAAATCTCCTTACCAACTCATTATGAGAAGCTATCATATGAGGAATGTTGGCAACAAAAACTGTATGGAAAGTAATAGCAATAGCAAGATAATCGGAAGCTCCCTTTGGCGTCCCATAAAGTTCCTCAAAACTGAAGCAAGCAATGCCACCAGCTGCCTTAGGAACTTTTATTGAGCGAGAGCCTTCTCTCAAAACAGTAGGCTCTATAGACCTTTCTCCTAGATCCATCCGGACGGGCACCTTTAAGTCGATAATCTGGAGATCCTCTGTGGGTGACATTACCATCACAACCCCAAATTTATAGAAACTTTCTAAGAGTCTTCTTTTAGACATCCAAGAGTCCATTGAATTGATGTTCCCCTCCTTTCTTTGTAGTCTTGACATCATTGGCAAGGCGAGTTCTAGCATAATCAAGGGAATACATAAGAAGGAGGGAAGAAGCAGTCTTTGAGACAGCCCGCAGAGACTCCTCCCATCAAAAAGCCTACGGCAAAGGCATATGGACCCTTCTCCTCCATGGCATATAGTGCTAATGTATCTTCTTCAAAAAATGCTTTGTCCCGCATATTACGTTGGCCTTGTTCACATGCAACCTTTATCTTCATAGCTTAAATGTCGGCTTCTACAAAGCTTCCTTTGATTCCACGGTTTCTTGCACTTTTCTTGAAATTCATCATTGAAATTGACAGTATAATAATAAATATTCTTTGGCATCAGTTTTTCATATTTTTCTGACACACACACAACATGCACACAAACAGAAACACACACAAACACAAACACACAAGTGGAGTATGTACATTGGATGTGGGTACTGAAAAGGACGGAAAAATAATGTAGCAATCAAACACAATGAAACACACACAAAAAGATAACATAGATGCACAGCAAAAATGGAGGTGTTTACGGCTCGGATGCGTAGCAGCACGACATCCACCCCCTCTAAACCTGTGCATCCTCCCGATGAGCCAACTATCTAGGATTATCCAAGTCCACAAACAGGTCCAGTCCTTCATCAGTTTGCGGTAGACCTGTTTCTCCATCAGCTTCATCATCCATATTCTCTACTTCTTCTGCTAGAATTTCTTCTGACTGCTCTTCTTCTGCCAATGCTTCAAGTGCATACTCTTCATCTTCTCTTCTCTTGAAAATCTTGACTCATTTTCCAGCAACGGGCACCCTCAATACCGTCCCATCCAATTCAGCCAACTCATAGGTAGCATTGTCAAGAACCTGTTTCACCTCATATGGTCCAAACCATCTTTGAACCATTTTTCTCATACTACTATGTTGATTCTCTAGGCTACTGTCGTAGACTAGAACCCAATCTCCCTCTTTTATGGCTCTAGGCCGCAAACGATGCCTTAATTCAAACCTGTCCTTGTTTCTGAGTCGGGCTGCCTTCAAACGATCAACTGCTAGCTGCACATCTTCTGTCCTTCTCTCTAGTTGACGAATCCGAAGAGCTAAAAGCTCCTCCCTTGATAATTCTCATGCCATGGAAGAGCACTCCACGTGAGAGCACAGATTTCAGTAGGCATGACAGGTTTTTCCCCACACATCAACTCTGCAGGCATATATCCAGTAGTCACACTATGTGTAGAGCGGTTTGCCCACAATGCAAAAGGTAGTAATCTCAGCCAATCTCCAATCCGACCTCTACAAGCTTTTGCCAATGCCTTAACTATTGGTGGATGTCCTCTTTCACTTTTGCCATTCCCCTCTGGATTATAGGCAGTAGTAAGAGCCAACTTAATCCCAAGCCGTGAGAGAAATTCTCTAGCTTTGTCTGCATCTAGCTCTCCACGATCAGCTGTAATCTTGCCTATACATCCATACCTGCAAAATATTTCTTCCAACAAGAATTTACATACTGTAGTGGTGGTCTTCGTCCGCAAAGATCTGCCTTCAACATAGTTTGTAAGATCCTCCCTAGCCAAGACAAGATATCTCATCTGCCAAAGTCCCACTGGCAAAGTAACCAAGTCAACCACCCATTTATAATGCATACATAGCGGATAGGTCGGATGCAACTCATCACGATGCCGCACTAAAGAGTAAAGTTGATAGTCCCTGCAAGTCTCCACAAAGTGGGAAACATCTTTATACATCCCTTTCCACCAATATCTTTCTTTGATTTTCTCATAGGTAGCCCACACACCTCTATGTCCAGCCCAAGAACTCTCATGAAACTCTCGCATAATCTGTATCTGCATCGCTGCCTCACAAACTACTCTCAAGGGTAGTCCGCCTCTCTTCTTTGGGTGCTTCCAAAGAAAACCATCTTTCAAGAAATACCCATAAGCCTTTCTTCTGATTTTCTTGAATGCATCATCTGTCCAATCAGCTCTTCGAGTCAATGAACTCAGATACTGACCAATTTGCAGCCACTCGTCAACATAGAGTTCTTTAGTAAAGGCTTCAACAGTAGATACATGACAATCATGAACAAGGACAGAAGCTGCAAATTCTGTCTCATCATCTTCTGCAAGCATTGACTCCTCATCCTCATATCTCGCTCTAGACAGCATGTCAGCAACTGGATTATCTTTTCCTGCTATGTGTCAAAATTCTGGATTCAATGATTTGATGTAGGCAATCCACCGAAGCATCACTATATCTGGAGTCGAACAGCTAGTAATCATGCCAAGCAAAGGCAAGCAATCTGTTTCCACAACAACTGAAGCACCAATAAAATACCCTTTATCACACTTCAGTGCAGTGACTACTCCCCACAACTCTCTTTTAATCTGCGAATATCTCCTCTGCCGCTCATTAAGAACTTTAGCTCCAAAGCGGATTGCATATTTGTTTCCATCATCATCATCCTGTCCCATTGCCCAACCTATGCCAATAGGGCTGGTATCAACTGTCAACATGATTGGCCGTCCACACTGATAATCCGCCTTGCGAAGAGTAGGAGCTGACTGCAACAGCTTCTTAAGTTTATGCATGGCTTTCGAATGCTTCTCATCCCAATGAAACTTCTGCCCCTTTCGAAGCAGCTGATAGAGAAAATCTGCTATGTGAGCAAAATGAGGAATCCAAATCATGTAAAATACAAAAGCTCCCACAAATCTCCGCACTTCTGAAGTAGTCAAGCAATACTCTGCAATCCTGCTTATAGTATCCACCTTTGCAGGTGAAGGCTTCCTGCCATAATAACCAACCGTATGTCCAACTATGATGACTTCATTAACACCAAAGACAGATTTCAGCCCTGAAAGAGTCAAATTCACCTCCTCTAATCGTGTCAATATTTGCTCACAAGCAACCAAGTGTTCAGCCACAAACTGTCTACATCCTCGAAAATCAAGACTCTCATTCTTTTCTTCTTCTGCACAACCCTTAATAGGCACATCATCTGGGAAAGGCATGGTATACTGCGGAATATAGTCTCGCAGAACTCTATGCATAGCATTCATCATATGAGCAACTGAGTTGGTGGCACCTTGAGGCAAGGTACACATCCTCACAAGACCAATAGGTGTCCGCATAGTGGTAATATCCTTGCTTTCCAAGGCAAGCTGAAATTGGTCATAACCAGAATACAAGTCACCTAGGGAATAGATGGCTCGTCCTGCAAAAGCCTCGGCAAACTCATCCACAACTGGACCTGTTCCCACATTCCCGATTGTCACTTTATTCAAGAGCTGCATATCCTGAATAAATCTCAAGGTTCCATTCTTCTTTGGTACAGTAAACCACCTGTTAGAATAGGACGCAGAAGAGGGTTCCAAAATCCCCATCTTAATCTTCTCATTCAGCAACTCTATTAGCTTTGGCAAGTGTGCTCTAGGCACAGGTATAGGACGTATATTCCATGGCACATGAGGAATAGTGAAGATGACCATAGGCGCAACCAATTCGGGACTAATGCAGCCAATTTCATGAGGAAAGAAAGCAAATGCCTTACCATGTCGTCCAAGCATCTCTCTAAAACATTCTTTTTCCACTGGAAGCAAGAAATCATCATTTCCAATCTTCAATTCTGCAAGAGTTTTAGCTGTAAATTTATGTCCAATATTTGCAAGATCTCTCAACATAGGCTGCTTCATAGCTTTTTCTATCTGTTCATCACTATCAGGAGGAAGCGGCCCTGCAACCGGCTTAACCTTCTTATCAACTGTTTTATACTTCATGTCAACCTTGGCATCAGTCAGGCACTCTTTTCTTTGCTGCAATTTTTCAGCAACTCTCAACTTTGTTGGCTGAAAGATTTCAGCCCTTTGCTCCATGGACTACATGGGTGCAGCCTGAAACTCTGTATGCTGAAATTTTCCATATAGAGTACAGAGTTTCAGCCCTCTACTCTGTGGACTGCCATGATGCAGCCTCATACTCTATATGCTGAAATTTTCCAGCATTTAACTCAGCTGGCTGAAAGGTTTCAGCCCTCTGCAACTCTGAAAGCTGATCAAGATCAGCCATAGATTTGATTTGCTGAGTTTTCTCAGCCTTTAACTCTGTTTTCAGCATAAAATCAGAAATTTCCTGATACATATCCAAGGTTTGCACAAGTATGATCCTTGAACCCTTACATACATCAGTTTTCAGCATATTTCCTATCTCAAACAATGTATCTGCATAAGACATTCCTTCATACAGCCCATCCACATGCTCTTCTGCTTGCAAAATACCTGCAGTCTTCAACTCTTTCTCCTTATGACCAATGTACTGCCTGGCAGCTGTAGACAAATCTGAGATTTTCTGATAACTCACTGAACTATCTGAAGAAAAACCAAAAAACTCAGTGGAGAAAGATTGGCTGCCAGGAGGCGAGATCTCCTCTTTTCTCCACTCTGTACCACTAGCATCTCGCAAGGCAGTGGTACCTAATGAAAATCCAACTCCTTCGTAGGTAGTGGTGCCTCACGCAAGGAGTCCCTGTTTCTCGGATGATTTACTCCAACAATCATAAACTGAACAGCTCACATACCATCTTTACTGCGTATCCGTGCATAGGCTGAACCATCATCCATCACTTTCGTCTCCATTCTTGCTTCTGTAATGAAAGGCTGTCCAAGAATAATCGGATAAGAGCAAGAATCCTGAACAAAGCAATGATGATCCTCTTCAACATTACCAATAGAAATTCTGATGCTCGGATAAGCAGCATACATATCACCAGAAGTATTATTGGCTGCTCTCATGCACCAGCCATGTTCTGCATCCATAGGCCACTTGCCACTCTCATAAACACCTCGAGCAATATGATTAATCTCGGAACCATGATAAACTAAAGCAACTAAAGGAATCTGTTTCTCTCCAATCCTTACCACCGTCTCAGTGGTTTCTCTAGCCCAATGACTGCGTGAAAAATGGCTGCGAGGAATGAGGATAGGGGTATCATCATCTTCATACTGCATAGGCTGAACTATTTTCTCCAACTGCGGATTTACAGAAGCATTCTCAACCATCACTGCATCATCATGCTCTTCCCCAAGAGCTCCATGCCATAACCCCTGTAAAGCAGGTCCTTCCATTGCATGTCGTTTCCTCCGCAAAAGATCCTGCATCTGGTCCTGCATTTCTCTTCTAGCAATCCCAAGAGCTTCACCAATAGTAAAAGTGACTTCACTATTTAAAATTCTTTCATGAAAAATCTTACTCATATCCGTCTGCATATCAAGGTCTGACCAGAGCTTGAATCCTGGCTCCTTTCTTGGTTGTCTCTTTTCTTCCATCTGTTTGTCTGCCATAGGTTGTTCAGGACCTGATTGTGCTGGAGAACTCTTCATAGGTGGAGCTGTAACAGGTGGTGAAATAAAGTCACCCCCTCTAGTCTTTTTGGAGGTGCTGAGACCCTCCTCATCTCTTCTTCTCTTTTCCTCAACCATGGCATCTAAACCCTCTGTTTTTGCCATATAAGCAAAAATAGAATACCTGTCAACAGGATAATCCCATCCCATTTCTCCTCGGATGCTGGAGCCCACACAAGTCATAGTGAATGCCTGAACTTTCCCTCTTCTCGCTATCTCCAAGGCAGAGGACCATAAAGCAGAGTCTCCATCTGATTTCTGCTCAAGCTGGACTCCATAAGCTGAAGCATCTCCTCTAACACTCACATAAGCTGATCGCGTAGCCATATCATCAACGAGCTTCTTCATGTCTCCCTTACCAAAGTTCGTGTCAAGAGGAGCACCAGTCTCTGTCGGCCATATCTTCCCATCTTGTCCCCAAAGCACTACGTTCTTCTTATGCGCTTCCTGAAAAGCATCACAATCTCTGCAGTGTTGGTGCTCTGTACTATCGCACCAAATACATCGTCTCCCTTTTCTTTGGCCAGCTGGAAAAGCAGTCACTGGAGCAGGTGCTACAACAGGTACTGACATAAGTTGCTCTTTTAACTTCCCAACTTCAGCTTTGACTGCCTCTATCGTCAAATCTGCCAAGCCTTTAATAACATCATCTACTGATAAGGGCACTGGAGCAGCATGAACTGGTGGATTTACAACAGGAGGAGTAGGCTTAGGCATAGAACTTGCAGCAGGGGTAGAAGTAGAGGTCTCCAAGGATTTTTCAGAAGCAGATCCTGTATTATGATGCAATCGTACCCTCCTGCGCTGCTTCTTAACAAGTGCATTCACAGCATCAATGACATGTCTCCACTCGGTCTTTAAACCTAAATCAGTAGCTTGATCTTCCAAAAGATCATCCAACATTTCCTGTAAATCAACATCAGCAGCTTGTAAAAATAATTCCACTTTCTGCATCTCCAAAGCTTGCTGCTCAGTTCCATCCAACTGATCATAGCGGCTCTTAAACTCTTGCAGAAGGGTGGTAACTGAAAGTCCCTTATTAGGCATAGAAACCCATGCTAAGAAATTCCTATGGTTGATAAGACCTGTATCCTCCAGGAAATATTCATCTTTTAATGCCTTCTTAAACTCTGTCCAACAGCATGTGTTCCTTGAATTTCTGAAATGCGGACTTCAAGCGCGCGAACCACGATTCGCAAGAAGTAGCGGCTCCAAACATCTTGAGAAACCCCAAAAAACTTCATCTTTTCTTTATACAAATACAGGTAAGTTGAAACTTGTTGGCCGTTGAACTGCTTCATCTCCTGTTGGACAACTTTCAAGGCATCCATGGCATCACTATCGCATTTCGCGTGAGCTTGCTGCTGCATATAGGTTGTAAACGACTGAAATAGATGCTTCATGACATTCTCATCTGTCATCTCTTCTTGCAAGTCTCCCATCTTGCTGAAAATTGACGCAGCACTTTCATGTCGGGTTCACCAGAAATATCGTAGAGTTCATGCAAGAGCTGCAGAACACGGGGTTCAAGATACAGCAAGGAAAGAGGCTAACAAGAACATCTCAATTTTTTTAAAAAATGCCAAAGATCACTATATTTCTTGTCAAATTCATAGAGTTACAACAAAGAAACTGAGCAAGCCCATGTTCTTTATATGATGTCATGAACAGTTTTGGTATCTCAACAAGTGAGCCTCACCTTGGTAACCAAAGATTTGTCAAATGGAGAAACCTTGTCAAAACTTTTCTGAAAAAAAATCACAGTATGAAAGCTTTACCCTTCTACTTTATTTCTGCTTCCCTATCTCCACTCTTCTTTAGGTGTTAATAGAGATTAGGGTGATCTGTAAGCAAGCTGGACAGAATGTTTCTCCTTCTACAAGCTCTGGTTCATCCTCATCAACAACTGCAGCCTTTTACAACAATACATTTGAGCAGAATTGGAGATGGATTTCACACGACTTAGCAGAACATAGCACATCCAGTTCTTCAAAAACAATAGATGGTCAAAAGCAGCAGCTAACTCCCTGGGAAAGTTGATTATGTCAAACAAACAAGGTTTCCATAGTCAATCTTTGAGTAAATATTGGCAAGATGACTCTCACAAGAACATCTTCCTCTCATCTTGGATAATTTCGTGTTGTTGAAGGTCTATGGTACAACATCTGGAGAAGGTGGACCCGAGCTGGATGACACACGAAGAGAAGCTAGCATTCTAGATCAACGTTTACAATGCCCTTATGATGCATGTAAGGCACTGAGCCTCCGTGACAAAACCTATTTCTTGCGCCATGTGCTGCATCACAAAGCTTTGAAGTACTTATTTGCAGGCATATCTTGCGTATGGGATTCCCTGGAACCATCTCAAACGTGTTGCTTTGCTGCCTCAATTGCACTTGTTGCATCATCCAAACTCTCTGTCCAGTTCAATCCGGTTGATTCCATCGATTCCTCAGTGAGCCTCAGCATCGAAAAGCCACCTTCGGCTATGTGATGGAGAAGAAATCCAGAACTCTCCTTCCGTTCAGGAAGGCTACCCACTAATGAAGAATAAGGCCCCTCAGAGAGAGCTCCGAGCGATGGTGTCCGTGAAGATTCCCCCCCTCGCTAATTCCATCGATTCCCTCCTTAATTGCCTGGAAGGAGCAAAAAAAGCTCGTTTTTGCCAAGAATAGGCTAGGCCAACACCAGTAGTGATACTCCAGCCAAACAAAAAACTTGCCAAATAGACCACGTTCCAACGCAAGAAATGTTGAGTCCACGGTAAAGCCCGGAAGACGGTCAGACTTCAGTGTCTTCTAAGGATCATTGCATCAGCTATGTCAATAACCTAGGCTGGTACAAATCCCTTGGCTCCACCTCAGCACTGGCTATCAGTTTCACCTTCTGTTCATAAAGCACGTCAATCAGAGTGATAAATCTCCTTACCAACTCATTATGAGAAGCTGTCATCTGAGGAATGTTGGCAACAAAAACTGTATGGAAAGTCATAGCAATAGCAAGATAATCGGAAGCTCCCTTTGGCATCCCACAAAGTTCCTCAAAACTGAAGCAAGCAATGCCACCAACTGCCTTAGGAACTTTTATTGAGCGAGAGCCTTCTCTCAAAACAGTAGGCTCTATAGACCTTTCTCCTAGATCCATCCGGACGGGCACCTTTAAGTCGTTAATCTGGAGATCCTCTGTGGGTGACATTACCATCACAACCCCAAATTTATAGAAACTTTCTAAGAGTCTTATTGTAGACATCCAAGAGTCCATTGAATTGACGTTCCCCTCCTTTCTTTGCAGTCTTGACATCATTAGCAAGGCAAGTTCTAGCATAATCAAGGGAATACATAAGAAGGAGGGAAGAAGCAGTCTTTGAGACAGCCCGCAGAGACTCCTCCCATCAAAAAGTCTACGACAAAGGCATATTGACCCTTCTCCTCCATGGCATATAGTGCTAATGTATCTTCTTCAAAAAATGCTTTGTCTCGCATATTACGTTGGCCTTGTTCACGTGCAACCTTTATCTTCATAGCTTAAATGTCGGCTTCTACAAAGCTTCCTTTGATTCCATGATTTCTTGCACTTTTCTTGAAATTCATCATTGAAATTGATAGCATATTAATATTTCTTTGGCATCAGTTTTTCATATTTTTCTGACACACACACAACATGCACACAAACAGAAACACACACAAACACAAACACACAAGTGGAGTATGTACATTGGATGTGGGTACTGAAAAGGACGGAAAAATAATGCAGCAATCAAACACAATGAAACACATACAAAAAGATAACACAGATGCACAACAAAAATGGAGGTGTTTACAGCTCGAATGCGCAGTAGCACGACACCGTTTTGATATATGGCACACCCAATCGGAGTCTCCTACAAAAATTTATGATAGATTTACTACAGTAGGGCCCTGTAGTAAACAACTTGCTGTCCATTGTCTGCAACTCACATTTACTCAAGATAGTTGGGTCAAAATTCATTTTTATAATTCCCCAATAAGGCCCATGTAACGTACATACCCCAATGACCCATCATACGCAATAATACCTCTTCATTCATTTGTATACCCCTGTAATAATATTGCAGCAGAGTATTACTCAGATCTGCTCCTGCCCAGTTTATCATAAGTGCCCAAATTGTTTTTTAGGGCAAAAACCTTCGGGTGGGGATGGAATGTAAGAGAGAGGGATTTAATAATGGGAAAATACTAGCTACACTCGCTGGTATATAAGGTGTCAGGGACTTGATTTTTGGCCATCAGATTATAATACAAATCTCCTTTCATCTTCATCTCCTTCTCCAAAACTCCATATTCGGGATTTTGGGAATTTCCCATCAATATGGGAAAACCAAATCAAAATGGATTTCATGAATTTTGGGAATTTCATTAATTTGGAACTTGGTGCAATTAAACATATTACTGCTTATGGTTGTTTTCAAGAGATTGAAAAAAACTCAAAAAGGTGGTGTTAATAAACACCTTAGTTTTAATATCCTTGAAATATTCAAGGAAAATCTTCAGTCGATGGATTCATGTAGACTTTCTTTAGCCTTCAATACAACCTTTGGGGGAATTTTGATTTTTTTGGGAGATTTTGTACCTTTCTTCATCCAAGAGAAGACAATGCTATCTATTGTTTCCCATCGTTCAGGATCTTTTTTGTTGCACATCCAATATTTATCCCAACAATTAAAATGCACCTCTGCATCTGTAGCATTTTGACGACTACAAACTGGTGCCCAATATTGTATACGTACCTTGTTGAAGTTTTTGGAATGTTTATTTGTATCGAGCTCAGTTTGTGCAACACCAAGCCATATTGGATATATTGGATTTGAAGGTCTAACAAGCACAAAGTCATCTTTCTTATCATCAAGCATTGGTTCAAATGCATGTTTGGGTCGTTTGCTCAAAGGACCACAATAGTGATCATTCAACTCTTCCAATCCAATGCAGTCATCTGCATTATCTACATCTATATTGGTTACATCACTTTGTGTTCTTGGCCAAAAATCTATGAAAAATAAATCTTCTTGGACATTTGGAGTTTGAAGAGCGTAGATCAAATGTTTTCAATAATCAATCACTGGTGTTATAAACTTTGTGAACTCTGCTTCAGGTCCTTGTACATTTGACCATCTTTCCCAATACTTCAGATAACCTTTAACTCCACTTACTACTTCTTGATGATCCTTAACGTACTCAAACATGGGCAGCAACATTGGAACACCCTTTGGAAGAGTAGGCTTTCTTGCAAGGTCTCTCTTCCATAATTCAATGCCACCTTCTCTTGGTAACCAGTGTGGGGACTTTGGATGCATCTTGTATTGCATGACAGGTGTATCTCCTTGCATATAAAACCGAAATTGAAGTGGTTTTGAGTGACCAACAAGTGTATCTTTCGAATCACACAAGTATCCCTCAATGTATCTCTTAAAGTCAGGCACATGTGTCAATAAGAAAGGTGTAGGACTAGTCATCTGGCATGATTGAAAATGTTGCATAAGATGAGGAAAAGTGAAGGCCATGCTCGTCCTTAGCTTCTCTGAAAATTTGCTGAACATTGCATCGATGTCTTCATGTGTATGACCCACCATGAGAAACCCAAGCTGGATCATCTTGAATGTTCCTCGTGCAACAAGCAATGATAGATATGCAAAGAGATAGCGATTTTTGTTTTCTGACCCACAATTATCAAGTTGTAGAAGTAAGTTCTCTGGCAATCGTTTGAAATGATGATGGTCATCCTGTGGTGTATTATCTTCCATGCATGATTTATTTTGTGCAACACCTTGATGGTGGTCTAGTGCTTTTTTCGAGTTGAGGGCATTTAGTAGCACAGAGGTTGATCTTGGCATTCCATCTACTTGTAGATCACCATTTGCATGCCTATGTAGTCGCTCTAAGTTCCTAAAGCACAATGACAATGAGGCAATCGTGAAGTTAGGATCATGAGGCCATAGATCAAGTGAGAAATGTCCATATCTACCTTCTCCATGTCCATGTGTTATCATGCCTGTTAAAGAAACTGGTAGTTGAGTAGATCTTTCAGAGTCTTTTGATCGAAGCCTTAACCTAGGGATAGCTGTCTTTTGCTGGTCCATTTTATCATGTATGATGCACAAGTTTTTATCTGGATCTAATGCTGAGGCCAAGCGCCAACTGTAGTATATGTTCCGACAACTTTGTTGTTGTAGCATGTGACATTGACGCTTCTTTAGAAGCACATTTCACTCTTGAAGACACTTTGTTGCTACAAGTTGCTCTTTGATCTCTGAGCAAATACTACATTTGGAGAACTCACTTGTCTTTGCTAAGGTTACATGCTTGAACTCTGTGTTCCAAATACGATTGAAGGTAGACAAGGACATTTGCTTACATCCAATACCACTCAATATTGTATTTACTTCTGCCCATATATCTACCTGCTTATAAACATCTGGGATGACCAATTGTGTCTCCCTTGATCCATCTTGCATTGTTCTACTCTTGTGTGGCATTTGCTCTGCATTCTTCTTAACAAAGTCTCTAAGGATGGCTCTTCCCATCTCTGTGTGATCCCAAGCTGCTCTTATTACCCCCTTGTTTCCATGCATTGTCCTCCTCACGCCATGCTCAAATTGTGTTTTGTACCTATAAAAAGATGTCTTTGGGATTCCATGAATTTCATACCATGCCCTTCCACATACCATTTGTCCATTGAAGATAAAGCTGTACTTCCTTGTTCCCAAGTAATCAATCCTGCATGATGATTCAAACTTGTCATAAACATAGTTTGTGCGGTCTTCAAATTGCAATCCCAAAAAGTATTTATGTAATTGTTGCATTGCTTCTCTATCAGCAAACTGACAACACTTTTCTTGGCAACAATTAATCATGGAAACCTGTGAAATGGAGTCCATAGAAGTCCTCAAGTTTGCACCTTTAGGGGCAATAATTTGAGGCTTTCTATTGACCATACAATATGATCTCTTCTGAACAAAAATTGATTTTTTTGCAAAAACATAATATTCATTGGTATCTTCCATGTTTTTGGCACAAGTATTTGTGGAGACAAATTGCATGTATGATTGTTGTTGTAGCAGTGATGTTCCATCATCAAAGGTGACTTGTTTAATAGGCCATCTTTCCAAAGTGACACAGTGGAGGTTGTCATCTATGTATGTTCCTGTGGTTTGATCAAGGGCTTTATCTACCACCACACCAACATCCTCTTCTCCTAGCAATTCAAAGTTTATCACATCATATGGAAAAGCCAATAATATAACCCCTGTCCCAACACACACAGTGTTGCCTTTTGTCCATAGCATCACTCTACGTTCTCTCCAACTTTCACGAATGCTAAGCACATCAATATCCTCAGAAGGTAGGACATGGTCTGATTCGTAATCATCTCCTCTGTCATGAATTGTTATTGAGTTTGAAACAACCACCACATCTTTCTTTCCCCATTTTACAAAACCACCTACAGCTTCATGAACGTTCGTTGCATCAATTGTTGGGAATGGCAAATACGCTGCTACATTTAAACATTTATCAATAGCCACTGAAATATATCCATCTTCAAGTGTTTCTCCATGGCATGTCGCATTTGGATGTATTGCATGCACTCTACCAAGTGCAACAATCTCATGATCAACTAGCAAATTCACAGTTTCTCCAAAATAAAATTCGTTATTCATGATACCTGTACAAGTGAGAAAATGGAGATTTTATCATTTGTATGTTGTCACCTCTCAGAAAGAAGAAAATAGTGATGAAATTGCTAAATACAATGAAGTATCAAATTTCATTGAAACAAAAAAAGTACTTAAACATTAGATAGAATGAGTCCAACTTCCATAATAGAAAGTATTAATGGAAACATCGTACAGAAAGAAGGGGATAGATTTGACCATATGGCAAAAAATAAACTTTCTCATGAACTGTGCCGCCCTAAAGTAAATAAGAAAAGTTTCTTCTATTATTTTTAGTTGCCTTGATTTTACTTTATTTTAGTAGCTACTCTTTGAGTAAGCAAAAACTTCATTGTGTGTTCTCATTGGGAAAAGATATAGCAGATGTTCAAAACTTGTACTATATCTATTCAACACGAGAACAATGATTAAAATTATTTATAATGTGTATAGGAAAAGATTTAGCCACGTGGTCAAAAATCTATTGTATGTATTCCATACCATAGCAAATATAAAAATTATTTGTGATCCCCATAGGGGAAAACATAGTCAAATGATTGAAACCTTTGTTGTATGTATTTCACATGACAAAAAGGATAAAAGATCATTGTGGTCTCCATAGAAAAATATTTAGCCAAATGGTCAAAACTCAAGCCAAATACATATAACAAGGATAAAAGTTCATTGTGATCTTTATGGAAAAGGATTTAGCCAGATGGTCAAAACCTCTATTGCAACTATTTTAGACAAGACTTAGGATTAAAACTCTTTGTGATATCCACAAGAAAAGATTTAGCCATATGGTCAAAACATGTATTTAACCTAGATGATAGCAAGAATAATAATTTTTTGTGATGTCCATAGAACAAGATTTAGCCAAATGTTCAAAGCCTTTATTATATGTCAACAAGAATAAATAATTTCTGTGATCTCCATTGGAAAATATTTGATCAAATGATCAAAACCTTTATTTCATGTATTCCACATGACAACAAGGAAAAAGATATTTTTGAGAAACTTTGACCTTGTGCTTAAATGTTGAAACCACAATGACCTCTAAAGAATAGGAGATTTCATTCACTATGACACAAAATTATAAATATTGAGAAAATTTTAGCATCAATTAGAAGCTATTTGAGAAGGAAAGATAATTTTTATCATGGTTAAATATTTATAAATCTTATACTACCTACTTGTTGATAATAGTAAAATGTATCATATTACATTTTATTTTTAAGTTATACTATTAGTCTAAATCATGTTATATTAGTATATCATACTATGTGCATATTATGGAATATATTATCAAAATATAATTTAAAAATATATATATTAAATTAAATTATTAATAATTAATAAATATAATTTAAATATATTAAATCATATTTTGTAAGATTATGTATATTAAATGTATCTAATATGTAATGTGTAATATCATTGAGGATTTTGAACCCACCTTAGTGATAGTTCGAGAGTAGAATCTCTAGTAGGGTAGGATAGAGAGTATGCAGGAAAAATCTCTAGCTGTGGAAATAGGGGCAATATCACAATGGTGGGTTCTTAAGGAGGGGCGAGGGGGAAAGAGCTGGTCTAGGAGAAATGCCCCTAGTAAGAGTTTGATGGCAATGTCTTCCTCAGCGGAGGTTTGGGAGCAATGCCCCTAGTTGGGGTTTCAAGATAGCACTCGTAGGGATTTGGGGGCAAAGCTCCCAATGGGGGATTTAACCGATAGGGCCCTTGGTGGGGGTATGCGGGCAACACCCCTAGTAGGGGGTTGGGGGTAGTATTTGTGACCTAATCGCACGTATTGCTAAAACTGAAACTCCTATACCCAAAGTACATGCCCACATTCATCGAATGTAGGGACAACGGAACATACTTGAAAAGTGATCTAGGATTTTTTCCTAAGAATCTTACGCTAAAAAGATGCAACTTGGAACCCTAGCACTAACGACGTCAGCCTAATGTAATCAGGAATAGATTGTTTCATGACTCCATTCGATGAGTAGATAGTCTCATAGTTCGATGCGACACTTCTGCAACAAGTGTGGAGTTGTATGATCTTGTGATTGGATCAAGGGAATGGCCAATTCTCGCAATGAGGTTGGCAGGTCCTTACGCAAGTTATCTTGCAAGAGGATGAATAATCATCCTAATATAGTATCTTTCTTGAGTAAAGATAATTGCTTGGAAGCAAAAGATTAGGCAGCCGATAAATTGGAATAATCAATGAACTTAAGGTCGACCAAGTCGGGTTAATAGGGTACACCCTAACCTAGGATATAGGGGAGCTTGCCAAGTCGCAAGTCATCCCGGATCGAGTGGTGCATGCATTTGGAAAGAAGGATTCACTTCTTAGCAATTGGTCAACAATAAAATGACCAATGAAAATGCTTATGCTTGTTATAGATTTAAGAGTAGTTTTTTGCTTTGTTTGATCAAGGAATTAAAGGATAAATGGATATCTAATGCTTCAGGTTGAAGTCCTGAAGGGAGAGGCAGCTTCAGTTACCCGCGACTATCTGCCTCACCCTAACCAAGGGGGCTGTTAACCGCATCGGGAAGGTGGACCGAACCCGCCACGAGAGGTCTCTTCGTTAAGCGCTACTTGGAGCAGGAGGATGCTTGGGTGCCAGAGGGGGCTCTGGCGGTAGATCCCTCACCTTTCAGGCCCTGCACAAGAGGCTAATGTGACTCGGGATTGGATCTCAAGGCCCGCATACTAGTCTACGGGCGGAATCTTAGATTAGTGATCCCTGTGGATTGCTAGATAGCCTTCGGGAAGATTGTGGATAAGCCTACGGGCTGGACTTGTTGTATTTCAAAGATAAATATGATAACCTGTTAAAAAGGAACTTGTTTGTCATTGCTTTTCTATATCAAGTGATATGGTTACGTGAAGGAACCAGTGCCTAACGGGCTAATTAAGGAAGCTGATGTTACATGTCCAACTAAATGTATTAGGTAATCAAATAACTAATAAAACCCGAGAAAAGTGCGAAGGATGGGCCATAGGTCTATCCTACGGATGGGTGGTCCCGGTTGGCCGGGAACTTTTCTCAAAGCACGATGGATAGCCAGAAGATCGTGAAAGAACACGAATAACAAAAGCGTTGACCTAGAGTTATAATTGATCCCGATTTACGTTGTTTTAGGGGAACGGAATGGGACTATGCCTTATGGCAAAGAGGTTGAGCTTCGCATCCTTCTCGTTTCACATTCTCCTTGCAGCGTGAATCCGCGTCCGACCTGGCGTTTCTGCGAAAAGTAGTTCGCTTGGGTTTGACGCTAGTTGTCATTAGGAAATGACCAGTAAGTAAAACCCTAATTCAGGTCGGTCCTAAGTGGGAACGGCCGGAATACTTCCGCTACGTGGTAGACTTGGGAATCCCTAGACCGCAAACCCCGTAACATTCCATGGGAGTACCGGGTGACGTGTTCTAGACATCCTTTCCGATGGAGTGCCAAGATGTGTCCTGAAGATACGAGTGGACACATTACAGTTGGTACCAGAGCCAACCAACAAGGAATCGCTTTTATAAAATCTTAATAAGATAAAGTAAAGCAAATGTTGCTATCCAAATATTTCCTTGCAGAATTACGAAGCATGGAACAAGTTGTTAGTGTTCAGAGTCATGTTTATGACTGCAATGCATTCCCCCGATTATTGACAAAGGGTTGAGATGATGAACATCGTAGAGCGAATCTATAATCCATCACCTTTGTACATGGAACGAAGATGGAGAGGTGCATCAGGAATCTACTATATAGCTGCCCACCGGTTTGCATATTTACAGACCAACCTAAAGAGGATCAAGTGGTTGGAAGACCTAAAAGTCGTGAAGCTGTTCATTTTTGTGGAAGCTCACGTAAATTCAACTTTACATATTCAAGGTCAGAGGGTTGAGCTAAACTCATATGTATATGAGGAAGTAACCTGTGTAATCCCCACCGACAGGATTAAAGTGTTGGGGCGCCATGAGAAAATTGGGTTCCAAAGAAAAGGATACCTTGAACTTCCAATGACTTACCGATCCTGAAGATCCATGACCCGAAACCATACTATTATACAATTCCTGTAGATAAATGTAATACAACGTTAGTCTCCCCAAACTAAATGTAATAGTTGGCTTATCATTGCAATAAATGTTGTATTCTGAAAGGGCTATGCCCATATAAATACGAATAAGACTTCTTTTATCAATGTCTGATTGTGCATGAGAATTGATAAAAAGTTAAGTGGTTAGATTGCTTGGTTGATAGCGAAATTGGAGATGTAATATAAATCAACAACGATTATCATGTAATAACCTTAAGAAACCTTTATCCAGGCACAACCCCAGGTATAGGTTCCTAGTTCACCTCCTACATCAAGTACTTCAATAATCCCGGAGAAGAAGTTTCTTCTCAAGTAGATTAAGCTGCCCGAATTAGACGGGAGAGGCAGGTCCGTTCAAGCAGATGCTGAAATTTAGATTGAATCCATGGAGGATTACTTCGAAGTAGCCGAAACTGCACCCACCAATCAAGCTATGCTCACCAAGCTGAAGCTCACCGGCGAAGCCAGGCTTTGGTGGAAGCAATGGTGCAGGGATCAAGGGATCGCGGAAGGATCCGTTACCTGGGAGAAGCTAAAGAAAGCCATGCAGGGAAGATACTTACCACCTGCATATCGCACGCAGAAAATGAATGAGTTCTATGAGCTAAAACAGCTGGGGCTCACTCTTGACGCATACTATTCTAAATTTGTCTCACTTCTTAAGTATGCGTCACAGATGGACATGACACAGCAGGTGTCCAAATCTTGTGCTGGTTTAAATCCACCAATAAATCCCATCTCGAATCTATGCATCCATCAGATCTTCAGGATGCTCTCATTCGAGCCGCCCTATAATTCAAGAGGTGCAGACTAGACCAAGGGGTAACAAAACTTGGTCTTATAATGACCCGAAGAGAGGAGCATTCAGACCTCAGATGAAGAGAGTTCAAGGTCAAAATCAGGGATAAAGAAAGAAAGCAAGGACTAATAACATCAACAACTTTGTTCCTACTCAAAGCAATGGCCGAAACCTCCGTTGTTTCCACTGCAACGAGCCCGGTCATTTCAAGAGGCAATGTCCCAAGCTTGTTGGAGGACATAACCAAGTATCTTTCCAAGGAACAGGCCGTGGTCAAGGAGCCGCTACCCGAGGCAGAGGAAGAACCGCCTGCGTTGCCAACAGGCAAATGTGCGAAAAAGAAGAAGATCCGACTATGGAAGCAAAATTTGAAAGGGCGACAGTCCATGCCGCTCTACACAAGAAATGCCTGAATCGCCAGTTCTCGGTGATTCAGACACCGTCGGACTATCAAGGTAAAAGTTTCAAGACCTTGATTGATTGTGGCAGTACACATTCCTTTATCTCACCATCTTGTGCAAAAAGATTAGGAGCCACAGTAGAAGCACCTACCTTGCTTGTGGAATTGGCAAATAGTCGTGAGGTTACATGTACCAGGCAAACTGCTAAGGTGGAATTCTTTCTGGGAGGAAAGATGACTTCGGTCAAATTCAGAGTCATGAATCTAGGTATCCAAAAGTGTCTACTTGGAATGGATTGGCTTAAGCCTAATGACACCCACATTCATTGTGGAAAGGCCCAAATTTCCTTTCGAAACTTTGAAGGGGATTTGGTCACAACTCAAGGTGAGGTTGGAGTGCCAAAAATCCAATTGGCCAAAGCATCTCGGATCATAAAAGGTGTCAAAAAAGGATTACCTGTCTACTTAACTAAGCTCAACAAGTTAGATCAGAAGCAAGAGTTTAGTGAAGGATCTTCTTGGCTAAAGGAATTCGCGGATGTATTTCCTGATGAGTTGACAGAACTCCTGCCTCAAAGAGAAGTGGATCATGAGATTAAGCTAGTACCAAGAGCTCCGCCAATTGCAAAGAGACCTTATAGAATGTCCATACCAGAAGCAATTGAGCTGAAGGAACAACTCAAGAAACTCCTAGATCAGGGCTACATCTGTCCTAGCAGTTCACCATAGGGAGCTCCAGTACTATTCCAGAAAAAGAAAGATGGAACACTTCGATTATGTATTGATTACAGAGGATTGAATCAATCAACGGTCAAGAACAAGTACCCTATTCCTAGAATAGATGAGCTTCTTGATTGTCTTCAGGATGCAAAGATCTTCTCCAAGATTGATCTCAGGTCAGGTTACTATCAGATAAGGATCAAGGAAGAAGATATCCCCAAGACGGCCTTCAATACAATATATGGACACTTTGAGTTCCTAGTTATGTCCTTGAGGCTTAGGAATGCACCAGCCACCTTCAACAAGTTAATGCAGGATATCTTTAGGACATATCTTGATGACTTCGTGCTCGTCTTGTTGGACGACACTTTAGTCTATTCTAAACAGGAAGAAGATCATGAACCCCAACTTCGGATTGTCCTTGAGACAATGAGGTCACATAAGTTGTATGCTAAAATGAAAAAGTGTGCATTCTTCAAACATCAGATTGAATATTTGGGATTCATCGTATCGGCCAATACCAAAAACTGTCAAAGAAATACGCAGCTTTCTTGGATTGACAGGATGGTATAGGGTCTTCATAAAAAACTATGCTTTGATTGCAGCACCTCTGACGGACTTACTAAAGAAGAAAACATCCATTGTATGGTCAACTCCCAAACAAAATAGCTTCAAAAGATTGAAGAAAAGTTTGGTATCAGCACCTATCCTCAAGCTTCTAGACCTCAATAAGGAGTTCGAGGTAGTAACTGATACTAGCACACTTGCCTTGGGATGTGTGCTCATCCACGAAGGTCATCATGTAGCTTACTCTTCAAGGAAGTTGAAGAGTCATGAGAAGAATTATGCTACGCATGATCTGGAATTGTTAGCTATCATCCATGCTCTAAAGCTTTGGAGACACTACTTGTTGGGTAACAAGTTTACCCTAGTAACTTATCATAAGAGTCTCAAGTGGATCTTTACGCAAAATGAGCTCAACATGAGGCAACGTCGGTGGATTGAAGTACTGGAAGAGTACAACTTTGAAATCAAGTACGGACCAGGGAAAGAGAATGTAGTTGCCAATGCACTCAGTCGCAAGGCATTCCTTAATTCCCTAATCTTGCAGAATCCATCAACAGCTAGATCTCTAGCTACAAAAGTATCTATGCCAAACAATCCAATACTTGAGTTAGCTAGAGAGGATGCATGCTATGATCCAACCTACCAAATTATGCTAAGGGAGATCTCTATCAAGGATTAGAGCCAAAAGCTGCAAGCTTAGTATCATGAATTCTCTATCAATAGTGGACTTTTCTACTATAGAACGAGGCTGTGTATACCGGCAAGTCAGTCACTTAAGCAGAAGATATTGTGGGAAGCTCGTGATTCCCTTTCTCAGGACATCTTGGCTATGCCAAGACTCTCAATAAAGTTAGGAAGAGCTACCATTGGGAGAGGCTTAAAGGTGACGTTCTCGAATATGTCACCGAGTGTTTGTCTTGTCAACATATCAAAGCCGAACATGTCAAGATGCGAGGGAAGCTACAACCACTTGATATTCCCCAAATGAAATGGAAATTCATTAGTATGGATTTTGTTGTTGGCCTACCCCAAGTTCAGGGAGGATACAACTCCATCATGGTTGTGGTTGACACGCTTACCAAGGTTGCACACCTTATTCTAGTGAAGACAAACTATAAAGCCTCAGACATTTCAAGATTGTTTATCAAGGAGATATTCAAGATACATGGGCTACCCAGAAGAATCATTAGTGATCATGATTCTCTCTTCACATCACACTTCTGGAGAGCCATCTTTGAAGCCATTGGAACTCAACTTTGTTTTAGCACAGCTTACCATCCCCAAACAGATGGCCAAACAAAGCGAGTCAATCAAGTCATCGAGGATATGCTCAGGGCATACTGTTGTCATGAGCCAAAAAGGTGGATTCAATACTTACCTTTGGTTGAATTTTCCTACAACGCTTCCTACCAACAAAGCATTCAGATGACCCCTTTCCAAGCATTGTATGGTCATGACTGTTGAAATGTTGGAAGAGATCGATGACCAAATAAAGTCAATAAGACAAGACATCCAAGATACCAAGGATAGACAGAAGGCCTATACGGATTTGAAGGGTCAAGATAGAGTCTTCGAAGAAGGAGACATTGTCTTCATTCGCGTATGCCCAAAGAAGAGCTCCCTATCCTTAGGAGAACGCAAGAAGCTAAGTCCAAGGTATTGTGGACCATACAAGATCCTCAAATGCCTTGGACCTAATGCTTATAAATTTTAACTCCTTGAGAACCTTAAGGTTCATAATTTATTCTATATCAGCCTATTGAAAAAGTATGTATCTAATCCTAACCATGTACTTGATGACCAACAAGTTGTAATGCTTAGTCAAGGAGTCCTTAAACTAAGGCCTGACAGGATCTTAGTTGTTAGGGAGAGACAACTGAGATCCAGAACCTTGAGAGAATGCCTCATCCAGTGGAAAGACTATCCCGAAGAGGATGCCACTTCGATAGATGAAGGCACTCTCAACCATCAATATCCCCAGTTTATCTCGAGATGAGGACATCTCGATTCCTCCAAGGGGGAGAGAATGTAATATCCTGAAGGTGCAGGCACACATAAACTACCTCAATAGAATGGATTGGATAAATGATGATTTTTTTTATAAATATATTCCCCTTATCCCCCCAGTCAAGTGACGAGCTAGAGGGGAAGGGAAAATAGAAGGTACGTAAAAGCTCCTTAGTGGAGCTCGCTAGCAATAAGTTGCCATGGCGCGGCTACGCAGGTCTTGACTTCATGTCAAACATAATGATAATGAATAGCAATATGCTTTGATTTACTATGTTGTATATAGTCTTTGGTAAGACTAATAGCACTTTGGTTGTCACATCGAAGAGGTGTACTAGATGATGAATGATGTCCCAAATCTGCAAGTAGTTGTTGAAGCCAAACTAGCTCATGAGCTGCTAATGATGCAGCAACATATTCGGCCTCAGTTGTAGAAACCACAACACATCGTTGTTTCTTGCTGGACCAAGAAACCAAACATCCATTTACAAAGAAACAATTCCCACTTGTAGATCGCATGGATAAATGTGAACTTGCCCAATCAGCATCTGTATATCCAATATGGTCAAGAGAAGTTGAAGAAGGTTAAGAAGAATCCTCTCGACGATGATAAATAAGACCAAACTCCTTAGTACCCTTGAGGTACTTAAGAATACGTTTTACAGCACTCCAATGAATATTGGAAGGGGAAGAAAGATATTGTCCCAAAAAGTTAGCTGCAAATAAAATATTTGGTCTTGTGTTTAAACCAATAAATTGAAGACAACCAACAATATTAGCAAAATGTTGATGAATGGCTGATTCTTCATTGCGTTTTGTAGATGTACCCTTGGTAGAGCTCGAAAGAATGGGAGTGTTGGCAGAGTGCACATTTGTCAACCCAAACTTCTCAACAATATCATTAATAAACTTTGTTTGGTGAAGAAGAAGAATGCCTTGTTGTCGGTGTCGTTGAACTTGAATACCTAAACAAAAATGTATCTCACCAAGATCCACCATTTCAAATGGAGTCGATAAAAGCTTCTTCATAGCATCCAAGAAAGCAATATTATTTGACACAAGAATAGTATCATCAACATATAGAGTAAGAATAATAAAACATTTGTCCTCCCTTTTGATGTAAAGATTTGGGTTAGTAAAACATGCAACAAAACCTTTAGATGTGAGGAACTGATCAATCTTAATATACCAAGCACGAGAAGCTTGCTTCAATCCATATAATGCACGATGAAGCTGGCATACAAGATGCTCCTTTCCTGCAATCATAAAACCTTCAGGTTGCTCTATATAGATTTCTTCTTCAAGATCTCCATTGAGAAAAGCCGTTTTAACATCAATTTGGTGAATTTCTAGATCAAATAGTGTTGCAAAAGCCAAAAGCATACAAATAGTTGTGGAGCGCACAATGGGAGAAAATGTTTCTTGATAATCTACTCCTACAATCTACGAGAGACTTTTGCAACAAGTCATGCTTTGAACTTATCAAACGAGCCATCAGCTTTGGTCTTAGTTTTATAAACCCATTTACATTTGATAGGAACACGATTTGGGGGGAGTTCAATAAGAATCCATGTACCTTTGGAGATTAAAGAATTGTACTCAGCTTGCATAGCTTCTTGCCATTGATCCTTTTGAGACGAATTGATAGCTTTCATATATGATAGTGGATCCTCTTGGACAGACATAGCATCATCAAAGACATCATATTCAATAGAATAGAATCCATGCTCTATCTCAATAGGAAGATCGACATATATCTCCAAATTTTCATCAATCTTCTTTAGAGGTGAAGGAGGTTTATGATCATCAGAATTAGTAGACTCACAAAGCAAGTAAGGAAATGCACTAAGCAAAGACTATGTATCATCTGAAACATCTGATGACCATGTGCCACCCATAGTCTTCTCATCAAATATAGCATCACGACTAATGATAACCTTTTGAGTAGAAGGATCATAAAATTTGTAACCTTTGGAATGATCTGAATAACCAAGAAAAATAACCTTCAAACCTGGAGGATCCAACTTATGTCGAGTGTCCTTGGGCACATGAATATAAGCAATGCAGCCGAATGTGCGAAAGTGAGAGACTGAAGGTGTCTTCCCTGTCCAGATTGTTATAGGAATTTCACTAGCAAGTGCAGTTATTGGAAGATGATTTTGAATAAAAACAACTGTTAGAAGTGCTTCAGTCCAAAACTTTCAAGACAAACCAGAGTGTATAAGCATGCAACGTATAGCATTAAGAATAGTGCGATTTTTGCGCTCAACAACACCATTTTACTGAGGAGAATAAGGAACTGTAAACTCATAATGAATACCTTGATACTTAGAGAAGTCATCAAATAGATTGGATACATATTCACCGCCATTGTCACTGCAAAGAGTCTTTATAGAGAATCCAGTTTGAAGCTCCACACTTATCTTGTATTTTTTAAATATAGATAAAGCTTCAGACTTATGTCGAAGAAGATAGACATGTACGTACCGTGAGAAATCATCAATGAAGGTTATAAAATATCGATATTGAGACTTTTAGGCACGAAAAGGACTGCAAATGTCGGTATGAACCAAATCCAAGAGAGCACAGGAATGTGATGAAGTAGAAGTGTGGAAAGGCAAACGATGGTGTTTTCCAAGTGCACAGTACTCACATATTCCCATACGTGGATGATATTTAAGATCCATACCTTGCACAAGACCATGAAGATGAAGATCAAGAATTTTGGCAAAATCGGAGTGTGCAAATCATTGATGCCATAATTTGCAATGAGCATCTCCAGGGGCAGTAACAAAATTTGCAACCGTATCATTCAATGATAGCTCAAATAGATTACCATGTCGAGGAGCCACTGCTATAGTATGTCTGTCTTTCTCTATACGACATTGATTATGATCAAAGCCAACAAACAAACCAATATCAACTAGACGAGCAACAAAAAGAAGATTTCTTTGCAAATCTGGAACATGAAGAACTCCTCTTAATATTCTAGTGGATGAAAGAGTCCCCAGATATAAATCACCCACTCCTTTGACTTGACAAGTCGTATCATCCGCAAGGTAAACAAACTTCTTGACAGGAAGAGAATTATAATTGTGAAGCCACTGCAATTGGTATGTCATGTTTCCAATGGCACCTGAATCAAGGATGAATAGAGAACCATCATGAACATGAAGTACCTTTTTTGGAGAGATATCATGATGGACGAAATTGAGCTCCTGATGAGTATGATCACCATCAGTTGTAGTTTGTTGAACAATATAAGCTTGAGAACGTTCTTCATCATATCTGCATTTATAACAACGACGAGATGGATGATCTGTATGTGCACAATAATCACAAGGAGGAAAACTTTTGGACAAGCGAGGTTGCTTTGTAGTAACTCCATGCTCCTCATCATATTGACGTGCCCAGCAATCAGAAGCCACATGGCCTTTCTTATCACAATAAGAACAATGTTTGTAAGGATAAGCAAGACGAGAAGATTTACCACCGTGATTAGGGCATCCACCCTACTGACAACGTGAAGGGGGATGCTTGCGAGCAAAAAAAGCAACATCAAAATCCCTTTGTTCGCAAGTGACCAAAACAGCATCAGATTTTTTCAAATGATACTCATGACGTTGAGAATATTCAATAAGAGATATACGTGCTTTGTTAAAGTGCATATCATGATCCTTGTTAGACAAAATAGTGATGATATTGATGATATTGTCATATAAAGGATCTTTGATGGTATGAAGAAGTTGAGTAACAATGTGATTTTTAGCAATAGAAGCGCCGGCAGCACCAAGCTAATTGATTATGTCTTTAAAAGCCTCGATATGAGAGTGCATAGAAGTACCAACCTTATATTGAAGATTCTTCAAACGAGTTTGGAGATATAAAATTTCGGTGGCCGATTTCTTCTCAAACATTGAGATAAGATACTCCCAACCAGCATGAGAGGTTTCCAGATGAAATTAGACATCCAACATAAGTGAGTCGGGAAGTGCAGATAATATATAACGACAAGCCGCTTTGTCACGATGAATCCAATCAGTATGATCAATTTTCCATTGTTCAAATAACGGGTCATCAAAAATCAGAGAATAGTCATTCATCACATCAATAGGTTGAACTGGGAAAGACAGGTCACCCAAAACAATATCAAATAATTCGTCACCTTCAAGAATTAGCATCATCTTTGCTTTCCACCCAGGAAAGCCTTGTCCTTGGAATAAGGGAACCAAACATTGGCCAGATGGATATCCATTAACAATTACGCAATTGGCCATGCCTGTGTCTCAAGAGAAAACAAATAAGATGAGATCGCAAAATCTGCAAACCATGAACAAGACGAGCGTAGTTGAGACACGTGACAATCATAATAGTGAGATGCATGTAATAACGACGAAAAGTATTGAGTGACTAAAAAGAAAGCCCGAAATAGAGAGACGTAACGTGCAAGATGAGATGACGCATATAAGAAGAGTGTTATTTCGGTCGAACAAAGAATGTGAACGAGAATAAAACATCGCTAAAAATAGCAAGATGTTTGCTTGTCGTAATCAACATCATTAAGGAAGATGAGCGATTAACGAACTGTATTTGGGGATTAACGAACTGTAATTAGAATTACAGTCTTAAATAAAGAATCGCAGATTCGAGCAGAATTGTTGTCTTGAATCCTAAACTGTCATAACTTTTGATCCAGAACTCCGATTGACAAGCGGTTTTGACATGATTCGAGAGCACGACTAGATCAGCTATGCACCCAGACTTGATTTTGGTTTTAAAGACAAAATTAAATAATACTTCTAATTTGAACGAGTTCATGTATCAAATCATCCCTTGTACAAAGAATTCAATCAATTATAAACAATGAAACAACTTATCTTCTTTGTTGTTGCTATGCATCCATAGCTCTGATACCATGTTAAGAGAGAGAGAGAGTACGAGAGAGATACATAAGACATGCTCCCAAAGAATGATTCATATTGATGTAGAGTTAGTATATATAGGTGAGACCCAAGTCAAGTGAGAGATGATATATATAGTTGTTAGATATGATCAATGCCCCACCCTCATTAGGTGCTACCAATAATCCATGGTGCTCAATTTTGTAAGGCCCCCATTATGAGGAGAAGCCAGATGTGAGCCCAGACATTGGTTGAGTCCTGACTTGTATATCAGATGAGGTCTATGTGACCGGATGGCAAAAAGGTGACTGTTGTGGGTCTAATCTTTGGGTTAGATGAAGTGGTTAAGCTGGTAGCAACTCGAGGCGCACTGCATCGAGTTGCGGGGTAAGGGAGTTAAAAGGGAATATTCCCTAGCCGACTAGTGGAGGCTTATATGGTAGGTCGGTCAGGCCAACCTCACGGCCTTCACAGGCTATAAAAGCTAAACCCCTTCACAACCATCGATCACTCATCTTTCACCCAGTCAGAGTTGTTGTTCCAGCTAGCCTTAAGCTCTTCACCTATCTTCTTTCTAGATCGCCATCTAAGCTTCACACAGTGGTAGCGCACGGGTGGACAGAGCCATCTTTGTATCAATTGTTTGGAGTTAAAGAATGTACTGATTCTCCTCTTATCTGTTGTTTACTCTCTATCTCTTTCTCAGATTCTATTCACTGCGCCGTGTAATATTTTACAATAGTTGTAACATAACCATCATTTGTGAATATAAGGAGGTGTACTCTCATGCTAGAGGCATATGCAATTTGGTCCCATTCTATGAGCACACTATAATATGAAGGGGTTATTTATGGATTGAATAGAAAAGGGTTATGCTTTATTCAAGAAAAATTCACATATAAGGATATTTATATGTAGGCCTTGAACGCACGTGATGTAGAGGATATACATATAGTAACTTCCCCGAGCATGAGGTAAGGGTGTAACTAAAATAAGGAGTTGAAAGAAGACCATCAAGATGACTTGAGAATTACACTTATCCTTCACGCGATTCAAGAATTGCTCAAGAATTGAGATTTTTGGGTAGGCCTTTGGGTTGCCTGAACCATTGGCATCTTTAGCAGCTGGTTTGATTTAGAATCTTATTGGAACTTCACCACAAAGAGAGAGAGAGAGAGAGAGAGAGAGAGAGAGAGAGAGAGAGAGAGAGAGAGAGTATGTGTGTGTGTGTGATCTCCTTGAAAATTGAGAGGTTGGGGACTTTGTGCTATTACCTTTGAGTCATGAGGCATGGCAAATGGGTCATGTTTTGGTTTCCTATCCTTGAATGCTTGAGATCTTTTTACTAAGGTAGTTACCTTTGTGTTTTCATTGTTTTTTTGGTGTGCAAAAAATATCATCAACTGAGAGAGGAAAAGAAAGGGTAGCCTCTTGTCTATAACATTGAGCTTTGAGCTAAGAGATTAAGAGGTAGAGGGAAGGGACATCTCATGTGTTACTTGCATCTAGCCTTAAGACTTGTAATTGAGAGGGTTGTAAAGCAAAACATTTGAATTTAGAGTTGAGAAGATTGATGAGTATGAAGTTAAGGTGAGATTTGAAAGGAGGAATAAAAAGATGTGGATAATAAATCATGATGGCCATGAATCTGTTGGGTACTTACAAGTCAAGATTTCATGTTAAAAATTAGTGTTATATTGGTTCACTTAATGCTAGACTTCTTGGAGGCATCATCTGTAAGGATTTTTCTTAGTGCTTCCTCTTGGAGACTTGCGTGAAAAGGACATGTTCATTGAACCTTGTGGTTTCACTAATCCTATGTGATCGTCTCCCTTGGATGTGATGACACATGTGATGCTTCTAGGGTCGAGTGATTTGGGACAAATTGCTTGAAGTGATCACTTTGAAAAGTTATGTGTAAGAGACTTGGAGTCACTTTTACTTAAGACCTTTATAACCGTGCAAAAGGACTTTGAGAGACATGAGATGTGTTAGTTGAACTCAACCACTAAGTGAGGGACAAAGAGGCTAAGTCAGTTTGTTGACCATAGACTCTTGTCTTGATCTTAGATTTGTGAATTCCCTTGAATCTTTGTAGTTTGTTGCAAGATACTCTTGAGTGTTATATCTAAGTCCTAGTCAACTAAGCAAAGCACTAAGTTGCAACACCCTTACCAATGCTCCTTAATATCTTGATTGTGCACGTCAAAGAGGGTCTCCTTGGTACACGTCCTCACATTGCGTTATTAGTATGCATCACAGGATTATGTTATTGGCACGCATCGTTCTGACATTGTGTCGTGTGCAAGTTTTAGGTTTTTAAAAATCCCCATAAATGCCCACCAAAGAAGATAGCAATAGCTCCACGTGATCATGGATTGTGATCTTAGATTGTATGTCGGAGGAGGCCACTCCAAGAACACAAGCAAGGTTCGGGAAAAAAAATTTCAGGAAGAGGAAGTAAATCCTTTTCATCGTCGTCTGAGAAGGAAGTATCCCCCATTGAGACGTATCTTATACATAAATTGAGAAGGAAGCACCATGCCGTTCGCCAATTCAGCTGGAAGAGAAAAAAGGTGCTAAGATTGTATGTCGGAGGAGGCCACTCCAAGAACACAAGCAAGGTTCGGGAAAAAAAATTTCAGGAAGAGGAAGTAAATCCTTTTCATCGTCGTCTCAGAGGAAGTATCCCCCATTGAGACGTATCTTATACATAAATTGAGAAGGAAGCACCATGCCTTTTGCCAATTCACCTGGAAGAGAAAAAAGGTGCGACGAATGGATGTCGACGGTTATTGGAAACGAAAACGAGCTAGCCCTAGATGTGCACGGACTGGAATGGGGCCTGCAGCAGGGAGATGGTGGAACCGGAGACCTGGAAAGCCTGGGCGAGGACGGAGGCCGGGATGGAGGAGTTGAAGAGCGTGGAAGGGAGGGAGACCGTCCCAGGGTTGGAGGAGGAGAAAGAGGCGAGGGCGCGAGCGGAGGAGGTGGAGCTGGGGTTGTACTGGAAGTGCACCAGGCCCTTGGGGAACACGAACAGGTCCCCCTTCTGCAGCTGCTTCTGCATGTACAGCTTGTTGGAGGTGTCGACAAAGCCCACCTGGAGGCACCCTTCCAGCACGAAGAGCAGCTCGGTGGCGCGCGGGTGCGTATGGGGCGGGTTCTGGGAGGCTGCCGGGAAGTCCAGCAGGGCCGCCGACACGCCCAGCCCGGACAGCGCCGGGAACTCGCTCACGAACGCCTTCGAGGGTTTCACGAACGGGGAGGCGCTGCTGCTGCTGTAGTTGCTGGTGGTGCCGTTGAACAGAGAAGCCCACCAGATATTGTAGTTGTCCCGGAAGCCCGTGAACGTGAAGAAGCTCCCGTCCACGTCCGACGCGTTCGTCCCCGCTGGCACCACGAAGTCCTGCGTGGCCTCCGGATCGCTCGCCTGCACCCGCGCCACGTGCCCCACCCACAGCAGCGTCACGCCCATCACGATTGCGATCACTGCAGCGGAAGTCCCTCTGATCCCGGCGGCCCCGGCCTCCATGATGACCACCTAATATCTATTAATTATATGCGTACCTGGAGGACACAAGCTGCTTAGCAGCTAATTATGTTGTCGGATGGGTATGGTATAATTTTTGCACTGAGTCGAACATCCTAACGTACCTTACTCCCTGCAGCTTAAGCTTATACGTCGTCCTGCCGTGCCTCCAAACACTGCTCCTAATATAGCTTCGGGTGCTACTAAGGTTTGTATATTAGACGAGGCTGATGAGCAATGAATTAGCACTTGAATACCCAGCTACTCCATATAATTTCCAGGGCGTGGTGGCATTTTATACAAGCAGCCAGCTCGTCGTGGGATCAGACGTACATCCTGAGCCTCCGCTCCGATCCAATCGCCGGCAGCCTTCGATCGTCCGCTCTGATCCAATCGCCCTTCCACAAACGCCAAAATTCTAGCCGCCGGCAGCCTCGTCTGCTCAACCTAGCGCCTGCTGCAGGCAACCATGCGCCGGTGAACTTTGTACCACTGTGACACGGCCTATCCCTCTTTCTCGTGCATCGTGCAAAAATAAAATAAAACACATCTTCCTCATTACGCTAATAAATTACAACTTCTATGATACAACGTTACAATCAATATTGTCGTTATCCAATGCAGACTACTTAGCAAAGTGTATAGTATTAATCGGTGTTCACGAAAAACATTTTTGGTAGAAGATATAAAAACCTTTAACTCAAATTTTGCAGAGATTTTTGAATCAAATTACATGTATTTGCCATTTTTGTAACTGAAATTGTTTAAAAGTTTTAGGTTTAAACCTTTTTCCAATTTTGAAAGTTTATTTTTACATTTTGCAATTCACTTTATTTCAAATCTCAATTTTTCGTGAACACATGTATTAATAGAAAAAGTGAAGGTCGGTTTATACATGGACGCATCGGACCATATAATCATGTTGTTGTTTTAATACACATATGTTATGATCATATACGAAAAACAAGGCATAGCTTCCTACATCACCAAGAAAAGTTCAAGAAAGAGAAACCCTACTGATCGACTTTTCCAAAGACTTGATGACTCGTCTTCGAGGCTAGGTATGCCATACTCTCATGATTCGTCATTGAGTCGTGCTAAAGTCTAGACTTGGACTATGATTACACTCCTAAGTCCTTTTCATGTCGACAACATATAGCACTCCCAAGTGATCCTTATGTTGGCAATTTTCCCCATGGCTTTTGACACAACTTTATGTTGAACTACTGAATAATTGGTAGCATTAGTATTCATCTAGAGCATAAGTTGAGCTTGTTTCCTTGAAAAATGTAAAGGGTCAGTTTTCACCCAAATGTTCCTAATTACAAGCCAATTCTAAATGAGGGGGAATACCTTAGCCTTCCCCTCAAAAGAAGTTCATTCCATGCAAGTTTGGGGCAAGCAAGGTAAGAAGCAAGAATATATGTATCTCTTTCATCATATTTGAAGGCTTCAAGTTTAGCCAAGCCTAAAAAATGAAGGGCAATCTTAGTCATCAGATGTTATAGGCCTTTTTTTTCTTCTATGAGCTCAATTTAGGGTTGGACATGAGATTAGTTAAGCCTTCAAATTAGGAGCCATCTAGATCATTAATCCTAATTGCCTTTCTTGTCTTTTATGTGCTCAATAGTGGGGATTGGTCAACTTAAGTCTTTCAATGAGATCTTATCGCTAGATTCCAATGTGCTACATTTTTATCCTAGAGATCACTCTAGTTATTAATGCCCTGAGGGGTTTACTATATGTAAATCCTTACTATCACGTGTTCAAGGCTTGTTCTAAAAATCCTTCACATGTGGACCTTTTGCATGAGTAAAACGTACATTTTTTCTATTCAACCTATGTATGCCCTTATTAAATGATATGGTTCTATGTGCAAAAATGGTCCAAAAGAGGGGTCAAAAAAATCCCTTATGTTGTCAAACCCATGTGATACCACTTACATATTTGAGATTGAACCCCCTAGACTTAATCCCATGCTTATTGAATTGTGTGCATACATGATTTAAGATAGGATGGGATGATATAGAGGGAGGAGAACTTGCACTTACTAGAAGTGTCTCAAACTATGCCAATTTTATATACACTACAGCAAAATCAAATCAAAGATGGACACAATTGATGTTGTCATGACGCTACGCACCCACCATTGCAAATTTGAGGGCGGAGTTTTTCGCCAAGAATTTGAAAACATTAGTCAGCACCATTAGGAGTATATTTTCGGTTGTGTGTGTTTGCATTTGCACGATGCACGAGCACTTGTAGTTAAGCTAGGCACAATTTCTTCAATGCATCCATAATTTTTTGTGTGGGAGCATCGTTTGATTGCTTGCATCTCATGGATCCAAACATCTATACAGTGGATTCTTGTGTACATAGAGATCCATTTTATGAGGCCGATCATGTAGAAGAGGAAAACAAATTGTGAAGAGTCAAGATGGCTACAATGTTCCCAAATCTGGCATGTCTGTGGAGATTACAACGTCAATTATGGTAAGATTGAAAGCCCTGCTTGTATTTTGCTTGAAGAGCTTGCACGTATCTGAAAAAGGGCTACTATCTTGGGAGTAAAACTAGAAGTTGGCCAACATGTTTATGGAGCTTGCAATGTCAAAATTTCTAAAAGAGTGGTAATTAATCAGCAACATAAGCATGATAGAGGAGGCGACTGATTTACTGTCACTATATGGGACTGAAATATGCTAATCCAAGGTTTAGAGAAGATGCAAAGAAGTTACAGGATCAGAGAATATGTTTGAAGAAGTGCAATAATTCTGGTATGGTGATGTTAGAGGAAGCAAGTTGATCAGTAGGTTTTCATCATGCTCGTGTAATGAATGACGGAAGAAACACCTAAGGTGGTGAAAAAGCCTCATACGAAAGCTTTAAATGATGAGAAAAACACCATGCTTTAATCGATGGATTTTTGAAGTTTTTTCAAGGAGGAGGTTCATTATAAAAGCGATGATGAAGGGAGGAAGACGTGGGGTGGAATAATGAAGACCTAAAGCAAAGGAGATGGCAGAAGTCGATAACTGCAACAAGGTGACGAAGAGAGGATGAGACAAAGGAGAGCCGAGAGTTGTGACGGAGGACGAGGTGACATAAAGGAGGGAGTCAACAACATTGAACGGAAGGACGAAGCCGAAGGGCGATGAGATAACAATTGGATGTCTATAGTACTATTGTGGATGAGGAGTGCTTGATCAGCGACTTTTTCTGCCGTTGCTACTTCATCTTGATTGGAGGGCGTCGTGGTGGTACGAGTGAGGCCATTGGCACACCGCCTTCTCTGATAGCGCCTTCCACACGTCCACACTCACCGCACCAGTCGAGCAAGTCTTGATCTCAATTAACCTTATAATTGGCGGCTTTTCTCATTGTCGGCCTACACTCGATTACTTTGGGTGGAGAACATCACAAAATGACCAAGGCAACCACACTACCCCTTTGTTTATGATCTTCTCTAACATAGAGCATCTCATCAAAGGAGCCGTGAAGAACTAGGAGGTCATGAATCCCACCAACATTATGTACATATCGACCTGCTTGGCTTGGGACACCCCTACGTAAGCATGGCATGATGGAAAAAGGCCCCCGTGATAGGAAACTGGTTGAGAAAGAAAATTTATGAATTCATTCAGCATGGGGAAGAAAGTCTCGTCATCACGCTAGAGCTAGAGTTTGCAGAGTTCAACTGATAATGCAGAAACAAATTAAAGACGTTTACCATAAAGAGGATGACTTCTACCTTGACCTTTGGTGAAGAGTTCTTCATATCAAAGAAGTCAGCATGAAGATGTTGAAGCTAAAGCCCAATTGCAAGGAAGTTAAGACAGTAAGAAAGGATTTCTAAAATCCCTACTTCATATAGGATCATATGTTTGATGAAACTCTTTGATGCATAAAACGAAGCCTCCTAGATTTGCTTCCCTTGTTATTAAACCTTGACCTCTTTGTACTCAATATGTTCATGCTTTGACATACTTTAACTCTTTGGAATCTCATAACATAAGGAAGATCAACTCCTTCTTTTAGCTTCATATCTATGATGACATACAGATGAACTCTCTGCCTTTCTTGCTCCCAATCAACAACAAATGAGCAACTTCTTTATGTTCTTCAAAATGAACAACAAGGATATATCCATGAAATTATCTTGAGTTCCCTCCATCTCGCTTAGTGTCCCTGTGACGAGTGACTATCATGAATCCTCCCCTCCGTGGAATCGCGTGCGACACTTGGTGAACCCGACGTGAAAGCGTCGCTTTCGATTGTCAAGATGAGAGACTCTTCGAATATTCCAGCTACTTCATCATCGAGTGCTTCTTGCTTTTTGACCGATGAGATGAATAATTTATTGCAAACTCTTTCTTCTGCCATTATGTTGCAAAATCAGGAGATGGAGTGAACTATGCAGTAGTAGCAGCTATTATATCAACAACAATTTGATCAACAACAAATGCTGCATCAAGAACAAGAGCATATGCATGGTGCAACCAACGCGATTGAGGCCGTGGTAAGTGAGAACAAATTATTTGATGGCCAAAATGTCTCATCTTATCTTAAAACTTTTGAAAGCTAGATGCCCTTCATCGGAGTTCTTACCAGCTGGAGCAACTATTTCCTATGGCTTGTCATGCCAACTTTGCAGGTTAGAGTGACTGATTTATTTGTGCAAGTTTGAAATTGAAATGTCTTCAAGAAGGCGCTCAAAGATGAATATTTTTTAGAGGGTTATGGTATTGTTACGTGGAAGATATTCAGAGAATGGATCTATGACCCCAACAAAGAACTTGTTGCTTTCGAGTTATTACGCAAGTTTGAAGAACGTTACAACCAATTGAATGCAGTTGAGCAAAGAGCCCTAAACTCGGAGAAAATAGAGTTATTCTTGTAGGCGGTTGATCTTGCAGTTCACGATGAGTTGGGAGAGCTTCTTGAAAACCATATGCAACCTATGGGATTGAAGACAGATTGGCAAGATGCTATTGATGCAGTTTCCACATTGACAAAGAGACGGAGATGGAAGGCTCACTTGCAGAATGGTATGCAAGCACCTCTAGCGATGTCTTCTCCTACCTTGACTTCTCATGTTTCTCCTTCCACTTCTTCTCCTACTTCTCATCCTGAGTCTATGCCTACTTCCATGTCTGTGCCTATGCCTATTCCTGTTGCGGTTGTCAGACCATCTACCAAACCGACTGTCGAAGACATGGTGGAAGAAATTTCAAAGAACTTGAAAGATCTTCAAATTAAGATGACCAGAAGAGAACAAAAACAACTTAACCTAGCTCCAATTTCTTCCCCAACCTCTTCTACTCCTATGAATTCTTCTGAAAATGATGGTGTTTGCCGTTGCATATAGTGTGATAGTCTAGACAATGAGCGGAAGGATTGTCAAGACTTTGAAGAGGCGAGAAGGCTGAAGTTGATGGTCTGGACGGATAGGTTGATACGTTTCGGAGATACAGAGCAACAGCTTGAAACAAATTTTAGCAAAGGAGGTATGAAGAAATTAGTGGAGGAATCTCTCTTATGTTCTTCTTATGTGAAGTAAGAGGCAACAAGATAAGTTGCTACCTACGGTCTTCAATTGGAGCACTTGTTGAAAGATAAGTCTCCTTTATGGTCTTATGCACTACATGCAGAAAAGAAAGATAAAGCTTTATCATACGAACTTTCATTCATAGGAGATGTAATTAGAAAAGGAACTAGATGGAATGATCGCATAGATGTCTTCTCTATCTATGCTTACATTGCAAAATCTCAAGGATTTGAAGCACTTGTTGAAGAAAAGCACAAAACAGATAATGATCAACCTGATGGATCGAAGAGGGCAACCAGGAGGAGTGAACTAGTTTTTGAGCCTTCTTCTTCAAGACCGGAGTAGAGTATGGACGATGTACAGAAGCCAAAAGTACAAGAAGATCAGAAGACCCCAAAGACAAAGGATCCAAAGCCGAAAAAGTAACCTGGAATCAAGCTACTATCCGACATCGAGATGACCACTAACTTGAAGAAGGTACATGAGGATCGAATTCTTAATTGTAAAATTGAATTTACACTTGGAGAAGTCTTGGGAATTGCCAAAAGTTAATTTCATGATGTTATTATTGACATCTTAAAAAGAAAACAAAAAATTATTGAAGAGCCAATGCAGGATATGATCCATCGAGAGGCTTTAGTTGTTGCTAAGGCTTTTCTCTATGGGTTGTAGATTAAAGAGATTGATTTTGATAAGGAGACTATTGAGGAGTCTACACATAGAGCTCTATGTATGCATTCCAAGAAGTTTCTTCATCCTTTGCTTCAGCCGGTGTATAGTATGATGAGAGCATATATGAACCTAGATTGGTGCCTCGTAGCCATTTTTTTCGAACTCAGTGAGCTTGAGGGACTACATAGACTATAGTCAAGCTTGGCAAGACAGAGACTCCTTGTGTTGCTCTTTTATATCATGGCTTAGAAATTAATGTCATAGTGCAAGGATTATATGGTAGTGATAGATGGCCAGGTCATGTGGATCATGGTTGGCACATATGTGTAGCCAACAACACTATAGGAGATTTGTATGTTGCATGTCCAAACCTGAAGATTTCTATTGGATATGTGGGTGAGTCTTATCATTTCTTTGTACAAAACTCTTTTTCTTATCCTATTATTTTGGGATAGCCATTTATTGTTGAGTCTCGGATGGAGACTAAGGTTTTGGATGATGGGTCTGCCTATGCATGGATCCGAAGCAAGGATGGTAAGAGAGCTATCTAGCTCATGATATTATGCATTAATCATAAGCGGAATAAAGATTCTTTGAGGGATTCCCCTCTTCAATTAGGAGAGTCGGATTTTTTCTAAGTAGCACTATCTTGCAAGATGATGGTGGTACGAGTCAGGGAAAGCTCTCGCCTTCTGGTAGCGGCAGCTTTTCCTCATGTGTTTATGGTGTATCCATTGAAAGTACTTTGTGTTTTCAATATACTTCAAACATTCCTAGAGCTGCTAGGTAGTATGTAAAAAGAAAAGAAAAAGAATTGATGATTGCAGGTGTTTTGCAGGAAGAAGACCGGATAGATGGTCTTTATGATGGCCTTTCATACTCAGATACCATGGAAGAACTTTCTGTATTGCTAAATGCTAACAATCAAGAATTGTCATATGTCTTATAGGTCCATTCTCTAGCGATGTATTGTGAAATTATTGATTTCATGCTTCAAAAGAATTTGGGTCCTCAGGATACTTAGTAAAAAGTATTCTTTGCTGACATATTTCAGCAAAAAGATTTGGGTGTTGCCATTTAAACACAGCAAAATTTGTGTTTACCAGGGTATTTTCATTGACGGTTGAAATTTGCAAGTTGTAGCGATGAAGCCAAAGTTCAGACAAAATATAAGATAGTTGACAAGAAGGTTAGACCAATTGTTGGACCGCTACCTTTGAATAGTGATTAGATGATCCTTAGGAGAGCTGCTATGCAACCTCCTTTATGAGATCCTGGAGATATGGGATATAGATTTTTAGCTAAGACATTGAAAGAGATGAAGATTAGGACCGAAGATTTTCTACTTCTTCCTGAAGAGGTAACATATTTTGAAGAGATGTTATGCAGACATGAAAAAGTTTTAGCTTTCTTTCCACATGAGATTGGATGCATTGATCCTAGGGTTGTGACGCCTATGGTTATTTTTACCATTCTGCATATCCCTTGAAATCTACGGCCTATTCCTATGCCGCGGGCTCACTTGCCCAAATTTGTAGAGCTTTTGAATGAGTGGATCAGGATGGGAATTTTAGAGCCATCATTAGCTCCATATATCCAAGAGATGGTTTATGGTTCCTAAGAAGAATGGGATACTCAGATTCATATAGGACCTATAGCCAGTAGACAAGGTCACTATTTGGAATGTTGGTGCAGGACCTATTGTGGATGAGTTTATTGAGGCTTTTGGTGGACGTGCAATCTATTCACTCAGTTATCTTTATTCCGGATATGATCAGCTTGCCCTTGAGAGTAGAGACTTAACTACGATGAAGACACCTCTAGGCCTTGTCCTATTGTGTATACTTCTACAGGGAGCTACTGATTCGGTTGCCCATATGATGAATGGGATGAACAAGGCTCTATGAGATTTTATTCTTGAGCTTACTATGCCTTTCATTGATGGCTTACCTATCAAGGGTTGTTTGGAAGAAGGTAAAGATGATTCTTTAGATGACCATGGATGCAGATTCTTTGTGGCTTCACATATTAGAGATGTTGAGAAGATTCTTTGCAGACTGGAGGAAGTGAATTTGACCTTATCAGGGTTAAAGTTTATTTTTGGAGCCAGAGAAGTTTTGATTGTTGTCATAGTGTGGATATTATGGCAGGAAGCCTTCTCCTGCGAAGGTTGATGCCATAGAGAAGATTGTGAAGACTTGCTTTTCTACTTTGGAGGTTCGCACGTTTCATGGGGCTTGTGTGTTTTATCTTATTTGGATTTCTCATTTTTCTCATATTGCAGATAATCTCTAGTACACCATATTGGGGAATATGGGAATTTTCCATACGTTTGGGACACGTTGTCAAATCTTTGGATTTTTCATAACTTGAACAATATAACTCGAAATCGAGCGCTCTATAGCTCAATAGATTCCATTTTTCAAGCGCTTTCCAATGATAGCTCACATCATATGGTTTTGAGAAATTTATGGGCATGTTATCCGGAAGCCACCTTTTTAGTATTCAAAAAATGGGAATTGGGAGATTCCCAAACTCATAATATTGTGTTCTACTAGCTCTTGAGGAAAGGGAAACATTTTCTTGGGAGATAAAACATACTAAAGCCATGAAGAAATTGAAGAAATTATTGAGAGCTACTCCGACTCTTCGAAAGGCAGATTATGAGTATGGGAGACCTATTGTTCTTACTGTTGATACTAGTCCTATTGGCATTGGATGGGCTATTGGCTAAGAAAATGCAGATGGGAATATGTGTGCTATTCGGTTTGGGGAGAAAGTCCTAAATGAATGGAAAGAAAGGTATTTACAAGTTAAAAGAGAGCTCTTGGGAGTTGTCACGGCTCTCAAGAATGATAGAGAGTACTTCATTGGAGCTGTTGTGGTGGTCAAGACTAATTGTTTTCCTCTTCTAGGCATGATCACAAGTTGTTCTACTCCAGATATTGCTATGCTTAAGTGGATTGGATACATAAAATCCACGAATCCTGAGTTTTGGCACATAGTAGGTAAAGACAACCAAGTAGTCAATATGCTTTCACGAGCAAGGTACAATTATATTGATTTTTCTTGCATTGATGATGCTGATGATGGGGCTAATCTTTTAGTAATCCATGCTGATCATGTTTGTGCTTTGGAAAGCTTTGATGAGTCTTTGTATACAAGAGAGTATGTATAGTTTGGGTGTTATTTAAGTACTATGTCTAGAAAAGATGGATAGACTGATGCAAACTTCTAGAAGATTAGAAGAAAAGCTTATGGTTTCTTCTTACAAAGTGGGCTACTTTGGAAGCATCCACAAAAGTGAGGAGGACATTCATTGAGAGTTGTTTGTGATAGAGCCTCACAAGTTCGGATCATGAAAGAATTCCATGAAAGTCTTTGGGCTGGGCATCGAGCTGTTTGGGCAACCTATGAGAAAATCAAAGAGCGCTATTGGTGGAGAGCCATGTATAGAGATGTCTCATAGTTTGTTGAGACATGCACTGATTGTTAGTTGTTCTCTTCAGTGAGGCATAGAGATGAGCTTCATCCTACCTACCCACTATGTATTCATTACAAGTGGGTTCTTGATTTGATTACTATGCATGTTGCTTCATGACAGATGCGCTACATTGTTTTGGCACCAAAAGGTCTCACAAATCAAGTGGAACGAAGAGCATTACAAACAAAATCTACTTCAGTAGTTTGTAAGTTTCTATTGGAAGATGTTATTTGCAGGTATGGATGCATTGGAAAAGTTACTATAGATGGCGCTGACTTGGAGGCTGATGAGGCTAGGGAGTTTTTCTCTCACCTTGGCATTAAAACTTCTTTGAATTTGGTATATAATCCTGAAGGAAATGGAAAGAGTAAAAGAGGCCATCTGCCAATTGTGAAAGCCTTAGCCAAAGCATGTGGTGGACGGATTCAAGAAAAAGAGTTTTGTACAAAGAAATGATAAGACTCACCCACATATCCAATAGAAATATTTAGGTTTGGACATGCAACATACAAATCTCCTATAGTGTTGTTGGCTACACGTATACGCCAACCATGATCCACATGATCTGGCCATCTATCACTATCATATAATCCTTGCACTATGACATTAATTTCAGAGCCATGATCCAAAAGAGCAACACAAGGAGTCTCTGTCTTGCCAAGCTTGACTACAGTCTATGTAGTCCCTCGAGCCTAGTGAGTTCGAGAAAAATGGATACGAGGCACCAATCTAGGTTCATCTTTGCTCTCATCATACTATATGCGGGCTGAAGCAAAGGATGAAGAGACTTCTTGGAATGCATACATAGAGCTCTATGTGTAGACTCCTCAATAGTCTCCTCATCAAAATCAATCTCTTCAATCTACAACCCATAGAGAAAAGCCTTAGCAACAACTAAAGCCTCTCGATGGATCATATCCTGCATTGGCTCTTCAATAATTTTCCGTTTTCTTTTTATGATGTCGATAATAACATCATGAAATTATCTTTTGGAAATTCCTAAGACTTCTCCAAGTGTAAATTCAATTTTGCAATTAAGAATTCGATCCTCAAGTACCTTTTTCAAGTCAGTGGTCATCTCGATATTGGATAGCAGCTTGAGTCCAGGTTACTTTTTCGGCTTTGGATCCTTTGTATTTGGGGCCTTCTGATCTTCTTGTACTTTTGGCTTCTGTACATGGGCCATACTCTACTCCAGTCCTGAAGAAGAAGGCTCAAGAACTAGTTCACTTCTCCTAGTTGCCCTCTTCGATCCTTCAGGTTGATCATTATCTCTTTTGTGCTTTTCTTCAACAAGTGCTTCAAATCCTTGAGATTTTGCAATGTAAGCATAGATAGAGAAGACATCTACGCGATCATTCCATCTAGTTCCTTTTCTAATTGCATCTCCTATGAATGAAAGTTTGTATGAAGAAGCTTTATCTTTCTTTTCTGCATGTAATGCATAAGACCATAAAGGAGACTTATCTTTCGACAAGTGCTCCAATTGAATACCATAGGTAGCAACTTCTCTTGTTGCCTCTTGCTTCACATAAGAAGAACGTGAAAGAGATTCCTCCAATAATTTCTTCATACCTCTGCTAAAATTTGTTTTAAGCGGTTGCTCTATATCTCCGAAACATATCTACCTATTCTTCTAGACCACCAACTTCAGTCTTTTCGCCTCTTCAAAGTCTTGACAATCCTTCTGCTCATAGTCTAGACTATCACACTATATGCAACGGTAAACACCATCATTTTCAAAAGAATTCATAGGAGTAGATTAGGTTGGGGCAGAAATTGGAGCTAGGTTAAGTGGTTGTTGTTACCTTCTGGTCATCTTAATTCACTACAACAGAAATGAGGCATAGACGCGCAAAGTCGGGCGCGTCTATTGCAGCGTCTATAAGCGCGTGTAAACGTGCGTGTAAATAGACACGATTTTTGCGTCTATATATATGCGCAAATAGATGCGCTTATACACGCAAAGATAGACGCACACGTCAAAATCCAAATCATACTTAAATAATTTCTTTTCAAACTATGTCTTTCCTTTCCTACGTGTTTTGCGGTTCTGAAGCTTGAGTTTAGCCGACATGCACTCTCTTCATGCCTCACCTAGTCTTTTCATGCCTCACCTCCTCATGACTCACCTCTTCTTTCATTTCAAGCACACAAGAAGGGAAAAAGGAAAGCCAAGGAGAGGAAGAAAGAGAGAACAAGAGAGAGGAGAACAAGAAGAAGCAGCAAGCAAGGAAGCAAGCATCAAGGGAGGGTAACTTACGAAGAAGAGGAAGAAGGAGAAGGAAGAAGCACTACCACCTACCACACCAAACACCCAAGGTGAGTCTCTCTCTCTCTCTCTCTCTCTCTCTCTCTCTCTCTCTCTCTCTTTCTATCTTCCTCTCTCTGATCTGTCTGTGTATTTAGGATTTGTGATTTCATTATGTATTGCATTTTGTAAATCAATAATGGCGGTCATCTGCTAAAATCATCCGACCAAGCGTGTCTGATAGCGCGTCTACATCTCAGTGTAGACGCAGATATAGACGCAGAAAACGTTTCCTTGGGGGCGCGTCTTTGAGCGCGTGTGTAGGCGCGTGTGCTCTGCAGTGTACACGCGAGGATACACGCGCTGACAAACGCTCACAGAGACGCAGGTATAGACACGCACAGAGACGCAAGTATAGACGCTGTATGTAATATGTTTTATCTACACAGGGTAATATTATTTTTTTTGTGTAGATGTGGAATCCTGGATCCTCCAGCACCCCATTCAACAAGGAGCAATTCATGGGGGAGATGACCAATTATCTTGGTCGCCCTCCCACTGTAGATGAGGTTTTCAGTGTGATGTCTGGGACACCTATCACATCTTTGCCTACAGAGGGATCAGCTGAGGTACATGGATCGGCAGAAGCACGTACATCTACAAAGGCACGTGTATCGAGTGAGGTAGAGGATAGTGCACGTCGAGGGAGGAGGGAGAGTGGTGCGGGAGGACGAGGAGATCAAGGGCTTTGTGGGGGTTTCCTAGGTGGTGGCTCTCGATCACCCTCACCGGAAAATGAGAGAGGTGAGCCTCCACAAATGTACTACTCTATCACTGATGTTGGTGGTATCTTGCATGACTTCGAGGGGAGGGAAGTGATAGCCTACTTGAGGAGTGTCGTGTATGCCACATACAAAGATTGCATGATTCCCTTCAAGCACCAAAAAAATGGTTTGTGGCAAGAGGTGCTGCAGGTAGTACATAAAAGGTACCCTAATCCCGAGAATTCACGATTCTCAGATGATTGGGGACGGTCAAAGGTGAGAGACGCGCTTCATAACAAGAGGTCTCACCTTATGACGCGCGCCAAGGAGTCATTGCGGAGACAAGAGCAGGGGCGTCTTGGATATGGCTAACCACCCAATTGCCACTGCAAGGAGTGGAAAGAGGCCAAGAAGAGAGCAACGGAGAAAATGACAAGACGCCAACATGCAGAGGTGCGACGTATCCATATGGCAACCATGGGATCGTCGCATTATGGATCGGGTGGCAGGGAGTCATGGGAGGCTGAGTTTGTAAGTATTATTTGATTTCTTTTTTCAAATTAAATTTTGTAATTTGTTTCACTTCATTATGTAGTGTGTTTTAATACGTTGTATGTTCAAATTGTTTTGTAGTTCCATATCGTTGGTAGGATGCATACTCCTAGAGAGGTAGGCTACCATCGAGGTCATAACCGGGCGTCCACTTGGCAGCATTTCTACGAGGAGGGACTCATCACGGAGGAGCAATATAATCGTGCCATGAGGATTCCACCACCAAAAGAGATATGTTTTATTTTTTACATGAAAAGTATAGATCAATATGATTTATTGTTTGTAATGGTATTTATATACTTTAATCCTTTGTGTAGGCGAACCCTGATGCAGTTGAGGATAGCGAAGGGGGGACTAGCAGTAGCGGTGGCGACAACGGCAGTGGCACAGGCAGCGGTGGTGGTAGCGATGATGATGCCTCTTCTGAGGAGATATAGAGGAGCCCCATGCATGCATGCCTCCCCTTGGCTTGTAATTTTCATTTTTGATATGTATTACTTTCAGCTAGTGCTTGCGATCATGACGTCACAAGTACTAGAACTCATAATGTAAAAACATTTCATATATATATATGAAATTTTGTGTGCTACATACATTGTTTTGTTTTCAGTATCCAATCTTCGAAATAATCTTTCTCTGTTTTCCCTAAGTATACAATTTGATGTTGATGGGGGGGAAAAAAACCAGAGAGCATGTGGCTTGCATGCTCTCTGGTTTTATTTTCATACCTCTGTTTTGTGCGTCTATCAACGCGTCTAAATTGCAGGATAAATGCGCGTCTATTCTTGTCAAAAACTTTCAGAGTAAACGCAGTGTTAGATGCGTAGATATACGCGTGTATAGACGCGCAATATGAATATATCCACTTTTTTAAAAATATAATTGTATATTTACATAGCGCGTTTATACCTGCGTCTCTAGGCGCGTCTAAATGTGTGTCTACTTCTGCCTATAAGCGTGCTTTGAGACGCGTTAATAAACGCGCCCGACTTTTTTTTTCACAATTCAAATATTGCATCTACAAGCGCGTCTATGGGGCCTTTTTGTTGTAGTGATTTGAAGATCTTTCAAGTTCTTTGAAATTTCTTCCACCATATCTTCGACAGTCTTGGTCTGACAACCACAGCAAGAATAGGCATAGGCATAGACATAGAAGTAGGCATACACTCTGGATGAGAAGTAGGAGAAGAAGTGGAAGGAGCAACAGGAGAAGTCGAGGTAGGAGAAGACATTGCCAGAGGTGCTTGCATACCGTTCTGCAAGCAAGCCTTCCATCTCTGCCTCTTTGTCAATGTGGAAACCGCATCAATAGCAACTTGCCAATCTGTCTTCAATCCAATAGGCTGCATACGCTCTTCCAACTCATCCTAAACTGCAAGATCAGTCGCCTGCAAGAATAACTCTATTTTCTCCGAGTTTAGGGCTCTTTGCTCAACTGCATCCAATTGGTTGTAACGTTCTTCAAACTTGCACAATAACTCGAAAGCAATAAGTCCTTTGTTGGGCTGATAGATCCATTCAATGAATATCTTCCGCGTAACAATACCATAACCCTCTAAAAAATATTCATTTTTGAGCGCCTTCTTGAAGACATTTTAGTTTCAATCTTGCACAAATAAATCAGTCACTCTAACCTGCAAAGCAGGCATGACAAGCCATAGGAAATAGTTGCTCCAACTGGTAAGAACTCCGAAGAAGCGCATCTAGCTTTCAAAAGTTTTAAGATAAGATGAGACATTTCAGCCATCAAATAATTTGTGCTCACTTACCACGGCCTCAATCGCATTGGTTGCACCATGCATATGCTCTTGTTCTTGATGTAGCATTCGTTGTTGATCAAATTGTTGCTGATGTAATAGCTGCTACTGCTGCATAGATAACTCCATCTCCTGATTTTGCATCATAATGGCAGAAGAAAGAGTTTGCAAGAAATTATTCATCTCATCGGTCAAAAAGCAAGAAGCACTCGATGATGAAGTAGCTGGAATATTCGAAGAGTCTCATCTTGACAAGACAATTAGAAGCGATGCTTTCACATTGGGTTCACTAGGTGTGTCACACACGATTCGCGCGAAGGGGGGGATTCGTGATAGTCACTCGTCACAGGGACACTAAGCGAGATGGAGGGAACTCAAGATAATTTCATGGATGCATCCTTGTAGTTCATTTTGAAGAACATAAGGAAGTTGCTCATTTGTTGTTGATTGGGAGCAAAAACGGTAGAGAGCTCCCCTGTATGTCATCATAGATATGAAGCTAAAAGAAGGAGTTAAGCTTCCTTATGTTATGATATTCCAAAGAGTTAAAGTATGTCAAAGCATGAACATATTGAGTACAAAGAGGTCAAGGTTTAATAACAAGGGAAGCAAAGCTGGGAGGCTTTGTTTTATGCATCAAAGAGTTTCCTCAAACATATGATCCTATATGAAGTAGGGATTTTAAAAATCCTTTCTTACTGTCTTAACTTGCAATTGGGCTTTAGCTTCGACATCTTCATGTTGACTTCTTTGATATGAAGAACTCTTCACCAAAGATCAATGTAGAAGTCATCCTCTTTATGGTAAACATCTTTAATTTGTTTCTGCATTATCGGTTAAACTCTGCAAACTCTAGCTCCAGCATGATGACGAGATTTTCTTCCCCATGAATGATTTCATAACTTTTCTTTCTCAACTAGTTTCCCATCACATGGTCTTTTTCCATCATGCCATGCTTACGTAGGGTGTCCCATGCCAAGCACGTCAATATGTACATGATGTTGGTGGGATTCATGACCTCCTAGTTCTTCATGGCTCCTCCGATGAGATGCTCTATGTTAGAGAAGATCATAAACAAAGGGGTAGTGTGATTGCCTTGGTCATTTTGTGATGTTCTCCACTCGAAGTAATCGAGTGTAGGCTCACAGTGAGAAAAGCTGCCAATTCTCAAGTTAATTGAGATCGAGACTTGCTCGACTGGTGGGGTGAGTGTGGACGTGTGGAAGGCGCTATCAGAGAAGGTGGTGCACCAATGGCCTCACTTGTACCACCACGACGTCCTCCAATCAAGATGAAGTAGCAGCGGCAGAAAAAGTCGTAGATCAAGCGCTCCTCATCCACAACAATACTATAGACATCCAATTGTTATCTCATCGCCCTTCGGCTTCGTCCTTCCATTCAATGTTGTTGACTCCCTCCTTTGTGTCACCTCGTCCTCCCTCACAACTCTCGGCCCTCCTTTGTCTCATCCTCTCTTCGTCACCTTGTTGCAGTTATCGACTTCCGCCATCTCCTTTGTTGCAGGTCTTCATTATTCCACCCCACGTCTTCCTCCCTCTATCATCACTTTTATAATGAACCTTGTCCTTGAAAAAACTTCAAAAAAGCCATTGATTAAAGCATCCTGTTTTTCTCATCATTTAAAGCTTTTGTATGAGGCTTTTTCACCACCTTAGGTGTCTCTTCTGTCATTCATTACACGAGCATGATGACAACCTGCTGATCAACTTGCTTCCTCTAACATCACCATACCAGAATTATTGCACTTCTCCAATTATATTCTCTGATCCTATAACTTCTTTGCATCTTTCCTAAACCTTGGATTAGCATATTTCAGTCCCATACAGTGACACTAAATCAGCCGCCTCCTCTATCATGCTTATGTTCCTGATTAATTACCACTCTTTTAGAAATTTTGACATTGCAAGCTCCATAAACATGTTGGCCGATTCTAGTTTTACTCCCAAGATAGTAGCCCTTCTTCAGATACGTGCAAGCTCTTCAAGCAAAATACAAGCGAGGCTTTCAATCTTACCATAATTGATGTTGTAATCTCTGCAGACATGCCAGATTTGGGCACATTGTAGCCATCTTGACTCTTCACAATTTGTTTTCCTCTTCTACATGATCGGCCTCATAAAATAGATCTCTATGTACACAAGAATCCATTGTATAAATGTTTGGATCCATGCGATGCAAGCAATCAAACGATGCTCCCACAAAAAAAATTATGGATGCATTGAAGAAATTGTGCCTAGCTTAACTACAAGTGATCGTGCATCATGCAAATGAAAACACACACAACAGAAAATAGACTCCTAATGATGCTGACTAATGTTTTCAAATTCTTGGCGAAAAACTCCACCCTCAAATTTGCAATGGTGGGTGCATAGCGTCATGACAACATCAATTGTGTCCATCTTTGCTTTGATTTTGTTGTAGTGTATATAAAATTGGCATAGTTTGAGACACTTCTAGTAAGTGCAAGTTCTCCTCCCTCTATATCATCCCATCCCATCTTAAATCATGTATGCACACAGTTCAATAAGCATGGGATTAAGTCTAGGGGGTTCAATCTCAAATATGTAAGTGGTATCACATGGGTTTGACAACACAATGGATTTTTTTGACTCCTCTTTTGGACCATTTTTACACATAGAACCACATCATTTAATAAGGGCATACATAGGTTGAATAGAAAAAAGGTATGCTTTACTCATGCAAAAGGTCCACAGGTGAGGGATTTTTAGAATAAGCATTGAAGACACGTGATAGTAAGGATTTACATATAGTAAACCCCTCAGGGCATTAATAACTAGAGTGATCTCTAGGATAAAAATGCAGCACATTGGAATTTAGCGATAACATCTCATTGAAAGACTTACGTTGACCAATCCCCACTATTGAGCACATAAAATACAAGAAAGGCAATGAGGACTAATGATCTAGATGGCTCCTAATTTGAAGGCTTAACTAATCTCATGTCCAACCCTAAATTGAGCTCATAGAAGAAAAAAAAGGCCTATAACATCTGATGACTAAGATTGCCCTTCATTTTTTAGGCTTGGCCAAACTTGAAGCCTTCAAATATGATGGAAGAGATACATATATTCTTGCTTCTTACCTTGCTTGCCCCAAACTTGCATGGAATGAACTTCTTTTGAATTGGCTCATTTAGAATTGGCTTGTAATTAGGAACATTTGGGTGAAAACTGACCCTTTACATTTTTCAATGAAACAAGCTCAACTTATGCTCTAGATGAATACTAATGCTACCAATTATTGTGTCAAAAGCCATGGGGAAAGTTGCCAACAAAAGGATCACTTGGGAGTGCCATATGTTGTGGACATGAAAAGGACTTGGGAGTGTAATCATAGTCCAAGTCTAGACTTTAGCACGACTCAATGACGAATCATGAGAGTATGGCATACCTAGCCTTGAAGATGAGTCATCAAGTCTTTGGAAAAGTCGATCAGTAGGGTTTCTCTTTCTTGAACTTTTCTTGGTGATGTACGAAGCCATGCCTTGTTTTTCGTATGATCATAACATATGTGTATTAAAACAACAACAGGATTATATGGTCTGATTCGTCCATGTATAAACCGACCTTCACTTTTTCTATTAATACCAGTGTTCACGAAAAATTGAGGTTTGAAATAAAGTGAATTGCAAAATGTAAAAATAAACTTTCAAAATTGAAAAAAAGTTTAAACCTAAAACTTTTAAACAATTTCAGATACAAAAATGGCAAATACATGTAATTTGATTCAAAAATCTCTGCAAAATTTCAGTTAGAGGTTTTTGTATCTGCTACCAAAAATGTTTTTCGTGAACACCGATTAATACTATACACTTTGTTAACTAGTCTGCATTGGATAACGACAATATTGATTGTAACGTTGTATCATAGAAGTTGTAATTTATTAGCGTAATGAGGAAGATGTGTTTTATTTTATTTTTGCACGATGCACGAGAAAGAGGGACAGTCCGTGTCACTGTGGTACAAAGTTCACCGAAGCAGGGCTGCCTGCAGCAGGCGCTAGGTTGAGCAGACGAGGCTGCCGGCGGCTAGAATTTTGGCGTTTGTGGAAGGGCGATTGGATCAGAGCGGACGATCGAAGGCTGCCGGCGATTGGATCGGAGCGGACGATCAGGATGTACGTCTGATCCCACGACGAGCTGGCTGCTTGTATAAAATACCACCACGCCCTGGAAATTATATGGAGTAGCTGGGTATTGAAGTGCTAATTCATTGGTCATCAGCCTCGTCTAACATACAAACCTTAGTAGCACCCGAAGCTATATTAGGAGCAGTGTTTGGAGGCACGGCAGGACGACGTATAAGCTTAAGCTGCAGGGAGTAAGGTACGTTAGGATCTTCGACTCAGTGCAAAAATTATACCATACCCATCCGACAACATAATTAGCTGCTAAGCAGCTTGTGTCCTCCAGGTACGCATATAATTAATAGATATTAGGTGGTCATCATGGAGGCCGGGGCCGCCGGGATCAGAGGGACTTCCGCTGCGGTGATCGCAATCGTGATGGGCGTGACGCTGCTGTGGGTGGGGCACGTGGCGCGGGTGCAGGCGAGCGATCCGGAGGCCACGCAGGACTTCGTGGTGCCAGCGGGGACGAACGCGTCGGACGTGGACGGGAGCTTCTTCACGTTCACGGGCTTCCGGGACAACTACAATATCTGGTGGGCTTCTCTGTTCAACGGCACCTCCAGCAACTACAGCAGCAGCAGCGCCTCCCCGTTCGTGAAACCCTCGAAGGCGTTCGTGAGCGAGTTCCCGGCGCTGTCCGGGCTGGGCGTGTCGGCGGCCCTGCTGGACTTCCCGGCAGCCTCCCAGAACCCGCCCCATACGCACCCGCGCGCCACCGAGCTGCTCTTCGTGCTGGAAGGGTGCCTCCAGGTGGGTTTTGTCGACACCTCCAACAAGCTGTACATGCAGAAGCAGCTGCAGAAGGGGGACCTGTTCGTGTTCCCCAAGGGCCTGGTGCACTTCCAGTACAACCCCAGCTCCACCTCCTCTGCTCGCGCCCTCGCCTCTTTCTCCTCCTCAAACCCTGGGACGGTGTCCCTCCCTTCCACGCTCTTCAACTCCTCCATCCCGGCCTCCGTCCTCGCCCAGGCTTTCCAGGTCTCCGGTTCCACCATCTCCCTGCTGCAGGCCCCATTCCAGTCCGTGCACATCTAGGGCTAGCTCGTTTTCGTTTCCAATAACCGTCGATATCCATTCGTCGCACCTTTTTTCTCTTCCAGCTGAATTGGCAAAAGGCATGGTGCTTCCTTCTCAATTTATGTATAAGATACGTCTCAATGGGGGATACTTCCTTCTCAGACGACGATGAAAAGGATTTACTTCCTCTTCCTGAAATTTTTTTTCCCGAACCTTGCTTGTGTTCTTGGAGTGGCCTCCTCCGACATACAATCTTAGATCACAATCCATGATCACGTGGAGCTATTGCTATCTTCTTTGGTGGGCAATTATGGGGATTTATAAAAACCTAAAACTTGCACACGACACAATGTCAGAACGATGCGTGCCAATAACATAATCCTGTGATGCATACTAATAACGCAATGTGAGGACGTGTACCAAGGAGACCCTCTTTGACGTGCACAATCAAGATATTAAGGAGCATTGGTAAGGGTGTTGCAACTTAGTGCTTTGCTTAGTTGACTAGGACTTAGATATAACACTCAAGAGTATCTTGCAACAAACTGCAAAGATTCAAGGGAATTCACAAAGCTAGGATCAAGACAAGAGTCTATGGTCAACAAACTCACTTAGCCTCTTTGTCCCTCACTTAGTGGTCGAGTTCAACTAACACATCTCATGTCTCTCAAAGTTCTTTTGCACGGTTATAAAGGTCTTAAGTAAAAGTGATGCCAAGTCTCTTACACATAACTTTTCAAAGTGATCACTTCAAGCACTTTGTCCCAAATCACTCGACCCTAGAAGCATCACATGTGTCATCACATCCAAGCGAGACCATCACATAGGATTAGTGAAACCACAAGGTTCAATGAGCATGTCCTTTTCACACAAGTCTCCAAGAGGAAGCACTAAGAAAAATCCTTACAGATGATGCCTCCAAGAAGTCTAGCATTAAGTGAACCAATATAACACTAATTTTTAACATGAAATCTTGACTTGTAAGTACCAAGAAGATTCATGGCCATCATGATTTATTATCCATAGCTTTTTATTCCTTATTTCAAATCCACCTTAACTTCATACTCATCAATCTTCTCAACTCTAAACTCAAATGTTTCCCTTTACAACCCTTTCAATCACAAGTCTTAAGGCTAGATGCAAGTAACACACGAGATGTCCCTTCCCTCTACCTCTTAATCTCTTAGCTCAAAGCTCAATGTTATAGACAAGAGGCTACCCTTTCTTTTCCTCTCTCAGTTGATGATAGTTTTTGCACACCAAAAAAACAATGAAAACACAAAGGTAACTACCTTAGTAAAAAATCTCAAGCATTCAAGGATAGGAAACCAAAACACGACCCATTTGCGATGCCTCATGACTCAAAGGTAATAGCACAAAGTCCCCAACCTCTCAATTTTCAAAGAGATCACACATACACACACACACACACACACACATACATACTCTCTCTCTCTCTCTCTCTCTCTCTTTCTCTCTTTGTGGTGAAGTTTCAATAAGATTCTAAATCAAACCAACTGCTAAAGATGCCAATGGTTCAGGCAACCCAAAGGCCTACCCAAAAATCCTAATTCTTGAGCAATTCTTGAATCACATGAAGGATAAGTGTAATTCTCAAGTCATCTTCATGGTCTTCTTTCAACTCCTTATTGTATTCACACCCTTACCTCATGCTCGGGGAAGTTACTATATGTATATCCTCTACATCACCTGCATTCAAGGCCTACTTATAAATATCCTTATATGTGAATTTTTCTTGAATAAAGCATAACCCTTTTCTATTCAATCCGTAAATAACCCCTTTATATTATAGTGTGCTCATAGAATGGGACCAAATTGCGTATGCCTCTAGCATGAGAGTATATCTCCTTATATTCACGGATGATGGTTATATGCCAAGAACCCTTGAGTGTCCTCCCACACTAGGTGGACACGGACACCTACTGGTCACACACACCACACCTCCTCCCTTAGGGAAAAAAAAAGATGAACATCGTTTTTAGACTTGACTGGACAACTTGGAGCTATCTCTTCCAATGCTTCATCTGAGGGGAAGGACTTACATCTAAGGGACTTGACTCGATCGGACTTGACTCGACTAAGGGCTGACATCATGCCGAATATCATCAAGGCATGGAACATGTACATCTCGCTCGTGCAAACATCAGGTCGCTATCCCAATGTAATGGACAAGATGAGAAATGACTATGGATAGAGTCATAGAAATAGAGACGTGACACGACATACATCTCCATTATATTTTGGGGTTGGCTGTGGGAGCATGGACTTATTGAAAACTTGACTTAGAAAGACTAAGTAAAAGGGAAAAGGTGACTATCTATTATCAAAGTGAGACAAAGGCAAGATGTGAAGGGAATGACACAGGAAGCATTCCTGAAAGTTGAGGTGCGCCAACCAAGTAGCTCTTCTAGTTATTTGTTGCTCCAGAGGTTGCCGTCATGAAGAGGTTGTCATGAGTTGTTGAAGGTGGGAAGGGTCAACAGGATCACCAGAGAGAACTTTCGGGCACAACGGACTACTTTGAGGACTCCTTGCTTTGACCTTGCTTTCGAAACTACCAGATGTTGAGTTCTTAGCACCACTACATGCTTTCATGTCCTCCATAACACGGACATTGTTGCTATTGTAAGCTAATAATGGCAAATGCCCACAAACATGGTCTTCATCTTCATCACAACTTGCCCAAAATCTTATGGCAATTAGTGCGCATCATGAGCAGAAGAGATCCTGCTGTGGGTAGAAGTCGAGGGTGCTACTAAGTGCCATAGCAGTAGTGCTATAAATAAAGATGTGTGCTAGTTGTGGGGCAAAGGTGGGAGTTGCCTTCTTAGGGACTGCCTTCTTTAGAGTTGCTAACTTGTTTGGTGTTGTCACAATGATGATGTAGAGGGGGTAGCTGGAGCAAGAGCAGCAACTAGTATAGACTTCATAGGTAGGGAACTTAGGAGTAGCAGCTCTTTTTGGTGATGTTTCCTTCTCGGGGGTTGGCTTCTTGGGTATTGCTTTTGCCTTCCTGGATGTAGGCTTGGACTTCTTAGGCTGCACGCCCTTCTATATCTTTTTCTTTGTAGGAGGGAGCACAAAGAGACGCTTTTGCGAAGAGGCTATTGTTGATGAGCATGCTTTGTTGGGTGCCGCTTGAACATCATGGAGGCCGAACCTAAGCATTTATAAGATAGGTGTGGACTCTGAAACTTCTTGGAGTAGGGGAAAAAACTAGATTGCGCCATGGAGAGCAAGTAATAGAGAGAGGGTAAGTGATAATAGGGTTGGGTTGTTAGAATATCAAGCTTCCGTTACTCTTGAGTCAGTCTATCTTTCTATGTGTGACCGCCGACATTAGCTGGATACAGTTGTACACATGTGTGACATTCAATAAGTCAGTGTAGTCAGTGACTTAACCATAGTTAGTCTTGGTTAGCCATACCTATGTGTGTAAGTCTCTTTCAGTTAGTATGATGGAAGAATAATGGAAGAAGAACAACAATGAGTTGAGGCTCATCTTTCGCTCCACTCTGTATCTCTCCCTCTCTTCCAACATGGCATCAGAGCTTGAACACCTAAAGCCTGAAGGCTTGGCAGTGGCCATTTGACATCAAGGCATCAGATCTAAAGAAAACATCATCAAAGGAGACTATGCGTCCAACCCATTTTTTTGCAAAAGATATATCTTGCTACATAAATGGTTTTTAGATAAAGGCCCGCATCCCCAACCATTTGGACATGGTCTACAACTTTGCAGAAGAAAGTTTTTTCAAATTTCTCATAGATTTTGAGATATTTAGCACAGACCTGTGTAGACTGGCTATTTACTACAATAAATAGTAGGTGATTCTAGAGCACAGGTGGCTTTCATCCTAACAATGTATATGCACTTATTATCGTGCATTTGAGCATGATATTGGAGTGTTAATTGCTCAGTTTTGGAGCTTATTTACAAGCTAAAAATAGTGAACTTATTGTTGTCCTAAATTGGAAACAATATACCTATAGGATTGAAGTATCTGTGATGCTTATTTGCTACTGACAAATGCTTGGATTATACCACTTGAGTGGTAGATGCTTTTTGGGATATTGTGAGTCCTAAAAGTCCAAATTTTGGACTGATTTTTTGTTGGTTATACCAAGGTATTGACTAGTTATTGTCTATAGGAAGGATACATATCATCTTGACTTGATATACATGCAATATGTTCTGGACGTAGTTTGTTGCTGGAATATTTTGCCACTACCATAGAATATTTTGAACTGATTTGAGGTTGGTTTATGCTCAGTTGACTGTGTTTTTTCATTGTTGAAATATAATTTATAGCAAGCAGGTTGTCAGGAAAACTATCCCGAATTGTAGGGGAAAACTATATTGAATAGCAGGAAACTGGTTCTGAACTGTAAGAAAAGGAGTCAGATACTTACAAATCGTATACATCACTAAATACCTAAGCTGCAACTATGGCAAATTCTCAAGGCACTAACAATATCACTCAAATTGTGGGAGAAAAGCTGGACAATAAAAATTTTGCTTCATGGAAGTTCCGTATGAAGAATTTTTTGGTTGGCAGAGGTTATTTGGGACTTATGTACAAGTGATGAGGCTGAATCTAAAATACATGAAAGGAATTTGATAAATGTCAAAAAAGGGCTCATAAGCTATGGACTGAGAGAGAATGCAATGTGTTACATTGGTTTTTCTTATGTATATTAGATGCTATGGTTATACAAATTACTGGATGCAGTTCTCCAAAGGATGCATGGGACATACTCATTAAGAATTATGAAAATGTAACACATGCAAGAAAGATTCAGCTAAAGCAACAGTTCAATAACATGTCTAGGAATGGCAAAAGCATTCAAGCCTATACTATAGAGATCAAGAACATAGGGAATTAGCTTGCCACCATTGGATCTTTAGTGTTTGAGGATGATATGATTGCATGGACCTGGCAAAGAGTATAAAGCATTTGATACATCTATTTCTATGAGAGCTGAATCCCCTGATTGGGATGAGCTGATTACTTTGTTGCTATATGAGAAAGTTAAGCGTGGTCTGAATACAGGTTCGAGTATGTCTCAAAGTAGAGACATTGTTCTTTGATCTAGCTAGCATGGCAGAGGCGACAGAGACCATGGCTCTTTTCAAGGTCGAGGAGACACTCGAAATGCTTATGGACAGCATCAGTAGAATGCCTGGCATGGCACAAATACACAGGGATAGCCTGGATCTGGCGGCTTTAGAGGCAAGGGGAGATCACCCCATGGTGAAGGTGGTGGATTTGGTTCACGTCAAATGATGAATCAAACAAAGATAAGGATTGTCATTACTGGGGTAGATATAGACACATTGCAAAGGATTGTTACAAGAAGCAAGGAGATATGAAGGAAAAGGTCAAACAACTTGGGCTCTATGAGTCTTCTAGAGGTACGCATGATGAGTAGGTTGACACATTGTTTGCCATGCAGCATTTGTCTAAGAATGCATCTAGGCAGGACAGAGATGAGAGATGGTACATTGATTTAGGGGCTTCAAATCATATGACACCCCATGGAGAATAGTTTGATGAGATAGTTACAGGTTCACATGGTTATGTGTGTACTGTGGGGATGACACCCAACATGACATTCAGCACACAGGAATTGTTTCATTATTGATGCTGGATGGCAAGAAAAAGACCTTGCATGATGTACTACATGTACATACAATAACTAAGAGTCTTTTGTCAGTTGGATAGATGGCAGAACAAAATCTGCAAGTGAGATTTAATAGAGATGGATGCTTTGTTGAAGAATATGGTAGTGGCTACAAATTGATTGCTCCAGGCTGAAGAGATGGCAGAATTTCTACTCTTGATGCGTCAATTGAATCGAAAGTAGCCATGTTTGCACATGATGATGGTGCTATATGGGATGTTGAGATATGGCATAAGAGGATAGGCCATGTGAATATACAAAAGCTGAAATCTATGCAGCAAAAGGAGATTGTGCTTGGACTACCTAAGTTCAAGTATAATGACTTTGGAAATGTATGTGATGCATGTCATTTTGGAAAGCAAGCACAATTTCCATAAATTATGAGAAATATACAGAACAACTAATGACCCTTGTATTTGGTGCATTTAGATGTATGGCATCTGTCTCATAATGCTTCATTTGGTAGTGCTCATTACTATGTATCCTTCATTGATGACTTTAGCAAGTATACTTGGCTTTACATACTCAAACATAAGGATGATGTGTTTGATGCATTCAAGGACTTCAAGAAGCATGTTGAAAATGAGTTGAGTTGTAAAATTGCATATCTTAGATCAGATTGAGGTGGAGAATATGTCTCTAATTACTTTGACATTTACCTTGCTAGACGTGGGATCAGAACATAGTTAACTTGCAACTATACACGGTAGCAAAATGGTGTAGGAGAAAGGAAAAATAGGGTACTAATAGAATCAACAAGAGGTATGTTGAATGAGAAGAGTTTGCCAAATGGTTATTGGGCTGAAGCAGTAATGACTATTGTCTTTGTGCTGAATAGAATTCCTTATACAACAGGGATTCATGATGTAACTCCATATGAGAGGTTGCATGGTCATAAACCTAACATTTTACACTTGAAGGTATTTGGCAGCATTGCATATATGCATGTTCTTGATGAAAACAATAATAAATTGGATCCTAAAGCTGTCAAGAGTGTGTTCCTTGGTTATGCACAAGACCAAAAAGCTTATAATTGTTATGTATTGTCTATGAGACATTGATTAGTAGAGATGTTGTTTTTTATGAGCTGGCATGGTGGTATGGTAATCCTGTTGCAGTGGCTATTGATGGATCAGCCAACACTAGTAATGCTGAAAATACACCTACAGTGAGTACATCTATGAGTGGTTCTACAAGTGATGGGTCACCTAAAGTAAGTCATTGGTCAGGATGCTTGCGGAGTCGTACTCCTACGTCCAATGACACGGATATGTGAGTGAGGGAGAGATTGGATAAGGGAAAAGAAAAGATGCTTCAGGATGTGACAGGTCCACTTACAATAGGTTATGAGTCATCTAATAACGACAGTTTGGATAGTGAGTTGGGCATTCCGTCTATTATGACACCATGACACTTGGAGCAAGGTAGAGTCATTATGTACCGCCTCATGAGAGGCAAGCTCAAAGTGAGCCACAATTACATCTAAGAGAGCCAAAAAACAGTTTAATAGGTTTACATATATTGGTTATTCGGCCTACCATTATGCATATATGGCTAGTGTGATAGGTTACAAAGAACCTACAAAGTTTGATGATGAAGTTACATATGATAATTGGTGTACTGCCATGGATGAGGAGTATGCAGCCCTGGCTGAAAATGAGACATGGGAATTGGTTGAGTTTCCTGAAGGGAAAGTCCCCATTGGTTGCAAATGGGTGTACAAGGTTAAGTGCAAGTCAGATGGTTCATTAGAATGCTATAAGGCCAGGCTGGTTGCAAAAGGGCATGCACAACAATATGGCCTTGACTATGAGGAGACTTTCAATCTGGTGGCTAAAATGGCAACAGTCAGAACTGTCATTGCTTTGGTAGCATGCAAAGGCTGGAAATTATGGCAAATGGACGTCAAGAATGCTTTCTTGAACGATGATTTGGTTGAGGAAGTATATATGGAGCAACTTGAAGGCTATGTTCACCCGGACTTTCCTACACATGTATGTAAGCTGAAAAAGGCTTTATATGGACTAAAATAGGCACCTAGAGCATGGAATGCTCGAATCAATAGTTATTTACAGCAACATGGATTTAGATTGGGTGATGGAGATCAAAGTCTATTCATGAAGAAGATAGATCATGGATATGTGTTTCTAGTAGTTTATGTAGACGATCTTATCATCATTGGAGATCATGAAGAGGGCATTCCTGAAATTAAATCATGTTTATAGCTTGAATTCAAAGTCAAAGACCTTCGTGAACTAAAGTATTTTCTTTGGATTGAGGTAGTCTCTACGCCTCAAGAGATATGGTTGCTACAGAAGCAGTATGCTCATGACATAATACATAAGTATGGTATTGCTGAATGCAAGCCTATGGAGACACCTCTTGATCAGAATGTCAAGCTGCAGATTGATGTTGGGAATGACATAGAGAATGTGACCATGTATCGACAGATGGTGGGCAGCTTGAAATACTTGACTATTATATGTCCTGACTTATGTTACCACGTATTGACAGATGATGGGCAACTTGATATACTTGACTAATACCTGTCCTGACTTATGTTATGCAGTGGGACTGATTAGTCAGCTTATGCAGAAGCCTCACAAACCACATTTAGATGCAGTCAGGAGGATCATGAGATATGAAAAGGGTACTACAGATTACGGGTTGTTTTATGCATATGGAAAATCCCTTGACTTAACATGGTTTACTAATGCTGATTGGGCTGCTTGTCCCTATGATAGGAGGTCAACCACTGGTTATGCATTTGGATTGGGCAATAGTATGATCAGTTGGCAGAGTAAGAAAGAGCCTACTGTTGCATTGTCTAGTACAGAAGCTGAGTACAAAGGAGCTGTCTTAGCGGCTTGCAAAGAAGTTTGGTTGATGAAACTGCTGAAAGACTTGTGAATATAGCTGGAAAGCAAAGTGAGATTGCATTGTGATAACCTCAACAGTGTTATGTTGGCTAGCAATCCTATCTACCATGCTAGGTCCAAACATATTTAGGTTTACTACCATTTCATCATAGAAATGGTTCTTATAGGACAGATTGACTTGATTCATGTGAAGAGTAAAGACCAGGTAGTAGCAGATATATTTACCAAGTCTCTTGGTAAATAAAAATTTGTATATTTTAGATAGCTACTTGGAGTTTATCAAATGGTTTGAGCTTGAGGGGGAGTGTTAAAATATCAAGCTCCCGTTACTCTTTAGTCAATCTATCTTTATGTGTGTGACCACCAACATTAGCTGGATACATCTTTACATGTGTGACACATTCAATAAGTCGGTGTAGTTAGTAACTTAACCACAGTACGTTTGTCTTGGTTAGTCATACCTATGTGTGTAAGTCTCTTTCAATTAGTATGATGGAAGAATAATGGAAAAAGAACAACAATGAGCTGAGGCTCATCTTCTGCTCCACGCTGTCTCTCTCTGTAACGTTCATGTAAACTACCTCTTTAGGATAAATATATAACATTTTCTTAAGGATAATGCAAATTTTATTATTATTATTATTCCCCTCCCCAGCCGACTGTTGTGCTGGAAGGGGAGGGGAATAGAAAGGACGTAGAAGCTCGTCGGTGGAGCTTGCAGAGTGATACGGCCATGCACGCTGACATGAAGGAGAGGGAGGATCCCCCTCCCTACCTATTTAACCAAAAGGGGGCCGCTGCCGTGAGGAAGGAGGTGGAGGGTGTGGATTTTTGTGACGCTAGATGGAGGGGCTGCCATTATCGCGTTGTCGCTGCTGCTGCAGAAAGGAAGGAAGGTCAAGTAGGCCGCCGCCATGGAGTTCGCCCACGGTTGAGGCCCTATGCCATCCTTAAGGGCCGGCCGTCAATTGTGCTCTCCCCCCTACCACACGTAGAAGCTTCTAGAAAGGAACTTCATAAGCCCCTTTCCCCCCCTTAAGCCCCCTTCCCATAGTTGGAAAACCCCCCTCCCCCCCCCCCCCCCCCCCCCCGCCCCCGGTGTTTAACCCTTAAGCCCCCTTTTCCTTGAATTTGGAGTCACACCCCCCCGGTTTGAAACCCCTATAAGACCCCTTTCCCTTAGGCTTTGGAACCACCCCTTTTCCCCCCCCGTGTTTAAACCTTCTCTAGCCCCCTTCCTTTGTGGCGTATTGAAACCACTTTCCTTGAAATTGCCCTAAGGGTCCTTAGACCCTTACTTATAACCTTTACGTTATTATTTTCCCTTCGAGTTTCCCCCTTAGGGTTTTCCCCCATAAAAGGTTACTCCAAATAACCTTTTCTTTTTCCCCCATGTTTTGTTAAAAATCCCCCTTAGGCCATGCAAAAATAACCCTTGGAGCTCTCCCGCACCTTGTTTCTTTTCCACATCTTTCTATTCCCCGTTTGTGCGAGTTTACAAAGGCCATTAAGCCTTCCCCATGGCTTCAATGGGTCTTAGTCGTGAGAAATTTTGAAGCACCCCCTTCCGAAATCCCTACTTCAAGGAGGGAGCCTTTCAAAAACTACTTTCGATGGACGGTGCAAGGGAGCAATGGTGGAATTCCAAAGAGGAGTTTTAAAGCTGCTTCCACATCTGAAAAACTACAATTGCGATGCCTCCTAAGAAAGTCCAAGGCATAGCCGTGGGAGGGTCATCTCCGGGCATCCACGTGGACATCTCACCCCAATTTCAGGTTCTCCTTCCTAATTTGGTATTGTTGTAATTCAATCATGCAAGGTTAATCGTTAGAAATAGAATATATTTTTGTCCTAAATGCTCACAACGAAGGAACTTAGTCATTAATACTTTTAATGAAACATGCAAAATAAAGGAAGCATAAATGTATTTCTAGCAAATAGCTTTATGCATTGAAATGAGTTATAAACTAGATTATTGTCCATTAAAATAGTATACTTTGTTTAAGCCTAGAAGTATAAACTGCATATCGCACTATTAACCCATATCCTCTTCGCAATGAATCATTGTGAAAATTGCAAAGCATGAAATGATTCTTGTGATGCATAAACTCTAGGAAATAATCGTTTGTCAACTGCATAAATTATCAAGAAAAAGGTGACTTGTTTCGCATAAATTTTATTCACAAAATATAGGAAGATTAGGTGTAATTTAACCTGACCTATGCCTAATCTCAAATCGATATGTTACAGTAAAAATCCATTTACGCATAGACAATGAGTCATGTGGAAAGGATCACATAATTATTTTGTAGAGTTAACCAAATTAGTATGAACCTAAACCGCGGAGTGCTCGTTTAGAAAAAGTTGAATTCTAAGAAATTCACTAGGAAATTAACACGTGACCTAATCGTTACGTATCGCTAAAACTGAAACTCCTTTACCTTAAATACTTGCCCACATTCACTAAATGTAGGGGACAATGAAATGAAATTGAAAAGTGAGCTAGGGTTTGTGCCTAAGAATCTTACAAGATGAAACTTGGAAACCCTAGGTCTAACGAAGTCAGCCTAGTAACCTGAAACAGATTGTTTCGTGACTCCATTGTCTCATAGTTCAATGCAACACTTGCGCAATAAGTGCGGAGTCATACGATCTTGTGATTGGATCACAAGGGAATGGCCAAATTCTCGTAATGAAGTTGGCAAGTCCTTACGCAAGTTATCCTGCAAGAGGATAAATAATCATCCTAATTTAGTATCTTTCTTGAGTAAAGAAGATCGATTGGAAACTAAAGACCAGCCGATAAACTGAAATAACTGATGAACTTAAGGTTTGACCAAGTCGGGTTAATAGGCTACGCCCTAACCCAGAATATAGGGGATCTTGCCAAGTTGCAAGTCATCCCAAATTGAGTGTTGGTTGCATTCAAAAGGAAGGATTCATTCCTTAGCAGTTTGCCAACAAAAAAAGGATCAATGGAAATGTTTGTGCTTGCTACAAATTTTAGAGCACTGTTTGGCTTTGTTTGATCAATGAATTAAAAGATAAATGGATATCTATACTTGAGGTTGAAGTCCTGAAGGGAGAGGCGGCTTCAGTTACCCCCGACTGCCTGCCTGACCCTAACCAAGGGGGTTGTTGACCGTGCCGGATATGTGGACCGAACCCGCCGCGAGAGGTCTCTCCGTTGAGCGCTACTTGGAGCACGAGGACGCTTGGGTGCCAGGGGGGCTCTGGCTGTAAATACCTCGCCTTCCGGGCCTTGCACATAACTGGGGATTGGATCTCGAGGCCCGCATACTAGTCTATGGGCAGAAATTTGGATTAGTGATCCCTATGGATTGCTGGATAGCCTTTGGGCGGATTGTGGATAAGCCTACAGGCTGGACTCTTTGTATTTCAAAGATAAATATGATAACCTGTTAATAAGGAACTTGTTTGATATTGTTTTTCTATGTCAAGTGATAAGATTACGTTAAAGAACCAGTGCCTAACGGGTTAATTAAAGAAGCTTGTTGTTACATGTTAAACTAATGTACTAGGTAATTAAATAACTAAAACAACCCGAGGAAAGTCCGAAGGATGGGCCATAGGTTGCCGTCCTACGGATGGGTGGTCCAGGTTGGCCGAGAACTTTTCTCAAATCACGATGGACAGAGGAAAGATCGTCAAAGAACACAAACAACAAAAGCGTTGTCCTAGAGTTATGATTGAACCCGATTTACGCTATTTTAGAGGAACGGAATGGGACTATGCCTTATGGCAGAGAGGTTGAGCTTTGCATCCCTCTCGTTTCCCATTCTCCTTGAACCAAGTGCAGCGTGAATCCGCTTCGGACCTGGCGTTTCTGCATAAAGCAGTTCGCTTGGGTCCGACACTAGTTGCCGTAAGGAAATGACCAATAAGGAAAACCCTAATTCAGGTCGATCCTAAGTGGGAATGGCCGGAATACTTCCGCTACGTGGCAGACACGGAAAGCCCTAGATCGCAAACCCCGTAACATTCCATGGGAGTGCCGGGCGGAGCTTTCTAGACACCCTTTCTCATGGACTGCTAAGACGTGTCTTGAAGATATAAGTGGACATGTTACAGTCGGTATCAGAGCCAACCAACAACGGAATTGTTTTATGAAATCTTAATAAGAAGAAATAAAGCAAATGGTTATATTCCAAACATTTCCTTACATCAATACTGTCTTGCAGAATTACGAAGTGTGGAACAAGTTCTTAGTATTTCGAATCATGTTTATGACTGCAATGCATTCTCTGCATTATCGACAAAGGGTTGAGATGATGAACATCCTAGAGAAAATCTATAATCCATCACCTTTGTACATAGAACGAAGATGGACGGGTGCTTCAGGAATCTATTATATAGCCGCCCACCGGTTTGCTTACCTACAAACCAACCTAAAGAGGATCAAGTGGTTGGAAGACTTGAAAGTCGTGAAGCTGTTCATTTTTGTGGAAGCTCACACAAACTCAAATTTACATATTAGAGGTTGGAGGGTTGAGATGAACTCATATGTATATGAGGAAGTAACCCGTGTAATCCCCGCCGACAGGATTAAAGTGTTAGGGCGCCATGAAAAGAATGGGTTCCAAAGGAAAGGATACCCTGAACTTTCAATGACTTACTGATTCCTGAAGATCCATGGCCCGAAACCATACTATTATATAGTTCCTGTAGATAAATGTAATACAACATTGTTCTCCCCAAACTAAATGTAACAGTTGGCTTATCATCTCAAGAAATGTAGTATTCCAAAAGGGCTGTATGTAAATATAAGAGTAGCATGATACATGAAAGATCAAGTGGTCGACTAAAAAATGAAAGTACAACTAAGCAAGCCAATTAACACATGGATGTGTTACTTAGGCTCTGCATTTCTATTATGGTTGCATGAGTAGTCATTGTGCTCCTATGTATTGGAGTCAAAGTGTCACGAACATGCCATGATCAAGTGCACAGATTAATTTTTGCTCATGCCATATGAATCCATACCCCATCCGAACACACCCTTTAATAGGACATCCTTGAGCCAACGATGCAAACCCACCCTTGCCATATCATCATAGAACCTTCTACAAAATATGCCATGTCATTGCGTACATCATCGATGATGACATTGTGGAACATTCTAGAAGATCTTTACCCACCCTCCAGCACCTATAAAAAGAGGGGCTCGCTATAGAGCTCCTCAGTCTTGCTAATGCTAGTCTTGGGAGCTTAAGGAGTCAAGACCTCCAAGTAAGTAACTTTGAGTTCCAGTTCTAGTTCTTCTCTAATGGTATCTAGTCTTGTCTCATCTTCCATTATACTCTTGTTGTCTTGTCACCTTGTAATCTTGTAGTAGGAGATTTTGTCTAGTACTTCCTTGTATCTTGTTTATCCTTGTCGAAAGAGATCTTGTAATTTTGATATCTTGTAACATACCTATGATTGCGGGTTGTGGGATCCTTTATATCCTATGGAGTCATGTTGTCTATACCTACAATTCCGGGTTGTGGGATTTTTCATATCTTATTAAATTATCATCGTATCTTGTGCCCCTACGTGAGATTATCTTGTAATCAAAATTCTTGTAACAAATCTTGCATCTAGTCTAATCTCTCGAGCATAGTCTAATGCCCCCATAACAGTTTGGAAAGATTGCTTTCTGGCCCTACTGAGCACCATGGAGGCGAGCCTTGAAAGAATCATGGCCTCCCTTCAAAACCTCCAACAACAAATTTAAGACTTGAATGAATGACAAGCACAACTTCAAACAGAACACCCTATGCATCTAGGCCTTGTGCTTCAAGATATGCAAGACCAAATCTGAGACTTGTAGAATAACAGAGAAATTGATCAGATGATTCTATGCATTTATCAACCCACAAGAAGAGAACCCAAGATCAGCATGCTAGAGAAGTTCAATGGTGAATGTTCAACGTTCAAGCGATTCCTGCAATAAGTAAAGCTCTATATCTGCATGCAATCGGACATGTATCCGAATGGTGCTTCCAAGGTGGATTTCATTAGTACTTTTCTTTGTAGTCAAGCTTTATCATGGTTTGCCACAATCTTGGAAAAGAATATGCCAGTACTTCATAACTATGCAGAATTTCTTTGGGAGCTCACTTCCACATTTGGACATGTTGACACTCGTCGAGTAGCAAAAACAAAAGTTTGGAAGCTATGACAAGGTAATCGCCCTACCTCTACTTATGCATATAAACTTAGGCAATTAATTTGTGACCTCATTTGGCATGGGGAGTAATTTATTAGGAAATTGAGTTGGGGTCTTTGAGATGACATCAAGGATCACATGTTCACTATGCCTAAGACAAAAACACTTAACAATTATATCATGCAAGCCATCCATCGTGATAATAGATTGTTTGAGAGGAAGCAAGAAAAGCAAGAAGAAATAAGGCCTCACCAATGAACTCAAGCCCAATTAGAGACCGAATCAGATAAAAGCCCAAGCCGTGCAAATAGATAATACCAAATTCTAGCCCTTGAACCCACAAGAAAAGTAAAGATGCAAAGAGAATCATCTATGCCTATATTGTGGAAACCTTGGACACATCGCCCTAAATTCCCAAATAAGAGGGCAAGAATCCAAAGAGTTGTGGCAACCATCCTGGAGAAAGAAAACAAGGATGTCCAGTTGTAAATGAGACTGTACAATTGGATCTTGTAAATGAGACTGCCACACCCATGGAAACTTTCCTTGTTATAGTTCACATGATCTTGCAGAGAAAGACCCTTTTCCTCAAAGCCCTAGTTGACTCCGGGGCCTCTGCATGTTTCATTGATGATAGCTTTGTGAATAGATACTATATATCCACTATCATGCAACAACTGAAGTCGCGGATGGAAAACCTCTAGCATCTGGAGATATTACCAAGGAAACCCAACCACTCATGGCAACTCTTCATGATCACAAATCTTGTGTATTTTAATGTCATATCTAGTTTCACAAATCCAATCATCCTTGGGGTGCCTTGGCTAAAGAAATGGGAAAAAAACATAACCTAGAAATTGATTGGGTTAAGCAAAAGATTAAACATCATGAAAATCAAAGAAAGTTGGTATATCTAGGACCCAAAGCCTTTGTGCACACAGTAAGGCAAGAACCAACCTACATGATATATCATATACCAACTCAATAATCCAGTAACGATGAGTCAATCAAGCTACCAAGTCAGTATCAAGAATTCCAAGATGTCTTTGAGAAAAGTAATGAAGATCTTTTGCTTGAATACAAAGACCATATGATTGTGCTATAGAGCTCCATCACGGGGCGCAACCACCTTTTGGACCCATCTACAAGCTATCCCTTGATGAATTAGCTGGACTATGCAAGAACATTAATGAGAACTTAGCCAAGGGGTTCATTAGGCACTTGAAGTCTCTTGCTAGAGCCCCTATTATGTTCGTGAAGAAGAAAGATGGGTCACCTCAAACGTGTGTGGATTATCGAGGACTCAACAAGATAACAATCAAGAATCGATACCCTTTGCCATTAATACAAATGCTCCTAGGATGCCTTGGAAAAAGCTAAGACCTTCACAAAAATTGATCTATGAGGGGCTTACAATCTTGTATGGATCAAAGAAGGAGACGAATGGAAGATAGCCTTCTACACAAGGTATGGTCACTTTGAGTATGTTGTTATTCCATTAGGTCTCACCAATGCTCCGGCAGTGTTTCAACATATGATGAATGATATCTTTCGAGAGCATCTAGATGATTCTATAGTTATATACTTGGATGATATGTTGATGTTCTCAAAAGATCCAAAAGAGCATGAGCACCATGTAAAATTAGTTTTGGAAAAGCTCAAGAAAAAGAACCATATGCAAAACTTAAGAAGGATTTTTTCCATAACCCAAAAGTGGAAATTTTGGGGTACAATGTCTCCTGAGAGGAATCTTCATGGACCCCAAGAAGATCAATACTATTCTTTTGACTGGCAGACACCCACATGTGTTAAGGGTGTCTAATGTTTCCTTGGCTTTGCCAACTTCTACAAGATATTTATCACGGATTTTTCAAAGATAGTCACACCGCTCATCATACTCATAAGAAACTCAAAGTTCTCATGGAACCTAGAAGTCGAGAAGGCCTTCCAAACCTTGAAGACTCCTTTCACCACTATCCCACCCAAATCCTACCAAGCCATTTTTCTTGGAGAATGATGCATCAAACTTTGCCTTAGAAGCCACCTTGTCCCATCATGGAGATGATGGTCAGATGCATCTAGTGCCATTCCACTCAAGGAAGTTCTCCCTTGCAGAGATAAAGTATGAGATCTATGACAAAGAATTCCTTACTAGTGTAGAGGTCTTTCATACTTGGCATCATCATCTAGAGGGTGGAACCCATAAAGTTATTTTCTATACAAAAATCACAAAAATCTAGATTACTTTATGACAACTCGAATCCTCAATCGAAGACAATTCCCCTAGAGTAACATCTTATCTAGGTTTGACTTTGTCATCACCTATTGCCCAGATGCCAACAATGTGCCAGCCAGATGCTTTATCAAGAAGATCCTACATGGCACCTAACAAGGGAGAAGAAGCTATTGATCAACAACGAGCGATACTACTCAAGTTAGAGCATCTCCAGCTAGTAGCCATCTCTAGTTATCACCAAGATGACCCCACCTTTATCTAGTTAATTCATGAAGCCTTGTTGCATGATGATTTAGCCAACAATGTCAAGATAAAAAATCAAGAGAGAAAATAAAATGAAGGTTGTGAGTTTCAAGAAACTAATGGATTGCGAAACTAGCCTTCTCGAATAGGGTGGTAAATAACTTCATTCAACTTTATTTACAACAATTGATAAATTAATAAAACTAAAATGCACACTTTATTATAGAATCTTGGACATTGGACACCCTGTTGGCCCCAAAATTGGCACCCCTTTTGCTATTTATTTAGCTTAATTGAAGAAGAATTCACTATATAATGGGATTTTTCCAATCCCTTTCAATATTCCAACTTTCCTTGCTGTCCAAAACAATTAGCAAGTCTTCAATTAGATTGCCCCTTGATTTGGGCAGTCAATTGGCCTTCACCTGCTTTGATGGAGATGGAAAATGCCCAAAATTCATTGATTTTCTGGTCCCTCCACCTGATTTTGATTGAAAACAGCTTCAACCCTGTTGAATCTAAGTCTTGGAGCTTCCAATTTCTAGCACACTTCCGGAGGTTACTGCTAAACCCTAATTTTTGCTACTATAGATTAGGGTGTATAGCAAAGAAATCTGATATTTCTCAACCTTTGTGATCTCAATGTTCTAATCTTTGGAGCAAGGCTATAGAAAGGCTAGGAAATGAGAGCGAATGATGAGGAGAGAGAAAATTGAGGCTTTCTTTGCAAAGAACTGAAGAAAATCTATCATTCATTGCTACTGCATTATCTCAAGAACATGTAGATGCAAAGAACTAAAGAAAATTAGTCATTTACTATTGCTACCTTGTCTCAATAGCTTATCGATATTATCACCTACTATGGATTGGTCTTCTCCTATCCCTAGCTACCTTAGAAGGTCCTCTAATGGCTGCCAATCAAACCAACAACTTCTCCTTCCTGTCTCTTGAAGCTTGAATCTACTAAAATGCCTTTCTCTAAAACACAATATTAGAGAGTTTGGAAATCTCCCAATTCCCATTTTTTGAATACTAAAAAGGTGGCACCCGAATAACATAACCATGAGTTTCTCAAAACCATATGATGTGACCTATCATTGGAAAGCGCTTGAAAATCAAGAGGCCTTGGCACGGCAGCTTATCTTTTGGAAAGATGACAAGATCCATACACAAGAAACGGGATTGCCTCTTGCTTTGAATTTTGGAAAGGGAGGTATGCAGAAGTTGTTAGAAGACTTAGCTGTCCGAAATGCTTATGCAGAGGTACATGCTTCTACTTTTGATCTACAGTTGGATAGAATGCATGGCCATCCAAAAGCTGAAATATGGACACATGCTTTACATGCAGCTGAAAAGAGAAATGTCACTGATAGTGAAATGTCTCATGCAGGGCAAGACATTCGTGGCATAACTGCTTGGGAATCACTGGTAGATGCATATTTAGTGTATGCATATTTAGCAAAGGTACCAAACACGGATGTACTTGTGGAGGAAAAACAAAAAAGAGATGAAGATATTGCAGGGACATCTAAAAGAATTACAAGAAGTGTGGATCAGCCTAAAGTTGCAAATCAGCCACCTCCCGAGCATGTTATGGAAGAGGTCAGTCACGAGTAAAAATAAGATAACAAACAAGAGGAGAAAAAGAAGGGCAAGCAGCCAAGATATAAGTTGCAATTTGACATTGAGACAACCATAGATCTTAAGAAGGTTCTTGAAGAACGGATCTTAAACCGTCGGGTGGAATTTACCTTGGGAGAGGTGCTTGGCATTGCCAAGCGAGAATTTCGTGATGAGATCATTGACATAATTAAAAGGAAGCGTCAGTTTCTTGGTGATACCACTAGTGCATTGCTGCAATTTGAAGAGGAAACGGGTTTGTTGGGTATTTGGGCTGAATATGAGCATGAAGTAAGTACAGGATTGTCTATGCAGGATGCTACTAATCAATGGACAGCATGTGGAAAAGAGAAGAAAGTGGCTAAAAATGCATTGTCTTGTAGCAATATGTATGGTGGAGTAAGGCAAATGCAACAATATGGAGAAGAGACTCTAGGATTTATTCCTCGAAGCCACTAGACAAGAAATCATTGGGCTAGAGCTGCCACTAAAATGGTAGTGAAAATAGGAGAACATGAAACTCCTTGTGTTGCTTTACTTGATCATGGGTCTAAGATAAATGTCATTGAGCGGGGATTGTATGAAAATGGTGCATGGCCTGTAGACATTGATTATGGTTGGTGAATGAGGGCTGCAAATAATTCTTCAGGGGAGCTCTATGCTGCATGTCCTAATGTAAAAGTGGCGATTGGTGATGTACAGGAAGAGCAACACTTCTTTGTGAAAGATAGTTCCTCATACATATGCAGTGATTTTGGAACAGCCCTATATTACAGGTATGTGTATGGAAACAAAGGTGCTTGATGATGGTTCTACTTATGCGAGAGTCAGAAGCAAGGATGGGAGAAAAACAGTCCAATTTCTTATTGTTTGTGTTAATCATCCTAGAAATCGGGATACGCTTCAAGAGTCTCCTTTAGTTCCAAATGCAAGGGAATTCAAAGACTTGGATTTGCATTAAGCACTGCTGTAATGCTGGGCTACAGTAGTGTTGTTCAATGGGTGTACTCGCCTCTTGATGAAATGAAGGATGTATTTACTATTGGTAATTCTCAGTTTATAGCAAACAGTTCATGTTGGTTTAAGCATATGGAAGCTATGTGTAGGTGAGAGCAGAGTTTTGAGCCTGGGATGTGCCTAAAATTTGCCAAAACATTCGGAATATAGGGGTAAAATATTTAACATCAAAGGCGACGGCTGCAGCTAGGACAATTTTAAGCACCAAGTGAAAGACGGCTTTTAAAAGTTGCCCGAGCGACACTTGTGGATTTTTGATAATTTTTTCGACGTCAGGAGCTGCCAGTCAGTGCGGGATGTCAAGACGGACGTGCAGGATTTTCCAGAGCTCAAAACGGAGTCCGGATGAGGAAGGAGCCATAAATTGGGGAAGATTTGAAGAGGTGGACATTAAGAGGACCAAAAGGGGGGTGCCCTTTGGGACATTTTAACCCCTCCTCAAATTTTATGCAAGAGGATGAAAAAAAAGCGTGAAGATGAAGAAAACGTGGAGTAGCAGGGCGGCGCATTTTTTGCCATCATCCTCCCACATGGTGATTGCAGGCTGAAAGCAACCCATGGAACCGACATTGGGGTTGAACTTCTCCCTCTTGGCTGATGATATCGCCGGTCTTCGTGCGATGAATGGCTTCTCGGATGAAGAGAACAAATTCTAGTCTTTCTCTCTCCTCCCTCTCTCTCTTCTCTATGGGCTATTCATGTGTATCATCTTGAAGAAAGAGTTGGGGAAGGAAAATAAAGGAAATGGTGATGGAAATGGATGGAGATGCTAAAGATTGAAGTATATCATTGGATTGCGAGCAATGGAGCTGCTGGTTGTGCAGTCATTCAAGGCATCTCGGGTTACATAAAAACATGGTATGACCATTTTTATGAAGAAGATGAAGGATTTTTTATAGTTTATGATGATAATTATATTCTTATTGGATGAAAATTTGTGTGAGTGTTGATTGCATTATGAATAATTATTGTGTATCAAAAAATCTTGATTTTTCAATGATTTACATGCTTTATTTAATTCCCATAAACCCAAAATGTGGTTTTTTAAGTGGTAAATTGGTAGTTTTTCCGTTTCGGGTGGGTGAAATATGTTTCCATGGGGGGAATATGGAAGATAAATTGAATGTTAGTATGCTGAAGTGATTTGGAACAAGAAAAACCAGAAAATAGTATATTTTATTGCCAAATAAATCAAGAAAATGGAGAAAATAAGGAAAAAAATAGAAATACGTCTTGGAAAAATAAGGAAAAATATAATGATTTTTTATGGATGTATGGTAGTGGCAAAGCATGAGGTTTGGCCTCAGTTTTCCCTATCTCCTTGTCAAGGTTTGTGATTTATTGCTTTTTATACATCAAAACATGACAAAATGAACCTCTACACCTATGCAACGAAAGCAATACCTAAATGTAGGGGGTTGGGATGTTTGAATGGTGTGATTTGCGTGCTGATTATTGCTAATTTTCTGATGCATTTCATGACGTAGGGTTTATTGTATTTTAATTAAGAGGATAGTAGCACGAGTGTTGTCTCGGTGCTATCCTTACATCGCCGCAACGGGTTAGTGAATAAGCATGGAAAGCCTGGTTGTGCACCATGTGTTTCTGATTTAAAATTATGTTTGAGCACTTTAGAATCATTCACTTTTGCACGTGCAAGTCAATCATGGTATCGAAATAAAAAACCTGGATGCATAGCACCTCTTTTCGATTATGATGACCCACGCTTGAGTTTGGAAAGGCATCCTAAGCCGTAGGATAGATGTTCGTTTCATGGGGGATTATTTGGTAAGGATATATGGTATCTCCTGGATTACTTGCAAAATGAAAGAGTAGAGTTTGTTCGTTTGTTTTATATGTTGAGCAGTGCATCAAGGGACTAATCCCTGCGATGTAGGAGAGCTGCAATGAGGCCGCGGTGTTTCCACTGTGAGGTTGCCTCCCATGTATGTGATTATTGTGGTATTTATGGACAATATTTATGGATTCTCCCTCTGTGGAGTTTATGAGAAGGGGAATGTTGGACTACAAAACTATAAAACTATGAACGCATAGATTAGGCTTTAGGATAGTTCATCCTTTAACAATGGATAGACGCTCCTGGTCCGCGAGGCCCTGAAGGTGTGTTTGTCTATTATGCGCATGAGGTCGCTAACGCCATAGCTAGTGCCGGCCCATTTGAGGTCCCATAAGTGGTTCGTCTGCCGGGAACTACCAACAAGTGGTAGTTCTCAAATCTAGGGTTTTTAGGGACCAAAAAGTTGGTTTATGTCCTCTGACAAGGACCGTCAAGCTGAAATACAAAAAGCAAAATGTGCTGAGAGGGCTAGACGGCGATTGGAGATTGTAAGTCGTTATTCTCCTCAAAGAAGTAGCACGATATGCATAAGAGGCAGTGGTCTTAGTAACTCAACTGTTGCACATAGTCTTTTAGGTGCAGGAGGAAGCACAAGTTCTTCCTCTCTTTCACCAAGTCAACCCACTTCAAGTGGGGATGTGATCCCATCAGTTCAAACTCCTATTGTCAATCCGATTGTCGCCATGGCACAACCCATTGTAATTCCTGTAGGGACGCCGGATCTACCAACTTTAGGAGTTCCTTTGCCCATTTTTAATGGGTTAGCCGAAGAATATGTAGAGTTTCACATTTGTGAGTTCCAAAGATTAATATTTAATTACCACATCCAAGATGAGGGACATCTTATGATGTTTTTTAACATGACATTAAAAGGAAGGGCTGCAGTATGGTATCATAGCATAGAGACTGGAACCATCACTACAATCAATCAATTTTATACAGCTTTTTGAGGAGAATATGCCCCTGAAAGAGGTGGCCAATACTGGTTACGTGTTTTGAATGTAACATGCCAAGACCCCCATGAGAATGTGAAAGCCTATGCCAAGAAGCTTAAGGAAGTGTTTCCTAAGTTACAAACTTACATTCCTATTCCGTCGGCTACCCAATTGCAATACTTCTTACATGTATTGGATTTCAATATTCAGGTACAATTGAGTAGTGTGGCTTTGGCTGATATAGACACCGCCATCACGCGGGCAGAAGGAGTAGAGTCACGATTACAAATAGCCTACTCCTCTCGAATAAATCTTAATGCGGGTTTAGTACCTAGAGGAAATTTACCATTAATGAAAGGAAGTCAAGGGATGCCTATGAATAACCCTAATGGGAGAGGAAGCATGGCTCAAAATGTACCTTTGTTGCCAGCTCCTCCTAGTGTGACTATGCCTATGGCTAGTCAATTGGCTCCACCAAATATTGGAGGCCAAGTTTCGAACCCTAATGTTGTTCCTGTGAGTCAACAATCAATGTTCAATCAAATTGTTAGGCCAATGGAACGACAGATAGATGATCAAGGCTATGAGTCGAGTGCATCTAATATCCTTGGCGAAGTTAAGGATATGATGAAGCATTACACCGACATGATTTCAGAACAATATTGGCAAATAAGTGTTGACATTAATTTCCTGAAGAAGTAGCAAAATCTGATAGGGAGTCGACGCCCTGAAGAGGGTGGTCCCTCAAGATTCAGCTGTAAGTGGTGTGGCAGACAACATTTCCCTAGAAACTGTCCAAATGTTAAATGTGATATTTGTGGGAATTTGGGCCACTTAGCCGCTACCTATTGGAGTAAGATTAGTTCCCTCCAACAAGGGAGTAAATAGCCAGGTCCAGTTAATCATAAAGTGCAAGGTAGTAACCTCCAGCAAAATGATGGACCAAGACAAATACTACAAAGGGGAAAGACCACTATAGAGGAATTGCCACAAGGCAATGGAGTCATCCTTATCGAGGCTGTACGCGTCAATAGCGCTAAAACCTCTAACGTACGAGCCGTGACGAGAGGCCAAAAGGCTAAAGAGGGTGATAAAGATAATGTGAAACCGGTTGAGGGAAACCCTAAGCAAGGGGATAAGGGGACGCAAGTCCCGAATCCTAGCATGGAAGGTGGACCTTTAAGGCCTGTTGACAAAAAAGTCGATCCTAAGAAGGATGAGGAAGTGCCAAGAAAGAAGGCAAGAGCTAAAAAAGAAGCACCAAAGCCAATCGCGAGACCAAAAGAAAGGATGGTTTGGTGAGAAAAGAGAGCATTGGCTACCTATCATGATTTTGATCTAGCAAGTTCTCTTTGCGAAGTCAAACTAGATGTAAACCTCTTACAATTGATTAAATTATCTCGAGGAGTACGCAAGGAATTCAAGAAGATCCTGCATATTGGGTATTGTAGAATCTTTGGGCATAGCACGAGTAGGGGAAGATTGGTTTGAGCATGCTGAAAAGAATTGCCCTAGGGTTCTAGCATACATGGATGGAATATTAGTAGAGCATGCTATCGTAGACACTGGCTCCTCCGTCAATATCATGAGTTCAGAGTTGATGGAGAGGTTGGGTCCAGGCATCCAACAAGATAGCTCCACCCTTCTTAGAATGGCTGATGATAGTCGAAGGCAACCGGAAGGTTGCGTTACTAAAGTCCATGTTACAGTTGCAAGTGTAGAATGCTTCTTGGACTTCAGGGTGATAAGATTTGCAGGGCGTCCTGGCTATCGAGTCTTGTTAGGTAGGCCTTGGATCTTACAAACAGACTGCCAAGTCGATATACCCGCCGGTCGAGTGGTTCTAGGTAGAGGTGCTAATCGAGTAATAGTCGATGCTTACCCTGAGTCTCCCCAGAGTGAGAGAGCTCATTTATACTCTACTAAATTAGAAATAGCAGATGATCCATCTGGTAATGAGACATCATCCAATGATGAATCTAAAGAGGGGTCCACTACAGAGGATATTTATGAGATAACTTTGAATGAGCCGATAGAGCCGCAAGATAGGATAAGAGACGCGGATGTGATTGAGTTGGACCTTGGCACGCCGAATGATTCGCGGCCAATTATATTAGGTTCCATGCTTAATTCAGCAGAAAGGGAGGACTATGTGTCCTTGATTCAAGAATTCTGCAACATGTTTGCTTGGAGTTATGACGAGTTGAGAGGTATTCCTCCTAGTCTGGCTATTCATACTATTCTTGTAAAAGAAGGCAGTCGTCCTGTGTGTCAGAAAGTAAGGCGTATGCCTTTTGAATTGAGGGACAGGCTGTTTGAGGATTTACAGAAGTTACGGAAAGCTAGTTTAATCTTCCATGTACAGCACACAGAATGGTATTTACCAGTTGTCATCAGGAAGAAAAAAAACAACCAGATCCGACTATGTGTAGATTTTAGAGAGCTCAATAAGCAGACAGTTAAGGATTACTACCCGTTGCCATTTATTGAACAGATTTTGGATCAATTAGCAGGTAGGGAAATATATTCGTTTATGGATTGCTTTGCAGGATACAACCAGATGGCAATTGCAGAAGAGAACAAGTTGAAAATAACTTTCATCATTGTCTTTGGTATTTTTGCGTACCATGTGATTGCCTTTGGGTTGTGCAATGCACCTGGATCATGGCAACGAACAGCCGACAAGACCTTTGGTGACATCTCCCCAGACGAGTTGAAAGTATTTATCGATGATCTGGGGGCAGCCACTATAAGGGAAAGGATATTGATTATTTTCAGAAAGTGCTTTGAGCGTTGTAGACAATTTTGTATTACTCTTAACCCACGGAAGTGTGTCTTTGGAGTGCCTTATGGGCCATTGCTAGGCCATGTGGTCAGTTCAGTACAAATCGCAACTGACCCTGAAAATATCAAGGCTATAGTCCCTATGAGTCCACCACGCACTCCGAAAGAGGTACATAGCTTTCTATCATCGATAGGGTACTATCGGAGGTTTATAAATGCCTTGGCAGAAAGGATGTTGCCACTAATGAACTTATTATCCTTTAGTTGTCTATTTGTATGGAGTGACCCTTGTAAGGTAGCTTTCGAGGATGTGAAACAGGAGGTAAAAGCACTGGTTTTAAAAGCACCTAAAAGAGGTGAGGTATTTTATATATTTTCAGCAGCCACCATGCATAGTATTAGCTCTGCTGTTTAGCCCAAATATGGGAGGAAAAATGGTATTATCAGATATCTTTTGCTAGTCTAAAATTGGGCATATAAGAAATTAACTACACCTACCTGGAGAAGTGGTGCCTTGCGATGGTCTTTGTGACTAAAAAATTCAAGCACTACATCCTCTTGTCAAGATTGTGGGAGAGAAGGAAGGAGTCTCACTTGTAGCTTTCTTGCTTGCACAATGAGGGAATACACTCACAGGTGGAGGCTGAAAACAGTTTTCCTCTTCTTAGTTGTGTAAGCCAAAAAGAACTCAAGTACAAAAGAAATAGAAGAACCCTATATGTAGGTCTCAAACCAAACTCAACTAACTAAGGTAGCATACTAACTGAGCTACGAACTAGAGTAGATAAGGATAGCTGTCATCTAGCTATTATTCATGGGTGGTGTACCAACTGCATCTGCAGCTAAGAAGTTGGTGACATAAATGCACAACGGTCACCCTGGCATATCACGAGTGGAGCTTGATATCTCAACACTCCCCCTCGAGCTCAACCCCAATTCTTGCACACCAAGCAAGTCTCTGAACTTGCGCAGCTTCTTTGCGCTCAATGCCTTCATGAATATGTTAGCTACCTGATCCTCTGTGTTGACATAAACTAGATCAATAAGACCTAGTAAAACCCTCTTCCGCACATAGTGATAATGCACCTCAATGTGCTTTGTTCTAGCATGATAGACTGGGTTATTTGCCAAGTGTATATTGCTCATGTTATCACAATAAATGATAACTGGCCCATCTGTAGGCTGATGCATATCATAAAGTAGCTTATGTAACCAAGCTACCTCACATGCGGCCATTGCTACACCCCTGTACTCAGCCTCTATGCTTGACAAGGAAACTGTAGGCTGTTTCTTGCTCCTCCAAGTGACTGCAGCACTCCCAAAAGAGAACACATATCCACTGGTAGATCGTCTATCAAAAATACTACCAGCCCAATCAGCATCAGTGTATCCATGCAACTGTATCCGAACCCCAATCTCATAAAATAGTCCATACTGCAATGTGGACTTCACATACCTGAGTATGCGTCTAGCCGCATCCAAATGTGGTTTCCTTGGAGCCTGCATAAAACTGACTTACCAATCCAACAACATAGTTCAAATCTGGCCTGGTAATAGTCATATAAATCAAACTTCCTACTATGCGTCTGTATATAGTAGGGTCTTCCAAAAGCTCACCTGGATCTGCGTTCAGCTTCACATTCTGCTCCAAAGGAACTGAAATAGGCTTACAGCATGTCATCCCATATTTGGATAGTATGTCCAATCAATACTGCCTCTGCAAAGAGCCATATCCCACTTGGTGATCTAATCACCTCAATGCCCAAGAAATAATGCAGCTCTCCCAAATCCTTCATTTCGAACTTCTGCTTCAATAGCATTTTCACATGAAGGATATCTTCATCACTATTACCTGTGATAATCAAATCATCAACATAAATGACAAGCAGCATAATATCTTTCTCTGTTTTTCTCAGATAAAGTGAGAAATTTGCCTTGGAAATCTGAAAGCCAATAGTGACAAGATACTGTCCTATCTTGTCAGACCATGCTCTAGGTGATTGCTTCAAGCCATACAAGGCTTTCTTCAACCCGAAAACAAACTCAGGATGAACAACATACACATAACCTGGTGGCTGCTCCATATAGACCTCTTCTTGCAAATCATCATGAAAGAAGGCATTCTTTACATCCATCTGATGTAAAGACTATCCCTTTGATGCAGCCATAGCAATGACAGCTCTTATGGTTGCCATCCTTGCAACCAAACTGAATGTTTCTTCATAATCAGTGCCATATGTTTGTGCATACCCCTTGACTACTAGTCTTGCCTTGTATCTGTTCATAGAACCATCTGCATTGTGCTTCACCTTATAAACCCACTTACAACTAATTGCATTCTTATCTTTAGGCAAAGGTACCGATTCCCATGTAGCATTTACTTCCAAGGCATCCATTTCTTCATCCATGGCTTTCTCCCATTTTTCTTTTCCCATGGCTTGCTCAAAAGAAGTGGGTTCTGGTTCTTGTATCACTTTGACCATATAGGCATAGTGAATGGCTGTAAATCCATCATATTTCAACCTATCCACAGGATACCTAGCTCTGGTAGACCTGTACAAAGTAGGTTCACTCCCAGGTGCTCTCAAAACATCCCTGGTCTTCCTTACTCTAGGTGTAACAATAGAAGGAATACCCAACTCATCATCAATGCTCTGTTCTGAACCACTGGATTCACCATCCACATAAGAGTGACCTAAATTCATATCAAACATGAGCTGATCTACCTTCTCTTTTCCTTTTCGTGATACCTACATACCACTATCTGCATTGCTTTGAGAAGATTCTCCTGATCTCAATCTGCCTATCCATGGAGAAGAATGTGAACCACTACTAGAGGACACTCCAGGTCCACTAATATTTTGTGACTGCTGTTGTGAATTTTATGCAGCATTACCATTTTGTGCATCTACATCATTAATCACATTTAGCGGTTTATATGAGCTACTCATCTCATAAAAACCATCTCTGCTCACTGTAAACTTACAAGTAGAAGGGTTATAACATCTATACCCTTTCTGCTCTGCAGAGAGTAACCAATAAAGATGCACTTCTCAGCTTTTGGATCCAACTTGGATCTCAACTCATCTGGCACATGAACATAGGCAATGCAACCAAAAATCTTCAAATGAGAAATATCTGGTTTCCTACCAGTATACCTCTCCTCTGGAGTCATCCCATGTATTGCTGCAGTGGGAGTCCTGTTCATTATGTAGACTGATGTAGCAATTGCTTCAGCCCAGTAAAAATCTGGCAAGTCTTTTTCGTTGAGCATGGCATGAGATACCTCTCCAATATGCCTGTTTTTCCTTTCTGCAATTCCATTTTGTTGTGGGGTATGACTGCATGAATATTGCTCCTTTATGCCATGCTCCTGCAGGAACCTTGCAAGCACATTTGAGAGGTACTCTCCCCCTCCATCTGACCTTAGGCATTTTATTTGTAGGCCTGTTTCTTTTTCAACCATAGCTTTAAGAGTTCACTTTTCTTTTTCATAAAATACACCTAAACTTTTCAGCTATAGTCATCAATAAAAGTGACAAAATAATGACAGCCTCCAAGAGATGCAGCTTTAGTAGTCCACACATCAGAATGGATTAATTCCAATGGCTTCTTACTCTCTTGAACATGTCTAGGAAATGGTTTCCTTGCCTGTTTTCCAAACTGACAGGCTTCACATACCTTATGCATTTCTGCAACCTTGAATTTAGACAGTTCTACAACAATATTTTGGGCTTGCATTGATTTAAGTCGTTGTACATTAACATGACCAATGCATTTATGCCAGATATCAATATCTGCAACTACACCGGTCCCATGTGCAAACATTACTGCACTTAATTTAGGCATGTCTGCATCCAACGTAAACATTCTACCCTTCTTTCCTTTTGCTATCAAGCGACCTTTATTTTTTATATCCTCAACAAAGCATCCATGAGAATTAAATCTGACCTACAAGCCCTGCTCAACCATTTGACCAACAGAAACTAGGTTCTTGGTGATGTTCGGGACATGAAATACATCTGACAGGTATTTCTTTTTCCCATCCTGCATAGACAAAGGAATTTTTCCAATCTGAACAATAGGATGTGCAGTATCATCACCAATCTCCACAAATCCTGGTTTTTCCATTTTCCTTGCATCCTGCATCCATTGTGCATGACCTGTCATGTGGTTTGATGCACCTGAGTCAACATACCACACATCGTTGCTATCTTCTACACTTGTCACAGAATTAGTCATGTGCTGCATCATAAACAAATGCTCATTTCTGTCATCACCGTGTCTACTAGAAGATGCATAATTCCCTTGTTGCAATTTTCCATTCATGATGTCATTCTTCTTTTTATAGCAGTCTTTAGCCATATGACCCATTTTACCACAGTAGTAGCATTCAACATTGTTGTTTGCATTTTGGCCTCTTTTCCATCCACCACGACCTCTTTGGCTCCCCCTGCCTTTAGAGTTACCACATCCTCCTCCATAGGATTGGTTTTCTTGAGTTTGCTACATATTTTGATTTTTACAACGGCCTCCAGATCGGCCTCCTCTACCTCTGCCTCTACCTCTTCCAGTATTTGAGTAGAATACAGTTTCTTTTGAAGTTCCTCTTGAAGAAGATGCACCACCATTTCTCTGCTCCTCAGAAATTAGAAGAGCAATCAACTCCTCAAAACCAGGAAATATTTCACGGATGGAACTGGATGTTCGGAACTGTGCATAATCCTTTCCTAGACCATTTAAGGTCACAGAAACTAAATCATCATCTTCCACTGGCGACCCAATGGAAGCAAATGTATCTGCAATCTTCTTCACTTTCATGTGGTAGTCATTGATGCTCATACTTTCTCTTTGCACATTGTGCAACTCTTGCTTGAGCTGCATTTTCCTGGCTTGCGTATTTGTGCTATACATTTTTTACAAAGTATCCCATGCCTCCTTTGGCGTACTTGCATCTTGAATATGCACAATCATAGAGTCTGAAATACTTATAGACATCTAGTACATAACTTTTTTGGCTCTCTCATGCCATCCTTTAAATGCCTGCATTTGCTGTTGATTGGGAACATCAGGAAGAACTGGTTCTTCTTCATTTCCTGCAACGAATTCCCAATATCCTTTTCCCATAAGGAAATTCGTCATTCTAAACTTCCATGCTTGGAAGTTTTTGTTGTCAAGATTTTCACTGACAATCTGTGAAAGAGAATCAGACGCCATTACAGAACACTGCAAAAAAATTCTGTCACTGCAAAAAACACAGCTTCAGCCTCACAAGGGCAAATTTGCAAAACTGACGAAAGTGGTATTTGACCACACAATCACTTCCTAGTGGCGATTTTGCATCAACAAGCAACAAGGATGATTCTATAACTCCCAATGTCTCTGCGCACAGGCATACGATGCAATTTCTACAGTAACTTTTCACCGACCTGTAGAATCGGTGGTCGCATAGCATAAAACAGGGCCTTTTCCTGAGTGCGTGCAGAAAACTTTCGCCTCCAAAACAGGCCCCGAAATGGCCTCAAATAAAAAAAACAGAGCAACCGAGGGCTAAAGCTTTCACCCGCAGCATATACTGCCCTCTTCCTATACCGCGAAGGGTGTCTCAATCTGAGACAATGCACTCTTGCTCTTTTTGGCTATGCTACTTGTAGAGACTTGCTCCCAAAACAGAAAAATGAATGCAACACTAGTCCTCTTACCAGAACACCGCGAACTTGGTTTTCTTTCTTGAGCTCCTTACCACGAACAAGGCTCTGATACCATGTATAGATTGTGGGAGATAAGGAAGGAGTCTCACTTGTAGCTTTCTTGCTTGCATAATGGGGGAATACACTCATAGGTGGAGGCTGAAAACAGTTTTCCTCTTCTTAGTTGTGTAAGACAAAAAGAACTCAAGTACAAAAGAAATAGAAGAACCCTATATGTGGGTCTTAAACCAAACTCAACTAACTAAGGTGGCATACTAACTGAGCCACAAACTAGAGTAGATAAGGATAGCTGTCATCTAGCTATTATTCATGGGCGGTGTACCAACCTCATCAGCAGCTAACAAGTCGGTGACATAAATGCACAACGGTCACCCTAGCATATCACGAGCGGAGCTCGATATCTCAACACCTCTATGAGAAGGTAGTTTTCTATACAAAGGCGGAAGGGCTTAGATTGCTTATGAATAAGCTACAACCACCTAATCGTTGGCAAAGTGGTTAATCACTTTGCAGGAGTTCGATTATGAGATTAAGAGTAAGCCACCAAGGTTACAGGGGATTGTGGAACGCCTTGTGGATTTCGGGGAGCCGAAAGAGAATTTGGCTAAAGAAATGTTTAAAATTGATACAGCTTCTATCCCTTCTTGGTATGCTGCTATCACACATTATCTATCAATGGGAGAGACTGGAGTTGGTTTATCAAAATAAAAAAAGAGTAAAATCAGACAACAAGCTTTGAAGTTTTCCTTGATCGTAGGAACACTATATCGGTAGGGTGTTGATGATATCTATCGCCGATGTGTGTGTGATGCCTGACGAGGTTCCTTTCATCTTGGAAGAGTGCCATGACTCTGCATGTGGAGGGCACTTTGTGGGACGGTTGACTGCGCAAAAAGCTTTAAGAACTGGATATTGGTGGCCGTCCATCTTCCAAGATTCCTTTGAGTATGTTAAGAGATGTGATACCTATCAAAGACATGACAGCAGAGAGAATAGGAAATGCCCACTTACGTCTATCATGGCTATCCTTCCATTTGAGAAGTGGGGCATTGACTTTGTGGGTCCTATCACCCCATCATCTACTACCTAGAAGAGGTACATTATAGTAGCAACTAATTATTTTACAAAATGGTTAGAAGCGCGGGTGACAAGGCAGGACAATGTAAAAGAGTCTGCAAGTTTTTTTTAGAGTAGATTATCTGCTGTTTCGGTCCACCGAAGGAACTAGTATCGGACCGTGGAACCCACTTTTTGAATAAAGTGATCAAAAGTTTGATTGAAGCTTGGCAAATCAAGCACAACAAAACAACCCCCTATAATCCGCAAGCCAATTGGCAAGTCGAAAGTACTAATAAGCAACTTGTGGATTTCTTGTCTAAAATAGTCTTTGAGAAGAAATGAGACTGGGACAGGAAGTTGTATGTTGCAGTATGGGTGTAGAATACAACGTTCAAGCGAGCTACCGGCCATACTCCATTTAAATTATTTTATGGGGAAGAGTGTGTGTTACGCCTCGAAATCGAGTTGCCAACCATACGGTTTGCAATAAACCACTCGTTGGGAGACGAGGATTCACTCTTTGAACATTTTACAACCATAGCTCACTTGGATGAACTGAAATTGCAGAGCTTGTTACACCAGGAGGTAGCTAAACATCAGATGAAGCAATTGCACAACCTTAAAGCAAAGAAGTATACTTTTAAAAAAATGGCAATTAGTTCTGTACTACGATGCGCGTAGGGAGCTGTTTCCAGGGAAGCTGGAACCTAGATGGGATGGCCCCTACAAGATTGTCAGGATAGGGAAAAATAGGTCTACAGCTCTACTAGCTGATCTGCAGGGAGTAGAATTTAAAAATAAGGTTAATCTTAAGAAGATTAAACCTTATTATTTCTAAGTATACTCACATGGAGCAATGCATTGCAGGTCCATGCTGGGGCTGATTTGAGACCTGCAAAAGAGCCTAAAGCTGGTTGATGGGGTGGTTAATTCCTTATTTGGAGCACCCATATCTGGAGCAGAGATATCATTAGGGGAAACTTATCTGGTGGAGCAAAGGATATAAAGTAATTGAGCAAGAAGACAGAACCTTTGTGTGGGAGGTCAAAGTCTTTTATCATCACTGCTTACGAATGTTGACAAGTATCCCTGTTGAGTTTAATAAAGAAGGTGGGATGGAGCCGTCAGTTTATCCTCTAAACATGCTAAATTTTGACTATCATAATTACAAATAGAGGAGTTCGTGATGGCAGGCTATGTAAACCCATTGTGGATGTACACATTATATTTTGACGGGGCGTCGAGGGGCCCTAATAAAAAGAAAGTGTTGGAGTAGTAATCCGAGATCCCGGACGTAGAGTTACGATGAAGTTAACTGCTTATCTCGAGGTAGGATTCACTAACAATATGGCGGAGTATAAAGCCTTGATTATGGGACTGTATATTGCAAAGCAAGGTGGTATTCGGCGGTTGTTAGTAAAAGGGGATTCCTAGTTGATCTTGAATCAGCTAGATGGGACATACACAGTGCGGAATCCCATCCTTTCTATGTATCATCGAACTGCGATGACCTTACTTGAGGAGTTTGAGAGAGTGTCTTTTCAGCTGATTCCCCGTTACTGGAATCAGTTTCAGATTCACTAGCAAATCTTGCTTATGAAGAAGACATTTTCTTTACCTGTGGTCCTAGTTTAGATATTCCTATCAATAATGAGACAGGACCCGGTCGCTTGTGGGGAATGTTATCAGAGCATACAATATATGGTAGGCGATGGTTGATATGGGTGATGCAAAGAGTAGCCGAGACCAATCTACAGTTGTTATCTTGGACCCATAGGCTCATTAGACAACATGTTATGCGTACACCTCTTGCTATATATGCAGGAGGGATGGGTCATAATCTTATGCATTTAGCATAGGGCTGCAAGCCCTATTTTTCCTCCTTGGAAAGGAGCATATTATTGTATATCTGTACTATTTCAGGGAGGGATGTGTAGGTGCTATGCTGTTTTATTTCGTTAGGCCAAGAGGGCCAATTTTGCGAGGTTTTAAATGTTTTATTTCATTAGGCCAAGAGGGCCAATTGTCTGTTTAGTACAGGTGTGGTTAATGGTTTCTTGTTTTAGTCCTATGCTAGACAGGTTCGAAGAAGAGCTTGGAAGGAGTCTATGTCGCATGGAAGCTTCTCGTGGCCCTATCCAGGTGATATCTCCCCTTTATGAGTACCGTATTTTTATGCTATATGTGTCTGTGTACTTGTGGGGGTTTTTCTTTTCTTGTTGGGGATAGGCATCCAAGGCATGAAGTCCCAGGTTTAGGTTAGGTATGTCTGAGGGAGGTCTGAGTATTCGTTGCCTCCTGTAAAGAAATTGCTAGGCATCAAAATACCTATTTTAGAAGCAGTCCTAGTGACCCTGTTCTGCTAGCCTGCTAGGCAGCCATTCTAGGAGTTCTTGTTAGTTGTGAGGCAGTTAGAGAAGCCTGCCGAAGGAAAAATAATAATGATAGAGAGGAAACAAAAAAAAAACCCCTAAATATCTCAAAGACAATAAATAGATACAAAGTTGTGTAAAAAGGGGTTCTAACCCGTATAAAAATAGAAAAGGAAAGAAATGAAAATTTATAAGCAGTCTATCATCGCCTTGTGAAGGCCTGGTAGGTTCTTGGGGACGAGTCAGATCCAGGCTCGATGCCTTGTCTTCCTAGGGGTAGCGTCTTGTTGGAAAAGAAGAAAGTAAGGAAGGTTGGAGCGAAAATAAAAGTGAGCATCAGAAAAGGATTAAGTGTCGCCTTGCGAGGGCTTGGTAGGTTCTTGGGTACCAAGACAGGACCTGAGGCCGATGCCCTATTCTCCTTGGGTCACTACGCTCAGCTCCCTCCTTTTTACATGCCTGAGTATGGGGGAATAAAAACCTAAAAGAATGAATGTGCTAAAAGAAAATACTTCTTGATCAGGCTATAGGAGTCCTCACCTAGTAGGAGCTCCTGGTTGTGTTGTCCTTAGTTAGTTAGGTAGTTTAGACCACCACTTAGGGAGACCTCTTTGATAGTTCTTTTTAGTTTGGCCGTGTCAATCACACCATTCAAACATCCCAACCCCTACATTTAGGTATTGCTTTCGTTGCATAGGTGTAGAGGTTCATTTTGCCATGTTTTGATGTATAAAAAATAATAAATCACAAACCTTAACAAGGAGATAGGGCAAACTGAGTCCAAACCTCATGCTTTGCCACTGCCATACATCCACAAACATTCATTATATTTTTCCTTATTTTTCCAAGACGTATTTATATTTTTTCCCTTATTTTCTCCATTTTCTTGATTTATTTGGCAATAAAATATACTATTTTCCGGTTTTTCTTGTTCCAATCACTTCAGCATACTAACATTCAATTTATCTTCCATATTCCCCCCATGGAAACATATTTCACCCACCCGAAACGGAAATACTACCAATTTACCACTTTAAAAACCACATTTCGGATTTATGAGAATTAAATAAAGCATGTAAATCATTGCAAAATCAAGATTTTTTGATACAAAAAAATTATTCATAATGCAATCAGCACTCACACAAATTTTCATCCAATAAGAACATAATTATCATCATAAACTATAAAAAATCCTTCATTTTCTTCATAAAAATGGTCATACCGTGTTTTTACGTAACCCAAGATGCCTTGAATGACTGTATAACCATCAGATGGAGCCTCTATTGCTCTCAATCCAATGCTGTACTTCAATCTTGAGCATCTCCATCCATTTCCATCACCATTTCTTTCATTCTCCTTCCCCGGTTCCTTCTTTAAGATGATACACATGAACAGTCCATAGAGAAGAGAGAGAGGAAGGAGAGAGAAAGACTAGAATCTGTTCTCTTCATCCGGGCAGCCATTCCTCCTGCGAAGACCGACGATACCATCAGCCAAGACGGAGAAGTTCAACCCCAATGTCGGTTCCATCAGTTGCTTTCAGCCTCTGCAATCACCATGTGGGAGGATGATGGCGAAAAATGCACCTCCCTGCTGCTCCATGTTTTCTTCATCTTCACGCTTTTTTTTCATCCTCTTGCATAAAATTTGAGGGGGGGTTAAAATGTCCCAAAGGGCACCCCCCTTTTGGTCCTCTTAATGTCCACCTCTTCAAATCTTGTCCAATTTGTGGCCCCTTCCTCGTTCGGACTCTGTTTCGAGCTCTGAAAAATCTTGCACGTCCGTCTTGACATCCCGCACTGACTGGCAGCTCTTGACATCCCGTACAGTAGTTGGAAAAATTATCAAAAATCCACAAGTGTCGCTCGGGCACCTTTTAAAAGACGTCTTTCACTTGGTGCTTAAAATCGTCCTAGCTGCAACCGTCGCCTTCAATGTTAAATATTTTTTCCCTAAATTCCGGATTCTTTGGAAAATTATAGGCACATCCCAGGCTCAAAACTCCGCTCTCATTGGCAACCACGGGATAGGGCGACTCAGCCTGTTGAATCCCACAACAGATATGCACAAAACAACCAAAAAAAGCATCAAGCTGATACAAAATAGACACATATTAAAACACAACACAGTGCTCACGCTACCCCCTAACAAAACCAAGGCAATGGTGCAGAGATCAAGGGATCTCGGAAGGATCCGTTACCTAGGAAAAGCTGAAGAAAGTTGTACAAGGAAGATACTTACCATCTACGTATCACACATAGGAAATGAATGAATTCTACGAGCTAAAACAGCTGGGTCTCACTCTTGACGCATACTACTCAAAATTCGTCTCACTTCTGAAGTATGCACCACAGATGGACATGACACAGTAGGTGTCAGAATTTTGTGCTGGTTTAAACCCACTAGTGAATACCCACCTCGAATCTATGCGCCCATTAGATCTACAAGACGCACTCATTCAAGTTGTGCCCATAATTCAGGAGGTGCAGGCTAGGCTAAGAAGTAACAAAACTTGGTCTTATAATGACCAGAACAGAGGAGTATATAGGCCCCAAATGAAGAGAGTTCAAGGTCAAAACAAGGGACAAAGAAATAAAGCAAGGACTAATAATGTCAACAAATTTGTCCCTACCCAAAGCAATGGCCAAAATCTCCATTGTTTCCACTGCAACGAGCCCGGTCATTTCAAGAGGCAATGTCCCAAGCTTGGGGGAGGACATCGTCAAGCACCTTTCCAAGGAATTGGTCATGGCCAGGGAGCCACCACCAGAGGCAGAGGAAGAACTGCCTATGTTGCCAATAGGGAAATGTGCGAAGAAGAAGATCGAACCATGGAAGCAGAGTTTGAAAGGGCAACAGTCCATGCTGCCCTTCACAAGAAAGGCCCGAATTGCTTGTTTTCGATGATTCAGAAACCATCGGACTATCAAGGTAAAGGTTTCAAAACCTTGATTGATTGTGGCAGTACACATCCCTTTATCTCACACCAGCTTGTGCAAGAAGATTAGGAATAGCCATAGTAGAAGCACCTACCTTGCTTGTGGAATTAGCAAATGGTCGTGAACTACTAAGGTGAAATTCTTTCTGGGAGGAAAGACAACTTTGGTCAAATTCAAAGTCATGAACCTAGGTATCCACGAGTGTCTACTCGGAATGGATTGGCTTAAACCTAATGATGCCCACATTCATTATGGAAAGGGCCAAGTTTTCTTTCGAAACTCTGAAGCGGAATTGGTCACAACTCAAGATGAGGCTGGAAAACCAAAAGTTCAACTGGCCAAAGCATCTTGGATCATAAAGGGAGTTAGAAAGGGACTATATGTCTACTTGATTAAGCTCAATAAGTCATATCAGAAGCAGGAGTCTAGTGAAGAACCTTCATAGCTAAAGGAGTACGTGGACGTATTTCCTAAAGAGTTGACAGAACTCCCGCCTCAAAGAGAAGTGGATCATGAGATCAAGCTAGTGCTAGGAGCTACGCCAATTGCAAAGAGGCCTTATAGGATGTCCATTCCGGAAGCAATTGAGCTGAAGGAGCAACTCAAGCAGCTGCTAGATCATAGCTACATCCGTCCTAGCAGTTCACCATGGGGAGCTCCAGTACTGTTCCAGAAAAAGAAAGATGGAACCCTTCGACTGTGTATTGATTACAGAGGGTTGAATCAATCAACTGTTAAGAACAAGTACCCTATTCCTAGAATAGATGAGATTCTTGATCGTCTTCAGGGTGCAAAGATCTCCTCCAAGATTGATCTTAGGTCTGGTTACTATCAGATAAGGATCAAGGAAGAAGATATCCCAAAGAGGGCCTTCAACAGAAGATATGGATACTTTGAGTTCCTAGTTATGTCATTCAGGCTTACGAATGCACCTGCCACCTTCAACACGTTAATGCAGTATATCTTTAGGCCATATCTTGATGACTTCGTACTCGTCTTCTTCGACGACACCTTAGTCTATTCTAAATAGGAAGAAGATCATGAACCCCAACTTCGCATTGTCCTTGAGACAATGAGGGCACACAAGCTCTATGCTAAGATGAAGAAGTGTGCGTTCTTCAAGAGTCAGATTGAATATATGGGATTCATCGTATCGGCAGAAGGAATCTCAGTAGATCCAGATGTTCTAGAATGGCCAATACCAACAACTGTCAAATAAATACACAGTTTTCTTGGATTGACAAGATGGTATAGGGTCTTCATAAAAAACTATGCTTTGATTGCAGCACCTCTGATGGATCTACTGAAGAAGCAAATAGCCATTGCATGGTCAACTACCGAACAATGTAGCTTTGATAGATTAAAGCAAAGTTTGGTATCAGCACCTATACTAAAACTTCAGGAGCTTAGTAAGGAGTTCGAAGTAGTAACTGATGCTAGCACGCTTGCCTTAGGATGTGTGCTCATGCAAGAAGGTCATCCTGTAGCATACTCTTCAAGGAAACTGAAGAGCCATGAGAAGAATTATGCTACCCATGATCTAGAACTATTAGCTGTCATCCATGCTTTAAAGCTTTGGAGACACCACCTCTTGGGTAACAAGTTTACTCTAGTGACAGATCATAAAAGTCTCAAATGCATCTTTACCCAGAACGAGCTCAACATGAGGCAACGTCGGTGGATTGAAGTGCTGGAGGAGTATGATTTTGAAATCAAATACCGACCCGGGAAGGAGAATGTTGTTGCCGATGCACTCAGTCACAAGGCATTCCTTAATTCTCTAATCTTGCAAAATCCATCAACAGCTAGATCTCTAGCTACAAAGGTATCCATGCCAAACAACCCAATACTTGAGCTAGCGAGAGAAGAAGCATGCCATGATCGAGCCTATCAAAAAATGCTAAGGGAGATCCCTATCAAGGAACAAGACCAGAAGCTACAGGCTAAGTATCATGAATTCTCTATCAATATTGGACTTATCTACTATAGAACGAGGTTATGTTATACCTGCAAGCCAGTCACTTAAGCAAAAGATACTATGGAAAGCTCATGATTCCCCTTTGTCAGGACATCCTGGATATGCCAAGACTCTCAATGCAATTAGGAAGAGCTACTATTGGGAGAGGCTTAAAGGTGACATTCTCAAATATGTCACTGAGTGTTTGTCTTGTCAACGTATCAAGGCCAAACATATCAAAATGCCAGGGAAGTTGCAACCACTTGACATTCCCCAAATGAAATGGGAATTCATCATTATGGACTTTGCTATTGGCCTAACCCAAGTTCAAGGAGGATACAACTCCATCATGGTTGTGGTTGACATGCTTACTAAGGTTGCACACCTTATTCCTGTTAAGACAAACTATAAAGCCTCAGACATTGCAAGGTTGTTTATCAAGGAGATATTCAAGCTACATGGGTTACCTAGAAGAATCATTAGTGATCTAATTCTCTCTTCACATCACACTTCTGGAGAGCTATCTTTGAAGCCATTAGGACTCAACTCTGTTTTAGTACAGCTTACCATCCCCAAACTGATGGCCAAACAGAGCAAGCTAATCAAGTCATCGAAGATATGCTAAGGGCACACTACTCCCATGAACCAAAAAGGTGGATTCAATACTTGCCTTTGGTTGAATTTGCCTACAATGCCTCTTACCAACAAACCATTCAGATGACCCCTTTTTAAGCATTGTATGGGCATGACTATCGAAGTCCCCTAAACTTCTTGGATCTAACCTTGAGGATTGAAGCTTTAAGGTAGATGCTAGAAGAGATGAATGAGTAAATAAAGTCAATAAGACAGGTCATCGAAGCCCCTAAGGATAGACAAAAGGCATACGCGGATTTGAAGCATCAAGATAGAACCTTCGAGGAAGGAGCCCTGGTCTTCATTCGCGTACGCCCAAAGAAGAGTTCCCTATCCTTAGGAGATTGCAAGAAGCTAAGTCCAAGGTATTATGGACCATACAAGATCCTCAAGTGCCTAGGACCTAATGCTTATAGACTTCAACTCCTTGAGAACCTAAAGGTTCATAATGTATTCCATATCAGTCTATTGAAGAAGCATGTACCTAATCCTAGCCATGCACTTCATGATCAACAAGTTGTAATGCCTAGCCAAGTAGTCCTTGAGCTATGGCCTGATAGGATCTTAGATGTTAGGGAGAGACAACTAAGATCTAGAACCTTGAGAGAATGCCTCCTCGAGTGGAAAGATTATCCCCAGGAGGATGCCACTTGGATGGATGAAAGCACTCTCAACCAACAATATCCCCAGTTCTTCTCAAGATAAGGACATCTCGATTCCTCCAAGGGGGAGAGAATGTAATATTCCTGTTTGAAAAATATTGCTAGTCTGACTTTCCACACCCCGCGTGAAACTCATGCAAAGGTTAATTCTGGCATTGGAGTTACCAACAGTGCAATCCATAAACCGTATGCGAGGAATCATGACCTCCGCATTGGCAAATCGGCACCGAGGTTCAAAACCTGCATAACCGCAGGTTAACTCCCTCTTGGGAGGAGGTTAAGAGGATAATGTTGAGATAAAATTATTGCAATTTTTTTTTATTTTACCTTCCCCAATCGATGCATGGCTGAGGGAAGGGGATGGGCTATTACGGGCAACATGAGGAGGTGGGGGGAGGATGCCATGCAAGGGGGCCACATGGGGGGAGCCGTCTCCCCCCTTGTCCTATAAATACACCCTCTAAGGGGGAAGGTGAGAAGAAAAGAGGGCTACAATAGGCTGCCATTGTAGACGTGTGTGGAGGAAGGAGGAGTGGAGTGACGAGTCACCGTGCTATGACAACTATGACGTGTGTGGAGGAAGGAGAGAGGAGTGACGAGATGCCGTGCTGCGCCGTGGAGGAGAGGGAGACACCAATTGACACGCCACTGCATGTGGCTCGTTTAGCCGCCACCAGCTGTCGTAGTTCCGCTAGCCACCAACTGAGAAGCCGCCAGATCCGCCAACGCCGCCATTTCCTGGCAAGGGAATCTTCCCTTGACGACGTCAGTACCACCTTTCCCCCTTTTTTCCACGAGGATCATCATTTTTTCCCCTTTTCCCACGTAGCCCTGCACACACCCCCTGAAGCTTCTTAGAAGCTTCTCTAGGAAGCCTCTAAGGGGACTTATCTAAGCCCCCCTTCCCATTGGATTTTCCCCATAAAGTCCATTTTACCCTGGGATCTAAGCCCCCCTTCCCATTGAATCCTCAAAAAGGCCATTTTCATCCCTGGGCTTTGAAGAGGAAGCCTATAAAGCCTTCCTACCAAATATCCCTCAAGCCCCTAGGCGTGGTTCCTTGTAGTGAAGAAGAGGGGTTTCTCTAAGCCCCTTCCAACTTGATTTCCCCCCGTAAGCCATCCCTATCTTTTCCCCCCCGGTCTTGTAGAGAAGAGGAGGATTTCGTTAAACCCCTTGTCCACAAGATATTTACACCCAAAATTTTTATCAGAAGAAGGAGAAGTTCATAAATCCCCATTTCTGCAAGGCCCATAAAGCCATTCCTAGCTGGAATTTCAAGGAGAAGAATATCTCTCAAGCCGCCTTTTCCGCAAGGCCTTCACAAGATCCCTTCACAAAATCCCTCTTTTTTGAAAGGAAAAAGGCCCAAGCTTCGAACCCTAAGGCCTTCCAAAGCCAAATTCTGCCAATTGGTACTTCTGTCAAGGTGCTGTACCTCAAAGGGATTTGTGCGTACGAGGGAGATGGCCAAGATCATAAGACTACGAGCCAAGGCAAGAAGTTAGAAATCCATGAAGGCAAACCAGACGTCGAATTCACGATGGCTCCTAAAAAGCCACAAGGCGCAACCGCACGAGGATCATCTACTAATATTCATGTGGATATTTCACGAAACCCACAAGTCTAGGTTTTCTTCCTATTTTTGATTTACTGTAAAATATCAAATGGATAAATGCAAATTTTTTTATTCCCCTCCCCAGCCGAGTGTTGTGCTGGAAGGGGAGGGGAATAGAAAGGAGTCCGAAGCTCCTCGGTGGGAGCTCGCAGGGAGTAGTGCCATGCATGCTGACACGAAGGAGAGGGAGGATCCCCCTTCCCTCCCCTATTTAAACCCTGCATTGATGTCGCTGGGGGAAAAAAAGGAGGAATCGGATGGAATACGTGAGGAGTGAGGGGCCATTCTAAACGTTGAAGTAGAGAGAGGAGGGTAAAGCTAAGGCCGCTGCCGTAAAGGGAGATAGGAGGTACGAGGGCCAGAAGAAGGTGCTGCCAAACGACACCAGCAGTTGCCGTGAAGGGACGAAAGGAGAGAGTGAACTGCCACCATAACGCCATGCTGTGCTGCTGCCGTAAGGAGGGAGGGCCGCCTCATTGCCGTGCTGTGGACGAGGACTGGGCTGACATGCAGCCAAAGGGAACTGCTGCCTTCCTTTTCGCCATCGATAGACGGCTCTCACACCCCCCCCACGTAATCTTTTGGAAGTCAGAAGCTTCCAAAGGGGGGGCCTCCTTAGCCCCCCTTCCTATACCTTATTATCCCCCTCCTAGTTTTAATCCCCTTAAGCCCCCTTTCACCCCCCTTGTTGTTGCCTCATCAAATCCTTCCCCTTCGTGTTTAAAATCCCCCTAACCCCCCCTTCACCCTCGTGCTAAAACCCCTTCCATCGCATTTTTATAACCACCTCGTGTTAAACCCTTAAGCCCCTTCTTTTGGGATTATTAACCCCCCCGATTTTTAACCTTTATAAGCCCCCTTTTTCCTCTGGAAGAACTAAGGCCTCAAAGGTCTTATCACCCTCCGTGTTCTATAAACCCTTAGACCCCCTTTTTGCGTGGATATTGGAATCACCCTTTTTTTTTCCCCCCCGTGTTTAAACCTTCTCTAAACCTCCCCTTGTGGCGTATTGAGAACCCTTTCCTCCAAGTTGACCTAAGGGTCCTTCGACCTTATTTATAACCTTTATGGTTACTATATTCCCTTAGAGTTCTCTCCCGCACCTTGTGTCTTTTCCATCCCTTTTCATTCCTCGTTTGAACGAGTCATTAAAAGGCCATTAAGCCTTCCCCATGGCTTCAATGGGTCTTAGTCGTAAAAGATTCTGAAACACCCTTTCAAATTCCCGACTTCAAGGAGGAAGCCTTCCAAAAACTACTTTCGACGGATGGTGCAAGGGAGCGACGGTGGAGTTCTGAAAAGGAGTGTAAAGCTGCTTCCACGTTCGAAGGACTACAACTGTGATACCTCCTAAGAAAGTCCAAGGAGTAGCTGCGGGAGGTGCATCTCCCGGTATCCATGTGGATATCTCACCCAAAACCACGTTTTTCTTCTTGGCTTTAATTCGGTTTTAAGTCAATCATGCAAAGAGAAATGTTTAGGGATAGGATATATTTGTCCGAGTTATTTGTAATGAAGGAGTTTAGCTTATTTGAATGAATGATAATGTATAGAACTTAGTTTCCTTCGAATAGCATCATGCATTATAAACTACGAGCAAGATTATCTATTTACTATAGTAGTATATTTTAGTTAAATCCTAAAGGTATAGAAATTATATCTTGCACCATTAGTCTTATTCCTTTTTGCAACGAATCATTGTAAATGATTAAATTCATGAAAGGTTTATTTCGTTGCTCAAATTACTAGGAAGTTATCATTGCTAATTGCACATCTTAGCAAGGAAAATGATTGTTATTTGGCATGAGTTTGTCTGCAAGGAAAAAGGAAGATTAAATTGAATTGTATTGACTGAAAAGTAAATTGTCACAAGGATAGCAAAACCGTGACAAGGCGATTAATATTACCTTCCAAAAGATAACCAAACCAATCTAAACATAGAAATACCATGCTGAAGAGAAAAATATGCCTTGAAATGATTCAAAGACCAAATAAATATTCATACCCTAAGCACTTGACTACTTTCCTTATTGTAGGGTCAAAGAAAATTCGTAAAGATAAAGAACTAGGGTTGTCCCCGAGATTCTTAAAAAGAAACCCTAGGCCCGACATACGTCAGCTTAAAGGATCTAAAACAGATTATTCCATCACAGGACTTGCGCAGCAAGTACGAAATCATTTAGTCTTGTGATTGATTCACAAGGAGAAAGGGTAAATACCCTCAACAAGGATGGTAGATCCCTACGCAAGTTATCTTGCAAAAGGACGTATTTTTGGATATCCTTCTAAATAAGGAAAGTTGTAAATCGGAAACTAGCATATCTAAGGAACTTTAGGGTTGACCAAGTTGGGTTAATAAGGTGCGCCCTACACTGAAATGTAAAGAATCTTGCCAATTTACAAGACACCTTGGGAACCAGTGTTGATACACTCAAAAGGAAAGAACACTTCCTTAGCAGTTTGCCAAACAACACGGTTGATTAATGGAAATGTTTGTGTTTGCTAGAGATTTTAGGGCTCTATTTGAATTATGAATTACAAATTAAATGAGTACCTATACTTTAGGTTAAAGGCCTGAAGAAAGAGGCACTTTCAGTTACCCCCGACTACCTGCCTAACCCTAACCAAGGGGGTTGTTGACCGCGACGGGAACGTGGACCGAACCCAGCACGAGAGGTCTCTCCGTTGAGCTCTACTTGGAGCAGGAGGACGCTTGGGTGCTAGGGGGGCTCTCGCGATAAATCCCTCGCCTTCCGGGTCCTGCACAAGAGGCAAACGTGACTCGGGATTGGATCTCGAGGTCGGCATACTAGTTTACGGGCGGAAGCTTGGAATAGTGATCCCTGCGGATTACTGGATAGCCTTCGGGCGGATTATGGACAAGCCTACGGGCGGAACTCATTGTATTTCAAAGATAAAATGATGAAATGTTAACAAAGAACTTGCTTGATATTGTTTTCTATGTCATGTGATAAGATTACGTGAAGGAACCAGTGCTTAATGGATTAATTAAAGAAGCTGATTGTTATATGTCAAATCAATGTGATAGATAATTACATAACTAAAAACAAATCGAGGAAAGTGCGGAGGATGGGCCCGGGGTCTGTCTGACGGTTGGGTGGTCCCGGTTAGCCAGGAACTTTTCTCAAAAATCTTGAAGAATAGCAGGATGATCATCAAAACGAATAACAGAAGCAATGACCTAGAGTTATGTCTTACCCGATTTATGCTATTTTAGGGGAACGGAATGGGACTATGCCTTATGGCAGAGAGGTTGAACTTTGCATCCCTCTCGTTTCCCATTCTCCTTGAACCAAGTGCAACGTGAATCTGCTTCGGACCTGGCGTTTCTGCATAAAGTAGTTCGCTCGAGTCCGACGCTAGTTGCTGTTAGTTAATGACCAGTTAGGAGAATCCTAATTCCGATCGATCCTAAGTGGAAACGGCCAGGATACTTCCGCTACGTGGCAGACGCGGGAAGAGCTAGATCGCATATCCCATAACATTCCATGGGAGTGTTGGGCGGAGCTTTCTAGATGTCCTTTCCGATGGACTGCTAAGATGTGTCTTGGATGATACTAAGGGGACACGTTACAGTTGGTATCAGAGCCGACCAACAACGGAATTGTTTTTATAAGATCTCAATAAATTGAATTAAAGAAATTATTATTATCCAAACATTTCATTACCTTCAATGCTGTCTTGCATAATTATGAAGCGTGGAATAAGTTTTTGGTATTTCAGGTCATGTTTATGACTGCAATGCATTCTCCACTTTACAGACAAAGAATTGGGATGATGAACATCCTGGAGCAGATTTATAATCCATCACCTTTATACATAGAACGAAGATGGATAGGGTCTTCAGGAATCTACTATATAGCCGCCCACCGGTTTGCGGATCTACAAACCAACCTAAAGAGGATCAAGTGGTTGGAAGACTTGAAAATCGTGAAGCTATTCATTTTTGTGGAAGCTCACGTAAATTCGACTTTACATATTCAAGGTTGGAGGGTTGAGATGAACTCATATGTATATGAGGAAGTAACCCGTGTAATCCCAGCCGACAAGATTAAAGTGTTGGGCCGCCATGAGAAGTATGGATTCCAACAGAAAGGGTATCTTGAACTTCCAATGAATTATCGATTCCTAAAGATCCACGACCCAAATCCCTACTATTACACAGTTCCTGTAGACAAATGCAATACAACGTTGTTCTCCCCAAATTGAATGTAATGATTAGCTTATCATCACATGAAACGTTGTATTCAAAAAGGCTATGCCCATGTAAATACAAATAAACTTATTTTTATCAATATCTGGCTGTGCATAAGAGTTGTTAAAAAGTTAAGTAGCTACATTGTTTACGAGATAGCTGAACTAAAAATGAAAGATAGGCTAACGTCGATTATCATATAATAAAGTTAAGAAAACCTTTATCCAGGCACAACCCCAGGTACAGGTTCCAAATTCGCCTCCTACATCAAGTATTGCTGTGACCCAAGAGAAGAAGTTCCTCCTCAAGCAGATAAAGCCACCCGAGCTTGACGGGAGAGGCAAATTCGTCCAGGCTGATGCTGAAATTTAGATTGAATCCATGGAGGATTACTAATTCGAAGCAGCTGGTACTGCACCTACCAATCAGGCCATGCTCGCCAAGTTAAAGCTCACCGGCAAAGCTAGACTTTGGTGGAAGCAATGGTGCAGGGATCAAGGGATTTCAGAGGGGTCCGTTACCTGGGAGAAGCTGAAGAAAGCCGTGCAGGGAAGATACTTACCACCTGCATATTGTACGCAGAAAATGAATGAGTTCTACGAGCTAAAACAACTAGGACTCACTCTCGATGCATACTACTCTAAATTCATCTCACTTTTAAAGTATGTGCCACAGATGGACATGACGCAGCAGGTGTCCAAATTTTGTGCGGGCTTAAATCCACCAGTAAATACCCGTCTCGAATCTATGCGTCCATAAGATCTTTAGGATGCACTCATTCGAGCGGCGCCTTTAATTCAGGAGGTGCAAGCTAGACCAAGGGGTAACAAAACTTGGTCTTATAGTGACCCGAACAGAGCAGCATTCAGACCTCAAATGAAGAGAGTTCAAGGTCAGAAGGCCGAAACCTGCGTTGTTTCCACTGCAACGAACCCGGTCACTTCAAGAGGCAATGTCCCAAGCTTAGCAGAGGACATCGTCAAACGCCTTTCCAAGGAGCAGGCCACGGTCAAGGAGTCGTTACCCGTGGAAGAGGAAGAACCGCTTGCATTACCAATAGGCAAATATGCGAAGAAGAAGAAGAGGAAGATCCCACTATGGAAGCTAAATTCGAAAAAGCGACAGTCCATGCCGCTTTACACAAGAAAGGGCCGAATTGCCAGTTCTCAGTGATTCAGACACCGTCGGACTATCAAGGGAAAGGTTTCAAAACTTGATTGATTGTGGCAGCACACATTCTTTTATCTCACCAGCATGTGCAAAAAGTTTAGGAATAACCACAGTAGAAGCACCTACCCTGCTTGTGGATTTGGAAAATGGTCGTGAGGTAACTTGTACTAGGCAAACTGCCAAGGTGGAATTCTTTCTGGGAGGAAAGAAGACTTCAGTCAAAGTCAGAGTCATGAATTTAGGTATCCATGAGTGTCTACTCGGGATGGATTGGCTTAAACCCAACGACGCCCACATTCTCTATGGAAAGGGTCACATTTCCTTTCGAAACTCTGAAAGGGAATTTGTCACAACTCAAGGTAAAGCAGGAGTGCTAAGAATCCAACTGGTCAAAGTATCTCGGATCATAAAAGGAGTCAGAAAAGGATTACCCGTTTACCTGATCAAACTCAATAAGTTAGATCAAAAGCAAGAGTCTCATGAGGGACCTTCTTGGCTAAAGGAATACGCTGACATATTCCCTGAGGAATTGACTGAACTTCCACCTCAAAGAGAAGTAGATCATGAGATTAGGCTAGTGCCTGGAGCTGCACCAATTGCAAAGAGACCTTATAGAATGTCCATACCAGAAGCAATTGAGTTGAAGGAACAACTCAAGCAACTGTTAGATCAGGGTTACATCCGGCCTAGCAATTCACCATGGGGAGCTCCAGTACTATTCCAGAAAAAGAAAGATGGGACACTTCGACTATGTATCGATTACCGGGGGTTGAATCAATCAACAATCAAGAACAAGTATCCTATTCCTAGAATAGATGAGCTTCTTGATCGTCTTCAGGGTGCAAAGATCTTCTCCAAGATTGATATCAGGTCAGGTTACTATCAGATAAGGATCAAGGAAGATGATATTCCAAAGACAGCCTTCAATACAAGATATGGACACTTTGAGTTCCTGGTTATGTCATTCGGGCTTACAAATGCACCTGCCACCTTCAATAGATTAATGCAAGATATTTTTAGACCATATCTTGATGATTTCATGCTTGTCTTTTTCGATGATACTTTAGTCTATTCTAAACAGGAAGAAGATCATGAACCTCAACTTCGGATTGTCCTTGAGACAATGAGGTCGCATAAGCTTTATGCAAAAATGAAGAAGTGTGCATTCTTTAAGCGGCAGATTGAATATCTGGGATTCATAGTATCATCAGAAGGAATATCAGTAGACCCAGCCAAGGTCAGCAGAGATGCGCTTGAATGGCCAACACCAGTATCTGTCAAAGAAATACGCAGCTTTTTTGGATTGACAGGATGGTATAGGGTCTTCATAAAAAACTATGCTTTGATTGTAGCACCTCTTATAGACTTATTAAAGAAGCAGACTTCCATTACATGGTCAACTTCGGAACAAAATAGCTTCGACAAATTGAAGCAAAGTTTGGTATGAGCACCTATTCTAAGACTTCCTAACCTCAATAAGGAGTTCGAGGTAGTAACTGATGCTAGCATTCTTGCCTTGGGGTGTGTACTTATGCAGGAAGGTCATCCAGTAGCATACTCTTCAAGGAAATTGAAGAGTCATGAAAAGAATTATGCCACGCATGATCTGGAATTACTAGCTGTCATCCATGCTCTAAAGCTTTGGAGACACTACCTATTGGGTAACAAGTTTACTCTAGTAACGGATCATAAGAGTCTCAGATGGATTTTTACCCAGAACGAGCTCAACATGAGGCAACGTCGGTGGATTGAAGTATTGGAGGAATGTGATTTTGAAATCAAGTACCGACCAGGGAACGAGAATGTAGCTGCCGATGCACTCAATCGCAAGGCATTCCTAAATTCCCTAATCTTGCAGAATCCATCAACGGCCAGATCTTTGGCTATAAAAGTATCTATGCCAAACAACCCTATACTTGAACTAGCTAGAGAGGAAGCATGCCATGATTTGGCCTACCAAACAATGATAAAGGAAATATCTACCAAGGAGCAGAATGAGAAGTTGCAAGCTAAGTATCAGGAATTTTCCATTGATAATAGACTTGTCTACTACAGAACAAGGCTGTGTATACCAGCAAGCCAATCACTTAAGCAGAAGATATTATGGGAAGCTCATGACTCTCCTTTCGCAGGACATCCTGGCTATGCTAAGACTCTTAATGCTGTTAGGAAGAGCTACCATTGGGAGAGGTTTAAAGGCGACGTTCTCAAATATGTCACTGAGTGTTTGTCTTGCCAATGTATAAAAGCCGAACATGTAAATGAATGGCTGTAAATCCATCATATTTCAGCCTATCCACAGGATACCTAACTCTGGTAGACCTGCGCAAAGTGGGTCCACTCCCAGGTGCTCTCAAAACATCCCTGGTCTTCCTTACTCCAGGTGTAACAATAGAAGGAATACCCAACTCATCATCAATGCTCTGTTCTGAGCCACTGGATTCACCATCCACATAAGAGTGACCTGCATTCACATCAAACATGGGCTGATCAACCTTCTCTTTTCCTTTTCGTGATACCTGCATACCACTATCTGCATTGCTTTGAGAAGATTCTCCTGATCTCAATCTGCCTATCCATGGCGAAGAATGTGAACCACTGCTAGAAGACGCTCCAGGTCCACTAATATTTTGTGATTGCTGCTGTGAATTCTGTGCAGCATTACCATTTTGTGCATCTACATCATCAATCACATTTACTGGTTTATACCAGCTACTCATCTCATCAAAAACAACATCTCTGCTCACTGTAAACTTACGAGTAGAAGGGTTATAGCATCTATACCCTTTTTGCTGCAGAGAGTAACCAATAAAGATGCACTTCTCAGCTTTTGGATCCAACTTGGATCTCAACTCATCTGGCACATGTACATAGGCAATGCAACCAAAAATTTTCAAATGAGAAATATTTGGTTTCCTACCAGTATACCTCTCTTCTGGAGTCATTCCATGTATTGCTGCAGTGGGAGTCCTATTCATTATGTAGACTGCTGTAGCAACTGCTTCAGCCCAATAAAAATCTGGCAAGTCTTTTTCATTGAGCATGGCACGAGACACCTCTCCAATATGTCTGTTTTTTCTTTCTGCAATTCCATTTTGCTGTGGGGTATGACTGCATGAATATTGCTGCTTTATGCCATGCTCCTGCAGGAACCTTGCAAACTCATTTGAGAGGTACTCTCCCCCTCCATCTGACCTTAGGCATTTTATTTGCAGGCCTGTTTCTTTTTCAACCATAGCTTTAAGAGTTTTGAAATGCCCAAAAACTTCACTTTTCTTTTTCATAAAATACACCCAAACTTTTCTGCTATAGTCATCAATAAAACTGACAAAATAATGACAGCCTCCAAGAGATGCAGCTTTAGTAGTCCACACATCAGAGTGGATTAATTCCATTGGCTTCTTACTCTCTTGAACATGTCTAGAAATGGTTTCCTTGCCTATTTTCCAAACTGACAGGCTTCACATACCTTATGCATTTCTGCAACCTTGAATCTAGGCAATCCTGCAACAATATTTTGGGCCTGCATTGATTTAAGTCGTTGTACATTAACATGACCAATGCGTTTATGCCAGATATCAATATCTGCAACTACACTGGTCCCATGTGCAAACATTGCTGCACTCAATTCAGACATGTCTGCATCCAACGTAAACATTCTACCCTTCTTCTTTCCTTTTGCTATCAAGCGACCTTTATTTTTCATATCCTCAACAAAGCATCCATGAGGATTAAATCTGACCTGCAAGCCCTGTTCAACCATTTGACCAACAGAAACCAGATTCTTGGTGATATTCGGGATATGAAATACATCGGACAGGTATTTCTTTTTCCCATCCTGCATAGACAAAGGAATTTTTCCAATCTGCACAATCGGATGTGCAGTATCATCACCAGTCTCCACAAATCCTGGTTTTTTCATTTTCCTTGCATCCTCCATCCATTCTGCATGACCTGTCATGTGGTTTGATGCACCTGAGTCAACATACCACACATCGTTGCTTTCTTCTGCACTTGTCACAGAATTGTTCATGTGCTGCACCATAAACAAATGCTCATTTCTGTCATCACCCTGTCTACTAGAAGATGCATAATTTCCTTGTTGCAGTTTTCCATTCATGATGTCATTCTGCTTTTTATAGCAGTCTTTAGCCATATGACCCATTTTACCACAATAGTAGCATTCAACATTACTGTTTGCATTTTGGCCTCTTTGCCATCCACCACGACCTCTTTGGCTCCCCCTGCCTCTAGAGTTACCACGTCCTCCTCCATAGGACTGGTTTTCTTGAGTTTGCTGCATATTCTGATTTCTACCACGGCCTCCAAATCGGCCTCCTCTACCTCTGCCTCTACCTCTTCCAGCATTTGAGTAGAAGACAGTTTCTTTTGAAGTTCCTCCTGAAGAAGATGCACCACCATTTCTCTGCTCCTCAGAAATTAGAAGAGCAATCAACTCCTCAAAATCAGGAAATCTTTCACGGACGGAAATGGATGTCCGAAACTGCGCATAATCCTTTCCTAGACCATTCAAGGTCACAGAAACTAAATCATCATCTTCCACTGGCGACCCAATGGAAGCAAGTGCATCTGCAATCTTATTCACCTTCATGTGGTAGTCATTGATGCTCATATTTTCTCTTTGCACATTGTGCAACTCTTGCTTGAGCTGCATTTTCCTGGCTTGCGTATTTGTGCTATACATCTTTGACAGAGTATCCCATGCCTCCTTTGGCGTACTTGCATCCTGAATATGCACAATCATAGAGTCTGTAATGCTGATAGACAGCCAGTACATAACTTTCCTGGCTCTCTCATGCCATGCCTTGAATGCCTGCATTTGCTGTTGATTGGGAACATCAGGAAGAACTGGTTCTTCTTCATTTCCTGCAACAAATTCCCAATATCCTTTTCCCATAAGGAAATTCGTCATTCTAAACTTCCATGCTTGGAAGTTGTTCTTGTCAAGCTTTTTAGTGACAATCTGTGAGAGAGAATCAGACGCCATTACAGAACACTGCAAAAAATTGTGTCACTGCAAAAACTCAGCTTCACCCTCACAAGGGCAAATCTGCAAAACTGGCGAAAGTGGTATTTGACCACACAGTCACTTCCTAGTGACGATTTTGCATAAACACGGACCAAGGATGATTCTGTAACTCCCAATGTCTCTGTGCACAAGCATACGATGCAATTTCTATAGAAACTTTTCACCGACCTGTAGAACAGTGGCTGCACAGCATAAAACTGGGCCTTTTCCTGAGTGCGTGCAGAAAACTTCCGCCTCCAAAACAGGCCCGGAAATGGCCTCAAATCAAAAAAACAAGGTCGCCAAGGGCTAAAGCCCACTCCCTGTTGAGTGTTGAAATGACTTGTTTTTTGCCTGATTTTTGTTGTTTCTGAGAGCTGAATGGTTGATTTTATGGGATGATTGATTGATTTAGGAAGTGGATTGAGAGTGTTTCAGATGATATTGATTGTGTTTTGGAAGTTCATGATGTTTGTTGATGGTTCTGTGATGTTCTGATAGGTTCTGATTGGTTCTGTATACCTTCTGTTTTGTTCTGTTTTGGTCTGTTTTGTTCTGATTGTCTTCTGTAAGGAGGGATGAAGTATTGATTGATGAAGATTGAGATCTTGTGAAAGTTTATTGAATGGTTTGTGAGAGTTTGAAATGGTTTGAGAGTGAGTTATGAGGTTTTGATAACCTTCTGTAATCTTCTGTAGGTCTTCTGTAGACTGTTCTGTTTCTGTTCTGCTTCTGTACTGTTTCTGTTCTGGTACTGTTCTGTAGACTGTTCTGTATGCTTCTGTAAGTGTTCTGTGGAATGTATGTGTGACTTTGGGAAAGTTTTCTAGCCTTGGAAAGAGGTGAATACAAGTGCAAAAGAGCTGAAAGAAGTGGAAGAAGTGGCTGCTGAAGACTCAAGGGAAGACTAGAGTGAAGTGATAGTAGTGAGCTGTGAAGAGACACTGTAGTGGCTCTGGTGACCCTTCATATCAGACATACCTCTTGGGAGGGGTATCCACGACCTAAGAGTGATTATTGAGAGTGATTTTTGAGAGATTGTAGTGAGGATATGATGTATTATTGAGGGAGTGAGATAGAGAGAGTGTCAGAGATAGCCAATTTTACTCAAATAGAGTGATTGTATGTGAGAGATTGAGAGAGAAGACTATGAAGATATTGAAGATAAATACTATGTGATGTATTTCCATTCAAAGATGGTGTATCTCTTTGCTTTCTTTGTTCTATTGATGGATTTTATGAAGATGTTGAAGAATATGGTTAATTCTATTAAAATCCGTGGGAGATCTACATGATGCTGCATGAAGATTTGTTGTGCCTGGTGTTCTTTTCTTCATTGTGATAATATGAAACATGATAAACAAGCTTGTTGATGTTACAAGATAGATTTTATTGCAAGAGAATTCCTTTTCCTTGGTGTTCCTCTCGGGGCTCCATGTTTTTGGTGCGCAGCCGGGGAACCTTGCCATCAACAAGCACCAAAAGAGGCTGAAAATGAAGGAAATGGCATTGCCAAGAAGAGAAGAATTCAATGGATGTTTGTAAAGTTCCTTCTTCCACTGAAGAGTTGGAATTTCTCATAATCAAAGCCACTTTCCACAAGAATTTCATCCCACAATGGCGGAAACACATCACCATCATGATGCATGCTCTATGTGGTGGACAATTTCCTCTTCCTGTTGAAGCAGCAGAAACTTGCATCTTGGTGGCAAACTGTTTGGGAACGAATTGAAGAGCAGAAACAGAGAGAATGACCTCCATGGAAGATTTGGAATTCATTGAAAAGTTTCCAGATAACATCAAGTGGGAGATTGTGAAGAAGCTTCAGGAGTCTTGGTCTGTAGAGGTTCACAGAGACAATAAGGAAAAGAGTTGGAATTTGTTCGTGGACGCTCAACAGCAAGATACATGGGATGCTTGGTGTACTGATAATCTTCTGTTTGTTCAATTAGCAATCCACTGGAAGTTGATAGACAGAGTGTTTTTCACAACATACACTATTGAAACCATCAGAAGCTGGCATTACTATGATGATGGCACCACCACAATGCTCAGACGTATGCATTTTGACACCTTCAGAACCGAATACCTTCCTCTGTGCAGTGGCATGAAAGCAGAATTTAGGGACGTTGAAAAGAAAGAAGTAGAAGAAATGTTGGCCAGAGAGTCCTCCAGAGACTGAAGCCTTCTGTTAACCCTCTGTGGAGCACTAACAACATAGTGGAGCCAACCCCCTGATGAATGACGCAATAAAGAGGCAAGCGTTAGAACGAGTCCAGAGGTACGTGAGAAGAGAGAAAGCAAAAATCAAGGCTGAGAACGAGCTCGCAGCAGAAGCCGCCTTTGACGCCCTTGCGGAACTCTTTACAGAAGTCCCAATGGCACATCAAGCCCTTCCTCCTCCTGCTGGAGGTCCACTTCCAAGCCAGATCCGTCCTGGAAATATTGATGACAGGCCAGCGAATGTAGTCCCATTGCCAGTTTTTAAGGGAGAGTATAATGAAGACCCTGATCTTCATGTAGCAGAGTTTATGGTAGCATGTGTGGCTAACAATGCCAGAACCCCTGAGCATTGGTTGGCAATATTCCCCGCCACTTTCAAGGGCACGACGTTTCAGTGGTATGAGAGACAAGCAGCAAGAATTTTTGGCACATGGGACGACCTGAAGTTGGCCTTCCTCACTAAATTCAGGCGTGAAGGTTTTGAAGAGCGGATGAGAGAGGAATTTATGAACCTAAGTCAGTCCTCTGGAGAAAGAGTAGAAGCTTATGTCTCACGAATGGAATCCATCCTGAAGAGATGGACTAACCATAATCTAGATGATGGCATTCAGAAGGGGGTGTTTCTCAGAGGATTACAACCAGAAGTCCGTAAGTTTGTGGAGCTGCAAAGACCAGCCACACTACAAGCTGCAACAGAAGGTGCAAGACTGTACGATGAAGTGGAAGCTAGACTAGCAATGAATACAGGAAGAGGAGTCCTACCTCCTCTGGTGCCAGGAATGATGTACCCACCAAATGCAGTCCCAGGGACTGTTCCCTACCCCTACCAACAGATGCCCTCGGTATCACAGTACAGTGCACCAAATCCACAGTGGCCACAATCCATGCCTCAAATGATGGTTCAACCACAACAACAATGGTCCCAACCAATTTCTTCATTATCAAATCAGCAGCAACAGTGGAACCCTACCAACTGGGGTCAACAGCCAACAGTTCAAACAGGAGCACTGAATCAAAACCAGAACAGAGACCCCTCTGTACCAGCCCAACCAGTTTATGCAGTGATTACAGAAACTCCTCAAAACCTTCCTGCCAGTACGTCCGGAGGAGAAAGCTTGAAGGATTATTTATCTAACTCAGTTGCAAACATAAAAAAAGAGTTGATGGATGTGATTACAGAGCAGCTACAGACGCTGAAAGTGAATACCGCTAGCATATCCAATGTTGCAGGAGTAGGAAGAGATGTGATGCGATCAAATACTTGGTGTGGTAAGTGTCATCAAGCAGGCCATTTAGCCACTGAATGTACACGAAAACCAACCATCCCTGGAGCCTTCTGTTCCTACTGTTTGCGGAAGAATCATACAGAGGACATTTGCTCTCTGAAGGAGATGCATGATAGGAGAAGGAAGGAAGAAGACGCAAGATTCAATCTGCTGGAATCCAAAATGACAACACAAGATATTGGACCCAAGCCTAGAGAGTTTGGTCCTAATTTCGGACCCAGAAGATTTCCTTCCCAAAGTTACAGAGGAAGACAGTCTGGCGGTGGTCAGAGATCAGAAGTGGAATGTTACAGATGCGGAGAAAAGGGACACATATCACCAAATTGTCCAAATCCCAGAAGGTCAGTAGATTACAAGGCCTTATGCAGTCGATGCAAAGGAGAAGGCCACAGTGCAAAAGACTGTCCAAGCCCAGCCCCAGTGAAAAACAGTGCTACTGATAGTCCAGCCAAGGCTCAAGAGCCTACCTCCAATTTGGTGGAATTGGAAGTTGATGTCATCACACGTGCAAAGCAGAAGGAACCACCTATCCAGAAAGAAAATAACCCTCCTGCCAGAACAGTGAAGTTCAATCTTCCACCAGAAGAACAGAACAGAACAGAGCCTAACAGTGCCGTACAGAGCCCTACAGTGCCACAGAGAGTTACAGAGACAGGACCAGAGGTCCAGGATACAGAAGAGGAGGAAGTGCCACAAGTGGTAGAAGAAGTTCCTATAATTCCTCTATTGGGAGAAAAAGGGAAAATGAAAATGGGTGTTGCCCCATTCCCTAATCGTTTAGAGAAGCCAGTGGATCCTATTAAGGAATACGATCTGGTTAGAGATCTAGATACCTTTAGACCAAACCTCACATTCCGACAATTATTGATGTTGTCTCCCAGTTGCCGGAAAAGGTTCAAAAGTATACTGACAAAAAGACGTGGTTTAAGGATTGCTCCCTCAATAGCAACAAAGTCCAACAAGGCTCCAGAGCCTGTAAAAGAAGTGGATGTGGCTAATGCTTTCCTAGATCCGGGTACTCCAGAGACTGGCGTGTGGATAGAAGGCTGCTTCATTGCAAATGCACTGATTGATGGTGGTTCATCAGTGAACATTATGACGGATGTGACAATGAAGGATCTAGGCCTACAAGGTGTGCAACCAACCCAATGGCTCATCAGACTGGCGGATCAGAGTAGAATCAAGCCTTTGGGCATTCTCCCATATGTGAAGACTACAGTGGCTAGAAAAGATTATTGGCTGACCTATCTGGTGGTGAAGCCAAACTCTTATGGTACATCCTACCCTCTGTTACTGGGCAGACCATGGCTTTTTGAAGCCCGAGCAAGGACGGATTGGTTCAAAGGAACCTTGACCTTGGGTAGAGGACCCAATAAAGTGGTGCTGAAACTGTATGGTTCTCAAAAAGGACATGGATCCACCTCCTTGGAATTATCTTCTGACTCCCCTAATGAGGCTATAGATGGGATACAACCAAGTCCAAATTGCGGAAGAAGACCAATCCAAAACAACCTTCACCACAGAATGGGGGACTACGCTTACCGAGTGATGCCATTTGGGCTCTGCAATGCCCCTGCTACTTTCCAACGAGTCATGATGGCCGCATTTCAAAATTATCTGCACGACTTTATTGAGGTATATTTGGATGACTTTTGTGTCTATAGTTTGATCAGTGAACACTGGGAACACCTGGAACAATGCTTTGACCGATGCCGGGAGTATGGGATTTCCCTCAACCCCGACAAATGCATCTTTGGGGTCTCTTCTGGAGTTCTGTTGGGCCACATTGTCTCTGCACAAGGGATATCAACAGACCCTGCAAAGATTGAAAGGATTGCAGCTCTGACAGCACCCACCAACCTCAAACAGTTGAGGGGATTCCTAGGCCATGTGGGTTACTACAGAAGGTTCATAGCTCATTTTGCGACAAAGGCAACTTCCTTGCACAAGCTTCTGAGGAAAGATGCAGAGTTTACTTGGACAGAAGAATGTGACAAAGCCTTCCACATTCTGAAGCAGTGTCTAATTGAGGCACCCATTCTGCAACCTCCTGATTGGACGAAAGAGTTCCATGTACACACTGATGCATCAATTGAAGGCTTAGGTGCTGTCCTCTGCCAGAAGGGCTCCTGGAAGTTGGATCAACCGATCTATTACGCAAGCCAAAAAGTTACTGATAGGGAACGGAACTATACAGTGACCGAGCTGGAGTGCTTGGCAATGGTGTTTGCCCTGGAGAAGTTTCGCCATTACCTCCTATCTACCCACTTTAAATTTTATGTGGATCATGAGGCCCTGTCCTTCTTGATGAACAAAGCAGATGTGAAAGGACGATTGATGAGATGGCTCCTTTTATTCCAGGAGTTCGACTTTGAGGTGATTACTAAGCCCGGTCGTTCCCATTTTCTGGCTGATCATCTGTCGCGTATCCCACAAACTGCAGACGAGGAGCAGGATGATCCAGACCTCCCTGATGCTTCCCTATTCTTGGTAGAGACTGTAACTCCCTGGTATGCAGACATTGCCAATCTGCTGGCAACCCAACAGTACCCTCCTGGCATTTCTAGTCGGGAAAGGAAGAAGCTCATGTTAGAATCAGCCCCCTACACCCTGCTAGGCGGTGCACTGTACAAGAAAGGCAAAGATGAAGTGCTCAGAAGATGTGTTGCAGGAGATGAGATTGGGATTGTTCTGAAGGCTTGCCACGACGAGCCATGTGGAGGTCACTTTGCAGGAGAAGCTACAGCCAGGAAGGCTCTGCTAGCAGGATATTGGTGGCCTACCATTCACAAAGATTCCTATGATTACTGTAAAAGATGTGATGCTTGTCAAAGAATGGGGAAACCCACGAAGACAAGTGCCATGCCATTGCAACCTATCCTTCCGTTGAAGCCGTTTGAGAAGTGGGGTATCGACTTCGTAGGTCCGATCGATCCTCCCACTAGAAGGAAACAGAACAGATACATCCTCGTATGTACGGATTATGTCACAAAGTGGTGTGAAGCTAAAGCCCTAAAGCGGGACGATGGTAACAGCGTGGCCCTGTTCATGTACGAGAATATCATCACCCGTTTTGGTAGTCCCTTAGAGCTGGTAAGTGATAGAGGCACGCATTTTCTCAACAAAGTCATGGAAGAGTTGACAGAGTTGTATAAGATCCGCCATCGCAAGTCCACTCCTTATTACCCCAGAGCCAACGGCCAAGTCAAGGTCACCAATCGCATCCTCTGCTCGATTCTGACAAGAACAATTGCCGCACATCGTCGTGATTGGGACGATCGACTTACAGAGGCCCTCTGGGCGTACAGAACCTCCCATAAAGCAACAACGGGACAGACACCTTTCCAGCTGGTGTATGGTACAGAAGCAGTTTTTCCTGTTGAATTGGAACTACCCTCTTTGAGAGTGGCTATCAAAGAGCATTTGGGGGATGATGATTCACTGCAACGCCGTCTCCTGCATTTGGAATGTTTGGAAGAAATTCGTCGGGTGGCTCTACAGTGCATGGAAGCCACGCAAGCCCGACGTAAGGCTTACCATGACAGTTTCATCAAGCACAAGGAGTTCAAAGAAGGTGATTTGGTCCTAGCCTATGATTCACGATTTGGCAAGTTTCCTGGCAAGCTCCAACAGCGGTGGATGGGCCCCTATAAGGTACTTGCAGTCAACCCTAATGGTTCTGTTCAAGTGCAGACCGTTGATGCGTCTGATGATCCCTTTCTGATCAATGGATATCGCCTAAAGAAATACTTCCCTCCTTGGGGATCCTGACAATTACGGACACTTGATCCTTTCTCTCATTGGCGCGGCATTGTACTTCTTATGATGCTACTTCTGATAGCCGTTCTTCAATCACTCCTGATGAAGTGGACGCAACCCTCTGTCTCCTCAAACCCCCTTCCAGCCTTGATCTCTTATCCTCTATTTTCCACCAGCGACAGTGGCGAGGTGGGTTCTGACAAATGGTCTTTCTACCATTCCCTTGCTCAATTTGAAAAAAGAAAAAGAAAAAAAAAACAACAACAAAACATATTGGTCATGGGAGAAAAGGACTTAGGTCCCTGTCATGCCGACCTATTCTTCGGGAAAAGGTGGAAACACCCTCGGGAATAGGGGAAAACAAGAAAAAGAGAAAAAAAAAAACAACAACAACAAACAACCAAATCTGTTATGAGAGAAAAGGAACCAATTCCCTGTCATAGCAGGCCTCGTTCCAAGAAAAGGTGGTAAACACCCTTGGGCGAGAAGCTGGCTGTGGAAAAGGTGGTAACACCCAGCAGTCCAGAAAGTGGATTCATTAATTGGATTCATTAATTGATATCCCTCGGATCCAATTCCGAAGCTGCCTCCCTTGGTACGCTGTGTCCTGGGACTCTCTGCAACTGTCCTTTAGCAGATGACATGACCTATTCAATACAACGTTCGATTTGATGGCTACCTCCCTGGGTACGCCTCTTCAACAACTGGTGAAGCGATCTTCATCGACAACCCCTTGAGTGATGTGAGCTTTCATCCTAACCGGATGGGGAAGTGAGTACGGTTGCCCTTTGTATCTATCAACAGAGAGTGAGACAGCGGGTGGGGCGAGGGACCAGTCTTTTCCCTTCAAATCGAATGAGAGGTGAGAAGTGTGAATGAAGTGTTGCACGCACGGGATGGGCCTCTCAATGCACAAAGCACAATTTGTTTCTGTGCACTGCACTATAAGGCTCCCTAGCCTTCATTCTTGCACCGTATGCCGGCACAGGGCGGGATGCACAGTTGCACCATCAAATGCGCACAAGGCATACAATCTTTGCACAAGTGGCTGTGCGGATTACATCAATGGGTTTCATGAAAATGCTGCCCTCCTGTATCTATCCACAGAGCGTGAGACAGAGGGTGGGCTGAGTGTGACTGGAGTTTCTTCAATCAATTACCGAGAGGTGAGATTGAGGGACGTTACGACACTTGGAGTCAGGTATGTTCCACTTTCCCTGTGCACCCACGGGATGGGTCTTTGCCGTCCTCACAAGACACGTCACCCTGTTCTGTACACTGCACTGTAAGGCTCCCTTGCCTTTCTCCTTGCACTTATGCCAGACGGGTTAGACGCACTAATGCACCATCAACTGTGCACCCTGGCATACTCTCTTTGCACCATTTCTCCCTTGTTGATTCTTCAACCGGGTATGCGATATGGGTTTAATCATTCTTCCTCAAGTGATATTAGTCATGGGGCGAGTGACTGTTCTTTCATTCCAATTGAGTGATTGTGAGTTGAGTGTAGTATCCCTCATCATCGACGAATTTCCTGCGATTCCTTCCATCAGTTACCTCCCTGGGTGCTGCCGCATGGTCCCTTCCATGACGGACGTGTGCCGAGAAGATGCCTTGGTCCCTCCAGCGCCGACAACCACACTGGACGTGCCGTCGATACTCAACCTTGATTCTTGACGAAACGGACCAAGTTTTTCTAACCCTACACTTTGGTTTCTTCGTGCCGGTCATGTTTTAAGTGTGGAGACATTAGTGGATGGTCTGTGGTGTGGTCCTAGGTCCCTGTTGCTCGGTTAACCCTATCCGTTAAGGTCTTAAGTGTGGGGACGCGTCCCTGCGCGTCTCCCGTGCATACTTTTCTGCATATGCCTTAACCTGTTCATGCATGTATGCCTTGCCTTGCTTTTACCCTAATGGGATCCCTTTCCACCCATCCGGTTCTGTTCCACCCACCCTTGGGGCTGTTTCCTTGCAGTTTTCCTTCATTCTTTGATTTTGAGGTCTTTCCATGTGAATGCACCCTACGTTCACCAAAGTCCCCATCCAACCTTATAGCCCTGTTCCTCCCATTGAAGGTCCATTTTTCCTTTTTACCTACCCTTGTTCCGGTGCACGGTTTTTGAGTTATTAATTTTTGAAGCATTTTGCGTAATTTAGCCGGTTTTCCATGTGAACGCGCTTTTCTTGCTTCGAAACTAGGATCTGACGTCCTAGCCCTGCCAACCACTTTTCCCCTGACATTTTTCCTTTTTATTCCGCATCATTCCGATACATGGTTTGTCCATTTTCCGGTTTTTTAAGACTTTTTTCTGCGTATTTTCGACATTTTCCCATGTGAACCTGCCCTATTTGCATCAGACTTCCAATTTGATTTGACAGCCGTGTCCCCTGTGCCTTCCCCCACCTTTTTCCTTTTTCCTCCACTCTTTTTCGACTTTCGGATTTTTACGTATTAATTTTTAAATGAGTTTTCGGGCGTATTTTTGGAGTTTTTTGCATGTGAACCCCTCCTACGTCCACCGGAACTGCGGTTTAACATGATATCCCTGTGCCACTCCTTTTTGCGGACATTTTTCCTTCATACTGCATGTCATTCCGGTGAACGCTTCGTCCGATATTAATTTCCGATCCCATTTTCGGGTTTTTTTTGGGTTTTTCCCATGAGAACGCGTCTTATCTCCGTCAGAATTATGTTTTGATGTGATAGGATTGTCGGGCACATCTTTCTGCACAGTTTTCCTTTTTTCTGCACCTCATTCCGATGCACGGATTTTTCGATATTAATTTTTAAATTGCGTTTTTGGTTCATTTTTTGTGTTTTTTGCACGTGACCGCCCTTTACCCCTCCTGGAACCTCCGTCCCATATTTTCCTTGTTTTTCCCCTGTCGTCCTGCCCACTTTTTGTTTTTACGCTATTTCGTTTTGACATCCGGATTGGGAGTTATTCATTTTTCTTTATTTTTATGTTTTTTCTCACGCCCGTTTTGCGCGTGCACGCGCCTTTTTTCGATTTTACGAATTTCCACGCGCCCCGGTCGTGTCCGCATAACCCGCACCGTCTTCCCGGTGCCATTTCGATCCCGTCACGGTAAATTTTTTTACCCCGCCCCGCGCACGAGCGCGGGACGGGGGTATGCACCCATCCCTTCCCACCCTTCCCCTTCCCTCGGGCACCCCCTATCCCCCTTGGACCCCTACCCCGCCCATAACCCCACCCCTTTCCCCTAACTGCCCACCCCATGGCCCCCCCACCCCTCCCCCCCCAACTGCCTATCCCTTCCCCCCAACCGCCCTTCCCTCTCTCTTTCTCTCTCCCTTTCTTTCTCTCTCACTTCCTGCGTGTCCTCCTCCCTCATCTCCTACCCTCCTCCCATGCAGCCTCTCCTCCTCCCTTCTTCTCCCTCCCCCCACTCCTTCGCCTCCCAGCGCCCCCCCCAGCGCTCCCAGCCTTCTCCCTCCCCCCACTCCTTCGCCTCCCAGCGCCCCCCCCTAGCGCTCCCAGCCTTCTCCCTCCCCCCACTCCTTCGCCTCCTCCGCCTCCCAGCGCCCCCCCCCAGCGCTCCCAGCCTTCTCCCTCCCCCCACTCCTTCGCCTCCTTCGCCCCCCCTAGCGCCCCCCCCAGCGCTCCCAGCCTCCTTCCTCTCCCTCTTGCCCGTCGCCCTTGGCCCCTGCCACGACCACCTGCCGCCCTCGTTGCCCCCCGGACTGCCGCCGAGTTCGCTGACGCTGCCGCCGACTCCGCCACAGCCGCCTGGACACCGCCGCCGCCGCCGACGCGCCTCCCCCTTCCTGCTCCACCTCCTCTCTACCCCTAGGTTAGTTCAACTAACCCTAGGTTACTTCAACTAACCCTCATTAACCTAAACTAACCTTAATTAACTTAACCTAACCCCCTAGTAACCTTAGACCTAACCCTAACTAGGTTAGTTAGTCCAACCCTAACCTAGTTAGTTAACTTAATCACCTAACCATAGTTAACCTAGCTAGTTAACTTAACCTAACTTAATTAACTAACCTAGTTAACCTAACTTAGTTGACTAACCTACCTTAGTTAGCTAACCTAGCCTAGTTGACTAACCTAAGCAACTTAGACTAACCTGACTTGCTTTAGGCAGACTAACATGACTTATCCCACTAACCAGACTTAATTGACTTATGCCTAACTGACTTATCTGCTTAATGTGATTTAGGTGACTTAATTAATCCTTACATTAATTTTTCCATAAAAAAATTTCAGAAAAATTGTTAAAAATTCCTTTTGCCTTTTGCCAATTTTTGGAAATTTGTCTGCTGGAAATTGCCTACCCTATAATTTCTGAAAATTCCACATTTCCTAAATTTAACCCTAAATTGCCAATCAATGTAGAAAATTCATTTAAAAAATTGTAAAAAATTCTAAAAATTTCTAAAAACATTCTAAAAAATTCCCCCCACCTCCCTTGATCATTTTCCCTTTATTCAAACATAAATAATCACAACTTAACACAAAAAAAATATAAAATATAAAATATAAAATATAAAATAAATAAAAAATAAAAAACTAACAAATACAAAATCAAAATAAATAACCAACACCAATCAAATCCACACATCTGCTAAGGTGTTGTCATTGTTGTTTCATCAGTGCTCTTTACTTTTCCTTTACTGGAACTCTTCCGTGCGCATTCCTGCATTACATACACCCCTTCCAGGTATTTATTTTATGTGCTTTATTTATTTTTATTTTCCCCCTTAATCACAAATTAATTGTTAAAATGAACCCTTTAATTCACCCACAATTTCCACGCGCATTCGCGCTAAACACACATAAATTTTAAAATTAAAATCAACCAGCCGTTCACTTAGCACGCGCTACGTGCGCTAAAGAGGCACTTTAAATTTTTAATTCAAAAGAACCAGCCGTCACATGAGCACGCGCTGGCAAAAAAGCGCTCCACATCACCTTAATTTGTAATCAATGAATTGCATTTAGAGACCCAGTCGGGAATCGAAGTCCGGGAATCGAATAACTGCACCGCTTAACCTAATAATTGGTAATTTAATTTATAATAAGGAACCGCCGTTTTCTTGCTAAGGTTTATCACCTAATAAAAATTCACCCATTTTTAATAAATGATTAAAATCAACCCTTCATTAAATTCATTCCCCCCTCACTGCACTTAATTCCCCTTTTTTAATGAAGCGTTTCGTGGGATGGGTATGCGCAGTCATTAGTGTTATTTTCCATGGTCCAGTCTTGGTTTATCACAGATGTCGTATTGATATGTGTCGGCTATGGTATGGTTTTGGTTTCATGTCTTAGTTACGGTTAAGGGTACGGTATGCAGTTTTTTCTTTTATTGCCTGTTACGGGGTTCAGGGTGTTTGTCTGATGCATCGCATGAAGCTTTCGGTCGCATTTGTCTCGAGGTCATGTCAAAATTTTTCTAGGATGTGGTTTGCTTGGGGTTAGTAGGTCGTGTCATGTTTTGTTTGGTTATTCTCTTATCCTTGGTTTTTGTCTGTTGCTTTGCAGGCATTCTCCTTGATTGTCTGTGTTTGTGGTGTGTGTGTAACCATCTGAATGGCGCCTTCTCATGCTCCTCCCCCTATCCAGTACGTCCCATTAGTTAGTAGGGATTACTCTTCCCTACTTACTTTTGAGCCCCTCACGAAGGCGGGACTTGCTGCTTTTGTGGCCACTCCTTTTCCATTGCTTCCAGAGGATCCGTCCGTATGTGATGAGTTCCTGGCCTCTTACAGCAAGAAGACCGGCGTAGTCCAGGGCATGTCTATGACATTGACATCTCAAGGCTTAGGGAAGGCTCTGTCTCTTCCCTTCAAAGGAGAACCTTTTGTGACCACTCGTCAGCTCTTCTCTAATGAAGAGATTCTGAAGCTGTTGCAGAAGCAGACAAGGGAAGTCCTTGATGTTAAGAAGGTGATAAACTCTTCAGGAGTTTCGTTTTCTATAATTACTGATCCCGTATGGAAGATGATGTGTCAGTTCCTTCAGGACAGGTTCATGCCTGCCAAAACGCCATCCCACTATTTGTCCAAAGAGCTTTTCACAGCTTCCAGGATGGTGCTGAAAGGAGTTGCTATTGATTGGAGCACATACCTCCTTACTAAAATGGATCAGCATTTTGTTAAAGTCACCAGGGGTAATGTTACCAATGTTACCTACGGATCATATTTGTCTGCCTTCTTGACCTATTCAGGTTTACAGAAGACTGTACCTCCACCTCCTCCATCAGATCCAGTACCTCCTCCTCCACCTTCAGAAGAGTCAGCACCTATTGACATTGAGGATGATGATTCTCCGCCTCCCCTGGTCATACAACGTAAACGCTTGAAGAGGGTAGCAGATAAAGCCCCTGCTGTACTTCCCTCAGTGCCTATCCCTGCTACTTCTGGCAGTGAACTCCCTGGGTATCTCACTTGCAATAACTTGTTCAGAGCACATAGAGAAGGATCCTTGGAGATCTCCGTTCCTTCCCTGAACAGTCTCGTCTCAGGAGATGCCATTCCTTTCCTCTGCAAGGATATTCAAAGTTCCATTGAGTTGTCAGTGACAGCCTATGTTCAACAGCTATACGCATCTTTCTATGAGGAGCTCATACAGTCAAAAGACCAGTTGCATAAGGCAACATCTGAGTTAGCTTCTGCTAAGGATACCCTAGCAGATTTATTTAAGCAAATGGAACAGCAAACCCAACTGGTTGCCATCCAGAGCGATGAGATTTCTTCATTGAAGACCCAGTTACTAGAGGCTCAATCACAAGTTACTAGCCTTTCAGAAGAGAAGGAGAGGATGTCCAGAGAAGCGAAGGAATTCCAAGCTATTTTAGATGACAAGCTTTCAGCTTTACAAATGGCTAATGACACAGTGGCCAACCAAGCCTCCCAAATCCAGCAGTTGCAAGATCAGCTTGCAAAGTCCCGCTCTGTTCCTCCAAGCCCTCCTGTTCCATTAATTCCTTCTCTTTCACAGCAGGACTTGGCTGCCCTACAGAGATAGGCTACTTTGTGCCCTTTATTCCAAGACAAAGTGGAACGATTGCAGTCCAGAATGGACTTGTTATGGTCTACCTTTGAGCAGTTTCAGGAATATGTCTTACCTGACCATTCTTTCTTTGTCCACTACCACTTACAGAAGTTGGTCTTCTACATGAAGCTTTCCACGATGGATTTACCTTTTCCAGAGGATGGCTGTAGTGGGGCTTGGTCTGCTGAGTTGTTGACAGAGGTAGTCAGAATGGTCTTTGAAGATTTTGTCACGCCAGACACCATGTTGATGTCATACATGTATCTCCGAGGAGACTTGTTAATTCCAGATGAGGTAGATATGGCATGGTATGTGGGAGATGTGGTCTTACAGGCTGTTTTATATGTCAATCATTTGGAGTTGCGCATAGCTGATATGTTCCAGAGTTATTCCTCCAAAGTAGCTGATTGTCAGGATAATTCGTGGCATCCCATGATTGATTCGGTGGTCCTCAATCAAAGACAAAACACAGCTCCTACCTTTGTACAGAGTACTAACCAACTGAGGATGGATCTCTTAACCTATCTTTCCAAACATAATCCATTTGATGCTACCTTCTTTGATGCCTATCATAGACGATCTCTCTTAGGACCTTCTGTTCCTACCCTCCTCTATTACCAACAAATGGCTCACCGCTATGCTATATATTTTTCCCTTTGTCAATCTAATTCCACAATTATTTTACCCCTTCTTTTCCAACCTTCATCTTTCCCTCAAATTCCTATTTTCACTTACTGTTCCTTTATTGAGGATAGGGTATTTTCCCCTTCTCCACCCTGTCCTTCACCCCTCATAAATGTTCCCTCCACATTTCCTATTTATCAGTTAACACCGTTCCTTAGTGATTCCTTCCAAATTTCTGCCACTCCTTCTTTAACCTTTTCTTCCTTTTATGATTTTTCCTATCCCTCCCTACATCCACTTTCCCTTATTCCACTACCCTCTCCTAACACTTCCATATCTCAACCACCTCAGTTGGTTAGTGACTGTGACGGTTTTGATAATCAGATTTCCAGAAGAAGGGGATGGAGTTCGGATGATTGCCTTACAGGACCGCAGATTAATTGGCCAGTAATTCCAGGAGAATGGACAGCTTCCAGTCAAGCTTATCAGAATTATGTTCATTTTGCCCAACAATATTCACAGTCTGCAGATCCCTCAGTGAGATTAACTGCTCACTTTGCTTGGTACCTGGCGTATATGCATAGGCACTCTCATAATGATTCAAAGCCTATTCCAAAGCTGTGCATGAATGTCAATGTAAACATTGATTCCCAACAGCTGGAGATACTGTATTCTCATGCCCTCTGTTTGCCTAGCAGATACCTGGTCCTGTTGGAAAGGATGTGCTGTCTCCAATTTTTTCAAAATCCTCCTAAAAACTTTGTAGATGAATCCTTATCTATGGATCGATTCCGACAACATCAATCTTTTAAGAGGGATCATCTTCATTGATGCCTTTCCAATGTATGGTGGAAGCCTTTAATGCAAAACTCTCTTTTTTGAAGAAGTCATTCAGATGGTTGTGTTGTGTATTAGTGTTTGTGTTGTGAGTTCATTTATGTCAAACGAATGTGGTGGTTTCCTATTGGATTTTGTGTACGAGCTATGTTTTGGAGATTTGTGGTGATGGGGTCGTGGATGGAGAATTGAAGCTGATGCTGATGAAGAAGAAGCAAACTCTTATATCCTTTACAAATTTGTGATGATTTTTAGTTTGATCAGAGGTGTTAATTTCAAAAGAGTTTTCCTTTCTTTGTATTTTTATATCAAAAACAGGTTATAAGTTGGGGTCGTGGTGGATGGATTCTTTGTGAAAAGATATTGAAGATCAAAGTTGAGCTTTTCCCTGAACTTGTATTCCCTTTTTCCTGAGTCGCGAGGACGCTTCCTTATTAAGTGTGGGGATATGTTGAGTGTTGAAATGACTTGTTTTTTGGCTGATTTTTGTTGTTTTTGAGAGCTAAATGGTTGATTTTATGGGATGATTGATTGATTTAGGAAGTGGATTGAGAGTGTTTCAGATGATATTGATTGTGTTTTGGAAGTTCATGATGTTTGTTGATGGTTCTGTGATGTTCTGATAGGTTCTGATTGATTCTGTATACCTTCTGTTTTGTTCTGTTTTGGTCTGTTTTGTTCTGATTGTCTTCTGTAAGGAGGGATGAAGTATTGATTGATGAAGATTGAGATCTTGTGAAAGTTTATTGAATGGTTTGTGAGAGTTTGAAATGGTTTGAGAGTGAGTTATGAGGTTTTGATAACCTTCTGTAATCTTCTGTAGGTCTTCTGTAGACTGTTCTGTTTCTGTTCTGCTTCTGTACTGTTTCTGTTCTGGTACTGTTCTGTATGCTTCTGTAAGTGTTCTGTGGAATGTATGTGTGACTTTGGGAAAGTTTTCTAGCCTTGGAAAGAGGTGAATACAAGTGCAAAAGAGCTGAAAGAAGTGGAAGAAGTAGCTGCTGAAGACTCAAGGGAAGACTAGAGTGAAGTGATAGTAGTGAGCTGTGAAGAGACACTGTAGTGGCTCTGGTGACCCTTCATATCAGACATACCTCTTGGGAGGGGTATCCACGACCTAAGAGTGATTATTGAGAGTGATTTTTGAGAGATTGTAGTGAGGATATGATGTATTATTGAGGGAGTGAGATAGAGAGAGTGTCAGAGATAGCCAATTTTACTCAAACAGAGTGATTGTATGTGAGAGATTGAGAGAGAAGACTATGAAGATATTGAAGATAAATACTATGTGATGTATTTCCATTCAAATATGGTGTATCTCTTTGCTTTATTTGTTCTATTGATGGATTTTATGAAGATGTTGAAGAATATGGTTAATTCTATTAAAATCCGTGGGAGATCTACATGATGCTGCATGAAGATTTGTTGTGCCTGGTGTTCTTTTCTTCATTGTGATAATATGAAACATGATAAACAAGCTTGTTGATGTTACAAGATAGATTTTCTTGCAAGAGAATTCCCTTTTCCTTGGTGTTCCTCTCGGGGCTCCACTCCCGCAGCATATACTGCGCTCTTGCTTCACCGCGAAGGGCGTCTCAACCTGAGACAATGCACTCCTGCACTTTCCGGCTGTGCTACCTGCAGAGATCTGCTCCCAAAACAGAAAATGAAAGCAACACTGCTCCTCTTACCAGAACACCGCGAGCTTGGCTTGCTTTCTTGAGCTCCTTACCACGAACAAGGCTCTGATACCATGTCAAGATTGTGGGAGAGAAGGAAGGAGTCTCACTTGTAGCTTTCTTGCTTGCACAATGGGGGAATACACACAAGGGTGGAGGCTGAAAACAGTTTTTCTCTTCTTAGTTGTGTAAGCCAAAAAGAAGTCTTATACAAAGAAATAGAAGAACCCTATATATGGGTCTCAAACCAAACTCAACTAACTAAGGTGGCATACTAACTGAGCCACGAACTAGAGTAGATAAGGATAGCTATCATGTAGCTATTATTCATGGGCGGTGTACCAACCGCGTCTGCAACTGACAAGTCGGTGACATAAATACACAACGGTCACCCTGGCGTATCACAAGTGGAGCTCGATATCTCAACATTCATTAGTATGGATTTTGTTGTGGGCCTACCCCAAGTCCAAGGAGGATACAATTCCATTATGGTTGTAGTTGACATGCTTACTAAGGTTGCACACCTTATTCCAGTAAAGACAAACTATAAAGCCTCAGACATTGCAAGATTGTTTATCAAGGAGATATTCAAGCTACATGGTTTACCCAGAAGAATCATTAGTGATCGTGATTCTTTTTTCACATCACACTTCTGGAGAGCTATCTTTGAAGCTATTGGGACTCAACTCTATTTTAGCACCGCCTACCATCCCCAAACGGATGGCCAAACAAAGCGAGTAAATCAAATCATCGAAGATATGCTTAGGGCATACTGCTGTCGAGAGCCGAAGAGGTGGATTCAATACTTGCCATTAGTTGAATTTGCCTACAATGCTTCTTACCAGCAAAGCATTCTGATGACTCCTTTCCAAGCATTGTATGGTCATGATTGTCGAAGTCCCCTAAACTTTTCTGATCCAACCCTAACGGTTGAAGCGTCAAGACAGATGTTGGAAGACATGGATGATCAAATAAAGCCAATAAGACAAGACATACAGGCGGCCAAGGATAGACAAAAGGCATACACATATTTGAAACGTTAAGAAAGAGTCTTCGAGGAAGGAGACATGGTCTTCATTCATGTACGCCCTAAAAAGAGTTCTTTATCCCTAGGAGAGTGCAATAAAATAAGTCCAAGGTATTGTGGGCCGTACAAAATCCTCAAATGCCTAGGACCCAATGCTTATAGATTGCAACTCCCTGAGAACCTAAAGGTTCACAATGTATTCCATACTAGCCTATTGAAAAAATATGTACCCAACCCTAATCATGTACTTGTTGACCAACAAATTGTAATGCCTAGTCAAGGAGTCCTTGACCTAAGGCCAGATAGGATCTTAGATGTTAGGGAGAGACAGTTAAGATCTAGAACCTTGAGAGAATGCCTCGTCCAGTGGAAAGATTATTCCAAAGAGGATGCCACCTGGGTAGATGAAGGCACTCTCAACCATCAGTATCCCCAGTTTATCTCGAGATGAGGACATCTCGATTCTTCTAAGGCGGAGAGAATGTAAAATATCAAATGGATAAATGCAAATTTTTTTATTCCCCTCCCCAGCCGACTGTTGTGCTGGAAGGGGAGGGGAATAGAAAGGAGTCGGAAGCTCCTCCGTGGGAGCTCACAGGGAGTAGTGCCATGCATGCTGACATGAAGGAGAGGGAGGATCCCCCTCCCCTCCCCTATTTAAACCTTGCGTTGCTGTAGCTAGGGGAAAAAAAGGAGGAATCAGACGGAATACGTGAGGAGTGAGGGGCCATTCTAAACGTTTAGGGAGAGAGAGGAGGGTAAAGCTAAGGCCGCTGTCGTAAAGGGAGGTAGGAGGTACGAGGGCCAGAAGAAGGCGCTGCCAAATGACACCAGCACAGTTGTCGTGAAGGGACGAAAGGAGAGAGTGAACTGCCGCCATAACGCCGTGTCGTGCCGTTGCTGTAAGGTGGGAGGGCCGCCTCATTGCCGTGCTATGGATGAGAACTGGGCTGCCGTGCAATCAAAGGGAACCGCTGCCTTCCTTTTCGCCATCGATAGACGACTCTCACACCCCCCCCCACGTAATCTTTTGGAAGTCAGAAGCTTCCAAAGGGGAGGCTTCCTTAGCCCCCCTTCCTATACCTTATTATCCCCCTCCCGGTTTTAATCCCCTTAAGCCTCCTTTCACCCCCCTTGTTGTTGCCTCATCAAAGCCTTTCCCCCCGGGTTTAAAATCCCCTAACCCCCCCTTCACCCTCGTGCTAAAACCCCTCCCATGGCATTTTCGGAACCCCCCATGTTAAACCCTTAAGCCCCTTCTTTTGGGATTATTAACCCCCTCCCCCCCGGTTTTTAACCTTTATGAGCCCCCTTTTTCCTCTGGAAGAACTAAGACCTCAAAGGTCTTATCACCCTCCGTGTTCTATAAACCCTTAGACCCCCTTTTTGCGTGGATATTGGAATCACCCCTTTTTTTTTCCCCTTGTGTTTAAACCTTCTCTAACCCTCCCCTTGTGGCGTATTGAGAACCCTTTCCTCCAAGTTGACCTAAGGGTCCTTCGACCTTATTTATAACCTTTATGGTTACTATATTCCCTTAGAGTTCTCTCCCGCACCTTGTGTCTTTTCCATCCCTTTTCATTCCTCGTTTGAACGAGTCATTAAAAGGCCATTAAGCCTTCCCCATGGCTTCAATGGTCTTAGTCGTAAAATATTCTGAAACACCCTTTCGAATTCCCAACTTCAAGGAGGGAGCCTTCCAAAAACTACTTTCGACGGACAGTGCAAGGGAGCGACGGTGAAATTCTGAAAAGGAGTGTAATGCTGCTTCCACGTTTGAAGGACTACAACTGTGATGCCTCCTAAGAAAGTCCAAAGAGTAGCTGCGGGAGGTGCATCTCCCGGTATCCATGTGGATATCTCACCCCAAAACCAGGTTTTTCTTCTTGGCTTTAATTCGGTTTTAAGTCAATCATGCAAAGAGAAATTGTTAGGGATAAGATATATTTGTCCGAGTTATTTGTAATGGAGTTTAGCTTATTTGAATGAATGATAATGTATAGAACTTAGTTTCCTTCTAATAGAATCATGCATTATAAATTACGAGCAAGATTATCTATTTACAATAGTAGTATATTTTAGTTAAATCCTAAAGGTATAGAAATTATATCTTGCACCATTAGTCTTATTCCTTTTCGCAATGAATCATTGTAAATGATTAAATTCATGAAAGGTTTATTTCGTTGCTCAAATTACTAGAAAGTTATCATTGCTAATTGCACATCTTAGCAAGGAAAATGATTATTATTTGGCATGAGTTTGTCTGCAAGGAAAAATGAAGATTAAATTGAATTGTATTGACTGAAAAGTAAATTGTCACAAGGATAGCAAAACCGTGACAAGGCGATTAATATTACCTTCCAAAAGATAACCAAACCAATCTAAACATAGAAATACCATGCTGAAGAGAAAAATATGCCTTGAAATGATTCAAAGACCAAATAAATATTCATACCCTAAGCACTTGACTACTTTCCTTATTGTAGGGTCAAAAAAAATTCGTAAAGATAAAGAACTAGGGTTGTCCCCGAGATTCTTAAAAAGAAACCCTAGGCCCAACATACGTCAGCTTAAAGGATCTAAAACGGATTATTCCATCGCAGGACTTGCGCAGCAAGTACGAAATCATTTAGTCTTGTGATTGATTCACAAGGAGAAAGGGTAAATACCCTCAACACGGATGGCAGATCCCTACGCAAGTTATCTTGCAAAAGGACGTATTTTTGAATATCCTTCTAAATAAGGAAAGTTGTAAACCAGAAACTAGCATATCTAAGGAACTTTAGGGTTGACCAAGTTGGGTTAATAAGGTACGCCCTACACTGGGATGTAAAGGATATTGCCAATTTACAAGACACCTTGGGAACGAGTGCTGATACACTCAAAAGGAAAGAACACTTCCTTAGCAATTTGCCAAACAACACGGTCGATTAATGGAAATGTTTGTGCTTGCTAGAGATTTTAGGGCTCTGTTTGAATTATGAATTACAAATTAAATGAGTACCTATACTTCAGGTTAAAGGCCTGAAGGAAGAGGCAGTTTCAATTACCCCCGACTACCTGCCTAACCCTAACCAAGGGGGTTGTTGACCATGCCAGGAACGTGGACCGAACCCACCGGGAGAGGTCTCTCCATTGAGCTCTACTTGGAGCAGGAGGACACTTGGGTGCCAAGGGGGGCTTCGGCCGTAAATCCCTCGCCTTCCGAGTCCTGCACAAGAGGCTAACGTGACTCGGGATTGGATCTCGAGGCCCGCATAATAGTTTACGGGCGGAAGCTTGGAATAGTGATCCCTGTGGATTATTGGATAGCCTTCGGGTGGATTATGGACAAGCCTACAGGTGGAACTCATTGTATTTCAAAGATTAAATGATGAAATGTTAACAAAGAACTTGCTTGATATTGTTTTCTATGTCACGTGATAAGATTACGTGAAGGAACCAGTGCTTAATGGATTTATTAAAGAAGCTGATTGTTATATGTCAAATCAATGTGTTAGATAATTACATAACTAAAAACAAACTGAGGAAAGTGCGGAGGATGGGCCCTGGGTCCGTTCTACGGTTGGGTGGTCCCGGTTAGCCGGGAACTTTTCTCAAAAATCTTGAAGAACAACAGGATGATCATCAAAACGAATAACAGAAGCAATGACCTAGAGTTATGTCTTACCCGATTTACGTTGTTTTAGGGGAACGGAATGGGACTATGCCTTATGGTAGAGAGGTTGAGTTTTGCATCCTTCTCGTTTCCCATTCTCCTTGAACTAAGTGCAACATGAACCTGCTTCGGACCTGGCGTTTCTGTGTAAAGTAGTTCACTCGAGTTCGACGCTAGTTGCTGTTAGTTAATGACCAGTCAGGAAAACCCTAATTCTGGTAGATCCTAAATGGAAACGGCCAGGATACTTCCGCTACGTGGTAGACACGGGAAGACCTAGATCTCAAATCCCGTAACATTCCATGGGAGTGCCGGGCAGAGCTTTCTAGACGTCCTTTCTGATGGACTGCTAAGATGTGTCTTGGATGATACTAAGGGGACACGTTACATTTACGTTGAAGTATTGCAAATATGCATGGTTAATTCATGGAATTAGGATGCACTTATGCTTGTCAAATCCACCTACTTTGATGTGAATGAATTACATTGGCTATTTTTAAAAGAAGTAACTCACGATTGAAGATTTGTCATTTGTATTTCTCAATGGAATGAATGAAAGATGTCTATGCATTCTTAGCAAGTTGCTTTTGTGCATTTCAAAGTAACGAATCTAGAACAACTAATTACTATCATTACAAAGTCGAAATTATTGTAGCACACCTTTGATTAAGCACGGAAAGATTAAATTTCATGTCGCAATTTTAGACAAATCTTCTTCATAATGATTCCTAAAAAAGTCGTTATCAACAATAGGAAATTGCAAGGCATGGAAATGGTTCCAATGGTTGCATGAAGTAGGTTAATTAACTCTAGCTTCAATTGGCATAAATCTCATTTAATTGCATAGTAGTGAGGAAAGGTTGCGTAATGCTCATTTAGCGTACGAATATTTCATTCAGAAATGTAGTTAGGGAAAGGCAGCATGGTTCATTTTAATATAAAACCTCAAAAGCTTAGTAGCATGAATCGTGAATGCATTTCCTAGTAGGATCAATAAAAGTTACGTGAATTTTAACATGTGCTTGGTTTTAACAAGAAAATTTAGGGATTGTGAATCTAGAGGAAATGAATTGCGTGCTTATGTGAATTATGACGTAATGCAACTAGTTTTTCCCCTCTTTGATCAAGACAATATCTTTAGGAAAAAACCATCCTTGTCATAAGAAAAGTAAATTGGATTACCCAAAACACCTAAACTACAAAGGATTTGCTTAGGATGGTTAAATCGATATAGTATACTCCAAGTGCTAACTAGGGTTTAGCACATTAAGGACTTGACCTAGACGCACTTATTGCCAAGTCGAAACTCTCATACCCTAAGGTCCTGCCCACATTCACGGAATGTAAGGACAATAGGATGTACTTGCAAGAAATGATCTAGGGTTTCTACCCTAAGGATCACTTCTTAAAAAGATGAAACTTGGATTGAGTTGGAACCCCTAGGACCAAATGATGTCGGCCTAGTGTAATCGAGAATGGATTAGATGCGACACTTGTGCAACAAGTTGCAACGCCGCATGATCTTGTGGCTTGATCATAAGAGAATGGCCAATTCCTTGGAATGAGATTGGCAGATTCTTGCCCAAGTTCAACTTGCAAGAGGATGAGTAGTCATCCTGTTATAAAGTTGCCAAGATAAGGGAATTAGGTATTTGCTTGGAGCAAAGGACCCAGTTAATAATTTGGAGCGACATGGTTGCCATGATTTACTGTTAATAAAACCTAAGGTATTGGTTAAGTTGGGTTAATAAGGTACGGCCCTAACCCAAGGACATAAGGGTTAACAAACAAACCCTTGGGGATCTTGCCAAGTCGCAATTGATCCTGGATCGAATGCTGGATGCATTCGGAGAGAAGGATTCACTCCTTAGCAGTTGGCCAAATAACGACCACACTGGATATGATTGTGCTTGTAACAGTTTAGAGATCACTGTTTGATTTTTTTACTCAAGGAACTAAAGGATGAAAATATATCTAATGCTTCAGGTTGAAGGCCTGAAGGGAGAGGCAGCCTCAGTTATCCCTGACTATCTGCTTGACCCTAACCAAGGGGGTTGTTAGCCATGTCGGGAAGGTGGACCGAACCCACTGTGTGAGGTCTCTCCGTTGGGCACTACTTGGAGCAGGAGGATGCTTGGGTGCCAAGGGGGGCTGTGGCCGTAAATCCCTCACCTTCCAGGCCTTGCATAAGAGGCCAACGTGACTCAGGATTGGATCTCGAGGCCTGCATACTAGTCTACGAGCGGAATCTTGGATTAATAATCCATGTGTATTGTTGAATAGCCTTCAAGCGGATTATGGATAAGCTTGCGGGCTAGACTTTACGAATGTATTCCAAAGATTATGCGAAGATTATGCAGTTCTATATCAAGTGCTAAGATTATGCGAAGGAACCAGTGTCTAATGGGTAATTAAGGAAGCTGCTTGATGCATGTCCAACTAAATGTGGTAGGTAATTAGACAACTAAAACAACCTTAGGAAAGTGTGGTGGATGTGGCCATGGGTCTGTCCTATGCATGAGTGGTCCCGGTTGGCCGGAAACTTTTCTCAATCATAATGGTCAATAAGGAGATCTTCTCAAAGGAAATGAATAGCAAGGGTGCTGACCTAGAGTCTAAGTTATAATAATCCCGATTTATGCTATTTTAGGGAAACGGAATGGGACTATACCTTATGGCAGAGAGGTCGAACCTTGCATCCCTCTCATTTTCCATTCTCCTTGAATCAAGTGCAGCGTGAATCCGCTTCGGCATTGGCATTTCTGCGTAAAGTAGTTCACTCAGGGTTCGACACTAGTTGCCGTTTAGGAAATGACCATTAGGGGAAGCCCTAATTCAGGTCGTTCCTAAGTGGGAGCGGCCAGAATACTTTCGCTACATGGCAGATGCGGAAAGTCCTAGATCGCAGACCTCGTAACATTCCATGGGAGTGCCAGGTGGAGCTTTCTAGACCTCCTTTCCGATCCGATGGACTGCTAAGATGTGTCCTGAAGGAAACAGGTGGACACATGATACTCTTTGCAATGATCAAGGGGGGGCGGGGGGTTGCTACGTGGCAACGAGGGAGGGGGACACTGCATGCTGACGACGGCCCCAAAGGGGGAGGGGGGGCTTCCTTATATGGTGGGGAGAAGGGCTTTACAAGGGGAGGGAGACGACCGTTAATGGCCGCCACCCTCCACCTAGGGGGCTGCATTCCCCCCTTTCACTTTTTTCACTCCCTCTCTCTCTCTCCCTCCTCGATGTGCTTTCAGTGGGGAGAGAGAGGGGGAGTAAAAAAATTTGTGTTAAATTTAAAAATTTTAAGGGGGGGTTCTTATGGGGAAGATATGGGGGGGATGTTACATCCTCTTCCTCTTAGAGGAATCGAGATGTCCTCATCTCAAGAAGATCTGGGGATAATGTTGGTTGAGAGTATTTTCATCCATCCACGTGGCATCCTCTTTGGGATAGTCTTTCCACTAGATGAGGTAATTTATCAAGATCCTTGATCTCAAATGCCTCTCCCTAACATCTAGGATTCTATCAGGTGATAGCTCAAGGACTCCTTGGCTAGGCATTACAATTTGCTGATCATCAAGTACATGATTCGGTTTAGATAGATAATTTTTCAATAGGCTAACGTGGAATACATTATGAATCTTAAGAGTTGTGCGCAGCTGTAGTTTGTAAGCATTAGGCCCTAGGCACTTGGTGATCTTTTAAGGTCCACAAAAACTCGAACTTAGCTTCTTGTACTCTCCCAAGGGCAGCTGTAGTTTGTAAGCATTAGGCCCTAAGCACTTGGTGATCTTATAAGGTCCACAATACCTCGGACTTAGCTTCTTGTACTCTCCCAAGAATAGTGAACTCTTTTTAGGGTATAGACAGATGAAGACCATATCACCTTCGATGAAGGATCTGTCTAGCCATTTCAAGTTAGCATAAGCCTTCTGTCTATCATTGGCAGCTTGAATGTCTTGTCTTATTGACTTGATTTGATCATCCATGTCTTCCAGCATCTGCCTTGAAGCTTCTACCCTCAAAGTTGAATGTGAGAAGTTCAAAGGGGTACAACAATCATGCCCATACAATGCTTGGAAAGGGGTCCTCTGAATACTCTGTTGGTAAGAAGCATTGTAGGCAAACTCAACCAGTGGTAAGAATTGAATCCACTTTTTGGGTTCATGACAGCAGTATGCTTTAAGCATATCCTCAATGACTTGATTGACTCGTTTTGTTTGACCATCTGTTTGGGGATGGTAAGCTGTATTGAAGTAGAGTTGAGTTCCAATAGCCTCAAAGATAGCCCTCTAGAAGTGTGATGTGAAGAGAGAGTCACGATCACTAATGATTCTTCTGGGTAGCCCATGAAGTTTGAATATTTCCTTGATGAATAATCTTGCAATTTCTAAAGCTTTATAGTTCGTCTTGACAAGGATGAGATGTGCGACCTTGGTGAGCATATCTACTACAACCATAATAGAGTTATATCCTCCCTGAACTTCGGGTAAGTCAACAATGAAGTCCATACTAATGAATCCCATTTCATTTGGGGAATGTCAAGTGGTTGCAATTTCCCAGGCGTTTTAACATGCTCTGCCTTAATGCGTATTCCTTTAGCCAAGAAGGTCCTTCATGAGACTCTTGCTTTTGATCTAATTTGTTGAGTTTGATCAAGTAAACAGGTAATCCTTTCTGACTCCTTTTATGATCTGAGATACTTTGGCCAATTGGATTCTTGGCACTCTTGCCTCACCTTGAGTTGTGACTAATTCCCTTTCGGAGTTTCGAAAGGAAAGTTGACCGTTGCCACAGTGAATGTGGGCGTCCTTGGGCTTAAGCCAATCCATTCCGACTAGACACTCATGGATACGTAAATTCATGACTCTAAATTTAACCGAAGTCTTCTTTCCTCCCAGAAAGAATTCCACCTTAGCAGTTTTCCTGGTACAAGTTACCTCACGACCATTTGCCAATTCCACAAGCAGGGTAGTTGCTTCTACTGTGGCTATTCCTAATCTTTTTGCACATGCTGATGAGATAAAGGAATGTGTACTGCCACAATCAATCAAGGTTTCGAAACCTTTACCTTGATAGTCTGATGGTGTCTGAATCATCGAGAACTGGCGATTCGGCCCTTTCTTGTGTAAAGCGGCATGCACTGTCGCTCTTTTGAATTTTGCTTCCATGGTCGGATCTTCTTCTTCCCCTCCTTCGCACATTTTCCTATTGGCAATGCAGGCGGTTCTTCCTCTTCCTCAGGTAGCTGCTCCTTGACCACGGCCTATTCCTTGAAAAGGCACTTGGCGATGTCCTCCACCAAGCTTGGGACATTGCCTCTTGAAGTGACTGGGTTCGTTGCAGTGGAAACAACGGAGGTTTCAACCATTACTTTGAGTAGGAACAAAGTTGTTGACGTTATTTGTCCTAGCTTTCTTTCTTTGTCCTTGATTATGACCTTGAACTCTCTTCATTTGAGGTCAGAATGCTCCTCTGTTCAGGTCATTATAAGACCAAGTTTTGTTACCCCTTGGTCTAGCTTGCGCCTCCTGAATTATAGGCACTGCTCAAATAAGTGCATCCTGAAGATCTGATGGATGCATAGATTCGAGACGGGTATTTATTGGTGGATTTAAGCCCGCACAAAATTTGGACACCTGCTATGTCATGTCCATCTGTGGCGCATATTTTAAAAGTGAGACGAATTTAGAGTAGTATGCGTCAAGAGTGAGTCCTAGTTGTTTTAGCTCGTAGAGCTCGTTCATTTTCTGCGTGCCATATATAGGTGGTAAATATCTTCCCTGCACGGCTTTCTTCACCTTCTCCCAGGTAATGGATCCCTCTGCAATCCCTTGATCCCTGCACCATTGCTTCCGCCAAAGTCTGGCTTCGCTGGTGAGTTTTAATTTGGCGAGCATAGCTTGATTGGCAGGTGGAGTACCAGTTGCATTGAAGTAATCCTCCATGGATTCAATCCAAATTTTTTGTATTTATATGGGCATAGCCCTTTCGAATACAACGTTTCATGCGATGATAAGCCTATTTTTACATTTAGTTTGGGGAGAACAACGTTGTATTGCATTTATCTATAGGAACTGTGTAATAGTAGGGTTTTGGGTCATGGATCTTCAGGAATCGATAAGTCATTGGAAGTTTAGGATATCCTTTCTGTTGGAATCCATACTTCTCATGGTGGCCCAACACTTTAATCTTGGCGGGGATTACATGAAGTACTTCCTCATATACATATGAGTTCATCTCAACCCTCCAACCTCGAATATGTAGAGTCAAATTTACGTGAGCTTCCACAAAAACGAACAGCTTCACGACTTTTAGGTCTTCCAACCACTTGATCCTCTTTAGGTTGTTCTGTAGATAAGCAAACTGGTGGACGGCTATATAGTAGATTCCTGAAGCACCCGTCCATCTCTATTCCATGTACAAAGGTGATGGATTATAAATCTGATCTAGGATGTTTATCATCTCAACCCTTTGTCGATAAAGCAGAGAATGCATTGAAGTCATAAACATGACTCGAAATACCATAAACTTGTTCCACGCTTTGTAATTCTGCAAGATAGCATTGAAGGTAAGGATATGTTGTTGAGAATCAGCAATCACACTCACTAAACAGCCTCTTTGTATGGAGCTTCAGGGCCAAGGACATGCAGGCTAACCTATCCCATATTCACAGTGGTGCCTACTACAGTTTCCTACTTTCCTATAAAGCATTGTACTTGCTTCCTTTTCTTAATGCAATGATAGTACTCTTTTCTTTTTAACAAAGTGTCAGTGTCATTGTCCACATACACAAGACTGTGTTTATGAGTCCAAGTCTCAATCTTGGAACCTAATTCACTTGTGTAACAAACAGTGTCTTTCTCTTCTCCATCATGAGTCCACTCTTCTCCTTCCATCCACCATAACTCACTGCCATGTCCTAGATCCCGCATCTTTAACATGGTATCAGAGCTCAGACGGGCATGGCACTGCTCCTCCAACTCCAATTAACTCTCATCTAACTCAGGTTGAGCTCAGTCTAGCTCAGGCCAAGTCTAGGACCTCATCTCCTACTCTTTCTTCTCACTGCCCTGCTTGGCAGCCATAGCTACACAGCACATATCCTGCTTTGAACACTTATATCTCCTCATAGAGACCATATCTCTTCACGATTCCTTCTGGGGAAATCTTCCCCACACAAGATCCTCCTCCCTCGCACCTCACACCTAAGCATTCTACACCTGGGAGTTCAGCATTGTCAATCTTCTCAACTTCTGCTTTGGGTGTCCTCCATAGCCAACAGGACCCAGCTCACTTGGAGCTTCTTGATCTCCCTCCACAGGCAAAATTTCAACACGATTTCTTCTAGAGAAATGTTCCTTGTCTCAGGACGCTGCCTCCTATCACTTTAAACACCAACATTAGTGACCTACAGCTCCAGCATTGCAGAAATTTGGCATCGCTGTCCTGATCTGTGCCATCCCTGTTCAAGCCCTCTGCATGCACCGTGCTGTCCGCGATCTGGAAGATTTCCATGGGGTTTTGATAGCCCTTGACATAAGCTTCCTAGACATATAATTTTTTTTGAAAATGATCAACTACAAGTCCTACAATCTGAAAAAAACCAAGCCCCTGTCTCAGAAACCCTAATTCCACCATAGCCAAAATCTCTCAAGCTCTTTTTTTCTCTCATTTTCTCACTCCTGACACTTATCTACTATCCCAGCACCAAATCAAGGAGGGTAAGGACCGGAGAAGATTGAAGAACGACCGAACAAGAAAAATCAAGCTCAACATCAACACTGACATAGTGTGTTTTCACACTGTCACTACCTATGTCTCTTGACACATTGTAATCTGCTCTTCCATTGATAAAATCTCAGAATTTTGGAGTTGATTTGCTGCTAATATTGCAACCTCAACATGGGAAAAGACTCTCCAAATGCTCGATTCAAAGGAGTCGGGTTTCACACTTGGCAAACCCGCATCAAGCTCATTCTGATGAAGAAGGGTCTTTGGGCCATCACAAATGGCAAGGAGAAGAAACCTCGAGATGCAGACCTTGCAGTTACTTGGCAGAAGAATGATGACAAGGCACAAGCCATCATCAAACTGGAATTGGATGACAGCTACATCCATCATGTGGATGCCTGTGACACGTCCCATGACACTTGGGATAAATTGGATACCCTATTTGGTGCACAGTCAAAGTCGTCTAAGTATGGTCTATTAATTGAATTTTTCCGACTTGATATGAAGCCTCATACATCCCTGGCATCCCATCTGAACTACATGGAAAGCCTGCTTACTCAACTTTCAGGGATAAAGCTAAAAATGGATGAAGATGTTTGTATTGGTGTCTTGTTAAAAAGTCTACCTCCTGCTTATGATAATGTATCAACCACTCTAACCAATATGCCTGATCCTCAACTTGTTGATATTAAAGCCTCTCTACTAGAGGAAGAAAAGAAACTCAAAAGCAAAGAAGAGCCTAGCACTTCAAAGGATGAACAAATGTTATATGTAAACAACAGATACAAAGGTAAAAAGGAACCACTCTTCTGTGACTTCTGCAAAAGGACCGGACACACTCAAAAGTTCTGTCATGCTAGAAAGAGGTCCCAAAAGGCCTATCTTGCAACTGTGAAAGAAGAAGAAGACCATGGACCAAAATATGAAGAAGAAGATGAATATGAAGACCACCAGGATCGGAAGGACAAGACTCATCAGTCCTTCTACTCTCATTACTCTGATAGACTATTTTAAAAGCCTTGTACTTCCTTGCCCTAATGCTTCCTGCCATAAGCTTTGTAAACTCCTCATGTAACTTGGCATTACAGTCCCTATACACATTATGAGGCCCCTGTTACAGCCTCTGGATGTCCATCATGTTTTGGTGCCCACACTTAGCCTTTTCTGTGACAGCCTCTGGTGTCTACCATGTTTGTGGTGTGCCCACACTTTGCAGGTGGTTCTCATTACAGCCTCTACACACCTTGTGCCTTTCTAGTTGTGATTGAGGAGGGGTCTTGAGAATTAGCAATCACACTCACTAAACAGCCTCTTTGTATGGAGCTTCAGGGCCGAGGACATGCAGGCTAACCTATCCCATATGCACAGTGGTGCCTACTGCAGTTTCCTACTTTCCTATAAAGCATTGTACTTACTTCCTTTTCTTAATGCTATGATAGTACTCTTTTCTTTTCAACAAAGTGTCAGTGTCATTGTCCACATACACAAGATTGTGTTTATGAGTCCAAGTCTCAATCTTGGAATCTAATTCACTTGTGTAACAAACAGTGTCTTTCTCTTCTCCATCATGAGTCCACTCTTCTCCTTCCATCCACCATAACTCACTGCCATGTCCTAGATCCCGCATCTTTAGCATATGTTTGGACAGCAACAGCTGCTTTACTTCATTTCTTTGAGATTTCATAACAACAATTCCGTTATTGGTCGGCTCTGATACCAACTGTAACGTGTCCACTAGTACCATCCAGGACACGTCTTAGCAGTCCATTGGAAAGGATGTCTAAAAAGATCCGCCCGGCACTCCCATGGAATGTTATGGGATTTGCAATCTAGGGCTTCCCACGTCTGCCACGTAGAGGAAGTATTCTGGCCGTTCCCACTTAGGATTGACCGGAATTAGGGTTTTCTTGATTGGTCATTACCTAACAGCAACTAGTGTCGGACTTAAGTGAACTACTTTACGCAGAAACGCCAGGTCTGAAGCGGATTCACGCTGCACTTGATTTAAGGAGAATGGGAAACGAGAGGGATGCAAGCTTAACCTCGAGATCCAATCCTGAGTCACGTTAGCCTCTTGTGCAGGACCCAGAAGGCGAGGGATTTATGGCGAGAGCCCCCGTGGCACCCAAGCGTCCTCCTGCTCCATGTAGAGCTCAACGGAGAGACCTCTCGCGGCGGGTTCGGTCCACATTCTGGGCACGATCAACAACCCCCTTGGTTAGGGTCAGGCAAGCAGTCGGGGGTAACTGAAGCTACCTCTCCCTTCAGGCCTTCAACCTGAAGTATAGATATTCATTTAATTTGTAATTCATAAATCAAACAGTGCTCTAAAATCTCTAGCAAGCACAAACATTTCCATTGACCGATCTTGTTGTTGACAAACTGCTAAGGAAGGAATCTCTCCTTTTGAATGCATCTAGCACTCGATCCGGGGTACCTTGCAGCTTGGCAAGATCCTTTATATTCTGGGTTAGGGTGTACCCTATTAACCCAACTTGGTCAACCCTAAAGTTCATTGGATACTTTAGTTTCTGATTTTTAACCTTCCTTACTTAGAAGGATATCAAAGAATACATCCTTTTGCAAGATAACTTGCTTAAGGATCCACCATCCTTGTTGAGGTTATTTAACCTTTCTTCTTGTGAATCAATCACAAGACTATATGACTTCGTACTTGCCGCGCAAGTCCTGCATCGTAATATGCGATGAAGCAATCGGTTTCAGTTTCTTTAAGCTAACATTTGTCAAACTTAGGGTCTCCTTTTATTATTTTCTTTAAGAACCTCAGGGACAAACCCTAGTTCTTTTACATTACGATTTATTGACCCTACAATCAGGGAAGGTGGGCAAGTATTTAAGGTATAAACGTTTCTTGGATTTTAAATCATTCCCAATGCATATTTCGCAGCATAGGTATTTCTAAGTTTATATTAATTTGGTTAACTTTTAGAAGATAATATCGAGATCACCTCGGCACGATTTGTTATCTATGTGACAATTGATTTTTCAGTCCTAAACTTTATTGCTTTGTGGTTAGGTAAATTCAATTAATCTTCCTTTTTCCTTGCGAACAAAACTCATGCCAAATAAACAATCTTTTCCTTGCTAGGATATGCAGTAGCAATGATAACTTCCTAGAGTTTAAGCAACGTAAGAAACCTTTCATGAATTTCACCTTTTATGATGATTCGTTGTAAAAAGAATAGGGGTTAATGGTGCAAGATGCAGTTTTTTATACCTTCAAGATTTAACTGAAATATACTACTATAGTGGATAGATAATCTTGCTCGTAATTCGTTTCAATACATAATGCTATTTGAAGGAAAAATATGTTTTATACATTATCCATTTTGCATGTTCAATTAAACTAAATTCCTTCATCGTAAATAACTAGGACAAAATATATCTTATCCCTAACAATTCATCTTGCATGATTGAATTAAAACCGATATAAAACCAAGAAGGAAAAACCTGGTTTTGGGGTGAGATATCCACATGGATACTGGGCGATGACCCTCCCGCAGCTACTCCTTGGACTTTCTTAGGCGGCATCGCAATTGTAATCCTTCGAACGTGAAGGCAGCATTACACTCATTTTCGGAATTCCACCGCCGCTTCAATACTCTTCTTCTTCTTTCGAGGCATGGAGCCGTTAAGGGATTGACCACGAGAAGGGGGTAATAAGACCTTTAAGATCTTAGCTTCTTTGAGAGGGAAAGGTTTACAAAGCCTAAAAAGGCCCTATAGGGGTATATACACGGTAAAAAGGGAGTGTGTGAGTGTGGTTTCACAAACATATAAAGGGCCTTAAAAGGGTATAAAAAGCGGGATCTTGAAGGGATTTCTGGACAGGGGTAAGTCCCAAACCAAGGGGATAGGTGAAGGGTGAAAGGGGGTGTAAAACACAAGAAGGGGGTAATAAGTTAAACACGGGGGTTAAGGTGGATAAGACTTTTCAAGCCTTAGTTCTTTGGGGGGGGATTCCATCAAAGGGAAGGGGGCTTAAGGGAGAAAGGCCTTAAGGCTTTATAAAGCACGGAGGGGGGGTGAAACACGGGTTTTTTTAAAAAACAGAAGAAGGTCTTATTAATTTAAGCACGGGGGGGTTTAATGGCCCCACGGGAAGGGGTTAAGGTTTTCAAAACCGGGGGGGGGGGATGAAAGGGTAAAAGGAGATAAAACCGGGAGGGAAAAAATTTGAAGGCCAATACAAGGGAGTAGAAGGCTTTAAGGGACTCCACGGGAAGGGGGGCTTAGATGAGCCCCCCCCTTAGAAGCTTCTCAAGAAGCTTCTGTGGCCTCAAAGCCACGTGGAGGGAAGGGGAGTCACTTCAAGGCAGCGGTTGGAGCTTCCCAGGTGGCAAGAAATGGAGACGAGGACGAGGGGGGGTAGTCTGCAAGCGGCGGCGCTGAGAGGGCAACCCTGGGTAGAATGGCGACGAGTGGCTTATCCCTCCCTCCTTCCATAGATTTCAGGGCGGCAGCGTTCATCTTTTGTCCTTCCTCCTCCTCCTCAGTACTTGTGGCTCTCCCTCAATTATATAGGGGAGGGGAGGGAATCCTCCCTCTCAAGCATGTCCCTATGCATGCCCGTGGAGCCGAGCAAGCTCCAGCAAGGAGCTTGCTGGCTCCTCTATCCCCTTTCAACACGACGCCCGCCACGAGAGGGAAAAACTTTTTGATATATATTACAAAGAGTCTTGGCATAAAAAGAATGTCCTAAGAAAGAGGAGTCATGGGCTTTCCAAAGTATCTTCTGCTTGAGAGTTTCGCTTGCAGGGATACATAATCTTCTGCTAAAGTAGACAAGTCCACTACTGATGGAGAATTCTTGATACTTCGTCTTTAGCTTCGGGGCTTGATCCTTGATGGGGATGTCCCTTAGAATTTTTTGATAGATTGGGTCATGATATGTCCCCTCTTTTGCTAGCTCAAGAATCGCGTTGTTTGGCATTGATACATTTGTCGCTAGAGACCTTGTTGTTGATGGATCTTGCAAAATAAGAGAATTTAGAAATGCCTTGCAACTGAGTGCATTGGCAACTACATTCTCTTTTCCAAGCCTAAATTTTATTTCAAAATCATATTATTCCACCACTTCGATCCATCGACGTTGCCTCATATTAAGCTCGTTCTGAGTGAGAATCCATTTAAGACTATTGTGGTCCGTTAGCAAGGAAAATTTGTTACCTAGCAAGTAATGTATCCAAAGTTTGAGAGCATGGATGACAGCCAACAGCTCTAGGTCATGGGTAGCATAATTTCTTTTATGGCTCTTCAATTTTCTTGAAGAATATGCTACAGGATGACCTTCTTGCATAAGTACACATCCTAAAGCAAGTGCACTAGCAATAGTTACCACTTCAAACTCCTTACTAAGATCAAGAAGTTTCAGAATGGGTGCTGATACTAAGCTTGTATAAGAAAACTACATATTTCTTTGACAGAAGTTGGTGTTGGCCATTCCAAAACATCTCTGGATCTTCTAAAATTCCTTCTGCTGATACAATGAATCCTAGATATTCAATTTGTCGCTTGAAAAATGTGCCCTTCTTCTTCTTGGGATGAAGCTTGTGTGTTCTCATTGTTTCAAGAACAATGCAAAGTTGGGGTTCATGATCCTTTCTTTGTTTTGAGTAGACTAGGGTATGGTCAAAAAAGATGAGTACGAAGTCATCATGATAGGGCCTAAAGATATCCTGCATTAACCTGTTGAAGGTAGCATGAGCATTCGTCAGCCCGAATGACATCACTAGGAATTCAAAGGGTCCATACCTTATACTGAATGCACTCTTCGGAATATCTTCTTCCTTGATCCTTATCTGATAAGATCAAGACCTTGGATCTATCTTTGAGAATATCTTCGCCCCTTGAAGACGGTCAAGTAATTCATCTATTCTTGGAATGGGGTATTTATTTTTTATGGTTGCTTGATTCAATCCTCTGGAGTCAATGCATAGGCGAAGCATTCCATCTTTCTTTTTTTGGAACAACACTGGAGCTCCCCATGGAGAACTGCTAGGTCGGATGTAGCCTTGATCTAATAGTTTCTTAAGTTGCTCTTTCAGTTCGATAGCTTCCGGGATGGACATCTTATATGGCCTCTTTGCGACCGTTGTAGCTCCTGGCATAAGTTTGATTTCGTGGTCGACTTCCCTTTGGGGAGGGAGTTTTCGGTCAGATCTTCAGGGAATACGACTGCGTATTCCTTTAACCATAAAGGTTCTTCTCCGTATTCTTGATTCTGATCTAACTTATTCAGTTTAATTAGATAGACAGGTAGACCCTTTTGAACACCTTTTATTATCAGTGCTGCCCTTCAGAATTTCCGAAGGAGACTTGGCCCTTCCCACAGTGGATGTGGGCATCATTGGGTATTAGCCAATCCATTCCCTGTAAACATTCGTGGATACCTAGGTTCATTACCCTGAATCTCAGAGAAGTTGGCTTCCCACCCAGTAGGAATTTCACCTTAGCAGTTTGCCTAGTACAAGTGACTTCATGACCATTTGCTAATCCCACAAGTAAAGTATGTGCATCTATTGTGGTTATCCCTAATCTTTTTGCACAGATTGGTGAAATGAAGGAATGTGTACTACCACAGTCAATCAGGGTTTTGAATCTTTTACCTTGATATTTTGATGGAGTTTGAATCACCGAGAATTGGCGATTTGCACCCTTCTTGTGAAGAGTGGAGTGAACTATTGCCCTCTCAATGTCAGCATCCATGGATGGATCTTCTTCATTTTCCAGCTCCTTGGTGGAAACATTGGAGGTCCTCCCTCTGGCCATAATGGTAGTTCCTTGGCCATGAGCCGCTCTATTTTGACCTTGGAATTGCCCCTGGCGATGTCCTCTGCCAAGCTTGGGGCACTCCCTCTTGAAGTGTCCAGGCTCGTTGCAATGGAAGCAACGTGGGTTGCGATCATTGCTTTGTGTTGGAACAAAGTTGTTAACAGTATTGACCCTAGCTTTCTTTCTCTGGCCCTGATTCTAACCTTTTGCTCTCTTAGTCTAAGCCTTAAGCATACCCTTATTCTGATCTTTGTAAGGCCAAATCCTGTTGTTCCTTTGTTTGGTCTGCACCTCCTATATTATTGGAGTAGCTCGAATGAGTGTGTCTTGTAGGTCTGTTGGGCACATTTATTCCAATTGAGTGTTTATGGGTGGATTCAACCCAACACTGAATTTTGACACCTGTTGTGTTATATCCATTGGAGGCGCATACTTTAGGAGTGAAATGAACTTTGAATAACATGCTTCCAGGGATAATACTAGCTCCCTCGCATAGCTTCCTTAAGCTTATCCCAAGTGATTGCCCCCTCCAAGATCGCTTGGTCTCTACACCACTGTTTCCACCAAAGTCTCGCTTCGCTTGTAAGCTTAAGTTTGGCGAGCATGGCTTGGTTAGCAGGTGCAGTTCCTGCTGTCTCAAAATAGTCCTCCATGGACTCAATCCAGATCTCGGTGTCGGCTTGAATAGTCCTTCCCTTGCCATCAAACTCGGGGGAACCTGCGCTTAGGGTTGCGTCTGAACAATAAGATTCTTTATGTTAACATCTTATCATATGTTCCCATATTAGGTTAATATGACTAGCATAGCTTTTTAGCCAAGTGATTTAATCACTTAATACCTCAGTTAACATTTATGATCAAGATAGATAATTGTAAAAAGTTTTATTTATTCATGAAGGCATAACCCCTTTGAGTACATTTATTTTGGATAAGTAGGACATGCTGATTGATACATCAGTTTGGGAAAAATAGGATTGTGTTACAATCAGCTACAAGGACAGAATAATAATATGGACTGGAGTCATGGATTTGCAGGAAACGGTAAGTCATAGGAAGCTTGGGGTATCCCTTCCTTTGATACCCGTTCTTCTCATAGCGCCCTAATGTTGAGAGAGAGAGAGAGTACGAGAGAGATACACAAGACATGCTCCCAAAGAATGATTCATATTGATGTAGAGTTAGTATATATAGGTGAGACCCAAGTCAAGTGAGAGATGATATATATAGTTGTAACATCCCCACTCAAACAAAGGTCTCTGGCTGCGAGTGAAAAAACCCTTGGGGAGAACAAGGGAAAAACCGGAGCCCCTACACATACCTACGATACAAAAATGATTTACTATAAAGTTTTCTTGAATACAATGATACATGCCTCAATCAGTGAGACAAGAACTTGGAACAATACCAAGTTCATGTCTTAATGAGCTAAAGCGAGCTTCACTAAGAGCTTTTGTGAAGATATCTGCAACCATTTGATCACTGGGACAATGCTCCACCATAATGGAACCTTTCTTGACTTCATGTCGAACATAATGATAATGAATAGCAATATGCTTTGATTTACTATGTTGTATATAGTCTTTGGTAAGACTAATAGCACTTTGGTTATCGCATCGAAGAGGTGTACTAGATGATGAAGGATGTCCCAAATCTGCAAGTAGTTGTCGAAGCCAAACTAGCTCGCGAGCTGCTAATGATGCAGCAACATATTCGGCTTCAGTTGTAGAAACCGCAACACATCGTTGTTTCTTGCTGGACCAAGAAACCAAACATCCATTTACAAAGAAACAATTCCCACTTGTAGATCGCATGGATAAGTGTGAACTTGCCCAATCAGCGTCTGTATATCCAATAAGGTCAAGAGAAGTTGAAGAAGATAAAGAAGAATCCTCTTGACGACGATAAATAAGACCAAATTCCTTAGTACCCTTGAGGTACTTAAGAATACGTTTTGCAGTACTCCAATGAATAGTGGAAGGGGAAGAAAGATACTGTCCCAAAAAGTTAGCTGCAAATAAAATATCTGGTCTTGTGTTTAAACCAATAAATTGAAGACAACCAACAAGATTAGCAAAAGGTTGATGAATGGCCGATTCTTCATTGCGTGTTGTAGATGTATCCTTGGTAGAGCTTGAAAGAATGGGAGTGTTAGCAGAGTGCGCATTTGTCAACCCAAACTTCTTAACAATATCATTAATAAACTTTGTCTGGCGAAGAAGAAGAATGCCTTGTTGTCGGTGTCGTTGAACTTGAATACCCAAACAAGAATGTATCTCACCAAGATCCACCATTTCAAATGCACTCGATAAAAGCTTCTTCATAGCATCCAAGAAAGCAATATTATTTGACACAAGAATAGTATCATCAACATATAGAGCAATAATAATAAAATATTTATCCTCCCTTTTGATGTAAAGATTTGGGTCAGCAAAACATGCAACAAAACCTTTAGATGTGAGGAACTGATCAATCTTAATATACCAAGCACGAGAGGCTTGCTTCAATCCATATAATGCACGATGAAGTTGACATACAAGATGCTCCTTTCCTGCAATCATAAAACCTTCAGGTTGCTCCATATAGATTTCTTCTTCAAGATCTCCATTGAGAAAAGCTGTTTTAACATCCATTTGGTGAATTTCTAGATCAAATAGTGTTGCAAAAGCCAAAATCATACGAACAGTTGTGGAGCGCACAACGGGAGAAAATGTTTCTTGATAATCTACTCCTGCAATCTGTGAGTAACCTTTTGCAACAAGTCGTGCTTTGAACTTATCAAACGAGCCATCAGCTTTGGTCTTGGTTTTATAAACCCATTTACATTTGATAGGAACACGATTTGGGGGGAGTTCAGTAAGAATCCATGTACCTTTGGAGATTAAAGAATCGTACTCAGCTTGCATAGCTTCTTGCCATTGATCCCTTTGAGACGAATTGATAGCTTCCATATACGATATTGGATCCTCTTGGACAGACATAGCATCATCAAAGACATCATATTCAATAGAATAGAATCCATGCTCTATCTCAATAGGAAGATCAACATAGATCTCCAAATTTTCATCAATTTTCTTTGGAGGTGAAGGAGGTTTATGATCATCAGAATTAGTAGAATCACAAAGCAAGTAAGGAAATGCACTAAGCAAAGATTGTGTATCATCTGAAACATCTGACGACCATGTGCCACCCATAGTCTTCTCATCAAATATAGCATCACGACTAATGATAACCTTTTGAGAAGAAGGATCATAAAATTTGTAACCTTTGGAATGATCTGAATAACCAAGAAAAATAACCTTCAAACCTGGAGGATCCAACTTATGTCGAGTGTCCTTGGGCACATGAATATAAGCAATGCAGCCAAATGTGCGAAAGTGAGAGACTGAAGGTGTCTTCCCTGTCCAAACTGTTATAGGAAGTTTACCAGCAGGTGCAGTAGTTGGAAGATGATTTTGAATAAAAACAGCTGTTAGAAGTGCTTCAGTCCAAAACTTTCGAGATAAACCAGAGTGTATAAGCATGTAACGTATAGCATTAAGAATCGTGCGATTTTTGCGTTCAGCAACACCATTTTGCTGAGGAGAATAAGGAACTGTAAACTCATGATGAATACCTTGATCCTTACAGAAGTCATCAAATAGATTGGATACATATTCACCGCCGTTGTCACTGCGAAGCGTCTTTATAGAGAATCCAGTTTGAAGCTCCACACTTATCTTGTATTGTTTAAATATAGATAAAGCCTCAGACTTATGTCGAAGAAGATAGACATGTGTGTACCGTGAGAAATCATCAATGAAAGTTATAAAATATCGATATTGAGACTTTGAGGCAGGAAAAGGACCGCAAATATCGGTATGAACCAAATCCAAGAGAGCACAGGAATGTGACGAAGTAGAAGTGTGGAAAGGCGAACGATGGTGTTTTCCAAGTGCACAGTACTCACATATTCCCATACGTGGATGAGATTTAAGATCCATACCTTGCACAAGACCATGACGATGAAGATCAAGAATTTTGGCAAAATCGGAGTGTGCAAATCGTTGATGCCATAATTTGCAATCTGCATCTCCAGGGGCAGTAACAACATTTGCAACTGTATCATTCAATGATAGCTCAAATAGATTACCATGTCGAGGAGCCACTGCTATAGTATGCCCGTCTTTCTCTATACGACATTGATTATGATCAAATCCAACAAACAAACCAAGATCAACTAGACGAGCAACAGAAAGAAGATTTCTTTGCAAATCTGGAACATGAAGAACTCCTCTTAATATTCTAGTGGATGAAACAGTCCCCAGATATAAATCACCCACTCCTTTGACTTGACAAGTCGTATCATCCGCAAGATAAACAAACTTCTTGACAGGAAGAGAATGATAATTGTGAAGCCACTGTGATTGGTATGTCATGTTTCCAGTGGCACCTGAATCAACGATGAATAGAGAACCATCATGAACATGAAGTACCTTTTCTGGAGAGATATCATAATGGACGAAATTGAGCTCTTGATGAGTATGATCATCATCAGTTGTAGTTTGTTGAACAATATAAGCTCGAGAACGTTCTTCATCATATCTGCGTTTATAACAACGACGAGATGGATGATCTGTGTGTGCACAATAATCACAAGGAGGAAAACTTTTGGACGAGCGAGGTTGCTTTGTAGTAACTCCATGCTCCTCATCATATTGACGTGCCTAGCAATCAGAAGCCACATGACCTTTCTTATCACAATAAGAACAATGTTTGTTAGGATAAGCAAGACGAGAAGATTTACTACCTGGATTAGGGCGTCCACCCTGCTGAAAACGTGAAGCAGGACGCTTGCGAGCAACAAAAGCAGCATCAAAATCCCTTTGTTCTCGAGTGACCAAAACAGCATCAGATTTTTCCAAATGATGCTCATGACGTTGAGAATATTCAATAAGAGATATACATGCTTTGTCAAAGTGGATATCATCCTTGTTAGACAAAATAGTGATGATATTGTCATATAAAAGATCTTTGATGGTATGAAGAAGTTGAGTAACAATCTGATTTTTAGCAACAGGAGCGCCGGCAGCACCAAGCTGATTGATAATGTCTTTAAAAGCCTCGATATGAGAGTGCATAGAGGTACCAACCTTATATTGAAGATTCTTCAAACAAGTTTGGAGATATAAAATTTCGGTGACCGATTTCTTCTCAAACGTTGAGATAAGATACTCCCAAATAGCATGAGAGGTTTCCAGATGAAAGACATCCAACATAAGTGAGTCAGGAAGTGCAGACAATATATAACGACGAGCCGCTTTGTCACGACGAATCCAATCAGTATGATCAATTTTCCATTGTTCAAATAATGGACCATCAGTAATCAGAGAATTGTTATTCATCACATCAATAGGTTGAACTGGGCAAGACAGGTCGCCCAAAACAATATCAAATAATTCGTCACCTTCAAGAATTAGCATCATCTTTGCTTTCCACCCAGGAAAGCCTTGTCCTTGGAAGAAGGGAACCGAACGTTGACCAGACGGATATCCATTAACAATTACGCAATTGGCCATGCCTGTATGTCGAGAGAAAACAAATAAGATGAGATCACAGAATCTGCAAACCATGATCAAGACGAGCGTAGTTGAGACGCATGACAATCAAAATAGGGATATGCACGTAAGAACGACGAAAAGTATTGAGTGACTAAAAAGAAAGCCCGAAATAGAGAGGCGTAAAGTGCAAGACGAAACGACGCATATAAGAAAAGTGCTATTTCGGTCGGAGCAAAGAACGTGAACGATAATAAAACATCGCTAAAAATAGCAAGATGTTTGCTTGTCGTAATCAACATCATTAACGAAGACGAGCGATTAATAAATTGTAATTGGGGATTAACGAACTGTAATTAGAAATACAGTTTTAAAAACAGAATCGCAGGTTTTGTTTTTAAAGACAAAATTAATTAATACTTCTAATTTGAACAAGTTCATGTATCAAATCATCACTTGTGCAAAGAATTCAATCAAGTATAAACAATGAAACAACTTATCTTCCTTGTCGTTGCTACGCATTCATAGCTCTGATACCATGTTGAGAGAGAGAGAGAGTACGAGAGAGATACACAAGACATGCTCCCAAAGAATGATTCATATTGATGTAGAGTTAGTATATATAGGTGAGACCCAAGTCAAGTGAGAGATGATATATATAGTTGTAACACCTAACACTTTGATTCTGTCAGCAGAGATCACCCCGGTCACTTCTTCATAGACATACTTATTCTGCTTGACTTATCGACTGCTAACATGCAAAGTTGCATTTACACGAGCTTCCACAAACATGAACAACTTCACGATCTTTAAATCCCCCATCCACTTGATTCTCTTCAAGTTGGTCTGAAGGTATGTGAGTCAGTGGGATGCTATGTAATATATTCATAAGTCTCCCGTCCATCTCCGCTTCGCATACGGAGGCGAAGGATTATACATGCGGTCCAGAATATTCATCATGCCAAGCCTCTGGCGATAATTCGAAGCGTGCATTGCAGTCATGAACATGACATGGAATACCAAGAAATTGCTCCATGCTTCGTGACTCTGCAACCCCAGCATCCATAAGTGAGTAAAGAAATGTTTTCAATATAAAACATTGCTCTATTCTACTCACCTTCCCCTCTTTATTCCCTTATTCCCTTTATTTTCCTCCATTAAGTTTCCTTGTAATCTTTAGATCTCGTTGGTTTGCTCTAATACCAACTGTAATGTGTCCGCTCGTCCACTTGTGAGACACGTCTTAACAACCAATCAGGAAGAGAGTCTAGGAAGCGTCATCTAGCACTCGCAAGGAATGTCACATGGTTTGCAATATAGGTCTTCCCGACTCTGCCGCCCCAAGCAGAAGAATCCGGCCGTTCCCACTTAGGACCGACCGAAAGTCAGGGTTTCTTTCATATCAGCAAAGTCTCTAGGAAGTAGCTAGTGTCAAGCTCCAGATGAACCACTTTGCGTAGGAACAACAGAGTGAAAGAGGATTTATGCTGCACTTGGTTCATGGAGAATGGGAAACGAGAGGGATGCGAAGCTCAACCTCTCTGCCCATAAGGCATAGTCCCATTCCGCTCCCCTAAAACAACATAAATCGGGATTCTAACTCTATCAACTCTAGGTCTTCACAGTTCTATTAACAGTTTTGGCAGAAAATGGATGTTTACATGGTGCAAACTCCATCAAGCATGTATTTTGGTTATGAAAGTGTACATTTCAACATCAACATTACTTTTGGATGTTGATATTCACATGCTTCATGATGATCGTCCTCGTTTGTTATTCGATTGATGAGCATCTATATTCTAGCTGATGATACATTGTTTCGTTTATATTCTTTCCAGTTGATGAGGGTCTATATTCTTGCTGATGACACATTATTTCATTTATATTCTTTCCAGCTGTGATGAGCGTCTATATTCCAACTGATGAAAAATTGTTTTATTTATATTCTGTTCATGGGGCCCCATATCTGTCATGTTGTCACGTCAGAACTTAAAGAAAAACATTACAGTGACATTAGAACAACACAAGGTCTATAGAGACAGTTCGCGACACTGCTCTATAGACAACATAACAGATGTGGGGCCCCATGAATAGAATATAAATAAAACAATTTGTCATCAGCTGGAATACTACTGTCACATCAAAACTTAAAGAAAAACATTACAGTGACATTAGAACAACACAAGGTCTATAGAGACGGTTCGCGACACCACTCTATAGACAACATAACAGATGTGGGGCCCCATGAACATAATATAAATAAAACAATTTGACATCAGCTGGAATATAGATGCTCATCATTTGGAAAGAATATAAACGAAATAATGTGTCATCAGCTTGAATATAGGCCCTCATCAGCTGGAAAGAATATAAACGAAACAATGTATCATCAGCTACAAGTCGTATCATCTGCAAGGTAAACAAACTTCTTGACAGGAAGAGAATGATAATTGTGAAGCCACTGCGATTGGTATATCATGTTTCCAGTGGCACCTGAATGAACGATGAATAGAGAACCATCATGAACAAGAAGTACCTTTTCTCTGGAGAGATATCATGATGGACAAAATTGAGCTCCTGATGAGTATGATCATCATCAGTTGTAGTTTGTTGAACAATATAAGCTCGAGAACGTTCTTCATCATATTTGCATTTATAACAACGATGAGATGGATCATCTGTATGTGCACAATAATCACAAGGAGGAAAACTTTTGGACGAGCGAGGTTGCTTTGTAGTAACTCCATGCTCCTCATCATACTGACGTGCCCAGCAATCAAAAGCCACATGGCCTTTCTTATCACAATAAGAACAATGTTTGTTAGGATAAGCAAGACGAGAAGATTTACCACCTTGATTAGGGCATCCACCCTGCTGAAAACGTGAAGCGGGACGCTTGCGAGCAACAAAAGCAACATCAAAATCCCTTTGTTTGCGAGTGACCAAAATAGCATCAGATTTTTCCAAATGATGCTCTTGACATTGAGAATATTCAATAAGAGATATACATGCTTTGTCAAAGTGGATATCATCCTTGTTAGACAAGATAGTGATGATATTGTCATATAAAGGATCTTTGATGGTATGAAGAAGTTGAGTAACAATCTGATTTTTCACAACAGGAGCGTCGACAGCACCAAGCTGATTGATAATGTCTTTAAAAGCCTCGATATGAGAGTGCATAGAAGTACCAATCTTATATTGAAGATTCTTCAAAAGAGTTTGGAGATATAAAATTTCGGTGACCGATTTTTTCTCAAACGTTGAGATAAGATACTCCCAAACAGCATGAGAGGTTTCCAGATGAAAGACATCCAACATAAGTGAGTCAGGAAGTGTAGACAATATATAACAACGAGCCACTTTGTCATGACGAATCCAATCAATATGATCAATTTTCCATTGTTCAAATAATGGGCCATCAAGGAATTGTCATTCATCACATCCATAGGTTGAACTGGGCAAGGCAGGTCGCCCAAAACAATATCAAATGATTCATCACCTTCAAGAATTATCATCATCTTTGCTTTCCACCCAGGAAAGCCTTGTCCTTGGAAGAAGGAAACCGAATGTTGGCCAGACGGATAGTCGTTAACAATTATGCAATTGGCCATGCCTGTATCTCGATAGAAAATAAATAAGATGAGATCGCAGAATCTGCAAACCATGAACAATACGAGCGTAGTTGAGATGCGTGACAATCAAAATAGGGAGATGCACGTAAGAATGACGAAAAGTGTGGAGTGACTAAAAAGAAAGCCCGAAATAGAGAGACGTAACGTGCAAGACGAGATGACGCGTATAAGAAAAGTGCTATTTCGGTCGAACAAAGAACGTGAATGAGAATAAAACATCGCTAAAAATAGCAAGATGTTTGCTTGTCGTAATCAACATCATTAACGAAGACGAACTGTAATTGGGGATTAACGAACTGTAATTAGAATTACAGTTTTAAATAAAGAATCGCAGATTCGAGAAGAATTGTTGTCTTGAATCCTGAACTGTCATAACTTTTGATCCAGAACTCCGATTGACAAGCGGTTTTGACATGATTTGAGAGCGCGATGAGAGCTATGCACCAGACTTGGTTTTGGTTTTAAAGACAAAATTAAATAATACTTCTAATTTGAACGAGTTCATGTATCAAATCATCACTTGTGCAAAGTATTCAATCAAGTATAAACAATGAAACAACTTATCTTCCTTGTTGTTGCTACACATCCATAGCTTTGATACCATGTTAAGAGAGAGAGAGAGAGAGTACGAGAGAGATACACAAGAAATCCTCCCAAAGAATGATTCATATTGATGTAGAGTTAGTATATATAGGTGAGACCCAAGTCAAGTGAGAGATGATATATATAGTTGTAACACTTCTTCGTAGATCAAAATGTGCATAAAATTATAGCTCCTTCTCTGCTGCTCGCAACCCAAATCGGATGGCTCTGTTGGCTCCGAAAGGGGGGTAAAACCCTAAAACATCTGGTCACAGGTCTCCCTGATCACTCCTTTTTCTTTTAGTTCGATCTGCAGTTTTCAGCCTATTTACAATGATCGCGACGTGCGCGATTTCATCAATCTGTCCCTCTTGTGAAAATCCCCTAATCGGCTGAAAAAGTAACTACATTTTTGCATGCCATCCTAATCTAGAAGCTTTTTTCTAACTTTTTTGGATTTTTACAATAAATAATATAAAAAATAGGCTAAAATTATCCAAAAATCTAGTAGTTTTGGATAATCCATGCAACTCACAGTAGTACTAAAAATCACATTGACTCTCTAGATCAATAAAGAAGTTGGATGATGATGCATTTCATACTTTTTCACACTGTCTCCTCATAACATCACGACATCCACCCCCTCGGAACCTGCACATCCTCCAGTATGTGCCAAAATCCTAGTTGTCACCGGATTCTGAATCCTCCTTATCCTCAACAACCATATCCTTTATTTCTTCATCTTCCATATCTTCTTGTCTAGCCGCTGTATCAGGTCCACTATTTTCTTCCAATTCTGGCAACTCATAGGTAGTAGATTTTTGCCTTTTGAATAATTTGATTCTTTTTCATGCTACCCAAAGTTTGATGGCTATCCCATCCAGCTCATTTAATGCATAAGTAGCATTATCAAACACCTGTCTTACCACATAGGGTCCAAACCATCTTTTGGAAACTTTACGCATGGCACTATGCTGGTTATCTAAACTGCTATTACCCTATTCATAGCATTTGTCATGTGTGCCACTGAGTTTGTTGCACCTAGTGGGAGAGTACACATCCGTACTAACCCCAAAGGAGTCTTCATGGTTGTGATATCCCTGCTTTCAATTGCAAGCTGAAACTAATCATAACCCAAGTAAAGATCACCCAAAGAATAGATTGCTCTACGTGCAAAAGCCTCTGCAAATTCATCAACCACAAGACCTGCACCCACATTTCTTATAGTCACTTAATTGATCGGTTGCATGTCTTAAATAAATCTCAAAGCCCCATTCTTTTTGGGTACAGTAAACCTACGATTTGAGTACGGGGTTGAAGAAGGCTCCAAGATCTTCATGTGAATCTTTTCATTTAGCAAATCCATCAGCTTTGGCAAGTAAGCTTTAGGCATTGGAATAGGCCAAGTTCCATGCTACATGTGGCATAGTAAATATGACCATAGGAGAGACAACATTTGGATCCACACAACCTATTTCACTTGGTTGAAATGCAAATGCCTTCCCATGTTTAGCCAACATCCACATAAAATAGTCTCTCTCAATAGGAAAAAGAAACCCTTCTCGGATTCTGCCCTTCCAAGCAGAGATAAACGAGCTCTCATGTCTTTGCCTTTTTCCACGTTTTGCTTGTTGCACGGTGATCCAACTACCTTTGCTAATGATAGTAGGAATCCATCTTCCATCAGTTTGGAATGAGTTAAACACTGATATGGATGTGATTTGGGAGCTTGGACGCCTTGTTGAAGGTCGAATTTCTGTATCCATGGTAGAAGTGTAATATTTCCATTATAAGAATATTTCTAAACCCACGTGATAGTCATGCAAGGGAATTCCAACATCCAAAAATACGCCATAGTGTGATTTTCGAATTACAAACTACATATCTTGATCTCCGCTTGCATAAACAAGTTAAAGGAATTTACGTGGGAACCTCCTCCTAGAAAGCCAAAAGGATAACCTTTGGATTAAAGGAAATTTTTTTAATATTATTCCCCTTTTTTCCCCAGCGGCTGTCATGCTGGAAGGGAGGGGAATAGCAAGGATGACTAAGCATCCTTGCTGGGGGTCGTAGGGCGGGATAAACCCATGCACGAGCCGCGTGGGGAGGGAAGGTACCTCTCCCCCCTCCCATATAAACCCTGTGGGAGGAAGGGAAGGATTAGAGAGGGAGAAGGAGACGGACAGCCATCGCCCTGTTGAAGTCGGGATGCTGTGCAAAGGAGGGCCGAAAGGAGGCACCGCCATGGGACATTGGGCATCATGAGTAAAGGAAGTGCTGCCGCCACTCTATAGTATCCTGAGGAGAGAGAGAGAGATCAAAGATAGACTGGCTGCTACGTCTGGGACTGGAGACGAGGTGCTACTGTCTGCCCGAAGGCCAAGATGGCGTCACCTTTGCTGACGGGCTGCCCCAACCATCAAACGCCACCAATTCGGCGTTGAAAAACTTCCCCTCTTGCCACGTTCTGAGGGGAAGCTTCTAAGGGGGGGATAGATAAGCCCCCTTTCACCCCCTTCTTGCACCTTTTGAAACCCTTTCTTCTCCCCCCTTGCGTTCTTAACAAAAGGGATTCTTAACCCCGGGAAAACAAAGCCTTTCCCTTGCCTTATTCCTTTTTTTCCCTCCCCGGTTTTTTTTTAAAAAAAATCTCTCCTTTGCCCTTCCCATGGTTTCAAATTCAAAACAACTCAAGCCTTAAAAAGTCTTATTTTTCCCCCCTCCGTGTTGGATTGGAGATTGTCCCCCATAAAAGGGTATTTGACCTTAAAGGTCTTATCTTCCCAAGCTTTATTTCCCTTTAGGGCCCTTGCTCATTATAACCCTCGAACTAACCCTTATATCTTCTCCTCAGGCCTCGTTAGGCCTTCTTCTTTTTTTTTTATTACCTTTAAGGACTACTTTCCCTCCCTTGGAGTTCCTCCCTTAAAATTCTGTAAGGCCCTTTCTCCCAAGAGAAATTGTCCTTAGCCTTTCCTTCAAACTCGCAAAATACTTTGAAGTTTTGTTCTTTTTTTTTCCCCCACTCGAAAAAGGGAAGAGAGTGCTAAGTGTTTTCCGAAAGAAGGTAAAGCTGCGTCCACGTTCAACGGACTACAGTTGCGATGCCTCCTAAGAAAGTCCAAGGCGTAGCCGCGGGAGGGTCATCTCCCGGTATCCATGTGGATATCTCACCTCAAAGCCAGGTTTTTTTTTTCTTGTTGTTAATTCGGGTTTTTAGTCAATCATGCAAAGAAAAATTGTTAAGGAAATATATTTATTTGTTCAAGTTATTTTTAACGAAGTAGTTAGCTTATGAATGACAATTGGCTTTCTTCAAATTGCATCAAGCATTATAGAATAATAGGCAAAAACTATCCATTTACTATAGTAATATAGCCCTAAAATGAAGAAGTTATATCTTGCTCCAATAGTCTTATTCTTTTCGCAACGGATCATGGCAAAATGGTTAAATTCATGAAAAGTTTCTTTCAATGCTCAAATTACTAGAGAGTTATCTTTGCTAGTTGCAAGGCAACTGTTGTTAATTGGCATGAGTTTATCTTTAAAGAAAACGGAAGTTAAATGTTAGAAATTAACAAGTATAAAAATTAGACATACGAAATCACTTGGAAAGAAAATGTAATGGGGAATTGCTGGATGATACTTTATTAACACTTTTCCCCTGCAAATTGAGGACTTGGAACAAATAAAGTGTGTATTCACCAATTCCTTAGCTAGGTATTTAGGAGTATCGTCACTCTTTGTATCATCATGTCATTATGCTATATGCCAAATTAAACTGTATTGATTGAGAAAGTAATCAAAGATAGTAAAACCGTGACAAGACGAGTAAGATTACCTTCCTAAAGTTGACCAAACCAATCTTTCCAAAAGATAACCGGACCAATCTAAACATAGAAACATTCATACCCTAAAAACACTGGACTACTTACCTTACCGCAAGAACAATAAACTCATAAAGATAAGAAATTAGGGTCGTCCCTAAGGTTCTCAAATAAAGAAACCCTAGGCCTGACATACGTCAGATTAAGGAGTCTAAACAGATTATTCCATCGTCTGACTTGCGCAACATATATGAAATCATTTTGTGATTGAGTCACAAAAAAAAAGGGAAAAACCCTTTTCAAAGACGGCAGATCCTTACGCAAGTTATCTTGCAAAAAGACGTAGTTTTTGGATATCCTTCAAAATAAGAAAAGTTGTAAAATAGGAACTAGCATATCTAAGGTACCTTAGGGTAAACCAAACTAGGTATACCCTACATCCGAATGTAAGGGATCTTGCCAAGTTACAAGACATCTTAAGAACGACTGCTGATACACTCAAAAAGGAAAGAACACTTCTTTAGCAGTTTGCCAATACAACTGGGTTGGTTAATGGAAATGTTGTGCTTACTAGAGATTTTAGAGCTCTGTTTGATTTATGAATTACAAATTAAATAAGTATCTATACTTCAGGTTAAAAACCTGAAGGGAGAGGCAGCTTCAGTTACCCCCGACTGCCTGCCTGACCCTAACCAAGGGGGTTGTTTGACCGTGCCGGGAACGTGGACCGAACCCGCCGCAAGAGGTCTCTCCATTGAGTTCTACTTGGAGCAGGAGGACGCTTGGGTGCCAGGGGGGGCTCTGGCCGTAAATCCCTCGCCTTCCGGGTCCTGCACAAGAGGCTAACGCGACTCGGGATTGGATCCCAAAGCCCGTATACTAGTTGACGGGCGGTTGCCACCTGCATATCGTACACAAAAAATGAATGAGTTCTACGAGCTAAAACAGCTAGGACTAACCCTTGACGCATACTACTCTAAATTTGTCTCACTCTTAAAGTATGCGCCACAGATGGACATGACGCAGCAGGTGTCCAAATTTTGTGCAGGCTTAAATCCACCCGTAAGTACCCGTCTCGAATCTATGCGTCCGTCAAATCTTCAGGATGCACTCATTCGAGCGGCGCCTATAATTCAGGAAGTGCAAGCTAGACCAAGGGGTAACAAAAATTGGTCCTATAGCGACCAGAACAGAGGAACATTCAGACCCCAAGTGAAGAGAGTTCAAGGTCACAATCAGGGACAAAGGAAGAAAGCAAGGACAAATAACGTCAACAACTTTGTTCCTACTCAAAGTAATGGTCGAAACCTCCGATGTTTCCACTACAACGAACTCCGTCACTTCAAAAGGCAATGTCCCAAGCTCAGCGAGGGACATCGTCAAGGTGCAGGCCGCGGTCAAGGAGCCGCCACCCGTGGAAGAGGAAGAACTGCATGCATTACCAATAGGCAAAGATGCGAGGCAGAAGAAGAGGAAGATCCGACTATGGAAGCAAAATTCGAAAGAGCGACAGTCCATGCCGCTTTACACAAGAAGGGGCCGAATCGCCAGTTCTCGGTGATTCAAACACGGTCGGACTATCAAGGTAAAGGTTTCAAAACCTTGATTGATTGTGGCAGTGCACATTCCTTTATCTCACCAGCATGTGCAAAAAGATTAGGAATTGCCACAGTAGAAGCACCTACCCTACTTGTGGAATTGGCAAACGGTCGTGAGGTAACTTGTACCAGGCAAACTGCTAAGGAAGAATTCTTTCTGGGAGGAAAGAAAACCTCAGTCAAATTCAGAGTCATGAATTTAGGTATCCATGAGTGTCTACTTGGGATGGATTGGCTTAAGCCTAATAACGCCCACATTCACTGTGGAAAGGGTCAAGTTTCCTTTCGAAACTCTGAAAGGGAGTTTGTTACAACTCAAGGTGAGGCAGGAGTGCCAAGAATCCAATTAGCCAAAGTATCTCGGATCATAAAAGGAGTCAGAAAAGGATTACCCGTTTATCTGATCAAACTTAACAAGTTAGATCAAAAGCAAGAGTCTCATGAAGGACCTTCTTGGCTAAAGGAATATGCTGACGTATTCCCTGAGGAATTGATTGAACTTCCGCCTCCAAGAGAAGTTGATCATGAAATTAGGCTAGTGCCTGGAGCTGCGCCAATTGCAAAGAGACCTTATAGAATGCCCATACCGGAAGCTATTGAGTTGAAGGAACAACTCAAGCAACTGTTAGATCAGGGCTACATCCGGCCTAGCAACTCACCATGGGGAGCTCCAGTACTATTCCAAAAAAAGAAAGATGGGACACTTCGACTATGTATTGATTACCGTGGGTTGAATCAATCAACAGTCAAGAACAAGTATCCTATTCCTAGAATAGATGAGCTTCTTGATCGCCTTCAAGGTGCAAAGATTTTCTCCAAGATTGATCTCAGATCAGGCTACTATCAAATAAGGATCAAGGAAGAAGATATTCCAAAAACGGCCTTCAATACAAGATATGGGCACTTTGAGTTCTTGGTTATGTCATTCGGGCTTACAAATGCACCTGCCACCTTCAATAGATTAATGCAGGATATTTTTAGACCATATCTTGATGATTTCGTACTTGTCTTCTTTGATGACACTTTAGTCTATTCTAAATAGGAAGAAGATCATGAACCTCAACTACGGATTGTCCTTGAGACAATGAGGTCTCATAAGCTGTATGCAAAAATGAAGAAGTGTGCATTCTTCAAGCGTCAGATTGAATATCTGGGATTCATAGTATCATCAGAGGGAATATCAGTAGACCCAGCCAAAGTCAAGGATGTGCTTGAATGGCCAATACCAATATCCGTTAAAGAAATACGTAGCTTTCTTGGCTTGACAGGATGGTATAGGGTCTTTATCAAAAACTATGCTTTGATTGCAGCACCTCTTACAGACTTACTAAAGAAGCAGACTTCTATTACATGGTCAACTCCCGAACAAAATAGTTTCGACAAATTGAAGCAAAGTTTGGTATCAGCACCTATTCTAAAACTTCCTGACCTCAATAAGGAGTTCGAGGTAGTAACTGATGCCAGCATTCTTGCCTTGGGGTGTGTACTTATGCAGGAAGGTCATCCAGTAGCATACTCTTCAAGGAAATTGAAGAGTCATGAAAAGAATTATGCCACGCATGATCTGGAATTATTAGCTGTCATCCATGCTCTAAAGCTTTGGAGACACTACCTGTTGGGTAACAAGTTTACTCTAGTAACCGATCATAAGAGTCTCAAATGGATTTTTACCCAGAACGAGCTCAACATGAGGCAACATCGGTGGATTGAAGTATTGGAGGAGTATGATTTTGAAATCAAGTACCGACCAAGGAAAGAGAATGTAGTTGCCGATGCACTCAGTCGCAAGGCATTCCTAAATTCCCTAATCTTGCAGAATCCATCAACGGCCAGATCTCTGGCTACAAAGGTATCTATGCCAAGCAACCCTATACTGGAACTAGCTAGAGAGAAAGCAAGCCATGATTTGGCCTACCAAACAATGATAAAAGAAATATCTACCAAGGAGCAGAATTTGAAGTCACAAGCTAAGTATCAGGAATTTTCCATTGATAATGGACTTGTCTACTACAGAACAAGGCTATGTATACCAACAAGCTAGTCACTTAAGCAGAAGATATTATGGGAAGCTCATGATTCCCCTTTCGCAGGACATCGTGGCTATGCAAAAACTCTTAATACAGTTAGGAAGAGCTACCATTGGGAGAGGCTCAAAGGTGACGTTCTCAAATATGTCACTGAATGTTTGTCTTGCCAACGTATCAAGGCCGAACATGTCATGATGCCAAGAAAATTGCAACCACTTGACATCCCCCAAATGAAATGGGAATTTATCAGTATGGATTTTGTTGTGGGCTTACCCCAAGTCCAAGGAGGATACAATTCCATTATGGTTGTAGTTGACATGCTTACTAAGGTTGCACACCTGATTCCAGTAAAGACAAACTATAAAGCCTCCGACATTGCAAGATTGTTTATCAAGGAGATATTCAAGCTACATGGGTTACCTAGAAGAATCATAAGCGATCGAGATTCTCTCTTCACATCACACTTCTGGAGAGCTATCTTTGAAGTATTGGGACTCAACTCTGTTTTAGCACCGCCTACCATCCCCAAACGGATGGACAAACAGAGCGAGTGAATCAAATCATTGAGGATATGCTTAGGGCATACTGTTGTCGAGAGCCGAAGTGGTGGATTCAATACTTGCCGTTAGTTGAATTTGCCTACAATGCTTCTTACCAGCAGAGCATTCAAATGACCCCTTTCCAGGCATTGTATGGTCATGATTGTCAAAGTCCCCTAAACTTTTCTGATCCAACCATAAGAGTTGAAGCTTCAAGACAAATGTTGAGGACATGGACCAAATAAGGTCAATAAGACAAGACATACAAGTAGCCAAGGATAGACAAAAGGCATATGCGGATTTGAAACGTCAAGAGAGGGTCTTCGAAGAAGGAGACATGGTCTTCATTCGTGTACGCCCTAAAAAGTGTTCTCTATCTCTAGGAAAATACAAGAAGCTAAGTCCAAGGTATTGTGGGCCATATAAAATCCTCAAATGCCTAGGACCCAATGCTTATAAATTGCAACTCCCTGAGAACCTAAAAGTTCACAATGTATTCCATATCAGTCTCTTAAAAAAATATGTACCCAACCCTAATCATGTACTTGATGACCAACAAATTGTAATGCCTAGTCAAGGAGTCCTTGAACTAAGACCGGATAAGATTTTAGATGTTAGGGAGAGACAGCTAAGATCTAGGACCTTGAAAGAATGCCTCGTCCAGTGGGAAGATTATCCCGAAGAGGATGCCACTTGGATAGATGAAAGCTCTCTCAACCATCAATATCCCCAGTTTACTTCGAGATGAGGACATCTCGATTCCTCCAAGGGGGAGAGAATGTAATATTTCCATTATAAGAATAAATCTAAGCCCACGTGATAGTCATGCAAGGGAATTCCAACATCCAAAAATACGCCATAGTGTGATTTTCGAATTACATACTACATATCTTGATCTCCGCTTGCATAAACGAGTTAAAGGAATTTACGTGGGAACCTCCTCCTAGAAAGCCAAAAGGATAACCTTTGTATTAAAGGAAATTTTTTTTATATTATTCCCCTTTTTTCCCCAGCGGCTGTCATGCTGGAAGGGAGGGGAATAGCAAGGATGACTAAGCATCCTTGCTGGGGGTCGCAGGGCGGGATAAACCCATGCACGAGCCGCGTGGGGAGGGAAGGTACCTCTCCCCCCTCCCATATAAACCTTGTGGGAGGAAGGGAATGATTAGAGAGGGAGAAGGAGACGGACAGCCATCGCCCTGTTGAAGTCGGGATGCTGTGCAAAGGAGGGCCGAAAGGAGGCACCGCCATGGGACATTGGGCATCATGAGTAAAGGAAGTGCTGCCGCCACTCTATAGTATCGGGAGGAGAGAGAGAGAGATCGAAGACAGACTGGCTGCTACGTCTGGGAGTGGAGACGAGGTGCTACTGTCTGCCCGAAGGCCAAGATGGCGTCACCTTTGCTGACGGGCTGCCCCAACCGTCAAACGCCACCAATTCGGCGTTGAAAAACTTCCCCTCTTGCCACGTTCTGAGGGGAAGCTTCTAAGGGGGGGCTAGATAAGCCCCCTTTCACCCCCTTCTTGCACCTTTTGAAACCCTTTCTTCTCCCCCCTTGCGTTCTTAACAAAAGGGATTCTTAACCCCGGGAAAACAAAGCCTTTCCCTTGCCTTATTCCTTTTTTTCCCTCCCCAGTTTTTTTTTAAAAAAAAAATCTCTCCTTTTCCCTTCCCATGGTTTCAAATTCAAAACAACTCAAGCCTTAAAAAGTCTTATTTTTCCCCCCTCCGTGTTGGATTGGAGATTGTCCCCCATAAAAGGGTATTTGACCTTAAAGGTCTTATCTTCCCAAGCTTTATTTCCCTTTAGGGCCCTTGCTCATTATAACCCTCGAACTAACCCTTATATCTTCTCCTCAGGCCTCGTTAGGCCTTTAAAAAAAAAAAAAAAAACCTTTAAGGACTACTTTCCCTCCCTTGGAGTTCCTCCCTTAAAATTCTGTAAGGCCCTTTCTCCCAAGAGAAATTGTCCTTAGCCTTTCCTTCAAACTCGCAAAATACTTTGAAGTTTTGTTCTTTTTTTTTCCCCCACTCGAAAAAGGGAAGAGAGTGCTAAGTGTTTTCCGAAAGAAGGTAAAGTTGCGTCCACGTTCAACGGACTACAGTTGCGATGCCTCCTAAGAAAGTCCAAGGCGTAGCCGCGGGAGGGTCATCTCCCGGTATCCATGTGGATATCTCACCTCAAAGCCAGGTTTTTTTTTTCTTGTTGTTAATTCGGGTTTTTAGTCAATCATGCAAAGAAAAATTGTTAAGGAAATATATTTATTTGTTCAAGTTATTTTTAACGAAGTAGTTAGCTTATGAATGACAATTGGCTTTCTTCAAATTGCATCAAGCATTATAGAATAATAGGCAAAAACTATCCATTTACTATAGTAATATAGCCCTAAAATGAAGAAGTTATATCTTGCTCCAATAGTCTTATTCTTTTCGCAACGGATCATGGCAAAATGGTTAAATTCATGAAAAGTTTCTTTCAATGCTCAAATTACTAGAGAGTTATCTTTGCTAGTTGCAAGGCAACTGTTGTTAATTGGCATGAGTTTATCTTTAAAGAAAACGGAAGTTAAATGTTAGAAATTAACAAGTATAAAAATTAGACATACGAAATCACTTGGAAAGAAAATGTAATGGGGAATTGCTGGATGATACTTTATTAACACTTTTCCCCTGCAAATTGAGGACTTGGAACAAATAAAGTGTGTATTCACCAATTCCTTAGCTAGGTATTTAGGAGTATCGTCACTCTTTGTATCATCATGTCATTATGCTATATGCCAAATTAAACTGTATTGATTGAGAAAGTAATCAAAGATAGTAAAACCGTGACAAGACGAGTAAGATTACCTTCCTAAAGTTGACCAAACCAATCTTTCCAAAAGATAACCGGACCAATCTAAACATAGAAACATTCATACCCTAAAAACACTGGACTACTTACCTTACCGCAAGAACAATAAACTCATAAAGATAAGAAATTAGGGTCGTCCCTAAGGTTCTCAAATAAAGAAACCCTAGGCCTGACATACGTCAGATTAAGGAGCCTAAACAGATTATTCCATCGTCTGACTTGCGCAACATATATGAAATCATTTTGTGATTGAGTCACAAAAAGAAAAGGGAAAAACCCTTTTCAAAGACGGCAGATCCTTACGCAAGTTATCTTGCAAAAAGACGTAGTTTTTGGATATCCTTCAAAATAAGAAAAGTTGTAAAATAGGAACTAGCATATCTAAGGTACCTTAGGGTAAACCAAACTAGGTATACCCTACATCCGAATGTAAGGGATCTTGCCAAGTTACAAGACATCTTAAGAACGACTGCTGATACACTCAAAAAGGAAAGAACACTTCTTTAGCAGTTTGCCAATACAACTGGGTTGGTTAATGGAAATGTTGTGCTTACTAGAGATTTTAGAGCTCTGTTTGATTTATGAATTACAAATTAAATAAGTATCTATACTTCAGGTTAAAAACCTGAAGGGAGAGGGAGCTTCAGTTACCCCCGACTGCCTGCCTGACCCTAACCAAGGGGGTTATTTGACCGTGCCGGGAACGTGGACCGAACCCGCCGCGAGAGGTCTCTCCGTTGAGTTCTACTTGGAGCAGGAGGACGCTTGGGTGCTAGGGGGGCTTTGGCCGTAAATCCCTCGCCTTCCGGGTCCTGCACAAGGGGCTAACGTGACTCGGGATTGGATCCCGAAGCCCGTATACTAGTTGACGGGCGGAAGCTTGGAATAGTGATCCCTGGAGATTACTTGTTAGCCTCCGGGCAGATTATGGATAAGCCTACGGGCGGAACTTCTTGTAATTCAAAGATAAAATGATGAGATGTTGAAAGAACTTGCTTGATATTGTTTTTATATGTCATGTGATAAGATTACGTGAAGGAACCAGTGCTTAAACAAGATTAATTAAAGAAGCTGATTGTTATATGTCAAATTAATGTGTTAGATAATTACATAACTAAAACAAACCGAGGAAAGTGCGGAGGATGGACCATGGGTCCGTCCTACGGTTGGGTGGTCCCGGTTAGCCGGGAACTTTTCTCATAAATCTCGAAAGACAGCGGAATGATCATCATCATCAAAAAGAAGAACGAGAACGATGACCTAGAGTTACGTCTTACCCGATTTACGTTGTTTTAGGGGAACGGAATGGGACTATGCCTTATGGCAGAGAGGTTGAGCTTTGCATCCCTCTCGTTTCCCATTCTCCTTGAACCAAGTGCAGCGTGAATCCGCTTCGGACCTGGCGTTTCTGCGTAAAGTAGTTCGCTCGAGTCTGACGCTAGTTGCTGTTAGCTAGTGACCCATTAGGAAAACCCTAATTCCGGTCGATCCTAAGTGGAAACGGCCAGGATACTTCTGCTACGTGGCAGACGCGGGAAGAACTAGATCGCAAAACCCATAACAATCCATGGGAGTGTAGGGTGGAGCTTTCTAGACATCCTTTCCGATGGACTGCTAAGACGTGTCCTGGATGATACTAGGGGACACGTTACAAGAAGAGAGAGATACATGCATAGAGAGAGAGAGAGAGAGAGAGGACTAGGCTATCATAACGGAGGGAAAAACAATAGAGGAATAAAAGAAAGGAGGGAAAAAACTGAGCGCCATGCTTTTCACCAATTTGAATTTCGATTACATCAGTCATTATCATTAATCTAGAAACATCATTAAATAAAAGTAGTCGAGACTCTATGCCATTAATGCAAAAGATGTCATAATCATGAATATAAGAGACTAAAAATACATAATAAAAATACAAATTCGTAATATTATCATATTTATATATTTTTGTAAAATGATTTTTTATTTTTTTAAAAATAGAAGTTCCGTTATGGAGGCTTTGCTCTTATTGGTCTAGAGCACTCTCTCTCCACATCCTAAAAGGCATTTTCGAGACCTCAAAACTCCCCTAATGCACCCGACAGTTTAAGATCCGTTCTTCAAGAACCAATATTTGTGATCATGAAGAGTTACCATGAGTGGTTGGGTTTCCTTGGTAATATCTCCAAATGTTAGAGATTTTCCATCCACGACTTCAGTTGTTGCATGATAGTGGATATATAGTATCTATTCACAAAGCTATCATCAATGAAACATGCAGAGGCCTGGGAGTCGACTAGGGCATTGAGGAAAAGGGTCTTTCTTTGCAAGATCATGTGAACTATGACAAGGAAAGTTTCCATGGTTGTGGCAGTCTCATTTACAAGATCCAATTGTATAGTCTCATTTACAACTGGACATCCTTGTTTTCTTGCTCGAGAATGGTTGCCACAACTCTTTGGGTTCTTGCCCTCTTATTTGGAAATTTAGGGTGATGTGTCCAAGGTTTCCACAATATAGGCATAGATGATTCTCTCTACATCTTTCCTTTTCTTGTGGGTTCAAGGGCTAAAAATTGGTATTATCTATTTGCACAGCTTGGGCTTTTATCTAATTCGGTCTCTAATTGGGGTTGAGTTCCATTGGTGAGGCCTTATTTATTCTTGCTTTTCTTTCTTCCTCTCAAACAATCTATTATCATAGTGGATGGCTTGCATGATATAATTGTTAAGTGTTTTTGTCTCAGGCATAGTGAACATGTGATCCTTGATGTCATCTCAAAGACCCCAACTCAATTGCCTAATAAAGTACTCCCCATGCCAAATGAGATCACAAATTAATTGCTTAAGTATATATGCATAAGTAGAGGTAGGGTGATTACCTTGTCATAGCTTCCAAACTTTTTTTTTTTGCTACTCGACGAGTATCAACATGTCCAAATGTGGAAGTGAGCTCCCAAAGAAATTCTGCATTGTTATGAAGTACTGGCATATTCTTTTCCAAGATTGTGGAAAACCATGATAAAGCTTGACTACAAAGAAAAGTACCAATGAAATCCACCTTGGAAGCACCATTTGGATACATGTCCGATTGCATGCAGATATAGAGCTTTACTTATTGCAGGAATCGCCTGAACTTTGAACATTGACCATTGAAATTCTCTAGCATGTTGATCTTGGGTTCTCTTCTTGTGGGTTGATAAATGTGTAGAATCATCATATCAATTTCTCTGTTATTCTACAAGTCTCAGATTTGGTCTTGCATCTCTTGAAGCACAAGGCCTAGATGCATAGGGTGTTCTATTTGAAGTTGTGCTTGTCATTCATTCAAGTCTTAAATTTGTTGTTGGAGGTTTTGAAGGGAGGCCATGATTCTTTCAAGGCTTGCCTCCATGGTGCTCAGTAGGGCTAGAAAGCAATCTTTCCAAACTGTTATGGGGGCATTAGACTATGCTTGAGAGATTAGACTAGATGCAAGATTTGTTACAAGAATTTTGATTACAAGATAATCTCACGTAGGGGCACAAGATACGATGATAATTTAATAAGATATGAAAAATCCCACAACCCGAAACCGTAGGTATAGACAACATGACTCCATAGGATATAAAGGATCCCACAACCCGCAACCATAGGTTTGGTTACAAGATATTAAAATTACAAGATCTCTTTCGACAAGGATAAACAAGATACAAGGAAGTACTAGACAAAATCTGCTACTACAAGATTACAAGGTGACAAGACAACAAGAGTATAATGGAAGATGAGACAAGACTAGATACCATGACTAGAGAAGAACTAGAACTAGAACTCGAAGTTACTTACTTGGAGGTCTTGACTCCTTCAGCTCCCAAGACTAGCCTTAGCAAGACTGAGAAGCTCTATAGCGAGCCCCTCTTTTTATAGGTGTTGGAGGGTGGGTAAAGATCTTCTAGAATGTTCCACAATGTCATCATCGATGATGTAGGCAATGACATGGCATATTTTCTAGAAGGTTCTATGATGATATTGCAAGGGTGGGTTTGCATCGTTGGCTCAAGGATGTCCTATTAAAGGGTGTGTTCGGATGGGGTATGGATTCATATGGCATGAGCAAAAATTAATCTGTGCACTTGATCATGGCATGTCCGTGACACTTTGACTCCAATACATAGGAGCACAATGACTACTCATGCAACCATAATAGAAATTCAGAGCCTAAGTCACACATCCATGTGTTAATCGGCTTGCTTAGTTGTACTTTCATTTTTTAGTCGACCACTTGATCTTTCATGTATCATGCTACTCTTATATTTACATACATATTTTACTATTATGATATGATATTGTTTCATCTCGTATCATTCTTTAATTTTTTAATCTCGCAAATTGTAGTTGGAAAAATATAAATGTGTCACTTAAATTTCTCATATCTTACATTTTTGTAAGAGTGTGTAATATTTCCATTTGAATAAAAATATTACTAGACCAACCTCCCGCACACCGTAAATTCGTGAAAAGATTATCTCCATTTTTGGTAGTTGATTTATGACTGTACGCAAAGGAGTACTCCGCATCAGTCAACCGGGACCGAGGATCAAAATCTGCATCACCTACGGGGAAACATCCTCTTGGTAGGAGGCAAAAGGGGTAATGGATGGATATATGGCTTTTTAATTTCTTTACAAAAATTATTAGCCTTATTGCCCCCAGCCGAAGGCCGTGTTGGAGGGAAGGGAGTGAGGCGCGGATGACTAAGCTCGCCGCTGGAGCTCGTACAAGGGGTGGACCCATGCAGGATGCCGCGTGGGGGAGGGGAATCCCCCTCCCCTCACCTATAAAAGCCCTGTGCCATGGGCGTAGGAGAGAGGGGAAAAGGCTGCCGTGGAGAGCCGCGCCATTTTGCTGGCCGTGAGAGAGGGTGAAGACGGACAAAAAGGAGGGAGTACGGGCCGCCATCGTCGTGAGTAGAGGGAGCATGAAGAGGCTACCAGAGAAGGAGGAGAGAGGCCATGTAGCCTGTAGAAGACGTCCTAGAGGAGGGGAAGCTGAGTGCTACGTGGAAGGAGAAGGAAGTTGAGCCATTGTGCTGTAGAAGGAGCCACCACCAATTCGTGAAGAGCCACCACTTGTACCGGAGGCCGCTGCTGCCATCGCTGAGATGCCACCAGTTGCCAGCTGAATTCGCTGACGCCATCCCACTTGATGACTGCCATCAAGGCCTTCCAATCACCGTCATCCACGTAGCCATTATTCTCCCTCTTCCCATGTCTGCACGCTTTAGAAGCTTCTTTAGGAAGCTTCTAAGGGGGCTTCCCTAAGCCCCCTTCCCACCAATCACCCATAAGCCTCCTAGGCTCGGGATTTAAAGCCCCCTTCCCACTACATTTCCCCCATAACCCCATCCCTATCAACCTCTCCCCCCCCCCCCCCCCCCCGAGGTCTTTGTAGAGAACAAGAGGGTTCCTTAACGCCCTTTCACACAGATCCTCCATAAGTCCATTTTTCCCCTGGCTTTGAAGAGGAAGCCTATAAGGCCCTTTCTACCAAATCTCCCATAAGCCCCCTAGGGCCAGATTTAAAGTCTCCACTCCTGCAAGGTCCATCACAAGATCCCTTTCACGAACCCTCTCTTTTTCCGAAAGAAAGAAGGCCCAAGCTCCCAATCCTAAGGCCTTCCATAAGCTCCAAATCCCATATACCCAAATCCCATAGGCCCAAGTCTCACAGGCCGGCCTTTTAAAGATCCGAAGTTCCATGAAGGTATCTCCTGCGTATGAGGGAGAAGGGCAAGATCTTGAGGCTGCATACCAAGGCGAGTAAATTTATAGACCACGAAGGCAAACCGGAAGCCAAAAATCAGGCCTATAATGGCCCCTAAAAAGTCACAAGACACGCCTGCGGGAGGATCTTCTCCTAGTATTTACGTGGATATTTCCCGGAGTCCACAAGTCTAGGTTTTATCTATTTGCATTCCACACAAAAGTATTGAATTAGTCACGATAACTTCATGGATTAGGAAGCACTCATGCATGTTCAAATTCAACTAGTCAAGTTAAATGCAATTGGAAAATGAATTGGCTATTTGAACATTTACTAGAATTAGCTCAAGATATGAAAATTGAGCATTGGTACGTTCAATGGAATGAATGAAAAGAACATAAGGTGTCTAGGCATTTTTAGGACCTTACCAGTAAGTTTCCTTTTGTGCATTCAAAAGTGACAAGCCTAGGACAACTGTTGCCTCATTACAAGGTTGAAATTATTGAGGTACACCTTTTACTAGGCATGGAAAGATTAATGGCATGTCACATTTTTAGATAAATCTTCTTGGTAATGATTCATTAAGGAAGTCGTTATCACCCGTAGGAAATAGCAAAGCATGGAAATAATTCTAAGGGCTGCATTAAATAGGTTAACTCTAGCTTCAATTGGCATGAATCTCATTTAACTACGTGTAGTTAGGAAAGGATTGCATGTTGCACATTCATCGTACGTAAGAATTTCATTCATCAAGAGATGTAGTTAGGGAAAGGTTGCATGGTTCATTAAGCATGAAATCTTAAAAAGCTTAGAAAAAGAATTGTGAGCATGATTCGTGAATGCAAGTCCTAGTAGGATCAATGGAAGTTATGCCGAAATTTAACATGCCTTTTTGGCCTTAACAAGAAAAGTTAGGGATTGTAAATCTAGTCGTACGTAGAAGCAATGAATCGTGTGCTTACGTAAATTGTGACAAAATGCAACTAGTTTTCCCCTTTTAGATCAAGTAAACATCTCTAGGAATGGTTCGTCCTTATGTCAAGACAAGTAAACTCGAATATCTAAATCACTTAAACCGCAAAGTATTCGCATAGGATGGTTCAATCGATACAATAAATACTCCAAGTGCTAACTAGGGTTTAGCACGTTAAGGACTTGACCTAGTTTCACACTTGTTGCCAAGTCGAAACCCTCATACCCAAAGGTCCTACCCACATTCACGGAATGTAGGGACAATTGGACGGGCTTGCAAGAAACGATCTAAGGTTTCTACCCTAAGGGTCACTCGTTCAAATGATGAAACTCGGATTGAGTTGGAATTCCTAGGACCGTGGTCGGCCTAGTGTAATTAGGAATGGGTTGGGTAAGAAGACACCCTAAACCCTGCTTCTCGTCTGGAGATAATTCCGTGACCAAAAAACGCCGTTCAATGGGTGAAATGATCCCATGGAATAGATGCGACACTTGTGCAATAAGTTGCAACGTCGCATAGACTTGTGGTTTGTTCACAAGAGAGTTTTGCCATTTCTTGAAATGAGGTTGGCAAGTTCTTGCGCAAGTTTAACTTGCAAGAGGATGAGTAGTCATCCTGTTATATCACATTTCTTGGGAAAAATTGCCAAGTAAAGGGAAGTTAGGTAGTTGCTTGAAAGCAAATGATCAATCAATAAATTAAAGTGACATGGTCGCCAGGATTTACTGTTAATAAAACCTAAGGTATTGGTTAAGTTGGGTTAACAGGGTATGGCCCTAACACAAGGACAAAAGGGTGAACAAACAAACCCTTGGGGATCTTTCCAAGTCGCAATTGATCCTGGATCAAATGTTGGATGCATTCAGAGAGAAGGATTCACTCCTTGACAATTGGCCAAATAAACAACCACTGGAATTGATTGTGCTTGTAACAGTTTAGAAAGCACTGTTTGCATTGTTTGCTCAAAGAACTAAAGGATGAAATGATATCTAATGCTTCAGGTTGAAGGCCTGAAGGGAGAGGCAGCTTCAGTTACCCCCGACTGCCTGCCTGACCCTAACCAAGGGGGTTGTTGACCGCGCCAGGAACGTGGACCGAACCCGCCGCGAGAGGTCTTTCCGTTGAGCTCTACTTGGAGAAGGAGGACGCTTGGGTGCCAGGGGGGGCTCTGGCCATAAATCCCTCGCCTTCCGGGTCCTGCACAAGAGGCTAATGTGACTCGAGATTGGATCTCGAGGCCCGCATACTAGTTTACGGGCGAAAGCTTGGAATAGTGATCCCTGTGGATTACTGGATAGCCTTCGGGCGGATTATGGACAAGCCTACGGCCGAAACTCCTTGTATTTCAAAGATAAAATGATGAAATGATAATAAAGAATTTGTCTGATATTGTTTTTCGATGTCACGTGATAAGATTACATGAAGGAACCAGTGCTTAACAGGAGTAATTAAAGAAGCTGATTGTTATATGTCAAATTAATGTGTTAGATAATTACATAACTAAAACAAACTGAGGAAAGTGCTGAGGATGGGCCATGGGTCCGTCCTACGGTTGGGTGGTTCGGGTTAGCCGGGAATTTTTCTCAAAAATCTCGAAGAACAGCGGGATGATCATCATTATCAAAATGAATAATGAGAGCGATGACCTAGAGTTACGTCTTACCCGATTTACGTTGTTTTAGGGGAACGGAATGGGACTATGCCTTATGGCAGAGAGGTTGAGCCTTGCATCCCTCTCGTTTCCCATTCTCCTTGAACCAAGTGCAGCGTGAATCCGCTTCAGACCTGGCGTTTCTGCGTAAAGTAGTTCGCTCGGGTCTGACGCTAGTTGCTGTTAGCTAATGACCAAATAGGAAAACCCTAATTCCGGTCGATCCTAAGTGGGAAACGGCCAGGATACTTCCGCTACGTGGTAGACGCGGGAAGACCTAGATTGCAAAACCCGTAACATTCCATGGGAGTGCCGGGCAGAGTTTTCTAGACATCCTTTCCGATGGACTGCTAAGACGTGTCTTGGATGATTCTAGTGGACACGTTACAGAGTGTATGTGTGCAATGATATTAAATGATACTTAAACAACAAATTTTGTCATCCATATGATCCAAAAATTATAGTGATGTTCATTCTTGCTTTCTCAATTTGAAAGGGGACTATATTTGTTATGCAATAAGAGAGAGCACAAGAAGATATGTGCAAGTTAGCAATGCTAATGTAGGGCGATAACCATGATTATACCAAAGATTATATGTTGTGATAAGGGTACTTAATCATACCAAAAATAGGACCACGTGCTGGGAAAAAGAGAGAGAAAAGGGAAGCATAAGAATCAGGGAAGAAAGACAGGGATTGAGAGACTAATTGAGGAAGAGAAACTAAGCAAGTGACAAAGAGAAAGTTAGAGACTAGAGTGTTATGGTCTATGTGCGATTTTTTTTTAAAAACATCACTTATGGGACACTTGGGTCAAATGCATTGCTTATGGGAGTGCTCTTATAAGATGCCTAGACCACAAATCACTATGAACATCGCTTAAACCATGGACGGTAGCGACATTTGTAGCAATGGTGTTTGCATATTTTATGTGATAAGAATTGCCATTGCTACACCCAACAAACTATGGTAGGGATGTCAGCCGTACTCTAGACAAGCTAACCTATTGTATATGCACAATTTCAAATTTCCCTCCTTGATTAGGGAGCACAGGGTTGTTGGGGACAAGAATCCTAGGAAGAGGGTGCTTTATGCTCATCTGAGCCCAAAAAGGTCCTTTGAGAGTGTCTATCATGCCAATCATCTAGCCTCAGGAAGTTACTATATGCATATCCTCTACATCACGTGTGTTCAAGGCCTATTTATAAATATCGTTATCTATGAAATTTTCCTAAATAAAACATAACCCTTTTCTATTCAATCTATAATTAATCCCTTTATATTACACCCTTCTGTATGTAAAAAATGTATCAAAATATTATTTTAAAAATAGCTTATTTTGAACCCACGGGATGCACACATATATTCATGAGTAACTTACCCAAGTCATCTAGCTAATGCAACTATAAAGCTTGTAGACACATCCAAGAAAGAATTTGATGAGATGTTTGGAATGGCCAACAATAGATGGAATATCATGTCAATATTTTCAATAAATAAATAAAGGCATGCTTCGATAAGTATATTGAGAAGAGATTAAAGGATTCAAACCTGAATCATGGAGAGAGAAGCACTACCAACCTAGGATAAACTGGAAGTAATTTCATGGTGATCTACTCTGCTGTGGGAAGGCTTGTAGTGAAGCCTAGTGATCACCTTTATAGTAGGCTATTGTGGAAATGTTCTATTAACACCATAATCTTCATTAATAATTGAATTTTTGATGTCTTCATTTCTTAGTTATTTTCCTATATGTCACTCTGAAGAATACATGGTTTAAGTTTTCATGGTTTTACGTTTAGCACTATTGAAAATGTAAGAAAATCTTATGTTATGAAAAAAGGAAAAAAAAAGTTACAAACTTGTTATTAAGAAACATATAAACTTAAAAGAAGAGCTAATGCAAAGCTTCTCATGAATAGAATTGAGGCTAAGATCAAGTGTTCAATTTAAGAGTTGATTTGGAACTTAAAGGCATCAAATATTGAGCTTGTGCATCACCCACATCTAAATTAAGAAGATATAACCTATTCAAGGGAGAAATAAAAGGTTTGAGATTTGTGTCATTGACTCAACAACTTACATGGAGAATAAGTCATTGCATCTTAAAAGGTGGAGTTGGAGATAGGTTGCTTGAGGTGAGTTTAGAGTGTAAACTTGTGGTCTTGCATATTTGTGAGATTCCTTCATGAGGTCTTGGGTAAGTTACTCATGAATATATATGTGCATCACGTAGGTTCAAAATAAGGTATTTTTAAAATACTATTTTTATACATTTTCTACATACAAAAGGATGTAATATTGTTGTGTGTGCGCCCAATATAGGTGTCCTCGTCCACCTAGTGTGTGAGAACACTCACGGGTTCTTGGCATGTAACTATCATCCGTGAATATAAGGAGGTGCACTCTCATGCTAGAGGCATATGCAATCTGGTCCCATTCTATGAGTACACTACATTGGTGGAGACGACGAGCAACTAGGCACTTAGGTAGGTTTTCTTGAGACACAGCAAAAGAGATGCTTTTCTTATATGAGTTAGACTAGGATTTCACTACACATGAATGGATTCTTGCTATTCTTGGCCGTGTTGTTGTCATAATTCACAATCTCACTTGATTACACAGCCTACCCCATTGTTGCCCCCCTTTCTTGCTCTTTGTACCATTAGCTCTATTGAGCCTCTGTAGAACCCATGTTGGAAGAGAGGGAGAGAGACAAAGTGGAGCGGAAGATGAGCCTCAGCTCATTGTTGTTCTTTTTCCATTATTCTTCCATCATATTAATTGAAAGAGACTTACACACATAGGTATGACTAACCAAGACTAACATACTGTGGTTAAGTTATTGACTACACCGACTTATTTAATGTCACACACATGTACAGTTGTATCTAGCTAATGTTGGCGGTCACACACATAAAGATAGATTGACTAAAGAGTAACGGGAGCTTGATATTCTAACACTCCCCCTCAAGCTCAAACCATTTGATAAACTCCAGGTAGCTATCTAAAATATAGAAATTTTTCTTTACCAAGAGACTTGGTAAATATATCTGCTACCTGGTCTCCAGTCTTCATATAAATCAACTCAACCCACCCTATAAGAACCATTTCTATGATGAAATGGTAGTAAACCTCAATATGTTTGGACCTAGCATGGTAGATAGGATTGCTAGCCAACATAACACTATTGAGGTTATCACAATGCAATCTCACTCTGCTTTCCAGCTATATTCACAAGTCTTTCAACAGTTTCATCAACCAAACTTCTTTGCAAGCTGCTAAGGTAGCTCCTTTGTACTCAGCTTCTGTACTAGACAATGCAATAGTAGGCTCTTTCTTGCTCTACCAACTAATCATACTACTGCCCAATCCAAATGCATAACCACTGGTTGACCTCCTATCATAGGCACAACCAGCCCAATCAACATTAGTCAACCATGTTAAGTCAAGGGATTTTCCATATGCATAAAACAACCCATAATCTGTAGTACCCTTTACATATCTCATGATTCTCCTGACTGCATCTAAATGTGGTTTGTGTGGCTTCTGCATAAACTGACTAATCAGTCCCACTGCATAACATAAGTCAGGACATGTAATAGTGAAGTATATCAAGTTGCCCACCATCTGTCAATACATGGTAACATAAGTCAGGACAGATAATAGTCAAGTATATCAAGCTGCCCCCCATCTGTCGATACATGGTCACATTCTCTATGTCATCCCCAACATCAATCTGTAGCTTGACATTCTGATCAAGAGGTGTCTCCATAGGCTTGCATTCAGCCATACCATACTTCTGTATTATGTCATGAGCATACTGCTTTTGTAGCAACCATATGTCTTGAGGCGTAGAGACTACCTCAACCCAAAGAAAATAATTTAGTTCACCAAGGTATTTGACTTTGAATTCAGCCTATAAACATGATTTAATTTCAGCAATGCCCTCTTCATGATCTCCAGTGATGATAAGATCATCTACATAAACTACTAGAAACACATATCCATGATCTATCTTCTTCATGAATAGACTTTGATCTCCATCACCCAATCTAAATCCATGTTGCTGTAAATAACTGTTGATCTGAGCATTCCATGCTTTAGGTGCCTATTTTAGTCCATATAAAGCCTTTTTCAGCTTACATACATGTGTAGGAAAGTCCGGGTGAACATACCTTCAAGTTTCTCCATATATATTTCCTCAACCAAATCACCGTTCAAGAAAGAATTCTTGACATCCATTTTCCATAATTTCCAGTCTTTGCATGCTGCCAAACAATGACAGTTCTGACTATTGCCATTTCAGCCGCCAGATTGAAAGTCTCCTCATAGTCAAGGCCATATTGTTGTGCATACCCTTTTCAACCAGTGTGGCCTTATACGGTTCTAATGAACCATCTGACTTGCACTTAACCTTGTACACCCATTTGCAACCAATGGGGACTTTGCCTTCAGGAAACTCAACCAATTCCCATGTCTCATTTTTAGCTAGGGCTGCATACTCCTCATCCATGACAGCACACCAATTATCATATGTAACTTCATCATCAAACTTTGTAGGTTCTTTGTAACCTATCACACTAGCCATATATGCTAAATAACCAATATATGTAAACCTATCAACTATTTATTGACTCTCTCAGATCTCTGTAATTGTAGCTCACACTGAGCTGCCTCTCATGAGGCGGTACATAATGACTCTACCTTGCCCCAAGTGTCATGGTGTCATAATAGATGGAATGCCCAACTCACTATCCAAACTCTCGTTTGTTAGATGACTCATAACCTATTGTGAGTGGACCTGAAGTATCTGTTCTTTTCCCTTATCCAATCTCTCCCTCATTGACATATCCGTGTCGCTGGATGTAGGAGTACGACTCCACAAGCGTCTTGACCAATGACTTACTGTAGGTGACCCATCACTTGTAGAACCACTCATAAATGTACTCACTGTAGGTGTATTTTCAGCATTACTAGTGCTGGTGATCCATCAGTAGCCACTGCAATAGGATTACCATACCACCATGCCAGCTCATCAAAAACAACGTCTCTACTAATCAATGTCTCATGTGTAGACAATGCATAACACTTATAAGCTTTTTGGTCTTGTGCATAACCAAGAAACACACTCTTGACAGCTTTAGGATCCAATTTATTCCTCTTTTCATCAGGAACATGCATATATGCAATGCTGCCAAATACCTTCAAGTGTGAAATGTCAGGTTTATGACCATACAACCTCTCATATGGAGTTACATCATGAATCCTTATTGTAGGAGTTCTATTCAGCACAAAGACAACAGTCATTACTACTTCAGCCCAATAACCATTTGGCATACTCTTCCTCTCATTCAACATAGCTCTTACCGATTCCATTAGTTTCCTATTTTTCCTTTCTGCTACACCATTTTGCTGTGGTGTATAGCTGCAGGTTAACTGTCTTCTGATCCCACGTCTAGCAAGGTACCTATCAAAGTAATTAGATACATATTCTCCACCTCCATCTGATCTAAGACATGAAATTTTACAACTCAACTCATTTTCAGTATGCTTCTTGGAGTCCTTGAATGCATCAAACACATCATCCTTATGTTTGAGTATGTAAAGCCAAGTATACTTGCTGAAGTCATCAATGAAGGATACATAGTAATGAGCACTACCAAACGAAGCATTATGAGATAGATGCCATACATCTAAATGTACCAACTGCAAGGGTCATTAGTTGTTCTGTATATGTCTCATAATTTATGGAAATTGTGCTTGCTTTCCAAAATGACATGCATCACATACATTTCCAAAGTCATTATACTTGAACTTAGGTAGTCCAAGCACAATCTCCTTTTGTTGCATAAATTTTAGCTTTTGTATATTCACATGGTCTATCCGCTTATGCCATATCTCAACATCCCATATAGCACCATCATCATGTGCAAACATGGCTACTTTCAATTCTGGAATTGACTCATCAAGAGTAAAAATTATGCCATCTCTTCAGTCTCAAGCAATCAATTTGCAGCCATTACCATATTCTTCAACAAAGCATCCATCTCTATTAAATCTCACCTGCAGATTTTGTTCTGCCATCTGTCCAACTGACAAAAGACTCTTAGTTATTGTAGGTACATGTAGTACATCATGTAGGCTCTTTTTCTTGCCATCCAACATCAACAACGAAAAAATTTCTGTGTGCTGAATGTCATGTTGGGTGTCATCCCCATAGTACACACATAACCATGTGAACCTGCAACTATCTCATCAAACTATTCTCCATGGGGTGTCATATGATTTGAAGCCCCTGAATTAATGTACCATCTCTCATCTTTGTCCTGCCTAGATGCATTCTTAGACACATGCTATATGGCAAACAATGTGTCAACCTGCTCACCATGAGCACCTCTAGAAGATTTATAGAGCCCAGGTTGTTTGAACTTTTCCTTCATATCTCCTTGCTTCTTGTAACAATCCTTTGCAATGTGTCTATATCTACCACAGTAATGACAGTCCTTATCTCTGTTTGACTGATCATTTGTCATGAACCACATCCACCACCTTCACCATGGGGTGATCTCCCCTTGCCTCTAAAGCCGCTAGATCCACGTTGATGCTGTCCATAAGCATCAGCGTGGATCTGGCAGCTGATGCACAAATACACAGGGCTAGTTTGGCCTCGAAGCCAAACTAGCCCTGTGTATTTGTGCCATGCCAGGCATTCTGCTGATGCTGTCCATAAGCATTTCTAGAGTCTCCTCGACCTTGAAAAGAGCCATGGCCTCTATCGCCTCTGCCATGCTGGCTAGAGTAAAGAATAGTGTCTTTGCTTTGAGACATACTGGAACTTGTATTTAGCCCAAGCTTAACTTCCTTGTGCAGCAACAAAGCAATCAGCTCATCCCAATCACGGGATTCAGCTCTCATAGAAATAGATGTATCAAATGCTTTATACTCTTTGCGAAGTCCATTCAATGTCAATGCAATCATATCATCCTCAAACACTAAAGATCCAATGGTGGCAAGCTGATTCGATATGTTCTTGATCTCTATAGTGTAGGATTGAATGCTTTTGCCATTCCTAGACATGTTATTGAACTGTTGCTTTAGCTGAATCTTTCTTGCATGTGTTACATTTTCATAATTCTTAATGAGTATGTCCTATGCATCCTTTGGAGAACTGCATCAAGTAATTTGTATAGCCATAGCATCTGATATACATAAGAAAAACCAATTTAACACATTGCATGCTCTCTCAGGCCATAGCTTATGAGCCCTTTTTTTATCATTTGTCGGATTCCTTGCATGTATTTTAGATTTAGCCTCATCACTTGTACATAAGTCCCAAAAAACCTCTGCCAACCAAAAAATTCTTCATATGGAACTTCCATAAAGCAAAATTTTTGTTGTCTTTTCTCCCACAATTTGAGTGATATTGTCAGTTCCTTGAGAATTTGCCATACTTACAGCTTAGGTATTTAGTGATGTATACATCTTGTAAGTATCTGACTCCTTTTCTTACAGTTCAGGACCAGTTTCCTGCTATTCAATATAGTTTCCCCCTGCAATTCAGGATAGTTTTCCTGACAACCTGCTTGCGATAAATTATATTTCAACAATGAAAAAACACAGTCAACTGAGCATAAACCAAGCTCAAATCAGTTCAAAACATTCTATAGTAGTGGCAAAATATCCCAGCAACAAACCATGTCTAGAACATATTGCATGTATATCAAGTGAAGATGATATGTATCCTTCCAGCAGACAATAACTAGTCAATACCTTGGTATAACCAACAAAAAATCACCCAAAATTTAGACTTATAGGACTCACAATATCCCACAAAGTATCTACCACTCAAGTGGTATGATCCAAGCATTTGTCAGTAGCAAATAAGCATCACAGATACTTCAATCGTATAGGTATATTATTTCCAAATTTAGGACAACAACGAGTTCACTATTTCCAGCTTGTAAATAAGCTCCAAAACTAAGCAATTAACACTCCAATATCATGCTCAAATGCATGATAATAAGTGCATATACATTGTTAGGATGAAAGCCACCAGTGCTCTAGAATCACCTACTATTTACTGCAGTAAATAGCCAATCTGCACATGTCTGGTGCTGAATATCTCAAAATCTATGAGGAATTTGAAAAACCTTTCTTTTACAAAGTTTCAGACCATGTCCAAACGGTTGGGAATGCGGGCCTTTCTCCAAAAACCATTTCTGTAGCAAGATATATCTTTTGCAAAAAAAAAGGACTCGAGGCATAGTCTCCTTTGATGATGTTTTCTTTAGATCTGATGCCTTGATGTCAAATGGCCACTACCAAGCTTTCAGGCTTTAGGTGTTCAAGCTCTGACGCCATGTTGGAAGAGAGGGAGAGATACCGAGTGGAGCGAAAGATGAGCCTCAACTCATTGTTGTTCTTCTTCCATTATTCTTCCATCATACTAACTGAAAGAGACTTACACACATAGGTATGACTAACCAAGACTAACTATGGTTAAGTCACTGTCTACACTAGCTTATTGAATGTCAAACACATGTACAGCTGTATCTAACTAATGTTGGCAGTCACACACAGAAAGATAGACTGACTAAAGAGTAACAGAAGCTTGATATTCTAACAACCCAACCCTATCATCACTTACCCTCTCTCTATTTCTTGCTCTCTATGGCGTGATCTATTTTTTGCCCCTACTCTCAGAAGCTCCAGAGTCCACACCAATCTCAGAAATGCTTAGTTTCGGCCTCCATGATGTTCAAGCGGCACCCAACAAAGCATACTCATCAACAATAGCCTCTTCATGTGCTCCCTCCTACAAAGAAGAAGATATAGAAGGGTGCGCCGCCTAAGAAGTCCAAACCTACATCCAAGAAGGCAAAAGCAATACCCAAGAAGCCAACTCCCGAGAAGGAAACATCACCGAAAGAGCTGCTACTCCTAAGTCCCCTACCTATGAAGTCTATACTAGTTGCTGCTCTTGCTCTGGCTGCCCCCTCTGCATCATCATTGTGACAACACCAAACAAGTCAGCAACGCTAAAGAAGGCAGTCCCTAAGAAGGCAACTCCCGCCTTTGCCCCACAACTAGCACACACCTTCATTTTTAGCACTACTTCCATGGCACTTAGTAGCACCCTCGACTTCTACCCATAGCAGGATCTCTTCTGCTCATGATGCGCACTAATTGACATAATATTTTGGGCAAGTTGTGACGAAGATGACCATGTTTGTGGGCATTTGCGATTATTAGCTCACAATAGCAACATTGTCCATGTTATGGAGGACATGAAAGCATATAGTGGTGCTAAGAACTCAACATCTGGTAGTTTCGAAAGCAAGGTCAAAGGAAGGAGTCCTCAAAGTAGTCCGTTATGCCCGAAAGTTCTCTCTGGTGCTCTTGTTGACCCTTCCCACCTTCAACAACTCATGAAAACCTCTTCATGACGGCAACCTTTGGAGCAAAAAATAACCAGAAGAGCTACTTGGTTGGCGCACCTCAACTTTCAGGAATGCTTCATGTGTCATTCCCTTCACATCTTGCCTCTAACTCACTTTGATAATAGATAGTCATCTTTTCCCTTATACTTAGTCTTTCTAAGTCAAGTTTTCAATAAGTCCATGCTCCCATAGTCGACCCCAAAAGATAATGAATATGTATGTCATGTCACGTCTCTATTTCTATGACTCTATCCATAGTCGTTTCTCGTCTTGTCCATTACATTGGGATAGCGACCTGATGTTTGCACGAGCGAGATGCACATGTTCCATGCCTTGATGATATTCGGCATGATGTTAGCCCTTAGTCGAGTCAAGTCTGATCGAGTCGAGTCCCTTAGATGTAAGTCCTTTCCCCCTGATGAAGCATTGGAAGAGATAGCTCGAAGTTGTCCAGCCAAGTCTAAAAATGATGTTCATCGTTTTTTTCCCTAAGGGAGGATGTGTGGTGTGTGTGACCAGTAGGTGTCCGTGTCCACCTAGTGTGGGAGGACACTCAAGGGTTCTTGGCATATAACCTGTTAAGAGAGAGAGAGAGTATGAGAGAGATACACAAGACATGCTCCCAAAGAATGATTCATATTGATGTAGAGTTAGTATATATAGGTGAGACCCAAGTCAACTGAGAGATGATATATATAGTTGTAACATGTTATGAGAGAGAGAGAGTGCGAGAGAGATATACAAGACATGCTCCCAAAGAATGATTCATATTGATGTAGAGTTAGTAATTATAGGTGAGACCCAAGTCAAGTGAGAGATGATATATATAGTTGTAACATCCCCACTCAAACAAAGGTCTCTCGCTGCGAGTGAAAAAACCCTTGGGGAAAACAAGGGAAAAACCCGAGCCCCTACACATACCTATGATACAAAAATGATTTACTATAAAGTTTTCTTGAATACAATGATACATGCCTCAATCAATGAGACAAGAACTTGGAACAATACCAAGTGCATGTCTTAATGAACTAAAGCGAGCTTCACTAAGAGCTTTTGTGAAGATGTCTGCAACCATTTGATCACTGGGACAATGCTCCACCATAATGAAACCTTTCTTGACTTCATGTCAAACATAATGATAATGAATAGCAATATGCTTTGATTTACTATGTTGTATATAGTCTTTGGTAAGACTAATAGCACTTTGGTTGTCGCATCGAAGAGGTGTACTAGATGATGAAGGATGTCCCAAATCTGCAAGTAGTTGTCGAAGCCAAACTAGCTCACGAGCTACTAATGATGCAGCAACATATTCGGCCTCAGTTGTAGAAACCGCAACACATCGTTGTTTCTTGCTGGACCAAGATGTCAAGATTGTGGGAGAGAAGGAAGGAGTCTCACTTCTAGCTTTCTTGCTTGCACAATGGGGGAATACACATAGAGGTGGAGGCTGAAAACAGTTTTCCTCTTCTTAGTTGTGTAAGCCAAAAAGAAGTCAAGTACAAAGAAATAGAAGAACCCTATATATGGGTCTCAAACCAAACTCAACTAACTAAGGTGGCATACTAACTGAGCCACGAACTAGAGTAGATAAGGATAGCTGTCATCTAGCTATTATTCATGAGCGGTGTACCAACCGCATCTGCAAAAACTGACACGTCGGTGACATAAATGCACAACGGTCACCCTGGCATATCATGAGTGGAGCTCGATATCTCAACACTCCCCCTCGAGCTCAATCCCAATTCCTGCACACCAAGCATGTCTCTAAACTTGCGCAGCTTCTCTGTGCCCAATGCCTTTGTGAATATGTCAGCTACCTGATCCTCTGTGCTGACATAAACTAGATCATTAAGACCTAGTAAAACCTTCTCCCGCACATAGTGATAATGCACCTCAATGTGCTTTGTTCTAGCATGATAGACTGGGTTATTTGCCAAGTGTATACTGCTCATGTTGTCACAATAAATGACAACTGGCCCATCTGTAGGCTGATGCATATCATAAAGTAGCTTATGCAACCAAGCTACCTCACATGCAGCCATTGCTGCGCCCCTGTACTCAGCCTCTGTGCTAGATAAGGCAACTGTAGGCTGTTTCTTGCTACTCCAAGTGACTGCAGCACTCCCAAAAGAGAACACATATCCACTGGTAGATCGTCTATCAGAAATGCTACCAGCCCAATCAGCATCAGTGTATCCATGCAATTGTATCTGAACCCCAGTCTCATAAAATAGTCCATACTACAATGTGGATTTCACATACCTGAGTATGCGTCTAGCCGCATCCAAATGTGGTTTCCTTAGAGCCTGCATAAACTGACTTACCAATCCAACAGCATAGCTCAAATTTGGCCTGGTAATAGTCATATAAATCAAGCTTCCTACTATGCGTCTGTACATAGTAGGGTCTTCCAGAAGCTCACCTGCATCTGCGCTCAGCTTCACATTCTGCTCCAAAGGAACTGAAATAGGCTTACAGCCTGTCATCCCATATTTGGACAACATGTCCAATCCATACTGCCTCTGCAAGAGCTGTATCCCACTTGGTGATCTAATCACCTCAATGCCCAAGAAATAACGCAGCTCTCCCAAATCCTTCATCTCAAACTTTTGCTTCAATAGCACTTTCACATGAAGGATATCTTCATCACTGTCACCTGTCATAATCAAATCATCAACATAAATGACAAGTAGCATAATACCTCTCTATTTTTCTCACATAAAGTGAGAAATCTGCCTTGGAAATCTGAAAGCCAATAGTGACAAGATACTGTCCTATCTTGTCAGACCATGCTCTAGGTGCTTGGTTCAAGCCATACAAAGCTTTCTTCAACTTTCAAACAAACTCAGGATGAACAGCATGCACATAACCCGGTGGCTGCTCCATGTAGACCTCTTCTTGCAAATCACCATGCAAGAAGGCATTCTTTACATCCATTTGATGTAAAGACCATCCCTTTGATGCAGCCATAGCAATGACTGCTCTTACGGTTGCCATCCTTGCAACAGGACTGAATGTTTATTCATAGTCAATGCCATATGTTTGTGCATACCCCTTGACTACTAATCTTGCCTTGTATCTGTTCACAGAACCATCTGCATTGTGCTTCACCTTATAAACCCACTTACAACCAATTGCATTCTTACCTTTAGGCAAAGGTACCAATTCCCATGTAGCATTTGCTTCCAAGGCATCCATTTCTTCATCCATGGCTTTCTCCCATTTTTCTTTTCCCATGGCTTGCTCAAAAGAAGTGGGTTTTGGTTCCTGTATCACTTTGACCATATATACATAGTGAATGGCTGTAAATCCATCATATTTCAGCCTATCCACAGGATACCTAGCTCTCGTAGACCTGCGCAAAGTAGGTTCACTCCCAGGTGCTCTCAAAACATCCCTGGTCTTCCTTACTCCAGGTGTAACAATAGAAGGAATACCCAACTTATCATCAATGCTCTGTTCTGAGCCACTGGATTCACCATCCACATAAGAGTGACCTGCATTCACATCAAACATGGGCTGATCAACCTTCTCTTTTCCTTTTCGTGATACCTGCATACCACTATCTGCATTGCTTTGAGAAGATTCTCCTGATCTCAATCTACCTGTCCATGGTGAAGAATGTGAACCAGTGCTAGAGGATGCTCCAGGTCCACTAATATTTTGTGACTGCTGCTGTGAATTCTGTGCAGCATTACCATTTTGTGCATCTACATCATCAATCACATTTACTGGTTTATACCAGCTACTCATCTCATAAAAAACAACATCTCTGCTCGCTGTAAACTTATGAGTAGAAGGGTTCTGACCTTAGGCATTTTATTTGCAAACCTGTTTCTTTTTCAACCATAGCTTTAAGAGTTTTGAAATGCCCAAAAACTTCACTTTTCTTTTTCATAAAATACACCCAAACTTTTCTGCTACTATAGTCATCAATAAAAGTGACAAAATAATGACAGCCTCCAAGAGATGCAGCTTTAGTAGTCCACACATCAGAGTGGATTAATTCCAATGGCTTCTTACTCTCTTGAACATGTCTAAGAAATGGTTTCCTTGCCTGTTTTCCAAACTGACAGGCTTCACATACCTTATGCATTTCTGCAACCTTGAATCTAGGCAATCCTGCAACAATATTTTGGGCCTGCATTGATTTAAGTCGTTGTACATTAACATGACCAATGCGTTTATGCTACATATCAATATCTGCAACTACACTGGTCCCATGTGCAAACATTGCTGCACTCAATTCAGACATGTCTGCATCCAACGTAAACATTCTACCCTTCTTCTTTCCTTTTGCTATCAAGCGACCTTTATTTTTCATATCCTCAACAAAGCATCCATGAGAATTAAATCTGACCTGCAAGACCTGTTCAACCATTTGACCAACAGAAACCAGATTCTTGGTGATATTCGGGACATGAAATACATCGGACAGGTATTTCTTTTTCCCATCCTGCATAGACAAAGGAATTTTTCCAATCTGCACAATAGGATGTGCAGTATCATCACCAGTCTCCACAAATCCTGGTTTTTCCATTTTCCTTGCATCCTCCATCCATTCTGCATGACCTGTCATGTGGTTTGATGCACCTGAGTCAACATACCATACATCGTTGCTTTCTTCTGCACTTGTCACAGAATTGTTCATGTGCTGCACCATGAACAAATGCTCATTTCTATCATCACCCTGTCTACTAGAAGATGCATAATTCCCTTGTTGCAGTTTTCCATTCATGATGTCATTCTGCTTTTTATAGCAGTCTTTAGCCATATGACCCATTTTACCACAGTAGTAGCATTCAACATTACTGTTTGCATTTTGGCCTCTTTGCCATCCACCACGACCTCTTTGGCTCCCCCTGCCTCTAGAGTTACCACGTCCTCCTCCATAGGAATGGTTTTCTTGAGTTTGCTGCATATTCTGATTTCTACCACGGCCTCCAGATCGGCCTCCTCTACCTCTACCTCTACCTCTTCCAGCATTTGAGTAGAAGACAGCTTTTGAAGTTCCTCCTGAAGAAGATGCACCACCATTTCTCTGCTCCTCATAAATTAGAAGAGCAATCAACTCCTCAAAATTAGAAAATCTTTCACGAACTGAAATGGATGTCCGAAACTGTGCATAATCCTTTCCTAGACCATTCAAGGTCACAAAAACTAAATCATCATCTTCCACTGGCGACCCAATGGAAGCAAGTGCATCTGCAATCTTCTTCACCTTCATGTGGTAGTCATTGATGCTCATATTTTCTCTTTGCACATTATGCAACTCTTGCTTGAGCTGCATTTTCTTGGCTTGCGTATTTGTGCTATACATTTTTGACAAAGTGTCCCATGCCTCCTTTGGCGTACTTGCATCCTGACTATGCACAATCCTAGAGTCTGAAATACTGATAGACAGCCAGTACATAACTTTCCTGGCTCTCTCATGCCATGCTTTAAATGCCTGCATTTGCTGTTGATTGGGAATATCACGAAGAACTGGTTCTTCTTCATTTCCTGCAACAAATTCCCAATATCCTTTTCCCATAAGGAAATTCGTCATTCTAAACTTTCATGCCTGGAAGTTGTTCTTGTCAAGCTTTTCAATGACAATCTGTGAGAGAGAATCAGACGCCATTACAGAACACTGCGAAAAAATTTGTCACTGCAAAGAACATAGCTTCAGCCTTACAAAGGCAAATCTGCAAAACTGACGAAAGTGGTATTTGACCACACAGTCACTTCCTAGTGATGATTTTGCATCAACAGGCAACATGGATGATTCTGTAACTCCCAATGTCTCTGTGCACAGGCATACGATGCAATTTCTACAGTAACTTTTCACCGACCTGTAGAACAGTGGCTGCACAGCATAAAACTAGGCCTTTTCTTGAGTGCGTACAGGAAACTTCCGCCTCCAAAACAGGCCGCGAAATGGCCTCAAATAAAAAAAACAAGGTCGTCTGAACCTGAGACAGTGCACTCTTGCAATTTCCGGCTATGCTACCTGCAGAGATCTGCTCCCAAAAAAGAAAATGAAAGCAAGACTGCTCCTCTTACCAGAACACCGCGAGCTTGGCTTGCTTTCTTGAGCTCCTTACCACGAACAAGGCTCTGATACCATGTCAAGATTGTGGGAGAGAAGGAAGGAGTCTCACTTGTAGCTTTCTTGCTTGCACAATGGGGGAATACACATAGAGGTGGAGGCTGAAAATAGTTTTCCTCTTCTTAGTTGTATAAGTAAAAAAGAAGTCAAGTACAAAGAAATAGAAGAACCCTATATATGGGTCTCAAACCAAACTCAACTAACTAAAGTGGCATACTAACTGAGCCACGAACTAGAGTAGATAAGGATAGCTGTCATCTAGCTATTATTCATGAGCGGTGTACCAACCGCATCTGCAAAAACTGACACGTCGGTGACATAAATGCACAACGGTCACCCTGGCATATCAGGAGTGGAGCTCGATATCTCAACACAAGAAACCAAACATCCATTTACAAAGAAACAATTCCCACTTGTAGATCGCATGGATAAATGTGAACTTGCCCAATCAGTATCTGTATATCCAATAAGGTCAAGAGAAGTTGAAGAAGATAAAGAAGAATCCTCTCGAGGACGATAAATAAGACCAAACTCCTTAGTACCCTTGAGGTACTTAATAATATGTTTTGTAGCACTCCAATGAATAGTGGAAGGGGAAGAAAGATAGTGTCCCAAAAAGTTAGCTGCAAATAAAATATCTGGTCTTGTGTTTAAACCAATAAATTGAAGACAACCAACAATATTAGCAAAATGTTGATGAATGGCTGATTCTTCATTGCGTTTTGTAGATGTACCCTTGGTAGAGCTCGAAAGAATGGGAGTGTTGGCAGAGTGCGCATTTGTCAACCCAAACTTCTCAACAATATCATTAATAAACTTTGCTTGGCAAAGAAGAAGAATGCCTTGTTGTCGGTGTCGTTGAACTTGAATACCCAAACAAGAATGTATCTCCCCAAGATCCACCATTTCAAATGTAGTCGATAAAAGCTTCTTCATAGCATCCAAGAAAGCAATATTATTTGACACAAGAATAGTATCATCAATATATAGAGCAAGAATAATAAAACATTTGTCCTCCCTTTTGATATAAAGATTTGGGTCAGTAAAACATGCAACAAAACCTTTAGATGTGAGGAACTGATCAATCTTAATATACCAAGCACGAGAAGCTTGCTTCAATCCATATAATTCACGATGAAGCTAGCATACAAGATGCTCCTTTCCTGCAATCATAAAACCTTCAGGTTGCTCCATATAGATTTCTTCTTCAAGATCTCCATTGAGAAAAGCCGTTTTAACATCCATTTGGTGAATTTCTAGATCAAATAGTGTTGCAAAAGCCAAAAGCATACAAACAGTTGTGGAGCACACAACGGGAGAAAATGTCTCTTGATAATCTACTCCTGCAATCTGGGAGAGACTTTTGCAACAAGTCGTGCTTTGAACTTATCAAAGGAGCCATCAACTTTGGTCTTAGTTTTATAAACCCATTTACATTTGACAGGAACACGATTTGGGGGGAGTTCAGTAAGAATCCATGTACCTTTGGAGATTAAAGAATTGTACTCAGCTTGCATAGCTTCTTGCCATTGATCCTTTGGAGATGAATTGATAGCTTTCATATACGATAGTGGATCCTCTTGGACAGACACAGCATCATCAAAGACATCATATTCAATAGAATAGAATCCATGCTCTATCTCAATAGGAAGATCGACCTATATCTCCAAATTTTCATCAATATTCTTTAGAGGTGAAGGAAGTTTATGATCATCAGAATTAGTAGACTCACAAAGCAAGTAAGGAAATGCACTAAGAAAAGACAGTGTATCATCTAAAACATCTGACGACCATGTGCCACCCATAGTCTTCTCATCAAATATAGCATCACGACTAATGATAACCTTTTGAGTAGAAGGATCATAAAATTTTTAACCTTTGGAATGATCTGAATAACCAAGAAAAATAACCTTCAAACCTGGAGGATCCAAATTATGTCGAGTGTCCTTGGGCACATGAATATAAGCAATGCAACCGAATGTGCGAAAGTGAGAGACTGAAGGTGTCTTCCCTGTCCAGATTGTTATAGGAATTTCACTAGCAAGTGTAATTGTTAGAAGATGATTTTGAATAAAAACGGCTGTTAGAAGTGCTTCATTCCAAAACTTTCGAGACAAACCAGAGTGTATAAGCATGCAATGTATAGCATTAAGAATAGTGCGATTTTTGCGCTCAGCAACACCATTTTGCTGAGGAGAATAAGGAACTGTAAACTCATGATGAATACCTTGATACTTACAGAAGTCATCAAATAGATTGGATACATATTCATTGCCATTGTCACTGCGAAGAGTCTTTATAGAGAATCCAGTTTGAAGCTCCACACTTATCTTGTATTGTTTAAATATAGATAAAGCTTCAGACTTATGTCGAAGAAGATAGACATGTGTGTATCGTGAGAAATCATCAATGAAAGTTATAAAATATCGATTTTGAGACTTTGAGGCAGGAAAAGGACTGCAAATGTCGGTATGAACCAAATCCAAGAGAGCATAGGAATGTGATGAAGTAGAAGTGTGGAAAGGCAAACGATGGTGTTTTCCAAGTGTACAGTACTCACATATTCCCATACGTGGATGAGATCATTTAAGATCCATACCTTGTACAAGACCATGAAGATGAAGATCAAGAATTTTGGCAAAATCAGAGTGTGCAAATCATTGATGCCATAATTTGCGATCTGCATCTCCAGGGGAAGTAACAACATTTGCAACCGTATCGTTCAATGATAGCTCAAATAGATTACCATGTCGAGGAGCCACTGCTATAGTATGTTTGTCTTTCTCTATACGACATTGATTTCTTTGAAAATCTGGACGAGCAACAGAAAGAAGATTTCTTTGCAAATCTGGAACATGAAGAACTCTTAATATTCTAGTGGATGAAACAATCCCCAGATATAAATCACCCACTCCTTTGACTTGACAAGTCGTATCATCCACAAGGTAAACAAACTTCTTGATAGAAAGAGAATTATAATTGTGAAGCCATTGATTGGTATGTCATGTTTCCAGTGGCACCTGAATCAACGATGAATAGAGAACCATCATGAACATGAAGTACCTTTTCTAGAGAGATATCATGATGGACGAAATTGAGCTCCTGATGAGTATGATCATCATCAGTTGTAGTTTGTTGAACAATATAAGCTGAAGAACGTTCTTCATCATATCTGCATTTATAACAACAAAGATGGATCATCTGTATGTGCACAATAATCACAAGGAGGAAAACTTTTGGACGAGTGAGGTTGCTTTATAGTAACTCCATGCTCCTCATCATATTGACATGCCCAGCAATCAGAAGCCACATGGCCTTTCTTATCACAATAAGAACAATGTTTGTAAGGATAAGCAAGACGAGAATATTTACCACCTTGATTAGGGCATCCACCCTGCTGAAAACGTGAAGTGGGACGCTTACGAGCAACAAAAGCAACATCAAAATCCCTTTTTTCGTGAGTGACCAAAACAACATCAAATTTTTTCAAATGATGCTCATGAGGTTGAGAATATTCAATAAGAGATATACATGCTTTGTCAAAGTGGATATCATGATCCTTGTTAGACAAAATGGTGATGATATTGTCATATAAAGGATCTTTGATGGTATGAAGAAGTTGAGTAACAATCTCATTTTTAGCAACAGAAGCGCCGGTAGCACCAAGCTAATTGATAATGTCTTTAAAAGCCTCGATAAGACAGTGCATAGAAGTACCAACCTTATATTGAAGATTCTTCAATCGAGTTTGGAGATATAAAATTTCGGTGACCGATTTCTTCTCAAACGTTGAGATAAGATACTCCCAAATAGCATGAGAGGTTTCCATATGAAATTAGACATCCAACGTAAGTGAGTGAGGAAGTGCAGATAATATATAACGACGAGCCGCTTTGTCACAATGAATCCAATCAGTATGATCAATTTTCCATTGTTTAAATAACGGGTCATCAGTAATCAGAGAATAGTCATTCAGCACATCAATAGGTTGAACTGGGCAAGACAGGTCGCCTAAAACAATATCCAATAATTCGTCACCTTCAAGAATTAGCATCATCTTTGCTTTCCACCCAGGAAAGCCTTGTCCTTGGAAGAAGGGAACCAAATGTTGGCTAGACGGATATCCATTAACAATTACGCAATTGGCCATGCCTGTATCTCGAGAGAAAACAAATAACATGAGATCTCACAATCTGCAAACCATGAACAAGACGAGCGTAGTTGAGACACGTGACGATCAAAATAGTGAGATGCACGTAAGAACGACGAAAAGTATTGAGTGACTAAAAAGAAAGCCCGAAATAGAGAGACGTAACGTGCAAGATGAGATGACGCGTATAAGAATAGTGCTATTTCAGTCGAACAAAGAACATGAACGAGAATAAAACATCGCTAAAAATAGCAAGATGTTTGCTTGTCGTAATCAACATCATTAACGAAGACGAACTGTAATTAGAATTACAGTTTTAAATAAAGAATCGTAGATTCGAGCAGAATTGTTGTCTTGAATCCTGAGCTGTCATAACTTTTGATCCAGAACTCCGATTAACAAGCGGTTTTGACATGATTCAAGAGCACGACTAGATCAGCTATGCACCCAGACTTGATTTTGGTTTTAAAGACAAAATTAAATAATACTTCTAATTTGAACGAGTTCATGTATCAAATCATCACTTGTGCAAAGAATTCAATCAAGTATAAACAATGAAACAACTTATCTTCTTTGTTGTTGCTACGCATCCATAGCTCTGATACGATGTTAAGAGAGAGAGAGAGTACGAGAGAGATACACAAGACATGCTCCCAAAGAATGATTCATATTGATGTAGAGTTAGTATATATAGGTGAGACCCAAGTCAAGTGAGAGATGATATATATAGTTGTTATATATGATCAATGCCCCACCCTCATTAGGTGCTACCAATGATCCATGGTGCTCAAAGTTGTAAGGCCCCCATTATGAGGAGAAGCCAGATGTGAGCCCAGACATTGGTTGAGTCCTGACTTGTATATCAGATGAGGTCTATGTGACCGGATGGCAAAAAGGTGACTGTTGTGGGTCTAATCTTTGAGTTAGATGGAGTGGTTAAGCTAGTAGAAACTCGAGGCGCATTGCATCGAGTTACGGGGTAAGGGAGTTAAAAGGGAATATTCCATGGAATATTCCCTGGCCGACTAGTGGAGGCTTATATGGTAGGTCGGTCAAGCCAACCTCACGGCCTTCACAGGCTATAAAAGCTAAACCCCTTTACATTCATCGATCACTCATCTTTCACCCAGTCAGAGTTGTTGTTCCAGCTAGCCTTAAGCTCTTCACCTATCTTCTATCTAGATCGCCATCTAAGCTTCACACAGTGGAAGCACACGGGTGGACAGAGCCATCTTTGTATCAGTTGTTTGGAGTTAAAGAATTTACTGATTCTCCTCTTATCTGTTGTGTACTCTCTATCTCTTTTTCAGATTCTGTTCACTGTGCCGTGTAATATTTTACAATAGTTGTAACATAACCATCATCTGTGAATATAAGGAGGTGTACTCTCATGCTAGAGGCATATGCAATTTGGTCCCATTCTATGAGCACACTATAATATGAAGGGGTTATTTATGGATTGAATAGAAAAGGGTTATGCTTTATTCAAGAAAAATTCACATATAAGGATATTTATATGTAGGCCTTGAACGCACGTGATGTAGAGGATATACATATAGTAACTTCCCCGAGCATGAGGTAAGGGTATAACTAAAATAAGGAGTTGAAAGAAGACCATGAAGATGACTTGAGAATTACACTTATCCTTCACGTGATTCAAGAATTGCTCGAGAATTGAGATTTTTGGGTAGGCCTTTGGGTTGCCTGAACCATTGGCATCTTTAGCAGTTGGTTTGATTTAGAATCTTATTGGAACTTCACCACAAAGAGAGAGAGAGAGAGAGAGAGAGAGAGAGAGAGAGAGAGAGAGAGAGAGAGTATGTGTGTGTGTGTGTGTGTGTGAGTGATCTCCTTGAAAATTGAGAGGTTGGGGACTTTGTGCTATTACCTTTGAGTCATGAGGCATGGCAAATGGGTCATTTTTTGGTTTCCTATCCTTGAATTCTTGAGATTTTTTACTAAGGTAGTTACCTTTGTGTTTTCATTGTTTTTTTGGTGTGCAAAAAATATCATCAACTGAGAGAGGAAAAGAAAGGGTAGCCTCTTGTCTATAACATTGAGCTTTGAGCTAAGAAAATTAAGAGGTAGAGGGAAGGGACATCTCCTATGTTACTTGCATCTAGCCTTAAGACTTGTGATTGAGAGGGTTGTAAAGGGAAACATTTGAATTTAGAGTTGAGAAGATTGATGAGTATGAAGTTAAGGTGAGACTTGAAAGAAGGAATAAAAAGATGTGGATAATAAATCATGATGGCCATGAATCTGCTGGGTACTTACAAGTCAAGATTTCATGTTAAAAATTAGTGTTATATTGGTTCACTTAATGCTAGACTTCTTGGAGGCATCATCTATAAGGATTTTTCTTAGTGCTTCCTCTTCGAGACTTGCATGAAAAGGACATGTTCATTGAACCTTGTGGTTTCACTAATCCTATGTGATGGTCTCCCTTGGATGTGATGACACATGTGATGCTTCTAGGGTTGAGTGATTCGGGACAAATTGCTTCAAGTGATCACTTTGAAAAGTTATGTGTAAGAGACTTGGCGTCACTTTTACTTAAGACCTTTATAACCGTGCAAAAGGACTTTGAGAGACATGAGATGTGTTAGTTGAACTCAACCACTAAGTGAGGGACAAAGAGGCTAAGTCAGTTTGTTGACCATAGACTCTTGTCTTGATCTTAGCTTTGTGAATTCCCTTGAATCTTTGCAGTTTGTTGCAAGATACTCTTGAGTGTTATATCTAAGTCCTAGTCAATTAAGCAAAGCACTAAGTTGCAACACCCTTACCAATGCTCCTTAATATCTTGATTGTGCACGTCAAAGAGGGTCTCCTTGGTACACGTCCTCACATTGCGTTATTAGTATGCATCACAGGATTATGTTATTGGCACGCATCGTTCTGACATTGTGTCGTGTGCAAGTTTTAGGTTTTTATAAATCCCCATAAATGCCCATCAAAGAAGATAGCAATAGCTCCACGTAATCATGGATTGTGATCTAAGATTGTACGTCGGAGGAGACCACTCCAAGAACACAAGCAAAGTTCGGGAAAAAAAATTTCAGGAAGAGGAAGTAAATCCTTTTCATCGTCGTCTGAGAAGGAAGTATCCCCCATTGAGACGTATCTTATATATAAATTGAGAAGGAAGCACCATGCCTTTTGCCAATTCAGCTGGAAGAGAAAAAAGGTGCGACGAATGGATGTCGACGGTTATTGGAAATGAAAACGAGCTAGCCCTAGATATACACGGACTGGAATGGGGCCTGCAGCAGGGAGATGGTGGAACTGGAGACCTGGAAAGCCTGGGCGAGGACGGAGGCCGGGATGGAGGAGTTGAAGAGTGTGGAAGGGAGGGAGACCGTCCCAGGGTTGGAGGAGGAGAAAGAGGCGAGGGCGCGAGCGGAGGAGGTGGAGCTGGGGTAAATTACAACTTCTATGATACAACGTTACAATCAATATTTTCGTTATCCAATGCAGACTACTTAGCAAAGTGTATAGTATTAATCGGTGTTCACGAAAAACATTTTTGGTAGCAGATACAAAAACCTTTAACTCAAATTTTGCAGAGATTTCTGAATCAAATTACATGTATTTGCCATTTTTGTAACTGAAATTGTTTAAAAGTTTTAGGTTTCAACCTTTTTCCAATTTTTAAAGTTTATTTTTACATTTTGCAATTCACTTTATTTCAAATCTCAATTTGTCGTGAACACAAGTATTAATAGAAAAAGTGAAGGTCGGTTTATACATGGACGCATCAGACCATATAATCATGTTGTTGTTTTAATACACATATGTTATGATCATATACGAAAAACAAGGCATAGCTTCCTACATCACCAAGAAAAGTTCAAGAAAGAGAAACCCTACTGATCGACTTTTCCAAAGACTTGATGACTCGTCTTCGAGGCTAGGTATGCCATACTCTCATGATTCGTCATTGAGTCGTGCTAAAGTGTAGACTTGGACTATGATTACACTCCTAAGTCCTTTTCATGTCGACAACATATAGCACTCCCAAGTGATCCTTATGTTGGCAACTTTCCCCATGGCTTCTGACACAACTTTATGTTGAAGTACTGAATAATTGGTAGCATTAGTATTCATCTAGAGCATAAGTTGAGCTTGTTTCCTTGAAAAATGTAAAGGGTCAGTTTTCACCCAAATGTTCCTAATTACCAACCAATTCTAAATGAGGGGGAATACCTTAGGCTTCCCCTCAAAAGAAGTTCATTCCATGCAAGTTTGGGGCAAGCAAGGTAAGAAGCAAGAATATATGTATCTCTTTCATCATATTTGAAGGCTTCAAGTTTGGCCAAGCCTAAAAAATGAAGGGCAATCTTAGTCATCAGATGTTATAGGCCTTTTTTTTCTTCTATGAGCTGAATTTAGGGTTGGACATGAGATTAGTTAAGCCTTCAAATTAGGAGCCATCTAGATCATTAGTCCGAATTGCCTTTCTTGTCTTTTATGTGCTCAATAGTGGGGATTGGTCAACTTAAGTCTTTCAATGAGATGTTATCGCTAGATTCCAATGTGCTGCATTTTTATCCTAGAGATCACTCTAGTTATTAATGCCCTGAGGGGTTTACTATATGTAAATCCTTACTATCACGTGTTCAAGGCTTATTCTAAAAATCCCTCACCTGTGGATCGTTTGCATGAGTAAAACATACATTTTTTTCTATTCAACCTATGTATGCCCTTATTAAATGATATGGTTCTATGTGCAAAAATGGTCCAATAGAGGGGTCAAAAAAATCCCTTATGTTGTCAAACCCATGTGATTCCACTTACATATTTGAGATTGAACCCCCTAGACTTAATCCCATGCTTATCGAATTGTGTGCATACATGATTTAAGATAGGATGGGATGATATAGAGGGAGGAGAACTTGCACTTACTAGAAGTGTCTCAAACTATGCCAATTTTATATACACTACACCAAAATCAAAGCAAACATGGACACAATTGATGTTGTCATGATGCTACGCACCCACCATTGCAAATTTGAGGGCGGAGTTTTTCACCAAGAATTTGAAAACATTAGTCAGCACCATTAGGAGTATATTTTCCGTTGTCTGTGTTTGCATTTGCATGATGCAGGAGCACTTGTAGTTAAGGTAGGCACAATTTCTTCAATGCATCCATAACTTTTTGTGTGGGAGCATCGTTTGATTGCTTGCATCTCATGGATCCAAACATCTATACAGTGGATTCTTGTATACATAGAGATCCATTTTATGAGGCCGATCATGTAGAAGAGGAAAACAAATTGTGAAGAGTCAAGATGGCTACAATGTTCCCAAATCTAGCATGTCTGCGCAGATTACAACGTCAATTATGGTAAGATTGAAAGCCCTGCTTGTATTTTGCTTGAAGAGCTTGCACGTATCTAAAAAAGGGCTACTATCTTGGGAGTAAAACTAGAAGCTGGCCAACATGTTTATGGAGCTTGCAATGTCAAAATTTCTAAAAGAGTGGTAATTAATCAGCAACATAAGCATGATAGAGGAGGTGACTGATTTAGTGTCACTGTATGGGACTGAAATATGCTAATCCAAGGTTTAGAGAAGATTCAAAGAAGTTACAGGATCAGAGAATATGTTTGAAGAAGTGCAATAATTCTGGTATGGTGATGTTAGAGGAAGCAAGTTGATCAGTAGGTTTTCATCATGCTCGTGTAATGAATGACGGAAGAGACACCTAAGGTGGTGAAAAAGCCTCATACAAAAGCTTTAAATGATGAGAAAAACACGATGCTTTAATCGATGGCTTTTTTGAAGTTTTTTCAAGGAGAAGGTTCATTATAAAAGCGATGATAAAGGGAGGAAGACGTGGGGTGGAATAATGAAGACTTGAAGCAAAGAAGACGGTGGAAGTCGATAACTGCAACAAGGTGACGAAGAGAGGATGTGACAAAGGAGAGTTGAGAGTTGTGACGGAGGATGAGGTGACCTAAAGGAGGGAGTCAACAACATTGAATGGAAGGACGAAGCCGGAGGGCGATGAGATAACAATTGGATGTCTATAGTACTATTGTGGATGAGGAGTGCTTGATATGCGACTTTTTCCGCCGTTGCTACTTCATCTTGATTGGAGGACGTCGTGGTGGTACGAGTGAGGCCATTGACGCACCACCTTCTCTGATAGCGCCTTCCACACATCCACACTCATTGCACCAGTCGAGCAAGTCTCGATCTCAATTAACCTGATAATTGGTGGCTTTTCTCACTGTCGGCCTACACTCGATTACTTCGGGTGGAGAACATCACCAAATTACCAAGGCAACCACACTACCCCTTTGTTTATGATCTTCTCTAACATAGAGCATCTCATCGGAGGAGCCGTGAAGAACTAGGAGGTCATGAATCCCACCAACATCATGTACATATCGACCTGCTTGGCTTGGGACACCCCTACGTAAGCATGGCATGATGGAAAAAGTCCTCGTGATAGGAAACTGGTTGAGAAAGAAAAGTTATGAATTCATTCAGCATGGGGAAGAAAGTCTCGTCATCACATTGGAGCTAGAGTTTGCAGAGTTCAACTGATAATGTAGAAACAAATTAAAGATGTTTACCATAAAGAGGATGACTTCTACCTTGATCTTTGGTGAAGAGTTCTTCATATCAAAGAAGTCAGCATGAAGATGTTGAAGCTAAAACCCAATTGCAAGGAAGTTAAGACAGTAAGAAAGGATTTCTAAAATCCATACTTCATATAGGATCATATGTTTGATGAAACTCTTTGATGCATAAAATGAAGCTTCCCAGCTTTGCTTCCCTTGTTATTAAACCTTGACCTCTTTGTACTCAATATGTTCATGCTTTGACATACTTTAACTCTTTGGAATCTCATAACATAAGGAAGATTAACTCCTTCTTTTAGCTTCATATCTATGATGACATACAGGTGAACTCTCTGCCTTTCTTGCTCCCAATCAACAACAAATGAGCAACTTCTTTATGTTCTTCAAAATGAACAACAAGGATATATCCATCAAATTATCTTGAGTTCCCTCCATCTCGCTTAGTGTCTATGTGACGAGTGACTATCATGAATCCCCCCCTCCGTGCGAATCGCGTGCGACACCTGGTGAACCCGACGTGAAAGCGTCACTTCCGATTGTCAAGATGAGAGACTCTTCGAATATTCCAGCTACTTCATCATCGAGTGCTTCTTGCTTTTTGACCAATGAGATGAATAATTTATTGCAAACTCTTTCTTCTGCCATTATATTCCAAAATCAGGAGATGGAGTGAACTATGCAGCAGTAGCAGCTATTACATCAACAACAATTTGATCAACAACCAATGCTACATCAAGAACAAGAGCATATGCATGGTGCAACCAACGCGATTGAGGCTGTGGTAAGTGAGAACAAATTATTTGATGGCCAAAATGTCTCATCTTATCTTAAAACTTTTGAAAGCTAGATGCCCTTCATCGGAGTTCTTACAAATTGGAGCAACTATTTCCTACGGCTTGTCATGCCAACTTTGCAGGTTAGAGTGACTAATTTATTTGTGCAAGATTGAAATTGAAATGTCTTCAAGAAGGCACTCAAAGATTAATATTTTTTAGAGGGTTATGGTATTGTTATGCGGAAGATATTCAGAGAATGGATCTATGAACCCAACAAAGAACTTGTTGCTTTCGAGTTATTACACAAGTTTGAAGAACGTTACAACCAATTGGATGCAGTTGAGCAAAGAGCCCTAAACTCGGAGAAAATAGAGCTATTCTTGCAGGCGGTTGATCTTGCAGTTCAGGATGAGTTGGGAGAGCTTCTTGAAGACCGTATGCAACCTATGGGATTGAAGACAGATTGGCAAGATGCTATTGATGCGGTTTCCACATTGACAAAGAGGCGGAGATGGAAGGCTCACTTGCAGAACCGTATGCAAGCATCTCTAGCAATGTCTTCTCCTACCTCGACTTCTCATGTTTCTCCTTCCACTTCTTCTCCTAATTCTCATCCCGAGTCTATGCCTACTTCTATGTCTATGCCTATGCCTATTCCTGCTGCGATTGTCAGACCATCTACCAAACCGACTGTCGAAGACATGGTGCAAGAAATTTCAAAGAACTTGAAAGATCTTCAAATTAAGATGGCCAGAAGAGAACAAAAACCACTTAACCTAGCTCCAATTTCTTCCCTAACCTCTTCTACTCCTATGAATTCTTCTGAAAATGATGGTGTTTGCCGTTGCATATAGTGTGATAGTCTAGAGAATGAGCGGAAGGATTGTCAAGACTTTGAAGAGGTGAGAAGACTGAAGTTGGTGGTCTCGAAGGATAGGTTGATATGTTTCGGAGATACAAAGCAACAGCTTAAAACAAATTTTAGCAAAGGAGGTATGAAGAAATTATTGGAGGAATCTCTCTTACGTTCCTCTTATGTGAAGCAAGAGGCAACAAGATAAGTTGCTACCTATGGTCTTCAATCGGAGCACTTATCGAAAGATAAGTCTCCTTTATGGTCTTATGCACTACATGCAAACAAGAAAGATAAAGCTTTATCATACGAACTTTCATTCATAGGAGATGCAATGAGAAAAGGAACTAGATGGAATGATCGCGTAGATATCTTCTCTATCTATGCTTACATTTCAAAATCTCAAGGATTTGAAGCACTTGTTGAAGAAAAGCACAAAAGAGATAATGATCAACCTGAAGGATCGAAGAGGGCAACCACGAGGAGTGAACTAGTTCTTGAGCCTTCTTCTTCAAGATCGGAGTAGAGTATGGCCAGTGTACAGAAGCCAAAAGTACAAGAAGATCAGAAGGCCCCAAAGACAAAGGATCCAAAGCCAAAAAAGTAACCTGGACTCAAGCTACTATCCGACATAGAGATGACCACTGACTTGAAAAAGGTACTTGAGGATCAAATTCTTAATTAGAAAATTGAATTTACACTTGGAGAAGTCTTGGGAATTGCCAAAAGATAATTTCATGATGTTATTATTGACATCTTAAAAAGAAAATGGAAAATTATTGAAGAGCCAATGCAGGATATGATCCATCGAGAGGCTTTAGTTGTTGCTAAGGCTTTTCTCTATGGGTTGTAGATTGAAGAGATTAATTTTGATAAGGAGACTATTGAGGATTCTACACATAGAGCTCTATGTATGCATTCCAAGAAGTTTCTTCATCCTTTGCTTCAGGTGGCGTACAGTATGATGAGAGCAAAGATGAACCTAGATTGGTGCCTTGTAGCCATTTTTTTCGAACTCTGTGGGCTTGAGGGACTACATAGACTATAGTCAAGCTTGGAAAGACAGAGACTCCTTGTATTGCTCTTTTGGATCATGGCTCAGAAATTAATGTCATAGTGCAAGGATTATATGATAGTGATAGATGGCCAGGTCATGTGGATCATGGTTGTCACATACGTGTAGCCAACAACACTATAGGAGATTTGTATGTTGCATGTCCAAACCTAAAGATTTCTATTGGATATGTGGGGGAGTCTTATCATTTCTTTGTACAAAACTGTTTTTCTTATCCTATTATTTTGGGATAGCCATTTATTGTTGAGTCTCGGATGGAGACTAAGGTTTTGGATGATGGGTCTGCCTATGCATGGATCCGAAGCAAGGATGGAAAGAGAGCTATCTAGCTCATGATATTATGCATTAATCATAAGCGGAATAAAGATTCTTTGAGGGATTCCCCTCTTCAATTAGGAGAGTCGGATTTTTTCTAAGTAGCACTATCTTGCGAGATGATGGTGGTACGAGTCAGGGAAAGCTCTCGCCTTCTGGTAGCGGTAGCTTTTCCTCATGTGTTTATGGTGTATCCATTGAAAGTACTTTGTGTTTTTAATATATTTAATACATGCCTAGAGCTGCTAGGTAGTATGTAAAAAGAAAAGAAAAAGAATTGATGATTGCAAGTGTTTTGCAGGAAGAAGACCGGATAGATGGTCTTTATGATGGCCTTTCATACTCAGATACCATGGAAGAACTTTCCGTATTGCTAAATGCTAACAATCAAGAATTGTCATATGTCTTATAGGTCCATTCTCTAGCGATGTATTGTGAAATTATTGATTTCATGCTTCAAAAGAATTTGGGTCCTCAGGATACTTAGTAAAAAGTATTCTTTGCTCACATATTTCAGCAAAAAGATTTGGGTGTTGCCATTTAAACACAGCAAAATTTGTGTTTATCAGGGTATTTTCATTGACGGTTGAAATTTGCAAGTTGTAGCAATGAAGCCAACGTTCAGACAAAGTATAAGACAATTGACAAGAAGGTTAGACCAATTGTTGGACTGCTACCTTTCAAGAGTGATTAGATGATCCTTAGGAGAGCTGTTATGCAATCTCCTTTATGAGATCCTGGAGATATGGGATATAGATCTTTAGGTAAGACATTGAAAGAGATGAAGATTGGGACCAAAGATTTTCTACTTCTTCTTGAAGAGGTAACATATTTTGAAGAGATGTTATACAGACATGAAAAAGTTTTAGCTTTCTTTCCACATGAGATTGGATGCATTGATCCTAGGATTGTGACACCTATGGTTATTTTTACCATTCTGCATGTCCCTTGAAATCTACGGCCTATTCCTATGCCGCGGGCTCACTTGCCCAAATTTGTAGAGATTTTGAATGAGTGGATCAGGATGGGGATTTTAGAGCCATCATCAGCTCCATATTCCAAGAGATGGTTTACGGTTCCTAAGAAGAATGGGACACTCAGATTCATATAGGACCTATAACCAGTAGACAAGGTCACTATTTGGAATGTTGGTGCAGGACCTATTGTGGATGAGTTTATTGAGGCTTTTGCTGGACGTGCAATCTATTCACTCAGTTATCTTTATTTCGGATATGATCAGCTTGCCCTTGAGGGCAGAGACTTAACTACGATGAAGACACCTCTAGGCCTTGTCCTATTGTGTACGCTTCTACAAGGAGCTACTGATTCGGTTTCCCATATGATGAATGGGATGAACAAGGCTTTATGAGATTTTATTCTTGAGCTTACTATGCCTTTCATTGATGGCTTACCTATCAAGGGTTGTTTGGAAGAAGGTAAAGATGATTCTTTAGATGACCATGGATGCAGATTCTTTGTGGCTTCACATATTAGAGATGTTGAGAAGATTCTTTGCAGACTGGAGGAAGTGAATTTGACCTTATCAGGGTTAAAGTCTATTTTTGGATCCAGAGAAGTTTTGATTGTTGTCATAGTGTGGATATTATGGCAGGAAGCCTTCTCCTGTGAAGGTTGATGCCATAGAGAAGATTGTGAAGACTTGCTTTTCTACTTTGGAGGTTTGCACGTTTCATGGGGCTTGTGTGTTTTATCTTATTTGGATTTCTCATTTTTCTCATATTGCAGATAATCTCTAGTATACCATATTGGGGAATATGGGAATTTCCCATACGTTTGGGACACGTTGTCAAATCTTTGGATTTTTCATAACTTGAACAATATAACTCCAAATCGAGCACTCTATAGCTCAATAGATTCCATTTTTCAAGCGCTTTCCAATGATAGGTCACATCATATGGTTTTGAGAAACTTATGGGCATGTTATCCGGAAGCCACCTTTTTAGTATTCAAAAAATGGGAATTGGGAGATTCCCAAACTCATAATATTGTGTTCTACTAGCTCTTGAGGAAAGGGAAACATTTTCTTGGGAGATAAAACATACTAAAGCCATGAAGAAACTGAAGAAATTATTGAGAGCTACTCCGACTCTTCGAAAGGCAGATTATGAGTATGGGAGACCTATTGTTCTTACTGTTGATACTAGTCCTATTGGCATTGGATGGGCTATTGGCTAAGAAAATGCCAATGGGAATATGTGTGCTATTCGGTTTGGGGAGAAAGTCCTAAATGAATGGAAATAAAGGTATTTACAAGTTAAAAGAGAGCTCTTGGGAGTTGTCATGGCTCTCAAGAATGACAGAGAGTACTTCATTGGAGCTATTGTGGTGGTCAAGACTAATTGTTTTCCTCTTCTAGGCATGATCACAAGTTGTTCTACTCCAGATATTGCCATGCTTAAGTGGATTGGATACATAAAATCCACGAATCCTGAGTTTAGGCACATAGTAGGTAAAGACAACCAAGTAGTCAATATGCTTTCACGAGCAAGGTACGATGATATTGATTTTTCATGCATTGATGATGCTGATGATGGGGCTAATCTTTTAGTCATCCATGTTGATCATGTTTGTTCTTTGAAAAGCTTTGATGAGTCTTTGTATACAAGAGAGTATGTATAGTTTGGGCGTTATTTAAGTACTATGTCTAGACAAGATGGATAGACTGATGCAGACTTCGAGAAGATTAGAAGAAAAGCTTATGGTTTCTTCTTACGAAGTGGGCTACTTTGCAAGCATCCACAAAAGTGAGGAGGACATCCATTGAGAGTTGTTTGTGATAGAGCCTCACAAGTTCGGATCATGAAAGAATTCCATGAAAATCTTTGGGCTGGGCATCGAGCTGTTTGGGCAACCTATGAGAAGATCAAAGAGCACTATTGGTGGAGAGCCGTATATAGAGATATCTGATAGTTTGTTGAGACATGCACTGATTGTTAGTTGTTCTCTTCAGTGAGGAATAGAGATGAGCTTCATCCTACCTACCAGCTATGTATTCATTACAAGTGGGTTCTTGATTTGATTACTATGCATGTTGCTTCATGACAGATGCGCTACATTGTTTTGGCACCAGAATGTCTCACAAATCAAGTGGAAGGAAGAGCATTACGAAAAAAATCTACTTCATTAGTTTGTAAGTTTCTATTGGATGATGTTATTTGCAGGTATAGATGCATTGGAAAAGTTACTATAGATAGCAGTGACTTGGAGGCTGATGAGGCTAGGGAGTTTTTCTCTCACCTTGGCATTAAAACCTCTTTGAATTTGGTATATAATCCAGAAGGCAACGGAAAGAGTAAAAGAGGCCATCTGTCGATTGTGAAAGCCTTGGCCAAAGCATGTGGTGGACGGATTCAAGAAAAAGAGTTTTGTACAAAGAAATGATAAGACTCACCCACATATTCAATAGAAATATTTAGGTTTGGACATGCAACATACAAATCTCCTATAGTGTTGTTGGCTACACGTATATGACAACCATGATCCACATGACCTGGCCATCTATAACTATCATATAATCCTTGCACTATGACATTAATTTTTGAGCCATGATTCAAAAGAGCAACACAAGGAGTCTCTATCTTGCCAAGCTTGACTACAATCTATGTAGTCCCTCAAACCTAGTGAGTTCAAGAAAAATGGCTACAAGGCACCAATCTAGGTTCATCTTTGCTCTCATTATACTATACGCGGGCTGAAGCAAAGGATGAAGAGACTTCTTGGAATGCATACATAGAGCTCTATGTGTAGACTCCTCAATAGTCTCCTCATCAAAATCAATCTCTTCAATCTACAACCCATAGAGAAAAGCCTTAGCAACAACTAAAGCCTCTCGATGGATCATATCCTACATTGGCTCTTCAATAATTTTCCGTTTTCTTTTTATGATGTCAATAATAACATCATGAAATTATCTTTTGGCAATTCCTAAGACTTCTCCAAGTGTAAATTCAATTTTGCAATTAAGAATTCGATCCTCAAGTACCTTTTTCAAGTCAGTGGTGGTCGTCTCGATGTCGGATAGCAGCTTGAGTCTAGGTTACTTTTTCAGCTTTGGATCCTTTGTCTTTGGGGCCTTCTGATCTTCTTGTACTTTTGGCTTCTGTACATGGGCCATACTCTACTCCAGTCCTGAAGAAGAAGGCTCAAGAACTAGTTCACTCCTCCTAGTTGCCCTCTTCGATCCTTCAGGTTGATCATTATCTCTTTTGTGTATTTCTTCAACAAGTGCTTCAAATCCTTGAGATTTTGCAATGTAAGCATAGATAGATAAGACATCTACGCGATCATTCCATTTAGTTCCTTTTCTAATTGCATCTCCTATGAATGAAAGTTCGTATGAAGAAGCTTTATCTTTCTTTTCTACATGTAGTGCATAAGACCATAAAGGAGACTTATCTTTCGACAAGTGCACCAATTCAAGACCATAGGTAGCAACTTCTCTTGTTGCCTCTTGCTTCACATAAGAAGAACGTGAGAGAGATTCCTCCAATAATTTCTTCATATCTCTACTAAAATTTGTTTTAAGCGGTTTCTCTGTATCTCCAAAACATATCAACCTATTCTTCTAGACCACCAACTTCAGTCTTTTCGCCTCTTCAAAGTCTTGACAATCCTTCCGCTCATAGTCTAGACTATCACACTATATGCAACGGTAAACACCATCATTTTCAAAAGAATTCATAAGAGTAGATTAGGTTGGGGCAAAAATTGGAGCTAGGTTAAGTGGTTGTTGCTCTCTTCTGGTCATCTTAATTTGAAGATCTTTCAAGTTCTTTGAAATTTCTTCCACCATGTCTTCGACAGTCTGTTTGGTAGATGGTCTGACAACCACAGCAGGAATAGGCATAGGCATAGACATAGAAGTAGGCATAGACTCAAGATGAGAAGTAGGAGAAGAACTGGAAGGAGCAACAGGAGAAGTCGAGGTAGGAGAATACATTGCTAGAGGTGCTTGCATACTGTTCTGCAAGTGAGCCTTCCATCTCTGCCTCTTTGTCAATGTGGAAACCGCATCAATAGCAACTTGCCAATCTGTCTTCAATCCCATAGGCTGCATACGGTCTTCAAGAAGCTCTTCCAACTCATCCTGAACTGCAAGATCAGTCGCCTGCAAGAATAACTCTATTTTCTCCGAGTTTAGGGCTCTTTGCTCAACTGCATCCAATTGGTTGTAACGCTCTTCAAACTTGCGTAATAACTCGAAAGCAACAAGTCCTTTGTTGGGCTGATAGATCCATTCAATGAATATCTTCCGCGTAACAATACCATAACCCTCTAAAAAATATTCATCTTTGAGCGCCTTCTTGAAGACATTTCAGTTTCAATCTTGCACAAATAAATCAATCACTCTAACCTGCAAAGCAGGCATGACAAGCCATAGGAAATAGTTGCTCCAGCTGGTAAGAACTCCGAAGAAGCGCATCTAGCTTTCAAAAGTTTTAAGATAAGATGAGACATTTCAACAATCAAATAATTTGTGCTCACTTACCATGGCCTCAATCGCGTTGGTTGCACCATGCATATGCTCTCGTTCTTGATGCAGCATTCATTGTTGATCAAATTGTTGCTGATGTAATAGCTGCTACTGCTACGTAGATAACTCCATCCCCTGATTTTGCATCATAATGGCAGAAGAAAGAGTTTGCAATAAATTATTCATCTCATCGGTCAAAAAGCAAGAAGCACTCGATGATGAAGTAGCTAGAATATTCGAAGAGTCTCATCTTGACAAGACAATCAGAAGCAATGCTTTCATGTTGGGTTCACTAGGTGTGTCGCACGCGATTCGCGCGAAGGGGGGGGAATTCGTGATAGTCACTCGTCACAGGGACACTAAGCGAGATGGAGGGAACTCAAGATAATTTCATGGATGCATCCTTGTAGTTCATTTTGAAGAACATAAGGAAGTTGCTCATTTGTTCTTGATTGGGAGCAAGAAAGGCAGAGAGCTCCCCTGTATGTCATCATAGATATGAAGCTAAAAGAAGGAGTTAAGCTTCCTTATGTTATGAGATTCCAAAGAGTTAAAGTATGTCAAAGCATGAACATATTGAGTACAAAGAGGTCAAGGTTTAATAACAAGGGAAGAAAAGCTGGGAGGCTTCGTTTTATGCATCAAAGAGTTTCATCAAACATATGATCCTATATGAAGTAGGGATTTTAGAAATCCTTTCTTACTGTCTTAACTTCCTTGCAATTGGGCTTTAGCTTCGACATCTTCATGTTGACTTCTTTGATATGAAGAACTCTTCACCAAAGATCAATGTAGAAGTCATTGTCTTTATGGTAAATGTCTTTAATTTGTTTCTGCATTATCGGTTAAACTCTGCAAACTCTAGCTCCAGTGCGATGACAAGACTTTCTTCCGCATGAATGATTTCATAACTTTTCTTTCTTGCACTTCCTGACTCACTTATGTTGGATGTCTTTCATCTGAAAACCTCTCATGCTATTTGGGAGTATCTTATCTCAACGTTTGAGAAGAAATCGGTCACCGAAATTTTATATCTCCAAACTTGTTTGAAGAATCTTCAATATAAGGTTGGTACCTCTATGAACTCTCATATCGAGGCTTTTAAAGATATTATCAATCAGCTTGGTGCTGCCGGTGCTCCTGTTGCTAAAAATCAGATTGTTACTCAACTTCTTCATACCATCAAAGATCCTTTATATGACAATATCATCACTATTTTGTCTAACAAGGATGATATCCACTTTGACAAAGCATGTATATCTCTTATTGAATATTCTCAACGTCATGAGCATCATTTGGAAAAATCTGATGCTGTTTTGGTCACTCGGGAACAAAGGGATTTTGATGCTGCTTTTGTTGCTCGCAAGCGCCCTGCTTCACGTTTTCAGCAAGGTGGACGCCCTAATCCAGGTAGTAAATCTTCTCGTCTTGCTTATCCTAACAAACATTGTTCTTATTGTGATAAGAAAGGTCATGTGGCTTCTGATTGCTGGGCACGTCAATATGATGAGGAGCATGGAGTTACTACAAAGCAACCTCGCTCGTCCAAAATTTTTCCTCCTTGTGATTATTGTGCACATACAGATCATCCATCTCGTCGTTGTTATAAACGTAGATATGATGAAGAACGTTCTCGAGCTTATATTGTTCAACAAACTACAACTGATGATGATCATACTCATCAGGAGCTCAATTTCGTCCATTATGATATCTCTCCAGAAAAGGTACTTCATGTTCATGATGGTTCTCTATTCATCGTTGATTCAGGTGCCACTGGAAACATGACATACCAATTGCAGTGGCTTCACAATTATCATTCTCTTCCTGTCAAGAAGTTTGTTTACCTTGCGGATGATACAACTTGTCAAGTCAAAGGAGTGGGTGATTTATATCTGGGGACTGTTTCATCCACTAGAATATTAAGAGGAGTTCTTCATGTTCCAGATTTGCAAAGGAATCTTCTTTCTGTTGCTCGTCTAGTTGATCTTGGTTTGTTTGTTGGCTTTGATCATAATCAATATCGTATAGAGAAAGACGGGCATACTATAGCAGTGGCTCCTCGACATGGTAATCTGTTTGAGCTATCATTGAATGATACAGTTGCAAATGTTGTTACTGCCCCTAGAGATGCAGATTGCAAATTATGGCATCAACGATTTGCACACTCCGATTTTGCCAAAATTCTTGATCTTCATCGTCATGGTCTTGTGCAAGGTATGGATCTTAAATCTCATCCACATATGGGAATATGTGAGTACTGTGCACTTGGAAAACACCATCATTCGCCTTTCCACACTTCTACTTCATCACATTCTTGTGCTCTCTTGGATTTGGTTCATACCGATATTTTCGGTCCTTTTCCTGCCTCAAAGTCTCAATATCGATATTTTATAACTTTCATTGATGATTTCTCACGGTACACACATGTCTATCTTCTTCGACATAAGTCTGAGGCTTTATCTATATTTAAACAATACAAGATAAGTGTGGAGCTTCAAACTGGATTCTCTATAAAGACGCTTCGCAGTGACAATGGCGGTGAATATGTATCCAATCTATTTGATGACTTCTGTAAGGATCAAGGTAATCATCATGAGTTTACAGTTCCTTATTCTCCTCAACAAAATGGTGTTGCTGAGCGCAAAAATCGCACGATTCTTAATGCTATACGTTGCATGCTTATACACTCTGGTTTGTCTCGAAAGTTTTGGACTGAAGCACTTCTAACAGCTGTTTTTATTCAAAATCATCTTCCAACTACTGCACCTGCTGGTAAAATTCCTATAACAATTTGGACAGGGAAGACACCTTCAATCTCTCACTTTTGCACATTTGGCTGCATTGCTTATATTCATGTGCCCAAGGACACTCGACATAAGTTGGATCCTCCAGGTTTGAAGGTTATTTTTCTTGGTTATTCAGATCATTCCAAAGGTTACAAATTTTATGATCCTTCTTCTCAAAAGGTTATCATTAGTCGTGATGCTATATTTGATGGGAAGACTATGGGTGGCACATGGTCGTCAGATGTTTCAGATGATACACAATCTTTTCTTAGTGCATTTCCTTACTTGCTTTGTGATTCTACTAATTCTGATGATCATAAACCTCCTTCACCTCCAAAGAAGATTGATGAAAATTTGGAGATCTATGTTGATCTTCCGATTGAGATAGAGCATGGATTCTATTCTATTGAATATGATGTCTTTGATGATGCTATGTCTGTCCAAGAGGATCCAATATCGTATATGGAAGCTATCAATTCGTCTCCAAGGGATCAATGGCAAGAAGCTATGCGAGCTGAGTACGATTCTTTAATCTCCAAAGGTACATGGATTCTTACTGAACTCCCCCCAAATCGTGTTCCTATCAAATGTAAATGGGTTTATAAAACCAAGACCAAAGCTGATGGCTCGTTTGATAAGTTCAAAGCACGACTTGTTGCAAAAGGTTACTCACAGATTGCAGGAGTAGATTATCAATGATGCCAGGAGGCATATTCCACGGTGGATTCCGTGCCACGGTGGATTCCGTGAGGTTTTACGGTGGATTCCGTAAACTTAGATGACCGGGGCTCATACACAAAGAGGATTCTTTGTGCGAGAAGTTGATGGGGACGCCTGTCCTTTTCGGGCATTTCATTAATTTAGTGTGTACATGGGTGATTCCATAGCGGGTGATTCCACAAAATGCATATTAAATTAATAAATGTTTATGAGTTTAGAGTGCGCACTCGTAATAAATTAAGGTTAGGATTTATTTCTAACCAGTTGATTTATTTATGTAGCTGAAGACTGCTAGGTATTCACTTTTGTCGGTTTAATTGTATTATTTTACTAACGATTGTGAATGCTTCAGTTGATGTGTAGAGATAGCAGCAGTGGCGGAGGAAAGCATTGGAGTTTAGTGAGTATTCGACCTTTGGACTATATTTTGATAGGCGCCACGCCTATATTTTTTTATGTTTATTGAGACATTGATTATTGATTATTATTTTGTATGCGCCTATGCGCACGGATATGTTATTTCTATTTGGACATTGAGATTGGGCGTGCCAGACTCTATGGGCACCGTCCATTAGCTTTATTTTCCTATTTTTGTAGAAAGCAAACTCAAAAGCTAAAAGCTTGTCATATTTTTGTAAATTGGGCTATTATTGAGCATGAAGATTGAAATATACATAAAATACATGCTTTGTGAAGCGCTCACACAAGGCATGGGGGAGATTGAACCCAATTTGTCTCTTGCCTCTTGTCGTGCATGCTTTTACATTGTTTTTTGTGCAAAAAGGTAGAGTTCATTGTTCTTGGGGACCTTCCGGGATTCATCACGTGAGCATTCTGCGTCCGATCTGCGCACCAGTGGTATCAGAGCGGAGCAAAGATCAAGAGCTTCCAATCGCTACCAATCTCGGGCGAAGGCGAAGCTCCAGGAACAAACGGGCTCTACAGTCAATCTCATCGCGAACCATCGATACAGGCAGACTTCTGGCGATCAAGAACCCCTGTTTCTACTGTCAGATCGCAAAGGACCAGGCTCTGCAGGCGGAGGACCACGTATTTATCTCCTTCAACAAGTCGTCAACAAACAGTGAGCAAACTCCTTAATCTATCTTTATGAAAGCTTAATTGCTAAGCTTATAAGCTTAAGAAGAAGCTTAGTGCTTCAAATTTTCAATCGTGAGGTCTCTGGGGACCTCCGATTTTTCCACGTGGCGGAAAAAAACGGCCCCTCCCCTCACGATTTGACGACGACCTGAAGATTAAGCTATTAAGCTTAATCTCTTCAATCAAGCTTAAGACTCTAAGCTTCCTGCAAGTTACACAAGACACACAAGTCGATAAACTCCAGGTCCTGCACTGCAAAAGTCAAGTTCTACAAGTCAGGTGGAATCAAGTTCTGCAAGTTCTGCAAGTCGGCCTAAGTTCAGCAAGTCAACAACTCTGCAAGTCTGCTAAGTCTGCAACTCTGCAAGTCAGACTAAGTCAGAACTGACTAGTGCTTAAAACTCCTAGAAGACTTGTTCATATGCAAAAACTCTGAACTGGAAAGTTGTTCGCAGCAAGCTGTTCTACCTATCTACAAGTTCGTTGAAGTACTTTCAGCAAACAGATACAGAAATATTGCAGATTTTCTGAAAATAGACAAAGAAATACCCAAAAATACATAGCCTTGTAACCCCGAATTTGAGCTACGCTCATCCCGCTAACCTGATTTTGAGTGAGAAAGGTTTATTGAGTTTTACAGGATGACTACCCCACATATGGATGATCCTATGGCTGAAGACGATCTACCTGAGCCTACCATGGAACAAAAGCTGGATCTAATCATGCTACAATTGGAAGAAGAGCTAAGGGCTAGGCAAGCATTGCAAGCGCAATTGACAAAACTACAAAGAGCGTCTACCGATAAAGAAGAACCTCAAGCTGAAGATTTGATTCGCCGTACCATCGACGCCACTCTTGAAGCACAAACCATTCGCAAGGAATCCAAGATAAGTAAACGAAGTTTCAAATTTCGCACTTTCAATGGCATACGAGAAGGAAAGACTGTTTTATCATTCATTAGCCAGTTTGATGACTATTTCCATGAGGAAACTTATCCAGAAAAAGATAAAATCAAGTGTGTTACTAATCATCTGATAGACAGAGCATCACTTTGGTGGACTGTAGTACGCAAGAGCATAGAATGTCCTGCTACTTGGGAAGATTTCAAGAAGAAGTTCATGCAGAATTTCCTTCCACCGCAATTTCATGAGAAGGCTATCAAGCAATGGGATTTACTTCAACAGCGAGATCGTGAGCCTATTCCACAGTATACAGAGCGTTTTTGGAATGCACTCCTACAGCTACGCATGCTTGAAGACGTACCAGAGACGACACATAAGCGGAAGTATATGTCTGGACTTCTTGGACATTACTACGCTGAAGTGAACATGTTCAAGCCTGCTACCCTTGAAGACGCCATCTCCTTAGCTCACGACACTGAAGATAAGTTACGCGGAAGAGATAGACGACCACAGCAATTCCAAGCCAACGGTAATTATGGATCTAAACAATTCAATTCCAATTTTAGAAGGTTTAATCCAGGTCGTTTCTCATCACCATCTTTCCGCAAGAATTGGCCTAAACCACCTGCATTACCATCCAATGTCAATCCAAATCCAAAGCCTATTCCACAAGCAAATCCAAATGTACCCAGACTTCCAGCCATTGCAAATAATGTAACCAAAGCCAAGCAAATAGTATGCTATAAGTGTCACCAGCCAGGGCATCTCGCAGCAAATTGTCATTCAAAGAAGCCACCAGCACATATCAACTATCTTGGAGCCATGGACGAAGACGAGCATGAGGATATGCCGGATTTCACTGAAGAAGAGGATGATATTACTACTACTTCCGACACTTTACCAGGTATGCCTACTCCACATTCATTGTTGACTATGAAATGTATGGTGCATGGAAAAGAAAGAACTATATTGCATGATGATGGTAGTACCCATGACTTTATTTCAGCAAAATTGGTAAAGGAATTGAAATTGCATACAGTACCTACGCATTATCGCATAAAAGCTGCATTTTTAGGCACTAGGTACAATGGCACACAAGAAGTACAAGATTTAGAAATTCAAATTGGTTCATATATTGAAAGAAGAAATTTCTTAGTTGTCCCATTACAGTCAAGCGACATTATTCTAGGAATGCCATGGAGACACCAGCATAATCCAAATATAGATTATTCCACTCACACAATGAATATTAATTTTCAAGGAAAATCTATTACATTATATGGTATGCATGCATCTAATATTTTTCCACTGCTTTCGCATACTCAAGCAAAACGTGCACTACGCAAGAATACTAAATCATATCTCATTTGGGTGAATGAATTGCACGCAAAGGAAAATCATATGCACCCTAGGCATAAGGAATTTCTTGCATATTTTAAGGATTGTTTTGCAGAAGACCTACCACCAGGTTTACCACCTTCACGACCAGAAGACCATAAGATTGATTTAATTCCTGGCACACAACCACCTTGCAAAGCACCATATAGGCACAATCAAATAGAGCAAAAAGAAATCCAGAGCCAAGTTGAAGAATTACTAAATAGAGGCTTAATTCGACCTAGCAGTTCTCCATTCGGTGCACCTGTACTCTTAGTCAAGAAGAAGAATAATACCTATCGTATGTGTATTGACTACCGAGCATTAAATAAGATCACTGTAAAGAATAGGTATCCTATACCTAGAGTTGATGACCTTATGGACAAACTGCAAGGATCTTCTATATTTAGTAAAATTGACCTTAAGTCTGGATATCATCAGGTGAGGCTAGATAGATCCGACATATTTAAGACTGCATTCAGAACACAGTTTGGCCATTACGAATTCTTAGTCATGCCATTCGGATTGACCAATGCACCTGCTACTTTCAGTAGAATGATGAACCGTATTTTTCTGAAATATCAGTATTGTGTGATTGTTTTCTTTGATGATATTTTGGTGTTCAGTCAAAGTGAAAAAGAGCATTATGAGCATTTATCATTAGTTTTTCAATTACTGAAAGAAAATCAATTGTTTGCAAATCCTGAAAAGAGTGAATTCTTTAAGACAGAAATAGAATATTTAGGTCATATTGTATCAAAAGAAGGAATTAAAGTTGATCCTAAGAAAATTGATGCAATATTGCATTGGCCTGTTCCTAAAAATGTACATGAACTACGCTCATTCCTTGGTCTTGCTAGTTTTTATAGGAAGTTTGTACGTAATTTCTCATTACTTGCTTTACCATTAACCAAACTTCTTAAGAAAGGAATTGTTTATCAATGGACTGAAACTCAGCAGAAATCCTTTGATTTACTGAAACGTGCATTAACCAATGCCCCTGTTCTACAATTGCCTGACTTTAAGAGACCATTCTTTCTAGTTGTGACCGATGCTAGCGGATCAGGAATAGGAGCCGTACTAATGCAAGACAACCATCCAATAGCATATTCTAGTTTCAAGCTGAAACCCTCTGAGCTCAAATATTCCACTTATGACAAGGAACTATTAGCAGTTGTACAAGCATTAAAACAATGGAAGCATTATTTAATGGGTTCAGAATTTATGATAAAGACCGACCAGCAAAGAATTAGACATCTACTTAGCCAACCCCAAATTTCTGACCGTCATATCAAATGGGCTTCCTTCATTCAAAGTTTTCAACCTATCATTCAATACCAACCTGGAAAAGAAAATGTAGTTGCTGATGCATTGAGTAGAAGACCTGCAATTCATAATATTTCTATCATATCTTTTGATTCTTTGATTGCTATGAAAGATACATATCACCAGGATATTACTTTTCATTCTGATTGGCAAAAATTAGTTCAAAATAATTTCATTCCTATTGATTCATTGTCATATAATGATGGATTTATGTTTTTTGAAAAGAGACTGTGTGTTACTATTCCATTCCGATCTTTTGTTTTGAATGAAATTCATTATCCCCCATATCAAGGTCATAGAGGTATCATATCTACATTACGCATGTTAACTGAAGATTTTTATTAGCCGCATATGGATGCAGATGTATCTAATTTCGTTTCTGAATGTTTGATTTGTCAAAGAATAAAGAGACATCATGGTAAACAGTATGGATTATTAATGCCTTTGTCTATTCCATCTAAACCTTGGGAACATATTTCTATGGATTTCATTACTGGTTTACCAAATACTAAATCTAACCATGACATGATTTGGACAATTGTAGATAGATTTAGTAAGCAAGCATATTTCATTGCATGTAAGAAAACTTTAACAGCATCACAAGCAGCACAGTTTTTTTTGAAAACTGTCTTTACTAACCATCGATTGCCAAAAGTGATTATTTCAGATCGTGATTCTAGATTTTGTAATAATTTTTGGATTACACTGTTTGCAAATCTAGGCACAAAGATTGATTTCTCATCTGCATTTCATCCAAAAACAAATGGACAAACAGAAGCCACAAATAGCACAATTCTAGATCTTTTACGTGCATATACTATCTCCAAACCTCAGACATGGGATACTCATTTGCATTTATTACAGTTTGCATACAACAATACACCGCACACATCTACAAAGAAAGCACCTTTTGAAGTTATTTATGGATATAGATTATCTACACCTGTTGCATCTTTGTCTAATAGAATTCAGAGTGCTGATGATATTGCTACTATGCATAACAGTATTTTTGATGAGGTTAAGGATATGATTGCTAAAGCCTAACAATCATATACCAAACAAGCCAACAAGAAAAGACAAGCCATGAATTTCAAAGTTGATGATTATGTTTGGCTTAGAATAGAAAAGCGTAGACTGCAAAGTGTAGATAGACATCCAGTTGTCAAATTAGCTCCTAGATTCTATGGACCATTTAGAATTATTCATAAGATTAATGATAATGCATTCAAGTTAGAATTGCCATCTCATTGGAAAATTCATAATACATTTCATATTAGTTTATTGAGACCATTTAGAGGCCAATTACCTATCCACCCTGTTTATGAAAACCCACCTTTACTAGAAGAAGAGACTGAAATACTTGAACCAGAAGCCATCATAGACACTGACTACATGACCACTAGAACTGACCGAAGGTATTCTAGATATCTAGTAAAATTCAAGAACCATCCTGTAGAGGAAGCACAATGGATGCACGCTAGAGACTTAAATGCTTTCCCCACTCTGTTAGCTCCACATTGAGCTAATAGCAATTGAGGTCAATTGCTATCCCACCTTGGGAGTATGATGCCAGGAGGCATATTCCACGGTGGATTCCGTGCCACGGTGGATTCCGTGCCACGGTGGATTCCGTGAGGTTTTACGGTGGATTCCGTAAACTTAGATGACCGGGGCTCATACACAAAGAGGATTCTTTGTGCGAGAAGTTGATGGGGACGCCTGTCCTTTTCGGGCATTTCATTAATTTAGTGTGTACATGGGTGATTCCATAGCGGGTGATTCCGCAAAATGCATATTAAATTAATAAATGTTTATGAGTTTAGAGTGCGCACTCGTAATAAATTAAGGTTAGGATTTATTTCTAACCAGTTGATTTATTTATGTAGCTGAAGACTGCTAGGTATTCACTTTTGTCGGTTTAATTGTATTACTTTACTAACGATTGTGAATGCTTCAGTTGATGTGTAGAGATAGCAGCAGTGGCGGAGGAAAGCATTGGAGTTTAGCGAGTATTCGACCTTTGGACTATATTTTGATAGGCGCCACGCCTATATTTTGTTATGTTTATTGAGACATTGATTATTGATTATTATTTTGTATGCGCCTATGCGCACGAATATGTTATTTCTATTTGGACATTGAGATTGGGCGTGCCAGACTCTATGGGCACCGTCCATTAGCTTTATTTTCCTATTTTTGTAGAAAGCAAACTCAAAAGCTAAAAGCTTGTCATATTTTTGTAAATTGGGCTATTATTGAGCATGAAGATTGAAATATAGATAAAATACATGCTTTGTGAAGCGCTCACACAAGGCATGGGGGAGATTGAACCCAATTTGTCTCTTGCCTCTTGTCGTGCATGCTTTTACATTGTTTTTTGTGCAAAAAGGTAGAGTTCATTGTTCTTGGGGACCTTCCGGGATTCATCACGTGAGCATTCTGCGTCCGATCTGCGCACCAATCAAGAAACATTTTCTCCCGTTGTGCGCTCCACAACTGTTCATATGATTTTGGCTTTTGCAACACTATTTGATCTAGAAATTCACCAAATGGATGTTAAAACGGCTTTTCTCAATGGAGATCTTGAAGAAGAAATCTATATGGAGCAACTTGAAGGTTTTATGATTGCAGGAAAGGAGCATCTTGTATGTCAGCTTCATCGTGCATTATATGGATTGAAGCAAGCCTCTCGTGCTTGGTATATTAAGATTGATCAGTTCCTCACATCTAAAGGTTTTGTTGCATGTTTTGCTGACCCAAATCTTTACATCAAAAGGGAGGACAAATATTTTATTATTCTTGCTCTATATGTTGATGATACTATTCTTGTGTCAAATAATATTGCTTTCTTGGATGCTATGAAGAAGCTTTTATCGACTGCATTTGAAATGGTGGATCTTGGTGAGATACATTATTGTTTGGGTATTCAAGTTCAACGACACCGACAACAAGGCATTCTTCTTCTTCGCCAGACAAAGTTTATTAATGATATTGTTAAGAAGTTTGGGTTGACAAATGCGCACTCTGCTAACACTCCCATTCTTTCAAGCTCTACCAAGGGTACATCTACCAATGAAGAATCAGTCATTCATCAACCTTTTGCTAATCTTGTTGGTTGTCTTCAATTTATTGGTTTAAACACAAGACCAGATATTTTATTTGCAGCTAACTTTTTGGGACAGTATCTTTCTTCCCCTTCCACTATTCATTGGAGTGCTGCAAAACGTATTCTTAAGTACCTCAAGGGTACTAAGGAATTTGGTCTTATTTATCGTCGTCGAGAGGATTCTTCTTTATCTTCTTCAACTTCTCTTGACCTTATTGGATATATAGACGTTGATTGGGCAAGTTCACACTTATCCATGCGATCTACAAGTGGGAATTGTTTCTTTGTAAATGGATGTTTGGTTTCTTGGTCCAGCAAGAAACAACGATGTGTTGCGGTTTCTACAACTGAAGCTGAATATGTTGCTGCATCATTAGCAGCTCGCGAGCTAGTTTGGCTTCGACAACTACTTGCAGATTTGGGACATCCTTCATCATCTAGTACACCTCTTCGATGCGATAACCAAAGTGCTATTAGTCTTACCAAAGACTATATACAACATAGTAAATCAAAGCATATTGCTATTCATTATCATTATGTTCGACATGAAGTCAAGAAAGGTTCCATTATGGTGGAGCATTGTCCCAATGATCAAATGGTTGCAGACATCTTCACAAAAGCTCTGAGTGAACCTCGCTGTCGAAGGGTTTTCGAAAGCAAAGTCGCAACCACAGAGGTTATTGAGCAATTCCAAGATAGAAGATCAATCAAACAAGATCAGGCTATGCAGGATAATCTGTCCATTCTTTAAGCTCCAATATATCTACCAATATATCTACCAATATAATCGTACAGTTTGCTCTTCTCGTCCAAGTTGCATATGAGCTGAAATAATTACAATCCACATGAAGACATTTTTCTGTTGAGTATATCAAAATATATATAGTGTTTTCAGCAAACTGTATGCAGGTTTTTCTTTTCTATACAACTCCGTATAGGACAAAATGCAATGCTAGAGGAGACAATATGCCCTTGTGTTGGACCATGCAGTCCGTAGATTGCAATGCATAAGAGAGTTGTCCTTCTTATCAGTGATTCCTGATAGCATTTCCAAAGACGCCTTGTTTGAGAGGAGCACAAATATACTAACAGATACAGGCTTTTGGAGATCTTAATGGGATATTTTTAATGGTCAAGGGATGCCAGTTTAAAATAGCCTCCGAGTTTTGGAAGGCAATAGGGCTCTGCATCATCCTTGCATTCTGAGTAGCCAAAGTTCCCTTCTTTCAGAAGAATTAAAATTCTACACTTAATTTTCAAGGGTTGTGAATCGTGAATTTTTGTCTGCACTCTCCTCTTGATCCCAACAGGCTTCTCTGTGCCGACATGCCTTCCTCCCTCGCCCACATAAATCCAAGCCGCAGGTCAGAATCTGGACAACTCCGATTAGCATCCCCTTCATCTCTGTCAAGTTAATTAGGTGAAAGTTAAAAAAAAAAGAGCATCATGATTCATCTTTTGTCCCTTGACTGGAAATTTGCTCAACAGTTGCTCGATCTGCCTTCTCTGTTACTCGATTCTTATTCTCTGATATTCGTCGCACACTTTCACGGATGGCTGTACTAACAGAATTTCACATGCCCGTTGAATGGTCCTGTAGAGGGGTCACATTAATGTGGCCAAAGAATCTCTGACTTTGATTAATGCGTGTTTGCATTGAACTTTGAGAAGTAAGTGGGATGCCATGAGCATTAGGACGATTCTGCAGAGAAAAGGATGGTCGATAAGCAGTTGACACCTGACTTGCTCCTCTTTCCTTCACCCTCCAATCCTCTGTTTCGCGTACGACTTCAGCACTCTGTCCCCTCTCAGAGCTTTCTTCCCCAATCCTCTCTCTTCCACCCGACTTCAACACTCCTTTCCCTTCCTCATTCCAGCGCTTTCTCCCCTTCACTCGTCTTCCGCAGGTTTGTCAATCTTCGTTTTAGAGAGAAAATGATCGATATAGGATACGCTCCATTAGAGAGTATTTGACACAAGCTTGTACTCCCCTCAGCTTTCCTCCATCATCCCAGTTCTTCCGTCACCGTCCTCCTGTTATCTTCCGTCGTAACAGCAATCTTTTCTACAACACGGTCTTCAATGTCTTCTTCAGCTACGGCTTTCGTTCCGTCTTTGAAGAGCCGCCACCATTTTCTTCATCACAGATCACTTCATACTGTCAATATCCTCTTCCGATGCATCAAGGCCAATGCCATAACTCATCCACTGAAGCTGAAATATGTGAGGTCTCCAGGATTCACACAAGAAGCAGGATTGGGAAAATTTCTTCTTCGATCACTTGGGCTAGACAAAAGAGAGCATTTTGAGGATTGAAAATCTCACGGCAAATCAAAGAAAACCATTCTCCAAGAACACCCAGTCCGTTGTTCTTCTGTCCCTCGTCATCTCTGTCACAGCAGCCTTCAACGAAAATCTCTTCCTTCAGTTTTTCCCACGCAGCAGCGTCGCCAATGCTTTTCTGCCAATTTTTCCTTGTTCCCCCATCTCTTCGCTGATGCCGTCCTAATCTCCATCGCTATTTTTCTTCCTCCTTCTTCCCCTATTTTCAGACTCCTTGCCTTTTCCCTCTTTCTTTTCAATTCAAAAAGCTCCCTTTTTAAAAATAACCATTTGCTTTTCTTCTTTTTTTTTTAGACCCTGTCTACAGATCTTGAAATTCCACAAGCTTTCATGATGCATGTAAAGGTGAGTGCGTTTGGGGAAACACTGTCAAGTTGCATCTGCTCAAAGCTGTTTATTGCTGCTTCAGCACATTCATGTTGTATATATCCTGCAATTAGGACATTCCATGTGCCTAGATCTCGATAAGGAAGCATATCAAACACTGCTTGTGCCTCTGCCAGCCAGCCACATTTAGCATACATATCAACTAATGCAATGCCCACATCCACATTTGTCTTCAATAGCCCTATCCTATCAATCTCAGCATGTATTTCTTGGCCCTTGTTTATAGCTCCAGCCATGCCACAAGCTTTTAAGGTGCAGACAAGTGTGATACTATCCAAAGAGATATCCTCCTCATGCATTTGTTTGAATAATTGTAATGTCTTGTCTCCTTGATCCTGTTCAACATAGACTGAAAACAACCCTTCATACTCGCTACTATACTCATACGCAGAGAATAAATGTAATCACAACAACTAAGTGTGCATAAAGTATGAAATCGCACACACAACTTTCGGGTGGTTTTCACATCTCGAATGCGCAGCAATACGACATCCACCCCCTCTAATCCTGCGCATCCTCCGGATGGGCCAACTACCCATGATCATTATCATCAAGATCCACAAACAAATCAATCTCTTCGTTATGCATTTCCGGTAGATCAACAAGATTATCAGCCATATCATCTGTCTCTTCCATTGGAGTTTCTTGTCGTTGCTCTTCTCTTGAAAATTCTTCCAATGCATAATCCTCATCATCTCTTTTCTTGAAAATCTTGATTCTTTTTCCAGCAATAGGCACTCTAAGCACTGTTCCATCCAATTCTGTCAGCTCATATGTTGCATTATCAAAGACATGTCTGACTATGTACGGCCCAAACCATCTTTTCACCATCTTCCGAAGTGCAGTATGCTGATTTTCAAGGCTGCTATCAAAGACCAATACCCAATCTCCCTCTTCTATTGCTCTAGGCCGCAAGCGATGCCTGCTGTCAAACCTGTCCTTATTTCTTAGTCTAGCAACTTTCAACATGTCAATAGCTAGCTGAATATCCTCAGGTCTCCTTTCCAACTGTCGAATCCGAAGAGCTAAGAGCTCCTCTCTCATCAAATCCTCCTGCCAAGGTAAAACTGACCAAGTCAAAGCACAAGTCTCAATCGGCATAACAGGTTTCTGACCATACATCAACTCTGCAGGCATATATCCTGTGGTAACACTATGAGTCGTACGATCAGCCCATAAAGCAAATGGTAGAAGTCTTGGCCATTCTCCAATCCGTCCTCTGCATGCTTTGGTTGATGCTTTCACTATTGGCGGATGCCCTCTTTCACGCTTTCCATTTCCCTCTGGATTGTATGCTGTGGTTAGAGCCAATTTGATTCCTAGCTGAGAGAAAAACTCCCTAGCTTCATCTGCATCCAATTCACCACGATCTGCAGTGATCTTACCCACACAACCATACCTGCAGAAAATTTCCTCCAATAAGAACTTACACACTGCACTAGTGGTCTTCGTTCTCAAAGATCTGCCCTCAACATGATTAGTAAGATCCTCTCTAGCTAAAACAATGTATCTCATCTGCCATAGACCCATAGGCATGGTAACCAAATCAACTACCCACTTATAATGAATGCATAGTGGATAGATCGGATGAAGCTCATCTCTATGACGCACTACTGAATACATCTGGCAGTCTCTGCAAGTCTCAACAAAGTGAGAAACATCTCTGTACATGCCTTTCCACCAATATTTCTCCCTGATTTTCTCATAAGTAGTCCATACTCCTCTATGACCAGCCCAAGGACTCTCATGAAACTCCCTCATCACCTGTAACTGTGTCTCTCTATCGCAGACAACCCGCAAAGGTAATCCGCCTCTTTTCTTCGGATGCTTCCAAAGAAATCCATCCTTGAGAAAATAACCATAGGCTTTCCTTCTGATCTTCTTAAACTCTTCATCTGTCCATTCATCTCTTTTGCTTAGTGTACTAAGGTACCTGCCAATCTGCAACCAATCTCCAACATAAAGTTCTTCTGTGAAAGCCACAATATCATAGACATGACAAACATGATCAACCATAGTGGCTGAAATTTCTGCATCATCCTCTTCTGCAAGTAGAGTCTCCTCATCATCATATCTGGCTCTAGACAACATATCTGCCACTGGATTATCCTTCCCTGCTATGTGTTTAAATTCCGGATTTAATGACTTAATGTATGCAATCCATCTCAACATAGCTATATCCGGAGTAGAGCAACTCGTGATCATGCCAATCAATGGCAAGCAATCTGTCTCTACCACAACTGAAGCTCCAATAAAGTACTCTTTGTCACATTTGAGAGCCGTGACAATCCCCAATAACTCCCTCTTAATTTGCGGATATCTCCTCTGTCTCTCGTTTAGGACTTTCGCCCCAAACCGAATAGCATACCTATTTCCATCTGCATCATCTTGACCCACAGCCCAACCGATGCCAATTGGACTAGTGTCAACTGTCAATACAATAGGCCTATCACAATTATAATCCGCTTTCCTGAGAGTAGGAGCATTCTGCAATAACTTTTTCAATTTCCGCATGGCTCTAGTGTGGCTCTCATCCCAATAGAATTTCTGCCCCTTTCGAAGCAGCTGATACAAACAATCTGCTATGTGTGCAAAATGAGGTATCCAAATCATATAAAACACACAAGCACCAATGAATCTCCGTACCTCTGAAGTAGTAGAACAATACTCTGCAATCTTGCCTATAGCATTCACCTTATCAGGTGAAGGTTTCCTGCCATAATATCCACACATATGCCCAACAATGACAACCTCATTCACTCCAAAAACAGATTTTTGCCCTGAAAGTGTCAAGTTCACTTCTTCTAACCTGGCCAAAATCTTCTCACATGCTGAAATATGATCAGCCACAAAGTATCTGCATCCCTGCTCATTTAGGCTCTCATTCTTCTCTTCTTCTACACACCCCTTAATGGGCACATCATCCAAGAAAGGCATAGTAAGCTGAGGTATGTAATCACGAAGGACCTTATGCATGGCATTCATCATATGCGCAACAGAATTAGTGGCACCTTGAGGCAAGGTACACATCCTCACAAGCCCAATAGGAGTTCTCATGGTGGTTATGTCCCTGCTTTCCAAAGCCAGCTGAAACTGATCATATCCTGAATACAAATCACCCAAAGAATAGATGGCACATCCTGTAAATGCCTCTGCAAACTCATCCACAACTGGACCTATACCAACATTCCTGATAGTAACTCTGTTCACTGGCTGCATGTCCTGAATAAATCGGAGAGTACCATTCTTCTTTGGAACTGTAAACCACCTGTTTGAGTATGGTGCAGATGAAGGTTCAAGGATTCCCATCCTGATTTTCTCATTCAATAAATCAATCAGCTTTGGCAAGTGTGCTTTAGGCACTGGAATAGGTCGGAGATTCCATGGAATATGAGGAATAGTAAAAATGACCATAGGAGCAACAATATCAGGATTCACACATCCAATCTCATGTGGGACAAAAGCAAATCCCCTTCCATGACGCTCAAGCATCTCCTGAAAGCATTGCTTCTCCATGGGTAACAAGAAATCACCATTTTCAATTTTCAATTCAGCAAGTGTCTCTGCTGAAAACTTATGACCAATATGCTCCGGATTCCTCAAAATTTGATGTTTAGCAGCCCTCTCTATTTGCTGATCACTATCAGGTGGAAGCGGTACAGCAACCGGCTTCACCTTCTTATCCACAGTTTTGTATTCCGTGTCAACCCTGGCTTCATTATGCTCTTCTGCATTACATAAACCTTGCTGTAAATCAGCAATTCTGCACTCCAATGGCTGAATATTCTCAGCCCTCTGCTCTATGGACTGCATAGAAACAGCCCCAAACTCTGAATGCTGAAATATTTCAGCAGTAAACTCTGTTGGCTGAAAATTTTCAGCCCTCTGTCTCTCTGAAAGCTGATCATAACCAGCTGGAAACTCTGTTTGCTGAATTTCTTCAGCACTCAACACTCTTTGCTGAGTTTCCTCAGCCTCTGACTCAATCTGTGACACAAAATCTGCAATTTCATGAAACATGTCCAGGGATTGCACTAATACATTACCATGACAATTCAACATATCAGTTTTCAGCATATCACCCATCTCTGTCATCGTATCTGCACAAATCACACTGTCATACATACCATCTATGTGCTCATCATCCTCCAAAATTCCTGCATTTTTTAAATTTTTCTCCTTCCTGCATATATAGTGCCTGGCAGCTCTAGGCAACCCAGAAGTCTTCTGATAGCTCATCGAACTGTTTGCTGAAATCCCAACATAACTGGAGGAGAAAACACTGCTGCTGCCAGGAGGCGAGAACTCCAATCTCCTCTCCTTTGTACCACCGTCGTCTCGCGAAACGGCGGTACCTAATGAAAACCCGAATCTCTCACAGTGGGCAAAGGTGCATCTCTGAGAGTATCCCTGTTTCTAACATGGTTCACACATACAGTCATAAACTGAACTGCTCTCATACCATCTTTACTGCGAATCCGTGCATAAGCAGATCCATCATCCATGACCTTTGTTTCCATGCGCATCTCTGTAATGAATGGCTGTCCAAGAATTATGGGATACGAGCATGAATCCTGCACAAAGAAATGAAAATCCTCCTCTACATCACCAATAGAAACCCTGACACTAGGGCAAGCATCATATAAATCACCTGCAGTATTATTGGCGGCTCTCATACGCCACCCATGCTCTACATCCATAGGCCATCTGTTACTCTCATAAACTCCACGAACTATGAGATTAATCTCTGAACCATGATCAACCAATGCAACATAAGGCACCTGTTTCTCTCCAATCTTTACCATCGTCTCTGTAGTTGCCCTAGCCCAATGGCTCCGCGAAAAGTGACTACGCGGTATCAAAACAGGCTCATCAATTTCAGCATAATGCATAGGCTGAACTCTCTTCTCTACCTGCGGAAAAACAGAAGCATTATCAACCATAACCTCATCATCATCCTCATCCAACTCTCCAATCAAAACTCCCTGTGTATCAGTGGTAGACAATGCATGTCTTTTCCTCTTCAGGACCTCCTGAAACTGATCCTGAAACTCTCTTTTTGAGATGCCCAAAATCTCAGAAATAGTGAAAGTCACCTCACTGCCAAGTATCTTATCATTAAAGATTTTCTTCATGTCTGTAGATGTCTCAATATCGGACATCAATCTAAATCCTGGCTGCTTTCTCTCTCTAGGCTCTTGCCTCTTTTCCCTCTTTTGAGCATCCTCCATCTGTCGATCTGGCCCTGATCGTGAAGACGGTCCTACAGTAGGTGGAGTAACAAACTCACCCCCTCTAGTCTTCTTAGCTGCACTTGGATTTTCTTCATCCCTCTTACGCTTCTCCTCAACAAATACATCTGCACCATGAGATTTAGCCAAATAAGCATAAATAGAATACATGTCAACAGGCGAGTCCCAACCTGTCTCTGATCTGATGCTAGAGCCTGCGCTAGTCAAAACAGTTTGCTGAATTTTCCCCTTGTTTGCAGTCTCCATAGCATAAGTCCATAGTGCGAACTGAGTCTCTGATCCCTTCTCAATCTGTACTCCATATGCAGAAGCATCACCTCTAGCCGTCACATAAGAAGTACGCGCAGCCATGTCCTCCACTAACTTCTTCATTCCACCTTTACCAAAGTTGGTAGCAAGTGGAGCTCCTGTCTCAGTCAACCAAATCTTACCATCTTGCCCCCAATATACCAAATTCTGCCTCCTTGCATCCTGGAAAGAGTCACAATCCCTGCAATGCTGATGCTCCGTACTATCACACCAAATACATCTCCGATCTCTCCTAGGTGCACTAGGAGCACTCGTAGGTGCAATAGGAGCACTAGAAGAAGTAGCAGGCGCAGTCGAAGCAAACTGCTCCTTTAACTTACCCACCAACTCCGCTTTGACTGACTCAAGTGTCAAATCTGTGATACCTTTGATTATGTCATCAAGAGAAGTAGGCACCGATGGAGCGGATGGTTTTGGAGCAGAAGGTGTAGGCATCGGTCGTGGAACAGGAGGAATAGGTGGAGTAGAAACAGTAGGCACTGGCATAGGCCAAGAAACTGGCTGAGGAGGAGAAGAAATAACAGGGATAGAAGTAGGCATAGGAGCTGATGATGGTGTAGGTGTCATGGAACCATTCTGTAGGCGAGTCTTCCATATCCTCCTCTTGGTCAAAGTCGAGACTGCATCCTGAGCATCCTGCCAATCAGTTTTAAGACCCATAGGCTTCGTGCGATCTTCAAGAAGCTCACCCAATTCTTCTTGAAGAGCAGGATTTGCAGCTTGCAAGAAAAGCTCAACTTTTTCAACATCCAATGCTCTTTGTTCAATAGCATCAAGCTGACTATACCTCTCTTCGAATTCTCGAATCAACTCTGAAGCGGCAAGACCTTTGTTTGGCATGTAGACCCACTCTCGGAATGACCGTCGAGTAGCCATACCAAAGTCCTCAAGGAAGTATTCTTCTTTTAGAGCCTTCTTAAAATCTTGCCAATGTGTATTTTGAATAAAAAGATCAATCACTTTTGTCCTCAAAGCAGGTGTGACAAGACGAAGAAAGTACTTACTCATAAGTCCAGCAGGAACTCCAAAAAACCCCATCTCGATCTCATATGTCTTCAAATATCCTGAAACATTACGCCCGTCAAATAGCTTCTTCTCACTCTCAACTGCTTCAATAGCCTTAGTCGCGCTGTTTGCATTCTCCTGCTCCGAATAGAGTTGCCTTTGCTGAGACAACTGCTGTTGATGCAATTGTTGTTGCTGCTGCATATACAATTGTGTTTGCTGATTTTGGAGCTGCATATACATGGACATATTCTGCAAAATCTGTTTTAGATCCTCCGTTGAAGTACTTGACGCATCAGTCATTGATGGAGCTGAAGTAGAGGCAGCTGAAATTGTAGACGAAGCTAAAATAGAGGCTGAAGTATCTCCCATCCTGAAATTTCTGCGACGCTTTCACGTCGGGTTCACCAAAGATGTCGAAGGGTTTTCGAAAGCAAAGTCGCAACCACAGAGGTTATTGAGCAATTCCAAGATAGAAGATCAATCAAACAAGATCAGGCTATGCAGGATAATCTGTCCATTCTTTAAGCTCCAATATATCTACCAATATATCTACGAATATAATCGTACAGTTTGCTCTTCTCGTCCAAGTTGCATATGAGCTGAAATAATTACAATCCACATGAAGACATTTTTCTGTTGAGTATATCAAAATATATATAGTGTTTTCAGCAAACTGTATGCAGGTTTTTCTTTTCTATACAACTCCGTATAGGACAAAATGCAATGCTAGAGGAGACAATATGCCCTTGTGTTGGACCATGCAGTCCGTAGATTGCAATGCATAAGAGAGTTGTCCTTCTTATCAGTGATTCTTGATAGCATTTCCAAAGACGCCTTGTTTGAGAGGAGCACAAATATACTAACAGATACAGGCTTTTGGAGATCTTAATGGGATATTTTTAATGGTCAAGGGATGCCAGTTTAAAATAGCCTCCGAGTTTTGGAAGGCAATAGGGCTCTGCATCATCCTTGCATTCTGAGTAGCCAAAGTTCCCTTCTTTCAGAAGAATTAAAATTCTACACTTAATTTTCAAGGGTTGTGAACCGTGAATTTTTGTCTGCACTCTCCTCTTGATCCCAACAGGCTTCCCTGTGCCGACAGGCCTTCCTCCCTCGCCCACATAAATCCAAGCCGCAGGTCAGAATCTGGACAAGGCGCTCCCTCCGATTAGCATCCCCTTCATCTCTGTCAAGTTAATTAGGTGAAAGTTAAAAAAAAAAGAGCATCAGGATTCATCTTTTGTCCCTTGACTGGAAATTTGCTCAACAGTTGCTCGATCTGCCTTCTCTGTTACTCGATTCTTATTCTCTAATATTCGTCGCACACTTTCACGGATGGCTGTACTAACAGAATTTGACATGCCCGCTGAATGGTCCTGTAGAGGGGTCACATTAATGTGGCCAAAGAATCTCTGACTTTGATTAACGCGTGTTTGCATTGAACTTTGAGAAGTAAGTGGGATGCCATGAGCATTAGGACGATTCTGCAGAGAAAAGGATGGTCGATAAGCAGTTGACACCTGACTTGCTCCTCTTTCCTTCACCCTCCAATCCTCTGTTTCGCATACGACTTCAGCACTCTGTTCCCTCTCAGAGCTTTCTCCCCCAATCCTCTCTCTTCCACCCGACTTCAACACTCCTTTCCCTTCCTCATTCCAGCGCTTTCTCCCCTTCACTCGTCTTCCGCAGGTTTGTCAATCTTCGTTTTAGAGAGAAAATGATCGATATAGGATACGCTCCATTAGAGAGTATTTGACACAAGCTTGTACTCCCCTCAGCTTTCCTCCATCGTCCCAGTTCTTCCGTCACCGTCCTCCTGTTATCTTCCGTCGTAACAGCAATCTTTTCTACAACACGGTCTTCAATGTCTTCTTTAGCTACGGCTTTCGTTCTGTCTTTGAAGAGCCGCCACCATTTCCTTCATCACAGATCACTTCATACTGTCAATATCCTCTTCCGATGCATCAAGGCCAATGCCATAACTCATCCACTGAAGCTGAAATATGTGAGGTCTCCAGGATTCACACAAGAAGCAGGATTGGGAAAATTTCTTCTTCGATCACTTGGGCTAGACAAAAGAGAGCATTTTGAGGATTGAAAATCTCACGGCAAATCAAAGAAAACCATTCTCCAAGAACACCCAGTCCGTTGTTCTTCTGTCCCTCGTCATCTCTGTCACAGCAGCCTTCAACGAAAATCTCTTCCTTCAGTTTTTCCCACGCAGCAGCGTCGCCAATGCTTTTCTGCCAATTTTTCCTTGTTCCCCCATCTCTTCGCTGATGCCGTCCTAATCTCCATCGCTATTTTTCTTCCTCCTTCTTCCCCTATTTTCAGACTCCTTGCCTTTTCCCTCTTTCTTTTCAATTCAAAAAGCTCCCTTTTTAAAAATAACCATTTGCTTTTCTTCTTTTTTTTTTAGACCCTGTCTACAGATCTTGAAATTCCACAAGCTTTCATGATGCATGTAAAGGTGAGTGCGTTTGGGGAAACACTGTCAAGTTGCATCTGCTCAAAGCTGTTTATTGCTGCTTCAGCACATTCATGTTGTATATATCCTGCAATTAGGACATTCCATGTGCCTAGATCTCGATAAGGAAGCATATCAAACACTGCTTGTGCCTCTGCCAGCCAGCCACATTTAGCATACATATCAACTAATGCAATGCCCACATCCACATTTGTCTTCAATAGCCCTATCCTATCAATCCCAGCATGTATTTCTTGGCCCTTGTTTATAGCTCCAGCCATGCCACAAGCTTTTAAGGTGCAGACAAGTGTGATACTATCCAAAGAGATATCCTCCTCATGCACTTGTTTGAATAATTGTAATGTCTTGTCTCCTTGATCCTGTTCAACATAGACTGAAAACAACCCTTCATACTCGCTACTATACTCATACGCAGAGAATAAATGTAATCACAACAACTAAGTGTGCATAAAGTATGAAATCGCACACACAACTTTCGGGTGGTTTTCACATCTCGAATGCGCAGCAATACGACATCGCTTTAGCTCATTAAGACATGAACTTGGTATTGTTTCAAGTTCTTGTCTCACTGATTGAGGCATGTATCATTGTATTCAAGAAAACTTTATAGTAAATCATTTTTGTATCGTAGGTATGTGTAGGGGCTCGGGTTTTTCCCTTTTTCTCCCCAAGGGTTTTTTCACTCGCAGCCAGAGACCTTTGCTTGAGTGGGGATGTTACAACTATATATATCATCTCTCACTTGACTTGGGTCTCACCTATATATACTAACTCTACATCAATATGAATCATTCTTTGGGAGCATGTCTTGTGTATCTCTCTCGTACTCTCTCTCTCTCTCTCTCAACATTGAACACACGTGATAGTAATAATTTACATATAGTAAACCCCTCAGGGCATTAATAACTAGAGTGATCTCTAGGATAAAAATGCAGCACATTGGAATCTAGCGATAACATCTCATTGAAAGACTTAGGTTGACCAATCCCCACTATTGAGCACATAAAAGACAAGAAAGGCAATTAGGACTAATGATCTAGATGGCTCCTAATTTGAAGGCTTAAGTAATCTCATGTCCAACCCTAAATTGAGCTCATAGAAGAAAAAAAAGGCCTATAACATCTGATGACTAAGATTGCCCTTCATTTTTTAGGCTTGGCCAAACTTGAAGCCGTCAAATATGATGGAAGAGATACATATATTCTTGCTTCTTACCTTGCTTGCCCCAAACTTGCATGGAATGAACTTCTTTTGAGGGGAAGGCTAAGGTATTCCCCCTCATTTAGAATTGGCTTGTAATTAGGAACATTTGGGTGAAAACTGACCCTTTACATTTTTCAAGGAAAGAAGCTCAACTTATGCTCTAGATGAATACTAATGCTACCAATTATTGTGTCAAAAGCCATGGGGAAAGTTGCCAACAAAAGGATCACTTGGGAGTGCCATATGTTGTCGACATGAAAAGGACTTAGGAGAGTGTAATCATAGTCCAAGTCTAGACTTTAGCACGACTCAATGACGAATCATGAGAGTATGGCATACCTAGCCTCGAAGATGAGTCATCAAGTCTTTGGAAAAGTCGACCAGTAGGGTTTCTCTTTCTTGAACTTTTCTTGGTGATGTAGGAAGCTATGCCTTGTTTTTCGTATGATCATAACATATGTGTATTAAAACAACAACATGATTATATGGTCTGATGCGTCCATGTATAAACCGACCTGCACTTTTTCTATTAATACCAGTGTTCACGAAAAATTGAGGTTTGAAATAAAGTGAATTGCAAAATGTAAGAATAAACTTTCAAAATTGAAAAAATGTTTAAACCTAAAACTTTTAAACAAATTCAGTTACAAAAATGGCAAATACATGTAATTTGATTCAAAAATCTTTGCAAAATTTAAGTTAGAGGTTTTTGTATCTGCTACCAAAAATGTTTTTCGTGAACACCGATTAATACTATACACTTTGTTAAGTAGTCTGCATTGGATAACGACAATATTGATTGTAACGTTGTATCATAGAAGTTGTAATTTATTAGCGTAATGAGGAAGATGTGTTTTATTTTATTTTTGCACGATGCACGAGAAAGAGGGACAGTCCGTGTCACAGTGGTACAAAGTTCACCGAAGCATGGCTGCCTGCAGCAGGCGCTAGGTTGAGCAGACGAGGCTGCCGGCGGCTAGAATTTTGGCGTTTGTGGAAGGGCGATTGGATCAGAGCGGACGGTTGAAGGCTGCCGGCGATTGGATCGGAGCGGACGATCAGGATGTACGTCTGATCCCACGACGAGCTGGCTGCTTGTATAAAATGCCACAACGCCCTGGAAATTATATGGAGTAGCTGGGTATTCAAGTGCTAATTCATTGGTCATCAGCCTCGTCTAATATACAAACCTTAGTAGCACCCGAAGCTATATTAGGAGCAGTGTTTGGAGGCACGGCAGGACGACGTATAAGCTTAAACTGCAGGGAGTAAGGTACGTTAGGATCTTCGACTCAGTGTAAAAATTATACCATACCCATCCGACAACATAATTAGCTGCTAAGCAGCTTGTGTCCTCCAGGTACGCATATAATTAATAGATATTAGGTGGTCATCATGGAGGCCGGGGCCGCCGGGATCAGAGGGACTTCCGCTGCGGTGATCGCAATCGTGATGGGCGTGACGCTGCTGTGGGTGGGGCACGTGGCGCGGGTGCAGGCGAGCGATCCGGAGGCCACGCAGGACTTCGTGGTGCCAGCGGGGACGAACGCGTCGGACGTGGACGGGAGCTTCTTCACGTTCACGGGCTTCCGGGACAACTACAATATCTGGTGGGCTTCTCTGTTCAACGGCACCACCAGCAACTACAGCAGCAGCAGCGCCTCCCCGTTCGTGAAACCCTCGAAGGCGTTCGTGAGCGAGTTCCCGGCCCTGTCCGGGCTGGGCGTGTCGGCGGCCCTGCTGGGCTTCCCGGCAGCCTCCCAGAACCCGCCCCATACGCACCCGCGCGCCACCGAGCTGCTCTTCGTGCTGGAAGGGTGCCTCCAGGTGGGCTTTGTCGACACCTCCAACAAGCTGTACATGCAGAAGCAGCTGCAGAAGGGGGACCTGTTCGTGTTCCCCAAGGGCCTGGTGCACTTCCAGTACAACCCCAGCTCCACCTCCTCCGCTCGCGCCCTCGCCTCTTTCTCCTCCTCCAACCCTGGGACGGTCTCCCTCCCTTCCACGCTCTTCAACTCCTCCATCCCGGCCTCCGTCCTCGCCCAGGCTTTCCAGGTCTCCGATTCCACCATCTCCCTGCTGCAGGCCCCATTCCAGTCCGTGTACATCTAGGGCTAGCTCGTTTTCGTTTCCAATAACCGTCGACATCCATTCGTCGCACCTTTTTTCTCTTCCAGCTGAATTGGCAAAAGGCATGTGCTTCCTTCTCAATTTATGTATAAGATACGTCTCAATGGGGGATACTTCCTTCTCAGACGACGATGAAAAGGATTTACTTCCTCTTCTTGAAATTTTTTTTCCCGAACCTTGCTTGTGTTCTTGGAGTGGCCTCCTCGGACATACAATCTTAGATCACAATCCATGATCATGTGGAGCTATTGCTATCTTCTTTGGTGGGCATTTATGGGGATTTATAAAAACCTAAAACTTGCACGCGACACAATGTCAGAACGATGCGTGCCAATAACATAATCCTGTGATGCATACTAATAACGCAATGTGAGGACGTGTACCAAGGAGACCCTCTTTGACGTGCACAATCAAGATATTAAGGAGCATTGGTAAGGGTGTTGCAACTTAGTGCTTTGCTTAGTTGACTAGGACATAGATATAACACTCAAGAGTATCTTGCAACAAACTGCAAAGATTCAAGGGAATTCACAAAGCTAGGATCAAGACAAGAGTCTATGGTCAACAAACTCACTTAGCCTCTTTGTCCCTCACTTAGTGGTCGAGTTCAACTAACACATCTCATGTCTCTCAAAGTTCTTTTGCACGGTTATAAAGGTCTTAAGTAAAAGTGACGCCAAGTCTCTTACACATAACTTTTCAAAGTGACCACTTCAAGCAATTTGTCCCAAATCACTCGACCCTAGAAGCATCACATGTGTCATCACATTCAAGGGAGACCATCACATAGGATTAGAGAAACCACAAGGTTCAATGAACATGTCCTTTTCACGCAAGTCTCCAAGAGGAAGCACTAAGAAAAATCCTTACAGATGATGCCTCCAAGAAGTCTAGCATTAAGTGAACCAATATAACACTAATTTTTAACATGAAATCTTGACTTGTAAGTACCCAGAAGATTCATGGCCATCATGATTTATTATCCATAGCTTTTTATTCCTTCTTTCAAATCTCACCTTAACTTCATACTCATCAATCTTCTCAACTCTAAATTCAAATGTTTCCCTTTACAACCCTCGCAATCACAAGTCTTAAGGCTAGATGCAAGTAACACAGGAGATGTCCCTTCCCTCTACCTCTTAATCTCTTAGCTCAAAGCTCAATGTTATAGACAAGAGGCTACCCTTTCTTTTCCTCTCTCAGTTGATGATAGTTTTTGCACACCAAAAAAACAATGAAAACACAAAGGTAACTACCTTAGTAAAAAATCTCAAGCATTCAAGGATAGGAAACCAAAACATGACCCATTTTCCATGCCTCATGACTCAAAGGTAATAGCACAAAGTTCCCAACCTCTCAATTTTCAAAGAGATCACTCACACACACACACACACACACACACATACTCTCTCTCTCTCTCTCTCTCTCTCTCTCTCTCTCTCTCTTTGTGGTGAAGTTTCAATAAGATTCTAAATCAAAACAACTGGTAAAGATGCCAATGGTTCAGGCAACCCAAAGGCCTACCCAAAAATCTTAATTCTTGAGCAATTCTTGAATCGCGTGAAGGATAAGTGTAATTCTCAAGTCATCTTCATGGTCTTCTTTCAACTCCTTATTGTATTTACACCCTTACCTCATGCTCGGGGAAGTTACTATATGTATATCCTCTACATCAACTGCGTTCAAGGCCTACTTATAAATATCCTTATATGTGAATTTTTCTTGAATAAAGCATAACCCTTTTCTATTCAATCCATAAATAACCCCTTTATATTATAGTGTGCTCATAGAATGGGACCAAATTGCGTATGCCTCTAGCATGAGAGTATACCTCCTTATATTCACGGATGATGGTTATATGCCAAGAACCCTTGAGTGTCCTCCCACACTAGGTGGACAAGGATACCTATTTTTCACACACACCACACCTCCTCCCTTAGGGGAAAAAAAGATGAACATCGTTTTTAGACTTGATTGGACAACTTGGAGCTATCTCTCCAATGCTTCATCTAGGGGGAAGGACTTACATCTAAGGGACTCAACTCGATCGGACTTGACTCGATTAAGGGCTGACATCATGCCGAATATGATCAAGGCATGGAACATGTACATCTCGCTCCTGCAAACATCAGGTCGCTATCCCAATGTAATGGACAAGACGAGAAATGACTATGGATAGAGTCATAGAAATAGAGACATAACACGACATACATCTCCATTATCTTTTGGGGTTGGCTGTGGGAGCATGGACTTATTGAAAACTTGACTTAGAAAGACTAAGTATAAGGGAAAAGGTGACTATCTATTATCAAAGTGAGATAGAGGCAAGATGTGAAGGGAATGACACACGAAGCATTCCTAAAAGTTTAGGTGCACCAACCAAGTAGCTCTTCTAGTTATTTTTTGCTCCAGAGGTTGTCGTCATGAAGAGATTGTCATGAGTTGTTGAAGGCGCAAAGGGTCAACAGGAGCACCAGAGAGAACTTTCGGGCACAACGGACTACTTTGAGGACTCCTTGCTTTGACCTTGCTTTTGAAACTACTAGATGTTGAGTTCCTAGCACCACTACATGCTTTCATGTCCTCCATAACACGGACATTGTTGCTATTGTAAGCTAATAATGGCAAATGTCCACAAACATGGTCTTCATCTTCGTCACAACTTGCCCAAAATCTTATGGCAATTAGTGCGCATCATGAGCAGAAGAGATGCTGCTATGGGTAGAAGTCGAGGGTGCTACTAAGTGCCATAGCAGTAGTGCTATAAATAAAGATATGTGCTAGTTGTGGGGCAAAGGCGGGATACTACAAGATATAGACCTTATACCGACATTTAAAGCGACGAAAATACAAACAATAAAATTTGCCCCCGTCGTCGTAAAAAGCATCGTTATTGACGATGCCATAGAAACGTCGCTATTGGCATCGCTATATGCGTCTATCGACGCCAATAGCGACGCAACCAGTAAATTTGCGACACACATAGCGACGCCAATAGTGACGCGAGTAGTAAATTTGCGACGCAAATAGCCACGGTAATAGGGAAAAAAAATTAGCACTGTGTGTTGTATGAGAGCCATACAAAATAGTTTCTACTGCAACTGGCACGGGAAACTCCTCGTGCAAGGATGCTACTATGTAGTCCTTGCTCCCCTCCAGTATGTTCTTCTAATGATCCAGGACGTTGTGCCAAAAAACTTGTTGGCAAACCTCTCTCATGCGAGCCATCACCCTCCCCTCATCATTCATGATGATGGCTCCTGACCTACTATCAACCAGATATCCATAACTCCTAGGAGTCTGCCTAAGATGGGTCCTCTCCTATCTCTATCCACGCTCGTGGGCATATCCAGGAGACTCCTCTACATCCGGTGTACCGACGGGGGTAACCTCTCTCGGAGTGGCACCCAAAGAGGTGCCACCAAAAGGGGTGCCACCTGCTGACGGCTACAAAAAAGCTGCAGTAACTAGAGTAGACGTCCCCACAGGTGTGACAAATCCTGGAGGTGACGCACCTCCAGCTGAACGACGAGACGGAGACACCACATCTGTATCTCCACAGCAGCATCCCCCTGATCTCGATGCAGTCCCTCCCTCTGGCCCAAGTCATGAGCGTCGAGATCGTCTAGTCGAAGCTGAAGCATCTGATCGCGCTGAAGCAGATCTAGCAGAGCGCCATGACGAAGAACGAGATAGCTCATGGTCTGCCATCTCTCTGAATCTTGCGAGCTGGTCTGGAGACATGCGTGCGAAGATGTCCTGAAACTCCTCATCGCTCATCCCTCGACTCATCCTGAAATTGTCACCTGCACAGATAAAAAATGGTGTTAGAATAATCAATTTAAATTATACAAAGCACAGTAATATAAATCATTTTTAAAAAATCCCTCTTAAAATGCATATCTTATGTACCTTTATAAGAGATCTAAACAACGAATTGAGTAAGTGGATGCTCCAAGAATGAAGTATCCTATGGTCCCATGTTAATCTCCTGACACAACTCTGCATACACTGGAAGGTCGATAGACATGTCACCACAAAAGAATGAGTCTGCCTTGTTCTAAAAAAATTCTTGGACTCCTGTATTTCCATCATTGTTAGCCGATGCGGGCTCCAAGCTTGCGGCGGCCTCCACCCCTTGTAATATCGACCCCTCTATTTGCATATTATCTTTATCTATGCCCGAATATCGCTTTGATCATATACTCTCGCACTTCGGGGAGTTGAAGGTATAACATACCACCATCGAGGTTGTCGGGGGTTTGGATGGAAGATTACCTGTTCACAAACATGTACAAAGCGAGTTCAGACCATTGTGACATAAACCATGTCGTATTACAATTAGCAAGCAAATGACTCTATGCACCTGTTCACAATGGGCCGACAACACAAAGGTGTCGCGCAAATCCGTCCATTTTTTTTCGGAATCTGTTTAGAGAAATCCAAATGGATCTTGTCGAACTGTTGCTCCAGCTCCTACAGTATCACTTTGAACCACTGCACATCGAATAGTATGATGGAGAAGCTACGGTAATCCACCGTAATAATAATTTGCAAGTTTCCAAAATACTCCATCTTATCCACAACCGTGTTCGGATCCGTTGCTCGTCGCCGGCTCTCTTGCTCAAACCTACCTACCTCCTTCAAATCCATTCGTGCCCCTATAGTGTCTCTCTTTCCTGTGATGTGGTCCCATAGCAAGCTACCCACATTCTTGAAAATATGCATGGGATCCAACAAGTGGTTGACCTGTAAGTGGGTCCAATATGGCAACTCGTAGAAAACTGAGAACTGTCTCATTCCATTTGGATGTGATTCTGGGTTTACCATTTTCAGCTCGTACTAGCTTGTGTCGTTCATACGTGTTGGAGGTCGTCCAAGGAAACCTTCCCTGAGTTCATGATCCTCCGGCAAGAAAGCGGCGTGTCCTTGATATACCATCTTCTTCATGGTTCGTGACCTTCCGGAGTCTAAGTGTGGCCCACACAATGGACATGCATGATAACCTGAGGTAACCAGACCTGTAAGGCGAGCCACGACCTAGTGAATACTTGATTGAATGAGATAAAATATAGATATTACCAGTGAGAACGGAGGTCTGCTCACATGAGCACTCTCCCAATCCCGGAAAGTCATGCATCGTCCACATGAGAATGGCTCGAATGTTGGCTGACCGCCGACCATCGCGCCTGCTCATATCTTGCACAGTGACCCCCTTCTCCCACAAAATCTTAAGCTCATCGACGATGAAGATACACGTCCATATTTTTTACTTTGTAGCAGCCTGGGACAAGCAAGCTAAGGATGAGATGTCCTTTCTTCGTAGAAAGCCTTGGAGGGATGTTGTATTTGACAAGCACTATAGGCCACACACTGTAAGAAGTTGAGCGTAAATCGAATGGGTTCACACCATCCATTGCGAGACCAAGTCGAAGATTCCTTGGCTCTCGCGCAAAGTCTGGGAAGGTAGAGTCAATGTGGCTCCATGCACGCGAATCCACTGATATTCGTTGAACTCCATCCGTGGACCTATTTTGCACATGCCACGTTGTCAAGCTTGCTATGCCGGATGTGCAAAACATGTGGTTTATGCGGGGGATGAGCGAAAAGTGTTTGAGAACTTTTTGAGAGATGGTTTGCCCTTGCAGGTCCTGTCGATACCTGTGAGCACCACACTTTGGACATGTCTCCATAGTCTTGTATTCATCTCGAAATAGTATGCAGTCATTGATACATGCATGGATGTTATTGTAGTCCATGCCAAGCTTCCGTAAAACATGTCGTGCATCATCATGAGACTCAGGCATGGTATTTGCAGGTGGTAATATATGATATTTCAATAACCTGAAAAAAATCATAAAACACCTTGAAAAAGCACAAATGTTTGTAATAATAGTGTCAAGAAAAAAAATCAATGAAGCCTATGTGCAAGGTACCTGAATAACTCGATCACACTCCTATCGCTCCACCCGTATTTCGCTTGCACACTTAAGAGTGCAAGCAATGTCTTCAACCGAGATACTCAGCACCCATCATATAATGGTATGGATGTTTCCTCTCTAAGTGGATCAGATGTCTCGACATCCATGGGAATCAATGCATCGATCATTGCCTCCATCTCACACTTCAAGATTTTAGGTAGGTCGAGAAGGTTGTCTGTCTCCTCTGGCATTGACGATATACATGGGCCTTGCAAGTGGTGGATTGGCTCCTGCAATCCATCCATCGCACGTCCACGAACTCTTGTAATTGGCCGCAAAGGGTGCACTCCCCCTTGGGTCGAGACATCACCCCCTGGATAGAAAATTTGCCAACAAGACCCAATCTTATTGTGTATGGTTTTCAATTAGCTTGCGAGTACAATGCATCATTAATATTAACTTCAAATTACCGTTTGCTGAAAATCCACAATCGCCTGATCAATGATCTCAGATTGAAACTCGCCAAATCGTCGTACGTGTTCTATAGACAATCGGCATTTTCGTCTAATTGCCAACTTGCATTGAGAGCAAGGACATGGGACACATTGATTAAGATATGCCTCGCGATCTTGAACAATAAGACCTTCTTCGTTTTCCATCTTATCTACATTACAGCAAACGAGGCTGAAATGGATAGCTTTATGGAGATGTATATCAAGTTGCAAGTTGACCGTAAGCTCTTGCATTGTATATAATAGTTGAGAGATTTTTTGATGTTATATCTCGGCTCTATATCATGCTCAAGGATTTCTTTGTCTCGGTAGATAATTATTCGTTATTGTAAAAAAGAAAAGCATTGGTTCATAAGGTTCATGAGTCAAAGACTAAATGTTTGGACTTGACTAAAAGATTGGATAATGGCTTAGATGCTAAAACGAAAAGTGATGAATATGTTACTTCATCATTGCAACAAAAAGATTGGTGACAAGGATGCTATGATTAATGAAGTTCTTCACGAGGTGAATATAGAGTTGAAGGGGATGGAATACGATTCTTCTTTGGGATTTAATGGTGATAAGTCAATTATTAAGGTGTCTTCTTGTACAACCATTATACCTTATATACCTAGCTACGGTCTCTAGGTTATGTACTATGAGTATCTTAGAGGGGCTCTACTAGGATTACTTATACAACTGCACTAGAGAGCTTTGAGTATAAGTAATCCATTTATGAGCATCATTGAGGATCTCTTAGTCTAATAATAAATCAGTCTCAACAAAAAGCATCTTAGAAATGTTGTTTTTTTGTCCTAGGATCACGTATCAAAATTAATGCCATCTATGAAATTTATCAACTATAGTAATAAAATTTGTTTCAATCAATTCTACTCATTGTCATAAGACCTGAGAGAAAATATCCTATGCTCAATTTAAGGGATTCTTCTTCTATAACAATACTTTTGGGTTCATTTTGATGAAGTACCGTAATGACCATTAGCTAGGGTATCATTTTCTTTTAGTCCTTCCGTTGACTAGTTGGCATGATTTCTAATTTTTTATGCCTATAAAGTTAATACAAAAACAATGAATTATGCATATCACAATTAGATCCCCTACTTAGACATTATGAAGGACATGACCAATTTTAAGCCATCTTAAAGAGTCACCAATGTACGTGGCCCATGGCAAAGCACATTGCATACCATTATCGATAAGTCTATTATCGTGCATCTTAAATCTCCTAATTAGACTTTATAAAGTGTATGACTAATTTTTAGCCCTCTTAAGGAGTCGATGTAATGGTACCCATAAAAAAAGCAAAGTGGATACCATTACCATAATCATGGATATGCTATCATTCCAATATATGTTATCTTTCTCTTTCTCTCCCTCTCTCTCCCTCTCCCTCCCTCTCCCTCCCTTTCTCTCGCATTTCCTCTCCCTCTCACAATATATCTTAACACTCTCCAAAAGCAAAAGGGAGAGGCAGAGAGAATGCACTCTCCCTCCCTCTCCCTCTCCCTCTCTTTCTCTCTCTCTCCCTCTCTCTCCCTCTCCCTCTCCCTCTCTTTCTCTCCTTCTCTCTCATTTTCTCTCCTAAACAAGCAAAAAAGAAAGTGATTTAAACCTTTAATAAGCAAAAGGGAGAGGGAGAGAGAGAATGGACTCTCCCTCCCTCTCCCTTTCCCTCTCTTTCTCTTTCTCTCCCTCTCTCTCCCTCTCCCTCTTTTTCTCTCTTTCTCTCTCATTTCCTCTCCTAAACAAGTAAAAAAGAAAGTGATTTAAACATTAAACAAGCAAAAGGGAGAGGGAGAGAGAGAATGCACTCTCCCTCCCTCTCCCTCTCTTTCTCTTTCTCTCCCTCTCTCATTTCCTCCCCCTCCCTCTCCCTCTCCCTCTCTTTCTCTTTATCTCCCTCTCCCTCTCTTTCTCTTTTTCTCTCACATTTCCTCTTCTAAACAAGCAAAAAAGAAAGTGATTTAAACCTTAAACAAGCAAAAGGGAGAGGGAGAGAGAGAATGCAATCTCTCTCCCTCTCCCTCTCCCTCTCCCTCTCTTTCTCTCTCATTTCCTCTCCTAAACAAGCAAAAGAGAAAGTGATTTAAACCTTAAACAAGTAAAAGAAAGAGAGAGGGAGACTCACCGATGAGATATAGCGAGTGTGGGATGGCTCCTCTTTGCGATGAAGGCTCCTCCTCTCCTTTGCGAACAACGGCGGCGGCGGCGGTGGCGGCAAGTCTTCTTCCTCTCCTTCTCTCACGACGGTCGCTCTCTCCCTCGATCTCGCTCTCAAAACACACAATGTGCAAACGCGAAATGAAACCGCGCTCGGTTTCGGCTCGCTTTTTTTCCCTCTAGAGCGTCGCTATTTGCGTTAGCAATGCCAATAGCGACGTTCCTCCCCGCCATCGCTAATCGGCGTTGCTACTAGCTCAAATCCTTGTAGTGGGAGTTTCCTTCTTAGTGTTGAGTGTTGAAATGACTTGTTTTTTGGCTGATTTTTGTTGTTTTTGAGAGTTGAATGGTTGATTTTATGAGATGATTGATTGGTTTGGAAGTGGTTTGAGAGTGTTTTGGATGATATTGATTGTGTTTTGGAAGTTCATGATGTTTATCAGTGGTTCTGTGATGTTCTGATAGGTTCTGATTGGTTCTGTATACCTTCTGTATAGCTTCTGTTTTGATGTGTTTTGTTCTGATTGTCTTCTGTTAGGAGGGATGGAGTATTAATTACTGAAGATTGAGATCTTGTGAAAGCTTATTGAATGGTTTGTGAGAGTTTGGAATGGTTTGAGTATGAGTTATGTGGTTTTGATGACCTTCTGTAACCTTCTGTAGGTCTTCTGTAGAGCCTCTGTTTCTGTTCTGTTCTGTTCTGTACTGTAGCTGTTCTGGTACTGTTCTGTGACTGTTCTGTATGCTTCTGTATGTGTTCTGATGGATGAGAGTGTAGCTTGGGAAAGTTTTCTAGCCTTGAAAAGAGGTGAATACAAGTGCAAAAGAGCTGAAAGAAGTGAAAGAAGTAGCTGCTGAAGACTCAAGTGAAAACTGGAGTGAAGTGATAGTAGTGAGCTATGAAAGGACACTCTAGTGGCTCTTGTGACTCTTCATATCAGACATACCTCTTGGGAAGGGTATCCACGACCTAAGAAGGATTATTGAGAGTGATTTTGAGAGATTGTAGTGAGGATATGATGTATTATTGATGGAGAGAGAGAGAGAGGGTCAGAGATAGCCAATTCTACTGAAACAAAGTGATTGTATGTGAGAGATTGAGAGAGAAGACTATGAAGATATTGAAAATGAATACTATGTGATGTATTTCCATTCAAATATTGTGTATTCCTTTTCTTTCTTTGTTCTATTGATGGATTTTGTGAAGATATTGAAGAATATGGTTAATTCTATCAAATCCGTGGGAGATCTACATGATGCTGCATGAAGATTTGTTGTGCCTGGTGTTCTTTTCTTCATTGTGATCATATGAAACATAATAAACAAGCTTGTTGATGCTACAAGATAGATTTTCTTGCAAGAGAATTCCCTTTTCCTTGGTGTTCCTCTTGGGGCTCCATGTTTTTAGTGCGTAGCCGGGAAAACTTGCCATCAACAAGCACTAAAAGAGACTGAAAATGAAGGAAATGGCATTGCCAAGAAGAGAATAATTCAATGGATTTTTGTAAAGTTCCTTCTTCCACTAAAGAGTTGGAATTTCTCATAATCAGAGCCACTTTCCACAAGAAGTTCATCCCACAATGGCGGAAACACATCACCATCATGATGCATGCTCTATGTGGTGGACAGTTTCCTCTTCCTGTTGAAGCAGCAGAAACTTGCATCTTGGTGGCAAACTGTTTGGGAACAAACTGAAGAGCAGAAACAGAGAGAGTGACCATCCATGGAAGATTTGGCATTCATTGAGAAGTTTCCAGACATCATCAAGTGGGAGATTGTGAAGAAGCTTCAGGAGTCTTGGTCTGTAGAGGTTCACAAAGACAAGAAGGAAAAGAGTTGGAATTTGTTCATGGATGCTCAACAGCAAGATACATGGGGTGCTTGGTGTACTGATAATCTTCTGTTTGTTCAATTAGCAACCCACTGGAAGTTGGGTAGACAGAGTGTTTTTTACAACCTACACTATTGAAACCATCAGAAGCTGGCATTACTATGATGATGGCACCACCACAATGCTTAGATGTATGCATTTTGACACCTTCAAAACCGAATACCTTCCTTTGTGCAATGGCATGAAAGAAGAATTCAGAGACGTTGAAAAGGAAGAAATAGAAGAAATGTTGGCAAGACAGTCCTCCAGAGACTGAAGCCTTCTGTTAACCCTCTGTGGAGCACTAACAACATAGTGGAGCCAACCCCCTGATGAATGACGCAATAAAGAGTCAAGCGTTAGAACGAGTCCAGAGGTACGTGAGAAGAGAGAAAGCAAAAATCAAAGCTGAGAATGAGCTCGCAGCAAAAGCCACCTTTGACGCCCTTGCGGAACTCTTTACAGAAGTCCCAATGGCACATCAAGCCCTTCCTCCTCCTGCTGGAGGTCCACTTCCAAGCCAGGTCCATCCTAGAAATATTGATGACAGGCCAGCGAATGTAATCCCATTGCCAGTTTTTAAGGGAGAGTACAATGAAGACCCCGATCTTCATGTAGTAGAGTTTATTGTAGCATGTGTGGCTAACAATGCCAGAACCCCTGAGCATTGGTTAGCAATATTCCCCGCCACTTTCAAGGGCGCGGTGTTTCAGTGGTATGAGAGACAACCAGTAGGAACTTTTGGCACATGGGACGACCTGAAGTTGGCCTTCCTCACTAAATTCAGGCGTGAAGGTTTTGAAGAGCGGATGCGAGAGGAATTTATGAACCTAAGTCAGTCCTCTGGAGAAAGAGTAGAAGCTTATGTCTCACGAATGGAATCCATCCTGAAGAGATGGACTAACCATAATCTAGATGATGGTATTCAGAAGGGGGTGTTTCTCGAGGATTACAACCAGAAGTCCATAAGTTTGTGGAGCTGCAAAGACTAGCCACACTGCAAGCTGCAACAGAGGGTGCACGACTGTACGATGAAGTGGAAGCTAGATTAGCTATGAATCCAGGAAGAGGAGTCCTACCTCCTCTGATGCCAGGAATGATGTACCCACCAAATGCAGTCCCAGGGACAGTCCCCTACCCCTACCAACAGATGCCCTCAATATCACAGTACAGTGCACCAAATCCACAGTGACCACAATCAATGCCTCAAATGATGGTTCAACCACAATAACAATGGTCCCAACCAATTTCCTCAATGCCAAATCAGCAGCAACAGTGGAACCCTAACCACTAGAGCCAACAGCCAACAACTCAAACAAGAGCTCTGAATCAGAATCAGAACAGAGATCCCTCTGCACCAGCCCAACCTGTTTATGCAGTGGTTACCGAGACTCCTCAAAACCCTCCTGCCAGTGCCTCAGGAGGAGAAAGCTTGAAGGATTACTTATCCAACTCAGTTGCCAACATAAAAAAGGAGTTGATGGATGTGATTATAGAGCAACTACAGACGCTAAAAGTGAATACCACTAGCATATCCAACGTCGCAGGAGTAGGAAGAGATGTGATGCGGTCAAATACTTGGTGTGGTAAGTGTCATCAAGCAGGTCATTCAGCCACTGAATGCACACGAAAACCAACCATTCCTGGAGCCTTCTGTTCCTATTGTTTGCGGAAGAACCATACAGAGGTCATTTGCTCTCTGAAGGAGATGCATGATAGGAGAAGGAAGGAAGAAGACGCAAGATTCAACTTGCTGGAATCCAAAATGACAACACAGGATATTCGACCCAAGCCTAGAGAGTTTGGTCCTAATTTCGGACCCAGAAGATTTCCCTCCCAAAGTTACAGAGGAAGACAGTCTGGCGGTGGTCAGAGATCAGAAGTGGAGTGTTACAGATGCGGAGAAAAGGAACACATCTCACCAAATTGTCCAAATCCCAGAAGGTCAGTGGATTACAAGCCCTTATGCAGTCGATGCAAAGGAGAAGACCACACTGCAAAAGACTGTCCAAGCCTAGCCCCAGTGAAAAGCAGTGCTACTGATAGTCCGGCCAAGGCCCAAGAGCCTACCTCCAATTTAGTGGAATTGGAAGTTGCTGCCATCACACGTGCAAAGAAGAAGGAACCACCTATCCAGAAAGAAAACAATCTTCCTGCTAGAACAGTGAAGTTCAATCTTCCACCAGAAGAACAGAACAGAACAGAGCCTGACAGTGCCATACAGAGCACTACAGTGCCACAGAGAGTTACAGAGACAGTTACAGAGACAGGACCAGAGGTCCAGGAGATAGAAGAGGAGGAGGTGCCACCAGTGGCAGAAGAAGTTCCCATGATTCCTCTGTTGGAAGAAAGAGGGAAAATGAAAATGGGTGTTGCCCCATTCCCTAACCGATTAGAGAAGCCAGTGGATCCTATGAAGGAATACGATCTGGTCAGAGATCTAGATACCTTTAAACCAAACCTCACATTCCGACAATTATTGATCTAGATCTAGAATCAAGCCTTTGGGCATTCTCCCATATGTGAAGACTACAGTGGCTGGAAAAGATTATTGGCTAACCTATCTGGTGGTGAAGCCAAACTCTTATGGTACATCCTACCCCCTCTTACTGGGCAGACCATGGCTTTTTTAAGCCCGAGCAAGGACGGATTGGTTCAAAGGAACCTTGACCTTGGGTAGAGGACCCAATAAAGTGGTGTTGAAGCTATATGGTTCTCAAAAAGGACATGGATCCACCTCCTTGGAATTATCTTCTGACTCCCCTTATGAGGCTACAGATGGAACATTACAGCAGACGAAGATGCTGTCAAACAGATTCTTCTTAAGAAAATAGTGGCACGTTCCTTAACAGTGGATACTGTAAGACAACTTCCAAAAGATGCAAAGCCATTGTCAATGGGAGAATACTTCCTGCTTGAACCAGGAACAATTTCCGAAATCACTTCTGACAGTGAGATAGAAGCAGGGATGTACTGCTCTCTCTATTACATGGCCATAGCAGAGCCAGAGACAGAGGCAGAAGATGAAATAGAGAACTTGTTCTTCTCTTACAGAGCTCCTACAGAGACAGAAGCAGAAGCAGAAGCAGAGACAGAAGAGGATGGATATGATATGGACGAAGAAGGTTATGAAAGTGAGCCAGAAGAATCTATCCCATCCGAAGAGGATACATTTGGAGAAGAACTTTCAGAAGCATCAGAAGCAGACGAGCTCATACTATGGGACAGAATGGCGATGGTACCATTTGGTCTGGTAAATGGATCTTCTCATGTGCAAAATCTTTATAAGAAATGGATTAAGAAGAATAAGCCGTCTTTCAGCAGTGGCTCTTGCCGTCCTCACTCATCTCTGCCAAGAAAAGATGATGATGATGCACCGTGCAAACAAGCACCAGTCTCACAAACCCAATAGAAATCAGAAGGTCCCTGTTATGTGACGTTCCTGGATACATCATCAGAAGATGAGTCTTCAAGCCAAGAGGAAACTAATCGTAAAACCAAACCCGAAACGGCTCTAATCTCATTTCAACATCTTAAGGGGCAACCTAAGTCTCGATCAAAAGAAGAAGTTGGGTCTAGTGGGACATCAGAAGAGGACATCACTTCCTTGAAGGAGTCGGATCTGTATCCAGAAGCAGTCCCTGGGACCTTCATCCATGAAGTAGACACTACAAGATATAGACCTTATATTGACGTTTAAAGCGACGAAAATACAAACAACAAAATTTTCCCTCGTCGTCGCAAAAAGCGTCGTTATTGACGACGCCATAGAATCGTCGCTATCTGCGTCGACGCATATAGCGACGATTACAGAGAATTTACGATGCTCATAGCGACGCCAATAGCGACGCGAGCAGAAAATTTGAGACGCAAATAGTGACAGTAACAGAGAAAAAAAAAATTGTGGTAGGGTAGCTTGCTGCCCTGCCACATATAGCACTGTGTACTGTATGACAGCCATACAAAATAGTTTCTGCACTGCTGCATACAAAGCGCTTGCAAACAAAAAGAATGTATACTGAAATCATAAAACTGATACATGAAATAAATACATGATCGCATAAAATGCGATTGGTACAATCATGAAACGATTTCACTAATACATAGAAAATGTCTACATAGATCAGGCCACTAAAAACTAAAGGTGTGTGAGCTCTAAGGATCCAAGGGCGAGCTACAAATCCTCGTCCCCCGAAAGCTTGTCCCGCCGCAAAGGAGCATCAAACAGATTCTGCAGAAAAAGAAATATCAATCCACCATACAATAATGCATTCAAATATCTCATGGTAACTACGGACAAGAAAGATGAGTGACTTACAGGGCCGCCGTGTCTAAACAATCGGTCGATCAATGCCCTGAGACCGTGCCTCTCTGCATATCGAGTCTCAAGGCCTTGCGGATCGCGATTTGTAATGGAGTGCTGCAAAGAAAACAAAATGCTAACTGTTAGAAACATGATTGTCAGTACAAAGAATATCTCAAAAAAAGAAATAAGCAAAACAAAAGAGAAACTTACAAAGTCCTCCAAATATGTCCTCTGGCCGCCACTCCCAAGATGATGCACCGATCCGGCCTCGATTCGTGCCCTCGCCGCCTCCAGCTGCTGACTCCAACATCGTGGCGAATCTGTAGCCTCCTCCCTCAGTCGGCGCCAGTCTTCTGCATCTAACCACTCGGGCTTTGGAGCCCCACTCTTGATTGCCTTGCGTGCGTCGAATCGTCTATGTGACATGTATGCACGCATGCAATCCATCCTCCAGCCCGTAGAGAATCTATGTACTGCAGCTGGCACTCGGAACTCCTCGTGCAAGGATGCTAGTATGTAGTCCTTGCTCCCCTCCGGTATGTTCCTCCAATGATCCAGGACGTTGTGCCAAAAAACTTGTTGGCACAACTCCCTCATGCGAGCCATCACCCTCCTCCCCTCATCATTCATGATGATAGCTCCTGACCTACTATCCACTAGGTATCCATAACCCCTAGGAGTCTGCCTAAGATGGGCCCTCTCCCATCTCCGTCCACGCTCGTGGGCATATCGAGGAGACCCCTGTACATTCGATATACCGACGGGGGTACCCTCTCCCGGAGTGGCACTCAAAGGGGTGCCACCAAACGGGGTGCCACCAAAAGAAGTGCCACCAAAAGGCGTGCCACCTACCGACGGCTGCGCAAAAGCCGGAGTAACTGGAGTAGACGTCCCCACAGGTGTGACAAATCCTGGAGGTGACACAGCTCCAGCTCAATGACGAGACGGAGATACCATGTCCGTGTCTCCACAGCAGTACCCCCCTGATCCTCCTGCAGTCCCTCCCTTTGGCCCAAGTCGTGAGCGTCGAGATCATCTACTCGAAGCTGAAGCATTTGATTGCGCTGAAGAAGATCTAGCAGAGCGCCCTGACAAAGAACGAGACAGCTCCTGGTCTGCCATCTCTCTGAATCTCGCGAGCTGATCTGGAGACATGCGTGCCATCATGTCCTGAAAATCCTCATCGCTCATCCCTCGACTCATCCTGAAAATGTCACCTGCACAGATAAAAAATGATGTTAGAATAATCAATTTAAACTATACAAAGCACAGTAATATAAATCATTTTTGAAAAATCCCTCTTAAAATGCATATCTTATCTACCTTTATGGAAGATCTAAACAATGAATTGAGTAATACAATTCTCTAAGAATGAAGTATTCTATGGTCCCATGTTAATCTCCTGACACAACTCTGCATACACTGGAAGGTCGATAGACATGTCACCACAAAAGAACGAGTCTGCCTCGTTCTCAAAAAATTCTACGACTTCTGTATTTCCATCATTGTAGCCGATGCGGGCTCCAAGCTTGCGGTGGCCTCCACCCCTTGTAATATCGACCCCTCTATTTGCATATTTTCTTCATCTATGCCTGGAACATCGCTTTGATCATATACTCTCGCACCTCGAGGAGTTGAAGGTATAACATACCACCATCGAGGTTGTCGGGGGTTTGGATAGAAGATTACCTGTTCACAAACACTTACAAAGCGAGTTCAAACCATTGTGGCATAAACCATGTCGTATTACAATTAGCAAGTAAATGACTATTTGCACCTGTTCACAATGGGCCGGCAACACAAAGGTGTCGCGCAAATCCGTCCATTTTTTTTCGGAATCTATTTCGAGAAATCCAAATGGACCTCGTCAAACTGTTGCTCCAGCTCCTCCAAGTACCACTTTGAACCACTGCACATCGAATACTATCATGGAGAAGCTACGGTAATCCACCGTAATAATACTTTGCAAGTTCCCAAAATACTCCATTTCATCCACAACCGTGTTCGGATCCATTGCTCGTCGCCGGCTCTCTTGCTCAAACCTTGCCATGACACCACAGTCCATTGTGGAGCGCATTTTGTCAATACGCTCCACCCGAAAATGCCGTCCGCGCGACCACACTGCACTATATATTTTGTACTGTACATTGAAACACTCAAATTAGATGTAGCAAGAAAATTTAGATACGACGCATTCTAAACCCCTCATTACCTTTGGACTACATCCCCTCGAGGACTCCCACTCCTCCATTGAGACCTCTGTCCCTTCGCTGGATGCTGCGGTCAAGGCTCCATGCAACCATTGTGTTTATATGAACCGCAGCATCTCCTCCATGCCTTTGGGATATTGAATCGGTCGGTGACGCGTACTGCGTCGGAATTCAGCTCGCGTTTCCTCGCGATCTTGCCTTGCAATCTGGTACTTGGCGAGCCACGTCTCCATGGAGGCATGGTGCAACATACAAAAGCGATTCACCTTCTCTTCCATTGAGGCATCCATTCTTTTGTCTACCCCATTTCCAACCACCACATCTCCAGTCAGCCTATCATCGTCCTTCAGCGTCCATAGCATTTCATTGTCTGGTTCCACCGTTGGTAGCCATTGTGAGATATGCACTAATGCCTCTGACACCAACCAACCTTCCGCCATGCTACCTTCTGGACGAGCTGCGAGGAAGCTGCACTCCCCCTTCAGCACTCGACTACGGCCAAAGCGCCTCCATCTTATCTACCTCCTTTAAATACATTCGTGACCCTATAGTGTCTCTCTTTCCTGTGATGTGGTCCCAAAGCAAGCTGCCCACATTCTTGAAAATATGCATGGGATCCAACAAGTGGTTGACCTGTAAGTGGGTCCAATATGGCAACTTGTAGAAAACTGAGAACCGTCGCATTCCATTTCGATGCGCGCGAATCTGCTGATATTCATTGAACTCCATCCGTGGACCTATTCTGCACATGCCACGTTGTCAAGCTTGCCATGGCAGACGTGCGAAACATGTGGTTTATGCGGGGGATGAGTGGAAAGTGTCTGAGAACTTTTTGAGGGATGGTTTGCCCTTGCAAGTCCTGTCGATACCTGTGAGCACCACACTTTGGACATGTCTCCATAGTCTCGCATTCATCTCGAAACAATATGCAATCGTTGATACATGCATGGATGTTATTGTAGTCCATGCCAAGCTTCCTTAAAACGTGTCGTGCATCATCACGAGACTCAGGCATGGTATTTGTAGGTGGTAATATATGATATTTCAATAACCTGAAAAAAATCATAAAACACCTTTAAAAAATACAAATGTTTGCAATAATACAGTTTTAAAAAAATCAATGAAGCCTGTGTGCAAGGTACCTGAATAACTCAGTCACACTCGTATCGCTCCAACCGTATTTTGCTTGTACACTTAAGAGTGCAAGCAATGTCTTCAACCGAGATACTCGGCACCCATCATATAATGGTATGGATGCTTCCTCTCTAAGCGGGTCAGATGTCTCAACATCCATGGGAATCAATGCATCGATCATTGCCTCCATCTCAGGCTCCAAGATTGTAGGTAGGTCGAGAAGGTTGTCTATCTCCTCTGGCATTGACGGTATAGATGGGCCTTGCGAGTGGTCGATTGGCTACTGCAATCCATCCATCGCACGTCCACGAACTCTTCTAATTGGCCGCAAAGGGTGCACTCCCCCTTGGGTCGAGACATCACCCCCCTGGATAAAAAATTTGCCAACAAGACCCAATCTTATTGTGTATGGTTTTCAATTAGCTTGAGAGTACAATGCATGATTAATATTAACTTCAAATTACCGTTTGCTGAAAATCCGTAATCGCCTGATCAATGATCTCAGATTGAAACTCGCCAAATCGTCGTACGTGTTCTATAGACAATCGGCGTTTTCATCTAATTGCCAACTTGCATTGAGAGCAAGGACATGGGACACACTAATTAAGATACGTCTCGCGGTCTTGAACAATAAGACCTTCTTAGTTTTCCATCTTCTCTACATTACAGCAAATGAGGCTTAAATGGATAGCTTTATGGAGATGTACGTCAAGTTGCAAGTTGACCATAAATCTTGCATTGTATATAGTAGTTGAGAGATTTTCTGATGTTATATCTCGGCCTTGTATTATGCTTAAGGATTTGTTTGTCCCGGTAGATAATTATTTGTTATATCTCGGCTTTGAGTATAAGTAATCCATTTTAAAATTAATGCGCGCCATCTATGAAATTTAATAACTATAGTAATAAAATTTATTTCAATCAATTCTACTCATAGTCATAAAACCTGAGAGAAAATATCCTATACTCAATTTAAGGGATTCTTCTTCTATAACAATACTTTTGGGTTCATTTTGATGAAGTACCGTAATGACCATTAGCTAGGGTATCATTTTCTTTTAGTCCTTCCGTTGACTAGTTGGCATGATTTCTAATTTGGTATGCCTATAAAGTTAATACAAAAACAATGAATTATGCATATCACAATTAGATCCCCTACTTGGACATTATGAAGGAATTGACCATTTTTAAGCCATGTTAAAGAGTCACCAATGTACGTGGCCCATGGCAAAGCACATTGCATACCATTATCGATAAGTCTATTATCTTAAATTTCCTTCCCCTCCCTCTCCCTCTCCCTCTCCGTCTCTTTCTCTCTTACTCTCTCGTTTCCTCTCCTAAACAAGCAAAAAAGAAAGTGATTTAAACATTAAACAAGCAAAAGGGAGAGGGAGAGAGAGAATGCACTCTCCCTCTCTTTCTCTTTCTCTTTCTCTTTCTCTTTCTCTCCCTCTCTCTCTCCCTCTCTTTCTCTTTCTCTCCCTCTCCCTCTCTTTCTCTTTCTCTCCATCTCTCATTTCCTTCCACTCCCTCTCCCTCTCTTTCTCTTTCTCTCCCTCTCTATCTCTCTTTCTCTCTCATTTCCTAAACAAGCAAAAAATAAAGTGATTTAAACATTAAACAAACAAAAGGGAGAGGGAGAGAGACAATGCACTCTCCCTCTCTTTTTCTTTCTCTCCCTCTCTCATTTCCTTCCCCTCCCTCTCCCTCTCCCTCTCTTTCTCTCCCTCTCTTTCTCTCTCATTTCCTCTCCTAAACAAGCAAAAAAGAAAGTGATTTAAACATTAAACAAGCAAAAGGGAGAGGGAGAGAGAGAATGCACTCTCCCTCCCTCTCCCTCTCTTTCTCTTTCTCTCCCTCTCTCATTTCCTCCCCCTCCCTCTCCCTCTCCCTCTCCCTCTCCCTCTCTTTCTCTCTTACTCTCTCATTTCCTCTCCTAAACAAGCAAAAAAGAAAGTGATTTAAACATTAAACAAGCAAAAGGGAGAGGGAGAGAGAGAATGCACTCTCCCTCTCTTTCTCTTTCTCTTTCTCTCCCTCTCCCTCTCGCTCTCCCTCTCCCTCTCTTTCACTCCATAGCAAGCTGCCCACATTCTTGAAAATATGCATGGGATCCAACAAGTGGTTGACCTGTAAGTGGGTCCAATATGGCAACTCGTAGAAAACTTAGAACCGTCGCATTCCATTTGGATGTGATTCCGGGTTTACCATTTTCATCTCGTACCAGCTTGCGGCGTTCATACGTGTTGGAGGTCGTCCAAGGAAACCTTCCCTGAGTTCATGATCCTCCGGCAAGAAAGCGTCGTGTCCTTGATATACCATCTTCTTCATGGTTCGTGGCCTTCGGGAGTCTAAGTGTGGCCCACACAATGGACATGCATGATAACCTGAGGAAACCAGACCTGTGAGGCGAGCCACGACCTAGTGAATACTTGATTGAATGAGATAAAATATAGATATTACCAGTGAGAACGGAGGTCTGCTCACCTGAGCACTCTCCCAATCCCGGAAAGTCATGCATCGTCCACATGAGAATGGCTTGAATGTTGGCTGACCGCCGACCATCGCGCCTGCTCATATCTTGCACAGTGACCCCCTCCTCCCACAAAATCTTAAGCTCATCGACTAATTGACGAAGATACACGTCCATATTTTTTACTTTGTAGCGGCATGGGACGAGCAAGCTAAGGATGAGATGTCCTTTCTTCGTAGAAAGCCTTGGAGGGATGTTGTATTTGACAAGCACTATAGGCCACACACTGTAAAAAGTTGAGCGCAGACCGAATGGGTTCACACCATCCATTGCGAGACCGAGCCGAAGATTCCTTAGCTCTCGCGCAAAGTCTGGGAAGGTAGAGTCAATGTGGCTCCATGCGCGCGAATCCCCTGATATTCGTTGAACTCCATCCGTGGACCTATTCTGCACATGCCACGTTGTCAAGCTTGCCATGCCGGATGTGGAAAACATGTGGTTTATGCAGGGGATGAGCGAAAAGTGTTTGAGAACTTTGTGAGAGATGGTTTGCCCTTGCAAGTCCTGTCGATACCTGTGAGCACCACACTTTGGACATGTCTCCATAGTCTTGTATTCATCTCGAAATAGTATGCAGTCGTTGATACATGCATGGATGTTATTGTAGTCCATGCCAAGCTTCTGTAAAACATGTCTTGCATCATCACGAGACTCAGGCATGGTATTTGCAGGTGGTAATATATGATATTTCAATAACCTGAAAAAAATCATAAAACACCTTGAAAAAGCACAAATGTTTGTAATAATAGTGTCAAAAAAAAAAATCAATGAAGCTTATGTGCAAGGTACCTGAATAACTCGATCACACTCGTATCGCTCCACCCGTATTTTGATTGCACACTTAAGAGTGCAAGCAATGTCTTCAACCGAGATACTCGGCACCCATCATATAATGGTATGGATGCTTCCTCTCTAAGCGGATTAGATGTCTTGACATCTATGGGAATCAATGCATCGATCATTGCCTCCATCTCACGCTCCAAGATTGTAGGTAGGTCGGGAAGGTTGTCTGTCTCCTCTGGCATTGACTGTATAGATGAGCCTTGCGAGTGGTCGATTGGCTCCTGCAATCCATCCATCGCACGTCCACGAACTCTTCTAATTGGCCGCAAAGGGTGCACTCCCCCTTGGGTCGAGACATCACCCCCCTGGATAGAAAGTTTGCCAACAAGAACCAAACTTATTGTGTATGGTTTTCAATTAGCTTGGGAGTACAATGCATGATTAATATTAACTTCAAATTACCGTTTGCTGAAAATCCGCAATTGCCTGATCAATGATCTCAGATTGAAACTCGCCAAATCGTCATATGTGTTTTATAGACAATCGGCGTTTTCATCTAATTGCCAACTTGCATTGAGAGTAAGGACATGGGACACGCTGATTAAGATACATCTCGCGGTCTTGAACAATAAGACCTTCTTAGTTTTCCATCTTATCTACATTACAGCAAACGAGGCTCAAATGGATAGCTTTATGGAGATGTATGTCAAGTTGCAAGTTGACCATAAGCTCTTGCATTGTATATAGTAGTTGAGAGATTTATTGATGTTATATCTCGGCCCTATATCATGCTCAAGGATTTGTTTATCTCGGTAGATAATTATTCGTTATTGTAAAAAAAAAAAGCATTGGTTCATAAGGTTCATGAGTCGAAGACTAAATGTTTGGACTTGACTAAAAGATTGGATAATGGCTTAGATGCTAAAAGGAAAAGAGATGAATATGTTACTTCATCATTGCAACAAAAAGATTGGTGACAAGGATGCTATGATTAATGAAGTTCTTCACGAGGTGAATATAGAGTTGAAGGGGATGGAACACGATTCTTCTTTGGGATTTAATGGTGATAAGTCAATTATTGAGGTGTCTTCTTGTACAACCATTATACCTTATATACCTAGCTAGAGTCTCTAGGTTATGTACTTTGAGTATCTTAGAGGGGGTCTACTAGGATTACTTATACAACCGCACTAGAGGGCTTTGAGTATAAGTAATCCATTTATGAGCATCATTGAGGATCTCTTAGTCTAATAATAAATCAGTCTCAACAAAAAGCATCTTAGAAATGTTGTTTTTTAGTCCTAGGATCGCGTATCAAAATTAATGCCATCTATGAAATTTATCAACTATAGTAATAAAATTTGTTTCAATCAATTCTACTCATTGTCATAAGACCTGAGAGAAAATATCCTATGCTCAATTTAAGGGATTCTTCTTCTATAACAATACTTTTGGGTTCATTTTGATGAAGTACCGTAATGACCATTAGCTAGGGAATCATTTTCTTTTAGTCCTTCCGTTGACTAGTTGGCATGATTTCTTATTTTTTATGCCTATAAAGTTAATACAAAAACAATGAATTATGCATATCACAATTAGATCCCCTACTTGGACATTATGAAGGACATGACCAATTTTAAGCCATCTTAAAGAGTCACCAATGTACGTGGCCCATGGCAAAGCACATTGCATACCATTATCGATAAGTCTATTATCATGCATCTTAAATCTCCTAATTAGACTTTATAAAGTGTATTATTAATTTTTAGCCCTCTTAAGGAGTCGATGTAATGGTACCCATAAAAAAAGCAAAGTGGATACCATTATCATAATCATGGATATGCTATCATTCCAATATATGTTATCTTTCTCTTGCTCTCCCTCTCTCTCCCTCTCCCTCCCTCTCTTTCTCTTTCTCTCGCATTTCCTCTCCCTCTCACAATATATCTTAACACTCTCCAAAAGCAAAAGGGAGAGGGAGAGAGAGAATGCACTCTCCCTTGTTGAGATATCGAGCTCCACTCGTGATATGCCAAGGTGACCGTTGTGCATTTATGTCACCGACGCGTTAGTTGTAGATGCGGTTGGTACACCGCCCATGAATAATAGCTACATGACAGCTATCCTTATCTATTCTAGTTCGTGGCTCAGTTAGTATGCCACCTTAGTTAGTTGAGTTTGGTTTGAGACCCATATATAGGGTTCTTCTATTTCTTTGTACTAGAGTTCTTTTGGCTTACACAACTAAGAAGAGGAAAACTGTTTTCAGCCTCCACCCTTGTGTGTATTCCCCCATTGTGCAAGCAAGAAAGCTACAAGTGAGACTCCTTCCTTCTCTCCCACAATCTTGACATGGTATCAGAGCCTTGTTCGTGGTAAGGAGGTCAAGAAAGCAAGCCAAGCTCGCGGTGTTCTAGTAAGAGGAGCAGTGTTGCTTTAATTTTCTGTTTTGGGAGCAGATCTCTGCAGGTAGCACAGCCGGAAATTGCAAGAGTGCATTGTCTCAGGTTGAGACGCCTTTCGCGGTGAAGTAAGAGGGCAGTATATGCTGCGGGATAAGGCTTTAGCCCTTGGTGACCCTGTTTTTTTGATTTGAGGCCATTTCGGGGCCTATTTTGGAGGCGGAAGTTTTCTGCACACACTCAGGAAAAGGCCCTGTTTTATGTTGTGCGACCACTGTTCTACAGGTCGGTGAAAAGTTACCACAGAAACTGCATCGTATGCTTGTGTGCAGAGACATTGGGAGTTACAGAATCATCCTTGGTTCCTGTTTATGCAAAATCGTCACTAGGAAGTGACTGTGTGGTCAAATACCACTTTCACCAGTTTTGCAGATTTGCCCTTGTGAGGGTGAAGCTGTGTTTTTTGCAGTGACAGAATTTTTTGCAGTATTCTGTAATGGCATCTGATTCTCTTTCACAGATTGTAACTGAAAAGCTTGACAAGAACAACTTCCAAGCATGGAAGTTTAGAATGACAAATTTCCTTATGGGAAAAGGATATTGGAAATTTGTTGCAGGAAATGAAGAAGAACCAGTTCTTCCTGATGTTCCCAATCAACAGCAAATGCAGGTATTTAAACCATGGCATGAGAGAGCCAGGAAAGTTATGTATTGGCTGTCTATCAGCATTTCAGACTCTATGATTGTGCATATTCAGGATGCAAGTACGCCAAAGGAGACATGGGATACTTTGTCAAAAATGTATAGCACAAATACGCAAGCCAGGAAAATGCAGCTCAAGCAAGAGTTGCATAATGTGCAAAGAGAAAATATGAGCATCAATGACTACCACATGAAGGTGAAGAAGATTGCAGATGCACTTGCTTCCATTGGGTCGCCAGTGGAAGATGATGATTTAGTTTCTGTGACCTTGAATGGTCTAGGAAAGGATTATGCACAGTTCCGAACATCCATTTCCGTCCTGAAAGATTTCCTGATTTTGAGGAGTTGATTGCTCTTCTAATTTCTGAGGAGCAGAGAAATGGTGGTGCATCTTCTTCAGGAGGAACTTCAAAAGAAGCTGTCTTCTACTCAAATGCTAGAAGAGGTAGAGGCAGAGGTAGAGGAGGCCGATTTGGAGGCCATGGTAGAAATCAGAATATGCAGCAAACTCAAGAAAACCAGTCCTATGGAGGAGGACGTGGTAACTCTAGAGGCAGGGGGAGCCAAAGAGGTCATGGTGGATGGCAAAGAGATCAAAATGCAAACAGTAATATTGAATGCTACTACTGTGGTAAAATGGGTCATATGGCTAAAGACTGCTATAAAAAGCAGAATGACATTATGAATGGAAAACTGTAACAAGGAAATTATGCATCTTCTAGTAGACAAGGTGATGACAGAAATGAGCATTTGTTCATGGTGCAGCACATGAACAATTCTGTGACAAGTGCAGAAGAAAGGAATGATGTATGGTATGTTGACTCAGGTGCATCAAACCACATGACAGGTCATGCAGAATGGATGGAGGATGCAAGGAAAATGGAAAAACCAGGATTTGTGGAGACTGGTGATGATACTGCACATCCTATTGTGCAGATTGGAAAAATTCCTTTGTCTATGCAGGATGGGAAAAAGAAATACCTGTCCGATGTATTTCATGTCCCGAATATCACCAAGAATCTGGTTTGTGTTGGTCAAATGGTTGAACAGGGCTTGCAGGTCAGATTTAATCCTCATGGATGCTTTGTTGAGGATATGAAAAATAAAGGTCGCTTGATAGCAAAAGGAAAGAAGAAGGGCAGAATGTTTACGTTGGATGCAGACATGTCTGAATTGAGTGCAGCAATGTTTGCGCATGGGACCGGTGTAGTTGCAGATATTGATATCTGGCATAAACGCATTGTTCATGTTAATGTACAACGACTTAAATCAATGCAGGCCCAAAATATTGTTGCAGGATTGCCCAAATTCAAGGTTGCAGAAATGCATAAGATATGTGAAGCCTGTCAATTTGGAAAACAGGCAAGGAAACCATTTCCTAGACATGTTTAAGAGAGTAAGAAGCCATTGGAATTAATCCACTCTGATGTGTGGACTACTAAAGCTGCATCTCTTGGAGGCTGTCATTATTTTGTCACTTTTATTGATGACTATAGCAGAAAAGTTTGGGTGTATTTTATGAAAAAGAAAAGTGAAGTTTTTGGGCATTTCAAAACTCTTAAAGCTATAGTTGAAAAAGAAACAGGTTTGCAAATAAAATGCCTAAGGTCAGATGGAGGGGGAGAGTACCTCTCAAATGAGTTTGCAAGGTTCCTGCAGGAGCAAGGCATAAAGCAGCAATATTCATGCAGTCATACCCCACAACAAAATGGAATTGCAGAAAGGAAAAACAGGCATATTGGAGAGGTATCTTGTGCCATGCTCAATGAAAAAGACTTGCCATACTTTTACTGGGCTGAAGCAGTTGCTACAGTAGTCTACATAATGAACAGGACTCCCACTGCAGCAATACATGGGATGACTCCAGAGGAGAGGTATACTGGTAGGAAACCAGATATTTCTCATTTGAAAATTTTTGGTTGCATTGCCTATGTACATATGCCAGATGAGTTGAGATCCAAGTTGGATCCAAAAGCTGAGAAGTGCATCTTTATTGGTTACTCTCTGTAGCAAAAAGGGTATAGATGCTATAACCCTTCTACTCGTAAGTTTACAGTGAGCAGAGATGTTGTTTTTGATGAGATGAGTAGCTGGTATAAACCAATAAATGTGATTGATGATGTAGATGCACAAAACAGTAATGCTGCACAGAATTCACAATAGCAGTCACAAAATATTAGTGGACATGGAGCGTCCTCTAGCAGTGGTTCACATTCTTCGCCATGGACAGGCAGATTGAGATCTGGAGAATCTTCTCAAGGCAGTGCAAATAGTGGTATGCAGGTGTCACGAAAAGGAAAAGAGAAGGTAGATCAACCCATGTTTGATGTGAATGCAGGTCACTCTTATGTGGATGGTGAATCCAGTGGCTCAGAACAGAGCATTGATGATGAGTTGGGTATTCCTTCTATTGTTACACCTGGAGTAAGGAAGACCAGGGATGTTTTGAGAGCACTTGGGAGTGAACCTACTTTGCGCAGGTCAACCAGAGTTAGGTATCCTGTGGATAGGCTGAAATATGATGGATTTACAGCCATTCACTATGCATATATGGTCAAAGTGATACAGGAACCAGAACCCACTTCTTTTGAGCAAGCCATGGGAAAAGAAAAATGGGAGAAAGCCATGGATGAAGAAATGGATGCCTTGGAAGCAAATGCTACATGGGAATTCGTACCTTTGCCTAAAGGTAAGAATGCAATTGGCTGTAAGTGGGTTTATAAGGTGAAGCACAATGCAGATGGTTCTGTGAACAGATACAAGGCAAGATTACTAGTCAAGGGGTATGCACAAACATATGGCATTGACTATGAAGAAACATTCAGTCCGGTTGCAAGGATGGCAATCGTAAGAGCAGTCATTGCTATGGCTGCATCAAAGGGATGGTCTTTACATCAGATGGATGTAAAGAATGCCTTCTTGCATGGTGATTTGCAAGAATAGGTATATATGGAGCAGCCACCAGGTTATGTGCATGCTGTTCATCCTGAGTTTGTTTGCAGGTTGAAGAAAGTCTTTTATGGCTTGAAGCAAGCACCTAGAGCATGGTCTGACAAGATAGGACAGTATCTTGTCACTATTGGCTTTCAGATTTCCAAGGCAGATTTCTCACTTTATGTGAGAAAAACAGAGAAATGTATTATGCTGCTTGTCATTTATGTTGATGATTTGATTATGACAGGTGACAGTGATGAAGATATCCTTCATGTGAAAATGCTATTGAAGCAGAAGTTTGAGATGAAGGATTTGGGAGAGCTGCGTTATTTCTTAGGCATTGAGGTGATTAGATCACCAAGTGGGATACAGCTCTTGCAGAGGCAGTATGGATTGGACATGCTGTCCAAATATGGGATGACAGGCTGTAAGCCTATTTCTGTTCCTTTGGAGCAGAATGTGAAGCTGAGCACAGATGCAGGTGAGCTTCTGGAACACCCTACTATGTACAGCCTACAGTTGCTTTGTCGAGCACAGAGGCTGAGTACAGGGGTGCAGCAATGGCTGCATGTGAGGTAGCTTGGTTGCATAAGCTACTTTATGATATGCATCAACCTACAGATGGGCCAGTTGTCATTTATTGTGACAACATGAGTAGTATACACTTGGCAAATAACCCAGTCTATCATGCTAGAACAAAGCACATTGAGGTGCATTATCACTATGTGCGAGAGAGGGTTTTACTAGGTCTTATTGATCTAGTTTATGTTAGCACAGAGGATCAGGTAGCTGACATATTCACGAAGGCATTGGGCGCAGAGAAGCAGCGCAAGTTCAGAGACCTGCTTGGGTTGCAGGAATTGGGATTGAGCTCGAGGGGGAGTGTTGAGATATCGAGCTCCACTCGTGATATGCCAGGGTGACCGTTGTGCATTTATGTCACCGACGCGTTAGTTGCAGATGCGGTTGGTACACCGCCCATGAATAATAGCTACATGACAGCTATCCTTATCTACTCTAGTTCATGGCTCAGTTAGTATGCCACCTTAGTTAGTTGAGTTTGGTTTGAGACCCATATATAGGGTTCTTCTATTTCTTTGTACTAGAGTTCTTTTGGCTTACACAACTAAGAAGAGGAAAACTGTTTTCAGCCTCCACCCTTGTGTGTATTCCCCCATTGTGCAAGCAAGAAAGCTACAAGTGAGACTCCTTCCTTCTCTCCCAGAATCTTGACATCCTTCCTCTCCCTCTCCCTCTCTTTCTCTTTCTCTCCCTCTCTCATTTCCTCCCTCTCCCTCTCCCTCTCCCTCTCTTTCTCTCTCTCTCCCTCTCTCTCCCTCTCCCTCTCCCTCTCTTTCTCTCCTTCTCTCTCATTTTCTCTCCTAAACAAGCAAAAAAGAAAGTGATTTAAACCTTTAATAAGCAAAAGGGAGAGGGAGAGAGAGAATGCACTCTCCCTCCCTCTCCCTCTCCCTCTCCCTCTCTTTCTCTTTCTCTCCCTCTCTCATTTCCTCCCCTTCCCTCTCCCTCTCCCTCTCTTTATCTCCCTCTCTCTCCCTCTCCCTCTCTTTCTCTCTTTTTCTCTCATTTCCTCTGCTAAACAAGTAAAAAAGAAAGTGATTTAAACATTAAACAAGCAAAAGGGAGAGGGAGAGAGAGAATGCATTCTCCCTCCCTCTCCCTCTCCCTCTCTTTCTCTTTATCTCCCTCTCCCTCTCTTTCTCTTTTTCTCTCACATTTCCTCTTCTAAACAAGCAAAAAAGAAAGTGATTTAAACCTTAAACAAGCAAAAGGGAGAGGCAGAGAGAGAATGCACTCTCCCTCCCTCTCCCTCTCCCTCTCCCTCTGTTTCTCTTTCTCTCCCTCTCTCTCCCTCTCCCTCTCTTTCTCTCTCATTTCCTCTCCTAAACAAGCAAAAGAGAAAGTGATTTAAACCTTAAACAAGCAAAAGAAAGAGAGAGGGAGACTCACCGATGAGATATGGCGAGTGTGGGACGGCTCCTCTTTGCGATGAAGCCTCCTCCTCTCCTTTGCGAACAACGGCGGCGGCGGCAAGTCTTCTTCCTCTCCTTCTCTCACGACGGTCGCTCTCTCCCTCGCTCTCGCTCTCAAAACACACATTGTGCAAACGCGAAATGAAACCGCGCTCGGTTTCGGCTCGCTTTTTTTCCCTCTGGAGCATCGCTATTTGCGTTAGCAATGCCAATAGCGACATCACTACCCGCCGTCGCTAATCGGCGTTGCTACTACCTCAAATCCTTGTAGTGAGAGTTGCCTTCTTAGTGTTGAGTGTTGAAATGACTTGTTTTTTGGCTAATTTTTGTTGTTTTTGAGAGCTGAATGGTTGATTTTATGAGATGATTGATTGGTTTGGAAGTGGTTTGAGAGTGTTTTGGATGATATTGATTGTGTTTTGGAAGTTCATGATGTTTATCAGTGGTTCTGTGATGTTTTGATAGGTTCTGATTGGTTCTGTATACCTTCTGTATAGCTTCTGTTTTGATGTGTTTTGTTCTGATTATCTTCTGTAAGGAGGGATGGAGTATTAATTAATGAAGATTGAGATCTTGTGAAATATTATTGAATGGTTTGTGGAGTTTGGAATGGTTTGAGTATGAGTTATGTGGTTTTGATGACCTTCTGTAACCTTCTATAGGTCTTCTATAGAGCCTCTGTTTCTGTTCTTTTCTGTTCTATACTATAGCTGTTCTGGTACTGTTCTGTGATGACTGTTCTGTATGCTTCTGTATGTGTTCTGATGGATGAGAGTATAGCTTGGGAAAGTTTTCTAGCCTTGGAAAGAGGTGAATACAAGTGCAAAAGAGATAAAAGAAGTGAAAGAAGTAGCTGCTGAAGACTCAAGTGAAAACTAGAGTGAAGTGACAGTAGTGAGCTATGAAAGGACACTGTAGTGGCTCTGGTGACTCTTCATATCAGACATACCTCTTGGAAGGGATATCCACGACCTTAGAAGGATTATTGAGAGTGATTTTGAGAGATTGTAGTGAGGATATGATGTATTATTGATGGAGAGAGAGAGAGAGAGGGTCAGAGATAGCCAATTCTACTAAAACAAAGTGATTGTATGTGAGAGATTGAGAGAGGACTATGAATATATTGAAAATGAATACTATGTGATGTATTTCCATTCAAAGATGGTGTATTCCTTTGCTTTCTTTGTTCTATTGATAGATTTTGTGAAGATATTGAAGAATATGGTTGATTCTATCAAATCCGTGGGAGATCTACATGATGTTGTATGAAGATTTGTTGTGTCTGGTGTTCTTTTCTTCATTGTGATCATATGAGACATAATAAACAAGCTTGTTGATGTTACAAGATAGATTTTCTTGCAAGAGAATTCCCTTTTCCTTGGTGTTCCTATTGGGGCTCCACTTAGGGATTGCCTTCTTTAGAGTTGTTGACTTGTTTGGTGTTGTCACAATGATGATGCAGAGGGGCCAGCCAGAGCAAGAGCAGCAACTAGTATAGACTTCATAGGTAGGGAACTTAGCAGTAGCAGCTCTTTTCGGTGATGTTTCCTTCTCGGGGGTTGGCTTCTTGGGTATTGCTTTTGCCTTCCTGGATGTAGGCTTGGACTTCTTAGGCGGCGCACCCTTCTATATCTTTTTCTTTGTAGGAGGGAGCACAAAGAGATGCTGCTGCGAAGAGGCTATTGTTGATGAGTATGCTTTGTTGGGTGCCGCTTGAACATCATGGAGGCCAAACCTAAGCATTTTTGAGATGGGTGTGGACTCTGGAGCTTCTTGGAGTAGGGGAAAAAACTAGATTGCGCCATGGAGAGTAAGCAATAGAGAGAGGATAAGTGATAATAGGGTTGGGTTGTTAGAATATCAAGCTTTCGTTACTCTTTAGTCAGTCTATCTTTCTATGTGTGACCGCCAACATTAGCTGGATACAGTTGTACACGTGTGTGACATTCAATAAGTCAGTGTAGTCAATGACTTAACCATAGTTAGTCTTGGTTAGTCATATCTATGTGTGTAACTCTCTTTCAGTTAGTATGATGGAAGAATAATGGAAGAAGAACAACAATGAGTTGAGGCTCATCTTTCGCTCCACTCTGTATCTCTCCCTCTCTTCCAACATGGCATCAGAGCTTGAACACCTAAAGCCTGAAGGCTTGGCAGTGGCCATTTGACATCAAGACATCAGATCTAAAGAAAACGTCATCAAAGGAGACTATGCCTCCAGCCCGTTTTTTTGCAAAAGATATATCTTGCTACATAAATGGTTTTTAGATAAAGGCCCGCATTCCCAACCGTTTGGACATGGTCTACAACTTTGCAAAAGAAAGTTTTTTCAAATTTCTCATAGATTTTGAGATATTTAGCATAGACCTGTGCAGACTGGCTATTTACTACAATAAATAATAGGTGATTCTAGAGCACTGGTGGCTTTCATCCTAACAATGTATATGCACTTATTATTGTGCATTTGAGCATGATATTGGAGTGTTAATTGCTCAATTTTGGAGCTTATTTACAAGTTGGAAATAGTGAACTCGTTGTTGTCCTAAATTTGGAAACAATATACCTATAGAATTGAAGTATCTGTAATGCTTATTTGCTAGTGACAAATGCTTGGATCATACCACTTGAGTGGTAGATGCTTTTTGGGATATTGTGAGTCCTAAAAGTCCAAATTTTGGACTGATTTTTTGTTGGTTATACCAAGGTATTCACTAGTTATTGCCTATAGGAAAGATACATATCATCTTCACTTGATATACATGCAATATGTTCTGGACATAGTTTGTTGTTGGAATATTTTGCCACTACCATAGAATGTTTTGAACTAATTTGAGGTTGGTTTATGCTCAGTTGATTGTGTTTTTTCATTGTTGAAATATAATTTATAGCAAGCAGGTTGTCAGGAAAACTATCCTGAATTGTAGGGGAAAACTATATTGAATAGCAAGAAATTGGTCCTGAACTGTAAGAAAATGAGTCAGATACTTACAGATTGTATACATCACTAAATACCTAAGCTGCAACTATGGAGAATTCTCAAGGCACTAACAATATCACTCAAATTGTGGGAGAAATGCTGGACAAAAAAAAATTTCCTTCATGGAAGCTCCGTATGAAGAATTTTTTGGTTGGCAGAGGTTATTTGGGACTTATGTACAAGTGATGAGGCTGAATCTAAAATACATGAAAGGAATTCGACAAATGTCAAAAAAGGGCTCATAAGCTATGGACTGAGAGAGAATGCAATGTGTTACATTGGTTTTTCTTATGTATATTAGATGCTATGGTTATACAAATTACTGGATGCAGTTCTCCAAAGGATGCATGGGACATACTCATTAAGAATTATGAAAATGTAACACATGCAAGAAAGATTCAGCTAAAGCAACAGTTCAATAACATGTCTAGGAATGGCAAAAGCATTCAAGCCTACACTACAGAGATCAAGAACATAGGGAATCAGCTTGCCACCATTGGATCTTTAGTGTTTGAGGATGATATGATTGCATGGACCTGGCAAAGAGTATAAAGCATTTGATACATCTATTTCTATGAGAGCTGAATCCCCTGATTGGGATGAGCTGATTGCTTTGTTGCTATATGAGGAAGTTAAGCTTGGGCTGAATACAGGTTCCAGTATGTCTCAAAGCAGAGACATTGTTCTTTAATCTAGCTAGCATGGCAGAGGCGATAGAGGCCATGGCTCTTTTCAAGGTCGAGGAGACACTCGAAATGCTTATGGACACCATCAGCAGAATGCCTGGCATGGCACAAATACACAGGGCTTGCGTGGATCTGACGGCTTTAGAGGCAAGGGGAGATCACCCCATGGTGAAGGTGGTGGATTTGGTTCATGTCAAATGATCAATCAAACAAAGATAATGACTGTCATTACTGGGGTAGATATAGACACATTGCAAAGGATTGTTACAAGAAGCAAGGAGATATGAAGGAAAAGGTCAAACAACCTGGGCTCTATGAATCTTCTAGAGGTGCACATGATGAGTAGGTTGACACATTGTTGCCATGCAGCATTTGTCTAAGAATGCATCTAGGCAGGACAGAGATGAGAGATGGTACATTGATTCAAGGGCTTCAAATCATATGACACCCCATGGAGAATAGTTTGATGAGATGGTTACAGGTTCACATGGTTATGTGTGTACTGTGGGGATGACACCCAACATGATATTCAGCACACAAAAATTGTTTCGTTGTTGATGCTGGATGGCAAGAAAAAGAGCCTGCATGATGTACTACATGTACCTACAATAACTAAGAGTCTTTTGTCAGTTGGATAAATGGCAGAACAAAATCTGCAAGTGAGATTTAATAGAGATGGATGCTTTGTTAAAGAATATGGTAATGGCTACAAATTGATTGCTCGAGGCTGAAGAGATGGCAGAATTTCTACTCTTGATGCGTCAATTCCAGAATTGAAAGTAGCCATGTTTGCACATGATGATGGTGCTATATGGGATGTTGAGATATGTCATAAGAGGATAGGCCATGTGAATATACAAAAGCTAAAATCTATGCAGCAGAAGGAGATTGTGCTTGGACTACCTAAGTTCAAGTATAATGACTTTGGAAATGTATGTGATGCATGTCATTTTGGAAAGCAAGCACAATTTCCATAAATTATGAGACATATACAGAACAACTAATGACCCTTGTAGTTGGTACATTTAGATGTATGGCATCCGTCTCATAATGCTTCGTTTGGTAGTGCTCATTACTATGTATCCTTCATTGATGACTTCAGCAAGTATACTTGGCTTTACATACTCAAACATAAGAATGATGTGTTTGATGCATTCAAGGACTTCAAGAAGCATGATGAAAATGAGTTGAGTTGTAAAATTTCATATCTTAGATCAGATGGAGGTGGAGAATATGTCTCTAATTACTTTGACAGGTACCTTGCTAGACATGGGATCAGAAGATAGTTAACTTGCAGCTATACACCGTAGCAAAATGGTGTAGCAGAAAGGAAAAATAGGGTACTGATAGAATCGACAAGAGGTATGTTGAATGAGAAGATTTTGCCAAATGGTTATTGGGCTAAGGCAGTAATGACTATTGTCTTTATGCTTAATAGAACTCCTTATACAACAGGGATTCATGATGTAACTCCATATGAGAGGTTGTATGGCCATAAACCTAACATTTCACACTTGAAGATATTTGGCAGCATTGCATATATGCATGTTCTCTGATGAAAACAAGAATAAATTGGATCCTAAACCTGTCAAGAGTGTGTTCCTTGGTTATGTACAAGACCAGGAAGCTTATAACTGTTATGTATTGTCTACACATGAGACATTGATTAGTAGAGATGTTGTTTTTTATGAGCTGGCATGGTGGTATGGTAATCCTGTTGCAGTGGCTACTGATGGATCAGCCAGTACTAGTAATGCTGAAAATACACCTATAGTGAGTACATCTATGAGTGGTTCTACAAGTGATGGGTCACCTACAGTAAGTCATTGGTGAGGATGCTTGCGGAGTCGTACTCCTACGTCCAATGACACGGATATGTGAGTGAGGGAGAGATTGGATAAGGGAAAAGAAAATATGCTTCAGGATGTGATAGGTCCACTTACAATAGGTTATGAGTCATCTAACAATGACAATTTGGATAGTGAGTTGGGCATTCCGTCTATTATGACACCATGACACTTGGAGCAAGGTAGAGTCATTATGTACCGCCTCATGAGAGGCAAGCTCAGAGTGAGCCACAATTACAGAGATCTAAGAGAGTCAAAAAACACTTAATAGGTTTACATATATTGGTTATTCGGCTTGCCATTATGCATATATGGCTAGTGTGATAGGTTACAAAGAACCTACAAAGTTTGATGATGAAGTTACATATGATAATTGGTATGCTGCCATGGATGAGGAGTATGCAGCCCTGGCTGAAAATGAGACATGGGAATCAGTTGAGTTTCCTGAAGGCAAAGTCCCCATTGGTTGCAAATGGGTGTACAAGGTTAAGTGCAAGTCAGATGGTTCATTAGAATGCTATAAGGCCAGGCCGGTTGCAAAAGGGTATGCACAACAATATGGCCTTGACTATGAGGAGACTTTCAATCTGGTGGGTGAAATGGCAACAGTCAGAACTGTCATTGCTTTCGCAGCATGCAAAGGCTAGAAATTATGGCAAATGGACGTCAAGAATGCTTTCTTGAACAGTGATTTGGTTGAGGAAGTATATATGGAGCAACTTGAAGGCTATGTTCACCCGGACTTTCCTACACATGTATGTAAGCTGAAAAAGGCTTTATATGGACTAAGATAGGCACCTAGAGCATGGAATGCTATAATCAGTAGTTATTTACAGCAATATGGATTTAGATTGGATGATGGAGATCAAAGTCTATTCATGAAGAAGATAGATCATGGATATGTGTTTCTAGTAGTTTATGTAGACGATCATATCATCACTAGAGATCATGAAGAGGGCATTCCTGAAATTAAATCATGTTTATAGGCTGAATTCAAAGGCAAAGACCTTGGTGAACTAAAGTATTTTCTTTGGATTGAGGTAGTCTCTACGCCTCAAGAGATATGGGTGCTACAGAAGCAGTATGCTCATGACATAATACAGAAGTATGGTATTGCTGAATGCAAGCCTATGGAGACACCTCTTGATCAGAATGTCAAGCTGCAGATTGATGTTGGGAATGACATAGAGAATGTCACCATGTATCGACAGATGGTGGGCAGCTTGAAATACTTGACTATTATCTGTCCTGACTTATGTTACCATGTATTGACAGATGGTGGGAAACTTGATGTACTTGACTAATACCTGTCCTGACTTATGTTATGCAGTGGGACTGATTAGTCAGCTTATGTAGAAGCCTCACAAACCACATTTAGATGCAGTTAGGAGGATCCTGAGATATGTAAAGGGTACTACAGATTATGGGTTGTTTTATGCATATGGAAAATCCCTTGACTTAACATGGTTTACTAATGCTGATTGGGCTAGTTGTGCCTATGATAAGAGGTCAACCAGTGGTTATGCATTTGGATTGGGCAGTAGTATGATTAGTTGGCGGAGTAAGAAAGAGCCTACTATTGCATTGTCTAGTACAGAAGCTGAGTACAAAGGAGTTGTCTTAATGGCTTGCAAAGAAGTTTGGTTGATGAAACTGCTGAAAGACTTGTGAATATAGCTGGAAAGCAAAGTGAGATTGCATTGTGATAACCTCAATAGTGTTATGTTGGCTAGCAATCCTAGCTACCATGCTAGGTCCAAACATATTTAGGTTCACTACCATTTCATCAGAGAAATGGTTCTTATAGGGCAGATTGACTTGATTCATGTAAAGACTAAAGACAAGGTAGTAGCAGATATATTTACCAAGTCTCTTGGTAAAGAAAAATTTGTATATTTTGGATAGCTACTTGGGGTTTATCAAATGGTTTGAGCTTGAGGGGGAGTGTTAAAATATCAAGCTCCCGTTACTCTTTAGTCAATCTATCTTTATGTGTGTGACCGCCAACATTAGCTGGATACAGCTCTACATGTGTGACATATTCAATAAGTCAGTGTAGTCAGTAACTTAACCACAGTACATTTGTCTTGGTTAGTCATACCTATGTGTGTAAGTCTCTTTCAATTAGTATGATGGAAGAATAATGAAAAAAGAACAACAATGAGCTGAGGCTCATCTTTTGCTCCACTCTGTCTCTCTCTGTAACATTAATGTAAACTACCTCTTGAGGATAAATATATAACATTTTCTTAAGGATAATGCAAATTTTATTATTATTATTATTCCCCTCCCCAGTCGACTGTTGTGCTGGAAGGGGAGGGGAATAGAAAGGATGTGGAAGCTCCTCGGTGGAGCTTGCAGAGTGATATGGCCATGCGCGCTGACACGAAGGAGAGGGAGGATCCCCCTCCCCACCTATTTAACCAAAAGGGGGCCGCTGCCGTGAGGAAGGAGGTGAAGGGTGTGGGCTGTTGTGATGCTAGATGGAGGGGCTGCCATTATCGTGTTGCCGCTGCTGCTACAAAGAGGGAGGAAGGTCAAGCAGGCCGCCGCCATGGAGTTCGCCCGCCGTTGAGGCCCTACGCCATCCTTAAGGGCCGGTTGTCAACTGTGCTCTCCCCCCTACCACACGTAGAAGCTTCTAGAAAGGAGCTTCATAAGCCCCTTTCCCCCCTTAAGCCCCCTTCCCATTGTTGGAGCCCCCCCCCACCCCCGTGTTTAACCCTTAAGCCCCCTTTTCCTTGATATTGGAGTCACACCCCCTCCCCCCACCGGTTTTAAACCCCTATAAGCCCCCTTTCCCTTGGGCTTTGGAACCACCCCTTTTCCCCCCCGTGTTTAAACCTTCTCTAGCCCCCTTCCTTTGTGGCGTATTGAAACCACTTTCCTTGAAATTGCCCTAAGGGTCCTTAGACCCTTACTTATAACCTTTACGGTTATTATTTTCCCTTGGAGTTTCCCCCTTAGGGTTTTCTCCCCATAAAAGGTTACTCCAAATAACCTTTCCTTTTTCCCCCATGTTTTGTTAAAAATCCCCCTTAGGCCATGCAAAAATAACCCTTGGAGCTCTCCCGCGCCTTGTTTCTTTTCCACATCTTTCTATTCCCCGTTTGTGCGAGTTTACAAAGGCCATTAAGCCTTCTCCATGGCTTCGATGGGTCTTAGTCGTGAGAAATTTTGAAGCACCCCCTTCCCAAATCCCTACTTCAAGAAGGGAGCCTTCCAAAAACTACTTTCGATGGACGGTGCAAGGGAGCAATGGTGGAATTCCAAAGAGGAGTTTTAAAGCTACTTCCACGTTTGAAAAAGTACAATTGCGATGCCTCTTAAGAAAGTCCAAGGCGTAGCCGCAGGAGGGTCATCTCCGGGCATCCATGTGGACATCTCACCCCAATCTCAGGTTCTCCTTCCTAATTTGGTATTGTTGTAATTCAATCATGCAAGGTTAATCGTTAGAAATAGAATATATTTTTGTCCTAAATGCTCACGACGAAGAAACATAGTCATTAATACTTTTAATGAAACATGCAAAATAAAGGAAGCATAAATGCATTTCTAGCGAATAGCTTTATGCATTGAAATGATTTATAAACTAGATTATTGTCCATTAAAATAGTATACTTCTTTTAAGCCTAGAAGTATAAACTGCATATCGCACTATTAACCCATATCCTCTTCGCAATGAATCATCGTGAAAATTGCAAAGCATGAAATGATTCTTGCGATGCATAAACTCTAGGAAATAATCGTTTGTCAACTGCATAAATTATCAAGAAAAAGATGGCTTGTTTCGCATAAATTTTATTCACAAAATATAGGAAGATTAGTTGGAATTTAACCTGACCTATGCCTAATCTCAAATCGATACGTTACAGTAAAAATCCATTTACGCATAGACAACGAGTCATGTGGAAAGGATCACGTAGTTATTTTGTAGAGTTAACCAAATTAGTATGAACCTAAACCGCGGAGTGCTCGTTTAGAAAGAGTTGAATTCCAAGAAATTCACTAGGAAATTAACACGTGACCTAATCGTTACATATCGCTAAAACTGAAACTCCTTTACCTTAAATACTTGCCCACATTCACTACATGTAGGGGACAATGAAATGAAATTCGAAAGTGAGCTAGGGTTTGTCCCTAAGAATCTTACAAGATGAAACTTGGAAACCCTAGGTCTAACAAAATCAGCCTAGTAACCTGAAACAGATTGTTTCGTGACTCCATTGTCTCATAGTTCAATGCAACACTTGCGCAACAAGTGCGGAGTCATACGATCTTGTAATTGGATCACAAGGGAATGGCCATATTCTTGTAATGAAGTTGGCAAGTCCTTACGCAAGTTATTCTGCAAGAGGATAAATAATCATCCTAATTTAGTATCTTTCTTGAGTAAAGAAGATCGATTGGAAACTAAAGACCGGTCGACAAACTGAAATAACTGATGAACTTAAGGTTTGACTAAGTCGCGTTAATAGGCTACGCCCTAATCCAGGATATAGGGGATCTTGCCAAGTTGCAAGTCATCCCAAATCGAGTGTTGGTTGCATTCGAAAGGAAGGATTCATTCCTTAGCAGTTTGCCAACAAAAAAACGATCAATGGAAATGTTTGTGCTTGCTATAGATTTTAGAGCACTATTTGGCTTTGTTTGATCAATGAACTAAAAGATAAATGGATATCTATACTTCAGGTTGAAGTCATGAAGGGAGAGGCAGCTTAAGTTACCCCCGACTGCCTGCCTGACCCTAACCAAGGGGGTTATTGACCGCGTCGGGTATGTGGACCGAACCTGCCGCGAGAGTTCTCTCCAATGAGCGCTACTTGGAGCAGGAGGACGCTTGGGTACCAGGGGGGCTCTGGCTGTAAATCCCTCACCTTCCGGGCCATGCACAAGAGGCTAACGTGACTCGAGATTGTATCTTGAGGCCCGCATACTAGTCTACGAGCAAAAACTTGGATTAGTGATCCCTGTGAATTGTTGGATAGCCTTCGGGCGGATTGTGGATAAGCCTACGGGCTGGAATCTTTATATTTCAAAGATAAATATGATAACTTGTTAATAAGGAACTTGTCTGATATTGTTTTTCTATGTCAAGTGATAAGATTACGTGAAAGAACCAGTGCCTAACGGGTTAATTAAAGAAGTTAGTTGTTACATTTCAAACTAATGTATTAGGTGATTAAATAACTAAAACAACCCGAGGAAAGTGTGGAGGATGGGCCATAGGTTGCCATCCTACGGATGGGTGGTCCCGGTTGGCTGAGAACTTTTCTCAAATCATGATGGACAGCGGAAAGATCGTCAAAGAACACGAACAACAAAAGCGTTGACCTAGAGTTATGATTAAACCCAATTTCCGTTGTTTTAGGGGAACGGAATGGGACTATGCCTTAGGGAAGAGAGGTTGAGCTTTGCATCCCTCTTGTTTCCCATTCTCCTTGAACCAAGTGCAGCGTGAATCTGCTTTGGACCTGGCGTTTCTGCATAAAGCAGTTCACTTGGGTCCGACGCTAGTTGCCGTTAGGAAATGACCAATAAGGAAAACCCTAATTCAGGTCGATCCTAAGTGGGAATGACAGGAATACTTCCGCTACGTGGCAGACACGGAAAGCCCTAGATTGCAAACCCCATAACATTCCATGGGAGTGTCGGGCGGAGCTTTCTAGACACCCTTTCCGATGGACTGCTAAGACATGTCCTGAAGATATAAGTGGACATGTTACAGTCGCTATCAGAGCCAACCAACAATGGAATTGTTTTATGAAATCTGAATAAGAAGTAAAGAAAATGGTTATATTCCAAACATTTCCTTACTTCAATACTGTCTTGCAGAATTACGAAGCATGGAACAAGTTCTTAGTATTTCGAATCATGTTTATGACTGCAATGCATTCTCTGCATTATCGACAAAGGGTTGAGATGATGAACATCCTAGAGCAAATCTATAATCCATCACCTTTGTACATAGAACGAAGATGAACGGGTGCTTCAGGAATCAACTATATAGCTGCCCACCAGTTTGCTTACCTACAAACCAACCTAAAGAGAATCAAGTGGTTGGAAGACTTGAAAGTCGTGAAGCTGTTCATTTTTGTGGAAGCTCACACAAACTCAACTTTACATATTAGAGGTTGGAGGGTTGAGATGAACTCATATGTATATGAGGAAGTAACCCGTGTAATCCTCGCCACCGACAGGATTAAAGTGTTAGGGTGCCATGAAAAGAATGGGTTCCAAAGGAAAGGATACCCTGAACTTCCAATGACTTACTGATTCCTGAAGATCCATGACCCAAAACCATACTATTATACAAATCCTGTAGATAAATGTAATACAACATTGTTCTCCCCAAACTAAATGTAACAGTTGGCTTATCATCCCAAGAAATGTAGTATTCCAAAAGGACTATGCCCATATAAATACGAATAAGACTTCCTTTTATCAATGTTTGATTGTGCATGAGAATTAATAAAAAGTTTAGCTACATTGTCTACATGATAGCAAAATTGAAGATGTAATCAATAACGATTATCGTATAATAACATTAAGAAACCTTTATCTAGGCACAACCTCAGGTACGGTTCCTAGTTCGCCTCCTAAGCCGCCTGAGTTTGATGGGAGAGGTAGGTCTGTCCAAGCTGATGCTGAAATTTGGATTGAATCCATGGAGGATTACTTCAAAGCAGCCAGTACTGCACTCGCCAATTAGGCTATGCTCGTCAAGCTAAAGCTCACCGACGAAGCCAGGCTTTGGTGGAAGCAATGGTGTAGGGATCAAGGGATCGCGGAGGGATCCGTTACCTGGGAGAAGTTGAAGAAAGCCGTGCAAAGAAGATACTTGCCACCTGCATATCGCACACAGAAAATGAATGAGTTCTACGAGCTAAAACAGCTGGGACTCACTCTTGACGCATACTACTCTAAATTCATCTCACTTTTAAAGTATGTACCACAAATGGACATGACACAGCAGGTATCCAAATTTTGTGCGGGTTTAAATCCACCAGTCAATACCCGTCTCGAATCTATTCATCCATTAGATCTTCAGGACGCACTCATTCGATCGACGCCTATAATTCAGGAGGTGCAGTCTAGACCAAGGGGTAACAAAACTTGGTCTTATAATGACCCAAACAGAGGAGCTTTCAGGCCTCAAATGAATAGAGTTCAAGGTCATAATCAGGAAAAAAGAAAGAAAGCAAGGACTAACAACGTCAAAAACTTTGTTCCTACTGAAGGCAATGGACGAAACCTCCGTTGTTTCCACTGCAACAAACTCGGTCACTTCAAGAGGCAATGTCGCAAGCTTGGTGGAGGACATCGTCAAGCGCCTTTCCAAGGAACAGGCCGTAGTCAAGGAGCCGCTACCCGAGAAAGAGGAAGAACCGCCTGCATTGCCAATAGGCAAATGTGCGAAGAAGAAAAAGGGGAAGATCTGACCATGGAAGCAGAGTTTGAAAGGGCGACAGTCCATGCCGCTCTACACAAGAAAGGCCCAAATCGCCGGTTCTCGGTGATTCAGACATCGTCGGACTATCAAGGTAAAAATTTCAAGACCTTGATTGATTGTGGAAGTATACATTCCTTTATCGCACCAGCTTGTGCAAAAAGATTAGGAATAGCCACACTAGAAGTACCTACCCTGCTTGTGGAATTGGCAAATGGTCGTGAGGTTACATGTACCAGGAAAAGTGCTAAGGTGGAATTATTTCTGGGAGGAAAGAAGACTTCGGTCAAATTCAGAGTCATGAACTTAGGTACCCACGAGTGTTTACTCGGAATGGATTGGCTTAAGCCTAATGACGCCCACATTCACTGAGGAAAGGGTTAAGTTTCCTTTCGAAACTCTGAAAGGGAATTAGTCACAACCCAAGGTGAGGCTGGAGTGCCAAGAATCCAATTGGCCAAAGTATCTCGGATCATAAAAGGAGTCAGAAAAGGATTACCTGTCTACTTGATCAAACTCAACAAGTTAGATCAGAAGCAAAAGTCTAATGAAGGACCTTCTTGGCTAAAGGAATACGTAGATGTATTCCCCGAAGAGTTGACAGAACTCCCGCCTCAAAGAGAAGTGGATCATGAGATTAAATTAGTACCAAGAGCTACACCAATTGCAAAGAGACCTTATAGAATGTCCATACCAGAAGAAATTGAGCTGAAAGAACAACTCAAGCAACTGCTAGATCAGGGCTACATCCGTCCTAGCAGTTCACCATGGGGAGCTCCAGTACTATTCCAGAAAAAGAAAGATGGGTCACTTCGACTATGTATTGATTACCAAGGATTGAATCAATCAACGGTTAAGAACAAGTACCCTATTCCTAGAATAGATGAGCTTCTCGATCGTCTTCAAGGTGCAAAGATCTTCTCCAAGATTGATCTTAGGTCACGTTACTATCAGATAAGGATCAAGGAAGAAGATATCCCCAAGACGGCCTTCAATACAAGATATGGGAACTTTGAGTTCCTAGTTATGTCATTCGAACTTACGAATGCACCTGCCACCTTCAACAGGTTAATGCAGGATATCTTTTGTCCATATCTTGATGTTTTCATGCTTGTCTTCTTCGACGACACTTTAGTCTATTCTAAACAGGAGGAAGATCATGAACGCCAACTTCGAATTGTCCTTGAGACAATGAGGTCACATAAGCTATATGCTAAGATGAAGAAGTGTGCATTCTTCAAACGCCAGATTGAATATTTGAGATTCATAGTATCAACGGAAGGAATCTCAGTGGACCCAGCCAAGGTCAGAGATGTGCTTGAATGGCCAATACCCACATCTGTCAAAGAAATACACAGCTTTCTGGGATTGACAGGATGGTATAGGGTCTTCATCAAAAACTATGCTTTGATTGCAACACCTCTGACGGACTTACTAAAGAAGCAAACTTCCATTGCATGGTCAACTCCCGAACAAAATAGCTTCAACAGATTAGTTTGGTATCAACACCTATTCTAAAACTTCCAGACCTTAATAAAGAGTTCCAGGTAGTAACTGATGCTAGTATACTTGCCTTGGGGTGTGTGCTCATGCAGGAAGGTCATCCTGTAGCATACTCTTCAAGGAAACTGAAGAGTCATGAGAGAAATTATGGTACACATGATCTGGAATTGCTAGCTGTCATCCACGCTCTAAAGCTTTGGAGACACTACCTGTTGGGTAACAAGTTTACTCTAGTAACTAACCATAAGAGTCTCAAATGGATCTTTACCCAGAATGAGCTCAACATGAGGCAACGACAGTGGATTGAAGTGTTGGAGGAGTATGACTTTGAAATCAAGTATCGACCAGGAAAAGAAAATGTAGTTGCCGATGCACTTAGTCGCAAAACATTCCTTAATTCCCTAATCTTACAGAATCCATCAACAGCCAGATCTCTAGCTACAAAAGTATATATGCCAAACAACCCTATACTTGAGTTAGCTAGAGAGGATGCATGCCATGATCCGGCCTACCAAACAATGCTAAGGGAGATCTCTATCAAGGATCAGAATCAAAAGTTGCAGGCTAAGTATCATGAATTTTCTATCAATAGTGGACTTGTATGTTATAGAACAAGGCTGTGTACACCAGCAAGCCAGTCACTTAAGAACAAGGCTATGCCAAGACTCTCAATGCAGTTAGGAAGAGCTACCATTGGGAAAGACTCAAAGGTGACATTCTCAAATATGTCACCGAGTGTTTGTCTTGTCAATGTATCAAAGCCGAACATGTCAAGATACTGGGGAAACTGCAACCGCTTGACATTCCCCAAATGAAATGGGAATTCATGAGCATGGATTTTGTTGTATGCCTACCCCAAGTTAAAGGAGGATACAACTCCATCATGGTTGTGGTTGACATGCTTACTAAGGTTGCACACCTTATTCCAGTAAAGACAAACTATAAAGCCTCAGACATTGCAAGATTGTTTATCAAGGAGATATTCAAGCTACATGGTTTACCCAGAAGAATCATTAGTGATCGTGATTCTCTCTTCACGTCACACTTCTGGAGAGCTATGTTTGAAGCTATTGGGACTCAACTCTATTTTAGCACCGCTTACCATTCCCAAACGCATGGCCAAATAGAGTGGGTAAATCAAGTCATCGAAGACATGCTTAGGGCATTCTGCGATTGTGAGCCGAAGAGGTGGATTCAATATTTGCCTTTGGTTGAATTTGCCTACAATGCTTCTTACCAACAAAGGATTCAGATGACCCCTTTCCAAGCATTGTATGGTCATGACTGTCGAAGTCCCCTAAACTTCTTAGATCCAACCTTAAGTGTTGAAGCTTCAAGGAAGATGTTGGAAGAGATGGATGACCAAATAAAGTCAATAAGACAGGACATCCAAGCTGCCAAGGATAGATAGAAGGCATACACAGATTTGAAGCGTCAAGATACAGTCTTCTCGAAGATGGAGACATGGTCTTCATTCACGTACGCCCTAGCTGAAAGAGTTCCTTATCTTTAGGAGATTGCAAGAAGCTAAGTCCAAGGTATTGTGGACCGTACAAGATCCTCAAATGCCTAGGACCTAATGCTTATAGATTGCAACTCCCTGAGAACCTAAAGGCTCACAATGTATTCCATCTCAACTTATTGAAAAAGTATGTACCTAATCCTAACCATGTACTTGATGACCAACAAGTTGTAATGCCCAGTCAAGGAGTCCTTGAACTAAGGCCTTACAGGTTCTTAGATGCTACGGAGAGACAATTAAGATCCAGAACCTTGAGAGAATGCCTTGTCCAGTGGAAAGATTATCTCGAAGAGGATGCCACTTGGATAGATGAAGGCACCCTCAACCATCAATATCCCCAGTTTATCTCGAGATGAGGACATCTCAATTCCTCTAAGGGGGAGAGAATTTAACGTTCGCATGAACTACCTCTTGAGGATAATATATAACATTTTCTTAAGGATAATGTAAATTTTATTATTATTATTATTTTCCTCCCCATCCGACTGTTGTGCTGGAAGGGGAGGGGGATAGAAAAGACGCAGAATCTCCTCGGTGGAGCTCGTAGAGTAATACGACCATGCGCGCTGACAAAAGGAGAGAGAGGATCCCCCTCCCCCTTATTTAACCAGAAGGGGGCCGCTGTCATGAGGAAGGAGGCGGAGGGTGTGGGCTGCCGTGATGCTAGACGGAGGGGCTGCCATTATCGCATTGCCGTTGCTGCTGCAGAGAGAGAGGGAGGTCAAGCATGTCGCTGCCATGGAGTTCGCCCGCCCCTGAGGCCCTACACCATCCTTAAGGGCCGGCCGTCGACTGTGCTCTCCCCCATACAAACGTAGAAGCTTCTGGAAAGGAGCTTCATAAGCCCCTTTCCCGCCCTTAATCCCCCTTCCCATAGTTGGAAACCCCCCCCCCCCCCCCCCCCCCGGTGTTTAACCCTTAAGCTCCCTTTTCCTTGACTTTGGAGTCACACCCCCTCCCCCCGGTTTTAAACCCCTATAAGCCCCCTTTCCCTTGGGCTTTGGAACCACCCCTTTTTCCTCACGTGTTTAAACCTTCTCTAGCCCCCTTCCTTTGTGGCGTATTGAAACCACTTTCCTCAAAATTTCCCTAAGGATCCTTAGACCCTTACTTATAACCTTTATGGTTATTATTTTCCCTTGGAGTTTCCCCCTTAGGGTTTTCCCCCATAAAAGGTTACTCCAAATAACCTTTCCTTTCTCCCCCATGTTTTGTTAAAAATCCCCCTTAGGCCATGCAAAAATAACCCTTGGAGCTCTCCCGCGCCTTGTTTCTTTTCCACATCTTTCTATTCCCCATTCATGCAAGTTTACAAAGGCCATTAAGCCTTCCGCATGGCTTCAATGGGTCTTAGTCGTGAGAAATTTTGAAGCACCCCCTTCCGAAATCCCTACTTCAAGGAGGGAGCCTTCCAAAAACTACTTTTGACGGACGGTGCAAGGGAGCAATAGTGGAATTCCAAAGAGGAGTTTTAAAGCTACTTCCACGTCCGAAAAACTACAATTGCGATGCCTCCTAAGAAAGTCCAAGGCGTAGCCGCGGGAGGGTCATCTCCGGGCATCCACGTGGACATCTCACCCCAATCTCAGGTTATCCTTCCTAATTTGGTATTGTTGTAATCCAATCATGCAAGGTTAATCGTTAGAAATAGAATATACTTTTGTCCTTAATGCTCACGATGAAGGAACTTAGTCATTAATACTTTTAATGAAACATGCAAAATAAAGGAAGCATAAATGCATTTCTAGCAAATAGCTTTATGCATTGAAATGAATTATAAACTAGATTATTGTCCATTAAAATAGTATACTTCATTTAAGCCTAGAAGTATAAACTGCATATCACACTAGTAACCCATATCCTCTTCGCAACGAATCATCATGAAAATTGCAAAGCATGAAATGATTCTTGCGATGCATAAACTCTAGGAAATAATCGTTTTTCAACTGCATAAATTATCAAGAAAAAGGTGGCTTGTTTCTGTAACATGTCCACTAGTATCATCCAGGATACGTCTTAGCAGTCCATCAGAAAAGATGTCTAGAAAGCTCCGCCCAGCACTCCCATGGAATGTTACAGGATTTGCGATCTAGGTCTTCCCACGTTTGCGACGTAGCGAAAGTATCCTGGCCGTTCCCACTTAGGATCGAACGGAATTAGGGTTTTCATGATTGGTCATTAACTAATAGCAACTAGCGCCAGACTCGAGCGAACTACTTTACGCAGAAACGCCAGATCCGAAGCGGGTTCACGCTGCACTTGGTTCAAGGAGAATGGGAAACGAGAGGGATGCAAAGCTCAACCTCTCTGCCATAAGGCATAGTCCCATTCCATTCCCCTAAAACATCATAAATCGGTTAAGACATAACTCTAGGTCATTGCTTTCGTTATTCGCTTTCTTTGACGATCATCCCACTGTTCCTTGAGAAAAGTTCCCGGCTAAGCGGGACCACCCAACCGCAAGACGGACCTATGGTCCATCCTCCACACTTTCCTCGGTTTGTTTTAGTTATGTAATTATCTAACACATTAGTTTGACATGTAACAACCAGCTTCTTTAAGTAATCCGTTAAACACCGGTTCCTTCACGTAATTCTTATCACATAACATAGAAAAAAAAACAATATCAAACAAGTTCTTTATTAACATATCATCATTTTTATCTTTGAAATACAAGGAGTTCCGCCCGTAGGCTTGTCCATAATCCACCTGAAGGCTATCCAGTAATCCCCAGGGATCACTATTCCAAGCTTCCGCCCGTAAACTAGTATGCGGGCCTCGAGATCCAATCCCGAGTCACGTTAGCCTCTTGTGCAGGACCCGGAAGGCGAGGGATTTACGACCAGAGCCCCTCCTGGCACCCAAGCGTCCTCCTGCTCCAAGTAGAACTCAACGGAGAAACCTCTCGCGGCGGGTTCAGTCCACGGTCCCGGTGCGGTCAACAACCCCCTTGGTTAGGGTCAGGCAGGCAGTCGGGGATAACTGAAGCTACCTCTCCCTTCAGGCCTTCAACCTGAAGCATTAGATATCTTTTCATCCTTTAGTTCCTTGAGCAAACAATGCAAACAGTGCTTTCTAAACTGTTACAAGCACAATCAATTCCAGTGGTCGTTTATTTGGCCAATTGCTAAGGAGTGAATCTTTCTCTCCGAATGCATCCAGCACTCGATCCAGGATCAATTGCGACTTGGCAAGATCCCCAAGGGTTTGTTTGTTAACCCTATATCCTTGGGTTAGGGCCCTACCCTACTAACCCAACTTAACCAATACCTTAAGTTCTATTGGCAGTAAATATGTTATTCCAATTTACTAATTGTTCTTTTGCTTCCAAGCAAATATCTAATCCTCGTATCTTGGTTACTTTACCCAAGAAAGGTACTATATCACGACGATTATTTCTCCTCTTGCAAGATAAACTTGTGTAAGAATCTGCCAATCTCATTCCAAGGAATTGGTCATTCCCTTTTGATCAAATCACAAGATCATGCGACTCTGCAACCTATTGCGTGAGTGTCGCATCAAAATCATGGGACTATTTGACCCATCGAATGGCGTTGTCTAATCACGAAATCATGATTAGATAGGAAACAGGGTTAGGGTATCTTCATAACAATCCATTCCTGATTGCACAGGGTTAGGGTATCTTCATAACAATCCGTTCCTGATTGCACTAGGTCGATATTGTCGGTCCTAAAGGTCCAAATCCAAATCGAGTTTCATTCTTTTAGCGAGCGATCCTTAGGGTAAAAACCCTAGATCGTTTCTCGCAAGTGTGTCCTATTGTCCCTACATTCCGTGAATGAGGGCAAGTCTTTAGGGTATAAGAGTTTCAGCTTTGGCAATAAGAGCAATTAGGTCACGTCCTCAATGTGCTAAACCCTAGTTAGCTCTTTGGGATATGTTGCATTGATTTAACCCTTCTTGAATGAGTTGCTTGCGGTTTAGGTGTTTTTAGGGTAAACCAATTTACTTATCTATTCTTGAAGGTATTTACGATACCCTTCTCGTAACCACATGATTCATTTCCTACGTTTGAGTATATTTACAAACCCTACTTTTCTGGTTAAAACCAAAGCATATGCTAAGTTACGACATAACTTCTATTGATGCATTTAAGAATTCATGCTACTAAGCGATAGGGTTTTATGTGAACCATGCAATCTTTTTCTAACTTCTTTTCTAAATGAGATTTTCGTATGCTGAATAAGCATTGTACAACCTTTCGTAACTATTTACGTAGTTGATTGAGATTTAAGCCAATTGACTAGATTTTAATCTACTTTACGCAGTTTTAAGAACCATTTCCATGCCTTGTAAATTCCTACGGATTATTAGCGACCATCTTTTAATGAATCATTTCGAAGGAAAGATGCCTAATAATGCGACATATGATTTATTCTTTCCCATGCATAATCGAAAGTGTACATCAGTAATTTCAATTTTATAAAGATGGGCATTAGTTAATCTGAGTTCGTTACTTTGCAATGCATAATAACCACTTGCCAGGAATGCATAAAGATCTTATGCTCTTCTTTTTCATTCGTTTAATACAAATGACAAATTCCTTGATCGAAGTTATTTCTTTTAATTTAGTCAAGGTATTTCAATAAAAAAAAGTGCATCCTAATTCCATAAATGATCCATGCACAATTCAAATATTATGACGTTAATCAAGATTAGGAAGAAAAACCTGGACTTGTGGTGAAATGTCCACATGGATGTTAGAAGATGATCCTCCTGTGGTTGTGCCTTGTGCCTTCTTACGAGCCATCGCGAATGCGGCCATTTCATCTTGGAAGCAGATTTATGATCTTGACCGATTTTCTTCGAACACGAAACTCCCTTTGTGAGACTGATTGCACCGTTTTTCAAAGTCAGCTTTAGAAGGCTTTATAGGTTTTTCCTCCTTAAATTTGGCTAAAGGGAAACTTGTGGGGAACCTAAGGGAAAAAAGGGTGTTTATGAAGGCTAATAGAAAGGGGTTCTAAGGGACCCCGAGGTTAAGATGAACCTTTGCGTAAGAACGCGAGGGGCGGAAAAAAAACTTAATGGGCTTATAAAAGCTTGGATGGGACAACTCGGGAAAGGGGGCTTTGAAGGAGGCCCACAAGAAAGGATTAAGGGGGCTTACAATATGAAAGGGGCTTAAAGGACCCTAAAGCATTTTATGGGGGAAAAAACCCACGGGGAGGGTTTTAAATCCTAGGAAGGGGGTTTTAAAATCCTTCGAGAGTAAGGCTTATTAAAGCCACAGGAAGGGGTTTTTTTTGGATCCCGGGGGGTGGGTGGTTTAAAAATGCTCTTGGTGGAAAGGAAAGGGGGGAAAAGTGGTGTAAAAGACCTTAAAGAGGGGATTTTGTGTGGGAAGGGAAAAGGGCGCTTAAAGAGCCCCCTCCCTTAGAAGCTTCTAAAGCTTCTAGATGAAGCACGTGGCAGGGAGGAGAGAAAATGGGAGTTGCTGGCGGCGTATTGGCGGCATCAGCGGCGTCCTACGACAGCTTTCGGCGAACTTCAGCGGCTTCTTCCCCCCGTCTTAGCGATCTTCCTCCTTCTTGACTCCCCTCCAATTGGCGACGTACAACCTTCTCCTCCTCTATGGTAGTGTCAGAAGTCTGACAGCCTCCTCTATCCTCCTCCTTCTCTCACTTCCCCCCATAAGGTTTATATAGGTGAGGGGAGGGGATCCTCCCTCCCCCATGCGGCATCCTGCATGGGTTCACCCCTCCTCAGGCATCCAACACGGATGCTTGGTCATCCTGCCTTCCCTCCCTCTCCCCCAGCACAACAGTCGGCTGGGGGAAGGAGGGAATAATTTTTAAAAAAATCCATAATACTAACAATTTAATCATTTGGATTTTTAGTAAGAGGAGGTTCTCGTGAGAAGTGCGGTTTTGAGATCAGAATTGTTACAGTTTCGCATAAATTTTGTTCACAAAATATAGGAAGATTAGTTGGAATTTAACATAACCTATGCCTAACCTCAAATCGATACGTTACAGTAAAAATCCATTTACGCATAGACATTGAGTCATGTGGAAAGGATCACGTAATTATTTTCTAGAGTTAACCAAATTGGTATGAACCTAAACCGCAGAGTGCTTGTTTAGAAAGAGTTGAATTCCAAGAAATTCACTAGGAAATTAACACGTGACCTAATCATTACGTATCGCTAAAACTGAAACTCCTTTACCTTAAATACTTGCCCACATTCACTAAATGTAGGGGACAGTGAAATGAAATTGGAAAGTGAGCTAGGGTTTGTCCCTAAGAATCTTACAAGATGAAACTTGGAAACCCTAGGTCTAATGACGTCAACCTAGTAACCTAAAACAGATTGTTTCGTGACTCCATTGTCCCATAGTTCGATGCAACACTTGCGTAGCAAGTGCGGAGTCATACGATCTTGTGATTGGATCACAAGGGAATGGCCAAATTCTCATAATGAAACTGGCAAGTCCTTACGCAAGTTATCTGGCAAGAGGATGAATAATCATCCTTATTTAGTATCTTTCTTGAGTAAAGAAGATTGATTGGAAACTAAAGACCAGCCGATAAACTGAAATAACTGATGAACTTAGGGTTTGACCAAGTCGGGTTAATAGGGTATGCCCTAAACCAGGATATAGGGGATCTTGCCAACTTGCAAGTCATCCCCGATGGAGTGCTGGTTTCATTCGAAAGGAAGGATTCATTCCTTAGCAGTTTGCCAACAAAAAAACGATCAATGGAAATGTTTGTGCTTGCTACAGATTTTAGAGCACTGTTTGGCTTTGTTTGATCAATGAACTAAAAGATAAATGGATATCTATACTTCAGGTTGAAGTCCTGAAGGGAGAGGCAACTTCAGTTACCCCCGACTACCTGCCTGACCCTATCCAAGGGGGTTGTTGACCGCGCCAGGCATGTGGACCAAACCCGCCACGAGAGGTCTCTTCGTTGAGCGTTACTTGGAGCAGGAGGACGCTTGGGTGCCAGGGGGGTCTGGCTGTAAATCCCTCGCCATCGGGACCCTGCACAAGAGGCTAACGTGACTCGGGATTCGATCTCAAGGCCCGCATACTAGTCTACGGGCAGAAACTTGGATTAGTGATCCTTGTGGATTGTTGGATAGCCTTCGGGCGGATTGTGGATAAGCCTACGGGCTGGACTCTTTGTATTTCAAAGATAAATATGATAACCTGTTAATAAGGAACTTGTCTAATAGTTTTTTTCTATGTCAAGTGATAAGATTACGTGAAAGAACCAGCGCCTAACGGGTTAATTAAAGAAGCTAGTTGTTACATGCCCAACTAATGTGTTAGGTAATTAAATAACTAAAACAACCCGAGGAAAGTGCGGAGGATGGGCCATAGGTCCGTCCTACAGATGGGTGGTCCCGGTTGGCCGGGAACTTTTCTCAAATCACGATGGACAGTGGAAAGATCGTCAAAGAACATGAACAACAAAAGCGTTGGCCTAAAGTTATGATTGAACTCGATTTACGTTGTTTTAGGGGAACGGAATGGGACTATGCCTTATGGCAGAGAGGTTGAGCTTTGCATCCCTCTCGTTTCCCATTCTCCTTGAACCAAGTGCAGCGTGAATCCACTTCGGACCTTGCGTTTCTGTGTAAAATAGTTTGCTTGGGTCCGACGCTAGTTGCCGTTAGGAAATGACCAATAAGGAAAACCCTAATTCAAGTCGATCCTAAGTGGGAACGGCCAGAATACTTCCGCTACGTGGCAAACATGGAAATCCCTAGATCGCAAACCCTGTAACATTCCATGGGAGTGCCAGGCAGAGGTTTCTAGACACCCTTTCTGATGGACTGCTAAGATGTGTCCTGAAGATATAAGTGGACACGTTAAAATCTCCCTCTCTTCCAACATGGGTTCTATAGAGGCTCAATAGAGCTAATGGTACAAAGAGCAAGAAAGGGGGTAGCAATGGGGTAGGCTGTGTACTCGAGTGAAATTGTGAATTATGATAGCAACACGGCCAAGAATCGCAAGAATCCATTCATGTGTAGTCAAACCCTAGTCTAGCTCATATGAGAAAAGTATCTCTTTTTCCGTGTCTCAAGAAAACCTACCTAAGTGCCTAGTTGCTCATCGTCTCCACCAATGTAGTGTGCTCATAGAATGGGACCAAGTTGCCTATGCCTCTAGCATGAGAGTGCACCTCCTTATATTCACGAATGATGGTTACATGCCAAGAACCCTTGAAGGTCCTCTCACACTAGGTGGACGGGGACACCTATATTGGGCACACACACAACAATATTACATCCTTTTGTATGTAGAAAATGTATAAAAATAGTATTTTAAAAATACCTTATTTTGAACCCACGTGATGCACATATATATTCATGAGTAACTTACCCAAGACCTCATGAAGGAATCTCACAATTATGCAAGACCACAAGTTTACACTCTAAACTCACCTCAAGCAACCTATCTCCAACTCCACCTTTTAAGATGCAATGACTTATTCTCCATGTAAGTTGTTGAGTCAATGACACAAATCTCAAACCTTTTATTTCTCCCTTGAATAGGTTGTATCTTCTTACTTTAGATGTGGGTGATGCACAAGCTCAATATTTGATGCCTTTAAGTTCCAAATTAACTCTTAAACTGAACACTTGATCTTAGCCTCAATTCTATTCTTGAGAAGCTTTGCATTAGCTCTTCCTTTGAGTTTATGTTTCTTAATAAAAAGTTTGTAACTTTTTTTCTTTTTTTTCATAACATAAGCTTTTCTTACATTTTCAATAGTGCTAAACATTAAACCATGAAAACTTAAACCATGTATTCTTCAAAGTGACATATAGGAAAAGAACCTTTTTGGGCTCAGATGAGCATAAAGCACTCTCTTCCTAGGATTCTTGTCCCCAACAACCCTGTGCTCCCTAATCAAGGAGGGAAATTTAAAATTGTGCATATACAATAGGTTAGTTTGTCTAGAGTATGGCTGACATCCCTACCATAGTTTGCTGGGTGTAGCATGGCGATTCTTATCACATAAAATATGCAAACACCATTGCTACAAATGTTGCTACCGTCCATGGTTTAAGCGATGTTCGTAGTGATTTGTGGTCTAGGCATCTTATAAGAGAAGCACTCCCGTAAGCAATGCATTTGACCCAAGTGTCCCATAAGTGATGTTTTTTTTTTTAAATCGCACCTAGACCATAACACTCTAGTCTCAAACTTTCTCTTTGTCACTTGCTTAGTCTCTCTTCCTCAATTAGTCTCTCAATCCCTATCTTTCTTCCTAATTCTTATGGTTCCCTTTTCTCTCTCTTTTTCCCACCACATGGTCCTATTTTTGGTATGATTAAGTACCCTTATCACAACATATAACATTTGGTATAATCATGGTTATCACCCTACATTAGCATTGCTAACTTGCACATAGCTTATTTTGCTCTCTCTTCTTGCATAAAAAATATAGTCCCCTTTCAAATTGAGAAAGCAAGAATGCACATCACTATAATTTTAGGATCATATGGATGACAAAATTTGTTGTTTAGTCGACCACTTGATATAATTTAAGACTTGAATGAATGGCAAGCACAACTTCAAACATAACACCCTATGCATCTAGGCCTTGTGCTTCAAGATATGCAAGACAAAATTTGAGACTTGTAGAATAACAGAGAAATTGATCAGATGATTCTACGCATTTATCAACCCACAAGAAGAGAACCCAAGATCAACATGCTAGAGAAGTTCAATGGTGAATGTTCAAAGTTCAGGTGATTCCTGCAATAAGTAAAGCTCTATATCTGCATGCAATCGGACATGTATCCAAATGGTGCTTCCAAGGTGGATTTCATTGGTATTTTTCTTTGTAGTCAAGCTTTATCATGGTTTGCCACAATCTTGGAAAAGAATATGCCAGTACTTCATAACTATGCATAATTTCTTTGGGAGCTCACTTCCACATTTGGACATGTTGACACTCGTCGAGTAGCAAAAACAGAAGTTTGGAAGCTATGACAAGGTAATCGCCCTACCTCTACTTATGCATATAAACTTAGGCAATTAATTTGAGACCTCATTCGGCATGGGGAGTAATTTATTAGGCAATTGAGTTGGGGTCTTTGAGATGATATCAAGGATCACATGTTCACTATGCCTGAGACAAAAACACTTAACAATTATATCATGCAAGCCATCCACTGTGATAATAGATTGTTTGAGAGGAAGCAAGAAAAGCAAGAAGAAATAAGGCCTCACCAATGGAACTCAAGCCCAATTAGAGACCGAATCAGATAAAAGCCCAAGCTGTGCAAATAGATAATACCAAATTCTAGCCCTTGCACCCACAAGAAAAGTAAAGATGTAGAGAGAATCATCTATGCCTATATTGTGGAAACCTTGGACACATCACCCTAAATTCCCAAATAAGAGGGCAAGAATCCAAAGAGTTGTGGCAACCATCCTGGAGCAAGAAAACAAGGATGTCCAGTTGTAAATGAGACTATACAATTGGATCTTGTAAATGAGACTGCCACACCCATGGAAACTTTCCTTGTCATACTTCACATGATCTTGCAGAGAAAGACCCTTTTCCTCAAAGCCCTAGTTGACTCCGGGGCCTCTGCATCGTAATTGGCCAGGGATCACTATTCCAAGCTTCCACCCGTAAACTAGTATGCGGGCCTCGAGATCCAATCCCGAGTCATGTTAGCCTCTTGTGTAGGACCCGGAAGGCGAGGGATTTACGGCCAGAGCCCCCCCTGGCACCCAAGCGTCCTCCTACTCCAAGTAGAGCTCAACGGAGAGACCTCTCGCGGTGGGTTCGGTCCATGTTCCCGGCGCGGTGCACAACTCCCTTGGTTAGGGTTAGGCAGGTAGTCGGGGTTAACTGAAATTGCCTCTTCCTTCAGGCCTTTAACCTGAAGTATAGGTACTCATTTAATTTGTAATTCATAATTCAACAGAGCCCTAAAATCTCTAGCAAGCACAAACATTTATGTTCATCAACCGAGTTGTTTGGCAAACTGCTAAGGAAGTGTTCTTTCCTTTTGAGTGTATCAGCACTCGTTCCCAAGGTGTTTTGTAATTTGGCAAGATCCTTTACATTCCGGTGTAGGGAGTACCTTATTAAGCCAACTTGGTCAACCCTAAAGTTCCTTAGATATGCTAGTTTCAGGTTTACAGCTTTCCTTATTTAGAAGGATATCCAAAAATACGTCCTTTTGCAAGATAACTTGCGTAGGGATCTGCCATCCTTGATGAGGGTTTTTACCCTTTCTCCTTGTGAATCAATCACAAGACTAAATGATTTCATACTTGCTGCGCAAGTCCTGCGATGGAGTAATCTGTTTTAGATTCTTTAAGCTGACGTATGTCGGGCCTAGGGTTTCTTTTTAAGGATCTCGGGGACAGCCCTAGTTCTTTATCTTTACGAATTTGTTTGACCCTACAATAAGGAAAATAGTCAAGTGCGTAGGGTATGAATATTTCTATGTTTAGATTGGTTTGGATAATTTTTGGAAGGTAATATTAATTGTCTTGTCACAGTTTTGCTATCCTTGTGACAATTTACTTTCTAGTCAATACAGTTTAATTTTAACTTCCGTTTTCCTCACAGATGAACTCATGCCAAATAACAACATTTGCCTTGCTAAGATGTGCAATTAGCAAAGATAACTTCCTAGTAATTTGAGCATCGAAAGAAACCTTTCATGAATTTAACCATTTACAATGATTCGTTGCGAAAGGAATAAGACTAATGGTGCAAGATATAATTTCTACACCTTTAGGATTTAACTAAAATATACTACTATAGTAAATGGATAATCTCGCTCGTAATTTATAATGCTTGATGCAACTCGAAGGAAACTAAGTTCTATTCATTATCATTCATTCAAATAAGCTAAACTTCTTTATTACAAATAACTTGGACAAATATATCCTATCCCTAACAATTTCTCTTTGCATGATCGACTTAAAACCGAATTAAAGCCAAGAAGAAAAACCTGGTTTTGGGGTGAGATATCCACATGAATACCGGGAGATGACCCTCCCGCAGCTACACCTTGGACTTTCTTGGGCGGCATCGTAGTTCGAATGTGAGATAGCCTTTTTCTCTTTCTTCTGGAATTCCACCGTTTCTTTGGAAAAAAAGTTTATGGGTGAGTGTGGTTTTGCAACCACAGGAACCCTTGGAGGACTTTGACTTGGGGTAAAGGAATAGAAGGCACTTATTCTCCTTCCTTGCCCTTTCTCTATTCCTTCTCTTTTCTAACTCTTTTACTCCTTTCTTACTCTTCTTTATATTTTTCTCACCCTCTACTTCTTTCACACTACTCCCTTTTTTCCTTCACTCTTCCCTACTTCCCTTCCTTAAATTTTACTTCACTTCCTTATCCTCTACTTTCCTTCCCTATCTTTTATCTTTTTCCCCACTCTTCCTCCTTCACTCCTTTTCACTCCCTCTACTTTCCCTCCCTATCTTTTATCGCACGGGCTACTTTTTCCTTACGGGATATCATCCAAGGCCATGATGATGATTTGGATTTTGAAGTTCAGGGGGGGGGGGGGGAAATAATAATGGGGATATGGGGGATTAAGAAAAAGATTAGGGGGTTGTGGAAATAAAAGAGCTATGAGGGGGTGAAAAGGGTTATAAGGGGGTGAAAAGGGGCTTAGGGGAATAAAACACGGGGGGGGGGGGGGGGGTTTGGTTCCCAAAGCCAAGGAAGGGGTTTAAGGGGAAAGGGGGCTTAAGAGGCCCCTTTAGAAGCTTCCACCAGGAAGCTTCTAAGGCTTCTATGCCACGTGGGGGGAAAAAAGGAAGGAAACGATGACTGGCGGCGGCTATCGGCCTAGCCTGGCGGCTGTCAGGGAGATGGTGGCGGCTCACGACGGCAGCTTCGACCTTCTCAACTCTCTCTTCCCAGGCTTGGCAGCATCTCGATGACGGCGTCGTGTCCTCTTTCTTTCCCTCTACCTCATGGCCACCAGCGCAGAGTATCTCCTCCCTTCTCTCCCTTACGAAATCAGAGTAATTCCTCTCTTCTCTCCCTCACGCATTCAAACGGCATCTCCTGGCGGTCCCCCTTCACCCTGCGGCCCCTGTTTTAAATAGGGGAGGGGAGGGGGATCCTCCCTCCCCTGCGTGGCATCACGCATGCCTTTCCCCTCTCTCCAAGCTCCACCAAAGAGCTTAATTACTCCTTCTATTTCCCTCCCCCTCCAGCTCGTCAGTCGGCTGGGGGGATAAGGGGAAATAATTAAAAAAAAATCATTTATCCCATTTCATTTTTATTTGAGGCAGCTCACGCGTGTGTTGCTTTTAGCAAATCGGAATATTACATCATCATACACCTGAATGAACTTCATGTAACTCACTTGACAAGGAATATAATGAACTTTGGCATCAAAAATTCGATTTCTTCTTCTTAGTCTCTTCACTTGTTGCAACTTGAACTCCATGTTCAGCAGCCCTTACACGAAATCTACGACATTTCTGGTGAACCCGACGTGAAAGTGCTGCATCACTTTTCAGCAAGATGGGAGACTCGCAAGAAGAGATGACAGATGACAATGTCATGAAGAACCTGTTTCAGTCATTTACAACCTATATGCAGCAGCAAGCTCATGCGAAACGTGATAGTGATGCCATGGATGCCTTGAAAGCTGTCCAACAGGAGATGAAGCAGTTTAACGGCCAACAAGTGTCAACTTACCTGCATTTGTATGAAGAAAAGATGAAGTTTTTTGGGGTTTCTCAAGATGTTTGGAGCCGCTACTTCTTGCGGATCGTGGTGCGCGCTCTTGAAGTCCGAATTTCAGAAATTCAAGAAACACATGCAGGTTGGGCAGAGCTTAAGAAGGCATTAAAAGATGAATATTTCCTGGAGGATACAGGTCTTATGAATCACAGGAATTTCTTAGCATGGGTTTCTATGCCTAATAAGGGACTTTCAGTGACCGCCCTTCTGCGAGAGTTTGAGAGCCACTACGATCAGTTGGATGGAACTGAGCAGCAAGCTTTGGAGATGCAGAAAGTGGAATTATTTTTACAAGCTGCTGATGCTGATTTACAGAAAAAGTTGGATGATATTTTGGAAGATCAAGCTACCGATTCAGGTTTAAAGACCGAGTGGAGACCTCTCATTGATGCTGTGAATGCTCTTGTTAAGAAATAGCGCAAGAGAGTACGATTGCATCGTAATGCAGGATCTGCTCCTGAAAAATCCTTGGAGACCTCTTCTTCTACCCCTGCTGAAAGTTCTATGCCTAAGCCTACTCCTCCTGTTGTAAATCCACCAGTTCCTGCTGCTCCAGTGCCCTTATCTGTAGATGATGTTATTAAAGGCTTGGCAGATTTGATGATTGAAGCAGTCAAAGCTGAAGTTGGTAAGTTAAAGGAGCAACTTATGCCAGTACCTGCTGTAGCACCTGCTCCAGCGACTGCTTCTCTAGCTGGTCAAAGAAAAGGGAGACGATGTATTTGGTGCGATAGTATAGAGCACCAACAGTGCAGAGATTGTGATGCTTTTCAGGAAGCGCGTAAGAAGAATGTAGTGTTCTGGGGACAATATGGGAAGATATGGCTGACAAAGACTGGCACTCCTCTTGACACGAACTTTGGTAAGGGAGGCATGAAGAAGCTAGTTGATGATATGGCTGTGCGATCAGCTTATGTGAGTCTTAGAGGACATGCTTCAGCTTATGGAGTCCAGCTTGAGCAGAAATCAGATGGAGACTCTGCTTTATGGTCCTCTGCCTTGGAGATAGTGAGAAGAGGGAAAGTTCAGGCATCTACTAAGACTTGTGTGGGCTCCAGCATTCGAGGAGAAATGGGATGGGATTCGCATGTTGACAGGTATTCTATTTTTGCTTATATGGCGAAAACACAGGGTTTAGATGCCATGGTTGAGGAAAAGAGAAGAAGAGATAAGGAGGGTCCCAGCACCTCCAAAAAGACTAGAGGGGGTGACTTTGTTTCACCACCTGTTACAGCTCGACCTATGTCAAGTTCTCCAGCTCAATCAGGTCCTGAACAACCTATGGGAGACAAGCAGATGAAAGAGAAGAAACAACTAAGAAAGGAGCCAGGATTCAAGCTCTTGTCAGATCTTGATATGCAGACGGATATGAGTAAGATTTTTCATGAAAGAATTTTGAATAGTGAAGTCACTTTTACTGTTGGAGAAGCTCTTGGGATTGCTAGAAGAGAAATACACGATCAGATGCAGGATCTTTTGCGGAGGAAACGACATGCGATGGATGTCAAGATTGTGGGAGAGAAGGAAGGAGTCTCACTTGTAGCTTTCTTGCTTGCACAATGGGGGAATACACACAAGGGTGGAGGCTGAAAACAATTTTCCTCTTCTTAGTTGTGTAAGCCAAAAGAACTCTCATACAAAGAAATAGAAGAACCCTATATATGGGTCTCAAACCAAACTCAACTAACTAAGGTGGCATACTAACTGAGCCACGAACTAGAGTAGATAAGGATAGCTATCATGTAGCTATTATTCATGGGCGGTGTACCAACCGCGTCTGCAACTGACAAGTCGATGACATAAATACACAACGGTCACCCTGGCGTATCACGAGTGGAGCTCGATATCTCAACACTCCCCCTTGAGCTCAATCCCAATTCCTGCACACCAAGCAGGTCTCTGAACTTGCGCAGCTTCTCTGCGCCCAATGCCTTCGTAAATATGTCAGCTACCTGATCCTCTGTGCTGACATAAACTAGATTAATAAGACCTAGTAAAACCCTCTCCCGCACATAGTGATAATGCACCTCAATGTGCTTTGTTCTAGCATGATAGACTGGGTTATTTGCCAAGTGTATACTACTCATGTTGTCACAATAAATGACAACTGGCCCATTTGTAGACTGATGTATATCATAAAGTAGCTTATGCAACCAAGCTACCTCACATGCAGCCATTGCTGCACCCCTGTACTCAGCCTCTGTGCTCGATAAGGCAACTGTAGGGTGTTTCTTGCTACTCCAAGTGACTGCAGCACTCCCAAAAGAGAACACATATCCACTGGTAGATCGTCTATCAGAAATACTACCAGCCCAATCAGCATCAGTGTATCCATGCAGTTGTATCTGAACCCCAGTCTCATAAAATAGTCCATACTGCAATGTGGACTTCACATACCTGAGTATGCGTCTAGCCGCATCCAAATGCGATTTCCTTGGAGCCTGCATAAACTGACTTACCAATCCAACAACATAGCTCAAATCTGGCCTGGTAATAGTCATATAAATCAAGCTTCCTACTATGCGTCTGTACATAGTAGGGTCTTCCAGAAGCTCACCTGCATCTGCGCTCAGCTTCACATTCTGCTCCAAAGGAACTAAAATAGGCTTACAGCCTGTCATCCCATATTTGGACAGCATGTCCAATCCATACTGCCTCTGCAAGAGCTGTATCCCACTTGGTGATCTAATCACCTCAATGCCCAAGAAATAACGCAGCTCTCCCAAATCCTTCATCTCAAACTTCTGCTTCAATAGCATTTTCACATGAAGGATATCTTCATCACTGTCACCAGTCATAATCAAATCATCAACATAAATGACAAGTATCATAATACCTTTCTCTGTTTTTCTCACATAAAGTGAGAAATCTGCCTTGGAAATCTGAAAGCCAATAGTGACAAGATATTGTCCTATCTTGTCAGACCATGCTCTAGGTGCTTGCTTCAAGCCATACAAAGCTTCATTCAACCTGCAAACAAACTCAGGATGAACAGCATGCACATAACCTGCTGGCTGCTCCATATAGACCTCTTCTTGCAAATCACCATGCAAGAAGGCATTCTTTACATCCATCTGATGTAAAGACCATCCCTTTGATGCAGCCATAGCAATGACTGCTCTTACGGTTGCCATCCTTGCAACCGGACTGAATGTTTCTTCATAGTCAATGCCATATGTTTGTGCATACCCCTTGACTACTAATCTTGCCTTGTATCTGTTCACAGAACCATCTGCATTGTGCTTCACCTTATAAACCCACTTACAGCCAATTGCATTCTACCTTTAGGCAAAGGTACCAATTCCCATGTAGCATTTGCTTCCAAGGCATCCATTTCTTCATCCATGGCTTTCTCCCATTTTTCTTTTCCCATGGCTTACTCAAAAGAAGTGGGTTCTGGTTCCTGTATCACCTTGACCATATATGCATAGTGAATGGCTGTAAATCCATCATATTTCAGCCTATCCACAGGATACCTAACTCTGGTAGACCTGCGCAAAGTGGGTTCACTCCCAGTGCTCTCAAAACATCCCTGGTATTCCTTACTCCAGGTGTAACAATAGAAGGAATACCCAACTCATCATCAATGCTCTGTTCTGAGCCACTGGATTCACCATCCACATAAGAGTGACCTGCATTCACATCAAACATGGGCTGATCAACCTTCTCTTTTCCTTTTCGTGATACCTGCATACCACTATCTGCATTACTTTGAGAAGATTCTCCTGATCTCAATCTGCCTGTCCATGGCGAAGAATGTGAACCACTGCTAGAGGACGCTCCAGGTCCACTAATATTTTGTGACTGCTGCTGTGAATTCTGTGCAGCATTACCATTTTGTGCATCTACATTATCAATCACATTTACTGGTTTATACCAGCTACTCATCTCATCAAAAACAACATCTCTGCTCACTGTAAACTTACGAGTAGAAGGGTTATAGCATCTATACCCTTTTTGCTGCAGAGAGTAACCAATAAAGATGCTCTTCTCAACTTTTGGATCCAACTTGGATCTCAACTCATCTAGCACATGTACATAGGCAATGCAACCAAAAATTTTCAAATGAGAAATATCTGGTTTCCTACCAGTATACCTCTCCTCTGGAGTCATTCCATGTATTGCTGCAGTGGGAGTCCTGTTCATTATGTAGACTGCTGTAGCAACTGCTTCAGCCCAATAAAAATCTTGCAGGTCTTTTTCATTGAGCATGGCACGAGACACCTCTCCAATATGTCTGTTTTTTCTTTCTGCAATTCCATTTTGCTGTGGGGTATGACTGCATGAATATTGCTGCTTTATGCCATGCTCCTGCAGGGACCTTGCAAACTCATTTGAGAGGTACTCTCCCCCTCCATCTGACCTTAGGCATTTTATTTGCAGTCCTGTTTCTTTTTCAACCACAGCTTTAAGAGTTTTGAAATGCCCAAAAACTTCACTTTTCTTTTTCATAAAATACACCCAAACTTTTCTGCTATAGTCATCAATAAAACTGAGAAAATAATGACAGCCTCCAAGAGATGCAGCTTTAGTAGTCCACACATCAGAGTGGATTAATTCCAATGGCTTCTTACTCTCTTGAACATGTCTAGGAAATGGTTTCCTTGCCTGTTTTCCAAACTGACATGCTTCACATACCTTATGCATTTCTGCAACCTTGAATTTAGGCAATCCTCCAACAATATTTTGGGCCTGCATTGATTTAAGTCGTTGTACATTAACATGACCAATGCGTTTATGCCAGATATCAATATCTGCAACTACACCGGTCCCATGTGCAAACATGGCTGCACTCAATTTAGACATGTCTGCATCCAACATAAACAGTCTGCCCTTCTTCTTTCCTTTTGCTATCAAGCGACCTTTATTTTTCATATCCTCAACAAAGCATCCATGAGGATTAAATCTAACCTGCAAGCCCTGTTCAATTATTTGACCAACAGAAACCAGATTCTTGGTGATATTTGGGACATGAAATACATCGGACAGGTATTTCTTTTTCCCATCCTGCATAGACAAGGGAATTTTTCCAATCTGCACAATAGGATGTGCAGTATCATCACCAGTGCTCCCAGGCGGTGATGTCTGCTTGGAAGCAAGCAGGGCGCTCTTCTAGGGTAGGTGGAATTGGTACTGCGGCCACTATCACTGGCCGAGCCCTCTGTCTAGCCTTGACCTCTTCAATAAGCTTCCTCTGCCTTTCTTCTTAGGCGGTTGCTCTCTCTGTGGATGGGTCAGGGGTGGCTAGTACTTTCATTTTTTAGTCGACCACTTGATCTTTCATGTATCATGCTACTCTTATATTTACATACATATTTTACTATTATGATATGATATTATTTCATCTCGTATCATTCTTTATTTCTTTAATCTCACAAATTATAGTTAGAAAAATATAAATGTGTCACTTAAATTTCTCATATCTTACATTTTTGTAAGAGTGTATGTGTGCAATGATATTAAATGATACTTAAACAACAAGTTTTCTCATCCATATGATCCTAAAATTATAGTGATGTGCATTCTTGCTTTCTGAATTTGAAAGGGGACTATATTTTTTATGCAAGAAGAGAGAGCACAATAAGCTATGCGCAAGTTAGCAATGCTAATGTAGGGTGATAACCATGATTATACCAAATGTTATATGTTGTGATAAGGGTACTTAATCATACCAAAAATAGGACCATGTGGTGGGAAAAAGAGAGAGAAAAGGGAACCATAAGAATTAGGGAAGAAAGATAGGGATTGAGAGACTAATTGAGGAAGAGAGACTAAGCAAGTGACAAAGAGAAACTTTGAGACTAGAGTGTTATGGTCTAGGTGCGATTTAAAAAAAAAAACATCACTTATGGGACACTTGGGTCAAATGCATTGCTTACGGGAGTGGTTCTCTTATAAGATGCCTAGACCACAAATCACTACGAACATCGCTTAAACCATGGACAGTAGCAACATTTGTAGCAATGGTGTTTGCATATTTTATGTGATAAGAATCGCCATGCTACACCCAACAAACTATGGTAGGGATGTCAGCCATACTCTAGACAAACTAACCTATTGTATATGCACAATTTCAAATTTCCCTCCTTGATTAGGGAGCACAGGGTTGTTGGGGACAAGAATCCTAGGAAGAGAGTACTTTATGCTCATCTGAGCCCAAAAAGGTCCTTTGAGAGTGTCTATCATGCCAATCATCTAGCCTCAGGAAGTTACTATATGCATATCGTCTACATCACGTGCGTTCAAGTCCTATTTATAAATATCCTTATCTGTAAAATTTTCCTAAATAAAACATAACCCTTTTCTATTCAATCTATAAATAATCCCTTTATATTACACCCTTTTGTATGTAAAAAATGTATAAAAATATTATTTTAAAAATACCTTATTTTGAACCCATGGGATGCACACATATATTCATGAGTAACTTACCCAAGTCATCTGGCTAATTCAACTATGAAGCTTGTCGACACATCCAAGAAAGAATATGATAAAATATTTAGAATGGCCAACAATAGATGGAATATCATGTCAATATTTTCAATAAATAAATAAAGGCATGATTTGATAAGTATATTGAGAAGAGATTAAAGGATTCAAACCTGAATCATGGAGAGAGAAGCACTACCAACCTAGGATGAACTGGAAGTAATTTCATGGTGATCTACTCTACTGTGGAAAGGCTTGTAGTGAAGCCTAGTGATCACCTTTATAGTAGGCTATTATGGAAATGTTCTATTAACACCATAATCTTCATTAATAATTGAATTTTCGACGTCTTCATTTCTTAGTTCTTTTCCTGTATGTCACTTTGAAGAATACATGGTTTAAGTTTTCATGGTTTTATGTTTAGCACTATTGAAAATGTAAGAAAAGCTTATGTTATGAAAAAACAAAAAAAAAAGTTACAAACTTGTTATTAAGAAACATATAAACTCAAAAGAAGAGCTAATGCAAAGCTTCTCATGAATAGAATTGAGGCTAAGATCAAGTGTTCAATTTAAGAGTTAATTTGGAACTTAAAGGCATCAAATATTGAGCTTCTGCATCACCCACATCTAAAGTAAGAAGATACAACCTATTCAAGGGAGAAATAAAAGGTTTGAGATTTGTGTCATTGACTCAACAACTTACATGGAGAATAAGTCATTGCATCTTAAAAGGTGGAGTTGGAGATAGGTTGCTTGAGGAGAGTTTAGAGTGTAAACTTGTGGTCTTGCATAATTGTGAGATTCCTTCATGAGGTCTTGGGTAAGTTACTCATGAATATATATGTGCATCAGGTGGGTTCAAAATAAGATATTTTTAAAATACTATTTTTATACATTTTCTACATACAAAAGGATGTAATATTGTTGTGTGTGTGCCCAATATAGCTGTCCCCGTCCACCTAGTGTGAGAGGACCCTCAAGGGTTCTTGGCATGTAACCATCATCCGTGAATATAAGGAGGTGCACTCTCATGCTAGAGGCATATGCAATTTGGTCCCATTCTATGAGCACACTACATTGGTGGAGATGACGAGCAACTAGGCACTTAGGTAGGTTTTCTTGAGACACGGAAAAAGAGATACTTTTCTCATTTGAGCTAGACTAGGGTTTGACTACACATGAATGGATTCTTGCGATTCTTGGCCGTGTTGCTATCATAATTCACAATTTCACTTGAGTACACAGCCTACCCCATTGCTACCCCCTTTCTTGCTCTTTGTACCATTAGCTCTATTGAGCCTCTATAGAACCCATGTTGGAAGAGAGGGAGAGTGTCACGTGTCCACTTATATCTTCAGGAAACGTCTTAGCAGTCCATTAGAAAGGGTGTCTAGAAACCTCCACCCGGCACTCCCATGGAATGTTACAGGGTTTGCGATCTAGGGCTTTCCATGTTTGCCACGTAGTGGAAGTATTCCGGCCGTTCCCACTTAGGATCGACTTGAATTAGGGTTTTCCTTATTGGTCATTTCCTAACGGCAACTAGCGTCGGACCCAAGCAAACTATTTTACGCAGAAACGCCAGGTCCGAAGCGGATTCACGTTGCACTTGGTTCAAGGAGAATGGGAAACGAGATGGATGCAAAGCTCAACCTCTCTGCCATAAGGCATAGTCCCATTCCGTTCCCGTAAAACAACGTAAATCGAGTTCAATTATAACTCTAAGCTAACGCTTTTGTTGTTCATATTCTTTGACAATCTTTCCGCTGTCCATTGTGATTTGAGAAAAGTTCCCGGCCAACCGGGACCACCCATCCGTAGGACGGACCTATGGCCCATCCTCCGCACTTTCCTCAGGTTGTTTTAGTTATTTAATTACCTAACACATTAGTTGGACATGTAACAACTAGCTTCTTTAATTAACCCGTTAGGTGCTGGTTCTTTCACGTAATCTTATCACTTGACATAGAAAAAAAATATTAGACAAGTTCCTTATTAACAGGTTATCATATTTATCTTTCAAATACAAAGAGTCCAGCCCGTAGGCTTATCCACAATCTGCCCGAAGGCTATCCAACAATCCACAAGGATCACTAATCCAAGTTTCTGCCCGTAGACTAGTATGCGGGCCTCGAGATCCAATCCCGAGTCACGTTAGCCTCTTGTGCAGGGCCTCGATGGCGAGGGATTTACAGCCAGACCCCCCCTGGCACCCAAGTGTCCTCCTGCTCCAAGTAGCGCTCAACGGAGAGAGCTCTCGTGGCGGGTTTTGTCCACATGCCTGGCGCAATCAACAACCCCCTTGGATAGGGTCAGGCAGGCAGTCGGGGGTAACTGAAGCTGCCTCTCCCTTCAGGACTTCAACCTGAAGTATAGATATCCATTTATCTTTTAGTTCATTGATCAAACAAAGCCAAACAGTGCTCTAAAATCTGTAGCAAGCACAAACATTTCTATTGATTGTTTTTTTGTTGTCAAACTGCTAAGGAATGAATCCTTCCTTTCGAATGCAACCAGCACTCTATCGGGGATGACTTGCAAGTTGGCAAGATCCCCTATATCCTGGTTTAGGGCGTACCCTATTAACCCGACTTGGTCAAACCTTAAGTTCATCAGTTATTTTAGTTTATCGACTCGTCTTTAGTTTCCAATCAATCTTCTTTACTCAAGAAAGATACTAAATTAGGATGATTATTCATCCTCTTGCAAGATAACTTGCGTAAGGACTTGCCAACTTCATTATGAGAATTGGCCATTCCCTTGTGATCCAATCACAAGATTGTATGACTCCGCACTTGCTACGCAAGTGTTGCATCGAACTATGAGACAATTGAGTCACGAAACAATCTGTTTCAGGTTACTAGGCTGACGTCGTTAGACCTAGGGTTTCCAAGTTTCATCTTGTAAGATTCTTAGGAACAAACCCTCGCTCACTTTCCAATTTCATTTCACTGTCCCCTACATTTAGTGAATGTGGGCAAGTATTTAAGGTAAAGGGGTTTCAGTTTTAGCGATACGTAACGATTACGTCACGTGCTAATTTCCTAGTGAATTTCTTGGAATTCAACTCTTTCTAAACAAGCACTCCGTGGTTTAGGTTCATACCAATTTGGTTAACTCTAGAAAATAATTACATGATCCTTTCCACATGACTCGTTGTCTATGCGTAAATGGATTTTTACTGTAACGTATTGATTTGAGGTTAGGCATAGGTTATGTTAAATTCCAACTAATCTTCCTATATTTTGTGAACAAAATTGATGCTAAACAAGCCACCTTTTTCTCGATAATTTATGCAGTTGAAAAACGATTATTTCCTAGAGTTTATGCATCGCAAGAATCATTTCATGCTTTGCAAATTTCACGATGATTCATTGCGAAGAGGATATGGGTTAATAGTGCGATATGCAGTTTATACTTCTAGGCTTAAACGAAGTATACTATTTTAATGGACAATAATCTAGTTTATAATTCATTTCAATGCATAAAGCTATTTGCTAGAAATGCATTTATGCTTCCTTTATTTTGCATGTTTCATTAAAAGTATTAATGATTAAGTTCCTTCGTCGTGAGCATTTAGGACAAAAATATATTCTATTTCTAATGATTAACCTTGCATGATTGGATTACAACAATACCAAATTAGGAAGGATAACCTGAGATTGGGGTGAGATGTCCACGTGGATGCCCGGAGATGACCCTCCCGCAGCTACGCCTTGGACTTTCTTAGGAGGCATCGCAATTGTAGTTTTTCGGACGTGGAAGCAGCTTTAAAACTCCTCTTTGGAATTCCACTATTTCTCCCTTGCACCGTCCGTCGAGAGTAGTTTTTGGAAGGCTCCCTCCTTGAAGTAGGGATTTCAGAAGGGGGTGCTTCAAAATTTCTCACGACTAAGATCCATTGAAGCCATGCGGAAGGCTTAATGGCCTTTATAAACTCGCACGAATGGGAAATAGAAAGATGTGGAAAAGAAACAAGGCGCGGGAGAGCTCCAAGGGTTATTTTTGCATGGCCTAAGGGGGATTTTTAACAAAACATGGGGGAGAAAGGAAAGGTTATTTGGAGTAACCTTTTATGGGGGAAAACCCTAAGGTGGAAACTCCAAGGGAAAATAATAACTGTAAAGGTTATAAGTAAGGGTCTAAGGACCCTTAGGGAAATTTCGAGGAAAGTGGTTTCAATACGCCACAAAGGAAGGGGGCTAGAGAAGGTTTAAACACCAGGGGAAAAAGGGGTGGTTCCAAAGCCCAAGGGAAAGGGGGCTAATAGGGGTTTAAAACCAGGGGGGAGGGGGTGTGACTCCAAAGTCAAGGAAAAGGGGGCTTAAGGGTTAAATAGGGGGGGGGGGGTTTCCAACTATGGGAAGGGGGATTAAGGGGGGGAAAGGGGCTTATGAAGCTCCTTTCTAGAAGCTTCTAGAAGCTTCTACATTTGTATGGGGGAGAGCACAGTTGACGGCCGGCCCTGAAGGATGGTGTAGGGCCTCAGCGGCAGGCGAACTCCATGGCAGCGGCCTGCTTGACCTCCCTCCCTCTCTGCAGCAGCAACAGCAACACGATAATGGTAGCCCCTCCGTCTAGCGTCACGGCAGCCCACACCCTCCACCTCCTTCCTCACGAGAGCGGCCCCCTTCTGGTTAAATAAGGGGGGGGATCCTCCCTCTCCTTTGTGTCAGCGCGCATGGCCGTATTATTCTGCGAGCTCCACCGAGGAGCTTCTACGTCTTTTCTATGTCCCTCCCCTTCTAGCACAACAGTCGGCTGGGGAGGGAAATAATAATAATAATAAAATTTGCATTATCCTTAAGAAAATATTATATATTATCCTCAAGAGGTAGTTTATGCAAACGTTAAATTCTCTCCTCCTTAGAGGAATTGAGATGTCCTCATCTCGAGATAAACTGGGGATATTGATGGTTGAGGGTGCTTTCATCTATCCAAGTGGCATCCTCTTCGAGATAATCTTTCCACTGGACGAGGCATTCTCTCAAGGTTCTGGATCTTAATTATCTCTCCCTAGCGTCTAAGATCCTGTCAGGCCTTAGTTCAAGGACTCCTTAACTGGGCATTACAACTTCTTGGTCATCAAGTACATGGTTAGGATTAGGTACATACTTTTTCAATAAGTTGAGATGGAATACATTGTGAGCCTTAAGGTTCTCAGGGAGTTGCAATCTATAAGCATTAGGTCCTAGGCATTTGAGGATCTTGTACGGTCCACAATACCTTGGACTTAGCTTCTTGCAATCTCCTAAAGATAAGGAACTCTTTTTAGGGCGTACACAAATGAAGACCATGTCTCCATCTTCGATAAGACTCTATCTTGACGTTTCAAATCTGCGTATGCCTTCTGTCTATCCTTGGCAGCTTGGATGTCCTGTCTTATTGACTTTATTTGGTCATCCATCTCTTCCAACATCTGCCTTGAAGCTTCAACACTTAAGGTTGGATCTGAGAAGTTTAGGGGACTTCGACAGTCATGACCATACAATGCTTGGAAAGGGGTCATCTGAATGCTTTGTTGGTAAGAAGCATTGTAGGCAAATTCAACCAAAGGCAAATATTGAATCCACCTCTTCGGCTCACAATCGTAGAATGCCCTAAGCATGTCTTCGATGACTTGATTTACCCACTCTGTTTGGCCATCCGTTTGGGAATGGTAAGCGGTGCTAAAACAGAGTTGAGTCCCAATAGCTTCAAACATAGCTCTCCAGAAGTGTGACGTGAAGAGAGAATCACGATCACTAATGATTCTTCTGGGTAAACCATGTAGCTTGAATATCTCCTTGATAAAAAATCTTGCAATGTCTGAGGCTTTATAGTTTGTCTTTACTGGAATAAGGTGTGCAACCTTAGTAAGCATGTCAACCACAACCATGATGGAGTTGTATCCTCCCTTAACTTGGGGTAGGCCTACAACAAAATCCATGCTGATGAATTCCCATTTCATTTGGGGAATGTCAAGTGGTTGCAGTTTTCCCGGCATCTTGACATGTTTGGCTTTGATACGTTGACAAGACAAACACTCGGTGACATATTTGAGAATGTCACCTTTGAGTCTTTCGCAATGGTAGCTCTTCCTAACTGCATTGAGAGTCTTGGCATAGCTAGGATGTCCTGCGAAAGGGGAATCATGAGCTTCCTACAATATCTTCTTCTTAAGTGACTGGCTTGCTGGTATACACAGCCTTGTTCTATAACAGAAAAGTCCACTATTGATAGAAAATTCATGATACTTAGCCTGCAACTTTTGATTCTGATCCTTGATAGAGATCTCCCTTAGCATTTTTTGGTAGGCCAGATCATGGCATGCATCCTCTCTAGCTAACTCAAGTATAGGGTTGTTTGGCATATATACTTTTGTAGCTAGAGATCTGGCTGTTGATGGATTTTGTAAGATTAGGGAATTCAGGAATGCTTTGCGACTAAGTGCATCGGCAACTACATTTTCTTTTCCTGGTCGATACTTGATTTCAAAGTCATACTCCTCCAACACTTCAATCCACTGACGTTGCCTCATGTTGAGCTCATTCTAGGTAAAGATCCATTTAAGACTCTTATGGTCAGTTACTAGAGTAAACTTGTTACCCAACAAGTAGTGTCTCCAAAGCTTTAGAGCGTGGATGATAGCTAGCAATTCCAGATCATGTGTAGCATAATTTCTCTCATGACTCTTTAGTTTCCTTGAAGAGTATGCTACAGGATGACCTTCCTGCATGAGCACACACCCCAAGGCAAGTATACTAGCATCAGTTACTACCTGGAACTCTTTATTAAGGTCTAGAAGTTTTAGAATAGGTGTTGATACCAAACTTTGCTTCAATCTGTTGAAGCTATTTTATTCGGGAGTTGACCATGCAATGGAAATTTGCTTCTTCAGTAAGTCCGTCAGAGGTGCTGCAATCAAAGCATAGTTTTTCATGAAGACCCTATACCATCATGTCAATCCCAGAAAGCTGTGTATTTCTTTGACAGATGTTGGTATTGGCCATTCAAGCACATCTCTGACCTTGGCTGGGTCCACTGAGATTCCTTCCGCTGATACTATGAATCCCAAATATTCAATCTGGCATTTGAAGAATGCACACTTCTTCATCTTAGCATATAGCTTATGTGACCTCATTGTCTCAAGGACAATTCGAAGTTGGGGTTCATGATCTTCCTCCTGTTTAGAATAGACTAAAGTGTCTTTGAAGAAGACAAGCACGAAAACATCAAGATATGGACAAAAGATATCCTGCATTAACCTGTTGAAGGTGGCAGGTGCATTCGTAAGTTCCAATGACATAACTAGGAACTCAAAGTGCCCATATCTTGTATTGAAGGCCATCTTGGGGATATCTTCTTCCTTGATCCTTATCTGATAGTAACCTGACCTAAGATCAATCTTGGAGAAGATGTTTGCACCTTGAAGACGATCAAGAAGCTCATCTATTCTAGGAATAGGGTACTTGTTCTTGACCGTTGATTGATTCAATCCTTGGTAATCAATACATAGTCGAAGTGACCCATCTTTCTTTTTCTGGAATAGTACTGGAGCTCCCCACGGTGAACTGCTAGGACAGATGTAGCCCTGATCTAGCAGTTGCTTGAATTATTCTTTCAGCTCAATTGCTTCTGGTATGGACATTCTATAAGGTCTCTTTGAAATTGGCGTAGCTCCTGGTACTAATTTAATCTCATGATCCACTTCTCTTTGAGGCGGGAGTTCTGTCAACTCTTCGGGGAATACATCTACGTATTCCTTTAGCCAAGAAGGTCCTTCATTAGATTCTTGCTTCTGATCTAACTTATTGAGTTTGATCAAGTAGACATGTAATCCTTTTCTGACTCCTTTTATGATCCGATATACTTTGGCCAATTGGATTCTTAGCACTCTAGCCTCACCTTGGGTTGTGACTAATTCCCTTTCAGAGTTTTGAAAGGAAACTTAACCCTTTCCTTAGTGAATGTGGGCGTCATTAGGCTTAAGCCAATCCATTCCAAGTAAACACTCGTGGATACCTAAGTTCATGACTCTGAATTTGACCGAAGTCTTCTTTCCTCCCAGAAATAATTCAACCTTAGCAGTTTTCCTAGTACACGTAACCTCACGACCATTTGCCAATTCCACTTCTACTGTGGCTATTCCTAATCTTTTTGCACAAGCTGGTGCGATAAAGGAATGTATACTTCCAAAATCAATCAAGGTCTTGAAATTTTTACCTTGATAGTCCGACGGTGTCTGAATCACCGAGAACCGGCGATTTGGGCCTTTCTTGTGTAGAGCGGCATGGACTGTCGCCCTTTCAAACTCTGCTTCCATGGTCGGATCTTCCCCTTTTTCTTCTTCGCACATTTGCCTATTGGCAATGCAGGCGGTTCTTCCTCTTCCTCGAGTAGCAGCTCCTTGAGCACGGCCTGTTCCTTGGAAAGGCGCTTGACGATGTCCTCCACCAAGCTTGTGACATTGCCTCTTGAAGTGACCGAGTTCGTTGCAGTGGAAACAACGGAGGTTTCGGCCATTGTCTTGAGTAGGAACAAAGTTGTTGACATTATTAGTCCTTGCTTTCTTTCTTTCTCCCTGATTATGACCTTGAACTCTATTCATTTGAGGCCTGAAAGCTCCTTTGTTTGGGTCATTATAAGACCAAGTTTTGTTACCCCTTGGTCTAGACTGCACCTCCTGAATTATAGGCGTCGCTCAAATGAGTGCGTCCTAAAGATCTAATGGATGAATAGATTCGAGACGGGTATTGACTGGTGGATTTAAACCCGCACAAAATTTGGATACCTGCTGTGTCATGTCCATTTGTGGCGCATACTTTAAAAGTGAGATGAGTTTAGAGTAGTATGCGTCAAGAGTGAGTCCCAGTTGTTTTAGCTCGTAGAACTCATTCATTTTCTGCGTGCGATATGCAGGTGGCAAGTATCTTCCTTGCACGGCTTTCTTCAACTTCTCCCAAGTAACGGATCCCTCCGCGATCCCTTGATCCATGCACCATTGCTTCCACCAAAGCCTAGCTTCGTCGGTGAGCTTTAGCTTGGCGAGCATAGCCTGATTGGTGAGTGCAGTACTGGCTGCTTCGAAGTAATCCTCCATGGATTCAATCCAAATTTCAGCATCAGCTTGGACGGACCTGCCTCTCCCATCAAACTCAGACGGCTTGATTTGTTTGAGAAGAAACTTCTTCTCCTAGATTACAACAGTACTTGATGTAGGACGTGAACTAGGAACCGTACCTGAGGTTGTGCCTAGATAAAGGTTTCTTAATGTTATTATACGATAATCGTTATTGATTACATCTTCAATTTTGCTATCACGTAGGCAATGTAGCTAAACTTTTTATTAATTCTCATGCACAATCAAACATTGATAAAAGGAAGTCTTATTCGTATTTATATGGGCATAGCCCTTTTGGAATACTACATTTCTTGAGATGATAGGCCAACTGTTACATTTAGTTTGGGGAGAACAATGTTGTATTACATTTATCTACAGGAATTGTATAATAGTATAGTTTTGGGTCATGGATATTCAGGAATCAGTAAGTCATTGGATGTTCAGGGTATCCTTTCCTTTGGAACCCATTCTTTTCATGGCACCCTAACACTTTAATCATGTCGGTGGGGATTACACGGGTTACTTCCTCATATACATATGAGTTCATCTCAACCCTCTGACCTCTAATATGTAAAGTTGAGTTTGTGTGAGCTTCCACAAAAATGAATAGCTTCATGACTTTCAAGTCTTCCAACCACTTGATCCTCTTTAGGTTGGTTTGTAGGTAAGCAAACCGGTGGGCGGCTATATAGTAGATTCCTGAAGCACCCGTCCATCTTCGTTCTATGTACAAAGGTGATGGATTATAGATTTGCTCTAGGATGTTCATAATCTCAACCCTTTGTCGATAATGCAGAGAATGCATTGCAGTCATAAACATGATTCGAAATACTAAGAACTTGTTCCACACTTCGTAATTCTGCAAGACAGTATTGAAGTAAGGAAATGTTTGGAATATAACCATTTGCTTTACTTCTTCTTATTAAGATTTCATAAAACAATTCCATTGTTGGTTGGCTATGATACCGACTATAACATGTCCACTTATATCATCACGACACGTCTTAGCAGTCCATCGAAAAGGGTGTCTAGAAAGCTCTGCCCGACACTCCCATGGAATGTTACGGGGTTTGCGATCTAGGGATTTCCGTGTCTGCCATGTAGCGGAAGTAATCCGGCCATTCCCACTTAGGATCGACCTAAATTAGGGTTTTCCTTATTGGTCATTTCCTAACGGCAACTAGCATCGGACCCAAGCGAACTGCTTTATGCAGAAACGCGAGGTCCAAAGCGGACTCACTCTGCACTTGGTTCAAGGAGAATGGGAAACGAGAAGGATGCAAAGCTCAACCTCTCTGCCATAAGGCATAGTCCCATTCTGTTCCCCTAAAAGAGCGTAAATCGGGTTCAATCATAACTCTAGGTCAACGCTTTTGTTATTCGTGTTCTTTGACGATCTTTCTGCTGTCCATCGTGATTTGAGAAAAGTTCTCGACCAACCGGGACCACCCATTCGTAGGAGGGCAACCTATGGCCCATCCTCCGCACTTTCCTCAAGTTGTTTTAGTTATTTAATTACCTAATACATTAGTTTGAAATGTAACAACTAGCTTCTTTAATTAACCCATTAGGCACTGGTTCTTTCACGTAATCTTATCACTTGACATAGAAAAACAATATCATACAAGTTCCTTATTAACAGGTTATCATATTTATCTTTGAAATATAAAGAGTCCAGCCCGTAGGCTTATCCACAATCCGCCCGAAGGCTATCCAGCAATCCACAGGGATCACTAATCCAAGTTTCTGCCCGTAGACTAGTATGCGGGCCTCGAGATCCAATCCGGAGTCACGTTAGCCTCTTGTGCAAGGCCCGAAAGGCGAGGAATTTACAGCGAGAGCCCCACCTGGCACCCAAGCGTCCTCCTGCTCCAAGTAGCGCTCAACAAAGATACCTCTCGTGGCGGGTTTGGTCCACATACCCGGCACGGTCAACAACCCCCTTGGTTAGGGTCAGGCAGGCAGTCGGGGGTAACCGAAGCTGCCTCTCCCTTCAGGACTTCAACCTGAAGTATAGATATCCATTTATCTTTTAGTTCATTGATCAAATAAAGCCAAACAGTGCTCTAAAATCTGTAACAAGCACAAACATTTCCATTGATCGTTTTTTTATTGGCAAACTGCTAAGGAATGAATCCTTCCTTTCGAATGCAACCAACACTCGATTAGGGATGACTTGCAACTTGGCAAGATCCCCTATATCCTGGGTTAGGGCGTAGCCTATTAACCCGACTTAGTCAAACCTTAAGTTCATCAGCTATTTCAGTTTATCGGCTGGTCTTTAGTTTCCAATCGATCTTCTTTACTCAAGAAAGATACTAAATTAGGATGATTATTCATCCTCTTGCAGAATAACTTGCGGAAGGACTTGCCAACTTCATTACGAGAATTTGGCCATTCCCCTGTGATCCAATCACAAGATCGTATGACTCCGCACTTGTTGCGCAAGTGTTGCATTGAACTATGAGACAACAGAGTCACGAAACAATCTGTTTGAGGTTACTCGGCTGACTTCGTTAGACCTAGGGTTTCCAAGTTTCATCTTGTAAGATTCTTAGGGACAAACCCTAGCTCACTTTCGAATTTCATTTCATTGTCCCCTACATTTAATGAATGTGGGCAAGTATTTAAGGTAAAGGAGTTTCAATTTTAGCGATACGTAACGATTAGGTCACGTGTTAATTTCCTAGTGAATTTCTTGGAATCAACTCTTTCTAAACAAGCACTCTGCGGTTTAGGTTCATACCAATTTGGTTAACTCTAGAAAATAATTACGTGATCCTTTCCACATGACTCAATGTCTATGCGTAAATGGATTTTTACTGTAACGTATCGATTTGAGGTTAGGCATAGGTTATGTTAAATTCCAACTAATCTTCCTATATTTTGTGAATAAAATTTATGCAAAACAAGCCACCTTTTTCTTGATAATTTATGCAGTTGACAAACGATTATTTCTTAGAGTTTATGCATCGCAAGAATCATTTCATGCTTTGCAATTTTCACGATGATTCATTGCGAAGAGGATATGGGTTAATAGTGCGATATGCAGTTTATACTTCTAGGCTTAAATGAAGTATACTATTTTAATGGACAATAATCTAGTTTATAATTCATTTCAATGCATAAAGCTATTTGCTAGAAATGCATTTATGCTTCCTTTATTTTGCATGTTTCATTAAAAGTATTAATGACTAAGTTCCTTCCTCGTGAGCATTTAGGACAAAAATATATTCTATTTCTAACGATTAACCTTGCATGATTGAATTACAACAATACCAAATTAGGAAGGAGAACTTGAGATTGGGGTGAGATGTCCACGTGGATGCCCAGAGATGACCCTCCCGCGGCTATGCCTTGGAATTTCTTAGGAGGCATCGCAATTGTAGTTTTTCGGACATTGAAGCAGCTTTAAAACTCCTCTTTGGAATTCCACTGTTGCTCCCTTGCACCGTCCGTCGAGAGTAGTTTTTGGAAGGCTCCCTCCTTGAAGTAGGGATTTCGGAAGGGGGTGCTTCAAAATTTCTCACAACTAAGACCCATTGAAGCCATGGGGAAGGCTTAATGGCCTTTGTAAACTCGCACAAACGGGGAATAGAAAGATGTGGAAAAGAAACAAGGAACGGGAGAGCTCCAAGGGTTATTTTTGCATGGCCTAAGGGGGATTTTTAACAAAACATGGGGGAAAAAGGAAAGGTTATTTGGAGTAACCTTTTATGGGGGAAAACCCTAAGGGGGAAACTCCAAGGGAAAATAATAACCGTAAAGGTTATAAGTAAGGGTCTAAGGACCCTTAGGGCAATTTCGAGGAAAGTGGTTTCAATACGCCACAAAGGAAGGGGTCTAGAGTGTTACAACTATATATATCATCTCTCACTTGACTTGGGTCTCACCTATATATACTAACTCTACATCAATATGAATCATTCTTTGGGAGCATGTCTTGTGTATCTCTCTCGTACTCTCTCTCTCTCAACATGGTATCAGAGCTATGGATGCGTAGCAACAACAAGGAAGATAAGTTGTTTCATTGTTTATACTTGATTGATTTCTTTGCACAAGTGACGATTTGATACATGAACTTGTTCAAATTAGAAGTATTAGTTATGACGTAGCTCTCGTCGTGCTCTCGAATCCTGTCAAAACCCCTTGTCAATCGGAGTTCTGGATCAAAAGTTATGACGGTTCAGGATTCAAGATAGTAATTCTGCTCAAATCTGCGATTCTTTATTTAAAACTGTATTTCTAATTACAGTTCGTTAATCTCCAATTATAGTTTATTAATCCCTCATCTTCGTTAATGATGTTGATTACGACAAGCAAACATCTTGCTATTTTTAGCGATGTTTTATTATCGTTCACGTTCTTTGCTCGACCGAAATAGCACTTTTCTTATATGTGTCATCTCGTCTTGCACGTTGCGCCTCTCTATTTAGGGATTTCTTTTTAGTCACTCAATATTTTTCTTCGTTCTTACGTGATATCCCTATTTTGATTGTCATGCGTCTCAATTACGCTCGTCTTGATCATGGTTTGCAGATTCTGCGATCTCATCTTATTTGTTTTCTCTCGACATACAGGCATGGCCAATTGTGTAATTGTTAACGGATATCCGTTTGGCCAACATTCGGTTCCCTTCTTCCAAGGACAAGGCTTTCCTGGGTGGAAAGCAAAGATGATGCTAATTCTTGAAGGTGACAAATTATTTGATATTGTTTTGGGCGACGTGTCTTGCCCAGTTCAACCTATTGATGTGATGAATAACAATTCTGTGATTACTGATGGTCCATTATTTGAACAATGGAAAATTGATCATACTGATTGGATTCGTCGTGACAAAGCGGCTCGTCGTTATATATTGTCTGCACTTCCTGACTCACTTATGATCTCAATGTTTGAGAAGAAATCGGTCACCGAAATTTTATATCTCCAAACTTGTTTGAAGAATCTTCAATATAAGGTTGGTACTTCTATGCACTCTCATATCGAGTCTTTTAAAGACATTATCAATCAGCTTGGTGCTGCTGGCGCTCCTGTTGCTAAAAATCAGATTGTTACTCAACTTCTTCATACCATCAAAGATCCTTTATATGACAATATCATCACTATTTTGTCTAACAAGGATGATATCCACTTTGACAAAGCATGTATATCTCTTATTGAATATTCTCAACGTCATGAGCATCATTTGGAAAAATTTGATGCTGTTTTGGTCACTCGCGAACAAAGGGATTTTGATGCTCCTTTTGTTGCTCGCAAGCGTCCTGCTTCACGTTTTCAGCAGGGTGGACGCCCTAATCCAGGTACTAAATCTTCTTGTCTTGCTTATCCTAACAAACATTGTTCTTATTGTGATAAGAAAGGTCATGTGGCTTCTGATTGCTGGGCACGTCAATATGATGAGGAGCATGGAGTTACTACAAAGCAACCTCACTCGTCCAAAAGTTTTCCTCCTTGTGATTATTGTGCACATACAGATCATCCATCTCGTCGTTGTTATAAACGCAGATATGATGAAGTACGTTCTCGATCTTATATTGTTCAACAAACTTCAACTGATGATGATCATACTCATTAGGAGCTCAATTTTGTTCATTATGATATCTCTCCAGAAAATGTACTTCATGTTCATGATGGTTCTCTATTCATCATTGATTCAGGTTCCACTGGAAACATGACATACCAATCGCAGTGGCTTCACAATTATCATTCTCTTCCTGTCAAGAAGTTTGTTTATCTTGCGGATGATACGACTTGTCAAGTCAAAGGAGTGGGTGATTTATATCTGGGGACTGTTTCATCCACTAGAATATTAAGAGGAGTTCTTTATGTTCCAGATTTGCAAAGAAATCTTCTTTCTGTTGCTCATCTAGTTGATATTGGTTTGTTTGTTGGCTTTGATTATAATCAATGTCGTATAGAGAAAGACGGGCATACTATAGCAGTGGCTCCTCGACATGGTAATCTGTTTGAGCTATCATTGAACGATACAGTTGCAAATGTTGTTACTGCCCCTGGAGATGAAGATTGCAAATTATGGCATCAACGATTTGCACACTTCGATTTTGCCAAAATTCTTGATCTTCATCGTCATGGTCTTGTGCAAGGTATGGATCTCAAATCTCATCCACATATGGGAATATGTGAGTACTGTGCACTTGGAAAACACCATCGTTGGCCTTTCCACACTTCTACTTCATCACATTCCTGTGCTCTCTTGGATTTGGTTCATACCGATATTTGCGGTCCTTTTCCTGCCTCAAAGTCTCAATATCGATATTTTATAACTTTCATTGAGGATTTCTCACGGTACACACATGTCTATCTTCTTCAACATAAGTCTGAGGCTTTACCTATATTTAAACAATACAAGATAAATGTGGAGCTTCAAACTAGATTCTCTATAAAGACGCTTCGCAGTGAAAATGGCGGTGAATATGTATCCAATCTATTTGATGACTTCTGTAAGGATCAAGGTATTCATCATGAGTTTAGAGTTTCTTATTCTCCTCAGTAAAATGGTGTTGCTGAGCGCAAAAATCGCACGATTCTTAATGCTATACGTTGCATGCTTATACACTCTGGTTTGTCTCGAAAGTTTTGGACTGAAGCACTTCTAACAGCTGTTTTTATTCAAAATCATCTTCCAACTACTGCACCTACTGGTAAAATTCCTATAACAATTTGGACAAGGAAGACACCTTCAGTCTCTCACTTTCGCACATTTGGCTGCATTGCTTATATTCATGTGCCCAAGGACACTCGACATAAGTTGGATCCTCCAGGTTTGAAGGTTATTTTTCTTGGTTATTCAGATCATTCCAAAGGTTACAAATTTTATGATCCTTCTTCTCAAAAGGTTATCATTAGTCGTGATGCTATATTTGATGAGAAGACTATGGGTGGCACATGGTCGTCTAATGTTTCAGATGATACACAGTCTTTGCTTAGTGCATTTCCTTACTTGCTTTGTGATTCTACTAATTCTGATGATCATAAACCTCCTTCACCTCCAAAGAAGATTGATGAAAATTTGGAGATCTATGTCGATCTTCCTATTGAGATAGAGCATGGATTCTATTCTATTGAATATGATGTCTTTGATGATGCTATGTCTGTCCAAGAGGATCCAATATCGTATATGGAAGCTATCAATTCGTCTCAAAGGGATCAATGGCAAGAAGCTATGCAAGCTGAGTACGATTCTTTAATCTCCAAAGGTACATGGATTCTTACTGAACTCCCCCTAAATTGTGTTTCTATCAAATGTAAATGGGTTTATAAAACCAAGACCAAAGCTGATGGCTTGTTTGATAAGTTCAAAGCACGACTTGTTGCAAAAGGTTACTCACAGATTGCAGGAGTAGATTATCAAGAAACATTTTCTCCCGTTGTGCGCTCCACAACTGTTCGTATGATTTTGGCTTTTGCAACACTATTTGATCTAGAAATTCACCAAATGAATGTTAAAACGGCTTTTCTCAATGGAGATCTTGAAGAAGAAATCTATATGGAGCAACCTGAAGGTTTTATGATTGCAGGAAAGGAGCATCTTGTATGCCAGCTTCATCATGCATTATATGGATTGAAGCAAGCCTCTCGTACTTGGTATATTAAGATTGATCAGTTCCTCACATCTAAAGGTTTTGTTGCATGTTTTGCTGACCCAAATCTTTACATCAAAAGGGAGGACAAATATTTTATTATTCTTGCTTTATATGTTGATGATACTATTCTTGTGTCAAATAATATTGCTTTCTTGGATGCTATGAAGAAGCTTTTATCGACTGTATTTGATATGGTGGATCTTGGTGAGATACATTATTGTTTGGATATTCAAGTTCAACGACACCGACAACAAGGCATTCTTCTTCTTTACCAGACAAAGTTTATTAATGATATTGTTAAGAAGTTTGGGTTGACAAATGCGCACTCTGCCAACACTCCCATTCTTTCAAGCTCTACCAAGGGTACATCTACAACACGCAATGAAGAATCAGCCATTCATCAACCTTTTGCTAATCTTGTTGGTTGTCTTCAATTTATTGGTTTAAACACCAGACCAGATATTTTATTTGTAGCTAACTTTTTGGGACAGTATCTTTCTTCCCCTTCCACTATTCATTGGAGTGCTGCAAAACGTATTCTTAAGTACCTCAAGGGTACTAAGAAATTTGGTCTTATTTATCGTCGTCGAGAGGATTCTTCTTTATCTTCTTCAATTTCTCTTGACCTTTTTGGATATACAGACGCTGATTGGGCAAGTTCACACTTATCCATGCGATCTACAAGTGGGAATTGTTTCTTTGTAAATGGATGTTTGGTTTCTTGGTCCAGCAAGAAACAACGATGTGTTGCGATTTCTACAACTGAAGCCGAATATGTTGCTGCATCATTAGTAGCTCGCGAGCTAGTTTGGCTTCCACAACTACTTGCAGATTTGGGACATCCTTCATCATCTAGTACACCTCTTCGATGCGATAACCAAAGTGCTATTAGTCTTACCAAAGACTATATACAACATAGTAAATCAAAGCATATTGCTATTCATTATCATTATGTTCGACATGAAGTCAAGAAAGGTTCCATTATGGTGGAGCATTGTCCCAGTGATCAAATGGTTGCAAACATCTTCACAAAAGTTCTTAGTGAAGCTCGCTTTAGCTCATTAAGACATGCACTTGGTATTGTTCCAAGTTCTAGTCTCACTGAGATTGAGGCATGTATCATTGTATTCAAGAAAACTTTATAGTAAATCATTTTTGTATCGTAGGTATGTGTAGGGGCTCGGGTTTTTCCCTTGTTCTCCCCAAGGGTTTTTTCACTCTCGCAGCCAGAGACCTTTGTTTAAGTGGGGATGTTACAACTATATATATCATCTCTCACTTGACTTGGGTCTCACCTATATATACTAACTCTACATCAATATGAATCATTATTTGGGAGCATGTCTTGTGTATCTCTCTCGTACTCTTTCTCTCTCTCAACATAGAGAAGGTTTAAACATGGGGGGAAAAAGGGGTTGTTCCAAAGCCCAAGGGAAAGGGGGCTTATAGGGGTTTGAAACCGGGGGGAGGGGGTGTGACTCCAAAGTCAAGGAAAAGGGGGCTTAAGGGTTAAACACGGGGGTGGGGGGGGCTCCAACTATGGGAAGGGGGTTTAAGGGGGGGAAAGAGGCTTATGAAGCTCCTTTCTAGAAGCTTCTAGAAGCTTCTACGTGTGGTAGGGGGGAGAGCACAGTTGACGGCCGGTCCTTAAGGATGGCGTAGGGCCTCAACGGTGGGCGAACTCCATGGCGACGGCCTGCTTGACCTTCCTCCCTCTCTGCAGACAGCAGTAGCGGCAACGCGATAATGGTAGCCCCTCCATCTAGCGTCACAACAGCCCACACCCTCCACCTCCTTCCTCACGGCAGTGGCCCCCTTTTGGTTAAATAGGTGGGGAGGGGGATCCTCCCTCTCCTTCGTGTCAACGCGCATGGCCGTATCACTCTGCAAGCTCCACCGAGGAGCTTCTGCGTCCTTTCTATTCCCCTCCCCTTCCAGCACAACAGTCGGCTAGGGAGGGGAATAATAATAATAATAAAATTTGCATTATCCTTAAGAAAATGTTATATATTTATCCTCAAGAGGTAGTTTACGTTAATGTTACAGAGAGAGACATAGTGGAGAAGAAGATGAGCCTCAACTCATTGTTGTTCTTTTTCCATTATTCTTCCATCATACTAATTGAAAGAGACTTACACACATAGGTATGACTAACCAAGACAAACATATTATGGTTAAGTTACTGACTACACCGACTTATTGAATGTGTCACACATGTAGAGCTGTATCTAGCTAATGTTGGCGGTCACACACATAAAGATAGATTGACTAAAGAGTAACGGGAGCTTGATAATTTAACACTCCCCCTGAAGCTCAAACCATTTGATAAAATCCAAGTAGCTATCCAAAATATACAAATTTTTCTTTACCAAGAGACTTGGTAAATATATCTGCTACTACCTTGTCTTTAGTCTTCACATGAATCAAGTCAATCTGCCCTATAAGAACCATTTCTCTGATGAAATGGTAGTGAACCTAAATATGTTTGGACCTAGCATGGTAGATAGGATTGCTAGCCAACATAACACTATTGAGGTTATCACAATGCAATCTCACTTTGCTTTCCAGCTATATTCACAAGTCTTTCAGCAGTTTCATCAACCAAACTTCTTTGCAAGCTACTAAGACAGCTCCTTTGTACTCAGCTTCTGTACTAGACAATGCAATAGTAGGCTCTTTCTTACTCTGCCAACAATTGATCATACTACTGCCCAATCCAAATGCATAACCATTGGTTGACCTCCTGTCATAGGCACAACCAGCCCAATCAGCATTAGTAAACCATGTTAAGTCAAGGGATTTTCCATATGCATAAAACAACCCATAATCTGTAGTACCCTTTACATATCTCATGATCCTCCTGACTGCATCTAAATGTGGTTTGTGAGGCTTCTGCATAAGCTGACTAATCAGTCCCACTGCATCACATAAGTCAGGACAGGTATTAGTCAAGTATATCAAGTTTCCCACCATCTGTCAATACATGGTAACATAAGTCAGATAATAGTCAAGTATTTCAAGCTGCCCACCATCTATCGATACATGGTCACATTCTCTATGTCATTCCCAACATCAATCTGCAGCTTGACATTCTGATCAAGAGGTGTCTCCATAGGCTTGCATTCAGCAATACCATACTTCTGTATTATGTCATGAGCATACTGCTTCTGTAGCAACCATATCTCTTGAGGCGTACAGACTACCTCAATCCAAAGAAAATACTTTAGTTCACCAAGGTCTTTGACTTTGAATTCAGTCTATAAACATGATTTAATTTCAGGAATGCCCTCTTCATGATCTCTAGTGATGATAAGATCTTCTACATAAACTACTAGAAACACATATCCATGATCTATCTTCTTCATGAATAGACTTTGATCTCCATCACCCAATCTAAATCCATGTTGCTGTAAATAACTGCTGATTCGAGCATTCCATGCTCTAGGTGCCTATTTTAGTCCATATAAAGCCTTTTTCAGCTTACATACATGTGTAGGAAAGTCCGGGTGAACATAGCCTTCAAGTTGCTCCATATATACTTCCTCAACCAAATCACTGTTCAAGAAAGCATTCTTGACGTCCATTTGCCATAATTTCCAGCCTTTGCATGCTGCCAAAGCAATGAGAGTTCTGATTGTTGCCATTTCAGCCACCAGATTGAAAGTCTCCTCATAGTCAAGGCCATATTGTTGTGTACACCCTTTTGCAACCAGCCTAGCCTTATAGCATTCTAATGAACCATCTGACTTGCACTTAACCTTGTACACGTATTTGCAACCAATGGGGACTTTGCCTTCAGGAAACTCAACCAATTTCCATGTCTCATTTTCAGCCAGGGCTGCATACTCCTCATCCATGGCAGCACACCAACTATCATATGTAACTTCATCATCAAACTTTGTAGGTTCTTTGTAACCTATCACACTAGCCATATATGCATAATGGCAGGCCGAATAACCAATATATGTAAACCTATTAATTGTTTTTGGACTCTCTTAGATCTATGTAATTGTGGCTCACTCTGAGCTTGCCTCTCATGAGGCAGTACATAATGACTCTACCTTGCTCCAAGTATCATGGTGTCATAATAGACGGAATTCCCAACTCACTATCCAAACTGTCGTTGTTAGATGACTCATAACCTATTGTAAGTGGACCTGTCACATCCTGAAGCATCTTTTCTTTTCCCTTATCCAATCTCTCTCTCACTCACATATCTGTGTCATTGGACGTAGGAGTACGACTCCGCAAGCATCCTGACCAATGACTTACTGTAGGTGACCCATCACTTGTAGAACCACTCATAGATGTACTCACTATAGGTGTATTTTCAGCATTACTAGTGCTGGCTGATCCATCAGTAGCCACTGCAACAGGATTACCATACCACCATGCCAGCTCATAAAAAAACATCTCTACTTATCAATGTCTCATGTGTAGACAATACATAACAGTTATAAGCTTCCTGGTCTTGTGCATAGCCAAGGAACACACTCTTGACAGCTTTAGGATCCGATTTATTCTTGTTTTCATCAGGAACATGCATATATGCAATGCTGCCAAATACCTTCAAGTGTGAAATGTTAGGTTTATGGCCATACAACCTCTCATATGGAGTTACATTATGAATCCCTGTTGTATAAGGAGTTGTATTCAGCACAAAGACAATAGTCATTACTTCTTCAGCCCAATAACCATTTGGCAAACTCTTCTCATTCAACATACCCCTTGTCGATTCTATCAGTACCCTATTTTTCCTTTCTGCTACACCATTTTGCTACGGTGTATAGTTGCAAGTTAACTATCTTCTGATCCCACATCTAGCAAGGTACCTTTCAAAGTAATTAGAGACATATTCTCCACCTCCATCTGATCTAAGATATGAAAATTTACAACTCAACTCATTTTCAGCATGCTTCTTGAAGTCCTTGAATGCATCAAACACATCATCCTTATGTTTGAGTATGTAAAGCCAAGTATACTTGCTGAAGTCATCAATGAAGGATACATAGTAATGAGCACTACCAAAGTAAGCACTATGAGACGGATGCCATACATCTAAATGTACCAACTACAAGGGTCATTAGTTGTTTTGTATATGTCTCATAATTTATGGAAATTGTGCTTGCTTTCCAAAATGACATGCATCACATACATTTCCAAAGTCATTATACTTGAACTTAGGTAGTCCAAGCACAATCTCCTTCTGCTGCATAGATTTCAGCTTTTGTATATTCACATGGCCTATCCTCTTATGCCATATCTCAATATCCCATATAGCACCATCATCATGTGCAAACATGGCTACTTTCAATTCTGGAATTGACGCATCAAGAGTAGAAATTCTGCCATCTCTTCAGCCTTGAGCAATCAATTTGTAGCCATTACCATATTCTTCAACAAAGCATCCATCTCTATTAAATCTCACTTGCAAATTTTGTTCTGCCATCTATCCAACTGACAAAAGACTCTTAGTTATTGTAGGTACATGTAGTACATCATGCAGGCTCTTTTTCTTGCCATCCAGCATCAACAACAAAACAATTCCTGTGTGCTAAATATCATGTTGGGTGTCATCCCCACAGTACACACATAACCATGTGAACCTGTAACTATCTCATCAAACTATTCTCCATGGGGTGTCATATGATTTGAAGCCCCTGAATCAATGTACCATCTCTCATCTCTGTCCTGCCTAGATGCATTCTTAGACAAATGCTGCATGGCAAACAATGTGTCAACCTACTCATCATGCGCACCTCTAGAAGATTCATAGATCCCAAGTTGTTTGACCTTTTCCTTCATATCTCCTTGCTTCTTGTAACAATCCTTTGCAATGTGTCTATATCTACCCCAGTAATGAGAGTCCTTATCTTTGTTTGACTGATCACTTGACATGAACCAAATCCACCACCTTCACCATTGGGTGATCTCCCCTTGCCTCTAAAGCTGCCAGATCCACGCAAGCCCTGTGTATTTGTGCCATGCCAGGCATTCTGCTGATGGTGTCCATAAGCATTTCGAGTGTCTCCTCGATCTTGAAAAGAGCCATGGCCTCTGTCGCCTCTGCCATGCTCGCTAGATTAAAGAACAGTGTCTTTGCTTTGAGACATACTGGAACCTGTATTCAGCCCAAGCTTAACTTCCTCATATAGCAACAAAGCAATCAGCTCATCCCAATCAGGGGATTCAGCTCGCATAGAAATAGATGTATCAAATGCTTTATACTCTTTGCCAGGCCCATGCAATCATATCATCCTCAAACACTAAAGATCCAATGGTGGCAAGCTGATTCCCTATGTTCTTGATCTTTATAGTGTAGGCTTGAATGCTTTTGCCATTCCTAGACATGTTATTGAACTGTTGCTTTAGCTGAATCTTTCTTGCATGTGTTACATTTTCATAATTCTTAATGAGTATGTCCCATGCATCCTTTGGAGAACTACATCCAGTAATTTGTATAACCATAGCATCTAATATACATAAGAAAAACCAATGTAACACATCGTGCATTCTCTCTCAGTCCATAGCTTATGAGCCCTTTTTTGACATTTGTCGAATTCCTTTCATGTATTTTAGATTCAGCCTCATCACTTGTACATAAGTCCCAAATAACCTCTGCCAACCAAAAAATTCTTCATACGGAACTTCCATGAAGCAAAATTTTTGTTGTCCAGCATTTCTCCCACAATTTGAGTGATATTGTTAGTGCCTTGAGAATTTGCCATATTGTAGCTTAGGTATTTAGTGATGTATACAATCTGTAAGTATCTGACTCCTTTTTTTACAGTTCAGGACCAGTTTCCTGCTATTCAATATAGTTTTCCCCTACAATTCAGGATAGTTTTCCTGACAACCTGCTTGCTATAAATTATATTTCAACAATGAAAAAACACAGTCAACTGAGCATAAACCAGCCTCAAATCAGTTCAAAACATTCTATGGTAGTGGCAAAATATTCCAGCAACAAACTATGTCCAAAACATATTGCATGTATATCAAGTGAAGATGATATGTATCCTTCCTATAGACAATAACTAGTCAATACCTTGGTATAACCAACAAAAAATCAGTCCAAAATTTGGACTTTTAGAACTCACAATATCCCAAAAATATTCTACCACTCAAGTGGTATGATCCAAGCATTTGTCAGTAGCAAATAACCATCACAGATACTTCAATCCTATAGATATATTGTTTCCAAATTTAGGACAACAACGAGTTCACTATTTCCAGCTTGTAAATAAGCTCCAAAACTGAGCAATTAACAGTCCAATATCATGCTCAAATGCACAATAATAAGTGCATATACATTGTTAGGATGAAAGCCACCACTGCTCTAGAATCACCTACTATTTATTATAGTAAATAGCCACTTTGCACAGGTCTATGCTAAATATCTCAAAATCTATGAGAAATTTGAAAAAACTTTATTCTGCAAAGTTATAGACCATGTCCAAACGGTTGGGAACGCGGGTCTTTATCTAAAAACCATTTATGTAGCAAGATATATCTTTTGCAAAAAAACGGGCTGGAGGCATAGTCTCCTTTGATGACGTTTTCTTTAGATCTGATGCCTTGATGTCAAATGGCCACTGCCAAGCCTTCAGGCTTTAGGTGTTCAAGCTCTGATGCCATGTTGGAAGAGAGGGAGAGATACAGAGTGGAGCAAAAGATGATCCTCAACTCATTGTTGTTCTTCTTCCATTATTCTTCCATCATACTAATTGAAAGAGAGTTACACACATATGTATGACTAACCAAGACTAAGTATGGTTAAGTCACTGACTACACTGACTTATTGAATGCCACACACGTGTACAACTGTATCTAGCTAATGTCGGCGGTCACACATAGAAAGATAGACTCTCCCTCCTACAAAGAAAAAGATATAGAAGGGTGCGCCGCCTAAGAAGTCCAGGCCTACATCCACGAAGGCAAAAGAAATACCCAAGAAGCCAACCCCGGAGAAGGAAACATCATCGAAAACAGCTGCTACTCCTAAGTTCCCTACCTATGAAGTCTATACTAGTTGCTGCTCTTGCTCCCGCTACCCCCTCTGCATCATCATTGTGACAACACCAAACAAGTCAGCAACTCTAAAGAAGGCAGTCCCTAAGAAGGCAACTCCCACTACAAGGATTTGAGCTAGTAACAATGCCGATTAGCGACGGCAGGTAGCGGCGTCTCTATTGGCGTCGCTAACACAAATAGCGATGCCAATAGTGACGCAAATAGCGACGCTCCAGAGGGAAAAAAGCAGGCCGAAACCAAGCGCGGTTTCATTTCGCGTTTGCACATTGTGTGTTTTGAGAGCGAGAGCGAGGGAGAGAGCGACCGTCGTGAGAGAAGGAGAGGAAGAAGACTTGCCGCCGCCGCCGCCGTTGTTCGCGAAGGAAAGGAGGAGCCTTCATCGCAAAGAGGAGTTTCCCCACACTCGCCATATCTCATTAGTGAGTCTCCCTCTCTCTTTCTTTTGCTTGTTTAAGGTTTAAATCACTTTCTCTTTTGCTTATTTAGGAGAGGAAATGAGAGAGAAAGAGAGGGAGAGGGAGAGAGAATGAGAGAAAGAGCAAGAGAGGGAGAGGGAGAGGGAGGGAGAGTGCATTCTCTCTCTCCCTCTCCCTTTTGCTTGTTTAAGGTTTAAATCACTTTTTTTTTGCGAGAAAGAGAAAGAGAGGGAGAGGGAGAGGGAGGGAGAGTGAATTCTCTCTCTCCCTCTCCCTTTTGCTTTTTTAATGTTTAAATCACTTTCTTTTTTGCTTGTTTAGGAGAGGAAATGAGAGAGAAAGAGAGAAAGAGAGGGAGAGGGAGAGAAAGAGAGGGAGAGGGAGAGGGAGGGGGAGGAAATGAGAGAGGGAGAGAAAGAGAAAGAGAGGGAGAGGGAGAGGGAGGGAGAGTGCATTCTCTCTCTCCATCTCCCTTTTGCTTATTAAAGATTTAAATCACTTTCTTTTTTGCTTGTTTAGGAGAGGAAACGAGAGAGAAGGAGAGAAAGAGAGGGAGAGGGAGAGGGAGAGAGAGGGAGAGAGAGAGAAAGAGAGGGAGAGGGAGAGGGAGGGAGAGTGCATTCTCTCTCTCCCTCTCCCTTTTGCTTTTGTAGAGTGTTAAGATATATTGTGAGAGGGAGAGGAAATGCGAGAGAAAGAGAAAGAGAGGGAGGGAGAGGGAGAGAGAGGGAGAGAAAGAGAAAGATAACATATATTGGAATGATAGCATATCCATGATTATGGTAATGGTATCCTCTTTGCTTTTTTTATGGGTACCATTACATTGACTCCTTAAGAGGGCTAAAAATTAGTCATACACTTTGTAAAGTCTAATTAGGAGATTTAAGATGCACGATAATATACTTATCGAAAAATGGTATGCAATGTGCTTTGCCATGGGCCACGTACATTGGTGACTCTTTAAGATGGCTTAAAATTGGTCATGTCCTTCATAATGTCCAAGTATAAGGGGATCTAATTGTGATATGCATAATTCATTGTTTTTGTATTAACTTTATAGGCATAACAAATTAGAAATCATGCCAACTAGTCAACGGAAGGACTAAAAGAAAATGATACCCTAGCTAATGGTCATTACGGTACTTCATCAAAATGAACCCAAAAGTATTGTTATAGAAGAAGAATCCCTTAAATTGAGCATAGGATATTTTCTCTTAGGTCTTATGACTATGAGTAGAATTGATTGAAACAAATTTTATTACTATAGTTGATAAATTTCATAGATGGCATTAATTTTGATACGCGATCCTAGGACAAAAAAACCACATTTCTAAGATGCTTTTTGTTGAGACTAATTTATTATTAGACTAAGAGATCCTCAATGATGTTCATAAATGGATTACTTATACTCAAAGCCCTCTAGTGCAGTTGTAAAGTAATCCTAGTAGAGCCCCTCTAAGATACTCAAAGTATATAACCTAGAGACCGTAGCTAGGTATATAAGGTATAATGGTTGTACAAGAAGACACCTCAATAATTGACTTATCACCATTAAATCCCAAAGAAGAATCGTGTTCCATCCCCTTCAACTCTATATTCACCTCATGAAGAACTTCATTAATCATAGCATCCTTGTCACCAATCTTTTTGTTGCAATGATGAAGTAACATATTCATCACTTTTCCTTTTAGCATCTAAGCCATTATCCAATCTTTTAGTCAAGTCCAAACATTTAGTCTTCGACTCATGAACCTTATGAACCAATGCTTTTTTTTTTTTACAATAACGAATAATTATCTACCGGGACAAACAAATCCTTGAGCATGATATAGGGCCGAGATATAACATCAATAAATCTCTCAACTACTATGTACAATGCAAGAGCTTATGGTCAACTTGCAACTTGACATACATCTCCATAAAGCTATCCATTTGAGCCTCGTTTGCTGTAATGTAGATAAGATGGAAAACGAAGGTCTTATTGTTCAAGATCGCGAGGCGTATCTTAATCAGCGTGTCCCACGTCCTTGCTCTCAATGCAAGTTGGCAATTAGACGAAAACGCCAATTGTCTATAAAACACGTACGACGATTTGGCGAGTTTCAATCTGAGATCATTGATGAGGCGATTGTGGATTTTCAGCAAATGGTAGTTTGAAGTTAATATTAATCATGCATTGTACTTGCAAGCTAATTGAAAACCATACACAATATGATTGGGTCTTGTTGGTAAATTTTCTATCCAGGGGGGATGTCTCAACCCAAGGGGGAGTGCACCCTTTGCGGCTAATTAGAAGAGTTCGTGGACGTGCGATGGATGGATTGCAGGAGCCAATCCACCACTCGCAAAGCCCATGTATACCGTCAATGCCAGAGGAGACAGACAACCTTCCCGACCTACCTACAATCTTGGAGCCTGAGATGGAGGCAATGATCGATGCATTGATTCCCATGGATGTCGAGACATCTCATCCGCTTAGAGAGGAAGCATCCATACCATTATATGATGGGTGCCAAGTATCTCGGTTGAAGACATTGCTTGCACTCTTAAGTGTGCATGCAAAATACGGGTGGAGTGATACGAGTGTGATCGAGTTATTCAGGTACCTTGCACATAGGCTTCATTGATTTTTTTTTTGACAGTATTATTACAAACATTTGTGCTTTTTAAAGGTGTTTTATGTTTTTTTTCAGGTTATTGAAATATCATATATTATCACTTGCAAATACCATACCTAAGTCTCGTGATGATGCAGGACATGTTTTACGGAAGCTTGGCATGGACTACAATAATATCCATGCATGTATCAACGATTGCATACTGTTTCAAGATGAATATGAGACTATGGAGACATGTCCAAAGTGTGGTGCTCACAAGTATTGAAAGGAATTGCAAGGGCAAACCATCTCTCAAAAGTTCTCAAACACTTTCTACTCATCCCCCGCATAAACCACATGTTTTGAACGTCCGGCATGGCAAGCTTGACAACGTGGCATGTGCAGAATAGGTCCACGGATGGAGTTCAACGAATATCAGCGGATTCGCGCGCATGGAGCCACATTGACTCTACCTTCCTAGGCTTTGTGCGAGAGCCAAGGAATCTTTGGCTCGGTCTCACAATGGATGGTGTGAACCCATTCGGTCTGCGCTCAACTTCTTACAGTGTGTGGCCTATAGTGCTTATCAAATACAACATCTCTCCATTGCTTTCTACAAAGAAAGGATATCTTATCCTTAGCTTGCTCGTCCCATGTCGCTACAAAGTAAAAAATATGGACGTGTATCTTCGTCCATTAGTCGATGAGCTTAAGATTTTGTGGGAGGAGGGGGTCACTGTGCAAGATATGAGCAGACGCGATGGTCGGCGGTCAGCCAACATTCGAGCCATTCTCATGTGGATGATGTATGACTTTCCGGGATTGGGAGAGTGCTTAGGTGAGCAGACCTCTGTTCTCGCTGGTAATATCTATATTTTATCTCATTCAATCAGGTATTCACTAGGTCATGGCTCGCCTTACAGGTCTGGTTACCTCAGGTTATCGTCTCCCATGCATATTTTCAAGAATGTGGGCAGCTTGCTATGGGACCACATCACAAGAAAAAGAGACACTATAGGGGCACGAATGGATTTGAAGGAGGTAGGTAGGTTTGAGCAAGATAGCCGGCGACGAGCAACGGATCCGAACACGGTTGTGGATGAGATGGAGTATTTTGGGAACTTGCAAAGTATTATTACGGTGGACTACCGTAGCTTCTCCATGATACTATTCGATGTGCAGTGGTTCAAAGTGGTACTTGGAGAAGCTAGAGCAACAGTTCGACGAGGTCCATCTCGATTTCTCGAAATAGATTCCAAAAAAAAATGGATGGATTTGCACGACACCTTTGTGTTGCCGACCCATTGTGAACAGGTGTATAGAGTCATTTGCTTGCTAATTGTAATATGACATGGTTTATGTCACAATGGTTTGAACTCGCTTTGTACGTGTTTGCGAACAGGTAATCTTCTATCCAAACCCCTGACAACCTTGATGGTGGTATGTTATACCTTCAACTTCCCGAAGTGCAAGAGTATATGATCAAAGCGATGTTCGGGCATAGATGAAGATAATATGCAAATAGAGGCGTCGATATTACAAGGGGTGGAGGCCGCCGCAAGCTTGGAGCCCGCATTGGCTAACAATGATGGAAATACAAGAGTTCAAGAATTTTTGAGAACGAGGAAGACTCATTCTTTTGTGGTGACATGTCTATTGACCTTCCAGTGTATGTAGAGTTGTGTCAGGAGATTAACATGGGACCATAGGATACTTCATTCTTGGAGCATCCACTTACTCAATTCGTTGTTTAGATCTCTTATAAAGGTACATAAGATATGCATTTTAAGAGGGATTTTTAAAAAATGATTTATATTACTGTGCTTTGTATAATTTACATTGATTATTCTAACACTATTTTTTATTTGTGCAAGTGACATTTTCAGGATGAGTCGAGGGATGAGCGATGAGGAGTTTCTGGACATCTTCGCACGCATGTCTCCAAACCAACTCGCGAGATTCAGAGAGATGGCAGACCAGGAGCTGTCTCATTCTTCATCAGGGCACTCTGCTAGATCTGCTTCAGCAGGATCAGATGCTTTAACTTCGAGCAAACGATCTCGACGCTCACGACTTGGGCCAAAGGGAGGGACTGCATCGGGATCAGGGGGATGCTACTGTGAAGACACAGATGTGGTGTGTCCGTCTCGTCGTTCAGCTGGAGCTGCATCACCTCCAGGATTTGTCACACCTGTGGGGACGTCTACTCCAGTTACTCCGGCTTTTGAGCAGCCGCCGTCAGCAGGTGGCACCCCTTTTGGTGGCACCCCTTTGGGTGCCACTCTGAGAGAGGTTACCCCCGTCGGTACACCGGATGTAGATGGGTCTCCTGGATATGCCCAGGAGCGTGGACAGAGATGGGAGAGGACCAATCTTAGGCAGACTCCTAGGGGTTATGGATATATGGTTGATAGTAGTCCAAGAGCCATCATCATGAATGATGAGGGGAGGAGGGTGATGGCTCGCATGAGAGAGTTGTGCCAACAAGTTTTTCGGCACAACGTCCTGGATCATTAGAAGAACATACCGGAGGGGAGCAAGGACTACATAGTAGCATCCTTGCACAAGGAGTTTCCGGTGCCAGCCGCAGTAGATAGATTCTCTACGGGCTGGATGATGGATTGCATGCGTGCATACATGTCACATAGATGATCCAACACACACAAGGCAACCAAGAGTGGGGCTGCAAAGCCCAAGTGGTTAGATGCAGACGACTGGCGCCAACTGAGGGAGGAGGTTACAGATTTGCCAGGACATTGGAGTCAGTAGCGCGAGGCGGTGAGGGCACAACTCGAGGCCGGAGTGGTCCATCATCTTGGAAGTGGCGGCCATAGGACATATTTGGAGGACTTTGTAAGTTTCTCTTTTGTTTTGCTTGTTTGTTTTTTTGAAATATTCTTTGTACTGACAATCATGTTTCTAACAGTTAGCATTTTGTTTTCTTTGCAGCACTCCATTACAAATCGCATCCACAAGGCCTTGAGACTCAATATGCAGAGAGACACGGTCTCAATGCATTGATCGACCGATTGTATAGACGCGGGGGCCTTGTAAGTCACTCATCTTTCTTGTCCGTAGTTACCATGAGATATTTGAATGCATTATTGTATGGTGGATTGATGTGTTGTTTCTTTTTCTACAGAATCCGTTCGATGCTCCTTTGCGGCGGGACGAGCTTTCAGGGGACGAGGATTGTAGCTCGCCCTTGGATCCTTGGAGCTCACACACCTTTATTTTTTAGTTGCCTGATCTATGTAGACATTTTCTATGTATTAGTGATATCCTGTCATGATTGTACCAATCGCTTTTTATGCGATCATGTATTTGTTTAATGTATCAATTTTATGATTTCAGTATACATTCTTTTTGTTTGCAAGCGCTTTGTATACAGTAGTGCAGAAACTATTTTGTATGGCTCTCATACAGCACACAGTGCTATATGTGGCAGGGTAGCTTGCTGCCTTGCCACAATTTTTTTTTTTCCTGTTACCGTCACTATTTGCGTCACAAATTTACTGCTCGCGTCGCTATTGGCATTGCTATGTGCGTCGCAAATTTACTGGTTGTGTCGCTATTGGCATCACTATATGCGTCGCAATATTTGCGACGCATATAGCGATGCCAATAGCGACATTTCTATGGCATCGTCAATAACGACGCTTTTTGCGACGACGGGAAAATTTTTGTTTTTTGTATTTTCGTCACTTTAAACGTTGGTATAAGGTCTATATCTTGTAGTGTCCCGCCTTTGCCCCACAACTAGCACACATCTTTATTTATAGCACTACTGCTATGGCACTTAGTAGCACCCTCGACTTCTACCCACAGCAGGATCTCTTCTGCTCATGATGCGCACTAATTGCCATAAGATTTTGGGCAAGTTGTGATGAAGATGAAGATCATGTTTGTGGGCATTTGCCATTATTAGCTTACAATAGCAACAATATCTGTGTTATGGAGAACATGAAAGCATGTAGTAGTGCTAAGAACTCAACATCTGGTAGTTTCGAAAGCAAGGTCAAAGGAAGGAGTCCTCAAATTAGTCCATTGTGCCCGAAAGTTCTCTCTGGTGCTCCTGTTGACCCTTCCTGTCTTCAACAACTCATAACAATCTCTTCATGACGGCAACCTCTGGAGCAACAAATAACTAGAAGAGCTACTTGGTTGGCGCACCTCAACTCTCAGGAATGCTTCGTGTGTCATTCCCTTCACATCTTGCCTCTGTCTCACTTTGATAATAGATAGTTACCTTTTCCCTTATACTTAGTCTTTCTAAGTCAAGTTTTCAATAAGTCAATGCTCCCACAGCCAACCCCAAAAGATAATGGAGATGTGTCGTGTCATGTATCTATTTCTATGACTCTATCCATAGTCATTTCTCGTCTTGTCCATTACATTGGGATAGCGACCTGATGTTTGCACGAGCGAGATGTACATGTTCCATGCCTTGATGATATTCGGCATGATGTCAGCCCTTAGTCGAGTCAAGTCCGATCGAGTTGAGTCCCTTAGATGTAAGTCATTCCCCCCAGATGAAGCATTGGAAGAGATAGCTCCAAGTTGTCCAGTAAAGTCTAAAAACGATGTTCATCTTTTTTTTCCCTAAGGGAGAAGGTGTGGTGTGTGTGACTAGTAGGTGTTCGTGTCCACCTAGTGTGGGAGGACACTCAAGGGTTTTTGGCATATAACCATCATCCGTGAATATAAGGAGGTATACTCTCATGCTAGAGGCATACGCAATTTGGTCCCATTCTATGAGCACACTATAATATAAAGGGGTTATTTACGGATTGAATAGAAAAGGGTTATGCTTTATTCAAGAAAAATTCATATATAAGGATATTTATAAGTAGGCTTTGAACGCAAATGATATAGAGGATATACATATAGTAGAGATTCAAGAATTGCTCAAGAATTAAGATTTTTGGGTAGGCCTTTGGGTTGCCTGAACCATTGGCATCTTTAGTAGTTGGTTTGATTTAGAATCTTATTGAAACTTCACCACAAAGAGAGAGAGAGAGAGAGAGAGAGAGAGTATGTGTGTGTGTGTGTGTGTGTGTGTGTGTGATCTCTTTGAAAATTGAGAGGTTGGGGACTTTGTGATATTACCTTTGAGTCATGAGGCATGGCAAATGGGTCATGTTTTGGTTTCCTATCCTTGAATGCTTGAGATTTTTTACTAAGGTAGTTACCTTTGTGTTTTCATTGTTTTTTTGGTGTGCAAAAACTATCATCAACTGAGAGAGGAAAAGAAAGGGTAGCATCTTGTCTATAACATTGAGCTTTGAGCTAAGAGATTAAGAGGTAGAGGGAAGGGACATCTCGTGTGTTACTTGCATCTAGCCTTAAGACTTGTGATTGAGAGGGTTGTAAAGGGAAACATTTGAGTTTAGAGTTGAGAAGATTGATGAGTATAAAGTTAAGGTGAGATTTGAAATAAGGAATAAAAAGCTATGGATAATAAATCATGATGGCCATGAATCTTCTGGGTACTTACAAGTCAAGATTTCATGTTAAAAATTAGTGTTATATTGGTTCACTTAATGCTAGACTTCTTGGAGGCATCATCTGTAAGGATTTTTCTTAGTGCTTCCTCTTGGAGACTTGCGTGAAAAGGACATGTTCATTGAACCTTGTGGTCTCACTAATCCTATGTGATGGTCTCCCTTGGATGTGATGACACATGTGATGCTTCTAGGGTCGAGTGATTTGGGACAAATTGCTTGAAGTGATCACTTTGAAAAGTTATGTGTAAGAGACTTGGCGTCACTTTTACTTAAGACCTTTATAACCATGCAAAAGAACTTTGAGAGACATGAGATGTGTTAGTTGAACTCGACCACTAAGTGAGGGACAAAGAGGCTAAGTGAGTTTGTTGACCATAGACTCTTGTCTTGATCCTAGCTTTGTGAATTCCCTTGAATCTTTGCAGTTTGTTGCAAGATACTCTTGAGTGTTATATCTAAGTCCTAGTCAACTAAGCAAAGCACTAAGTTGCAACACCCTTACCAATGCTCCTTAATATCTTGATTGTGCACGTCAAAGAGGGTCTCCTTGGTACACGTCCTCACATTGCGTTATTAGTATGCATCACAGGATTATGTTATTGGCACGCATCGTTCTGACATTGTGTCGTGTGCAAGTTTTAGGTTTTTATAAATCCCCATAAATGCCCACCAAAGAAGATAGCAATAGCTCCACGTGATCATGGATTGTGATCTAAGATTGTATGTCCGAGGAGGCCACTCCAAGAACACAAGCAAGGTTCGGGAAAAAAAATTTCAGGAAGAGGAAGTAAATCCTTTTCATCGTCGTCTGAGAAGAAAGTATCCCCCATTGAGACGTATCTTATACATAAATTGAGAAGGAAGCACCATGCCTTTTGCCAATTCAGCTGGAAGAGAAAAAAGGTGCGACGAATGGATGTCGACGGTTATTGGAAACGAAAACGAGCTAGCCCTAGATGTACACGGACTGGAATGGGGCCTGCAGCAGGGAGATGGTGGAACCAGAGACCTGGAAAGCCTGGGCGAGGACGGAGGCCGGGATGGAGGAGTTGAAGAGCGTGGAAGGGAGGGAGACCGTCCCAGGGTTGGAGGAGGAGAAAGAGGCGAGGGCGCGAGCGGAGGAGGTGGAGCTGGGGTTGTACTGGAAGTGCACCAGGCCCTTGGGGAACACGAACAGGTCCCCCTTTTGCAGCTGCTTCTGCATGTACAGCTTGTTGGAGGTGTCGACAAAGCCCACCTGGAGGCACCCTTCCAGCACGAAGAGCAGCTCGGTGGCGCGCGGGTGCGTATGGGGCGGGTTCTGGGAGGCTGCCGGGAAGCCCAGCAGGGCCGCCGACACGCCCAGCCCGGACAGCGCCGGGAACTCGCTCACGAACGCCTTCGAGGGTTTCACGAACGGGGAGGCGCTGCTGCTGCTGTAGTTGCTGGTGGTGCCGTTGAACAGAGAAGCCCACCAGATATTGTAGTTGTCCCGGAAGCCCGTGAACGTGAAGAAGCTCCCGTCCACGTCCGACGCGTTCGTCCCCGCTGGCACCACGAAGTCCTGCGTGGCCTCCGGATCGTTCGCCTGCACCCGCGCCACGTGCCCCACCCACAGCAGCATCACGCCCATCACGATTGCGATCACCGCAGCGGAAGTCCCTCTGATCCCGGCGGCCCCGGCCTCCATGATGACCACCTAATATCTATTAATTATATGCGTACCTGGAGGACACAAGCTGCTTAGCAGCTAATTATGTTGTCGGATGGGTATGGTATAATTTTTACACTGAGTCGAAGATCCTAACGTACCTTACTCCCTGCAGCTTAAGCTTATACGTCGTCCTGCCGTGCCTCCAAACACTGCTCCTAATATAGCTTCGGGTGCTACTAAGGTTTGTATATTAGACGAGGCTGATGACCAATGAATTAGCACTTGAATACCCAGCTACTCCATATAATTTCCAGGGCGTTGTGGCATTTTATACAAGCAGCCAGCTCGTCGTGGGATCAGACGTACATCCTGATCGTCCGCTCCGATCCAATCGCCGGCAGCCTTCGATCGTCCGCTCTGATCCAATCGCCCTTCCACAAACGCCAAAATTCTAGCCGCCGGCAGCCTCGTCTGCTCAACCTAGCGCCTCCTGCAGGCAGCCATGCTTCGGTGAACTTTGTACCACTGTGACACGGACTGTACCTCTTTCTCGTGCATCGTGCAAAAATAAAATAAAACACATCTTCCTCATTACGCTAAAAATTTACAATTTCTATGATACAACGTTACAATCAATATTGTCGTTATCCAATGCAGACTAGTTAACAAAGTGTATAGTATTAATCGGTGTTCACGAAAAACATTTTTGGTAGCAGATACAAAAACCTCTAACTTAAATTTTGCAGAGATTTTTGAATCAAATTACATGTATTTGCCATTTTTGTAACTGAAATTGTTTAAAAGTTTTAGGTTTAAACATTTTTTTAATTTTGAAAGTTTATTTTTACATTTTGCAATTCACTTTATTTCAAACCTCAATTTTTCGTGAACACTGGTATTAATAGAAAAAGTGAAGGTCGGTTTATACATGGACGCATCAGACCATGTAATCCTATTGCTGTTTTAATACACATATGTTATGATCATACGAAAAACAAGGCATAGCTTCCTACATCACCAAGAAAGGTTCAAGAAAGAGAAACCCTACTGGTTGACTTTTCCAAAGACTTGATGACTCATCTTCGAGGCTAGGCATACTCTCATGATTCGTCATTGAGTCGTGCTAAAGTCTAGACTTGGACTATGATTACACTCCTAAGTCCTTTTCATGTCGACAACATATGGCACTCCCAAGTGATCCTTTTGTTGGCAACTTTCCCCATGGCTTTTGACACAATAATTGGTAGCATTAGTATTCATCTAGAGCATAAGTTGAGCTTGTTTCCTTGAAAAATGTAAAGGGCCAGTTTTCACCCAAATGTTCCTAATTACAAGCCAATTCTAAATGAGGTGGAATACCTTAGCCTTCCCCTCAAAAGAAGTTCATTCCATGCAAGTTTGGGGCAAGCAAGGTAAGAAGCAAGAATATATGTATCTCTTCCATCATATTTGAAGGCTTCAGGTTTGGCCAAGCCTAAAAAATGAAGGGCAATCTTAGTCATCAGATGTTATAGGCCTTTTTTTTCTTCTATGAGCTCAATTTAGGGTTGGACATGAGATTAGTTAAGCCTTCAAATTAGGAGCCATCTAGATCATTAGTCCTAATTCCCTTTCTTGTCTTTTATGTGCTCAATAATGGGGATTGGTCAACCTAAGTTTTTCAATGAGATGTTATCGCTAGATTCCAATGTGCTGCATTTTTATCCTAGAGATCACTCTAGTTATTAATGCCATGAGGGGTTTACTATATGTAAATCCTTACTATCACGTGTGTTGAAGGCTTATTCTAAAAATCCCTCACATGTGGACCTTTTGCATGAGTAAAGCATACCTTTTTTCTATTCAACCTATGTATGACCTTATTAAATGATGTGGTTCTATGTGTAAAAATGGTCCAAAAGAGGGGTCAAAAAAATCCATTGTGTTGTCAAACCCATGTAATACCACTTACATATTTGAGATTGAACCCCCTAGACTTAATCCCATGCTTATTGAACTATGTGCATACATGATTTAAGATGGGATGGGATGATATAGAGGGAGGAGAACTTGCACTTACTAGAAGTGTCTCAAACTATGCCAATTTTATATACACTTCAACAAAATCAAAGCAAAGATTGACACAATTGATGTTGTCATGACGCTATGCACTCACCATTGCAAATTTGAGGGCGGAGTTTTTCGCCAAGAATTTGAAAACATTAGTCAGCATCATTAGGAGTCTATTTTCCATTGTGTGTGTTTTCATTTGCATGATGCACGATCACTTGTAGTTAAGCTAGGCACAATTTCTTCAATGCATCCATAATTTCTTTTGTGGGAGCATTGTTTGATTGCTTGCATCGCATGGATCCAAACATCTATACAATGGATTCTTGTGCACATAGAGATCTATTTTATGAGGCTGATCATGTAGAAGAGGAAAAAAAATTGTGAAGAGTCAAGATGGCTACAATGTGCCCGAATCTAGCATGTCTACAGAGATTACAACATGAATTATGGTAAGATTGAAAGCCCCGCTTGTATTTTGCTTGAAGAGCTTGCACGTATCTGAAGAAGGGCTACTATCTTGGGAGTAAAACTAGAAGCTGGCCAACATGTTTATGGAGCTTGCAATGTCAAAATTTCTAAAAGAGTGGTAATTAATCAGGAACATAAGCATGATAAAAGAGGTGACTGATTTAGTGTCACTGTATGGGACTGAAATATGCTAATCCCAGGTTTAGAGAAGATGCAAAGAAGTTACAGGATCAGAGAATATAATAGGAGAAGTGCAATAATTTTGGTATGGTGATGTTAGAGGAAGCAAGTTGATCAGCAGGTTGTCATCATGCTCGTGTAAAGAATGACGCAAGAGACACCTAAGGTGGTGAAAAAGCCTCATACAAAAGCTTTAAATGATGAGAAAAACAGGATGCTTTAATCGATGGCTTTTTTGAAGTTTTTTCAAGGAGGAGGTTCATTATAAAAGCGATGATAGAGGGAGGAAGACGTGGGGTGGAATAATGAAGACCTGCAGCAAAGGAGATGGCGGAAGTCGATAACTGCAACAAGGTGACGAAGAGAGGATGAGACAAAGGAGAGCCGAGAGTTGTGAGGGAGGAAGAGGTGACACAAAGGAGGGAGTCAACAACATTGAACGGAAGGACGAAGCCGAAGGGCGATGAGATAACAATTGGATGTCTATAGTGTTGTTGTGGATGAGGAGCGCTTGATCTACGACTTTTTCCACCGTTGCTACTTCATCTTGATTGGAGGACGTCGTGGTGGTACGAGTGAGGCCATTGGCGCACCACCATCTCTGATAGCGCCGTCCACACGTCCACACTCACCACACCAGTCGAGCAAGTCTCGATCTCAATTAACTTGAGAATTGGCGGCTTTTCTCACTGTCGGCCTACACTCGATTACTTCGGGTGGAGAACATCACCAAATGACCAAGGTAACCACACTACCCCTTTGTTTATGATCTTCTCTAACATAGAGCATCTCATCGGAGGAGCCGTGAAGAACTAGGAGGTCATGAATCCCACCAACATCATGTACATATCGACTGCTTGGCTTGGGACACCCTACGTAAGCATGGCATGATGGAAAAAGTCCACGTGATGGGAAACTAGTTGAGAAAGAAAAGTTATGAAATCATTCATGGGGAAGAAAGTCTCGTCATCACGCTAGAGCTAGAGTTTGCAGAGTTTAACCGATAATGCAGAAACAAATTAAAGACGTTTACCATAAAGACGATGACTTATAAATTGATCTTTGGTGAAGATTTCTTCATATCAAAGAATTCAACATGAAGATGTCGAAGCTAAAGCCCAATTGCAAGGAAGTTAAGACAGTAAGAAAGGATTTCTAAAATCCCTACTTCCTCCCAACTTTGCTTCCCTTGTTATTAAACCTTGACCTCTTTGTACTCAATATGTTCATGCTTTGACATACTTTAACTCTTTGGAATCTCATAACATAAGGAAGCTTAACTCCTTCTTTTAGCTTCATATCTATGATGACATACATGGGAGCTCTCTGCCTTTCTTGCTCCCAATCAACAACAAATGAGCAACTTCCTTATGTTCTTCAAAATGAACTACAAGGATGCATCCATGAAATTATCTTGAGTTCCCTCCATCTCGCTTAGTGTCCCTGTGACGAGTGACTATCACGAATTCCCCCCCCTTCGTGCGAATCGCGTGCGACACACCTAGTGAACCCAACGTGAAAGCATCGCTTGTAATTGTCTTGTCAAGATGAGACTCTTCGAATATTCCAGCTACTTCATCATCGAGTGCTTCTTGCTTTTTGACCAATGAGATGAATAATTTATTGCAAACTCTTTCTTCTGCCATTATGATGCAAAATCAGGAGATGGAGTTATCTACGCAACAGTAGCAGCTATTACATCAGCAACAATTTGATCAACAACGAATGCTACATCAAGAACAAGAGCATATGCATGGTGCAACCAACGCGATTGAGGCCGTGGTAAGTGAGCACAAATTATTTGATGGTTGAAATGTCTCATCTTATCTTAAAACTTTTGAAAGCTAGGTGCGCCTCTTCGGAGTTCTTACCAGCTGGAGCAACTATTTCCTATGGCTTGTCATGCCTGCTTTGCAGGTTAGAGTGATTGATTTATTTGTGCAAGATTGAAACTGAAATGTCTTCAAGAAGGCGCTCAAAGATGAATATTTTTTAGAGGGTTATGATATTGTTACGCGGAAGATATTCATTGAATGGATCTATCAACCCAACAAAGGACTTGTTGCTTTCGAGTTATTATGCAAGTTTGAAGAATGTTACAACCAATTGGATGCAGTTGAGCAAAGAGCCCTATACTCGGAGAAAATAGAGTTATTCTTGCAGGCGACTGATCTTGCAGTTCAGGATGAGTTGAAAGAGCTTCTTGAAGACCGTATGCAGCTTATGGGATTGAAGATAGATTGGCAAGTTGCTATTGATGCGGTTTCCACATTGACAAAGAGGCAGAGATGGAAGGCTCGCTTGCAGAACGATATGCAAGCACCTCTAGAAATGTCTTCTCCTACCTCGACGTCTCCTGTTGCTCCTTCCACTTCTTCTCCTACTTCTCATCCTGAGTCTATGTCTACTTCTATGTCTATGCCTATGCCTATTCCTACTGTGGTTGTCACACCATCTGCCAAACAGACTGTCGAAGACATGGTGGAAGAAATTTCAAAGAACTTGAAAGATATTCAAATTAAGATGACCAGAAGAGAACAACAACCACTTAACCTAGCTCCAATTTCTGCCCCAACCTAATCTACTCCTATGAATTCTTTTGAAAATGATGGTGTTTACAGTTGCATATAGTGTGATAGTCTAGACTATGAGCGGAAGGATTGTCCAGACTTTGAAGAGGCGAAAAGACTGAAGTTGGTGGTCTAGAAGAATAGGTTCATATGTTTCGGAGATACAGAGAAACCGCTTAAAACAAATTTTAGCAGAGGTATGAAGAAATTATTGGAGGAATCTCTCTCACGTTCTTCTTATGTGAAGCAAGAGGCAACAAGAGAAGTTGCTACCTATGGTCTTCAATTGGAGCACTAGTCGAAAGATAAGTCTCCTTTATGGTCTTATGCACTACATGCAGAAAAGAAAGATAAAGCTTCTTCATACGAACTTTCATTCATAGGAGATGCAATTAGAAAAGGAACTAGATGGAATGATCGCGTAGATGTCTTCTCTATCTATGCTTACATTGCAAAATCTCAAGGATTTGAAGCACTTGTTGAAGAAAAACACAAAAGAGATAATGATCAACCTGAAGGATCGAAGAGGGCAACTAGGAGGAGTGAGCTAGTTCTTGAGCCTTCTTCTTCAGGACTGGAGTAGAGTATGGCCCATGTACAGAAGCCAAAAGTACAAGAAGATCAGAAGGCCCCAAAGACAAAGGATCCAAATATGAAAAAGTAACCTGGACTCAAGCTGCTATCCGACATCGAGACAACCACTGACTTGAAAAAGGTACTTGAGGATCAAATTCTTAATTGCAAAATTGAATTTACACTTGGAGAAGTCTTAGAAATTGCCAAAAGATAATTTCATGATGTTATTATTGACATCATAAAAAGAAAACAGAAAATTATTGAAGAGCCAATGTAGGATATGATCCATCGAGAGGCTTTAGTTGTTGCTAAGGCTTTTCTCTATGGGTTGTAGATTGAAGAGATTGATTTTTTTGAGGAGACTATTGAGGAGTCTACACATAGAGCTCTATGTATGCATTCCAAGAAGTCTCTTCATCCATTGCTTCAGCCCGCGTATAGTATGATTAGAGCAAAGATGAACCTAGATTGGTGCCTTGTAGCCATTTTTCTCGAACTCACTAGGCTCGAGGGACTACATAGATTGTAGTCAAGCTTGGAAAGACAGAGACTCCTTGTGTTGCTCTTTTGAATCATGGCTCAGAAATTAATGTCATAGTGCAAGGATTATATGATAGTGATAGATGGCCAGGTCATGTGGATCATGGTTGCCGTATATGTGTAGCCAACAACACTATAGGAGATTTATATGTTGCATGTCCAAAACTAAATATTTCTATTGGATATGTGGGTGAGTCTTATCATTTCTTTGTACAAAACTCTTTTTCTTGAATCCGTCCACCACATGCTTTGGCCAAGGCTTTCACAATCGACAAATGGCCTCTTTTACTCTTTCCGTTGCCTTCTGGATTATATACCAAATTCAAAGAAGTTTTAATGCCAAGGTGAGAGAAAAACTCCCTAGCCTCATCAGCCTCCAAGTCACCGCTATCTATAGTAACTTTTCCAATGCATCTATACCTACAAATAACATCATCCAATAGAAACTTACAAACTACTGAAGTAGATTTTGTTCCTAATGCTCTTCCTTCCACTTGATTTGTGAGACCTTCTGGTGCCAAAACAATGTAGCGCATCTTTCATGAAGCAACATGCATAGTAATCAAATCAAGAACCCACTTGTAATGAATACATAGCAGGTAGGTAGGATGAAGCTCATCTCTATGCCTCACTGAAGAGAACAACTAACAATCACTGCATGTCTCAACAAACTATGAGATATCTCTATACATGGCTCTCCACCAATAGCACTCTTTGATCTTCTCATAGATTGCCCAAACAGCTCGATGCCCAGCCCAAAGACTTTCATGGAATTCTTTCATGATCCGAACTTGTAAGGCTCTATCACAAACAACTCTCAATGGATGTCCTCCTCACTTTTGTGGATGCTTCCAAAGTAGCCCACTTTGTAAGAAGAAACCATAAGCTTTTCTTCTAATCTTCTCGAAGTCTGCATCAGTCTATCCATCTTGTCTAGACATAGTACTTAAATAACACCCAAACTATACATACTCTCTTGTATATAAAGACTCATCAAAGCTTTCCAAAGCACAAGCATGATCAGCATGGATGACTAAAAGATTAGCCCCATCATTAGCATCATCAATGCAAGAAAAATCAATATCATCGTACCTTGCTCGTGAAAGCATATTGACTACTTGGTTGTCTTTACCTACTATGTGCCTAAACTCAGGATTCGTGGATTTTATGTATCCAATCCACTTAAGCATGGCAATATCTGGAGTAGATTAACTTGTGATCATGCCTAGAAGAGGAAAACAATTAGTCTTGACCACCACAACAACTCCAATGAAGTACTCTCTGTCATTCTTCAGAGCCGTGACAACTCCCAAGAGCTCTCTTTAAACTTGTAAATACCTTTCTTTCCATTCATTTAGGATTTTCTCCCCAAATCGAATAGCACACATATTCCCATCTGCATTTTCTTAGCCAATAGCCCATCCAATGCCAATAGGACTAGTATCAATAGTAAGAACAATAGGTCTCCCATACTCATAATCTGCCTTTCGAAGAGTTAGAGTAGCTCTCAATAATTTCTTCAGTTTCTTCATGGCTTTAGTATGTTTTATCTCCCAAGAAAATGTTTCCCTTTCCTCAAGAGCTAGTAGAACACAATATTATGAGTTTGAGAATCTCCCAATTCCCATTTTTTGAATACTAAAAAGGTGGCTTCAGGATAACATGCCCATAAGTTTCTCAAAACCATATGATGTGACCTATCATTGGAAAGCGCTTGAAAAATGGAATCTATTGAGCTATAGAGCGCTCGATTTGGAGTTATATTGTTCAAGTTATGACAAATCCAAAGATTTGACAACGTGTCCCAAACGTATGGAAAATTCACCAAAGACAGATTTCAGCCCTAAAAGAGTCAAGTTCACCTCCTCTAATCATGTCAATATTTGCTCACAAGCAACCAAGTGTTCAGCCACAAACTGTCTACATCCTCGCAAATCAAGACTCTCATTCTTTTCTTCTTCTGCGCAACCCTTAATAGGCACATCATCTAGGAAAGGCATGGTATACTGCAGAATATAGTCTCATAGAACTCTATGCATAGCATTCATCATATGAGCAACTGAGTTGGTGGCACCTTGAGGCAAGCTACACATCCTCACAAGACCAATAGGTGTCCGCATAGTAGTAAGATCCCTGCTTTCCAAGGCAAGCTGAAATTGATCATAACCAGAATACAAGTCACCTAGAGAATAGATGGCTCGTCCTGCAAAAGCCTCAACAAACTCATCCACAAGTGGACCTGTTCCCACGTTCCTGATTGTCACTTTGTTCACGGGCTGCATATCCTGAATAAATCTCAAAGTACCATTCTTCTTTGGTACAGTAAACCACCTGTTAGAATAGGGCGCAGAAGAGGGTTCCAAAATCCCCATCTTAATCTTCTCATTCAGCAACTCTATCAACTTTGGCATGTGTGCTTTACGCACAGGTATAGGACGTATATTCCATGGCACATGACGGACAATGAAGATGACCATAGGCGCAACCAATTCGGGACTAATGCAGCCAATTTCATGAGGAAAGAAAGCAAATGGCTTACCATGATGTCCAAGCATCTCTCTAAAACATTCTTTTTCCACTGGAAGCAAGAAATCATCATTTCCAATCTTCAATTCTGCAAGAGTTTCAGCTGTAAATTTATGTCCAATATTTGCAAGATCTCTCAACATAGGTTGTTTCATAGCTTTTTCTATCTACTCATCACTATCAGGAAGAAGCAGCCCTGCAATCGGCTTAACCTTCTTATCAACTGTTTTATACTTCGTGTCAACCTTGGCATCAGTCAGGCACTCTTTTCTTTGCTGCAATTTCTGCAAATTTTCAGCAACTCTCAACTCTGTTGGGGCTGAAAGATTTCAGCCCTTTGCTCTATGGACTGCATGGGTGCAGCCTGAAATTCTGTATGCTTAAATTTTTCAGCATTAAACTCTGTTGGCTGAATGGATTCAGCCCTCAGCTCTATGGACTGCATGGGTGCAGCCTCATACTCCATATGCTAAATTTCTCCAGCATTTAACTCTGCTGGCTGAAAGGTTTGAGCCCTCTACAAGTCTGTAAGCTGATCAAGATCAGCCATAGATTCAGTTTGCTGATTTTTCTCAGCCTCTAACTCTGTTTTCAGCATAAAATCAGAAATTTCCTGAAACATATCCAAGGTTTACACAGGTATGATCTTTGAACCCTTACATACATTAGTTTTCAGCATAGTTCCCATCTCAGACAATGTATCCGCATAAGACATCCCTTCATATAGTCCATCTACATGCTCTTCTGCTTGCAAAATACCTGCAATCTTCAACTCTTTCTCCTTACAACCAATGTACTTCCTGGTAGCTCTAGACAAATCTGAAATTTTCTGATAACTCACTGAACTATCTGAAGAAAAACCAACAAAATTAGTGGAGAAAGACTGGCTGCCAAGAGGCGAGATCTCCTCTTTTCTCCGCTTCGTACCACTGGCGTCTCGCAAGACAGCGGTACCTAATGAAAATCCAACTCCTTTGCAGGTAGTGGTGCCTCACGCAAGGAGTCCCTGTTTCTCGGATGATTTACCCCAACAGTCATAAACTGAACAGCTCGCATACCATCCTTACTGCGTATCCGTGCATAGGCTGAGCCGTCATCCATCACTTTCGTCTCCATTCTTGCTTCTGTAATGAAAGGCTGTCCAAGAATAATCGGATAAGAGCAAGAATCTTGAACAAAGCAATGATAATCCTCTTCAACATTACCAATAGAAATTTTGATGCTCGAACAAGCAGCATACATATCACCAGAAGTATTATTGGTGGCTCTCATGCGCCAGCCATGCTCTGCATCCATAGGCCACTTGCCACTCTCATAAACATCTCAAGCAATAAGATTAATCTCGGAACCATGATCGACTTAAGCGACCAAAGGAATCTGTTTCTCTCCAATCCTTACCACCGTCTCAGTGGTTGCTCTAGCCCAATGACTACGTGAAAAATTGCTACGAGGAATGAGGATAGGGGTATCATCATCTTCATAGTGCATAGGTTGAACTATTTTCTCCAATTGCGGATCGACAGAAGCATTCTCAACCATCACTGCATCATCATGCTCTTCCCCAAGAGCTCCATGCCATAATCCCTGTAAAGCAGGTCCTTGCATCGCATGTCATTTCCTCCGCAAAAGATCCTGCATCTGATCCTGTATTTCTCTTCTAGCAATCCCAAGAGCTTCTCCAACAGTAAAAGTGACTTCACTATTTAAAATTCTTTCATGAAAAATCTTACTCATATCCGTCTGCATATCAAGGTCTGACAAGAGCTTGAATCCTGGCTCCTTTCTTGGCTGCCTCTTCTCTTTCATCTGCTTGTCTCCCATAGGTTGTTCAGGACCTGATTGAGCTGGAGAACTTGTCATAGGTGGAGCTGTAATAGGTGGTTAAACAAAGTCACCCCCTCTAGTCTTTTTGGAGGTGCTGAGACCCTCCTCATCTCTTCTTCTCTTTTCCTCAACCATGGCATCTAAACCCTGTGTTTTCACCATATAAGCAAAAATAGAATACGTGTCAACAGGAGAATCCCATCCCGTTTCTCCTCGGATGCTGGAGCCCACACAAGTCATAGTGGATGCGTGAACTTTCCCTCTTCTCGCTATCTCCAAGGCAGAGGACCATAAAGCAGAGTCTCCATCTGATTTTTGCTCAAGCTGGACTCCATAAGCTGAAGCATCTCCTCTAACACTCACATAAGCTGATCGCGCAGCCATATCATCAACGAGCTTCTTCATGCCTCCCTTACCAAAGTTCGTGTCAAGAGGAGCTCTAGTCTCTATCAGCCATATCTTCCCATCTTGTCCCCAGAACACTACATTCTTCTTACGCGCTTCCTGAAAAGTATCACAATCTCTGCAGTGTTGGTGCTCTGTACTATCGCACCAAATACATCGTCTCCATTTTCTTTGGCCACCTGGAAAAGCAGTCGCTGGAGTAGGCGCTACAGCAGGTACTGACATAAGTTGATCTTTTAACTTTCCAACTTCAACTTTGACTTCTTCAATCGTCAAATCTGCCACGCCTTTAATAACATCATCTACGAATAATGGCACTGGAGCAGTAGGAACTGGTGGATTTACAACAGGAGGAGTAGGCTTAGGCATAGAACTTGGAGCAGGGGTAGAAGAAGAGGTGTCCAAGGATTTTTCAGAAACAGATCCTGTATTACAATGCAATCGTACTCTCCTACGTTGCTTCTTAACGAGAGCATTCACAACATCAATGACATGTCTCCACTCAGTCTTTAAACCTGAATCTGTAGCTTGATCTTCCAAAAGATCATCCAACTTTTCGTGTAAATCAGCATCAGCGGCTTGTGAAAATAATTCCACTTTTTGCATCTCCAAAGCTTGCTGCTCAGTTCCATCCAACTAATCATAGCGGCTCTCAAATTCTCGCAGAAGGGCGGTAACTGAAAGTCCCTTATTAGGCATAGAAACCCATGCTAAGAAATTCCTGCGGTTCATAAGACCTGTATCCTCCAGGAAATATTCATCTTTTAATGCCTTCTTAAACTCTGCCCAACCAGCATGTGTTCCTTGAATTTCTGAAATTCGGACTTCAAGAGCGCGTACCACGATCCGCAAGAAGTAGCGGCTCCAAACATCTTGAGAAACCCCAAAAAACTTCATCTTTTCTTCATATAAATGCAGGTAAGTTGACACTTGTTGGCCATTGAACTGCTTCATCTCCTGTTGGACAGCTTTCAAGGCATCCATGGCATCACTAACACGTTTCGCGTGAGCTTGCTGCTGCATATAGGTTGTAAATGACTCAAACAGGTTCTTCATGACATTGTCATCTGTCATCTCTTCTTGCGAGTCTCCCATCTTGCTGAAAATTGACGCAGCACTTTCACGTCCGGTTTACCAAAAATGTCATAGATTTCGTGTAAGGACTACTGAACACGGAGTTCAAGTTGCAACAAGGAAAGAGGCTAACAAGAAGAAATCGAATTTTTGATGCCAAAGTTCACTATATTCCTTGTCAAGTAAATTACATGAGGTCCATGTTCAGAAAAATCTATAGTATCTCATAATCTGTTTTGTATTCAGGTGTTTGAAGACAGTTATGCCATTGGCACATAGACTTGAAGAGTCTTAAAGAGTTCTGCTGGGCAGCAATCCTTGTGAACAATTCTTGATCTAATCATTTGAGCAATCAACCCATAAGTCTAGCCAACATTTAGTACAAGTTCAAGGCTGTTCTCAGCATTCAAATTTCAGCAAGAGTTTGCCACAGGAGAAGACAATAGCAGTGGACAGTAGAGAAGAGAACACCTTCAACTTCCAGGGCATCAAATTCAGCAACCATGTTGATTTAGGCTGGAGGGAACTCTGAAGGTAGAAAAATGATACATTCGAACTGATGAATTCAGGAATCTGTGCAGGAGTATAGCTCGTTTGTAAAGGCTAACATATGGAATTGAAACTGAAGAGGGAACTGGGTTAAGGTTATATATTTCAGTGCATATGATGATGATGGCGCTTTCCCCAGTTGCCTTATCTTTCCTCTAGGGTTCTTTGCTTTGATTTCAGAACTCCCTTCGTAGCTTAGATAAGGCTAAGCAACAACAAAGTAGTGATGTCAGAATAGATCAGGTAAGACGTCATGCCTGCTAGTTGAAATCGACATCTGTTTCAAAAGCTTGCCTTGATTGCATGACTCACTTCTGTAGTTCCCAAGTTGCTCATCGATTACCAGACAATAGTATTTATACCAGTCAAAGTAGTTGAAGTGTTGTCTTGAAGACGAAGATAACTACATGGACAGAACATAAACCACAAGCAGAGAGCATGAGAGCTGAATGGCCAATGAGGCTCGTTCACAACTTACAGATGTCCCTTTTTGTCTGATTATGTGGAACGAAGATAGAAACAATTTCAAAATCTGAACCACAAGAACAGCCACTTCATAGACCTGCAAGCCTAACATATCTGCCTTCTGCTGAATGCTGCTGGGGATGATTGCAATGGAGGATCTACCTGCTGCCCAAGTGGAACAAGGATGCTAAGAAGCCCTAAACGGGCACATGAAGAGAGAGCATCTCGAATATGCCTTTCAGCCGAATTAGATGGCGATCAGCTGAGGTTCAATAATGATGAAGCAAAACTGAGAAAATCTTTCGTCAGAAGAAGCAAAGCGAAGCAGCAGATCAACAACAATTCAGTATGGGCACCCCGTAGTAAGGTACTAATCATATCTGGAATATGCTGAAATGATTACACCCCATGACACTGCATCACAGTTCGGAAGCTGATCAAAAACACTGCGTGAATCTTCGAAGCTTCCACACTTAGCATACCTATCAATAAGAACATTTCCAACAAGAAGGTCCGATTCAAAGCCACTTTTGATAGCGTTCCGATGTACTAAGCGACCCTGGCACAATGTTCTAGAGTTTGTACAGTTCTTCAAGGTTCCAACAATGTCTGCTTTGCTTAGTTTCATGGCAAGTCCCCGAGCAATGAATCACTAACTCTGCCAGCCGTGTCTACTGTGCAGAATGTTATGGCAAGACTCCATACAATTCTTCAAGCTGCTAACGATGTCTGCCTGCTCCAATCCGGGCGCAGCCCACCATTCATAGCCTTTCAAAAAGCCCCCTTTTCTTAGCTTTTTCCCCCCCCAATCTCAACATAGCATTCGTAAAGCTATTCTGAAAGTACAAAGCTTTTTATCTTTCCCTCCAACTTTCAAAACAAAAAGCATTCTCTTTTACTACCTCAATGGTTTCTCCCATGAATCCATGATATCAAATGCACCAATTTATAACCAACCTTTGAAATCAGATGTAGCAAAGGATTTCTGTTGTGATCCAATCGAAGCAAGGTCCATAAGTTCAGCCATGGATGACATGAACCACAAGCATCAGAAAAATAGCACGATAGCACAATCTAATTCAATGCTTCAATGACCTTCGATGTCACAAAGCTCTCTGGTTCATCTCCTCCATCCGCCTCATGTCCGCATTCTCCGTATCCCCTCCTTTCTTTGCAGTCTTGACTTCATTGGCATGGCGAATTCTAGCATATTCAGGAGGGATGAATCAATCTTTATTAATGTTAGCTTCTACTCTGCCTCCTTTGATTCCACGATTTCCTGCACTTTTCTTGGAGATCATCATTGAAATTATCAACTTGATAATGTCCTTTGGCATCAGTTTTTCATATTTTTCTATCACACATACAACATGCATACAAACTGAAACACACATAAACATAAACACACAAGTGGAGTATGTACATTGGATGCGGGTACTGAAAGGACGGATTATCTTAATGCATCAATCACACACAATGAATCACACGCAAAAAGATAACACAAATATACAACAAAAATGGAGGTGTTTACGGCTCGAATGCGCAGCAGCACGACATCCACCCCCTCTAAACCTGCGCATCCTCCGAATGAGCCAACTATCCAGGATCATCCAAGTCCACAAACAGGTCCAGTCCTTCATCAGTTTCTAGTAGACCTATTTCTCCATCAGCTTCATCATCCATATTCTCTGCTTCTTCTTCCAGACTTTCTTCTACCTGCTCTTCTTCTGCCAATGCTTCAAGTGAATACTCTTCATCTTCTCTTCTCTTGAAAATATTGACTCGTTTTTACAGCAATGGGCACCCTCAATACTGTCCCATCTAATTCAGCCAACTCATAGGTAGCATTGTCAAAAACATGTTTCACCTCATATGGTCCAAACCATCTTTGAACCATTTTTCTCATGCTACTATGCCGATTCTCTAGGCTACTATCGTAGAATAGAACCCAATCTCCCTCTTTTATCGCTCTAGGCCGCAAGCGATGCCTCAAATCAAACCGGTCCTTGTTTCTGAGTCGGGTTGCCTTCAAACGATCAACTGCTAGTAGCTGCACATCTTCTGTTCTTCTGTCTAGTTGACGAATCCGAAGAGCTAGTAGCTCCTCCCTTGATGAATTCTCTTGCCACGGAAGAGCACTCCACGTGAGAGCACAGATTTCTGTAGGCATGATAGGTTTTTGCCCATACATCAACTCCGTAGGCATATATCCAGTAGTCACGCTATGTGTAGAGCGGTCTGCCCACAATGCAAAAGGCACTAATCTCGGCCAATCTCCAATCCGACCTCTACAAGATTTTGCCAATGCCTTAACTATCAGCGGATGTCCTCTTTCACTCTTGCCATTTCCCTCTGGATTATAGGCAGAAGTAAGAGCCAACTTAATCTCAAGCCGTGAGAAAAATTCTCTAGCTTCATCTGCATCTAGCTCTCCACGATCAGCTGTAATCCTACCTATACATCCATACCTGCAAAACATTTCTTCCAACAAGAATTTACATACTGTAGTGGTGGTCTTCGTCCGTAAAGATCTGCCTTCAACATAGTTTGTAAGATCCTCCCTAGCCAAGACAAGATATCTCATCTGCCAAAGTCCCACTAGCAAAGTAACCAAGTCAACCACCCATTTATAATGCATACATAGTGGATAGGTTGGATGCAACTCATCACGATGCCGCACTAAAGAGTAAAGCTGACAGTCCCTGCAAGTCTCCACAAAGTGGGAAACATCTTTATACATGTCTTTCCACCAGTATCTTTCTTTGATTTTCTCATAGGTAGCCCACACACCTCTATGACCAGCCCAAGAACTCTCATGAAACTCTCGCATAATCTGTATCTTCATCACTACCTCACAAACTACTCTCAAGGGTAAGCCGCCTCTCTTCTTTGGATGCTTCCAAAGAAAACCATCTTTCAAGAAATACCCATAAGCCTTTCTTCTGATTTTCTTGAATTCATCATCTGTCCAATCAGCTCTTCGAGTTAATGAACTTAGATACTGTCCAATTTGCAGCCACTCGTCAACATAGAGTTCTTCAATAAAGGCTTCAACAGTAGATACATGACAATCATGAACAAGGACAGAAGCTGCAAACTCTGTCTCATCATCTTCTGCAAGCATTGACTCCTCATCCTCATATCTCGCTCTAGACAGCATGTCAGCAACTGGATTATCTTTTCCTACTATATGTCAAAATTTGGGATTCAATGAATCTACAGTGGTTCTTAATGAATTCATTCAAAAAGCATAGAGTTTCTCTTTTTTCAGCAATCAGCAAATTACCATGTAGAAAGCACTAGTGAAAATTTTGGTTTATGATAGGAATGAAAAATGTCACAACAAGACTGTGCCCACCGACTTCCATTCAAGGAAGAGGAGAGAGCGCAGTACAGCATCACCTTGGAGAGCCGTGCCTACAACCAACTAAAATTTTGATTTATTCATAATATAGAAGGATTAGTGGCCAAGGAAGTGGCTAGGAGAGTTGTTCTGGAAAGATTCACAAGAACCCGATCACACAAGCTGTGTGGAATTTCTCAAGTCTTACGACCTCGACAATGAATGCGGCACCGTCACAATAGGAAGGGGACAGAATGCTAAGCAGGTTTTGGTTCGCTTAACCCCTGCCTTGGTGGAAAAGGCGCTGGGACTAGAACCAAAAATGGAAAAGAAGCAGAAGAGAGATGTGTACGCCATGTTGGGGATGAGAAAGGAGGACGTGTTGACAAACGACGGCATCAGCATCCAATATATCCCCGATGCAGAAACCAGATTGTAGGCAAAACTGATACATGTGCTCTTTTCCAGCCAGCGCTACAATGCATTAATGCACCAAATTAGTGTGCAAATGTGGCGGCTCATACCCTGCATGAAGTTGATTGGAACGACTATGTGCGCAAAACCATTGACGAGGTAGCTAAAGCGCTGGCTTTAGGAAGCATGCCCGTAGGAGGAGAATCCCTAGCGTCTAAGGCCACAGAAAGAAAGAAGGCCTCCTCCAAAGCCTCATTCATCGCCTGTGGCAGCATCTTAACAGCGCTCATCCAGGAGGCCGTGAAAGAGACACAAGATGGAGAAGAGGGGGAAGGGGAAACTCCTGACAGGTCACCCCGTTATAAGTACTAGGAGAGGTCAAGCGACAAGATTGAGACCGATAAGGAAGGACAGGGGCAAGAAGAGCAATCAAGCAAAAAGCAGGTCAAGGAAACCAAGAAGAAGGCAGCACAGAAGAAAAAGAAACCAGATGAAGGCCATAGGAAGGAGAAGGAATATTTGGAAAAAGCAAAAAGGCAATCCCTCAGGGAGGCCGAGGAGAGAGAGAGAGGAAGAGGAAGAAGGAAGAAGAAGAAACAACAAAGCAAGTCAAGCGGGCTAAGAAGGCGTCAAATCAAGAGGCTGAAAGAAGAAGAAGAGAAGAGTAGGAAGAAAAAGAGAAACTAGAGGAAGAATACAAAAAGGCCGAAAAAGAAAGGCAAAGAAGAGCTGCGAAGGAAGAAGAGGACTTAAGAAGAAAGGAAGAGGAGGACTTGGCTGAGGCCACACGCCGGTCCATTGAGCAACAATGCAGGGTGGATGATCCAGAATCCTGGAACCACCTGAGGGAAGAAGGGCCTAGCTCTAGCGTGCAGGCACCAGAAGCCGCGCCGCCCGCAGTCCTGGAAGGCAAAGGCAAAGCACCCCTCCATCCTATGCCCACCCTCATGGCACCCTCCACTGAACCCACTATGCTCACCCCTAGCATCCCCACTAGCATGAAAGTTTCCAATTTTGTGGCTTGGATGCAATACTTCATCAGTAAAGAAATGGCCCAAGGAAAGAGCACAGAAACCATGACCATGGGGCCAAAAAGTCCAGTTGCGGATGCAGAATCGAGGCAAGACCAGAAGTGTCTGTGTGTAGAGGCCTCAACCACCCCCACCCAGGGAACAATGATGCCACCAACGAGTTACGATGAATACGTTGCCGAGCTGCTCTCCCAATTGGAGAGGGAGAAGGAGGAAAAGAGAGTGGCGGTGGCTGAGTTGGTGGCAGAGAAAGAGTCACTGGCCGCCCTCCAACTGGAGAAAACCCGCATCATAGCCATGCAACAACGGCAAATATTTGACCTCAAGCAAGAATTGAAAGCAAAATAAGACATGGAAGAAAGCTACAAACAACGTCCTGAGGATGAAAATCAAGAACTTGTGCAAATGTAGCGGCAATACAAGCTCCTCCTGATGCAACATGGGGAACTGGAGGCAAAAACCGCCACCATTAAGCAAATGATGGAGGAACTAAGCGCCAAAGAAGAGGAGAGAAGACAAAAGAGGGAGCAATAACGAAAAGAGATTGAGTCCATGACCGATCAACTACATCTCGGAAGGAAAGAACACGAGAACATGAGCAAGGAACTCAGAGCCCAGGAGCAGAAGCTCGTAACCCTAGCACAAAAGCAGGGGGAGAGCATGGAAGGAATGAGAAAAAGGGCCGAGGAATAGGCCACGCAAAACGAGAAACGGGTGAAGGCACTAGCGCGGTGCCTCGCCTTAGTGGAGAAAGAAAAAATCTTGGCAGAAAGCAAAGGGGACGCTGCCCAGATAGCCTTCACTGCCCAACAACAGGCCTTTCTCAACACATTATTGGACACAACTCAGCCGGAGAGAAAGGAGTCGTTGGAGGTGGTGCAGAAAAAACTAAGCATTGCATGCAGAGCCCTGCATGCGAGGCTACATATGACACCCCAACTTGCGGAGGTTAGGTTGGGCTTAGAAGAACAATGAAAGTACATGCTACTGGCTGGCCTAACCCCCCAAGAGGTGGATGCACTCAGCTTTGAGGAAGGGGCACAGCTAGACGACCGGTAGGGGGAGGACACCGACATTGAATTTGTCATAAGAAGAACCAGTGAAGAAATAATCCCACAACCCCCCTCGTCGCACGATCAGGAACAGCAACAACTTGACCCGCCCAGACAAACCACGCTCAAGGAGCGACGGAGAAAATTAGTGGAAGAAGCTAGAAGGCAGTTGCAAGCCAAACCGGTCATGCGGCCATCCGCATCCCTCCCACCATGCCCCGATGACCTCCCAATGCAATTCCACATGGAGCTGGTAATCTGGGAATGGCATGAAATCGAAAAGAACCCTTTTACTTTCAGTTTCCTCATGCGTAACAGCCTAAGAAGGGTCCTGTCAATTAAGGTAATGGAGGAGGTGATCGCGGCTGGTGGCCGACTGGGCCAAAAATGGCTTAAAGATAGGGCAAAGACCCTCACTTTGTGGGGCATGGAGGAATCAGAGTTTTGGCAAGACAAGGTGTTCCATGTACCACACACTGTAAGGGGCTACAACTGCCAACCTCTCTAGAGAAGGCGAATATGCGATATTAATATGCTCGCCTGGATAGCGTTTTGCAACACCCTACCCTACGAGAGGAACGACCCCACATTCATGGCATATCCTCGTAGGGTAGGCGTGGATTTTGTTGCCACCTTCCACGGGCGGCATAACTTCCCCATCATCTACAACTCCAATGCCACCTCCTTCAAGCGTGCCCTCCTTTTTTATTTAGGAAGCCTAAGTGACTCCGTGACGCGCTTTCTCGCAGACTTCTCCTATCCGGATCCCGCCTTTATAACTATATGTAATTACCTTAGGCTTCTTAAGCTATTACTAAAGCAAGATCCGACACCACAAGAGAATGGCTTGCCCCCCCTCTTTTTTGATTCCAATGCTATTGATAGCTGCGTTATGGCACGCCTAATGATGATAGCTAGCCTACTCCCCTCCTTTTGCCTAGCCCTCCTAGAGGACATGAATGACAGCCAATTTACTAGGTGCAATCACCCCTTCCTCTCCACCACCTCTCTCCACGTCCACATGAATCTGAAAGGATACATGCAAAGCCACCAATTTTTGCACAAATCCATCCGAACCCCTTCCCCTCCTCATTCAGATGAAGAGAATTAGGACCTAGCTGTCATTCATTCCACTACTATAACAAAAAAAAAAACAGCAGACAAAAGAATAGCACGAAAAACACTGACTTGACAACATCGCCCACTTGCATAAGCACTCACCACCACATAAAGCACGATCACTGCACCTAGGGGTTCTTAAGTTAGGCATGTCCGGTGGCTTCGGTCGACCAGCTCCACTCCCAACCCCCTAGCCCTTTTTGCTCCCCCACTTCATGCTTAGGGCACATCAAGGACAGGACATACCTAGGGAGGTAACACTCGTCTATGGTTAGAAATGTCACCCTAAGCCACTTGCATCGCACCTCCCTTCGCACAAGTGGGGTCCTCAAGTATGGGACATCACCTAGGCTCGCCTGTGGTTAGACCCACCTTCCTTGAGAAGAAACTTCTTCTCCTGGATCACAGCAGTACTTGATGTAGGGGCGAACTGGGAGTCTGTACCTCGGGTTGTGCCTGGATAGAGGATTCTTAATGTTATAACTCGCTAACCGTTATGATTTATATTTCATTCCCAATTCAGCCATCAAACAAGAAACCTAGCCACTTAAATTTTTATCAATTGTCATAGACAAAACAGACTTTGATAAAAAGAAGTCTTATTCCATTTATATGGGCATATCCCTTTCGGAGTACAATATTTCCTGGGATGATAGAGCAAATGTTACATTTAGTTCGGGGAGAATAATGTTGTATTACATTTAGCTACACGAACTGGATAATAGTATGGTTTCGGATCATAGATCTTCAGGAATCGGTAAGTCATCAGAAGATTAGGGTATCCTTTCCTTTGGAACCCATTCTTCTCATAGCATCCCAACACCTTGATCCTATCGGCATGGATTACACGGGTCACTTCCTCATATACATATGAGTTCAACTCAACCCTCCAACCTTCAATATGTAAATTTGAGTTTACATGAGCTTCCAAATAAATGAACAGCTTCACGATCTTAAGGTCCTCCAACCACTTGATCCTCTTTAGGTTTGTTTGAAGGTACGCAAACTGGTGGGTAGCTATATAATAGATTCTTGAGTCACCCGTCCATCTCCGTTTCATGTACAAAGGCAATGGATTATAAATACAGTCTAGGATGCTCATCATATCGGTCCTTTGTCGATAATCCGAGGAATGCATCGCGGTCATAAACATGACTGGGAATACTAAGAACCTGCTCCATGCTTCATAATTCTGCATGACAACATCGAAAGTAAGGAAATGTTCTCAATAGCAACATTTTCTTTACTTCTTCTTATTACAATTTCTTAAAAATAAATCCTTTATTGGTTCACTCTGATACCAACTGTAACGTGTCCACATGTTCCCTTTAGGACACGTCTTAGCAGTCCATCTGAAAGGAGGTCTAGAAAGCTCCGCCCGGCACTCCCATGGAATGTTACGGGGTTTGCGATCTAGGACTTTCCACGTCTGCCATGTAGTGGAAGTATTCTGGCCATTCCCACTTAGGACTGACCTGAATTAGGATTTCCCCTAATGCTCATTTCCTAAACGGCAACTAGCGTCAAGCACCGAGCCCTGAACTAATTTATGCAGAAACGCCAGGGCCGAAACGAATTCACGCTGCACTTGGTTCAAGGAGAATGGGAAACGAGAGGGATGCAAGGCTTGACCTCTCTACCATAAGGCATAGTCTCATTCCGTTCCCTAGCGTAAGTCGGGATTATTATATCCTAAAATCTGTGTTAGGGCCCTTGCTATTCGTTTCCTTTAAGAAGATCTCCTTACTCTCCTTTATGATTGAGAAAAGTTCCCGGCCAACTGATACCACCCATCCATAGGACGGACCCATGGCCATATCCACCTCACTTTCCTCAAGTTATTTTATTTGTCTAATTACCTACCACATTTAGTTGGACATGCATCAAGCAGCTTCCTTAATTAGCCCGTTAGACACTGATTCCTTCACATAATCTTAGCACTTGACATAGAAAAGCAGTGTCAAAGAAGTTCCTTTTCAACAAGTTATCATATTTATCTTTGGAATACATTCATAAAGTCCAGCCTGCAGGCTTATCCATAATCCACCGGAAGGCTATCGAGCAATCCACAGGGATTACTAATCCAAGATTCCGCTTGTAGACTAGTATGCAGGCCTTGAGATCCAATCGCGAGTCATGTTGGCCTCTTGTGTAGGGCCCGAAAGGTGAGGGATCTATGGCTAGAGCCCCCCCTGGCACCCAAGCGTCCTCCTGCTCCAAGTAGTGCTCAATGAAGAGACCTCTCACGACGGGTTCGGTCCACCTTCCCGGTGCGGCTAACAACCCCCTTGGTTAGGGTCAGGCAGACAGTCAGGGGTATTTGAGGCTGCCTCTCCCTTCAGGCCTTCAACCTGAAGCATTAGATATCTTTTTGTCCTTTAGTTCCTTGGGCAACCAAAGCAAACAATGCTCTCTAAATTGTTACAAGCACAATCATTTCCAGCGGTCGTTAATTGGCCAACTGCTAAGGAGTGAATCCTTCTCTCCAAATGCATCTAGCATTCGATCCGGGATCAATTGCGACTTGGCAAGTTCCCCAAGGGTTTGTTTTTTAGCCTGTATGTCCTTGGGTTAGGGCCATACCCTATTAAGCCAACTTTACCAATATCTTATGTTTTTTTAATAGTAAATCATGGCGACCATGTTGCTCCAAATTATTAACTGGGTCCTTTGCTTCCAAGAAAATGCCTAATTCCCTTATCTTGGCAACTTTATAACAGGATGACTACTCATCCTCTTGCAAGTTAAACTTGCACAAGATTCTGCCAATCTCATTCCGAGGAATTGGCCATTCTCTTGTGATCAAGCCACAAGATCATGCGACGTTACAACTTGTTGCACCAGTATCACATCTAATCCATGGGACTATTTCACCCATTAAACGGCGTCTTCTAATCACGGAATCATGATTAGATAAGAAACAGGGTTTAGGGTGTCTTCATATCCAATCCATTCCCGATTGCACTAGGCTGCCGACATCGTTCGGTCCTAGGGGTTCCAACTCAATCCGAGTTTCATCTTTTGAACGAGTGATATTTAGGGTAGAAAACCTAGATCGTTTCTTGCAAGTACGTCCAATTGTCCCTACATTCCGTGAATGTGGGCAGGACATAGGGGTATGAGAGTTTTGACTTGGCAATAACTGCGTCTAGGCCAAGTCCTTAATGTGCTAAACCCTAGCTAGCACTTGGAGTATATTGAAATGATTTAACCATCCTAAATGAATCCTTTGCGGTTTAGGTATTTGGGTAATCCAATTTACTTGTCTTACGACAAGGACCAACTATTCCTAAAGATATTTTCTTGATCAAAAAGGGGAAAAACTAGTTGCATTATGTCATAATTCATGTAAGCACACGATTCATTTCCTCTAGATTTGCAATCCCTAACTTTTCTTGTTAAGACCAAGCACATGTTAAAATTTGCATAACTTCCATTGGTCCTAATAGGACATGCATTCACGACTCATGCTACTTAAGCTTTTAAGGTTTTATGTTAAACAAACCATGCAGCCTTTCCCTAACTTCAATTTTGAATGAAATATTTGTATGCTAATTGAGCATTACGCAACCTTTCCTAACTACTACGTAGTTGAATGAGATTTATGCCAATTGACTAGAGTTAACCTACTTCATGCAGCCCTAGAATCATTTCCATGCCTTGCAATTTCCTACGGTTGTTAGCAACTTTCTTAATGAATCATTACGAAGAAAGATTTGTCTAATAATACAACATGCGATTTAATCTTTCCATGCATAATCGAAGGTGTACTACAATAATCTCGACTTTGTAATGATAGTCATTAGTTGTTCTAGATTCGTTACTTTGCAATGCACCGAAGCAGCTTGCTAAAAATGCATAGACATATTTCGTTCATTCCATTGAAACATAAAAATGACCGATCTTTGATCGTGTGTTATTTCCTTTAAAATAGCCAAAGTAGTTTAATCGCAAAAGTGCATCCTAGTTCTATAAATTAACAATGCATAATTGCAATACTTCGACGTAAATCAAAAATAGAAAGAAAACGTGGACTTGTGGATTCAGTGAAATATCCACATGATTATTAGGAGATGATCCTCCTGCGGTTGCGCCTTGTGCCTTTTTAGGGGCCATCGTGAATTTGACCTCTAGTTTGCCTTCAGGGATTCGAACTTCTTGCCTTGTCTTGTAGTATTATGATCTTTGGCTGTCTCCCTTGCATGCGCAAATCCCTTTGAGGTACGGCTCCTTGACTTGCGGAATTGGGCTTTGGAAGGCCTTAGGGTCCAGAGCTTGGGCCTTCATTCTTTTGGAAAAGAGGGATTCGTGAGAGGATTCTTGTGAAAGCCTTGCAGGAAAAGGGAACTCTAAATCCAAAAAAAAGGCTTTATACTTATTTTCTTTCAAAATCCCGGGATTTTAAGAAAATCCTCTCCAATGGTCTTATGGGGGAAATCGAGTGGGAAGGGCTTTGTAGCTCCCTCTCCTTCAAAGTCCCGGAAAGGAATATTAGGGAACTAATGGGAAGGCCTTATAGGCTTCCTCTTCGAAGCTTAAGAGGGGAAAAATTTTGGGCTTTCGGAGGGTTCATAGGAAGGGCCTTTAAACTGGCTAGAAAAATGGGCTTATGGGTGGATCCAATAGGAAGGGGACTTAAAATCTCCGTAAAATGGGCTTTATGGGGACTCCACAGGAAGGGGGTTTTAAAACCGGGTCTAATATGGCTTGTGAGGGAATGCAATGGGAAGGGGGGGCTTAAATCTGGGGGGGTAAAGATTGCTTGTGTAGGATCCAATTGGAAGGGGTCTTAGAGAAGCCCCCTTAGAAGCTTCCTAGAGAAGCTTCTAAGAAGCTTCAAGGACAGCACCTGGCGGCGTGGCGATTTGGAGGCTTGCTGGCGGCGGCTAAATGAGCCCAGGTGGCGGCGTGTCACTGGCGTCTCCCTCTCCTCCACGGCGTAGCACGGTGATTTGTTCTCCACTCCTCCTTCCTCTACAATGGAAGCATCAATGCCCCCCACAGTCAGGTTGCAGCCTCCTTCTCTCCAACTACCTTACCCCCCCTTGGAGGGTGTATATATAGGACAAGGGGGGAGAGGGCTCCCTCCCACATGGCCCCCTTGCATGGTATCCTCCCTTCCACCTCCTCCAGTTGCCCATACTAGAGCATCCCCTTCCCTCAGTCATGCATCAGCTGGGGGAAGGTGAATAAATTTTTTTTCAATAAACCTATCATTATCCTCTTAACCTCCTCCCAAGAGGGAGTTCACATGTGGTTATGCGGGTTTTTTTTAAACCTCGGTCCTGATTTGCCAATGGAGCTCATGATTCCTCGGTACAGTTTATAGATTGCATTGCCGGTAACTCCGATGCCAAAATTAACCTTTGCGTGAGTTTCAAGCGGGTTGTGGAAAGTTGGACTAGTAATATTTTTCAACAGAAATATTACACTCTATTATGATCACACTTCAGCCATGACAATTTGCACATTTTTTCTTTATAATTTATCTCTCTTATCATTGCATGAATGTAATCCCCATCCATGTCATCATCATGTTTTCTTGCCAACACAATATCATATTTTTCTAAGCAAGGAGGTATACAACCAACTGTCCCTATTTGTAATAATCTTTTTCTTTGAATTAGGTCTTTTACCTCATATGCAACAAGTCTATTATGTAAAGGTAAAGGAACAAACTTATGCAATAAAGAACTCAATGGTTTTATGCAATCCCATGTAAATGGAAGTCGTTGAGTTTGTGGTACACTCATTCCCATGATTGGATCTATAAGTAAGCATTCTTCATTTTCTTTTACAGTTATGCATTGCTTGTAATATTCTCCACTAAAAAAGGTGTAATACTCTCCATCCCATTCGATGGAAAAAAAATTTGTGAGTCTTTCTTTCCAATGACCTATACTTTCTAACCTTCTACAAAAAGTGTTAGTTTTTACCACAAAGTCATCAGGGATGTTGTATATTTCTTGTAACATGTCCAACTGTTCCCTTTCAGGACACGTCTTAGCAGTCCAGCAGAAAGAGAGTCTAGAAAGCTTCCCCTGGCACTCCCATGGAATGTTACGGGGTTTGTAATCTAGGACCTTCTGCATCTGCCATGTAGCGGAAGTAATCTGACCGTTCCCACTTAGGACCGACCCGAATCAGGGTTTCCCCTAATGGTCATTTCCTAAACGGCAACTAGCATCAAACCCCAAGCGAACTACTTTACGTAGAAATGCCAGGGACGAAGCGGATTCATGCTGCACTTAGTTCAAGGAGAATGGGAAATGAGAGGGATGCAAGGCTCGACCTCTCCGCACATAAGTCATAGTCCCATTCTGTTCCCCTAAAACAGCATAAATCAGGATTTTCGTTGTTACTTAACTCTAGGTCAGTGCCTTTGTTGTTCATTTCCTTTGAGAAGATCTCCTTGCTTTCCATTACGATTGAGAAAAGTTCCCGGCCAACCCGGACCACCCATCCGTAGGACGGACCCATGGCCACATCCACTACACTTTCCTCAAGGTTTCTTTAGTTGTCTAATTACCTACCACATTTAGTTGGACATGCGTCAAGCAGCTTCCTTAATTAGCCCATTAAACACCGGTTCCTTCACATAATCTTAGCACTTGACATAGAAAAGCAGTGTCAAACTTTCTTTTCAACAGGTTATCATATTTATCTTTGGAATACATTCATAAAGTCCAGCCCGTAGGCTTATCCATAATCCACCCAAAGGCTATCTAGCAATCCATAGGGATTACTAATCCAAGATTCTGCCCGTAGACTAGTATGCAGGCCTTGAGATCCAATCCCGAGTCACGTTGGCCTCTTGTGCAGGGCCCGAAAGGCGAGGGATTTACGACCAGAGCCCCCTGGCACCCAAGTGTCCTCCTACTCCAAGTAGTGCCCAACAGAGAGACCTCACGCAGCAGGTTCGGTCCACGTTCCCGGTGTGGCTAACAACCCCTTTGCTTAGGGTTAGGCAGACAATTGGCGGTATTTAAAACTGCCTCTCCCTTCAGGCCTGCAACCTGAAGCATTAAATATATTTTCATCTTTTAGTTCATTGGGCAAAAAACACAAACTATGCTTCCAAACTGTTACAAGCACAATCATTTCCAATGGTTGTTTATTTGGCCAACTGCTAAGGAGGGAATCCTTCTCTCCGAATGCATCCAGCATTCGATCCGGGATCAATTGCGACTTGGCAAGATCCCCAAGAAAGGTGATATAACAGGATGACTATTCATCCTCTTGCAAGATAAACTTGCGCAAGAATCTGCCAATCTCATTCCAAGGAATTGGCAACTCTGTTGTGATCGAACCACAAGATCATGCGATGTTGCAACTTATTGCACAAGTGTCGCATCTATTCTGTGGGATCATTTCACCCATCGAATGGTGTCTTCTGGTCACGGAATCATGATCATTTCACCCATCTAATGGTGACTCCTTGGCTAGGCATTACAACTTATTGGTCATCAAGTACATGGCTAGGACTAGGTACATACTTCTTCAGTAGGCTGATATGGAATACATTATGAATCTTTAGGTTCTCAGGGAGTTGCAATCTATAAGCATTGGGTCCTAGGCACTTGAGGATCTTGTATGCTCCACAATACCTTGGACTTAGCTTCTTGCAATCTCCTAAGGATGGAGAACTCTTCTTTGGTCATACGCGAATGAAGACCATGTCTCCTTCCTCGAAGGTTCTATCTTAACACTTCAAATCCGCGTATGCCTTCTGTCTATCCTTGGCGGCTTGGATGCCATGTCTAATTGACTGTATTTGGTCATCCATCTCTTCCAGCATCTGCCTTGAAGCTTCAACCCTCAAGGTTGGATCTGAGAATTTTAGGGGACTTCGACAGTCATGCCCATGCAATGCTTGAAAAGGGGTCATCTGAATGCTTTGTTGGCAGAAAGCATTGTAGGAAAATTCAACCAAGGCCAAGTATTGAATCCACCTTTTTGGTTCACGGAAGCAATGTGCCCTTAGCATATCCTCGATGACTTGATTGACTCGTTCTGTTTGACCATCAGTTTGGGGATGGTAGGCTGTACTAAAACAGAGTTGAGTCCCAATGGCTTCAAAGATAGCTCTCCAGAAGTGTGGTGTGAAGAGAGAATCACGATTAGTAATGATTCTTCTGGGTAACCCATGTAGCTTGAATATCTCCTTGATAAACAACCTTGCAATGTGTGAGGCTTTATAGTTTGTCTTAACAGGAATAAAGTGTGCAACCTTGGTAAGCATATCAACAACAACCATGTGGCTGGCCAAAGACCAAGCCACTTTTACCCGGGTTAACAAGCCAACTCCTAAGAGTTGTTGCACTAAACAAGTGATTATTTCACTAATTGTTTTAATTCAACTTAACTTAGCCTTCCCTAAAATCTACAACATGGTTTGTAGTAGTCCAACTGCAAAGATTCTAAACTTCAGTAAATTATACTGGGCACTAAATTGCTAAACCTAAGATAACTATGGTTTCTCCTCATCTCTCAGAGGCAGCTCCTCATAATGTACTCCTGCCATGCTAGTGGCGGTTTATCCAGGAAATGTTTTTAATGTTTTACTTTGGAAAGGTTGTTTCAAGGATATAGATCTCTTAGATCTATTTATATATCTCTGTTTAAAATTCCTTTTTATGTTTCTCTCCACCTGATTAAAATTAATTCTTTTTATTTGTTTAATTTTAAACAAACATTCAAATCAAATTTTCTGACATATCATAAACCCCTAAATTTTAATCTCCCTTGGTAGATGTTTCCCACTCCGTATATGAATTTCGTCATTGCTTATTAGTTTTTAAATACTTAATTCATTTTGCAAATATAACGTCCTTCCCTTCTTTTCTATTATTAAACATCAACCAGAATAAAACAAGTTCTTCCATACTCTTATGGTTCACATTCATAATTTATTTTAAATTCCCATAGCACCCTTTTAATTTATCAATGAGTCCTAGTAGCCCTCCACTCCATATATTTAAGAAATTGGTTGTAAAATGAATAACATATAAAAATTTAACATAGATGCTGAGGCTTTTCCTCATGCCATCCAATCATTAAATTATTTTGATTTTATTTTGGTTTTAATTTAAACTAAATTTTATAACTGCAACCTAACATTATTAATCATTATAAAGTGTTGTCAAACTTTTTTATTTGTAATTTCCCATGTTTCATAAATGTTCACACCGCATATAATTTCTCTTATCAAAACTAAAACACCATATCTTTATACAAGCATTTCTTAAGTAAAATATTATTAAATCATTATTTCTTTTCTTTAACCCTTACAACAAAAATGCACTAACCAATCAAAGATTTTGTTTCCAATACTTCACTAAGAATCCATAGTTTATATCAATAAATAACACATTTTACATAAAGGAAAACTATGCCTTTTTCCCTAAATATAACTCTTTTCTAATTTTTAAATATAACAAAACATCTTTAAAAATCTTGATAGAAATTCAGTAAATTCCTTGACTCATAAGCTTTATAGGAAAGATATCAGAACTTATAAATTTTCAGTCAATAATTTTATAAAATTTTATTTAAGATAATTTTGAGTCATTTTTTAGTGTTTTCGACTGTTTTTGATTTTTAATAAATAAAAACCAGTCTAGATAAATGCAAACAACCATGTAGCATAAGAAAACAGGTTTAAAGACATATTTTAAAAATATTAAACTAAAGAAATTTTCATGCCATATCATTTATTTTAGATAAATCAGTTAGACACTTACTTGTAAAACCCGCAGGTCATCGTCACGTCCTTGGAGACCGTGTCCTCTTTCAATCCAGCCAATGTCTGTCTTCTATCCAGTCGATTCAAATAGAAGCTCATCAATTTTTTCTTTCTTTTCCCCACAGTTTCCCATATGCTATTCCTGCCTACGACTCCCACACTCATTCTTCAACTTAAGATTTGGTCGATGAAGATCTCCTCCCATACTCTCATGAATCTTGGATATGAATTTGCTTGTGCTTAGGCTTGACCCTTATCTTGATTACTTTGTGGAAGAGAAGAGATTAGGGGTTATGTGGGAATGAAACTTAAGAGATATTGTTCCTTTATTGTATCATTTAGCCTTCGAAAAGAGAGATACGACACAAAATTCTACCACTGTCCATGATTGAAAATCCAGCTATCGCTTCTTCCCATTGTTTTCCACTTGCGATGGTTGCAATGCACCACTGCTTTGGTTTTGATCTCGTGATGTGGTCGATAATGGGTCTTTTATCTTCTTTGCTTCTCTAAGTTTGATGTTTTATTGCAGGTCATGGTCGTGTCGATTCTCCCTGACATGAATCTTGTGATGCCGCCGATTATGTCTTCATCTTCTTGCTTCTCTGGTGGGAAGAGAGGGTCTTTTCACCCTCATCTCTCTCTATCTCTCTCTCTCTCAGATCTAAAGTCTCTTTTTGGCGATTTCAGTGACAATATCTGGAACCCATTACAGATCAAAGTTATATCACACCGCTTGTGACCCTCAATAGCTACTCAGAGCTTCTAATAGCACGTATATGAAACCGTCACTAAAAGAAGCTCCTTTCTATCAATCAGCACTACCACAAAGGCTCTTCGATCATGGAGTCATCCCAGCAAGAGCGTCAAGGCCTTGATGAAGAACATACCACCAGGGGCGTGTCAGACCGACAGAGGCATTGACCCATGGGAAGGCTATACTTTGAGCAGTTACATTAGACCATTACACACTTGTAATCCGGCCAGACAGAGAAACTGCAATGCCAGAGAAGAAGCGGCTGGATTGGGTGGATGCAATCCTAAAAGCCTGTATTATGTGGTAGAATGCGCTGCCTCTTCTTTCTCTTCTTGGCATCCCCAGAAGAATGCGCCGCCTCCCCATTTCTCCCTCTCCTCCTCGGGCATCCTCTCTCTCTCTCGAAGGACGTGCTTCTTGACGACTGGGTTGTGCTTAGAGAACTCGAGCTTGTGAGTGATACTGTGGGGATTCTTGGGCTTCACATAGAAGGGGGCGCCATCAATGAAGACGCACAGGGAGAGAGAGGCAGGCACGCACGGACATGGACAGACGGAGCTTGATGATACAGAACACTAAGAGCAGAGGCCATGGCACTCTCTCCCTCTCTTTTCCCTTCTCTCGCTCTCCTCCTTCTTCTCATTCTTAACCGTTTTTTCCCCCTTCATCAATCGGCACCTCCTCCTTCATCAATCGGCACCATAACCGTGAGAGTTTTATTTTAACTTTTTGCACACACATTTTAGGAAATTAATATAGATAGAGTTGAAGTTCATGCACACACTATAGTAAATATTGGAGTATTGAGGCAAAGTGGTACATATTCATAGCTAGCAAGGATAGTAACACTAATTTAATAAGAGAAAATGTGGGGTGTGTTTTACCTAGCAAAGAAGGAATCTCCTTTGTGCATTTTAACTTGCAAAAGGTTATGGTACATGATAGTTGTGGTTGTGCAATTGCTTTCCACGCCATTTGGTAATCCCTCATGCATGGCTTACAAATACCATGGCCTGAGTTTGAAGCTTTGGAAGAAATTTATTGACTTGATCCCCTTTGCCATGGGATGTAAACTCATGTTGCCTAAAGGACCAAATGGCCTCTGCAAATCAATGTTTGAATCCTATGACCTTGCTGCCCAGTGTACTTCATGTGCAACTGCAGCTACATCTCTGGATATATCCATCCCAAAAAAGGCCCTTTGTAAATACTAAGTGGCTTGGTCTATATTGCTAGCTAGTGCTACTACTATGCTTCATACAGTTGGCACACTTTGAGTTTTAGTGAGTTCTCTTTAGTTCTTCTAGGTTCTCTTGCCGTTATTCATATCCTTAGAAGCTAAGGGAATGGTCAGACATCTTATGAGTGGGAATCCACAATGATGGATCATCTTTGTTTAATGCGATTGTACCTTTAGTGCCATCTCAATTTTCTATTGAGGATTTTAACACAATTCTCCTTTGTTGTAACCTAGGCTCATTAAGCTCAAAGAGAACTGCATAATCTTCCATGAATGACATGATTTCTAGTGGCTCTAAGGATGTGGATTGCATAAACTCAAAGGATTCCATTTTGCAAAGTCCTATAGTCTCTAATTCTAGGTCTCCAAAGCCTGTGCCTCCTAAATGAGATATAAGAGTTTCCTGTGATTGTAGATAGGCCAAAAGATTAAATTTTGTACCGACATTCCCTGGCCAGACTGCAAGGACACGGTCTCCAAAGACAGCAACAACGAACACCGCATCTGCATTGAATTCATGTAAAAATTTAGTAATAAGGTGTCAATTGTATACAGTTTTGCCAAAAAATTGTTGCAATAAATGGCATGTTTTTAGGTGTTGTCACCATGATGGAGTTGTATCCTCCCTGAACTTGGGGTAGGCCAACAACAAATTCCATATACTGATGAATTTCCATTTCATTTAGGGAATGTCAAGTGGTTGCAACTTTCCTAGCATTTTGACATGTTCGGCTTTCATACATTGACAAGACAAATACTCAGTGGCATATTTGAGAACGTCACCTTTAAGCCTCTCCCAATAGTAGCTTTTTCTAACTGCATTGAGAGTCTTGGCATAGCCAGGATGTCCTGAGAAAGGGGAATCATGAGCTTCCCATGTCAAGATTGTGGGAGAGAAGGAAGGAGTCTCACTTGTAGCTTTCTTGCTTGCACAATGGGGGAATACACACAAGGGTGGAGGCTGAAAACAGTTTTCCTCTTCTTAGTTGTGTAAGCCAAAAAGAACTCTAGTACAAAGAAATAGAAGAACCCTATATATGGGTCTCAAACCAAACTCAACTAACTAAGGTGGCATACTAACTGAGCCACGAACTAGAGTAGATAAGGATAGCTATCATGTAGCTATTATTCAGGGGCGGTGTACCAACCGCATCTGCAACTGACAAGTCGGTGACATAAATACACAACGGTCACCCTGGCGTATCACGAGTGGAGCTCGATATGTCAACACTCCCCCTCGAGCTCAATCCCAATTCCTGCACACCAAGCAGGTCTCTGAACTTGCGCAGCTTCTCTGCGCCCAATGCCTTCGTGAATATGTCAGCTACCTGATCCTCTGTGCTGACATAAACTAGATCAATAAGACCTAGTAAAACCCTCTCCCGCACATAGTGATAATGCACCTCAATGTGCTTTGTTCTAGCATGATAGACTGGGTTGTTTGCCAAGTGTATACTACTCATGTTGTCACAATAAATGACAACTGGCCCATCTGTAGACTGATGCATATCATAAAGTAGCTTATGCAACCAACCTACCTCACATGCAGCCATTGCTGCACCCCTGTACTCAGCCTCTGTGCTCGACAAGGCAACTGTAGGTTGTTTCTTACTGCTCCAAGTGACTGCAGCACTCCCAAAAGAGAACACATATCCACTGGTAGATCGTCTATCAGAAATGCTACCAGCCCAATCAGCATCAGTGTATCCATGCAACTGTATCTGAACCCCAGTCTCATAAAATAGTCCATACTGTAATGTGGACTTCACATACCTGAGTATGCGTCTAGCCACATCCAAATGTGGTTTCCTTGGAGCCTGCATAAACTGACTTACCAATCCAACAGCATAGCTCAAATTTGGCCTGGTAATAGTCATATAAATCAAGCTTCCTACTATGCGTCTGTACATAGTAGGGTCTTCCAGAAGCTCACCTGCATCTGCGCTCAGCTTCACATTCTGCTCCAAAGGAACTGAAATAGTCTTACAGCCTGTCATCCCATATTTGGACAGCATGTCCAATCCATACTGCCTCTGCAAGAGTTGTATCCCACTTGGTGATCTAATCACCTCAATGCCCAAGAAATAACGCAGCTCTCCCAAATCCTTCATCTCAAACTTCTGCTTCAATAGCATTTTCACATGAAGGATATCTTCATCACTGTCACCTGTCATAATCAAATCATCAACATAAATGACAAGTAGCATAATACTGTTCTCTGTTTTTCTCACATAAAGTGAGAAATCTGCCTTGGAAATCTGAAAGCCAATAGTGACAAGATACTGTCCTATCTTGTCAGACCATGCTCTAGGTGCTTGCTTCAAGCCATACAAAGCTTTCTTCAACCTGCAAACAAACTCAGGATGAACAGCATGCACATAACCTGGTGGCTGCTCCATATAGACCTCTTCTTGCAAATCACCATGCAAGAAGGCATTCTTTACATCCATCTGATGTAAAGACCATCCCTTTGATGTAGCCATAGCAATGACTACTCTTACGATTGCCATCCTTGCAACCGGACTGAATGTTTCTTCATAGTCAATGCCATATGTTTGTGCATACCCCTTGACTACTAATCTTGCCTTGTATCTGTTCACAGAACCATCAGCATTGTGCTTCACCTTATAAACCCACTTACAGCCAATTGCATTCTTACCTTTAGGCAAAGGTACCAATTCCCATGTAGCGTTTGCTTCCAAGGCATCCATTTCTTCATCCATGGCTTTCTCCCATTTTTCTTTTCCCATGGCTTGCTCAAAAGAAGTGGGTTCTGGTTCCTGTATCACCTTGACCATATATGCATAGTGAATGGCTGTAAATCCATCATATTTCAGTCTATCCACAGGATACCTAACTCTGGTAGACCTGCGCAAAGTGGGTTCACTCCCAGGTGCTCTCAAAACATCCCTGGTCTTCCTTACTCCAGGTGTAACAATAGAGGGAATACCCAACTCATCATCAATGCTCTGTTCTGAGCCACTGGATTCACCATCCACATAAGAGTGACCTGCATTCACATCAAACATGGGCTGATCAACCTTCTCTTTTCCTTTTCGTGATACCTGCATACCACTATCTGCATTACTTTGAGAAGATTCTCCTGATCTCAATCTGCCTGTCCATGGCGAAGAATGTGAACCACTGCTAGAGGACGCTCTAGGTCCACTAATATTTTGTGACTGCTGCTGTGAATTTTGTGCAGCATTACCATTTTGTGCATCTACATCATCAATCACATTTACTGGTTTATACCAGCTACTCATCTCATCAGAAACAACATCTCTGCTCACTGTAAACTTACGAGTAGAAGGGTTATAGCATCTATACCCTTTTTGCTGCAAAGAGTAACCAATAACGATGCACTTCTCAGCTTTTGGATCCAACTTGGATCTCAGCTCATCTGGCACATGTACATAGGCAATGCAACCAAAAATATTCAAATGAGAAATATCTGGTTTCCTACCAGTATACCTCTCCTCTGGAGTCATTCCATGTATTGCTGCAGTGGGAGTCCTATTCATTATGTAGACTGCTGTAGCAACTGCTTCAGCCCAATAAAAATCTGGCAAGTCTTTTTCATTGAGCATGGCACGAGACACCTCTCCAATATGTCTGTTTTTTCTTTCTGCAATTCCATTTTGTTGTGGGGTATGACTGCAAGAATATTGCTGCTTTATGCCATGCTCCTGCAAGAACCTTGCAAACTCATTTGAGAGGTACTCTCCCCCTCCATCTGACCTTAGGCATTTTATTTGCAGGCCTGTTTCTTTTTCAACCATAGCTTTAAGAGTTTTGAAATGCCCAAAAACTTCACTTTTCTTTTTCATAAAATACACCCAAACTTTTCTGCTATAGTCATCAATAAAAGTAACAAAATAATGATAGCCTCCAAGAGATGCAGCTTTAGTAGTCCACACATCAGAGTGGATTAATTCCAATGGCTTCTTACTCTCTTGAACATGTCTAGGAAATGGTTTCCTTGCCTGTTTTCCAAACTGACAGGCTTCACATACCTTATGCATTTCTGCAACCTTGAATTTAGGCAATCCTGCAACAATGTTTTGGGCCTGCATTGATTTAAGTCGCTGTACATTAACATGACCAATGCGTTTATGCCAGATATCAATATCTGCAACTACACCGGTCCCATGTGCAAACATTGCTGCACTCAATTCAGGCATGTCTGCATCCAATGTAAACATTCTGCCCTTCTTCTTTCCTTTTGCTATCAAGCGACCTTTATTTTTCATATCCTCAACAAAGCATCCATGAGGATTAAATCTGACCTGCAAGCCCTGTTCAACCATTTGACCAACAGAAACCAGATTCTTAGTGATATTCGGGACATGAAATACATCGGACAGGTATTTCTTTTTCCCATCCTGCATAGACAAGGGAATTTTTCCAATCTGCACAATAGGATGTGCAGTATCATCACCAGTCTCCACAAATCCTGGTTTTTCCATTTTCCTTGCATCCTCCATCCATTCTGCATGACCTGTCATGTGGTTTGATGCACCTGAGTCAACATACCATACATCATTGCTTTCTTCTGCACTTGTCACAGAATTGTTCATGTGCTGCACCATGAACAAATGCTCATTTCTGTCATCACCCTGTCTGCTAGAAGATGCATAATTCCCTTGTTGCAGTTTTCCATTCATGATGTCATTCTGCTTTTTATATCAGTCTTTAGCCATATGACCCATTTTACCACAGTAGTAGCATTCAACATTACTGTTTGCATTTTGACCTCTTTGCCATCCACCACGACCTCTTTGGCTCCCCCTGTCTCTAGAGTTACCACGTCCTCCTCCATAGGACTGGTTTTCTTGAGTTTGCTGCATATTCTGATTTCTACCACGGCCTCCAAATCGGCCTCCTCTACCTCTGCCTCTACCTCTTCCAGCATTTGAGTAGAAGACAGCTTCTTTTGAAGTTCCTCCTGAAGAAGATGCACCACCATTTCTCTGCTCCTCAGAAATTAGAAGAGCAATCAACTCCTCAAAATCAGGAAATCTTTCACGGACGGAAATGGATGTCCGAAACTACGCATAATCCTTTCCTAGACCATTCAAGGTCACAGAAACTAAATCATCATCTTCCACTGGCGACCCAATGGAAGCAAGTGCATCTGCAATCTTCTTCACCTTCATATGGTAGTCGTTGATGCTCATATTTTCTCTTTGCACATTGTGCAACTCTTGCTTGAGCTGCATTTTCCTGGCTTGCGTATTTGTGCTATACATTTTTGACAAAGTATCCCATGCCTCCTTTGGCGTACTTGCATCCTGAATATGCACAATCATAGAGTCTGAAATACTGATAGATAGCCAGTACATAACTTTCCTGGCTCTCTCATGCCATGCTTTGAATGCCTGCATTTGCTGTTGATTGGGAACATCAGGAAGAACTGGTTCTTCTTCATTTCCTGCAACAAACTCCCAATATCCTTTTCCCATAAGGAAATTCGTCATTCTAAACTTCCATGCTTGGAAGTTGTTCTTGTCAAGCTTTTCAGTGACAATCTGTGAGAGAGAATCAGACGCCATTACAGAATACTGCAAAAAGTTCTGTCACTGCAAAGAACACAGCTTCAGCCTCACAAGGGCAAATCTGTAAAACTGGCGAACGTGGTATTTGACCACACAGTCACTTTCTAGTGATGATTTTGCATAAACAGGAACCAAGGATGATTCTGTAACTCCCAATGTCTCTGCACATAAGCATACGATGCAATTTTTACAGTAACTTTTCACCGACTTGTAGAACAGTGCTGCACAGCATAAAACTGGGCTTTTTCCTGAGTGCGTGCAGAAAACTTCCGCCTCCAAAACAGGCCCCGAAATGGCCTCAAATAAAAAAAATAAGGTCGCCAAGGGCTAAAGCCCTATCCCGCAGCATATACTGCCCTCTTGCTTCACCGCGAAGGGCGTCTCAACCTGAGACAATGCACTCCTGCACTTTCCGGCTGTGCTACCTGCAGAGATCTGCTCCCAAAACAGAAAATGAAAGCAACACTGCTCCTCTTACCAGAACACCGCGAGCTTGGCTTGCTTTCTTGAGCTCCTTACCACGAACAAGGCTCTGATACCATGTCAAGATTGTGGGAGAGAAGGAAGGAGTCTCACTTGTAGCTTTCTTGCTTGCACAATGGGGGAATACACACAAGGGTGGAGGCTGAAAATAGTTTTCCTCTTCTTAGTTGTGTAAGCCAAAAAGAACTCTAGTACAAAGAAATAGAAGAACCCTATATATGGGTCTCAAACCAAACTCAACTAACTAAGGTGGCATACTAACTGAGCCACGAACTAGAGTAGATAAGGATAGCTATCATGTAGCTATTATTCAGGGGCGGTGTACCAACCGCATCTGCAACTGACAAGTCGGTGACATAAATACACAACGGTCACCCTGGCGTATTACGAGTGGAGCTCGATATGTCAACATCCCATAGTATCTTTTGCTTGAGTGGCTGGCTTTCCGGTATACATAATCTCGTTCTATAGTAGACAAGTCCACTATTAATAGAGAATTCATGATACTTAGCCTGTAGCTTCTGGTCTTGTTCCTTGATAGTGATCTCCCTTAGCCTCTTTTGATAGGTTGGATCATGGCATGCTTCTTCTTTAGCTAGCTCAAGTATTGGGTTGTTTGGCATGGATACCTTTCTGGCTAGAGATCTGGCTGTTGATGGATTTTGCAAGATTAGAGAATTAAGGAATGCCTTGCGACTGAGTGCATCGGCAACTACATTCTCCTTTCCAGGTCTGTATTTGATCTCAAAATCATATTCCTCCAGCACTTCAATCCATCGACGTTGCCTCGTGTTGAGCTCATTCTCGGTAAAGATCCACTTGAGACTTTTATCATCCATCACTAGAGTAAACTTATTACCCAACAGGTAGTGTCTCCAAAGATTTAGAGCATGGATGACAACAATTCTAGATCATGGGTAGCATAATTCTTCTCATGACTCTTCAGTTTTCTTGAAGTGTATGCAACAGGATGACCTTCTTGCATGAGCACACATCCTAAGGCAAGCGTGCTAGCATCGGGTACTACTTTTAACTCCTTACTGAGGTCGAAAAGTTTCAGTATAGGTGTTGATATCAAACTTTGCTTTAATCTATCAAAGCTGGTTTGTTCTACAGTTGACCATGCAATGGATGTTTGCTTCTTCAGTAGATCGGTCAGAGGTGCTGCAATCAAAGCATAGTTTTTTATGAAGACCCTATACCATCCTATCAATCCAAGAAAACTGCGTATTTCTTTAACAGTTGTTGGTATTGGCCATTTTAGAATATCTCTGACTTTGGCCAGATCCACTGACATTCCTACCGCTGATACGATGAATCCCAAATATTCAATCTGACGTTTGAAGAATGCACACTTCTTCATCTTAGCATAGAGCTTCTGTGCCCTCATTGTTTCAAGGACAATCTGAAGCTGCGGTTCATGATCTTCTTCCTATTTATAATAGACTAATGTGTTGTCGAAGAAGATGAGTACAAAGTCATCAAGATATGGCCTAAAGATATCCTGCATTAACCTGTTGAAGGTAGCAGGCGCATTCATGAGCTTGAATGACCAAACTAGGAACTCAAAGTGTCCATATCTTGTGTTGAAGGACGTCTTTGGGATATCTTCTTTCTTGATCCTTATCTGATAGTAACCAGACCTGAGATCAATCTTGGAGAAGATCTTCGCATCCTGCACACGATCAAGAAGCTGGTCTATTCTAGGAATAGGATACTTGTTCTTAACAGTTGATTGATTCAACCCTCTGTAATCAATACACAGTCGAAGCGTTCCATCTTTCTTTTTCTGGAATAGCACTGAAGCTCCCCATGGTGAACTGCTAGGATGGATGTAGCCCTCATCTAGCAGTTGCTTGAGTTGCTCCTTCAGCTCAATTGCTTTCGGGATGGACATCCTATAAGGCCTCTTTGCAATTGGTGCAGCTCCTGGTACTAGCTTAATCTCATGATCCACTTCTCTTTGTGGCAGGAGTTCTTTCAGCTCTTCAAGAAATACATCCACTTCTGATCTAGCTTATTAAGCTTAATCAAGTAGACAGGTAGTCCCTTTCTAAATCCCTTTATAATCCGAGATGCTTTAGCCAATTGAATTTTTGATTTTCCAGCCTCTCCTTGAGTGGTAACCGATTCCCCTTCAGAGTTTCGAAAGGAAACTTGGCCCTTTCCACAATGAATGTGGGTGTCATTAGGTTTAAGCCAATCTATTCCAAGTAAACACTCATGGATACCTAGGTTCATGACCCTGAATTTGACCGAAGTCATCTTTCCTCCCAAAAAGAATTCCACCTTAACAGTTTGCCTGGTACAAGTGACCTCACCACCATTTGCTAATTCCACAAGTAGGGTAGCTGCTTCTACTGTGGCTATTCCTAATCTTCTTGCACAAGCTGGTGAGATAAAGGAATGTGTACTGCCACAATCAATCAAGGTTTTGAAACCTTTACCTTGATAGTCCAATGGTGTCTGAATCACCAAAAACTGGCGATTTCGGCCTTTCATGTGAAGAGTGGCATGGACTCTCACCCTTTCATACTCTGCTTCCATGGTCGGATCTTCTTCTTCGCACATTTTCATGTTGCCAACACAGGCAGTTCTTCCTCTGGCTCGGGTGGCGGCTCCCTGGCCACGGCTAGTTCCTTGGAAAGGTGCTTGACGATGTCCTCTGCCAAGCTTGGGACATTGCCTTTTGAAATGACCGGGCTCGTTGCAGTGGAAAGAATGGAGATTTCGGCCATTGCTTTGGGTAGGGACAAAGTTATTGACATTATTGGTCCTTTCTTTCTTTCTTTGTCCTCAGTTTTGACCTTGAAATCTCTTCACTTGGGGCCTATAGGCTCCTCTGTTATGGTCATTATAAGACCAAGTTTTGTTACTTCTTGGCCTAGCTTGCATCTCCTGAATTATGGGCGCAGCTCGAATGAGTGCGTCCTGTAGATTTGTTGGGCGCATAGATTCGAGGCGGGTATTTATTGGTGGGTTTAAACCAGCACAAAATTTCGACACCTGTTGTGTCATGTCCATCTGTGGCGCATACTTCAGAAGTGAGATGAATTTTGAGTAGTATGTGTCAAGAGTGAGACCCAGCTATTTCAGCTCGTAGAACTCATTCATTTTTTGCGTGTGATACGCAGGTTATAAGTATCTTCCTTGCACAACTTTCTTCAACTTTTCCTAGGTAACAGATTCTTCTGAGATCCCTTGATCTTTGCACCATTGCTTCCACCAAAGCTTGGCTTTGTCGGTGAGCTTCAGCTTGGCGAGTATAGCCTGGTTGGCGGGTGCAGTACTGGCTGCTTCAAAGTAATCTTCCATGGAATCTATCCAAATCTCAGCATCTGCTTAGACAGTCCTACCTTTCCCATCAAATTCTGGCGGCTTGATCTGCTTCAGAAGAAACTTCTTCTCTTGGATCATGGTCGTACTTGATGAAGGGGACAAACTGGGAATCTGTAGCTGGGGTTGTGCCTGGATAGAGGATTTTTTTAACATTACAACTTGCTAATCGTTATGATTATACTTCATACCCAATTTTGCTATCATCCAAGAACCCTAGCCACTTAACTTTTTATCAATTCTCATAGACAAGACAGACATTGATAAAAGGAAGTCTTATTTCATTTATATGGGCATAGCCCTTTCGGAGTACAATAGTTCCTGGGATGATAGAGCAATTGTTGCATTTAGTTCGGGGAGAATAATGTTGTATTACATTTAGCTACAGGAATTGCATAATAGTATGGTTTCGGGTCATGGATCTTTAGGAATTGATAAGTCATTGGAAGATTAGTCTATCCTTTCCTTTGGAACCCATTTTTTTCGTAGAATCCCAACACCTTGATCCTGTCGGCGGGGATTATGTGGGTCACTTCTTCATATACGTATGAGTTCAGCTCGACCCTCTGACCTTTGACATGAAAAATTGTGTTTATGTGAGCTTCAATAAAAAAGAATAGCTTCATGATCTTCAGGTTCTCCAACCACTTGATCCTCTTTAGGCTGGTTCGAAGGTACGCAAACCAGTGGGCAGCTATGTAGTAGATTCGTGAGTCACCCATCCACCTTCGTTCCATGTACAAAGGCGATGGATTATAAATACGGTCAAGGATGTTTATCATATTGATCCTTTGTTGATAATCTGAGGAGTGCATCGCGGTCATAAACATGACCTGGAACACTAAGAACATGTTCCATGCTTCATAATTCTACAAGATAGCATCGAAAGTAAGGAAATATTCTTAATAACAACATTTTATTTACTTCTTCTTATTAAGATTTCTTATAAAAAACAAATCCTTCATTGGTTCGCTCTGATACCAACTATAATGTGTCCAATTATTCCCTTTCAGGACACATCTTAGCAATCCAACGGAAAGAGAGTCTAGAAAGCTTCCCCCGACACTCCCATGGAATGTTAGGGGTTTGCGATCAAGGAATTTCAGCGTCTGCCACGTAGCAGAAGTAATCCGACCGTTCCTCCCACTTAGGACCGACCTAGATCAAGGTTTTTCCTAATGGTCATTTTCTAAACGACAACTAGCGTTGAACCCCAAGCGAACTACTTTATGTAGAAACGCCAGGGACGAAGCAGATTCATGCTACACTTGGTTCAAGGAGAATGGAAAACGAGAGGGATGCAAGGCTCGACCTCTCCGCCCATAAGGCATAGTCCCATTCCATTCCCCAAAAATAGCATAAATTGGGATTTTTGTTGTTCCTTAACTCTAGGTCAGTGCCCTTGCTGTTCATTTCCTTTGAGAAGATCTCCTTGCTGTCCATTACGATTGAGAAAAGTTCCTGGCCAACTAGGACCACCCATCTGTAGGACGGACCTATGGCCACATCCACCGCACTTTCCTCAAGGTTGCTTTAGTTGTCTGATTACCTACCACATTTAGTTGGACATGCGTCAAGCAGCTTCCTTAATTAGCCCGTTAGACATCGATTCCTTCACGTAATCTTAGCACTTGACATAGAAAAGCAGTGTCAAACAAGTTTCTTTTCAACAGGTTATCATATTTATCTTTGGAATACATTCATAAAGTCCAGCCCGTAGGCTCATCCATAATCCGCCCGAAGGCTATCCATACACTCTCCGAAGGCTATCCAACAATCCACAGGGATTACTTATCCAAGATTCCGCCCATAGACTAGTATGCGAGCCTCAAGATCCAATCCCGAGTCACATTGGCCTCTTGTGCAAGGCCCGAAAGGCGAGGGATTTATGGCTAGAGCCCCCTCTGGCACCCAAGCGTCAACTTGCTCCAAGTAGTATCCAACGGAGACACCTCATTCGGCGGGTTCGGTCCATGTTCCCGGCGCGGCTAACAACCCCCTTGGTTAGGGTCAGGTAGAGAGTCGGGGGTAATTGAAATTGCCTCTCTCTTCAGGCCTTCAACCTGAAGCATTAAATATATTTCCATCTTTTCGTTCCTTGGGCAAACAACGCAAACAGTGCTCCTAAACAGTTACAAGAACCATCATTTCCAGTGGTCGTTTATTTGGCCAGCTGCTAAGGAGTGAATCCTTCTCTCCGAATGCATCCAGCATTTGATCCGGGATCAATTGCGACTTGGCAAGATCCCCAAGAAAGGTGATATAATAGGATGACTATTCATCCTCTTGCAAGATAAACTTGCACAAGAATCTGCCAATCTCATTCCAAGGAATTGGCAACTCTGTTGTGATCGAACCACAAGATCATGCGATGTTGCAACTTATTGCACAAGTGTTGCATCTATTTCGTGGGATCATTTCACCCATCGAAAGGCGTCTTCTGGTCAGGAAATCATGATTAGACAAGAAGCAGGGTTTAGGGTGTCTTCTTATCCAACCCATTCCCAATTGCACTAGGCCGACAACATTTACTCCTAGGGGCTCCAACTCAGTCCGAGTTTCATCTTTTGAATGAGTGAACCTTAGGGTAGACACCCTAGATCGTTTTTTGCAAGCGCGTCCAATTTCCCCTACATTCCGTGAATGTGGCTAGGACCTTTGGGTATGAGGGTTTCGACTTGGCAACAAGTGTGAAACTAGGTCAAGTCCTTAACGTGCTAAACCCTAGTTAGCACTTTGAGTATATTGTATCAATTGAACCATCCTATGCGAATCCTTTTGGGTTTAGGTGTTTTAGGTAATCCAATTTACTTGTCTTACAACAAGGACAAACCAATCCTAGGGATGTTAATTTGATCTAAAAGGGGAACTAGTTGCATTACGTCGCAATTCACGTAAGCACGCGATTCATTGCCTCTACGTACGATTAGATTCACAAACCCTAACTTTTCATGTTAAGACCAAAGCACATGTTAAATTACAGCATAATTTCCATTGATCCTACTAGGACTTGCATTCACGAATCATGCCACTAAGCTTTTAAGATTTTACACTTAAATGAACCATGCAGCCTTTCCCTAAGTGTACCCTTGATGAATGAATTTTTTGTGTACATCGCTTGTGCAACATGCAACCTTTTCCTAACTACTATGTAGTTAAATGAGACTCATGCCAATTTGAAGCTAGAATTAACCTATTTCATGCAGCCCTTAGAATCTTTTCCATGCTTTGCAATTTCCTACGGTTGATAACGACTTTCTTAATGAATCATTACGAAGAAGATTTGTCGAAAAATGCGACATGTGATTTAATCTTTCCATGCATAATCAAAGGTGTACTACAATAGTTTCAACTTTGTAATGGTAGTCATTAGTTATTCTAGACTCGTCACTTTGCAATACACAAAAGGCAACTTGCTAATAAGGTACTAAAATGCATAGACACCTTATGTTATTTTTTCGTTCATTCTATTGAAAGTACACTTGACCAACTTCGTATCGTGAGTTACTTCAAGTAAATAGCAATTTTATTTCAATCGTAATTAACTAGGTGGATTTGACAAGCATAAGTGCATCCTAGTTCCATGAAATAACCATGCATGATTGCAATACTTCTACGTAAATCAAAAATAGGAAGAAAACCTGGACTTGTTGGCTCGAGGAGATATCCACATGAATACTAGGACATGATCCTCCTGTAGGTTCGCCTGGTGACTTTTTAGGGGCCATCGTGATTTCGGCTTCTGGTTGCCTTTGCGGATTCGAATTACTTGCCTTGGTTCGCAGTCTTATGATCTTTGCCCATCTCCCTCGTACGCAGAAATTCCCTTTGAAGTATGGCTCCTTGACAGAAGTATCAACTTGCGGAATTTGGCTTATGGAAGGTCTTAGGGTTCGAAGGTCAGGCCTTCTTTCTTTCGGAAAAAGAGAGGATTCATGATAGGGTTCCTGTGATGGACCTTGTGGGAGTGGAGATTTTAAATCCCGAGCCTAGGGGGCTTGTGGGTGATTGGTGGGAATGGCTTTATAGACTTCCAGTTATTCTCTTCGAGATCCCAAGGGAGAGGGGGGTAGGAATGGTTTTATGGGGCCTTGCGGGAAAGGGAGACCTAAGAACTTCTCCTTCCTCTCATAAAAATCCCGAGGGGGTAAAGATCTTGTGGAAAGGGGGTTTAAGGAAACCCTCTTCTTCTCTTCAAATCCCCAACTAGGGATGATTGGTGGGAAGGGGCTTTGTTGCTTCCTCTCCTTCAAAGTCCCGCGATGGGCTTATTGAGTGATTGGTGGGAAGGCCCTTATAGGCTTCCCCTTCTTTTCTTCAAAGCCCGGGATGGGCTTATTGAGGATCTAAAGGAAAGGGGGGCTTAGAGAAGCCCCTTAGAAGCTTCCTAGAGAAGCTTCTATGAAGCTTCTGACAGCTACGTAAGGGCGTGGAGAATAGATGATGCCTTTTGTGGGAGGAATTAGGGTGGGTTTGACAAGGGATGGTGGTGGCCTGATAGCCTCTGGTGGGGCTAGCGGCAGCTATCAAGCCTCAGGCGGCCTACGGCAGGCACAACGGCAACTTCCTCCTCCCAAGAGTCAACGAGAGAAACTCTGCAGTCTCCCTCCTTCATGCTCTTTCCACCCCCTCTCCACGATAGTCCCAGGTTCGCCTCCTCTCATAGGACTACCTCCTGCAATCTGACACAGCCTCTCCCTCTTCTCACCTTCCCCTTCCCCCCCCTAAGGGGGGGTTTTTATAGTCCAGGGGGGAGAGGAGACCTCCCCACACGTGGCTCCCTTGCATGGCTCTCTTCCCCCCCTTCCTCATGCAGCCCTACTAGGCCATCCCCCCACACTCCCTCTCCTCCAGCCATGCATCACCTGGGGGAGAAGGAATAGTAAAAAAAATTTGAAATTTATTTCAACATTATCCTCTTAACCTCCTCCCAAGAGGATTTTTCACCGCGGCTATGCGGGTTTGAATCCCCAGCCTTATTTTGCCAATGTGGAGTTTCTCCATTTCTCACGTGAGGTTATAGACTAACTGTTGGCATTGGGGATAACCTTTGCACGAGTTTACGGTGCGCGGGAGATTGGTGTAGTAATATTTTTCAAACGCAAATATTACATTTTTCCATTATAAAGAATTCTTCTATATGTGATAACTAGATGTCCTACTAGCGCATTCTCTTGGAGACCAAGAAATTGCGCAACATATTTTTGTTCTTTTGATGAAAGCAGCCTACGATCTCTTCTCTTTTTTGTGACTAAAATGCCTTTTTCACGTATCAGTATGTTACAAGGATATTGGGAATCATCTCTTTCAAAAAGTTTCTATATCTCCTTTGCCTTCTCAATTGAAGAAACCTCCACAATGCCATTATCACGAAATGAATAATAGCACAGTGTATGGTAATCACTAAAAGCATAAACATAAGGTAAAACAAGACAAGCATGTACTTGGATAAGCATTCTTTTATGTGGAAAAGCCCATCTACTTCCATTTTTGCCAAGACCATGATACATAGAGTCAAGTTGCTCCTAAGATGTCGAGACTCTTACTCCATCAAGGTTTCCATCCCATATTTATCACATAGTTGCACTAATAGCTTACATAAACTTGGCTTGCACTCTTCAAATCTTTGAGTCCTAGCCCTTGGATTTCCCTATTAATAATTCTCACATGTGCTAAGCTTTTACCTATCCCTCTTGAAGTCACCAAGGACTTTGATATGGGACTCATGGATCTCAGTCCCATTTGGTAGATTACAAACAACCTTGAATTTTCCGAACAACTTTAATGTATGCAATGTAATGCCATGCCTTCAATTCAATGCTTACAATTTTGAAATAATCCATACGATATTTTATGCCACACATGCGAAGGTACTTTCTATGCATGCAATCTTAACATTATCCTCTATGTAAATATTTACACGATCTATAACCTTCTTTAATGATCTGATCTTAATAACTTAATGTAATTATTGTATGAGTCTAGCTGCACTTTAATCTTTTTTGCAGTTTATTACATGTACCTTAGAATCCATCTCGCGATATGGAGATGCGCTTTGTTTCTTTCAATGTCCTCTGAAATGCATTTTAAGCAAGAACTGGTGCAAAGGAGCAATGCACTTTATGCAGGAATTCTTGCAAGACTTTTTTGGTAATTTACGATGAAATTATCTAATCAATTTTACCTATCAAGCTACTTGGAGTTTATCAAATGGTTTGAGCTTGAGGGGGAGTGTTAAAATATCAAGCTCCCGTTACTCTTTAGTCAATCTATCTTTATGTGTGTGACCGCCAACATTAGCTGGATACAGCTCTACATGTGTGACATATTCAATAAGTCGGTGTAGTCAGTAACTTAACCACAGTACATTTGTCTTGGTTAGTCATACCTATGTGTGTAAGTCTCTTTCAATTAGTATGATGGAAGAATAATGAAAAAAGAACAACAATGAGCTGAGGCTCATCTTTTGCTCCACTCTGTCTCTCTCTGTAACATTAATGTAAACTACCTCTTGAGGATAAATATATAACATTTTCTTAAGGATAATGCAAATTTTATTATTATTATTATTCCCCTCCCCAGTCGACTGTTGTGTTGGAAGGGGAGGGGAATAGAAAGGACGTGGAAGCTCCTCGGTGGAGCTTGCAGAGTGATATGGCCATGCGCGCTGACACGAAGGAGAGGGAGGATCCCCCTCCCCACCTATTTAACCAAAAGGGGGCCGCTGCCGTGACGAAGGAGGTGAAGGGTGTGGGCTGTTGTGATGCTAGACGGAGGGGCTGCCATTATCGTGTTGCCGCTGCTGCTGCTGCAAAGAGGGAGGAAGGTCAAGCAGGCCGCCGCCATGGAGTTCGCCCGCTGTTGAGGCCCTACGCCATCCTTAAGGGCCGGTTGTCAACTGTGCTCTCCCCCCTACCACACGTAGAAGCTTCTAGAAAGGAGCTTCATAAGCCCCTTTCCCCCCTTAAGCCCCCTTCCCATTGTTGGAGCCCCCCCCCACCCCCGTGTTTAACCCTTAAGCCCCCTTTTCCTTGATATTGGAGTCACACCCCCTCCCCCCACCGGTTTTAAACCCCTATAAGCCCCCTTTCCCTTGGGCTTTGGAACCACCCCTTTTCCCCCCCGTGTTTAAACCTTCTCTAGCCCCCTTCCTTTGTGGCGTATTGAAACCACTTTCCTTGAAATTGCCCTAAGGGTCCTTAGACCCTTACTTATAACCTTTACGGTTATTATTTTCCCTTGGAGTTTCCCCCTTAGGGTTTTCTCCCCATAAAAGGTTACTCCAAATAACCTTTCCTTTTTTCCCCATGTTTTGTTAAAAATCCCCCTTAGGCCATGCAAAAATAACCCTTGGAGCTCTCCCGCGCCTTGTTTCTTTTCCACATCTTTCTATTCCCCGTTTGTGCGAGTTTACAAAGGCCATTAAGCCTTCCCCATGGCTTCGATGGGTCTTAGTCGTGAGAAATTTTGAAGCACCCCCTTCCCAAATCCCTACTTCAAGAAGGGAGCCTTCCAAAAACTACTTTCGATGGACGGTGCAAGGGAGCAATGGTGGAATTCCAAAGAGGAGTTTTAAAGCTGCTTCCACGTTTGAAAAACTACAATTGCGATGCCTCCTAAGAAAGTCCAAGGCGTAGCCGCAGGAGGGTCATCTCCGGGCATCCATGTGGACATCTCACCCCAATCTCAGGTTCTCCTTCCTAATTTGGTATTGTTGTAATTCAATCATGCAAGGTTAATCGTTAGAAATAGAATATATTTTTGTCCTAAATGCTCACGACGAAGAAACATAGTCATTAATACTTTTAATGAAACATGCAAAATAAAGGAAGCATAAATGCATTTCTAGCGAATAGCTTTATGCATTGAAATGATTTATAAACTAGATTATTGTCCATTAAAATAGTATACTTCGTTTAAGCCTAGAAGTATAAACTGCATATCGCACTATTAACCCATATCCTCTTCGCAATGAATCATCGTGAAAATTGCAAAGCATGAAATGATTCTTGCGATGCATAAACTCTAAGAAATAATCGTTTGTCAACTACATAAATTATCAAGAAAAAGGTGGCTTGTTTCACATAAATTTTATTCACAAAATATAGGAAGATTAGTTGGAATTTAACCTGACCTATGCCTAATCTCAAATCGATACGTTACAGTAAAAATCCATTTACGCATAGACAACGAGTCATGTGGAAAGGATCACGTAGTTATTTTGTAGAGTTAACCAAATTAGTATGAACCTAAACCGCGGAGTGCTCGTTTAGAAAGAGTTGAATTCCAAGAACCTTCTCCTCCTCTATGGTAGTGTCAGAAGTCTGACAGCCTCCTCTATCCTCCTCCTTCTCTCACTTCCCCCCATAAGGTTTATATAGGTGAGGGGAGGGGATCCTCCCTCCCCCATGCGGCATCCTGCATGGGTTCACCCCACCTCAGGCATCCAACACGGATGCTTGGTCATCCTGCCTTCCCTCCCTCTCCCCCAGCACAACAGTCGGCTGGGGGAAGGAGGGAATAATTTAAAAAAAATCCATAATACTAATAATTTAATCATTTGGATTTTTAGTAAGAGGAGGTTCTCATGAGAAGTGCGGTTTTGAGATCAGAATTGTTACAGTTTCGCATAAATTTTGTTCACAAAATATAGGAAGATTAGTTGGAATTTAACATAACCTATGCCTAACCTCAAATCGATACATTACAATAAAAATCCATTTACGCATAGACATTGAGTCATGTGGAAAGGATCACGTAATTATTTTATAGAGTTAACCAAATTGGTATGAACCTAAACCGCAGAGTGCTTGTTTAGAAAGAGTTGAATTCCAAGAAATTCACTAGGAAATTAACACGTGACCTAATCATTACGTATCGCTAAAACTGAAACTCCTTTACCTTAAATACTTGCCCACATTCACTAAATGTAGGGGACAGTGAAATGAAATTGGAAAGTGAGCTAGGGTTTGTCCCTAAGAATCTTACAAGATGAAACTTGGAAACCCTAGGTCTAATGACGTCAACCTAGTAACCTGAAACAGATTGTTTCGTGACTCCATTGTCCCATAGTTCGATGCAACACTTGCGTAGCAAGTGCGGAGTCATACGATCTTGTGATTGGATCACAAGGGAATGGCCAAATTCTCATAATGAAACTGGCAAGTCCTTACGCAAGTTATCTGGCAAGAGGATGAATAATCATCCTAATTTAGTATCTTTCTTGAGTAAAGAAGATTGATTGGAAACTAAAGACCAGCCGATAAACTGAAATAACTGATGAACTTAAGGTTTGACCAAGTCGGGTTAATAGGGTATGCCCTAAACCAGGATATAGGGGATCTTGCCAACTTGCAAGTCATCCCCGATGGAGTGCTGGTTTCATTCGAAAGGAAGGATTCATTCCTTAGCAGTTTGCCAACAAAAAAACGATCAATGGAAATGTTTGTGCTTGCTACAGATTTTAGAGCACTGTTTGGCTTTGTTTGATCAATGAACTAAAAGATAAATGGATATCTATACTTCAGGTTGAAGTCCTGAAGGGAGAGGCAACTTCAGTTACCCCCGATTGCCTGCGTGACCCTATCCAAGGGGGTTGTTGACCGCGCCAGGCATGTGGACCAAACCCGCCACGAGAGGTCTCTCCGTTGAGCGTTACTTGGAGCAGGAGGACGCTTGGGTGCCAGGGGGGTCTGGCTGTAAATCCCTCGCCATCGGGACCCTGCACAAGAGGCTAACGTGACTCGGGATTCGATCTCGAGGCCCGCATACTAGTCTACGGGCAGAAACTTGGATTAGTGATCCTTGTGGATTGTTGGATAGCCTTCGGGCGGATTGTGGATAAGCCTACGGGCTGGACTCTTTGTATTTCAAAGATAAATATGATAACCTGTTAATAAGGAACTTGTCTAATAGTTTTTTTCTATGTCAAGTGATAAGATTACGTGAAAGAACCAGCGCCTAATGGGTTAATTAAAGAAGCTAGTTGTTACATGTCCAACTAATGTGTTAGGTAATTAAATAACTAAAACAACCCGAGGAAAGTGCGGAGGATGGGCCATAGGTCCGTCCTACAGATGGGTGGTCCCGGTTGGCCGGGAACTTTTCTCAAATCACGATGGACAGTGGAAAGATCGTCAAAGAACATGAACAACAAAAGCGTTGGCCTAGAGTTATGATTGAACTCGATTTACGTTGTTTTAGGGGAACGGAATGGGACTATGCCTTATGGCAGAGAGGTTGAGCTTTGCATCCCTCTCGTTTCCCATTCTCCTTGAACCAAGTGCAGCGTGAATCCACTTCGGACCTTGCGTTTCTGCGTAAAATAGTTTGCTTGGGTCCGATGCTAGTTGCCGTTAGGAAATGACCAATAAGAAAAACCCTAATTCAAGTCGATCCTAAGTGGGAACGGCCGGAATACTTCCGCTACGTGGCAAACATGGAAATCCCTAGATCGCAAACCCTGTAACATTCCATGGGAGTGTCGGGCAGAGGTTTCTAGACACCCTTTCTGATGGACTGCTAAGATGTGTCCTGAAGATATAAGTGGACACGTTAAAATCTCCCTCTCTTCCAACATGGGTTCTATAGAGGCTCAATAGAGCTAATGGTACAAAGAGCAAGAAAGGGGGTAGCAATGGGGTAGGCTATGTACTTGAGTGAAATTGTGAATTATGATAGCAACACGCCCAAGAATCGCAAGAATCCATTCATGTGTAGTCAAACCCTAGTCTAGCTCATATGAGAAAAGTATCTCTTTTTCCGTGTCTCAAGAAAACCTACCTAAGTGCCTAGTTGCTCATCGTCTCCACCAATGTAGTGTGCTCATAGAATGGGACCAAGTTGCCTATGCCTCTAGCATGAGAGTGCACCTCCTTATATTCACGGATGATGGTTACATGCCAAGAACCCTTGAGGGTCCTCTCACACTAGGTGGATGGGGACACCTATATTGGGCACACACACAACAATATTACATCCTTTTGTATGTAGAAAATGTATAAAAATAGTATTTTAAAAATACCTTATTTTGAACCCACGTGATGCACATATATATTCATGAGTAACTTACCCAAGACCTCATGAAGGAATCTCACAATTATGCAAGACCACAAGTTTACACTCTAAACTCACCTCAAGCAACCTATCTCCAACTCCACCTTTTAAGATGCAATGACTTATTCTCCATGTAAGTTGTTGAGTCAATGACACAAATCTCAAACCTTTTATTTCTCCCTTGAATAGGTTGTATCTTCTTACTTTAGATGTGGGTGATGCACAAGCTCAATATTTGATGCCTTTAAGTTCCAAATTAACTCTTAAACTGAACACTTGATCTTAGCCTCAATTCTATTCATGAGAAGCTTTGCATTAGCTCTTCCTTTGAGTTTATATGTTTCTTAATAAAAAGTTTGTAACTTTTTTTCTTTTTTTTCATAACATAAGCTTTTCTTACATTTTCAATAGTGCTAAACATAAAACCATGAAAACTTAAACCATGTATTCTTCAAAGTGACATATAGGAAAAGAACCTTTTTGGGCTCAGATGAGCATAAAGCACTCTCTTCCTAGGATTCTTGTCCCCAACAACCCTGTGCTCCCTAATCAAGGAGGGAAATTTAAAATTGTGCATATACAATAGGTTAGTTTGTCTAGAGTATGGCTGACATCCCTACCATAGTTTGCTGGGTGTAGCATGGCGATTCTTATCACATAAAATATGCAAACACCATTGCTACAAATGTTGCTACCGTCCATGGTTTAAGCGATGTTCGTAGTGATTTGTGGTCTAGGCATCTTATAAGAGAAGCACTCCCGTAAGCAATGCATTTGACCCAAGTGTCCCATAAGTGATGTTTTTTTTTTAAAATCGCACCTAGACCATAACACTCTAGTCTCAAACTTTCTCTTTGTCACTTGCTTAGTCTCTCTTCCTCAATTAGTCTCTCAATCCCTATCTTTATTCCTAATTCTTATGGTTCCCTTTTCTCTCTCTTTTTCCCACCACATGGTCCTATTTTTGGTATGATTAAGTACCCTTATCACAACATATAACATTTGGTATAATCATGGTTATCACCCTATATTAGCATTGCTAACTTGCACATAGCTTATTTTGCTCTCTCTTCTTGCATAAAAAATATAGTCCCCTTTCAAATTGAGAAAGCAAGAATGCACATCACTATAATTTTAGGATCATATGGATGACAAAATTTGTTGTTTAGTCGACCACTTGATATAATTTAAGACTTGAATGAATGACAAGCACAACTTCAAACATAACACCCTATGCATCTAGGCCTTGTGCTTCAAGATATGCAAGACAAAATTTGAGACTTGTAGAATAATAGAGAAATTGATCAGATGATTCTACGCATTTATCAACCCACAAGAAGAGAACCCAAGATCAACATGCTAGAGAAGTTCAATGGTGAATGTTCAAAGTTCAGGTGATTCCTGCAATAAGTAAAGCTCTATATCTGCATGCAATCGGACATGTATCCAAATGGTGATTCCAAGGTGGATTTCATTGGTATTTTTCTTTGTAGTCAAGCTTTATCATGGTTTGCCACAATCTTGGAAAAGAATATGCCAGTACTTCATAACTATGCAGAATTTCTTTGGGAGCTCACTTCCACATTTGGACATGTTGACACTCGTCGAGTAGCAAAAACAAAAGTTTGGAAGCTATGACAAGGTAATCGCCCTACCTCTACTTATGCATATAAACTTAGGCAATTAATTTGAGACCTCATTCGGCATGGGGAGTAATGTATTAGGCAATTGAGTTGGGGTCTTTGAGATGATATCAAGGATCACATGTTCACTATGCCTGAGACAAAAACACTTAACAATTATATCATGCAAGCCATCCACTGTGATAATAGATTGTTTGAGAGGAAGCAAGAAAAGCAAGAAGAAATAAGGCCTCACCAATGGAACTCAAGCCCAATTAGAGACCGAATCAGATAAAAGCCCAAGCTGTGCAAATAGATAATACCAAATTCTAGCCCTTGCACCCACAAGAAAAGTAAAGATGTAGAGAGAATCATCTATGCCTATATTGTGGAAACCTTGGACACATCACCCTAAATTCCCAAATAAGAGGGCAAGAATCCAAAGAGTTGTGGCAACCATCCTGGAGCAAGAAAACAAGGATGTCCAGTTGTAAATGAGACTATACAATTGGATCTTGTAAATGAGACTGCCACACCCATGGAAACTTTCCTTGTCATACTTCACATGATCTTGCAGAGAAAGACCCTTTTCCTCAAAGCCCTAGTTGACTCCGGGGCCTCTGCATCTTTCATTGATGATAGCTTTGTGAATGGATACTATATATCCACTATCATGCAACAACTGAAGTCGTGGATGGAAAACCTCTAGCATCTGGAGATATTACCAAGGAAACCCAACCACTCATGGTAACTCTTCATGATCACAAATCTTGTGTACTTTAATGTCATATCTAGTTTCACAAATCCAATCATCCTTGGGGTGCCTTGGCTAAAGAAATGGGAAAGAAACATAACCTAGAAATTGATTGGGTTAAGCAAAAGATTAAACGTCATGAAAATCAAAGAAAGTTTGTATATCTAGGACCCAAAGCCTTTGTGCACACAACAAGGCAAGAACCAACCTACATGATATATCATATACCAACTCAATAATCCAGTAACGATGAGTCAATCAAGCTACCAAGTCAGTATCAAGAATTCCAAGATGTATTTGAGAAAAGTAATGAAGATCTTTTTCTTGAATACAAAGACCATATGATTGTGCTATAGAACTCCATCACAGGGCTCAACCACCTTTTGGACCCATCTACAAGCTATCCCTTGATGAATTAGCTGGACTATGCAAGAACATTAATAAGAACTTAGCCTAGGGGTTCATTAGGCACTTGAAGTCTCTTGCTAGAGCCCCTATTATGTTCGTGAAGAAGAAAGATGGGTCACCTCAAATGTGTGTGGATTATCGAGGACTCAACAAGATAAGAATCAAGAATCGATACCCTTTGCCATTAATACAAATGCTCCTAGAATGCCTTGGAAAAAGCTAAGACCTTCACAAAAATTGATCTATGAGGGGCTTACAATCTTGTATGGATCAAAGAAGGAGACAAATGGAAGATAGCCTTCTACACAAGGTATGGTCACTTTGAGTATGTTGTTATTCCATTAGGTCTCACCAATGCTCCGGCAGTGTTTCAACATATGATGAATGATATATTTCGAGAGCATCTAGATGATTCTATAGTTATATACTTGGATGATATCTTGATGTTCTCAAAAGATCCAAAAGAGCATGAGCACCATGTAAAATTAGTTTTGGAAAAGCTCAAGAAAAAGAACCATATGCAAAACTTAAGAAGGATTTTTTCCATAATGCAAAAGTGGAAATTTTGGGGTACAATGTCTCCTGAAGAGGAATGTTTGTGGACCCCAAGAAGATCAATACTATTCTTTTGACTGGCAGACACCCACATGTGTAAAGGGTGTCAAATGTTTCCTTGGCTTTGCCAACTTCTACAATATATTTATCACGGATTTTTCAAAGATAGTCACACCGCTCATCATACTCATAAGAAACTCAAAGTTCTCATGGAACCTAGAAGTCGAGAAGGCCTTCCAGACCTTGAAGACTCCTTTCACCACTGTCCCACCCAAATCCTACCAAGCCATTTCTCTTGGAGAATGATGCATCAAACTTTGCCTTAGAAGCCACCTTGTCCCATCATGGAGATGATGGTCATATGCATCTAGTGCCATTCCACTTAGGGAAGTTCTCCCTTGCAGAGATAAACTATGAGATCTATGACAAAGAATTCCTTGCTAGTGTAGAGGTCTTTCATACTTGGCATCATCATCTAGAGGGTGGAACCCATAAAGTTATTTTCTATACAAAAATCACAAAAATCTAGATTACTTTATGACAACTCGCATCCTCAATCGAAGACAATTCCCCTAGAGTAACATCTTATCTAGGTTTAACTTTGTCATCACCTATCGCCCAAGATGCCAACAATGTGCCAATCAGATGCTTTATCAAGAAGATCCTACATGGCACCTAACAAGGGAGAAGAAGCTATTGATCAACAACGAGCAATACTACTCAAGTTAGAGCATCTCCAGCTAGTAGCCATCTCTAGTTATCACCAAGATGACCCCACCTTGATCTAGTTAATTCATGAAGCCTTGTTGCATGATGATTTGGCCAACAATGTCACGAGAAAAAATCAAGAGAGAAAATAAAATGAAGGTTGTGAGTTTCAAGAAACTAATGGATTGCGAAACTAGACTTCTCGAATAGGGTGGTAAATAACTTCATTCAACTTTATTTACAACAATTGATAATTTAATAAAACTAGTTGCGCACTTTATTATAGAATCTTGGACATTGGACACCCTGTTGGCCCCAAAATTGGCACCCCTTTTGCTATTTATTTAGCTTAATTGAAGAATAATTCACTGTATAATGGGATTTTTCCAATCCCTTTCAATATTCCAACTTTCCTTGTTGTCCAAAACAATTAGCAAGTCTTCAATTAGATTGCCCCTTGATTTGGGCAGTCAATTGGCCTTCACTTGCTTTGATGGAGATGGAAAATGCCCAAAATTCATTGATTTTCTAGTCCCTCCACCTAATTTTGATTGAAAATAGCTTCAACCCTGTTGAATCTAAGTCTTGGAGCTTCCAATTTCTAGCACACTTCCTGAGGTTACTGCTAAACCCTAATTTTTGCTACTATAGATTAGGGTGTATAGCAAAGAAATCTGATATTTCTCAACCTTTGTGATCTCAATGTTCTAATCTTTGGAGCAAGGCTATAGAAAGGCTAGGAGATGAGAGCGAATGATGAGGAGAGAAAAAATTGAGGCTTTCTTTGCAAAGAACTGAAGAAAATCTATCATTCATTGCTACTGCATTATCTCAACAACATGTAGATGCAAAGAACTAAAGAAAATTAGTCATTTATTATCGCTACCTTGTCTCAATAGCTTATCGATATTATCACCTACTATTGATTGGTCTTCTCCTATCCCTAGCTACCTTAGAAGGTCCTCTAATGGCTGCCAATCAAACCAACAACTTCTCCTTCCTCTCTCTTGAAGCTTGAATCTACTAAAATGCCTTTCTCTAAAACACAATATTATAGAGTTTGGAAATCTCCCAATTCCCATTTTTTGCATACTAAAAATTTGGCACCCGGATAACATAACCATAAGTTTCTCAAAACCATATGATGTGACCTATCATTGGAAAGCGCTTGAAAAATGGAATCTATTGAGCTATAGAGTGCTCAATTTGGAGTTATAGTGTTCAAGTTATGACAAATCTAAATATTTAACCACGTGTCCCAAACTTATGGGAAATTCTCATATTCTCCAATATGGTGTTCCAACCTCTAAAGACGTTTTTCATCCTTTCATGGGCATTCTTTACAATTGGCAACCTTTCCAAATGGTTTTTTTTGCATTATCCATACTTAAATATTAATTTTTAGTCTTTAAATACTAAAAATTAATCTAATAATTATTTCGATGCCTTGAAAAATGATCTAACAGGCCAATAATTAAATTGGCTATGCAACTTCCATTTATGAGTGTCTCTTTGCTATCTTTGACCATTAGATTGGCATTACATACTGTTAAATGCTACTTCTCTAGTGTCACCAACTGACACTTATGGGCAAATGAATGACCTAAGCTAACAACTAGCACTAGATACCACCAAGTACCTGTGCGGCTAACTTACAGTAACTTTTGCCTTTGACATTCCATGATTTCCTTGGGTCTCGAGCTCTTGAATTTACTCTAATCCTAGTTACATCTCACATGTGCAACATTTACTTAACCATATGATTAAAAATTAATCCACATAAATACATGTCCTCATATGACAACCCTTCTCCCTAAAATCCTTGCAATTGTCCTCGATTGCACTATCAAATGCATCAAAAGGAAAATAGTGGACTGGAATTTTCACAAGGCATCATAGTATCTTAAAAACATTGCCAAATTATCATATGACATGTCTATTTCTCATGATTTCAACTCATCTAGCAAAACCAAACCATACCATAGCATAACCAAGCATAAACCATGGCTAAAACATCAATGGCATCATATTAACATATACTATTGTCCATGGAACTAGATGTAAACCATTAAAAAGTGAGCATAATCTTATCACAGACTGATCACTTATTGATTTGAGAACTGATCACAAACTATTGCAAATGTGACCCAAAGTGTTCACAAAACCATTGCAAAAAGTGAATAATAATCAATGCAAAAATTGATGCAAAATTGATCTCAAAAGTGACCATAAACGGGGTAGTGATGTTATGAGGACACAGTGTGAAAAAGTATGGAATGCATCATCATCCGACTTCTTTATTAATCTAGAGAGTCAATGTGATTTGAACCATTAGTACTAGTGTGAGTTGCATGGATTATCCAAAAATACTAGATTTTTGGATAATTTTAGCTATTTTTTATATTATTTATTGTGAAAATCTGAAAAAGTTAGAAAAATGCTTCTAGATTAGGATGGCATGCAAAAAACTAGTTGCTTTTTTAGTCAATAAGGGGATTTTTACAAGAGGGATAGATTGATGAAATCGCGCATGTCGCGATCGCTGTAAACAGACTGAAAATTACAAATTGAACTGAAAAAAGAAGGAGTGATCAGGAAGATCCGTGATCTAGTGTCTTGGGGTTTTACCCCCTTTTCGGAGCCAACAGATCCATCGGATTTGGGTTCCGAGTAGTAGAGAAGGAGCAATAATTTTATGCATGTTTTGTTCTACGAAGAAGCTCCAGGAGATCTAATGCCTGGAGATTGCTTCTGAGTAGTGCGAAGATTCCAGGTTGTTTCAATACATGTTGATTCAATTCATTGTGATTTGTCTTTGTAGTGTTTACCATTTGGATATTCTCTATCTTCTCTTCCATCTCCTATCTCTACTTCCTTCTATTTCTGATCACCGGTGGATTCGACCTTTCGAAAAAAACCCCTCGAACATTGGTGAACCTGACGTGAAAGGTCGTCGAAGAAGGAAAGACAAGATGGGAGAATCTTCAAATACATTCTCCAGTGATGTTTTGTAATAGTTGGTGCAAAATATGAATATGCTTATGTAGGTACAACAACAACAACAGGTGATACAAGCTTCAGCTCAAAGAGAAAGTGTTGTGATGTTATTCAATGGCAGGAATGTATCTGCATATGCATATATCTATGCTCAAAAGATGGAATTATTTGGGGTGGCTCAATCTGCATGGAGCCGATATTTTGTACATGTTACTATTCATGAACTGAAAGCACGGATTACTGAATTATACTTACAAGATGTAGACTAGGTAGACTTTGTTGAGATGAGAAGCTCAACACATACGGACATTGATGATGGACCGCCTAGTTAGATGGGTCCACACGTCTACACTTAGCACGTTGGTGGTCATTATGACTCTCACATGGCCACTGACTCATTACTTATTATATTCAGGTTGTTATACCTATTTACAACTGGCATAGTTATAGCGCCAGTCGACTAGTGTAGTCGGTTATGCATTGTTTGACTTAGTAGGCCACTTTCCTTTATGTTGTATCTTATCTATATTTTGTGTACATTGTAAAGTGTGTGGAAGAAGAAGAAGAAACCAGCAAGAAAACGTTTTGGCCTCCATCTCTCTTCTTGTCTCTTGAGTGAGCTTCTCCTTGTGCATTGTGTGTGTGTTTGGCACAACATCTTGAGCAAGTCCCCCCACCACATGATTCTTGACATGGTATCAGAGCCGCATCACTGAGAGAGGCTGATTTCAAAGGCTGAAGTGAAGGAGAAGAAGTAAGGTTCGAGCAAGCAAGCCACAGGTAAGAAGCTCTGGCATTCTTCCACTCTTTCTCTTGGATAGTGCCTGTTGAGGCACCGGAAGCAGGGCAGAGCAAAAATCTCAAATTGCAGTGAGATTTGGTGTGCGCGAAGAGCGCTATGTTATTTGTTTCAGGCCCCGTTTTAGAGCCGCAAGATTGCGGACATCAGTTTCGGGGTACACTGTGATTTCAACTATTTTGAGCGAAAGTCGGTGCGCAGGTTACAGATTGCGAATGTGTAATTCTTGAGGTATTTACAGGAAGCAAACATAAGGTTTATGTGCAAACAAGTTGCAAATTACATGTATTGTTGCGCAGATAGTGAAAAAGACTGTCTGGTGTATTGCTGTTCACTACAGGTCGAGGGTTGCAGAAGATTTGCTTGCTGTTTGGTATTAGTTTTATGATAATGGCAGAGAACAGTGGAAGCCCCATCATTGAGAAGCTCGACAAGAAATACTACCCTTTATGGAAGTTTTGTGTCACGAACTTCCTTATTGGAAAAGGCCTCTACGAGTTTGTGTCAGGTGAAGAAAAGGAGCCAGAGGTGAGTGATCCTCCAACTGCAGAAGAGACAAAGGCACGGAAAGAATGGAATGCAAAAGACAAGAAGGTCATGTATTGGCTGTCTACAGTAATTGACAATAATATGCTAGGAAATATTAGAAATGGAGAGAATTCATATGCAGCTTGGACCATACTTGAAAGTATGTTTTCCGTAAATACAAAGGCACCAAAGATTCAACTCAAGCAAGAGTTGAATACATTGAATAAAGGGAAGATGTCTATCAATGAGTATGCACTAAATGTAAGGAGCATCGGAGATGCATTGGCAGCGATTGATGCAATGCTTGATGATGATGATTTGGTGTCGTCTACCTTGGGTGGACTTAACAATGAAAAGGCTTGGAAGTCTTTTGTAACTTCCGTATATGTCAGAAAGCCATTTCTAGATTTCGATGAGTTGGTCTCCCTTATGATCACTGAAGAGATCAACCATGTAGAGTGAGACATCTGAAAGAAGTGGTGAACAGGTCCAAGCTTTCTACTCTAGTTCAGGAAGGGGAGGTGGCAGGTTCTCTTCAAGAGGGCGTGGTACAGGATGTGGTAGTGGCAACCAGCAAAACAGATTGAATCAGCAATTTGGCGATATACAGGTTTCAGGAGGTCGTGGTAACTTTAGAGGCAGGGGGAGCTTTAGAGGAAGAGGTGGATGGCAAAACAGAGGTTCTAACAACTCTGGTATTGTGTCTCACTACTGTGGCAAAACAGGTCATATTGCAACCCAATGTCATGCTCAGAAAGATGATATTCGCAGTGGTAAGTTGCAGCAATGAAACTATGCATCGTCTTCACGATAGAATGAAGACAAAAATGAACGTCTGTTTGTTATGCAGCATATGGTGAATGCTGTTACAGGAAAGGAAACACATGATGATGTTTGGTATGTTGATTCAGGTGCATCCAATCATATGACTAGCCATGCAGAATGGTTTGGAGAGATGCAGGATTTGCAAAATGCAGGTTATGTGCAGACAATCGATGATTCATGCCACCCAATTTCACACATTGGAAAAGTTCCCTTGTCCTTGCATGATGGTAAGACAAAGAGTCTTTCAAATGTATTACATGTGCCATCTATTACAAAGAACTTGGTGTCAATCGATCAAATGGTAGAGCAAGGGCTGCAAGTCAGATTTAATGCAAAGGGCTGCTTTGTAGAAGAATTCAATGACAAGTACATATTAGTAGCAAAGGGAAGTAGAGTTGGATGTATGTTTACTCTAGATGCTAGAATCCCTACTATGAATACTGCTATGTATGCTAAAGGAAAAGGTGTTGTTGCAGATATTGAATTTTGACACAAACGCATTGGACATACAAATGTACAAAGGCTGAAATTAATGCAGTCCAAAGGGTTAGTTACAGGTTTGCCTACATTTAGAGTTGCATAATTTCATAAGGTATGCGAAGCATGTCAGTTTGGTAAGCAGGAAAGACAACCCTTTTCACATGACAGAGATGTAAGCAGAAATATCCTTGATGTTGTGCATACAGACATTTGGGGGCCTACACAAAATATATCTCTTGGAGGCAGTTCATACTTTGTCACATTCATTGATGATTGTTCTAGAAAGCTGTGGGTACATTTTATGAAGGAAAAGAGTGAAGCGTTTGAGCACTTTAGAACTTTCAAGGCTACAGTTGAAAGAGAAATAGGCTTGAAAGTAAAGTGCTTGAGGTCAGATGGAGGGGGAGAGTACCTCTTGAATGAGTTCAGTGATTTTCTGAGGTAAGGGAGATACAGGTTTGGTCATTATAGTCATCTATGTGGATGACTTGATTATTACAGGTGATGGTGATAGTTAGATTGCTGAAGTCAAGGACTTTTTGAAGAAGAAGTTTGAGATGAAGGATTTAGGTGAGCTAAGGTACTTCCTTGGCATTGAGGTGATCAGAAGTGATGATGGTATATGGCTGTCTGAAAGACAGTATGGCTTGGATATGTTGTCCAAGTATGGTATGATAGCATGTAAACCACTTTTAGTCCCATTGGAGCAGAATGTAAAGTTGAGTGCTGATGTTGGGGATGAGATAGAAGACCCTACTATGTTCAAGAGGATAGTGGGGAGTTTGATCTACATGACCATTACAAGGCCAGACTTGAGCTACACTGTTGGTCTTGTGAGTCAGTATATGTAAGTACTTAGAAAGCCACATTTGGATGCAGTCAGACGCATATTGAGATATATGAAGTCCACATTACATTATGGACTTTTCTATGAGGCAGGCACAGATGTACAGGTGTTGGGATACACAGATGCAAATTGGACTGGTAGTATGTCTGATAGAAGATCTACCAGCGGATACATGTTCTCTCTTGGTAGTGCAGCAGTTGCTTGGAGCAGCAAAAAGCAATCTACAGTTGCTTTGTCGAGTACAGAGGCTGAGTATAGAGGTGCTGTTATTGCAGCATGTGAGGTAGTATGGCTGCAAAAGTTATTGGGTGATTTGGATGTGCAGGTGGAAGGTCCAATTCTCATTTATTGTGACAACATGAGTAGTATACAGTTGGCTAGGAACCCTCTGTTCCATGCCAAGACAAAACATATTGAGGTACACTATCACTTTGTGAGAGAGAAGATACTAGCAGGTGAGATTGACTTGGTGTATGTCAGCACACAGGATCGGATAGCTGACATCTTCACGAAGGCATTGGGTATAGACAAGGTTCAAAAGTTTTGAAGATTACTTGGAGTTGCAGAGATACAGTTGAGCTTGAGGGGGAGTGTTGAGATGACAAGCTCAACACATACGGACATTGATGATGGACCATCTGGTTAGATGGATCCACACGTCTACACTTAGCACATTGGTGGTCATTATGACTCTCACATGGCCACTGACTCATTACTTATTATATTCAGTTTGTTAACATATTTACAGCTGGCATAGTTATAGCGCCACTCGACTAGTGTAGTTGGTTATGCATTGTTTGACTTAGTAGGCCACTTTCCTTTATGTTGTATCTTATCTATACTTTGTGTACATTGTAAAAAGTGTGGAAGAAGAAGAAGAAACCAGCAAGAAAACGTTTTGGCCTCCATCTCTCTTCTTGTCGCTTGAGTGAGCTTCTCCTTGTGCATTGTGTGTGTGCTCGGCACAGCATCTTGAGCAAGTCCCCCCACCACACGATTCTTGACATACTTCAAGAAGACACTCAAGGAAGAATGTTACATTGAGGACACCAATTTGATTACACACAAGACTTTTCAAGAGTGGGTTCTACAATCCAATAAGGGTCTTGTGGCTACGAAATTGTTAAGCAAATTTGAAAGTCGATTTGAGCAGTTGGATCTTACAGAATAGCAAGCTCTTGCAAATTAGAAAATTGAGTTGTTTCCACAGGCAGCTTGATCCTGAGCTTCAAGAGAAGCTTGATGATTTGCTGGAGGATCAAACTACACAGACAAGTTTGAAAACAGAGTGGAGACATGTCAAGGAATCTATTACTGCACTTGTGAAGAAGCATAGAAGATGAGAAAGATTGCATGTCTCTAGCTTGCCCACTGTTACGGGGAAGACAGTTGATGTATCCAGTAAGCCACCTACTTCTCTGGCTAACCGTATGGTTGTACGTGCTATTGTTCCCTCTGTTAGGGAAGATGTCTTAGATGAATTGGCCAAAGGCATGCATGATCTTCAATTGAAGGTTGCAAAATTGGATGAAAAAGGACAAGAGGAAGGGGAAGGGCAGCAACCCCTAAGCTTGAAAAAAGATGTATGTGATGTCATAGTTTGCAGCATGAGAGAAAGGATTGTGTTGCCTATCAGGAGGCCTTGGCACGGCAGCTTATCTTTTGGAAAGATGGCAAGATCCATACACAAGAAACGGGATTGCCTCTTGCTTTGAATTTTGGAAAGGGAGGTATGCAGAAGTTGTTAGAAGACTTAGCTGTCCGAAATGCTTATGCAGAGGTACATGCTTCTACTTTTGATCTACAGTTGGATAGAATGCATGGCCATCCAAAGGCTGAAATATGGACACATGCTTTACATGCAGCTGAAAAGAGAAAGGTCACTGATAGTGAAATGTCTCATGCAGGGCAAGACATTCATGGCATAACTGGTTGGGAATCATTGGTAGATGCATATTTAGTGTATGCATATTTAGCAAAGGTACCAAACATGGATGTACTTGTGGAGGAAAAACAAAAAAGAGATGAAGATATTGCAGGGACATCTAAAAGAATTATAAGAAGAAGTGTGGATCAGCCTAAAGTTGCAAATCAGCCACCTCCCGAGCATGTTATGGAAGAGGTCAGTCACAAGTAAAAATAAGATAACAAACAAGAGGAGAAAAAGAAGGGCAAGCAACCAAGATATAAGTTGCAATTTGACATTGAGACAGCCATAGATCTTAAGAAGGTTCTTGAAGAACGGACACTACAAGGATTTGAGCTAGTAGCGACACCGATTAGCGACCGCGGGTAGCGGCGTCGCTATTGGCGTCACTATTTGCGTTGCTTTTGCCTCAATGGATGTCTCAACGCAAAAAAGAATGGATGCCTCAATGGAAGAGAAGGTGAATCGCTTTTGTATGTTGCACCATGCCTCCATGGAGACGTGGCTTGCCAAGTACCAGATTGCAAGGCAAGATCGAGAGGAAGGGCAAGTTGAATTCCGACGTAGTATGCGTCATTGACCAATTCGATATCCCGAAGGCATGGAGGAGATGCCACAGTTTATGTCAACAGGATGGTTGCATGGAGCCTTAACCGCAGCATCGAGCGAAGGGACAGAGGTCTCAATGCAGGAGTGGGAATTCTCAAGGGGATGTAGTCCAAAGGTGATGAGGGGTTTAGAATATGTCTTATCTAAATTTTATATGCGACATCTAATTTGACTGTTTCAATGTACAGTACAAAATATATAGTGCAGCGTGGTCGCACGGACGGTATTTTTGCATGGAGCATATTGACAAAATGCACTCCACAATGGACTGTGGTGTCATGGCAAGATTCAAGCAAGAGAGCCGGCGACGAGCAACGGATCCGAACACGGTTGTGGATGAGATGGAGTATTTTGGGAACTTGCAAAGTATTATTACGGTGGATTACCATAGCTTCTCCATGATACTATTCGATGTGCAGTGGTTCAAAGTGTTACTTGGAGGAGCTGGAGCAACAGTTCGATGAGGTCTATTTGGATTTCTCGAAATAGATTCCGAAAAAAAATGGACGGATTTGCGTGATACCTTTGTGTTGTCGGCCCATTGTGAACAGGTGCATAAAGTCATTTGCTTGCTAATTGTAATACGACATGGTTTATGTCACAATGGTTTGAACTCGCTTTGTACGTGTTTGTGAATAGGTAATCTTCTATCCAAACCCCCGACAACCTCCATGGTGGTATGTTATACCTTCAACTCCCCGAAGTGCGAGAGTATATGATCAAAGCGATGTTCCGGGCATAGATGAAGATAATATGCAAATAGAGGGGTCGATATTACAAGGGGTGGAGGCCGCCGCAAGCATGGAGCCTGCATCGGCTAACAATGATGGAAATACAGGAGCCCAAGAGTTTTTTAAGAACAAGGCAGACTCATTCTTTTGTGGTGACATGTCTATCGACCTTCCAGTGTATGCGGAGTTGTGTCAGGAGATTAACATGGGACCATAGGATACTTCATTCTTGGAGCATCCACTTACTCAATTCGTTATTTAGATCTCTTATAAAGGTACATTAGATATGCATTTTAAGAGGGATTTTTTAAAAATGATTTATATTACTATGCTTTGTATAATTTAAATTGATTATTCTAACACCATTTTTTATCTGTGCAGGTGACATTTTCAGGATGAGTCGAGGGATGAGCGATGAGGAGTTGCAAGACATCTTTGCACGCATGTCTCTAGACTAGCTCGCGAGATTCAGAGAGATGGCAGACCAGGAGCTGTCTCATTTTTCATCAAGGCGCTCTGCTAGATCTGCTTCAGCGCGATCAGATGCTTTAGCTTCAAGCAGAGGATCTCGATGCTCACGACTTGGGCCAGAGGGAGGGACTGCATCGGGATCAGGGGGATGCTGCTGTGGAGACACGGATGTGGTGTCTCCGTCTCGTCATTCAGCTGGAGCTGTGTCACCTCCAGGATTTATCACACCTGTGGGGACGTCTACTCCAGTTACTCCAACTTTTCCGCAGCCGTCAGCAGGTGGCACCCCTTTTGGTGGCACCCCTTTGGGTGCCACTCCGAGAGAGGTTACCCCCGTTGGTACACCGGATGTAGAGGAGTCTCCTGGATATTCCCAAGAGCCTGGACGGAGATGGGAGAGGACCCACCTTAGGCAGACTCCTAGGGGTTATGGATATCTGGTTGATAGTAGGTCAGGAGCCATCATCATGAATGATGGGGGGAGGAGGGTGATGGCTCGCATGAGAGAGTTGTGCCAACAAGTTTTTCGGCACGTCGTCCTGGATCATTGGAAGAACATACCAGAGGGGAGCAAGGACTACATAGTAGCATCCTTGCACGAGGAATTTCCGGTGCCAGCGGCAGTAGATAGATTCTCTACGGGCTAGATGATGGATTGCATGCGTGCATACATGTCACATAGACGATCCGACGCACACAAGGCAACCAAGAGTGGGGCTGCAAAGCCCGAGTGGTTAGATGTAGACCACTGGCGCCAACTAAGGGAGGAGGCTACAGATTCACGAGGACATTGGAGTCAGCAACGCGAGGTGGTGAGGGCACGACTCGAGGCCGGAGTGGTCCATCATCTTGGGAGTGGCGGCCACAGGACATATTTGGAGGACTTTTTAAGTTTCTCTTTTGTTTTGCTTGTTTGTTTTTTTGAAATATTCTTTGTACTGACGATCATGTTTCTAACAGTTAGCATTTTGTTTTCTTTGCAGCACTCCATTACAAATCGCGATCCGCAAGGCCTTGAGACTCGATATGCAGGGAGGCATGGTCTCAATGCATTGATTGACCGATTGTATAGACGTGGCGGCCCTGTAAGTCACTCATCTTTCTTGTCCATAGTTACCATGAGATATTTGAATGCATTATTGTATAGTGGATTGATGTGTTGTTTCTTTTTCTGCAGAATCCGTTCGATGCTCCTTTGCGGCGGGACGAGCTTTCGGGGGACGAGGATTTCTAGCTCGCCCTTGGATCCTTGGAGCTCACACACCTTTATTTTTTAGTCGCCTGATCTATGTAGACATTTTCTATGTATTAGTGGTATCCTGTCATGATTGTACCAATCGCTTTTTATGCGATCATGTATTTATTTCATGTATCAGTTTTATGATTTCAGTATACATTCTTTTTGTTTGCAAGCACTTTGTATACAGTAGTGCAGAAAGTATTTTGTATGGCTCTCATACAACACACAGTGCTATATATGGCAGGGCAGCTTGCTTCCCTGCCACAAATTTTTTTTCCTTGTTACCGTCGTTATTTGCGTCGCAAATTTACTGCTCGCATCGCTATTGGCGTCGCTATGTGCGTCGCAAATTTACTGGTTGCATCGCTATTGGCGTCGCTATATGCATCGCTATTAGTATCACAAATGTGACGCATATAGCGACGCCAATAGCGACGTTTCTATGGCGTCGTCAATAATGACGCTTTTTGCGACGACGGGGGAAAATTTTGTTGTTTGTATTTTCATCGTTTTAAACGTCGGTATAAGGTCTATATCTTGTAGTGGGATCTTAAACCGTCGGGTGGAATTTACATTGGGAGAGGTGCTTGGCATTGCCAAGCGAGAATTTCATGATGAGATCATTGACATAATTAAAAGGAAGCGTCAGTTTCTTGGTGATACCACTAGTGCATTGCTGCAATTTGAAGAGGAAACAAGTTTGTTGGGTATTTGGGCTGAATATGAGCATGAAGTAAGTACAGGATTGTCTATGCAGGATGCTACTAATCAATGGACAACATGTAGAAAAGAGAAGAAAGTGGCTGAAAATGCAGTGTCTTGTAGCAATATGCATGGTGGAGTAAGGCAAATGCAACAATATGGAGAAGAGACTCTAGGATTTATTCCTCGAAGCCACTAGACAAGAAATCATTGGGCTAGAGCTACCACTAAAACGGTAGTGAAAATAGGGGAACATGAAACTCCTTGTGTTGCTTTACTTGATCATGGGTCTGAGATAAATGTCATTGAGCGGGGATTGTATGAAAATGGTGCATGGCCTGTAGACATTGATCATGGTCGGTGAATGAGGATTGCAAATAATTCTTCACGGGAGCTCTATGCTGCTTGTCCTAATGTAAAAGTGACGATTGGTGATGTACAGGAAGAGCAACACTTCTTTGTGAAAGATAGTTTCTCATACATATACAGTGATTTTGGAACAACCCTATATTACAGGCATGCGTATGGAAACAAAGGTGCTTGATGATGGTTCTGCTTATGCGAGAGTCAGAAGCAAGGATGGGAGAAAAACAGTCCAATTTCTTACTGTTCGTGTTAATCATCCTAGAAATCGGGATACGCTTCGAGAGTCTCCTTTAGTTCCAAATGCAAGGGAATTCAAAGACTTGGATTTGCATTAAGCACTGCTGTAATGTTGGGCTATAGTAGTGTTGTTCAATGGGTGTACTCGCCTCTTGATGAAATGAAGGATGTATTTACTATTGGTAATTCTCAGTTTATAGCAAACAATTCATGTTGGTTTAAGCCTATGGAAGCTATGTGTAGGTGAGAGCAGAGTTTTGAGCCCGGGATGTGCCTAAAATTTGCCAAAACATCCGAAATATCGGGGAAAAATATTTAACATCGAAGGCGGCGGCTGTAGCTAGGACAATTTTAAGCACCAAGTGAAAGATGGCTTTTAAAAGTTTCCCGAGCGACACTTGTGGATTTTTGATAATTTTTTCGACTACCGTATGGGATGTCAAGAGCTCCCAGTCAGTGCGGGATGTCAAGATGGACGCGCAAGATTTTCCAGAGCTCGAAACGGAGTCCGGACGAGGAAGGAGCCACAAATTGGGGAAGATTTGAAGAGGTGGACATTAAGAGGACCAAAAGGGGGGTGCCCTTTGGGACATTTTAACCCCCCCTCAAATTTTATGCAAGAGGATGAAAAAAAAGCGTGAAGATGAAGAAAACGTGGAGCAGCAGGGCGACGCATTTTTCTCCATCATCCTTCCATATGGTGATTGCAGGCTGAAAGCAACCCATGGAACCGACATTGGGGCTAAACTTCTCCCTCTTGGCTGATGATATCGCCGGTCTTCGCGCGATGAATGGCTTCCCGGATGAAGAGAACAGATTCTAGTCTTTCTCTCTCCTCCCTCTCTCTCTTCTCTATGGGGTGTTCATGTATATCATCTTGAAGAAGGAATTGGGGAAGGAGAATAAAGGAAATGGTGATGGAAATGGATGGAGATGCTGAAGATTGAAGTACATCATTGGATTGAGAGCAATGGAATATGCTAGTTATGCAGTCATTTAAGGCGTCTCGGGTTACATAAAAACACGGTATGACCATTTTTATAAAGAAAATGAAGGATTTTTTATAGTTTATGATGATAATTATATTTTTATTGAATGAAAATTTGTGTGAGTGCTGATTGCATTATGAATAATTACTGTGTATAAAAAAATCTTGATTTTGCAATGATTTACATGCTTTATTTAATTCCCGTAAACCCGAAATGTGGTTTTTTAAGTGGTAAATTGGTAGTTTTGCCGTTTCGGGTGGGTGAAATATGTTCCCATGGGGGAAATATGGAAGATAAATTGAATGTTAGTATGCGGAAGTGATTGGAACAAGAAAAACCAGAAAATAGTATATTTTATTGCCAAATAAATCAAGAAAATGGAGAAAATAAGGAAAAAAATAGAAATACATCTTGGAAAAATAAGAAAAAATATAATGATTTTTTATGGATGTATGGTAGTGGCAAAGCATGAGGTTTGGCCTCAGTTTGCCCTATCTCCTTGTCAAGGTTTGTGATTTATTACTTTTTATACATCAAAACATGACAAAATGAACCTCTACATCTATGCAACGAAAGCAATACCTAAATGTAGGGGGTTGGGATGTTTGAATGGTGTGATTTGCGTGCTGATTATTGCTAATTTTTCTAATGCATTGGCGTCACTATTTGCGTTGCTTTTGCCTTAATGGATGTATCAACGCAAAAAAGAATGGATGCCTCAATGGAAGAGAAGGTGAATCGCTTTTGTATGTTGCACCATGCCTCCATGGAGACGTGGCTTGCCAAGTACCATATTGCAAGGCAAGATCGAGAGGAAGGGCAAGTTGAATTCCGACGTAGTATGTGTCATTGACCGATTCGATATCCCCAAGGCATGGAGGAGATGCCACAGTTTATGTCAACAGGATGGTTGCATGGAGCCTTAACCGCAGCATCGAGCGAAGGGACAGAGGTCTCAATGGAGGAGTGGGAATTCTCAAGGGGATGTAGTCCAAAGGTGATGAGGGGTTTAGAATATGTCTTATCTAAATTTTATATGCGACATCTAATTTGACTGTTTCAATGTACAGTACAAAATATATAGTGCAGCGTGGTCGCACGGACGGTATTTTTGCATGGAGCGTATTGACAAAATGCACTCCACAATGGACTGTGGTGTCATGGCAAGATTCGAGCAAGAGAGCCGGTGACGAGCAACGGATCCGAACACGGTTGTGGATGAGATGGAGTATTTTGAGAACTTGCAAAGTATTATTACGGTGGATTACCGTAGCTTCTCCATGATACTATTCGATGTGCAGTGGTTCAAAGTGTTACTTGGAGGAGCTGGAGCAACAGTTCGACGAGGTCCATTTGGATTTCTCGAAATAGATTCCGAAAAAAAATGGACGGATTTGCGTGATACCTTTGTGTTGTCGGCCCATTGTGAACAGGTGCATAAAGTCATTTGCTTGCTAATTGTAATACGACATGGTTTATGTCACAATGGTTTGAACTCGCTTTGTACGTGTTTGTGAATAGGTAATCTTCTATCCAAACCCCCGACAACCTCCATGGTGGTATGTTATACCTTCAACTCCCCGAAGTGCGAGAGTATATGATCAAAGCGATGTTCCGGGCATAGATGAAGATAATATGCAAATAGAGGGGTCGATATTACAAGGGGTGGAGGCCGCCGCAAGCTTGGAGCCCGCATCGGCTAACAATGATGGAAATACAGGAGCCCAAGAGTTTTTTAAGAACAAGACAGACTCATTCTTTTGTGGTAACATGTCTATCGACCTTCCAGTGTATGCGGAGTTGTGTCAGGAGATTAACATGGGACCATAGGATACTTCATTCTTGGAGCATCCACTTACTCAATTCGTTGTTTAGATCTCTTATAAAGGTACATTAGATATGCATTTTAAGAGGGATTTTTTAAAAATGATTTATATTACTGTGCTTTGTATAATTTAAATTGATTATTCTAACACCATTTTTTATCTGTGCATGTGATATTTTCAGGATGAGTCGAGGGATGAGCGATGAGGAGTTGCAAGACATCTTCGCACGCATGTCTCTAGACTAGCTCGCGAGATTCAGAGAGATAGCAGACCAGGAGCTGTCTCATTTTTCATCAGGGCGCTCTGCTAGATCTGCTTCAGCGCGATCAGATGCTTCAGCTTCAAGTAGAGGATCTCGATGCTCACGACTTGGGCCAGAGGGAGGGACTGCATCGGGATCAGGCGGATGCTACTGTGGAGACACGGATGTGATGTCTCCGTCTCGTCGTTCAGCTGGAGCTGTGTCACCTCCAGGATTTGTCACACCTGTGGGGACGTCTACTCCAGTTACTCTAACTTTTTCGCAGCCGTCAGTAGGTGGCACCCCTTTTGGTGGCACCCCTTTGGGTGCCACTCCGAGAGAGGTTACCCCCGTTGGTACACCGGATGTAGAGGAGTCTCCTGGATATTCCCAAGAGCCTGGACGGAGATGGGAGAGGACCCACCTTAGGCAGACTCCTAGGGGTTATGGATATCTCGTTGATAGTAGGTCAGGAGCCATCATCATGAATGATGAGGGGAGGAGGGTGATGGCTCGCATGAGAGAGTTGTGCCAACAAGTTTTTCGGCACAACGTCCTGGATCATTGGAAGAACATACCAGAGGGGAGCAAGGACTACATAGTAGCATCCTTGCACGAGGAGTTTCCGGTGCCAGCCGACCGCAGTAGATAGATTCTCTACGGGCTAGATGATGGATTGCATGCGTGCATACATGTCACATAGACGATCCGACGCACACAAGGCAACCAAGAGTGGGGCTGCAAAGGCCGAGTGGTTAGATGTAGACCATTGGCGCCAACTAAGGGAGGAGGCTATAGATTCACGAGGACGTTGGAGTCAGCAACGCGAGGCGGTGAGGGCACGACTCGAGGCCGGAGTGGTCCATCATCTTGGGAGTGGCGGCCACAGGACATATTTGGAGGACTTTTTAAGTTTCTCTTTTGTTTTGCTTGTTTGTTTTTTTGAAATATTCTTTGTACTGACGATCATGTTTCTAATAGTTAGCATTTTGTTTTCTTTGCAGCACTCCATTACAAATCGCGATCCGCAAGGCCTTGAGACTCGATATGCAGGGAGGCATGGTCTCAATGCATTGATCGACCGATTGTATAGACGTGGCGGCCCTGTAAGTCACTCATCTTTCTTGTCCGTAGTTACCATGAGATATTTGAATGCATTATTGTATAGTGGATTGATGTGTTGTTTCTTTTTCTGCAGAATCCGTTCGATGCTCCTTTGCGGCGGGACGAGCTTTCAGGGGACGAGGATTTCTAGCTCGCCCTTGGATCCTTGGAGCTCACACACCTTTATTTTTTAGTCGCCTGATCTATGTAGACATTTTCTATGTATTAGTGGTATCATGTCATGATTGTACCAATCGCTTTTTATGCGATCATGTATTTATTTCATGTATCAGTTTTATGATTTCAGTATACATTCTTTTTGTTTGCAAGCGCTTTGTATACAGTAGTGCATAAAGTATTTTGTATGGCTCTCATACAACACACAGTGCTATATATGGCAAGGCAGCTTGCTTCCCTGCCACAAATTTTTTTTCCCTGTTACCGTCGTTATTTGCGTCGCAAATTTACTGCTCGCGTCGCTATTGGCGTCGCTATGTGCGTCGCAAATTTACTGGTTGCGTCGCTATTGGCGTCGCTATTAGTATCTCAAATGTGACGCATATAGCGACGCCAATAGCGACGTTTCTATGGCGTCGTCAATAATGACGCTTTTTGCGACGACGGGGGAAAATTTTGTTGTTTGTATTTTCGTTGTTTTAAACGTCGGTATAAGGTCTATATCTTGTAGTGGGATCTTAAACCGTCGGGTGGAATTTACCTTGGGAGAGGTGCTTGGCATTGCCAAGCGAGAATTTCATGATGAGATCATTGACATAATTAAAAGGAAGCGTCAGTTTCTTGGTGATACCACTAGTGCATTGCTGCAATTTGAAGAGGAAACAAGTTTGTTGGGTATTTGGGCTGAATATGAGCATGAAGTAAGTACAGGATTGTCTATGCAGGATGCTACTAATCAATGGACAACATGTAGAAAAGAGAAGAAAGTGGCTGAAAATGCAGTGTCTTGTAGCAATATGCATGGTGGAGTAAGGCAAATGCAACAATATGGAGAAGAGACTCTAGGATTTATTCCTCAAAGCCACTAGACAAGAAATCATTGGGCTAGAGCTACCACTAAAACGATAGTGAAAATAGGGAAACATGAAACTCCTTGTGTTGCTTTACTTGATCATGGATCTGAGATAAATGTCATTGAGCGGGGATTGTATGAAAATGGTGCATGGCCTGTAGACATTGATCATGGTCGGTGAATGAGGATTGCAAATAATTCTTCACGGGAGCTCTATTCTGCTTGTCCTAATGTAAAAGTGATGATTGGTGATGTACAGGAAGAGCAACACTTCTTTGTGAAAGATAGTTTCTCATACATATACAGTGATTTTGGAACAACCCTATATTACAGGCATGCGTATGGAAACAAAGGTGCTTGATGATGGTTCTGCTTATGCGAGAGTCAGAAGCAAGGATGGGAGAAAAACAGTCCAATTTCTTACTGTTCGTGTTAATCATCCTAGAAATCGGGATACGCTTTGAGAGTCTCCTTTAGTTCCAAATGCAAGGGAATTCAAAGACTTGGATTTGCATTAAGCACTGCTGTAATGTTGGGCTATAGTAGTGTTGTTCAATGGGTGTACTCGCCTCTTGATGAAATGAAGGATGTATTTACTATTGGTAATTCTCAGTTTATAGCAAACAGTTCATGTTGGTTTAAGCCTATGGAAGCTATGTGTAGGTGAGAGCAGAGTTTTGAGCCCAGGATGTGCCTAAAATTTGCCAAAACATCCGAAATATCGGGGAAAAATATTTAACATCGAAGGCGGCGGCTGTAGCTAGGACAATTTTAAGCACCAAGTGAAAGATGGCTTTTAAAAGTTTCCCGAGCGACACTTGTGGATTTTTGATAATTTTTTCGACTACCGTATGGGATGTCAAGAGCTCCCAGTCAGTGCGGGATGTCAAGATGGACGTGCAGGATTTTCCAGAGCTCGAAACGGAGTCCGGACGAGGAAGGAGCCACAAATTGGGGAAGATTTGAAGAGGTGGACATTAAGAGGACCAAAAGGGGGGTGCCCTTTGGGACATTTTAACCCCCCCTCAAATTTTATGCAAGAGGATGAAAAAAAAGCGTGAAGATGAAGAAAACGTGGAGCAGCAGGGCGACGCATTTTTCTCCATCATCCTTCCATATGGTGATTGCAGGCTGAAAGCAACCCATGGAACCGACATTGGGGCTAAACTTCTCCCTCTTGGCTGATGATATCGCCGGTCTTCGTGCGATGAATGGCTTCCCGGATGAAGAGAACATATTCTAGTCTTTCTCTCTCGTCCCTCTCTCTCTTCTCTATGGGGTGTTCATGTGTATCATCTTGAAGAAGGAACTGGGGAAGGAGAATAAAGGAAATGGTGATGGAAATGGATGGAGATGCTGAAGATTGAAGTACATCATTGGATTGAGAGCAATGGAATATGCTAGTTATGCAGTCATTTAAGGCGTCTCGGGTTACATAAAAACACGGTATGACCATTTTTATGAAGAAAATGAAGGATTTTTTATAGTTTATGATGATAATTATATTTTTATTGGATGAAAATTTGTGTGAGTGCTGATTGCATTATGAATAATTACTGTGTATAAAAAAATCTTGATTTTGCAATGATTTACATGCTTTATTTAATTCCGGTAAACCCGAAATGTGGTTTTTTAAGTGGTAAATTGGTAGTTTTTTCGTTTCGGGTGGGTGAAATATGTTCCCATGGGGGAAATATGGAAGATAAATTGAATGTTAGTATGCGGAAGTAATTGGAACAAGAAAAACCAGAAAATAGTATATTTTATTGCCAAATAAATCAAGAAAATGGAGAAAATAAGGGAAAAAATAGAAATACATCTTGGACAAATAAAAAAAAATATAATGATTTTTTATGGATGTATGGTAGTGGCAAAGCATGAGGTTTGGCCTCAGTTTGCCCTATCTCCTTGTCAAGGTTTGTGATTTATTACTTTTTATACATCAAAACATGACAAAATGAACCTCTACATCTATGCAACGAAAGCAATACCTAAATGTAGGGGGTTGGGATGTTTGAATGGTGTGATTTGCGTGCTGATTATTGCTAATTTTTCTAATGCATTTCATGACGTAGGGTTTTTTGTATTTTAATTAAGAGGATAGTAGCACGAGTGTTGTCTCGGTGCTATCCTTACATCGCCGCAATGGGTTAATGAATAAGCATGGAAAGCCTGGTAGTGCACCATGTGTTTCTGATTTAAAATTATGTTTGAGCACTTTAGAATCATTCACTTTTGCACGTGCAAGTCGATCATGGTATCGAAATAAAAAACTTGGATGCATAGCACCTCTTTTCGATTATGATGACCCACGCTTGAGTTTGGAAAGGCATCCTAAGCCATAGGATAGATGTTTGTTTCTTGGGGGATTATTTGGTAAGGATACATTGTATCTCCTGGATTACTTGCAAAATTAAAGAGTGGAGTTTGTTCGTTTGTTTTATATGTTGAGCAGTGCATCAAGGGGCTAATCCCTGCGATGTAGGAGAGCTGCAGTGAGGCCGCAGTGTTTCCACTAAGAGGTTGCCTCCTATGTATGTGATTATCATGGTATTTATGGACAATATGTATGGGTTCTCCCTCTGTGGAGTTTATGAGAAGGGGAATGTTGGACTACAAAACTATAAAACTATGAACGCATAGATTAGGCTTTAGGATAGTTCGTCCTTTAACAATGGATAGACGCTCCTGGTCTGTGAGGCCCTGAGGGTGTGTTTGTCTATTATGCGTATGAGGTCCGGCTAATGCCATAGCCAGTGCTGGCCCATTTGAGGTCCCATCAGTGGTGCATCTGCCGGGAGCTACCAACAAGTGGTAGTTCTCGAATCTAGGGTTTTTAGGGACCAAAAAGTTGGTTTATATCCTCTGACAAGGACCGTCAAGCTGAAATACAAAAAGCAAAACATGCTGAGAGGGCTAGACGGCGATTGGAGATTGTAAGTCATTATTCTCCTCAAAGAAGTAGCCCGATATGCATAAGAGGCAGTGATCTTAGTAACTCAACTGTTGCACATAGTCTTGTAGGTGCACGAGGAAGCACAAGTTCTTTCTCTCTTTCACCAAGTCAACCCACTTCAAGTGGGGATGTGATCCCATTAGTTCAAACTCCTATTGTCAATCCGATTGTCGCCATGGCACAACCCATTGCAATTCCTGCAGGGATGCTGGATCTGCCAACTTTAGGAGTTCCTTTGCCCATTTTTAATGGGTTAGCCAAAGAATATGCAGAGTTTCATATTTGTGAGTTCCAAAGATTAATGTTTAATTACCGCATCCAAGATGAGGGACATCTTATGATGTTCTTTAACATGACATTAAAAGGAAGGGCTGCGGTATGGTATCATAGCATAGAGACTGGAACCATCACTACAATCAACCAATTTTATACAACTTTTCGAGGAGAATATGCCCCTGAAAGAGGTGGCCAATACTGGTTGCGTGTTTTGAATGTAACACGCCAAGACCCCCATGTGAATGTGAAAGCCTATGCCAAGAAGCTTAAGGAAGTGTTTCCTAAGTTACAAACTTACATTCCTATTCCATCGACTACCCAATTGCAATACTTCTTGCATGGATTGGATTTCAATATTCAGGTACAATTGAGCAGTGTGACTTTGGCTGATATAGACACCGCCATCACGCGGGTAGAAGGAGTAGAGTCACGATTACAAACGGCCTACTCCTCTCGAATAAATATTAATGTGGTTTAGTATCTAGAGGAAATTTACCATTAATGAATGGAAGTCAAGGGATGCCTATGAATAATCCTAATGGGAGAGGAAGCATGGCTCAAAATGTACCTTTGCCGCTAGCTCCTCCTAGTGTGACTATGCCTATGGCTAGTCAATTGGCTCCACCAAATGTTGGAGGCCAAGTTTCGAACCCTAATGTTGTTCCTGTGAGTCAACAACCAATTCCCAATCAAATTGTTAGGCCAATGGAACGACGGATAGACGATCAAGGTTATGAGTTGAGTGCATCTAATATCCTTGGCGAAGTTAAGGATATGATGAAGCATTACACCGACATGATTTCTGAACAATATTGGCAAATAACTGTTGACACTAATTTCCTGAAGAAGTAGCAGAATCTGATAGGGAGTCGATGCCATGATCTATCTTCTTCATGAATAGACTTTGATCTCCATCACCCAATCTAAATCCATATTGTTGTAAATAACTATTGATCTGATCATTCCATGCTCTAGGTTCCTATTTTAGTCCATATAAAGCCTTTTTCAGCTTACATACATGTGTAGGAAAATCCGGTGTCGTAGATTTCGTGTAAGGACTCTTGAATACGGAGTTCAAGATACAGCAAGGTAAGAGGCTAACAAGAAGATCTCAATAACTCAATTTTTGATGCCAAGATCATTATATTGCTTATCAAGTACATTACAAAAGGGGAGTCAAAATAAATAAAGAAGCATGACAATCTGTCCACTGTTTTACAATAAGTGTATGAACTTGGTTTCAGGTAAACTCTCAATGGCTATGAGAGCAAAATAGCCCCACAGTACAGAAATGGGATCTTCTTCAGAATAGGCATAGCAGCAATGCATGCAGCCACCAACAAAGACTGTAGGAAACTGCTTCCGCGTTGCTCTTTCACCACCACAGGGATTAGTTCATCGATGTGTTTCTCTGGGTCAAACAATGTCACATTCACTAAAGCACCTAGTGTGTCAATGCCTGAAGTCAACTGAATTATGCAGCTCTTAAGCTCTTTTAGGACCAACGGTGATGGCTGTGGATGATCAACAGAAGTCTGCAATGTTGTCCAGCTCACTGAAGTGTGCCTGCAGTAGGACTTACACCTTTGAATCAGTTTCAAACTCAGTGGATGGAGTACCATAAAAGGGCACCACTGCATCAACTCCAGACACCAGTATAGCACTTGCTAGTGAAAAAGCTCCTCCCATACAGAATTCTGTTACTCCAATCATAGGGAGCCCGATTTACAGAATCAGCTATATCCTTGACTGCACCTGGTCAAACCAAGTTATCCATCAAGTGTTGTGCTTCTTCTACATCCAGACCCAACTTTTCACGGTACAGGTCTTGAATCAGGGATCGGTAGCCTTTGGTGGCAATTGTAGCAGCATGGATTTTGATTTAATAGTTCACTTCCCACCACACTTGGAGGACAATAACACCTGGAGCTGTTGCTTCACCAATAGCATACGCATCGAAAGACCTGTCTCCACGCTTAATTTTTATTTTTTTCGAAACCAGGATGATGGCGCCACGGATGACAGTCGCAACCTCCTTCAGCGAGATTCCACAGCATTGCTTACACCATCCTTGCCACCACTAGCACAAAGCGAACCATTAGGAGAGATAGTAACACTGTTGACATAACCAGTATGTCCCAGGAGATTTGAGCGCAGCTTGCAGTTGGTAAGGTTCCACACCTTCACAGTCCTGTCCCAGGACCCTGACACAATGATGGGATTAGTTGATTTGAAGGCTGCGCTTCACCTTGGTTGTTGTTGAATTTTCCGGATATGGGAAGAGATATTCTGCCGTGGAACTAAACGAGGCGCTTTGTTCCCCACGCGAATAGGACAGTTGATTTTCCCTCTTTCATGCTTCAGATTTATACTTAGCTCGCGCAAATTTGCTTTTGTCAACTCTCTCTCCGGCTTGATGAACGAGACTGGTGGTTCGAGGTCAAACTCCAAGAAGAAAACATCCAGATCCTCGAAGAAGAGAGACTCGGGCTCAATCAGCTGCTCAAAATCGAAACGCTCGGAGAGCCAGTACTTGCGGAATGCACGGCAAGTGCGGACAAGGTTCCACCATTGCGGTCCAGAGGCAGAGCTTGCCGTCCCAGGATTCTGAGAGCGCAAACTGGCCGTCGGAGGAGATGACGACGTCCAGATACTCTACTACTGGCTTTGCCACTAACACTGGAATGTATCAGAATCCCAATTGTTTTCCCGTAGCTTCAATCTACGAAGTTCAGGTTCAAGTTCCACACAATCAGCAAAATCTGCATCTTCTTTCCCCCCTTGCCATCATCTTCCACAATTACCAGCTTATTTTCATCCATCTGAGGAACAGCTATGGCCGCCTCTATTTCACATAAACATATTCCACAATTTTCAGAATTCAGCAATGTGGAACATTGAGAGCCCTTCAAAACTCCCGCTATCTCTTCTACTTTCCTTTCAACCTTGAATAGGTCAATGGAAACCCGTCCCTGTGCCTGACAGCTGACAAAATCTGTCCTTCCATACAAGCTCTACAGAATTTATGACCTCAGCCAACGAGACTATACTGGTCCTCCCCAGCATCGATTCCCCTCCTCCTGTTCTTTTCTCCACAGGTGCTTTTTTTCCCCCCAAAATAATCAAAAGCTACCCTTTTCTTTTTTTAACACTCGTGTCTATTTTCCCTCCCAAATCCTTGTTTCCTCCTTCTTCCACGACTTCCTCTCTTTTTCCAGCAGCATCCCCTCAATTAGATTCCCTTTTCTCTTCTTTTAGCTGAGCGGAAAAGAAAAACTCCTCTTTGACAAGAATAACTCTCATTTCTTTGCACCCATAGAAGATCTATGCGCCCACTTTAATTTTGACCTTAAGGACTAACGTAGAGTATGTTTGGAGTCATGAATTGCCCCCCCCCGTTAACAGTCAGCTTTATGATGATCTGCGCACAAACTTCGACTTCAACCTTGAGGATTGGGTGGCAAAATGCTCCCTCAGTGCTTCACTAGTGCTGTCAATAGCCCATTGAAGGATTCCTTTACTCGCTTAAGCAGCTTTTGAGAGACTTTCTTCAACTCTATTTCATTAGATGATCGGCTTCCACAAAGCTTCCTTTGTTTCCACAATTCCCTGCACTTTTCTGAGAGATCGTCATTGAAATTATCAGCTTGATAATGTCCTTTGGCATCAGGTTTTCATATTTTTCTAACACACACACATCATGCATCCAAACAAAATCATACACATGCACTAAGGGAATATATACATTGGATGCGGATTATCGAAATGCATCACACAAACAATGAATCACACGCAGAAAATAACACAAATGCACAACAAAAGAAATGGAGGTGTATACCACTCGGATGCGCAGTAGCACGACATCCAGCCCCTCTAAACCTGCGCATCCTCCGGATGTGCCAACTATCCAGGATCATTCAAATCCACAAACAGGTCGAGTCCATCATCTGTTTCTAGTAGACCTGTTTCTCCATCAGCTTCATCATCTACGTTCTCTGTTTCTTCTGCTTGTCTTTCTTCTACCTGCTCTTCTTCTGTCAACGCTTCAAGTGCATATTCCTCATCTTCTCTTCTCTTGAAAATCTTGACTCGTTTTCTAGAAATGGGCACCCTCAATACTGTTCCATCTAACTCAGCCAACTCATAGGTACCATTGTCAAAAACCTGTTTCACCTCATACGGTCCAAACCATCTTTGAACCATTTTTCTCATGCTACTATGCTGATTCTCTAGACTACTGTCGTAGACTAGAACCCAATCTCCTTCTTTTATGGCTCTAGGCCTCAAGTGATGCCTTAAATCAAACCTGTCCTTGTTTCTGAGACGGACTGCCTTCAAACGATCAACTGCTAGCTACACATCTTCTGTCCTTCTCTCTAGTTGACGAATCTGAAGAGCTAGAAGCTCTTCCCTTGATAAATTCTCATGCCACGGAAGAACATTCCAAGTGAGAGCACAAATTTTTGTAGGCATGACAGGTTTTTGCCCATACATCAACTCTGCAGGCATGTATCCAGTAGTCACACTATGTGTAGAGCGATCAGCCTACAACGCAAAAGGTAGTAATCTCGGCCAATCCCCAATCCAACCTCTACAAGCTTTTGCCAATGCTTTAACTATTGGCGGATGTCCTCTTTCACTCTTGCCATTTCCCTCTGGATTATAGGCAGTAGTAAGAGCCAATTTAATCCCAAGCCGTGAGAAGAATTCTCTAGCTTCATCTGCATCTAGCTCTCCACGATCAGCTGTAATCTTGCCTATACATCCATACCTGCAAAATATTTCTTCCAACAAGAATTTACATACTGTAGTGGTGGTCTTTGTCCGCAAAGATCTGCCTTCAACATAGTTTGTAAGATCCTCCCTAGCCAAGACAGGATATCTCATCTGCCAAAGTCCCACTGATAAAGTAACCAAGTCTACCACCCACTTATAATGCATACATAGTGGATAAGTCGGATGCAACTCATCACGATGTCACACTAAAGAGTAAAGCTGGCAGTCCCTGCAAGTCTCCACAAAGTGAGAAACATCTTTATACATCCCCTTCCACTAGTATCTTTCTTTGATTTTCTCATAGGTAGCCCATACACCTCTATGTCTAGCCCATGAGCTCTCATGAAACTCTCGCATAATCTGTATCTGCATCGCTACATCACAAACTACTCTCAAGGGCAAGCATCCTCTCTTCTTTGGATGCTTCCAAAGGAAACCATCTTTCAAGAAATACCCATAAGCCTTCCTTCTGATTTTCTTAAATTCATCATCTGTCCAATCAGCTCTTCGAGTCAATGAACTTAGATACTATCCAATTTGCAGCCACTCGTCAACACAAAGTTCTTCAATAAAGGCTTCAACAGTAGATACATGACAATCATGAACAAGGACAGAAGCAGCAAACTATGTCTCATCATCTTCTGCAAGCATTGACTCCTCATCCTCATATCTCGCTCTAGATAGCATGTCAGCAACTGGATTATCTTTCCCTGCTATGTGTCGAAATTCTTGATTCAATGATTTGATATAGGCAATCCACCGAAGCATCGCTATATCTGGAGTCAAGAAACTAGTAATCATGCCAAGCAAAGGCAAACAATCTGTTTCCACAACAACTGAAGCTCCAATAAAATACCCTTTGTCACACTTCAGTGCAGTGACTACTCCCCACAACTCTCTTTTGATCTGCGGATATCTCCTCTGTCGCTCATTAAGAACTTTAGCTCCAAAGCGGATTGCATACCTATTTCCATCAGCATCATCCTGTCCCACAGCCCAACCTATGCCAATAGGGCTAGTATCAACTGTCAACATGATCGGCCGTCCACACTGATAATCCGCCTTGCGTAGAGTAGGAGCTGACTGCAACAGCTTCTTGAGCTTACGCATGGCTTTTGAATGCTTCTCATCCCAATGAAATTTCTGCCCCTTTTGAAGCAGTTGATAGAGAACATCTGCTATATGAGCAAAATGAGGAATCCAAATCATGTAAAATACACAAGCTCCCACAAATCTCCGCACCTCTGAAGTAGTCGAGCAATACTCTGCAATCCTGTTTATGGCATCCACCTTTGCAGGTGAAGGTTTCCTGCCATAATATCCAACCATATGCCCAACTATGATAACTTCATTAACACCAAAAACAGATTTCAGCCCTGAAAGTGCCAAATTTACCTCCTCTAATTGTGTCAATATTTGCTCACAAGCAACCAAGTGGTCAGCCAAAAACTGTCTACATCCACAAAAATCAAGACTTTCATTCTTTTCTTCTTCTGCACAACCCTTAATAGGCACATCATCTAGAAAAGGCATGGTATACTGCGGAATATAGTCTCGTCGTAGAACTCTATGCATAGCATTCATCATATGAGCAACTGAGTTTGTGGCACCTTGAGGCAAGGTACACATCCTCACAAGACCAATAGGTGTCCTCATAGTAGTAATATCCCTACTTTCCAAGGCAAGGTGAAACTGATCATAACCTGAATACAAGTCACCTAGAGAATAGATGGCTCGTCTTGCAAAAGCCTCAGCAAATTCATCCACAACTGGACCTGTTCCCACATTCCTGATTGTCACTTTGTTCACGGGCTGCATATCCTGAATAAATCTCAAAGTACCATTCTTCTTTGGTACGGTAAACCACCTGTTAGAATAGGGTACAGAAGAGGGTTCCAAAATCCCCATTTTAATCTTCTCATTCAGCAACTCTATCAGCTTTGGCAAGTGTGCTTTAGGCACAAGTATAGGACGTATATTCCATGGTACATGAGGAACAATGAAGATGACCATGGGTGCAACCAATTCGGGACTAATGCAGCCAATTTCATGTGGAAAGAAAGCAAATGCCTTACCATGACGTCCAAGCATCTCTCTAAAACATTCTTTTTCCACTGGAAGCAAGAATTCATCATTTCCAATCTTCAATTCTGCAAGAGTTTCAACTGTAAACTTATGTCCAATATTTGCAGGATCTCTCAACATAGGCTGCTTCATAGCTTTTTCAATCTGCTCATCACTATCAGGAGGAAGCGGCCCTGCAACCGGCTTAACCTTCTTATCAACTGTTTTATATTTTGTGTCAACCTTGGCATCATTCAAGCACTCTTTTCTTTGCTGCAATTTCTGCAAATTTTCAGCAACTTTCAACTCTGTTGGCTGAAAAATTTCAGCCTTTCGCTCTATGGACTGCATGGGTGCAGCCTGAAACTCTGTATGCAGAAATTTTTCTGCATTCAACTCTGTTGGCTGAATGGATTCAGCCCTCGGTTCTATGGACTGCATAGATGCATCCTGAAATTCTGTATGCAGAAATTTCTCTGCATTCAACTCTGTTGGCTGAATGGATTTAGCCCTCTGCAATTCTGTTAGCTGATCAAGATCAGCCATAAATTCAGTTTGCTGAGTTTTCTCAGCCTCTAACTTTGTTTTCAGCATAAAACCAGAAATTTCCTGAAACATATCCAAGGTTTGCACATGTATGATCTTTGAACCCTTACATATATTAGTTTTCAGCATTGTTCCCATCTCAAACAATGTATCTGCATAAGACATCCCTTCATATAATCCATCTACATGCTCTTCTGCTTGCAAAATACCTGCATTCTTTAACTCTTTCTCCTTACGACCAATGTACTGCCTGGCAGCTCTAGGCAAATCTGAAATTTTCTGATAACTCACTGAACTATCTGAAGAAAAACCAACAAAATTATTGGAGAAAGACTGGCTGCCAGGAGGCGAGATCTCTTCTTTTCTCCGCTCCGTACCACTGGCGTCTTGCAAGACAGCGGTACCTAATGAAAATCCAACTCCTTTGCAGGTAGTGGTGCCTCACGCAAGGAGTCCCTATTTCTCAGATGATTTACCCCAACAGTCATAAACTAAACAGCTCGCATACCATCTTTACTGCGTATCCGTGCATAAGCTGACCTGTCATCCAACACTTTCGTTTCCATTCTTGCTTCTGTAATGAAAGGCTATCCAAGAATAATCGGATAAGAGCATGAATCCTGAACAAAGCAATGATAATCCTCTTCAACATTACCAATAGAAATTCTGATACTCGGACAAGCAGCATACATATCACCAGAAGTATTATTGGCGGCTCTCATGCGCCAGCCATGCTCTGCATCCATAGGCCACTTGCCACTCTCATAAACGCCTCGAACAATAAGATTAATCTCAGAACCATGGTCGACTAAAGCAACCAATGGAATTTGTTTCTCTCCAATCCTTACCACTGTCTCAGTGGTTGCTCTAGCCCAATGACTTCGTGAAAAATGGCTGCGAGGAATGAGAATAGGGGTATCATCATCTTCATACTGCATAGGCTGAACTATTTTCTCCAATTGCGGTTTAACAGAAGCATTCTCAACCATCACTGCATCATCATGCTCTTCTCCAAGAGTTCCATGCCACAATCCCTGTAAAGCAGGTCCTTCCATTGCATGTCGTTTCCTCCGCAAAAGATCCTCCATCTGATCCTGTATTTCTCTTCCAGCAATCCCAAGAGCTTCTCCAACAGTAAAAGTAACTTCACTATTCAAAATTCTTTAATGAAAAATCTTACTCATATCCGTCTGCATATCAAGGTCTGACAAGAGCTTGAATCCTGGCTCTTTTCTTGGTTGCCTCTTTTCTTTCTGCTTGTCTCCCATTGGTTGTTCAGGACCTGATTGAGCTGGAGAACTTGACATAGGTGGAGCTGTAATAGGTGGTGAAACAAAGTCACCCCCTCTAGTCTTTTTGGAGGTGCTGGGACCCTCCTCATCTCTTCTTCTCTTTTCCTCAACCATGGCATCTAAACCCTACGTTTTAGCCATATAAGCAAAAATAGAATACCTGTCAACAGGAGAATCCCATCCTGTTTCTCCTCGGATGCTGGAGCCCACACAAGTCATAGTAGATGCCTGAACTTTCCCTCTTCTCGCTATCTCCAAGGCAGAGGACCATAAAGCAGAGTCTCCATCAGATTTCTGCTCAAGCTGGACTCCATAAGCTGAAGCATCTCCTCTAACACTCACATAAGCTGATCGCGCATCCATATCATCAACAAGCTTCTTCATGCCTCCCTTACCGAAGTTCGTGTCAAGAGGAGTGCCAATCTCTGTCAGCCATATCTTCCCATCTTGTCCCTAGAACACTACATTCTTCTTACGTGCTTCTTGAAAAGCATCACAATCTCTGCAGTGTTGGTACTCTGTACTATCGCACCAAATACATCGTCTCCCTTTTCTTTGACCAGCTGGAAAAGCAGTCGCTGGAGCAGGTGCTACAGCAGGTACTGACATAAGTTGCTCCTTTAACTTTCCAACTTCAGCTTTGACTGCTTCAATCGTCAAATCTGCCAAGCCTTTAATAACATCATCTACAGATAAGGGCACTGGAGCAGCAGGAATTGGTGGATTCACAGCAGGAGGAGTAGGCTTAGGCAAAGAAGTTGCAGCAGGGGTAGAAGTAGAAGTCTCCAAGGATTTTTCAGAAACTGATCCTGTATTACGATGCAATCGTACTCTCCTGCGCTGCTTCTTAACAAGAGCATTCACAGCATCAATGACATGTCTCCACTCGGTCTTTAAACCTGAATCAGTAGCTTGATCTTCCAAAAGATCATCTAACTTTTCCTATAAATCAGCATCTGCAGCTTGTAAGAATAACTCCACTTTCTGCATCTCCAAAGCTTGTTGTTCAGTCCCATCTAACTGATCATAGCGGCTTTCAAACTCTCGCAGAAGAGCGGTAACAGAAAGTCCCTTATTAGGAATAGAAACCCATGCTAAAAAATTCCTGCGATTCATAAGACCTGTATCCTCCAAGAAATATTCATCTTTTAATGCCTTCTTAAATTCAGCCCAACCTGCATGTATTTCTTGAATTTCTGCAATTCGGCCTTCAAGAGCGCGCACCACGATCCGCAAGAAGTAGCGGCTCCAAACATCTTGAGAAACCCCAAAAAACTTCATCTTTTCTTCATACAAATGCAGGTAAGTTGACACTTTCTGGCCATTAAACTGCTTCATCTCCTGTTGGACAGCTTTCAAGGCATCCATAGCATCACTGTTACGTTTTGCATGAGCTTGCTGCTGCATATACATGGTAAATGACTGAAACAGGTTCTTCATGACATTATCATCTGTCATCTCTTCTTGCGAGTCTTCCATCTTGCTGAAAAAAATGACGCAGCACTTTCACGTCGGGTTCACGAGAAATGTTGTAGATTTCGTGTAAGGACTGCTGAACACAGAGTTCAAGATACATCAAGGTAAGAGGCTAACAAGAAGATCTCAATAACTCAATTTTTGATGCCAAGATAATTATATTGCTTGTCAAGTACATTACAAAAGGGGAGTAAAAATAAATAACGAAGCATGACAATCTGTCCACTGTTTTACAATAAGTGTATGAACTTGGTTTCAGGTAAACTCTCAATGGCTATGAGAGCAAAATAGCCCCACAGTACAGAAATGGGATCTTCTTCAGAATAGGCATAGCAGCAATGCATGCAGCCACCAACAAAGACTGTAGGAAACTGCTTCCACGTTGCTCTTTCACCACCACAGGGATTAGTTTATCGATGTGTTTCTCTGGGCCAAACAATGTCGCATTCACTAAAGCACCTAGTGTGTCAATGCCTAAAGTCAACTGAATTATGCAGCTCTTAAGCTCTTTTAGGACCAACGGTGATGGCTGTGGATGATCAACAGAAGTCTGCAATGTTGTCCAGCTCACTGAAGTGTGCCTGCAGTAGGACTTACACCTTTGAATCAGTTTCAAACTCAGTGGATGGAGTACCATAAAAGGGCACCACTGCATCAACTCCAGACACCAGTATAGCACTTGCTAGTGAAAAAGCTCCTCCCATACAGAATTCTGTTACTCCAATCATAGGGAGCCCGATTTACAGAATCAGCTATATCCTTGACTGCACCTGGTCAAACCAAGTTATCCATCAAGTGTTGTGCTTCTTCTACATCCAGACCCAACTTTTCACGGTACAGGTCTTGAATCAGGGATCGGTAGCCTTTGGTGGCAATTGTAGCAGCATGGATTTTGATTTAATAGTTCACTTCCCACCACTCTTGGAGGACAATAACACCTGGAGCTGTTGCTTCACCAATAGCATACGCATCGAAATACCTGTCTCCACGCTTAATTTTTATTTTTTTCGAAACCAGGATGATGGCGCCACGGATGACAGTCGCAACCTCCTTCAGCGAGATTCCACAGCATTGCTTACACCATCCTTGCCACCACTAGCACAAAGCGAACCATCAAGAGAGATAGTAACACTGTTGACATAACTAGTATGTCCCAAGAGATTTGAGTGCAGCTTGCAGTTGGTAAGGTTCCACACCTTCGCAGTCCTGTCCCAGGACCCTGACACAATGATGGGATTAGTTGATTTGAAGGCTACGCTTCACCTTGGTTGTTGTTGAATTTTTCGGATATGGGAAGAGATATTCTGCCGTGGAACTAAACGAGGCGCTTTGTTCCCCACGCGAATAGGACAGTTGATTTTCCCTCTTTCATGCTTCAGATTTATACTTAGCTCGCGCAAATTTGCTTTTGTCAACTCTCTCTCTGGCTTGATGAACGAGACTGGTTTGAGGTCAAACTCCAGGAAGAAAACATCCAGATCCTCGAAGAAGAGAGACTCGGGCTCAATCAGCTGCTCAGAATCGAAACGCTCGGAGAGCCAGTACTCGCGGAATGCACAGCAAGTGCGGACAAGGTTCCACCATTCTGGTCCAGAGGTAGAGCTTGCCGTCCCAGGATTCTGAGAGCACAAATTGGCCGTCGGAGGAGATGACGACGTCCAAATACTCTACTACTGGCTTTGCCACTAACACTGGAATGTATCAGAATCCCAATTGTTTTCCCGTAGCTTCAATCTACGAAGGTCAGGTTCAAGTTCCACACAATCAGCAAAATCTGCATCTTCTTTCCCCCCTTGCCATCATCTTCCACAATTACCAGCTTATTTTCATCCATCTGAGGAACAGCTATGGCCGCCTCTATTTCACATAAACATATTCCACAATTTTCAGAATTCAGCAATGTGGAACATTGAGAGCCCTTCAAAACTCTCGCTATCTCTTCTACTTTCCTTTCAACCTTGAATAGGTCAATGGAAACCCGTCCCTGTGCTTGACAGCTGACAAAATCTGTCCTTCCATACAAGCTCTATAGAATTTATGACCACAGCCAACGAGACTATACTGGTCCTCCCCGGCATCGATTCCCCTCCTCCTGTTCTTTTCTCCACATGTGCTTTTTTTCCCCCCAAAATAATCAAAAGCTACCCTTTTCTTTTTTTAACACTCGTGTCTATTTTCCCTCCCAAATCCTTGTTTCCTCCTTCTTCCACGACTTCCTCTCTTTTTCCAGCAACATCCCCTCAATTAGATTCCCTTTTCTCTTCTTTTAGCTGAGCGGAAAAGAAAAACTCCTCTTTAACAAGAATAACTCTCATCTCTTTACACCCATAGAAGATCTATGCGCCCACTTTAATTTTGACCTTAAGGACTAACGTGGAGTATCTTTGGAGTCATGAATTGCCCCCCAGTTAACAGTCAGCTTTACGATGATCTGCGCACAAACTTCGACTTCAACCTTGAGGATTGGGTGGCAAAATGCTCCCTCGGTGCTTCACTAGTGTTGTCAATAGCCCATTGAAGGATTCCTTCACTCGCTTAAGCAGCTTTTGAGAGACTTTCTTCAACTCTATTTCATTAGATGATCGGCTTCCACAAAGCTTCCTTTGTTTCCATAATTCCCTGCACTTTTCTGAGAGATCATCATTGAAATTATCAGCTTGATAATGTCCTTTGGCATCAGTTTTTCATATTTTTTTAACACACACACATCATGCATCCAAACAAAATCATACACATGCACTAAGGGAATATATACATTGGATGCGGATTATCGAAATGCATCACACAAACAATGAATCACACACAGAAAATAACACAAATGCACAACAAAAGAAATGGAGGTGTATACGACTCGGATGCGCAGCAGCACGACACCGGGTGAACATAGCCTTCAAGTTTCTCCATATATACTTCCTCAACCAAATCACCGTTCAAGAAAGCATTCTTGACATGCATTTGCCATAATTTCGAGCCTTTGCATGCTGCCAAACAATGACAGTTCTGACTGTTGCCATTTCAGCCACCAGATTGAAAGTCTCCTCATAGTCAAGGCCATATTGTTGTGCATACCCTTTTGCAACCAGTGTGGCCTTATAGCGTTCTAATGAACCATCTGACTTGCACTTAACCTTGTATACCCATTTGCAACCAATGGGGACTTTGCCTTTAGGAAACTCAACCAATTCCCATGTCTCATTTTTAGCTAGGGCTGCATATTCCTCATCCATGGCAGCACACCAATTATCATATGTAACTTCATCATCAAATTTTGTAGGTTCTTTGTAACCTATCACACTAGCCATATATGCTAAATAACCAATATATGTAAACCTATCAACTATTTATTGAATCTCTCAGATCTCTGTAATTGTGGCTCACTCTGAGCTTGCCTCTCATGAGGCGGTACATGATGACTCTACCTTGCTCCAAGTGTCATGGTGTCATAATAGATGGAATGCCCAACTCACTATCCAAACTCTCGTTTGTTAGATGACCCATAACCTATTGTGAGTGGACCTGTCACATCCTGAAGCATCTTTTCTTTTCCCTTATCCAATCTCTCCCTCATTGACATATCCGTGTCACTGGATGTAGGAGTATGACTCCACAAGCGTCTTGACCAATGACTTACTGTAGCTGACCCATTACTTGTAGAACCACTCATAAATGTACTCACTGTAGGTGTATTTTCAGCATTACTAGTACTGGTGATCCATCAGTAGCCACTGCAACAGGATTACCATACCACCATGCCAGCTCATCAAAAACAACGTCTCTACTAATCAATGTCTCATGTGTAGACAATGCATAACACTTATAAGCTTTCTGGTCTTGTGCATAACCAAGAAACACACTCTTGACAGCTTTAGGATCCAATTTCTTCCTCTTTTCATCATGAACATGCATATATGCAATGCTTCCAAATACCTTCAAGTGTGAAATGTCAGGTTTATGACCATACAACCTCTCATATGGAGTTACATCATGAATCCCTATTGTAGGAGTTCTATTCAGCACAAAGACAACAGTCATTACTGCTTCAGCCCAATAACCATTTGGCAAACTCTTCCTCTCATTCAACATAGCTCTTGCTGATTCCATCAGTACCCTATTTTTCCTTTCTGCTACACCATTTTGCTGCGGTGTATAGCTGCAAGTTAACTATCTTTTGATCCCACGTCTAGCAAGGTACCTGTCAAAGTAATTAGAGACATATTCTCCACCTCCATCTGATCTAAGACATGAAATTTTACAACTCAACTCATTTTGAGTATGCTTCTTGAATTCCTTGAATGCATCAAACACATCATCCTTATGTTTGAGTATGTAAAGCCAAGTATACTTGCTGAAGTCATCAATGAAGGATACATAGTAATGCGCACTACCAAATGAAGCATTATGAGACGGATGCCATACATCTAAATGTACCAACTGCAAGGGTCATTAGTTGTTCCGTATATGTCTCATAATTTATGGAAATTCTGCTTGCTTTCCAAAATGACATGCATCACATACATTTCCAAAGTCATTATACTTGAACTTAGGTAGTCCAAGCACAATCTCCTTTTGCTGCATAGATTTTAGCTTTTGTATATTCACACGGCCTATCCGCTTATGCCATATCTCAACATCCCATATAGCACAATCATCATGTGCAAACATGGCTACTTTCAATTCTGGAATTGACTCATCAAGAGTAAAAATTATGCCATCTCTTCAGCCTCAAGCAATCAATTTGCAGCCATTACCATATTCTTCAACAAAGCATCCATCTCTATTAAATCTCACTTGTAGATTTTGTTCTGCCATCTGTCCAACTGACAAAAGACTCTTAGTTATTGTAGGTACATGTAGTACATCATGTAGGCTCTTTGTAATATTTCCGATTCCTAACCCGCGTTCTTCATAAGAACCTCCTCTTGGTAGGAGGCCAAAAGGATAATTGTTGGAATTATGGTAATTTTTGTTTCAAAAGTATCTTCTCTCCCCAGCCGACGGTCATGTTGGAGGAGACCGAGAGTGGCGTGGATGATTAAGCTCCTCGCTGGAGCTCGTGCAAGGGGGATATGCCATGCACTATGGCTGCGTGGCGCCGGGAAGATCCCCTCCCCTCACCTCTAAAAGCCTTGTGGGGGGGAGTGAAGAGGGAGGAGCCACAATGCTGCAGTGCTGCCACACAAGAATTAGGAAGTAGCATCGCCTCTCTGTGTGCACTGTGAGGCTGAAGAAGACCGAGGAGGGCCATCACGTTGCAGTTTGAGGACTGGAAGAGAGGTCGTGAGGCTCGCCGTGAGAGAGGAGGCAGCGTGACGCTGACTGAGAAGGAGAGTGGGAGGAGAATCGACGCCGTGAAGAAGAAGCTGCCGTTGAATTCCACCATGGCCTCATCTCGGCCCTGCCTGCCAACACGCCGCCAGTCGAACTCATCCCCCTTTCTCCACGTAAATTCTCCACACCATGTATCAAAGCCCCAGAAGCTTTAGAAGCTTCTTGGAAGCTTCCAAGGTTGGGCCTCCTAAGCCCCCTTCCACACTACACCCCCATTCCTCTTTGTGGGTCCTCTTAGCCCTTGTCCATGTGGGCTTGGTAAACCCCCACATAAAGTTTCCTTTCTAAGGGCTTATACACCCCTTGCTTCCTTTTTCCGTGGGGTCTCGGTAAACCTTGTAAAAAGCCACTAAACCCTTTCTCGTGGCTTTACTAAGCCTTACCTCGAAAGGTTTTAAAACCCCCTCCCCGGGATTTAACCCCTTCACAACGGGCCCTTACACTTCCTTTCCCCCAGTCTCACTCCGGAATTTAGGACCCCGTATTCCACAAAGCCATGTTTTTTAAACTCCATTTCCGTGGATTTTATTTTCCATACATCTCTCATAAAGCTTACCATAACCAGTAAAAGAAAAAAAACCATTTTCATGGCATCCCCACAAAGTTTTAAGCCCTCTTTTCATTGGTTCTATTGAATCTCCCCCCAAGTTTTTCTAACCAAATTAAAAGGCCCTTCCCTTTTTGAACCCTCCGAAAGCCCAAAGTTCTTTCCCCTCATAAGCTTCAAGAAGGAAGCCCAAAGTTCTTTCCCTCATAAGCTTCAAGAAGGAAGCCTATAAGGTCTTCCAAAGCCAATCCCACAAGATGAGGCATCGGTCAAGGAAGCCGAATCTAAAAAGGAATTGCGCGTGCGAGGGAGACGGGCCAAGATCATAAGTCTGCGGAGGCAAGAAGGTCGAATTCGTGATGGCCCCTAAAAAGCCACAAGGAGCAACCGCGGGAGGTTCTTCTCCTAACATTCACGTGGATATCTCCCTGAGTTCACAAGTCCAGGTTTTTACTATTTTTGATTCGTCGCAAAAGTAAGGCATCATGCACGATAAATTCATGGACTAGAAAGCACCCACGCATGTCAAATTCACCTAGCCTAGTTAAATGCAATTGGAAATAGATTGACTATTTGAATAATTAGCTCATGACATGAAGTGGTCATTGGTATTTCCAACATGATGAACAAAATAACGTAAATTATCTATGCATCTCACAACCTTATTAGTAGTTTCCCTTGCGTGCATGTCAAAGTGACGGCCTAGAACACCTATTGCCTATCCTTATAAGGTCAAAAATTATTAAAGTGCACCTTTGATTAGGCATGGAAAGATTAATCCCATGTTGCATTTTTAGACAAATCTTCATTGAATGATTCATTAGGGAAAGTCATTAATCCCGTAGAAAATAGAAGAGCCTAGAAATGATTCTATAAATTTGCGTGTGGCATGGATTGTAAACTAGAATAAGTTAACTCTAGTTTTTTTTTGGCATAAATCTCAATCAATTACGTAAGTAGTTACGAAAGTTGGGTAATGCTCATTTAGCCTACGAATAATTCATTCAGAAATAAAATTAGGAAAAGGCTGCATGGTCCATTTTAACATAAACCTTAAAAGTCTAGCAGCATAAATCATGAAATGCATGTTCTAGAAGGGTCAATGAAAATTATGCCGTAACTTAACCTACGCTTTGATCTTAACCAGGAAAGTTAGGGTTGGTAAATCTAATCTTATGTAGGCAATGAATCATGTGATTATGAGAATGGTATTGTAAATATCTTCAAGAATAGACAAGTAAATTGGTTTACCCTAAACACCTAAACCGTGAGGGACTTGCTTAGAAATGGTTAAATCAAAGCAACATATCCCAAGTGCTAACTAGGATTTAGAACGTTGAGGACGTAACCTAGTTGTTCTTATTGCCAAGTTGAAACTCTCATATCCTAAAGACCTGCCCACATTCACAGAATGTAGCAAAAATAGGACATACTTGCGAGAAACGATCGAGGGTCTGTTACCCTAAGGGTCGCTCACTAAAAGGATGAAACTCGGTTTGAATTGGAACCCTAGGACCAACAAGGTTGACCTAGTGCAATCAGAAATGGATTGGATATGAGGACCCCCTAACCCTATTTCCTATTAATCATGATTTCGTGACTAGAAGACGACATTCGATGGAAAAAAATAGTCCCATAGATTAGATGCGACACTTGTGCAACAAATTACTGAGTTGCATGACCTTGTGGGTTGACCATAAGGGAGTGGCCAATTCCTCGAAATGAGATTGGCAGATTCTTGCGCAAGTTGATCTCGCAAGAGGATGAGTGGTCATCTTGATATAACACCTTTCTTGGGAAAGGTGACCAAGATAAGTGGATTAGATAATTGCTTGGAAGCAAAAGACCAATCAGTAAATTGGAATAACATATTTACTGCCAATAGAACTTAAGTTATTCGTTAAGCTGGGTTAATAGGGTACGGCCCTAGACTACAACTCCCAGAGAACCTAAGGGTTCATAATGTATTCCATATCAGTCTATTGAAGAAGTATATACCTAATCCTAACCATGTACTTGATGACCAAACAAGTTGTAATGCCTAGTCAAGGATTCCTTGAACTACGGCATGACAGGATCTTAGATGTTAGGGAGAGACAATTGAGATCCAGAACCTTGAGAGAATGCCTCGTCCAGTGGAGAGATTATCTCGAAGAGGATGCCACTTGGGTAGATGGAAGCACTCTCAACCATCAATATCCCTAGTTTATCTCGAGATGAGGACATCTCGATTCCTCCAAGGGGGAGAGAATGTAATATTTCCGATTCCTAACCCGCGTTCTTCATAAGAACCTCCTCTTGGTAGGAGGCCAAAAGGATAATTGTTGGAATTATGGTAATTTTTGTTTCAAAATTATCCCCTCTCCCCAACCGACGGTCATGATGGAGGAGAGGGAGAGCGGCGTGGATGATTAAGCTCCTCTCGCTGGAGCTCGTGCAAGGGGGATATGCCATGCACTATGGCCGCATGGCGCCGAGAAGGTCCCCTCCCCTCACCTATAAAAGCCTTGTGGGGGGGAGTGAAGAGGGAGGAGCCACAATGCTGCAGTGCTGCCACACAAGAATTAGGAAATAGCATCGCCTCTCTGTGTGCACTGTGAGGCTGAAGAAGACCGAGGAGGGCCATCACGTTGCAGTTTGAGGACTGGAAGAGAGGTCGTGAGGCTCGCCGTGAGAGAGGAGGCAGCGTGACGCTGACTGAGAAGGAGAGTGGGAGGAGAATCGACGCCGTGAAGAAGAAGCTGCCGTTGAATTCCACCATGGCCTCATCTCGGCCCTGCCTGCCAACACGCCGCCAGTCGAACTCATCCCCCTTTCTCCACGTAAATTCTCCACACCATGTATCAAAGCCCCAGAAGCTTTAGAAGCTTCTTGGAAGCTTCCAAGGTTGGGCCTCCTAAGCCCCCTTCCACACTACACCCCCATTCCTCTTTGTGGATCCTCTTAGCCCTTGTCCATGTGGGCTTGGTAAACCCCCACATAAAGTTTCCTTTCTAAGGGCTTATACACCCCTTGCTTCCTTTTTCCGTGGGGTCTCGGTAAACCTTATAAAAATCCACTAAACCCTTTCTCGTGGCTTTACTAAGCCTTACCTCGAAAGGTTTTTAAACCCCCTCCCCGGGATTTAACCCCTTCACAAGCGGGCCCTTACACTTCCTTTCCCCTAGTCTCACTCCGGAATTTAGGACCCCGTATTCCACAAAGCCATGTTTTTTAAACTCCATTTCCGTGGATTTTACTTTCCATACATCTCCCATAAAGCTTACCATAACCAGTTTTTTAAAAAAAAAAACCATTTTCATGGCATCCCCACAAAGTTTTAAGCCCTCTTTTCATCGATTCTATTGAATCTCCCCCCAAGTTTTTCTAACCAAATTAAAAGGCCCCTCCCTTTTTGAACCCTCCGAAAGCCCAAAGTTCTTTCCCCTCATAAGCTTCAAGAAGGAAGCCCAAAGTTCTTTCCCTCATAAGCTTCAAGAAGGAAGCCTATAAGGTCTTCCAAAGCCAATTCCACAAGATGAGGCATCGGTCAAGGAAGCCGAATCTAAAAAGGAATTGCACGTGCGAGGGAGACGGGCCAAGATCATAAGTCTGCGGCCAAGGCAAGAAGGTCGAATTCGCGATGGCCCCTAAAAAGACACAAGGAGCAACCGCGGGAGGTTCTTCTCCTAACATTCACGTGGATATCTCCCTGAGTTCACAAGTCCAGGTTTTTACTATTTTCAGGGGGAAAGGACTTACATCTAAGGGACTCGACTTGATCAGACTTGACTCGACTAAGGGCTAACATCATGCCGAATATCATCAAGGCATGGAACATGTGCATCTCGCTCGTGCAAACATCAGGTTGCTATCCCAATGTAATGGACAAGACGAGAAACGACTATGGATAGAGTCATAGAAATAGAGACATGACATGACATATATATTCATTATCTCTTGGGGTTGGCTATGGGAGCATGGACTTATTGAAAACTTGACTTAGAAAGACTAAGTATAAGGGAAAAGATGACTATCTATTATCAAAGTGAGAGAGAGGCAAGATGTGAAGGGAATGACACACGAAGCATTCCTGAAAGTTGAGGTGCACCAACCAAGTAGCTCTTCTGGTTATTTGTTGCTGCAAAGGTTGCCATCATGAAGAGGTTGTCATGAGTTGTTGAAGGCGGGAAGGGTCAACAAGAGCACCAGAGAGAACTTTCGGGCACAACGGACTACTTTGAGGACTCCTTCCTTTGACCTTGCTTTGGAAACTACCAGATGTTGAGTTCTTAGCACCACTACATGCTTTCATGTCCTCCATAACATGGACAAGGTTGCTATTGTGAGCTAATAATCGCAAATGCCCACAAACATGGTCATCTTCATCACAACTTGCCCAAAATCTTATGTCAATTAGTGAACATCATGAGCAGAAGAGATCCTCCTATGGGTTTTGAACTGAATGTTTTGAACTGATTTGAGCTTGGTTTATGCTCAGTTGACTGTCTTTTTTCATTGTTGAAATATAATTTATAGCAAGCAGGTTGTCAGGAAAACTATCCTGAATTGCAAGGGGAAACTATATTGAATAGCAGGAAACTGGTCCTAAACTGTAAGAAAAGGAGTCAAATACTTACAAGATGTATACATCACTAAATACCTAAGCTGCAACTATGGAAAATTCTCAAGGCATTGACAATATCACTCAAATTGTGGGAGAAAAGACAACAAAAAGTTTGCTTTATGGAAGTTCCGTATGAAGAATTTTTTGGTTGGCAGAGGTTTTTTGGGACTTATGTACAAGTGATGAGGCTAAATCTAAAATACATGCAAGGAATCCGACAAATGATAAAAAAAGGGCTCACAAGCTATGGCCTGAGAGAGCATGCAATGTGTTACATTGGTTTTTCTTATGTATATCAGATGCTATGGCTATACAAATTACTTGCTGCAGTTCTCCAAAGGATGCATGGGACATACTCATTAAGAATTATGAAAATGTAACACATGCAAGAAAGATTAAGCTAAAGCAACAGTTCAATAACATGTCTAGGAATGGCAAAAGCATTATATCCTACACTATAGAGATCAAGAACATATCGAATCAGCTTGCCACCTTTGGATCTTTAGTGTTTGAGGATGATATGATTGCATTGACATTGAATGGACTTCGTAAAGAGTATAAAGCATTTGATACGTCTATTTCTATGAGAGCTGAATCCCCTAATTGGGATGAGCTGATTGCTTTGTTGCTGCATGAAGAAGTTAAGCTTGGGCTCAATACAGGTTCCAGTATGTCTCAAAGCAAAGACACTATTCTTTACTCTAGCCAGCATGGCAGAGGCGACAGAGGCCATGGCTCTTTTCAAGGTCGAGGAGACACTAGAAATGCTTATGGACAGCATCAGCAAAATGCCTGGCATGGCACAAATACACAGGGCTAGTTTGGCTTCGAGGCCAAACTAGCCCTGTGTATTTGTGCATCAGCCGCCAAATCCACGCTAATGCTTATGGACAGCATCAACGTGGATCTGGCGGCTTTAGAGGCAAGGGGAGATCACCCCATGGTGAAGGTGGTGGATGTGATTCATGTCAAATGATCAGTCAAACAGAGATAAGGATTGTCATTACTGCGGTAGATATAGACACATTGCAAAGGATTGTTACAAGAAGCAAGGAGATATGAAGGAAAAGGTCAAACAACCTGGGCTCTATAAATCTTCTAGAGGTGCTCATGGTGAGCAGGTTGACACATTGTTTGCCATATAGCATGTGTCTAAGAATGCATCTAGGCAGGACAAAGATGAGAGATGGTACATTAATTCAGGGGCTTCAAATCATATGACACCCCATGGAGAATAGTTTGATGAGATGGTTGCAGGTTCACATGGTTATGTGTGTACTGTGGGGATGACACCCAACATGACATTCAGCACACAGGAATTGTTTCGTTGTTGATGTTGGATGGCAAGAAAAAGAGTATAACGTGTCCACTAGTATCATCCTGGACACGTCTTAGCAGTCCATCGGAAAGGATGTCTAGAAAGCTCCGCCCAGCACTCCCATGGAATGTTACGGGATTTGTGATCTAGGTCTTCCCACGTTTGCCACGTAGCGGAAGTATTCTAGCTGTTCCCACTTAGGATCGACCGGAATTAGGGTTTTCATGATTGGTCATTAACTAACAGCAACTAGTGTCAGACCCGAGCGAACTACTTTACGCAGAAACGCCAAGTCCGAAGCGGGTTCACGCTGCACTTGGTTCAAGGAGAATGGGAAACGAGAGGGATGCAAAGCTTAACCTCTCTGCCATAAGGCATAGCCCCATTCCGTTCCCCTAAAACAGTGTAAATCGGTTAAGACATAACTCTAGGTCATTGCTTTCGTTATTCGTTTTCTTTGACGATCATTCCGCTGTTCCTTGAGAAAAGTTCCCGGCTAACCGGGACCACCCAACCATAGGACGGCCCTATGGTCCATCCTCCGCACTTTCCTCGGTTTGTTTTAGTTATGTAATTATCTAACACATTAGTTTGACATGTAACAACCAGCTTCTTTAATTAATCCGTTAAACACCGGTTCCTTCACGTAATCTTATCACATGACAAAAAAAAACAATATCAACCAAGTTCTTTATTAACATATCATCATTTTTATCTTTGAAATACAAGGAGTTCCGCCCGTAGGCTTGTCCATAATCCGCCCGAAGGCTATCCAGTAATCCCCAGGGATCACTATTCCAAGCTTCCGCCCGTAAACTAGTATGCGGGCCTCGAGATCCAATCCCAAGTCACGTTAGCCTCTTGTGCAGGACCCGGAAGGCGAGGGATTTATGGCCAGAGCCCCCCTGGCACCCAAGCGTCCTCCTGCTCCAAGTAGAACTCAACGGAGAGACCTCTCGTGGTGGGTTCGGTCCACGTTCCCGGTGCAGTCAACAACCCCCTTGGTTAGGGTCAGGCAGGTAGTCGGGGGTAACTGAAGCTGCCTCTCCCTTCAGGCCTTAAACCTAAAGCATTAGATATCTTTTCATCCTTTAGTTCCTTGAGCAAACAATGCAAACAATACTTTCTAAAGTGTTACAGGCACAATCATTTCCAATGGTCGTTTATTTGGCCAACTGCTAAGGAGTGAATCCTTCTCTCGGAATGCATCCAGCACTCGATCGGGGACCGATTGCGACTTGGCAAGATCCTCAAGGGTTTGTTTGTTAACCCCTTATGTCCTTGGGTTAGGGCCGTACCCTATTAACCCAGCTTAACGAATAACTTAAGTTCTATTGGCAGTAAATATGTTATTCCAATTTTCTGATTGGTCTTTTGCTTCCAAATAATTATCTAATCCACTTATCTTGGTCACCTTTCCCAAGAAAGGTGTTATATCAGGATGACCACTCATCCTCTTGCGAGATCAACTTGCACAAGAATCTGCCAATCTCATTTCGAGGAATTGGCCACTCCCTTATGGTCAACCCACAAGGTCATGCAACTCAGTAATTTGTTGCACAAGTGTCGCATCTAATCTATGGGACTATTTTTTTCCATCGAATGTCGTCTTCTAGTCACGAAATCATGATTAATAGGAAATAGGGTTAGGGTGTCCTCATATCCAATCCATTTCTGATTGCACTAGGTCAACCTTGTTGGTCCTAGGGTTCCAATTCAAACCGAGTTTCATCCTTTTAGTGAGCGACCCTTAGGGTAACAGACCCTAGATCGTTTCTCGCAAGTATGTCCTATTTTTGCTACATTCTGTGAATGTGGGCAGGTCTTTAGGATATGAGAGTTTCAACTTGGCAATAAGAACAACTAGGTTACGTCCTCAACGTTCTAAATCCTAGTTAGCACTTGGGATATGTTGCTTTGATTTAACCATTTCTAAGCGAGTCCCTCACGGTTTAGGTGTTTAGGGTAAACCAATTTACTTGTCTATTCTTGAAGATATTTACGATACCATTCTCATAATCACATGATTCATTGCCTACATAAGATTAGATTTACCAACCCTAACTTTCCTGGTTAAGATCAAAGCGTAGGTTAAGTTACGGCATAATTTTCATTGACCCTTCTAGAACATGCATTTCATGATTTATGCTGCTAGACTTTTAAGGTTTATGTTAAAATGGACCATGCAGCCTTTTCCTAATTTTATTTCTGAATGAATTATTCGTAGGCTAAATGAGCATTACCCAACTTTCATAACTACTTACGTAATTGATTGAGATTTATGCCAAAAAAAAACTAGAGTTAACTTATTCTAGTTTACAATCCATGCCACACGCAAATTTATAGAATCATTTCTAGGCTCTTTTATTTTCTACGGGATTAATGACTTTCCCTAATGAATCATTCAATGAAGATTTGTCTAAAAATGCAAAATGGGATTAATCTTTCCATGCCTAATCAAAGGTGCACTTTAATAATTTTTTACCTTATAAGGATAGGCAATAGGTGTTCTAGGCAGTCACTTTGACATGCACGCAAGGGAAACTACTAATAAGGTTGTGAGATGCATAGATAATTTACGTTATTTTGTTCATCATGTTGGAAATACCAATGACCACTTCATGTCATGAGCTAATTATTCAAATAGTCAATCTATTTCCAATTGCAGTTAACTAGACTAGGTGAATTTGACATGCGTGGGTGCTTTCTAGTCCATGAATTTATCGTGCATGATGCCTTACTTTGCGACGAATCAAAAATAGTAGAAACCTGGACTTGTGAACTCAGGCAGATATCCACGTGAATGTTAGGAGAAGAACCTCCCGCGGTTGCTCCTTGTGGCTTTTTAGGGGCCATCGCGAATTCGACCTTCTTGCCTTGGCCACAGACTTATGATCTTGGCCCGTCTCCCTCGCACGCGCAATTCCTTTTTAGATTCGGCTTCCTTGACCGATGCCTCATCTTGTGGAATTGGCTTTGGAAGACCTGATAGGCTTCCTTCTTGAAGCTTATGAGGGAAAGAACTTTGGGCTTCCTTCTTGAAGCTTATGAGGGGAAAGAACTTTGGGCTTTCGGAGGGTTCAAAAAGGGAAGGGCCTTTTAATTTGGTTAGAAAAACTTAGGGGGAGATTCAATAGAACCGATGAAAAGAGGGCTTAAAACTTTGTGGGGATGCCATGAAAATGGTTTTTTTTTTTTAACTCGTTATGGTAAGCTTTATGGGAGATGTATGGAAAGTAAAATCCACGGAAATGGAGTTTAAAAAACATGGCTTTGTGGAATACGGGGTCCTAAATTCCGGAGTGAGACTGGGGGAAAGGAAGTGTAAGGGCCCGCTTGTGAAGGGGTTAAATCCCACGGAGGGGGTTTAAAAACCTTTCGAGGTAAGGCTTAGTAAAGCCACGAGAAAGGGTTTAGTGGCTTTTTACAAGGTTTACCGAGACCCCACGGAAAAAGGAAGCAAGGGGTGTATAAGCCCTTAGAAAGGAAACTTTATGTGGGGGTTTACCAAGCCCACATGGACAAGGGCTAAGAGGACCCACAAAGAGGAATGGGGGTGTAGTGAGGAAGGGGGCTTAGGAGGCCCAACCTTGGAAGCTTCCAAGAAGCCTCTAAAGCTTCTGGGCTTTGATACATGGCGTGGAGAATTTACGTGGAGAAAGGGGGATGAGTTCGACTGGCGGCGTGTTGGCAGGCAGGGCCGAGATGAGGCCATGGCAGAATTCAGCGGCAGCTTCTTCTTCACGGCGTCGATTCTCCTCCCACTCTCCTTCTCAGTCAGCGTCACGCTGCCTCCTCTCTCACGGCGAGCCTCACGACCTCTCTTCCAGTCCTCAAACTGCAACGTGATGGCCCTCCTCGGTCTTCTTCAGCCTCACAGTGCACACAGAGAGGCGATGCTATTTCCTAATTCTTGTGTGGCAGCACTGCAGCATTGTGGCTCCTCCCTCTTCACTCCCCCCCACAAGGCTTTTATAGGTGAGGGGAGTGGACCTTCTCGGCGCCACGCGGCCATAGTGCATGGCATATCCCCCTTGCACGAGCTCCAGCGAGAGGAGCTTAATCATCCACTCCGCTCTCCCTCTCCTCCATCATGACCGTCAGCTCGGGAGAGGGGATAATTTTGAAACAAAAATTACCATAATTCCAACAATTATCCTTTTGGCCTCCTACCAAGAGGAGGTTCTTATGAAGAATGCGGGTTAGGAATCGGAAATATTACATTCTCTCCCCCTTGGAGGAATCGAGATGTCCTCATCTCGAGATAAACTAGGGATATTGATGGTTGAGAGTGCTTCCATCTACCCAAGTGGCATCCTCTTCGAGATAATCTCTCCACTGGACGAGGCATTCTCTCAAGGTTCTGGATCTCAATTGTCTCTCCCTAACATCTAAGATCCTGTCATGCCATAGTTCAAGGAATCCTTGACTAGGCATTACAACTTGTTTGGTCATCAAGTACATGGTTAGGATTAGGTATATACTTCTTCAATAGACTGATATGGAATACATTATGAACCCTTAGGTTCTCTGGGAGTTGTAGTCTAGGGCCGTACCCTATTAACCCAGCTTAACGAATAACTTAAGTTCTATTGGCAGTAAATATGTTATTCCAATTTACTGATTGGTCTTTTGCTTCCAAGCAATTATCTAATCCACTTATCTTGGTCACCTTTCCCAAGAAAGGTGTTATATCAAGATGACCACTCATCCTCTTGCGAGATCAACTTGCGCAAGAATCTGCCAATCTCATTTCGAGGAATTGGCCACTCCGTTATGGTCAACCCACAAGGTCATGCAACTCAGTAATTTGTTGCACAAGTGTTGCATCTAATCTATGGGACTATTTTTTTCCATCGAATGTCGTCTTCTAGTCACGAAATCATGATTAATAGGAAATAGGGTTAGGGGGTCCTCATATCCAATCCATTTCTGATTGCACTAGGTCAACCTTGTTGGTCCTAGGATTCCAATTCAAACCGAATTTCATCCTTTTAGTGAGCGACCCTTAGGGTAACAGACCCTAGATCGTTTCTCGCAAGTATGTCCTATTTTTGCTACATTCTGTGAATGTGGGCAGGTCTTTAGGATATGAGAGTTTCAACTTGGCAATAAGAACAACTAGGTTACGTCCTCAACGTTCTAAATCCTAGTTAGCACTTGGGATATGTTGCTTTGATTTAACCATTTCTAAGCGAGTCCCTCACGGTTTAGGTGTTTAGGGTAAACCAATTTACTTGTCTATTCTTGAAGATATTTACGATACCATTCTCATAATCACATGATTCATTGCCTACATAAGATTAGATTTACCAACCCTAACTTTCCTGGTTAAGATCAAAGCGTAGGTTAAGTTACGACATAATTTTCATTGACCCTTCTAGAACGTGCATTTCATGATTTATGCTGCTAGACTTTTAAGGTTTATGTTAAAATGGACCATGCAGCCTTTTCCCAATTTTATTTCTGAATGAATTATTCGTAGGCTAAATGAGCATTACCCAACTTTCGTAACTACTTACGTAATTGATTGAGATTTATGCCAAAAAAAAACTAGAGTTAACTTATTCTAGTTTACAATCCATGCCACACGCAAATTTATAGAATCATTTCTAGGCTCTTCTATTTTCTACGGGATTAATGACTTTCCCTAATGAATCATTCAATGAAAATTTGTCTAAAAATGCAACATGGGATAAATCTTTCCATGCCTAATCAAAGGTGCACTTTAATAATTTTTGACCTTATAAGGATAGGCAATAGGTGTTCTAGGCCGTCACTTTGACATGCACGCAAGGGAAACTACTAATAAGGTTGTGAGATGCATAGATAATTTACGCTATTTTGTTCATCATGTTGGAAATACCAATTACCACTTCATGTCATGAGCTAATTATTCAAATAGTCAATCTATTTCCAATTGCATTTAACTAGGCTAGGTGAATTTGACATGCGTGGGTGCTTTCTAGTCCATGAATTTATCGTGCATGATGCCTTACTTTTGCGACGAATCAAAAAGCATTGGAAGAGATAGCTCCAAGTTGTCCAGCCAAGTCTAAAAATGATGTTCATCTTTTTTTTCCCTAAGGGAGGATGTGTGGTGTGTGTGACTAGTAGGTGTCTGTGTCCACCTAGTGTGGGAGGACACTCAAGGGTTCTTGGCATATAACCTGTTAAGAGAGAGAGAGAGAGTACGAGAGAGATACACAAGACATGCTCCCAAATAATGATTCAAATTGATGTAGAGTTAGTATATATAGGTGAGACCCAAGTCAAGTGAGAGATTATATATATAGTTGTAACATGTTAAGAGAGAGAGAGAGTGCAAGAGAGATATACAAGACCTGCTCCCAAATGATTCATATTGATGTAGAGTTAGTATATATAGGTGAGACCCAAGTCAGGTGAGAGATGATATATATAGTTGTAACATCCCCACTCAAATAAAGGTCTCTGGCTGTGAGTGAAAAAACCCTTGGGGAAAAGAAGGGAAAAACCCGAGCCCCTACACATACCTATGATACAAAAATGATTTACTATAAAGTTTTCTTGAATACAATGATACATGCCTCAATCAGTGAGACAAGAACTTGGAACAATACCAAGTGCATGTCTTAATGAACTAAAGTGAGCTTCACTAAGAGCTTTTGTGAAGATGTCTACAACCATTTGATCACTGGGACAATGCTCCACCATAATGGAACCTTTCTTGACTTCATGTCAAACATAATGATAATGAATAGAAATATGCTTTGATTTACTATGTTGTATATAGTCTTTGGTAAGACTAATAGCACTTTGGTTGTCGCATCGAAGAGGTGTACTAGATGATGAAGGATGTCCCAAATCTGCAAGTAGTTGTCGAAGCCAAACTAGCTCACGAGTTGCTGATGATGCAGCAACATATTCGGCCTCAGTTGTAGAAACCCCAACACATCGTTGTTTCTTGCTGGACCAAGAAACCAAACATCCATTTACAAAGAAACAATTCCCACTTGTAGATCGCATGGATAAATGTGAACTTGCCCAATCAGTATCTGTATATCCAATAAGGTCAAGAGAAGTTGAAGAAGATAAAGAAGAATCCTCTCGACGACGATAAATAAGACCAAACTCCTTAGTACCCTTGAGGTACTTAAGAATACATTTTGCAGCACTCCAATGAATAGTGGAAGGGGAAGAAAGATATTGTCTCAAAAAATTAGCTGCAAATAAAATATATGGCCTTGTGTTTAAACCAATAAATTGAAGACAACCAACAATATTAGCAAAATGTTGATGAATGTCTGATTCTTAATTGCGTTTTGTAGATGTACCCTTGGTAGAGCTCGAAAAAATGGGAGTGTTGGCAGAGTGCACATTTGTCAACCCAAACTTCTCAACAATATCATTAATAAACTTTGTTTGGCGAAGAAGAAGAATGCCTTGTTGTCGGTGTCGTTGAACTTGAATATCCAAACAAGAATGTATCTCACCAAGATCCACCATTTCAAATGCAGTCGATAAAAGCTTCTTCATAGCATCCAAGAAAGCAATATTATTTGACACAAGAATAGTATCATCAATATATAGAGCAAGAATAATAAAACATTTGTCCTCCCTTTTGATGTAAAGATTTGGGTCAGTAAAACATGCAACAAAACCTTTAGATATGAGGAACTGATCAATCTTAATATACCAAGCACGAGAAGCTTGCTTCAATCCATATAATGCATGATGAAGCTGGCATACAAGATGCTCCTTTCCAACAATCATAAAACCTTCAGGTTGCTCCATATAGATTTCTTCTTCAAGATCTCCATTGAGAAAAGCCGTTTTAACATCCATTTGGTGAATTTCTAGATCAAATAGTGTTGCAAAAGCCAAAAGCATACAAACGGTTGTGGAGCGTACAACGGGAGAAAATGTTTCTTGATAATCTACTCCTGCAATCTGCGAGAGACTTTTGCAACAAGTCGTGCTTTGAACTTATCAAATGAGCCATCAGCGTTGGTCTTAGTTTTATAAACCCATTTACATTTGATAGGAACACGATTTGGGGGGAGTTCAATAAGAATCCATGTACCTTTGGAGATTAAAGAATTGTACTCAGCTTGCATAGCTTCTTGCCATTGATCCTTTTGAGACGAATTGATAGCTTTCATATACGATAGTGGATCCTCTTGGACAGACATAGCATCATCAAAGACATCATATTCAATAGAATAGAATCCATGCTCTATCTCAATAGGAAGATCGACATATATCTCCAAATTTTCATCAATCTTCTTTAGAGGTGAAGGAGGTTTATGATCATCAGAATTAGTAGACTCACAAAGCAAGTAAGGAAATGCACTAAGCAAAGACTGTGTATCATCTGAAACATTTGACGACCATGTGCCACCCATAATCTTCTCATCAAATATAGCATCACAACTAATGATAACCTTTTGAGTAGAAGGATCATAAAATTTGTAACCTTTGGAATGATCTGAATAACCAAGAAAAATAACCTTCAAACCTGGAGGATCCAACTTATGTCGAGTGTCCTTGGGCACATGAATATAAGCAATGCAACCGAATGTGCGAAAGTGAGAGACTGAAGGTGTCTTCCCTGTCCAGATTTTTATAGGAATTTCACTAGCAAGTGCAGTTGTTGGAAGATGATTTTGAATAAAAACGGCTATTAGAAGTGCTTTAGTCCAAAACTTTTGAGACAAACCAGAGTGTATAAGCATGCAACATATAGCATTAAGAATAGTGCGATTTTTGCGCTCAGCAACACCATTTTGCTGAGGAGAATAAGGAACTGTAAACTCATGATGAATACCTTGATACTTACAGAAGTCATTAAATAGATTGGATACATATTCACCGCCATTGTCACTGCGAAGAGTCTTTATAGAGAATCCAGTTTGAAGCTCCACACTTATCTTGTATTGTTTAAATATAGATAAAGCTTCAGACTTATGTCGAAGAAGATAGACATGTGTGTACCGTGAGAAATCATCAATGAAAGTTATAAAATATCGATTTTGAGACTTTGAGGCAGGAAAAGGACTGCAAATGTCAATATGAACCAAATCCAAGAGAGCACAGGAATGTGATGAAGTAGAAGTGTGGAAAGGCGAACGATGGTGTTTTCCAAGTGCACAGTACTCACATATTCCCATAAGTGGATGAGATTTAAGATCCATACCTTGCACAAGACCATGAAGATGAAGATCAAGAATTTTGGCAAAATCGGAGTGTGCAAATCATTGATGCCATAATTTGCGATCTGCATCTCCAGGGGCAGTAACAACATTTGCAACCGTATCGTTCAATGATAGCTCAAATAGATTACCATGTCATGGAGCCACTGCTATAGTATGTCTGTCTTTCTCTATACGACATTGATTATGATCAAAGCCAACAAACAAACCAATATCAACTAGACGAGCAACAGAAAGAAGATTTCTTTGCAAATCTGGAACATGAAGAACTCCTCTTAATATTCTAGTGGATGAAACATTCCCCAGATATAAATCACCCACTCCTTTGACTTGACAAGTCGTATCATCCGCAAGGTAAACAAACTTCTTGATAGGAAGAGAATTATAATTGTGAAGCCACTGCGATTGGTATGTCATGTTTCCAGTGGCACTTGAATCAACGATGAATAGAGAACCATCATGAACATGAAGTACCTTTTCTGGAGAGATATCATGATGGACAAAATTGATCTCCTGATGAGTATGATCATCATCAGTTGTAGTTTGTTGAACAATATAAGCTCGAGAACGTTCTTCATCATATGTGCGTTTATAACAACGACGAGATGGATGATCTGTATGTGCACAATAATCACAAGGAGGAAAACTTTTGGACGAGCGAGGTTTCTTTGTAGTAACTCCATGCTCCTCATCATATTGACGTGCCCAGCAATCAGAAGCCACATGGCCTTTCTTATCACAATAAGAACAATGTTTGTAAGGATAAGCAAGACAAGAAGATTTACCACCTTGATTAGGGCATCCACCCTGCTGAAAACGTGAAGCGGGACGCTTGCGAGAAACAAAAGCAACATCAAAATCCCTTTGTTCGTGAGTGACCAAAACATCATCAGATTTTTTCAAATGATGCTCATGACGTTGAGAATTTTCAATAAGAGATATACATGCTTTATCAAAGTGGATATCATGATCCTTGTTAGACAAAATGGTGATGATATTGTCATATAAAGGATCTTTGATGGTATGAAGAAGTTGAGTAACAATCTGATTTTTAGCAACAGAAGTGCCGGCAGCACCAAGCTAATTGTTAATGTCTTTAAAAGCCTCGATATGACAGTGCATAGAAGTGCCAACCTTATATTGAAGATTCTTCAAACGAGTTTGGAGATATAAAATTTCGGTGACCGATTTCTTCTCAAACGTTGAGATAAGATACTCCCAAACAGCATGAGAGGTTTCCAGATGAAATTAGACATCCAACATAAGTGAGTCAGGAAGTGCAGATAATATATAACGACGAGCCGCTTTGTCACGATGAATCCAATCAGTATGATCAATTTTCCATTGTTCAAATAACGGGTCATCAGTAATCAGAGAATAGTCATTCATCACATCAATAGGTTGAACTGGGCAAGACAGGTCGCCCAAAACAATATCCAACAATTCGTCACCTTCAAGAATTAGCATCATCTTTGCTTTCCACCCAAGAAAGCCTTGTCCTTGGAAGAAGGGAACCAAACGTTGGCCAGACGGATATCCGTTAAGAATTACGCTATTGGCCATGCCTGTATCTCGAGAGAAAACAAATAAGATGAGATCGCAGAATCTGCAAACCATGAACAAGACGAGCGTAGTTGAGACACGTGACAATCAAAATAGTGAGATGCACGTAAGAACGACAAAAAAGTATTGAGTGACTAAAAAGAAAGCCCGAAATAGAGAGACGTAACGTGCAATATGAGATGACGCGTATAAGAATAGTGCTATTTCGGTCGAACAAAGAACGTGAACGAGAATAAAACATCGCTAAAAATAGCAAGATGTTTGCTTGTCGTAATCAACGTCATTAATGAAGACAAGAGCGAACTATAATTGGGGATTAACGAACTGTAATTAGAATCACAATTTTAAATAAAGAATCGCAAATTCGAGCAGAATTGTTGTCTTGAATCCTGAACTGTCATAACTTTTGATCTAGAACTCCGATTGACAAGCCGTTTTGACATGATTCGAGAGCACAACTAGATCAGCTATGCACCCCGACTTGATTTTGGTTTTAAAGAAAAAATTAAATAATACTTCTAATTTGAACGAGTTCATGTATCAAATCATCACTTGTGCAAAGAATTGAATCAAGTATAAACAATGAAACAACTTATCTTCTTTGTTGTTGCTACGCATCCATAGCTCTGATACCATGTTAAGAGAGAGAGAGAGTACGAGAGAGATACACAAGACATGCTCCCAAAGAATGATTCATATTGATGTAGAGTTAGTATATATAGGTGAGACCCAAGTCAAGTGAGAGATAATATATATAGTTGTTAGATATGATCAATGCCCCACCCTCATTAGGTACTGCCAATGATTCATGGTGCTCAAAGTTGTAAGGCCCCCATTATGAGGAGAACCCAGATGTGAGCCCGGACATTAGTTGAGTCCTGAATAATAAATCATGATGGCCATGAATCTATTGGGTACTTACAAGTCAAGATTTCATGTTAAAAATTAGTGTTATATTGGTTCACTTAATGCTAGAATTCTTGGAGGCATCATCTGTAAGGATTTTTCTTAGTGCTTCCTCTTGGAGACTTGCGTGAAAAGGACATGTTCATTGAACCTTGTGGTTTCACAAATCCTATGTGATGGTCTCCCTTGGATGTGATGACACATGTGATGCTTCTAGGGTCGAGTGATTTGGGACAAATTGCTTGAAGCGATCACTTTGAAAAGTTATGTGTAAGAGACTTGGCGTCACTTTTACTTAAGACCTTTATAACCGTGCAAAAGGACTTTGAGAGACATGAGATGTGTTAGTTGAACTCAACCACTAAGTGAGGGACAAAGAGGCTAAGTCAGTTTGTTGACCATAGACTCTTGTCTTGATCTTAGCTTTGTGAATTCCCTTGAATCTTTGCAGTTTGTTGCAAGATACCCTTGAGTGTTATATCTAAGTCCTAGTCAACTAAGCAAAGCACTAAGTTGCAACACCCTTACCAATGCTCTTTAATATCTTGATTGTGCACGTCAAAGAGGGTCTCCTTGGTACACGTCCTCACATTGCGTTATTAGTATGCATCACAGGATTATGTTATTGGCAAGCATCGGTCTGACATTGTGTCGTGTGCAAGTTGTAGGTTTTTATAAATCCCCATAAATGCCCACCAAAGAAGATAGCAATAGCTCCACGTGATCATGGATTGTGATCTAAGATTGTATGTCCGAGGAGGCCACTCCAAGAACACAAGCAAGGTTCGGGAAAAAAAATTTCAGGAAGAGGAAGTAAATCCTTTTCATCGTCGTCTGAGAAGGAAGTATCCCCCATTGAGACGTATCTTATACATAAATTGAGAAGGAAGCACCATGCCTTTTGCCAATTCAGCTGGAAGAGAAAAAAGCGACGAATGGATGTCGACGGTTATTGGAAACGAAAACGAGCTAGCCCTAGATGTACACGGACTGGAATGGGGCCTGCAGCAGGGAGATGGTGGAACCGGAGACCTGGAAAGCTTGGGCAAGGACGGAGGCCGGGATGGAGGAGTTGAAGAGCGTGGAAGGGAGGGAGACCGTCCCAGGGTTGGAGGAGGAGAAAGAGGCGAGGGCGCGAGCGGAGGAGGTGGAGCTGGGGTTGTACTGGAAGTGCACCAGGCCCTTGGGGAACACGAACAGGTCCCCCTTCTGCAGCTGCTTCTGCATGTACAGCTTGTTGGAGGTGTCGACAAAGCCCACCTGGAGGCACCCTTCCAGCACGAAGAGCAGCTCGGTGGCGCGCGGGTGCGTATGGGGCGGGTTCTGGGAGGCTGCCGGGAAGCCCAGCAGGGCCGCCGACACGCCCAGCCCGGACAGCGCCGGGAACTCGCTCACGAACGCCTTCGAGGGTTTCACGAACGGGGAGGCGCTGCTGCTGCTGTAGTTGCTGGTGGTGCCGTTGAACAGAGAAGCCCACCAGATATTGTAGTTGTCCCGGAAGCCCGTGAACGTGAAGAAGCTCCCGTCCACGTCCGACGCGTTCATCCCCGCTGGCACCACGAAGTCCTGCGTGGCCTCCGGATCGCTCGCCTGCACCCGCGCCACGTGCCCCACCCACAGCAGCGTCACGCCCATCACGATTGCGATCACCGCAGCGGAAGTCCCTCTGATCCCGGCGACCCCGGCCTCCATGATGACCACCCAATATCTATTAATTATATGCGTACCTGGAGGACACAAGCTGCTTAGCAGCTAATTATGTTGTCGGATGGGTATGGTATAATTTTACACTGAGTCGAAGATCCTAACGTACCTTACTCCCTGCAGCTTAAGCTTATACGTCGTCCTGCCGTGCGTCCAAACACTGCTCCTAATATAGCTTCGGGTGCTACTAAGGTTTGTATATTAGACGAGGCTGATGAGCAATGAATTAGCACTTGAATACCCAGCTACTCCATATAATTTCCAGGGCGTGGTGGCATTTTATACAAGCAGCCAGCTCGTCATGGGATCAGACGTACATCCTGAGCGTCCGCTCCGATCCAATCGCCGGCAGCCTTCGATCGTCCGCTCTGATCCAATCGCCCTTCCACAAACGCCAAATTCTAGCCGCTGGCAGCCTCGTCTGCTCAACCTAGCGCCTGCTGCAGGAAGCCATGCGCCGGTGAACTTTGTACCACTGTGACACGGACTATCCCTCTTTCTCGTGCATCGTGCAAAAATAAAATAAAACACATCTTCCTCATTACGCTAATAAATTACAACTTCTATGATACAACGTTACAATCAATATTGTCGTTATCCAGTGCAGACTACTTAGCAAAGTGTATAGTATTAATCGGTGTTCACGAAAAACATTTTGGTAGCAGATACAAAACCTTTAACTCAAATTTTGCAGAGATTTTTGAATCAAATTACGTGTATATGCCATTTTTGTAACTGAAATTGTTTAAAAGTTTTAGGTTTAAACCTTTTTCCAATTTTGAAAGTTTATTTTTACATTTTGCAATTCACTTTATTTCAAATCTCAATTTTTCGTGAACACAGGTATTAATAGAAAAAGTGAAGGTCGGTTTATACATGGACGCATCGGACCATATAATCATGTTGTTGTTTTAATACACATATGTTATGATCATATACGAAAAACAAGGCATAGCTTCCTACATCACCAAGAAAAGTTCAAGAAAGAGAAACCCTACTGATCGACTTTTCCAAAGACTTGATGACTCGTCTTCGAGGCTAGGTATGCCATACTCTCATGATTTGTCATTGAGTCGTGCTAAAGTTTAGACTTGGACTATGATTACACTCCTAAGTCCTTTTCATGTCGACAACATATAGCACTCCCAAGTGATCCTTATGTTGACAACTTTCCCCATGGCTTTTGACATAACTTTATGTTGAACTACTGAATAATTGGTAGCATTAGTATTCATCTAGAGCATAAGTTGAGCTTGTTTCCTTGAAAAATGTAAAGGGTCAGTTTTCACCCAAATGTTCCTAATTACAAGCCAATTCTAAATGAGGGGGAATACCTTAGCCTTTCCCTGAAAAGAAGTTCATTCCATGCAAGTTTGGGGCAAGCAACGTAAGAAGCAAGAATATATGTATCTGTTTCATCATATTTGAAGGCTTCAAGTTTGGCCAAGCCTAAAAAATGAAGGGCAATCTTAGTCATCAGATGTTATAGGCCTTTTTTTTCTTCTATGAGATGAATTTAGGGTTGGACATGAGATTAGTTAAGCCTTCAAATTAGGAGCCATCTAGATCATTAGTCCTAATTGCCTTTCTTGTCTTTTATGTACTCAATAGTGGGGATTGGTCAATTTAAGTTTTTCAATGAGATGTTATCGCTAGATTCTAATGTGCTGCATTTTTATCCTAGAGATCACTCTAGTTATTAATGCCCTGAGGGGTTTACTATATGTAAATCCTTACTATCACGTGTTCAAGGCTTATTCTAAAAATCCCTCATTTGTGGACCTTTTGCATGAGTAAAACATACATTTTTTCTATTCAACCTATGTATGCCCTTATTAAATGATATGGTTCTATGTGCAAAAATGATCCAAAAGATGGGTCAAAAAAATCCCTTATGTTGTCAAACCCATGTGATACCACTTACATATTTGAGATTGAACCCCCTAGACTTAATCCCATGCTTATTGAATTGTGTGCATACATGATTTAAGATAGGATGGGATGATATAGAGGGAGGAGAACTTGCACTTACTAGAAGTGTCTCAAACTATGCCAATTTTATATACACTACAGCAAAATCAAAGCAAAGATGGACACAATTGATGTTGTCATGACGCTACGCACCCACCATTGCAAATTTGTGTCAAGATTGTGGGAGAGAAGGAAGGAGTCTCACTTGTAGCTTTCTTGCTTGCACAATGGGGGAATACACATAGAGGTGGAGGCTGAAAACAGTTTTTATCTTCTTAGTTGTGTAAGCCAAAAGTTCTCTCATACAAAGAAATAGAAGAACCCTATATATGGGTCTCAAACCAAACTCAAATAACTAAGGTGGCATACTAACTGAGCCACGAACTAGAGTAGATAAGGATAGCTGTCATGTAGCTATTATTCATGGGCGGTGTACCAACCGCATCTGCAACTGACAAGTCGGTGACATAAATGCACAACGGTCACCCTGCATATCACGAGTGGAGCTCGATATCTCAACACTCCCTCTCGAGCTCAATCCCAATTCGTGCACACCAAGCAGGTCTCTGAACTTGTGTAGCTTCTCTGCGCCCAATGCCTTCGTGAATATGTCAGCTACCTGCTCCTCTGTGCTGACATAAACTAGATCAATAAGACCTAGTAAAACCCTCTCTCACACATAGTGATAATGCACCTCAATGTGCTTTGTTCTAGCATGATAGACTGGGTTATTTGCCAAGTGTATACTGCTCATGTTGTCACAATAAATGACAACTGGCCCATCTGTAGACTGATGCATATCATAAAGTAGCTTATGCAACCAAGCTACCTCACATGCAGCCATTGCTGCACCCCTGTACTCAGCCTTTGTGCTGGATAAGGCAATTGTAGGCTGTTTCTTGCTGCTCCAAGTGACTGCAGCACTCCCAAAAGAGAACACATATCCACTGGTAGATCGTCTATCAGAAATGCTACCATCCCAATCAGCATCAGTGTATCCATGCAACTGTATCTGAACCCTAGTCTCATAAAATAGTCCATACTGCAATGTGGACTTCACATACCTGAGTATGCATCTAGCCGCATCCAAATGCGGTTTCCTTGGAGTCTGCATAAACTGACTTACCAATCCAATAGCATACCTCAAATCTGGCCTGGTAAAAGTCATATAAATCAAACTTCCTACTATGTGTCTGTACATAGTAGGGTCTTCCAGAAGCTCACCTGCATCTGTGCTTAGCTTCACATTCTGCTCCAAAGGAACTGAAATAGGCTTACAGCCTGTCATCCCATATTTGGACAGCATGTCCAATCCATACTGCCTCTGCAAGAGCTGTATCCCACTTGGTGATCTAATCACCTCAATGCCCAAGAAATAACGCAGCTCTCCCAAATCCTTCATCTCAAACTTCTGCTTCAATAGCACTTTCACATGAAGGATATCTTCATCATTGTCACCTGTCATAATCAAATCATCAACATAAATGACAAGTAGCATAATACCTTTCTCTGTTTTTCTCACATAAAGTGAGAAATCTGCCTTGGAATCTGAAAGCCAATAGTGACAAGATAGTGTCCTATCTTGTCAGACCATGCTCTAGGTGCTTGCTTCAAGCCATACAAGGCTTTCTTCAACCTGCAAACAAACTCAGGATGAACAGCATGCACATAACCTGGTGCCTGCTCCATATCGACCTCTTCTTGCAAATCACCATGCAAGAAGGCATTCTTTACATCCATCTGATGTAAAGACCATCCCTTTGATGCAGCCATAGCAATGACTGCTCTTACGGTTGCCATCCTTGCAACCGAACTGAATGTTTCTTCATAGTCAATGCCATTTGTTTGTGCATACCCCTTGACTACTAACCTTGCCTTGTATCTGTTCACAGAACCATATGCATTGTGCTTCACCTTATAAACCCACTTACAGCCAATTGCATTTTTACCTTTAGGCAAAGGTACCAATTCCCATGTAGCATTTGCTTCCAAGGCATCCATTTCTTCATCCATGGCTTTCTCCCATTTTTCTTTTCCCATGGCTTCCTCAAAAGAAGTGGGTTCTGGTTCCTGTATCATTTTGACCATATATGCATAGTGAATGGCTGTAAATCCATCATATTTCAGCCTATCCACAAGATACCTAGCTCTCATAGACCTGCACAAAGTAGGTTCACTCCCAGGTGCTCTCAAAACATCCCTGGTCTTTCTTACTCCAGGTGTAACAATAGAAGGAATACCCAACTCATCATCAATGCTCTGTTCTGAGCCACTGGATTCACCATCCACATAAGAGTGACCTGCATTCATATCAAACATGGGCTGATCAACCTTCTCTTTTCCTTTTCGTGATACCTGCATACCACTATCTGCATTGCTTTGAGAAGATTCTCCTGATCTCAATCTGCCTGTCCATGGCGAAGAATGTGAACCACTGCTAGAGGACGCTCCAGGTCCACTAATATTATGTGACTACTGCTGTGAATTCTGTGCAGCATTACCATTTTGTGCATCTACATCATCAATCACATTTACTGGTTTATACCAGCTACTCATCTGATCAAAAACAACTTCTCTGCTCACTGTAAACTTACGAGTAGAAGGGTTATAGCATCTATACCCTTTTTACTGCAGAGAGTAACCAATAAAGATGCACTTCTCAGCTTTTGGATCCAACTTGGATCTCAACTCATCTGGCACATGTACATAGGCAATGCAACCAAAAATTTTCAAATGAGAAATATCTGGTTTCCTACCAGTATACCTCTCCTCTGGAGTCATTCCATGTATTGCTGCAGTGGGAGTCTTGTTTATTATGTAGACTCCTGTAGCAACTGCTTCAGCCCAATAAAAATCTAGCAAGTCTTTTTCATTGAGCATGGCACGAGATACCTCTCCAATATGCCTGTTTTTCCTTTCTGCAATTCCATTTTGCTGTCGGGTATGACTGCATGAATATTGCTGCTTTATGCCATGCTCCTGCAGGAACCTTGCAAACTCATTTGAGAGGTACTCTCCCCCTCCATCTGACCTTAGGCATTTTATCTACAGGCCTGTTTCTTTTTCAGCCATAGCTTTAAGAGTTTTAAAATGCCCAAAAAGTTCACTTTTCTTTTTCATAAAATACACCCAAACTTTTCTGCTATAGTCATCAATAAAAGTGACAAAATAATGACAGCCTCCAAGAGATGCAGCTTTAGTAGTCCACACATCAGAGTGGATTAATTCCAATGGCTTCTCACTCTCTTGAACATGTCTAGGAAATGGTTTCCTTGCCTGTTTTCCAAACTGACAGGCTTCACATACCTTATGCATTTCTGCAACCTTGAATTTGGGCAATCCTGCAACAATATTTTGGGCCTGCATTGATTTAAGTCGCTGTATATTAACATGACCAATGCGTTTATGCCAGATATCAATATCTGCAACTACACCGGTCCCATGTGCAAACATTGCTGCACTCAATTCAGACATGTCTGCATCCAATGTAAACATTCTGCCCTTCTTCTTTCCTTTTGCTATCAAGCGACCTTTATTTTTCATATCCTCAACAAAGCATCCATGAGGATTAAATCTGACATGCAAGCCCTGCTCAACCATTTGACCAACAGAAACTAGATTCTTGGTGATATTCGGGACATTAAATACATCGGACAGGTATTTCTTTTTCCCATCCTGCATAGACAAATGAGTTTTTCCAATCTGCACAATAGGATGTGCAGTATCATCACCAGTCTCCACAAATCCTGGTTTTTCCATTTTCCTTGCATCCTCCATCCATTCTGTATAACCTGTCATGTGGTTTGATGCACCTGAGTCAACATACCACACATCGTTGCTTTCTTCTGCACTTGTCACAGAATTGTTCATGTGCTGCACCATAAACAAATGCTCATTTCTGTCATCATCCTGTCTACTAGAAGATGCATAATTCCCTTGTTGCAATTTCCCATTCATGATGTCATTCTGCTTTTTATAGCAGTCTTTAGCCATATGACCCATTTTACCATAGTAGTAGCATTCAACATTGCTGTTTGTATTTTGGCCTCTTTGCCATCCACCACGACCTCTTTGGCTCCCCCTGCCTCTAGAGTTACCACGTCCTCCTCCATAGGACTGGCTTTCTTGAGTTTGCTGCATATTCTGATTTCTACCACGGCCTCCAAATCGGCCTCCTCTACCTCTGCCTCTACCTCTTCCAGCATTTGAGTAGAAGACAGCTTCTTTTGAAGTTCCTCCTGAAGAAGATGCACCACCATTTCTCTGCTCCTCAGAAATTAGAAGAGCAATCAACTCCTCAAAATCAGGAAATCTTTCACGAACTGAAATGGATGTCCGAAACTGTGCATAATCCTTTCCTAGACCATTCAAGGTCACAGAAACTAAATCATCATCTTCCACTAGCGACCCAATGGAAGCAAGTGCATCTGCAATCTTCTTCACCTTCATGTGGTAGTCATTGATGCTCATACTTTCTCTTTGCACATTATGCAACTCTTGCTTGAGCTGCATTTTCCTGGCTTGCGTATTTGTGCTATATATTTTTGACAAAGTATCCCATGCCTCCTTTGGCGTACTTGCATCCTGAATATGCACAATCATAGAGTCTGAAATACTGATAGACAGCCAATACATAACTTTCCTGGCTCTCTCATGCCATGCTTTAAATGCCTGCATTTGCTGTTGATTGGGAACATCAGGAAGAACTGGTTCTTCTTCATTTCCTGCAACAAATTCCCAATATCCTTTTCCCATAAGGAAATTCATCATTCTAAACTTCCATGCTTGGAAGTTGTTCTTGTCAAGCTTTTCAGTTACAATCTGTGAAAGAGAATCAGATGCCATTACAGAACACTGCAAAAAATTCTGTCACTGGAAAAAACACAGCTTCACCCTCACAAGGGCAAATCTGCAAAATTGGCGAAAGTGGTATTTGACCACACAGTGACTTCCAAGTGATGATTTTGCATAAACAGGAACCAATGATGATTTTGTAACTCCCAATGTCTCTGCACATAAGCATACGATGCAATTTCTGTGGTAACTTTTCACCGACCTGTAGAACAGTGGTTGCACAGCATAAAACTGGGCCTTTTTCTGAGTGCGTGCAGAAAACTTCCGCCTCCAAAACAAGCCCCGAAATGGCCTCAAATAAAAAAAACAGGGTCGTCAAGGGCTAAAGCCCTTGCCCGCAGCATATACTGTCCTCTTGCTTCACCGCGAAGGGCATCTCAACCTGAGACAATGCACTCCTGCAATTTCCGGCTGTGCTACTGTAACGTGTCCACTAGAATCATTCTGGACACGTCTTAGCAGTCCATCGGGAAGGATGTCTAGAAAGCTCCGCCCGGCACTCCCATGGAATGTTACGGGACTTGCGATCTAGGTCTTCCCGCGTCTGCCACATAGCGGAAGTGTCCTGGCCGTTTCCCATTTAGGATCGACCGGAATTAAGGTTTCCTAGTTACTTGTTTCGGTGTTGACGATCATCCTCTGTTCGTTGAAGACTTTGAGAAAAGTTCCCGGCTAACCGGGACCACCCATCCATAGGACGGACCCATGGTCCATCCTCCACACTTTCCTCGGTTTGTTTTAGTTATGTAATTACCTACCACATTAGTTTGACATATACAAACAGCTTCTTTGATTAACCCTGTTATGCACCGGTTCCTTCACGTAATCTTATCACAGGACATAAAGAAAACAATGCCAAAAACTTCTTTATTATCATTTTATCCTTTTATCTTTGAAATACAAGGAGTTCCCGCCTATAGGCGTATTCATAATCCGCCCGAAGGCTATCCAGTAATCCACCAGGGATCACTAATCCAAGTTTCCGCCCGTAGACTAGTATGCGGGCCTCGAGATCCAATCCCGAGTCACGTTAGCCTCTTGTGCAGGGCCCGGAAGGCGAGGGATTTACGGCCAGAGCCCCCCCTGGCACCCAAGCGTCCTCCTGCTCCAAGTAGAACTCAACGGAGAGACCTCTCACGGCGGGTTCGGTCCACGTTCCCGGCGCGGTTAACAACCCCCTTGGTTAGGGTCAGGCAGGCAGTCGGGGGTAACTGAAGCTGCCTCTCCCTTCAGGCTTCAACCTGAAGCTTTAGATATATTTTCATCCTTTAGTTCATTGAGCAAACAATGCAAACAGTGCTTTCTAAACTGTTACAAGCACAATCAATTTCCAATGGTCGTTTAGCTGGCAAACTGTTAAGGAGTGACTCCTTCTCTCCGAATGCAACCCGCATTCGATCCGGAATCAATTGCAACTTGGCAAGATTCCTATCATTCTTGGGTTAGGGCCATACCCTACCAATACTTTAGGTTTTGTTGTGGTAGGTTCCAGCGACCATGTCGCTTTAGTTTATTGTCTGGTCATTTGCTTCAAGGCAAATACCTAACTTTGCTTTTTCCTTGGCAATTATTTCCCAAGAAAAGTGAGTAACAGGATGATTACCCATCCTCTTGTAAGTTAAATTCTTTCAATAACTTGCCAACCTTATTTCGAGAGATGACAAAACTCTCTTGTGGACAAATCTCAAGTCTATACGATGTTGCAACCTTTTTGCACATGTGTTGCATCATTCCACGGGATCATTCCACCCATTGAATGGCGTCCTCCGGCCACGGAATTACCTCTAGCCGAGTAGCAGGGTTTAGGGTATCCTCCAACCCATTCCTAATTATGTTGGCCCATGGTCCTAGTAATTTGCAACTCCGTCAGAGTTTCATCATTAGAACGAATGATCCTTAGGATAAAACCTTAGATCATTTTATGCATGAACATCCAATTGATTCGACATTTCGTGAACGTGTGTAAGATCTTTGGGTTTGCGGGTTTAGACTTGGCAACAAGTGTAAAACTAGGTCGAATTCTTATTGCACTTGGCACTTGGGATACCTATCATATCGACTGAGCCATGCCCATATGAATCCCTTGTGTTTGAGGTTACTTAGACAACTCAATATACTTGTATTGCGACAAGGATGAACCTTCTAAAGGTAATAAACTACATCTAATGGAGAACAATAGTTACAACTACACCAATACGCGTAAACATGCGATTTATTGCTTTTACGCATCACATGGTTCACAATAACCCTATCTTTCCTTGGTAAGGTAAAAATGCCTGATAATCTGGACACTAACTTTCCTAGGTCCTACTAGGACTTTCATCAAATAGTCATGCCACTTGCAAGTCCATAGATCATTTTCGTGCCCTTCTATTCCTTTTCGAATAACATCTTATGGGTGTTAGCTTTTCCTCATGAATCATTACAAGGAAGATTTATCTAAAAATGTGACATGCCATTAATCTTTCCATGCCTAGTAAAAAGGTGTACCTCAACAATTTCAACCTTGTAATGAGGCAACAGTTGTCCTAGGCTCGTCTCTTTTGAATGCACAAAAGGAAACTTACTAATAAGGTCCTGCAAATGCATAGACACCTTATGCTCTTTTCATTAACTCCATTGAACGTACCAATGATCAATTTTCATATCTTAAGCTATTTCTAATAAATGTTCAAATAGCCAATTCATTTTCCAATTGCATTTAACTTGACTAGTTGCATTTGACATGCATGAGTGCTTCCTAATCCATGAAGTTATCGTGATTAATTCAATACTTCTGTGTGGAATCCAAATAGATAAAACCTGGACTTGTGGGCTCCGGAAAATATCCACGTAAATACTAGGAGAAGATCCTTCCGCAGGCGCGTCTTGTGACTTTTTAGGGGCCATTATGACATAATTACGGACTTCCAGGTTGCCTTTTCCCTTACGCAATCGGTGAATTTGCTCGCCCTGGTACGCAGCCTCAAGATCTTGCTCTTTTCTCCCTGGTACGCGGGAGATCCCTTTCGAAATGTGGATCCTTGAGAATACCAGCTTGCGGAATTTGGCCTTATGGAAGGCCTTTATTCTTAATTTCTTCAAAATTCTGGGGTAAAGGTTCTTGAAAAAAAAAACCTTAAGCAACCCTCTTCAATGGGCTTATGGGGGAAAATCGAGTGGGAAGGGCTAGAGAAACCCCTCTTCTTTTTTTATGAATAACCGGGCCTAGGGCCTTAGTAGCTTCCTTCGCATCAAAGGCCGGAATGGGCGTATTGAGGATCAAAAGGGAGGGCTTTAAAACCCGCCTAGGGAATGGCTTGTGTGAGATCCAAGGGAAGGGGACTTAGAAATCTCGGGGTAAAATGGGCTATAAGGGACTCCACGGGAAGGGGGCTTAGAGAAGCCCCCTTAGAAGCTTCCTAGAGAAGCTTCTAAGAAGCTTCTGGCAGCAGTGTCCACGTCGGCAGGGGGGGAGAGTCGAAATCCAGCGGCGGCGGCAGACGGAAGTGGCCGGGCGGCTTCCTGCAGGGCGGCGGACTGTGGCGGCTGGCGGCTGGCGGACCGGGCGGCAGCGTGGCGGCTTCCCTCTCCACGGCGACCTCTTCTCCACCCGGCGACCTTCCCTCCTTCTCACAGCCCGTCCCCTTCACGACAGTCTTCTGCCGCCTTATCTTCCTTTTTTTTTTTCCCCCCCCCCCCAAGAGGGGGTTCTTATAGTCCAAGGGGGGGAGAGGGGACCTCCCCACGTGGCCCGTTGCATGGCTCTCTCCCTCCACCTCCTCATGCTGCCCTTACTAGCCCATCCCTTTCCCCCAGCCACACATCGGCTGGGGAAGATAATAAAAAAATTTGCAATTACCTTATCCTCTTGACCTCTTTCCAAGAGGCTGTTTTCCCGCGGCTATGCAGGTTTGAATCCCCGGCCTTATTTTCCTAAGGTGGAGTGTCTCCATTTCCCGCGTGTGGTTATAGATTAGCTGCTGGCACTAGTGATAATCTTTGCACGAGATTTACACGACGTGCGGGAAGTCAATATTTACGGTACGCAGTGTGCGGAAATATTACATTCTCTCCCCCTTAGAAGAATCGAGATGTCCTCATCTCGAGATAAACTGGGGATATTGAAGATTGAGAGAGCTTTCATCCATCCAGGTAGCATCCTCCTTGGGATAATCTTTCCACTGGACGAGGCATTCTCTCAAGGTTCTGGATCTCAGTTGTCTCACCCTAGCATCTCAAATCTTGTCCGGCCTTTGTTCAAGGACTCCTTGACTAGGCATTACAATTTGTTGGTCATCAAGTACATGACTAGGATTAGGTACATACTTCATTCTTCAATAGACGGTTATGGAATATATTATGAACCTTTAGGTTTTCAAGGAGTTGCAGTCTATAAGCATTAGGTCTTAAGCACTTGAGGATCTTGTATGGTCCACAATACCTTGGACTTAGCTTCCTGCAATCTCCTAAGGATAGAGAACTCTTCTTTGGGCATACATGAATGAAGACCATGTCTCCTTCCTCAAATATTCTATCTTGACACTTCAAATCCGTGTATGCCTTCTGTCTATCCTTCGCAGCTTTGATGTCCCGAGGAAGTGAAATCATGAGCTTCGCACAATATCTTCTATTTAAATAACTGGCTTGTTGGTATACCTGCTCTCATTCTATAGTAGCCATGTCCATTATTGACAGAGAATTCATGACCTTTGGCCTATAGCTTTTGTTCCTGGTCCTTGATAGAGATTTCCCTTAGCACCTTTTGATATGGCATGCTTCCTCTCTTAGCTAGTTTGAAAATAGGGTTGCTTGGCATGGATACCTCTGTAGCTAGAGATCTAGCTATTGATAGATTTTGCAAGATTAGTGAATTAAGGAATGCCTTGCGATTGGGTGCATCAACAACTATATTCTCTTTCCCTGGACGATACTTGATTTCAAAATCATACTCCAATACTTCGATCCATCGACGTTGCCTCATGTTGAGCTCGTTCTGGGTAAAAATCCATTTGAGACTCTTATGATCTGTTACTAGAGTAAACTTGTTACCCATCAGGTAGTGTCTCCAAAGCTTTAGAGCATGGATGACATCTAATAACTCCAGATCATGCGTGGCATAATTCTTTTCATGACTCTTCAATTTCCTTGAAGAATATGCTACGGGATGACCTTCCTGCATGAGAACACACCCCAAGGCAAGAATGCTGGCATCAGTTACTACCTCGAACTCCTTATTGAGGTCAGGAAGTTTCAGAATAGGTGCCAATACCAAACATTGCTTCAATTGGTCGAAGCTATTTTGCTCGGGAGTTGACCATGTAATAGAAGTCTGCTTCTTTAGTAAGTCGGTAAGAGGTGCTGCAATCAAAGCGTAGTTTTTGATAAAGATCCTATACCATCCTGTCAAGCCAAGAAAACTGCGTATTTCTTTGAGGGATACTGGTACTGGCCATTCAAGCACATCTCTGACTTTGGCTTCTTCATTTTTGCATACAGCTTATGAGACCCCATTGTCTCCAAAACAACCCGTAGTTGAGGTTCATGAATAGACTAAAATGTCGTCGAAGAAGACAAGCACGAAATCATCAAGATATGGTCTAAAAATATCCTGCATTAATCTATTGAAGGTGGCAAGTGCATTTGTAAGCCCGAATGACATAACCAAGAATTCAAAGTGCCCATATCTTGTATTGAAGGCTGTTTTTGGAATATCCTCATCCTTGATCCTGATTTGATAGTAACCTGACCTGAGATCAATTTTGGAGAAGATCTTTGCACCTTGAAGGCGATCGAGAAGCTCATCTATTCTAGAAATAGGATACTTGTTCTTGACTGTTGATTGATTCAACCCACGGAAATCAATACATAGTCGAAGTGTCCCATCTTTCTTTTTCTGGAATAGGACTGGAGCTCCCCATGGTGAATTGCTAGGTCGAATGTAGCCTTGGTTTAATAGTTGCTTGAGTTGTTCCTTCAACTCAATTGCTTCCGATATAGATTTTCTATATGGTCTCTTCGCAATTGACGTAGCTCCTATTACTGGCTTGATCTCATGATCTACTTCTCTTTGAAGTGGACGTTTTGTTAACTCTTCAGAAACTACGTCCGCATATTCCTTTAGCCAAGTGACCAAATCACTTTACTTCTTTATCAATATTCATAGTCGAGACAATCGTTGATTTAAAAAAAAGTTTTATTCCATTCATATCAACATAGCCCTTTCGAGGTACAATTATTTCTTGGGGTGATGGAACAAGTTGATACATTAATTCGAGGAGAATAAGATATTATTGCATTCAGCTACAGGAACTGAGTAGTAGTACGGATTGGGGTCATCGATTTTTAGGAATCGATAGTTCATTGGAAGATTAGGGTATCTTTTCCTTTGATATCCCTTCTTCACATGACGTCCCAAAACCTTGATTCGGTCGGCAGGGATTCTTTGAATCACTTCCCCGTACACATACTTATTCTGGTTAACCCTTCGACCTCCAACCTGTAGGGTCGCGTTTGCGTGAGTCTCAATAAAGACGAACAGCTTTACGATCTTCAAATCCTCCATCCACTTGATTCTCTTCAAGTTAATTTGAAGGTACGCAGGTTGATAGGCAGTTATGTAATAGATCCCTAAAACACCCATCCATCTCCATTCCACGTACACAGGTGATGGATTGTAAATGCGGTCTAGGATGTTCATCATCTCAACCCTTTGTCGATAATTCGTGGAATGCATCACGGTCATGAACATGACTCGGAACACTAAGAACCTGTTCCATGCTTCATAATTCTGCAATACAACATTCAAAGTAAGGAAATGTTTGGGGACACAACATTTCCTTTACTTCTTCTTATTAAAATTTCCTAAAAACAAATCCTTTGTTGGTTCGCTCTGATACCAACTGTAACGTGTCCACTAGAATCATTCTGGACACGTCTTAGCAGTCCATCGGGAAGGATGTCTAGAAAGCTCCGCCCGGCACTCCCATGGAATGTTACGGGACTTGCGATCTAGGTCTTCCCGCGTCTGCCACGTAGCGGAAGTGTCCTGGCCGTTTCCCACTTAGGATCGACCGGAATTAAGGTTTCCTAGTTACTTGTTTCGGTGTTGACGATCATCCTCTGTTCGTTGAAGACTTTGAGAAAAGTTCCCGGCTAACCGGGACCACCCATCCATAGGACGGACCCATGGTCCATCCTCCGCACTTTCCTCGGTTTGTTTTAGTTATGTAATTACCTACCACATTAGTTTGACATATACAAACAGCTTCTTTGATTAACCCTGTTATGCACCGGTTCCTTCACATAATCTTATCACAGGACATAAAGAAAACAATGCCAAAAACTTCTTTATTATCATTTTATCCTTTTATCTTTGAAATACAAGGAGTTCCCGCCTGTAGGCGTATTCATAATCCGCCCGAAGGCTATCCAGTAATCCACCAGGGATCACTAATCCAAGTTTCCGCCCGTAGACTAGTATGCGGGCCTCGAGATCCAATCCCGAGTCACGTTAGCCTCTTGTGCAGGGCCCGGAAGGCGAGGGATTTACGGCCAGAGCCCCCCCTGGCACCCAAGCGTCCTCCTGCTCCAAGTAGAACTCAACGGAGAGACCTCTCACGGCGGGTTCGGTCCACGTTCCCGGCGCGGTTAACAACCCCCTTGGTTAGGGTCAGGCAGGCAGTCGGGGGTAACTGAAGCTGCCTCTCCCTTCAGGCTTCAACCTGAAGCTTTAGATATATTTTCATCCTTTAGTTCATTGAGCAAACAATGCAAACAGTGCTTTCTAAACTGTTACAAGCACAATCAATTTCCAATGGTCGTTTAGCTGGCAAACTGTTAAGGAGTGACTCCTTCTCTCCGAATGCAACCCGCATTCGATCCGGAATCAATTGCAACTTGGCAAGATTCCTATCATTCTTGGGTTAGGGCCATACCCTACCAATACTTTAGGTTTTGTTGTGGTAGGTTCCAGCGACCATGTCGCTTTAGTTTATTGTCTGGTCATTTGCTTCAAGGCAAATACCTAACTTTCCTTTTTCCTTGGCAATTATTTCCCAAGAAAAGTGAGTAACAGGATGATTACCCATCCTCTTGTAAGTTAAATTCTTTCAATAACTTGCCAACCTCATTTCGAGAGATGACAAAACTCTCTTGTGGACAAATCTCAAGTCTATACGATGTTGCAACCTTTTTGCACATGTGTTGCATCATTCCACGGGATCATTCCACCCATTGAATGGCGTCCTCCGGCCACGGAATTACCTCTAGCCGAGTAGCAGGGTTTAGGGTATCCTCCAACCCATTCCTAATTATGTTGGCCCATGGTCCTAGTAATTTGCAACTCCGTCGGAGTTTCATCATTAGAACGAATGATCCTTAGGATAAAACCTTAGATCATTTTATGCATGAACATCCAATTGATTCGACATTTCGTGAACGTGTGTAAGATCTTTGGGTTTGCGGGTTTAGACTTGGCAACAAGTGTAAAACTAGGTCGAATTCTTATTGCACTTGGCACTTGGGATACCTATCATATCGACTGAGCCATGCCCATATGAATCCCTTGTGTTTGAGGTTACTTAGACAACTCAATATACTTGTATTGCGACAAGGATGAACCTTCTAAAGGTAATAAACTACATCTAATGGAGAACAATAGTTACAACTACACCAATACACGTAAACATGCGATTTATTGCTTTTACGCATCACATGGTTCACAATAACCCTATCTTTCCTTGGTAAGGTAAAAATGCCTGATAATCTGGACACTAACTTTCCTAGGTCCTACTAGGACTTTCATCAAATAGTCATGCCACTTGCAAGTCCATAGATCATTTTCGTGCCCTTCTATTCCTTTTCGAATAACATCTTATGGGTGTTAGCTTTTCCTCATGAATCATTACAAGGAAGATTTATCTAAAAATGTGACATGCCATTAATCTTTCCATGCCTAGTAAAAAGGTGTACCTCAACAATTTCAACCTTGTAATGAGGCAACAGTTGTCCTAGGCTCGTCTCTTTTGAATGCACAAAAGGAAACTTACTAATAAGGTCCTGCAAATGCATAGACACCTTATGCTCTTTTCATTAACTCCATTGAACGTACCAATGATCAATTTTCATATCTTAAGCTATTTCTAATAAATGTTCAAATAGCCAATTCATTTTCCAATTGCATTTAACTTGACTAGTTGCATTTGACATGCATGAGTGCTTCCTAATCCATGAAGTTATCGTGATTAATTCAATACTTCTGTGTGGAATCCAAATAGATAAAACCTGGACTTGTGGGCTCCGGAAAATATCCACGTAAATACTAGGAGAAGATCCTTCCGCAGGCGCGTCTTGTGACTTTTTAGGGGCCATTATGACATAATTACGGACTTCCAGGTTGCCTTTTCCCTTACGCAATCTGTGAATTTGCTCGCCCTGGTACGCAGCCTCAAGATCTTGCTCTTTTCTCCCTGGTACGCGGGAGATCCCTTTCGAAATGTGGATCCTTGAGAATACCAGCTTGCGGAATTTGGCCTTATGGAAGGCCTTTATTCTTAATTTCTTCAAAATTCTGGGGTAAAGGTTCTTGAAAAAAAAAACCTTAAGCAACCCTCTTCAATGGGCTTATGGGGGAAAATCGAGTGGGAAGGGCTAGAGAAACCCCTCTTCTTTTTTTATGAATAACCGGGCCTAGGGCCTTAGTAGCTTCCTTCGCATCAAAGGCCGGAATGGGCGTATTGAGGATCAAAAGGGAGGGCTTTAAAACCCGCCTAGGGAATGGCTTGTGTGAGATCCAAGGCAAGGGGACTTAGAAATCCCGGGGTAAAATGGGCTATAAGGGACTCCACGGGAAGGGGGCTTAGAGAAGCCCGCTTAGAAGCTTCCTAGAGAAGCTTCTAAGAAGCTTCTGGCAGCAGTGTCCAGGTCGGCAGGGGGGGAGAGTCGAAATCCAGCGGCGGCGGCAGACGGAAGTGGCCGGGCGGCTTCCTGCAGGGCGGTGGACTGTCGCGGCTGGCGGCTGGCGGACCGGGCGGTAGCGTGGCGGCTTCCCTCTCCACGGCGACCTCTTCTCCACCCGGCGACCTTCCCTCCTTCTCACAGCCCGTCCCCTTCACGACAGTCTTCTGCCGCCTTATCTTCCTTTTTTTTTTCCCCCCCCCCAAGAGGGGGTTCTTATAGTCCAAGGGGGGGAGAGGGGACCTCCCCACGTGGCCCGTTGCATGGCTCTCTCCCTCCACCTCCTCATGCTGCCCTTACTAGCCCATCCCTTTCCCCCAGCCACACATCGGCTGGGGAAGATAATAAAAAAATTTGCAATTACCTTATCCTCTTGACCTCTTCCCAAGAGGCTGTTTTCCCGCGGCTATGCAGGTTTGAATCCCCGGCCTTATTTTCCTAAGGTGGAGTGTCTCCATTTTCCGCGTGTGGTTATAGATTAGCTGCTGGCACTAGTGATAATCTTTGCACGAGATTTACACGACGTGCGGGAAGTCAATATTTACGGTACGCAGTGTGCGGAAATATTACAGCTACCTGCAGAGATCTGCTCCCAAATCAGAAAATGAAAGCAACATTGCTCCTCTTACCAAAACACCGCGAGCTTGGCTTGCTTTCTTGAGCTCCTTACCACGAACAAGGCTCTGATACCATGTCAAGATTGTGGGAGAGAAGGAAGGAGTCTCACTTGTAGCTTTCTTGCTTGCACAATGGGGGAATACACACAGAGGTGGAGGCTGAAAACAATTTTTCTCTTCTTAGTTGTGTAAGCCAAAAGAACTCTCATACAAAGAAATAGAAGAACCCTATATATGGGTCTCAAACCAAACTCAAATAACTAAGGTGGCATACTAACTGAGCCATGAACTAGAGTAGATAAGGATAGCGGTCATGTAGCTATTATTCATGGGCGGTGTACCAACCGCATCTGCAACTGACAAGTCGGTGACATAAATGCACAAGGGTCACCCTGGCATATCACGAGTGGAGCTCGATATCTCAACAATTTGAGGGCGGAGTTTTTCGCCAAGAATTTGAAAACATTAGTCAGCACCATTAGGAGTATATTTTTCGTTGTGTGTGTTTGCATTTGCATGATGCACGAGCACTTGTAGTTAAGCTAGGCACAATTTCTTCAATGCATCCATAATTTTTTGTGTGGGAGCATCGTTTGATTGCTTGCATCTCATGGATCCAAACATCTATACAGTGGATTCTTGTATACATAGAGATCCATTTTATGAGGCCGATCATGTAGAAGAGGAAAACAAATTGTGAAGAGTCAAGATGGCTACAATGTTCCCAAATCTGGCATGTCTGCGGAGATTACAACGTCAATTATGGTAAGATTGAAAGCCCTGCTTGTATTTTGCTTGAAGAGCTTGCACGTATCTGAGAAAGGGCTACTATCTTGGGAGTAAAACTAGAAGCTGGCCAACATGTTTATGGAGCTTGCAATGTCAAAATTTCTAAAAGAGTGGTAATTAATCAGTAACATAAGCATGATAGAGGAGGCGACTGATTTAGTGTCACTGTATGGGACTGAAATATGCTAATCCAAGGTTTAGAGAAGATGCAAAGAAGTTACAGGATCAGAGAATATGTTTGAAGAAGTGCAATAATTCTGGTATGGTGATGTTAGAGGAAGCAAGTTAATCAGTAGGTTTTCATCATGCTCGTGTAATGCATGACGGAAGAGACACCTAAGGTGGTGAAAAAGCCTCATACAAAAGCTTTAAATGATGAGAAAAACACGATGCTTTAATCGATGGCTTTTTTGAAGTTTTTTCGAGGAGAAGGTTCATTATAAAAGCGATGATAAAGGGAGGAAGACGTGGGGTGGAATAATGAAGACTTGAAGCAAAGGAGATGGCGGATGTCGATAACTGCAACAAGGTGACGAAGAGAGGATGAGACAAAGGAGAGCCGAGAGTTGTGATGGAGGACGAGGTGACATAAAGGAGGGAGTCAACAACATTGAACGGAAGGACGAAGCCGAAGGGCGATGAGATAACAATTGGATGTCTATAGTACTATTGTGGATGAGGAGTGCTTGATCTTCGACTTTTTCGGCCGCTGCTACTTCATCTTGATTGGAGGATGTCGTGGTGGTACGAGTGAGGCCATTGGCGCACCACCTTCTCTGATAGCACCTTCCACACGTCCACACTTACCGCACCAGTCGAGCAAGTCTTGATCTCAATTAGCCTGATAATTGGCGGCTTTTCTCACTGTCGGCCTACACTCGATTACTTCGGGTGGAGAACATCACCAAATGACCAAGGCAACCACACTACCCCTTTGTTTATGATCTTCTCTAACATAAAGCATCTCATCGGAGGAGCCGTGAAGAACTAGGAGGTCATGAATCCCACCAACATCATGTACATATCAACCTGCTTGGCTTGGGACACCCCTACGTAAGCATGGCATGATGGATAAAGTCCCCGTGATAGGAAACTAGTTGAGAAAGAAAAGTTATGAATTCATTCAGCATGGGGAAGAAAGTCTCATCATCACGCTGGAGCTAGAGTTTGCAGAGTTCAACTGATAATGCAGAAACAAATTAAAGACGTTTACCATAAAGAGGATGACTTCTACCTTGATCTTTGGTGAAGAGTTCTTCATATCAAAGAAGTCAGCATGAAGATGTCGAAGCTAAAACCCAATTGCAAGGAAGTTAAGACAGTAAGAAAGGATTTCTAAAATCCCTACTTCATATAGGATCATATGTTTGATGAAACTCTTTGATGCATAAAACGAAGCCTCCCAGCTTTGCTTCCCTTGTTATTAAACCTTGACCTCTTTGTACTCAATATGTTCATGCTTTGACATACTTTAACTCTTTGGAATCTCATAACATAAGGAAGATTAACTCCTTCTTTTAGCTTCATATCTATGATGACATACAGGTGAACTCTCTGCCTTTCTTGCTCTCAATCTACAACAAATGAGCAACTTCTTTATGTTCTTCAAAATGAACAACAAGTATATATTCATGAAATTATCTTGACTTCCCTCCATCTCGCTTAGTGTCCCTGTGACGAGTGATTGTCATGAATCCCCCCCTCCGCGAGAATCGCGTGCGACACCTGGTGAACCCGACGTGAAAGTGTCGCTTCCGATAGTCAAGATGAGAGACTCTTCGAATATTCCAGCTACTTCATCATCGAGTGCTTCTTGCTTTTTGACCAATGAGATGAATAATTTATTGCAAACTCTTTCTTCTGCCATTATGTTGCAAAATCAGGAGATGGAGTGAACTATGCAGCAATAGCAGCTATTACATCAACAACAATTTGATCAACAACGAATGCTGCATCAAGAACAAGAGCATATGCATGGTGCAACCAACGCGATTGAGGCTGTGGTAAGTGAGAACAAATTATTTGATGGCCAAAATGTCTCATCTTATCTTAAAACTTTTGAAAGCTAGATGCCCTTCATCGGAGTTCTTACCAACTGGAGCAACTATTTCCTATGGCTTGTCATGCCAACTTTGCAGGTTAGAGTGACTGATTTATTTGTGCAAGATTGAAAGTGAAATGTCTTCAAGAAGGTGCTCAAAGATGAATATTTTTTAGAGGGTTATGGTATTGTTATGCAGAAGATATTCAGAGAATGGATCTATGACCCCAACAAAGAACTTGTTGCTTTCGAGTTATTACGTAAGTTTGAAGAACGTTAGAACCAATTGGATGCAGTTGAGCAAAGAGCCCTAAACTCGGAGAAAATAGAGTTATTCTTGCAGGCGGTTGATCTTGCAGTTCAGGATGAGTTGGGAGAGCTTCTTGAAGACCCTATGCAACCTATGGGATTGAAGACAGATTGGCAAGATGCTATTGATGCGGTTTCCACATTGACAAAGAGGCAGAGATGGAAGGCTCACTTGCAGAACGGTATGCAAGCACCTCTAGCAATGTCTTCTCCTACCTCGACTTCTCATGTTTCTCCTTCCACTTCTTCTCCTAATTCTCATCCTGAGTCTATGCCTACTTCTATGTCTATGCATATGCCTATTCCTGCTGCGGTTGTCAGACCATCTACCAAACCAACTGTCGAAGACATGGTGGAAGAAATTTCAAAGAACTTGAAAGATCTTCAAATTAGATGACTAGAAGAGAACAAAAACCACTTAACCTAGCTCCAATTTCTTCCCCAACCTCTTCTACTCCTATGAATTCTTCTAAAAATGATGGTGTTTGCCATTGCATATAGTGTGATAGTCTAGACAATGAGCGGAAGGATTCTCAAGACTTTGAAGAGGCGAGAAGACTGAAGTTGGTGGTCTGGAAGGATAGGTTGATATGTTTCGGAGATACAGAGCAACATCTTAAAACAAATTTTAGCAAAGGAGGTATGAAGAAATTATCGGAGGAATCTCTCTTATGTTCTTCTTATGTGAAGCAAGAGGCAACAAGATAAGTTGCTACATATGGTCTTCAATTGGAGCACTTGTCGAAAGATAAGTCTCCTTTATGGTCTTATGTACTACATGCAGAAAAGAAAGATAAAGCTTTATCATACGAACTTTCATTCATAGGAGATGCAATTAGAAAAGGAACTAGATGGAATGATCACATAGATGTCTTCTCTATCTATGATTACATTGCAAAATCTCAAGGATTTGAAGCACTTGTTGAAGAAAAGCACAAAAGAGATAATGATCAACTTGAAGGATCGAAGAGGGCAACCAGGAGGAGTGAACTAGTTCTTGAGCCTTCTTCTTCAAGACCGGAGTAGAGTATGGCCGGTGTACAGAAACCAAAAGTACAAGAAGATCAGAAGGCCCCAAAGACAAAGGATCCAAAGCCGAAAAAGTAACCTGGACTCAAGCTACTATCTGACATCGAGACGACCACTGACTTGAAAAAGGTACTTGAGGATCGAATTCTTAATTGTAAAATTTAATTTACACTTGGAGAAGTCTTGGGAATTGCCAAAAGATAATTTCATGATGTTATTATTGACATCTTAAAAAGAAAACGGAAAATTATTGAAGAGCCAATGCAGGATATGATCCATCGAGAGCCTTTGGTTGTTGCTAAGGCTTTTCTCTATGGGTTGTAGATTGAAGAGATTGATTTTGATAAGGAGACTATTGAGGATTCTACACATAGAGCTCTATGTATGCATTCCAAGAAGTTTCTTCATCCTTTGCTTCAGCCGGCGTACAGTATGATGAGAGCAAAGATGAACCTAGATTGGTGCCTTGTAGCCATTTTTTTCGAACTCAGTGGGCTTGAGGGACTACATAGACTATAGTCAAGCTTGGCAAGACAGAGACTCCTTGTGTTGCTCTTTTGGATCATGGCTCAGAAATTAATGTCATAGTGCAAGGATTATATGATAGTGATAGATGGCCAGGTCATGTGGATCATGGTTGGCACATACGTGTAGCCAACAACACTATAGGAGATTTGTATGTTGCATGTCCAAACGTGAAGATTTCTATTGGATATGTGGGTGAGTCTTATCATTTCTTTGTAAAAAACTCTTTTTCTTATCCTATTATTTTGGGATAGCCATTTATTGTTGAGTCTCAGATGGAGACTAAGGTTTTGGATGATGGGTCTGCCTATGCATGGATCCGAAGCAAGGATGGAAAGAGAGCTATCTAGCTCATGATATTATGCATTAATCATAAGCAGAATAAAGATTCTTTGAGGAATTCCCCTCTTCAATTAGGAGAGTCGGATTTTTTCTAAGTAGCACTATCTTGCGAGATGATGGTGGTACGAGTCAGGGAAAGCTCTCGCCTTCTGGTAGCGGTAGCTTTTCCTCATGTGTTTATGGTGTATCCATTGAAAGTACTTTGTGTTTTCAATATATTTCAGACATGCCTAGAGCTGCTAGGTAGTATGTTAAAAGAAAAGAAAAAGGATCGATGATTGTAGGTGTTTTGCAGGAAGAAGACCGGATAGATGGTCTTTATGATGGCCTTTCATACTCAGATACCATGGAAGAACTTTCTGTATTGCTAAATGCTAACAATCAAGAATCTTAATATGTCTTATAGGTCCATTCTCTAGCGATGTATTGTGAAATTATTGATTTCATGCTTCAAAAGAATTTGGGTCCTCAGGATACTTAGTAAAAAGTATTCTTTGCTGACATATTTCAGCAAAAAGATTTGGGTGTTGCCATTTAAACACAACAAAATTTGTGTTTATCAAGGTATTTTCATTTACGGTTGAAATTTGCAAGTTGTAGCAATGAAGCCAAAGTTCAGACAAAATATAAGACAGTTGACAAGAAGGTTAGACCAATTGTTGGACCGCTACCTTTCAAGAGTGATTAGATGATCCTTAGGAGAGCTGCTATGCAACCTCCTTTATGAGATCCTAGAGATATGGGATATAGATCTTTAGCTAAGACATTGAAAGAGATGAAGATTAGGACCGAAGATTTTCTACTTCTTCCTGAAGAGGTAACATATTTTGAAGAGATGTTATACAGACATGAAAAAGTTTTAGCTTTCTTTCCACATGAGATTGGATGCATTGATCCTAGGGTTGTAACACCTATGGTTATTTTTACCATTCTGCATGTCCCTTGAGATCTACGGCCTATTCCTATGCCGCGAGCTCACTTGTCCAAATTTGTAGAGCTTTTGAATGAGTGGATCAGGATGGGGATTTTAGAGCCATCATCAGCTCCATATTCCAAGAGATGGTTTATGGTTCCTAAGAAGAATGGGACACTCAGATTCATATAGGACCTATAGCCAGTAGACAAGGTCACTATTTGGAATGTTGGTGCAGGACCTATTGTGGATGAGTTTATTGAGGCTTTTGCTGGACGTGAAATCTATTCACTCAGTTATCTTTATTCCGGATATGATCAGCTTGCCCTTGAGATCAGAGACTTAACTACGATGAAGACACCTCTAGGCCTTGTCCTATTGTGTACGCTTCTACAAGGAGCTACTGATTCGGTTGCCCATATGATGAATGGGATGAACGAGGCTCTATGAGATTTTATTCTTGAGCTTACTATGCCTTTCATTGATGGCTTACCTATCAAGGGTTGTTTGGAAGAAGGTAAAGATGATTCTTTAGATGACCATGGATGCAGATTCTTTGTGGCTTCACATATTAGAGATGTTGAGAAGATTCTTTGCAAACTGGAGGAAGTGAATTTGACCTTATCAGGGTTAAAGTCTATTTTTGGAGCCAAAGAAGTTTTTATTATTGTCATAGTGTGGATATTATGGTAGGAAGCCTTCTCCTATGAAGGTTGATGCCATAGAAAAGATTGTGAAGACTTGCTTTTCTACTTTGGAGGTTCGCACGTTTCATGGGGCTTGTGTGTTTTATCTTATTTGGATTTCTCTTTTTTCTCATATTGCAGATAATCTCTAGTACGCCATATTGGGGAATATGGGAATTTCCCATACGTTTGGGACACGTTGTCAAATCTTTGGATTTGTCATAACTTGAACAATATAACTCCAAATCGAGCGCTCTATAGCTCAATAGATTCCATTTTTCAAGCGCTTTCCAATGATAGGTCACATCATATGGTTTTGAGAAACTTATGGGCATGTTATCCTGAAGCCACCTTTTTAGTATTCAAAAAATGGGAATTGGGAGATTCTCAAACTCATAATATTGTGTTCTACTAGCTCTTGAGGAAAGGGAAATATTTTCTTGGGAGATAAAACATACTAAAGCCATGAAGAAACTGAAGAAATTATTGAGAGCTACTCTAACTCTTCGAAAGGCAGATTATGAGTATGGGAGACCTATTGTTCTTACTATTGATACTAGTCCTATTGGCATTGGATGGGATATTGGCTAAGAAAATGCAGATGGGAATATGTGTGCTATTCGATTTGGGGAGAAAATCCTAAATGAATGGAAAGAAAGGTATTTACAAGTTAAAAGAGAGCTCTTGGGAGTTGTCACGGCTCTGAAGAATGACAGAGAGTACTTCATTGGAGCTGTTGTGGTGGTCAAGACTAATTGTTTTCCTCTTCTAGGCATGATCACAAGTTAATCTACTCCAGATATTGCCATGCTTAAGTGGATTGGATACATAAAATCCACGAATCCTGAGTTTAGGCACATAGTAGGTAAAGACAACCAAGTAGTCAATATGCTTTCACGAGCAAGGTACGATGATATTGATTTTTCTTGCATTGATGATGCTAATGATGGGGCTAATCTTTTAGTCATCCATGCTGATCATGCTTGTGCTTTGGAAAGCTTTGATGAGTCTTTGTATACAAGAGAGTATGTATAGTTTGGGTGTTATTTAAGTACTATGTCTAGACAAGATGGATAGACTGATGCAGACTTCGAGAAGATTAGAAGAAAAGCTTATGGTTTCTTCTTACAAAGTGGGCTACTTTGGAAGCATCCACAAAAGTAAGAAGGACATCCATTGAGAGTTGTTTGTGATAGAGCCTCACAAGTTCGGATCATGAAAGAATTCCATGAAAGTCTTTGGGCTGGGCATCGAGCTATTTGGGCAATCTATGAGAAGATCAAAGAGCGCTATTGGTGGAGAGCCATGTATAGAGATATCTCATAGTTTGTTGAGACATGCAGTGATTGTTAGTTGTTCTCTTCAGTGAGGCACAGAGATGAGCTTCATCCTACCTACCTGCTATGTATTCATTACAAGTGGGTTCTTGATTTGATTACTATGCATGTTGCTTCATGACAGATGCGCTACATTGTTTTGGCACCAGAAGGTCTCACAAATCAAGTGGAAGGAAGAGCATTAGGAACAAAATCTACTTCAGTAGTTTGTAAGTTTCTATTGGATGATGTTATTTGTAGGTATAGATGCATTGGAAAAGTTACTATAGATAGCGGTGACTTGGAGGCTGATGAGGCTAGGGAGTTTTTCTCTCACCTTGGCATTAAAACTTCTTTGAATTTGGTATATAATCCAGAAGGCAACGGAAAGAGTAAAAGAGGCCATTTGTCGATTGTGAAAGCCTTGGCCAAAGCATGTGGTGGACGGATTCAAGAAAAAGAGTTTTGTACAAAGAAATGATAAGACTCACCCACATATCCAATAGAAATATTTAGTTTTGGACATGCAACATATAAATCTCCTATAGTGTTATTGGCTACACATATACGGCAACCATGATCCACATGACCTGGCCATCTATCACTATCATATAATCCTTGCACTATGACATTAATTTCTGAGCCATGATTCAAAAGAGCAACACAAGGAGTCTCTGTCTTTCCAAGCTTGACTACAATCTATGTAGTCCCTCGAGCCTAGTGAGTTCGAGAAAAATGGCTACAAGGCACCAATCTAGGTTCATCTTTGCTCTAATCATACTATACGCGGGCTGAAGCAATGGATGAAGAGACTTCTTGGAATGCATACATAGAGCTCTATGTGTAGACTCCTCAATAGTCTCCTCATAAAAATCAATCTCTTCAATCTACAACCCATAGAGAAAAGCCTTAGCAACAACTAAAGCCTCTCGATGGATCATATCCTACATTGGCTCTTCAATAATTTTCCGTTTTCTTTTTATGATGTCAATAATAACATCATGAAATTATCTTTTGGCAATTTCTAAGACTTCTCCAAGTGTAAATTCAATTTTGCAATTAAGAATTTGATCCTCAAGTACCTTTTTCAAGTCAGTGGTTGTCTCGATGTCGGATAGCAGCTTGAGTCCAGGTTACTTTTTCATATTTGGATCCTTTGTCTTTGGGGCCTTCTGATCTTCTTGTACTTTTGGCTTCTGTACATGGGCCATACTCTACTCCAGTCCTGAAGAAGAAGGCTCAAGAACTAGCTCACTCCTCCTAGTTGCCCTCTTCGATCCTTCAGGTTGATCATTATCTCTTTTGTGCTTTTCTTCAACAAGTGCTTCAAATCCTTGAGATTTTGCAATGTAAGCATAGATAGAGAAGACATCTACGCGATCATTCCATCTAGTTCCTTTTCTAATTGCATCTCCTATGAATGAAAGTTCGTATGAAGAAGCTTTATCTTTCTTTTCTGCATGTAGTGCATAAGACCATAAAGGAGACTTATCTTTCGACTAGTGCTCCAATTGAAGACCATAGATAGCAACTTCTCTTGTTGCCTCTTGCTTCACATAAGAAGAACGTGAGAGAGATTCCTCCAATAATTTCTTCATACCTCTGCTAAAATTTGTTTTAAGCGGTTTCTCTGTATCTCCGAAACATATGAACCTATTCTTCTAGACCACCAACTTCAGTCTTTTCGCCTCTTCAAAGTCTGGACAATCCTTCCGCTCATAGTCTAGACTATCACACTATATGCAACTGTAAACACCATCATTTTCAAAAGAATTCATAGGAGTAGATTAGGTTGGGGCAGAAATTGGAGCTAGGTTAAGTGGTTATTGTTCTCTTCTGGTCATCTTAATTTGAAGATCTTTCAAGTTCTTTGAAATTTCTTCCACCATGTCTTCGACAGTCTGTTTGGCAGATGGTGTGACAACCACAGCAGGAATAGGCATAGGCATAGACATAGAAGTAGACATAGACTCAGGATGAGAAGTAGGAGAAGAAGTGGAAGGAGCAACAGGAGACGTCGAGGTAGGAGAAGACATTTCTAGAGGTGCTTGCATACCGTTCTGCAAGCGAGCCTTCCATCTCTGCCTCTTTGTCAATGTGGAAACCGCATCAATAGCAACTTGCCAATCTATCTTCAATCCCATAGGCTACATACGGTCTTCAAGAAGCTCTTTCAACTCATCCTGAACTGCAAGATCAGTCGCCTGCAAGAATAACTCTATTTTCTCCGAGTATAGGGCTCTTTGCTCAACTGCATCCAATTGGTTGTAACATTCTTCAAACTTGCATAATAACTCGAAAGCAACAAGTCCTTTGTTGGGTTGATAGATCCATTCAATGAATATCTTCCGCGTAACAATACCATAACCCTCTAAAAAATATTCATCTTTGAGCGCCTTCTTGAAGACATTTCAGTTTCAATCTTGCACAAATAAATCAGTCACTCTAACCTGCAAAGCAGGCATGACAAGCCATAGGAAATAGTTGCTCCAGCTGGTAAGAACTCCGAAGAGGCGCACCTAGCTTTCAAAAGTTTTAAGATAAGATGAGACATTTCAACCATCAAATAATTTGTGCTCACTTACCACGGCCTCAATCGCGTTGGTTGCACCATGCATATGCTCTTGTTCTTGATGTAGCATTCGTTGTTGATCAAATTGTTGCTGATGTAATAGCTGCTACTGTTGCGTAGATAACTCCATCTCCTGATTTTGCATCATAATGGCAGAAGAAAGAGTTTGCAATAAATTATTCATCTCATTGGTCAAAAAGCAAGAAGCACTCGATAATGAAGTAGCTGGAATATTCGAAGAGTCTCATCTTGACAAGACAATTACAAGCGATGCTTTCACGTTGGGTTCACTAGGTGTGTCGCACGCGATTCGCACGAAGGGGGGGGAATTCGTGATAGTCACTCGTCACAGGGACATTAAGCGAGATGGAGGGAACTCAAGATAATTTCATGGATGCATCCTTGTAGTTCATTTTGAAGAACATAAGGAAGTTGCTCATTTGTTGTTGATTGGGAGCAAGAAAGGCAGAGAGCTCCCATGTATGTCATCATAGATATGAAGCTAAAAGAAGGAGTTAAGCTTCCTTATGTTATGAGATTCCAAAGAGTTAAAGTATGTCAAAGCATGAACATATTGAGTACAAAGAGGTCAAGGTTTAATAACAAGGGAAGCAAAGTTGGGAGGAAGTAGGGATTTTAGAAATCCTTTCTTACTGTCTTAACTTCCTTGCAATTGGGCTTTAGCTTCGACATCTTCATGTTGAATTCTTTGATATGAAGAAATCTTCATCAAAGATCAATTTAGAAGTCATCGTCTTTATGGTAAACGTCTTTAATTTGTTTCTGCATTATCGGTTAAACTCTGCAAACTCTAGCTCTAGCGTGATGATGAGACTTTCTTCCCCATGAATCATTTCATAACTTTTCTTTCTCAACTAGTTTCCCATCACGTGGACTTTTTCCATCATGCCATGCTTACGTAGGGTGTCCCAAGCCAAGCAGTCGATATGTACATGATGTTGGTGGGATTCATGACCTCCTAGTTCTTCACGGCTCCTCCGATGAGATGCTCTATGTTAGAGAAGATCATAAACAAAGGGGTAGTGTGGTTACCTTGGTCATTTGGTGATGTTCTCCACCCGAAGTAATCGAGTGTAGGCCGACAGTGAGAAAAGCCGCCAATTCTCAAGTTAATTGAGATCGAGACTTGCTCGACTGGTGTGGTGAGTGTGGACGTGTGGAAGGCGCTATCAGAGATGGTGGTGCGCCAATGGCCTCACTCGTACCACCACGACGTCCTCCAATCAAGATGAAGTAGCAACGGTGGAAAAAGTCGTAGATCAAGCGCTCCTCATCCACAACAGTACTATAGACATCCAATTGTTATCTCATCGCCCTTCGACTTCGTCCTTCCGTTCAATGTTGTTGACTCCCTCCTTTGTGTCACCTCTTCCTCCCTCACAACTCTCGGCTCTCCTTTGTCTCATCCTCTCTTCGTCACCTTGTTGCAGTTATCGACTTCCGCCATCTCCTTTGCTGCAGGTCTTCATTATTCCACCCCACGTCTTCCTCCCTCTATCATCGCTTTTATAATGAACCTCCTCCTTGAAAAAACTTCAAAAAAGCCATCGATTAAAGCATCCTGTTTTTCTCATCATTTAAAGCTTTTGTATGAGGCTTTTTCACCACCTTAGGTGTCTCTTCCGTCATTCTTTACACGAGCATGATGACAACCTGCTGATCAACTTGCTTCCTCTAACATCACCATACCAGAATTATTGCACTTCTCCTATTATATTCTCTGATCCTGTAACTTCTTTGCATCTTCTCTAAACCTGGGATTAGCATATTTCAGTCCCATACAGTGACACTAAATCAGTCACCTCTTTTATCATGCTTATGTTCCTGATTAATTACCACTCTTTTAGAAATTTTGACATTGCAAGCTCCATAAACATGTTGGCCAGCTTCTAGTTTTACTCCCAAGATAGTAGCCCTTCTTCAGATACGTGCAAGCTCTTCAAGAAAAATACAAGCGGGGCTTTCAATCTTACCATAATTCATGTTGTAATCTCTGCAGACATGCCAGATTCGGGCACATTGTAGCCATCTTGACTCTTCACAATTTGTTTTCCTCTTCTACATGATCGGCCTCATAAAATAGATCTCTATGTACACAAGAATCCATTGTATAGATGTTTGGATCCATGCGATGCAAGCAATCAAACGATGCTCCCACAAAAGAAATTATGGATGCATTGAAGAAATTGTGCCTAGCTTAACTACAAGTGATCGTGCATCATGCAAATGAAAACACACACAACGGAAAATAGACTCCTAATGATGCTGACTAATGTTTTCAAATTCTTGGCGAAAAACTCCGCCCTCAAATTTGCAATGGTGGGTGCATAGCGTCATGACAACATCAATTGTGTCCATCTTTGCTTTGATTTTGTTGAAGTGTATATAAAATTGGCATAGTTTGAGACACTTCTAGTAAGTGCAAGTTCTCCTCCCTCTATATCATCCCATCCCATCTTAAATCATGTATGCACATAGTTCAATAAGCATGGGATTAAGTCTAGGGGGTTCAATCTGAAATATGTAAGTGGTATTACATGGGTTTGACAACACAATGGATTTTTTTGACCCCTCTTTTGGACCATTTTTACACATAGAACCACATCATTTAATAAGGTCATACATAGGTTGAATAGAAAAAAGGTATGCTTTACTCATGCAAAAGGTCCACATGTGAGGGATTTTTAGAATAAGCCTTCAACACACGTGATAGTAAGGATTTACATATAGTAAACCCCTCATGGCATTAATAACTAGAGTGATCTCTAGGATAAAAATGCAGCACATTGGAATCTAGCGATAACATCTCATTGAAAAACTTAGGTTGACCAATCCCCATTATTGAGCACATAAAAGACAAGAAAGGGAATTAAGACTAATGATCTAGATGGCTCCTAATTTGAAGGCTTAACTAATCTCATGTCCAACCCTAAATTGAGCTCATAGAAGAAAAAAAAGGCCTATAACATCTGATGACTAAGATTGCCCTTCATTTTTTAGGCTTGGCCAAACTTGAAGCCTTCAAATATGATGGAAGAGATACATATATTCTTGCTTCTTACCTTGCTTGCCCCAAACTTGCATGGAATGAACTTCTTTTGAGGGGAAGGCTAAGGTATTCCACCTCATTTAGAATTGGCTTGTAATTAGGAACATTTGGGTGAAAACTGGCCCTTTACATTTTTCAAGGAAACAAGCTCAACTTATGCTCTAGATGAATACTAATGCTACCAATTATTGTGTCAAAAGCCATGGGGAAAGTTGCCAACAAAAGGATCACTTGGGAGTGCCATATGTTGTCGAGATGAAAAGGACTTAGGAGTGTAATCATAGTCCAAGTCTAGACTTTAGCACGACTCAATGACGAATCATGAGAGTATGCCTAGCCTCGAAGATGAGTCATCAAGTCTTTGGAAAAGTCAACCAGTAGGGTTTCTCTTTCTTGAACCTTTCTTGGTGATGTAGGAAGCTATGCCTTGTTTTTCGTATGATCATAACATATGTGTATTAAAACAGCAATAGGATTACATGGTCTGATGCGTCCATGTATAAACCGACCTTCACTTTTTCTATTAATACCAGTGTTCACGAAAAATTGAGGTTTGAAATAAAGTGAATTGCAAAATGTAAAAATAAACTTTCAAAATTGAAAAAATGTTTAAACCTAAAACTTTTAAACAATTTCAGTTACAAAAATGGAAAATACATGTAATTTGATTCAAAAATCTCTGCAAAATTTAAGTTAGAGGTTTTTGTATCTGCTACCAAAAATGTTTTTCGTGAACACCGATTAATACTATACACTTTGTTAACTAGTCTGCATTGGATAACGACAATATTGATTGTAACGTTGTATCATAGAAGTTGTAATTTTTTAGCGTAATGAGGAAGATGTGTTTTATTTTATTTTTGCACGATGCACGAGAAAGAGGTACAGTCCGTGTCACAGTGGTACAAAGTTCACCGAAGCATGGCTGCCTGCAGGAGGCGCTAGGTTGAGCAGACGAGGCTGCCGGCGGCTAGAATTTTGGCGTTTGTGGAAGGGCGATTGGATCAGAGCGGACGATCGAAGGCTGCCGGCGATTGGATCGGAGCGGACGATCAGGATGTACGTCTGATCCCACGACGAGCTGGCTGCTTGTATAAAATGCCACAACGCCCTGGAAATTATATGGAGTAGCTGGGTATTCAAGTGCTAATTCATTGGTCATCAGCCTCGTCTAATATACAAACCTTAGTAGCACCCGAAGCTATATTAGGAGCAGTGTTTGGAGGCACGGCAGGACGACGTATAAGCTTAAGCTGCAGGGAGTAAGGTACGTTAGGATCTTCGACTCAGTGTAAAAATTATACCATACCCATCCGACAACATAATTAGCTGCTAAGCAGCTTGTGTCCTCCAGGTACGCATATAATTAATAGATATTAGGTGGTCATCATGGAGGCCGGGGCCGCCGGGATCAGAGGGACTTCCGCTGCGGTGATCGCAATCGTGATGGGCGTGATGCTGCTGTGGGTGGGGCACGTGGCGCGGGTGCAGGCGAACGATCCGGAGGCCACGCAGGACTTCGTGGTGCCAGCGGGGACGAACGCGTCGGACGTGGATGGGAGCTTCTTCACGTTCACGGGCTTCCGGGACAACTACAATATCTGGTGGGCTTCTCTGTTCAACGGCACCACCAGCATTTACAGCAGCAGCAGCGCCTCCCCGTTCGTGAAACCCTCGAAGGCGTTCGTGAGCGAGTTCCCGGCGCTGTCCGGGCTGGGCGTGTCGGCGGCCCTGCTGGGCTTCCCGGCAGCCTCCCAGAACCCGCCCCATACGCACCCGCGCGCCACCGAGCTGCTCTTCGTGCTGGAAGGGTGCCTCCAGGTGGGCTTTGTCGACACCTCCAACAAGCTGTACATGCAGAAGCAGCTGCAGAAGGGGGACCTGTTCGTGTTCCCCAAGGGCCTGGTGCACTTCCAGTACAACCCCAGCTCCACCTCCTCCGCTCGCGCCCTCGCCTCTTTCTCCTCCTCCAACCCTGGGACGGTCTCCCTCCCTTCCACGCTCTTCAACTCCTCCATCCCGGCCTCCGTCCTCGCCCAGGCTTTCCAGGTCTCTGGTTCCACCATCTCCCTGCTGCAGGCCCCATTCCAGTCCGTGTACATCTAGGGCTAGCTCGTTTTCGTTTCCAATAACCGTCGACATCCATTCGTCGCACCTTTTTTCTCTTCCAGCTGAATTGGCAAAAGGCATGGTGCTTCCTTCTCAATTTATGTATACGATACGTCTCAATGGGGGATACTTCCTTCTCAGATGACGATGAAAAGGATTTACTTCCTCTTCCTGAAATTTTTTTTCCCGAACCTTGCTTGTGTTCTTGGAGTGGCCTCCTCGGACATACAATCTTAGATCACAATCCATGATCACGTGGAGCTATTGCTATCTTCTTTGGTGGGCATTTATGGGGATTTATAAAAACCTAAAACTTGCACACGACACAATGTCAGAACGATGCGTGCCAATAACATAATCCTGTGATGCATACTAATAACGCAATGTGAGGACGTGTACCAAGGAGACCCTCTTTGACGTGCACAATCAAGATATTAAGGAGCATTGGTAAGGGTGTTGCAACTTAGTGCTTTGCTTAGTTGACTAGGACTTAGATATAACACTCAAGAGTATCTTGCAACAAACTGCAAAGATTCAAGGGAATTCACAAAGCTAGGATCAAGACAAGAGTCTATGGTCAACAAACTCACTTAGCCTCTTTGTCCCTCACTTAGTGGTCGAGTTCAACTAACACATCTCATGTCTCTCAAAGTTCTTTTGCACGGTTATAAAGGTCTTAAGTAAAAGTGACGCCAAGTCTCTTACACATAACTTTTCAAAGTGATCACTTCAAGCAATTTGTCCCAAATCACTCGACCCTAGAAGCATCACATGTGTCATCACATCCAAGGGAGACCATCACATAGGATTAGTGAGACCACAAGGTTCAATGAACATGTCCTTTTCACGCAAGTCTCCAAGAGGAAGCACTAAGAAAAATCCTTACAGATGATGCCTCCAAGAAGTCTAGCATTAAGTGAACCAATATAACACTAATTTTTAACATGAAATCTTGACTTGTAAGTACCCAGAAGATTCATGGCCATCATGATTTATTATCCATAGCTTTTTATTCCTTATTTCAAATCTCACCTTAACTTTATACTCATCAATCTTCTCAACTCTAAACTCAAATGTTTCCCTTTACAACCCTCTCAATCACAAGTCTTAAGGCTAGATGCAAGTAACACAGGAGATGTCCCTTCCCTCTACCTCTTAATCTCTTAGCTCAAAGCTCAATGTTATAGACAAGATGCTACCCTTTCTTTTCCTCTCTCAGTTGATGATAGTTTTTGCACACCAAAAAAACAATGAAAACACAAAGGTAACTACCTTAGTAAAAAATCTCAAGCATTCAAGGATAGGAAACCAAAACATGACCCATTTGCCATGCCTCATGACTCAAAGGTAATATCACAAAGTCCCCAACCTCTCAATTTTCAAAGAGATCACTCACACACACACACACACACACACACACACACACATACTCTCTCTCTCTCTCTCTCTCTCTCTCTCTTTGTGGTGAAGTTTCAATAAGATTCTAAATCAAACCAACTACTAAAGATGCCAATGGTTCAGGCAACCCAAAGGCCTACCCAAAAATCTTAATTCTTGAGCAATTCTTGAATCTCTACTATATGTATATCCTCTATATCATCTGCGTTCAAAGCCTACTTATAAATATCCTTATATGTGAATTTTTCTTGAATAAAGCATAACCCTTTTCTATTCAATCCGTAAATAACCCCTTTATATTATAGTGTGCTCATAGAATGGGACCAAATTGCGTATGCCTCTAGCATGAGAGTATACCTCCTTATATTCACGGATGATGGTTATATGCCAAAAACCCTTGAGTGTCCTCCCACACTAGGTGGACACGGACACCTACTAGTCACACACACCACACCTCCTCCCTTAGGGAAAAAAAAGATGAACATCGTTTTTAGACTTTACTGGACAACTTGGAGCTATCTCTTCCAATGCTTCATCTGGGGGGAATGACTTACATCTAAGGGACTCAACTCGATCGGACTTGACTCGACTAAGGGCTGACATCATGCCGAATATCATCAAGGCATGGAACATGTACATCTCGCTCGTGCAAACATCAGGTCGCTATCCCAATGTAATGGACACAACGAGAAATGACTATGGATAGAGTCATAGAAATAGAGACGTGACACGACACATCTCCATTATCTTTTGGGGTTGGCTGTGGGAGCATTGACTTATTGAAAACTTGACTTAGAAAGACTAAGTATAAGGGAAAAGGTAACTATCTATTATCAAAGTGAGACAGAGGCAAGATGTGAAGGGAATGACACACGAAGCATTCCTGAGAGTTGAGGTGCGCCAACCAAGTAGCTCTTCTAGTTATTTGTTGCTCCAGAGGTTGCCGTCATGAAGAGATTGTTATGAGTTGTTGAAGGCAGGAAGGGTCAACAGGAGCACCAGAGAGAACTTTCGGGCACAACGGACTAATTTGAGGACTCCTTCCTTTGACCTTGCTTTCAAAACTACCAGATGTTGAGTTCTTAGCACTACTACATGCTTTCATGTTCTCCATAACACGGACATTGTTGCTATTGTAAGCTAATAATGGCAAATGCCCACAAACATGATCTTCATCTTCGTCACAACTTGCCCAAAATCTTATGGCAATTAGTGCGCATCATGAGCAGAAGAGATCCTGCTGTGGGTAGAAGTCGAGGGTGCTACTAAGTGCCATAGCAGTAGTGCTATAAATAAAGATGTGTGCTAGTTGTGGGGCAAAGGCGGGACACTACAAGATATAGACCTTATACCGACGTTTAAAGCGACGAAAATACAAAAAACAAAAATTTTCCCATCGTCGCAAAAAGCATTGTTATTGACGATGCCATAGAAACGTCGCTATTGGCATCGCTATATGCGTCGCATATTGCGACGCATATAGCGACGCCAATAGCGACACAACCAGTAAATTTGTGATGCACATAGCAATGCCAATAGCGACGCGAGCAGTAAATTTGCGATGCAAATAGCGAGGGTAACAGGGAAAAAAAAATTTGTGGCAAGGCAGCAAGCTACCCTGCCACATATAGCACTGTGTGCTGTATGAGAGCCATACAAAATAGTTTCTGCACTACTGTATACAAAGCGCTTGCAAACAAAAAGAATGTATACTGAAATCATAAAACTGATACATTAAATAAATACATGATCGCATAAACAGCGATTGGTACAATCATGACAGGATATCACTAATACATAGAAAATGTCTACATAGATCAGGCAACTAAAAAATAAAGGTGTGTGAGCTCCAAGGATCCAAGGGTGAGCTACAATCCTCGTCCCCTGAAAGCTCGTCCCGCCGCAAAGGAGCATCGAACGGATTCTGTAGCAAAAGAAACAACGCATCAATCCACCATACAATAATGCATTCAAATATCTCATGGTAACTACGGATAAGAAAGATGAGTGATTTACAGGGCCCCCGCATCTATACAATCGGTCGATCAATGCATTGAGACCGTGTCTCTCTGCATATTGAGTCTCAAGGCCTTGCAGATGCGATTTGTAATGGAGTGCTGCAAAGAAAACAAAATGCTAACTGTTAGAAACATGATTGTCAGTACAAAGAATATTTCAAAAAAACAAACAAGCAAAACAAAAGAGAAACTTACAAAGTCCTCCAAATATGTCCTGTGGCCGCCACTTCCAAGATGATGGACCACTCCGGCCTCGAGTTGTGCCCTCACCGCCTCGCGCTACTGACTCCAACGTCCTGGCAAATCTGTAACCTCCTCCCTCAGTTGGCGCCAGTCGTCTGCATCTAACCACTTGGGCTTTGCAGCCCCACTCTTGGTTGCCTTGTGTGTGTTGGATCGTCTATGTGACATGTATGCACGCATGCAATCCATCATCCAACCCGTAGAGAATCTATCTACTATGGCTGGCACCGGAAACTCCTTGTGCAAGGATGCTACTATATAGTCCTTGATCCCCTCCGGTATGTTCTTCTAATGATCCAGGACGTTGTGCCGAAAAACTTGTTGGCACAACTCTCTCATGCGAGCCATCACCCTCCTCCCCTCATCATTCATGATGATGGCTCCTGGACTACTATCAACCATATATCCATAACCCCTAGGAGTCTGCCTAAGATGGGTCCTCTCCCATCTCCGTCCACGCTCCTGGGCATATCCAGGAGACCCCTCTACATCCGGTGTACCGACAAGGGTAACCTCTCTCAAAGTGGCACCCAAAGGGGTGCCACCAAAAGGGGTGCCACCTGCTGACGGCGGCTGCTCAAAAGCCGGAGTAACTGGAGTAGACGTCCCCACAGGTGTGACAAATCCTGGAGGTGATGCAGCTCTAGCTGAACGACGAGACGGACACACCACATCCGTGTCTTCACAGTAGCATCCCCCTGATCCCGATGCAGTCCCTCCCTTTGGCCCAAGTCGTGAGCGTCGAGATCGTCTGCTCGAAGTTGAAGCATCTGATCCTGCTGAAGCAGATCTAGCAGAGTGCCCTGATGAAGAATGAGACAGCTCCTGGTCTGCCATCTCTCTGAATCTCGCGAGTTGGTTTGGAGACATGCGTGCGAAGATGTCCAGAAACTCCTCATCGCTCATCCCTCGACTCATCCTGAAAATGTCACCTGCACAAATAAAAAATAGTGTTAGAATAATCAATGTAAATTATACAAAGCACAGTAATATAAATCATTTTTTAAAAATCCCTCTTAAAATGCATATCTTATGTACCTTTATAAGAGATCTAAACAACGAATTGAATAAGTGGATGCTCCAAGAATGAAGTATCCTATGGTCCCATGTTAATCTCCTGACACAACTCTGCATACACTGGAAGGTCAATAGACATGTCACCACAAAAGAATGAGTCTGCCTCGTTCTCAAAAAATTCTTGGACTCTTGTATTTCCATCATTGTTAGCCAATGCGGGCTCCAAGCTTGCGGCGGCCTCCACCCCTTGTAATATCGACGCCTCTATTTGCATATTATCTTCATCTATGCCCGAACATCGCTTTGATCATATACTCTTGCACTTCGGGAAGTTGAAGGTATAACATACCACCATCAAGGTTGTCGGGGGTTTGGATAGAAGATTACCTGTTCGCAAACACGTACAAAGCGAGTTCAAACCATTGTGACATAAACCATGTCATATTACAATTAGCAAGCAAATGACTCTATACACCTATTCACAATGGGTCGGCAACACAAAGGTGTCGTGCAAATCCATCCATTTTTTTTTGGAATCTATTTCGAGAAATCGAGATGGACCTTGTCGAACTGTTGCTCCAGCTTCTCCAAGTACCACTTTGAACCACTGCACATCGAATAGTATCATGGAGAAGCTACGGTAGTCCACCGTAATAATACTTTGCAAGTTCCCAAAATACTCCATCTCATCCACAACCGTGTTCGGATCCGTTGCTCGTCGCCGGCTCTCTTGCTCAAACCTACCTACCTCCTTCAAATCCATTCGTGCCCCTATAGTGTCTCTTTTTCTTGTGATATGGTCCCATAGCAAGCTGCCCACATTCTTGAAAATATGCATGGGAGACGATAACCTGAGGTAACCAGACCTGTAAGGCGAGCCATGACCTAGTGAATACCTGATTGAATGAGATAAAATATAGATATTACCAGCGAGAACATAGGTCTGCTCACCTAAGCACTCTCCCAATCCCGGAAAGTCATACATCATCCACATGAGAATGGCTCGAATGTTGGCTGACCGCCGACCATCGCGTCTGCTCATATCTTGCACAGTGACCCCCTCCTCCCACAAAATCTTAAGCTCATCGACTAATGGACGAAGATACACGTCCATATTTTTTACTTTGTAGCGACCTGGGACAAGCAAGCTAAGGATAAGATATCCTTTCTTTGTAGAAAGCAATGGAGGGATGTTGTATTTGATAAGCACTATAGGCCACACACTGTAAGAAGTTGAGCGCAGACCGAATGGGTTCACACCATCCATTGTGAGACCGAGCCAAAGATTCCTTGGCTCTCGCGCAAAGCCTAGGAAGGTAGAGTCAATGTGGCTCCATGCGCGCGAATCCGCTGATATTCGTTGAACTCCATCCGTGGACCTATTCTACACATGCCACGTTGTCAAGCTTGCCATGCCGGACGTTCAAAACATGTGGTTTATGCGGGGGATGAGTAGAAAGTGTTTGAGAACTTTTGAGAGATGGTTTGCCCTTGCAATTCCTTTCAATACTTGTGAGCACCACACTTTGGACATGTCTCCATAGTCTCATATTCATCTCGAAACAGTATGCAATCGTTGATACATGCATGGATGTTATTGTAGTCCATGCCAAGCTTCCGTAAAACATGTCCTGCATCATCACGAGACTTGGGTATGGTATTTGCAGGTGATAATATATGATATTTCAATAACCTGAAAAAAAACATAAAACACCTTTAAAAAGCACAAATGTTTGTAATAATACTGTCAAAAAAAAAATCAATGAAGCCTATGTGCAAGGTACCTGAATAACTCGATCACACTCGTATCACTCCACCCGTATTTTGCTTGCACACTTAAGAGTGCAAGCAATGTCTTCAACCGAGATACTTGGCACCCATCATATAATGGTATGGATGCTTCCTCTCTAAGCGGATGAGATGTCTTGACATCCATGGGAATCAATGCATCGATCATTGCCTCCATCTCAGGCTCCAAGATTGTAGGTAGGTCAGGAAGGTTGTCTGTCTCCTCTGGCATTGACGGTATACATGGGCCTTGCGAGTGTTGGATTGGCTCCTGCAATCCATCCATCGCACGTCCACGAACTCTTCTAATTAGCCGCAAAGGGTGCACTCCCCCTTGGGTTGAGACATCCCCCCCTGGATAGAAAATTTACCAACAAGACCCAATCATATTGTGTATGGTTTTCAATTAGCTTGCAAGTACAATGCATGATTAATATTAACTTCAAACTACCGTTTGCTGAAAATCCACAATCGCCTCATCAATGATCTCAGATTGAAACTCGCCAAATCGTCGTACGTGTTTTATAGACAATTGGCGTTTTCGTCTAATTGCCAACTTGCATTGAGAGCAAGGACGTGGGACACGCTGATTAAGATACGCCTCGCGATCTTGAACAATAAGACCTTCTTCGTTTTCCATCTTATCTACATTACAGCAAACGAGGCTCAAATGGATAGCTTTATGGAGATGTATGTCAAGTTGCAAGTTGACCATAAGCTCTTGCATTGTACATAGTAGTTGAGAGATTTATTGATGTTATATCTTGGCCCTATATCATGCTCAAGGATTTGTTTGTCCCGGTAGATAATTATTCGTTATTGTAAAAAAAAAAAGCATTGGTTCATAAGGTTCATGAGTCGAAGACTAAATGTTTGGACTTGACTAAAAGATTGGATAATGGCTTAGATGCTAAAAGGAAAAGTGATGAATATGTTACTTCATCATTGCAACAAAAAGATTGGTGACAAGGATGCTATGATTAATGAAGTTCTTCATGAGGTGAATATAGAGTTGAAGGGGATGGAACACGATTCTTCTTTGGGATTTAATGGTGATAAGTCAATTATTGAGGTGTCTTCTTGTACAACCATTATACCTTATATACCTAGCTACGGTCTCTAGGTTATATACTTTGAGTATCTTAGAGGGGCTCTACTAGGATTACTTTACAACTGCACTAGAGGGCTTTGAGTATAAGTAATCCATTTATGAACATCATTGAGGATCTCTTAGTCTAATAATAAATTAGTCTCAACAAAAAACATCTTAGAAATGTGGTTTTTTTGTCCTAGGATCGCGTATCAAAATTAATGCCATCTATGAAATTTATCAACTATAGTAATAAAATTTGTTTCAATCAATTCTACTCATAGTCATAAGACCTGAGAGAAAATATCCTATGCTCAATTTAAGGGATTCTTCTTCTATAACAATACTTTTGGGTTCATTTTGATGAAGTACCGTAATGACCATTAGCTAGGGTATCATTTTCTTTTAGTCCTTCCGTTGACTAGTTGGCATGATTTCTAATTTGTTATGCCTATAAAGTTAATACAAAAACAATGAATTATGCATATCACAATTAGATCCCCTACTTGGACATTATGAAGGACATGACCAATTTTAAGCCATCTTAAAGAGTCACCAATGTACGTGGCCCATGGCAAAGCACATTGCATACCATTTTTCGATAAGTATATTATCGTGCATCTTCAATCTCCTAATTAGACTTTACAAAGTGTATGACTAATTTTTAGCCCTCTTAAGGAGTCGATGTAATGGTACCCATAAAAAAAGCAAAGTGGATACCATTACCATAATCATGGATATGCTATCATTCCAATATATGTTATCTTTCTCTTTCTCTCCCTCTCCCTCCCTCTCTTTCTCTTTCTCTCGCATTTCCTCTCCCTCTCACAATATATCTTAACACTCTACAAAAGCAAAAGGGAGAGGGAGAGAGAGAATGCACTCTCCCTCCCTCTCCCTCTCCCTCTCTTTCTCTCTCTCCCTCTCTCTCCCTCTCCCTCTCCCTCTCTTTCTCTCCTTCTCTCTCGTTTCCTCTCTTAAACAAGCAAAAAAGAAAGTGATTTAAATCTTTAATAAGCAAAAGGGAGAGGGAGAGAGAGAATGCACTCTCCCTCCCTCTCCCTCTCCCTCTCTTTCTCTTTCTCTCCCTCTCTCATTTCCTCCCCCTCCCTCTCCCTCTCCCTCTCTTTCTCTCCCTCTCCCTCTCTTTCTCTCTTTCTCTCTCATTTCCTCTCCTAAACAAGCAAAAAAGAAAGTGATTTAAACATTAAAAAAGCAAAAGGGAGAGGAAGAGAGAGAATTCACTCTCCCTCCCTCTCCCTCTCCCTCTCTTTCTCTTTCTCGCAAAAAAGAAAGTGATTTAAACCTTAAACAAGCAAAAGGGAGAGGGAGAGAGAGAATGCACTCTCCCTTTCTTTCTCTTTCTCTCATTCTCTCTCCCTCTCCCTCTCTTTCTCTCTCATTTCCTCTCCTAAACAAGCAAAAGAGAAAGTGATTTAAACCTTAAACAAGCAAAAGAAAGAGAGAGGGAGACTCACTAATGAGATATGGCGAGTGTGGGGCGACTCCTCTTTGCGATGAAGGCTCTTCCTTTCCTTCGCGAACAACGGCGGCGGCGGCGGCAAGTCTTCTTCCTCTCCTTCTCTCACGACGGTCGCTCTCTCCCTCGCTCTCACTCTCAAAACACACAATGTGCAAACGCGAAATGAAACCGCGCTTGGTTTCGGCCCACTTTTTTCCCTCTGGAGCGTCGCTATTTGCGTCACTATTGGCATCGCTATTTGTGTTAGCGACGCCAATAGAGACGCCGCTACCTGCCGTCGCTAATCGGCATTGTTACTAGCTCAAATCCTTGTAGTGGGAGTTGCCTTCTTAGGGACTGCCTTCTTTAGAGTTGCTGACTTGTTTGGTGTTGTCACAATGATGATGCAGAGGGGGTAGCGGGAGCAAGAGCAGCAACTAGTATAGACTTCATAGGTAGGGAACTTAGGAGTAGCAGCTATTTTCGATGATGTTTCCTTCTCCGGGGTTGGCTTCTTGGGTATTGCTTTTGCCTTCCTGGATGTAGGCCTGGACTTCTTAGGCGGCGCACCCTTCTATATCTTTTTCTTTGTAGGAGGGAGAGTCTATCTTTCTATGTGTGACCGCCGACATTAGCTGGATACAGTTGTACACGTGTGTGGCATTCAATAAGTCAGTGTAGTCAGTGACTTAACCATAGTTAGTATTGGTTAGTCATACATATGTGTGTAACTCTCTTTCAGTTAGTATGATGGAAGAATAATGGAAGAAGAACAACAATGAGTTGAGGCTCATCTTTCGCTCCACTCTGTATCTCTCCCTCTCTTCCAACATGGCATCAGAGCTTGAACACCTAAAGCCTGAAGGCTTGGCAGTGGCCATTTGACATCAAGGCATCAGATCTAAAGAAAACGTCATCAAAGGAGACTATGCCTCCAGCCCGTTTTTTTGCAAAAGATATATCTTGCTACATAAATGGTTTTTAGATAAAGGCCCACATTCCCAACCGTTTGGACATGGTCTATAACTTTGCAGAATAAAGTTTTTTCAAATTTCTCATAGATTTTGAGATATTTAGCATAGACCTGTGCAGAGTGGCTATTTACTATAATAAATAGTAGGTGATTCTAGAGCAGTGGTGGCTTTCATCCTAACAATGTATATGCACTTATTATTGTGCATTTGAGCATGATATTGGACTGTTAATTGCTCAGTTTTGGAGCTTATTTACAAGCTGGAAATAGTGAACTCGTTGTTGTCCTAAATTTGGAAACAATATATCTATAGGATTGAAGTATCTGTGATGCTTATTTGCTACTGAAAAATGCTTGGATCATACCACTTGAGTGGTAGAATCTTTTTGGGATATTGTGAGTTCTAAAAGTCCAAATTTTGGACTAATTTTTTGTTGGTTATACCAAGGTATTGACTAGTTATTGTCTATAGGAAGGATACATATCATCTTCACTTGATATACATGCAATATGTTCTGGACATAGTTTGTTGCTGGAATATTTTGCCACTACCATAGAATGTTTTGAACTGATTTGAGGGTGGTTTATGCTCAGTTGACTGTGTTTTTTCATTGTTGAAATATAATTTATAGCAAGCAGGTTGTCAGGAAAACTATCCTGAATTGTAGGGGAAAACTATATTGAATAGCAGGAAACTGGTCCTGAACTGTAAAAAAAGGAGCCAGATACTTACAGATTGTATACATCACTAAATACCTAAGCTACAATATGGCAAATTCTCAAGGCACTAACAATATCACTCAAATTGTGGGAGAAATGCTGGACAACAAAAATTTTGCTTCATGGAAGTTCCGTATGAAGAATTTTTTGGTTGGCACAGGTTATTTGGGACTTATGTACAAGTGATGAGGCTGAATCTAAAATACATGAAAGGAATTCGACAAATGTCAAAAAAGGGCTCATAAGCTATGGACTGAGAGAGAATGCAATGTGTTACATTGGTTTTTCTTATGTATATTAGATGCTATGGTTATACAAATTACTGGATGTAGTTCTCCAAAGGATGCATGGGACATACTCATTAAGAATTATGAAAATGTAACACATGCAAGAAAGATTCAGCTAAAGCAACAGTTCAATAACATGTCTAGGAATGGCAAAAGCATTCAAGCCTACACTATAAAGATCAAGAACATAGGGAATCAGCTTGCCACCATTGGATCTTTAGTGTTTGAGGATGATATGATTGCATGGGCCTGGCAAAGAGTATAAAGCATTTGATACATCTATTTCTATGCAAGCTGAATCCTCTGATTGGGATGAGCTGATTGCTTTGTTGCTATATGAGGAAGTTAAGCTTGGGCTGAATACAGGTTCCAATATGTCTCAAAGCAGAGACACTGTTCTTTAATCTAGCTAGCATGGCAGAGGCGACAGAGGCCATGGCTCTTTTCAAGATCGAGGAGACACTCGAAATGCTTATGGACACCATCAGCAGAATGCCTGGCATGGCACAAATACACAGGGCTTGCGTGGATCTGGCAGCTTTAGAGGCAAGGGGAGATCACCCAATGGTGAAGGTGGTGGATTTGGTTCATGTCAAGTGATCAGTCAAACAAAGATAAGGACTCTCATTACTGGGGTAGATATAGACACATTGCAAAGGATTGTTACAAGAAGCAAGGAGATATGAAGGAAAAGGTCAAACAACCTGGGCTCCATGAATCTTCTAGAGGTGCGCATGATGAGTAGGTTGACACATTGTTTGCCATGCAGCATTTGTCTAAGAATGTATCTAGGCAGGACAGAGATGAGAGATGGTACATTGATTCAGGGGCTTCAAATCATATGACACCCCATGGAGAATAGTTTGATGAGATAGTTACAGGTTCACATGGTTATGTGTGTACTGTAGGGATGACACCCAACATGATATTTAGCACACAGGAATTGTTTCGTTGTTGATGCTGGATGGCAAGAAAAAGAGCCTGCATGATGTACTACATGTACCTACAATAACTAAGAGTCTTTTGTCAGTTGGATAGATGGCAGAACAAAATTTGCAAGTGAGATTTAATAGAGATGGATGCTTTGTTGAAGAATATGGTAATGGCTACAAATTGATTGCTCGAGGCTGAAGAGATGGCAGAATTTCTACTCTTGATGCGTCAATTCCAAAATTGAAAGTAGCCATGTTTGCACATGATGATGGTGCTATATGGGATATTGAGATATGGCATAAGAGGATAGGCCATGTGAATATACAAAAGCTGAAATCTATGCAGCAGAAGGAGATTGTGCTTGGACTACCTAAGTTCAAGTATAATGACTTTGGAAATGTATGTGATGCATGTCATTTTGGAAAGCAAGCACAATTTCCATAAATTATGAGACATATACAAAACAACTAATGACCCTTGTAGTTGGTACATTTAGATGTATGGCATCCGTCTCATAATGCTTACTTTGGTAGTGCTCATTACTATGTATCCTTCATTGATGACTTCAGCAAGTATACTTGGCTTTACATACTCAAACATAAGGATGATGTGTTTGATGCATTCAAGGACTTCAAGAAGCATGCTGAAAATGAGTTGAGTTGTAAATTTTCATATCTTAGATCAGATGGAGGTGGAGAATATGTCTCTAATTACTTTGAAAGGTACCTTGCTAGATGTGGGATCAGAAGATAGTTAACTTGCAACTATACACCGTAGCAAAATGGTGTAGCAGAAAGGAAAAATAGGGTACTGATAGAATCGACAAGGGGTATGTTGAATGAGAAGAGTTTGCCAAATGGTTATTGGGCTGAAGAAGTAATGACTATTGTCTTTGTGCTGAATACAACTCCTTATACAACAGGGATTCATGATGTAACTCCATATGAGAGGTTGTATGGCCATAAACCTAACATTTCACACTTGAAGGTATTTGGCAGCATTGCATATATGCATGTTCCTGATGAAAACAAGAATAAATCGGATCCTAAAGCTGTCAAGAGTGTGTTCCTTGGCTATGCACAAGACCAGGAAGCTTATAATTGTTATGTATTGTCTACACATGAGACATTGATTAGTAGAGATGTTGTTTTTTTATGAGCTGGCATGGTGGTATGGTAATCCTATTGCAGTGGCTACTGATGGATCAGCCAGCACTAGTAATGCTGAAAATACACCTATAGTGAGTACATCTATGAGTGGTTCTACAAGTGATGGGTCACCTACAGTAAGTCATTGGTCAGGATGCTTGCGGAGTCGTACTCTTACGTCCAATGACACAGATATGTGAGTGAGAGAGAGATTGGATAAGGGAAAAGAAAAGATGCTTCAGGATGTGACAGGTCCACTTACAATAGGTTATGAGTCATCTAACAACGACAGTTTGGATAGTGAGTTGGGAATTCCGTCTATTATGACACCATGACACTTGGAGAAAGGTAGAGTCATTATGTACCGCCTCATAAGAGGCAAGCTCAGAGTGAGCCACAATTACAAAGATCTAAGAGAGTCCAAAAACAGTTAATAGGTTTACATATATTGGTTATTCAGCCTGCCATTATGCATATATGGCTAGTGTGATAGGTTACAAAGAACCTACAAAGTTTGATGATGAAGTTACATATGATAATTGGTGTGCTGCCATGGATGAGGAGTATGCAGCCCTGGCTGAAAATGAGACATGGAAATTGGTTGAGTTTCGTGAAGGCAAAGTCCCCATTGGTTGCAAATGGGTGTACAAGGTTAAGTGCAAGTCAGATGGTTCATTAGAATGCTATAAGGCTAGGCTGGTTGCAAAAGGGTGTACACAACAATATGGCCTTGACTATGAGGAGACTTTCAATCTGGTGGCTGAAATGGCAACAGTCAGAAATCTCATTGCTTTGGCAGCATGCAAAGGCTGGAAATTATGGCAAATGGACGTCAAGAATGCTTTCTTAAATAGTGATTTGGTTGAGGAAGTATATATGGAGCAACTTGAAGGCTATGTTCACCCGGACTTTCCTACACATGCATGTAAGCTGAAAAAGGCTTTATATGGACTAAAATAGGCACCTAGAGCATGGAATGCTCGAATCAGCAGTTATTTACAGCAACATGGATTTAGATTGGGTGATGGAGATCAAAGTCTATTCATGAAGAAGATAGATCATGGATATGTGTTTCTAGTAGTTTATGTAGACAATCTTATCATCACTAGAGATCATGAATAGGGCATTCCTGAAATTAAATCATGTTTATAGACTGAATTCAAAGTTAAAGACCTTGGTGAACTAAAGTATTTTCTTTGGATTGAGGTAGTCTGTACGCCTCAAGAGATATGGTTGCTACAGAAGCAGTATGCTCATGACATAATACAGAAGTATGGTATTGCTGAATGCAAGCCTATGGAGACACCTCTTGATCAGAATGTCAAGCTGCAGATTGATGTTGGGAATGACATAGAGAATGTGACCATGTATCGACAGATGGTGGGCAACTTGAAATACTTGACTATTATCTGACTTATGTTACCATGTATTGACAGATGGTGGGAAACTTGATATACTTGACTAATACCTGTCCTGACTTATGTTATGCAGTGGGACTGATTAGTCAGCTTATGCAGAAGCCTCACAAACCACATTTAGATGCAGTCAGGAGGATCATGAGATATGTAAAGGGTACTACAGATTATGGGTTGTTTTATGCATATGGAAAATCCCTTGACTTAACATGGTTTACTAATGCTGATTGGGCTGGTTGTGCCTATGATAGGAGGTCAACCAATGGTTATGCATTTGGATTGGGCAGTAGTATGATCAATTGTTGGCAGAGTAAGAAAGAGCCTACTATTGCATTGTCTAGTACAGAAGCTAAGTACAAAGGAGCTGTCTTAGTAGCTTGCAAAGAAGTTTGGTTGATGAAACTGCTGAAAGACTTGTGAATATAGCTGGAAAGCAAAGTGAGATTGCATTGTGATAACCTCAATAGTGTTATGTTGGCTAGCAATCCTATCTACCATGCTAGGTCCAAACATATTTAGGTTCACTACCATTTCATCAGAGAAATGGTTCTTATAGGGCAGATTGACTTGATTCATGTGAAGACTAAAGACAAGGTAGTAGCAGATATATTTATCAAGTCTCTTGGTAAAGAAAAATTTGTATATTTTGGATAGCTACTTGGATTTTATCAAATGGTTTGAGCTTGAGGGGGAGTGTTAAAATATCAAGCTCCCGTTACTCTTTAGTCAATCTATCTTTATGTGTGTGACCGCCAACATTAGCTAGATACAGCTCTACATGTGTGACACATTCAATAAGTCGGTGTAGTCAGTAACTTAACCATAGTATGTTTGTCTTGGTTAGTCATACCTATGTGTGTAAGTCTCTTTCAATTAGTATGATGGAAGAATAATGGAAAAAGAACAACAATGAGTTGAGGCTCATCTTCTTCTCCACTCTGTCTCTCTCTGTAACATTAACGTAAACTACCTCTTGAGGATAAATATATAACATTTTCTTAAGGATAATGCAAATTTTATTATTATTATTATTCCCCTCCCTAGCCGACTGTTGTGCTGGAAGGGGAGGGGAATAGAAAGGACGCGGAAGCTCCTCGGTGGAGCTTGCAGAGTGATACGGCCATGCGCGTTGACACGAAGGAGAGGGAGGATCCCCCTCCCCACCTATTTAACCAAAAGGGGGCCGCTGCCGTGAGGAAGGAGGTGGAGGGTGTGGGCTGTTGTGACGCTAGATGGAGGGGCTACCATTATCGCGTTGCCACTACTGCTGTCTGCAGGGAGGGAGGAAGGTCAAGCAGGCCGCCGCCATGGAGTTCGCCCGCCGTTGAGGCCCTATGCCATCCTTAAGGACCGGCCGTCAACTGTGCTCTCCCCCCTACCACACGTAGAAGCTTCTAGAAGCTTCTAGAAAGGAGCTTCATAAGCCTCTTTCCCCCCCTTAAACCCCCTTCCCATAGTTGGAGCCCCCCCCCCCCACCCCCGTGTTTAACCGTTAAGCCCCCTTTTCCTTGACTTTGGAGTCACACCCCCTCCCCCGGTTTCAAACCCCTATAAGCCCCCTTTCCCTTGGGCTTTGGAACAACCCCTTTTTCCCCCCATGTTTAAACCTTCTCTATGTTGAGAGAGAGAGAGAGTACGAGAGAGATACACAAGACATGCTCCCAAATAATGATTCATATTGATGTAGAGTTAGTATATATAGGTGAGACCCAAGTCAAGTGAGAGATGATATATATAGTTGTAACATCCCCACTTAAACAAAGGTCTCTGGCTGCGAGAGTGAAAAAACCTTGGGGAGAACAAGGGAAAAACCCGAGCCCCTACACATACCTACGATACAAAAATGATTTACTATAAAGTTTTCTTGAATACAATGATACATGCCTCAATCTCAGTGAGACTAGAACTTGGAACAATACCAAGTGCATGTCTTAATGAGCTAAAGCGAGCTTCACTAAGAACTTTTGTGAAGATGTTTGCAACCATTTGATCACTGGGACAATGCTCCACCATAATGGAACCTTTCTTGACTTCATGTCAAACATAATGATAATGAATAGCAATATGCTTTGATTTACTATGTTGTGTATAGTCTTTGGTAAGACTAATAGCACTTTGGTTATCGCATCGAAGAGGTGTACTAGATGATGAAGGATGTCCCAAATCTGCAAGTAGTTGTGGAAGCCAAACTAGCTCGCGAGCTACTAATGATGCAGCAACATATTCGGCTTCAGTTGCAGAAATCGCAACACATCATTGTTTCTTGCTAGACCAAGAAACCAAACATCCATTTACAAAGAAAAAATTCCCACTTGTAGATCGCATGGATAAGTGTGAACTTTCCCAATCAGCGTCTGTATATCCAAAAAGGTCAAGAGAAATTGAAGAAGATAAAGAAGAATCCTCTTGACGATGATAAATAAGACCAAATTTCTTAGTACCCTTGAGGTACTTAAGAATACGTTTTGCAGCACTCCAATGAATAGTGGAAGGGGAAGAAAGATACTGTCCCAAAAAGTTAGCTGCAAATAAAATATCTGGTCTGGTGTTTAAACCAATAAATTGAAGACAACCAACAAGATTAGCAAAAGGTTGATGAATGGCTGATTCTTCATTGCGTGTTGTAGATGTACCCTTGGTAGAGCTTGAAAGAATGGGAGTGTTGGCAGAGTGCGCATTTGTCAACCCAAACTTCTTAACAATATCATTAATAAACTTTGTCTGGCGAAGAAGAAAAATGCCTTGTTGTCGGTGTCGTTGAACTTGAATATCCAAACAAGAATGTATCTCACCAAGATCCACCATTTCAAATGCAGTCGATAAAAGCTTCTTCATAGCATCCAAGAAAGCAATATTATTTGACACAAGAATAGTATCATCAACATATAGAGCAAGAATAATAAAATATTTGTCCTCCCTTTTGATGTAAAGATTTGGGTCAGCAAAACATGCAACAAAACCTTTAGATGTGAGTAACTGATCAATCTTAATATACCAAGCACGAGAGGCTTGCTTCAATCCATATAATGCACGATGAAGCGGGCATACAAGATGCTCCTTTCCTGCAATCATAAAACCTTCAGGTTGCTCCATATAGATTTCTTCTTCAAGATCTCCATTGAGAAAAGCCGTTTTAACATCCATTTGGTGAATTTCTAGATCAAATAGTGTTGCAAAAGCCAAAATCATACGAATAGTTGTGGAGCGCACAACGGGAGAAAATGTTTCTTGATAATCTACTCCTACAATCTGTGAGTAACCTTTTGCAACAAGTCGTGCTTTGAACTTATCAAACAAGCCATCATCTTTGGTCTTGGTTTTATAAACCCATTTACATTTGATAGAAACACAATTCAGGGGGAGTTCAGTAAGAATCCATGTACCTTTGGAGATTAAAGAATCGTACTCAGCTTGCATAGCTTCTTGCCATTGATCCCTTTGAGACGAATTGATAGCTTCCATATACGATATTGGATCCTCTTGGACAGACATAGCATCATCAAAGACATCATATTCAATAGAATAGAATCCATGCTCTATCTCAATAGGAAGATCGACATAGATCTCCAAATTTTCATCAATCTTCTTTGGAGGTGAAGGAGGTTTATGATCATCAGAATTAGTAGAATCACAAAGCAAGTAAGGAAATGCACTAAGCAAAGACTGTGTATCATCTGAAACATTAGACGACCATGTGCCACCCATAGTCTTCTCATCAAATATAGCATCACGACTAATGATAACCTTTTGAGAAGAAGGATCATAAAATTTGTAACCTTTGGAATGATCTGAATAACCAAGAAAAATAACCTTCAAACCTGGAGGATCCAACTTATGTCGAGTGTCCTTGGGCACATGAATATAAGCAATGCAGCCAAATGTGCGAAAGTGAGAGACTGAAGGTGTCTTCCTTGTCCAAATTGTTATAGGAATTTTACCAGCAGGTGCAGTAGTTGGAAGATGATTTTGAATAAAAACAGATGTTAGAAGTGCTTCAGTCCAAAACTTTTGAGACAAACCAGAGTGTATAAGCATGCAACGTATAGCATTAAGAATCGTGCGATTTTTGCGCTCAGCAACACCATTTTACTGAGGAGAATAAGAAACTCTAAACTCATGATGAATACCTTGATCCTTACAGAAGTCATCAAATAGATTGGATACATATTCACCGCCATTTTCACTGCGAAGCGTCTTTATAGAGAATCCAGTTTGAAGCTCCACATTTATCTTGTATTGTTTAAATATAGGTAAAGCCTCAGACTTATGTTGAAGAAGATAGACATGTGTGTACCGTGAGAAATCATCAATGAAAGTTATAAAATATCGATATTGAGACTTTGAGGCAGGAAAAGGACCGCAAATATCGGTATGAACCAAATCCAAGAGAGCACAGGAATGTGATGAAGTAGAAGTGTGGAAAGGCCAACGATGGTGTTTTCCAAGTGCACAGTACTCACATATTCCCATATGTGGATGAGATTTGAGATCCATACCTTGCACAAGACCATGACGATGAAGATCAAGAATTTTGGCAAAATCGAAGTGTGCAAATCGTTGATGCCATAATTTGCAATCTTCATCTCCAGGGGCAGTAACAACATTTGCAACTGTATCGTTCAATGATAGCTCAAACAGATTACCATGTCGAGAAGCCACTGCTATAGTATGCCCGTCTTTCTCTATACGACATTGATTATGATCAAAGCCAACAAACAAACCAAGATCAACTAGATGAGCAACAGAAAGAAGATTTCTTTGCAAATCTGGAACATAAAGAACTCCTCTTAATATTCTAGTGGATGAAACAGTCCCCAGATATAAATCACCCACTCCTTTGACTTGACAAGTCGTATCATCCGCAAGATAAACTGTAAACGCCCCGAACAACGTAGTATGCTTAACAATTATGATATTCGCTTGTTTTCGAGATTTAATATAAAAGAGAATGAACACTTAAAGCTGAAAATGAAAATTGCTCACAAAATTACAGCCATGAAAATGTAAAAGTAATGGAGACAAAATTGAGGGTTGAAGATGGGCAACCCCCCCCGAAGGAATGTATTTCTGCTCAACCCAAGTCCCTTAGGGAAGAGCTCAGTTACAATCAACCTGAGAGTGAGAAGAAGTAATTCTCACTCTCACAAGATCATGCAAAGATGTACAAACACACATGCATTATCTATTATGCAATGATAAGAACTGATTTCTTTACAATATGAGAGAAGAAAAAGGGAAATTCAGCCTTTCTCCATCGTTGATCAGCAGTACATGGATAGGGCTTACTTCTTGTAGCTAAAATGAAAGAAAGAGCTCGAGAAGGAGGTGCTGTAATGAATTTACAGGCTTGCTGTCTTGTAAAAAAAAACAGTGATAGAAGAGGGAATATGGAGGAATTTGATAATGGAGAAGTGGGGGATGATGATGGGGATGGATGGGGCCAGTTTCTGGCTATCTGTGGGTGCTGTTCATGAGTTTACAACAAAGAAAAATGATGATGAATGAAGAAAAACGAGCTCTTATTTATAGGAGAGGGGAGAGCTAGTACAAAAGGGGAAAGTGGAGTAGCACAAGACAAGTGTCCAGCCACATGTCATGAGATGTGACAAGTGGTGGGACACTTGGAAACTTGTGTGACAAGTGTCTTGACACTTGTCTCTTCTCTATGGCCTTCCTTTTTGGGTTGAATACTGTCAAGAATAGAAACAACCAAATTTAGTAAGCACAGTCAGAGTACAGAACTTACTATTTTTAGAATGACATCCCTATTTTTTAGGACTAGCATTTTTAGGCTAATTCGAGGCTCCTAAAATTTAGGGATCTCCTAAAATTTAGGGACCCCCCCAATATGGGTATCATATGAAAGCTTTTTCCGTGTACATCGCAAAAATGGTATCCGAATCTTCATGTGACTTTCCTATGCAAAGAAATGTGCATTTCAAGCTTTCAGCCCACACATGCACATTATACAAGCATTTCATGATCATGCCATCTTGTTGATTGTAACTGTCTGTTCTGGTGGATCTAACCCACACTTCAAGGCATCAATCCTTCTGTGTGCGAGTCTAACCCTGATATGCGTGAGTTCTAGTCACAGGCGCCCAATCGGGTCATATAGGTGGAAGTGTGAACTATCTTTTCTCTAACCCACCGCGTGGGTTCACCATAACCTGTGACCACTCATCAGTGGCCAGCTCCAATGCACTTTTCTTTATATCTAATTAGTGCAAAGGAAATAAATTTAATAAATCATTATATAGACAAATTAATGAAAAAGGTTACAAATTCTGTTTCTATAGAGTTGTGACAGCCCTCTGGCTTTTATTCAGTTGTCCTCAGCTGAAAAGCTTCTTGATATTGCTGTAGAATATTTGGGTAATCCTTCATGAATTTTTCATCTACCCACTGTGCATCTGTTGTGGGTAGATTCTTGAATTTTAGTAAGAATTTTCGTGTCACAAGGCCACTTCTCGTGGTTCGATCCTTGAGAAACAAAATCTTTTCAGGTTCCAAGAGTTGCTCTGTTTCTTCAACTTCTGGGGGATCTTCAGTAATGGGTTCCTTTGGTTCTGGTCCTATGTAAGGTTTTAGCAAACTTACATGAAAAGCATTGTGTATTTTCCAATGAGTAGGAAGCTCAAGTCGATAAGAAACTTCATTTATTTTCTCAATCACTTTGAAGGGTCCAAAGTATCTACTGGAGAGCTTTGGAAAAGATGAATTTTGACCAGAACCTTGTTTGAGCCTACTTTTATCAAACTTTAGCAAGACATATTGACCTTTTTCAAAAGCCAAATGTCTTCTTCGTTTATCTGCTTGCTTCTTTTGTCGCTCTTGGGCCACTTTGATAGTGGCTCGAACTTGATCCATTGTTGTTTTTAAATCTGAAGCAAACTGATCAGCAGCAAAAATCTTATCTTTAGTGCGAATAATTGGAGGAGGAATCACTTTACCCTGTACTATTTCATTTGGAGCTTTCCCTGTGGATGAGTGCACTGTATTGTTGTAAGCAAACTCCAATAATGGAAGATATTTCTCCCATTGTGACTTATGTTCACTAACATAAGCTTTCAACATATCCAAAAGAGTGAGATTCATCACCTCTGTTTGGCCGTCAGTTTGAGGATGAAAAGCTGAAGAGAACTTTAAAGTGGTTCCCAAATTCTCAAATAAAGCATGCCAAAAGTTACTTGTGAATTTGGAGTCTCTATCTGAAATGATCTCAGAAGGCATACCATGTAATCTGAAGATATGTTGAATGAAAAGTCTTGCAGCTTGTGCGGATTTCAATGTTTTATGACATGGAATAAAATGTGATTGTTTGCTGAATCTATCAATTATGACCCAAATCATATCATGACCTTGAGGTGTTCTTGGAATACCTGAGATGAAATCCATTGTGATAGATTCCCATGGATCTTTGGGCACTGGAAGAGGTTGTAACAATCCTGGAATCTTCTGCCTATCATATTTGGATTTTTGGCATACCAGACAAGCCTCAATGAAGTTATGTGTATCTTTTCGTAATGTTGGCCAATAAAAGTAGCGCTCAATTGCACTTAGAGTGGCTGCCCTCCCTCTATGCCCTGCATAAGGGGGTTCATGACTTTCTTTAAGCACCTTTTGTCGAACAGGAAGAGTGACACAAAGGCGATTGTTCATGAGAAGGTAACCGTCTTTGATGGAATAATCTGGATGAGAATCTCCTTGCTGTAAATTTGACCAAATTGCTGCAAAATCAGTATCTTCATCATAAGTATTCTTCATCGTTTGAAAATCTTCATGATGAGCCACTGTAATAGTTGCAATGCAAGGCACTCTAGAAAGTGCATCAGCAACTACATTTTGTTTCCCTGGAGTGTACGTAATTTGAAAATGAAACATAGACAAGAAATTTTCCCATCTTGCATGTTTCTCCTGCAAATGCTTTTGAGTCTTGAAATACTTCAAGCTTTGATGATCGGTTTTAATAAGGAATTCATTGCCTAAAAGATAATGTTTCCATATCTTTAAAGCATGAACCACTGCTAAGAGCTCCTTTTCATAAATGTCATACCTTTTCTCCACATCATTTAGACGGCGGCTTTCAAAGGCTACGGCATGGACTTCTTGATTTAGCACTGCACCAATACAATCACCGCAAGCATCTGCTTCCACCACAAATGGTTTTACCAGATCTGGAATGATAAGAACAGGTCCAGAAGTAAGAGCTACTTTCAGCCTTGTGAAGGCTGCCTTCTCTTTTTCCTTCCATTGGAAAGAGATCTTCTTCTTTGTAAGGTCATGAAGTGGAGAAGCCATATGTGCAAAATGCTTGATGAAGTGGCGGTAATAAGAACATAAGCCAAGAAACGATCGCACCTCATGTACATCACGAAGATGAGGCCATTCTTGGATTATCCTGATCTTTTTAGGATCCATCTGAATCCCTTCAGAAGAGATGACATGCCCTAGGTAATTTATTTTATGCATGAAAAATTCACTCTTTTTACCATTTACCAAGAGTTGATTTTGTTGTAGTAATTGTAGAACAATTTCCAAGTGTTGATGATGCTCCTCTTCATTCTTGCTAAAGACAAGAATATCATCAAAGAAAGTACCGACATATTGTCGATGCTCTCTAAAAATGCGCTCCATCATTCGATTAAAGGTGGCTGGTGCATTGGTTAATCCGAAAGGAACCACCAAGAATTCATAAAGACCGTATGAAGTGCGGAAAGCAGTTTTGTGTACATCTTGTGGTATTACCCTAATTTGATGATAACCACTCTTTAGATCAATGCGGCTGAAAACCTTTGAGCCTCCTAGACGATCCAAAATGTCGTCAATTCTAGGAATAGGAAACCGATTCTTCACAGTGATTTTGTTGAGGGCTCGATAATCAATGCACATCCTGAATGTGCCATCTTTCTTTTGAACAAGAAGAACTGGTGAACAAAATGGTGAGCTACTTGGCCTAATTAGCCCACGGTTGAGTAGGTCTTCGACTTGCTTTCTGATTTCTTCTTGTTGAGGACGGCTCACATGGTATGGTGCTATATTAGGAGGAGAACTTCCCGGGATAATATCAATATGATGGTCTTCTGGCCTTTCTGGGGGAAGCTGATAAGGAAGATCTTCCAAAAAACAATCTTTATACTTTTCCAAGAGCTGAAGTTGCTCTTGGTTTTCAGCATTCATATTATCTTTTACATCAGTGACATAAAGCAGACAACATTGAACACAATCCTTAATTGCTCTAGAGACTTGCATATGGCTTACCATAGGTATGGTGTCTCCAGAAACTCCAGCTTGGATCTCGTACTTCTTGCCTTTGTTGGTGAGTTCTACCTTCTTTTTCTGAGAGAAGATGGTTGAATCTACTCTATGATTCCAGGGCATGCCAAGAATCACATCGCAACCATCAAGGTCTCCGATACAGAAGGTATCTTCGTCACTGTAGCCTTGAATTTGAAACTTGAGCTTGCCAATGTAGGGTATCACAGTCTTCACTGTGTCACCTTCATCAGCATTTAAAGCTTGGCGAACTTCTGCCAGAGTGTCCATCTCTTCATTCTTTAATCCAAGCTCTTTAGCTAATTGCAAGGAAATGATATTTTCATTTGCCCCAAGATCTATCAAGAATAGTGCTTGCTTACCTTGTAACTGTCCCCAAGCTTTTAATAATTTGCGCGTCTCTGGAGTGTGAGTTGTGTTTACAACTACATCACTGATAGCATTGATTTTCACTGGCGACTTAGGCTTGTTGTCAGAAACCTTGCTTTGTCCCTTGTTTGGACATTGCTTCGCTATGTGGCCTGTTTGTCCACATTTAAAGCACTTTCCTTCTTTCATGAAGCGTTGCTTTTCTTCTTCGGAAAGTTGCTTTGCTTGTGGGTATAGATTGGAGCGAAATTGAGGAGCATTAGGAGGTGCATATGGCTTCATCTTCTTTTGATTTGATGGTTGCTTTTGCGACTGTTTTTGTCCTTCATTTGGGGCTGAATACTCCTCATCATCAGCTACTCTCTTCTTATCATTCTTTTGGAATGATTTGTTGCCATTGTGCTCCATTTCCCATGTCTCAGCATGGTCAATGAGTTCCCTGAGACTAGAACAATGATAATGATTAAGAGCAGTACGAAGTTTAAAATGCAAACCTCCTTGAAACTTCCTAAGCTTTTCCGAACTGCTAATCTTCTTGAAATGTTGGACCTTCAAAAGTAACTCCCAAAATCTCTTGGTATAGTCACCAAGTGACTCATTTTTCCTTTGCCAAAGCCGATCCCATTCCATTTTTACATCTCTTTTGAAATGAACAGGAAGAAATTGACTTTGTATCAGGCGAACAAAGGACCGCCATGATTTTGGGACAGCATGATCATATTCCAACCCCGTCCACCAAGTATGGGCTAAGTCGGTTAAATGTAAAGCTGCAAACTTAATCTTTTCTTTTTCTTTATACTTGTCACGACCATACAAAATTTGAAATTGACGAATAAACTTCAGAAGAAGATCAGGATTTCGGGAACCATCATACATACTGAACTTGATCTTCTTTTCAAGTTGAGATAGTGACTTAGTCTTCTTCTTCTTCTTATGCATTCGTCCATGCTCGGATCTTGAGGTTGAAGATGATGAAGTGCTTGATGGGGATGGAGATGGAGACGAGGGTGAAGAATGTCGACGCCTTTGACGATGATGAGGTCTTCCACGAGAAGGGTGTGACTCTTCATTACTAGAAGAGGATCCATCAGAATAGGCGCCAGATGACTTTGAAGAAGAGGATGAGCTTCGACGCGATCTCTTTCTTTGTCTTGAAGTAGAATGGGACTGCCTCTTAGAAGTAGTTGGACTTCTTGATCGGCTCCTTTCATTGGTATGGCTTTGTCTCCTTGAAGTAGAGGGGCTTCTTTCCTTGAATTCTTTGGGATTCTCAACTTTTTCTAGTTTGAGAAGTTGCTCACGAATTTGCTGATTCTCCTCTCTAAGACTTTGAATGGCTTGAAGGATAGCACTCGATTGATCCATTGAGACTAAAGAAAAAAAGAATATATGCTCAAGCACTCAATGCAAGGGCTGAAAACAAACAAACTTATAGTTGTAAGCACTACCAGTGTTGGGGGTGAGGACCGAGCCAAAGCTCTGATACCACTGTAAACGCCCCGAACAACGTAGTATGCTTAACAATTATGATATTCGCTTGTTTTCGAGATTTAATATAAAAGAGAATGAACACTTAAAGCTGAAAATGAAAATTGCTCACAAAATTACAGCCATGAAAATGTAAAAGTAATGGAGACAAAATTGAGGGTTGAAGATGGGCAACCCCCCCCGAAGGAATGTATTTCTGCTCAACCCAAGTCCCTTAGGGAAGAGCTCAGTTACAATCAACCTGAGAGTGAGAAGAAGTAATTCTCACTCTCACAAGATCATGCAAAGATGTACAAACACACATGCATTATCTATTATGCAATGATAAGAACTGATTTCTTTACAATATGAGAGAAGAAAAAGGGAAATTCAGCCTTTCTCCATCGTTGATCAGCAGTACATGGATAGGGCTTACTTCTTGTAGCTAAAATGGAAGAAAGAGCTCGAGAAGGAGGTGCTGTAATGAATTTACAGGCTTGCTGTCTTGTAAAAAAAAACAGTGATAGAAGAGGGAATATGGAGGAATTTGATAATGGAGAAGTGGGGGATGATGATGGGGATGGATGGGGCCAGTTTCTGGCTATCTGTGGGTGCTGTTCATGAGTTTACAGCAAAGAAAAATGATGATGAATGAAGAAAAACGAGCTCTTATTTATAGGAGAGGGGAGAGCTAGTACAAAAGGGGAAAGTGGAGTAGCACAAGACAAGTGTCCAGCCACATGTCATGAGATGTGACAAGTGGTGGGACACTTGGAAACTTGTGTGACAAGTGTCTTGACACTTGTCTCTTCTCTATGGCCTTCCTTTTTGGGTTGAATACTGTCAAGAATAGAAACAACCAAATTTAGTAAGCACAGTCAGAGTACAGAACTTACTATTTTTAGAATGACATCCCTATTTTTTAGGACTAGCATTTTTAGGCTAATTCAAGGCTCCTAAAATTTAGGGACCTCCTAAAATTTAGGGATCTCCTAAAATTTAGGGACCCCCCCAATATGGGTATCATATGAAAGCTTTTTCCGTGTACATCGCAAAAATGGTATCCGAATCTTCATGTGACTTTCCTATGCAAAGAAATGTGCATTTCAAGCTTTCAGCCCACACATGCACATTATACAAGCATTTCATGATCATGCCATCTTGTTGATTGTAACTGTCTGTTCTGGTGGATCTAGCCCACACTTCAAGGCATCAATCCTTCTGTGTGCGAGTCTAACCCTGATATGCGTGAGTTCTAGTCACAGGCGCCCAATCGGGTCATATAGGTGGAAGTGTGAACTATCTTTTCTCTAACCCACCGCGTGGGTCCACCATAACTTGTGACCACTCATCAGTGGCCAGCTCCAATGCACTTTTCTTTATATCTAATTAGTGCAAAGAAAATAAATTTAATAAATCATTATATAGACAAATTAATGAAAAATGATACAAATTCTGTTTCTATAGAGTTGTGACATAAACAAACTTCTTGACAGGAAGAGAATGATAATTGTGAAGCCACTGCGATTGGTATGTCATGTTTCCAGTGGAACCTGAATCAATGATGAATAGAGAACCATCATGAACATGAAGTACATTTTCTGGAGAGATATCATAATGAACAAAATTGAGCTCCTAATGAGTATGATCATCATCAGTTGAAGTTTGTTGAACAATATAAGATCGAGAACGTACTTCATCATATCTGCGTTTATAACAACGACGAGATGGATGATCTGTATGTGCACAATAATCACAAGGAGGAAAACTTTTGGACGAGCGAGGTTGCTTTGTAGTAACTCCATGCTCCTCATCATATTGACGTGCCCAGCAATCAGAAGCCACATGACCTTTCTTATCACAATAAGAACAATGTTTGTTAGGATAAGCAAGACAAGAAGATTTAGTACCTGGATTAGGGCATCCACCCTGCTGAAAACGTGAAGCATGACGCTTGCGAGCAACAAAAGCAGCATCAAAATCCCTTTGTTCGCGAGTGACCAAAACAACATCAAATTTTTCCAAATGATGCTCGTGACGTTGAGAATATTCAATAAGAGATATACATGCTTTGTCAAAGTGGATATCATCCTTGTTAGACAAAATAGTGATGATATTGTCATATAAAGGATCTTTGATGGTATGAAGAAGTTGAGTAACAATCTGATTTTTAGCAACAGGAGCGCCAGCAGCACCAAACTGATTGATAATGTCTTTAAAAGCCTCGATATGAGAGTGCATAGAAGTACCAACCTTATATTGAAGATTCTTCAAACAAGTTTGGAGATATAAAATTTCGGTGACCGATTTCTTCTCAAACATTGAGATCATAAGTGAGTCAGGAAGTGCAGACAATATATAACGACGAGCCGCTTTGTCACGACGAATCCAATCAGTATGATCAATTTTCCATTGTTCAAATAATGGACCATCAGTAATCACAGAATTGTTATTCATCACATCAATAGGTTGAACTAGGCAAGACACGTCGCCCAAAACAATATCAAATAATTTGTCACCTTCAAGAATTAGCACCATCTTTGCTTTCCACCCAGGAAAGCCTTGTCCTTGGAAGAAGGGAACCGAATGTTGGCCAGACGGATATCCGTTAACAATTACACAATTGGCCATGCCTGTATGTCGAGAGAAAACAAATAAGATGAGATCGCAGAATCTGCAAACCATGATCAAGACGAGCGTAGTTGAGACGCGTGACAATCAAAATAGGGATATCACGTAAGAACGAAGAAAAATATTGAGTGACTAAAAATAAATCCCTAAATAGAGAGGCGCAACGTGCAAGACGAGATGACACATATAAGAAAAGTGCTATTTCGGTCGAGCAAAGAACGTGAACGATAATAAAACATCGCTAAAAATAGCAAGATGTTTGCTTGTCGTAATCAACATCACTAACGAAGATGAGGGATTAATAAACTGTAATTGGGGATTAACGAATTGTAATTAGAAATACAGTTTTAAATAAAGAATCGCAGATTTGAGCAGAATTGCTATCTTGAATCCTGAACTGTCATAACTTTTGATCCAGAACTCCGATTGACAAGGGGTTTTGACAGGATTCGAGAGCACGACGAGAGCTACGTCATAACTAATACTTCTAATTTGAACAAGTTCATGTATCAAATCGTCACTTGTGCAAAGAACTCAATCAAGTATAAACAATGAAACAACTTATCTTCCTTGTTGTTGCTACGCATCCATAGCTCTGATACCATGTTGAGAGAGAGAGAGTATGAGAGAGATACACAAGACATGCTCCCAAAGAATGATTCATATTGATGTAGAGTTAGTATATATAGGTGAGACCCAAGTCAAGTGAGAGATGATATATATAGTTGTAACACTCTAGCCCCCTTCCTTTGTGGCGTATTGAAACCACTTTCCTCGAAATTGCCCTAAGGGTCCTTAGACCCTTACTTATAACCTTTACGGTTATTATTTTCCCTTGGAGTTTCCCCCTTAGGGTTTTCCCCCATAAAAGGTTACTCCAAATAACCTTTCCTTTTTCCCCCATGTTTTGTTAAAAATCCCCCTTAGGCCATGCAAAAATAACCCTTGGAGCTCTCCCGTTCCTTGTTTCTTTTCCACATCTTTCTATTCCCCATTTGTGCAAGTTTACAAAGGCCATTAAGCCTTCCCCATGGCTTCAATGGGTCTTAGTTGTGAGAAAATTTGAAGCACCCCCTTCCGAAATCCCTACTTCAAGGAGGGAGCCTTCCAAAAACTACTCTCGACGGACGGTGCAAGGGAGCAACAGTGGAATTCCAAAGAGGAGTTTTAAAGCTGCTTCCACGTCCGAAAAACTACAATTGCGATGTCTCCTAAGAAATTCCAAGGCATAGCCACGGGAGGGTCATCTCTGGGCATCCACGTGGACATCTCACCCCAATCTCAAGTTCTCCTTCCTAATTTGGTATTGTTGTAATTCAATCATGCAAGGTTAATCGTTAGAAATAGAATATATTTTTGTCCTAAATGCTCACGAGGAAGGAACTTAGTCATTAATACTTTTAATGAAACATGCAAAATAAAGGAAGCATAAATTCATTTCTAGCAAATAGCTTTATGCATTGAAATGAATTATAAACTAGATTATTGTCCATTAAAATAGTATACTTCATTTAAGCCTAGAAGTATAAACTGCATATCGCACTATTAACCCATATCCTCTTCGCAATGAATCATCGTGAAAATTGCAAAGCATGAAATGATTCTTGCGATGCATAAACTCTAAGAAATAATCGTTTGTCAACTACATAAATTATCAAGAAAAAGGTGGCTTGTTTTGCATAAATTTTATTCACAAAATATAGGAAGATTAGTTGGAATTTAACCTGACCTATGCCTAATCTCAAATCGATACGTTACAGTAAAAATCCATTTACGCATAGATAACGAGTCATGTGGAAAGGATCACGTAATTATTTTGTAGAGTTAACCAAATTAGTATGAACCTAAACCGTGGAGTGCTCATTTAGAAAGAGTTGATTCCAAGAAATTCACTAGGAAATTAGCACGTGACCTAATCGTTACGTATCGCTAAAACTGAAACTCCTTTACCTTAAATACTTGCCCACATTCACTAAATGTAGGGGACAATGAAATGAAATTCGAAAGTGAGCTAGGGTTTGTCCCTAAGAATCTTACAATATGAAACTTGGAAACCCTAGGTCTAACAAAGTCAGCCTAGTAACCTCAAACAGATTGTTTCGTGACTCTGTTGTCTCATAGTTCAATGCAACACTTGCGCAACAAGTGCGGAGTCATACGATCTTGTGATTGGATCATAGGGGAATGGCCAAATTCTCGTAATGAAGTTGGCAAGTCCTTCCGCAAGTTATTCTGCAAGAGGATGAATAATCATCCTAATTTAGTATCTTTCTTGAGTAAAGAAGATCGATTGGAAACTAAAGACCAGTCGATAAACTGAAATAGCTGATGAACTTAAGGTTTGACTAAGTCGGGTTAATAGGCTACGCCCTAACCCAGGATATAGGGGATCTTGCCAAGTTGCAAGTCATCCCTAATCGAGTGTTGGTTGCATTCGAAAGGAAGGATTCATTCCTTAGCAGTTTGCCAACAAAAAAACGATCAATGGAAATGTTTGTGCTTGTTACAAATTTTAGAGCACTGTTTGGCTTTATTTGATCAATGAACTAAAAGATAAATGGATATCTATACTTCAGGTTGAAGTCCTGAAGGGAGAGGCAGCTTCGGTTACCCTCGACTGCCTGCCTGACCCTAACCAAGGGGGTTGTTGACCGTGCCGGGTATGTGGACCAAACCCGCCACGAGAGGTATCTTTGTTGAGCGCTACTTGGAGCAGGAGGACGCTTGGGTGCCAGGTGGGGCTCTCGCTGTAAATTCCTCGCCTTTCGGGCCTTGCACAAGAGGCTAACGTGACTCCGGATTGGATCTCGAGGCCCGCATACTAGTCTACGAGCAGAAACTTGGATTAGTGATCCCTGTGGATTGCTGGATAGCCTTCGGGCGGATTGTGGATAAGCCTATGGGCTGGACTCTTTATATTTCAAAGATAAATATGATAACCTGTTAATAAGGAACTTGTATGATATTGTTTTTCTATGTCAAGTGATAAGATTACGTGAAAGAACCAGTGCCTAATGGGTTAATTAAAGAAGCTAGTTGTTACATTTCAAACTAATGTATTAGGTAATTAAATAACTAAAACAACTTGAGGAAAGTGCGGAGGATGGGCCATAGGTTGCCTTCCTACGAATGGGTGGTCCCGGTTGGTCGAGAACTTTTCTCAAATCATGATGGACAGCAGAAAGATCGTCAAAGAACATGAACAACAAAAGCGTTGACCTAGAGTTATGATTGAACCCGATTTACGCTCTTTTAGGGGAACAGAATGGGACTATGCCTTATGGCAGAGAGGTTGAGCTTTGCATCCTTCTCGTTTCCCATTCTCCTTGAACCAAGTGCAGAGTGAGTCCGCTTTGGACCTCACGTTTCTGCATAAAGCAGTTCGCTTGGGTCCGATGCTAGTTGCCGTTAGGAAATGACCAATAAGGAAAACCCTAATTTAGGTCGATCCTAAGTGGGAATGGCCGGATTACTTCCGCTACATGGCAGACACGGAAATCCCTAGATCGCAAACCCCGTAACATTCCATGGGAGTGTCGGGCAGAGCTTTCTAGACACCCTTTTCGATGGACTGCTAAGACGTGTCGTGATGATATAAGTGGACATGTTATAGTCGGTATCATAGCCAACCAACAATGGAATTGTTTTATGAAATCTTAATAAGAAGAAGTAAAGCAAATGGTTATATTCCAAACATTTCCTTACTTCAATACTGTCTTGCAGAATTACGAAGTGTGGAACAAGTTCTTAGTATTTCGAATCATGTTTATGACTGCAATGCATTCTCTGCATTATCAACAAAGGGTTGAGATTATGAACATCCTAGAGCAAATCTATAATCCATCACCTTTGTATATAGAACGAAGATGGACGGGTGCTTCAGGAATCTACTATATAGCCGCCCACCGGTTTGCTTACCTACAAACCAACCTAAAGAGGATCAAGTGGTTGGAAGACTTGAAAGTCATGAAGCTATTCATTTTTGTGGAAGCTCACACAAACTCAACTTTACATATTAGAGGTCGGAGGGTTGAGATGAACTCATATGTATATGAGGAAGTAACCCGTGTAATCCTCGCCGACATGATTAAAGTGTTAGGGTGCCATGAAAAGAATGGGTTCCAAAGGAAAGGATACCCTGAACATCCAATGACTTACTGATTCCTGAATATCCATGACCCAAAAGTATACTATTATACAATTCCTGTAGATAAATGTAATACAACATTGTTCTCCCCAAACTAAATGTAACAGTTGGCCTATCATCTCAAGAAATGTAGTATTCCAAAAGGGCTATGCCCATATAAATACGAATAAGACTTCCTTTTATCAATGTTTGATTGTGCATGAGAATTAATAAAAAGTTTAGCTACATTGCCTACGTGATAGCAAAATTGAAGATGTAATCAATAACGATTATCGTATAATAACATTAAGAAACCTTTATCTAGGCACAACCTCAGGTACGGTTCCTAGTTCACCTCCTACATCAAGTACTGTTGTAATCTAGGAGAAGAAGTTTCTTCTCAAACAAATCAAGCCGTCTGAGTTTGATGGAAGAGGCAGGTCCGTCCAAGCTGATGCTGAAATTTGGATTGAATCCATGGAGGATTACTTCGAAGAAGCCAGTACTGCACTCACCAATCAGGCTATGCTCGCCAAGCTAAAGCTCACCGACGAAGCCAGGCTTTGGTGGAAGCAATGGTGCATGGATCAAGGGATCGCGGAGGGATCCGTTACCTGGGAGAAGTTGAAGAAAGCCGTGCAAGGAAGATACTTGCCACCTGCATATCGCACGCAGAAAATGAATGAGTTCTACGAGCTAAAACAACTGGGACTCACTCTTGACGCATACTACTCTAAACTCATCTCACTTTTAAAGTATGCGCCACAAATGGACATGACACAGCAGGTATCCAAATTTTGTGCGGGTTTAAATCCACCAGTCAATACCCGTCTCGAATCTATTCATCCATTAGATCTTTAGGACGCACTCATTTGAGCGACGCCTATAATTCAGGAGGTGCAGTCTAGACCAAGGGGTAACAAAACTTGGTCTTATAATGACCCAAACAAAGGAGCTTTCAGGCCTCAAATGAATAGAGTTCAAGGTCATAATCAGGGAGAAAGAAAGAAAGCAAGGACTAATAATGTCAACAACTTTGTTCCTACTCAAGACAATGGCCGAAACCTCCGTTGTTTCCACTGCAACGAACTCGGTCACTTCAAGAGGCAATGTCACAAGCTTGGTGGAGGACATCGTCAAGCGCCTTTCCAAGGAACAGGCCGTGGTCAAGGAGCTGCTACTCGAGGAAGAGGAAGAACCGCCTGCATTGCCAATAGGCAAATGTGCGAAGAAGAAAAAGGGGAAGATCCGACCATGGAAGCAGAGTTTGAAAGGGCGACAGTCCATGCCGCTCTACACAAGAAAGGCCCAAATCGCCGGTTCTCGGTGATTCAGACACCGTCGGACTATCAAGGTAAAAATTTCAAGACCTTGATCGATTTTGGAAGAATACATTCCTTTATCGCACCAGCTTGTGCAAAAAGATTAGGAATAGCCACAATAGAAGTACCTACCCTGCTTGTGGAATTGGCAAATGGTCGTGAGGTTACGTGTACTAGGAAAACTGCTAAGGTTGAATTATTTCTGGGAGGAAAGAAGACTTCGGTCAAATTCAGAGTCATGAACTTAGGTATCCACGAGTGTTTACTTGGAATGGATTGGCTTAAGCCTAATGACGCCCACATTCACTAAGGAAAGGGTTAAGTTTCCTTTCAAAACTCTGAAAGGGAATTAGTCACAACCCAAGGTGAGGCTAGAGTGCCAAGAATCCAATTGGCCAAAGTATATCGGATCATAAAAGGAGTCAGAAAAGGATTACCTGTCTACTTGATCAAACTCAATAAGTTAGATCAGAAGCAAGAATCTAATGAAGGACCTTCTTGGCTAAAGGAATACGTAGATGTATTCCCCGAAGAGTTGACAGAACTCCCGCCTCAAAGAGAAGTGGATCATGAGATTAAATTAGTACCAGGAGCTATGCCAATTTCAAAGAGACCTTATAGAATGTCCATACCAGAAGCAATTGAGCTGAAAGAATAACTCAAGCACCTGCTAGATCAGGGCTACATCTGTCCTAGCAGTTCACCATGGGGAGCTCCAGTACTATTCCAGAAAAAGAAAGATGGGTCACTTCGACTATGTATTGATTACCAAGGATTGAATCAATCAACGGTCAAGAACAAGTACCCTATTCCTAGAATAGATGAGCTTCTTGATCGTCTTCAAGGTGCAAACATCTTCTCCAAGATTGATCTTAGGTCAGGTTACTATCAGATAAGGATCAAGGAAGAAGATATCCCCAAGATGGCCTTCAATACAAGATATGGGCACTTTGAGTTCCTAGTTATGTCATTGGAACTTACGAATGCACCTGCCACCTTCAACAGGTTAATGCAGGATATCTTTTGTCCATATCTTGATGTTTTCGTGCTTGTCTTCTTCAAATACACTTTAGTCTATTCTAAACAGGAGGAAGATCATGAACCCCAACTTCGAATTGTCCTTGAGACAATGAGGTCACATAAGCTATATGCTAAGATGAAGAAGTGTGCATTCTTCAAATGCCAGATTGGATATTTGGGATTCATAGTATCAGCAGAAGGAATCTCAGTGGACCCAGCCAAGGTCAGAGATGTGCTTGAATGGCCAATACCAACATCTATCAAAGAAATACACAGCTTTCTGGGATTGACAGGATGGTATAGGGTCTTCATCAAAAACTATGCTTTGATTGCAGCACCTCTGACGGACTTATTGAAGAAGCAAATTTCCATTGCAGGGTCAACTCCCGAACAAAATAGCTTCAACAGATTGAAGAAAAGTTTGGTATCAACACCTATTCTAAAACTTCTAGACCTTAATAAAGAGTTCCAGGTAGTAACTGATGCTAGTATACTTGCCTTGGGGTGTGTACTCATGCAGGAAGGTCATCCTGTAGAATACTCTTCAAGGAAACTAAAGAGTCATGAGAGAAATTATGCTACACATGATCTGGAATTGCTAGCTATCATCCACGCTCTAAAGCTTTGGAGACACTACCTGTTGGGTAACAAGTTTACTCTAGTAACTGACCATAAGAGTCTTAAATGGATCTTTACCTAGAATGAGCTCAACATGAGGCAACGTCAGTGGATTGAAGTGTTGGAGGACTATGACTTTGAAATCAAGTATCGACCAGGAAAAGAAAATGTAGTTGCCGATGCACTTAGTCGCAAAGCATTCCTTAATTCCCTAATCTTACAAAATCCATCAACAGCCAGATCTCTAGCTACAAAAGTATATATGCCAAACAACCCTATACTTGAGTTAGCTAGAGAGGATGCATGCCATGATCCGGCCTACCAAAAAATGCTAAGGGAGATCTCTATCAAGGATCAGAATCAAAAGTTGCAGGCTAAGTATCATGAATTTTCTATCAATAGTGGACTTTTCTGTTATAGAACAAGGCTGTGTATACCAGCAAGCCAGTCACTTAAGAAGAAGATATTGTCGGAAGCTCATGATTCCCCTTTCGCAGGACATCCTAGCTATGCCAAGACTCTCAATGCAGTTAGGAAGAGCTACCATTGGGAAAGACTCAAAGGTGACATTCTCAAATATGTCACCGAGTGTTTGTCTTGTCAACGTATCAAAGCCAAACATGTCAAGATGCCGGGAAAACTGCAACCACTTGACATTCCCCAAATGAAATGGGAATTCATCAGCATGGATTTTGTTGTAGGCCTACCCCAAGTTAAGGGAGGATACAACTCCATCATGGTTGTGGTTGACATGCTTACTAAGGTTGCACACCTTATTCCAATAAAGACAAACTATAAAGCCTCAGACATTGCAAGATTGTTTATCAAGGAGATATTCAAGCTACATGGTTTACCCAGAAGAATCATTAGTGATCGTGATTCTCTCTTCACGTCACACTTCTGGAGAGCTATGTTTGAAGCTATTGGGACTCAACTCTGTTTTAGCACCGCTTACCATTCCCAAATGGATGGCCAAACAGAGTGGGTAAATCAAGTCATCGAAGACATGCTTAGGGCATTCTACGATTGTGAGCCGAAGAGGTGGATTCAATATTTGCCTTTGGTTGAATTTTCCTACAATGCTTCTTACCAACAAAGCATTCAGATGACCCCTTTCCAAGCATTGTATGGTCATGACTGTCGAAGTCCCCTAAACTTCTCAGATCCAACCTTAAGTGTTGAAGCTTCAAGGCAGATGTTGGAAGAAATGGATGACCAAATAAAGTCAATAAGACAGGACATCCAAGCTGCCAAGGATAGACAGAAGGCATACGCAGATTTGAAACGTCAAGATAGAGTCTTATCGAAGATGGAGACATGGTCTTCATTTGTGTACGCCCTAAAAATAGTTCCTTATCTTTAGGAGATTGCAAGAAGCTAAGTCCAAGGTATTGTGGACTGTACAAGATCCTCAAATGCCTAGGACCTAATGCTTATAGATTGCAACTCCCTGAGAACCTTAAGGCTTAAAATGTATTCCATCTCAACTTATTGAAAAAGTATGTACCTAATTCTAACCATGTACTTGATGACCAAGAAGTTGTAATGCCCAGTTAAGGAGTCCTTGAACTAAGGCCTGACAGGATCTTAGACGCTAGGGAGAGACAATTAAGATCCAGAACCTTGAGAGAATGCCTCGTCCAGTGGAAAGATTATCTCGAAGAGGATGCCACTTGGATAGATGAAAGCACCCTCAACCATCAATATCCCTAGTTTATCTCGAGATGAGGACATCTCAATTCCTCTAAGGGGGAGAGAATTTAACGTTCGCATAAACTACCTCTTGAGGATAATATATAATATTTTCTTAAGGATAATGCAAATTTTATTATTATTATTATTTCCCTCCCCAGCCGACTGTTGTGCTAGAAGGGGAGGGAGATAGAAAAGACGTAGAAGCTCCTCGGTGGAGCTCGCAAAATAATACGGCCATGCGCGCTGACACAAAGGAGAGGGAGGATCCCCCCCCCTTATTTAACCAGAAGGGGGCCGCTCTCGTGAGGAAGGAGGTGGAGGGTGTGGGCTGCCGTGACGCTAGACGGAGGGGCTACCATTATCGTGTTGCTGTTGCTGCTGTAGAGAGGGAGGGAGGTCAAGCAGGCCGCTGCCATGGAGTTCGCTCGCCGCTGAGGCCCTACACCATCCTTCAGGGCCGACCGTCAACTGTGCTCTCCCCCATACAAACGTAGAAGCTTCTAGAAAGGAGCTTCATAAGCCCCTTTCCCCCCCTTAATCCCCCTTCCCATAGTTGGAAACCCCCCCCCCCCCCCCCCGTTTAACCCTTAAGCCCCCTTTTCCTTGACTTTGGAGTCACACCCCCTCCCCCCTGGTTTTAAACCCCTATTAGCCCCCTTTCCCTTGGGCTTTGGAACCACCCCTTTTTCCCCTGGTGTTTAAACCTTCTCTAGCCCCCTTCCTTTGTGGCGTATTGAAACCACTTTCCTCGAAATTTCCCTAAGGGTCCTTAGACCCTTACTTATAACCTTTACAGTTATTATTTTCCCTTGGAGTTTCCCCCTTAGGGTTTTCCCCCATAAAAGGTTACTCCAAATAACCTTTCCTTTCTCCCCCATGTTTTGTTAAAAATCCCCCTTAGGCCATGCAAAAATAACCCTTGGAGCTCTCCCGCGCCTTGTTTCTTTTCCACATCTTTCTATTTCCCATTCGTGCGAGTTTATAAAGGCCATTAAGCCTTCCGCATGGCTTCAATGGATCTTAGTCGTGAGAAATTTTGAAGCACCCCCTTCCGAAATCCCTACTTCAAGGAGGGAGCCTTCCAAAAACTACTCTCGACGGACGGTGCAAGGGAGCAACAGTGGAATTCCAAAGAGGAGTTTTAAAGCTGCTTCCACATCCGAAAAACTACAATTGCGATGCCTTCTAAGAAAGTCCAAGGCGTAGCTGCGGGAGGGTCATCTCCGGGCATCCACGTGGACATCTCACCCCAATCTCAGGTTATCCTTCCTAATTTGGTATTGTTGTAATCCAATCATGCAAGGTTAATCATTAGAAATAGAATATATTTTTGTCCTAAATGCTCACGACGAAGGAACTTAATCATTAATACTTTTAATGAAACATGCAAAACAAAGGAAGCATAAATGCATTTCTAGCAAATAGCTTTATGCATTGAAATGAATTATAAACTAGATTATTGTCCATTAAAATAGTATACTTCGTTTAAGCCTAGAAGTATAAACTGCATATCGCACTATTAACCCATATCCTCTTCGCAATGAATCATTGTGAAATTTGCAAAGCATGAAATGATTCTTGCGATGCATAAACTCTAGGAAATAATCATTTTTCAACTGCATAAATTATCAAGAAAAAGGTGGCTTGTTTAGCATCAATTTTGTTCACAAAATATAGGAAGATTAGTTGGAATTTAACATAACCTATGCCTAACCTCAAATCAATACGTTACAGTAAAAATCCATTTACGCATAGACAACGAGTCATGTGGAAAGGATCATGTAATTATTTTCTAGAGTTAACCAAATTGGTATGAACCTAAACCGCGGAATGCTTGTTTAGAAAGAGTTGAATTCCAAGAAATTCACTAGGAAATTAGCACGTGACGTAATCGTTACGTATCGCTAAAACTGAAACCCCTTTACCTTAAATACTTGCCCACATTCACTAAATGTAGGGGACAGTGAAATGAAATTGGAAAGTGAGCGAGGGTTTGTCCCTAAGAATCTTACAAGATGAAACTTGGAAACCCTAGGTCTAACGACGTCAGCCTAGTAACCTGAAACAGATTGTTTCGTGACTCCATTGTCTCATAGTTCGATGCAACACTTGCGTAGCAAGTGCGGAGTCATACGATCTTGTGATTGGATCACAAGGGAATGGCCAATTCTCATAATGAAGTTGGCAAGTCCTTACGCAAGTTATCTTGCAAGAGGATGAATAATCATCCTAATTTAGTATCTTTCTTGAGTAAAGAAGATTGATTGGAAACTAAAGACCAGTCGATAAACTAAAATAACTGATGAACTTAAGGTTTGACCAAGTCGGGTTAATAGGGTACGCCCTAAATCAGGATATAGGGGATCTTGCCAACTTGCAAGTCATCCCCGATAGAGTGCTGGTTGCATTCGAAAGGAAGGATTCATTCCTTAGCAGTTTGCCAACAAAAAAACAATCAATAGAAATGTTTGTGCTTGCTACAGATTTTAGAGCACTGTTTGGCTTTGTTTGATCAATGAACTAAAAGATAAATGGATATCTATACTTCAGGTTGAAGTCCTGAAGGGAGAGGCAGCTTCAGTTACCCCCGACTGCCTGCGTGACCCTATCTAAGGGGGTTGTTGACCGCGCCAGGCACGTGGACAGAACCCGCCACGAGAGCTCTCTCCGTTGAGCGCTACTTGGAGCAGGAGGACACTTGGGTGCCAGGGGGGGTCTGGCTGTAAATCCCTCGCCATCGGGGCCCTGCACAAGAGGCTAACGTGACTCGGGATTGGATCTCGAGGCCCGCATACTAGTCTACGGGCAGAAACTTGGATTAGTGATCCTTGTGGATTGTTGGATAGCCTTCGGGCAGATTGTGGATAAGCCTACGGGCTCGACTCTTTGTATTTCAAAGATAAATATGATAACCTGTTAATAAGGAACTTGTCTAATATTTTTTTTCTATGTCAAGTGATAAGATTACGTGAAAGAACCAGCACCTAACGGGTTAATTAAAGAAGCTAGTTGTTACATGTCCAACTAATGTGTTAGGTAATTAAATAACTAAAACAACCTGAGGAAAGTGCGGAGGATGGGCCATAGGTCCGTCCTACGGATGGGTGGCCCCGGATGGGTGGCCCCGGTTGGCCGGGAACTTTTCTCAAATCACGATGGACAGCGGAAAGATTGTCAAAGAATATGAACAACAAAAGCGTTAGCCTAGAGTTATAATTGAACTCGATTTACGCTGTTTTACGGGAACGGAATGGGACTATGCCTTATGGCAGAGAGGTTGAGCTTTGCATCCATCTCGTTTCCCATTCTCCTTGAACCAAGTGCAACGTGAATCCGCTTCGGACCTGGTGTTTCTGCGTAAAATAGTTTGCTTGGGTCCGACACTAGTTGCCGTTAGGAAATGACCAATAAGGAAAACCCTAATTCAAGTCGATCCTAAGTGGGAATGGCCGGAATACTTCCACTACGTGGCAAACGTGGAAAGCCCTAGATCGCAAACCCTGTAACATTCCATGGGAGTGCCGGGTGGAGGTTTCTAGACACCCTTTCTAATGGACTACTAAGACGTTTCCTGAAGATATAAGTGGACACGTGACACTCTCCCTCTCTTCCAACATGGGTTCTATAGAGGCTCAATAGAGCTAATGGTACAAAGAGCAAGAAAGGGGGTAGCAATGGGGTAGGCTGTGTACTCAAGTGAAATTGTGAATTATGATAGCAACACGGCCAAGAATCGCAAGAATCCATTCATGTGTAGTCAAACCCTAGTCTAGCTCAAATGAGAAAAGTATCTCTTTTTCCGTGTCTCAAGAAAACCTACCTAAGTGCCTAGTTGCTCGTCATCTCCACCAATGTAGTGTGCTCATAGAATGGGACCAAATTGCATATGCCTCTAGCATGAGAGTGCACCTCCTTATATTCACGGATGATGGTTACATGCCAAGAACCCTTGAGGGTCCTCTCACACTAGGTGGACGGGGACAGCTATATTGGGCACACACACAACAATATTACATCCTTTTGTATGTAGAAAATGTATAAAAATAGTATTTTAAAAATATCTTATTTTGAACCCACCTGATGCACATATATATTCATGAGTAACTTACCCAAGACCTCATGAAGGAATCTCACAATTATGCAAGACCACAAGTTTACACTCTAAACTCTCCTCAAGCAACCTATCTCCAACTCCACCTTTTAAGATGCAATGACTTATTCTCCATGTAAGTTGTTGAGTCAATGACACAAATCTCAAACCTTTTATTTCTCCCTTGAATAGGTTGTATCTTCTTACTTTAGATGTGGGTGATGCAGAAGCTCAATATTTGATGCCTTTAAGTTCCAAATTAACTCTTAAATTGAACACTTGATCTTAGCCTCAATTCTATTCATGAGAAGCTTTGCATTAGCTCTTCTTTTGAGTTTATATGTTTCTTAATAACAAGTTTGTAACTTTTTTTTTTGTTTTTTCATAACATAAGCTTTTCTTACATTTTCAATAGTGCTAAACATAAAACCATGAAAACTTAAACCATGTATTCTTCAAAGTGACATACAGGAAAAGAACTAAGAAATGAAGACGTCGAAAATTCAATTATTAATGAAGATTATGGTGTTAATAGAACATTTCCATAATAGCCTACTATAAAGGTGATCACTAGGCTTCACTACAAGCCTTTCCACAGTAGAGTAGATCACCATGAAATTACTTCCAGTTCATCCTAGGTTGGTAGTGCTTCTCTCTCCATGATTCAGGTTTGAATCCTTTAATCTCTTCTCAATATACTTATCAAACCATGCCTTTATTTATTTATTGAAAATATTGACATGATATTCCATCTATTGTTGGCCATTCTAAATATTTCATCATATTCTTTCTTGGATGTGTCGACAAGCTTCATAGTTGAATTAGCCAGATGACTTGGGTAAGTTACTCATGAATATATGTGTGCATCCCATGGGTTCAAAATAAGGTATTTTTAAAATAATATTTTTATACATTTTTTACATACAAAAGGGTGTAATATAAAGGGATTATTTATAGATTGAATAGAAAAGGGTTATGTTTTATTTAGGAAAAACCTCCAAAAACAAATTTAAGACTTGAATGAATGACAAGCACAACTTCAAACAGAACACCCTATGCATCTAGGCCTTGTGCTTCAAGATATGCAAGACCAAATCTGAGACTTGTAGAATAACAGAGAAATTGATCAGATGATTCTACACATTTATCAACCCACAAGAAGAGAACCCAAGATCAGCATGCTAGAGAAGTTCAATGGTGAATGTTCAAAGTTCAGGCAAATCCTGCAATAAGTAAAGCTCTATATCTGCATGCAATCGGACATGTATCCAAATGGTGCTTCCAAGGTGGATTTCATTGGTACTTTTCTTTGTAGTCAAGCTTTATCATGGTTTTCCACAATCTTGGAAAAGAATATGCCAGTACTTCATAACTATGCAAAATTTCTTTGGGAGCTCACTTCCACATTTGGACATGTTGACACTCGTCGAGTAGCAAAAACAAAAGTTTGGAAGCTATGACAAGGTAATCGCCCTACCTCTACTTATGCATATAAACTTAGGCAATTAATTTGAGACCTCATTCGGCATGGGGAGTAATTTATTAGGCAATTGAGTTGGGGTCTTTGAGATGACATGAAGGATCACATGTTCACTATGCCTGAGACAAAAACACTTAACAATTATATCATGCAAGCCATCCACTGTGATAATAGATTGTTTGAGAGGAAGCAAGAAAAGCAAGAAGAAATAAGGCCTCACCAATGGAACTCAAGCCCAATTAGAGACCGAATCAAATAAAAGCCCAAGTCGTGCAAATAGATAATACCAAATTCTAGCCCTTGCACCCACAAGAAAAGTAAAGATGCAGAGAGAATCATCTATGCCTATATTGTGGAAACCTTGGACACATCACCCTAAATTCCCAAATAAGATGGCAAGAATCCAAAGAGTTGTGGCAACCATCCTGGAGCAAGAAAACAAGGATGTCCAGTTGTAAATGAGACTGTACAATTGGATCTTGTAAATGAGACTGCCACACCCATGGAAACTTTCCTTGTCATAGTTCACATGATCTTGCAGAGAAAGACCCTTTTCCTCAAAGCCCTAGTTGACTCCAGGGCCTCTGCATGTTTCATTGATGATAGCTTTGTGAATAGATACTATATATCCACTATCATGCAACAACTGAAGTCGCGGATGGAAAACCTCTATCATCTGGAGATATTACCAATGAAACCCAACCACTCATGGTAACTCTTCATGATCACAAATCTTGTGTACTTTAATGTCATATCTAGTTTCACAAATCCAATCATCCTTGGGGTGTCTTGGCTAAAGAAATGGGAAAGAAACATAACCTAGAAATTGATTGGGTTAAGCAAAAGATTAAACTTCATGAAAATCAAAGAAAGTTGGTATATCTAGGACCCAAAGCCTTTGTGCACACAGCAAGGCAAGAACCAACCTACATGATATATCATATACCAACTCAATAATCCAGTAACGATGAGTCAATCAAGCTACCAACTCAGTATCAAGAATTCCAAGATGTCTTTGAGAAAAGTAATGAAGATTTTTTGCTTGAATACAAAGACCATATGATTGTGCTATAGAACTCCATCACGGGGCTCAACCACCTTTTGGACCCATCTACAAGCTATCCCTTGATGAATTAGCTTGACTATGCAAGAACATTAATGAGAACTTAGCCAAGGGGTTCATTAGGCACTTGAAGTCTCTTGCTAGATCCCCTATTATGTTCGTGAAGAAGAAAGATGGGTCACCTCAAACGTGTGTGGATTATCAAGGACTCAACAAGATAACAATCAAGAATCGATACCCTTTGCAATTAATACAAATGCTCCTAGAATGCCTTGGAAAAAGCTAAGACCTTCACAAAAATTGATCTATGAGGGGCTTACAATCTTGTATGGATCAAAGAAGGAGATGAATGGAAGATATCCTTCTACACAAGGTATGGTCACTTTGAGTATGTTGTTATTCCATTAGGTCTCACCAATGCTCCGGCAGTGTTTCAACATATGATGAATGATATCTTTTGAGAGCATCTAGATGATTCTATAGTTATATACTTGGATGATATCTTGATGTTCTCAAAAGATCCAAAAGAGCATGAGCACCATGTAAAATTAGTTTTGGAAAAGCTCAAAAAAGAACCATATGCAAAACTTAAGAAGGATTTTTTCCATAACGCAAAAGTGGAAATTTTGGGGTACAATGTCTCCTGAAGAGGAATCTTCATGGACCCCAAGAAGATCAATACTATTCTTTTGACTGGAAGACACCCACATGTGTTAAGGGTGTCCAATGTTTTCTTGGCTTTGCCAACTTCTACAAGATATTTATCACGGATCTTTCAAATATAGTCACACCGCTCATCATACTCATAAGAAACTCAAAGTTCTCATGGAACCTAGAAGTTGAGAAGGCCTTCCAGACCTTGAAGACTCCTTTCACCACTGTCCCACCCAAATCCTACCAAGCCATTTCTCTTGGAGAATGATGCATCAGACTTTGCCTTAGAAGCCACCTTGTCCCATCATGGAGATGATGGTCATATGCATCTAGTGCCATTCCACTCAGGGAAGTTCTCCCTTGCAGAGATAAACTATGAGATCTATGACAAAGAATTCCTTAGTAGTGTAGAGGTCTTTCATACTTGGCATCATCATCTAGAGGGTGGAACCCCTAAAGTTATTTTCTATACAAAAATCTAGATTACTTTATGACAACTCGCATCCTCAATCGAAGACAATTCCCCTAGAGTAACATCTTATCTAGGTTTGACTTTGTCATCACCTATCGCCCAAGATGCCAACAATGTGCCAATCAGATGCTTTATCAAGAAGATCCTACATGGCACCTAAGAAGGGAGAAGAAGCTATTGATCAACAACGAGCAATACTACTCAAGTTAGAGCATCTCCAGCTAGTAGTCATCCCTAGTTATCACCAAGATGACCCCACCTCGATCTAGTTAATTCATGAAGCCTTGTTGCATGATGATTTGGCCAACAATGTCAAGTGAAAAAATCAAGAGAGAAAATAAAATGAAGGTTGTGAGTTTCAAGAAACTAATGGATTGCGAAACTAGACTTCTCGAATAGGGTGGTAAATAACTTCATTCAACTTTATTTACAACAATTGATAAATTAATAAAACTAATTGCGCACTTTATTATAGAATCATGGACATTGGACACCCTGTTGGCCCCAAAATTGGCACCCGTTTTGCTATTTATTTAGCTTAATTGAAGAATAATTCACTATATAATGGGATTTTTCCAATCCCTTTCAATATTCCAACTTTCCTTGCTGTCCAAAACAATTAGCAAGTCTTCAATTAGATTGCCCCTTGATTTGGGCAGTCAATTGGCCTTCACATGCTTTGATGGAGATGGAAAATGCCCAAAATTCATTGATTTTCTAGTCCCTCCACCTGATTTTGATTGAAAACAGCTTCAACCCTGTTGAATCTAAGTCTTGGAGCTTTCAATTTCTAGCACACTTCCTGAGGTTACTGCTAAACCCTAATTTTTGCTACTATAGATTAGGGTGTATAGCAAAGAAATCTGATATTTCTCAACCTTTGTGATCTCAATGTTCTAATCTTTGGAGCAAGGCTATAGAAAGGCTAGGCGATGAGAGCGATGTCATAGATTTTGTGTCAGGGCTGCTGAACACGGAGTTCAAGTTGCAACAAGTGAAGAGACTAACAAGAAGAAATCGAATTTTTTATGCCAAAGTTTACTATATTCCTTGTCAAGTGAGTTACATGAAGTTCATTCAGGTGTATGATGACAGTTACATTGAACAGAATAATATTCCATCCAAGCATGTCCCTTAATGCAGAGAACCATCTGTTGTACAACACGTCTGATTTCTGATGCTCTCAGAGGTTTCTATCAAATACGGAAAACCAGTAATTTATGGGATCTCAAAGCAGTTTTTTAGCAGTAGGAAGAAAAATGTTCTTCACATCAGCATGTACATTCTGTAACTTGATAGTTGCCTGTCTAGCAGAGGATTTCAGAAGTTCCAGAAGTGAGAGAGATTTCCATGAAAAGCAACAGACCCCTTTCCTGATTTTTCTTCATCACAGTGATGGGAGGAACATCTCAATGGTGAGGCCAAGAACACCATTATTTGCCAAATACATATTAGCAAGAATTTCCGCTCCAAAGCTCGAAAACTTGTTTACAAGTAGGTTGATGGAGCCTAATTCTGCATTCTCTTCCAGCATTAACTGCAGAAACTCTAATCTGTCATCTACTGTCTCAGATAGATACTCAAATTCTGGTGTCAAATCATCAGGAAGTTGAACTGGTTACTGAAGAAGCCTTCCCATCTAAAAGCTTCAATCCCTTAGGAACAAACTCTACCGCATGTGGATTAAGTGTTGTGCGTGGTATTGGTTTGGATGACGAATCCTTGTCTTGGGGCCACAACCTTGCATTAGTAAAGCAGCTGCTATTCCAGATGTCTTCTGGAAAATTTTAGATTCAGCAGGCAATTGCACCTTTCAGGTCTGGTTCAGGTAAGATCTCTCTTTGATTGACTGGGACATTTCAACTTAATGCTTCACAATCAGTCTAACACTGTTCATAGACTGGTTTATCTCACTTTACACCTCAGCGTTGTGTGAGGCTCTTTGTATGTCTCATATGGAGAGTTGAGCATAGGTGAACTCTGTGCTCATTTCTGTTTAAGATCCCGTGAACGGATAGACTCTCTTTCTATTAAAAATATCCATGCTTAATTTTTACTTTCTCGAAGCCAGGATGATGGCGCCATGGATGGCAGTCACAACCTCCTTGCTGCACTTTGAAGAGAAGCCGGGATGTCACCTCAACTGCCTTCTGCCCACCTTCTTCACGATCATCATCATTCTCATCGTTGGAAAAGTTTTTGTCATCCTCCAGAATCCTTGCATGCACTTTACACCCAGGCCAACATGGTCATTGTTGTCTCCTACGACAACGAAGACATTGAAGCGGTACGCTGGCTGGCTCGGGTCTGCTTCTGGGCGGCCATGATTTTCATTACCTTATCTTTAAGTGTAGAACTGAGGAAGAATTCAATGATCTGGTGCTCCTTGATGGGGTCGCCATCAGTTAGAAACTCTGCAATGCGAGAACCCCTTATTGCGTGTTCTGCTCGTCCTCTGTTTGCTGCCTATAGAAGGCACAGAAGGCTCTTAAGCAAAGCACAATGTCCACATCAAGCACAGACAACATGTCAGCTTCAAAATCCCATGAATAGTTTTTGCCCTTCAACTCCTTTGCTCTCTTGAAATTCTGAGAACCTTCTAAAGAACTCGAATCATCCTCTGAACAAGAGCTTTGAGGTTGTTCCACACTATCTTCATCATCATGACTTTCTGACGTGCTACCCTCACTAGAAGCCAGGGATCTTCCACTGCTGTCGGAACTTCCATCTACAATAAAGCCACTTAGGATAGAGTCTTCAGAACTGTCACTATCTTCATCACCCTCTTCACCCTCACATACATCCGCTTCTTTGAGCCCAGTCTTGCTTTCAGTTTGTCAAAATTCTTCTCTGCCATACCCTCACGATCTGCTTTTTCCATTTCAGACGTGCCCATCTCAATTAGTTTTTTTTTTTCTCCTCTTTTAGCTGAGCGACCAAAAACTCCTCTTTGGCAAAAATAACTCTAGTTTCTTTTACACCCCATAAGAGATCTATGCACCAACTTTAATTTTGACCTTAAGGACTAACGTAGGGTATCTTTGGAGTCATGAATTGCCCCATTAACAGTCAGCTTTACGATGATCTACGCACAAACTTCGACTTCAGCTTTGAGGATTAGGTGGCAAAATGCTCCCTCGGTGCTTCACTAGTGCTGTCAATAGCTCCATTGAAGGATTCCTTTACTCTCTTAAGCAGCTTTTGAGAGACTTCGTTCAACTCTATTTCATTAGATGATCGGCTTCCACAAAGGTTCCTTTGATTCCACAATTCCCTGCACTTTTCTTAGAGATCATCATTGAAATTATCAGCTTGATAATGTCCTTTGGCATCAAATTTTTCATATTTTTCTAACACACACACATCATGCATCCAAACAAAATCACACACACACACACTAATGGAATATATACATTGGATGCGGATTATTGTAATGCATCACACACACAATGAATCACACGCAGAAAATAACACAAATGCACAACAAAAGAAATGGAGGTGTATACAGCTCGGATGTGCAGCAGCACGACATCCACCCCCTCTAAACCTGCGTATCCTCCGGATGAGCCAACTATCCAGGATCATTCAAGTCCACAAACAGGTCGAGTCCTTCTTCAGTTTCTAGTAGACCTGTTTCTCCATTAGCATCATCCTGTCCCACTGCCCAACCTATGCCAATAGGGCTAGTATCAATTGTCAACATGATTGGCTGTCCACACTGATAATCCGCCTTGCGAAGAGTAGGAGCTGACTGCAATAGCTTCTTGAGTTTACGCATGGCTTTCGAATGCTTCTCATCCCAATGAAATTTCTGCCCCTTTCGAAGCAGCTGATAGAGAACATCTGCTATGTGAGCAAAATGAGGAATCCAAATCATGTAAAATACACAAGCTCCGAGAAATCTCCGCACCTCTAAAGTAGTCGAGCAATACTCTGCAATCTTGCTTATGGCATCCACCTTTGCAAGTGAAGGCTTCCTGCCATAATATCCAACCATACGCCCAACTATGATGACTTCATTAACACCAAAGAAAGATTTCAGCCCTGAAAGAGTCAAGTTTACCTCCTCTAATCGTGTCAATATTTGCTCACAAGCAACCAAGTGTTCAGCCACAAACTGTCTACATCCTCGCAAATCAAGACTTTCATTCTTTTCTTCTTCTGCACAACCCTTAATAGGTACATCATCTAGGAAAGGCATGGTATACTGCAGAATATAATATCGTAGAGCTCTATGCATAGCATTTATCATATGAGCAACTGAGTTGGTGGCACCTTGAGGCAAGGTACACATCCTCACAAGACCAATAGGTGTCCACATAGTAGTAATATCCATGCTTTCCAAGGCAAGCTGAAACTGATCATAACCTGAATACAGGTCACCTAGTGAATAGATGGCTCGTCCTGCAAAAGCCTCAGCAAATTCATCCACAACTGGACCTGTTCCCACATTCTTGATTGTCACTTTGTTCACGGGCTGCATATCCTGAATAAATCTCAAAGTACCATTCTTCTTTGGTACAGTAAACCACCTATTAGAATAGGGCGCAGAAGAGGGTTCCAAAATCCCCATCTTAATCTTTTCATTCAGCAACTCTATCAGCTTTGGCAAGTGTGCTTTAGGCACAGGTATAGAACGTATATTCCATGGTACATGAGGGACAGTGAAGATGACCATAGGCGCAACCAATTCGGGACTAATGCAGCCAATTTCATGAGGAAAGAAAGCAAATGCCTTACCATAACATCCAAGCATCTCTCTAAAACATTCTTTTTCCACTGGAAGTAAGAAATCAACATTTTCAATCTTCAATTCTACAAGAGTTTCAGCTGTAAATTTATGTCCAATATTTGCAGGATCTCTCAACATAGGCTGTTTCATAGCTTTTTCTATCTGCTCATCACTATCAGGAGGAAGCGGCCCTGCAACCGGCTTAACCTTCTTATCAACTGTTTTATACTTCGTGTCAACCTTGGCATCAGTCAGGCACTCTTTTCTTTGCTGTAATTTTTGCAAATTTTCAGCAACTATCAACTCTGTTGGCTGAAAGATTTCAGCCCTTTGCTCTATGGACTGCATGGGTGCAGCCTGAAACTCTGTATGCTGAAATTTTTCAGCATTCAACTCTGTTGGCTGAATGGATTCGGCCCTAGGCTCTATGGAATGCATGGGTGCAGCCTCATACTCCATATGCTGATTTTTTCCAGCATTTAACTCTATTGGCTGAAAGGTTTTAGCCCTCTACAACTCTGTAAGCTGATCAAGATCAGCCATAAATTTAGTTTGCTGAGTTTTCTCAACCTCTAAATCTGTTTTCAGCATAAAATCATAAATTTCCTGAAACATATCCAAGGTTTGCATAGGTATGATCTTTGAACCCTTACATATATCAGTTTTCAGCATTGTGCCCATCTCAAACAATGTATATGCATAAGGCATCCCTTCATACAATCCATCTACATACTCTTCTGCTTGCAAAATACCTGCAATCTTCAACTCTTTCTCCTTATGACCAATGTACTGCCTGGCAGCTCTAGGCAAATCTGAAATTTTCTGATAACTCACTGAACTATTTGAAGAAAAACCAACAAAATTAGTAGAGAAAGACTGGCTGCCAGGAGGCGAGATCTCCTCTTTTCTCCGCTCCGTACCACTGGCGTCTCGCAAGACAGCGGTACCTAATGAAAATCGAACTCCTTCGCAAGTTGTGGTGCCTCACGCAAGGAGTCCCTGTTTCTGGGATGATTTACCCCAACAGTCATAAACTGAACAGCTCGCATACCATCTTTACTGCATATCCGTGCATAAGCTGAGCCATCATCCATCACTTTCATCTCCATTCTTGCTTCTATAATGAAAGGCTGTCCAAGAATAATCAGATAAGAGCAAGAATCCTGAACAAAGCAATGATAATCCTCTTCAACATTACCAATAGAAATTTTGATACTCGGACAAGCAGCATACATATCTCCAGAAGTATTATTGGCGGCTCTCATGCGCCAACCATGCTCTGCATCCATAGGCCACTTGCCACTCTCATAAACACCTCGAGCAATAAGATTAATCTCGGAACCATGATCGACTAAAGCGACCAAAGGAATCTGTTTCTCTCCAATCCTTACCACCATCTCAGTGGTTGCTCTAGCCCAGTGACTTCGTGAAAAGTGGCTGCGAGGAATGAGAATAGGGGTATCATCATCTTCATACTGCATAGGCTGAACTATTTTCTCCAATTGCGGATTAACAGAAGCATTCTCAACCATCACTACATCATCATGCTCTTCCCCAAGAGCTCCATGCCATAATCCCTGTAAAGCAGGTCCTTCCATTGTTGAGATATCGAGCTCCACTCGTGATACGCCAGGGTGACCGTTGTGTATTTATGTCACTGACTTGTCAGTTGCAGATGCGGTTGGTACACCGCCCATGAATAATAGCTACATGATAGCTATCCTTATCTACTCTAGTTCGTGGCTCAGTTAGTATGCCACCTTAGTTAGTTGAGTTTGGTTTGAGACCCATATATAGGGTTCTTCTATTTCTTTGTATGAGAGTTCTTTTGGCTTACACAACTAAGAAGAGGAAAACTGTTTTCAGCCTCCACCCTTGTGTGTATTCCCCCATTGTGCAAGCAAGAAAGCTACAAATGAGACTCCTTCCTTCTCTCCCACAATCTTGACATGGTATCAGAGCCTTGTTCGTGGTAAGGAGCTCAATAAAGCAAGCCAAGCTCGTGGTGGTCTGGTAAGAGGAGCAGTGTTGCTTTCATTTTCTGTTTTGGGAGCAGATCTCTGCAGGTAGCACAGCCGGAAATTGCAGGAGTGCATTGTCTTGGGTTGAGACGCCCTTCGCGGTGAAGCAAGAGGGCAGTATATGCTACGGGAGAGGGCTTTAGCCCCTTGGCGACCCTGTTTTTTTTATTTGAGGCCATTTCAGGGCCTGTTTTGGAGGCGGAAGTTTTCTGCACGCACTCAGGAAAAAGCCATGTTTTATGTTGTGCGACCACTGTTCTACAGGTCGGTGAAAAGTTATTGTAGAAATTTCATCGTATGCTTGTGCTCAGAGACATTGGGAGTTTCAGAATCATCCTTGGTTCCTGTTTGTGCAAAATCGTCACTAGGAAGTGACTGTGTGGTCAAATACCACTTTCGCCAGTTTTACAGATTTGCCCTTGTGAGGGTGAAGCTGAGTTTTTGCAGTAACAGAATTTTTCGCAGTGTTCTGTAATGGCGTCTGATTCTCTTTCACAGATTGTAACTGAAAAGCTTGACAAGAACAACTTCCAAGCATGGAAGTTTAGAATGACGAATTTCCTTATGGGAAAAGGATATTGGGAATTTGTTGCAGGAAATGAAGAAGAACCAGTTCTTCCTGATGTTCCCAATCAACAGCAAATGCAGGCATTCAAAGCATGGCATGAGAGAGCCATGAAAGTTATGTACTGGCTGTCTATCAGCATTTCAGACTCTATGATTGTGCATATTCAGGATGCAAGTACGCCAAAGGAGGCATGGGATACTCTGTCAAAGATGTATAGCACAAATACGCAAGCCAGGAAAATGCAGCTCAAGCAAGAGTTGCACAATGTGCAAAGAGAAAATATGAGCATCAATGACTACCACATGAAGGTGAAGAAGATTGCAGATGCACTTGCTTCCATTGGGTCGCCAGTGGAAGATGATGATTTAGTTTCTGTGACCTTGAATAGTCTAGGAAAGGATTATGCACAGTTTCGGACATCCATTTCAGTTCGTGAAAGATTTCCTGATTTTGAGGAGTTGATTGCTCTTCTAATTTCTGAGGAGCAGAGAAATGGTGGTGCATCTTCTTCAGGAGGAACTTCAAAAGAAACTGTCTTCTACTCAAATGCTGGAAGAGGTAGAGGCAGAGGTAGAGGAGGCCGATTTGGAGGCCATGGTAGAAATCAGAATATGCAGCAAACTCAAGAAAACCAGTCCTATGGAGGAGGACGTGGTAACTCTAGAGGCAGGGGGAGCCAAAGAGGTCGTGGTGGATGGCAAAGAGGCCAAAATGCAAACAGTAATGTTGAATGCTACTATTGTGGTAAAATGGGTCATATGGCTAAAGACTGCTATAAAAAGCAGAATGACATCATAAATGGAAAGCTGCAACAAGGAAATTATGCATCTTCTAGTACACAGGGTGATGACAGAAATGAGCATTTGTTCATGGTGCAGCACGTGAACAATTCTGTGACAAGTGCAGAAGAAAGCAACGGTGTGTGGTATGTTGACTCAGGTGCATCAAACCACATGACAGGTCATGCAGAATGGATGGAGGATGCAAGGAAAATGGAAAAACCAGGATTTATGGAGACTGGTGATGATAGTGCACATCCTATTGTGCAGATTGGAAAAATTCCCTTGTCTATGCAGGATGGGAAAAAGAAATACCTGTCCGATGTATTTCATGTCCCAAATATCACCAAGAATCTGGTTTCTGTTGGTCAAATAATTGAACAGGGCTTGCAGGTCAGATTTAATCCTCATGGATGCTTTGTTGAGGATATGAAAAATAAAGGTCGCTTGATAGCAAAAGGAAAGAAGAAGGGCAGACTGTTTACGTTGGATGCAGACATGTCTGAATTGAGTGCAGCCATGTTTGCACATGGGACCGGTGTAGTTGCAGATATTGATATCTGGCATAAACGCATTGGTCATGTTAATGTACAACGACTTAAATCAATGCAGGCCCAAAATATTGTTGGAGGATTGCCTAAATTCAAGGTTGCAGAAATGCATAAGGTATGTGAAGCCTGTCAGTTTGGAAAACAGGCAAGGAAACCATTTCCTAGACATGTTCAAGAGAGTAAGAAGCCATTGGAATTAATCCACTCTGATGTGTGGACTACTAAAGCTGCATCTCTTGGAGGCTGTCATTATTTTCTCAATTTTATTGATGACTATAGCAGAAAAGTTTGGGTGTATTTTATGAAAAAGAAAAGTGAAGTTTTTGGGCATTTTAAAACTCTTAAAGCTGTGGTTGAAAAAGAAACAAGACTGCAAATAAAATGCCTAAGGTCAGATGGAGGGGGAGAGTACCTCTCAAATGAGTTTGCAAGGTCCCTGCAGGAGCATGGCATAAAGCAGCAATATTCATGCAGTCATACCCCACACCAAAATGGAATTGCAGAAAGAAAAAACAGACATATTGGAGAGGTGTCTCGTGCCATGCTCAATGAAAAAGACCTGCCAGATTTTTATTGGGCTGAAGCAGTTGCTACAGCAGTCTACATAATGAACAGGACTCCCACTGCACCAATACATGGAATGACTCCAAAGGAGAGATATACTGGTAGGAAACCAGATATTTTTCATTTGAAAATTTTTTGTTGCATTGCCTATGTACATGTGCTAGATGAGTTGAGATCCAAGTTGGATCCAAAAGCTGAGAAGAGTATCTTTATTGGTTACTCTCTGCAGCAAAAAGGGTATAGATGCTATAACCCTTCTACTCGTAAGTTTACAGTGAGCAGAGATGTTGTTTTTTATGAGATGAGTAGCTGGTATAAACCAGTAAATGTGATTGATAATGTAGATGCACAAAATGGTAATGCTGCACAGAATTCACAGCAGCAGTCACAAAATATTAGTGGACCTGGAGCGTCCTCTAGCAGTGGTTCACATTCTTCGCCATGGACAGGCAGATTGAGATCAGGAGAATCTTCTCAAAGTAATGCAGATAGTGGTATGCAGGTATCACGAAAAGGAAAAGAGAAGGTTGATCAGCCCATGTTTGATGTGAATGCAGGTCACTCTTATGTGGATGGTGAATCCAGTGGCTCAGAACAGAGCATTGATGATGAGTTGGGTATTCCTTCTATTGTTACACCTGGAGTAAGGAATACCAGGGATGTTTTGAGAGCACTGGGAGTGAACCCACTTTGCGCAGGTCTACCAGAGTTAGGTATCCTGTGGATAGGCTGAAATATGATGGATTTACAGCCATTCACTATGCATATATGGTCAAGGTGATACAGGAACCAGAACCCACTTCTTTTGAGCAAGCCATGGGAAAAGAAAAATGGGAGAAAGCCATGGATGAAGAAATGGATGCCTTGGAAGCAAATGCTACATGGGAATTGGTACCTTTGCCTAAAGGTAAGAATGCAATTGGCTGTAAGTGGGTTTATAAGGTGAAGCACAATGCAGATGGTTCTGTGAACAGATACAAGGCAAGATTAGTAGTCAAGGGGTATGCACAAACATATGGCATTGACTATGAAGAAACATTCAGTCCGGTTGCAAGGATGGCAACCGTAAGAGCAGTCATTGCTATGGCTGCATCAAAGGGATGGTCTTTACATCAGATGGATGTAAAGAATGCCTTCTTGCATGGTGATTTGCAAGAAGAGGTCTATATGGAGCAGCCACCAGGTTATGTGCATGCTGTTCATCCTGAGTTTGTTTGCAGGTTGAAGAAAGCTTTGTATGGCTTGAAGCAAGCACCTAGAGCATGGTCTGACAAGATAGGACAGTATCTTGTCACTATTGGCTTTCAGATTTCCAAGGCAGATTTCTCACTTTATGTGAGAAAAATAGAGAAAGGTATTATGCTACTTGTCATTTATGTTGATGATTTGATTATGACAGGTGACAGTGATGAAGATATCCTTCATGTGAAAATGCTATTGAAGCAGAAGTTTGAGATGAAGGATTTGGGAGAGCTGCATTATTTCTTGGGCATTGAGGTGATTAGATCACCAAGTGGGATACAGCTCTTGCAGAGGCAGTATGGATTGGACACGCTGTCCAAATATGGGATGACAGGCTGTAAGCCTATTTCAGTTCCTTTGGAGCAGAATGTGAAGCTGAGCGCAGATGCAGGTGAGCTTCTGGAAGACCCTACTATGTACAGACGCATAGTAGGAAGCTTGATTTATATGACTATTACCAGGCCAGATTTGAGCTATGCTGTTGGATTGGTAAGTCAGTTTATGCAGGCTCCAAGGAAATCGCATTTGGATGCGGCTAGACGCATACTCAGGTATGTGAAGACCACATTGCAGTATGGACTATTTTATGAGACTGGGGTTCAGATACAGCTGCATGGATACACTGATGCTGATTGGGCTGGTAGTATTTCTAATAGATGATCTACCAGTGGATATGTGTTCTCTTTTGGGAGTGCTGCAGTCACTTGGAGCAGCAAGAAACAGCCTACAGTTGCCTTATCGAGCACAGAGGCTGAGTACAGGGGTGCAGCAATGGCTGCATGTGAGGTAGCTTGGTTGCATAAGCTACTTTATGATATACATCAGTCTACAAATGGGCCAGTTGTCATTTATTGTGACAACATGAGTAGTATACACTTGGCAAATAACCCAGTCTATCATGCTAGAACAAAGCACATTGAGGTGCATTATCACTATGTGCGGGAGAGGGTTTTACTAGGTCTTAATGATCTAGTTTATGTCAGCACAGAGGATCAGGTAGCTGACATATTTACGAAGGCATTGGGCGCAGAGAAGCTGCGCAAGTTCAGAGACCTGCTTGGTGTGCAGGAATTGGGATTGAGCTCGAGGGGGAGTGTTGAGATATCGAGCTCCACTCGTGATACGCCAGGGTGACCGTTGTGTATTTATGTCATCGACTTGTCAGTTGCAGACGCGGTTGGTACACCGCCTATGAATAATAGCTACATGATAGCTATCCTTATCTACTCTAGTTCGTGGCTCAGTTAGTATGCCACCTTAGGTAGTTGAGTTTGGTTTGAGACCCATATATAGGGTTCTTCTATTTCTTTGTATGAGAGTTCTTTTGGCTTACACAACTAAGAAGAGGAAAACTGTTTTCAGCCTCCACCCTTGTGTGTATTCCCCCATTGTGCAAGCAAGAAAGCTACAAGTGAGACTCCTTCCTTCTCTCCCACAATCTTGACATCCATCGCATGTCGTTTCCTCCGCAAAAGATCCTGCATCTGATCGTGTATTTCTCTTCTAGCAATCCCAAGAGCTTCTCCAACAGTAAAAGTGACTTCAGTATTCAAAATTCTTTCATGAAAAATCTTACTCATATCCGTCTGCATATCAAGATCTGACAAGAGCTTGAATCGTGGCTCCTTTCTTAGTTGTTTCTTCTCTTTCATCTGCTTGTCTCCCATAGGTTGTTCAGGACCTGATTGAGCTGGAGAACTTGACATAGGTCGAGCTGTAACAGGTGGTGAAACAAAGTCACCCCCTCTAGTCTTTTTGGAGGTGCTGGGACCCTCCTTATCTCTTCTTCTCTTTTCCTCAACCATGGCATCTAAACCCTGTGTTTTCGCCATATAAGCAAAAATAGAATACCTGTCAACATGCGAATCCCATCCCATTTCTCCTCGAATGCTGGAGCCCACACAAGTCTTAGTAGATGCCTGAACTTTCCCTCTTCTCACTATCTCCAAGGCAGAGGACCATAAAGCAGAGTCTCCATCTGATTTCTGCTCAAGCTAGACTCCATAAGCTGAAGCATGTCCTCTAAGACTCACATAAGCTGATCGCACAGCCATATCATCAACTAGCTTCTTCATGCCTCCCTTACCAAAGTTCATGTCAAGAGGAGCGCCAGTCTCTTTCAGCCATATCTTCCCATCTTGTCCCCAGAACACTACATTCTTCTTACGCGCTTCCTGAAAAGCATCACAATCTCTGCAGTGTTGGTGCTCTGTACTATCGCACCAAATACATCGTCTCCCTTTTCTTTGACCAGCTGGAGAAGCAGTCGCTGGAGTAGGTGCTACAGCAGGTACTGGCATAAGTTGCTCCTTTAACTTACCAACTTCAGCTTTGACTGCTTCAATCATCAAATCTGCCAAGCCTTTAATAACATCATCTACAGATAAGGGCACTGGAGCAGTAGGAACTGGTGGATTTACAACAGGAGGAGTAGGCTTAGGCATAGAACTTTCAGCAGGGGTAGAAGAAGAGGTCTCCAAGGATTTTTCAGGAGCAGATCCTGCATTACGATGCAATCGTACTCTCTTGCGCTATTTCTTAACAAGAGCATTCACAGCATCAATGACAGGTCTCCACTCGGTCTTTAAACCTGAATCGGTAGCTTGATCTTCCAAAAGATCATCCAACTTTTCCTGTAAATCAGCATCAGCAGCTTGTAAAAATAATTCCACTTTCTGCATCTCCAAAGCTTGCTGCTCAGTTCCATCCAACTGATCGTAGCGGCTCTCAAACTCTCGCAGAAGGGCGGTCACTGAAAGTCCCTTGTTAGGCATAGAAACCCATGCTAAGAAATTCCTGTGATTCATAAGACCTGTATCCTCCAGGAAATATTCATCTTTTAATGCCTTCTTAAGCTCTGCCCAACCTGCATGTGTTTCTTGAATTTCTGAAATTCGGACTTCAAGAGCGCGCACCACGATCCGCAAGAAGTAGCGGCTCCAAACATCTTGAGAAACCCCAAAAAACTTCATCTTTTCTTCATACAAATGCAGGTAAGTTGACACTTGTTGGCCGTTAAACTGCTTCATCTCCTGTTGGACAGCTTTCAAGGCATCCATGGCATCACTATCACGTTTCGCATGAGCTTGCTGCTGCATATAGGTTGTAAAATGACTGAAACAGGTTCTTCATGACATTGTCATCTGTCATCTCTTCTTGCGAGTCTCCGATCTTGCTGAAAAGTGATGCAGCACTTTCACGTCGGGTTCACCAGAAATGTCGTAGATTTCGTGTAAGGGCTGCTGAACATGGAGTTCAAGTTGCAACAAGTGAAGAGACTAAGAAGAAGAAATCGAATTTTTGATGCCAAAGTTCACTATATTCCTTGTCAAGTGAGTTACATGAAGTTCATTCAGGTGTATGATGATGTAATATTCCGATTTGCTAAAAGTAACACACGCGTGAGCTGCCTCAAATAAAAATGAAATGGGATAAATGATTTTTTTTAAATTATTTTCCCTTATCCCCCCAGCCGACTGACGAGCTGGAGGGGGAGGGAAATAGAAGGAGTAATTAAGCTCTTTGGTGGAGCTTGGAGAGAGGGGAAAGGCATGCGTGATGCCACGCAGGGGAGGGAGGATCCCCCTCCCCTCCCCTATTTAAAACAGGGGCCGCAGGCTGAAGGGGGACCGCCAGGAGATGCCGTTTGAATGCGTGAGGGAGAGAAGAGAGGAATTACTCTAATTTCGTAAGGGAGAGAAGGGAGGAGATACTCTGCGCTGGTGGCCATGAGGTAGAGGGAAAGAAAGAGGACACGACGCCGTCATCGAGATGCTGCCAAGCCTGGGAAGAGAGAGTTGAGAAGGTCGAAGCTGCCGTCGTGAGCCGCCACCATCTCCCTGACAGCCGCCAGGCTAGGCCGATAGCCGCCGCCAGTCGTCGTTTCCTTCCTTTTTCCCCCCCACGTGGCATAGAAGCCTTAGAAGCTTCCTGGTGGAAGCTTCTAAAGGGGCCTCTTAAGCCCCCTTTCCCCCTTAAACCCCTTCCTTGGCTTTGGGAACCAACCCCCCCCCCCCCCCCGTGTTTTATTCCCCTAAGCCCCTTTTCACCCCCTTATAACCCTTTTCACCCCCTCATAGCTCTTTTATTTCCACAACCCCCTAAGCTTTTTCTTAATCCCCCATATCCCCATTATTATTTCCCCCCCCCCCTGAACTTCAAAATCCAAATCATCATCATGGCCTTGGATGATATCCCGTAAGGAAAAAGTAGCCTGTGCGATAAAAGATAGGGAGGGAAAGTAGAGGGAGTGAAAAGGAGTGAAGGAGGAAGAGTGGGGAAAAAGATAAAAGATAGGGAAGGGAAGTAGAGGATAAGGAAGTGAAGTAAAATTTAAGGAAGGGAAGTAGGGAAGAGTGAAGGAAAAAAGGGAGTAGTGTGAAAGAAGTAGAGGGTGAGGAAAATATAAAGAAGAGTAAGAAAGGAGTAAAAGAGTTAGAAAAGAGAAGGAATAGAGAAAGGGCAAGGAAGGAGAATAAGTGCCTTCTATTCCTTTACCCCAAGTCAAAGTCCTCCAAGGGTTCCTGTGGTTGCAAAACCACACTCACCCATAAACTTTTTTTCCAAAGAAATGGTGGAATTCTAGAAGAAAGAGAAAAAGGCTATCTCACATTCGAACTACGATGCCGCCCAAGAAAGTCCAAGGTGTAGCTGCAGGAGGGTCATCTCCCGGTATTCATGTGGATATCTCACCCCAAAACCAGGTTTTTCTTCTTGGCTTTAATTCGGTTTTAAGTCGATCATGCAAAGAGAAATTGTTAGGGATAGGATATATTTGTCCAAGTTATTTGTAATAAAGAAGTTTAGCTTATTTGAATGAATGAGAGTGAATAGAACTTAGTTTCCTTCGAGTTGCGTCAAGCATTATAAATTACGAGCGAGATTATCCATTTACTATAGTAGTATATTTTAGTTAAATCCTAAAGGTGTAGAAATTATATCTTGCACCATTAGTCTTATTCCTTTCGCAACGAATCATTGTAAATGGTTAAATTCATGAAAGGTTTCTTTCGATGCTCAAATTACTAGGAAGTTATATTTGCTAATTGCACATCTTAGCAAGGCAAATGTTGTTATTTGGCATGAGTTTATCTGTGAGGAAAACGGAAGTTAAAATTAAACTGTATTGACTGGAAAGTAAATTGTCACAAGGATAGCAAAACTGTGACAAGACAATTAATATTACCTTCCAAAAATTATCCAAACCAATCTAAACATAGAAATATTCATATCCTAAGCACTTGACTATTTTCCTTATTGTAGGGTCAAACAAATTCGTAAAGATAAAGAACTAGGGCTGTCCCCGAGATCCTTAAAAAGAAACCCTAGGCCCGACATACGTCAGCTTAAAGGATCTAAAACGGATTACTCCATCGCAGGACTTGCGCAGCAAGTACGAAATCATTTAGTCTTGTGATTGATTCACAAGGAGAAAGGGTAAAAACCCTCATCAAGGATGGCAGATCCCTACGCAAGTTATCTTGCAAAAGGACGTATTTTTGGATATCCTTCTAAATAAGGAAAGCTGTAAACCTCAAACTAGCATATCTAAGGAACTTTAGGGTTGACCAAGTTGGGTTAATAAGGTACGCCCTACACCGGAATGTAAAGGATCTTGCCAAATTACAAAACACCTTGGGAACGAGTGCTGATACACTCAAAAGGAAAGAACACTTCCTTAGCAGTTTGCCAAACAACTCGGTTGATGAACATAAATGTTTGTGCTTGCTAGAGATTTTAGGGCTCTGTTGAATTATGAATTACAAATTAAATGAGTACCTATACTTCAGGTTAAAGGCCTGAAGGAAGAGGCAATTTCAGTTACCCCCGACTACCTGCCTAACCCTAACCAAGGGGGTTGTGCACCACGCCGGGAACATGGACCGAACCCGCCGCGAGAGGTCTCTCCGTTGAGCTCTACTTGGAGTAGGAGGACGCTTGGGTGCCAGGGGGGGCTCTGGCCGTAAATCCCTCACCTTCCGGGTCCTACACAAGAGGCTAACATGACTCGGGATTGGATCTCAAGGCCCGCATACTAGTTTACGGGCGGAAGCTTGGAATAGTGATCCCTGGCGAATTACTGGATTGCCTTCGGGTGGATTATGGACAAGCCTATTGGCGGAAATCCTTGTATTTCAAAGATAAAATGATGAAATGTTAAAAAAAGAACTTGCTTGATATTGTTTTTCTATGTCACGTGATAAGATTACGTGAAGGAACCAGTGCTTAACAGGATTAATTAAAGAAGCTGATTGTTATATGTCAAATTAATGTATTAGATAATTACATAACTAAAACAAATCGAGGAAAGTGCGGAGGATGGGCCATGGGTCCATCCTACGGCTGGGTGGTCCCGGTTAGCCGGGAACTTTTCTCAAAAATCTCGAAGGACAGCGGGATGATCATCGTCATCAAAACAAATAACGAGAACGATGACCTAGAGTTACGTCTTACCCGATTTACGCTATTTTAGGGGAACGGAATGGGACTATGCCTTATGGCAGAGAGCTTGAGCTTTGCATCCCTCTCATTTCCCATTCTCCTTGAACCAAGTGCAGCGTGAATCCGCTTCGGACCTGGCGTTTCTGCGTAAAGTAGTTCGCTCGGATCTGACTCTAGTTGCTGTTAGCTAATGACCAAATTAGGAAAACCCTAATTCCGGTCGATCCTAAGTGGGAACGGCCAAGATACTTCCGCTACGTGGCAGACGCGGGAAGACCTAGATCACAAAACCCATAACATTCCATGGGAGTGCCGGGCGGAGTTTTCTAGACATCCTTTCCGATGGACTGCTAAGACGTGTCCTGGATGATACTAGTGGACACGTTACAGTTGGTATCAGAGCCGACCAACAAGGAATTGTTTTTATGAGATCTCAATAAAATGAAGTAAAGAAATGGTTGCTATCCAAACATTTTATCATCCTAAATGCTGCCTTGCAGAATTATGAAGTGTGGAACAAGTTTTTGGTATTTCGGGTCATGTTTATGACTGCAATGTATTCTCCCGTTTATAGACAAAGAATTGGGATGATGAACATCCTGGAGCAGATTTATAATCCATCACCTTTATACATAGAATGAAGATGGACGGGGTCTTGAGGGATCTACTATATAGCTGCCCACCGTTTTGCTTATCTACAGACCAACCTAAAGAGGATCAAGTGGTTGGAAGACTTGAAAATCATGAAGCTGTTCATTTTTGTGGAAGCTCACGTAAATTCGACTTTACATATTCAAGGTCGGAGGGTTGAGATGAACTCATATGTATATGAGGAAGTAACCCATGTAATCCCAGCCGACAGGATTAAAGTGTTGGGCCGCCATGAGAAGTATGGATTCCAACGGAAAGGGTATCCTGAACTTCCAATGAATTATCGATTCCTAAAGATCCACGACCCAAAACCCTACTATTACACAGTTCCTGTAGACAAATGCAATACAACGTTGTTCTCCCCAAACTGAATGTAATGATTGGATTATCATCATACGAAACGTTGTATAAGGCTATGCCCATGTAAATACAAATAAATACTTCTTTTTATCAATATCTGGCTGTGCATAAGAGTTGTTAAAAAGTTAAGTAGCTACATTGTTACGAGATAGCTGAACTAAAAATGAAAGATAAGCTAACGCCGATTATCATATAATAACATTAAGAAAACTTTTATCCAGGTACAACCCCAGGTACAGGTTCCAAATTCGCCTCCTACATCAAGTACTGCTGTGACCCAGGAGAAGAAGTTCCTCCTCAAGCAGAGAAAGCCACCCGAGTTTGACGGTAAAGGCAGATCCGCGTCCAGGCTGATGCTGAGATTTGGATTGAATCCATGGAGGATTACTTTGAAGCAGTTGGTACTGCACCTACCAATCAGGCCATGCTCGCCAAGTTAAAGCTCATCGGCGAAGCTAGACTTTGGTGGAAGCAATGGTGCAGGGATCAAGGGATTTCAGAAGGGTCCGTTACCTGGGAAAAGTTGAAGAAAGCCGTGCAGGGAAGATATTTACCACCTGCATATCGTACGTAGAAAATGAATGAGTTGTACGAGCTAAAACAGCTAGGACTCACTCTTGACGCATACTACTCTAAATTCGTCTCACTTTTAAAGTATGCACCACAGATGGACATGACGCAGTAGGCATCCAAATTTTGTGCGGGCTTAAATCCACCCATAAATACCCGTCTCGGATCTATGCGTCCATCAGATCTTCAGGATGCACTTATTCGAGCGGCGCCTATAATTCAGGAGGTGCAAGCTACACCAAGGGGTAACAAAACTTGGTCCTATAGTGACCTGAACAGAGGAGCATTCAGACCTCAAATGAAGAGAGTTCAAGGTCCTAATCAGGGACAAAGGAAGAAAGCAAGGACAAATAACGTCAAAAACTTTGTTCCTACTCAAAGTAATGGCCGAAACCTCCGTTGTTTCCACTGTAATGAACCCGGTCACTTCAAGAGGCAATGTCCCAAGCTCAGCAGAGGACATCGTCAAATGCCTTTCCAAGGTGCAGGCCGCGGTCAAGGAGCCGTTACCCGTGGAAGAGGAAGAACCGCTTGCATTGCCAATAGGCAAAGATGCGAAGAAGAAGAAGAGGAAGATCCGACTATGGAAGCTGAATTCGAAAAAGTGACAGTCCATGCCGCTTTAAACAAGAAAGGGCCGAATCACCAGTTCTCGGTGATTCAGACACAGTCGAACTATCAAGGTAAAGGTTTCAAAACCTTGATTGATTGTGGCAGTACACATTCCTTTATCTCACCAGCATGTGCAAAAAGTTTAGGAATATCCACAGTACAAGCACCTACCCTGCTTGTGGAGTTGGCAAATGGTCGTGAGGTAACTTGTACCAAGCAAACTGCTAAGGTGGAATTCTTTCTGGGAGGAAAGAAGACTTCAGTCAAATTCAGAGTCATGAATTTAGGTATCCATGAGTGTCTACTCCGGATGGATTGGCTTAAGCCCAACGACGCCCACATCCACTGTGGAAAGGGTCAAGTTTTCTTTCAAAACTCTGAAAGGGAACTTGTCACAACTCAAGGTGAGGCAGGAGTGCCAAGAATCCAATTAGACAAAGTATCTCGGATCATAAAAGGAGTCAGAAAAGGATTACCCGTTTACCTGATCAAACTCAACAAGTTAGATCAAAAGCAAGAGTCCCATGAAGGACCTTCTTGGCTAAAGGAATACACTGACGTATTCCCTGAGGAATTGATTGAACTTCTGCCTCAAAGAGAAGTAGATCATGAGATTAGGCTAGTACCTGGAGCTGCACCAATTGCAAAGAGACCTTATAGAATGTCCATACCGGAAGCAATTGAGTTGAAGGAACAACTCAAGCAACTGTTAGATCAGGGTTACATCCGGCCTAGCAACTCACTGTGGGGAGCTCCAGTACTATTCCAGAAAAAGAAAGATGGGACACTTAGATTATGTATTGACTACCGAGGGTTGAATCAATCAACAGTCAAGAACAAGTATCCTATTCCTAGAATAGATGAGCTTCTTGATCGTCTTCAAGGTGCAAAGATCTTCTCCAAGATTGATCTCAGGTCAGGTTACTATCAGATAAGGATCAAGGAAGAAGATATTCCAAAGACGGCCTTCAATACAAGATATGGGCACTTTGAGTTCCTGGTTATGTCATTCGGGCTTACAAATGCACCTGCCACCTTCAATAGATTAATGCAAGATATCTTTAGACCATATCTTGATGATTTCGTGCTTGTCTTCTTCGATGACACTTTAGTCTATTCTAAACACGAAGAAGATCATGAACCCCAACTTCGGATTGTCCTTGAGACAATGAGGTCTCATAAGCTGTATGCAGAAATGAAGAAGTGTGCATTCTTCAAGAATCAGATTGAATATCTGGGATTCATAGTATCATCAGAAGGAATATCAGTAGACCCAGCCAAGGTCACAGATGTGCTTGAATGGCCAATACCAGTATCCGCCAAATAGATACGTAGCTTTCTTGGATTGACAGGATGGTATAGGGTCTTCATAAAAAACTATGCTTTGATTGCAGCACCTCTTACAGACTTACTAAAGAAGCAGACTTCCATTACATGGTCAACTTCCGAACAAAATAGCTTCGACAAATTGAAGCAAAGTTTGGTATCAGCACCTATTCTAAAACTTCCTGACCTCAATAAGGAGTTTGAGGTAGTAACTGATGCTAGCATTCTTGCCTTGGGTTGTGTACTTATGCAGGAAGGTCATCCAGTAGCATACTCTTCAAGAAAATTGAAGAGTCATGAAAAGAACTATGCCACGCATGATCTGGAATTACTAGCTGTCATCCATGCTCTAAAGCTTTGGAGACACTACCTATTGGGTAACAAGTTTACTCTAGTAACCGATCATAAGAGTCTCAAATGGATTTTTACCCAGAACGAGCTCAATATGAGACAACGTCGGTGGATTGAAGTATTGGAGTAATATGATTTTGAAATCAAGTACCGACCAGGGAAGGAGAATGTAGTTGCCGATGCACTCAGTCGCAAGGCATTCCTAAATTCCCTGATTTTGCAGAATCCATCAACGGCCAGATCTCTGGCTACAAAATTATCTATGCCAAACAACCCTATACTTGAACTAGCTAGAGAGGAAGCATGCCATGATTTGGCCTACCAAACAATGATAAAGGAAATATCTACCAAGGAGCAGAATCAGAAGTTGCAAGCCAAGTATCAGGAATTTTCCATTGATAATGGACTTGTCTACTACAGAACAAGGCTGTGTATACCAGCAAGCCAGTCACTTAAGCAGAAGATATTATGGGAAGCTCATGATTCTCCTTTTGCAGGACATCGTGGCTATGCTAAGACTCTTAATGCAGTTAGGAAGAGCTACCATTGGGAGAGGCTTAAAGGTGACGTTCTCAAATATGTCACTGAGTGTTTATCTTGCCAACGTATCAAAGCCGAACATGTCATGATGCTAGGGAAACTGCAACCGCTTGACATTCCCCAAATGAAATGGGAATTCATTAGTATGGATTTTGTTGTAGGTTTACCCCAAGTCCAAGGAGGATACAATTCCATTATGGTTGTGGTTGACATGCTTACCAAGGTTGTACACCTGATTCTAGTAAAGACAAACTATAAAGCCTCCGACATTGCAAGATTGTTTATTAAGGAGATATTCAAGCTACATGGGTTACCTAGAAGAATCATTAGTGATCGAGATTCTCTCTTCACATCACACTTCTGGAGAGCTATCTTTGAAGCTATTGGGACTCAACTCTGTTTTAGCACCGCCTACCATCCCCAAACGGATGGCCAAACAGAGCGAGTAAATCAAGTCATCGAGAATATGCTTAGGGCATACTGCTGTCGAGAGTCAAAGAGGTGGATTCAATACTTGCCTTTGGTTGAATTTTCCTACAATGCTTCTTACCAGCAGAGCATTCAGATGACCCCTTTTCAAGCATTATATGGTCATGATTGTAGAAGTCCCCTAAATTTTTCTGATCCAACCCTAAGATTTGAAGCATCAAGACTGATGTTGGAAGACATGGATGATCAAATAAAGTCAATAAGACAAGACATACAAGCGGCCAAGGATAGACAAAAGGCATACACAGATTTGAAACGTCAAGAAAGAGTCTTCGAAGAAGGAGACATGGTCTTCATTCGTGTACGCCCTAAAAAGAGTTCTCTATCCCTAGGAGAATGCAAGAAGCTAAGTTCAAGGTATTGTGGGCCGTACAAAATCCTCAAATGCCTAGGACCCAATGCTTATAGATTGCAACTCCGTGAGAACCTAAAGGTTCACAATGTATTCCATATCAGCCTCTTAAAGAAATATGTACCCAACCCTAATCATATACTTGATGACCAACAAATTGTAATGCCTAGTCAAGGAGTCCTTGAACTAAGGCCGATAGAATCTTAGATGTTAGGGAGAGACAGTTAAGATGTAAAACCCTGAGAGAATGCCTCGTCCAGTGGAAAGATTATCCCGAAGAGGATGCCACTTGGATAGATGAAAACTCTCTCAACCATCAATATCCCCAGTTTATCTCGAGATGAGGACATCTTGATTCCTCCAAGGGGAAGAGAATGTAATATTCCGATTTGCTAAAAGTAGCACATGTAAGAGAATGTAATATTCTGATTTGCTAAAAGTAACACACGCGTGAACTGGCTCAAATAAAAATGAAATGGGATAAATGAATTTTTTTTTAATTATTTCCCCTTATCCCCCTAGCCGACTGAGGAGCTGGAGGGGGAGGGAAATAGAAGGAGTAATTAAGCTCCTTGGTGGATCTTGGAGAGAGGGGGAAGGCATGTGTGATGCCACGCAGGGGAGGGAGGATCCCCCTCCCCTCGCCTATTTAAAACAGGGGCTGAAGGCTGAAAGGGGACCGCCAGGAGATGCCGTTTGAATGCGTGAGGGAGAGAATAGAGGAGTTACTCTGATTTCGTAAGGGAGAGAAGGGAGGAGATACTCTGCGCTGGTGGTCGTGAGGTAGAGGGAAAGAAAGAGGACACGATGCCGTCATCGAGATGCTGCCACGCCTGGGAAGAGAGAGTTGAGAAGGTCGAAGCTGCCGTCCTGAGCCGCCACCATCTGCCTGACAGCCGCCAGGCTGGGCCGACAACCGCCATCGTCTCCCTGACAGCCGCCAGGCTGGGCCGACAGCCGCCAGTCGTCGTTTCCTTCCTTTTTCCCCCCCACGTGGCGTAGAAGCCTTAGAAGCTTCCTGGTGGAAGCTTCTAAAGGGGCCTCTTAAGCCCCCTTTCCCCCTTAAACCCCTTCCTTGGCTTTGGGAATAACCCCCCCCCCCCCCCCCCCCGTGTTTTATTCCCCTAAGCCCCTTTTCACCCCCTTATAACCCTTTTCACCCCCTCATAGCTCTTTTATTTCCACAACCCCCTAAGCTTTTTCTTAATCCCCCATATCCCCATTATTATTTTTTTCCCCCCCCTGAACTTCAAAATCCAAATCATCATCATGGCCTCAGATGATATCCCGTAAGGAAAAGGTAGCCCATGAGATAAAAGATAGGGAGGGAAAGTAGAGGGAGTGAAAAGAAGGAGTGAAGGAGGAAGAGTGGGAAAAAAGATAAAAGATAGGGAAGGAAAGTAGAGGATAAGGAAGTGAAGTAAAATTTAAGGAAGGGAAGTAGGGAGGAGTGAAGGAAAAAAGGGAGTAGTGTGAAAGAAGTAGAGGGTGAGGAAAAGATAAAGAAGAGTAAGAAAGGAGTAAAAGAGTTAGAAAAGAGAAGGAATAGAGAAAGGGCAAGGAAGGAGAATAAGTGCCTTCTATTCCTTTACCCCAAGTCAAAGTCCTCCAAGGGTTCCTGTGGTTGCAAAACCACACTCACCCATAAACTTTTTTTCCAAAGAAACGGTGGAATTCCAAAAGAAAGAGAAAAAGACTATCTCACATTCGAACTACGATGCTGCCCAAGAAAGTCCAAGGTGTAGCTGCAGGAGGGTCATCTCCCAGTATCCATGTGGATATCTCACCCCAAAACCAAGTTTTTCTTCTTGGCTTTAATTCGGTTTTAAGTCCATCATGCAAAGAGAAATTGTTAGGGATAGGATATATTTGTCCGAGTTATTTGTAATAAAGAAGTTTAGCTTATTTGAATGAATGATAATGAATAGAACTTAGTTTCCTTCGAGTTGCGTCAAGCATTATAAATTACGAGCGAGATTATCCATTTACTATAGTAGTATATTTTAGTTAAATCCTAAAGGTGTAGAAATTATATCTTGCACCATTAGTCTTATTCCTTTCGCAACGAATCATTGTAAATGGTTAAATTCATGAAAGGTTTCATTCGATGCTCAAATTACTAGGAAGTTATCTTTGCTAATTGCACATCTTAGCAAGGAAAATGTTGTTATTTGGTATGAGTTCATCTGTGAGGAAAACGGAAGTTAAAATTAAACTGTATGGACTGGAAAGTAAATTGTCACAAGCAGAGAAAAACTGTGACAAGACGATTAATATTACCTTCCAAAAATTATCCAAACCAATCTAAACATAGAAATATTCATACCCTAAGCAATTGACTATTTTCCTTATTGTAGGGTCAAACAAATTCGTAAAGATAAAGAACTAGGGCTGTCCCCGAGATCCTTAAAAAGAAACCTTAGGCTCGACATACGTCAGCTTAAAGGATCTAAAACGGATTACTCCATCGCAAGACTTGCGGAGCAAGTACGAAATCATTTAGTCTTGTGATTGATTCACAAGGAGAAAGGGTAAAAACCCTCATCAAGTATGGCAGATCCCTACGCAAGTTATGTTGCAAAAGGACGTATTATTTTTGGATATCCTTCTAAATAAGGAAAGCTGTAAACCTGAAACTAGCATATCTAAGGAACTTTAGGGTTGACCAAGTTGGGTTAATAAGGTATGCCCTACACCGGAATGTAAAGGATCTTGCCAAATTACAAAACACCTTGGGAACGAGTGCTGATACACTCAAAAGGAAAGAACACTTCCTTAGCAGTTTGCCAAACAACTCGGTTGATTAATAGAAATGTTTGTACTTGCTAGAGATTTTAGGGCTCTGTTGAATACAAATTAAATGAGTACCTATACTTCAGGTTAAAGGCCTAAAGGAAGAGGCAGTTTTAGTTACCCCCGACTACCTGCCTAACCCTAACCAAGGGGGTTGTGCACCGCGCCGGGAACGTGGACCGAACCCGCCATGAGAGGTCTCTCTGTTGAGCTCTACTTCGAGGAGGAGGACGCTTGGGTGCCAGGGGGGGCTCTGGCCCTAAATCCCTTGCCTTCTGGGTCCTGCACAAGAGGCTAACGTGACTCGGGATTGGATCTCGAGGCCCGCATACTAGTTTACGAGCGGAAGCTTGGAATAGTGATCCCTGGCGGATTACTGGATAGCCGTCGGGCGAATTATGGACAAGCCTACGGGCGAAACTCCTTGTATTTCAAAGATAAAATGATGAAATGTTAAAAAAAAACTTGCTTGATATTGTTTTTCTATGTCACGTGATAAGATTACATGAAGGAACCAGTGCTTAACAGGATTAATTAAAGAAGCTGATTGTTATATGTCAAATTAATGTGTTAGATAATTACATTACTAAAACAAATCGAGAAAAGTGCGGAGGATGGGCCATGGGTCCATCCTACGGCTGGGTGGTCCCGGTTAGCCAGGAACTTTTCTCAAAAATCTCGAAGGACAGCGGGATGATCATCGTCATCAAGACAAATAACGAGAACGATGACCTAGAGTTACATCTTAACCGATTTACGTTGTTTTAGGGGAACGGAATGGGACTATGCCTTATGGCAGAGAGGTTGAGCTTTGCATCCCTCGCGTTTCCCATTCTCCTTGAACCAAGTGCATTGTGAATCCGCTTCGGATCTGGCATTTGTGCGTAGAGTAGTTCGCTCGGATCTGACGCTAGTTGCTGTTAGCTAATGACCAAATCAGGAAAACCCTAATTTTGGTCGATCCTAAGTGGCAACGGCCAGGATACTTCCGCTATGTGGCAGACACGGGAAGACCTAGATCGCAAAACCCGTAACATTCCATGGGAGTGCCAGGCGGAGTTTTCTAGACATCCTTTCCGATGGACTGCTAAGACGTGTCCTGGATGATACTAGTGGACACGTTACAAATGGGAGTTACATTGAACAGAATAATATTCTAGCCAAGCATGTCCCTTAATGCAGAGAACCATCTGTTGCACAACACGTTTGATTTCTGATGCTATCAAAGGTTTCTATCAAATACGGAAAACCAGTAATTTATGGAATCTCAAAGCAGTTTTTTAGCAGTAGGAAGAAAAATGTTCTTCACATCAGCATGTACATTCTGTAACTTGGTAGTTGCCTGTCCAGCAGAGGATTTCAGAAGTTCCAGAAGTGAGAGAGATTTCCATGAAAAGCAATAGACCCCTTTCCTGATTTTTCTTCATCACAGTGGTGGGAGGAACATCTCAATGGTGAGGCCAAGAACACCATTATTTGACAAATAGATATCAGCAAGACTTTCCGTTCCAAAGCTCGAAAACTTGTTTACAAGTAGGTTGATGGAGTCTAATTCTGCATTCTCTTCCAGCATTAACTGCAGAAACTCTAATCTGTCATCTACTATCTCAGATAGATACTCAAATTCTGGTGTTAAATCATCAAGAAGTTGAACTGGTTATTACTGAAGAAGCCTTTCCATCTAAAAGCTTCAATCCCTTAGGAACAAACTCTACCGCATGTGGATTAAGTGTTGTGCGTGGCATTGGTTTGGATGACGAATCCTTGTCTTGGGGCCACAAGCTTGCATTAGTAAAGCAGCTGCTATTCCAGATGTCTTTTGGCAAATTTTAGATTCAGCAGGCAATTGCACCTTTCAGGTCTGGTTCAGGTAAGATCTCTCTTTGCTTGAACAGGACATTTCAACTTAATGCTTCACAATCAGTCTAACACTATTCATAGACTAGTTTATCTCACTTTACACCTCAGCGTTGTGTGAGGCTTTGTATGTCTCGTATGGAGAGTTGAGCACAGGTGAACTCTGTGCTCATTTCTGTTTAAGATCCCGTGAACGGATAGACTCTCTTTCTATTAAAAATCTCCATGCTTAATTTTTACTTTCTCGAAGCCAGGATAATGGCGCCACGGATGGCAGTCGCAACCTCCTTGCTGCACTTTGAAGAGAAGCCTGGCTGTCACCTCAGTTGCCTTCTGCCCACCTTCTTCATGATCATCATCATTCTCATCGTTGGAAAAGTTTCTATCATCCTCCAGAATCCTTGCATGCACTTTACACCCAGGCCAACATGGTCATTGTTGTCTCCTATGACAACGAAGACATTGAAGCGGTACGCTGGCCGGCTCGGGTCTGCTTTTGGGCGGCCATGATTTTCATTACCTCGTCTTTAAGCCCAGAACTGAGGAAGAATTCAACAATCTAGTGCTCCTTGATGGGGTCGCCATCAGTTAGAAACTCTGCAATGCGAGAACCCCTTATTGCGTGTTCTGCTCGTCCTCTGTTTGCTGCCTATAGAGTGCATAGAAGGCTCTTAAGCAAAGCACAATGTCCACATCAAGCACAGATAGCATGTCAGCTTCAAAATCCCACGAATAGTTTTTTCCCTTCAACTCCTTTGCTCTCCTGAAATTTTGAGAACCTTCTGAAGAACTCGAATCATCCTCTGAATAAGAGCTTTGAGGTTGTTCCACACTATCTTCATCATCATGATTTTCTGACGTGCTACCCTCACCAGAAGCCAGGGAGCTTCCACTGCTATCGGAACTTCCATCTACAATAAAGCCACTTAGGCTAGAGTCTTCAGAACTGTCACTATCTTCATCACCCTCACACACATCCGCTTCTTTGAGCCCAGTCCTGCTTTCAGTCTGTCAGAATTATTCTGTGCCATACCCTCACGATCTGCTTTTTCCATTTCAGACGTGCCCATCTCAATTAGTTTTTTTTTTCTCCTCTTTTAGCTAAGCGACCAAAAACTCCTCTTTGGCAAAAATAACTCTAGTTTCTTTTACACCCGATAGGAGATCTATGCACCAACTTTAATTTTGACCTTAAGGACTAACGTAGGGTATCTTTGGAGTCATGAATTGCCCCATTAAGAGTCAGCTTTACGATAATCTGCGCACAAACTTCGACTTCAGCTTTGAGGATTAGGTGGCAAAATGCTCCCTCGGTGCTTCACTAGTGTTGTCAATAGCCCCATTGAAGGATTCCTTTACTCTCTTAAGTAGCTTTTGAGAGAGTTCCTTCAACTCTATTTCATTAGATGATCGGCTTCCACAAAGCTTCCTTTGATTCCACAATTCCCTGCACTTTTCTTAGAGATCATCATTGAAATTATCAACTTGATAATGTCCTTTGGCATCAATTTTTTCATATTTTTCTAACACACACACATCATGCATCCAAACAGAATCACACACACACACACTAACAGAATATATACATTGGATGCGGATTATCGTAATGCATCACACACACAATGAATCACACGCAGAAAATAACAGAAATGCACAACAAAAGAAATGGAGGTGTATACGGCTCGGATGCACAGCAGCACGACAGCGAATGATGAGGAGAGAAAAAATTGAGGCTTTCTTTGCAAAGAACTGAAGAAAATCTGTCATTCATTGCTACTGCATTATCTCAACAACATGTAGATGCAAAGAACCAAAGAAAATTAGTCATTTACTATCGCTACCTTGTCTCAATAGCTTATCGATATTATCACCTACTATTGATTGGTCTTCTCCTATCCCTAGCTACCTTAGAAGGTCCTCTAATGGCTGCCAATCAAACCAACAACTTCTCCTTCCTCTCTCTTGAAGCTTGAATCTACTGAAATGCCTTTCTCTAAAACACAATATTAGAGAGTTTGGAAATCTCCCAAGTCCCATTTTTTGAATACTAAAAATTTGGCACCCGGATAACATAACCATAAGTTTCTCAAAACCATATGATGTGACCTAACATTGGAAAGCGCTTGAAAAATGGAATCTATTGAGCTATAGAGTGCTTGATTTGGAGTTATAGTATTCAAGTTATGACAAATCTAAATATTTAACCACATGTCCCAAACTTATGGGAAATTCTCATGTTCTCCAATATGGTGTTCCAACCTCTAAAGACGTTTTTTATCCTTTCATGGGCATTCTTTACAATTGACAACCTTTTCAAATGGTTTTTTTGGCATTATCCATACTTAAATATTAATTTTTAGTCTTTAAATACTAAAAATTAATCTAATAATTATTTCGATGCCTTGAAAAATGATCTAACAGGCTAATAATTAAATTGGCTATGCAACTTCCATTTGTGAGTGTCTCTTTGCTATCTTTGACCATTAGATTGGCATTACATACTGTTAAATGCTACTTCTCTAGTGTCACCAATTAACACTTATGGCCAAATGAATGACCTAGGCTAACAATTAGCACTAGATACTACCAAGTACGTGTGCGGCATAACTTACAGTAACTTTTGCCTTTGACATTCCATGATTTCCTTGGGTCTCGAGCTCTTGAATTTACTCTAATCCTAGTTACACCTCACATGTGCAACATTTACTTAACCATGTGATTAAAAATTAATCCACATAAATACATGTCCTCATATGACAACCCTTCTCCCTAAAATCCTTGCAATTGTCCTCGATTGCACTACCAAATGCATCAAAAGGAAAATAGTGGATTGGAATTTCCACAAGGCATCATAGTATCTTAAAAACATTACCAAATTATCATATGACATGTCTATTTCTCATGATTTCAACTCATCTAGCAAAACCAAACCATACCATAGCATAACCAAGCATAAACCATGGCTAAAACATCAATGGCATCATATTAACATATACTATTGTCCATGGAACTAGATATAAATCATTAAAAAGTGAGCATAATCTTATCATAGACTGATCACTTATTGTTTTGAGAACTGATCACAAACTATTGCAAATGTGACCCAAAGTGTTCACAAAACCAGTGCAAAAAGTGAATAATAATCAATGCAAAAATTGATGCAAAATTGATCTCAAAAGTGACCATAAACGGGGTAGTGATGTTATGAGGACACAATATGAAAAAGTATGGAATGCATCATCATCCGACTTCTTTATTAATCTAGAGAATCAATGTGATTTGAACCATTAGTACTAGTGTGAGTTGCATGGATTATCCAAAAATACTAGATTTTTGGATAATTTTAGCTATTTTTTATATTATTTATTTGTAAAATCCGAAAAAGTTAGAAAAATGCTTCTAGATTAGGATGGCATGCAAAAAACTAGTTGCTTTTTTAGTCAATAAGGGGATTTTTACAAGAGGGATAGATTGACGAAATCGCGCACGTCGCGATCGCTGTAAACAGGCTGCCAACAGATCCATCGGATTTGGGTTCCGAGTAGTAGAGAAGGAGCTGTAATTTTATACACGTTTTGTTCTACGGAGAAACTCCAGGAGATCTAATGCCTGGAGATTGCTTTTGAGTAGTGCGAAGATTCCAGGTTGTTTCAATACATGTTGATTCAATTCATTGTGATTTGTCTTTGTAGTGTTTACCATTTGGGTATTCTCTATCTTCTCTTCCATCTCCTATCTCTACTTCCTTCTATTTCTGATCGCCGGTGGATTCGACCTTTCGAAAAAAAACCCTCAGACATTGGTGAACCCGACGTGAAAGGTCGTCAAAGAAGGAAAGACAAGATGGGAGAATCTTCAAATACATTCTCCAGTGATGTTTTGCAACAGTTGGTGCAAAATATGAATATGCTTATGCAGGTACAACAACAACAGGTGATGCAAGCTTTAGCTCAAACAGAAAGTGTTGTGATGTTATTCAATGGCAGGAATGTATCTGCATATGCATATACTTATGCTCAAAAGATGGAATTATTTGGGGTGGCTCAATCAGCATGGAGGCGATATTTTGTACGTGTTACTATTCATGAATTGAAAGCACGGATTACTGAATTATACTTACAAGATGTATACTAGGTAGACTTTGTTGAGATGACAAGCTCAACACATACGGACATTGATGATGGACCACCTGGTTAGATGGGTCCACATGTCTACACTTAGCACGTTGGTGGTCATTATGACTCTCACATGGCCACTGACTCATTACTTATTATATTCAGGTTCTTACACCTATTTACAACTGGCATAGTTATAACGCCAATCGACTAGTGTAGTCGGTTATGCATTGTTTGACTTAGTAGTCCACTTTCCTTTATGTTTTATCTTATCTATACTTTGTGTATATTGTAAAGTGTGTGGAAGAAGAAGAAGAAACTAGCAAGAAAACGTTTTGGCCTCCATCTCTCTTCTTATCTCTTGAGTGACCTTCTCCTTGTGCATTGTGTGTGTGTTCGGCACAACATCTTGAGCAAGTCGCCCCACCATGCGATTCTTGACATGGTATCAGAGCCACACCCTGAGAGAGGCTGATTTCAAAGGCTAAAGTGAAGGAGAAGAAGCAAGGTTCGAGCAAGCAAGCCACGGGTAAGAAGCTCTGGCATTCTTCCACTCTTTCTCTTGGATAGTACCTGTGGAGGCACCGGAAGCAGGGCAGAGCAAAAATCTCAGATTGCAGTGAGATTTGGTGTGCGCGATGTCGTAGATTTCGTGTAAGGACTACTGAACACAGAGTTCAAGTTGCAACAAGGAAAGAGGCTAACAAGAAGAAATCAAATTTTTGATGCCAAAGTTCACTATATTCCTTGTCAAGTAAATTACATGAGATCCATGTTCAGAAAAATCTGTAGTATCTCATAATTTGTTTTGCATTCAGGTGTTTGAAGACAGTTATGCCATTGGCACATAGACTTGAAGAGTCTTAAAGAGTTCTGCTGGGCAGCAATCCCTGTGAACAATTCTCGATCTAATCATTTGAGCAATCAACCCATAAGTCTAGCCAACATTCTGTACCAGTTCAAGGTTGTTCTCAGCATTCAAATTTCAGCAAGAGTTTGCCACAGGAGAAGACAATAGCAATGGACAGTAGAGAAGAGAACACCTTCAACTTCCAAGGCATCAAATTCAGCAACCATGTTGATTTAGGCTGGAGGGAACTCTAAAGGTAGAAAAATGATACATTTGAACTGATGAATTCAAGAATCTGTGCAGGAGTACAACTCGTTTGTAAAGGCTAACATATGGAATTGAAACTGAAGAGGGAACTGGGTTAAGGTTATATATTTTAGTGCAGACGATGATGATGGCGCTTTCCCCAGTTGCCTTATCTTTCCTCTAGGGTTCTTTGCCTTGATTTCAGAACTCCCTCCGTAGCTTAGATAAGGCTAAGCAACAACAAAGTAGTGATGACGGAATAGGTCAGGTAAGACGTCATGCCTGCTGGTTAAAATCGACATTTGTTTCAAAAGCTTGCCTTGATTGCATGACTCACTTTTGTAGTTCCCAAGTTGCGCATCGATTACCAGACAATAGTATTTATACCAGTCAAAGTAGTTGAAGTGCTGTCTTGAAGATGAAGATAACTACATGGACAAAACATAAGCCACAAGCAGAGAGCATGAGAGCTGAATGGCCAATGAGGCTCGTTCACAACTTACAGATGTCCCTTTTTGTCTCATTATGTGGAACGAAGATAGAAATAATTTCAAAATCTCAACCACAAGAACAGCCACTTCATAGACCTGCAAGCCTAACATATCTGCCTTCCGTTGAATGCTGCTGCGGATGATTGCAATGGAGGATCTACCTGCTGCCCAAGTGGAACAAGGATGCTAAGAAGCCCTAAATGGGCACACGAAGAGAGAGCATCTCGAATATGCCTTTCAGCCGAATTAGATGGCGATCAGCTAAGGTTCAATAATGATGAAGCAAAACTGAGAAAATCTTTCGTTAGAAGAAGCAAAGCGAAGCAACAGATCAACAACAATTCAGTAAGGATGATGACCACAGCATGGGCACCCCGCAGTAAGGTACTGATCATATCTGGAATATGCTGAAATGATTACACCCCATGACACTGCATCACAGTTCGGAAGCTGATCAAAAACACTGCGTGAATCTTCCAAGCTTCCACACTTAGCATACCTATCAATAAGAACATTTCCAACAAGAAGGTCCAATTCAAAGCCACTTTTGATAGCGTTCCGATGTACTAAGCGACCCTGGCACAATGTTCTGGAGTTTGTACAGTTCTTCAACGTTCCAACAATGTCTGCTTTGCTCAGCTTCATGGCAAGTCCCCGAGCAATGAATCACTAACTCTGCCAGCGGCGTCTACTGTGCAGAATGTTATGGCAAGACCCCATATAATTCTTCAAGCTACTAACGATGTCTGCGTGCTCCAATCCGAGCACAGCCCACCATTCATAGCCTTTCAAAAAGCCCCCTTTTCTTAGCTTTTTTCCCCCCCAATCTCAACATAGCATTCGTAAAGCTATTCTGAAAGTACAAAGCTTTTTATCTTTCCCTCCAACTTTCAAAACAAAAAGCGTTCTCTTTTACTACGTCAATGGTTTCTCCCATGAATCCATGGTATCAAATGCACCAATTTATAACCAACCTTTGAAATCAGATGTAGCAAAGGATTTCTGTTGTGATCCAATCGAAGCAAGGTCCATAAATTTAGCCATGGATGACATGAACCACAAGCATCAGAAAAATAGCACGATAGCACGATCTGATTCAATGCTTCAATGACCTTTGATGTCACAAAGCTATCTGGTTCATCTCCTCCATCCGTCTCATGTCCGCATTCTCCGTATCCCCTCCTTTCTTTGCAGTCTTGACTTCATTGGCATGGCGAATTCTAGCATATTCAGGAGAGATGAATCAATCTTTATTAATGTTAGCTTCTACTCTGCCTCCTTTGATTCCACGATTTCCTGCACTTTTCTTGGAGATCATCATTGAAATTATCAGCTTGATAATGTCCTTTGGCATCAGTTTTTCATATTTTTCTATCACACATACAACATGCATACAAACTGAAACACACATAAACACAAACACACAAGTGGAGTATGTACATTGGATGCGGGTACTGAAAGGACGGATTATCTTAATGCATCAATCACACACAATGAATGACACGCAAAAAGATAACACAAATATACAACAAAAATGGAGGTGTTTACGGCTCGAATGCGCAGCAGCATGACATCCACCCCCTCTAAACCTGCGCATCCTCTGGATGAGCCAACTATCCAGGATCATCCAAGTCCACAAACAGGTCCAGTCCTTCATCAGTTTCTAGTAGACCTGTTTCTCCATCAGCTTCATCATCCATATTCTCTGCTTATTCTTCTAGACTTTCTTCTACCTGCTCTTCTTCTGCCAATGCTTCAAGTGAATACTCTTCATCTTCTCTTCTCTTGAAAATCTTGACTCGTTTTTCAGCAATGGGCACCCTCAATACCGTCCCATCTAATTCAGCCAACTCATAGGTAGCATTGTCAAAAACATGTTTCACCTCATATGGTCCAAACCAACTTTGAACCATTTTTCTCATGCTACTATGCTGATTCTCTAGGCTACTATCGTAGACTAGAACGCAATCTCCCTCTTTTATGGCTCTAGCCCGCAAACGATGCCTCAAATCAAACCTGTCCTTATTTCTGAGTCGGGCTGCCTTCAAACGATCAACTGCTACCTGCACATCTTCTGTTCTTCTATCTAGTTGACGAATCCGAAGAGCTAGTAGCTCCTCCCTTGATAAATTCTCTTGCTATGGAAGAGCACTCCACGTGAGAGCACATATTTCTGTAGGCATGATAGGTTTTTGCCCATACATCAACTCTGTAGGCATATATCCAGTAGTCACGCTATGTGTAGAGCGGTCTGCCCACAATGCAAAAGGCAGTAATCTCAGCCAATCTCCAATCCGACCTCTACAAGCTTTTGCCAATGCCTTAACTATCGGCGGATGTCCTCTTTCACTCTTGTCATTTCCCTCTGGATTATAGGCAGAAGTAAGAGCCAACTTAATCCCAAGCCGTGAGAAAAATTCTCTAGCTTCATCTGCATCTAGCTCTCCACGATCAGCTCTAATCTTGCCTATACATCCATACCTGCAAAACATTTCTTCCAACAAGAATTTACATACTGTAGTGGTGGTCTTCGTCCGTAAAGATCTGCCTTCAACATAGTTTGTAAGATCCTCCCTAGCCAAGACAAGATATCTCATCTGCCAAAGTCCCACTGGCAAAGTAACCAACTCAACCACCCATTTATAATGGATACATAGTGGATAGGTTGGATGCCACTCATCACGATGCCGCACTAAAGAGTAAAGCTGACAGTCCCTGCAAGTCTCCACAAAGTGGGAAACATCTTTATACATCCCTTTCCACCAGTATCTTTCTTTGATTTTCTCATAGGTAGCCCACACACCTCTATGACCAGCCCAAGAACTCTCATGAAACTCTCGCATAATCTGTATCTTCATCGCTACCTCACAAACTACTCTCAAGGGTAAGCCGCCTCTCTTCTTTGGATGCTTCCAAAGAAAACCATCTTTCAAGAAATACCCATAAGCCTTTCTTCTGATTTTCTTGAATTCATCATCTATCCAATCAGCTCTTCGAGTCAATGAACTTAGATACTTTCCAATTTGCAGCCACTCGTCAACATAGAGTTCTTCAATAAAGGCTTCAACAGTAGATACATGACAATCATGAACAAGGACAGAAGCTGCAAACTCTGTCTCATCATCTTCTGCAAGCATTGACTCCTCATCCTCATATCTCGCTCTAGACAGCATGTCAGCAACAACTGGATTATCTTTTCCTGCTATATGTCGAAATTCTGGATTCAATGATTTGATATAGGCAATCCATCGAAGCATCGCTATATCTGGAGTCGAACAGCTAGTAATCATGCCAAGCAAAGGCAAGAAATGTGTTTCCACAACAACTAAAGCACCAATAAAATACCCTTTATCACACTTCAGTGCAGTGACTACTCCCCACAAATCTCTTTTAATCTGCGGATATCTCCTGTGTCGCTCATTAAGAACTTTAGCTCCAAAACGGATTGCATATCTATTTCCATCAGCATCATCCTGTTCCACTGCCCAACCTATGCCAATAGGGCTAGTATCAACTGTGAACATGATTGGCCGTCCACAGTGATAATCCGCCTTGCGAAGAGTAGGAGCTGACTGCAACAGCTTCTTGAGTTTACGCATGGCTTTCGAATGCTTCTCATCCCAATGAAATTTCTGCCCCTTTCGAAGCAGCTGATAGAGAACATCTGCTATGTGAGCAAAATGAGGAATCCAAATCATGTAAAATACACAAGCTCCCACAAATCTCTGCACCTCTGAAGTAGTCGAGCAATACTCTGCAATCCTGCTTATGGCATCCACCTTTGCAGGTGATGGCTTCCTTCCATAATAACCAACCATATGCCCAACTATGATGACTTCATTAACACCAAAGACAGATTTCAGCCCTAAAAGAGTCAAGTTCACCTCCTCTAATCGTGTCAATATTTGCTCACAAGCAACCAAGTGTTCAGCCACAAACTGTCTACATCCTCGCAAATCAAGACTCTCATTCTTTTCTTCTTCTGCACAACCCTTAATAGGCACATCATCTAGGAAAGGCATGGTATACTGCGGAATATAGTCTCGTAGAACTCTATGCATAGCATTCATCATATGAGCAACTGAGTTGGTGGCACCTTGAGGCAAGCTACACATCCTCACAAGACCAATAGGTGTCCGCATAGTAGTAATATCCCTACTTTCCAAGGCAAGCTGAAACTGATCATAACCACAATACAAGTCACCTAGAGAATAGATGGCTCGTCCTGCAAAAGCCTCAGCAAACTCATCCACAACTGGACCTGTTTCCACATTCCTGATTGTCACTTTGTTCACGGGCTGCATATCCTGAATAAATCTCAAAGTACCATTCTTCTTTGGTACACTAAACCACCTGTTCGAATAGGGTGCAAAAGAGGGTTCCAAAATCCCCATCTTAATCTTCTCATTCAGCAACTCTATCAACTTTGGCAAGTGTGCTTTAGGCACAGGTATAGGACGTATATTCCATGCCACATGACGGACAATGAAGATGACCATAGGCGCAACCAATTCGGGACTAATGCAGCCAATTTCATGAGGAAAGAAAGAAAATGCCTTACCATGACGTCCAAGCATCTCTCTAAAACATTCTTTTTCCAGTAGAAGCAAGAAATCATCATTTCCAATCTTCAATTCTGCAAGAGTTTCAGCTGTAAATTTATGTCCAATATTTGCAGGATCTCTCAACGTAGGCTGTTTCATAGCTTTTTCTATCTACTCATCACTATCAGGAAGAAGCGGCCCTGCAACCAGCTTAACCTTCTTATCAACTGTTTTATACTTCGTGTCAACCTTGGCATCAGTCAGGCACTCTTTTCTTTGTTGCAATTTCTGCAAATTTTCAGCAACTCTCAACTCTGTTGGGGCTGAAAGATTTCAGCCCTTTGCTCTATGGACTGCATGGGTGCAGCCTGAAATTCTGTATGCTGAATGTTTTCAGCATTAAACTCTGTTGGGCTGAATGGATTCAGCCCTCGGCTCTATGGACTGCATGGGTGTAGCCTCATACTCCATATGCTAAATTTTTCCAGCATTTAACTCTGCTGGCTGAAAGGTTTCAGCCCTCTACAACTCTGTAAGCTGATCAAGATCAGCCATAGATTCAATTTGCTGAGTTTTCTCAGCCTCTAACTCTGTTTTCAGCATAAAATCAGAAATTTCCTGAAACATATCCAAGGTTTGCACAGGTATGATCTTTGAACCCTTACATACATTAGTTTTAAGCATAGTTCCCATCTCAGACAATGTATTCGCATAAGAGATCCCTTCATACAGTCCATCTACATGCTCTTCTGCTTGCAAAATACCTGCAATCTTCAACTCTTTCTCCTTACGACCAATGTACTGCCTGGCAGCTCTAGACAAATCTGAAATTTTCTGATAACTCACTGAACTATCTGAAGAAAAACCAACAAAATTAGTGGAGAAAGACTGGCTGCCAAGAGGCAAGATCTACTCTTTTCTCCGCTCCGTACCACTGGCTTCTTGCAAGACAGCGGTACCTAATGAAAATCCAACTCCTTTGCAGGTAGTGCTGCCTCACGTAAGGAGTCCCTATTTCTCGGATGATTTACCCCAACAGTCATAAACTGAACAGCTCGCATACCATCCTTACTGCGTATCCGTGCATAGGCTGAGCTGTCATCCATCACTTTCGTCTCCATTCTTGCTTCTGTAATGAAAGGCTGTCCAAGAATAATCGGATAAGAGCAAGAATCTTGAACAAAGCAATGATAATCCTCTTCAACATTACCAATAGAAATTTTGATGCTCGAACAAGCAGCATACATATCACCAGAAGTATTATTGGTGGCTCTCATGCGCCAGCCATGCTCTGCATCCATAGGCCACTTGCCACTCTCATAAACATCTCGAGCAATAAGATTAATCTCGGAACCATGATCGACTTAAGCGACCAAAGGAATCTGTTTCTCTCCAATCCTTACCACCGTCTCAGTGGTTGCTCTAGCCCAATGACTACGTGAAAAATTGCTACGAGGAATGAGGATAGGGGTATCATCATCTTCATAGTGCATAGGTTGAACTATTTTCTCCAATTGCGGATCGACAGAAGCATTCTCAACCATCACTGCATCATCATGCTCTTCCCCAAGAGCTCCATGCCATAATCCCTATAAAGCAGGTCCTTCCATCGCATGTCGTTTCCTCCGCAAAAGATCCTGCATCTGATCCTGTATTTCTCTTCTAGCAATCCCAAGAGCTTCTCCAACAGTAAAAGTGACTTCACTATTTAAAATTCTTTCATGAAAATTCTTACTCATATCCGTCTGCATATCAAGGTCTGACAAGAGCTTGAATCCTGGCTCCTTTCTTGGCTGCCTCTTCTCTTTCATCTGCTTGTCTCCCATAGGTTGTTCAGGACCTGATTGAGCTGGAGAACTTGTCATAGGTGGAGCTATAACAGGTGGTGAAACAAAGTCACCCCCTCTAGTCTTTTTGGAGGTGCTGAGACCCTCCTTATCTCTTCTTCTCTTTTCCTCAACCATGGCATCTAAACCCTGTGTTTTCGCCATATAAGCAAAAATAGAATACATGTCAACAAGAGAATCCCATCCCGTTTCTCCTCGGATGCTGGAGCCCACACAAGTCATAGTGGATGCCTGAACTTTCCGTCTTCTCGCTATCTCCAAGGCACAGGAACATAAAGCAAAGTCTCCATCTGATTTTTGCTCAAGCTGGACTCCATAAGCTGAAGCATCTCCTCTAACACTCACATAAGCTGATCGCGCAGCCATATCATCAACGAGCTTCTTCATGCCTCCCTTGCCAAAGTTCGTGTCAAGAGGAGCTCCAGTCTCTGTCAGCCATATCTTCCCATCTTGTCCCCAGAACACTACATTCTTCTTACACGCTTCCTGAAAAGCATCACAATCTCTACAGTGTTGGTGCTCTGTACTATCGCACCAAATACATCGTCTCCATTTTCTTTGGCCAGCTGGAAAAGCAGTCGCTGGAGCAGGCGCTACAACAGGTACTGACATAAGTTGATCCTTTAACTTTCCAACTTCAGCTTTGACTGGTTCAATCGTCAAATCTGCCACGCCTTTAATAACATCATCTACGGATAATGACACTGGAGCAGTAGGAACTGGTGGATTTACAATAGGAGGAGTAGGCTTAGGCATAGAACTTGGAGCAGGGGTAGAAGAAGAGGTCTCCAAGGATTTTTCAGAAACAGATCCTGTATTAGGATGCAATCGTACTCTCCTACGTTGCTTCTTAACGAGAGCATTCACAACATCAATGACATGTCTCCACTCAGTCTTTAAACCTGAATCTGTAGCTTGATCTTCCAAAAGATCATCCAACTTTTCGTGTAAATCAGCATCAGCGGCTTGTGAAAATAATTCCACTTTTTGTATCTCCAAAGCTTGCTGCTCCGTTCCATCCAACTAATCATAGCGGCTCTCAAATTCTCGCAGAAGGGCGGTAACTGAAAGTCCCTTATTAGGCATAGAAACCCATGCTAAGAAATTCCTGTGGTTCATAAGACCCGTATCCTCCAGGAAATATTCATCTTTTAATGCCTTCTTAAACTCTGCCCAACCAGCATGTGTTCCTTGAATTTCTGAAATTCGGACTTCAAGAGCGCGTACCACGATCCGCAAGAAGTAGCGGCTCCAAACATCTTGAGAAACCCCAAAAAACTTCATCTTTTCTTCATATAAATGCAGGTAAGTTGACACTTGTTGGCCATTGAACTGCTTCATCTCCTGTTGGACAGCTTTCAAGGCATCCATGGCATCACTATCACGTTTCGCGTGAGCTTGCTGCTGCATATAGGTTGTAAATGACTCAAACAGGTTCTTCATGACATTGTCATCTGTCATCTCTTCTTGCGAGTCTCCCATCTTGCTGAAAATTGATGCAGCACTTTCATGTCGGGTTCACCAAAAATGTCATAGATTTCGTGTAAGGACTGCTGAACAAGGAGTTCAAGTTGCAACAAGGAAAGAGGCTAACAAGAAGAAATCGAATTTTTGATGCCAAAGTTCACTATATTCCTTGTCAAGTAAATTACATGAGGTCCATGTTCAGAAAAATCTGTAGTATCTCATAATCTGTTTTGCATTCAGGTGTTTAAAGATAGTTATGCCATTGGCACATAGACTTGAAGAGTCTTAAAGAGTTCTGCTGGGCAGCAATCCCTGTGAACAATTCTCGATCTAATCATTTGAGCAATCAACCCATACGTCTAGCCAAAATTCAGTACCAGTTCAAGGCTGTTCTCAGCATTCAAATTTCAGCAAGAGTTTTGCCACAGGAGAAGACAATAGCAGTGGACAGTAGAGAAGAGAACACCTTCAACTTCTAGGGCATCAAATTCAGCAACCATGTTGATTTAGGCTAGAGGGAACTCTGAAGGTAGAAAAATGATACATTTGAACTGATGAATTCAGGAATCCGTGCAGGAGTACAGCTTGTTTGTAAAGGCTAACATATGGAATTGAAACTGAAGAGGGAACTGGGTTAAGGTTATATATTTCAGTGCATACGATGATGATGGCGCTTTCCCCAGTTGCCTTATCTTTCCTCTAGGGTTCTTTGCTTTGATTTCAGAACTCCCTCCGTAGCTTAGATAAGGCTAAGCAACAACAAAGTAGTGATGACAGAATAGATCAGGTAAGATGTCATGCCTGCTAGTTAAAATTGACATCTATTTCAAAGGCTTGCCTTGATTGCATGACTCACTTTTGTAGTTCCCAAGTTGCGCATCGATTACCAGACAATAGTATTTATACCAGTCAAAGTAGTTGAAGTGTTGTCTTGAAGATGAAGATAACTACATGGACAGAACATAAGCCACAAGCAGAGAGCATGAGAGCTGAATGGCCAATGAGGCTCGTTCACAACTTACAGATGTCCCTTTTTGTCTCATTATGTGGAACGAAGATAGAAACAATTTCAAAATCTGAACCACAAGAACAGCCACTTCATAGACCTGCAAGCCTAACATATCTGCCTTCTACTGAATGCTGCTGCGGATGATTGCAATGGAGGATCTACCTGCTACCCAAGTGGAACAAGGATGCTAAGAAGCCCTAAACGGGCACACGAAGAGAGAGCATCTGGAATATGCCTTTCAACCGAATTAGATGGCGATCAGCTGAGGTTCAATAATGATGAAGCAAAACTGAGAAAATCTTTCGTTGGAAGAAGCAAAGCGAAGCAGCAGATCAACAACAATTAATTATGGGCACCCCGCAGTAAGGTACTGATCATATCTGGAATATGCTGAAATGATTACACCCCATGACACTGCATCACAGTTCGGAAGCTGATCAAAAACACTGCGTGAATCTTCCAAGCTTCCACACTTAGCATACCTATCAATAAGAACATTTCCAACAAGAAGGTCCGATTCAAAGCTGCTTTTGATAGCGTTCCGATGTACTAAGCGACCCTGGCACAATGTTTTGGAGTTTGTACAGTTCTTCAAGGTTCCACCAATGTCTGCTTTGCTCAGTTTCATGGCAAGTCCCCGAGCAATGAATCACTAACTCTGCCAGCCGCGTCTACTGTGCAGAATGTTATGGCAAGACTCCATACAATTCTTCAAGCTGCTAACGATGTCTGCCTGCTCCAATCCGGGCATAGCCCACCATTCATAGCCTTTCAAAAAGCCCCCTTTTCTTAGCTTTTCCCCCCCCCAATCTCAACATAGCATTCGTAAAGCTATTCTGAAAGTACAAAGCTTTTTATCTTTCCCTCCAATTGTCAAAACAAAAAGCGTTCTCTTTTACTACCTCAATGGTTTCTCCCATGAATCCATGATATCAAATGCACCAATTTATAACCAACCTTTGAAATCAGATGTAGCAAAGGATTTCTATTGTGATCCAATCGAAGCAAGGTCCATAAGTTCAGCCATGGATGACATGAACCACAAGCATCAGAAAAATAGCACGATAGCACGATCTGATTCAATGCTTCAATGACCTTCGATGTCACAAAGCTCTCTGGTTTATCTCCTCCATCCGCCTCATGTCCGCATTCTCCGTATCCCCTCCTTTCTTTGCAGTCTTGACTTCATTGGCATGGCGAATTCTAGCATATTCAGGAGGGATGAATCAATCTTTATTAATGTTAGCTTCTACTCTGCCTCCTTTGATTCCACGATTTCCTGCACTTTTCTTGGAGATCATCATTGAAATTATCAGCTTGATAATGTCCTTTGGCATCGGTTTTTCATATTTTTCTATCACACATACAACATGCATACAAACTGACACACACATAAACATAAACACACAAGTGGAGTATGTGCATTGGATGCGGGTACTGAAACACACATAAACATAAACACACAAGTGGAGTATGTACATTGGATGCGGGTACTGAAAGGACGGATTATCTTAATGCATCAATCACACACAATGAATCACACGCGAAAAGATAACACAAATGCACAACAAAAATGGAGGTGTTTACGGCTCGGATGCGCAGCAGCACGACATCCACCCCCTCTAAACCTGCGCATCCTCTGGATGAGCCAACTATCCAGGATCATCCAAGTCCACAAACAGGTCCTGTCCTTCATCAGTTTCTAGTAGACCTATTTCTCTATCAGCTTCATCATCCATATTCTCTGCTTCTTCTTCTAGACTTTCTTCTACCTGCTCTTCTTCTGCCAATGCTTCAAGTGAATACTCTTCATCTTCTCTTCTCTTGAAAATCTTGACTCGTTTTCCAGCAATGGGCACCCTCAATACCGTCCCATCTAATTTAGCCAACTCATAGGTAGCATTGTCAAAAACATGTTTCACCTCATATGGTCCAAACCATCTTTGAACCATTTTTCTCATGCTACTATGCTGATTCTCTAGGCTACTATCGTAGACTAGAACCCAATCTCCCTCTTTTATGGCTCTAGGCCGCAAGCGATGCCTCAAATCAAACCTGTCCTTGTTTCTGAGTCGGGCTGCCTTCAAACGATCAACTGCTAGCTGCACATCTTCTGTTCTTCTGTCTAGTTGACGAATCCGAAGAGCTAGTAGCTCCTCCCTTGATAAATTCTCTTGCTATGGAAGAGCACACCACGTGAGAGCACATATTTATGTAGGCATGATAGGTTTTTGCCCATACATCAACTCTGCAGGCATATATCCAGTAGTCACGCTATGTGTAGAGCGGTCTGCCCACAATGCAAAAGGCACTAATCTCGGCCAATCTCCAATCCGACCTCTACAAGCTTTTGCCAATGCCTTAACTATCAGCGGATGTCCTCTTTCACTCTTGCCATTTCCCTCTGGATTATAGGCAGAAGTAAGAGCCAACTTAATCCCAAGCCGTGAGAAAAATTCTCTAGCTTCATCTGCATCTAGCTCTCCACGATCAGCTATAATCCTGCCTATACATCCATACCTGCAAAACATTTCTTCCAACAAGAATTTACACACTGTAGTGGTGGTCTTCGTCCGTAAAGATCTGCCTTCAACATAGTTTGTAAGATCCTCCCTAGCCAAGACAAGATATCTCATCTGCCAAAGTCCCACTGGCAAAGTAACCAAGTCAACCACCCATTTATAATGCATACATAGTGGATAGGTTGGATGCAACTCATCACGATGCCGCACTAAAGAGTAAAGCTGACAGTCCCTGCAAGTCTCCACAAAGTGGGAAACATCTTTATACATCCCTTTCCACCAGTATCTTTCTTTGATTTTCTCATAGGTAGCCCACACACCTCTATGACCAGCCCAAGAACTCTCATGAAACTCTCGCATAATCTGTATCTTCATCGCTACCTCACAAACTACTCTCAAGGGTAAGCCACCTCTCTTCTTTGGATGCTTCCAAAGAAAACCATCTTTCAAGAAATACCCATAAGCCTTTCTTCTGATTTTCTTGAATTCATCATCTGTCCAATCAGCTCTTCGAGTCAATGAACTTAGATACTGTCCAATTTGCAGCCACTCGTCAACATAGAGTTCTTCAATAAAGGCTTCAACAGTAGATACATGACAATCATGAACAAGGACAAAAGCTGCAAACTCTGTCTCATCATCTTCTGCAAGCATTGACTTCTCATCCTCATATCTCTCTCTAGACAGCATGTTAGCCAACTGGATTATCTTTTCCTGCTATATGTCAAAATTCGGGATTCAATGATTTGATATAGGCAATCCACCGAAGCATCGCTATATCTGGAGTCGAACAGCTAGTAATCATGCCAAGCAAAGGCAAGCAACGTGTTTCCACAACAACTGAAGCACCAATAAAATACCCTTTATAAAACTTCAGTGCAGTGACTACTCCCCACAACTCTCTTTTAATCTGCGGATATCTCCTGTGTCGCTCATTAGGAACTTTAGCTCCAAAACGGATTGCATATCTATTTCCATCAGCATCATCCTGTTCCACTGCCCAACCTATGCCAATAGGGCTAGTATCAACTGTGAACATGATTGGCCATCCACACTGATAATCCGCCTTGCGAAGAGTAGGAGCTGACTGCAACAGCTTCTTGAGTTTACGCATGGCTTTCGAATGCTTCTCATCCCAATGAAATTTCTGCCCCTTTCGAAGCAGCTGATAGAGAACATCTGCTATGTGAGCAAAATGAGGAATCCAAATCATGTAAAATACACAAGCTCCCACAAATCTCCGCACCTCTGAAGTAGTCGAGCAATACTCTGCAATCGTGCTTATGGCATCCACCTTTGCTGGTGATGGCTTCCTGCCATAATAAGCAACCATATGCCCAACTATGATGACTTCATTAACACCAAAGACAGATTTCAGCCCTAAAAGAGTCAAGTTCACCTCCTCTAATCGTGTCAATATTTGCTCACAAGCAACCAAGTGTTCAGCCACAAACTATCTACATCCTCGCAAATCAAGACTCTCATTCTTTTCTTCTTCTGCGCAACCCTTAATAGGCACATCATCTAGGAAAGGCATGGTATACTGCAGAATATAGTCTCGTAGAACTCTATTCATAGCATTCATCATATGAGCAACTGAGTTGGTGGCACCTTGAGGCAAGCTACACATCCTCACAAGACCAATAGGTGTCCGCATAATAGTAAGATCCCTGCTTTCCAAGGCAAGCTGAAACTGATCATAACCAGAATACAAGTCACCTAGAGAATAGATGGCTTGTCCTGCAAAAGCCTCAACAAACTTATCCACAAGTGGACCTGTTCCCACATTCCTGATTGTCACTTTGTTCACGGGCTGCATATCCTGAATAAATCTCAAAGTACCATTCTTCTTTGGTACAGTAAACCACCTGTTAGAATAGGGCGCAGAAGAGGGTTCCAAAATCCCCATCTTAATCTTCTCATTCAGCAACTCTATCAACTTTGGCATGTGTGCTTTAGGCACAGGTATAGGACGTATATTCCATGGCACATGACGGACAATGAAGATGACCATAGGCGCAACCAATTCGGGACTAATGCAGCCAATTTCATGACGAAAGAAAGCAAATGGCTTACCATGATGTCCAAGCATCTCTCTAAAACATTCTTTTTCCACTGGAAGCAAGAAATCATCATTTCCAATCTTCAATTCTGCAAGAGTTTCAGCTGTAAATTTATGTCCAATATTTGCAGGATCTCTCAACATAGGCTGTTTCATAGCTTTTTCTATCTACTCATCACTATCAGGAAGAAGCAGCCCTGCAAAATCGGCTTAACCTTCTTATCAACTGTTTTATACTTCGTATCAACCTTGGTATCAGTCAGGCACTCTTTTCGTTGCTGCAATTTCTTCAAATTTTCAGCAACTCTCAACTCTGTTGGGGCTGAAAGATTTCAGCCCTTTGCTCTATGGACTGCATGGGTGCAGCCTGAAATTCTGTATGCTGAAAATTTTCAGCATTAAACTCTGTTGGCTGAATGGATTCAGCCCTCGGCTCTATGGACTGCATGGGTGCAGCCTCATACTCCATATGCTAAATTTCTCCAGCATTTAACTCTGCTGGCTGAAAGGTTTGAGCCCTCTACAAGTCTGTAAGCTGATCAAGATCAGCCATACATTCAGTTTGCTGAGTTTTCTCAGCCTCTAACTCTGTTTTCAGCATAAAATCAGAAATTTCCTGAAACATATCCAAGGTTTGCACAAGTATGATCTTTGAACCCTTACATACATTAGTTTTTAGCATAGTTCCCATCTCAGACAATGTATCCGCATAAGACATCCCTTCATACAGTCCATCTACATGCTCTTCTGCTTGCAAAATACCTGCAATCTTCAACTCTTTCTCCTTACAACCAATGTACTTCCTGGTAGCTCTAGACAAATCTGAAATTTTCTGATAACTCACTGAACTATCTGAAGAAAAACCAACAAAATTAGTGGAGAAAGACTGGCTGCCAAGAGGCGAGATCTCCTCTTTTCTCCGCTTTGTACCACTGGCGTCTCGCAAGACAGCGGTACCTAATGAAAATCCAACTCCTTTGCAGGTAGTGGTGCCTCATGCAAGGAGTCCCTGTCTCTCGGATGATTTACCCCAACAGTCATAAACTGAACAGCTCGCATACCATCCTTACTGCATATCCGTGCATAGGCTGAGCCGTCATCCATCACTTTCGTCTCCATTCTTGCTTCTGTAATGAAAGGCTGTCCAAGAATAATCGGATAAGAGCAAGAATCTTGAACAAAGCAATGATAATCCTCTTCAACATTACCAATAGAAATTTTGATGCTCGAACAAGCAGCATACATATCACCAGAAGTATTATTGGTGGCTCTCATGCGCCAGCCATGCTCTGCATCCATAGGCCACTTGCCACTCTCATAAACATATCGAGCAATAAGATTAATCTCGGAACCATGATCGACTTAAGCGACCAAAGGAATCTGTTTCTCTCCAATCCTTACCACCGTCTCAATGGTTGCTCTAGCCCAATGACTACGTGAAAAATTGCTACGAGGAATGAGGATAGGGGTATCATCATCTTCATAGTGCATAGGTTGAACTATTTTCTCCAATTGCGGATCGACAGAAGCATTCTCAACCATCACTGCATCATCATGCTTGTAACGTGTCCACTAGAATCATCGAGGACACGTCTTAGCAGTCCATCGGAAAGGATGTCTAGAAAGTTCCTCCCGGCACTCCCATGGAATGTTACGGGTTTTGTAATCTAGGTCTTCCCGTGTCTGCCACGTAGCGGAAGTATCCTGGCCGTTCCCACTTAGGATCGACCGGAATTTGGGTTTCCTATTTGGTCATTAACTAGCAGCAACTAGAGTCAGACCCGAGCGAACTACTTTATGCAGAAACGCCAGGTCTGAAGCGGATTCACGCTGCACTTGGTTCAAGGAGAATGGGAAACGAGAGGGATGCAAGGCTCGACCTCTCTGCCATAAGACATAGTCCCATTCCGTTCCCCTAAAACAGCGTGAATCGGGTAATAGGTAATTCTAAGGCATCGTTCTCGTTAATTGTTCCGGCGATGATGATCATCCCTCTGTTCATTGAAGATTTTTGAGAAAAGTTCCCGGCTAACCGGGACCACCCATCCATAGGACAGACCCATGGTCCATCCTCCGCACTTTCCTCGGTTTGTTTTAGTTATGTAATTACCTACCACATTAATTTGACATATATCAAACAGCTTCTTTGATTAACCTTGTTAAGCACTGGTTCCTTCACGTAATCTTATCACAGGACATAAAGAAAACAAGGTCAAACAACTTCTTTATTATCGTTTTATCCTTTTATCTTTGAAATACAAGGAGTTCCGCCCGTAGGCTTGTCTATAATCCGCCCGAAGGCTATCCAGTAATCCAACAGGGATCACTATTCCAAGCTTCTGCCCGTAGACTAGTATGCGGGCCTCGAGATCCAATCCCGAGTCACGTTAGCCTCTTGTGCAGGACCCGGAAGGCGAGGGATTTACGGCCAGAGCCCCCCCTGGCACCCAAGCGTCCTCCTGCTCCAAGTAGAGCTCAACGGAAAGACCTCTCGCGGCGGGTTCGGTCTACGTTCCCGGCGCGGTCAACAACCCCCTTGGTTAGGGTCAGGCAGGCAGTCGGGGGTAACTGAGCTGCCACTCCCTTCAGGCCTTCAACCTGAAGCATTTATATATCTTTCATCCTTTAGTTCCTTGAAAAAACAATGCAAACAGTGCTTTCTAAACTGTTACAAGCACAATCAATTCCAGTGGTCGTTTAATTGGCAAACTGTTAAGGAGTGACTCCTTCTCACCGAATGCGTCCCGCATTCGATCCGGAATCAATTGCAACTTGGCAAGATTCCTATCGTCCTTGGGTTAGGGTCATACCCAACTTAACCAATACCTTAGGTTTTATTAATATTAGATTCCGGCGACCATGTCACTTTAATTTATTGACTAATCATTTGCGCCGAGCAATTACTTAACTTCCCTTAACTTGGCAATTTTTCCCTAATGAGGGCGATGTAACAGGATGACTACCCATCCCTTTTCAAGTTAAACTTGCGCAAGAACCTGCCAACCTCATTCCAAGGAATGGCAAAAATTTTCTTACGATCAACCCGCAAGGCTATGCGACATTGCAACTTATTGCGCAAGCGTCGCCTCCATTCCAAGAGATCATTTCACCTAATGAATGGCGTACTCTGGTCACGGAATTAACTTCAGACGAGAAGCAGGGTTTAGGGTGTCTTTTTACCCCACCCATCCCTAATTTTACTAAATCGACAACGATTAGTCCTAGGGTTTCAACTCAATTCGAGTTTCATCATTTTGAACGCTTGGTCCTTAAGGTAGGAATCCTAGATTATTGTTTACATGAGCATCCAATTAACTCAACATTTTGGGAATGTGGTTAGGACTATTGGGCTTGAAGGTTTCGACTTAGCGACAATTGGAAAACTTGGCCGAATCCTTAACTTGCTAATCCCTAGTTAGTGTTTGGGGTATCTATCGTATTGACTGATTCATGCATATACGAAATCCTTTGTGGCTAGGTGATTTGGGTAATTCACTATGCTTGTCTTGCGACAAGGATGAATCCTTCCTAGAGATAATAAACTAGATCTAAAGAAGAAAAATGGCCTCGACTACCACAATACATGTAAACATGCGACTCACTCTATTATTGGTAAGTAAGAAAACACATGATAAGTTGGATACCAACTTCCTTAGGACCTACTAGGCCTTACTTCAAATAATCATGTCTACTACCTTGTTATCTACACCTTAGAATCTCAGGCTTTGTTTAAATCCTGCAACCTTTCCTACGGCAACACTTGATGAATGAATTTTTATGCACGATGAAAGTGCAACATGCAACCTTTACATAACTACAACGTAGTTAAATGAGATTATTGTAGAGTTAGTGTTGGTGTATTCTTTCTTGCAAGCACATGCCACATGCCAGTCCCTAGATTCAATTTTGATATGCCATCATTACTTTTCGGATAACCTCCTACGGGTGTTAATAGCTTTTTCCCATGAACCATTACAATAAAGATTTTTCCTCAATTGCCTTTTTAATTTGGCTTGGTAAATTTAAACATGCATAGGTACCTTCTATTCCGTGAGAGTTATCATACCTAATGCATTACTTTTGCGTAGAATCAAAAATCATAAAAACCTGGGTCTGTGGGCTCGGGGAGTTATCCACTTGAATGCTTGGAGATGAACCTCCCGCAGGCGCGCCTTGCAACTTCTTGGGAGTCATTGTAGTCATGGTTACGGACTCCGCAGATTCCCTCAATCCTTTGCTCTTGCTTTTTGAGACGGCTAGGAGGTCGATACCTTCTCCTCGCTTGGGAATAGGAGTTTCCCTAGCCCGGATTTAAAACCGAGAAGCCGCATAGGATCAAGGCCTATGTCTTTAAACCTTAGAAGCTTCTGGGCAGCAGCGACGACGAGAAGGGGGTCCCAATGATTGGGAAGGAGGCCGTGATCAAGGCGAGGGTGGGCGGCGGCCTGGGCCTTTCAGCAAGGCGGCGGAGCTCCTGGACGCGGCAGCGGATGGTGACCACGGCAGCCCTTGGCGGCGTTTGTCAATACGGCAGCTCCCTTCTCCTCCAATCCCACCAGCATGGCAGCCTTTCCCTCACACAGCACGGTCGCCCTCCCTTCCAAGCTCATAATGGATGTTTTTATAGGCATGGGGGGGAAGAGAAGGCCTCCACACACGTGGCCCCTTGCATGGGTTCCCCCCTCCCATGCAAGCCACGACTTTCCCATGTGCCCATCCCCCCCACACTCCCTTTTCTCCAGTCGTGCATCGGCTGGAGAAAAAGGGGTAAAAAAATTAAAAAAATTTGCCTTGAATTATTCAAATTGCCCCTCCCAAGAGGGTGTTTTGTGAGACTTGCGGTTTTTAACTTTCGATTTTGATTTACCAATGCGGAGGACCCCATTTCTCGCGTGCGGGTCACACATTACACCGCCAATAATTTCAATGCAAGAGATAACCTTTGCACAAGGTTTACGTCGTGTGCGGGACGTCAATATTCACGGGTGGGAATATTACATTCTCTCCCCCTTAGAAGAATCGAGATGTCCTCATCTCGAGATAAACTGGGGATATTGAAGATTGAGAGAGTTTTCATCCATCCAGGTAGCATCCTCTTCGGGATAATCTTTCCACTGGACGAGGCATTCTTTCAAGGTTCTAGATCTCAACCGTCTCTCCCTAACATCTAAAATCTTTTCCGGTCTTAGTTCAAGGACTCCTTGACTAGGCATTACAATTTGTTGGTCATCGAGTACATGATTAGGGTTGGGCACATATTTTTTTAAGAGACTAATATGGAATACATTGTGAACTTTTAGGTTATCCGGAAGTTGCAATTTATAAGCATTGGGTCCCAGGCACTTGAGGATTTTATACGGCCCACAATACCTTGGACTTAGCTTCTTGCATTGCCCTAGAGATAAAGAACTCCTTTTAGGGCGTACACGAATGAAGACCATGTCTCCTTCTCCGAAGATCCTCTCTTGGCGCTTCAAATCCGTATATGCCTTTTGCCTATCTTTGGCTGCTTGTATGTCTTGTCTTATTGACCTTATTTGGTCATCCATGTCTTCCAACATTTGTCTTGAAGCTTCAACTCTTAGGGTTGGATCAGAAAAGTTTAGGGGACTTCGACAATCATGACCATACAATGCCTGGAAAGGGGTCATTTGAATGCTCTGCTGGTAAGAAGCATTGTAGGCAAATTCTACTAACGGCAAGTATTGAATCCACCTCTTCGGCTCCCGACAGCAGTATGCCCTAAGCATATCCTCAATAATTTGATTCACTCGCTCTGTTTGTCCATCCGTTTGGGGATGGTAGGCGGTGCTAAAACAGAGTTGAGTTCCAATAGCTTCAAAGATAGCTCTCCAGAAGTGTGAAGTGAAGAGAGAATCTCGATCACTAATGATCCTTCTAGGTAACCCATGTAGCTTGAATATCTCCTTGATAAACAATCTTGCAATGTCGGAGGCTTTATAGTTTGTCTTTACTGCAATCAGGTGTGCAACCTTAGTAAGCATGTCAACTACAACCATAATGGAGTTGTATCCTCCTTGGACTTGGGGTAAGCCCACCACAAAATCCATACTGATGAATTCCCATTTCATTTGGGGAATGTCAAGTGGTTGCAATTTTCCTGGCATCATGACATGTTCAGCCTTGATACGTTGGCAAGACAAACATTCAGTGACATATTTGAGAACGTCACCTTTGAGCCTCTCCCAATGGTAGCTCTTCCTAACTGCATTAAGAGTTTTTGCATATCCAGGATGTCCTGCGAAAGGGGAATCATGAGCTTCCCATAAGATCTTCTGCTTAAGTGACTGGCTTGTTGGTATACATAGCCTTGTTCTGTAATAGACAAGTCCATTATCAATGGAAAATTCCCGATACTTAGCTTGTGACTTCAGATTCTGCTCCTTGGTAGATATTTCTCTTATCATGGTTTGGTAGGCCAAATCATGGCATGCTTCCTCTCTAGCTAGTTCGAGTATAGGGTTGCTTGGCATAGATACCTTTGTAGCCAGAGACCTGGCCGTTGATGGATTCTGCAAGATTAGGGAATTTAGGAATGCCTTGCGACTGAGTGCATCGGCAACTACATTCTCTTTCCCTGGTCGATAGTTGATTTCAAAATCATACTCCTCCAATACTTCAATCCATCGACGTTGCCTCATGTTGAGCTCGTTCTGGGTAAAAATCCATTTGAGACTCTTATGATCGGTTACTAGAGTAAACCTGTTACCCAACAGGTAATGTCTCCAAAGCTTTAGAGCATGGATGACAGCTAATAACTCCAGATCATGCGTGGCATAATTCTTCTCATGACTCTTCAATTTCCTTGAAGAATATGCTACTGGATGACCTTCTTGCATAAGTACACAGCCCAAGGCAAGAATGCTGGCATCAGTTACTACCTCGAACTCCTTATTGAGGTCAGGAAGTTTCAGAATAGGTGCTGATACCAAACATTGCTTCAATTGGTCGAAGCTATTTTGCTCGGGAGTTGACCATGTAATAGAAGTCTGCTTCTTTAGTAAGTCGGTAAGAGGTGCTGCAATCAAAGCATAGTTTTTGATGAAGACCCCATACCATCTTGTCAATCCAAGGAAGCTGAGTATTTCTTTGACAGTTGTTGGTATTTGGCCATCCTAGAACATTACTAACTTAGGCTGGCTCCACTGAGATTCCTTCTACCGATATGATGAATCCCAGATAACCAATTTGATGTTTGGGGAATGCACATTTCGTCATCTTAGCATACAGCTTGTATGACCTCCTTGTCTCAAGGAAAATCCGAAGTTGGGGTTCATGATCTCCTTCCTGTTTGGAATAGTCTAGAGTGTCATCAAAGAAGACGAGCACAAAGTTTATCAAGATATGGTCTAAAGATACCTTCATTAACCTATTGAATGTGGCAGGCACATTCGTAAGCCCTAATGACATAGCTAGAACTCAAAGTGTCCATATCTAGTGTTGAAGGTCGTCTTTGGGATATCTTCTTCCTTGATTCTTATCTGATAGTAACCAGACCTAAGATAATCTTGGAGAAGATTTTGGCACCCTGAAGGCTATCAAGAAGCTCATCTATTCTAGGAATATGATATTTGTTCTTGACTGTTGATTGATTCAACCCACTGTAATCAATATATAGTTGAAGTGTTCCATCTTTCTTTTTCTGGAACAGTACTGGTGCTTCCCATGGTGAACTGCTAGGATGAATGTAGCCCAGATCTAGCAGTTGCTTGAGTTGTTCCTTCAGCTCAATTGCTTCCGATATAGATATTCTATAGGGTCTCTTCGCAATTGGCGCAGCTCCTATTACTAGCTTGATCTCATGATCTACTTCTCTTTGAAGCGGAAGTTCTGTTAACTCTTCAAGAACTACCTCCGCGTATTCCTTTAGCCAAGTGACCAAATCACTTTACTTCTCTATCAATATTCACAGTCAAGACAATCGTTGATTTTTTTTAACAAAAATTTATTCCATTCATATCAGCATAGCCCTTACAATTATTTCTTGGGGCGATGGAACCAGTTGATACATTAATTCGAGGAGAATAAGATATTGTTGCATTCAGCTACAGGAACTGAGTAGTAGTACGGATTGGGGTCATCGATTTTCAGGAATCGATAGTTCATTGGAAGATTAGGGTATCTTTTCCTTTGATATCCCTTCTTCACATGACGCCCCAAAACCTTGATTCGGTCGGCAGGGATTCTTTGAATCACTTCTCCGTACACATACTTATTCTGGTTAATCCTTCGACCCCCGACCTGTAGGGACGCGTTCGCGTGAGCCTCAACAAAGACGAACAGCTTTACGATCTTCAAATCCTCCATCCACTTGATTCTCTTCAAGTTAATTTGAAGGTATGCAGGTTGATAGGCAGTTATGTAATAGATCCTTGTAACACCCATCCATCTCCATTCCACGTACACAGGCGGTGGATTGTAAATGCGGTCTAGGATGTTCATCATCTCAACCCTTTGTCGATAATCCGTGGAATGCATCGCGGTCATAAACATGACTCGGAACACTAAGAATTTGTTCCATGCTTCATAATTCTGCAAGACAGCATTGAAAGTAAGGAAATGTTTGGGACAGTAGCATTTGCTTTACTTCGTCTTATTAAAATTTCCTAAAAACAAGTCCTTTGCTGGTTTGCTCTGATACCAACTGTAACGTGTCCACTAGAATCATCCAGGACACGTCTTAGCAGTCCATCGGAAAGGATGTCTAGAAAGTTCCGCCCGGCACTCCCATGGAATGTTACGGGTTTTGTAATCTAGGTCTTCCCGTGTCTGCCACGTAGCGGAAGTATCCTGGCCGTTCCCACTTAGGATCGACCGGAATTTGGGTTTTCCTGTTTGGTCATTAACTAGCAGCAACTAGAGTCAGACCCGAGCGAACTACTTTACGCAGAAACGCCAGGTCTGAAGCGGATTCACGCTGCACTTGGTTCAAGGAGAATGGGAAACGAGAGGGATGCAAGGCTCGACCTCTCTGCCATAAGACATAGTCCCATTCCGTTCCCCTAAAACAGCGTGAATCGGGTAATAGGTAATTCTAAGGCATCGTTCTCGTTAATTGTTCCGGCGATGATGATCATCCCTCTGTTCATTGAAGATTTTTGAGAAAAGTTCCCGGCTAACCGGGACCACCCATCCATAGGACAGACCCATGGTCCATCCTCCGCACTTTCCTCGGTTTGTTTTAGTTATGTAATTACCTACCACATTAATTTGACATATATCAAATAGCTTCTTTGATTAACCTTGTTAAGCACTGGTTCCTTCACGTAATCTTATCACAGGACATAAAGAAAACAAGGTCAAACAACTTCTTTATTATCGTTTTATCCTTTTATCTTTGAAATACAAGGAGTTCCGCCCGTAGGCTTGTCTATAATCCGCCCGAAGGCTATCCAGTAATCCAACAAGGATCACTATTCCAAGCTTCTGCCCGTAGACTATTATGCGGGCCTCGAGATCCAATCCCGAGTCACGTTAGCCTCTTGTGCAGGACCCGGAAGGCGAGGGATTTACGGCCAGAGCCCCCCCTGGCACCCAAGCGTCCTCCTGCTCCAAGTAGAGCTCAACGGAAAGACCTCTCGCGGCGGGTTCGGTCTACGTTCCCGGTGCGGTCAACAACCCCCTTGGTTAGGGTCAGGCAGGCAGTCGGGGGTAACTGAGCTGCCACTCCCTTCAGGCCTTCAACCTGAAGCATTTATATATCTTTCATCCTTTAGTTCCTTGAACAAACAATGTAAACAGTGCTTTCTAAACTGTTACAAGCACAATCAATTCCAGTGGTCGTTTAATTGGCAAACTGTTAAGGAGTGACTCCTTCTCACCGAATGTGTCCCGCATTGGATCCGGAATCAATTGCAACTTGGCAAGATTCCTATCGTCCTTGGGTTAGGGTCATACCCAACTTAACCAATACCTTAGGTTTTATTAATATTAGATTCCGGCGACCATGTCGCTTTAATTTATTGACTAATCATTTGCGCCGAGCAATTACTTAACTTCCCTTAACTTGGCAATTTTTCCCTAATGAGGGCGATGTAATAGGATGACTACCCATCCCTTTTCAAGTTAAACTTGCGCAAGAACCTGCCAACCTCATTCCAAGGAATGGCAAAAATTTTCTTACGATCAACCCGCAAGGCTATGCGACATTGCAACTTATTGCGCAAGCGTCGCCTCCATTCCAAGAGATCATTTCACCTAATGAATGGCGTACTCTGGTCACGGAATTAACTTCAGACGAGAAGCAGGGTTTAGGGTGTCTTTTTACCCCACCCATCCCTAATTTTACTAAATCGACAACGATTAGTCCTAGGGTTTCAACTCAATTCGAGTTTCATCATTTTGAACGCTTGGTCCTTAAGGTAGGAATCCTAGATTATTGTTTACATGAGCATCCAATTAACTCAACATTTTGAGAATGTGGTTAGGACTATTGGGCTTGAAGGTTTCGACTTAGCGACAATTGGAAAACTTGGCCGAATCCTTAACTTGCTAATCCCTAGTTAGTGTTTGGGGTATCTATCGTATTGACTGATTCATGCGTATACGAAATCCTTTGTGGCTAGGTGATTTGGGTAATTCACTATGCTTGTCTTGCGACAAGGATGAATCCTTCCTAGAGATAATAAACTAGATCTAAAGAAGAAAAATGGCCTCGACTACCACAATACATGTAAACATGCGACTCACTCTATTATTGGTAAGTAAGAAAACACATGATAAGTTGGATACCAACTTCCTTAGGACCTACTAGGCCTTACTTCAAATAATCATGTCTACTACCTTGTTATCTACACCTTAGAATCTCAGGCTTTGTTTAAATCCTGCAACCTTTCCTACGGCAACACTTGATGAATGAATTTTTATGCACGATGAAAGTGCAACATGCAACCTTTACATAACTACAACGTAGTTAAATGAGATTATTGTAGAGTTAGTGTTGGTGTATTCTTTCTTGCAAGCACATGCCACATGCCAGTCCCTAGATTCAATTTTGATATGCCATCATTACTTTTCGGATAACCTCCTACGGGTGTTAATAGCTTTTTCCCATGAACCATTACAATAAAGATTTTTCCTCAATTGCCTTTTTAATTTGGCTTGGTAAATTTAAACATGCATAGGTACCTTCTATTCCGTGAGAGTTATCATACCTAATGCATTACTTTTGCGTAGAATCAAAAATCATAAAAACCTGGGTCTGTGGGCTCGGGGAGATATCCACTTGAATGCTTGGAGATGAACCTCCTGCAGGCGCGCCTTGCAACTTCTTGGGAGCCATTGTAGTCGTGGTTACGGACTCCGCAGATTCCCTCAATCCTTTGCTCTTGCTTTTTGAGACGGCTAGGAGGTCGATACCTTCTCCTCGCTTGGGAATAGGAGTTTCCCTAGCCCGGATTTAAAACCGAGAAGCCGCATAGGATCAAGGCCTATGTCTTTAAACCTTAGAAGCTTCTTAAAGAAGCTTCTAAGAAGCTTCTGGGCAGCAGCGACGACGAGAAGGGGGTCCCAATGATTGGGAAGGAGGCCGTGATCAAGGCGAGGGTGGGCGGCGGCCTGGCACTACAAGATATAGACCTTATAGCGACGTTTAAAGCGACGAAAATACAAACAACAAAATTTGCCCCCGTCGTCGCAAAAAGCGTCGTTATTGACGACGCCATGGAATCGTCGCTATAACCGTCGCTATATGCGTCGCTATTTGCGTCGCTATATGCGTCGCATTTGCGACGCATATAGCGACGCAAATAGCGACGCATATAGCGACGGTTACAGAGAATTTGCGACGCTGATAGCGACGACAATAGCGACGCCTGCAGTAAATTTGCGACGCAAATAGCGACGGTAACAGAGAAAAAAAAAATTTTGTGGCAGGGCAGCAAGCTGCCCTGCCACATATAGCACTGTGTGCTGTATGAGAGCCATACAAAATAGTTTCTGCACTGCTGCATACAAAGCGTTTGCAAACAAAAAGAATCTATACTGAAATCATAAAACTGATAGATGAAATAAATACATGATATCGCATAAAATGCGATTGGTACAATCATAAAACAATATCACTAATACATAGAAAATGTCTACATAGATCGGGCGACTAAAAACTAAAGGTATGTGAGCGCTAAGGATCCGAGGGCGAGCTACAAATCGTCGTCCCCCGAAAGCTCGTCCCTCTGCAAAGGAGCATCAAACGGATTCTGCAGAAAAAGAAACAACATATCAATCCACCATACAATAATGCATTCAAATATCTCATGGTAACTACGGACATGAAAGATGAGAGACTTACTGCGCCGCCGCGTCTGTACAATCGGTCGATCAATGATCTGAGACCGTGCCTCTCTGCATATTGAGTCTCAAGGCCTTGCGGATCGCGATTTGTAATGGAGTGCTGCAAAGAAAACAAAATGCTAACTGTTAGAAATATGATTGTCAGTACAAATAATATCTCAAAAAAACAAATAAGCAAAACAAAAGAGAAACTTACAAAGTCCTCCAAATATGTCCTGTGGCCGCCACTCCCAAGATGATGTACCGATCCGGCCTCGATTCGTGCCCTCGCCGCCTCCCGCTGCTGACTCCAACGTCCTGGCGAATTTGTAGCCTCCTCCCTCAGTCGGCGCCAGTCCTCTGCATCTAACCACTCGGGCTTTGGAGCCCCACTCTTGATTGCCTTGCGTGCGTCGGATCGTCTATGTGACATGTATGCACGCATGCAATCCATCATCCAGCCCGTAGAGAATCTATCCACTGCGGCTGGCACCGGGAACTCCTCATGCAAGGATGCTACTATGTACTCCTTGCTCCCCTCCGGTATGTTCCTCCAATGATCCAGGACGTTGTGCCGAAAAACTTGTTGGCACAACTCCCTCATGCGAGCTATCACCCTCCTCCCCTCATCATTCATGATGATAGCTCCTGACCTGCCATCCACTAGGTATCCATAATCCCTAGGAGTGTGCCTCGTATGGGCCCTCTCCCATCTCCGTCCACGCTCCTGGGCATATCCAGGAGACCCCTGAACATCCGGTGTACCGACGGGGGTACCCTCTCCCGGAGTGCCACTGAAAGGGGTGCCACCAGAGGGGGTGCCACCAAAAGGAGTGCCACCAGAGGGGGTGCCACCAAAAGGAGTGCCACCAGAGGGGGTGCCACCAAAAGGAGTGCCACCAAAAGGCGTGACATCTGCCGACGGCTGCGCAAAAGCCGGAGTAACTGGAGTGGACGTCCCCACAGGTGTGACAAATCCTGGAGGTGACCGAGCTCTAGCTGAACGACGAGACGGAGACACCGCGTCCGTGTCTCCACAGCAGCACCCCCCTGATCCTCCTGCAGTCGCAGTCCCTCCCTCTGGCCCAAGTCGCGAGCGTCGAGATCGTCTGCTCGAAGCTGAAGCATCTGATCGCACTGAAGCTGATCTAGCGGAGCGCCCTGACGAAGAACGAGACAGCTCCTGATCTGCTATCTCTCTGAATCTCGCGAGCTGATCTGGAGACATACGTGCCATCATCTCCTGAAACTCCTCATCGCTCATCCCTCGACTCATACTGAAAATAAAGATACCTGCAGAGATAAAAAATAATGTTAGAATAATCAATTGAAACTATACAAAGCGCATTAATATAAATCATTTTTGAAAAATCCATCTTAAAATGCATATCTTATCTACCTTTATGGAAGATCTAAACAACGAATTGAGTAATACAATTCTCCAAGAATGAAGTATTCTATGGTCCCATGTTAATCTCCTGACATAACTCTGCATACACTGGAAGGTCGATAGACATGTCACCACAAAAGAACGAGTCTGCCTCGTTCTCAAAAAATTCTACGACTTCTGTATTTCCATCATTGTTAGCCGATGCGGGCTCCAAGCTTGCGGTGGCCTCCACCCCTTGTAATTTCGATCCCTCTATTTGCATATATTCTTCATCTATGCCTGGAATATCGCTTTGATCGTATACTCTCGCACCTCTAGGAGTTGAAGGTATAACATACCACCATCGAGGTTGTCGGGGATTTGGATAGAAGATTACCTGTTCACAAACACTTACAAACCGTCTTCAAACCATTGTGACATAAAGCATGTCGTATTACAATTAGCAAGCAAATGACTAGAAGATTACCTGTTCACAATGTGCCGGCAACACAAAGGTGTCGCGCAAATCCGTCCATTTTTTTTCGGAATCTATTTCGAGAAATCCAGATGGACCTCGTCGAACCGTTGCGCCAGCTCCTCCAAGTACCACTTTGAACCACTGCACATCGAATATTATCATGGAGAAGCTACGGTAATCCACCGTAATAATACTTTGCAAATTCCCAAAATACTCCATCTCATCCACAACCATGTTCGGATCCGTTGCTCGTCGCCGACTCTCTTGCTCAAACCTTGCCATGACACCACAGTCCATTGTGGAGCGCATTTTGTCAATACGCTCCACCCGAAAATGCCGTCCGCGCGACCACGCTGCACTATATATTTTGTACTGCACATTGAAACACTCAAATTAGATGTAGCAAACAAATTCAGATACCACACTGTAAGAAGTCAAGCGCAGACCGAATGGGTTCACACCATCCATGGCGAGACCGAGCCGAAGATTCCTTGGCTCTCGCGCAAAGCCTGGGAAGGTAGAGTCAATGTGGCTCCATGCGCGCGAATCTGCTGATATTCGTTGCACTCCATCCGTAGACCTATTCTGCACATGCCACGTTGTCAAGCTTGCCATGGCAGACGTGCGAAACATGTGGTTTATGCGGGGGATGAGCGGAAAGTGTCTGAGGACTTTTTGAGGGATGGTCTGCCCTTGCAAGTCCTGTCGATACCTGTGAGCACCACACTTTGGACATGTCTCCATAGTCTCGTATTCATCTCGAAACAATATGCAGTCGTTGATACATGCATGGATGTTATTGTAGTCCATGCCAAGCTTCCGTAAAACATGTCGTGCATCATCACGAGACTCAGGCATGGTGTTTGCAGGTGGCAATATATGATATTTCAATAACCTGAAAACATCATAAAACACCTTGAAAAATCCATCCATATTTACAATAATACTGTTTTAAAAAAAAACAATGAAGTCTATATGCAAGGTACCTGAATAACTCAGTCACACTCGTATCGCTCCAACCGTATTTCGCTTGCACACTTAAGAGTGCAAGCAATGTCTTCAACCGAGATACTCGGCACCCATCATATAATGGTATGGATGCTTCCTCTCTAAGCGGGTCAGATGTCTCAACATCCATGGGAATCAATGCATCGATCATTGCCTCCATCTCAGGCTCCAAGATTGTAGGCAAGTCGGGAAGGTTGTCTGTCTCCTCTGGCATTGACGATATAGATGGGCCTTGCGAGTGGTCTATTGGCTCCTGCCATCCATCCATCTCACGTCCACGAACTCTTCTAATTGGCCGCAAAGGGTGCACTCCCCCTTGGGTCGAGACATCACCCCCCTGGACACAAAATTTGCCAACAAGACCCAATCTTATTGTGTATGGTTTTCAATTAGCTTGAGAGTACAATGCATGAAAAATGCTAACTTGAAAATACCGTTTGCTGAAAATCTGCAATCGCCTGATCAATAATCTCAGGTTGAAACTCGCCAAATCGTCGTACGTGTTCTATAGACAATCGGCGTTTTCGTCTAATTGCCAACTTGCATTGAGAGCAAGGACATGGGACACGCTGATTAAGATACGACTCGCGGTCTTGAACAATAGGACCTTCTTCGTTTGCCATCTTATCTACATTACAGCAAACGAGGCTTAAATGGATAGCTTTTTGGAGATGTACGTCAACTTGCAAGTTGACCATAAACCTTGCATTGTATATAGTAGTCGAGAGATTTTCCGATGTTATATCTCGGCCTTGTATCATGCTCAACGATTTGTTTGTCCCGGTAGATAATTTTTTGTTATATCTCGGCTTTGAGTATAAGTAATCCATTTTAAAATTAATGCGCGCCATCTATGAAATTTTACAACTATAGAAATAAAATTTATTTCAATCAATTCTACTCATAGTCATAAGACCTGAGAGAAATTATCCTATACTCAATTTAAGGGATCTCCACTTCTATAACAATAATTTTGGGTTAATTTTGATGAAGTACGTGGCCGTATGCAAAGCACATTGCATACCATTATCGATACGTATATTATCTTAAATTTCATTCCCTTCCCTCTCCCTCTCCCTCTCCCTCTCTTTCTCTCACCCTCTCCCTCACCCTCTCGTTCTCTTTCTCTCCCTCTCTCATTTCCTCCCTCCTCCTCCCTCTCCCTCTCCCTCCCTCTTTCTCCCTCTTTCTCCCTCTCCCTCTCCCTCGCTCCCTCGCTCCCTCTCCCTCCCCCTCCCTCTTTCTCTCCCTCTCTCATTTCCTTCCCCTCCCCCTCCCTCTCCCTCTCCCTCTCCCTCTCTTTTTCTCCCTCTCCATCTCTATCTCTCTTTCTCTCTCATTTCCTAAACAAGCAAAAAATAAAGTGATTTAAACATCCTCCAAGCAAAAGGGAGAGGGAGAGATACAATGCACTCTCCCTCTCTTTCTCTTTATATCCCTCTCTCATTTCCTTCCCCTTCCTATCCCTCTCACTCTCTTTCTCTCTCATTTCCTCTCCTAAACAAGCAAAAAATAAAGTGATTCAAACATTAAACAAGCAAAAGGGAGAGGGAGGGAGAGAGAGAATGCACTCTCCCTCCTTCTCCCTCTCTTTTTCTTTCTCTCCCTCTCCTATTTCCTCCCCCTCCCTCTCCCTCTCCCTCTATTTCTCTTTCTCTTTCTTTCCCTTTCCCTCTCCCTCTCCCTCTCTTTCTCTCTTACTCTCTCGTTTCCTCTCCTAAACAAGCAAAGAAGAAAGTAATTTAAACATTAAACAAGCAAAAGGGAGAGAGAGAGAGAGAGAATGCACTCTCACTCTCTTTCTCTCCCTCTCCCTCTCTTTCTCTCCCTCTCTCTCCCTCTCCCTCTCCTTCTCTTTCTTTTCCTCTCCTAAATAAACAAAAGAGAACGATTTAAACCTTCAACAAGTAAAAGAAAGAGAGAGGGAGACTCACCAATGAGATATGGCGAGCGTGGGCGGCTTCTCTTTGCAACGAGGGCTCCTCCTCTCCTTCGCGAACAACGACGGTGGCGGTGGCGGTGGCGGCGGCGCGGCAACAAGTCTCTTCCTCCTCTTCTTTCACAAAGCCTTGGCTCTCTCCCTCGCTCTCGCTCTCAAAAGGCGAAGAAAACAAAATGAAAACGGCGCTCTGGTTTCGGCCGCGCTTTTTTTCCCTGCGGCGTCGCTATATGCGTCGCTATATGCGTCGCTATTTGCGTCGCAAATGCGACGCAAATAGCGACGCATATAGCGACGCCAATTGCGACGCCAATAGCGACGCCAATAGCGACGCCGATAAACGCCGTCGCTAATCGGCGTCGCTATTGCCCCAGTCCCTTGTAGTGTGGGCCTTTCAGCAAGGCGGCGGAGCTCCTGGACGCGGCAGCGGATGGTGACCACGGCAGCCCTTGGCGGCGTTTGTCAATACAGCAGCTCCCTTCTCCTCCAATCCCACCAGCATGGCAGCCTTTCCCTCACACAGCACGGTCGCCCTCCCTTCCAAGCTCATAATGGATGTTTTTATAGGCATGGGGGGGAAGAGAAGGCCTCCACACACGTGGCCCCTTGCATGGGTTCCCCCCTCCCATGCAAGCCACGACTTTCCCATGTGCCCATCCCCCCCACACTCCCTTTTCTCCAGTCGTGCATCGGCTGGAGAAAAAGGGGTAAAAAAATAAAAAAAAATTGCCTTGAATTATTCAAATTACCCCTCCCAAGAGGGTGTTTTTGTGAGACTTGCGGCTTTTAACTTTCGGTTTTGATTTACCAATGCGGAGGACCCCATTTCTCGCGTGCGGGTCACACATTACACCGCCAATAATTTGAATGCAAGAGATAACCTTTGCACAAGGTTTACGTCGTGTGCGGGACGTCAATATTCACGGGTGGGAATATTACAATGCTCTTCCCCAAGAGCTCCATGCCATAATCCCTATAAAGCAGGTCCTTGCATCGCATGTCATTTCCTCCACAAAAGATCCTGCATCTGATCCTGTATTTCTCTTCTAGCAATCCCAAGAGCTTCTCCAACAGTAAAAGTGACTTCACTATTTAAAATTCTTTCATGAAAAATCTTACTCATATCCATCTGCATATCAAGGTCTGACAAGAGCTTGAATCCTGGCTCCTTTCTTGGCTGCCTCTTCTCTTTCATCTGCTTGTCTCCCATAGGTTGTTCAGGACCTGATTGAGCTGGAGAACTTGTCATAGGTGGAGCTGTAACAGGTGGTGAAACAAAGTCACCCCCTCTAGTCTTTTTGGAGGTGCTGAGACCCTCCTCATATCTTCTTCTCTTTTCCTCAACCATGGCATCTAAACCCTGTGTTTTCACCATATAAGCAAAAATAGAATACCTGTCAACAGGAGAATCCCATCCCGTTTCTCCTCGGATGCTGGAGCCCACACAAGTCATAGTGGATGCGTGAACTTTCCCTCTTCTCGCTATCTCCAAGGCAGAGGACCATAAAGCAGAGTCTCCATCTGATTTTTGCTCAAGCTGGACTCCATAAGCTGAAGCATCTCCTCTAACACTCACATAAGCTGATCGCGCAGCCATATCATCAACGAGCTTCTTCATGCCTCCCTTACCAAAGTTCGTGTCAAGAGGAGCTCCAGTCTCTGTCAGCCATATCTTCCCATCTTGTCCCCAGAACACTACATTCTTCTTACGCGCTTCCTGAAAAGCATCACAATCTCTGCAGTGTTGGTGCTCTGTACTATCGCACCAAATACATCGTCTCCATTTTCTTTGGCCACCTGGAAAAGCAGTCGCTGGAGTAGGCGCTATAGCAGGTACTGACATAAGTTGATCTTTTAACTTTCCAACTTCAACTTTGACTTCTTCAATCGTCAAATCTGCCACGCCTTTAATAACATCATCTACGGATAATGGCACTGGAGCAGTAGGAACTGGTGGATTTACAACAAGAGGAGTAGGCTTAGGCATAGAACTTGGAGCACGGATAGAAGAAGAGGTGTCCAAGGATTTTTCAGAAACAGATCCTGTATTACGATGCAATCGTACTCTCCTACGTTGCTTCTTAACGAGAGCATTCACAACATCAATGACATGTCTCCACTCAGTCTTTAAACCTGAATCTGTAGCTTGATCTTCCAAAAGATCATCCAACTTTTCGTGTAAATCAGCATCAGCGGCTTGTGAAAATAATTCCACTTTTTGCATCTCCAAAGCTTGCTGCTCAGTTCCATCCAACTAATCATAGCGGCTCTCAAATTCTCGCAGAAGGGCGGTAACTGAAAGTCCCTTATTAGGCATAGAAACCCATGCTAAGAAATTCCTGCGGTTCATAAGACCTGTATCCTCCAGGAAATATTCATCTTTTAATGCCTTCTTAAACTCTGCCCAACCAGCATGTGTTCCTTGAATTTCCGAAATTCGGACTTCAAGAGCGCGTACCACGATCCGCAAGAAGTAGCGGCTCCAAACATCTTGAGAAACCCCAAAAAACTTCATCTTTTCTTCATATAAATGCAGGTAAGTTGACACTTGTTGGCCATTGAACTGCTTCATCTCCTGTTGGACAGCTTTCAAGGCATCCATGGCATCACTAACACGTTTCGCGTGAGCTTGCTGCTGCATATAGGTTGTAAATGACTCAAACAGGTTCTTCATGACATTGTCATCTGTCATCTCTTCTTGTGAGTCTCCCATCTTGCTAAAAATTGACGCAGCACTTTCACGTCGGGTTTACCAAAAATGTCATAGATTTCATGTAAGGACTACTGAACACGGAGTTCAAGTTGCAACAAGGAAAGAGGCTAACAAGAAGAAATCGAATTTTTGATGCCAAAGTTCACTATATTCCTTGTCAAGTAAATTACATGAGGTCCATGTTCAGAAAAATATGTAGTATCTCATAATCTGTTTTGTATTCAGGTGTTTGAAGACAGTTACGCCATTGGCACATAGACTTGAAGAGTCTTAAAGAGTTCTGCTGGACAGCAATCCTTGTGAACAATTCTCGATGTAATCATTTGAGCAATCAACCCATAAGTCTAGCCAACGTTTAGTACAAGTTCAAGGCTATTCTTAGCATTCAAATTTCAGCAAGAGTTTGCCACATGAGAAGACAATAGCAGTGGACAGTAGAGAAGAGAACACCTTCAACTTCCAGGGCATCAAATTCAGCAACCATGTTGATTTAGGCTGGAGGGAACTCTGAAGGTAGAAAAATGATACATTTGAACTGATGAATTCAGGAATCTGTGCAGGAGTACAGCTCGTTTGTAAAGGCTAACATATGGAATTGAAACTGAAGAGGGAACTGGGTTAAGGTTATATATTTCAGTGCAGATGATGATGATGGCGCTTTCCCCAGTTGCCTTATCTTTCCTCTAGGGTTCTTTGCTTTGATTTCAGAACTCCCTTCGTAGCTTGAATAAGGCTAAGCAACAACAAAGTAGTGATGTCAGAATAGATCAGGTAAGACGTCATGCCTACTAGTTGAAATCGACATCTATTTCAAAAGCTTGCCTTGATTGCATGACTCACTTCTGTAGTTCCCAAGTTGCTCATCGATTACCAGACAATAGTATTTATACCAGTCAAAGTAGTTGAAGTGTTGTCTTGAAGACGAAGATAACTACATGGACAGAACATAAACCACAAGCAGAGAGCATGAGAGCTGAATGGCCAATGAGGCTCGTTCACAACTTACAGATGTCCCTTTTTGTCTCATTATGTGGAACGAAGATAGAAACAATTAAAAAATCTGAATCACAAGAACAGCCACTTCATAGACCTGCAAGCCTAACATATCTGCCTTCTGTTGAATGCTGCTGGGGATGATTGCAATGGAGGATCTACCTGATGCCCAAGTGGAACAAGGATGCTAAGAAGCCCTAAACGGGCACATGAAGAGAGAGCATCTCGAATATGCCTTTCAGCCGAATTAGATGGCGATCAGCTGAGGTTCAATAATGATGAAGCAAAACTGAGAAAATCTTTCGTCAGAAGAAGCAAAGCGAAGCAGCAGATCAACAACAATTCAGTATGGGCACCCCGTAGTAAGGTACTGATCATATCTGGAATATGCTAAAATGATTACACCCCATGACACTGCATCACAGTTCGGAAGCTGATCAAAAACACTGCGTGAATCTTCCAAGCTTCCACACTTAGCATACCTATCAATAAGAACATTTCCAACAAGAAGGTCTGATTCAAAGCCACTTTTGATAGCGTTCCGATGTACTAAGCGACCCTGGCACAATGTTCTAGAGTTTGTACAGTTCTTCAAGGTTCCAACAATGTCTGCTTTGCTCAGCTTCATGGCAAGTCCCCGAGCAATGAATCACTAACTCTGCCAGCCGCGTCTACTGTGCAGAATGTTATGGCAAGACTCCATACAATTCTTCAAGCTGCTAACGATGTCTGCCTGCTCCAATCCGGGCGCAGCCCACCATTCATAGCCTTTCAAAAAGCCCCCTTTTCTTAGCTTTTTCCCCCCCCAATCTCAACATAGCATTCGTAAAGCTATTCTGAAAGTACAAAGCTTTTTATCTTTCCCTCCAACTTTCAAAACAAAAAGCATTCTCTTTTACTACCTCAATGGTTTCTCCCATGAATCCATGATATCAAATGCACCAATTTATAACCAACCTTTGAAATCAAATGTAGCAAAGGATTTCTGTTGTGATCCAATCGAAGCAAGGTCCATAAGTTCAGCCATGGATGACATGAACCACAAGCATCAGAAAAATAGCATGATAGCACGATCTGATTCAATGCTTCAATGACCTTCGATGTCACAAAGCTCTCCGGTTCATCTCCTCCATCCGCCTCATGTCCGCATTCTCCGTATCCCCTCCTTTCTTTGCAGTCTTGACTTCATTGGCATGGCGAATTCTAGCATATTCAGGAGGGATGAATCAATTTTTATTAATGTTAGCTTCTACTCTGCCTCCTTTGATTCCACGATTTCCTGCACTTTTCTTGGAGATCATCATTGAAATTATCAGCTTGATAATGTCCTTTGGCATCAGTTTTTCATATTTTTCTATCACACATACAACATGCATACAAACTGAAACACACATAAACATAAACACACAAGTGGAGTATGTACATTGGATGCGGGTACTGAAAGGACGGATTATCTTAATGCATCAATCACACACAATGAATGACACGCAAAAAGATAACACAAATATACAACAAAAATGGAGGTGTTTACGGCTCGAATGCGCAGCAGCATGACATCCACCCCCTCTAAACCTGCGCATCCTCTGGATGAGCCAACTATCCAGGATCATCCAAGTCCACAAACAGGTCCAGTCCTTCATCAGTTTCTAGTAGACCTATTTCTCCATCAGCTTCATCATCCATATTCTCTGCTTCTTCTTCTAGACTTTCTTCTACCTGCTCTTCTTCTGCCAATGCTTCAAGTGAATACTCTTCATCTTCTCTTCTCTTGAAAATATTGACTCGTTTTTACAGCAATGGGCACCCTCAATACTGTCCCATCTAATTCAGCCAACTCATAGGTAGCATTGTCAAAAACATGTTTCACCTCATATGGTCCAAACCATCTTTGAACCATTTTTCTCATGCTACTATGCCGATTCTCTAGGCTACTATCGTAGAATAGAACCCAATCTCCCTCTTTTATGGCTCTAGGCCGCAAGCGATGCCTCAAATCAAACCTGTCCTTGTTTCTGAGTCGGGCTGCCTTCAAACGATCAACTGCTAGTAGCTGCACATCTTCTGTTCTTCTGTCTAGTTGACGAATCCGAAGAGCTAGTAGCTCCTACCTTGATGAATTCTCTTGCCATGGAAGAGCACTCCACGTGAGAGCACAGATTTTTGTAGGCATGATAGGTTTTTGCCCATACATCAACTCCGCAGGCATATATCCAGTAGTCACGCTATGTGTAGAGCGGTCTGCCCACAATGCAAAAGGCAGTAATCTCGGCCAATCTCCAATCCGACCTCTATAAGATTTTGCCAATGCCTTAACTATCAGCGGATGTCCTCTTTCACTCTTGCCATTTGCCTCTAGATTATAGACAGAAGTAAGAGCCAACTTAATCCCAAGCCATGAGAAAAATTCTCAGCTAGCTTCATCTGCATCTAGCTCTCCACGATCAGCTGTAATCCTGCCTATACATCCATACCTGCAAAACATTTCTTCCAACAAGAATTTACATACTGTAGTGGTGGTCTTCGTCCGTAAAGATCTGCCTTCAACATAGTTTGTAAGATCCTCCCTAGCCAAGACAAGATATCTCATCTGCCAAAGTCCCACTGGCAAAGTAACCAAGTCAACCACCCATTTATAATGCATACATAGTGGATAGGTTGGATGCAACTCATCACGATGCCGCACTAAAGAGTAAAGCTGACAGTCCCTGCAAGTCTCCACAAAGTGGGAAACATCTTTATACATGCCTTTCCACCAGTATCTTTCTTTGATTTTCTCATAGGTAGCCCAGACACCTCTATGACCAGCCCAAGAACTCTCATGAAACTCTCGCATAATCTGTATCTTCATCACTACCTCACAAACTACTCTCAAGGGTAAGCCGCCTCTCTTCTTTGGATGCTTCCAAAGAAAACCATCTTTCAAGAAATACCCATAAGCCTTTCTTCTGATTTTCTTGAATTCATCATCTGTCCAATCAGCTCTTCGAGTCAATGAACTTAGATACTGTCCAATTTGCAGCCACTCGTCAACATAGAGTTCTTCAATAAAGGCTTCAACAGTAGATACATGACAATCATGAACAAGGACAGAAGCTGCAAACTCTGTCTCATCATCTTCTGCAAGCATTGACTCCTCATCCTCATATCTCGCTCTAGACAGCATGTCAGCAACTGGATTATCTTTTCCTACTATATGTCAAAATTTGGGATTCAATGAATCTACAGTGGTTCTTAATGAATTCATTCAAAAAGCATAGAGTTTCTCTTTTTCCAGCAATCAGCAAATTACCATGTAGAAAGCACTAGTGAAAATTTTGGTTTATGATAGGAATGAAAAATGTCACAACAAGACTGTGCCCACCAACTTCCATTCAAGGAAGAGGAGAGAGCGCAGTACAGCATCACCTTGGAGAGCCGTGCCTACAACCATCTAAAATTTTGAACTATTCATAATATAGAAGGATTAGTGGCCAAGGAAGTGGCTAGGAGAGTTGTTCTGGAAAGATTCACAAGAACCCGATCACACAAGCTGTGTGGAATTTCTCAAGTCTTACGACCTCGACAATGAATGCAGCACCGTCACAATAGGAAGGGGACAGAATGCTAAGCAGGTGTTGGTTCGCTTAACCCCTGCCTTGGTGGAAAAGGCGCTGGGACTAGAACCAAAAATGGAAAAGAAGCAGAAGAGAGATGTGTACGCCATGTTGGGGATGAGAAAGGAGGACGTGTTGACAAACGACGGCATCAGCATCCAATATATCCCCGATGCAGAAACCAGATTGTAGGCAAAACTGATACATGTGCTCTTTTCCAGCCAGCGCTACAATGCATTGATGCACCAAATTAGTGTGCAAATGTGGCGGCTCATACCCTGCATGAAGTTGATTGGAACGACTATGTGCGCAAAACCATTGACCAGGTAGCTAAAGCGCTGGCTTTAGGAAGCATGCCCGTAGGAGGAGAATCCCTAGCGTCTAAGGCCACAGAAAGAAAGAAGGCCTCCTCCAAAGCCTCATTCATTGCCTATGGAAGCATCTTAACAGCGCTCATCCAGGAGGCCGTGAAAGAGACAAGATGCAGAAGAGGGGGAAGGGGAAACGCCTGACAGGTCACCCCGTTATAAGTACTAGGAGAGGTCAAGCGACAAGATTGAGACCGATAAGGAAGGACAGGGGCAAGAAGAGCAATCAAGCAAAAAGCAGGTCAAGGAAACCAAGAAGAAGGCAGCACAGAAGAAAAAGAAACCAGATGAAGGCCACAGGAAGGAGAAGGAATATTTGGAAAAACCAAAAAGGCAATCCCTCAGGGAGGCCGAGGAGAGAGAGAGAGAAAGAGGAAGAAGGAAGAAGAAGAAACAACAAAGCAAGTCAAGCGGGCTAAGAAGGCGTCAAATCAAGAGGCTGAAAGAAGAAGAAGAGAAGAGTAGGAAGAAAAAGAGAAACTAGAGGAAGAATACAAAAAGGCCGAAAAAGAAAGGCAAAGAAGAGCTGCGAAGGAAGAAGAGGACTTAAGAAGAAAGGAAGAGGAGGACTTGGCTGAGGCCACATGCCGGTCCATTGAGCAACAATGCAGGGTGGATGATCCAGAATCCTGGAACCACCTGAGGGAAGAAGGGCCTAGCTCCAGCGTGCAGGCACCAGAAGCCGCGCCGCCCGCAGTCCTGGAAGGCAAAGGCAAAGCACCCCTCCATCCTATGCCCACCCTCATGGCACCCTCCACTGAACCCACTATGCTCACCCTTAGCATCCCCACTAGCATGAAAGTTTCCAATTTTGTGGCTTGGATGAAATACTTCATCAGTAAAGAAATGGCCCAAGGGAAGAGCACAGAAACCATGACCATGGGGCCAAAAAGTCCAGCTGCGGATGCAGAATCGAGGCAAGACCAGAAGTGTCTGTGTGTAGAGGCCTCAACCACCCCCACCCAGGGAACAATGATGCCACCAACGAGTTACGATGAATACGTTGCCGAGCTGCTCTCCCAATTGGAGAGGGAGAAGGAGGAAAAGAGAGTGGCGGTGGCTGAGTTGGTGGCAGAGAAAGAGTCAGTGGCCGCCCTCCAACTGGAGAAAACCCGCATCATAGCCATGCAACAACGGCAAATATTTGACCTCAAGCAAGAATTGAAAGCAAAATAAGACATGGAAGAAAGCTACAAACAACGTCCTGAGGATGAAAATCAAGAACTTGTGCAAATGTAGTGGGAATACAAGCTCCTCCTGATGCAACATGGGGAACTGGAGGCAAAAACCGCCACCATTGAGCAAATGATGGAGAAACTAAGCGCCAAAGAAGAGGAGAGAAGACAAAAGAGGGAGCAATAACGAAAAGAGATTGAGTCCATGACCGATCAACTACATCTCGGAAGGAAAGAACACGAGAACATGAGCAAGGAACTCAGAGCCCAGGAGCAGAAGCTCGTAACCCTAGCACAAAAGCAAGGGGAGAGCATGGAAGGAATGAGCAAAAGGGCCGAGGAATAGGCCACGCAAAACGAGAAACGGGTGAAGGCACTAGCGCGGTGCCTCGCCTTAGTGGAGAAAGAAAAAATCTTGGCAGAAAGCAAAGGGGACGCTGCCCAGATAGCCTTCACTGCCCAACAACACGCCTTTCTCAACACATTATTGGACACAACTCAGCCGAAGAGAAAGGAGTCGTTGGAGGTGGTGCAGAAAAAACTAAGCATTGCATGCAAAGCCCTGCATGCGAGGCTACATATGACACCCCAACTTGCGGAGGTTAGGTTGGGCTTAGAAGAACAATGAAAGTACATGCTACTGGCTGGCCTAACCCCCCAAGAGGTGGATGCACTCGGCTTTGAGGAAGGGGCACAGCTAGACGACCGGTAGGGGGAGGACACTTACATTGAATTTGTCATAAGAAGAACCAGTGAAGAAATAATCCCACAACCCCCCTCGTCGCACGATCAGGAACAGCAACAACTTGACCCGCCCAGACAAACCACGCTCAAGGAGCGACGGAGAAAATTAGTGGAAGAAGCCAGAAGGCAGTTGCAAGCCAAACCGGTCATGCGGCCATCTGCATCCCTCCCACCATGCCCCGATGACCTCCCAATGCAATTCCACATGGAGCTGGTAATCTGGGAATGGCATGAAATCGAAAAGAACCCTTTTACTTTCAGTTTCCTCATGCCTAACAGCCTGAGAAGGGTCCTGTCAATTAAGGTAATGGAGGAGGTGATCGCAGCTGGTGGCCGACTGGGCCAAAAATGGCTTAAAGATAGGGCAAAGACCCTCACTTTGTGGGGCATGGAGGAATCAGAGTTTTGGCAAGACAAGGTGTTCGATGTACCACACACTGTAAGGGGCTACAACTGCCAACCTCTCTAGAGAAGGCGAATATGCGATATTAATATGCTCGCCTGGATAGCGTTTTGCAACACCCTACCCTACGAGAGGAATGACCCCACATTCATGGCATATCCTCGTAGGGTAGGCGTGGATTTTGTTGCCACCTTCCACGGGCGGCATAACTTCCCCATCATCTACAACTCCAATGCCACCTCCTTCAAGCGTGCCCTCCTTTTTTATTTAGGAAGCCTAAGTAACTCCATGACGCGCTTTCTCGCAGACTTCTCCTATCCGGATCCCGCCTTTATAACTATATGTAATTACCTTAGGCTTCTTAAGCTATTACTAAAGCAAGATCCGACACCACAAGAGAATGGCTTGCCCCCCCTCTTTTTTGATTCCAATGCTATTGATAGCTGCGTTATGGCACGCCTAATGATGATAGCTAGCCTACTCCCCTCCTTTTGCCTAGCCCTCCTAGAGGACATGAATGACAGCCAATTTACTAGGTGCAATCACCCCTTCCTCTCCACCACCTCTCTCCACGTCTGCATGAATCTGAAAGGATACATGCAAAGCCACCAATTTTTGCACAAATCCATCCGAACCCCTTCCCCTCCTCATTCAGATGAAGAGAATTAGGACCTAGCTGTCATTCATTCCACTACTGTAACCAAAAAAAAAAACAGTAGACAAAAGAATAGCACGAAAAACACTGACTTGACAACATCGCCCACTTGCATAAGCACTCATCACCACATAAAGCACGATCATTGCACCTAGGGGTTCTTAAGTTAGGCATGTCCGGTGGCTTCGGTCGGCCAGCTCCACTCCCAACCCCCTAGCCCTTTTTGCTCCCCCACTTTATGCTTAGGGTACATCAAGGACAGGACATACCTAGGGAGGTAACACTCGCCTATGGTTAGAAATGTCACCCTAAGCCACTTGCACCGCACCTCCCTTCACACAAGTGGGGTCCTCAAGTATGGGACATCACCTAGGCTCGCCTGTGGTTAGACCCACCTTCCTTGAGAAGAAACTTCTTCTCCTGGATCACAGCAGTACTTGATGTAGGGGGCGAACTGGGAGTCTGTACCTCGGGTTGTGCCTGGATAGAGGATTCTTAATGTTATAACTCGCTAACCGTTATGATTTATATTTCATTCCCAATTCAGCCATCAAACAAGAAACCTAGCCACTTAACTTTTTATCAATTGTCATAGACAAAACAGACTTTGATAAAAAGAAGTCTTATTCCATTTATATGGGCATATCCCTTTCGGAGTACAATATTTCCTGGGATGATAGAGCAAATGTTACATTTAGTTCGGGGAGAATAATGTTGTATTACATTTAGCTACACGAACTGGATAATAGTATGGTTTCGGATCATAGATCTTCAGGAATCGGTAAGTCATCGGAAGATTAGGGTATCCTTTCCTTTGGAACCCATTCTTCTCATAGCATCCCAACACCTTGATCCTATCGGCATGGATTACACGGGTCACTTCCTCATATACATATGAGTTCAACTCAACCCTCCAACCTTCAATATGTAAATTTGAGTTTACATGAGCTTCCAAAAAAATGAACAGCTTCACGATCTTAAGGTCCTCCAACCACTTGATCCTCTTTAGGTTTGTTCGAAGGTACGCAAACTGGTGGGTAGCTATATAATAGATTCCTGAGTCACCCGTCCATCTCCGTTTCATGTACAAAGGCAATGGATTATAAATACAGTCTAGGATGCTCATCATATCGGTCCTTTGTCGATAATCCGGGGAATGCATCGCGGTCATAAACATGACTCGGAATACTAAGAACCTGCTCCATGCTTCATAATTCTGCATGACAACATCGAAAGTAAGGAAATGTTCTCAATAGCAACATTTTCTTTACTTCTTCTTATTACAATTTCTTAAAAATAAATCCTTTATTGGTTCACTCTGATACCAACTGTAACGTGTCCACATGTTCCACGTCTTAGCAGTCCATCTGAAAGGAGGTCTAGAAAGCTCCGCCCGGCACTCCCATGGAATGTTACGGGGTTTGCGATCTAGGACTTTCCACGTCTGCCATGTAGTGGAAGTATTCTGGCCGTTCCCACTTAGGACTGACCTGAATTAGGGTTTCCCCTAATGCTCATTTCCTAAACGGCAACTAGCGTCAAGCCCCGAGCCCTGAACTAATTTATGCAGAAACGCCAGGGCCAAAACGAATTCACGCTGCACTTGGTTCAAGGAGAATGGGAAACGAGAGGGATGCAAGGCTTGACCTCTCTACCATAAGGCATAGTCTCATTCCGTTCCCTAGCGTAAGTCGGGATTATTATATCCTAAAATCTGTGTTAGGGCCCTTGCTATTCGTTTCCTTTAAGAAGATCTCCTTACTCTCCTTTATGATTGAGAAAAGTTCCCGGCCAACTGATACCACCCATCCATAGGACGGACCCATGGCCATATCCACCTCACTTTCCTCAAGTTGTTTTATTTGTCTAATTACCTACCACATTTAGTTGGACATGCATCAAGCAGCTTCCTTAATTAGCCCGTTAGACACTGATTCCTTCACATAATCTTAGCACTTGACATAGAAAAGCAATGTCAAAGAAGTTCCTTTTCAATAAGTTATCATATTTATCTTTGGAATACATTCATAAAGTCCAGCATGTAGGCTTATCCATAATCCACCTGAAGGCTATCGAGCAATCCACAGGGATTACTAATCCAAGATTCCGCTTGTAGACTAGTATGCAGGCCTTGAGATCCAATCGCGAGTCATGTTGGCCTCTTGTGTAGGGCCCGAAAGGTGAGGGATCTATGGCTAGAGCCCCCCTGGCACCCAAGCGTCCTCTTGCTCCAAGTAGTGCTCAATGAAGAGACCTCTCACGACGGGTTCGGTCCACCTTCCCGGTGCGGCTAACAACCCCCTTGCTTAGGGTCAGGCAGACAGTCAGGGGTATTTGAGGCTGCCTCTCCCTTCAGGCCTTCAACCTGAAGCATTAGATATCTTTTCATCCTTTAGTTCCTTGGGCAACCAAAGCAAACAATGCTCTCTAAATTGTTACAAGCACAATCATTTCCAGCGGTCGTTAATTGGCCAACTGCTAAGGAGTGAATCCTTCTCTCCAAATGCATCTAGCATTCGATCCGGGATCAATTGCGACTTGGCAAGTTCCCCAAGGGTTTGTTTTTTAGCCTGTATGTCCTTGGGTTAGGGCCATACCCTATTAAGCCAACTTTACCAATATCTTATGTTTTTTTAACAGTAAATCATGGCGACCATGTTGCTCCAAATTATTAACTGGGTCCTTTGCTTCCAAGAAAATGCCTAATTCCCTTATCTTGGCAACTTTATAACAGGATGACTACTCATCCTCTTGCAAGTTAAACTTGCACAAGATTCTGCCAATCTCATTCCGAGGAATTGGCCATTCTCTTGTGATCAAGCCACAAGATCATGCGACGTTACAACTTGTTGCACCAGTATCGCATCTAATCCATGGGACTATTTCACCCATCAAACGGCATCTTCTAATCACGGAATCATGATTAGATAAGAAACAGGGTTTAGGGTGTCTTCATATCCAATCCATTTCCGATTGCACTAGGCTGCCGACATCGTTCGGTCCTAGGGGTTCCAACTCAATCCGAGTTTCATATTTTGAACGAGTGATATTTAGGGTAGAAAACCTAGATCGTTTCTTGCAAGTACGTCCAATTGTCCCTACATTCCGTGAATGTGGGCAAGACATAGGGGTATGAGAGTTTTGACTTGGCAATAACTGCGTCTAGGCCAAGTCCTTAATGTGCTAAACCCTAGCTAGCACTTGGAGTATATTGAAATGATTTAACCATCCTAAATGAATCCTTTGCGGTTTAGGTATTTGGGTAATCCAATTTACTTGTCTTACGACAAGGACCAACTATTCCTAAAGATATTTTCTTGATCAAAAAGGGGAAAAACTAGTTGCATTATGTCATAATTCATGTAAGCACACGATTCATTTCCTCTAGATTTGCAATCCCTAACTTTTCTTGTTAAGACCAAGCACATGTTAAAATTTGCATAACTTCCATTGGTCCTAATAGGACATGCATTCACGACTCATGCTACTTAAGCTTTTAAGGTTTTATGTTAAACAAACCATGCAGCCTTTCCCTAACTTCAATTTTGAATGAAATATTTGTATGCTAATTGAGCATTACGCAACCTTTCCTAACTACTACGTAGTTGAATGAGATTTATGCCAATTGACTAGAGTTAACCTACTTCATGCAGCCCTAGAATCATTTCCATGCCTTGCAATTTCCTACGGTTGTTAGCAACTTTCTTAATGAATCATTACGAAGAAAGATTTGTCTAATAATACAACATGCGATTTAATCTTTCCATGCATAATCGAAGGTGTACTACAATAATCTCGACTTTGTAATGATAGTCATTAGTTGTTCTAGATTCGTTACTTTGCAATGCACCGAAGCAGCTTGCTAAAAATGCATAGACATATTTCGTTCATTCCATTGAAACATACAAATGACCGATCTTTGATCGTGTGTTATTTCCTTTAAAATAGCCAAAGTATTTTAATCGTAAAAGTGCATCCTAGTTCTATAAATTAACCATGCATAATTGCAATACTTCGACGTAAATCAAAAATAGAAAGAAAACGTGGACTTGTGGATTCAGTGAAATATCCACATGATTATTAGGAGATGATCCTCCTGCGGTTGCGCCTTGTGCCTTTTTAGGCGCCATCGTGAATTTGACCTCTAGTTTGCCTTCAGGGATTCGAACTTCTTGCCTTGTCTTGTAGTATTATGATCTTTGGCCATCTCCCTTGCACGCGCAAATCCCTTTGAGGTACGGCTCCTTGACTTGCGGAATTGGGCTTTGGAAGGCCTTAGGGTCCAGAGCTTGGGCCTTCATTCTTTTGGAAAAGAGGGATTCGTGAGAGGATTCTTGTGAAAGCCTTGTAGGAAAAGGGAACTCTAAACCAAAAAAAAAGGCTTTATACTTATTTTCTTTCAAAATCCCGGGATTTTAAGAAAATCCTCTCCAATGGTCTTATGGGGGAAATCGAGTGGGAAGGGCTTTGTAGCTCCCTCTCCTTCAAAGTCCCGGAAAGGAATATTAGGGAACTAATGGGAAGGCCTTATAGGCTTCCTCTTCGAAGCTTAAGAGGGGAAAAATTTTGGGCTTTCGGAGGGTTCATAGGAAGGGCCTTTAAACTGGCTAGAAAAATGGGCTTATGGGTGGATCCAATAGGAAGGGGACTTAAAATCTCGGTAAAATGGGCTTTATGGGGACTCCACAGGAAGGGGGTTTTAAAACCGGGTCTAATATGGCTTGTGAGGGAATGCAATGGGAAGGGGGGGCTTAAATCTGGGGGGGTAAAGATTGCTTGTGTAGGATCCAATTAGAAGGGGTCTTAGAGAAGCCCCCTTAGAAGCTTCCTAGAGAAGCTTCTAAGAAGCTTCAAGGACAGCACCTGGCGGCGTGGCGATTTGGAGGCTTGCTGGCGGCGGCTAAATGAGCCCAGCTGGCGGCGTGTCACTGGCGTCTCCCTCTCCTCCACGGCGTAGCACGGTGATTTGTTCTCCACTCCTCCTTCCTCTACAATGGAAGCATCAATGCCCCCCACAGTCAGGTTGCAGCCTCCTTCTCTCCAACTACCTTACCCCCCCTTAGAGGGTGTATATATAGGACAAGGGGGGAGAGGGCTCCCTCCCACATGGCCCCCTTGCATGGTATCCTCCCTTCCACCTCCTCCAGTTGCCCATACTAGAGCATCCCCTTCCCTCAGTCATGCATCAGCTGGGGGAAGGTGAATAAATTTTTTTTCAATAAACCTATCATTATCCTCTTAACCTCCTCCCAAGAGGGAGTTCACATGTGGTTATGCGGGTTTTTTTTAAACCTCGGTCCTGATTTGCCAATGGAGCTCATGATTCCTCGATACAGTTTATAGATTGCATTGCCGGTAACTCCGATGCCAAAATTAACCTTTGCGTGAGTTTCAAGCGGGTTGTGGAAAGTTGGACTAGTAATATTTTTCAACAGAAATATTACACTCTATTATGATCACACTTCAGCCATGACAATTTGCACATTTTTTCTTTATAATTTATCTCTCTTATCATTGCATGAATGTAATCCCCATCCATGTCATCATCATGTTTTCTTGCCAACACAATATCATATTTTTCTAAGCAAGGAGGTATACAACCAACTGTCCCTATTTGTAATAATCTTTTTCTTTGAATTAGGTCTTTTACCTCATATGCAACAAGTCTATTATGTAAAGGTAAAGGAACAAACTTATGCAATAAAGAACTCAATGGTTTTATGCAATCCCATGTAAATGGAAGTCGTTGAGTTTGTGGTACACTCATTCCCATGATTGGATCTATAAGTAAGCATTCTTCATTTTCTTTTACAGTTATGCATTGTTTGTAATATTCTCCACTAAAAAAGGTGTAATACTCTCCATCCCATTCGATGGAAAAAAAATTTGTGAGTCTTTCTTTCCAATGACCTATACTTTCTAACCTTCTACAAAAAGTGTTAGTTTTTACCACAAAGTCATCAGGGATGTTGTATATTTCTTGTAACATGTCCAACTGTTCCCTTTCAGGACACGTCTTAGCAGTCCAGCAGAAAGAGAGTCTAGAAAGCTTCCCCCGGCACTCCCATGGAATGTTACGGGGTTTGTAATCTAGGACTTTCTGCATCTGCCATGTAGCGGAAGTAATCTGGTCGTTCCCACTTAGGACCGACCCGAATCAGGGTTTCCCCTAATGGTCATTTCCTAAACGGCAACTAGCATCAAACCCCAAGGGAACTACTTTACGTAGAAATGCCAGGGACGAAGCGGATTCATGCTGCACTTGGTTCAAGGAGAATGGGAAATGAGAGGGATGCAAGGCTCGACCTCTCCGCCCATAAGTCATAGTCCCATTCTGTTCCCCTAAAACAGCATAAATCAGGATTTTCGTTGTTACTTAACTCTAGGTCAGTGCCTTTGTTGTTCATTTCCTTTGAGAAGATCTCCTTGCTTTCCATTACGATTGAGAAAAGTTCCCGGCCAACCGGGACCACCCACCCGTAGGACGGACCCATGGCCACATCCATGCACTTTCCTCAAGGTTTCTTTAGTTGTCTAATTACCTACCACATTTAGTTGGACATGCGTCAAGCAGCTTCCTTAATTAGCCCATTAAACACCGGTTCCTTCACATAATCCATAATCCACCCAAAGGCTATCCAGCAATCCATAGGGATTACTAATCCAAGATTCCGCCCGTAGACTAGTATGCAGGCCTTGAGATCCAATCCCGAGTCACGTTGGCCTCTTGTGCAGGGCCCGAAAGGCGAGGGATTTACGACCAGAGCCCCCTGGCACCCAAGTGTCCTCCTACTCCAAGTAGTGCCCAACAGAGAGACCTCACGCAACAGGTTCGGTCCACGTTCTCGGTGTGGCTAACAACCCCTTTGCTTAGGGTTAGGCAGACAATTGGCGGTAACTAAAACTGCCTCTCCCTTCAGGCCTGCAACCTGAAGCATTAAATATATTTTCATCTTTTAGTTCATTGGGCAAAAAACACAAACTGTGCTTCTAAACTGTTACAAGCACAATCATTTCTAGTGGTTGTTTATTTGGCCAACTGCTAAGGAGGGAATCCTTCTCTCCGAATGCATCCAGCATTCGATCCGGGATCAATTGCGACTTGGCAAGATCCCCAAGAAAGGTGATATAACAGGATGACTATTCATCCTCTTGCAAGATAAACTTGCGCAAGAATCTGCCAATCTCATTCCAAGGAATTGGCAACTCTGTTGTGATCGAACCACAAGATCATGCGATGTTGCAACTTATTGCACAAGTGTCGCATCTATTCCGTGGGATCATTTCACCCATCGAATGGTGTCTTCTGGTCACGAAATCATGATCATTTCACCCATCTAATGATGACTCCTTGGCTAGGCATTACAACTTGTTGGTCATCAAGTACATGGCTAGGACTAGGTACATACTTCTTCAGTAGGCTGATATGGAATACATTATGAATCTTTAGGTTCTCAGGGAGTTGCAGTCTATAAGCATTGGGTCCTAGGCACTTGAGGATCTTGTATGCTCCACAATACCTTGGACTTAGCTTCTTGCAATCTCCTAAGGATGGAGAACTCTTCTTTGGTCATACGCGAATGAAGACCATGTCTCCTTCCTCGAAGGTTCTATCTTGACACTTCAAATCTGCGTATGCCTTCTGTCTATCCTTGGCGGCTTGGATGTCATGTCTAATTGACTGTATTTGGTCATCCATCTCTTCCTGCATCTGCCTTGAAGCTTCAACCCTCAAGGTTGGATCTGAGAAGTTTAGGGGACTTCGACAGTCATGCCCATGCAATGCTTGAAAAGGGGTCATCTGAATGCTTTGTTGGCAGAAAGCATTGTAGGAAAATTCAACCAAGGCCAAGTATTGAATCCACCTTTTTGGTTCACGGCAGCAATGTGCCCTTAGCATATCCTCGATGACTTGATTGACTCGTTCTGTTTGACCATCAGTTTGGGGATGGTAGGCTGTACTAAAACAGAGTTGAGTCCTAATGGCTTCAAAGATAGCTCTCTAGAAGTGTGATGTGAAGAGAGAATCACGATTAGTAATGATTCTTCTGGGTAACCCATGTAGCTTGAATATCTCCTTGATAAACAACCTTGCAATGTCTGAGGCTTTATAGTTTGTCTTAACAGGAATAAGGTGTGCAACCTTAGTAAGCATGTCAACCACAACCATGATGGAGTTGTATCCTCCCTGAACTTGGGGTAGGCCAACAACAAATTCCATATACTGATGAATTTCCATTTCATTTGGGGAATGTCAAGTGGTGGCAACTTTCCTAGCATTTTGACATGTTCGGCTTTCATACATTGACAAGACAAATACTCAGTGGCATATTTGAGAACGTCACCTTTAAGCCTCTCCCAATAGTAGCTTTTTCTAACTGCATTGAGAGTCTTGGCATAGCCAGGATGTCCTGAGAAAGGGGAATCATGAGCTTCCCATAGTATCTTTTGCTTGAGTGGCTGGCTTTCCGGTATACATAATCTCGTTCTATAGTAGACAAGTCCACTATTAATAGAGAATTCATGATACTTAGCCTATAGCTTCTGGTCTTGTTCCTTGATAGGGATCTCCCTTAGCCTCTTTTGATAGGTTGGATCATGGCATGCTTTATCTTTAGCTAGCTCAAGTATTGGGTTGTTTGGCATGGATACCTTTTTGGCTAGAGATCTGGCTGTTGATGGATTTTGCAAGATTAGAGAATTAAGGAATGCCTTGCGACTGAGTGCATCGGCAACTACATTCTCCTTTCCAGGTCTGTATTTGATCTCAAAATCATATTCCTCCAGCACTTCAATCCATCGACGTTGCCTCGTGTTGAGCTCGTTCTCGGTAAAGATCCACTTGAGACTTTTATCATCCATCACTAGAGTAAACTTATTACCCAACAGGTAGTGTCTCCAAAGATTTAGAGCATGGATGACAACAATTCTAGATCATGGGTAGCATAATTCTTCTCATGACTCTTCAGTTTTCTTGAAGTGTATGCAACAGGATGACCTTCTTGCATGAGCACACATCCTAAGGCAAGCGTGCTAGCATCGGTTACTACTTTTAACTCCTTACTGAGGTCGGAAAGTTTCAGTATAGGTGTTGATATCAAACTTTGCTTTAATCTATCAAAGCTGGTTTGTTCTACAGTTGACCATGCAATGGATGTTTGCTTCTTCAGTAGATCAGTCAGAGGTGCTGCAATCAAAGCATAGTTTTTTAAGAAGACCCTATACCATCCTATCAATCCAAGAAAACTGGTATTGGCCATTTTAGAATATCTCCGACTTTGGCCAGATCCACTGACATTCCTACCGCTGATACGATGAATCCCAAATATTCAATCTGACGTTTGAAGAATGCACACTTCTTCATCTTAGCATAGAGCTTCTGTGCCCTCATTGTTTCAAGGACAATCTGAAGTTGTGGTTCATGATCTTCTTCCTATTTATAATATACTAATGTGTTGTCGAAGAAGATGAGTACAAAGTCATCAAGATATGGCCTAAAGATATCCTGCATTAACCTGTTGAAGGTAGCAGGCGCATTCATGAGCTTGAATGACCAAACTAGGAACTCAAAGTGTCCATATCTTGTGTTGAAGGACATCTTTGGGATATCTTCTTCCTTGATCCTTATCTGATAGTAACCAGACTTGAGATCAATCTTGGAGAAGATCTTCGCATCCTGCACACGATCAAGAAGCTGGTCTATTCTAGGAATAGGATACTTGTTCTTAACAGTTGATTGATTCAACCCTCTGTAATCAATACACAGTCGAAGCGTTCCATCTTTCTTTTTCTGGAATAGCACTGAAGCTCCCCATGGTGAACTGCTAGGATGGATGTAGCCCTCATCTAGCATTTGCTTGAGTTGCTCCTTCAGCTCAATTGCTTTCGGGATGGACATCCTATAAGGCCTCTTTGCAATTGATGCAGCTCCTGGTACTAGCTTAATCTCATGATCCACTTCTCTTTGTGGCAGGAGTTCTGTCAGCTCTTCAAGAAATACATCCGCTTCTGATCTAGCTTATTAAGCTTAATCAAGTAGACAGGTAGTCCCTTTCTAAATCCCTTTATAATCCGAGATGCTTTAGCCAATTGAATTTTTGATTTTCCAGCCTCTCCTTGAGTGGTAACCGATTCCCCTTCAGAGTTTCGAAAGGAAACTTGGCCCTTTCCACAATGAATGTGGGTGTCATTAGGTTTAAGCCAATCTATTCCGAGTAAACACTCATGGATACCTAGGTTCATGACCCTGAATTTGACCGAAGTCATCTTTCCTCCCAAAAAGAATTCCACCTTAACAGTTTGCCTGGTACAAGTGACCTCACGACCATTTGCTAATTCCACAAGTAGGGTAGCTGCTTCTACTGTGGCTATTCCTAATCTTCTTGCACAAGCTGGTGAGATAAAGGAATGTGTACTGCCACAATCAATCAAGGTTTTGAAACCTTTACCTTGATAGTCCAATGGTGTCTGAATCACCAAAAACTGGCGATTTCGGCATTTCATGTGAAGAGTGGCATGGACTGTCACCCTTTCAAACTCTGCTTCCATGGTCAGATCTTCTTCTTCGTACATTTTCATGTTGCCAACACAGGCAGTTCTTCCTCTGGCTCGGGTGGCGGCTCCCTGGCCACGGCTAGTTCCTTGGAAAGGTGCTTGACGATGTCCTCTGCCAAGCTTGGAACATTGCCTTTTGAAATGATCGGGCTCGTTGCAGTGGAAACAATGGAGATTTTGGCCATTGCTTTGGGTAGGGACAAAGTTATTGACATTATTGGTCCTTTCTTTCTTTCTTTGTCCTCAGTTTTGACCTTGAAATCTCTTCACTTGGGGCCTATAGGCTCCTCTGTTATGGTCATTATAAGACCAAGTTTTGTTACTTCTTGGCCTAGCTTGCATCTCCTGAATTATGGGCGCAGCTCGAATGAGTGCGTCCTGTAGATTTGTTGGGCGCATAGATTCGAGGCGGGTATTTATTGGTGGGTTTAATCCAGCACAAAATTTCAACACCTGTTGTGTCATGTCCATCTGTGGCGCATACTTCAGAAGTGAGATGAATTTTGAGTAGTATGTGTCAAGAGTGAGACCCAGCTATTTCAGATCGTAGAACTCATTCATTTTTTGCGTGTGATACGCAAGTTGTAAGTATCTTCCTTGCACAACTTTCTTCAACTTTTCCTAGGTAACGGATTCTTCTGAGATCCCTTGATCTTTGCACCATTGCTTCCACCAAAGCTTGGCTTTGTCGGTGAGCTTCAGCTTGGCGAGTATAGCCTGGTTGGCGGGTGCAGTACTGGCTGCTTCAAAGTAATCTTCCATGGACTCTATCCAAATCTCAGCATCTGCTTAGACAGTCCTACCTTTCCCATCAAATTCTGGCGGCTTGATCTGCTTCAGAAGAAACTTCTTATCTTGGATCACGGTCGTACTTGATGAAGGGGACAAACTGGGAATCTGTAGCTGGGGTTGTGCCTGGATAGAGGATTTTTTTAACATTACAACTTGCTAATCATTATGATTATACTTCATACCCAATTTTGCTATCATCCAAGAACCCTAGCCACTTAACTTTTTATCAATTCTCATAGACAAGACAGACATTGATAAAAGGAAGTCTTATTTCATTTATATGGGCATAGCCCTTTCGGAGTACAATAGTTCCTGGGATGATAGAGCAATTGTTGCATTTAGTTCGGGGAGAATAATGTTGTATTACATTTAGCTACAGGAATTGCATAATAGTATGGTTTCGGGTCATGGATCTTTAGGAATTGATAAGTCATTGGAAGATTAGTCTATCCTTTCCTTTGGAACCCATTTTTTTCGTAGAATCCCAACACCTTGATCCTGTCGGCGGGGATTATGTGGGTCACTTCTTCATATACGTATGAGTTCAGCTCGACCCTCTGACCTTTGACATGTAAAATTGTGTTTATGTGAGCTTCAATAAAAAAGAATAGCTTCATGATCTTCAGGTCCTCCAACCACTTGATCCTCTTTAGGTTGGTTCGAAGGTACGCAAACCAGTGGGCAGCTATGTAGTAGATTCGTGAGTCACCCGTCCACCTTCGTTCCATGTACAAAGGCGATGGATTATAAATACGGTCAAGGATGTTTATCATATTGATCCTTTGTTGATAATCTGAGGAGTGCATCGCGGTCATAAACATGACTTGGAACACTAAGAACATGTTCCATGCTTCATAATTCTACAAGATAGCATCGAAAGTAAGGAAATATTCTTAATAACAACATTTGCTTTACTTCTTCTTATTAAGATTTCTTATAAAAAACAAATCCTTCGTTGGTTCGCTCTGATACCAACTATAATGTGTCCAATTATTCCCTTTCAGGACACATCTTAGCAATCCAACGGAAAGAGAGTCTAGAAAGCTTCCCCCGGCACTCCCATGGAATGTTAGGGGGTTTGCGATCGAGGAATTTCAGCGTCTGCCACGTAGCAGAAGTAATCCGACCGTTCCTCCCACTTAGGACCGACCTAGATCAAGGTTTTCCCTAATGGTCATTTTCTAAACGACAACTAGCGTTGAACCCCAAGCGAACTACTTTATGTAGAAACGCCAGGGACGAAGCAGATTCATGCTACACTTGGTTCAAGGAGAATGGAAAATGAGAGGGATGCAAGGCTCGACCTCTCCGCCCATAAGGCATAGTCCCATTCCATTCCCCAAAAATAGCATAAATTGGGATTTTTGTTGTTACTTAACTCTAGGTCAGCACCCTTGCTGTTCATTTCCTTTGAGAAGATCTCCTTGCTGTCCATTACAATTGAGAAAAGTTCCTGGCCAACTAGGACCACCCATCTGTAGGACGGACCTATGGCCACATCCACCGCACTTTCCTCAAGGTTGCTTTAGTTGTCTAATTACCTACCACATTTAGTTGGACATGCGTCAAGCAGCTTCCTTAATTAGCCCGTTAGACATCGGTTCCTTCACGTAATCTTAGCACTTGACATAGAAAAGCAGTGTCAAACAAGTTTTTTTTCAACAGGTTATCATATTTATCTTTGGAATACATTCATAAAGTCCAGCCCGTAGGCTCATCCATAATCCGCCCGAAGGCTATCCATACACTCTCCGAAGGCTATCCAACAATCCACAGGGATTACTAATCCAAGATTCCGCCCATAGACTAGTATGCGAGCCTCAAGATCCAATCCCGAGTCACATTGGCCTCTTGTGCAAGGCCCAAAAGGCAAGGGATTTATGGCTAGAGCCCCCTCTGGCACCCAAGCGTCAACCTACTCCAAGTAGTATCCAACGGAGACACCTCATGCAGCGGGTTCGGTCCACGTTCCCAGCGCGGCTAACAACCCCCTTGGTTAGGGTCAGGTAGAGAGTCGGGGGTAATTGAAATTGCCTCTCTCTTCAGGCCTTCAACCTGAAGCATTAAATATCTTTCCATCTTTTCGTTCCTTGGGCAAACAACGCAAACAGTGCTCCTAAACAGTTACAAGAACCATCATTTCCAGTGGTCGTTTATTTGGCCAGCTGCTAAGGAGTGAATCCTTCTCTCCGAATGCATCCAGCATTCGATCCGGGATCAATTGCGACTTGGCAAGATCCCCAAGAAAGGTGATATAATAGGATGACTATTCATCCTCTTGCAAGATAAACTTGCACAAGAATCTGCCAATCTCATTCCAAGGAATTGGCAACTCTATTGTGATCGAACCACAAGATCATGCGATGTTGCAACTTATTGCACAAGTGTTGCATCTATTTCTTGGGATCATTTCACCCATCGAAAGGCGTCTTCTGGTCACGAAATCATGATTAGACAAGAAGCAGGGTTTAGGGTGTCTTCTTATCCAACCCATTCGCAATTGCACTAGGCCGACAACATTTACTCCTAGGGGCTCCAACTCAGTCCGAGTTTCATCTTTTGAATGAGTGAACCTTAGGGTAGACACCCTAGATCGTTTTTTGCAAGCGCGTCCAATTTCCCCTACATTCCGTGAATGTGGCTAGGACCTTTGGGTATGAGGGTTTCGACTTGGCAACAAGTGTGAAACTAGGTCAAGTCCTTAACGTGCTAAACCCTAGTTAGCACTTTGAGTATATTGTATCAATTGAACCATCCTATGCGAATCCTTTTGGGTTTAGGTGTTTTAGGTAATCCAATTTACTTGTCTTACAACAAGGACAAACCAATCCTAGGGATGTTAATTTGATCTAAAAGGGGAACTAGTTGCATTACGTCGCAATTCACGTAAGCACGCGATTCATTGCCTCTACGTACGATTAGATTCACAAACCCTAACTTTTCATGTTAAGACCAAAGCACATGTTAAATTACAGCATAATTTCCATTGATCCTACTAGGACTTGCATTCACGAATCATGCCACTAAGCTTTTAAGATTTTACACTTAAATGAACCATGCAGCCTTTCCCTAAGTGTACTCTTGATGAATGAATTTTTTGTGTACATTGCTTGTGCAACATGCAACCTTTTCCTAACTACTATGTAGTTAAATGAGACTCATGCCAATTTGAAGCTAGAATTAACCTATTTCATGCAGCCCTTAGAATCTTTTCCATGTAAAATATTACACGGCGCAGCGAACAGAATCTGAGAAAGAGATAGAGAGTACACAACAGATAAGAGGAGAATCAGTAAAATTCTTTAACTCCAAACAACTGATACAAAGATGGCTCTGTCCACCCGTGCGCTTCCAATGAATGAAGCTTAGATGGCGATCTAGACAGAAGATAGGTGAAGAGCTTAAGGCTAGCTGGAACGACAACTCTGACTGGGTGAAAGATGAGTGTCAGATGGCTGCGAAGGGGTTTAGCTTTTATAGCCCGCGAAGGTCGTTAGGTCGGCCTGCTGACCGACCTACCATATGAGCCTCCACTAGTCGGCCAGGGAATATTCCAGGGAATATTCCCTTTACCATCGGGCCGGGGGCGCTGCCCCCGGACCCCCGCCAGGGGGGCCGCTGGCCCCCCTGGGACCCCCCAGCCAGGGGCCGCTTCCGCGGCCCCCGGATCCCACAATAGGGGCCCCTTTTAACTCCCTTACCACGCAACTCAATGCAATGTGCCTCGAGTTGCTACCAGCTTAACCACTCCGTCTAACCCAAAGATTAGACCCACAACAGTCACCTTTTTGCCATCCGGTCACATAGACCTCATCTGATATACAAGTCAGGACTCAACCAATGTCCGGGCTCACATTTGGCTTCTCCTCATAATGGGGGCCTTACAACTTTGAGCACCATGGATCATTGGTAGCACCTAATGAGGGTGGGGCATTGATCATATCTAACACCCCCCCTCAATGTCCACCCATAGGTGAACTATCTCCTCGGCCCAATGCCGAGTCTCTGAAGATGAACTTGAAGCAGATCCTTCGTAAGTGCTTTGGTGAAGATATCTGCTCCATTCTCCTCTGTTGGACAGTAGACCAATTCCACTATCCCATCCTCCATCAAATCACGCACATAGTGATACTGGATCTCTATATGTTTGGTGCGTGCATGAAACACTGGATTTTTGGCAATGGCGATGCAACTCTGATTGTCACATCTCAGCACAGTTGGTTCTTCATCCTGCACTCCCATATGCCATAGAATCCTTCTCAACCATACGGCCTCACATGCAGCAAAACAAGCTGCCTTGTACTCTGCTTCGGTAGAAGACAATGCCACTGTTGGTTGCTTCTTACTAATCCAAGAGAAAATTCCTGAACCCAAAGAGAAACAATAACCAGAAACTGACTTCCTGGAATCAATGTCTCCTGCCCAATCTGAGTCACAGTTCCCCACAAGAGAAGTTCCGAAACTGTATGTGATACCATAGTCAAGAGTTTTCTTCAAGTATCTGAGCACCCGCATCCCAGCATTCCAATGACTCTCATGAGGTTTGTTTGAGAACCTGCTCAAAACACCAACAGCAAAACTGATATCTGGTCTGGTGTTACACAAGTAGATTAGACTGCCGACCAACCTCCTATACCTCCCAATGTCTGCTAGTGCTGATGTATCCTCAACGGATAACTTTACATTCACCTCCATAGGTGTAGCTATCTCCTTGCACTCGGTCATGCCAAATGCCTTCAAGATCTCCCATGCATACTTCTTCTGAGAGATGAAGATCTTTCCTGGCTCTTGCCAGACTTCAATCCCCAAACAATAGTGCAGCAAGCCCAAGTCTGTCATTTCAAACTCAAAACTCAAAGCCTTTCGAGTTTGGTTGATCATATCTTCATAGTCACCTGTAATAAGAAGGTCGTCCACATATAGGACAATCACTACAGACTTTTTACCATCCCTGTAAACATACAAGTTAGCATCTGAGGCACATCTTTTGAAGTTTAGGTTTAAAAAGAACCTATCTATCCGCTGGTACCATGCTCTGGGGGCTTGTTTCAGCCCATACAATGCCTTCTTTAGTTTACACACTTTGTTCTCAGAATGGGGGGCCTCAAACCCTGGTGGCTGAGCCACGTACACCTCCTCCTTGAGGTCACCATTTAAGAACGCTGACTTAACATCCATTTGGTACACTGGCCACTTCTTGTGGGCAGCCACTGCAAGTACCGTGCGAATAGTGGTCATTCTGGCAGTTGGGGCAAATGACTCTTGAAAATCAAACCCTTCAACTTGTGAAAATCCTTGGGCAACCAGTCTAGCTTTGTACTTTTCTAAGGTACCATCAGCCTTGTACTTTACCTTCCAGATCCACTTGGTGCCAATAATCTTCCGCTTTGCTGGCCGATCCACTAGCTCCCAAGTGTCATTCTTCATTATGCTGTCATACTCCGCCTGCATAGCAGCCTTCCATGATGGATCTGCAAGTGCTTCTTCTAAGTCAGTTGGCTCCTTTACTTCTCTCATAATCTCAACCATCAAGGCCATGTTGACTATGTGAGCAGAAGCCCTCCTTTGCTCCTCTATTCTCTGAGACCTCCTTGGTCCGTCTGCCTTCTCCTCAACAGATGCAGGCATAGGATTATTGTGGTCATAGAGCTGCTTCACCCAGCGCGGCAATGGCTTTTCCGGTGGGGTGATGTCAGGTTGGTGAACTTTTTCCTCATCATCTGAAGATGATGCTTCCTCCTCCTTAAGGATAGGGATAGCTCTCGGGACAGGTTCATAGTGGACTACTTCTTCGCTTGATGATAAAGTGGAAGACCTTGCCTTCTCCTCCTCCACTGTATGCGGCTCCTCCTTGAACACCACATCACGGCTCGCGATGATCTTCTTTGCCTCTTGGTCATATAACTTGTAAGCCTTCTGCTCATCACTATAACCCAAGAAGATACATTTTCTGCTTTTTGGTTGTAACTTGTTTCTCTTCTCATCTGGAACATGTGCATAACATTCACATCCAAAAATTCTGAAATGTGAGACAGATGGTTTCTTACCAGTGTAAGCCTCATGAGGTGTTTTTCCCTTGAGAGCCTTTGTATAGCTCCGATTTAGAATGTAGACTGCAGTATTAACAGCTTCAGCCCAAAAATGGTTAGGTAATCCCTTGCCCTTTAGCATGCATCTTGCCATCTCCACAATGGTGCGATTCCTGCGTTCCACAACACCGTTCTGCTGAGGTGTGTGAGGCGTTGTCAATTGACGCTTGATACCTTTGCTCTTGCAAAAGCCTTCAAACTCCTTTGAGTTGAACTCACCACCACCATCTGTTCTAAATTTCTTCACACTTTTCCCTGTTTCATTCTCAACAAGTATTAGCCATTCTTTAAACTTACCAAAAGCTTGAGCCTTATCACGAAGGAAGTACACCCACATCTTCCTACTGTAGTCGTCGACAATCAACATAAAATAAGAAGATCCCCCCAAGGCCTGTGTAGGCATCTTACCACACAAGTCAGCATGCACCAACTCTAGAGGAGCATGTGCTCTATTCTTGCTTTCTTGTGGAAATGCCTTTCTCTGTTGCTTGCCCATCATACAAGCTTCACATGGTTCCTTCAATTCAGTTATTGTAGGTAGGTGAGCAACCATACCTTGCTTTTGCATCTCCTTCAATACTGCAAATCCGATGTGTCCAAACCTTTCATGCCAAAGCTTACTTGTGCCCACTCCAGCGGTGGCTGTAAGAGCACTTAGCTCATACAGGTTGTTCCTCCTTTCTCCTTTGCCAACAATTGTGCCAGCACTATCAATAATTTCTGCACCTGTCTTCTTGAACCTCACTTCATGACCAAGATCAGTTATGGCAGCAACTGATAAGAGATTTCTTCTGATTTCGGGAACATACAACACATTTGAAAGCTTTTTGACTTCACCATTTGCAGCAACAAAAGAAATAGTACCTGTGCCCGCAGCAGGGCATTTAGCATCATTTCCAACCGTCACAGTGATGGATTCTTGTAGAGGCTGCATAGAACTGTATAGACCTTTCTTGTTGGTCATGTGACGGGAGGCCCCACTATCCAACACCCAAGAGTCAGTGGTAGATTCTTCTTGCGCCGAGGAGCACACTTCCTCAATGGTCGCCATGAATAATTCCAACTCTGCTTCAGCCGTATTGGCTGTCTCTTTCCCTTTAGTTTTAAGGGTACCATTCTTTTCATCTGCCTTCTTGACACGACAATCTGCAATCGCATGTCCTTTCTTCTTACAGTAGAAGCACTCTCCTTGAAACTTCTTCTTGCCGCCCTTTTTCTTTTTGTCACCATCATTTTTGGTGGAGGAAACACCTTTGCCTTTTGCATTGGCAGAGAATGCAGCATCTCCATTGTTGCTTCCTTCTCGGGCTTTCAGCCTCAACTCCTCCTCCATTAATAATGCACAAAACTCCTCAAAAGTCAAAGCTTGAGGTCTCACCTGAGTATTAAGGGCAGTTACTAGTCCATCAAACTTTTGTGGACAAATCCGAAGACACCTCCGAGCTAGCTCTTCGCTAGTCTTTTGTATCCCAGCGCCAGCCATCTGGTCGCGCAGATTCTTAATCCGAGTGATGAATGCTTCAACCGTCTCTCCTTCAGCAAACTTCTCCGCTGCTAGTTGATTCTCCAAGTTTTGAATCCTTGTTTGGTTTCGTGTTTCATATTGACTCCTTAGTACATTCCAAGCCTCTGACGCTTTGGTTGTATGCTGAATCAGAGTCAAAACACTGTCAGAACAGCTTGTAACTAAGGCACACAATGCATCTGCATTCCTTCGTTTCCAAGCTCGTAGAAGATCTGCATTCGGAGGAATCATCACACTAGGATTTGATGGGTCGGGGATAGGCTGTGGTTCTGCGTCAGTCCCCAGCACAGTCTCCAGAAGCTCATAAGAATCAAGGATAGTTGTAATTTTGAACTTCCACAAGGTGTAGTTTGTACCATCTAACTTGCCTTCGCTGAAGGTTGGTGGACGAATCCTCAGTGTTTGAATAGCCGGTACAGCAGCACCACCTCCTGCACCGCTTCCGGATGCGCCAGAACTGCTTCCCGGAGTCGACATCGTTTCTCTTTGCTGTTGAAGCCTTTGCCTCTTGCACGCTCTCCGATCTCTAGAGCCCCCTGGGCTCTGATACCATGTAAAATATTACACGGCGCAGCGAACAGAATCTGAGAAAGAGATAGAGAGTACACAACAGATAAGAGGAGAATCAGTAAAATTCTTTAACTCCAAACAACTGATACAAAGATGGCTCTGTCCACCCGTGCGCTTCCAATGAATGAAGCTTAGATGGCGATCTAGACAGAAGATAGGTGAAGAGCTTAAGGCTAGCTGGAACGACAACTCTGACTGGGTGAAAGATGAGTGTCAGATGGCTGCGAAGGGGTTTAGCTTTTATAGCCCGCGAAGGTCGTTAGGTCGGCCTGCTGACCGACCTACCATATGAGCCTCCACTAGTCGGCCAGGGAATATTCCAGGGAATATTCCCTTTACCATCGGGCCCCCGGACCCCACAATAGGGGCCCCTTTTAACTCCCTTACCACGCAACTCAATGCAATGTGCCTCGAGTTGCTACCAGCTTAACCACTCCGTCTAACCCAAAGATTAGACCCACAACAGTCACCTTTTTGCCATCCGGTCACATAGACCTCATCTGATATACAAGTCAGGACTCAACCAATGTCCGGGCTCACATTTGGCTTCTCCTCATAATGGGGGCCTTACAACTTTGAGCACCATGGATCATTGGTAGCACCTAATGAGGGTGGGGCATTGATCATATCTAACATTCCATGCTTTGCAATTTCCTACGGTTGATAACGACTTTCTTAATGAATCATTACGAAGAAGATTTGTCGAAAAATGCAACATGTGATTTAATCTTTCCATGCATAATCAAAGGTGTACTACAATAGTTTCTACTTTGTAATGGTAGTCATTAGTTATTCTAGACTCGTCACTTTGCAATACACAAAAGGCAACTTGCTAATAAGGTACTAAAATGCATAGACACCTTATGTTATTTTTTCGTTCATTCTATTGAAAGTACACTTGACCAACTTCGTATCGTGAGTTACTTCAAGTAAATAGCAATTTTATTTCAATCGCAATTAACTAGGTGGATTTGACAAGCATAAGTGCATCCTAGTTCCATGAAATAACCATGCATGATTGCAATACTTCTACGTAAATCAAAAATAGGAAGAAAACCTGGACTTGTTGGCTCGAGGAGATATCCACATGAATACTAGGAGATGATCCTCCTGTAGGTTCGCCTGGTGACTTTTTAGGGGCCATCGTGATTTCGGCTTCTGGTTTGCCTTTGCGGATTCGAATTACTTGCCTTGGTTCGCAGTCTTATGATCTTTTCCCATCTCCCTCGTACGCAGAAATTCCCTTTGAAGTATGGCTCCTTGACAGAAGTATCAACTTGCGGAATTTGGCTTATGGAAGGTCTTAGGGTTCGAAGCTCAGGCCTTCTTTCTTTCGGAAAAAGAGAGGATTCATGATAGGGTTCCTGTGATGGACCTTGTGGGAGTGGAGATTTTAAATCCCGAGCCTAGGGGGCTTGTGTTTGATTGGTGGGAATGGCTTTATAGACTTCCAGTTATTCTCTTCGAGATCCCAAGGGAGAGGGGGGTAGGAATGGTTTTATGGGGCCTTGCGGGAAAGGGAGACCTATGAACTTCTCCTTCCTCTCATAAAAATCCCGGGGGGGTAAAGATCTTGTGGAAAGGGGGTTTAAGGAAACCCTCTTCTTCTCGTCAAATCCCCAACTAGGGATGATTGGTGGGAAGGGGCTTTGTTGCTTCCTCTCCTTCAAAGTCCCGCGATGGGCTTATTGAGTGATTGGTGGGAAGGCCCTTATAGGCTTCCCCTTCTTTTCTTCAAAGCCCGGGATGGGCTTATTGAGGATCTAAAGGAAAGGGGGGCTTAGAGAAGCCCCTTAGAAGCTTCCTAGAGAAGCTTCTATGAAGCTTCTGACAGCTACGTAAGGGCGTGGAGAATAGATGATGCCTTTTGTGGGAGGAATTAGGGTGGGTTTGACGAGGGATGGTGGTGGCCTGATAGCCTCTGGTGGGGCTGGTGGCAGCTATCAAGCCTCAGGCGGCCTACGGCAGGCACAACGGCAACTTCCTCCTCCCAAGAGTGAATGACACTTTCGTTGGAGTATTCAATACCTGCAATTGAAAACCTCTCATATGTGGTCTCTCCCTAGGGATAGTGCTAGTCTTCTTGATCGTGAACAAGACGTAGTTCAATTAGGTTGGGAGACAGGTCAAACTCTAAGCAAGCTAAAAGTATTGTCCTACACTTGAGGACCCAACCTGTGCATATATTTTGGTGCATATATTATGTGAGTGCTCGTGCATAATTAGATATTATGTAGTTAGAAGACCACGGGCTGGTTCCTTGTAACAACATGTGGATGAAGCAAAGTTGTCCATGTTGAGAAGAAGTACATGTGAAGGTGTATGAGACATCCTTTGCGTTGTGACTGCATGACATAGCATAATTGAACACAGGGACACCGCACTTGTGGTAGCTGGTAGCTACTTGTATTTCTTGATGAGTATAGTGTACTTTCCATGGTTGTTCGTACGTGACTTACCAGGATGGATGAGAAACTCTGCAGTCTCCCTCCTTCATGCTCTTTCCACCCCCTCTCCACGATAGTCCCAGGTTCGCCTCCTCTCATAGGACTACCTCCTGCAATCTGACACAGCCTCTCCCTCTTCTCACCTTCCCCTTCCCCCCCCTAAGGGGGGGTTTTTATAGTCCAGGGGGGAGAGGGGACCTCCCCACACGTGGCTCCCTTGCATGGCTCTCTTCCCCCCCTTCCTCATGTAGCCCTACTAGGCCATCCCCCCACACTCCCTCTCCTCCAGCCATGCATCACCTGGGGGAGAAGGAATAGTAAAAAAAATTTGAAATTTATTTCAACATTATCCTCTTAACCTCCTCCCAAGAGGATTTTTCACCGCGGCTATGCGGGTTTGAATCCCCAGCCTTATTTTGCCAATGTGGAGTTTCTCCATTTCTCACATGAGGTTATAGACTAGCTGTCGGCACTGGGGATAACCTTTGCACGAGTTTACGGTGCGCGGGAGATTGGTTTAGTAATATTTTTCAAACGCAAATATTACATTTTTCCATTATAAAGAATTCTTCTATATGTGATAACTAGATGTCCTACTAGCGCATTCTCTTGGAGACCAAGAAATTGCGCAACATATTTTTGTTCTTTTGATGAAAGCAGCCTACGATCTCTTCTCTTTTTTGTGACTAAAATGTCTTTTTCACGTATCATTATGTTACAAGGATATTGGGAATCATCTCTTTCAAAAAGTTTCTATATCTCCTTTGCCTTCTCAATTGAAGAAACCTCCACAATGCCATTATCACGAAATGAATAATAGCACAGTGTATGGTAATCACTAAAAGCATAAACATAAGGTAAAACAAGACAAGCATGTACTTGGATAAGCATTCTTTTATGTGGAAAAGCCCATCTACTTCCATTTTTGCCAAGACCATGATACATAGAGTCAAGTTGCTCCTAAGATGTCGAGACTCTTACTCCATCAAGGTTTCCATCCCATATTTATCACACAGTTGCACTAATAGCTTACATAAACTTGGCTTGCACTCTTCAAATCTTTGAGTCCTAGCCCTTGGATTGCCCTCTTAATAATTCTCACATGTGCTAAGCTTTTACCTATCCCTCTTGAAGTCACCAAGGACTTTGATATGGGACTCATGGATCTCAGTCCCATTTGGTAGATTACAAACAACCTTGAATTTTCCGAACAACTTTAATGCATGCAATGTAATGCCATGCCTTCAATTCAATGCTTACAATTTTGAAATAATCCATACGATATTTTATGCCACACATGCGAAGGTACTTTTTATGCATGCAATCTTAACATTATCCTCTATGTAAATATTTGCACGATCTATAACCTTCTTTAATGATCTGATCTTAATAACTTAATGTAATTATTGTATGAGTCTAGCTGCACTTTAATCTTTTTTGCAGTTTATTACATGTACCTTAGAATCCATCTCGCGATATGGAGATGCGCTTTATTTCTTTCAATGTCCTCTGAAATGCATTTTAAGCAAGAACTGGTGCAAAGGAGCAATGCACTTTATGCAGGAATTCTTGCAAGACTTTTTTGGTAATTTACGATGAAATTATCTAATCAATTTTACCTATTATGATATCATATTACAACGGAAATTATCTTGCTCGTTACATGTATCACAACTAAGTTCATACCTAGGAAATTATCAAACACGCAATTAATGTGATGCATGTGAATACGATTTTTTCACCGGGATAATAATAACCTATGATTTAATAATAGAGCAACCTGGGTTTGGAGTGATGTCTTGATTCTAGTGGTATTGATGCCTGATGAACCGTTCGCGGTTGCGGTGCCACCTTGTTTTGAACCTCCATCCACACTTGCAGGGTTTCCGGCCATCCTTGTGGAACTATGCTTCGGGGCCATACTCGAAGACGCGTGTACAAGAGATAGAATTCTCGCACTCTCCTATGCAAAACTCTTGATGCTTGTCCTTGAGTGGAGAAAAGATAATGAAGGGGAGGGGTGTATTTTTTGAAATTTTGAGGGGTATGTGACCTCCCTTTAAGAGGGGGAAAGAAGAAACTTCTCTTTCTTTGTCTCTGTCTGTCTGTCTGTCTCTCTCTCTCTCTCTCTCTCTCTCTCTCGCTCTCTCTCTCTCTCTCTCTCTCTCTTTGTAATATTCCCGTTTGAAAAATATTTCTAGTCCGACGTTCCACACCCTGCGTGAAACTCATGCAAAGGTTAATTTCGGCATTGGAGTTACTCGCAGTTCAATCTATAAACCATACAAGAGGAATCATGACCTCCGCATTGTCAAATCGGGACCGAGGCTCAAAACCTGCATAACCGCAGGTTAACTCCCTCTTGGGAGAAGGTTAAGAGGATAATGTTGAGATAAAATTATTGCAATTTTTTTTTAATTTTACCTTCCCCAACCGATGCATGGCTGAGGGAAGGGGATGGGCTATTACAGGCAACCTGAGGAGGTGGGGGGAGGATGCCATGCAAGGGGGCGACGTGGGGGGGAGCCATCTCCCCCCTTGTCCTATAAATACACCCTCTAAGGGGGAAGGTGAGAAGAAAAGAGGGCTACGACAGGCTGCCATTGTAGACGTGTGTGGAGGAAGGAGGAGTGGAGTGACAAGTCGCCGTGCTGTGACAACTACGACGTGTGTGGAGGAAGGAGGGGGGAGTGACGAGATGTCGTGCTGCACCCTGGAGGAGAGGGAGACACCAGTTGACACGCCACTGCCTCTGGCTCGTTTAGTCGCCACCAACTGTCGTAGTTCCACTAGCCACCTACTGAGAAGCCGCCAGATCCGCCAACGCCGCCATTTCCTAGCAAGGGAATCTTCCCTTAACGATGTCAGTACCACCTTTCCCCCTTTTTGCCACGACGATCATCATTCTCCCCCCTTTTCCCATGTAGCCCTCCACACACCCCCTGAAGCTTCTTAGAAGCTTCTCTAGGAAGCTTCTAAGGGGACTTATCTAAGCCCCCCTTCCCATTGGATTTTCCCCATAAAGTCCATTTTACCCTGGAATCTAAGTCCCCCTTCCCATTGAATCCTCAAAAAGGCCATTTTCATCCCTGGGCTTCAAAGAGGAAGCCTATAAGGCCTTCCTACCAAATATCCCTCAAGCCCCTAGGTCGGGTTCCTTGTAGTGAAGAAGAGGGGTTTCTCTAAGCCCCTTCCCACTTGATTTCCCCCCATAAGCCATCCCTATTTTTTCCCCCCCGGTCTTGTAGAGAAGAGGAGGATTTCCTTAAACCCCCTGTCCACAAGATATTTATGCCCAAAATTTTTATGAGAAGAAGGAGAAGTTCATAAATCCCCATTTCTGCAAGGCCCATAAAGCCATTCCTAGCTGGAATTTCAAGGAGAAGAATATCTCTCAAGCCGCCTTTTCCGCAAGGCCTTCACAAGATCCCTTCACAAAATCCCTCTTTTTCGAAAGGAAAAAGGCCCAAGCTCCGAACCCTACGGCCTTCCAAAGCCAAATTCCGCCAATCAGTACTTCTGTCAAGGTGTTGTACCTCAAAGGGATTTGTGTGTACAGGGGAGACGGCCAAGATCATAAGACTGCGAGCCAAGGCAAGAAGTTAGAAATCCATGAAGGCAAACTAGAGGTTGAATTCACGATGGCCCCTAAAAAGTCACAAGGTGCAACCGCACGAGGATCATCTGGTAATATTCATGTGGATATTTCAACGAACCCACAAGTCCATGTTTTCTTCCTATTTTTGTTTTACGTTGAAGTATTGCAAATATGCATGGTTAATTCATGGAATTAGGATGCACTTATGCTTGTCAAATCCACCTAGTTTGATGAGAATGAATTACATTGGCTGTTTTTAAAAGAAGTAACTCACGATTGAAGATTGGTCATTTGTATTTCTCAATGGAATGAATGAAAGATGTCTATGCATTTTTAGCAAGTTGCTTTTGTGCATTCCAAAGTAACGAATCTAGAACAACTAATGACTATCATTACAAAGTCGAAATTATTGTAGCACACCTTTGATTAAGCACGGAAAGATTAAATTGCTTGTCGCAATTTTAGACAAATCTTCTTCATAATGATTCATAAAAAAGTTGTTATCAACCATAGGAAATTGCAAGGCATGGAAATGATTCCAAGGGTTGCATGAAGTAGGTTAATTAACTCTAGCTTCAATTGGCATAAATCTCATTTAATTGCATAGTAGTTAGGAAAGGTTGTGTAATGCTCATTTAGCATACGAATATTTCATTCAGAAATGTAGTTAGGGAAAGGCTGCATGGTTCATTTTAGCATAAAACCTCAAAAGCTTAGTAGCATGAATCGTGAATGCATTTCCTAGTAGGATCAATAAAAGTTACGTGAATTTTAACATGTGGTTGGTTTTAACAAGAAAAGTTAGGGATTGCGAATCTAGAGGAAATGAATCATGTGCTTACGTGAATTATCACGTAATGCAACTAGTTTTTTCCCTCTTTGATCAAGACAATATCTTTAGGAATAGACGTCCTTGTCATAAGACAAGTAAATTGGATTACCCAAAACACCTAAACCGCAAAGGATTCTCTTAGGATGGTTAAATCGATATAGTATACTCCAAGTGCTAACTAGGGTTTAGCACATTAAGGACTTGACCTAGACGCACTTATTGCCAAGTCGAAACTCTCATACCCTAAAGTCCTACCCACATTCACGGAATGTAAGGACAATAGGACGTACTTGCAAGAAATGATCTAGGGTTTCTACCCTAAGGATGACTTCTTAAAAAGATGAAACTCGGATTGAGTTGGAACCCCTAGGACCAAATGATGTCGACCTAGTGTAATCGAGAATGGATTAGATGCGACACTTGTGCAACATGTTGCAATGCCACATGATCTTGTTGCTTGATCATAAGAGAATGGCCAATTCCTCGGAATGAGATTGGCAGATTCTTGCGCAAGTGGACGAGTAGTCATCCTGTTATAAAGTTGCCAAGATAAGGGAATTAGGTATTTTCTTGGAGCAAAGGACCCAGTTAATAATTTGGAGCGACATGGTCGCCATGATTTACTGTTAATAAAACCTAAGGTATTGGTTAAGTTGGGTTAATAAGGTATGGCCCTAACCAAAGGACATAAGGGCTAACAAATAAACCCTTGGGGATCTTGCCAAGTTGTAGTTGATCCTGGATCGAATGCTGGATGCATTCGAAGAGAAGGATTCACTCCTTAGCAGTTGGCCAAATAATGACCACTGGATATGATTGTGCTTGTAACAGTTTAGACATCAATGTTTAATTTGTTTACTCAAGGAACTAGAGGATGAAAATATATCTAATGCTTCACGTTGAAGGCCTGAAGGGAGTTTTGAGATATCGAGCTCTAGTCGTGATATGCCAGGGTGACCGTTGTGCATTTATGTCACCGACTTGTTAGTTGCAGATGCAGTCGGTACACCGCCCATGAATAATAGCTAGATGACAGCTATCCTTATCTACTCTAGTTCGTGGCTCAGCTAGTATGCCACCTTAGTTAGTTGAGTTTGGTTTGAGACCCATATATAAGGTTCTTCTATTTCTATGTACTAGAGTTCTTTCTGGCGTACACAAACTAAGAAGAGGAAAATTGTTTTCAACCTCCATCTTTGTGTATATTCCCCCATTGTGCAAGCAAGAAAGCTACAAGTGAGACTCCTTCCTTCTCTCCCACAATCTTGACATGGTATCAGAGCCTTGTTCATGGTAAGGAGCTCAAGAAAGCAAACCAAGCTCGCGGTGTTTTGGTAAGAGGACCAGTGTTGCTTTCATTTTTTTGTTTTGGGAGCAAGTCTCTGCAGCAGGTAGCACAGTTGGGAAGTGCAAGAGTGCATTGTCTCAGATGGAGACGCCCTTCGCGGTGTAGCAAGTTACTGTAGAAATCGCATCGTATGCCTGTGCGCAGAGACATTGGGAGTTACAGAATCATCCTTGTTGCTTGTTGATGCAAAATTGTCACTAGGAAGTGACTGTGTGGTCAAATACCACTTTCGTCAGTCTTGCAGATTTGCCCTTGTGAGGCTGAAGCTGTGTTCTTTGCAGTGACAGAATTTTTTGCAGTGTTCTGTAATGGCGTATGATTCTCTTTCACAGATTGTCGCTGAAAAGCTTGACAAGAACAACTTCCAAGCATGGAAGTTTAGAATGACGAATTTCCTTATGGGAAAAGAATATTGGGAATTTGTTGCAGGAAATGAAGAAGAACCAGTTCTTCGTGATGTTCCCAATCAGCAGCAAATGCAGGCATTTAAATCATGGCATGAGAGAGCCAAGAAAGTTATGTACTGGCTGTCTATTAGCATTTCAGACTCTATGATTGTGCATATTCAAGATGCAAGTACGCCAAAGGAGGCATGGGATACTTTGTCAAAAATGTATAGCACAAATACGCAAGCCAGGAAAATGCAGCTCAAGCAAGAGTTGCACAATGTGCAAAGAGAAAGTATGAGCATCAATGACTACCACATGAAGGTGAAGAAGATTGCAGATGCACTTGCTTCCATTGGGTCGCCAATGGAAGATGATGATTTAGTTTCTGTGACCTTGAATGGTCTAGAAAAGGATTATGCATAGTTTCGAACATCCATTTCCATCTGTGAAAGATTTCCTGATTTTGAGGAGTTGATTGCTCTTCTAATTTCTGAGGAGCAGAGAAATGGTGGTGCATCTTCTTCAGGTGTCCCGAATATCACCAAGAATCTGATTTCTGTTGGTCAAATGGTTGAGCAAGGCTTGCAGGTCATATTTAATCCTCATGGATGCTTTGTTGAGGATATGAAAAATAAAGGTCGCTTGATAGCAAAATGAAAGAAGAAGGGTAGAATGTTTACGTTGGATGCAGACATGTCTGAATTGAGTGCAGCAATGTTTGCACATGGGACTGATATAGTTGCAGATATTGATATCTGGCATAAACACATTGGTCATGTTAATGTACAACGACTTAAATCAATACATGCCCAAAATATTGTTGCAGGATTGCCTAAATTCAAGGTTGCAGAAATGTATAAGGTATGTGAAGCCTGTCAGTTTGGAAAACAGGCAAGGAAACCATTTCCTAGACATGTTCAAGAGAGTAAGAAGCCATTGGAATTAATCCACTCTGATGTGTGGACTACTAAAGCTGCATCTCTTGGGGGCTATCATTATTTTGTCACTTTTATTGATGACTATAGCAGAAAAGTTTGGGTGTATTTTATAAAAAAGAAAAGTGAAGTTTTTGGGCATTTCAAAACTCTTAAAGCTATGGTTGAAAAAGAAATAGACCTGCAAATAAAATGCCTAAGGTCAGATGGAGGGGGAGAGTACCTCTCAAATGAGTTTGCAAGGTTCCTGCAGGAGCATGGCATAAAGCAGCAATATTCATGCAGCCATACCCCACAACAAAATGGAATTGCAGAAAGGAAAAACATGCATATTGGAGAGGTATCTCGTGCCATGCTCAATGAAAAAGACTTGCCTGATTTTTACTGGGCTAAAGCAGTTGCTACAATAGTCTACATAATGAACAGGACTCCCACTGCAGCAATACATGGGATGACTCCAGAGGAGAGGTATACTGGTAGGAAACCAAATATTTCTCATTTGAAGATTTTTTGTTGCATTGCCTATGTTCATGTGCCAGATGAGTTGAGATCCAAGTTGGATCCAAAAGCTGAGAAGTGCATCTTTATTGGTTACTCTCTGCAGAGCAGAAAGGGTATAGATGCTATAACCCTTCTACTCGTAAGTTTACAGTGAGTAGAGATGTTGTTTTTGATGAGATGAGTAGCTGGTATAAACCAGTAAATGTGATTGATGGTGTAGATGCACAAAATGGTAATGCTGCACAGAATTCACAGCAGCAGTCACAAAATATTAGTGGACCTGGAACGTCCTCTAGCAGTGGTTCACATTCTTCGCCATGGACAGGCAGATTGAGATCAAGAGAATCTTGTCAAAGCAATGCAGATAGTGGTATTCAAGTATCACAAAAAGGAAAAGAGAAGGTAGATCAGCCCATGTTTGATGTGAATGCAGGTCACTCTTATGTGGATGGTGAATCCAGTGGCTCAGAATAGAGCATTGATGATGAGTTGGGTATTCCTTCTATTGTTACACCTGGAGCAAGGAAGACCAGGGATGTTTTGAGAGCACCTGGGAGTGAACCTACTTTGCGCATGTCTACTAGAGCTAGGTATCCTGTGGATAGGCTGAAATATGATGGATTTACAGCCATTCACTATGCCTATATGGTCAAAGTGATACAGGAACCAGAACCCACTTCTTTTGAGCAAGCCATGGGAAAAGAAAAATGGGAGAAAGCCATGGATGAAGAAATGGATGCCTTGGAAGAAAATGCTACGTGGGAATTGGTACCTTTGCCTAAAGATAAGAATGCAATTGGTTGTAAGTGGGTTTATAAGGTGAAGCACAATGCAGATGGTTCTGTGAACAGATACAAGGTAAGATTAGTAGTCAAGGGGTATGCACAAACATATGACATTGATTATGAAGAAACATTCAGTCCAGTTGCAAGGATTGCAACCGTAAGAGCAGTCATTGCTATGGCTGCATCAAAGGAATGGTCTTTACATCAGATGTATGTAAAGAATGTCTTCTTGCATGGTGATTTGCAAGAAGAGGTCTATATGGAGCAGCCACCAGGTTATGTGCCTGTTGTTCATCCTGAGTTTGTTTGTAGGTTGAAGAAAGCCTTGTATGGCTTGAAGCAAGCACCTAGAGCATGGTCTGACAAGATAGGACAGTATCTTGTCACTATTGGCTTTCAGATTTCCAAGGCAGATTTCTCACTTTATGTGAGAAAAACAGAGAAATATATTATTCTTATTTTCATTTATGTTGATGATTTGATTATCACAGGTGATAGCGGTGAAGATATCCTTCATGTCAAAATGCTATTGAAGCAGAAGTTTGAGATGAAGGATTTGGGAGAGCTGTGTTATTTCTTGGGCATTGAGGTGATTAGATCACCAAGTGGGATACGGCTCTTGCAGAGGCAGTATGGATTGGACATGCTGTCCAAATATGGGATGATAGGTTGTAAGCCTATTTCAGTTCCTTTGGAGCAGAATGTGAAGCTGAGCACAGATGTAGGTGAGCTTCTAGAAGACCCTACTATGTACAGATGCATAGTAGGAAGTTTGATTTATATGACTATTACCAGGCCAGATTTGAGCTATGCTGTTGGATTGGTAAGTCAGTTTATGCAGGCTCCAAGGAAACCGCATTTGGATGTGGCTAGATGCATACTCAGGTATGTGAAGTCCATATTGCAGTATGGAGTACTTTATGAGACTGGGGTTCAGATACAGTTGCATGGATACACGGATGCTGATTGGGCTAGTAGTATTTCTAATAGACAATCTACCAGTGGATATGTATTCTCTTTTGGGAGTGTTGTAGTCACTTGGAGCAGCAAGAAACAGCCTACAGCTGCCTTGTCAAGCACAGAGGCTCAGTAGAGGGGCGCAGCAATGGCTGCATGTGAGGTAGCTTGGTTGCATAAGCTACTTTATGATATGCATCAGCCTACAGATGGGCAGTTGTCATTTATTGTGACAACATGAGTAGTATACACTTGACAAATAACCTAGTCTATCATGCTAGAACAAAGCACATTGAGATGCATTATCACTATGTGCGGGAGAGAGTTTTACTAGGTCTTATTGATCTAGTTTATGTCAGCAAAGAGGATCGGGTAGCTAACATATTTACGAAGGCATTGGGCGCACAGAAGCTACGCAAGTTCAGAGACCTACTTGGTCTACTCTAGTTTGTGGCTCAGTTAGTATGCCACCTTAGTTAGTTGAATTTGGTTTGAGACCCATATATAAGGTTCTTCTATTTCTATGTACTAGAGTTCTTTCTGGCTTACATAAACTAAGAAGAGGAAAACTGTTTTCAGCCTTCACCTTTGTGTGTATTCCCCCATTGTGCAAGCCAGAAAGCTACAAGTGAGACTCCTTCCTTCTCTCCCACAATCTTGACAGGGAGAGGTAGCCTCAGTTACCCCTGACTATCTGCCTAACCCTAACCAAGGGGGTTGTTAGCCATGTCGGGAAGGTGGACTGAACCCACCACGTGAGGTCTCTCTATTGGGCACTACTTGGAGCAGGAGGATGCTTGGGTGCCAAGGGGGGCTCTAGCCGTAAATCCCTCGCCTTTCGGGCCCTGCATAAGAGGCCAACATGACTCGGGATTGGATCTTGAGGCCCACATACTAGTCTACGGGCGGAATCTTGGATTAATAATCCCTGTGGATTGCTGAATAGCCTTCGAGCGGATTATGGATAAGCCTGCGGGCTGGACTTTATGAGTGTATTCCAAAGATAAATATGATAACCTGTTGAAAAGGAACTTGTTTGACATTGCTTTTCTATATCAAGTACTAAGATTATGCCAAGGAACCAGTGTCTAACGGGTAATTAAGGAAGCTGCTTGATGCATGTCCAACTAAATGTGGTAGGTAATTAGACAACTAAAACAACCTTAGGAAAGTGCGGTGGATGTGGCCATGGGTCTGTCCTATAGATGAGTGGTCCTGGTTGGCCGGGAACTTTTCTCAATCATAATGGATAACAAGGAGATCTTCTCAAAGGAAATGAATAGCAAGGGTAATGACCTAGAGTCTAAGTTATAATAATCCCGGTTTATGCTGTCTATGCCTTATGGCAGAGAGGTCGAGCCTTGCATCCCTCTCATTTCCCATTCTCCTTGAGCCAAGTGCAGCGTGAATCCACTTCGCCCTTGTCATTTCTGTGTAAAGTAGTTCACTCAAGGTTCGACGCTAGTTGCCATTTAGGAAATGACCAGTAGGGGAAACCCTAATTCAGGTCGTTCCTAAGTGGGAGCGGCGAGAATACTTCTGCTACATGGCAGACGCGGAAAGTCCTAGATCGCAAACCTCGTAACATTCCATGGGAGTGCCAGGCGGAGCTTTCTAGACCTCCTTTCCGATGGACTGCTAAGATGTGTCCTGAAGGAAACAGGTGGACACGTGACACTCTTTGCAATGATCAAGGGGGGGCGGGGGGTTACTGCATGGCAACGAGGGAGGGGGACACTGCATGCTGACGATGGCCCCGAGGGGGGAGGGGGGGCTTCCTTATATGGTGGGGAGGAGGGCTTTACAAGGGGAGGGAGACGACCGTTAATGGCCGCCACCCTCCACCTAGGGGGCTGCATGCCCCCCTTTCACTTTTTTCACTCCCTCTCTCTCTCTCTCCCTCCTCGATGTGCTGTCTATGGGGAGAGAGAGGGGGAGTAAAAAAATTTGTGTTAAATTTAAAAAATTTAAGGGGGGGTTCTTATGGGGAAGGTACAGGGGGGGGGATGTTACATCCTCTCCCTCTTAGAGGAATCGAGATGTCCTCATCTCGAGAAGATTTGGGGATAATGTTGGTTGAGAGTATTTTCATCCATCCACGTGGCATCCTCTTTGGGATAATCTTTCCACTGGATGAGGTATTCTCTCAGGGTCCTTGATCTCAAATGCCTCTCTCTAACATCTAGGATTCTATCAGGTCGTAGCTCAAGGACTCCTTGGCTAGGCATTACAATTTGCTGATCATCAAGTACATGATTCGGTTTAGATAGATACTTTTTCAATAGGCTAATGTGGAATACATTATGAATCTTTAGAGTTGTGGGCAACTGTAGTCTGTAAGCATTAGGCCCTAGGCACTTGGTGATCTTATAAGGTCTCGGACTTAGCTTCTTGTACTCTCCCAAGGGCAGCTGTAGTCTATAAGCATTAGGCTCTAAGCACTTGGTGATCTTATAAGGTCCACAATACCTCGGACTTAGCTTCTTGTACTCTCCCAAGGATAGTGAACTCTTTTTAGGGTATACGCGGATGAAGACAATATCACCTTCGATGAAGGATCTATTTAGCCATTTCAAGTCAGCGTAAGCCTTCTGTCTATCATTGGCAGCTTGAATGTCTTGTCTTATTGATTTGATTTTATCATCCATGTCTTCCAGCATCTGCCTTGAAGCTTCTACCCTCAAAGTTGAATCTGAGAAATTCAAAGGGGTACGACAATCATGCCCATACAATGCTTGGAAAGGGGTCCTCTGAATATTCTGTTGTGTTGAGAATCTGCCAATCACACCCTATGTATGCCCCTTTGTATGGAACAACTAGGCTAGGAAGATGCAGTTCATTCTAGGAAGAGAGACAGATCCCATAGGCACAGTGATGAAATGTGCTACCAAGCAATCCTATATAATGATGTACTTGACTATCACTTTCATATGATAATAATGCAATAGTACTTGTCTCTTTCTGTCAAGTCCCTGTGTCATTGTCAGTCCTACACAAGATTGTGTTTATGAGTTCAAGTCTCAATCTTGAAACCTAATTCACTTGTGTAACAATTGTCTTCTTTGTCAATGTCAACATGAGTAGTATATTCATCTTCCATCCTCCATAGCTTTCGCCTCTGCCATGCTCTAGATCCCACATTTCTCACATGTTGGTAAGAAGCATTGTAGGAAAACTCAACCAGTGGTAAGAATTGAACCCACTTTTTGGGTTCATGACAACAGTATGCCCTAAGCATATCTTCAATGACTTGATTGACTCGTTTTTTTTTACCATCTGTTCGGGGATGGTAAGCTATACTGAAGTAGAGTTGAGTTCCAATAGCCTCAAAGATAGCCCTCCAAAAGTGTGATGTGAAGAGAGAGTCACGATCACTAATGATTCTTCTGGGTAGCCCATGAAGTTTGAATATTTCCTTGATGAATAATCTTGCAATTTCTGAAGCTTTATAGTTCCTCTTGACAAGGATGAGATGTGCGACCTTGGTGAGCATATCTACTACAACCATAATAGAGTTATATCCCCCTAAACTTCGGGTAAGTCAACAATGAAGTCCATACTAATGAATCCCATTTCATTTGGAGAATGTCAAGTGGTTGCAATTTCCCAGGTGTTTTAACATGCTCTATCTTAATGCGTATTCCTTTAGCCAAGAAGGTCCTTCATGAGACTCTTGCTTTTAATCTAACTTTTTGAGTTTGATCAAGTAAACATGTAATCCTTTTTTGACTCCTTTTATGATCCGAGATACTTTGGCCAATTGGATTCTTGGCACTCCTGCCTCACATTGAGTTGTGACTAATTCCCTTTCGGAGTTTCGAAAGGAAACTTGACCCTTTCCACAGTGAATGTGGGCGTCGTTGGGCTTAAACCAATCCATTCTGAGTAGACACTCATGGATACCTAAATTCATGACTCTGAATTTAACCAAAGTCTTCTTTCCTCCCAGAAAGAATTCCACCTTAGCAGTTTTCTTGGTACAAGCTACCTCATGACCATTTTCCAATTCCACAAGTAGGGTAGGTGCTTCTACTGTGGCTATTCCTAATCTTTTTGCACATGCTGGTGAGATAAAGAAATGTGTACTGCCACAATCAATCAAGGTTTTGAAACCTTTACCTTGATAGTCCGATGGTGTCTGAATCACCGAGAACTGGCGATTGGGCCCTTTCTTGTGTAAAGCCGCATGGACTCTCGCTCTTTCAAATTCTGCTTCCATGGTCGGATCTTCTTCTTCCCCTCCTTTGCACATTGGCCTATTGGCAATGCAGACAGTTCTTCCTCTTCCTCGGGTAGCGGCTCCTTGACCACGGCTTGTTCCTTGGAAAGGCGCTTGGCAATGTCCTCCACCAAGCTTGGGACATTGCCTCTTGAAGTGACCTGGTTCGTTGCAGTGGAAACAACGGAGGTTTTAGCCATTAGTTTGAGTAGGAACAAAGTTGTTGATGTTATTCGTCCTAGCTTTCTTTCCTTGTCCCTGATTATGACCTTGAACTCTCTTCATTTGAGGTCTGAATGCTCCTCTGTTCGGGTCATTATAAGACCAAGTTTTGTTACCCCTTGGTCTAGCTTGCACCTCCTGAATTATAGGCACTGCTCGAATGAGTGCATCCTGAAGATCTGATGGACGTATAGATTCGAGACGGGTATTTACTGGTGGATTTAAGCACGCACAAAATTTGGACACCTACTGTGTCATATCCATGTGCGACGCATATTTTAAAAGTGAGACGAATTTAGAGTAGTATGCGTCAAGAGTGAGTCCTAGCTGTTTTAGCTCATAGAACTCGTTCATTTTCTGTGTGCCATATGAAGGTGGTAAATATCTTCCCTGCACGGCTTTGTTCAGCTTCTCCCAGGTAACAAATCCCTCTGCAATCCCTTGATCCTTGCACCATTGCTTCCACCAAAGTCTGGCTTCGCCGGTGAGTTTTAATTTGGCGAGCATAGCCTGATTGGCGGGTGCAGTACCGGCTGCTTCGAAGTAATCCTCCATGGATTCAATCCAAATTTCAGCATCAGCCTGAACGAATCTGCCTCTCCCGTCGAACTCGAGTGGGTTAATCTGCTTGAGAAGGAACTTCTTCTCCAGAATCACAACAGTACTTGATGTAGGAGGCGAATTAGGAACATGTACCTGGGGTTGTGCCTGAATAAAGGTTTTCTTAACGTTATTATACGATAATCGACGTTAGCTTATATTACATCTTTAATTCAGCTATCTCATAAACAATATAGCTACTTCTTATGCACAGCCAGACATTGATCAAAAGAAGTTTTTATTTGTATTTATATGGGCATAGCCCTTTCAAATACAAAGTTTCATGTGATGATAAGTCTATTTTTACATTTATTTTGGGGAGAACAACGTTGTATTGCATTTATCTACAGGAACTGTGTAATAGTAGGGTTTTGGGTCATGGATCTTCAGGAATCGATAAGTCATTGGAAGTTTAGGATATCCTTTCCGTTGGAATCCATACTTCTCATGGCGGCCCAACACTTTAATCCTGTTGGCAGGGATTACACGAGTTACTTCCTCATATACATATGAGTTCATCTCAACCCTCCGACATCGAATATGTAGAGTCGAATTTACGTGAGCTTCCACAAAAAGGAACAGCTTCACAACTTTCAGGTCTTCCAACCACTTGTTCCTCTTTAGGTTGGTCTGTAGATAAGCAAACCGGTGGGCAACTATATAGTAGATTCCTGAAGCACCCGTCCATCTTCGTTCCATGTACAAAGGTGATGGATTATAAATCTGCTCTAGGATGTTCATCATCTCAACCCTTTGTCGATAAAGCGGAGAATGCATTGCAGTCATAAACATGACTGGAAATACCAGAAACTTGTTCCACGCTTCGTAATTCTGTAAGACAGCATTGAAGGTAAGGAAATGTTTGGACAACAACAACTGCTTTACTTCATTTCTCTGAGATTTCATAAAAACAATTCCTTTATTGGTCGGCTCTGATACCAATTGTAACGTGTCCACTAGTATCATCCAGGACACGTCTTAGCAGTCCATTGGAAAGGATGTCTAGAAAGCTTCGCCCGGCACTCCCATGGAATATTACGGGATTTACGATCTAGGGCTTCCCGCGTCTGCCACGTAGTGGAAGTATTCTGGCCGTTCCCACTTAGGATCGACTAGAATTAGGGTTTTCTTGATTGGTAATTACCTAACAGCAACTAGCGTCGGACCTAAGCAAATTACTTTACGCAGAAACGCCATGTCCGAAGCGGATTCACGCTGCACTTGGTTCAAGGAGAATGGTAAACGAGAGGGATGCAAGCTCAACCTCTCTGCCATAAGGCATAGTCCCATTCCGTTTCCCTAAAACAACGTAAATCGGGTAAGACATAACTCTAGGTCATTGCTTTCATTGTTCGTGTCCTTTGACGATCATCCCGCTGTTCTTCGAGATTTGAGAAAAGTTCCCGGCCAACCGGGACCACCCAATCGTAGGACGGACCCATGGCCCATCCTCCGCACTTTCCTCGGTTTGTTTTAGTTAGGTAATTATCTAACACATTAATTGGACATGTAACAATCAGCTTCTTTAATTAATCTGTTAAGCACTGGTTTCTTTACGTAATCTTATCACGTGACATAGAAAAACAATATCAAACAAGTTCTTTATTAACATATCATCATATTTATCTTTGAAATACAAGGAGTTCCGCCCGTAATCTTGTCCATAATCCGCCCGAAGGCTATCTAGTAATCCACAGGGATCACTATTCCAAGCTTCCGCCCATAGACTAGTATGCGGGCCTTGAGATCCAATCCCGAGTAATGTTAGCCTCTTGTGTAGGACCCGGAAGACAAGGGATTTACGGCCAGAGCCCCCCTGGCACCCAAGCGTCCTCCTGCTCCAAGTAGAGCTCAATGGAGAGACCTCTCACGGCGGGTTCGGTCCACGTTCCCAGCGCGGTCAACAACCCCCTTGGTTAGGGTCAGGTAGGCAATCGGGGGTAACTAAAGTTGCCTCTCACTTCAGGCCTTGAACCTGAAGTATAGATATTCATTTAATTTGTAATTCATAAATCAAACAGTGCTCTAAAATCTCTAGCAAGCACAAACATTTCCATTAACCGATCTTGTTGTTGGCAAACTGCTAAGGAAGGAATCTCTCCTTTTGAATGCATCTAGCACTCGATCCGAGGTACCTTGCAGCTTGGCAATATCCTTTATATTCTAGGTTAGGGCGTACCCTATTAACCCAAATTGGTCAACCCTAAAGTTCATTGGATACTTTAGTTTTCGGTTTTTAACCTTCCTTACTTAGAAGGATATCAAAGAATACATCCTTTTGCAAGATAACTTGCTTAAGGATCCGCCATCCTTCTTGAGGGTATTTAACCTTTCTTCTTGTGAATCAATCACAAGACCATATGACTTCGTACTTGCCGTGCAAGTCCTGCATCGTAATATGTGATGAAACAATCCGTTTCAGTTTCTTTAAGCTAACGTTTGTCAGACCTAGGGTCTCCTTTTATTATTTTCTTTAAGAACCTCAGGGACAAACCCTAGTTCTTTTACGTTACGATTTATTGACCCTACAATCAGGGAAGGTGGGCAAGTATTTAAGGTATAAATGTTTCTTGGATTTTAAATCATTCCCAATGCATATTTTGCAGCATAGGCATTTCTAATTTTATATTAATTCGGTTAACTTTTAGAAGGTAATATCGAGATCACCTCGGCACGATTTGTTATCTATGTGACAATTGATTTTTCAGTCCTAAACTTTATTGCTTTGTGGTTCGGTAAATTCAATTAATCTTCCTTTTTCCTTGCAAACAAAAATCATGCCAAATAAACAATCTTTTCCTTGCTAGGATATGCACTTAGCAATGATAACTTCCTAGAGTTTAAGCAATGTAAGAAACCTTTAATGAATTTCACCTTTTATGATGATTCGTTTTAGAAAGAATAGGGGTTAATGGTACAAGATGCAGTTTTTTATACCTTCAAGATTTAACTGAAATATATTACTATAGTGGGTAGATAATCTTGCTCGTAATTCGTTTCAATGCATAATGCTATTTGAAGGAAACTATGTCTTATACATTATCCATTTTGCATGTTCAATTAAACTAAATTCCTTCATTGTAAATAACTAGGACAAAATATATCTTATCCCTAACAATTCATCTTGCATGATTGAATTAAAAGCGATATAAAACCAAGAAGGAAAAACCTGGTTTTGGGGTGAGATATTCACATGGATACCGGGAGATGACTCTACCGCAGCTACTCCTTGGACTTTCTTAGGCGGCATCGCAGTTGTAATCCTTTGAATGTGAAGGCAGCTTTACACTCCTTTTCGGAATTCCACCGCCGCTTCAATACTCTTCTTCTTCTTTCGAGGCAAGGAGCCGTTAAGGGATTGACCACAAGAAGGGGGTAATAAGACCTTTAAGTTCTTAGCTTCTTCGGGAGGGAAAGGTTTACAAAGCCTAAAAAGGCCCTATAAGGGTATATACATAGTAAAAAGGGAGTGTATGAGTGTGGTTTTGCAAACATATAAAGGGCCTTGAAGGGTATAAAAAGGGGGATCTCGAAGGGATTTTTGGACACGGGGTAAGTCCCAAACCAAGGGGACAGGTGAAGGGTGAAAGGGGGTAAAAAACACAAGAAGGGGGTAATAAGTTAAACACGGGGGTTAAGGTGGATAAGACTTTTCAAGCCTTAGTTCTTTGGGGGGGATTACATCCAAGCGAAGGAAGCTTAAGGGAGAAAGGCCTTCGGGCTTTATAAAGCACGAAGAGGGGTGAAACACGGGTTTTTAAAAAAAACACAAGAAGGGCTTATTAATTTAAGCACGGGGGGGTTTAATGGCCCCATGGGAAGGGGTTAAGGTTTTAAAAACCAAGGGAGGATGAAAGGATAAAAGGAGATAAAATCGGGAGGGGAAAAATTTGAAGGCCAACACAAGGGAGTAGAAGGCTTTAAGGGCCTCCACAGGAAGGGGGGCTTAGATGAGCCCCCCCCTTAGAAGCTTCTCAAGAAGCTTCTGTGGCCTCAAAGACACGTGGAGGGAAGGGGAATCACTTCAAGGTGGTGGTTGGCACTTCCCAGTCGGCAAGAAATGGAGATGGGGACGACCGGGGGGGGGGGGGATGGTCTGCAGGCGGCGGCGCTGAGAGGGCAACCTTGGGCAGAATGGCGACGAGTGGCTTATCCCTCCCTCCTTCCACAGATTTCAGGGCGGCAATGTTTGTCTTCTGTCCTTCCTCCTCCTCCTCAGTACCTGTGGCCCTCCCTCATTTATATAGGGGAGGGGAGGGAATCCTCCCTCTCAAGTGTGTCCCTATGCATGCCAGTGGAGCCGAGCAAGCTCCAGCAAGGAGGTTGCTGGCTCCTCTATCCCCTTCCAGCACGACATTCGCTGGGAGAGGGAAATTTTTTTTTGATATATATTATATTCTCTCCCCCTTAGAGGAATCGAGATGTCCTCATCTCGAGATAAACTGGGGATATTGATGGTTGAGAGTGCCTTCATCTCGAGATAAACTGGGGATATTGATGGTTGAGAGTGCCTTCATCTACCCAAGTGGCATCCTCTTTGAGATAATCTTTCCACTGGACGAGGCATTCTCTCAAGGTTCTGGATCTTAACTATCTCTCCCTAACATCTACGATCCTATCCGGCCTTAGTTCAAGGACTCCTTGACTAGGCATTACAATTTGTTGGTCATCAAGTACATGGTTAGGGTTGGGTACATATTTTTTCAATAGGCTGATATGGAATACATTGTGAACCTTTAGGTTCTCACAGAGTTGCAATCTATAAGCATTGGGTCCTAGGCATTTGAGGATTTTGTACGGCCAACAATACCTTGGACTTAGCTTCTTGCAATCTCCTAGGGATAGAGAACTCTTTTTAGGGCGTATGCGAATGAAGACTATGTCTCCTTCTTCGAAGACTCTTTCTTGACGCTTCAAATCCGCGTATGCCTTCTGTCTATCCTTGGCTGCTTGGATATCGTGTCTTATTGACTTTATTTAATCATCCATGTCTTCCAACATCTGTCTTGAAGCTTCAACCCTTAAGGTTGGATCGGAAAAATTTAGGGGACTTCGACACTCATGACCATACAATGCTTAGAAAGGAGTCATCTGAATGCTCTGCTGATAAGAAGCATTGTATGCAAATTCTACCAAAGGCAAGTATTGAATCCACCGCTTCGGCTCTCAACAACAGTATGCCCTAAGCATATCCTCGATGACTTGATTTACTCACTCTGTTTGGCCATCCGTTTGGGGATGTAGGCGGTGCTAAAATAGAGTTGAGTCCCAATATCTTCAAAGATAGCTCTCCAGAAGTGTGATGTGAAGAGATAATCTCAGTCACTAATGATTCTTCTGGGTAACCCATGTAGCTTGAATATCTCTTTGATAAACAATCTTGCAATGTCGGAGGCTTTATAGTTTTTCTTTACTGGAATCAGGTGTGCAACCTTGATAAGCATGTCAACCACAACCATGATGGAGTTGTATCCTCCCTAGACTTGGGGTAAGCCTACAACAAAATCCATACTGATGAATTCCCATTTCATTTGGGGGATGTCAAGCAGTTGTAGTTTCCCTGGCATCATGACATGTTCAGCTTTGATACGTTGGCAAGATAAACACTCAGTGACATATTTGAGAACGTCACCTTTGAGCCTCTCCCAATGGTAGCTCTTCCTAACTGCACTAAGAGTCTTAGCATAGCCAGGATGTCCTCCGAAAGGGGAATCATGAGCTTCCCAAATTATCTTCTGCTTAAGTGACTGGCTTGCTGGTATACATAGCCTTGTTTTGTAGTAGACAATTAGTCCATTATCAATGGAAAATTCCTGATACTTAGCTTGCAACTTTTGATTTTGATCCTTAATAGAGATCTCCTTTAGCATTGATTGGTAGACTAGATCATGGTATGCTTCCTCTCTAGCTAACTCAAGTATAGGGTTGTTTGGCATAGATACTTTTATAGCTAGAGATCTGGCCGTTAATGGATTCTGCAAGATTAGGGAATTTAGGAATGCCTTGCAACTAAGTGCATCAGCAACTATATTCTATTTCCCTGGTCGGTACTTGATTTCAAAGTCATATTCCTCCAACACTTCAATCCACCGACGTTGCCTCATGTTGAGCTTGTTCTGGGTAAAGATCCATTTGAGGCTCTTATGGTCGGTTACTAGAGTAAACATGTTACCCAACAGGTAGTGTCTCCAAAGCTTTAGAGCATGGATGACAGCTAGTAATTCCAGATCATGCATAGCATAATTCTTTTCATGGTTCTTCAGTTTCCTTGAAGAGTATGCTACTGGATGACCTTCCTGCATAAGTACACACCCCAAGGCAAGAATGCTAGCATCAGTTACTACCTCGAATTCCTTATTGAGGTCTGGAAGTTTTAGAATAGGTGCTCATACCAAAATTTGCTTCAATCTATTGAAGCTATTTTGTTCGGGAGTTGACCATGTAATGGAAGTCTGCTTCTTTAGTAAATCCGTCAGAGGTGCTGCAATTAAAGCATAGTTTTTGATGAAGACCCTATACCATCTTGTCAATCCAAGAAAGCTGCGTATTTCTTTGACAGATACTGGTGTTGGCCATTCAAGCACATCTCTGACCTTGGATGGGTCCACTGATATTCCTTCTGATGATACTATGAATCCCAGATATTCAATCTGACGCTTGAAGAATGCACACTTCTTCATTTTTGCATACAACTTATGTGACCTCATTGTCTCAAGGACAATCCGAAGTTGAGGTTCATGATCTTCTTCCTATTTAGAATAGACTAAAGTTTCGTCGAAGAAGACAAGCACAAAATCATCAAGATATGGCCTAAAGATATCCTGCATTAATCTATTGAAGGTGGCAGGTGCATTTGTAAGCCCGAATGACATAAGCAGGAACTCAAAGTGCCCATATCTCGTATTGAAGCCCGTCTTTGGGATATCTTCTTCCTTTATCCTTATCTGATAGTAACCTAACCTGAGATCAATCTTGGAGAAGATCTTTGCACCCTGAAGACGATCAAGAAGCTCATCTATTCTAGGAATATGAGACTTCTTCTTGACTCTTGATTGATTAAACCCTCGGTAATCAATACATAGTCGAAGTGACCCATCTTTCTTTTTCTAGAATAGTACTGGAGCTCCCCACGCTGAATTGCTAGGCCTGATGTAGCCCTGATCTAATTGTTGCTTGAGTTGTTCCTTCAGCTCAATTGATTCTGGTATGGACATTCTATAAGGTCTCTTGGCAATTGGCGCAGCTCCACGTACTAACCTAATCTCATGATCCACTTCTCTTTGAGGCAGAAGTTTGGTCAACTCTTGAGGGAATACGTCCGCGTATTCCTTTAGCCAAGAAGGTCCTTCATGAGACTCTTGCTTTTGATCTAACTTGTTGAGTTTGATCAAGTAAACATGTAATCCTTTTCTGACTCCTTTTATGATCCGAGATACTTTGGCCAATTGGATTCTAGGCACTCCTGCCTCACCATATGTGGTGGTATGGGCGTATAATACGACGTTCAAACAAGCCACTGTCCACACCCCATTCAAATTAGTTTATAGGGAGGAGTGTGTCTTGCCCTTAGAAATTGAGTTGCCAACCATTATATTCGCAATCAATCATTATTTGGGTGATGAAGATGCCCTATTCGAGTGTTTTACGACTATAGCCCACTTGGATGAACTTAAATTGCAGAGTCTATTGCACCAGGAAGTGGCTAAGCATTGGATGAAGCAGTTGCATGATCTAAAAGCGAAGAAATATACCTTTAAGAAAGGGCAGTTAGTTTTATACTAGGATGCGTGTAGGGAGCTATTTCTACGAAAGCTGAAACCCTAGATGGGATGGCCCTTACAATATATTCTGGTTAGGTAAAAATAAATCCATAGCTTTATTAGTTGATCTACAGGGAGTGGAATTCAAGAATAAGATTAATCTTTATAAGATTAAACCTTATTATTTCTGAATATGCTAACGTGCTAAATGCATTGCAGGTCTATGTTGGGGTTGATTTGAGACCTGCAGGAGAGCTTAAACTGGTTGATGGGGTGATTAATCCCTTATTTGGAGCACCCATATCTCGAGCAAAGATATCGTCAGGGGAAGCTTATCTGGTGGAGCAATGGATACAAAGTGATTGAGCAAGAAAACGGTACCTTTGTGTGGGAGATCAAAGTTTTTTGCCATCACTGTTTGTAAATTTTGACAAGTATCCATGTTGAGTTTAATGAAGAAGGTGGGATGGAGCCGTCAATTCATCCTCTAAATATGTTGAATTTTGACTATCATAATTACGAATTCTGGAGTTCTTGATGTCTAGCTGTGTAAACCCATTATTGACGTACACGTTATACTTTGATGGAGCATCTCGGGGGCCTAATAAAAAAGGGAGTGTTGGAGTAGTTATCCGAGATCCCTGACGTAGGGTTGCAATGAAATTAGTGGTGTATCTCGAGGTAGGATTCACTAACAACATGGTAGAGTATAAAGCCTTGATTATGCGATTGAATATTGCCAAGAAAGGTGGACCTATTCGGCGGTTATTTGTAAAGGGGGATTCCCAGCTGATCTTAAATCAACTCAATGGGACATATACAGTCTGGAATCCCATCTTTGTATGTATCATCGCACTGCTATAACCCTACTTGATGAATTTGAGAGCATATCTCTTCAACTTATTCCACGTTATTGGAATCAGTTTGTGGATTCCTTAGCTAATTTTGCTTATGAAGAGGACCTCTTCTTCAACTGTGGTCTTAGTCTAGATGTCATTGTAACGTGTCCACCTGTCTCTTTACGACACATCTTAGTAGCCCATCGGACAAAGCTCCACCCGGCACTCCCATGGAATGTCATGGGGTTTGCGATCTAGGACTTTCTGTGTCTGCCATGCAGTGGAAGTATTCTGGCCGTTCCCACTTAGGACCGACCTGAATCAGGGTTTCCCCTAATGGTCATTTCCTAAACGACAACTAGTGTCGAACCCGAGCGAACTACTTTACGCAGAAACGTCAGGTCCGAAGCATGTGGGGGATGTTATCAAACCACATGTTATATAGCAGGCGATGGTTGATATGGGTAATACAAAGAGTAGTCGAGACTCATCTACCATTGTTATCTTGGACCCATAGGTTGATCCGATGACATGTTATGCGTATGCCTCTTGCTATATATGCAGGAGGTATGGGCCATAATTTGATGCATTTAATTTAGGGTTGAGAGCCCTATTTTTCCCCTTGGAATGGAGTGTATTTGGGTATATCTGCCTTCTTCCAAGGAGGGATCTCTATGAGCTGTTTTGTTTCATTTCATTAGGCTAAGAGGGCCAGCTAGTTTGCAGTGAAATGTGCTATTTCTTTAGGCCAAGAGGGCCCTATCTCTGTCTGGTGCAGGTGCATTTAATGCTTTGTTGTCTTAGTGATTGCACCATACAGGTTGACAAAGTCGCTGGAGGGAGACTTTGCTGCGAAAGAAGCTTCTTGTGGCCATTCTAGGTGGTTTCGTTCCCTTTTTCTAGTTTTTTCCCTTAAGCAATTAATGATATATGTGCGTGTAAGGGTTACTTTCTTTTGTTTGTTCGAGACCGACACTTGAGGCATGAAGTCCTAGGTTTAGGCTCTGTATGTCTAGGGGAGGTCTGAGTAGTCTTTGCCTCCTGCAAGGCATTGTCAGGCATTGAAAGACCTGTTTTAGATGGGAGTTCTAGTGACCCTATTCTGCCAGCCTGCTAGGCGGCCGTTCTAGGAGTTCCTGCTAGTTGTGGGGCAGTTAGAGAAGCCTACTAAAATAATGATGGTAAGAGACAAAAATATAAAGATCTGAAAGAAAGTATACATATACGAAGGTGTGTAAAAAGGGGTTTTAACCCCTTTTTACAAAAGGAAAGAAAGAAAAATCCTTGAGCTATTGTTTATCGCCTTGCGAAGGCTTGTTCTGGGGATGGGACAAGATCTGAGGCCGATACCTTGCCCTTCCTTGGGGTGACATTTTTCCATAAAATAAAGAAAAGAAAAGAAGATTGGAGTGAAAATAAAAGTGAGCGTTAGGGATTAAGTATCGCCTTGCGAGGGCTTGGTAGGTTCTTGGGTACCGAGACACGACCTAAGGCCGATGCCTTGTTCTCCTTGGGTCACTACGCTCAGCTCCCTCCTTTTTACATGCTTGAGTATGGAAAAATAAAAGCCTAAAAGAATACAAACTGTGCTAAATAATAATAATAATAATACCTTTTGATCAGGATCTAGGAGTCCTCGCCTAGTAGGAGCTCCGAGTTGAGTTGTCCTTAGTTAGGTAGGTAGTTCAGACCACCACTTAGGATGACCTCTTTGATAGTTCTTTTTAGTTTGGTCGTATTGGAGCACTTGGTTAGTGACTAGCTTTGGGCCTTCTATCAGATTATGCTGGGCCTACTCCTCGTGGATTTCATACCTTGGTTTTGTCAAAGGGTAGGGTATGAGCTCTGATGTGTTGTGTTGTGTATCTATTTTGTATCAGCTTGATGATCCTTTTTGTTGTTTATGTGCAGATCTATTCGTGGGATTTGACAGGCTGAGTCGACCTATCCCATGGTTGCCAATGACAGATGATTTTTTATGCCGAGAAGTACTTAAAAATAGCCAAAATTTACGAATATCCGGGGAAAAATAGACTTCGTCGAAGGCAGCGGTGGCAATCAATGTGATTTTAAGCGGCAATGCCCCAGACATGCTTAAAAGACCCACTTGACGACAGTTGGAGAATTTTCATAATTTTTTGGTATGCTAGACAAGACCCTGGGAGATTCCTGACAGTGGAAGACTTCAAGACAGATGCCTAGGATTTTTCAGACCAAGAATCGGACACCGGACGAGGAAGAGAAAGTGCCCGCGAGGCCAAGCCAAAAATGCCAAAGGTGGAAATGGACTTTAGGAGAGCCCAAAGGGTGTGACCCTTTCCCTTTGGGAGCCCAAAATTTTGAAAAACATGGGGGGGGCTGCGTTTTTTTGCTGATCAAGAAAGAGGGCGCCATCATCACGAATTGGTGAAGAGATGGAGGATGGGGCATGTGAACAACCCCCCCAACTAATTACATGCTTGATCTACATTCAATCTTCGCTCTCCATCACTCCAGACCGCTCCTCAATTGGCTGCTTGGTTGTAGAGATCAAAAACCAGTCTTTCTCTCTCCTCACTCTCTCTCCTACATAGAGGCTATTCATGTGTAAGAAATCAAGAAGAAGAGAGACTCTGAAGAATGCTTGTCCGGCTATGATCGAACTGCTTCAAGATGAAGTGGAGGTTGAGAAAAGAGGTTCAGCACTAAAGAATGGTTGTTGGTCAGTCCGTGGGTTACTCAGAATAATTATTAAAAAACCCGTAACACGCAAGACACACGGTATGCTCTAATTTTATGAAGAAATTTGCTTGTTTTTGTTGTTTCATGGTCCAAATGTTGTTCATATGCGATGAATTTTTGTTTGAACCTTGTTTGCATCATGTTTGAGGGCTGGAATTACAGAAATGTAGAACTCGTAATGATTTAGAGTCGTTATTAATTCTTTAAAACCTGTAAAATGACATTTTTAATGGAACCAAGTCATGTCTCAATATCAATAGCAACATCTGGACTAGGACCACAGTTGAAAAAGAGGTCCTCTTCATAAGAAAAATTAGCCAAGGAATCTGCAAATTGATTCCAATAACGTGAAATTAGCTGAAGAGATGCTCTCAAATTCATCAAGTAGGGTTATAGCAGTTTGATGATACATACGAAGGAGAGGATTCCGGACTGTATATGTCCCATTGAGTTGATTTAAGATCAGCTGGGAATCCCCTTTTATTAACAACCACCTAATGCCACCTTTCTTAGCAATATTCAGTCCCATAATGAGGGCTTTATACTCGGCCGTGTTGTTAGTAAATCCTACCCCGAGATAAGCAGCTAATTTCATTGTAACTCTATGTCGGGGATCTCAGATAACTACTCCGACGCTCCATCAAAATATAATTTATACGTCCATAATGGGTTTACACAGTGAGCCCTCAAGAACTCCTCTAGTCGTAATTATGATAGTCAAAGTTCAACATATTTAAAGGATGAACTGACAGCTCCATCGCACCTTATTCATTAAACTCAACAAGGATGCTTGTCAAGATTTGTAAGCAGTGATGGCAGAAAACTTTAAATTCCCACACGAAGGTACCGTCTTCTTGCTCAATCACGTTAAATCCCTTGCTCCGATAGATAAGCCTCCCCTGATGATATCTTTGCTCGAGATATGGGTGCTCCAAATAAGGGATTAACCACCCCATCAACCAACTTAAGCTCTGCTATAGGTCTCCAATTAGTCCGAGCATGGACTTGGAATGCATTTTTTTGCGTTAGCATACTTAGAAATAATAAGGTTTAATCTTATTAAGACTAACCTTATTCTCAAATTTGATTCCTTGTAGATCAGCTAATAGAAATGTGGACTTATTTTTACATATCCGAACTATCTTGTAAGGGCCATCCCATCGAGGTTCCAGCTTTTCTGGAAATAGCTCCCTACGCGCATCGTAATATAGAACTAACTGCCCCTTTTTAAAAGTATATTTCTTCACTTTTAGATCATGCAACCATTTCATCGGACGTTTAGCTACCTACAGGTGCAACAAACTCTGCAATTTGAGCTCATCTAAGTGGGCTATAGTCGTAAACCGCTCAAATAGGCCATCTTCATCCCCCAGAGAATGATTGATTGCGAATCTATTGGTCAGCAACTCAATTTCTAAGGGCAATACACACTTCTCCCTCGTAAACTAATTTGAATGGGGTGTGGCCAGTGGCTCATTTAAACATCTATTATACGCCCAAACTTCCACATATAATTTTGGATCCCAATCCCGCAGGGACTATCTTGGATAGGATACCCACAAGCTGCTTATTGGTACTTTCGACTTGTCCATTTGCTTGCGGATTATATGGGGTCTTCTTGTTATGCTTGATTTTCCAAGCTTCAGTTAGACTTTTAATCACTTTATTTAAAAACTGAGTTCCATGGTCCGATACTATTTTCTTTGGCGGACCAAAATGGCAGATAATTTGCTCAAGTAGGAAACTAGCAGTCTCTCTTGCATTGTCTTGCCTCATCGTCTGTGCTTCTGACCATTTTGTGAAATAATCAGTTGCTACTATAATGTACCTCTTTTGAGTAGTAGACAACGGGGTAATCGGACCCACAAAGTCAATACCCCACTTCTCAAATGGAAGGATAGCCATGATAGGCATGAGTGGACGGTTTATATTCTCTCTGTTGTCATGTCTTTGATATGTATCACATCTCTTAACGTATTCAAATGAATCTTGGAAGATGGACAACCACCAATATCGAGCTCTTAAAGCCTTCTGTGCCGTTAACCACCCAGCAAAGTGCCCTCCACAAGCGGAGTCATGGTATTCTTCCAAAATAAAGGGAACCTCCTCATGCATCACACATCGGCGATAGATATCATCAACACCTTGCCGATATAATGTGCCTGCGATCAAGGAAAATTTCAATGCCTATTGTTTAATCTTCCTCTTCTCCGATTTTGATAAAGTAGCTCTAGTCTCTCCCGTAGAAAGATAGTGTATTATAGCAGCATACTAGGAGGGAATAGACGCCGTATCAATCTTGAACAAAGTCTCCATGCCACTCTCTTCAACCACGACCTCTTTTAGCTCTCCGAAATCCACAAGACACTCTACAATGCCCTGAAGCTTCGGCGGCTTGCTCTTAATCTCATAATCAAATTCCTACAAAGTGATTAACCACTTTGCTAAATGGTCAGGCGACTGTAACTTATTCAACAATAATCGAAGCCCTTCCGCCTTCGTATAAAAAACCACCCTCTCATAAAGAATGTAGTGCCTGAACTTTTTGGTCGCAAATACCATCACAAGGCACAACTTCTCCATATATGTGTAGTTAATTTTCGATATACCCAACTTTCGACTAGCAAAATCTATCGGATGGTACTACTTTTCCTCCCAAATTTGGGCCAAACAAGAGCTGATACTATGCATGGTTGTTGCAGAAAATATATAGAAATTTTAGTCCCTTTTTGGTGCATTTAAAATAGTGTTTTGGCAAGCTCCTACTTCACATCATCAAAAGATACTTTGCAAGCATCACTCCATGTAAACTGACAGTTAAAGGACAATAGGTTCATCAGCGGCAACATTGTTTCTACCAAGGCATTGATAAACCTACGATAATGCCCTACTGATGACAGAAAGCTATGCACTTTCTTTCGAGTACGTATCAGACTCATGGCGACTATGACCTTGATCTTTTCAGGATCAGTCGCAATCCCTACGGAAATAACCACATGGCCTAACAAGAGCCCATAAGGGACTCCAAAGACACACTTCTGTGGGTTAAAAGCTATGCAAAATTGTATGCAGTGCTCAAAACACTTGCGCAAAATGATCAACTCTCTATCCCTTATGGTGGCTGCCCCCAAATCGTCAATGAATACTTTCAACTCCTCTGGGAAGATGTCACCAAAGGTCTTGTCGGCTGTTCTTTGCCACGATTCCTTTGCAATTATTTTTGCTACAACACCGGGAGGATTCAACATTGCCGTGGAGAAATCGGAAGAAGATCTTCTATTTTCAAGGTGCATTACACAACCCAAATGCCATCACATGGTATGCAAAGGTACCGAAGACTGTAATAAACGTCATTTTTAGCTTGTCTTGCTCAACAATCGCCATTTGGTTATACCTTGCAAAGAAGTCCATAAACGAATAGATTTCCCTATCCGCTAGTTGATCCAAAATTTGGTCAATAAACGGCAACGGGTAGTAATATTTAACAGTCTGCTTATTCAACTCTCTAAAATCTACACAAAGACGGATTTGATTATTCTTCTTCTTCCTGATCTCACTACTGGTGAGTACCATTCTATATGCTAAACAGGGAAGATCAAACCCACTTTTTGCAACTTTTGTAGTTGCTCGTACAACCCGTCCCTTAATTCGAAAGGCATATGCCTTACTCTCTGATGTACACGAAGGGTACCTTCCTTTATAGGAATAGTATGCACAGCTAGATCGGGAGAAATACCCCAAAGTTCGTCATAGCTCCAAGCAAAGATATCGCGAAACTCTTTAATCAAGGACACATAATCCTCTCTTTCTTTTGAACTGAGCATGGACCCTAATTTAATTGTCCCCGAATCATTTAGCATACCAAGATCTAGCTCAATAACATCCGCGTCTCTTATTCAATCATGAGGCTCTATCAGCTCATTCAAGGTTATCTAATAAATATCCTCTGTAGTGGACCCTTCCTTAGATCCATCACTCGATGACGTCTCACTACCAGATGGATCATCCACTCTTTCTAGTTTAGTGGAGGATAGTGGAGCTCTCTCACTCTGAGGAGACTCAGGGTAAGCATCCACTATTACACGATGGGCACCTCGACCTAGAATCACTCGACCAGCGGATATATCGGCTTGACAGTCTGTCTGTAGAACCCATGGCCTGCCCAGCAAAACTCGATAGTTAGGACGTCTTGCAAACCTTAGCACCCTAAAGTCCAGATAGCATTCCACGCTCGCAACTGTAATGTGGACCTTAGTAATGCAACCTTCTGGTTGTCTTAGACTATCATCAGCCATCCTAAGAAGTGTGGAGCCATATTTTTGGATCTCTAGACCTAACCTCTCTATCAAGTCTAAACTTATGATATTTAAGGAGGATCTAGTGTCCACGATAGCGTGCTCCACTAATATTCCATCCACATATGCTGGAACCCTAGGGAAATGCTTTTCATCATGATCGAACCAATCTTTCCCTACTCTAGCTATGCCCAAAGGTTCTACTATATACCCTATATGCAGGATTTTCTTCAATTCCTTGCATACTCCTTGGAGAAAGTTTAATCAATTGCAGGGGATTCACATCTGGTTTGACTTCACAAAGGAACTTGCTAGATCAAAGTTGTGATAATTAGCCAAAGTTCTCTTCTTGTGCCAAACCATTCTCTCCTTTGGTCTTTCAATCGGCTTTGGTGCCTCTTTTTTGTTAAGACTTCAAGCTCGATCTACTATCTTTGGTATGACCATACCCGGCACTTGAGTTGTCCAGCTGTAGTACATGATGCGGACATTAAATAAGTTGGTGGTTAGGACTTAGCTGTTTGGTGTGAATGGTCCTAGACCTTAAGTTGTAACTATTCTCTTTAGTGATGTGTGGAATGGAAGAATAGTAGAAAATTTATGAGAGCTCATTGCTCTATACTGTTGAGTTCAACCCTCTCTGTCTCTGTTTCAGACTTCTAACATGGTATCATAGCACCCATGACTGGGCTCTGTGGAGTGAGTGTGGGAAGAAGATCTGAAGAGTGACTTGCCAAGGTTGAAAAGAGAAGAAGGGCTGCCTGCTTGTCTTTTTGAAGGTATGCATTGGTTTATCAAGTCTCCATTTTGCTCAAGTATTGGTTGAGGATTGTCTAGCTCTTGTCTGGAGCATTTGGAGGTGCCATTGATCACATTTGAGAGGGCATTAATCAATATGAAGATCAAATGCTATTGCTATATACTCCTGGGCAGTTTGCATGATTGCACCAACTGACATAATGAATCCCCATGGCTTCTTGTGAAGGCAATGATCAGTACTTAAGTCATCTACAACTTGGTTGCACTCTTTGGAAGGCACTTTATTACCCTAGCATGCTGGTACATGAGCATGAGCTCATCTAGGAGTTCTACAAACTAGTTACAAACCTAGAACAGAAGCCTGAACTACTGTATACAGAGTATACATAGCATATGCAACACATTGGCAAGAGCTTTGAGCTCCTTGGCATGCTCAAAAGGACCTATTGGAGCACATACATGCTATTAAACATATGTATTGGATATTATGCTTGAAAACTGAAGGTTTTTTACAAAAATACTCAAATTTGGGAGTATTTACTTGGCTGAAAACTGTCATTCACTATCTACAACATATACTCATTGACTTGAAGAAATACATGCCTTTTGTTACCTACAGGGAGTTGTATGGTACGTGATATGATTGCTGGATGCTATGAGCATTGAGATGAGCATTGAAGGCTCAAAAACTAAAATCTGAATCAAAAAACAAATGCTTTGACAGTGTATTGGCTGGTCATAAACAGTCCATGTACTTTTTGATATTACTTCTTGACGGACAGAGAGTTAGGGAATGCTCGTATGGTTATGTATTGATCCCTACACACAGTGGCATATGTATGAAGTGTCTTGAGGATCTCTTGGGCTGAAATACATCTTGGTTTGATAGTTTATTAGCTGTATACAATCTGTGAGCAGATTTATGTCACTTGTACTTGCTGGATATGCACCCTTTTGTGCCCATATGACTATGTCTAGTTTCCTACATATACTAGCAAATGTTTGGGAAAGTTTGGAGCATGTATGACATGATTTAAAGTGGTTTTTGATAGTAAAATCACTACTGGTTACTGAAAAATTGTAGGTTTCATATTGTGTATTCTCTTCACTGCAGTAAGCTTGCATGACACAGAGTTACAATACCTGCAAAGTCTATGTACTGACTATTATACCTACGGGTTAGACCACTTGTTTGTGGATTGTTTTGAGCTATCATTGGGCTGAAATACCCTGGTTTTTTACTACAATTAATTGCAAAAAATTGTCATAAACAGTTGAGGATTGAACTTGGTCAATCATACTTGTTGGCTTGCAGGAAGTCAAGTAGTGACTAAATATTGTTTGGTATAATATGGCTAATGCAGACATGACTGACAACATAACCCAGATAGTGGGGAAAAAGCTTGACAGTAACAATTATGCCATATGGAAGTTTCACATGGAGAACTTCTTAATAGGGAAAGGGTACTAGGAGTTGGTGATTGGAGCGGAAGCTGAACTTGAGCTCCCAGATCAACCTACGGCTGAGATCAGAGACGATTACACCAAGCTTGGACAGAAAGAGCTTGTGAAGTCTTGCACTCGCTCTCTTTATGTATCTCAGATGCCATGGTAATGCAGATAATGAACTGCATCTCTCCTAAGAATGCATGGGACATTCTGGTGAAGTACTATGGCACAACCACAAGTGCCAGGAAGATACAGTTGAAGCAGAAGTTCAACAACATGGAGAGAAAGAGCAAATCTATACATGATTATGTCACGGAGGTTAAGACCATTGCGGATCAGCTGGCATCTATTTGTTCACAAGTTGAAGATGAAGACATGGTTGCTATGACTTTGAATGGCTTGGGGCCTGAGTATAAGTCTTTTGACACTTCTATGTTTGTGAGGGCTGAAATGCCTGATTTTAATGAGCTGGTTGCATTGCTTATACATGAGGAGGTTAAACTTAGCTTGGCTACAGGGTCAAGCAGTTCTAAAAATAGGGATGCATTTTTTTATTCGAATTAGTGCAGTCGTGGCAGCCGAGGTAGAGGCTATGGATATGGCAAAGGAGGCCAGTAGAATGCATCCTATGCCAATAACAATAAGCAGGTATCGAATACAAGAGGTGGTGGAAACTTTAGAGGCACGGGGAGATCTAGCCCTAGAGGTAGAGGCTCCTGGCAACAACAACATCCATTTGGCAATCCAAATAAGGATAAGGATTGTCATTACTATGGGAAGTATGGTCATATTGCCAAGGACTGCTGGAAGAAGCAGGGCAATCAGAAGGGCAAACAACATGGACATTTTGCTACGTCTAGTCATGCAAATGATACTTCAGGAGATAGATTGTTTGCCATGCAGTATGTAAAAGATAGGGCTGCTGAAAAATCCACTGATGATGCAATTTGGTATATTGATTCAAGGGCATCGAAACACATGACCCCTCACGGTGATTGGTTCATTGATATGGTGGCTGAAAAACATGGCTATGTCTGTACAGGTGATGACATGCAGCATAGCATTGAACATAAAGGCAAAGTGCCTCTTGTGGTTCATGATGGTAGAAATAAAAATTTGCATGATGTAGTGCATGTTCCTTCGATTATGAAGAACTTACTGTCTGTCTGTCATGACGGAGTAGAACTTGCAGGTTAGATTCAATAAGCATGGCTGCTTTATTGAAGAGTTTGGCAATGGATGCAAGTTGATAGCTCACAATCACAGGAATGGTAGAATGTTTACTCTTGATGCTACATTGCCAGAGCTAAATTCAATATGTTTGCCCATGGTTCTAGCACTATCAGAGATTTGGAAATTTGGCACCAGAGAGTGGGGCATGTGAATTTGAAAAGGCTGCAAATTATGCAAAAAAAACAGCTTGTTATAGGTTTACCCAAGTTCCAATATTCAGATATTGGTCATGTATGCGATGCTTGCCAATTTGGTAAGCAGTCAAGGTTGCCATTTGTTAGGCATGTAAGGCAGAGTACATGTCCATTGCAGTTAGTGAACTCTGATGTTTGGGGGCCAGCCCATAATGCATCTATGGGAGGCTCGAAGTATTATGTGACATTCATTGATGATTACAGTCGCTATACTTGGGTTTACATTCTGAAGACAAAGGATGAGTTATTTGCTGTTTTTCAGCAGTTTAAAAAGCAGGTTGAAAAGGAATTTGATTGCTATATCTCTTGCTTGAGATCAGATAGCAGTGGGGAGTATGTGTCAAATGAGTTTGACAATTTTCTGGCTGAAAATGGCATACATAGGCAGCTTACCTGCAGCTACACTTCTCAGCAGAATGGGGTAGCTGAAAGAAAGAATAGGGTCTTGATGGAAGCTACTCGTGCCATGATGAATGAGAAGAAGATGCCGCTCTATTATTGGGCTGAGGTTGTTATGACAACCATGTATATCTTGAATCGGACTCCCACTGTAGGTATTCATGAGATGACACCATTTGAGAGGCTGTATGGCTATAAGCTGGATGTAAGTCACATGAAAGTCTTTGGCTGTCTTGCTTATGTACACATTCCAGATGAGAAAAGGAAGAAGCTGGATCCAAAAGTGCATAATTGTGTTTTCATTGGATGTTTGCAGGAGAAGAAGGTATACAAATGCTATTATCCCTCTATCAAGGAGACTTTGGTGAGCAGGAATGTTATTTTTGATGAGATGGGTTCTTGGTATGTATCACCAGCTACAGTGCCATCGGATATGCCTTCCACTCATGTATATACAATTGATTTGCAGCAGAGCACTGCTATGATAGGACCTAGTAGTCAGACAGTATCCCCATGGACAGGGAGATTGAGGAGCTCACCGTCCCACTGACACATGTATGTCAGTGAGCAGGAGATATGATGTCTTGGATAGCAAAGGGAAAGAGAAAGCTACTGAGGATGCATGTGGTATGATGACACCTAGTAGAATGACTTCTAGATATGAGTCTGCTGACACTTTAGACAGTAAACTTGGTATTACGACTGTCTATACGCTTGGCACAAGGCAGAGCAGGTACATTCTGCCTCATGAGAGAGGGAAATCGAGTAGTGCACCACAGCCTAGACACTCACAGAGGGTCAGATAACCTGTTGGCAGGTTGACATACAGTGGCTACTCTGCAAAGCATTATGCTTACATGACAAAAGTGATGGAGATCAAAGAACTAGGTACATATGCTGAAGTAGTGAAAGATGAGAACTGGTGTGCAACTATGGACAAAGAAATGAATGCCTTGGCTAAAAATAAGACATGGGATCTTGTGCCACTGCTTGAAGGGAAAAAGACCATTGGCTACAAATGGGTCTACAAAATCAAATGCAAGTCAGATGGCAGTGTGAAAAGGTACAAAGCTAGGCTGGTCACAAAGGGGTACACCCAACAGTATGGACTTGATTATGAGGAAACATTCAGCCTTGTTGCCAAGATGGCAACCATACACACTGTGATTGCTTTGGCTGCTGCTAAAGGCTGGAAATTGTAGCAAATGGACGTTAAGAATGCATTTCTTAATGGTGACTTAGCAGAGGATGTTTATATGGTTCAGCTTGAAGGGTATGTTCACCCTAATTTTCAGCATTATGTATGTAAGCTAAAAAAAGCATTGTATGGGCTGAAGTAGGCTCCGAGAGCTTGGCATGCTAGGATCAGTCACTACTTGCAGAGATTGGGATTTGCTGTTCGTAGGGATGATCATAGTCTGTTTACGAAAAAGACAGACAAAGGCTTGGTAGTGCTGGTCATTTATGTTGATGACCTGATAATCACAGATGATGATGATTTGGGGATAGACCATGTTATGTAGATGCTGAAATCTGAATTTGACATGAAAGATCTAGGTGAATTGAAGTAATTTTTGGATATTAAGGTGATCAAGGCTGAAAATGGTTTATGGTTGATGCAGTATCACTATGCCATGGAAATGCTGAAGAAGTATGGCATGGCTAAATGCAAACCATTGGATACACCTCTTGATCAGATTGTCAAGCTAGACATGAGCACTGGAGCTGAAGTAGAGGATGTGACTATGTACAGACGATGGTTGGCAGTCTGATTTACTTGACCATCACTAGGCCTGACTTGAGCTATGCTGTAGGGCTCATAAGCCAGTTTATGCAGAAGCCTAGAAAGCCGCACTTGGATGCAGTTAGACACGTTATGAGATATGTTAAGTCCACTATAGAGTATGTGTTGTTTTATGTCAGAGATAAGCCCTTGAAACTCATTGGATACATGGATGCAGATTCGGTAGGATGCTCATATGACAGTAGATCTATGAGTGGATATGCTTTTGGATTTGGTAGCGGCATGATTAGCTGGAGGAGCAAGAAGCAGCCTACGGTTGCTTTGTCCAATACTCAGGCAGAGTACAGGGGTGCTGCATTGGGAGAATGCAAGATTTCATGGCTACTCAAGCTTATGGCTGATTTGGACATATAGGTGGATGCTTCAGTGAAGTTACTATGTGATAATCTAAGTAGTGTACTCTTGGTCATGAGTCCAGTATATCATGCCAGAACGAAACATAGAGGTATACTACCACTTCATCAGAGAGATGGTTCTTGCAGGACAAGTTGATCTCATGCATGTAAAGAATGATGAGCAGGTTATGGATATCTTTACCAAGTCCTTGGATAAAGATAAGTTCAGTGTTTTTAGATAGCTGCTTGGTGTGCAGGTGCTATCTTGAGCTTGAGGGGGAGTGTTAAGACTTCAAGCTTGATCTACTATCTTTGGTATGACCATACCCGACACTTGAGTTATCCAGCTGTACTACATGATGCGGACATTAAATAAGTTGGTGGTTAGGACTTAGATGTTTGGTGTGAATGGTCCTAGACCATAAGTTGTAACTATTCTCTTTAGTGATGTGTTGAATGGAAGAATAGTAGAAAATGTGTGAGAGCTCATTGCTCTATACTGTTGAGTCCAACCCTCTGTCTCTATTTCAGACTTCTAACATTTTTTAACCTTTACCTTCTTTCTTGGCAATCCTTTATCCTCTTTGGGATCGACTTTACTACCAACAGTGCATCTAAGCTAGTAGATGCTCCAAGGAGTTGAACACAATATGTGGCTCTAAGCGGAAGCTTATTTGCAACTAGCTTAGACCTAGCGATCTTTCTTACCACAAAAATGTGAGAACTCAATGAATAAGATAGAAAGTGAAACCCTCTTTTATATAACCCTAAACTGTAAGACTCATTCACATAGATACACACTCTCTCTTTCTCTCTTAAACTATGAATTGCATTCACACTGAACACATTGTTCATCTTACTATCTTAGCTCTCTCTTTCTCTCTTAAACTGTGAATTGCATTCACACTGAACACATTGTTCATCTTACTATCTTAGCTCTCTTTGAACCCATTTGTTGCCTTGTTGAAGCCTTGTTTCTAGCCACTTGGCATGGTTTTCTTTGGCACTTGAGGCTTCATAACACACTCTTTTCATGACACGACATGATTCCATCATGTCAAGAAAAATTCACATATAAGGATATTTATAAGTAGGCCTTGAATGCACGTGATGTAGAGGATATACATATAGTAACTTCCCCGAGCATGAGATAAGGGTGTAAATACAATAAGGAGTTGAAAGAAGACCATGAAGATAACTTGAGAATTACACTTATCCTTCACGCGATTCAAGAATTGAGATTTTTGGGTAGGCCTTTGGGTTGCCTGAACCATTGGCATCTTTAGCAGTTGGTTTGATTTCGTTTTGGATTCGATAATTGAACATGAGCATTTGAAACTCCTTAATATGGAGTTCTCCATATTCTTCTGCTAATCCATGGAAAATGGGAAACGGTGCTCCTAATGCCGATAAATCTAGTGTACCTGCTCGAATTGCGATAAGTTTTTCCATGGCTACAACCAGATTGACAACAGGAGTTTATGTAGGAAACACTACACCCCCACTTGTTGTGGGTTGATTAACTGGAAATAGGAAAGTACCAAGACTTCCACTCGCACTCGAAGAGCTACTCGTAACACCTACGTTACTAGAACTACTGCCACTTATATATCGTAATTGGTTGCTCCTTTGAGGAGAATAACATCTTACAATCTCCAATCTCCATCTAGCCCTCGCAGCATGTTCTGCTTATTGTATCTCGGCTTGACGGTCCTTGTGAGAGGACATAAACCAACTATTTGGTTCCTAAAAACCCTAGATTCGAGAACCACCACTTGTTGTCGGCTCGCGGCAAATGCACCACTGATGGGACCTAAAATGGGCCGGTACTAGCTATAGCAATAGCCGGACCTCATGCATACGATAGACAACCCCCCACTTGGCCTTGCGGGCGAGGAATGTCTAAAAACTCACTTTGTACTAAATGCTTATGATGATTATGCATTTATATCCAATATGTAGTCCACTGTTCACCTTCCCTTCTTCTCAGAGGGAGATCTCATAACATATAGGCATAATGCCTCGTAATACACACATAGGGAAGCTCCTCTCGTCGTTGATTGCCGTGTGGCTCCATTGTGACTCTCTTACACCTCGAGGATTGGCCCCAAGGTGCGTTACTAACACATATAACATTCGCACAAACTCCACTCTTTCATAATTTAGCGTTCCAGGAGATTTTGATTTTCCTCACAAAACTTTCCGCAACGGAAGCACCCGTCTAACCTACAACTTAGGTTTCCTGTCCTCTTAGCATTGGTCAAAGTTTATCAATCAATTGCAATGCATTCCAAGAGATACCACATGGCATGCTTGATGCAAGGTGTATGGCAATTGTGCACAACCATTTTATGATTTTAAAAAACCAGCCATGTGAGGTGCGGAAAACAGCCCTTTCATGAATTTTAACTAAGCGTTACGTGCTACACTGCTTTAGGGACTAGCATCAGAACTTTCATGCTACTAGTCACCTATATTTAATTATAGAACGATCCCTAAATGCTATAAAAAAAGAGGGAAATCAGAATTTGTATCTTTTCAGCAATTACATTGTGGCACAAACTTCCTCCCCCCCTTACCGTTTAGGTGTTGCTGCGGTACATAGGTGTAAATGGTTGTTTTGTATCATTTTTGTATGTAAAAAGCAATAAACATGTATTATAACACAAAGGACAAGGCCAAACTGAGGTTTGACCTTATTCTTTAACCTTGCCAAACATTCACGCACATAAATCTTATTTTTCCATATTTTTTGAGCGCGAAAATCCCAATTTTCTCTATTTTTTGTTATTTTTTCTATTTGTTATTCATGAAAATAGGTATTTTCTGATTTACTTGTATTAGCTTATTATTTTGACTGAAACTTAACATTTTCTCTGATTTTATTCCGTTTCCATCTCTTTTCTCCAACTCAAAATCGAAAAAAACCACTAATTTCCATTAAAAATGCCATTTTGCGGGTTTTAAAGAATTAATAACGACTCTAAATCATTATGGGTTCTGCATTTCTATAATTCTAGCCCTCAACCATGATGCAAACAAGGTTCAAACAAAAATTCATCGCATATGAACAACATTTGGACCATGAAACAACAAAAACAAGCAAAATTTTTCATAAAATTAGAGCATACCGCGTGTCTTGCATGTTGTGGTTAAATAGTTATTCTGAGCAGCCCACTGACTGACCAGCAACCATTCTTCAGTGCTGAACCTCTTTCCTCAACCTCCACTTCATCTTGAAGCAATCCGATCACAGCCGGAGAATAAGCATTCTTCAACCCCTCTTCTTCTTGATTACTAGCACATGAATAGCCTCTATGTAGAAGAGAGAGGGAGGAGAGAGAAATACGGGTTTTTGATCTCCAAAACTAGGAATCCAATTGAGGAGCGGTCTAGAGCAATGGAGAGCAAATATTGAATGTAGATCAAGCATGTAATCAGTTGGGGGAGTTGTTCACAGGTCCCATCCTCCATCTCTTCACCAATTCGTGATGATGGCGCCCTCTTTCCTGATTAGCGAAAAAAAAGCAACCCCCTCCCCCTCCCACATTTTTCAAATTTTTGGGCTCCCAAAGGGAGCCCCAAAGGGTTACACCCTTTGGGCTCTCCTAAAGTCCATTTCCACCTTTGGCATTTTGGGCTTAGCCTCCCGGGCACTCCCTCTTCCTCGTCCAGTGTCTGATTCTTGGTCTGAAAAATCATGGGCGTCCGTCTTGAAGTCTTCCACTGCTGAGCACCTCCTAGGGTCTTGTCTCACATGCCAAAAAATTATGAAAATTCTCCAATTGTCGTCAAGTGGGTCTTTTAAGCATTTCTGGGGCATTGCCGCTTAAAATCGTACTGATTGCCACCGCCGCCTTCAATGAAGTCTATTTTTCCCCGAATATTCATAATTTTTGGCTATTTTTAAGTACTTCTCAGCATAAAAAATCATTTTTCAACTATGTTACCAAGCGATATGTTGTGTGAGCTCTTTGTGAGTAGCTTAGTGATTAGTATGCAAATCCAAGTGAGTATGTGAGATCCTAAGTCATTAATTGAGGCTAAGATGCAAACAATCGAGTATGAACAACATATTGAGAGATGTTGGGAAAACTTTTGGAGTTTTTCCCGCTCATTGCAAGTGCAACAAAGTATCCAAGATCTCCTCCAAGGAGATAATTCACTTTCTTACACCAAGACAACCTATGTGGAGAACCTGGGTAGTCAAAATCTCTATTTAGGCAATGTGAATTTTATGTACAGTGATAGTATGCCCCTTGGTGGAAAGGTTCCAAGCCAAGCAAGTCCTAGAATAGCTTACAACACTTTCATGAGGGGTGTTTGTGAAGGCAAAATTGATAGAATCATTGGGACTACAAGTGTGGATGAGCATCCTATGACTGGTTCTCATTTTGCTTGGAGAAGGGTTCTTGAAAGACGTTTTCCATCTATAAGTGAATCATGCTTTTGGTGGGTGGATGTTGTTCCTCTCAATAAGAGCATGATGCCTATGAGTGAGAAGTTGCAATGTGGATAGACAAGTAAAAGCATCTAGTGTGAAGATGCAGAATGCCAAAGGTCCACCTATGTTGGATATAAGTAACAAGTGTATGAGGCGATTTGGTCATAGCAATAAGTCTGCATTGAGTCCATTAAACCAATGTGGCAAATTGAGGTAGTGTAAGAATATAAAGAGGAATGTGAGATGGGTTTGGATGCCCAAAATATCTGAAAGTGTGGTTTGTGTGTTAGATGAGAGACCAATAATTCTAGGTGGATATACCATGGTTGATCCCCAAGTGGATGAGACTAGAGACCATAATGGTACATCTAACAATATGCACCACTCCAGGATGCATCTATGTGAAAATCCACCTAGTTTGGGTTGTAATACTAATATGTATAATAATCTAAATAAGGAAGGTTTAAATTAGCATAAATTTGTGATTCTCTCTGTGCAGGAGGGGTCTTTGGGAAGCTCAACAACCGATTTATTTGAAGGAAAATCAAGATTTGTCACATGAGCCCAATGAGGTCATTCATTTAGCTACCAGCACCCAAGAAGAGATATCATATATCTATGTGATAACAGTGGAAAGGCTTGGACTTGTGGATATACAAAAGCCCAAGAGTAGGCTTTGATCATTAGATTGCAATAACCTAACTTGCATATGTAGCATGAGGCTAACCCTAGTATCTTATGTCATTTTTGGTTTACCTTGGTTAGTTTGATAAGATGCAATGTATATGCCAAGAAGACTGTGTATTTAATAATAGATCAAAATGACCTATTCTCGCGACAAAGCTTCTTTATAGTGGGATGTCACACGCAAAAGAACTGACCATTCTCTTACATGGGAAGCATTCACTACAACAGAAACGAGGCATAGACGCGCAAAGTCGGGCGCGTCTATCACAGCGTCTATAAGTGCGTGTAAACGTGCGTGTAGATAGACGCAAATTTTGCGTCTATATATCCATGCAAATAGATGCTAATATAGATGCACCAGCAAACACACAATTATTTAACCACCTAAAATGAGTAATTCACATAATTAAAAAACCAAAGTTAATAATTATTTAACCACTTGAAATTGATTCTTGAGCATGCACATGTGCGCATGATAAAAACCATAGAATTAAGAATACACATTGAATCATTGAATTAAAAAAATCGAGTTAATAATTACTTTTTCATTGCTCTCTAATGAATGGCAGTTCCTCCAGTTGACAAGCCTGATATAAGTAATTAGCGGCAAGTGACAGAAACCTTACAATTAGTAGCAAGCATTGCAATATGTATCCTGTAATTTCTCTACGTACTTGAAGATGATAAAAGATACTTCCTTTTTATTATGGAAAATTCAATTTAGCTTTAAAATTGACTATTGATTCTTGAGCATGCACGTGTGTGCATGATAAAAACCATAGAATTAGGAATACACATTGAATCAATAAGAAAATTAAGTATGTTACAGTGAATGATCCATCTCATATTCAATGAGATCAGCCCTTGCTAAACTATCTACTTCTAGGTCTATGTTACCAAGAGGTAACGAAACAAATAAGTCTATCCCACTATCAGATGTGTTGCTATATTGCTCAAAAACTTCATCAATATCATCGACAATCACATTATTGTCTTCTTCTGCATTTCCTTGAACATCCTCGCGAGGTTCATCTTGTACTATCTCCATTATGGTGTCATCATGTACATCATCATTAATTGTTGGATTGTCATCTGCTATCTCCATGTCGGTAATATTACCATATATTGGTTTTGAATGATTAGATATAGGGATGACATACCACCATCGGTTATTGTTTACCATTGGATGATACACAACCTGTATTTGAAAAACAAAAGCAAAAAACTTAAGTACTTATTATATTGTGTATATGTATCACATGTATACATATAAAAAAATTAGCCTTTGCATATATACCTGCTCGCATTGTTGAGGTAGTACTAATGTGTCATTCTTGTTTTGGTGAAATTTTGTAGAGTCAATGATTACAAAACCACTTGGATGACGTCTGATTGTGCAATGCTTACCATTTGTTACCACTTCTTTAAACCACTTCACATCCAGTACATATATAACGAATCATCTGAAGTCAAGCTTCAGAATATCTTGGATCAAGCCACAATAACCTTCCATGGTACCATTGGCATCCTCGAAGTGAGCAAGGACACCACAATCTTGGGTATTTCTCTTTTCATCTATATGTTGAGTTCGAAGATGTTTACCCTCACACCAAGTGCATTGAATAATATGCACTAGAAGTAAAAGATAAAAGATCAAACATGTCAATTATTTATATAAAATAAAACTTATAGAAACAAATTAATTGATAGTATGTCTCACCTTTGATAAGCAACCTCGTGCGTATTCCCACTCTTCTTGAGATATATTAATTTCCTCCTCTTTTTCCATTCTCTCTATTTCCTCATGTAACCAATCTATATCAATATGACATGGGAGCATTTAGATGATCTAGAAATGAGACATTACGTCCATACCTAGTGCAAAATTCTTGTCTTTTGCTTTTTCTTCTTACCCTTGCTTCATTATATAGTGTCACCCATTTGCTCATTACATCACTATTGAGCACACAAAAACTATTTAACTTACGAAGTTCTTATTTTGTTAGCACTGTACTCATTCCTTTTCCTTGAGGTAGTATAGAGGTCATCCTCAAGTCTTCATCATCTTTCCATAGTCGTGGTTGAGAGGGATCCACTTCAGCAAGATATTCAGAGATATAAACAAGGGATGATTGCACTAACCAACCCTCAGCCATGCTTCCCTCAGGCCGTGCTTTTTGCCTCACAAAATCTTTCAAGGTTTTCATGAAGCGCTCAAGAAAAAACATCCACCTTACATGAACTGCCCCAGAAAGTGCGATCTCATCAATCAAATGTACGAGTAAATGTAATTGAGTAGTCAAAATGGATCGAGGAAAAAATTCCTCCACCAAAAAAACCACCTCAACAGATAATACTCGAGCATCTTGCAATGTGTTTGGATCAATTTCCTTCGAGCTCACGTATCTATCAAGATGTATTTGAGAATTGTTTATTTTTGTGGAGAGTGGCTATCGGCATTAATTTATCTCTCCTTCCAATCTCGAATGGTTAGAGATTGTGGAGTCATTCCATTAGTAGGGAGAACATATTTGGGATAGTCAATAGGAAGAAATCGATGATGATTGTCATAGATAACCTTCTTTAAACGTGCCGGCCTAGAGGAAACTAGAGAGGGACCGCAAATAGGACATGCATGATATCCTGACGTGGTTAAACTTGAAAAAACAAGTGAATTAATAAAATGCAATTGATTCAAGTCTTGAATTTCAAATATAGAGATATATACATGTACCTGAACACTCTCCGTATCCTGGAAAGTTGTGCATAGTCCACAACAACATGGCCTTCAATGTGAAATCTCTAGAGGATGCAGATGCACTTGTATCTTGCACCTCAATACCTTCCCATAACATTTCTAACTCTTCAATCAAAGGCTCTAAGTAAATGTCCATGTTTTTTACCTTGTGCTTTCCAAGAATCAGAAGGGACAAGATCACATGTCCCTTTTTAATTGCCATGGATGGAGGAATATTATAGTTCACCAATACCACTGGCCATACACTGTATGATGTGCTTTTGATGCCAAATGGATTGATTCCATCCATACCTAAACCAAATCTCAAATTTATTGGCTCTTCTTTGAAAACATGCCATAAATTATCTATATGTTGCCATGCCGGTGTGTCTGCAGGGATCCTCCATTTTCCATCACTTGAACAATGACAAGCATGCCATGACATGAGCTTTCCAATAGACTTACACTTGAACATAAGTTTTATATGTGGAACAATTGGAAAATGTCGCAAAATCTTACGAGGCACATCCATTGACTTCATCTCCACTTCGTATCTTGATTCGCCACAAACAGGACACTGTCGTGCGAACTCATGAATCCCACGAAATAAGACACAATCATTGACACATGCATGGATCTTGACATAATCGAGGCCTCCCAGAGATGTCAAGTAATGTCTTGCTTGCTCTCTCTTAGTTGGAAATTTGTTTCCTTTTGGAAGCATTTGTGATAATAACCTACATATATTTTTAAAAGTGAGTTAAAAAACCAGCTACATATATTAATATTATGATTCATAAGCCAAACTGAATTGATACCTACTTCAATAACGCATCCAAACTGACATTATTCCATCCATAAATTGTTTGCAAGTTAAGTATCTCGAGGGACGCACGAAGAATGGAGTACGTACAACCTTCATACAACGGAGTAGATGAGGCTACATATAGTGGATCATCTGACTTCGTAGAGTGACCTTCTCCCTAAACCGGTTGCGAAAATAGATGGTGTACCATGTTGTCCAAAATCTCATCCTCTACGACTCGATGGGGCATTTCATGAGGGCTACTATCATGGTCGTCAGTCTTTACTCTTCTTGAAGACTCTGCCTCCTTGCGTCGACGTTTTGCAGTCTCTCGACGCCCGGGGGGGACCATCTGAGGATGCGGCACCGCATCCTGCTCAACCACAAAAGGGAGTTTCATGTACGTTGATATATAATTCCTGTAACATAGACATGCAATCTTAGTGGTAAAAAAAAAATGAATACCGGTGATTTTTCTCGGTCCCATTCTCCATACAAGCTGAGGTGTGACATTGCAATTCGACGTGCTCAAAAATACACCCTCGACAACGATCACACATGCATTTAATTTTTCGTCGTAGCCATGCATCTCGATTATGAAGACGCAATGTTTCATCCTCACTTGAGGATGTGCTCATTGACTCATCAGCTTGCACCGCACTAGGTGATGAGGACGTCAACATGATTAAACCTAATTCATGACAACATCAAATTAAAATATTTTCATTCATATGTTTACATAAGATCTCAATTTTAAATACACAAAAATCATCATAAATACATTAAAACTTATGATAAGAATTCACTATGAAAACTTATCTTTTTTTTGAAAAAAAATGATAAAGCCCAAATGCGCGTCTATATCCGCGTTTACTTATGCATCTATATTGGCGTCTATTTCCGCGTCTATATTTGCATTTATACTCACGTCTATCTGAACAATAGACACACATATACACGGGAAAATAGACGCACACGTCAAAATTCAAACCATACTTAAATCATTTCTTTTCAAACTGCACCTTTCCTTTCCTGCATTTTTTGCGGTTCTGAAGCTTGAGTTTAGCCGACATGCAGTCTCTTCATGCCTCACCTCCTCATGACTCACCTCTTCTTTCATTTTAAACACACAAGAAGGGAAAAAGGAAAGCCAAGGAGAGGAAGAAAGAGAGAACAAGAAAGAGGAGAACAAGAAGAAGCAGCAAGCAAGCAAGCAAGCATCAAGGGAGGGTAACTTACCAAGGAGGGGAAGAAGGAGAAGGAAGAAACGCCACCACCCGCCACACCAAACACCTAAGATGAGTCTCTCTCTCTCTCTCTCTCTCTCTCTCTCTTTCTTTCTCTCTTCCTCTCTCTACTCTATCTATGTATTTAGGATTTGTGATTCCATTATGTATTGCATTTTGTAAATCATCAATGGCGGTCGTCGGCCTAAAATCAGCCGACCGAGTGCGTCTGATAGCGCGTCTACATCTCAGTGTGGACGCAGACATAGACACGAAAAATGTTTCCTCTCAGTGCTTCTGAGAGCGCATCTTAGTGCGCGTATGCTGGCGCGTGTGCTCTGCAGTGTACACGCGCTACACAGAAGGTTGACCTACAGTCTACATGCGATTATACACGCGCATTAACCTGGGATGTACGTCTGACAGCGCGTCTGTGCTGCATCTTAGATGTGCAGATAGATGTGTTGGACAGAAGGTTCACTCTGGAGCGCGTCTGAGGGCACGTGTAACCTGCAATTTAGACGCGAGGATACACGCGCAAAGTCTCCCAGTTCTGATAGTAAACAATATATTTTTGCAATGATGAATGTGACCAATCCTATGTTTGTGTTTATCAATTTTCTTGTTTAAGAGAAGCATTAGCACTTAAGTGTTATTCTCAATGTCTAAATAAAGCTCTTTGAAAATGTAGATAATATATGATTTTTTGTATGCAAATAAATTTGTCTTTTTCCTGTGTTTTTTTTGCAAATGTCGCATCCTGGTTCATCTAGCAATGACCCGGATGTGGATCACATGAATGATACATTGGCCTCCTTTGGCAAGGGGGTCAATGCAATTTTTGGAGGTTTTCCTAGTAGGGAAGATTTCATGGGAGAGATGACCAGCAGACACCTTGGCTGCTCTCCCACAGTGGACGAGGTGTTCAGTGTCATGTCTGGGACTCCTCTGGCGTCTTTGCCTGGCACTACTTCCCAGACTCCACATGCAGGTACTCCATATGCAGGTACTCCACATGCAGGTACTCCATGTGGTCCACGTGCATCGGCTGAAGTACAAGCATCTGCAAAAGCACGTGCGTCTGCAGAAGCTCGTGCGTCCAGCGAGGCAGAGGGTAATCGACAGAGAGGGAGGAGGGAGAGTCGAGGGGGAGGACAGGGCTTGTGTGGGGGTTGCCTAGGAGGTGGCGAGCGATCACCCTCACTAGTAGATCACGTAGAGGAGGTTGTACGCCAGTACTATAGAGTTATAGATGCTGGTAGCATCTTTCATGATGATGAGGGAAGGGATGTAATGGCGTACATGAGGAACGTCGTGCATGCGAAGTATAAAGATTGTTTCATTGCCTTCAAAAATCAGAAAAGCGGCTTGTGGCAGGAGGTCTTGAAGGCAGTCCATAGGAGGTACCCAAATCCTGAGGGTCAGCGATTCTAGGATGATTGGGGACGTACAAAAGTGAGGGATATGCTTCACAACAAAAGATCCCACCTCATGACATGGGCCAGGGACTCACTGCGGAGGCTGGAGGAGGGGCGTGGAGCCTATAGCCAAACACCTATGTGCCACCTCATAGAGTGGAAGAAAGCCAAGAAGAAAGCAGCTGAGAAAGTGAAGAGTCGCCAGCACGCAGAGGCGTGACGGATCCAAATGGAAACCATGGGATCGTCGCATTACGAATCGGGCGGCAGAGAGTCGTGGGAGGCAGAGTTTGTAAGTATATTTTGATTTCTAGTTTTTTTTAATTTATATTTCTTTCAATTCTTTATATATTTTAGTCTAATATATTGTGACTCATAATTTTTTGTATATCTCTAAATGTTTTGCAGACTACCATCGTTGGTAGGACACCTACTCCTAGAGAGGTAGGTTACCATCGAGGCCATAACCGCACATCGACATGGCTTCACTTTTATGAGGAGGGTCTCATCACTGAGGACCAATACAACCGGGCCATGAGGATTCGACAGCCAGAGGAGGTATGTTTTTCTTACTTTCCTATTAAGCTAATTATAACTTTTTCTCCACCTTGTCTATGTAAGCAATCCTGATCTTTTGTGTGTGTAGGTGAACCCGGATGTGGAACATAGCGAGGAGGGGGATAGCGACGCTAGTAGCCATGGTGGTACTAGCAAAGATGTTTCCTCTTCAGATTCATAGAGAAGCACCATACCCCCTCATGAGGCCTTCTTTTCTTGTATATGTATGATATCTCTTTGAGCATACTGCTTGCGGCCACGCTTTAGGTCGCAAGCACTTAAGCTTCCCTTGTAAATGCTTTTGATATATAATGAATACATGGACTTTTATTTTCAATTCTCGTGCCCGTAAGATACATTGTCTTTTTCCCAAATACACAATCTGATGTATGGGAGGGGGAAAAAAAAACCAGAGAACTTCCAATTCTGTTTTGCACGTCTATCCGCGCATCTAAATTGCAGATAATTCGCGTTTATACGCGCGTCTATAATGCAGACTACACGCGCTTATACATGCACTTGATAATTCAAATTTAAAAAAGAAATTAAATATCTTTTTTTTAAATGACATTTTTTGTTTTTCGTTCGCGTCTATCAGTGCTTGTAAAACCGCGTCTACCAGCGTGTCTATATGCGCGTGTATATGTGCGTCTATTGCGCGTCTATTTCTGCATGTAAATTCATTGATACATGCGATTATAGATGCGAAATGGTAGACGCGCAAATAGACGGGCGGATAGACGCGCTCGTAAGATTTTCTCTGTATTCAAAAATCACGTCTAAATGTGCGTCTATGAGGCCTTTTTGTTGTAGTGATTCCGTAAGAAGGTCCTCACTAATTTTCTTTCTGCCCACTTCGAGCTTCACATGCAACAACAATGGAATGTCTTTATGCAGTGAGAGTGAGAAACTATTCCTGGCACACTAAAAGATTCAGTAGTACATTTCCACAACTTCAAATGGTCGAGCCTATAGTCAAATCCACTTTTCAATGCAAGTTTATGTCTGGCCTTCTTCCATTTTTCTAATCTAGTCATCATGTTTAAACCCAACACATTCGATGAGGCTATCTCTTTGGTGCATGACGTTGAAAAGAAACAAACTAAAGATCAATGACACTTTCTAGCTTTCAAGCAAAATAATATAGGTAACAACAACTATCACTTTAAATCCACTTTTAAAAGTAAGTATATGCCCAGCCTTCTTCCATTTTTCTAAGCTAAAGTCAACATGTTTAAACCCAACACAATGGATGAGGCTATCTCTTTGGTGCATGATGTTGAAAAGAAACAAACTAAAGATCAATGACACTTTCTAGCTTCCAAGCAAAATAATATAGGTAACAACAACTCTTGCTTTAATTCCTTTTGTACTTCCAACTTTCAAATTGGAAAAAATCATCCTAATTGCCAACCTTGGATAAGGAATTTTTAAAATAATGTAGGCCAAACTACTTCAAATTCTAATCCCAAGATTTCTCATCTACCTTCTAATGTGCCTAAGTCATCTGAATCTAAAAATGTTAATCCAAGTGTCTAAAATACCAATTCCGACAGTGTAATTTGTTATAAATACAATTCTTCTAGCCATATTGCGAGTCATTGTCTTATATGGGTAACACTCATGATTAGAAAAAGCCTACTACACATTTAAAATATATTAGAGCTAACAAAGCAACTAAAAACCTTGAAAAAGCAATGCTTGATTTTGATGAAGTGAAGCTTATCGGAGAAAATCTAACGACATTGATGAAATTACTAGTAAAATTTATATCCATGTATTTTTGAAAATGAGATAAAAAATCCATAATAATGAAATGACTATCTTGCATGATGATGGTTGTACGTATGACTTTGTTTCAAAAAAGGTAGTTAGAAAATTGTAACTTAAAATTATTCTATCCACTTATAAAGTTAGGCATGTATTTTTAGGAAAACGATATAATGGAACTAAAGAAGTACATGGATTAATTTGCATTAGACCTTATAGGGAAAAGTGAACCTTTTTAGTAGCACCATTACGATTTGTTGATGTACTTTTAGTATGCCTTGGCAACATCAATTTAATCCTAAGATTGATTATGGGACGCATTCAATGCATATTCAACATGAAGGTAAATTTTTTTTTTCTTGAAGGACTAATAGACACTAAGCTATACACATTAAAAATCAAACTTAAGTGAAGCATGTCATTTGAAAATAATATAAATCTTTTCTTGTATTAATTAATGAAATCAAAGCTACCAAGTCTAAGTTAACCATAAGACAATAAAATCTTATTAACAAAATTTTTAATTATTTTTATTCTAACTTGCCTCTTCAACTTCCTCCATCCCAACCCAAGGATCATCAAATTGATCTTCTATCTATCAATCAACCTTCATGTAAAGCCCTCTATTGTCATAATTTGGTAGAACAAAAAGAAATCCAAAATAAAGAACTATTACATAGAAAATTAATCGGACCTAGTAGTTCACCATCTTTTGAAGCTCTCGTTCTTTTAGAAAAGAAAAAGAATCAAACCTATCATATGTGCATAGACGATATATCTCTAAATAAAATTACTATTAAAAATCAATATCAAATTCCTCGTGTGGATGATTTATTAGAGAAATTATTACAAGGTGTTACTATGTTTAGGCTATCATCAAGGCTACATGGCTAGACCTAACATTTCTAAAACTACCTTTAGGCCCCAATTCGGCCATTATGAATTTTTAGTAATGTCCTTTAGTCTTACGAATGCATCTGCCACTTTCTAGTAGGATGATGAATCAAATATTTCTAAGTTTTCAACATTGTGTTATTATCTTTTTCAATGATATTGACCTTGTTTTTAGTAAAAATGAAAGAGAACTTTTTTCATGAAGAGGACAGGAGAAAGAGAAAAAGAGGAGAGAGTGTGTGCAGAAGAGAGAGAAAGATTGCAAGGAGAGAGAGATGGAGAGTGACGAGGAGAGAGAAAGACTAGAAAAGGAGAGAGAAAGAGAGAAAGAGAGAGAAAGATAGAAAGAGAGAGAAAGAAGCCATGAGAGCTTGGAGAAGGAGATGAAGATGAAAGGAGACTTGTATTATAATCTGATGGCCAAAAATCAAGTCCCTAACACCTTATATACCAGCGAGTGTAGCTAGTATTTTCCCATTATTAAATCCCTCTCTCTTACATTCCATCCCCACCTGAAGGTTTTTGCCCTAAAAAACAATTTGGGCACTTATGATAACTGGGCAGGAGCAGATCAAAGTAATACTCTACTGCAATATGATTACATGGGTACACAAATGAATGAAGAGGTATTATTGGATATGATGGGTCATTGGGGTATGTACGTTACATGGGCCTTATTGGGGAATTATAAAAATGAATTTTGACCCAAGTATCTTGAGTAAATGTGAGTTGCAGACAATGGACAGCAAGCTGTTTACTACAGGGCCCTACTGTAGTAAATCTGTCATAAATTTATGTAGGAGACTCCAATCAGGGTGTGCCATATATCAAAACGGAGCTCTCGAGGAGTACTTTCAGCCCATGTATGGTGTTCATTGCTGTCCATAGTACATAATAAAATCTGCTCTGAAACAGAGAGCTGTCTGTAGTCAATCTGAGAGAAAACAGGGCCATAGTTAGCTAGCTTTCAGCCAAATCTGCTTCTAATAGGTATGGAAACTCTTCCAAAACTGAAGCTGGCCTCCAAGAAGCTTCCTCAAGTGGTAAACTTTGCCACTTAATCAAGAATTCCATGATGGAGCGAGAGCGAAGCTTCTTTTCCCTTTGTCCTATGATTTGCTCGCGTATGTATTGAATGATGCCTTCTTCATCTATCTGTGGTAACTACTCATTGATGATCCAATGAAGGGCTTCAATTGACTCACATGGAAGACATTATGAATCTTCATGGATGGGGGTAATGCTAACCAATATGCCAAGTCTCCCACTATTTTGACAATTCGATATGGCCCATAGAACCTGTGAGCCAACTTATTGCTTGACCCATCCTTAAGGGTGGCATATCTAGACTTGGGCACCTTCAAAAGCACCAAATCCCCTTCTTGGAATTCAACATCCCTTCTTTTGTCATCAGCATAAAGCTTCATTTGATCTTGAGTTTTCTTCAAGTTGACTTTGCACTATTGAAGTAAGGCCTGCATTCTATCCAATTCCTCCTTGCTTTGTGGGTTTATTTTATCATTGAAGATAACCGTGGCGAGGGCCACCTTATAGCCGTTGCCTCGAAGGGTGAAACTCCAATTCTATAGTGTGTAGAGTTGTTATAAGCAAACTCAGCCAGATGCAACCATGAGTCCCAAGCATTTTGCACATCATAACAGAAATGCGTCAAGTAAGTTTCTAGCCACTTGTTAACCCTGTCTGTCAGGCCATCAGTCTGTGGATGGTAAGCAGTGGAAGGGGCTAACTAAGTGCCCATAGAGGTGAAGACTACTTGCCAAAAGTTGCTCATGAATTCAGCATCTCGGTCATGCACAATGACCTGTGGTAAGCCATGTAATTTGAAAACATGTTCCATGAATTGGCTAGCTACTTGGGAAGCATTATATTGAGTCTTTGTAGGAATGAAATGGGCTGCCTTGATGAGTCTGTCCACAACTACGTAGATGTTGTTCCACCCCTTCTCACCGATAGGCCGGTTATGAAGTGCATAGTAATGTGTGTCCAGTTGCCTTCGGGCATAGGCAATGGCTGCAGTAAACCAGTTGGTTTTAATGTGTTGTCCTTGTTTTGCTGACATGGCACGCAGCTCAAGACAAAATCTTTTACATCCTTCCATAGGCCCTTCCAATGAAAGCTTTTAGCAATTTTGTCATAAGCTTTAAATATGCCCAAATGGCCAGCTGTAGGTGAAGAATGCATCTCTTGCATGATCTTTTGCTTGAATGGAGAAGTGTATGGGATGGCAATCCTGCCCTGAAACCATAAGAGACCGTTCTTAATCTGATATGGAGAGTTTTTTTCTACATGCCTTTGCTGTAATTTTTGGAAAATGTGGCTGAAATTAGCATCTAAAAAATAGGCCTCCTGCAGCTCTTCTATCCAATCACTATGAAGTTCCATGATGGCCGAAACTTTACTAGCCCACATTCTAGATAATGAATCACCAACTACATTGTCTGTTCCCCGCGTATGTGTAATGTCAAAGTCATAGTTCTACAATGTAGCTACCCATCTGCATTGTTTGGGGGTAAGATTAGACTGAGAGAGGAAGTATTCGAGGGCCCTATGGTTGCTCTTGACCCTAAATTTGCTGCCATACAAGTAGTGGTGCCATTTCTTAATGGCATGAAGGATGGCCAACATTTCTTGGTCATATACATTCATGGTCATCTCATTTTCAGCAAGTTTGCGGCTCTCAAATGCTATAACCCCATGCTCCTCTAACATTACATCCCCTATGCCTCTGCCACTAGCATCACACTGAATGGTGAATTCTTTCAAAAAACCTAGGCAAACCAAGATGGGAACCGAGGTAAGAAATTCTTTGAGCTGATTAAAGCTCCTATCAGCTATGGCATCCCAGAAAAATGCCTCTTTCTTAAGCCTATCTGTCAAGGGTGTTGCAATAGTGGCATCATGCCTAATGAATCTGCAATAGAATGATGAGAGACTAAGAAATCCTCCAAGTGAAGTGGTATTTGGAGGTATAGGCCAATCTTTTATATGCTACACTTTCTTAGGATCAGCCCTAATTCCATCTTCATTAACAATGTTCCCCAAGTATTCAACCTCTGTCTGCATGAAAGAACATTTTGTCTCCTTGGCAAAGAGTCTATGCTACCTCAATACATCAAACACCTGCCTCATGTGCCAAAGGTGATCCTTCAGTGATCTACTATAGATGAGGATGTCATCAAAGAAGACCAACACAAATTTGAAAAGAAAGGGATGAAGTATCTTATTCATTAAGCTCTGAAAGGTGGCCGGTGCATTAGTTAACTTGAAAGGCATGACCAAGAAATGATAAAGCCCCCGATCAGTCCGAAATGTTGTTTTGAACTCATCCCCTGCCCTCATGCGGATCTGGTGATAGCTTGACCTCAAATCTATCTTTGTAAAGTACATAGCCCCCCTTGAGTTCATCCAGCAAGTCATCTATGCGTGGAATGGGGTACTTTTTCTTCACGGTGATCTTATGGTGCGCAGATCGGTCGCAGATAGCTCACGTGGTGAATCCCGGAAGGTCCCCAAGAACAAAGTACTCTACTTTTTAGCACAAAAACCCATGTAAAAGCAAGCACGACATGAAGCAAGAGACAAATTGGGTTCAATCTCCCCCATGCCTTGTGTGAGCGCTTCACAAAGCATGTATTTAATGTATATTTCCAATCTTCATGCTCAAAAATAGCCCAATTACAAAAATATGACAAGCTTTTAGCTTTTGAGTTTGCTTTCTACAAAAAATAGGAAAATAAAGCTAATGGACGGTGCCCATAAAGTCTGGCACGCCCAATCTCAATGTCCAAATAGAAATAACATATCCAGGCGCATAAGCGCATACAAAATAATAATAAATAATCGATGTCTCTATAGACATAACAAAATATAGGCGTGGCGCCTATCAAAATATAGTCCAAAGGTCGAAAACTCGCTAGTCTCCAATGCTTTCCTCTGCCACTGCTGCTATCTCTACACATCAACTGAAGCATTCACAATCGTTAGTAAAATAACACAATTAAACCGACAAAAGTGAATACCTAGCAGTCTTCAGCTACATAAATAAATCAACTGGTTAGAAATAAATCCTAACCTTAATTTATTACGAGTGCGCACTCTAAACTCATAAACGTTTATTAATTTAATATGCATTTTGCGGAATCACCCGCTATGGAATCACCCATGTACACACTAAATTAATGAAACGCCCGAAAAGGACAGGCGTCCCCATCAACTTCTCGCACAAAGAATCCTCTTTGCGTATGAGCCCCGGTCATCTAAGTTTACGGAATCCACCGTAAAACCTCACGGAATCCACCGTGGAATATGCCTCCTGGCATCATACCCCCGGGGTGGGATAGCAATTGACCTCAATTGCTATTAGCTCAATGTGGAGCTAACAGAGTGGGGAAAGCATTTAAGTCTCTAGCGTGCATCCATTGTGCTTCCTCTACAGGATGGTTCTTAAATTTTACTAGATATCTAGAATACCTTCGGCCAGTTCTAGTGGTCATGTAGTCAGTGTCTATAATGGCTTCTGGTTCAAGTATTTCAGTCTCTTCTTCTAGTAAAGGTGGGTTTTCATAGACAGGGTGGATAGGTAATTGTCCTCTAAATGGTCTCAATAAACTAATATGAAATGTATTATGAATTTTCCAATGTGATGGCAGTTCTAACTTGAATGCATTGTCATTAATCTTATGAATGATTCTAAATGGTCCGTAGAATCTAGGGGCTAATTTGACAACTGGATGTCTATCTACACTTTGCAGTCTACGCTTTTCTATTCTAAGCCAAACATAATCATCAACTTTAAAATTCATGGCTTGTCTTTTCTTGTTGGCTTGTTTGGTATATGATTGTTGGGCTTTAGCAATCATATCCTTTACCTCATCAAAAATAGTGTTATGCATAACAGCGATATCATCGGCACTTTGTATTCTATTAGACAAAGATGCAACAGGTGTAGATAATCTATGTCCATAAATAACTTCAAAAGGTGCTTTCTTTGTAGATGTGTGCGGTGTATTATTGTAAGCAAACTGTAATAAATGCAAATGAGTATCCCATGTCTGAGGTTTAGAGATAGTGTATGCACGTAAAAGGTATAGAATAGTGCTATTTGTGGCTTCTGTTTGTCCATTTGTTTCTGGATGAAATGCAGATGAGAAATCAATCTTTGTGCCTAGATTTGCAAACAGTGTAATCCAAAAATTATTACAAAATCTAGAATCTCTATCTGAAATAATCACTTTCGGCAATCCATGGTTAGTAAAAATAGTTTTCAAGAATAACTGTGCTGCTTGTGATGCTGTTAAAGTTTTCTTACATGCAATGAAATATGCTTGCTTACTAAATCTATCTACGATTGTCCAAATCATGTCATGGTTAGATTTAGTATTTGGTAAACCAGTAATGAAATCCATAGATATATGTTCCCAAGGTTTAGATGGAATAGATAAAGGCATTAATAACCCATACTGTTTACCATGATGTCTTTTTATTCTTTGACAAATCAAACATTCAGAGACAAAATTAGATACATCTGCATCCATATGCGGCCAATAAAAATCTTCAGTTAACATGCGTAATGTAGAAATGATACCTCTATGACCTTGATATGGGGGACAATGAATTTCATTCAAAACAAAAGATCGGAATGGAATAGTAACACACAGTCTCTTTTCAAAGAACATGAATCCATCATTATATGACAATGAATCAACAGGAATGAAATTATTTTGAACTAATTTTTGCCAATCAGAATGAAAAGTAATATCCTGGTGATATGTGTCTTTCATAGCAATCAAAGAATCAAATGATATGATAGAAATGTTATGAATTGCAGGTCTTCTACTTAATGCATCAGCAACTACATTTTCTTTTCCAGGTTGGTATTGAATGATAGGATGGAAACTTTGAATGAATGAAGCCCATTTGATATGACAGTCAGAAATTTGGGGTTGGCTAAGTAGATGTCTAATGCTTTGCTGGTCGGTCTTTATCATGAATTCTGAACCCATTAAATAATGCTTCCATTGTTTTAATGCTTGGACAACTGCTAAGAGTTCCTTGTCATAAGTGGAATATTTAAGCTCAGAGGGTTTCAGCTTAGAACTAGAATATGCTATTGGATGGTTGTCTTGCATTAGCACGGCTCCTATTCCTGATCCACTAGCATCAGTCACAACTAGAAAGAATGGTCTGTTAAAGTCAGGCAATTGTAGAACAGGGGCATTGGTCAATGCACGTTTGAGTAAGTCAAAAGATTTCTGCTGGTTTTCAGTCCATTGATAAACAATGCCTTTCTTAAGAAGCTTGGTCAATGGTAAAGCAAGTAATGAGAAATTACGTACAAACTTCCTATAGAAACTAGCAAGACCAAGGAATGAGCGTAATTCATGTACATTTTTAGGAACAGGCCAATGCAATATTGCATCAATTTTCTTAGGATCAACTTTTATTCCTTCTTTTGATACAATATGACCTAGATATTCTATTTCTGTCTTAAAGAATTCACTCTTGTCAGGATTTGCAAACAATTGATTTTCTTTCAGTAATTGAAAAACTAATGATAAATGCTCATAATGCTCTTTTTCACTTTGACTGAACACTAAAATATCATCAAAGAAAACAATCACACAATATTGATATTTTAGAAAAATATGGTTCATCATTCTACTGAAAGTGGCAGGTGCGTTAGTTAATCCGAATGGCATAACTAAGAATTCGTAATGTCCAAACTGTGTCCTGAATGCAGTCTTAAATATGTCGGATCTATCTAGCCTCACCTGATGATATCCAGATTTAAGGTCAATTTTACTAAAGATAGAAGATCCTTGCAGTTTGTCCATAAGGTCATCAACTCTAGGTATAGGATACCTATTCTTTACAGTGATCTTGTTTAATGCTCGGTAGTCAATACACATCCGATAAGTATTATTCTTTTTCTTGACTAAGAGCACAGGTGCATCGAATGGAGAACTGCTAGGTCGAATTAAACCTCTATTTAGTAATTCTTCTACTTGACTCTGGATTTCTTTTTGCTCTATTTGATTGTGCCTATATGGGGCTTTGCAAGGTGGTTGTGTGCCAGGTATTAGGTCAATCTTATGGTCTTCTGGATGTGATGGAGGTAAACCTGGTGGTAGGTCTTCTGCAAAACAGTCCTTAAAATATGCGAGAAATTCCTTATGCCTAGGGTGCATATGATTTTCCTTTGCGTGCAATTCATTCACCCAAATGAGATATGATTTAGTATTCTTGCGTAGTGCACGTTTTGCTTGAGTATGCGAAAGCAGTGGAAACATATGAGATGCATGCATACCAAATAATGTAATAGATTTTCCTTGAAAATTTATATTCATTGTGTGTGTGGAATAATCTATATTGGGATTATGTTGGTGTCTCCATGGCATTCCTAGAATAATGTCGCTAGACTGTAATGAGACAACTAAGAAATTTCTTCTTTCAATATATGGACCAATTTGAATTTCTAAATCTTGAACTTCTTGTGTGCCGTTGTACCTAGTACCTAAAAATGCAGCTTTTATGCGATAGTGCGTAGGTACAGTATGCAATTTCAATTCCTTTACCAATTTTGCTGAAATAAAGTCATGGGTACTACCGTCATCATGTAATATAATTCTTTCTTTTCCATGCACCATACATTTCATAGTCAATAATGAATGTAAAGTAGGCATACCTGGTAAAGTGTCGGAAGTAGTAGTAGGATCATCTTCTTCTTCAGTGAAATCCGGCATATCCTCATGCTCGTCTTCGTCCATGGCTCCAAGGTAGTTGATATGTGCTGATGGCTTCTTTGAATGACAATTTGCTGCGAGATGCCCTGGCTGGTGACACTTGTAGCATACGATGGGCTTGGCTTTGGTCACATTATTTGCAATGGCTGGGAGTCTGGGTATATTTGGATTTGCTTGTGGAATAGGTTTAGAATTTGGATTGACAGTGGATGGTAATGCAGGTGGTTTAGGCCAATTCTTGCGGAAAGATGGTGATGAAAAACGACCTGGATTAAACCTTCTGAAATTGGAATTGAATTGTTTAGATCCATAATTACCGTTTGCTTGGAATGGCTGTGGTCGTCGTTCTCTTCCGCGTAACTTATCTTCAGTGTCGTGAGCTAAGGAGATGGCGTCTTCAAGGGTAGCAGGCTTGAACATGTTGACTTCAGCGTAGTAATGTCCAAGAAGTCCAGACATGTACTTCCGCTTATGTGTCGTCTCTGGTACGTCTTCAAGCATGCGTAGCTGTAGGAGTGCATTCCAAAAACGCTCTGTATACTGTGGAATAGGCTCACGATCGCGCTGTTGAAGTAAATCCTATTGCTTGATAGCCTTCTCATGAAATTGCGGTGGTAGGAAATTTTGCATGAACTTCTTCTTAAAATCTTCCCATGTAGCAGGACATTCTATGCTCTTGCGGACTACAGTCCACCAAAGTGATGCTCTGTCTATCAGATGATTAGTAACACGCTTGATTTTATCTTTCTCGGGATAAGTTTCCTCATGGAAATATTCATCAAATTGGCTAATGAATGATAAAACAGTCTTTCCTTCTCTTATGCCATTGAAAGTGCGAAACTTGAAACTTCGTTTACTTATCTTGGATTCCTTGCGAATGGTTTGTGCTTCAAGAGTGGCGTCGATGGTACGGCGAATCAGATCTTCAGCTTGCGGTTCTTCTTTGTCAGTGGACGCTCCTTGTAGCTTTGTCAATTGTGCTTGCAAGGCTTGCCTAGCTCTTCGCTCTTCTTCCAATTGCAGCATGATAAGATCCAGCTTTTGTTCCATGGTAGGCTCGGGTAGATCGTCTTCAGCCATAGGATCATCCATATGTGGGGTAGTCATCCTGTAAAACTCAACAAACCTTTCTCACTCAAAATCAGTTAGCGGGATGAGCGTAGCTCAAATTTGGGGTTACAAGGCTATGTATTTTTGGGTATTTTCTTCTTCAATTTTCAGAAATTCTGCAATATTTCTGTCTCCGTTTACTGAAAGTACTTCAACGAACTTGTAGATAGGTAGAACAGCTTGCTGCGAACAACTTTCCAGTTCAGAGTTTTTGCATACGAACAAGTCTTCTATGAGTTTCGAGCGTTAGTCAGTTCTGATTTAGTCTGACTTGCAGAGTTGCAGACTTAGCAGACTTGCAGGGTTGTTGACTTGCTGAACTTAGGCCGACTTGCAAAACTTGCAGGACTTGATTCCAAGTAACTTGCTGAACTTGACTTCTGTAGTGCGAGACCCGGAGTATTTTGACTTCTCTGCCCTGTGTAACTTGCAGAGATTTGTATGATTTAGCTTAATTAGACTTAGTGATTAAGCTTAAGAGCTTAATGGTGGAATAGCAGGCCGCCGTTTTTTATCGTGAGGGGGGGGGGGCCGTTTTTCTCCACGCGGATTTTTCGGAGCCTTCTCTTGCCAGTCGTTTTGACGATTTGAAGCTTATAAAGCTTCTTAAGCTTAAGACTAAGCTTTAAGGTCAAACTAAACTTGATTAAGAAGAAATCTTATCTCTGTTTGCAACGACTTGATGAAGAACATGTATGAGTGGTCCTCCGCCGACAGAGATTGGTCCTTCGCGATCTGACAGTGGAAATAGGGGTTCTTGATCGCCAGAAGTCTGCCTGTATCGACGGTTCGCGACGAGATTGACTGTAGAGGCCGTTTGTTCCTGGAGCTCCGCCTTCGCCCGAGATTGGTAGCGATTGGAAGCCCTTGATCTCTACTCCGCTCTGATACCACTGGTGCGCAGATCGGTCGCAGATAGCTCACGTGGTGAATCCCGGAAGGTCCCCAAGAACAAAGTACTCTACTTTTTAGCACAAAAACCCATGTAAAAGCAAGCACGACATGAAGCAAGAGACAAATTGGGTTCAATCTCCCCCATGCCTTGTGTGAGCGCTTCACAAAGCATGTATTTAATGTATATTTCCAATCTTCATGCTCAAAAATAGCCCAATTACAAAAATATGACAAGCTTTTAGCTTTTGAGTTTGCTTTCTACAAAAAATAGGAAAATAAAGCTAATGGACGGTGCCCATAAAGTCTGGCACGCCCAATCTCAATGTCCAAATAGAAATAACATATCCAGGCGCATAAGCGCATACAAAATAATAATAAATAATCGATGTCTCTATAGACATAACAAAATATAGGCGTGGCGCCTATCAAAATATAGTCCAAAGGTCGAAAACTCGCTAGTCTCCAATGCTTTCCTCTGCCACTGCTGCTATCTCTACACATCAACTGAAGCATTCAAAATCGTTAGTAAAATAACACAATTAAACCGACAAAAGTGAATACCTAGCAGTCTTCAGCTACATAAATAAATCAACTGGTTAGAAATAAATCCTAACCTTAATTTATTACGAGTGCGCACTCTAAACTCATAAACGTTTATTAATTTAATATGCATTTTGCGGAATCACCCGCTATGGAATCACCCATGTACACACTAAATTAATGAAACGCCCGAAAAGGACAGGCGTCCCCATCAACTTCTCGCACAAAGAATCCTCTTTGCGTATGAGCCCCGGTCATCTAAGTTTACGGAATCCACCGTGGAATATGCCTCCTGGCATCATCTTATTAAGATCCCTATAGTCTATGCACATCCTGAAAGATCCATCCTTCTTTTTGAGCAATAACACAGGGGAGGCATATGGTGAAGAACTAGGCTCAATGAATCCAATGTCCAGTAATTCTTTGACTTGTTTGGCAACTTCTTCTCTTTCACACCTAGACAATCTATAAGGTGGCTTGTTCATAGGCTTTGACTAAGGCTCCAGATCTATGGGATGATCAACCGCCCTATTAGGGAGTAGTGTTGTAGGTACTTGGAAGTGGTCCTTCTACTCTTCTTAAAGAGTTTTTAATGCTGAATTCTTTACTATTTTAGTGGACTGATCTGAATTTTCTTTATTTAACTACAATACAAAGATGGAGGACCGTTTCTTGAACTCTTTCTTGAGTTGTTTGTTGGTAATGAGCTGAAATTTACTATCGTTTTGAATTCCATGAAAGTGAATGAGCTCTCCTGCACTGACAAATTCCATGGTTATAGTGCCCAAAGTTTTCAGCCAATCACAACCCAAGACAACATCCAAAAGTTCCATTTCCAATGCAATTAAATCCAATTGCTGTCCAAAATTTTCAGCAAGCTGAATATGAACAGCAGGGCATACTTGTGTGCTGATTTCTTCATCCCCATTGGCAACTTGCACCTTCAATGGCTGTTGTAAATCAGTGGGAAAACACTTCAACCTGTCCATGATTGCTCTGTTAATGAAACTATGAGTGCTACCACTGTCCACAAGTATAAGCACATCCTTTCCATGAATTTGGCCCTTAATACGCAATGTATTAGGGCTTCTGGATCCTATCCAAGCATCCATTGATATGGTGTAAGCTGTGGCAGCATGTAATTCAGCATGTGGTTCAATCTTTCTACCCATACCTCGTGATACATGGCCATCGGGGTCAAAAGGAAAAGAAAGAACTCTTTCTACCCATACCTCATGATACATGGCTTTCGGGGTCAAAAGGAAAAGATTTAATAGGGTCAAAGAACTCTTCTTGACCAAACTCTTCATCAGCATCATCTGTTTATGTAGTCATCATAAAAGCATGTGTATCCTCAGGGTCCTCCTCTAAGTCCTTAAATACCAACATGCTATGAATCCATGTCTTAGCATTTCTAAAAGCACATTTTGAGGCATGATCAGCTGTATACTTCTCGCCACACTTGAAACAAAGCCATTTTTCCTTTCTTTCTTTATACAAATCCATGGGAAGGAACATTGAAATACCAAAGGCTGAAGCATTTTTATTTATGTTGTCCCCTTGCCTATTATCCATTCTTGGGTTGTTTGTTGTCCTTCAATTTCCTTGTGGGCTTGAGGCATTAAAAGTGGGATATGTGGGGATTTTTGGAGTGTTGAATGGTATGTTACCACCACCATAACTGGCCCCAAACTGTCCTGGCCTTACAACACCTCTTTGTTATCCAAAATATGACGGTATGTGTCCTCTTTGTTGCCCAAACACTGGCTGAGATACCCCCTTTGCTGTCCATACTGAAATGAAGCATCCCGATGATTCTTGCGAGAGTTCCGCTCAGCCAATTCAATAGCTTTGAACAAATCCAATGGGTTTTGAGCTAAAAAATCAACCGAGAGTTGGGGATCTAGCCCATATACATACATGTGTAACTTGGCATCATCACTAATCGACTCAACATACATGGTAAGGTTGAGGAACTGATTTGTGTATTCTCTAACAGCAAGACCATGTTGTTCAAGGCTATACGATCAGCGGGCAAGCTTTTCTTTCTCCACCAACGAGACAAAAACTTGCATCATGAGTGTCTTGAATGCTTCCCATGAGTTCACTTAGTGATTTTCTCTTTTAATGTACCTCCACCATATATGTGCAAATCCTTCCAAGTGGATTGTTGCAAAATGGATCTTTTGGTCATCACTACGGGGCAAGATGTCAAAATAATCCTCAAGCTTGGAGAGCCACTCTTCAATTTATGCTAGAGATGAGGACTGACCATTGAATTTTGAGAAGATAATCTTGTCTCTCAGCTCTCTTTCATGATTAGGTGGCTGTCCCACATATCCAAACTGAGGCTGATCCATGTGGCTACCCAAAAATGAACCATTGTTAGAGAAATTTCTACCAAAAGATGATTGAACTTGCATAGATGGCATGGACCATTGTGATGATTGAAAATTGCCCCTCATTGCATTGTTCATGGGCTCCTCTTGTCTATGTGAAGGCTCTCCCTGTTCAAAATTGTTGTTAGGGATGCCCACTCTCCTCAAAATGCCTTGAGAGTTCATATTTATTGCATTCACTGGTGGGCCCGTCACTTATTCAGCATGCATACCCAATCTATCCTCATGTTCCTTCCTTTCATTTGGAATTCCATCCACTTAGTGAGCTGGGAAGTAAGGGTGTCCATAGTGGTCTTCATTTGACCAATGCCTTCCATCAATTCTCTATGTCTCTCAACATGCCTTGTCTCATGCGAACTGAGGGTGTTAGTGAGCACACTGAGGCTGTCCACATCATGAGAATAATCTTCATCTTCCCCCTTTGGGTTAGTTTCAGCCCTGGGACACGTGCATCCCTTATTTTTTGCTAAAGGTTATCATTTGCCTTAGTTTTTCCCTTATTCCCTGCCATGGTTAGGTGAAGTCCCATTAGTCCACTTGTCACTATTTTGCCCGTAACTTTAGCTAGGAAGCTCTGATTGACCTACTTTTTTGTTCAAATCGGACCCAAGGATACCCTCTTCAAACTGAGCATAAGCATGCACTCCCAGATTTCATACAGAAATTTTCGTAATAAGAAAAGTATTGCTGTATTGTGCAGTCTAGCACCCTGTCTACACCTGTAGGGGGCCTGTTTTGACCTGTATGTATCTTGTGGAGTCCAAATAGAGCTCAAAAACTGATCAAAGCCCTTAGTAGGACCTATGGCACTCTGAAATACCTACATCTCAGTTCCTAGGAGTTGGTATACCTCTATAAATGCAAGCAAATTGCTTACAGCACCCTGTAAAACAATATTCCTGAGTTTGGGAATCTCCCAATTCCCATTTTTTGAATACTAAAAAGGTGGCATCCGGATAACATGCCCATAAGTTTCTCAAAACCATATGATGTGACCTATCATTGGAAAGCGCTTGAAAAATGGAATCTATTGAGCTATAGAGCGCTCAATTTGGAGTTATACTGTTCAAGTTATGACAAATCCAAAGATTTGACCACGTGTCTCAAACTTATGGGAAATTCCCATATTCCCCAATATGGTGTTCTGTGAGGGTCAAGAAAGGGGTTGCAATGGATCAACTTGTCAATGCATGACTGAAGGGTTATCCTCGTGGCATAATACATTGCCTAGTCATCCAAATTCATTATTTGTAGTCTTATTCCAAAATTGAGCATGTCATAAGCATCTCTTCGCACAATTCCCCATGCATAGGCATCTCTCATACATCCCAAGCATTGTATTCACTGCCATTATCCGCATATGTATTCTCATGTTTGCAAATACATCCTCAATAGAAATTTCCATACATTTGCAGCCAATAATACATCCATATATTAGTGCCAAGTCAATATCTCAGTTCTTCAAGTGGGTACCTACACCTGCAAGCAACTTCGGTCTCCGGATCACCAGGAGGTGGGAAGAGTTTCCCCCGGGCCGGGTTGTGCATCCCTTCAGGGTCTTTGATGGCAAGGGGGGGTCACCCCTCTTTTGTCTTGCCACCTCGCCTGGCATCGGGCTTTTTCCTCACCCAGAGTATACATGGAAAACTTTTATTAATTAAGCAATTAGCATGCTATGCATGGTGGCTTGGAAGTAATTCTTTTCATGAAGTGCATGGAATTGAGTTGGGAATAAGGAGGAGGCTTGCTGAGCAGTGACTCACTGTTAAGTCACCTCATTTATAATGAATTTCAAAGATTATTTTGTGCTCAAGAAATCATCACAAGTCAAGAGGTTAGGGTGAGGCAATCAATAAATAATAGTGAGAATTTTCAGCAAAGAATGGATCATTTTGAATGCAAGGAAGCCTAAGAGAGGATTGAAATTAAATTGGAAGCATGTAAGCATTGAAATATTGAAGAAAATGCATGATTGACTACTTGAATCTCTTCCAACAATAGGCTTTTAGGCTCAGCAAGAGGATGGAATTAGAAGAGAGCTCAAGAATCAATCAATAATTGGTGAAGACAGGCTGAGAATCAATGGCCAATGTCCCATGGTTACTCTCCAATGTTCCCATTAGCTCCATGATGACAACTTTAGCCAAGAATTGAGTCTTCAAGCTTGATTCTTCAATGGGAGAATGAAGGGTTGAACTTCAGTAGTTCTCAGCATGCTTTGAAGGTCATAGAAGAAGAATGCTCCAAAATCTCACCCCATAATGTCTTCCCGTGCTCCAAAGCTCTTCTAATTGGGTAAAAAAGCTCCATTAAGGGCAAGGTGTCCAATATTGAAGGCCCAGGACCCAATCTTGAAGAGAATTTGAAGAAATTGAAGGTCGTGATCTATGGCTATGGCTGCCCCAAATGTCCAGCTTGCATTCTTGCCTCCATCTTCAAGTACGGGCTTCTTGATGCTTGCTTCTTCAAATATTCCTGTAGGCACAAGTTCTTGGGACCAAGGAAGGCAAAAGCCCTCAAGAATTAGTGAGTTTTGAAGGATAATCCATGTTTATCCATGGCCTGCACCTGTTAGGATTTCACAGGTTGAATAAAGTCCAAGAAGATGAGAAGGTGGCCTCAAACTTGCAAGAACCAACTGTTAGATGGTGGGGAAGAAGTCCAAGATGAAGAAGAAGCTGCGAATGACCCTGGTCTGATCAAGTTGCAGTCCCTAAATCTGCACTTAAATTTACGGGTTGCTTCGTGGGGAGAAAGGGAAGGTCAAACCAGTCCCTGGACAGCTTTGAATTGATGATAGGGTACCTATGAGGCTCTGGAAGAGTGATGAAGTTCACTAGGGTTGAGGTTGAGAAGATCCATGGCATTTCTCCTCCATGGGAGCTTGGCAAGAGCTTGAGAATGAGGAGAGAGAAGACTTCATGTGAAAAGTAACCAAGATTAAACTCTTTCTAACTCCTGTGACCAATGTTTTTAGAGATTTACCTTCAAATTTGGCCCAGAATGACCCACGACTTGCTAAATGTGGTGTTCCAACCTCCAAACTTGGTCCAAGGACTTCATTAATGCTCTTGACAAGCTGTTCTCTTGGTCCTTGACCTCTGACTCTTTAGTGCTCGTCCATTTTTGTGCCTGTCACTGTGTACCTGCAGCTTCTTGGATTTTTAAACTGAAAAGGATGGTAACTGAGCATGTATAATAACTAAATGGATCAGAACTAGAGCTCTGATACCACTTGTCATGAAGAGGATAGGAGAAAGAGAAGAAGAGAAGAGAGAGAGAGTACAAACAAGAGAGAAAGACTGCAGGGAGAGAGAAGGAGAGTGACGAGGAGAGAGAAAGATTAGAAAAGGAGAGAGAAAGACAGAAAGAGAGAGAAAGAAGCCATGAGAGCTTGGAGAAGGAGATGAAGATGAAACAAGACTTGTATTATAATCTGATAGCAAAAAATCAAGTCCCTAACACCTTATATACTAGCCAGTGTAGCTAGTATTTTCCCATTATTAAATCCTCCTCTCTTACAACTTTAACATCATTTATATTTACACTACAAGGATATGGAGGTATAGCGACGACGGTTTCCGACATAAAATAGCGGTGTCTCTATTTGCATCGCTAATAGCATTGCAAATGTGATACTAATAGTGACACTACTCATCGAGCGCGTTATTTTGTGTGCATATACGAAAGAGAGAGAGAAAGGGAAAGTGAACATCTTGCATTTGAACGGGAGAGGGAGAGAAAGAGAGAAAGACAAGGAAAGATTCTCACCGCCACTGCCGCCATTCGCGAAGAAGAGGAGGAAGTGTACAGAGGGCGACGAGGAGCCGCCGTCGCAAAGAGGAGCCGCCAAACCTTTCTTCGAGCCTTTACGGTGAGTGCATTGTTCCGTCTTGCTTTTTTTTGTGTTTTCTCTTTCTCTTTTACTTGTTTTTGTTAAAATTCTTGTGTATTGAGAGAGGGAGAGGGAGGAAGAGGAAATGAGAGAGGGAGAGGAAGAGGGAGAGGGAAGGAGAGGAAATGAGAGAGGGAGGGAGGGAGAGGGAGAGGGAGGGAGAGGAAAGAGAGGGAAACATTAAACATAATAGGGAAAGAGCGAAAGAGAGGGAGAGGGAGAGGGAGGGAGAGGAAATGAGAGAGGGAGAGGAAGAGAGAAAAAACATTAAACATAATAGGGAAAAAAATTAAACATATAAGGGAAAGGGAGAAAGAGACGGAGACGGAGAGGGAGAGGGAGGGAGAAGAAATGAGAGAGGGAGAGGAAGAGGGACACGGAGGGAGAGAAAAGAGAGGGAAACATTAAACATAATAGGGAAAGAGAGAAAGAAAGGGAGAGGGAGAGGGAGGGAGAGGAAATGAGATAGGGAGAGAAAGAGAGAAAAGGAAATGAGAGAGGGAGAGGAGAGAGAAAAAACATTAAACATAATAGGAAAAAAGAGAAAGAGAGGGAGAGAAAATGAGAAAGGGAGAGGAGAGAGAAAAGGAAATGAGAGAGGAAGAGGAGAGATAAAAAGCATTAAACATAATAGGAAAAGAGAGAAAGAGGGAGAGGGTGAGGAAGAGAGAGGAAATGAGAGAGGGAGAGGAAGAGAGAAAAGGAAAGAAAGAACAAGAGAGAGAGGGAGAAAACATTAAAGAGAATAGGGAAAGAGAGAAAGAGAGGGAGAGGGAGAGGAAGGAAGAGAGAGAAGGAGGGAGAGGTTGTTGTTTTCTTGTTTGTTGTTATTGTAATAGTAGTAGTAGCTTTTTTCTTTTCTTGTTTATTATTGTTTAGTTTTCTTGTTTTTTGTTGTTGTTGTAGTAGTAGTTTTTTATTCTTTTCTTGTTTATTGTAGTAGTAGTAGTAGTAGTAGTTTTTTCTTCTTTTCTTGTTTATAGTAGTAGTAGTAGTAGTAGTAGTAGTAGTAGTAGTAGTAGTAGTAGTAGTAGTAGTAGTAGTTGTTGTTGTTTTTTCTTCTTTTCTTGTTTATTATAGTGGTAGTGGTAGTGGTATTGGTAGTCGTGGTCGTGGTCGTGGTCATGGTCGTGGTTATAGTCGTCGTGGTCATCGTCGTCGTAGTAGTAGTTGTGGTCATGGTCGTGGTCATAGTCATAGTCATGGTCATGGTCGTAGTCTTAGTCGTAGTCGTAGTCCTAGTCGTGGTCATGGTCGTGGTCATGATCGTGGTCATAGTCCTAGTCGTAGTTGTGATCGTAGTCGTAGTCGTCATAGTCGTGGTTGTAGGAGTAGTAGTGGTTTTCTTGTTTGTTGTTATTGTTGTTGTAGTAATGGTTTTTTTGTTTTCTTTCTTATTGTTGTCTAGTTTTCTTATTTTTTGTTGTTGTTGTAGTAGTGGTAGTTTTTTTTCTTTTCTTGTTTGTTGTTGTTGTTGTTGTTGTTGTGGTAGTGGTAGTGGTAGTGGTAGTGGTAGTGGTAGTGGTAGTGGTAGTGGTAGTGGTAGTAGTAGTAGTTGTTCTTGTTCTAGAGAGAGAGATATGTTTTGTTAAAGAAAATGAGAGAGGGGGAGGAAGAGAAAAAAGAAGAAGGAATGAGAGAGAGGGAATAAACATACAACATAATAAAGAAAGAGAAAAAGAGAGAGAGATGGAAGGAGAGGAGATAATGAATGGATAAAAACAAAGAGAGAGTAGTGGCGAGGTCCGGTGCAACACCACGAGACGAGAAACAATCCGACATACATTAATTTGTGGGTGGGTGGGTTGAGACTTTACATATGTTAATTTTTGTTGAGTTACAAGAGAAGAAATCGCTTCTCAAACAATTTAAGAAAGAAAAAAAGAATGATAACAAAAACAAATTGTTTGTTGTAACATAGACAAAATGGCAAATGATGAAGGTTTTGATGTTCAAGATCACGAGGCATATCTTAATCAGCGTGTCCCATGTCCTTGCTCTCAATGCAAGTTGGCAATTCAATGAAAATATCGATTGTCTATAGAACACGTACGACGCTTCGACAAGTTTTAATCTGAGATCATTGATCAGGCAATCTTGGATTTTTAGCAAACGGTAAGAAAAATTAATATCAATCATGCATTGTACTTGCAAGCTAATTGAATACCATATACAAAAAGATTAGGTGTGGCTGGCAAATTTTCTATCCAGGGAGGTGACGTCTCATCCCAAGGAGGAGTGCACCCTTTGTGGCCAATTAGAAGAGTTCGTGGGCATGCGATGGATGGAGTACCTGAGCCAATCCACCACTTGGAAGGTACTATCCAATCTATAGTGTCAATACTAGAGGAGACAGACATCCTTTGAGACTTATCTACAATCTTGGATCCTAAGATGGAGGCAATGATCGATGCATTGATTCCCATGGATGTCGAGACTTTTGATCCGCTTAGAGAGGAAGCATTCATACCATTATATGATGGGTGCCAAGTATCTCGCTTGAAGACACTATTTGCACTCCTAAGTGTGCAAGCAAAATACGGGTGGAGTGATGCGAGTGTGACCAAGTTGATCAGGTACCTTGTACGTACACTTTGTTGATTTCTTTTTGACACTACCATAAAAAACATTTGTACTTTTTCAAGGTGTTTTATGATTTTTTAAAGGTAATTGAAGTATCATATATTACCACTTGCAAATACCATACCTGAGTCTCGTTATGATGCACGACATTTTTTACGAAAGCTTGGCATGGACTACAATAGTATCCATGCATGTATCAATGATTGCATAGCGTTTTCAGGACAATACGAGACCATGGACACATGTCGAAAGTGTGATTCTCACAGGTATCAACAGGACTTGCAAGGGCAAATCATCCCTCAAAAAGTTCTTAGACACTTTCTACTTATCCCCCGCATAAACCACATGTTTCGTACATTCGACATGGCGAGCTTGACCATGTGGCATGTGTAGAATAGGTCCATAGATGGAGTTCAACGAATATCAGCAGATTCGCATGCATGGAGCCACATTGACTCTACCTTCCCAGGCTTTGCCTGAGAGCCAAGGAATCTTTGGCTCGGTCTTGCAATGGATGGCGTGAACCCATTCGATCTGCGCTCAACTTCTTACAGTGTGTGGCCTATAGTCCTTGTCAACTACAATATCCCTCCATGGCTTTCTACGAAGAAATGACATCTCATCCTTAGCTCATTCGTCCCTGGCCCTACAAAGTCAAAAATATGAATTTGTATCTTCGTCCATTAGTTGATGAGCTTAAGATTTTGTGGGAGGAGGGAGTCACCGTGCAAGATATGAGCAAGCACGATGGTCGACAGTCCGCCAATATTCGAGCCATTCTCATGTGGATGATGCATGACTTTCCGGGATTCGGAGAGTGCTCAGGTAAATAGGCTTTCGTTCTCGTTGGTAATATCTATCATAGCTCGTTCAAGTTTGTATTAACTGGATAGAGATGTTGGGACAGGTCTGGTTACCTCAGGTTATCATGCATGTCCATTGTGTGGGCCACAGTTAGACTCCCGAAGGTCACAAACCATGAAGAAGATGATATATCGAGGACACGTAGCTTTCTTGCTAGATGGTCATGAACTCAGGGAAGGTTTTCTTGGACGACCTCCAACACGTATGAATGCCCAAAGCTGGTACGAGCTGAAAATGGTCCACGCGGTGAGAGCAGAATTTTGATGCTGGAAATCGCTTAAAAATAGCTAAAAATTATGAATATCAAGGAAAAAATATCCAATGTCAAAGGCGGCGGCTCGACCTAGGACGATTTTAAGCGTCAAAGTGCTCTAAGGACGCTCGAGCAATACTTGCGGATTTTTAGTAATTTTTCCATGCGCCTATGGCGGTCAATGGAGCTATCAGTCAGTGCGGGATACCGAGACGAGATCATAGAAATTTTCAGATTGCGATTCGGACACCGTATGCGAAAGAGACGGGAAAAGGGCCAAAAGGCCCGTCAAAAAGAGGTGCCCAAAAATGAGAAGTGAAGGGGTGCCTTTGTGAAGGGGCACCCCCCCTTCCAAAAAACGTGATTGAGAGGGGGCGCGTCGTGCTGCACAGGAGGCGCCGAAAAAAACGCCCCTCCCCCCACAAATAGTGATGGTGGCTAACAAGTAAGCCATGGCAGCAACTACAGCAGGGAACTACATCCTTTCTACGCTCCGTATCGCTCCGGTCCACGCGACAAATGGCAGCCTGTAGAGGGAGAGAGAAAATCAGTCTTTCTCTCTCCTCCCTCTCTCTCCTCTAAAGGCAGGTTCATGTGGGAAGAGAAAGGAAGAAGAAAGAATGGTGGAGGCTTGTCCGGCATCGATCGGATTGCTCCACGGGCTGGAAATGGTGACTTGTGATCGTCATGAGCATGAAGTGCTGCTGATTTTCAGATTTGCAGCCATGGACATGAAACCCGAAACACGCAAATAAGCGGTAATTCAATTTTTTCAAAGGAAATTTGAGATTTCATGGCTTTTGATTGATAAAATGTTGTTCATGTGGGCTAAAAATTGTTTATCTTGCTGTTTTCCATGAGTACTTGTTGATCATAATCAGAAAATCAGAAAAACATGCATCTTGTGACTCAAAATAATACACTAAAACACGTAAAATATGGAAAATCAAGGGAAAATGATGTTTTTGGGCATAGAAATGGAAGAATAGATAGGAACACCAACTAAATTTTCATTTTTGTTGCAAGAAGAAACTAAGAGCCATATCCCATAACCTATTTTGAATTTTCAGTAATTAAATAATGCAAAAAATAAGGGAAAATACAAGGAAAATAGAGAAAAACCACAAAAAATAGGGGAAAAATGCATTTTGGGTGCGGAAAATTAATGAAAATTAAGAACAATGTTTGTGAATGTTTGTGGGGACTGAAGCATGAGGATTTGCCTCAGTTCAACCCCACCTTCTTGTTCTAGTGTGTTTTTCTCGCTTTTTACACATAAAATGATGGCAGAATGCCTTATAAATCTATACAATAATGCAACATTTGATCGATGGGAGGGTAGAGTGGTTAAATGTTTCTAAATGCGGAGTAAAATGATGAAAAGATTGCTAGTTTTATTTTGCATGCCATATAGGTCAGTGAATAATTATAGAATGAGAGCCTAGTAGCACGAGGGTTTCCTTGGTGCTAGGTTTGCGCAACGCCGCATAAGAACGGTAGTTGAAAATCATTGAAAGGATGTTTTCCACATGTGTACAATATTGATTTCATAATTGTTTGAGCACTTGGCATCCACAATATGCATAAATCATGGAAATATTTAAAGGTATCAGAAATCCTGGATGCATAGCAATTACTTTCATTAGGACCTTGACCCACGTTGAGTGAGAGACAGGACACCCTAAGCCATAGGCTAGTCGTGGGGTCTAGGGGAAAGAGAAGTAAGGCCAATGGTACATTCCTGTTACGATTAAATGGTATCTTGAGTGGATTTGGTGCGAAATGTTTATATGTTGAGCAACGTATCGAGGGGCCAATCCCCAAGGTGTAGGAGAGTCGCAGAGGGGTGGCGGCATTCAGTTGTTGGAGGACCCCCTATGTCTATGCTTTGTGCCATTAGGCAATGTGTAAGGGACTCCCTCTGAGAAGTAGTGGGTGAGAGAAGAGTGAACTACAAATGACGTAATACAAATGCAAGATGTCTAGGAAGGCAATTTATGTGTCATCAACGCTCCTGGCCACGAGGCCGTGGGGTTGTTGAGCACGTGAGATAGAGGTCCGGCTAGTGCACGAGCCAGTGCCCGCCCGTTCTAGGTTCCATCAGTGGTGCATCTGTCGGGAGCCGCTTAAAAGTGGCGGTTCTTGAATCCTGGTTGTCTAGGGACCAACTAGCAGTTTATGCCAAAGGATACTATAATTGATCCATTATTTATCGATAAGCATCGTCTAGCAGAAATCCAAAAGCAAGAAAGAGACGAAAGAGCTAGGCGACGTGCTGAAATTTTTAGGAGATATTCCCCTAAGCGTAGTGGTGATGAACCCTTACGAGGGAGTGGATCTAGTGGTCTTGGGGCCACAAGCAGTAAGTTAGGAGAAGGTGGAAGCTCTAGTGCTCCCCTTCCTTCCATAAGCCAGTCTACATCAAGTGCGGGAGGTGTAACCCCACCGTCCCTTATTCCTAGTGCAAATCCAATCCTCGTCATGGCGCAATCTATTGCAATTCCAGTAGGAACAACGGATTTGCCGGCTCTAGGTTACCCGCTACCCATTTTTAATGGGTTAGTTGAGGAAGATACGGAACTCCACATTAGGGAGTTTCAAAAGCTGATGTTTAACTATCGCATCCAAGAAGAAGGACATTTAATGATGTTCTTCAATATGACTCTCAAAGGAAGAGCCGCTATATGGTATCATGGTTTAGAAGCCGAAACCATATTGAATATTGATTCATTTTATGGAGCTTTTCGAAGGGAGTTTTCCCCTGAAAGGGGTGGGCAATATTGGTTGCGTGTACTCAATGTGACCCACCAAGAACCACACGAGGATATTCGTGCTTATGCGAAGAAAATAAAAGAGGTTTTCCGTAAGTTGGACACCTCTATTCCTATCCCCGCAGCTGCCCAATCGCAATATTTCCTTCATGGTTTGGACTTTAATATCCAATTGCAGTTGAGTAGTGTCCCCTTGGGGGATATAGATACTGCCATTACACGAGCACAAGAGGTGGAATCCCGACTACAAGCAGCCTATGCTTCTCGAGGCAATTCGAATATGGGTTTAGTATTGGGAAACAATGTGGCGATGGCCAATGGCAGTAGTGGCTAAGGGATAGCGATGGCTAACCCTAATGGGAGAGGGAACATGATGCAGAATGTCCCTTTATTACCAGCTCCCCCTAGCATGTCAATGCCTACGGGCAGTGAAATGGCTCCAAATGGTGGAGGCCAGGCGGTCAATTCTAACACCATGCCTGTGGCTCAACAACCAGTGCCTAATCGAATTGTTAGGCCGATGGAACGACATGGTAATGACCAAGACTATGAGTCGAGCGCTTCCAATGTTCTTGGCGAGGTTAAGGACATGATGAAGCATTATACCGACATGATTACGGAGCAGTATCAGCAAATAGCCGTTGATGTCAACTTCCTCAAAAAACAACAAAATTTGATAGGAAGTAGATACCCAGATGAGGGTGCACCTTCGAGGTTTAGTTGCAAATGGTGTGGTGGGCAGCACTATCCAAGAAATTGCCCAAATGTTAAGTGCGACATTTGTGGAAAATCCGGCCATTTAGCAGCTACTTGCTGGAGTAAGATCAGTTCCCTCCAGCGAGGTAGTCGACAGCCAGGGCCTGTTAATCATCGTGCCCAAGGAAATGATTCCCAGCGAGAAGACGGGCCTAAAAAGATACTTCAACGACCAAAGACTACAGTGGAGGAGCTACCGAGTGGGAGTGGGGTTAGTTTGATTGAGGTTGTATGCATTAATGATGTTGAAACCTCTAATCTGCGAGCCGTTCTCACAAGAGGTCAAAAGGGTAGAGAAGCCGACAAGGATAAGCCTGTCGACGGAAACCCTAAACAAGGCGACAAAGGAACGCAAGTTTTGGATCCTGCTATGGAAGGGGGACCTTTGAAGCCCGTGGAAAGTAAAGCCGATAAGGAACCACCAAAGAAGAAGGTGAAAGTTAAAAAAGAGGTAATAAAGCCGGTTCAGCGACCTAAAGAGCGGATGGTTTGGCGTGAAAAGCGAGCTCTATCGAACTATCATGAATTCGATTTGCCGAGCTCTCTTTGCGAAGTCAAGCCGGATGTGAACCTCTTACAGCTTATTAAGCTTTCCCGAGGAGTACGCAAGGAATTTAGAAAGATCCTACGTATCGGGTATATCGTAGAACCTTTGGGTATTGCGCGAGTTGGTGATGACTGGTTCGAGCATGCTGAGAAGCATTGCTCAAGGGTTGCAGCCTATGTCGATGGGATATTAGTAGATTATGCCATTGTCGACACGGGATCATCTGTTAACATTATGAGTTCTGAACTGATGGAAAGGTTGGGTCTTGCGATCCAGAAAGATACCTCCACAATTCTCAGAATGGCAGATGATAGTTTGAGACACCCGGAAGGCTGCATTACTAAGGTCCATGTCACTGTTGCAAATGTAGAATGCCTGTTGGACTTTAGGGTGATTCGTTTTGCAGGGCGTCCAAGTTACCAAGTATTACTCGGACGACCTTGGATCTTGCAAGTGGACTGCCAAGTAGATATACCCGCCGGTCGACTAATATTCGGCAGAGGTGCCCAGCGTGTGGTGGTTGATGCTTATCCTGAGTCCCCGTAGAGTGAGAGAGCTCCTCTATCTTCTACAGAATTGGAGACATTAGAAGATTTATCTGCTAGTGAGACATCATCGAGTGATGAGTCCAAAGAGGGATCCACCACGGAAGACATCTATCAGATCACTTTGAACGAGCCAATAGAGGGCCAAGATCGTATAAGAGATGTAGATGTTATCGAGCTAGACCTTGGTACGCCTGATGATTCACGGCCAATCAAATTAGGTTCTATGCTCAACACAACAGAAAGGGAGAATTATGTGGCCTTGATTCAGAAATTCCGTGATATCTTTGCCTGGAGTTATGATGAGTTGAGAGGCATTCCTCCTAGTCTTGCTGTTCATACAATTCCGTTGAAAGAGGGCAGTCGTACGGTATTACAGAAAGTAAGGCATATGCCTTTCGAATTGAGGGACGGGCTATTTGAAGAGTTACAGAAGCTTCGAAAAGCGGGTTTGATTTTTCCTGTGCAACACACGGAATGGTGTTTGCCAGTTGTGATCAGAAAGAAGAAGAACAATCAAATCGGATTATGTGTAGACTTTAGGGAGCTGAATAAGCAAACAGTTAAGGACTACTACCCGTTGCCATTTATTGACCAGATTTTGGATCAATTAGCGGGTAGGGAAATATATTCGTTTATGGATTGCTTTGCAGGATATAACCAGATGGCAATTGCAGAAGAGGACAAGTTGAAAATAACTTTTATTACTGTATTTGGTACTTTTGCGTACCATGTGATGGCCTTTGGTTTATGCAATGCGCCTGGTTCGTGGCAATGAACAGCAGATAAGACATTCAGTAACATATCCCCTGAAGAGTTGAAGGTGTTTATTGATGACTTAGGGGCCGCCACCGTGAGAGGAAGACAGTTGATCATTTTGAGAAAATGCTTTGAGCGTTGTAGACAATTTTGCATCACCCTAAACCCACGGAAGTGTGTTTTTGGAGTACCTTATGGGCTATTGTTGGGCCATGTGGTCAGTTCGGTAGGAATTGCGACAGACCCCAAGAAGGTCAAAGTTATAGTTGCCATGGGTCCACCACGCACTCCGAAAGAAGTTCATAGCTTTCTGTCTTCGGTTGGTTATTACTATTGATTCATAAACGCCTTGGTAGAAAGAACATTCTTGCTTACAAACTTATTGTCCTTTAGCTATTCGTTTGTATGGGGTGACCCTTGTAAGGTAGCATTCGAGGATGTAAAACAGGAGCTAGCAAGAGCGCCCGTTTTAAAAGCACCTAAAAGAGGTGAGGTGTTCTATATATTTTCAGTAGCCACCATGTATAGTATCAGCTCTGGTGTTTAGCCCAAATTTGGGAAGAGAAGTAGTACCACCCGATTGCTTTTGCTAGCCGGAAGCTGGGGGTATCCGAAATCAATTATACCTACATGGAGAAGTTGTGTCTAGCGATGGTCTTTGGGACCAAGAAATTCAGGCATTATATTCTCTATGAGAAAGTCGTGCTTTATACGAAGGCGGAGGGACTTCGATTATTGATGAATAAGCTACAGCTGCCTGATCGTCTAGCGAAGTGGTTAATCACTTTGCAGGAATTTGATTATGAAATCAGGAGTAAACCACCAAGGTTGCAAGGCATCGTGGAATGTCTTGTGGACTTTGGGGAGCTGAAAGAATCTGTGGGGTGTGGCTGAAGGTAGTGACATGGAGTTGTTATTCAAAAGAGATAGGGCATCTATTCCCTCCTGGTACGCTGCAATAACGCATTATTTATCGACGGGAGAGGCAGGATCCGAATTATCTAAAGCTGAGAGAAGGAAAATTAAGCAGCAAGTGTTAAAGTTTGCTTTGATCGCAGGTACATTATATCGGCAAGGGGTTGATGACATCTATCGCCAATGTGTGATGCCTGATGAGGTGCCGTTCATTTTGGAAGAGTGCCATGATTCTGCTTGCGGAGGCCATTTTTTTGGATGGCTTACAACACAAAAGGCTTTAAGAGCAGGTTATTGTTGGCCCGCCATCTTCCAGGATGCGTTTGCATATGTTAAGAGATGCGATATTTGTCAACGACATGATAGTCGAGAGAATAGGAAACGACCACTCACCCCTATTATGGCGATACTTCCATTTGAGAAGTGGGGAATAGACTTTGTGGGTCCTATTACTTCGTCGTCGACTGTGCAAAAGAGGTATATCATTGTAGCATTTGACTACTTCACAAAGTGGTCAGAAGCACGTGCAACAAGGAAAGATGATGCTAAAGAAACTGCTAGTTTCCTTTTAGAGCAGATAATATGCCGTTTTGGTCCGCCGAAAGAATTAGTGTCAGACCGCGGAACCCATTTCCTGAATAAGGTGATCAAAAGCTTGACAGAGACGTGGCAAATCAAGCATAACAAGACAACCCCATATAACCCGCAAGCCAATGGGCAAGTTGAGAGCACCAACAAGTAGCTTGTGGGCATCCTATCCAAAATTGTGTCGGAAAAGAAACGGGATTGGGATAAAAAGTTATACATGGCAGTGTGGGCCTATGATACGATCTTCAAACGAGCCACTGGCCATACCCCGTTTAAGTTAGTATATGGGGAGGAGTGTGTCTTGCCTTTAGAGATTGAGCTGCCGACTATTCGGTTTGCCATCAATTATTCTTTGAGTGATGAAGACGCACTTTTTGAGCGCTTGACAGCACTAGCACATTTAGATGAGCTTAAGCTACAGAGCCTTTTTTTGCAGAGTCCGTTCGATGCTCCTTTGCAGCAAGATGAGCTTTCGGATGGCGAGGATCTATAGCTTGCCCTTGGATCCCTAGAGCTCACACACCCTTCTTTTTTGGTCACGTGATCTGCGTAGACATTTTCTATGTAATAATGATATCTTATTATGATTGTACTAGTCACTTTCATTATGCGATCATGTATTTATTTCATTTATCAGTGTTATGATTTAAGTACACTTTGTTTTTATTTACATGAGCATTGTACACAGTGCAGAAACTATTTTGTATGGCCCAAATAAAGCACATAGTGCTATATGTGGCAGGGCAGCTTGCTGCCGTGCTAGAAAATATTTTTTTCCTATTACGGTCACTATTAGCGTCCCAAATTTACCTGCACGCATCATTATTGGTGTCGTTATTAGCGTTGCAAAGCATCATTGTCAGTGTCATTATTTGTATCGGTATCAGTGTCGCAAATAGCTATGCTGATAATGACGCTAATACCGACTGTTCTATGGTATCGCCAATAATGACGCTTTTTGCGATGACGGGGGCAAATGTCTTTATTTATATTTTCATCGCTTTTAACGTCAGTATAAGCCCTATATCTTGTATTGTTAGTCTTCAGTTTACTAAAAATAATAATCTTTTCGGTAACCCTGAAAAGAATATTTTTTTTCAAACAAAGATTGAATATTTAGATCATATTTTTTTTCTAGCTAAAGAAATACAAGATGATCCACATGAAATTGAGGCTATGAATACATGGCTTACACCCAAAAACATGCATAAAGTATGTTTTGTTATGCAAATCCAATGCGAGACTTTGCGCGTAGCGAGCAAAAGAAACTCTCTCTCACTCTCTTTTTCTTATAAAAATGAAAGCATGGCTCATAAAACTCAAAATAGACTTAATGAAGAGTAAAGCAAAATTGAGTGACACACTGTTGGATGCAATTTTCCTACATACATGGCGTGAGTATCTTCTCCCTGCCATATTTATAATATTGAAATGAATCTTTCTTTGCCCAAAGATAAACACTTTACAGTCACTCATTTCACAAAAGAGCTTGAGTTCACTAAATGGATGGTTCCAACCAGTTGTACAACTCACAATTGTTAAGAGAGCCATAAAATATATCTTCAATATATCTCCTTGAATCTCAAGTATTAATAAATATTTACAAAGAGAATGTGGGCATGCCTTAAGAAAAATGAGAATCATGGGTCTATTTAAATATTTCAATGAAGAAGTCTATGAAAGAAATTGTGCTTGCCACATGTATCCAATTCATCTTGCTTTACATATCAGCTGAAATTTTAGAAAATCATGTTAGAAAAATAATTAAGTGAATAAATGCAGCTAACCATAATAAATCAAATAATCATTGAAATTTCATTAAATAATCAAGTCACATAGACATTAGCACTTGAGATATGAATATTGTGGCATCACCCATCTGGAAGGCTTCACCCGCATTCACACCTGCAAGTCTCATGATTGATAAAGATAAGCATCCCAATCAACCTTCCATCTAAGATGAAAACATAATTCACTCTTAGTAACATGCCTTGCACTAATAGAGAACCATTCAAGGCACTCATCTTGTCAACATGCACACAAGGAAAAACCATTAAAGGCATGCATCCCCTCATATAGATGCACCTACACAAGGGGATGAGTGCCTTCAATGATTCTCTCTTTTCTGCACATTGATGAGATGAGTGCCTTGAATGGTTTTTCGCTAGTGTGGGGCACATTCTTAAGAGAAAATGGGGATGCCTATTCTTTCCGAGCATGTGCCTTGCAAGTGTGAATGTAGGTGAAGTCTTACCTAGGTAATGTCATAATACTCATATCTCAAGTGCTAACGTCTACATGATTTGATTATTTTATTTATTATGGCTAGTTGTATTTATTCAATTTATTAATTTTCTAGCATAATTTTTTGAATTTTTTGTAGATGATATGTAGAGAAAGATAAATTCGATACACGCGACAAATGCAATTTATTCTATAGACTTCTTTATTGAATTATTCAATACACACACCCCATTTAGTCTAAGCAATGCACACATCCTCTTTGTAAATATTTATTAATACTTAAAATTCTAGCATATATATTGAAGATAATCTGGAAATATTTGATGGCTCTCAGTAGTTATGAGTTGTGCAACTAATTGTAACTATCTATTCAGTAAACTTAATCTTTTGTGAAAAAGTGATTGTAAAGGGCCTATCTTTGAACAAAGCAAGATTCACTTTTTTATTATAAATATGATATGGAGAAGATGTCCATTCTATGTACGGGGGGAATTTGCACCCAATAGTGTATCATTCAATTTGCTTTACTCTTCTTTAAGTCTATTTTGAGTTTTATGAGTTGTGCTTTCATGTTTATATGAAAAAGAGAGTGAGGGAAAGCTTATTCTGCACAAGCTTAGTTGCGACAACAAAAATACAATCTATAAAAGCTTAGTTGTGACATATTTTGAGTTCCTTTCTATTCTTTCTTCTCAACAGGTTGTTTTAGAAAAACGCATAACAATATGAAGAACAAGAATAAAACTAACTTATGTTGTTTTATGTGGAGAAGGAGATTGAATAAAAATTTCTATTTCTATGATAGCTCTTGACTATGATATCTTTTACGTGTGAGCTTTTGAGTCACATCTTGTGTCTTGCCTATCAATCACTTTTTCTCTCAAATCTTCTTCACATTGTTTCCTTTGAAAAGAAATTGATAACTAAAATTAATTCATGGTAAGTTTGAATTATTATTCTTATTTTAAGTGTATTTAAATGAACATTTATCAATATGTTAAAGAATACATGTGAAACATGTATTTACACATGCTTAAAAATGGATTTCTACGCATGTCTATAAATGCACACCTATGGACCATGTCTACAATCAATCTATTGTAGTAGAATCTGTGCTTTAAAAAGCATTTCTCTATGTAGTGAATGCTAGATATGCTCAATGCCGCACCTTCCTAAGGTGCTATCAATGATCCATGGTGGTCTAAGTTGTATGGCCCCCATTATGAGAAGAAGCCATGTGTAAGCACAGACATTGGGGGGGGTCATGACTTGTATATCAAATGAGGTCTATGCTATTATATGGAAAAGGGTAACCTTTGTGGATCTAGCATTTGGGTTCGATAAAGTACTTATATTGGTAACAAATTGAGGCACAATGCATGAGTTGTGCGGTGTGCGAGTTATCAAGGGCCCCTATTTTAGGGTCCAAGGGCCACAAAAGTGGCCCTTGGCTAGGGGGTCTCAGGGGGGAGGGCAATGCCCCCGACTTGATGGTAAAGAGAATATTCCTTAGAATATTTTGCAACTGACTAGAGAAGGTTCATAATAGGGTCATACATGCCAATCAAACTACCTTCTTGGGCTATAAAAGGAAGACCCCTCTAAAGCCATCGTCAATCTATCTTTCACCTAGTCAAAGTTCTTCTAGCTATCCTTAAGATCTTTGCTTATCATTTTGTTTGAAATTAAAGTAGTCTCTATTCTTCTCATATTTGCTATGTGTTCTCTATTCCTTGCTTAGATTGTTGTGCCTTGTAATTTCTACATAGTATTAGAGCGTAGGGGAAATTGAGGAGTGAAGACTATGTAAGAGAAAAGGGCTTCAACAATGAAGACGACAAATGTCATCTATTGTATCAAGTAGCAGTGCCAATACATGAGGTTGCAGCAGTATTGTACCAACAATTCAAACATTGAGGACTCGTCCACCAAACTTCAGCAAAGGCAAGTTAGATGGTACATACTATACTTTGTTGAAGTTTAAAATCATAACTATCCTTGATTCTGATGAGCTTATGGAGATGGTACTAAGGACTATCCCAAAACCACAACCCACCCTAGACCCATCAAATTTAAGTGTTAAGATTCCTCCAAATGCAAATATTCTATGAGTTTGGAAATGAAGGAATGTAAATGCACTATGTGCCTTAGTTAAAAGTTGTTCTCATAGTATTTTGACATTGATTCAATATACAACCAAGGCATCATCAGAGGCTCAGAATGTATTGAGGAGTCAGTACAAGAAGCATGAAATCAAACAAGGATTTAGAACTTGGAGAATCAACTAGTGACATAGAAGTTTATTGAAGGAGAGATAGCTGAAGCATTCATCCTTGGATCAAGAATCTGTTCGATCAAATGGTACTAGGATACAAAAGAGTAGTGAGGAGCTAGCTCGGAGGTGTCTTCGAATTTTTCCACCAAATTTTGATGGATTGGTAACTTCCCTAAACACTGAGATGAGACCCAAAGCTTTGATATTTGAGGAGTTTTGTGTACTACTAATGGAGGAGGATTTGAGGCTTAAAGCTTATGAAGGTAGTAGTAGTGGAGATGTTGCATTTTTTGCCCATGTGAAAGGCAAAAGAAGTTTTTCTACCAATAGTGACAAAAAGAAGAAGGGTGATAAGAAAAAGTTTCAAGGAGAGTGCTTCTACTGCAAGAATGAAGGACATGTAATTGCAGATTATCATGTCAAGCAGGCAGATGAAAAGACTCACACACCGTGAAGACTAAAGGAAAGGAGATAGCTAATATGGCTAAAGCAGAGTTGGAGTTATTCATGGTGACCATTGAGGAGGTATGTTCGTCAAGGCAAGAAATATCTAATTCACTAACTCATGAGTATTGGATAATGGCACCTCCCATCACATGACCAACAAGAAATGTCTATATAGTTCTATGAAGTCTCTATAAGAATCTATCATTATGACAGTTGGGAATAATGCAAAATGCCCTAGTGATGGCATAGGTCCTATTTTATTTGTTATTGCAAATGGTGAACTCAAGAATATTTCAAATGTGTTGTATATTCTAGAGATTAAGAGAAATCTACTACTATTAGTTGCTTCTATAACTGATATTGGCCATGAGGTGAGGTCCACTAAAATAGGTGCTAAAATTATCGGTAGTGTTGGCAAAGTTGTGAGAAAAGGAGAAAAGAGGAACAACCTATATGAACTAAGTGCTCTTATAGCCATCACCACTGTTGTGGGCACAAGTAAACTTTGGCATGAAAGATTTAGTCACATTGGTTTTGAAGTGTTAAAGGAGATGCAAAAGTAAGATATGGTTGCTCACCTACCAAGTGAAATGAAAGAACCATTTGAAGCTTGTATGATGGGAAAGTAATAGAGAAAGGAATTTTCACAAGAAAGTAGGATCAATGCAAAGGCTTCTGTAGAGTTGGTGCATGCTGACTTGTGCAGTAAAATGCCTACAAAATCCTTGGGAGGATCTTATTTTATGTTGATTGTCGACAACTATAGTAGAAAGATATTGGTGTACTTCCTTCGTGATAATTCTTAAGCTTTTGGTAAGTTTGAAGTATGGCTAAAACTTGTTGATAATGAAATAAGGTAAAGAGTGAAGAAGTTTAGAACATATGGTAGTGGTGATTTCAACTCAAAGGAGTTTGAAGTCTTTTACAAGAGCAAAGGGATTAAGAATTAATTGATGACACCTCATACCCCTCACTAGAATGGCATTGATGAATGCCAAAATTGCACCATTGTGGAAATGGTAAGATGCATGCTTAAGAGTAAGGGATTTCCTAACCAATTTGGACTGAAACTATTAATATTGTAGTCTAAATCTCAATCGGAGTTAGACAAAGGCTAATATTGTAGTCTAACTCTCAACTAAAGTTACACAAAGGCCCTTAAGAGAAAAACTCCTCACATGAGGCCTATTCTTGTAAGAAACCATCTTTCTAACATTTTAGAACTTTTGGATGTGAATGTTATGTACATGTTCAAAAGGATACAATAAACAAATTAAATCCAAAAAGCACAAAATATGTCTTCTTGGGTTTTAGTGATGAGAAAAAGACTTAGAAAATGTATGACCAAGAGGCAAAGAAGATGATAGCGAGTCAGGATATGGTATTCAAGGAGTAGCCACATAGAGTGGAGAAGGAGAATATAACTTCTTTCACTTTATCATCAAGTGAAGAAGTAGTCTACTAATGAACCTATCCCAAGAGCTATCCCTACTCTCAAGAAGAACCTTGGCATCATCTTAGAATGATGAGGAAAAAGTTCACCAACCTATAATCTGCCACTAAAAAAACCATTTCCATGATGGGTGAAGCAACTCTATGATCACAATAATCCTATGCCTACTATAGTTGAGAAAAAGGCAGACGGCCAAGGAGGCCTCTGAGAATAGAGGAGCAAAGAAAGGATTCTACTCACATAGTCAGTATGGCCTTGATGGCTGAGATTATGAGAGAAGTAAAGGAGCCAGTAGCATGAAGAGCAACTACGCAAGACAAGTATAATAGCATAATGAAGAATGCCACTTGGCAGCTAGTGGATTGGCCAGAAAAGAGGAAGATTATTTGTAGCAAGTGGGTCTAGAAGGTAAAGTACAAGTTTGATAGTAGCTTAGAAAAGTACAAAGCCAGATTAGTTACATAAGGATTTTTACAAGTTGAAGGATTTGATTTTCAAGAATCATTTGCTCCAACTACTAGAATGACCACTATTCACACAATACTTATAGTAGTAGCTCACAAGAAGTGGCCAGTTTACCAAATGGATATTAAAATAGCATTCCTAAATGGTAATCTCAAGGAGGAGGTATACGTGGCTCAGCCACTAGGGTTTGAGACCCTCTATTCTGAGAACAAATTTTGTAAGCTAAAGAAGGCATTGTATGGGTTGAAAGCCCCTAGAGCTTGTTACCAACAAATAGATAAATTCCTTTTGGGATTGAATTTCAAAAGATGTGCCTCAAATGCTAAGTTGTATGTTTATAGGGATGGTAAAAAGTATGCCTGATTGTCCTATATGTAGATGAACTTCTTATTATAGGTTAAAATAAATATATGAGCCATCAGAATCAAAAGTCTTTGAGCTCTGAGTTTGCAATGATAGGCTTGGGCTTGTTACACTATTGTTTGGGGATTGAAGTCTAGCAAGTGCTAGCAAAATCTTCATTTGTCCCAAGTATGCATGGGAGATCTTAAAAGCATTTGGCATGACCAAGTGTAAGGATATAGCTACACCTATAGTAGAGGTTAATGTGAAGTTATCCATTGAGAATACGTCAACACTAGTAGACATTGGGACGTATAAGAGGTTTTTTGGTAGCCTCATCTATTTGTATAAAACCAAGCCAAAGATCAATTTTTCTATTGGGGTTTTGAGCAGGTTCTCAAACAGACCCTAAGAAAGTCATTCAAAAGTTCAGATGTGGGTGCTTAGATACTTAAAGGAAACTCTTGACTATGGTGTCACATGCAGTTTCAGAAGTGCTCTTATACAAAAGTATGACTCAAATTAGGCAAGTGAGAGTGATTCCATAAAATCAATTTTTTGATATTGTTTCTCTTTAGGTTCAGGAATCTTCTCTTGGATCAGTGTAAGAAGCAACCAACTATGGCATTGTCTTCTACCAAATTACATTATAAGGTAGCTTAGTTTGCTACATGTGCAGTAGTATGGTTAAGAAGGATCCTATGGCATATGGGAGTATAGGATCAAGATCCAACAATGCTATGATGTGATAATCAGAGTTGCCTCACCATTGCCAAAAAATTGAGTTTTCCATACATGCACTAAACTCATTGAGATCCAGTATTACTATGTGCATGACTTGATCAAGGATGGAATAGTAGGGCTGGTCTTTAGTTGAATGGAGGAAAATGGAGCAGATATCTTCACCAAAGCTCTTATTATGAAGAAGGATATTCTTCAAATTTATGTTCAAAGAATCCAAGAATGTAGTTTACTTGCGGGTGGACATTGAGGGAATATGTTAGATATTCTCAATGTCTCACTCTCGTACGATACCAACAATGATCAATGGTTCTCTAAGTTGTACGGCTCCCATTATGAGGAGAAGCCATGTGTGAGCACAAATATTGGGTGGGTCTTGACTTGTATGTCAAATGAGGTCTTTGTGAACCGAAGTGCAAAAAGGTAACCTTTGTGGATCTAGCCTTAGGGTTAGATAGAGTAGTTATACCCGTAGCAACTTGAGGCACAATGCATCAAGTTGCAGTGTGTGAGAGTTATTAGGGGCCCCTATTTTGGTGTAATATTTCCACTTAAAAATATTATTAAACTCGACCTCCCGCGCACTGTGTAAAACTCATGCAAAGGTTATCTTCAATGCCGACGATAGTTAATCTGTAACCCGCACGCGAGAAATCAAGGCCTTTGCATTGGCAAACCGAGCCGGGGGTTTAAAACCACTTAAACTGCGGCGAAACACCCTCTTGGGAGGAGGTTAAGTGGATAAGGTGCAATTTATTGCAATTTTTTTTTACTAATTTTCCCCCAGCTGATGCGTGGCTAAGGGAAGGGGATGGCTATGCTAGGTGGGAGAGGTGGTTACAAGGGAAAGTCGTGGGCTGCATGCACAGCCCACTGGGGGAGGTCCCCTCTCCCCCCTTGACCTACAAAAACCCCCCTTAGTGGAGGGGGGGTTAGGAGGAGGAAGTAGAGAGGCTGCGTGGAGGAAGGAAGAGAGGGACTGGAGGTCGCTGTGTTGAGGGACGAGCCGTGGTGCATAGAGAGGGAGAGGGAAGTTGCATCACTGCTGCCATTGCCAAGACGCCACTAGCTACCGGCCTGAGCTCGCTATTGCCATCCCATCTGACGGTAGCTGTTGCAGCGTGCTGACTCTGGGCCACCTTCAAGACATCATCTTCCACCCATTACTACCCCCTCCTCTCTTCCATGTGGTCTCTGATCCTAGTAAGAAGCTTCTAAAGGGGCTTTCCTAAGCCCCCTTCCCACTAATCACCCACAAGCCCATCCCTAGCCCAGGACTTTGAAGAGAAGAAGAGAAAGCTTATAAAGCCCCCTTCCCACTAGATCCCCCATAATCCCATTCCTAGCCCAGGATTTAAATTCTCCATTCCTGCAAGGCCCTTCACAAGAAACCTTTCCCGAACCCCCTCTTTTTCCAAAAAAAAAAGAAGGCCCAAGCTCCCAAACCCTAAGGCCTTCCATAAGCCAAATTCTGCAAGTCGGTATTTCTGTCAAGGATCCGTATTTCAAAGGGGATCTCTGTGTACGAGGGAGTTGGGCAAAGATCTTAAGGCTACATACCAAGGCGAGTAATTCGTAGACTGCGAAGGCAAACCAGAAGCCGAAAATCACGCCTACGATGGCCCCTAAAAAGTCACAAGGCGCGCCTGTAGGAGGTTCATCTCCTAGTATTCATGTGGATATTTCCCCGAGCCCACAAGTCCAGGTTTTCTTCCTATTTTTGATTTCAAGTAGAAGTATTGCAATTATGCATGGTTATTTCATGGACTAGGATGCACTTATGCTTGTCGAATCCACCTAGCTAAATGCGATTGAAATAAATTGGCTATTTGAAATTTACTAGAAGTAACTCACGATATGAAGTGGGTCATTGGTATTTTCAATGGAATGAATGAAAAAAACATAAGGTGTCTATGCATTTTAGGACCTTGTTAGCAAGTTGCCTTTTGTGTATTTCAGAGCGATGGTCTAGAAGACCTATTGCCTATCTTATAAGGTCGAAATGATTAATGTGCATCTTTGATTAGGCATGGAAAGTTTAATGGCATGTCACATTTTTAGACAAATCTCCTTTGTAATGATTCATTAAGGAAGTCGTTATCAACCGGAGGAAATAACAAAGCATGGAAAAGATTCTAAGGGTTGCATGAACTAGGTTAACTCTAGCTTCAATTGGCATCAATCTCATTTATCTATGTAATAGTTAGGAAATGTTGCATAATGCACATTCTTCATACGCAAGAATTTCATTCATCAAGAGCGTATTTAGGAAAAAGGCAGCATGGATCATTTAAGCATAAAATCTTTAAATCTTAGTGGCATGAACTGTGAATGCATGTCCTAGTAGGATCAATGGAAGTTACGCCGAAATTTAACATGTGTTTTGATCTTAACAAGAAAAGTTAGGGATTGTGAATCCAGTCGTATGTAGAGACAATAAATCACGTGCTTACATGAATTATGACGTAATGCAAATAGTCTTCCCCCTTTAGGTCAAGTTAACATCCCTAGGAATGGTTCGTGCTTGTCGCAAGACAAGTAAACTGGATTACCTAAATCACCTAAACTGCAAAGGATTCGCATAGGATGGTTCAATCGATACAATAAATACTCCAAGTGCTAACTAGGGTTTAGCATGTTAAGGACTTGACCTAGTTTCACACTTGTTGCCAAGTCGAAACCCTCATACCCAAAGGTCCTACCCACATTCACGGAATGTAGGGACAATTGGATGTACTTGCAAGAAACGATCTAGGGTTTTCTACCCTAAGGCTCACTCGATCAAATGTTGAAACTTGGATTGAGTTGGAACCCCTAGGACCGAACATTGTCGGCCTAGTGCAATTGGGAATGGGTTGAAACTTGGATTGAGTTGGAACCCCTAGGACCGAACATTGTCGGCCTAGTGCAATTGGGAATGGGTTGGGTAAGATGACACCCTAAACCTTCCTTCTTATCTAATCATGATTCCGTGACCAGAAGACATTGTTCGATGGGTGAAATGATCCCATGGAATAAATGCGACACTTGTGCAACAAGTTGCAACGTCGCATGATCTTATGGTTTGATCACAAGAGAGTTGCCAATTCCTTGGAATGAGATTGGCAGATTCTTGCGCAAGTTTAACTTGCAAGAGGATGAGTAGCCATCTTGCTACAGCACCTTTCTTGGGGAAATATTGCCAAGATAAGGAAATTAGGTATGTGCTTGGAAGCAAAGGATCAGTCAACAATTTGGAGCAACATGGTCACCAGGATCTATTGTTAATGTATGAAACCTAAGGTATTGGTTAAGTTGGGTTAACATGGTATGGCCCTAAGCCAAGGACAAAAGGGTTAAAAAACAAACCCTAGGGGATCTTGCCAAGTCGCAATTGATCCCACATCGAATGTTGGATGCATTCGGAAAGAAGGATTCATTCCCTAGAAGTTGGCCAAATAAACGACCACTGGAAATGTTTGTGCTTATAACAGTTTAGGAGCACTGTTTGCATTGTTTGCTCAAGGAACTAAAGGATGGAAAGATATTTAATGCTTCAGGTTGAAGGCCTAAAGGGAGAGGCAGCTTCAGTTACCCACGAATGTCTGCGTGACCCTAATCAAGGAGGTTGTTAGCTGCGCCAGGAATGTGGACCGAATCCGCCACGTGAGGTCTCTCCGTTGAGCGCTACTTGGAGCAGGAGGACGCTTGGGTGCCGGGGGGGCTCTGGCCGTAAATCCCTTTCCTTCCGGGCCCTGCACAAGAGGCCAACGTGACTGGGGATTGGATCTCGAGGCTCGCATACTAGTCTACCTGCGGAATCATGGATTAGTAATCCGTGTGGATTGATGGATAGCCTTCGGGCGGATTATGGATTAGCCTGCGGGCTAGATTTTATGAATGTATTCCAAAGATAAATAAGATAACCTATTGTAAAGGAACTTTTTTGACACTACTTTTCTATGTGAAGTGCTAAGATTATGTGAAGGAACCAGTGTCTAACTGGCTACTTAATGAAGCTATTTGATGTGTGCCCAACTAAATGTGGTAGGTAATTAGACAACTAACGCAACCTTGAGGAAAGTGCACTGGATGTGGCCTTGGGTCCGTCCTACGGATGGGTGGTCCCGGTTGGCCGGCAACTTTTCTCAATTAGAATGGATAGCAAAGAGCTTTTCTCAAAGGAAATGAACAGCAAGGGCGCTGACCTAGAGTTTAGGTTACTAGAATTCTGATTTATGCTGTTTTAGGGGAACGGAATGGGACTATGCCTTATGGGCAGGGAGGTCGAGCCTTGCATCCCTCTCGTTTCCCATTCTCCTTGAACCAAGTGCAGCATGAATCCGCTTCGACCCTGGCGTTTCTGCGTAAAATACTACGCTTGGGGTTTGACGCTTGTTGCTATTTATTAGGGAAGACCCTCATTCAGGTCGGCCGTGAGTGGGAACGGACGAAATAGTTCCACTACGTGGCAGACGTGGAAAGTCCTAGATCGCAAACCCCATAACATTCCATGGGAGTGCTTGGCGGAGCTGTCTAGACTCTCTTTCCGATGGAGTGCTAAGAGTGTCATGAAAGGGAACAGGTGGACATGTTACAATTGGTATCAATAAGAAGAAGTAAAGAAAATGTTATTGTTAAGAACATTTCCTTACTTTTGATGCTGTCTTGTAGAATTATGAAGCATGGAACATGTTCTTAGTGTTCCGAGTCATGTTTATGACCGCGATGCATTCCTCAAATTATCGACAAAGGATCAATATGATGAATATTCTAGACCGTATTTATAATCCATCGCCTTTGTACGTGGAACGGAGGTGGACGGGTGACATAGGAATCTACTACATAACTGCCCACCAGTTTGCGTACCTTCGAACCAACCTAAAGAGGATCAAGTGGTTGGAGGACCTGAAGATCGTGAAGCTGTTCATTTTTGTGGAGGCTCACGTAAACACAACCTTACATGTCGAAGAATTGGAGGGTCGAGTTGAACTCATATGTATACGAGGAAGTGACACACATTATCATTGGCGACAGGATCAAGGTGTTGGGATGCTACGAGAAGAATGGGTTCCAAAGGAAAGGATACCCTAATATTCCGATGACTTATCGATTCTTGAAGATCCATGACCCGAAACCATACTATTATCTGGTTCCCGTGGCTAAATGTAACACAACATTATTCTCCTCGAACTAATGTATCAGAAATATTGTACTCTGAAAGGGATAGGCCCATATAAATGAAATAAGACTTCTTTTTATCAATGTTTGTCTTGTCTATGAGAATTGATAAAAAGTTAAGTGGCTGGGTTCTTGGCCGAAAGATGAATTGGGTATAAAATATAATCATAACGATTAGCGAGTTGTAATGTTAAAAATCCTCTATCTAGGCACAACCCAGGTACAGGTTTCCAGTGCGTCCTGTACCTCAAGTATGGCTGTGATCGAGGAGAAGAAGTTTCTTCTCAAGCAGATCAAGCCCCCAGAATTTGATGGAAAAGGAAGGACGGTCCAAGCTGATGCTAAGATTTGGATAGAGTCCATGGAATATTTTTTTGAAGCGGCCGGTACTACACCCGCCAACCAGGCTATGCTCGCCAAGCTGAAGCTCATCGGTGAAGCAAGGCTTTGGTGGAAGCAATGGTGCAGAGATAAAGGGATCTCGAAAGGATCCGTTACCTGGGAAAAGCTAAAGAAAGCTGTACAAGGAAGATACTTACCACCTACGTACCGCACGCAAAAAATGAATGAGTTCTACAAGCTAAAATAGCTGGGTCTCACTCTTGATGCATACTATTCAAAATTTGTCTCACTTCTGAAGTATGCGCCACAAATGGATATGACACAGAAAGTATCGAAATTTTGTGCCGGTTTAAACCCACCAGTGAATACCCGCCTCGAATCTATGCGGCCAACAAATCTACATGACGCACTCATTTGAGCTGCACCCATAATTCAGGAGGTGCAGGCTAGGCCAAGAAGTAACAAGACTTGGCCTTATAATGATCAGAACAGAGGAGCATATAGGCCCCAAGCAAAGAGAGTTCAAGGTCAAAACCGGGGACAAAGAAAGAAAGCAAGGACCAATAATGTCAATAACTTTGTCCTTACCCAAAGCAATGGCCAAAATCTCCATTGTTTCCATTGCAACGAGCTCGGACATTTCAAAAGGCAATGTCCCAAGCTTGGCGGAGGACATCGTTAAGCTCCTTTCCAAGGAACCGCCCGTGGCCAAGGAGCCGCCACCCGGGGCAGAGGAAGAACCGCCTGTGTTTCCAATAGGAAAATGTGCGAAGAAGAAAACCCGACCATGGAAGCAGAGTTTGAAAGGGTGACAGTCCATACCGCCGTTCACAAGAAAGGCTCGAATCGCCAGTTTTCGGTGATTCAGACACCATCGGACTATCAAGGTAAAGGTTTCAAAACCTTGATTGATTGTGGTAGTACACATTCCTTTATCTCACCAGCTTGTGCAAGAAGATTAGGAATAGCCACAATAGAAGCACCTACCTTGCTTGTGGAATTAGCAAATGGTCATGAGGTCACTTGTACCAGGAAAACTGCTAAGGTGAAATTCTTTCTGGGAGGAAATTCGACTTCGGTAAAATTCAAGGTCATGAACCTAGATATCCATGAGTGTTTGCTCGGAATGGATTGGCTTAAACCTAATGACGGCCACATTCATTGTGGAAAGGGCCAAGTTTCCTTTCGAAACTCTGAAGGAAAATTGGTTACAACTCAAGGAGAGGCTGGAAAGCCAAAAATTCAATTGGCCAAAGCATCTCGGATTATAAAGGGAGTTAGAAAGGGACTACCTGTCTACTTGATTAAGCTTAATAAGCTAGATCAGAAGCAGGAGTCTAGTGAAGAACCAAAGGAGTATGCAGACGTATTTCCTGAAGAGCTGACAAAGCTTCCGCCTCAAAGGGAACTGGATCATGAGATCAAGCTAGTGCAGATGTCCATCCCGGAAGCAATTGAGCTAAAGGAGCAACTCAAGCACCTATTAGATTAGGGCTACATCCATCCTAGCAGTTCACCATGGGGAGCTCCAGTGCTGTTCCAGAAAAAGAAGGATGGAACGCTTCGACTATGTATTGATTACAGAGGGTTGAATCAATCAACTTCCTAGAATAGATGAGCTTCTTGACCGTCTTCAAGGTGCGAAGATCTTCTCCAAGATTAATCTCAGGTCTCGATACTATCAGATAAGGATCAAGGAAGAAGATATCCCAAAGATGGCCTTCAACACAATATATGGACACTTTGAGTTCCTAGTCATGTCATTCGGGCTAACAAATGCACCTGCCACCTTCAACAGGTTAATGCAGGATATCTTTAGGCCATATCTTGATGACTTTTTACTGGTCTTCTTCGACGACACCTTAATCTATTCCAAACAGGAAGAAGATCATGAACCCCAACTTCAGATTGTCCTTGAGACAATGAGGGCACACAAGCTCTATGCTAAGATGAAGAAGTATGCATTCTTCAAACGTCAGATTGAATATCTGGGATTCATCGTATAAGCGGAAGGAATCTTAGTGGATCCGGCCAAAGTCAGAGATATTCTAGAATGGCCAATACCAACAAATGTCAAAGAAATACGCGGTTTTCTGGGATTGAGAGGATAGTATAAGGTCTTCATAAAAAACTATGCCTTGATTGCAGCACCTCTAACGGATTTACTAAAGAAAAAAACATCCATTGCATGGTCAACTGCTGAAAAATCTAGCTTTGATATATTAAAAAAGAGTTTGGTATTAGCACCTATCCTGAAACTTTTGGAGCTCAAGAAGGAGTTCGATGTAGTAATTGACGCTAGCACTCTTGCCTTAGGGTGTGTGCTCATGCAAGAAGGTCACCCTGTAGCTTACTCTTTAAGAAAACTGAAGAGCCATGAGAAGAATTATGCTACCCATGACCTAGAATTGTTAGCTGTTATCCATGCTCTAAAGCTTTGGAGACACTACCTGTTGGGTAACAAGTTTACTCTAGTGACGGATCATAAAAGTCTCAAGTGGATCTTTACCCGGAACGAGCTCAACATGAGGCAACGTCAGCGGATTGAAGTGCTAGAGGAGTATGCTTTTGAAATCAAATACCAACTTGGAAATGAGAATGTATTTGCCGATGCACTTAGTCGCAAGGCATTCCTTAATTCTCTAATCTTACAAAATCCATCAACAGCTAGATCTCTAGCCACAAAGGTATCCATGCCAAACAACCCTATACTTGAACTAGCTAGAGAAGAAGCATGCCATGATCCAACCTATCAGAAGATGCTAAGGGATATCCTTATGAAGGATCAGGATCAAAAGCTATGGGCTAAGTATCATGAATTCTCTATCAATAGTGGACTTGTCTACTATAGAACGAGATTCTGCATACCGGCAAGCCAGTCACTCAAGCACAAGATACTGTGGGAAGCTCATGATTTCCCTTTCTCAGGACATCCTGGCTATGCCAAGACTCTCAATGCAATTAGGAAGAGCTACTATATTGGGAGAGGCTTAAAGGTGACGTTCTTAAATATGTCAGCGAGTGTTTGTCTTGTCAACGTATATAAGCAGAACATTTCAAAATGCCAGGAAAGTTGCAACCACTTGACATTCCCAAAATGAAATGGGAATTCATCAGTATATGGACTTTGTTGTTGGCCTACCCCAAGTTCAGGGAGGATACAACTCCATCATGGTTGTGGTTAACATGCTTACTAAGGTTGCACATCTTATTCCAGTTAAGACAAACTATAAAGCCTCAGACATTGCAAGGTTGTTTATCAAGGATATATTCAAGCTACATGGGTTGCCCAGAAGAATCATTAGTGATCGTGATTCTCTCTTCACATCACACTTCTGAAGAGCTATCTTTGAAGCTATTGGGACTCAACTCTATTTTAGTACAGCCTACCATCCCTAAACTGATGATCAAATGGAGCGAGTCAATCAAGTCATCGAGGATATGCTAAGGGCACACTACTGTCGCGAACCAAAAAGGTGGATTGAATATTTGCCTTTGGTTGAATTTTCCTACAATGCTTCTTACCAGCAAAGCATTTAGATGACCCCTTTTCAAGCATTGTATGGGCATGAGTGTCAAAGTCCCCTAAACTTCTCAGATCCAACCTTAAGGGTTGAAGCTTCAAGGCAGATGCTGGAAGAGATGGATGACCAAATGAAGTCAATTAGATAGGACATCCAAGCCGCCAAGGATAGACAGAAGGCATATGCAGACTTGAAGCGTCAAGATAGAACCTTAGAGAAAGGAGACATGGTCTTCATTCGCGTACGGCCAAAGAAGAGTTCCCTATCCTTAAAAGATTACAAAAAGCTAAGTCCAAGGTATTGTGGACCATACAAGATCCTCAAGAAGTATTTACCTAATCCTAGCCAAGTACTTGATGACCAACAAGTTGTAATGCCTAGCCAAGGAGTCCTTGAGCTACAGCCTGACAGGATCTTAGATGTTAGGGAGAGACAACTGAGATCCAAAACCTTGAGAGAATGCCTTGTCTAGTGGAAAGATTATCCCGAGGAGGATGCCACTTGGATAGATGAAAGCACTCTCAAACAACAATACCCCTAGTTCCTCTCGAGATGAGGACATCTCGATTCCTCCATGGGGGAGAGAATGTAATATTTCCACTTAAAAATATTATTAAACCCGACCTCCTGCACACTGTGTAAAACTCGTGCAAAGGTTATCTTCAATGCCGGCAGTTAATCTGTAACCCACATGCGAGAAATCAAGGCCTTTACATTGGCAAACCAAGCTGTCCAAGGTTTAAAACCGCTTAAACCACAAGGAAACACCCTCTTGGGAGGAGGTTAAGTGGATGAGGTCCAATTTATTGTAATTTTTTTATTAATTTTCCCCCAGCCAATGTGTGGCTAAGGGAAGGGGATGGCTAGGTGGAAGAGGTGGTTACAAGGGGGAGTTGTCAAGAATCGCGTGGTGGGGGGACTTGCTCAAGATGCTGCGCTGAACACACACAGAATGCACAAGGAGAAGCTCACTCAAGAGACAAGAAGAGAGATGGAGGCCAAAATTTTTTCTTTCTGGTTTCTTCTTCTTCTTCCACACACTTTTACAATGTACACAAAGTATAGATAAGATACAACATAAAGGAAAGTGGCCTATTAAGTCAAACAATGCATAACTGACTACACTAGTCAACTAGTGCTATAACTATTCCAACTGTAAATAGGTGTAACAACTTGAATATAATAAGTAATGAGTCAGTGGCCATGTGAGAGTCATAATGACCACCGACGTGCTAAGTGTAGACATGTGGACCAATCTAACCAGGTGGTCCATCATTAATGTCCGCATGTGTTGAGCTTGTCATCTCAACACTCCCCCTCAAGCTCAACTGCCTCTCTGCAACTCCATGTAAGCTTCGAAACTTTTGAAGCTTGTCTCTACCCAATGCCTTCATGAAGATTTCAGCTATCTGATCCTGTGTGCTGACATACACCAAGTTAATCTCACCTGCTAGTACCTTCTCTCTCACAAAGTTGTAGTGTACCTCAATATGTTTTGTCCTCGCATGGAACACAAGGTTCCTAGCTAACTGTATACTACTCATGTTGTCACAATAAATGACAACTGGACCTTCCACCTGTACATCTAAATCAGCCAATAACTTTTACAGCCATACTACCTCACATACTGCAACAGCAACACCTCTATACTCAGCCTCTATACTCGACAAAGCAATTGCAGATTGCTTTTTACTGATCCAAGTAACTGCTGCACTACCAAGAGAGAACATGTATCTGCTGGTAGATCTTCTATCAGACATACTACCAGCCCAATCTGCATCTGTGTATCCAAACACCTGTACATTTGTACCTACCTCATAGAAAAGTCCATAATGTAATGTGGACTTCACATATCTCAATATGCGTCTGACAGCATCCAAATGTGGCTTTCCAGGTACTTGCATAAACTGACTCACAAGTCCAATAGCATAGCTCAAGTCTGGCCTTGTAATGGTAATGTAGATCAAACTCCCCACTATCCTCCTAAACATAGTAGGGTCTTCTATCTCATCCCCAACATCAGCACTCAACTTTACATTCTGCTCCAACGGGACTGAAAGTGGTTTGCATGCTGTCATACCATACTTGGACAACATATCTAAGCCATACTGTCTTTGGGACATCCATATACCATCATCACATCTGATCACCTCAATGCCAAGTACCTTAGCTCACCTAAATCCTTCATCTCAAACTTTTTCCTCAAAAAGTCATTGACTTTAGCAATCCCACTATCACTATCACCTGTAATAATCAAGTCATCGACATAGATGACTATAATGACCAAACCTGCATCTCCCTTTCTCACATAAAGTGAGTGACCAGCATGAGAAACATAAAAGACAATATTGACAAGATACTCTCTAATTTTTTCAGACCATGCTCTAGGTGCTTGCTTGAGCCCATAGAGCGCCTTCTTCAAGCTACACACATATGTGGGATGCTCTAAATCTTCATAATCTGCTGGCTGATCCATATACACTTCTTCCTGCAAATCACCATACACGAAGGCATTCTTCACATCCATTTGCTACAACCTCCAACCTTTGGCTGCTGCCAAAGCAATCACACATCTGACAATTGCCATCCTAGCAACATAATCTATGCCATATGTTTGGGCATAGACTTTTGCAACCAATCTAGCTTTGTACCTACTAATAGAACCATTTGCATTGTTCTTAATCTTATAAACCCACTTACATCCAATAGCTTTCTTGCCCTTCGGCAATGATACTAGATCCCAAGTCTTATTGGCCTCTAATGCAGCCACCTCATCATCCATTGCTGCATCCCAATGAGTATGACCAACATCATCCTCAAAACAAGTGGGCTCAAAATCTTCAACTAGTTTCACCATATAAGCATAATGGTGAGTTGCATAACCTTCAAAACCAAATCTTTTAACAGGGTATCTGACTCTGCTAGATCTGCGTACCACCGGATCACTCAATGGAGCCTTTACATTACCATGAGCTCTCTTTACACATGGTGTCTTGACAGAAGGAATGCCAAGCTCATCATCCAAGCTCTCTGAGCCACTGGAGTCTCCATCAAGAATTGCATCAATGCCATCTAATACTTTATTCTTTCCTTTGTCTTTACTTGTAGTGCTACTAGATGGACCTGAAGATGTAGAGCTACTCCTTAGTCTCCCAGACAAAGGACTACTAGATGATGTCTCTGGTCCACTAAGAGTCCGTGATTCTTGCTTTTCAGCTTGCACATGGGTTTCATGATCATCATCATCATCCAATGCATCACCATTAGATGCATACCAACTGCTCATTTCATCAAAGATGACATCCCTGCTCACTCTGAACGTACATGTGACAGGGTTATAACATCGATACCCTTTCTGCTCTAAAGAGTATCCAATAAAGACACGTTTTTATGCTTTTGGATCAAGCTTCTTTGGTAGCTCATCTGGCACATGAACATATGCAACATAGCCAAATACCTTCAAGTGCGATACATCAGGCTTCTTGCTAGTAAAGCATTCTTCAGGAGTCATCCCATGAACTACAGTTGTGGGAGTTCTATTCATAATATAAACAGCAATATGAACAGCCTCAGACCAAAAATGCTTAGGCATATTCTTTTCAGCCATCAAGGCGTGTGGAACTTCTACAATATGCCTGTTTTTCCTTTCTGCAACCCCATTTTGCTGTGGAGTATACATGCATGTGAACCGTCACTTTATCCCATGAGACCTCAGAAAATCATTGAACTCATTGAGAGGTACTCTCCCCCTCCATCTGACCTCAAGCACTTTACTTTAAGCCTATTTCTCTTTCAACTGCAACCTTGAAAGTTCTAAAGTGCTCAAACGCTTCACTCTTATCCTTCATAAAATATACCCACACCTTTCTAGTACAATCATCAATGAATGTGACAAAGTATGAACTGCCTCCAAGAGATATATTTTGTGTAGGCCCCCAAATGTCTGTATGCACAACATCAAGGATATTTCTGCTTACATCTCTGTCATGTGAAAATAGTTGTCTTGCCTGCTTACCAAACTGGCATGCTTCACATACCTTATGAAAATCTGCAACTCTAAATGTAGGCAAACCTCTAACCAACCCTTTGGACTGCATTAATTTCAGCCTTTGTACATTTGCATGTCCAATGCGTTTGTGCCAAATTTCAATATCTGCAACAACAACTTTTCCTTTAGCATACATAGCAGCATTCATAGTAGGAATTCCAACATCCAGAGTAAACATATGTCCAACTCTACTTCCCTTTGCAACTAACCTGTACTTGTCATTGAAGTCTTCTACAAAGCAGTCCTTTGCATTAAATCTGACTTGTAGCTCTTGCTCTACCATCTGACTGATTGACACCAAGTTCTTTGTAATAGATGGCACATGTAATACATCTGAAAGACTCTTTGTCTTACCATCATACAAGGACAAGGGAACTTTTCCAATGTGTGAAATTGGGTGGCATGAATCATCACCCGTCTGCACATAACCTGCATTTCGCAAATCCTGCATCTCTCCAAACCATTCTACATGGCTGGTCATATGATTGGATGCACCTGAATCAACATACCAAACATCATCATGTGTTCCCTTTCCTGTAACAGCATTCAGCATATGCTACATAACAAACAGACGTTCATTTTTGTCTTCATTCTGTCGTGAAGACGATGCATAGTTTCCTTGCTACAACTTACCATTGCGAATATCATCTTTCTTAGTATAACATTGGGTTGCAATATGACCTGTTTTGCCACAGTAGTGACACACAATAAGAGAGTTGTTAGAACCTCTGTTTTTCCATCCACCTCTTTCTCTAAAGCTCCCCTTGCCTCTAAAGTTACCACGACCTCCCGAAACCTGCATATCGCCAAATTGTTGATTCAATCTGTTTTGCTGGTTGTCACTACCACGTCCTTTACCACGGCCTCTTGAAGAGAACCTGCCACGTCCCCTTCCTAAACTGGAGTAGAAAGCTTGGACTTGTTCACCACTTCTTTCAGATGTCTCACTCTGCATGTTGATCTCTTCAATGATCATAAGAGAGACCAACTCATCGAAATCTAGAAATGGCTTTCTGACATATACAGAAGATACAAAAGACTTCCAAGCGTTTTCATTGTTAAGTCCACCCAAGGTAGACGACACCAAATCATCATCATTGGGCATTGCATTAATTGCTGCCAAGGCATCTGCAATGCTCCTTACCTTCAGTGCATACTCATTTATAGACATCTTCCCTTTCTTCAATGTATTCAACTCTTGCTTGAGTTGAATCTTTCGTGCCTTTGTATTTTCGAAAAACATACTTTCAAGTATGGTCCACGCTGCATATGAATTCTCTACATTTCTAATATTGTAACATGTCCACCTGTTATCTTCAAGACACGTCTTAGCAGTCCATCGAAAAGGATGTCTAGAAAGCTTCACCCAACACTCTCATTGAACGTTACGGGGTTTGCGATCTAGGAATTTCCACATCTGCCACATAGTAGAAGTATTCCAGCCATTCCCACTTAGGACAGACTTGAATTTGGGTTTTCCCTATTGGTCATTTCCTAACGGCAACTAGCGTCGAACCCGAGCCAACTACTTTACGCAGAAACGTCAGGTCTGAAGCAAATTCACGCTACGCTTGGTTCAAGGAGAATGGGAAATGAGAGGGATGCGAAGCTCAACCTCTCTGCCATAAGGCATAGTCCCATTCTGTTCCCCTAAAAGAGAGTAAATTGGGATCATTTATAACTCATACTCTACGTCAACGCTCTTGCTATTCATGTTCTTTGAACGATCTTCTTACTGTCCATCATGATTGAGAAAAGTTCCCGGCCAACCGGGACCACCCATCCATAGGACGGACCCATGGCAACATCCACTGCACTTTCCTGAGGTTGTTTTAGTTATTTAATTACCTGACACATGTAGTTGGACATGTATCAATCAGCTTCCTTAATTAGCCCGTGAGGCACTGGTTCCTTCACGTAATCATAGCACTTGACATGGAAAAATCAATTTCAAACAAGTTTCTTTTCAACAAGTTATCATATTTATCTTTGAAATACACAAAGTCCAGCTCGTAGGCTTATCCATAATCCGCCCAAAGGCTATCCAGCAATCCACAGGGATTACTAGTCCAAGATTTCGCCCGTAGACTAGTATGCGGGCCTCAAGATCCAATCCCGAGTCATGTTTGCCTCTTGTGCAAGGCCCCGAAGGCGAGGGATTTATGGCAAGAGCCCCGTCTGGCACCCAAGTGTCCTCCTGCTCCAAGTAGCGCTCAATGGAGAGACCTCACGCGGCGGGTTTGGTACATGTTCCCGGCATGGCTAACAACCCCCTTGGTTAGGGTCAGGCAGGCAGTTGGGGGTAACTGAAGCTGCCTCTCCCTTCAGGCCTTCAAATTGAATCATTAGATATCTTTTCTTTCTTTAATTCTTTGAGCAAACAAAGCAAAACAGTGCTCTTAAAACTGTTACAAGCACAATCATTTCCATTGGTCGTTATTTTGGCCAACTGCTAAGGAGCGAATCCTTCTTTCTGAATGTGTCCAGCACTCGATTTGGGATCAATTGCGACTTGGCAAGATCCCCAAGAGTTTGACTGTTAATTCTTGTATCATTGGGTTAGGGTCGTACCCTATTAACCAAACTTAACCAAAACCTTAAGTGCTATTAGTAGTAAATATGTTATTTCAATTTACTGATTGGTCCTTTGCTTCAAGCAAAATATCTAGTCCTATAGCTTGGTCACTTTACCCAAAAAAGGTACTATATCAGGACGATTATTGATCCTCTTGCAAGATAACTTGCGTAAGAATCTGCCAACCTTATTCCGAGGAATTGGTCATTCCCTTATGGTCCAATCACAAGATCATGAAACTCTACAACTTGTTGCCAAGTGTTGCACCTAATTATGGGACTAATTATCCATCGAATGGAGTCTTATAATCATGAAATCATGATTAGATAATCAGTTCCTGATTGCATTAAGCCGACATTGTCGCTCCTAGGGTTCCGAGTTTCATCTCTTAAGCGAGAAATTCTTAGAAAAACCCTAGATCACTTCTCGCAAGTAAATTCCAACGTCCCTACATTTCGTCAATGTGGGAAAGTTTTTTTAGGGTATCAGAGTTTCAGCTTTGGTAAAACGAGTGACTAGGTAATGTCCCCAATGTGCTAACCCTAGTTAGCTCTTTGGGATATGTTGCATTGAATTTAACCCCTTCTAAACGAATACCTCTCGGTTTTAGGTCTTAAGGTTTAAACCAATTTAACTTGTCTATTCTCGAAGATAACTATGCTATCAATTCCGTAACCACATGATTCATTACCTATGTATAAGTTGATTTACAACCCTAACTTTTCGGGTTAAGATCAAAGCATAGATTAAGTTATAGCATAAATCCAATTTATCATCCTATAACATGCAAACAAGATTCATGCTACTAGGCTTTAGGGTTTTATGTTTAAACATGCAGCCTTTTTCTACTTTCATTTCCAAATGAATTTGTCGTATGCAGAACTTACACAACCTTTCGTTGATTTGAGTTTTAGGTCACTTGCCTAGAGTTAAATGTTCTCATGCAGTCCTTAGCAATTTCCTATGGTTGCCAGTAACTTTCCTTAAGAATCATCTCGACAAAAATGTTCAATAATGCGATAAATGGTTTATTCCTTCCATGCTTAATTGAAGTATACTATCATAGTTCTGTTTTGTAAAAATGGATATTAATTAATCTAATTTCATTTTATTTCAATGCATAAAAACTACTTGCTAGAAATGCATAGGAATCTTATGCTCACTTTATCTTGTTTGTTTTATTGAAAAATACTAATGACCGAATTCTTTCATCGTGAGCTATTTCTTTAAAATTAACCAAAGTATTTAGGACGAAAATTTCATCGTATCTCCAAAAATCATCCACGCACGATTGAATTATAATGACGTAAATAAAAATTAGGAAGAGAAACCTAGGCTTGTGGTGAAATGTCCACATGGATGTTAGAAGACGATCCTCCTACGGTTGTGCCTTGTGCTTTCTTAGGAGCCATTGCGAATGCGGCCTTTCCGTTTTGGATGCGGCTTTATGATGTTGTCCATCTCCTTTGCATGCGAAACTTCCTTTGTGATTCCACCGTCCTTCGGAAACGAACCTTAGAGATGGAACTTATAAATTTCTCCTTCCTTTCGTACAAACTTCGGGGTGCAAATTGTCTGCATGAGAAGGGGTTTAGCACTTGGACTAATTGGGAGATTGTAGGAAATTCAAGAGAGGAAAAGGGCTTGACAGGGTTTTTTTTTTAAAGGCCTCGGATGGGACTCCACGGGAAAGGCTTTGAAGAAGGCCCACAAGAAAGGATTAAGACCTTTGAATTCGAGGGTTGGGAAAATCCACGGGGAGGGTTTTAAATCCTGGGGAGGGGGTTTTAAAACCTTTCGAGGGTGAGGCTTATTAAAGCCACGGGAAAGGGCTTAATGGCCTTTTTCAAGGTCTGTCGAGACCCCACGCGAAAAAGGGAAACAAGGGGTGTATAATTTCTTTAAAAAGGGAATGTTATGTGGGGGGGAAAGGGCTTAAAGAGCCCTTTAGGAGGGAATTTTGTGGGGGAAAAGGGTGTATGAGGACCTCAATAGGGCTTTGGATTCCAAGGGGGGGTTTACCAAGCCCACATGGATAGGGGCTAAGAGGAAGCCCACAAGGAAAATTTGGGGGGGTGTAATAAAAAAGGACCTTTATTAGTAGGCCACATGAAGGGGAGCTTCTTAGGAGGCTTTTAGAAGCTTCCTAAGAAGCTTCTGAAGCTTCTGGTGGAAGCCCCACATGAGGAATAGGGTGGCGGATGGCGAATGGAGGAAGATGGTAGCAAGATGCGGCAAATGGCGGCAACCTCCTGGCGACGTACAGCCTTCCCTAGCTCACGATAGCAATTCGGCAGTGTCTCGACTGCAGTGCCTGAATTCTGACGGTGGAACTCTCTTCCCGGTGACCACCTCTCTCATTCCTTCACGGCTGCATAGTAGAATCTCAACTCTTCCTCCTTCCCTCAAGGCTCCCGTAGGCATGGGTTTTATAGGGAGAGGGAGAGGTACCTCCCTCCTTCCATGCGCCAACGTGCATGCCCTTGCCCTCTTGCGAGCTCTAGCAAGGAGCTTAGTTGGCCTTGCTATTCCCTTCTCCTCCAGCACGACAGCCGGCTGGAGTAGAGAGGGATAATTAATTTAAAAAAAATTACCCTTATTCCCTCCATGAAGAATGCGTGTTTTCCTTTCGAAAATTGGGAATGTTACATTCTCTCCCCCTTGAAGGAATCGAGATGTCCTCATCTCGAGATAAACTGGGGATATTGATGGTTGAGAGTGCCTTCAACTACCCAAGTCGTATCCTCTTCGGGATAATCTTTCCACTGGACGAGGCATTCTCTCAAGGTTCTGGATCTGAGTTGTCTCTCCCTAACATCTAAGATCCTGTCAGGCCTTAGTTTAAGGACTCCTTGACTAGTCATTACAACTTGTTGGTCATCAAGTACATGGTTAGGATTAGGTACATACTTCTTCAATAGGATTATATGGAATACATTATGAACCTTTAGGTTCTCAGGGAGTTGTAATCTATAGGCATGAGGTCCTAGGCACTTGAGAATCTTGTATGGTCCACAATACCTTGGACTTAACTTCTTGCAATCTCCTAAGGATAGAGAACTTTTCTTTGGAAGTACGTGAATGAAGACCATGTCTCCTTCTTCGAAGATTCTATCTTGACACTTCAAATCCGCATATGCCTTCTGTCTATCCTTGGCGGTTTGGATGTCCTGTCTTATTGACTTTAGTTGATCATCCATCTCTTCCAACATCTGCCTTGAAGCTTCAACCCTCAAGGTTGGGTCTGAGAAGTTTAGGGAGCTTCGACAGTCATGACCATACAATGCTTGAAAAGGGGTCATCTGAATGCTTTGTTGGTAAGAAGCATTGTAGGCAAATTTAACCAAAGGCAAGTATTGAATCCACCTCTTTGGCTTACGACAGCAGTGTGCCCTAAGCATATCCTCGATAACTTGATTGACTTGCTGTGTTTGGCCATCCATTTGGGGATGGTAAGCGGTGCTAAAACAGAGTTGAGTCCTAATGGCTTCGAAGATAGCTCTTCAGAAGTGTGATGTGAAGAGAGAGTCATTATATCAACCACAACCATGATGGAGTTGTATCCATCCCCCCTAAACTTGGGGTAGGCCAACAACAAAGTCCATACAGATGAATTCCCATTTCATTTTTTGAATGTCAAGTGGTTGTAACTTTCGTGACATCTTGATATTTTCGGCTTTGATACATTGACAAGACAAACACTTGGTGACATATTTGAGAACATCACCTTTAAGCCTCTCCCAATGGTAGCTCTTCCTAACTGCATTGAGGGTCTTGGCATAGCTAGGATGTCCTGAGAAAGGGGAATCATGAGCTTCCCACAATATCTTTTGCTTAAGTGACTGGCTTGCCAGTATACATAGCCTTGTTCTATAGTAGACAAGTCCACTATTGACAGAGAATTCATGATACTTAGCCTGTAGGTTTTGGTCCTGGTCCTTGATAGAGATCTCCCTTAGCATCTTTTGATATACTGGATCATGATATGCTTCCTCTCTGGCTAACTCAAGTATTGGATTGTTTGGCATAGATACCTTTGTAGCTAGAGATTTAGCTGTTGATGGATTTTGCAAGATTAGAGAATTAAGGAATGCCTTGCGACTGAGTGCATTGGCAACTAGATTCTCTTTTCGTGGTCAGTACTTGATTTCAAAGTCATACTCCTCCAGCACTTCAATCCATCGACGTTGCCTCATGTTGAGCTCGTTCTGGGTAAAGATCCACTTGAGACTCTTATGGTCAGTTACTAGTGTAAACTTGTTACCCAACAGGTAGTGTCTCCAAAGCTTTAGAACATGGATGACAGCTAACAATTCTAGATCATGGGTAGCATAATTCTTCTCATGAATCTTCAATTTCCTTGAAGAGTATGCTACAGGATGACCTTCCTGCATGAGCACACAACCTAAGGCAAGTGTGCTAGCATCTGTTACTACCTCGAATTCCTTATTAAGGTCTGGAAGTTTTAGGATAGGTGTTGATACCAAACTCTGCTTCAATCTATCAAAGCTGGTTTGTTCGGGAGTTGACCATGCAATGGATGTTTGCTTCTTCAGTAAGTCCGTCAGAGGTGCTGCAATCAAAGCATAGTTTTTGATGAAGACCCTATACCATCCTCTCAATCCAAGAGAGCTATGTATTTCTTTGACAGATGTTGGTATTAGCCATTCTAGCACATCTCTGACCTTGCCTGGGTCCACTGAGATTCCTTCCGCTGATACGATGAATCCCAGATATTCAATCGGACGTTTGAAGAATGCACACTTCTTCATCTTAGCATACAGCTTATGTGACCTCATTGTCTCAAGGACAATTCGAAGTTGGGGTTCATGATCTTCTTCTTGTTTAGAATAGACTAAAGTGTCATCGAAGAAGATGAGTACGAAGTCATCAAGATATGGCCTAAAGATATCCTGCATTAATCTGTTGAAGGTGACAGGTGCATTCGTAAGTCCGAATGACATAACTAGAAACTCAAAGTTCCCATGTCTTGTGTTGAAGGTCGTCTTTGAGATATCTTCTTCCTTGATCCTTATTTAATAGTAACTAGACCTGAGATCAATCTTGGAGAAGATCTTTGCACCCTAAAGACGATCAAGAAGCTCATCTATTCTAGGAATAGGATACTTGTTCTTGACAGTTGATTGATTCAACCCTCGGTAATCAATACATAGTCGAAGCGTTCCATCTTTCTTTTTCAGGAACAGTACGGGAGCTTCCCATGGTGAACTACTAGGATGGATGTAGCCCTGATCTAGCAGTTGCTTGAGTTGTTCCTTCAGCTCAATTGCTTCTGGTATGGACATTCTTTAAGGTCTCTTTGCAATTGGTGCAGCTCTTGGTACTAGCTTGATCTCATGATCCACTTCTCTTTGAGGCGGGAGTTCTATCAACTCTTCAAGAAATACATCCGCGTATTCCTTTAGCCATGAAGGTCCTTGATTAGACTCCTGCTTCTGATCTAACTTGTTAAGCTTAATCAAGTAGACATATAATCCTTTTCTGACTCCCTTTATGATCCGAGATGCTTTGGCCAATTGGATTTTTGGATTTCCAGCCTCACCTTGAGTTGTGACTAATTCCCTTTCAGAGTTTTGAAAGGAAACTTGGCCCTTTCCACAACAATGAATGTGTGCGTCATTAGGTTTAAGCCAATCCATTCTGAGTAGACACTCATGGATACCTAAACTCATGACTCTAAATTTGACCGAAGTCATCTTTCCTCCCAGAAAGAATTCCACCTTAGCAGTTTCCTTGATACAAGTAACCTCATGACCATTTGCCAATTCCACAAAGCAAGATAGGTACTTCTACTGTGGCTATTCCTAATATTTTTGCACAAACTGGTGAGATAAAGGAATGTGTACTGCCACAATCAATCAAGGTCTTGAAACTTTTACCTTGATAGTCTGATGGTTTTTGAATCACCGAGAACTGGCAATTCGGACCTTTCTTGTGTAGAGCGGCATGGACTGTCGCCCTTTCAAACTCTACTTCCATGATCGGATATTCTTCTTCTTCACACATTTGCCTATTGGCAACATAGGCGGTTCTTCCTCTGCCTAGGGTAGCGGCTCCCCGTCCATGGCCCGTTCCATGATGGAAAGGTGCTTGGCAATGTCCTCCTCCAAGCTTGGGACATTGCCTCTTGAAATGACTAGGCTCATTGCAGTGCAAGCAACGGAGGTTTCAGCCATTGCTTTGAGTAGGAACAAAGTTGTTGACATTATTAGTCCTTGCTTTCTTTCTTTGTCCCTGATTCTAACCTTGAACTCTCTTCATTTGAGGCTTGAATGCTCCTCTGTTTGGGTCATTATAGGACAAAGTTTTTTTACCTCTTGGTCTAGCCTGCACCTCCTGAATTATAGGGGCAGCTCGAATGAGTGAGTCCTATAGATCCGATGGGCGCATAGATTTGAGACGGGTATTCACTGGCGGGTTTAAACCAGCACAAAATTTTAACACCTAGTATGTCATGTCCATCTGTGGGGCATACTTAAGAAGTGAGACGAATTTAGAATAGTATGCATCAAGAGTGAGTCCCATCTATTTTAGCTCGTAGAACTCATTCATTTTCTGCGTGTGATACACAGGTGGTAAGTATTTTCCCTGCACGGCTTTCTTCAACTTTTCCCAGGTAACGGATCCTTCCGCGATCCCTTGATCTCTGCACCATTGCTTCCACCAAAGTTTGGCTTCGCCGGTGAGCTTCAGCTTGGCAAGCATAGCCTGATTGGCAGGTGCAATACCGCTTACTTCAAAGTAATCCTCCATGGATTTAATCCAAATTTCAGCATCTGCTTGGATGGCCCTACCTCTCCCGTCAAATTCGGGGGCTTAATCTACTTGAGAAGAAACTTCTTCTCCTGGATTATAGCAGTACTTGATGTAGGAGGCGAATTGGGGATCTGTAGCTGGGGTTGTGCCTGGATAAAGGTTTCTTAACGTTATTACATGATAAATGCTGTGATTTATATTTCATTTCCATTTCAGCTATCAACCAATTAATCTAACCACTTAACTTCTTATCAATTCTCATGAACAAACAGACATTGATAAAAAGAAGTCTTATTGTATTTATATGGGCATATCCCTTTTCGGAATACAACATTTCTTGTGATGATAAGCCAACTGTTACATTTAGTTAGGGGAGAATAATGTTGTATTACATTTATCTACAGGAACTGTATAATAGTATGGTTTCGGGTCATGGATCTTCAAGAATTGGTAAATCATTGGAAGTTCAGGGTATCCTTTCTTTTGGAACCCATTCTTCTCATGGTGCCCCAACACGTTGATCCTATCGGCAGGGATTACACGGGTCGCTTCCTCATAGACATATGAGTTTAGCTCAACCCTCCGACCTCGAATATGCAAAGTCGAATTTACATGAGCTTCCACAAAAATGAACAACTTCACGACTTTCAGGTCTTCCAACCACTTGATCCTCTTGAGGTTGGTCTGAAGGTATGCAAACTGGTGGGCAGCTATATAGTAGATTCCTGAGGCACCTGTCCATCTTCGTTCCATGTACAAAGGTGATGGATTATAGATACGCTCTAGGATGTTCATCATCTCAACCCTTTGTTGATAATCCCGGGAATGTATCGCAGTCATAAACATGACTCGGAACACTAAGAACTTTCTCCATGCTTCGTAATTTTGCAAGACAGCATTGAAAAGTAAGGAAATGTTCGAAACAACCACATTTTCTTTACTTCATCTAATTAAGATTTCATTAAAAAAAATCCTTCATTGGTTGGCTCTGATACCAACTGTAATGTGTCTGCCTGTTATCTTCAAGTCACGTCTTAGCAGTCCATCGAATAGGATGTCTAGAAAGCTCCGCCCGACACTCCCATTGAATGTTACGAGGTTTGTGATCTAGGACTTTCCGCGTCTGCCACACGTAGCAGAAGTATTTCGGCCAATCCCACTTAGGACCGACCTAAATTTGGGTTTTTTCTATTGGTCATTTCCTAATGGCAACTAGCCTCCGACCGGAGCAAACTATTTTACGCAGAAACGCCAGGTCTGAAGCAGATTCACGTTGCGCTTGATTCAAGGAGAATGGGAAACGAGAGGGATGTGAAGCCCAACCTCTTTGCCATAAGGCATAGTCCCATTCCGTTCCCCTAAAACAGCGTAAATCGGGCTCATTTATAACTCAGATTCTAGGTCAACGCTCTTGCTCTTGGTGTTCTTTGAATGATCTTCTTGCTCTCCATCATGATTGAGAAAAGTTCTCGGCCAACCGGGACCACCCATCCATAGGATGGACGCATGGCTACATCCATTGCAATTTCCTCAGGTTGTTTTAGTTATTTAATTACCTAACACATTTAGTTGGACATGTATCAATCAGCTTCCTTAATTAGCCCATTAGACACTGGTTCCTTCATGTAATCATAGCACTTGACATGGAAAAAGCAATGTCAAACAAGTTCCTTTTCAACAGGTTATCATATTTATCTTTGAAATACACAAAGTCCAGCCCGTAGGCTTATCCATAATCCGCGCAAAGGCTATCGAGCAATCCAAAGGGATTACTAATCCAAGGTTCCACCCATAGACTAGTATGCGGGCCTCGAGATCTAATCCTGAGTGACGTTGGCCTCTTCTGCAGGGCTCGGAAGGTGAGGGATTTATGGCCAGAGCCCCCTGTGGCACCCAAGTGTCCTCCTGTTCCAAGTAGCGCTCAACGGAGAGATCTCACGCGGCGGGTTTGGTCCACGTTTCCGATGCGGCTAACAACCCCCTTGATTAGGGTCAGGTAGGCAGTCGGGGGTAACTGAAGCTGCCTCTCCCTTCAGGCCTTCAACCTAAAGCATTAGATATTTTTTCATCCTTTATTTCTTTGAGCAAACAAAGCAAAATAGTACTCTTAAAACTGTTACAAGCAAAATCATTTCCATTGGTTGTTATTTTGGCTAGCTGCTAAGGAGCGAATCCTTCTTTCCGAATGCGTCCAGCACTCCATCCGGGATCAATTGCAACTTGGCAAGATCCCCAAGAGTTTGACTGTTAATCCTTGTATCCTCGGGTTAGGGTCGTACCCTATTAACCCAACTTAACCAAAACCTTAAGTGCTATTAGTAGTAAATATGTTATTTCAATTTACTGATTGGTCCTTTGCTTCAAGCAAAATATCTAGTCCTATAGCTTGGTCACTTTACCCAAGAAAGGTACTATATCAGGACGATTATTCATCCTCTTGCAAGATAACTTGCGTAAGAATCTGCCAACCTTATTCCGAGGAATTGGTCATTCCCTTATGGTCCAATCACAAGATCATGAAACTCTACAACTTGTTGCCAAGTGTTGCACCTAATTATGGGACTAATTATCCATCGAATGGAGTCTTATAATCATGAAATCATGATTAGATAATCAGTTCGTGATTGCATTAAGCCGACATTGTCACTCCTAGGGTTCCGAGTTTCATCTCTTAAGCGAGAAATTCTTAGAAAAACCCTAGATCACTTCTCGCAAGTAAATTCCAACGTCCCTACATTCCGTCAATGTGGGAAAGTTTTTTTAGGGTATCAGAGTTTCAGCTTTGGTAAAACGAGTGACTAGGTAATGTCCCCAATGTGCTAACCCTAGTTAGCTCTTTGGGATATGTTGCATTGAATTTAACCCCTTCTAAACGAATACCTCTGGGTTTTAGGTCTTAAGGTTTAAACCAATTTAACTTGTCTATTCTCGAAGATAACTATGCTATCAATTCCGTAACCACATGATTCATTACCTATGTATAAGTTGATTTACAACCCTAACTTTTCGGGTTAAGATCAAAGCATAGATTAAGTTATAGCATAAATCCAATTTATCATTCTATAACATGCAAACAAGATTCATGCTACTAGGCTTTAGGGTTTTATGTTTAAACATGTAGCCTTTTTCTACTTTCATTTCCAAATGAATTTGTTGTATGCAGAACTTACACAACCTTTCGTTGGTTTGAGTTTTAGGTCACTTGCTTAGAGTTAAATCTTCTCATGCAGTCCTTAGCAATTTCCTACGGTTGCGTGTAACTTTCCTTAAGAATCGTCTCGACAAAAATGTTCAATAATGCGATAAATGGTTTATTCCTTCCATGCTTAATTGAAGTGTACTATCATAATTACATTTTGTAAAAATGGACATTAATTAATCTAATTTCATTTTATTTCAATGCATAAAAACTACTCGCTAGAAATGCATAGGAATCTTATGCTCACTTTATCTTGTTTGTTTTATTGAAAAATACTAATGACTGAATTCTTTCATCGTGAGCTATTTCTTTAAAATTAACCAAAGTATTTAAGACGAAAAATGCATCCTATCTCCAAAAATCATCCACGCACGATTGAATTATAACTACATAAATAAAAATTAGGAAGAAAAACATGGACTTGTGGTGAAATGTCCAGATGGATGTTAGAAGTCGATCCTCCTGCGGTTGCGCCTTGTGCTTTCTTAGGAGCCATCGCGAATGCGGCCTTTCTGTTTTGGATGCGGCTTTATGATGTTGTCCGTCTCCTTTGCATGCGAGACGTCCTTCGGAAACGAACCTTAGAGATGGAACTTATAAATTTCTCCTTCCTTTCGTACAAACTTCGGGGTCCAAATTGTCTGCACGGGAAGGGGTTTAGCACTTGGGCTAATTGGGAGATTGTAGGAAATTCAAGAGGTTAAAAGGGCTTGATGGCTTTTTTTTTTAAAGGCCTCAGATGGGACTCCACGGGAAAGACTTTGAAGAAGGCCCACAAGAAAGGATTAAGACCTTTGAATTCGGGGGTTGGGAAAACCCACGGGGAGGGTTTTAAATCCCGGGGAGGGGTTTTTAAAACCTTTCGAGGGTGAGGCTTAGTAAAGCCATGGGAAAGGGCTTAATGGCCTTTTTCAAGGTCTGTCGAGACCCCACGGGAAAAAGGGAAACAAGGGGTGTATAAGCCCTTTAAAAAGGGAATGTCATGTGGGGGGGAAGGGATTAAAGAGCCCTTTAGGAGGAAATTTTGTGGGGGAAAAGGGTGTATGAGGACCGCAATAGGGCTTTGGATTCCAAGGAGGGGGTTTACCAAGCCCACATGGATAGGGGCTAAGAGGAAGCCCACAAGGAAAATTTGGGGGGGGGTGGTAATATAAAAGGGCCTTTATTAGTAGGCCGCATGAAGGGGGGACTTCTTAGGAGGCTTTTAGAAGCCTCCTAAGAAGCTTCTGAAGCTTCTGGTGGAAGCCCCATGTGATGAATAGGCCGGTAGATGGCGAATGGAGGTAGACGGCGGTGACCTGCAGTAGATGGCGGTAACCTCTTGGTGATGTATAGCCTTTCTTGGCTCACGGCAGCAATTCGACAGTGTCTCGACTACAGCGTCAGAATTCTGATGGATCTCTCTTCCCGACGACCACCTCTCTCATTCCTTCATGGCTGCACAGTAGAGTCTCAACTCTTCCTCTTTCCCTCAAGGCTCCCATAGCCATGGGTTTTATAGGGAGAGGGAGAGGTACCTCCCTCCCTCCACACACCAACGTGCATGCCCTTACCCTCTTGCAAGCTCCAGCAAAAGGAGCTTAGTTGTCTTTGCTATTCCCTTCTCCTCTAGCACGACAGTCGGCTGGAGGAGAGAGAGATAATTAATTTAAAAAAATTTGCCCTTATTCCCCGCATGAAGAATGCGTGTTTTCCTTTCGAAAATTGGGAATGTTACAGATATGTCCCAGCATATTATTGTCAATTATTGCAGAAAACCAATACATGACCTTTTTGTCTTTTGCATTCCATTCCTTCCGTGCCTTTGTCTCTTCTGCAGTTGGAGGATCACTCACCTTCGGATCCTTTTCTTCACCTGACACAAACTCGTAGAGGCCTTTTCCAATAACGAAGTTCGTGACACAGAACTTCCATGAAGGGTAGTTGTTCTTGTTGAGCTTCTCAATGATGGGGTTTCCACCGTTCTCTACCATTATCACAAAATTAATACCAAACTGCAAGCAAATCTTCTGCAACCCTCGACTTGTAGTGCACAACAATACCTTGACAGCCTTTTTAACTGTCTGCTCAACAATACATGCAATCTGCAACTAGTTTACAGATAAACCTTGTGTTTATTCGCTGGTAAACACCTTTGAACTCATAGATCTGAAATCTGTAACTTGTGCACCTGTATACAGCAAACACAACTGAAATTGTAGGGTATCTTGAACTACCGTTCGCAACCTTGCGGCTCTAAAACAGGGCCTGAAATGACCTCGGATGGCCAAAATAGTAGCTTATTACTTGTGGCTTGCTTGCTCGAACCTTGCTTCTTCTCCTTCGCTTCAGCCTTCAAAATTAGCCTCTCTCAGTGGTGTGGCTCTCATACCATGTCAAGAATCGCGTGGTGGGGGGACTTGCTCAAGATCCTGCGCCAAACACACACAGAATGCACAAGGAGAAGCTCACTCAAGAGACAAGAAGAGAGATGGAGGCCAAAAATTTTTCTTGCTGGTTTCTTCTTCTTCTTCCACATACTTTTATAATGTACACAAACTATAGATAAGATACAACATAAAAGAAAGTGGCCTACTAAGTCAAACAATGCATAACCGACTACAGTAGTCGACTGGCGCTATAATTATGCAAGCTGTAAATAGGTGTAACAACCTGAATATAATAAGTAATAAGTCAGTGGCCAAGTGAGAGTCATAATGACCACCGATCTGCTAAGTGTAGACGTATAGACCGATCTAACTAGGCGGTCCATCATTAATGTCTGCATGTGTTGAGCTTGTCATCTCAATAGGAGTCGCGGGCTGCATGCACGGCCCACGTGGGGGAGGTCCCCTCTTCCCCCCTTAACCTATAAAAATCCCCCTTAGTGGAGGGGGGGTTAGGAGGAGGAAGTAGAGAGGCTGTGTGGAGGAAGAAAGAGAGGGACTAGAGGTCGCTGTGTTGAGGGATGGGCCGTGCTACGTAGAGAGAGAGAGGGAAGTTGCATCGCTGCTGCCATTGCCAAGATGCCGCCAGCTGTCGGCCTGATCTCGCTACCACCATCCCATTTGACGGCTGCCGTTGCAGCATGTTGACTCTGGGCCATCTTCAAGACATAATCTTCCACCCATTACTACCCCCTCCTCTCTTCCATGTGGTCTTTGTTCGTAGTAAGAAGCTTCTTGGAAGCTTTTAAGGGGGCTTTCCAAAGCCCCCTTCCCACCAATCACCCACAAGCCCATCCCTAGCCCGGGACTTTGAAGAGAAGAAGAGGAAGCTTATAAAGCCCCCTTCCCACTAGATCCCCCATAATCCCGTTCCTAGCCCGGGATTTGAAGTCTCCATTCCCACAAGGCCGTCACAAGAACCCTTTCGTGAACCCCCTCTTTTTCCAAAAAGGAAGAAGGCCCAAGCTTCAAACCCTAAGGCCTTCCATAAGCCAAATTCCGCAAGTCTATACTTCTGTCAAGGATTCAAAGGGGATCTCCGCGTACGAGGGAGAGGGGCAAAGATCTTAAGGCTGCATACCAAGGCGAGTAATTTGTAGACCGCGAAGGCAAACCAGAAGCCGAAAATCACGCCTACGATTTCCCTTAAAAAGTTAGAAGGCATGCCTGCAGGAGGTTCATGTCCTAGTATTCATGTGGATATTTCCTCGAGCCCACAAGTCCAGGTTTTCCTCCTATTTTTGATTTCACATAGAAGTATTGCGATTATGCATGGTTATTTCATGGACTAGGATGCACTTATGCTTGTCAAATCCACCTAGCTAAATGCAATTGAAATAAATTGGCTATTTGAAATTTACTATAAGTAACTCACGATATGAAGTGGATCATTGGTATTTTCAATGGAATTAACGAAAAAAACATAAGGTGTCTATGCATTTTAGGACCTTGTTAGCAAGTTGCCTTTTGTGCATTTCAGAGCGACGGTCTAGAAGACCTATTGCCTATCTTATAAGGTCGAAATTATTAACATGCACCTTTGATTAGGCATGGAAAGTTTAATGGCATGTCGCATTTTTAGACAAATCTCCTTTGTAATGATTCATTAAGGAAGTCGTTATCAACCGTAGGAAATAACAAAGCATGGAAAAGATTCTAAGGGTTGTATGAACTAGGTTAACTCTAGCTTCCATTGGCATGAATCTCATTTATCTACGTAGTAGTTAGGAAAGGTTGCATAATGCACATTTGTCGTACGCAAGAATTTCATTCATCAAGAGTGTATTTAGGAAAAAGGCTGCATGGTTCATTTAAGCATAAAATCTTAAAAGCTTAGTGGCATGAATCGTGAAGGCATGTCCTAGTAGGATCAATGGAACTTACGCCAAAATTTAACATGTGTTTTAGTCTTAACAAGAAAAGTTAGGGATTGTGAATCCAGTCATACGTAGAGACAATGAATTGCATGCTTAGTGAATTATGACGTGATGCAACTAGTCTTCCCCCTTTAGGTCAAGTTAACATCCCTAGCAATGGTTCGTCCTTGTCGCAAGACAAGTAAACTGGATTACCTAAATCACCTAAACCGCAAAGGATTCGCATAGGATGGTTCAATCGATACAATAAATACTCCAAGTGCTAACTAGGGTTTAGCACATTAAGGACTTGACCTAGTTTCGCACTCGTTGCCAAGCCAAAACCCTCATACCCAAAGGTCCTACCCACATTCATGGAATGTAGGGACAATTGGACGCACTTGCAAGAAACGATCTAGGGTTTTCTACCCTAAGGATCACTTGATCAAATGTTGAAACTTGGATTGAGTTGGAACCCCTAGGACCAAACGTTGTCGGCCTAGTGCAATTGAGAATGGGTTTGGGTAAGATGACACCCTAAACCTTGCTTCTTATCGAATCATGCTTCCGTGACCAGAAGACGTCGTTCGATGGGTGAAATGATCCCATGGAATAGATGCGACACTTGTGCAACAAGTTGGAACCTCGCATGATCTTGTGGTTTGATCACAAGAGAGTTGCCAATTCCTTGGAATGAGATTGGCACATTCTTGTGCAAGTTTAACTTGCAAGAGGATGAGTAGTCCTCCTACTACAGCACCTTTCTTGGGGAAAAATTGCCAAGATAAGGGAATTAGGTATGTGCTTGGAAGCAAAGGATCACTCAACAATTTGGAGCGACATGGTTGCCAGGATTTATTGTTAATGTATGAAACCTAAGGTATTGGTTGAGTTGGGTTAACAGGGTATGGCCCTAACCCAAGGACAAAAGGGTTAACAAAAAAACTCTAGGGGATCTTGCCAAGTCGCAATTGATCCGAGATCGAATGGTGGATGCATTCGGAAAGAAGGATTCATTCCTTAGCAGTTGGCCAAATAAACGACCACTGGAAATGTTTATGCTTGTAACAATTTAGGAGCATTGTTTGCATTGTTTGCTCAAGGAACGAGAGGATGGAAAGATATTTAATGCTTCAGGTTGAAGGCCTAAAGGGAGAGGCAGCTTCAGTTACCCACGAATGTCTGCGTGACCCTAACCAAGGAGGTTGTTAGCCGCGCTGGGAACGTGGACCGAACCCGTCGCGTGAGGTCTCTCTGTTGAGCGCTACTTGGAGCAAGAGGACGCTTGCGTGCTAGGGGGGCTCTGACCGTAAATCCCTTGCCTTCCGGGCCCTGCACAAGAGAGGCCAACGTGACTCGGGGTTGGATCTCGAGGCCGGCATACTAGTCTACGGGCGGAATCTTGGATTAGTAATCCTTGTGGATTGCTGGATAGCCTTCGGGTGGATTATGGATTAGCCTGCGAGCTTGATTTTATGGATGTATTCCAAAGATAAATAAGATAACCTGTTGTAAATAAACTTGTTTGACATTGCTTTTCTATGTCAAGTGCTAAGATTACATGAAGGAAGCAGTGTCTAACTGGCTAATTAATGAAGTTGTTTGATGCGTGTCCAACTAAATGTGGTAGGTAATTAGACAACTAAAGCAACCTTGAGGAAAGTGTAGTGGATATGGTCTTGGGTCCGTCCTACGGATGGGTGGTCCCGATTGGCCGGGAACTTTTCTCAATCAGAATGGACAGCAAAGAGCTTTTCTCAAAGGAAATGAATAGCAAGGGCACTGACTTAGAGTTTAGGTTACTATAATTCCGATTTATGCTATTTTAGGGGAACAGAATGGGACTATGCCTTATGGGCAGGGAGGTCGAGCCTTGCATCCCTCTTGTTTTCCATTCTCCTTGAACCAAGTGCAATATGAATTCACTTCAACCTTGGCATTTCTGCATAAAGTAGTACGCTTGGGGTTCGACGCTAGTTGTCGTTTAGGAAAATGAATATTAGGGAAGACCATGATTTAGGTCGGTCCTAAGTGGGAACAGTCGAAATACTTCTGCTATGTAGCAGACGCGGAAAGTCCTAGATCGCAAACCCCGTAACATTCCATAGGAGTGCCGGGCAGAGCTGTCTAGACAGTTTTCTCCTCCCATTTTCTTGAAGGATACTAAGAAATCCATTTGCTAAGACAAATTTTTGCACATGTCTAGCTAGCATAAAAGGAATATTAACAAGCTTTTAGTAAATATAATTCTTAGTACACTTATTTCATATATCCCTTGTTAACCATTTCAAAGTTATTCCCAACTTTTTTTGTAAAAAGGTTGATCCTTGCCATTAGAGGGCATGATTACGTTTTGTGTGTTTTCTAGTACATACATGACATAATAAATGGATAATCACAAGCACTAACCTCAAAGCTACTGCTTTAGTGAATATTTTATACCATGTTCCTATGATAGCAATTAGTCTCCTACGATGGAGTTGTGCACATTGTGATTGTTTGGGGATGAGATATATTATACTTTAAGTCCATGATTTTGGAAATTTGATGCTAGACCATTACCTATATATTACTTCTCTGACACAATTCTTTGTCTTTGACCAAAAATGAATCATCGTCTCCATTAAGATGCTAGCCTTGGGATTTTTGAGTTTGCTCTTGAGCACCCCATCCAACTCCTCCATAGTCAAGCTCTAGACCAAAACCTAATTGTTCTCTTGAGATATTTCTTTGATGATAGAGCCCAAAATTCCCTGTCGGGACCTAAAATGTGTTTGGCAGTAGCTCTAAGGCATTAGTCAGGCTTGTACTACACACTCAAATAGCATCTAAGGGGTATACTACCCTAATCTCAAATATAGAACTTTGCGTTTGTATACATTGTAATCCAATCGATAACCCTTTCTACACTCCTTAGAGGGAGTCCTTACACATATTGGTTCTATATACCATGAAAGCACAAATAAAGGGAGCACCCCTCGGATGATTGCCGCAGCCCCATTATGACTCTCTTACACCTCGAGGATTGGCCCCAAGATGCATCGTGAACACATAAAGCACATTTCATACATAATCCACTCTTTCAATCAATTGATCCAAGAGATAATAGGTAATGCTCACTAAATAATCCCAAAAGAGATTGAACAACTAACCCTATAGCTTAGGGTACCTCAAACTCAACGTAGGTCATCTGATGCCAGGAGGCATATTCCACGGTGGATTCCGTGAGGTTTTGCAGTCGGTTCCGTAAAATTTTATTATCAGGGCTCATACACAAGGTGGATTCTTTGTGCGAAAAGTTGATGGCGACGCCTATCCTTTTTGGTCGTTTTGTTAATTTAATGTGTAAGTGGGTGATTCCATAGCGGTGATTCCACAAAATACATATTTAAATTAATAAATGTTTATGAGTTTAGAGTGCGCACTCGTAATAAATTAAGGCTAGGATTGAGTTCTAACCAATTTATTGATGTAGCTGAAGACTGCTACGTATTCACTTTTGTCAGTTTAATTGTATTATTTTTCTAACAATTGTGAATGCTTCAGTTGATGTGTAGAGCAAGTAGCGGTGGCAGTGGGAAGCCTTGGAGGATAGCGTATATTCAAATTCTCATCAATTGTTGATGGGCGCGTATCTTAGGCATGGCGTCCATATTTTGACATGCTTATTTATCAAAGCACTTGATATTTATTTATTACTTTTTGTATGCGCATGGATGCACGATTTAAATATTTGTATTGGACATTGTATTTGGGTACCGCCTGATTCCTTGGGCGCCCAATAGCTTTAATTCTTTATTAGCACAAAAGCAAACACAAAAGCTAAAGCGTGCTAATTGTAAATTGGGCTATTTTTTTGAGCTTGAAGATGAATAATATATAAAATACATGCTTTGTGGAGCGCTCACACAAGGCATGGGGGGAGATTGCACCCAATTGGTCTCTTGTTCATGTCGTGCAAGCTTTCTTCATTGTTTTTTGTGCAAAAAGTAGAGTTCTTTTGTTGTTGGGGACCTTCTGATGCTCACTACGCGCGCATACGGCATTCGATCTGTGCACTAGTGGTATCAGAGCGAAGCTGAGATCGAGAGCTTCCAATCGCTTACCATCTCGCGTGAAGGCAGAGCTCCTAGAATGATCGAGATCTACAGTCAGTCTTGTGGCAAACAATCGATACCAGCGTGTTTCTAGCAGTCAAGAACCCCCTGCTGTACACTTAGATCGTGAGGGACCGGCCTCTACAGGCAAAGGACCACACGAGAAGATCCTTCAAGAAGTCGTGAAGAACAGATAAGAAATCTTAGCCATAGCTTTTCAAGCTTTAGTAATAAGCTTATAAGCTTTAGAAAAGAAGCTTATTAAAAGCTTTCTTAATCGAATTTATCCACCTGCGGCGGTAGCATGAACTGCCCGTCGTCAAATCGGGCGAGGACATACTTAGGTCCTCAAAATTTACGCATAGTCACCAAAGCTTAAAGCTTTAAGTTCTCTAAGTTTCCAAAGTTACTAAAGTCTAACAAGTCATCTCCAACAACTACTATAGCGGCAGTTTGTATTCAGTTACACATGACTCACTTTACTACCCTTTGGAAGCCCCTGTTCACACCTGTGAACTGACAGAAGCAGATTACAGTAACCAATCATCAACATGCAGACTATACGCAGTCTACACGCAAAATTACTTTCTTGAAAGACGATTGTGACAACGAATTTCGCAATTGTAAAGGAGAAAAACTACAAAAGCCAAACTATTATATATATATATATATATATATATATATATATATATATATATATATATATATATATATATATATATATATATATACAAGCTTTGTAAACCTGCCTTTGAGCTACACTCATCCCGCTAACAAGGTTTCGATTTTGTGAGGTCTTTTGGAATTTTGTAGGATGACTGATCAAAACATGGACAATCTTATGTGGCTGAAGGTGATTTACCCAAACCAACAATGGAGCAAAAGTTGGATTTTATTATGATGCAGCTTCAAGAGGAACGAAAAGCACGACAAGCTTTGCAAGCTCAATTGGCCAATCTGCAATGATCTACAACTGACCAAGATGGATAGCAACCTGAAGATCTTATATAATGTACCATCGATGCAACACTTGAAGCCCAATCTAGTCACAAAGAAACAAAGATAAGTAAAAGAAACTTCAAGTTCTGTACTTTTAATGGATCACGCGATGGAAAGATTGTTCTTGCTTTTATCAATCAATTTGATGATTATTTCCATGAAGAAACATATGCTGAGAAAGACAAAATTAAATGTGTAACTAACCATTTAGTTGACCGAGCATCTTTATGGTGGACTGTGGTCCGCAAAAGTGTTGATTGTCCCACTACTTGGGAGATTTTCCAAAAGAAATTTTTGAAAATTTTCCTTCCTCCCCAATTCCACGAAAAAGCCATCAAGCATTGGGATCTTCTACAACAAAGGGATCGCGAACCTATTTCCCAATATACTGAACGTTTTTGGAATGCCCTATTGTAACTATGAATGCTCGAAGATGTACCTGAAGCAACTCATAAATGCAAGTTTATGTCTGGCCTACTTGGACATTTTTATGCGGAAGTCAATATGTTCAAGCCAACAACCCTTGAAGATGCAATTTTCTTGGCCCATGACACTGAAGACAAAATTTGCGGATGAGACAAGCGACCACAACAATTCTCAACTAATGGTAACTTTGGTTCCAAAAAATTCAATTCAAATTTTTGAAGATTCAATCAAAGTCATTTTCTTCCATTTTCATTCCGTAAATCTTGGACACGACCACCTACTTTGCCATCAAACACAAATCCAAACCCTAAGCCATCTCTTCAGTCAAATCCCGACTAAACTTCCTGCCATTGCCAATAATGTATCCAAAGCAAAACCCATAGTTTGTTACAAATGTCATCAACCTGGACATCTAGTAGCCAATTGTCAATCCAAAAAGCCATCCGTCCATATCAATTATCTCGGAGCAATAGAAGATGAAGAACCTGAGGAAATGCCGGACTTTACGGAAGATGATGACGACATTGGTACTACTTCTGATACTTTGCTAGGTATGCCAACTCCCCATTCTTTATTAACAATGAAATGTTTTGTGCATGGTAAAGAAAAGACTATTTTACATGATGATGGGGACACACATGACTTTATTTATGCAAAATTAGTGAAAGAATTAAATTTACATACTGTTTCTACACATTATCGCATTAAGGATACATTCCTAGGTACGAGATATAATTGAACACAAGAGGTGCATAATTTAGAAATTAAAATTAGTGATTATACTGAACGAAGAAATTTCTTAGTTGTACATCCGCAGTCTAGTGACATTATCTTAGGAATGCCTTGGTGTCATCAATATAATCCTGATATAGATTATTTTACACATTCAATTAAAATCTATTTTCAAGGAAAACAAATCACACTGCATGGTATGCACGCTTCCAATAATTTTCCATTGCTTACTCATACTTAGTCTAAACATGCATTACGTAAAAGTAGCAAATCCTATTTAATATGGGTGAATGAAATTCAAGCTAAAGAAAAACAGATGCATCCTAGGCATGCACATTGTTTATATGTCATGGATTGCTCAGTATGAATCTTGACTTTTCTACTATATCTAACTTGAAATAGAAGTTGCAGAGGGACTCATTGGACATTAATTGGATTTCTTGTCTCAGAAAAGAAATGGGCCAATGGCTCTCTGCCTGACCACAAAAGGATTATGACCATTCCACAAGATAACCCCATCTATGAGAGTTGTATGTGTCTCATCTTGGGTATCTTGATCCAAGCTAGTCCACTCCCCTCACAAAAATTTCCATCTACTATATCAAAAGTAAATTCTTTGAGTTTTTCTAGCGATGAAATACCTATAATAAAAACAAAACTAATGGTAAGTAAATGCGAATAACACAACAATTCATCTAAGCAAGACATATGCCAATTAAATCAAGGCATTCAAAGCAGTTAAAAAGATTTACCTGAATGTGAGATCAGATTGGTTGACCATGCATTCAATCGTCTCATCAAAATGTGTTCTTTTGACTTGTCAAGACTCACCCAATAGCTGACTCATCAATTCCTCTGATGGACACTTGCATTGATAACTAATCTTTGTTTTCTTCAGAACATCACATTAACCAAACAAATGTGCAAACAATGAGAATGGAATAAACCAACTAAGATGCACATCTTTTGAGCTTGTGATGGGTTTCATAGCACTATTAATGTCAGATTTTATCTTGGACTTACATGCTCCTGACAAATCCAAGCTACCAATCAACTATTCACCACTAGATAGTAGCGGCAATGGGACATGCTCCAATCTATGGCCTTCTACTACATACAATGAATTATAAAAAAAGATATTTGGAGTTGCAAGTTGACTTGCATAGTTATTATCATAGATCAAAGAACCTATGTCTTCATGTCAAACATGTATCTTACCACTCAAACATTCCACATTCTGGCATTCATGCAAAGTTGATGGATATAGAGCTGTCAGTAAAACAAGATTGAATTAGAACACTGCAAAGATTTAAAAAAAAATCTTTGATGCAAAAAATTAAACAATGATAAAATTTAAAAACTTACTATTTTGTTTATAATTTGCAATGTAGTTCTTATCGTGTACAGAGATTTGTTTGTGTGTATAAACATGTTGGATCAACACTTGTGTTACTGTACTTGTTCCGTTGAACACTTTTTTGAACTCTAAAATTCTACCTTTCCAATAATTTCTAGGGTTTGCAACATCCTTATGCCTGACCTTGAAACTCCCTTGAGTACTTGGGTGCATCAAAATCCAATCCAACTTATAGTACTTATCACAAATCCAATTACTACTACTATATTTCCTATTGAAGACCTCCACTGCAAGTATGTTACTAATGTTTTTCCTCCGTGAAGACATCTATGATAACCAAATAGAAAAGTTATCTATCATCATGTGTATCATTTGCAAATGTTCTCTCCAAATGAAATGAAATTTAAATGGAGCAATTTAAAAAAAAATTGTACCTGCAACTCTTTTCACAAAGAAGCCTAGATGTAACATTCTGAACTTCACGCGTGAACCGCCTCTATAAATGATAATTGAATTAAGTAAATGATAATTTTTTTAAATTTATTATTCCCCTTATTCCCCCTAGCCAATTGTCGTGTTGGAGGGAGAGGGGAATAGGAAGTGATTAAGCTCCTGGATGGAGCTTGCAGGAGCGAGGAGGGCATGCGTGATGCCACACAGGGGAGGGAGGATCCCCCTCCCCTCACCTATTTAAATCACGGGTCGTGAGAGCAGAGGGGGTGGTCGATGATCCTTTCTGATGGACTGCTAAGACGTGTCCTAGACGACAGGTTTGTTTATCTAGAGACCAACCTAAAGAGCATCAAGTGGTTGGAAGAGCTGAAAGTTGTGAAGCTGTTCGTTTTTATGGAAGCTCACGTAAATTCGACTTTACATATTTGAGGTCGGAGGGTTGAGATGAACTCATATGTATATGAGAAAGTAACCCGTGTAATCCCCGCTGACAGGATTAAAGTGTTGGGCCGCCATGAGAAGTATGGTTTCCAATGGAAAGGATATCCTGAACTTCCAATGACTTATCGATTCCTGAAGATCCATGACCCAAAACCCTACTATTACATACTTCCTGTAGATAAATGTAATACAACGTTGTTCTCCCCAAACTAAATGTAACAGTTGGCTTATCATCACATGAAACGTTGTATTTGAAAGGGCTATGCCCATAAAAATACAAATAAAGACTTCTTTTTATCAATGTCTGGCTATGCATAAGAGTTGATAAAAAGTTAAGTAGCTACATTGTTTACGAGATAGCTGAATTATAAATGTAATATAAGCTAACGTCGATTATCGTATGATAACATTAAGAAAACCTTTATTCAGGCACAACCCCAAATATAGGTTCCTAATTCGCCTCCTACATCAAGTACTGCTGTGATCCCGGAGAAGAAGTTCCTTCTCAAGCAGATTAAGCCACCCGAGTTTGACGGGAGAGGCAGATTCGTCCAAGCTGATGCTAAAATTTGGATTGAATCCATGGAGGATTACTTCGAAGCAGTCGGTACTGTACCCGCCAATCAGGCTATGCTCACCAAGTTAAAACTCACCGGTGAAGCCAGAATTTGGTGGAAGCTATGGTGTAGGGATCAAGGGATTGCAGAGGGATCCATTACCTGGGAGAAGCTGAAGAAAGCCGTGCAGGGAAGATACTTACCACCTGCATATTGCACACAGAAAATGAACGAGTTCTACGAGCTAAAACAGCTAGGACTCACTCTTGACGCATACTACTATAAATTCATCTCACTTTTAAAATATGCGCAACAGATGGACATGACACAGCAAGTGTCCAAATTTTGTGTGGGCTTAAATCCACCAGTAAATACCGGTCTCGAATCTATGTGTCCATCAGATCTTCAGGATGTACTCATTTGAGGGGCGCCTATAATTCAGAAGGTGCAAGCTAGACCAAGGGGTAACAAAACTTGGTCTTATAATGACCCAAACAAAGGAGCATTCAGACCTCAAATGAAGAGAGTTCAAGGTCATAATCAGGGACAAAGAAAGAAAGCAAGGACGAATAACATCAACAACTTTGTTCCTACTCAAAGTAATGGCTGAAACCTCCGTTGTTTCCACTGCAACGAACACGGTCACTTCAAGAGGCAATGTCCCAAGGCGGAGGACATCGCCAAGCGCCTTTCCAAGGAACAGGCCGTGGTCAAGGAGTCGCTACCTAAGGAAGAGGAAGAACGGCTTGCATTGCAAATAGGCAAAGATGTGAAGAAGAAGAAGAGGAAGATCCGACCATGGAAGCAGAATTCGAAAGAGCAACAGTCCATGCCACTTTACACAAGAAAGGGCCGAATCGCCAGTTCTCGGTGATTTAGACACCGTTGGACTATCAAGGTAAAGGTTTCAAGACCTTGATTGATTGTGGCAGCACACATTCCTTTATCTCACCAGCATGTGCAAAAAGATTAGGAATAGCTACAGTAGAAGCACCTACCCTGCTTGTGGAATTTTTAAATGGTCGTGAGGTTACTTGTACCAGGCAAACTCCTAAGATGGAATTCTTTCTGGAAGGAAAGAAGACTTCGGTTAAATTCGGAGTTATGAATTTAGGTATCCATGAGTGTCTACTCGGAATGGATTGGCTTAAGCCCTTGGCTTAAGCCCAACGACGCCCACATTCACTGTGGAAAGGGTCAAGTTTCCTTTCGAAAATCTGAAAGGGAGTTAGTCACAACTCAAGGCAAGGCTGGAATGCCGAGAATCCAATTGGCCAAAGTATCTAGGATCATAAAAGGAGTCAGAAAAGGATTACATGTTTACTTGATCAAACTCAACAAATTAGATCAAAAGCAAGAGTGTCATGAAGGACCTTCTTGGCTAAAGGAATACGCGGACGTATTCCCTAAAGAGTTGGCCGAACTTCTGCCTCAAAGAGAAGTGGATCATGAGATTAGGTTAGTACCTAGAGCTGCGCCAATTGCCAAGAGACCTTATAGAATGTCCATACCAGAAGCAATTGAGCTGAAGCAACAACTCAAGCAACTGTTGGAGCAGGGCTACATCCGGCCTAGCAATTCACCGTGGGGAGCTCCAGTACTATTCCAGAAAAAGAAAGATGGGACACTTCGACTATGTATTGATTACTGAGGGTTGAATCAATCAACAGTCAAGAACAAGTATCCTATTCCTAGAATAGATGAGCTTCTTGATCGTCTTCAGGGTGCAAAGATCTTCTCCAAGATTGATCTCAGGTTAGGTTACTATCAGATAAGGATCAAGGAAGAAGATATCCCAAAGACGGCCTTCAATACAAGATATGGGCACTTTGAGTTCCTGGTTATGTCATTCGGGCTTACAAATGCACCTGCCACCTTCAATAGGTTAATGTAGGATATCTTTAGGCCATATCTTGATGATTTTGTGCTTGTCTTCTTTGATGACACTTTAGTCTATTCTAAACGGGAAGAAGATCATGAACCTCAACTTCGGATTGTCCTTGAGACAATGAGGTCGCATAAGCTGTATGCTAAAATGAAGAAGTGTGCATTCTTCAAGCGTCAGATTGAATATCTAGGATTCATAGTATCATCAGAAGGAATATCAGTGGACCCAGCCAAGGTCAGAGATGTGCCTGAGTGGCCAACGCCAGTATCCATCAAAGAGATACGTAGCTTTCTTGGATTAACAGGATGGTATAGGATCTTCATAAAAAACTATGCTTTGATTATAGCACCTCTGACGAATTTACTGAAGAAGCAAATTTTCATTGCATGGTCAACTCCCGAACAAAATATATTCGACCGATTGAAGAAAAGTTTGGTATCAGCACCTACTCTAAAACTTCCAGACCTCAGTAAAGAGTTTGAGGTAGTAACTGATGCTAGCATTCTTGCCTTGGGTGTGTACGTATGCAGGAAGGTCATCCAGTAGCATACTCTTCAAGGAAATTGAAGAGTCATGAAAAGAATTATGCTACGCATGATCTAGAATAACTAGCTGTCATCCATCCTCTAAAGCTTTGGAGACACTACATGTTGGGTAACAAGTTAACTCTAGTAACTGACCATAAGAGCCTCAAATGGATCTTTACCCAGAACGAGCTCAACATGAAGCAACGTCGATGGATTGAAGTATTGGAGGAATATGAATTTGAAATCAAGTACGGACTAGGGAAAGAGAATGTAGTTGCTGATGCACTTAGTCGCAAGGCATTCCTAAATTCCCTAATCTTGTAGAATCCGTCAACGGCCAGATCTCTAGCTACAAAAGTATCTATGCCAAACAATCCTATACTTGAGTTAGCTAGAGAGGAAGCATACCATGATTTGGTCTATCAATCAATGATAAAAGAGATCTCTATCAAGGATCAGAATCTAAAGTTACAAGCTAAGTATCAGGAATTTTCCATTGATAATGGACTTGTCTACTACAGAACAAGGTTGTGTATACCAGCAAGCCAATCACTTAAGCAGAAGATAATGTGGGAAGCTCATGATTCCCCTTTCGCAGGACATCTTGGCTATGCTAAGACTCTTAGGAGAGGCTCAAAGGTGACGTTCTCAAATATGTCACTGAGTGCTTGTCTTGCCAACATATCAAAGCTGAACATGTCATGATGCCAGGGAAACTGCAACCGCTTGACATTCCCCATATGAAATGGGAATTCATCAGTATGGATTTTGTTGTAGGCTTACCCCAAGTCCAGGGAGGATACAACTCCATCATGGTAGTGGTTGACATGCTTACCAAGGTTGCACACTTTTACCCAGAAGAATCATTAGTGATCGAGATTCTCTCTTCACATCACACTTCTCGAGAGCTATCTTTGAAGCTATTGGGACTCAACTCTGTTTTAGCACCACCTACCATCCCCAATTAGATGGCCAAACAGAGCGAGTAAATCAAGTCATCGAGGATATGCTTAGGGCATACTGCTGTCGAGAGCCGAAGAGGTGGATTCAATACTTGCCTTTGGTTGAATTTGCCTACAATGCTTCTTACTAGCAGAGCATTCAGATGACCCCTTTCCAAGCATTGTATGGTCATGACTGTCGAAGTCCCCTAAACTTTTCTGATCCAATCCTAAGGGTTGAAGCATCAAAGCAGATGTTGGAAGAAATGGATGATCAAATAAAGTCAATAAGACAGGACATCCAAGCGGCCAAGGATAGACAGAAGGCATACATGGATTTGAAGCATCAAGAAAGAGTCTTCGAAGAAGGAGACATGGTCTTCATTCGCGTACGCCCTAAAAAGAGTTCTCTATCCCTAGGAGATTGCAAAAAGCTAAGTCCAAGGTATTGTGGGCCGTACAAAATCCTCAAATGCCTAGGACCCAATGCTTATAGATTGCAACTCCCAGAGAACCTAAAGGTTCACAATGTATTCCATATCAGCCTATTGAAAAAATATGTACCCAACCCTAAGCATGTACTTGATGACCAACAAATTGTAATACCTAGTCAAGGAGTCGTTGAGCTAAGGCCTGATAGGATCTTAGATGTTAGGGAGAGACAATTAAGATCCAAAACCTTGAGAGAATGCCTCGTCCAGTGGAAAGATTATCCCGAAGAGGATGCCACTTGGATAGAAGAAGACATTCTCAACCATCAATATCCCCAGTTTATCTCGAGATGAGGACATCTCGATTCCTCTAAGGGGAAGAGAATGTAATATATCAAATTAAGGTAAAAGGGGAATTTTTATCCCTTATCCACCTGTCCGCGACGGTTGAGCTGGAAGGGAGGAAGGGAATAGAAGAGCCAGCAAGCTCCTCACTGGAGCTTGCTTGGCTTCACAGACATGCGTAGGGACACGTTTGAGAGGGAGGATTCCCTCCCCTCCCCTATATAATTGAGGGAGGGCCGCAAGCTACAGAGAAGGGGAGAAAGGACTGAAGACAAAGATAATGCTGCTGCCGCCTAACGCCAAAACGCCGTCTATCTACCGTGAGGGAGGGAGAGAGAACGATATCATTCACCGTGTGCTGCCATAGAGCATGAAGGCGCCGCCCTGAGCTGTTGTTGAGGAGGAGCCGCCTTGCCGCCAACCATTCAACACGTTGCCACTACCGCTAGTTGAATTGCCTTGGGCTCTCTCCACGTGGCTCCACAGAAGTCTTCAGAAGCTTTGAAAGCTTCTTGGGGAAGCTTCCAAAGGCCCTAATAAGCCCCCTATTTAAAGCCTTTTCTTCCCCCCCTTCCGGTTTTATTCTCCTTTCCCCTTTCACCCCGGGTTTTAAACCCTTAAGTCCCCTTCCCATGGATGGACCCCCCCTTAAAAGAGCTAAGGCTTGAAAAGCCTTATTACCTCCCCCCCCCCCCCCCCGTGCTTAAATTTATAAGTCCCTTCTTGTGTTTTTTTTGAAACCCCGTGTTTCACCCCCCTCATATTCCTTTATAACACACCCCCCTAAGCCCCTTTTTAACCCCCCCGTGTCCCCTTTTTCCTTACACACCCTTTTCCCTCCCTCGTGCTATAAGCCCTTCACCCTTCACCTTTCCCCTTTCACCCCGGGTTAAAATCCCTAAAGCCTTTACTACTCTGTGTCCTAAAACATCTCCAAAAATCCCCCTTCATATGTTTTTTGAAACCACACTCACACACACCATTTTCATCGCATACAAATCCCTATAGGACCTTTTCTTTTAGGCTTTATAAACCTTTTCCTCTCCGAAGAAGCTAAGACCTTAAAGGTCTTGTTACCCCTTTCTCGTGGTTAATCCCTTATCGATTCCTTGCCTCAAAAGAGAGAAGAAGAGTATTGAAGCGACTGTGGAATTTAGAAAAGGAGGTAAAGCTGCTTTCACGTTCGAAGGATTACAACTGCGATGCCACCTAAGAAAGTCCAAGGAGTAGTTGCGGGAGGGTCATCTCCCGGTATCCATGTGGATATCTCACCCCAAAACGAGGTTTTACTTCTTAATTTTATATCCGTTTTAATTCAATCATGCAAGATGAATTGTTAGGGATAAGATATATTTTGTCCTAGTTATTTACGATGAAGGAATTTAGTTTAATTGATCATGCAAAATGGATAATGTATAAACATAGTTTCCTTCAAATAATTATGCACTGAAACAAATTATGAGCAAGATTATTTACGCACTAAAGTAGTATATTTTGGTTAAATCTTGAAGGTATAAAAACTCCATCTTGCACCATTAACCCCTATTCTTTTTACAACGAATCATCATAGAAGGTGCAATTCATGAAAGGTTTCTTACGATGCTTAGACTCTAGGAGGTTATCATTACTAACTGCATAACTTAGCAAGGGAAAGATTGCTTATTTGGCATGAGTTTTGTTTGCAAGGAAAAAGGAAGATTAATTGAATTTACCTAACCTCAAATCGATAAAGTTTAAGATTGAAAAGTCAATTGTCACGTGGATAACAAATCATACGGAAGTAATCTCGAAATTACCCTCTAGAGTTAACCAAATTAAAAATGCTACGAAATATTCATTGGGAATGAAGTGAAATACCAAGAAACGTCTATACCTTAAATACCTGTCTACATTCCCTAAATATAGGGTCAGTAAATTTTAACCGAAAAATAAGAACTAGGGTTTATCCCTGAAAAAATAATAAAGCTAGGAAACCCTAGGTTCGACAAATGTCAGCTTAAAGAAACTGAAAACGGATTGTTCCGTAACTCCATTACCGCATAGTACGATGCATGACTTGCGCGGCAAGTACGAAGTCATATGGTCTTGCGATTGATTCACAAGAGGAAAGGTTAAATACCCTCAACAAGGATGGCGGATCCTTACGCAAGTTTTCTTGAGAAAGGATGTATTCTTTGATATCCTTCTAAGTAAGGAAGGTTAAAATCCGGAAACTAAAGTATCCAATGAACTTTAGGGTTGACCAAATCGGGTTAATAGGGTATACCCTAACCCAGAATACAAAGGATCTTGCCAAGTTGCAAGGCACCCCAGGTGGAGTGCTAGATGCATTCAAAAGGAAGGATTCCTTCCTTAGCAGTTTGCCAACAACAAGATCGATTAATGGAAATGTTTGTGCTTGCTAGAGATTTTAGAGCAATATTTGATTTATGAATTACAAATTAAATGAATATCTATACTTTAGGTTGAAGGCCTGAAGGGAGAGGCAGCTTCACTTACCCCCGACTGCCTGCCTAACCCTAACCAAGGGGGTTGTTGACCACACCGGAAACGTGGACCGAACCCACGGTGAGAGGTCTCTCCGTTGAGCACTACTTGGAGCAGGAGGACACTTGGGTGCCAGGGGGGTTTGGCCGTAAATCCCTCGCCTTCCGAGTCCTCCACAAGAGGCTAACGTGACTCGAGATTGGATCTCGAGGCCCGCATACTAGTCTACGGGCGGAAGCTTGGAATAGTGATCCGTGTGGATTACTGGATAGCCTTCGGGCAGATTATGGACAAGCCTACGGGCGGAAATCCTTGTATTTCAAAGATAAATATGATGATATGTTAATAAAAAACTTATTTGATATTGTTTTTCTATGTCACGTGATAAGATTACGTGAAGGAACCAGTGCTTAATGGTTTAATTAAAAAAGCTGATTGTTACATGTCCAACTAACGTTTTAGATAATTACCTAACTAAAACAAACCGAGGAAAGTGCGGAGGATGGGCCATGGGTCCATCCTACGGTTGGGTGGTCCCGGTCGGTCGGGAACTTTTCTCAAATCTCGAAGAACAGCGGGATGATCGTCAAAGGACAGGAATAACAAAAGCGTTGACCTAGAGTTATGTCTTAACCGATTTTACATTGTTTTAGGGGAATGGAATGGGACTATGCCTTATGGCAGAGAGGTTGAGCTTTGTATCCCTCTCGTTTCCCATTCTCCTTGAACCAAGTGCAGCATGAATCCACTTCAGACCTGGCGTTTCTGCGTAAAGTAGTTTGCTTGGGTCCGACACTAGTTGCTGTTAGGAAACGACCAATCAGGAAAACCCTATTTCCGGTTGATTCTAAGTGGGAAGGCCATAATACTTCCACTACGTGGCAGACGCAGAAAGCCCTAGATCGCAAACCCCGTAACATTCCATGGGAGTGCCGGGCGGAGCTTTCTAGACATCCTTTCCAATGGACTGCTAAGACGTGTCCTGGATGATACTAGTGGACACATTACATGTCGACTAGCTTCACCCCCCCACCCCCCCGTGGCTCTTCTAGAAGCTTCCAAAGCTTCTAAGGGGGGGTTGTATAAGTCCCCCTTTCCCCCCACACCAAAGTCCTCCCAAGGGCTTATAGGCCTTTTTTTTTTCCCCGTGCCTTAAATCCTCCTAAGGGCTCCCTTCGGCCCTTTCCCCCCCCCCCCTCGATTTGCCATTGAAGGACCTTTAAGTGGTCCTTCAGCCCCTTTCCCCCCATGAAAAAGATTCCTTCTTAGCCCTTTTATACCTTTGTTTTCCCCCTTTTTCTTTCCACCAAGAGTTATTTTCCTTTTCCCCCCCAGGTTTCAAAGCCCCTTCTCGTGTCCATTCGTAATACCTTTCAAGTGGGTTGAAAACCCAGTTACTCTGTGATTTAACCCCTCACTAGCGGGTTATACATTCTCCTTTCTTCCTTTTTCGATTCACTAAGACTGTTTAAAACCCTCCCGAGGTTTAAGCACCCCCTTTTTTGTGAAATCCCTACTTCAAGGAGGAAGCCTTCTAAAACCGTTTCCGACGGAGGGTGCAAGTTATCACAAAGGGAGCTGCGGTGGAATTTCAAAAAGGAGTTTGCAAAGCCGCATCCAAGATAGAAAGACTACATTCGCGATGGCTCCTAAGAAAGCCCAAGTCGTAGCCACAGGAGGATCATCTCCTAACATCCACGTGGACATCTCACCACAAGTCCAGGTTTTCCTTCCTAATTTTTATGTTGTTATAATTCAATCGTGCGAGGGAGATAGGAGGCATTTTTTATCTTAAACACTCTGGTTAATTTAAAAGAATTAATTCATGACGGAAGAGTTCGGTCATTAATATTTCCAAGAATCGAACAAAATAAAGTAAGCAGAAGATTGATATGCATTTCTGGCAAGTAGTTTTTGTGCATTTCAATGAACTGAACTTTGATAGTGCCCTTCATTTAGGCATGGGAGTATAAATTGCATGTCGCATTATTAGGACATATCTTCTTCGCAATGAGTCATTATGGAAAGTGCTAATAATCCATAGAAAAGTGCAAGGCATGAAATGATTCTTAAGTTGAATAACTCTAGTGAGTTGGTATAAATATCGTTTTTCAACTGCATAATTATTAGAAAAGGTTGCATCTTTTAGCATGAATCTTGTTTGTAAGTTATAGGATGATTAATTGGAATTAGGCTATAACCTAACCCATGCTTGATCTTAAACTGAAAAGTTAGGATTTGAAAATCAAATTACGCATAGATAATAAGTCATGTGGTTATGGAAATGATAGCGTAATTATCTTCAAAAGTAGATAGGTTAAATTGGCATAAACCTAAACACCTAAACCCGCAGAGTACTCGTTTTAAAAAGAGTTAATTCAATTCCAAAGAACTCACTAGGATTTAATACATGACCCGGTCGCATGTATTGCCAAAACTAAAACTCCTATATCCTAAATACTCGCCCACATTCACCGAATGTAGGGACAACAGAACATACTAGAGAAGTGATCTAGGATTTTTCCCTAGGAATCTCTCGCTAAAAAAAGGATGGAACTTGGAACCCTAGGATTGACAACGTCAGTCTAATGTAATCATGAACGGATTGTTTCGTGACTCCATTCGAAGGGTAAATAGTCCCATAGCTTGATGCGACACTTGTGCGACAAGTAGTAGAGTTGCACAATCTTGTGAATTGAACACAAGGAAATGGCCAAATTCCTCAGAATGAGGTTGGCAAACTCTTACGCAAGTTATCTTGTAAGAGGATGAATAGTCATCCTAATATAGTATACTTCTTGGGTAAAGATAATTTCTTAAAAGCAACAGACCAACCAATAAATTGGAATAACATATGAACTTAAGGTATTGACCAAGTCAGGTTAATAGGGTATGGTCCTAACCCAGGATATAGGGGATCTTGCCAAGTCGCAAGTAATCCCGGATCGAGTGCTGGATGCATTCGGACAGAAGGATTCGCTCCTTAGTAGCAGTTGGCCAATAATAATGAACAATGGAAATGATTGTGCTTGTTACAGATTTAAGAGCACTGTTTTGCTTTTTTTAATCAAAGAATTAAAGGATAAACGGATATCTAATGCTTCAGGTTGAAGGCCTGAAGGGAGAGGCAGCTTCAGTTACCCCGGACTACCTGCCTGATCCTAACCAAGGGGGTTGTTAACTGCGCTGGGAAGGTGGACCGAACCCACTACGAGAGGTCTCTCCGTTGAGCGCTACTTGGAGCAAGAGGATGCTTGGGTTCCAGAGGGGCTCTAGCCGTAAATCCCTCACCTTTTGGGCCCTGCACAAGAGGCTAACGTGACTCGGGATTGGATCTCGAGGCCCACATACTAGTCTAAGGGTGGAATCTTGGATTAGTGATCCCTATGGATTGCTAGATAGCCTTCGGGCGGATTGTGGATAAGCCTACGGGCTGGAATTTATGTATTTCAAAGATAAATATGATAACGTGTTAAAAAGGATCTTTTTTGACATTGCTTTTCTGTGTCAGGTGCTATGATTACGTGAAGGAACCAGTGCCTAACGGACTAATTAAGGAAGCTGATTGATACATGTTCAACTAAATGTGTTAGGTAATTAAATAACTAAAACAACTTGAGGAAAGTGCGGTGGATGTAGGTCCGTCCTACGGATGGAAGGTCCCGGTTGGCTGCGAACTTTTTTCAAATCACGATGGACAGCCAGAAGGTCATCAAAGAACACGAACAACAAAAGCGTTGACCTAGAGTTATAAATGATCCCGATTTACGCTGTTTTAGGGGAACGGATTGGGACTATGCCTTATGGCAAAGAGGTTGAGCTTTGCATCCCTCTCATTTCCCATTCTCCTTGAACCAAGTGCAGCGTGAATCCGCTTCGAACCTGGCATTTCTGCATAAAGTAGTTCGCTTGGGTTCGACGCTAGTTGCCGTTAAGAAATGACCAATAGGGAGAAACCCTAATTTAGGTCGGTCCTAAGTGGAAACGGCCAGAATACTTCCGCTACGTGGCAAACGCGGAAAGTCCTAGATCGCAAACCCCGTAACATTCCATGGGAGTGCCGAGTAGAGCCTTCTAGATATCCTTTCCGATGGACTGCTAAGATGTGTCCTGAAGATAACAGGTGGACACGTTACACTAGAGATGTTGAACGAGAAGTTGACTTATAACAAGACCATTGTTCCTTCACTAACAAATTCCTATAGTGCAAAAACAAAAGAAATATCAAGTCAAAGCATACATATAACTTACATAGGCTTTATCCAATGAGTTGAAACTTAACCATGGAGCAACAGAAAAAAGTGGCAATATACATGTGGCTCTCTTTGCAAAGAAGCCCAAAGATGTTGAAGAAGTTGAGGTTTTAAAAAATCATTGTTCTCCTTTCTCAAAGACTCTCGCAGTAAAAAAACAAAGGAAAACTCAATATGCATATAGCTTCCATACTTTTTTTCCAAACGAGATAAAATTTAAACATGGAGCAGCAAAACAACAAGACAACATACTTGTAACTTTGTTTACAAAGAAATCGTAAGATGTTAAAGAAGAAGTTGATTGTTCAAAATATCATTGTTCTTGACTTTAAGAGACTCCTAGAGTACCAAAACAAAAGAAATTACATGTCAGAGAATCCACATAACTTGCACAAGTTTTATCCAAACAATATAAAACTTTACCATAGAACATCCATGGACAAGAACAATATACCTGTAAAGTTTTGTGAAGAAAATATTAGGGCTTTGGTAGAACAAGCTCTGCTCTCATAAAAAATGTGAACCTCACTCTGTGTTTGTGTAGAGGAAATGAAATTTCACAGGGTTACAGATAGGGCAAGCATCAATGAGGCTGTAAGATTTCGTCAGACAGAAGAAGCGGAGGAAGAGATATGATAAATTTGAGTTCCGCCTAAGAAAGAGGGAAAAACTGAAAAGGGGAGAAATGAAAAGTCAAACATAAAAAAATAAGAAAATAAAAATTCAAGTCACAAGCTTCCAAGAAGTGTCAGCATTGTATTCCCCACATTTCCCCTTATTTTATTGTTGAGGGAAGATTTGGGCCAAGATATGGCTAGAAGATTCATGTTACATGAATCTGGAATCCCAGCTCTCTCATTGGTTAGGCCCAAATTTCTTTATTCACTACTTAAGGGGAAAAAAAGAGAGTCCATATTTCTCCTAATGATCTGCCTAGTAGTATGTAAAAAGAAAAGAAAAAGAATTGATGATTGCAGGTGTTTTGCAAGAAGAAGACCAGATAGATGGTCTCTATTATGGCATTTCATGCTCACATACCGTGGAAGAACTTTCAGTATTGCTAAATGCTAACAATCAAGAGTTGTCATATGTCTTGTACGACTATTCTCCGGCGATGTATTGCAAAATTGGTGATTTTATGCTTCAAAAGAATTTGGGTGCCTAGGATTCTCAGCAAAATGTATTCCTTGCTGACATATTTCAACAAAAAGAGTTGGGTGTTGCTGTTTATACATAGCAAAATTTGTGTTTATCAGGGTATTTTCATCAAGAGGTGAAATCTACAAGTTGTAGCAATGAAGCCAAAGTTCAGACAAAATATAAGATAGGTTACATGAAGGTTTAGACCAGTTGCAGGACCGCTACCTTTGGACAGTGATAAGATGATTAGGAGAGCTACTATGCAATCTCCTCTGCGAGATCTTGCATGTATCAGACATAAGTTTTTAGCTGAGACATTGAAAGAGATGAAGATTGGGACCGAAGATTTTCTACTTCTAGAAGAGGTAAGATGTTTTGAAGAGATGTTATGCAGACATGAAAAAGCTTTTACTTTTTTTCCATATGAGATTGGATCCGTTGATTTGAGGGTGGTGATGCCTATGGCTATTTTTACCATTCCACATGTCCCTTGGAATCTATGGTCTATTCCTATACTGAGGGCTCACTTGCCCAAGTTGGTAGAGCTTTTGAATGAGCGGATCAGGATGGGGATTCTAGAACCATCTTCATCTCCATATTCCAACAGATGGTGCATAATTCCTAAGAAGAATGGGACACTCAGATTCATACAGGACCTACAATTAGTAAACAAGGTCACTATTCAAAATGTTGGTGCTAGACCTATTGTGGATGAGTTTGTTGAAGCTTTTGTTGGATGTGCTATCTATTCACTTGGCGATCTTTATTTTGGATATGATCAGTTTGAGCTTGCCCTTGAGAGTAGAGATTTGACTACAATGAAGACACCTCTAGGCCTTGTCTGAATGTGCATGCTTTCACAAGGAGCTACTCATTCGGTTGCTCATATGAGCTACTAATTCGGTTGCTCATATGATGTATGGGATGAACAAGGTTTTATGAGATTTTATTCCTGAGCTTGCTTAGTATGCCTTTCATTGATGATTTACCTATCAAAGGCTGCTTGGAAGAAGGAAAATATGATTCTTTAGATGACCATGGATGCAGATTCTTTGTGGCTTCACACATTAGAGATGTTGAGAGGATTCTGTGCAGACTAGAGGAAGTGAATTTGACCTTGTCAGGGTTTAAATCTATTTTTGATGCCAGAGAAGTTTTGATTGTTCGATCCTTCTCCTCCAAAGGTTGATGCCATAGAAAAGATTGCAAGGACTTGCTCTTCTACTTCAAAGGTTCACACGTTTCTTGGAGCTTGCGTATTCTATCTTATTTGGATTCCTCATTTTGCTCATATTGCATATGATCTCTACCAGCTCTTGAGAAAAGGACAACGTTCTTCTTGGGAGATAAAACATACTAAAGCCATGTAGAAAATGAAAAATTTATTGAGAGCTACTCCAACTCTTGGAAAGGTAGATTACGAGTGTAGGAGACCTATTGTTCTTATTGTTGATACTAGTCCTACTGTTGGCCAAGATGATGTAGATGGGAATAGGTATGCTATTTGGTTTTGGAAAAAAGTCCTAAACGAGTGACAATGAAGGTATCCACAAGTTAAAAAAGAGCTCTTGGGAGTTATCACAGCTCTCAAGAATGATAGAGAGTACTTCATTGGAGCTGTTGTGGTGGTCAAGAAGACTGATTGTTTGCCTCTTCTAGGTATGATCACAAGCTTTTCTACTCTAGATATTGCCATGCTTAGGTGGATTGGGTACAAAAAATCCATGAATCCTGAGTTCAGGCACATAGTAGGTAAAGACAATCTAATAGCTAATATGCTTTCATGAGCAAGGTATGAAGATATATCTTGTATTGATGATGCTGATGATGGGGCTAATCTTTCAGCCATGCATGGTGATCATACTTGTCATGTGTCTACTTTGGAAAGCTTTGATGAGTCTTTGTATAGAGGAGAGTATTTATAGATTGGTCGTTATTTGAATACTATGTCTAGACAGGATGGATGGACTGATGCAGACTTCAAAAAGATTAGAAGAAAAGCTTATGGTTTCTTCTTATGAAGTGGGCTAGTTTGGAAGCATCCACGAAAGTGAGGAGGACATCCATTGAGAGTTTTTTGTGATAGAGTTTCACACGTGCATATCATGAAATAATTCCATAAAAGTCTTTGGGTTGGGCATCGAGCTCTTTGGATAGCCTACGAGAAGATCAAAGAGCTTTATTCGTGAAGAGGCATGTATAGAGATATCTCATAGTTTGTTGAGACATGCCCTAATTGTTAGTTGTTCTCTTCAGTGAGACATAAAGATGAGCTTCATCCTACCTACCCACTATGTATTCATTTCAAGTGGGTTCTTGATTTGATTACTACGCCTATTGGTTTATGGCAGATGGGCTACATTGTTTTGGCACGAGAAGATCTCACAAATCAATTGGAAGGAAGAGCATTACGAACAAAGTCTACTTCAGTGGTTTGTAAGTTTCTATTGGAGGATGTTTTTTGCAAGTATGGATATATTGGGAAAATTATTGCAGATCGAGGTAAGTTAGATGCTGATGAGGCTAGAGAGTTTTTCTCTCGCCTTGGCATTAAACTTGATTTGACTTCAGCATATAATCCAAAAGGAAATGGGAAGATCAAAAGAGGTCATCTGCAAATTTTGAAAACCTTGGCCAAAGCATGCGGTGGATGGGTTTGAGAGTGGCCTAGGATGTTGCCTTATGCGTTATGGGCCGATCGCACTACTCACAGTGTGACTACAGGATATATGCCAGTTGAGTTGATGTATGGGAAAAATCCAGTCATGCCTACATAAACTTGCACACTTATTGTCAAGAATCATGTGATGGGGGGATGTGCTTGAGCTGCTACGCCAAACACACACTGTATACACAAGAGGAAGCTCACTCAAGAACACAAGAAGAGAGATGGAGGCCAAAACGTTTTCTCGCTAGTTTCTTCTTCTTCTTCCACACATTATACAATGTACACAAAGTATAGATAAGATACAACATAAAAGAAAGTAGCCTTCTAAGTCAAACAGTGCATAACCGACTACACTAATCGACTGGCATTATATCTTTGCCAACTGTAGGTAAACTAAATATAATAAGTGATAATTCAATGGCCATGTGAGTATCATAATGACCACCAACGTGCTAAGTGTAGACGTACAGACTCATCTAGCCAAGTAGTCCATCATCAATGTCCGCACGTGTTGAGCTTGCCATCTCAACACTTACTTGGAGTGCTTTACTATGGCAGCAAGAAGAGATGTCTAGAGAAGATCTTTTGGCTCTTTGTATTCGTTAGTTGGAGAGAAGACCTGAAGATATTGAGAAAGCAATTCAAAATCTCAAAGAGGCCAGAATTTATAACAAAGATCACTTTGATAGTAGACACAGATTGAGGCCTAAAGAGATTAAAGAGGGAGGGAGATTGGGTGTTGGTCTATGATAGCAATCTAGACAACCAGCATAGTGCTATCGGCAAGGTTTCTAGACGATCGTTTGAGCCCTATCTAGTACAACATATCCATGACAATGCTTCATATTCCTTAGCAGATCTTGATAGTACAGCCTTGCAGATTTCGATATTGCAGTGAAGAGAATCAAACTTTTCAAGAGACGAGATGCTATAGCCTATGTAGATGAGGAGTTGGATGATGCGATTTATGATGGTCTTGAGTTAGGAGATGAAGAAGATGAAGATATGGACATTCAAATACTTTTGCAGAAGATGAATAGATTGCATTCAAAGGGTAATAATAATCTCAATATCATATTGTATCAATTGGCTTAACCATTCAGAAAATACCAAATTCAATCCAATACTCGATGAACTTTTTACTACTGAAAAAGGAGGAGCATTCTTAAACAAAAGTCCTAATTCAGATTCTTTGTAGAAGGAGATTGGCAAATCACTCCCAGCTTCTAAGGTGGGGACCAAGCGAGATACTAAAACAATTGAAGCCACCATAAAAGAGATTAAACAACCTTCTTTTCAAGGGTCGATCCCTTTGCATGTTTCCATCATGTGCTCTCAAGCTGTGAGGAATAGCATGTGGAAAGCTTGATCTGTTCTATGAACATGATCAAAAACACTTTTAATTCACTTCTATTTTCATGCATATCCATGACATATTATGCTCTCTTGTGACAAAATTTTGAAGATCTCTTGTGAAGTGATTCATTGTACTTCTTCTAATCTATCCTTTGAAAGCATCAAATCAAGAATTTAATGTATGGATTCATGTGTTATGATATAATGAGAAGATTGAATGCCTTGATTTTCCACTTCTCTTTTTATGCCAATATATGTAATCGAACAAATATGAAACCCAAACATTCTTTTTGCTCCATCAATTTACCTTGAATTGAGTATTCTTCAAATTTAGTACTCTATATAATCCTTTGTTTCCATCCTACAAAGCGTCCGTGCAGTGAGTGACTTTACAAACTCTCGCGCAAATTCCGTGTGACATCGGTAAATCTCCACATGAAGTTTTTATCTCATGATCACAAGAATCCAAACTTGGTCTTGTATATTAGATTGTATGCATAAAAATGAAACTTGGTGTTTTTAAATCTTAAGTACAAAGATGGTGTATCAGCAATGCAACTACAATAGTTTGAAAAAAGCTTATAATATTTTGGAGGTAAGAGAAATAATGTATAAATTACTCAAATTTAATGGAATGCATCAAGAAAATTTTTGTTAGATAACTAGTAGTAGTTAATTACTACTCTTTATTACCTTATGTGATGGGAATGTTTGGTATCTAGAGATGTGCCTAGAACAAAAAAGAAAATTACTTAGATATTGTTGTAGCATTTCTTTCTTATCATTAAGGTTTAATACAAAATCGTACCCATAGTTGAACCTCTGACATGCACAAGATAACCCCATGGCCTCGCGGTTAGGAGCGTCTATAGGACACATTGCCCTGCCATCGTAGGTACATTGTGCGTTTGTATCATGTTTATAGTCCAACCCTTAACCTTCTCAGACTCCTCAGAGGGAGACCCTACACATTTTGATGTAATTCACCATGTAGAACAACATAGGAGGCACCCCTTTGCTGATTTCCGCGGGCCGACCGCGACCCTCCTACATCTTGGCGATTGGCCCCTCGATGCGTCGCTAACACATATAACACATACGAAACATACTCTGCTCTTGGTACCAATATTATATCGTTCCAAGAATGTATCAGTCCTCACTTACTTGTCCCCTTGGACCCACTATCTTGACCTACAACTTGGGTGCCTTAGTGTCTCCAACGTGGATCATTTATACTTCAACCAATTGCTATGCATGCGAGGAATAGATACCGTATGTATATGATTCATGCAATGGAATATACCTTATTTTGTGCACAAATAATTATGGTTTAAAATTAGCCTATATGTCGTGCAAAAACAATCCTTTTAATGAATTTTCGCTAATACGTAATGCTTCGTTGTAGGAACCTAGCACCAAGGCTAACCTCGTGCTGCTAGATCCATTATTTTCAAATAAACTACATCCTAAATGTTATGCATAAAGAGAATAGTCATACTTTGTATTATTTCAGCGCTTAAACTATTGTATAACATCATCCTTCCCCTTGCCGTTTAAATTTTGCTGCGTTGCATAGGTGTAGAGGCTCTTTTATGTCATTTTTTGTATGTAAAAGCAATAAATATGTACTTCAATACAAAGAACAAGGGCCAAACTAAGGCTTAACTTCATGTTTCAGTGACGTCATATATTCACATACATAGATATTATTTTTTCAAATTTTTCGCACGTAAGAAATCCATTTTTCTCTATTTTTCCCTATTTTTTATATTTTTTAAAATAGATATAGGTATTTTCTAGTTTTTTTTTAAAGACTCATCATTCGAACTAAAACTCAATATTTTTTCTTATTTTATCCCATGTCCACTCATTTTTTCCCACTCAAAATCAAAGAAACTATCAATTTTTATCAAAATTAGTGTTTTTTTGGGTTTTGAAAAATTTTCATTGCTGTAAATTAATACGGGTTCTGCAACAGGGATTGCAACCCTCAAACATAATGCAAGGAATATTCGAACAAAATTTTAGCCCATATGCACACCATTTAGACTATGAACGATAAAAAACAAGCAAAATTCTTTCATAAAATAGAGTATACTACCTTTTTGCGTGTTTCAGATTTTTCGAATATTTAATTGGGACTGTGTATCGACCAACCAGCCATGGATTTTAGCATAGGTCTTCAACCTCGAGCCTCCTTAGCCTCTTGGAACAATCCGGTGCCTCCCGGACAAGCATCCATCACTCGATTCTCTTCTTGATTCTTGCCACATGAAGTGCCTCTATGGAGAAGGGAGACAGAGGAGAGAGAAAGACTAAATTCTAATCTCCACAACCGGGCAGCCATTTCATGCACAGTCTAGAGTGATGAGGAGTGAAGATTTAATGCATCTCAAGCATGTAATCAGTTGGGGGTTTTGTTTGCATGTGCCATAACCCCCCTCCATCAATCATAAGAAAATTATGCCTTCATCTGCCTCATGCCGAAGAAAACGGCGTCCCCCCCCACAAACTCTTTTTTTTTAAAGGAGTCCCCAAAAGGAGCCCCCAAAAGACATGCCCTTTGGACTTTCTTAAGTCCTTTCCCACTTGGCCTTTGGCCCTTGGCCTCCAAGGATACTCCCTCTTCCACGTTCGGTGTCCGAATTGAAGTCTCAAAAATCATAGGCATCCGCCTTGAAGTCTCAGACTGCCAGTCATCTCCCAAGGTCTCATCTAACATGCTAAAAAATTATGAAAATTCACCAACTATCATCTAGTGGGTCTTTTAAGCACTTTCGAGCATTGCCGCTTCAAATCATACTGATTGCCACCGTCGCCTTCGATGAAGTCTATTTTTCCTTTGAAATTCAATTTTTTTTGCTATTTTAAAGCACTTCTCGATATCAAAAATCATTTCTCATTGGCAACCACGGAATAGGGCGACTCAGCCCGTGTAATCCCACGAACACATCTGCACATAAACACAACCACAAAGAGCATCAAGCTAATACAAAAAAGATACACATCAAAGCACAACACAACTCTCACCCTACCCCTTGTCAAAACGAAGACATAAAGTACATGAGGAGTAGGCCTAGCATAATCTGACTAAAAGTCTAAAGCTAGTCACTAACCAATTGTTGCAACATAGCCAAGCTAAAAAGAACTATCAAAGAGGTCATCCTAAGTGGTGGTCTAAACTACCTACCTAACTAAGGACAACTCAACTAGGAGCTTCTATTAGGCAAGAACTCCTATAGCCTGATCAACAAATATTATATTTTAGCACATTGCTCTTTAGCCTCTTATTTTCTATACTCGGGCATGTAAAAATGAGGGAGCTGAGCGTAGTGACCCAAGGAGAACAGAGCATCAGCCTCAGGTCCTGTCTCGATACCCAAGAACCTACCAAGCCCTCGCAAGGCCATATTGTTCCTTTTCTAACGCTCACTTTTATTTTCACTCCAACCTTATTGTATTCTTTGTTTTTTCAGCTAGATGCCACCCCTTGGAAGACAAGGCATTGGCCCTAGGTCTTGTCTTGTCCCCAGGAACCTACCAGGCCTTTCAAGGCGATAAACAACAGCTCAAGGATTTTTCTTTCTTTCCTTTTCTATTTTTATAGGGGTTAGAACCCCCTTTTACACACCTTTATATATTCATATATTGTCTTTTAGATATTTAGGGTTTTGCCTCTTTACCATCATTATTATAGTAGGCTTGTCTAACTACCTCACAACTAATAGGAACTCCTAGAATGCCCGCCTAGTAGGTCAGTAGAATAGGGCGACTAGAATTGCCTTCTAAGACATGTATTTCAATGCATGGCTGTTAGCTATATATAGTTAGCTATATATAGACAGACTATATATAGCTATATATAGTTATATATATAGCTATATATATATATAACTATATATATATATATAGTTATATATATAGCTATATATATATATATAGTTATATATATAACATTCATGTGCCCAAGGACACTCGACATAAGTTGGATCCTCCAGGTTTGAAGCTTATTTTTCTTGGTTATTCAGATTTTTCCAAATGATGCTCATGACGTTGAGAATATTCAATAAGAGATATACATGCTTTGTCAAAGTGGATGTCATCCTTGTTAGACAAAATAGTGATGATATTGTCATATAAAGGATCTTTGATGGTATGAAGAAGTTGAGTAACAATTTGATTTTTAGCAACAGGAGCACCGGTAGCACCAAGTTGATTGATAATTTCTTTAAAAGCCTCAATATGAGAGTGCATAGTGATTGAGACTGCAAGGAACTGATACCATGTTTGAGACTGCGAGGAAGACGAGAGACAAGAGGAAGAGAGGAGAGAAGAGAGATATGAGACACCGGAAGTGGAACCCCAGAAGTGTGTCAACTGAGCACACATGATAGGAACATATAGAGGGGACTTGGGGTGCTATATATAGACAGACTATATATAGCTAACACCCCCGCTCAAAGAAAGGTCCCTTACTAAAAAAACCCTTGGGGGCTCGAGGGAAAAACCCACAGCTCTATATGGGCCTACCGTTATATTAATATTCAAATTACAAAGTTGAACTTACAAGAGCCTATTCATAGGCATCAAAGGAGCTACATCACTTGTGAATTACAACATCAACGGAGAAGGAGCTACATCACTCTTGAATTACAACAGCCTACTCAGAGGCATCAAAAGAGCTTTATCACTCCTAAATATATAACATGTAAAATAAGGATAAGTGACATCACTGCAAAAGATAAAATCTCCAAGAAATTCCTTCTATAAGCGACATCACTACAAAAGATAAAATCTTCAAGAAATTCCTTCAACTGAACATCTCCAAGAAATTCCTTCGATAAGCGACATCACTGCAAAAGATAAAATCTCCAAGAAATTTCTTCAACTGAACTTGGGATAAAAGCAGTATATCTGTCACATCAAAACTTAAAGAAAAACGTTACAGTGACATTAGAACAACACAAGGTCTATAGAGATGGTTCACGACGCCGCTCTATAGACAACATAACACATGTGGGGCCCCATGAAGAGAATATAAATAAAACAATTTTTCATAAGCTGGAATATAGACACTCATCAGCTAGAAAGAATATAAACGAAATAATGTATCATCAGTTGGAATATAGACACTCATCAACTAGAAAGAATATAAACGAAATACTGTGTCATCAGCTGGAAAGAATATAAATGAAATAATGTATCATCAGCTAGAATAGGCTTCTCCACAAGATTTTGAGTTTAGGAGGCATCGAAACTGACTGAGTTCATGTAACCTGGTGCTACAGGTTGGAATTTGATACCACAATTGTGAAGATCAACTACAGATGGGAATTGGGTTGGCTTCTCCACAAGCTTTTGAGTTTGGGAGCCTTGAGTGGTAATGCCCAAGTAGCTTGGTAGCAGATGGGAGGGTTGTGTAGAAGGCAGTACCAGGGACACAGCCTCCTAGAACAGTAACAGAGATACATCACCATGATAAATCACCAACTGTTATTTCAACATCAGTAACCTCAAACTAAAATTAAATGCCTTTGCCAGCATTAGTGTATCATATGAGATAGCCCAGCATCATCTCCATCGAGCAGTTTCACACGCACTCTACCCTGCTCCTGAGGCTTTTTCTGGACTAATGTATGAATCAGAATAACAATCAACTCTGCCAATTGCATAATTGTTAATGGATATCCGTCTGGCTAACGTTCGGTTCCCTTCTTCCAAGGACAAGGCTTTTCTAGGTGGAAAGCAAAGATGATGCTAATTCTTGAAGGTGACGAATTATTTTATATTGTTTTGGGTGACCTATCTTGCCCAGTTCAACCTATTGATGTGATGAATGACAACTTTCTGATTACTGATGGCCCGTTATTTGAACAATGGAAAATTGATCATACTAATTGGATTCGTCGTGACAAAATGGCTTGTCGTTATATATTTTCTGCACTTCTTGACTCACTTAGGTTGGATGTCTTTCATCTGGAAACCTCTCATGTTGTTTGGGATTATCTTATCTCAACGTTTGAGAAGAAATCGGTCACCGAAATTTTATATCTCCAAACTCTTTTGAAGAATCTTCAATATAAGGTTGGTACTTCTATGCACTCTCATATTGAGGCTTTTAAAGACATTATCAATTAGCTTGGTGTTGCCGGCGTTCCTGTTGCTAAAAATCACATTGTTACTCAACTTCTTCTTACCATCAAAGATCCTTTATATGACAATATCATCACTATTTTGTCTAACAAGGATGATGTCCACTTTGACAAAGCATGTATATCTCTTATTGAATATTCTCAATGTCATGAGCATCATTTGGAAAAATCTGATGATGTTTTGGTCACTCGCGAACAAAGGGATTTTGATGCTGCTTTTGTTGCTTGCAACATCCCGCTTCACGTTTTCAGCAGGGTGGACGCCCTAATCAAGGTGGTAAATCTTCTCATCTTGCTTATCCTAACAAACATTTTTCTTATTGTGATAAGAAAGGCCATGTGGCTTCTGATTGTGCTGGGTACGTTAATATGATGAGGAGCATAGAGTTACTACAAAGCAACCTCGCTCGTCCAAAAGTTTTCCTCCTTGTGATTATTGTGCACATACAGATCATCCATCTCGTCATTTTTATAAACACAGATATGATGAAGAACATTCTCGAGCTTATATTGTTCAACAAACTACAACTAATGATGATCATACTCATCAGGAGCTCAATTTTGTCCATCATGATATCTCTCCAGAAAAGGTACTTCATGTTCATGATGGTTCTCTATTCATCGTTGATTCAGATGCCACTGGAAACATGACATACCAATCACAGTGGCTTCACAATTATCATTCTCTTCCTGTAAAGAGGTTTGTTTACCTTGCGGATGATATGACTTGTCAAGTCAAAGGAGTGGGTGATTTATATCTGGGGACTGTTTCATCCACTAGAATATTAAGAGGAGTTCTTCATGTTCCAGATTTGCAAAGAAATCTTCTTTCTGTTGCTCATCTAGTTGATCTTGGTTTGTTTGTTGGCTTTGATCATAATCAATGTCATATAGAGAAAGACGAACATACTATAACAGTGGCTCCTCGACATGGTAATCTATTTGAGCTATCATTGAACGATACGGTTGCAAATGTTGTTACTACTCCTAGAGATGTAGATTGCAAATTATGGCATCAATGATTTGCACTCTCCGATTTTGCCAAAATTCTTGATCTTCATCGTCATGGTCTTGTGCAAGTTATGGATCTTAAATCTCATCCACGTATGGGAATATGTGAGTACTATGCACTTGGAAAACACCATCATTTACCTTTCCACACTTCTACTTCATCACATTCCTGTGCTCTCTTGGATTTGGTTCATACTGATATTTGCGGTCCTTTTCCTGCCTCAAAGTCTCAATATCGATATTTTATAACTTTCATTGATGATTTCTCACAGTACACACATGTCTATCTTCTTCGACAGAAGCCTAAGGCTTTATCTATATTTAAACAATACAAGATAAGTGTGGAGCTTCAAAATGGATTCTCTATAAAGACTCTTCGCAGTGACAATGGTGGTGAATATGTATCCAATCTATTTGATGACTTTTGTAAGGATCAAGGTATTCATCATGAGTTTACAGTTCCTTATTCTCCTCGGCAAAATGGTGTTGATGAACACCAAAATCGCACTATTCTTAATGCTATACGTTACATGCTTATACATTCCGGTTTGTCTCAAAAGTTTTGGACTAAAGCACTTCTAACAGGTTAGATGTTTCAGATGATATACAGTCTTTGCTTAGTGCATTTCCTTACTTGCTTTGTGAGTCTACTAATTCTGATGATCATAAACCTCCTTCACCTCCAAAGAAGATTGATGAAAATTTGGAGATATATGTCGATCTTCCTATTGAGATAGAGCGTGGATTCTATTCTATTGAATATGATGTCTTTGATGATGCTATGTCTCTCCAAGAGGATCCAATATCGTATATGGAAGCTATCAATTTGTCTCAAAGGGATCATTGGCAAGAAGCTATGCAAGCTGAGTACGATTCTTTAATCTCCAAAGGTACATGGATTCTTACTGAACTCCCCCCAAATCATGTTCCTATAAAATGTAAATAGGTTTATAAAACCAAGACCAAATCTAATGGCTCGTTTGATAAGTTCAAAGAACGACTTGTTGCAAAAGGTTACTCGCAGATTGCAAGAGTAGATTATCAAGAAACATTTTCTCCCGTTGTGCACTCCACAACTGTTTGTATGCTTTTGGCTTTTGCACCACTATTTGATCTAGAAATTCACCAAATGGATGTTATAAATGGCTTTTCTCAATGGAGATCTTGAAGAAGAAATCTATATGGAGCAACCTGAAGGTTTAATGATTGCAGGAAAGGAGCATCTTGTATGCCAGCTTCGTCGTGCATTATATGGATTGAAGCAAGCCTCTCGTGCTTGGTATATTAAGATTGATCAGTTCCTCACATCTAAAGGTTTTGTTGCATATTTTGCTGACCCAAATCTTTACATTAAAAGGGAGGACAAATGTTTTATTATTCTTGATCTATATGTTGATGATACTATTCTTGTGTCAAATAATATTACTTTCTTGGATGCTATGAAGAAGCTTTTATCGACTGCATTTGAAATGGTGGATCTTTGTGAGATACATTCTTGTTTGGGTATTCAAGTTCAACAACACCGACAACAAGGCATTCTTCTTCTTCACTAGACAAAGTTTATTAATGATGTTGTTGAGAAGTTTGGATTGACAAATGCGCACTCTGCCAACACCCATTCTTTCGAGCTCTACCAAGGGTACATCTACAACACACAATGAAGAATCAGTCATTTATAAACCTTTTACTAATCTTGTTGGTTGTCTTCAATTTATTGGTTTAAACACAAGACCAAATATTTTATTTGCAGCTAATTTTTTGGGACAGTATCTTTCTTCCCCTTCCACTATTCATTGGAGTGCTGCAAAATGTATTCTTAAGTACCTCAAGGGTACTAAGAAACTTGGTCTTATTTATCGTCGTCGAGAGGATTCTTCTTTATCTTCTTCAACTTCACTTGACCTTATTGGATATACAGATGCTGATTGGGCAAGTTCACATTTATCCATGCGATCTACAAGTGGGAATTTTTTCTTTGTAAATGGATGTTTGGTTTCTTGGTCCAGCAAGAAACAACGATGTGTTGCGGTTTCTACAACTGAGGCCGAATATGTTGCTGCATCATTAGCAGCCTCACGAGCTAGTTTGGCTTTGACAACTACTTGCAGATTTGGGATATCCTTCATCATCTAGTATACCTCTTTGATGCGACAACCAAAGTGCTATTAGTCTTACCAAAGACTATATACAACATAGTAAATCAAATCATATTGCTATTCATTATCATTATGTTCGACATGAAGTCAAGAAAGGTTCCATTATGGTGGAGTATTGTCCTAGTGATCAAATGGTTGCAGACATCTTCAAAAAAGCTCTTAGTGAAGCTTGCTTTAGTTCATTAAGACATGCACTTGGTATTGTTCCAAGTTCTTGTCTCACTGATTGAGGCATGTATCATTGTATTTAAGAAAACTTTATAGTAAATCATTTTTCTATCGTAGGTATGTGTAGGGGCTCGGGTTTTTCCCTTGTTCTCCCCAAGGGTTTTTTCACTCGCAGAGCCAGAGACCTTTGTTTGAGTGGGGATGTTACAACTATATATATCTTCTCCCACTTGACTTGGGTATCATCTATATATACTAACTCTAGATCAATATGAATCATTCTTTGGGAGCATGTCTTATGTATTTCTCTCGTACTCTCTCTCTCTCTTAACACGGAATGGGACTATGTCTTATGGCAGAAAGGTTGAGCTTTGCATCCCTCTCGTTTCCCATTCTCCTTGAGCCAAGTGCAGCATAAATCTGCTTCGGACCTGGCGTTTCTGCGTAAAGTAGTTCGCTCAGGTTCAACGCTAGTTGCCGTTTAGGAAATGACCATTAGGGGAAACCTTGATTCAGGTCGGTCCTAAGTGGGAACGGCCAGAATACTTCCGCTATGTGGGAGACGCGGAAAGTCCTAGATCGCAAATGAAGAGACAGGTGGACACGTTACCGTTGGTATCAGAGCCAACCAACGAAGGATTTGTTGTAAGAAATCTTAATAAAATAAAGTAAAGTAAATGTTGTTGTTCCAAACATTTCCTTACTTTCGATGCTATCTTGCAGAATTATGAAGCATGGAATAGGTTCTTAGTATTCCGAGTCATGTTTATGACTGCGATGCATTCCCCGGATTATCAACAAAGGGTTGAGATGATGAACATCCTAGAGCGTATTTATAATCCATCGCCTTTGTACGTGGAACGAAGATGGACAGATGCCTCAAGAATCTACTATATAGCTGCCCATCGATTTGCATACCTTCAAACCAACCTAAAGAGGATCAAGTAGTTGGAAGACCTGAAGATCGTGAAGCTCTTCATTTTAGTGGAGGCTCATGTAAACTCAACTTTACATATTCGAGGTTGGAGGGTTGAGCTGAACTCGTATGTATATGAGGAAGTGACCCGTGTAATCCCCGCCGATAGGATCAAAGTGTTGGGGTGCTATGAGAAGAATGGGTTCCAAAGGAAAGGATACTCCAATCTTCCAATGACTTATTGATTCCTGAAGATCCATGACCCGAAACCATACTATTATCTCGTTCCCGTAGATAAAAGTAATACAACATTATTCTCCCCAAACTAAATGTAACAGTTGCTCTATCATCCCAGGAACTGATGTACTCCAAAAGGGCTATGCCCATACGAATGCAATAAGACTTCTTTTTTTATATCAATGTCTGTTTTGTTGATGAAAATTGATAAAAAGTTAAGTGGCCAGGATTCTTGGTTGATAGTTGAATGGGGTATGAAATATAAATCATAATGATTAAAGAATAATAACGTTAAGAAACCTTTATCCAGGCACAACCCTAGGTATAGATTCCCAGTTTTTCTCCTACATCAAGTACTGCCATAATCCAGGAGAAAAAGTTTCTTCTCAAGCAGATTAAGCCACCTGAATTTGACGGGAAAGGCAGGTCCGTCCAAGGGGATGCTGAAATTTGGATTGAATCCATGGAGAATTACTTTGAAGCAGCCGGTACTGCACCTGCCAATCAGGATATGCTCGCCAAGCTAAAGCTCACCGACGAAGCCAGGCTTTGGTGGAAACAATGGTGCAGAGATCAAGGGATAGCGGAAGAGTCTATTACCTGGGAGAAGCTGAAGAAAGCTGTGCAAGGAAGATACTTACCACGTGCGTATCACATGCAGAAAATGAATGAGTTCTACGAGCTGAAACAGCTAGGGCTCACTCTTGACACATACTACTCTAAATTTGTCTCACTTCTTAAGTATGTGCCATAGATGGACATGACACAGCAAGTGTCAAAATTTTGTGCTAGTTTAAATCCACTAGTAAATACCCATCTCGAATCTATGAGCCCATCAGATCTACAAGATGCACTCATTCAAGCTGTGCCTATAATTTAGGAGGTGCAGGCTAGACCAAGAGGTAAAAAAAGTTGGTCTTATAATGACTCGAAGAGAGGAGCATATAGACCTCAAATGAAGAGAGTTCAAGGTTAGAATCGAGGACAAAGAAAGAAAGTAAGGACTAATAATGCCAAGAGCTTTTTCCCTACCCAAAGCAATGGGGCCGGAACTTCCATTGTTTCCATTGCAACGAGCCAGGACATTTCAAGAGGCAATGTCCCAAGCTTGGAGGAGAACATCGCCAAGCACCTTTCCAAGGAACAGGCCGTGGAAAGGGAGCCGCTACCCAAGGCAGAGGAAGAACGGCCTATGTTGCCAATAGACAAATGTACGAAGAAGAAGAAGATCCAACCATGGAAGCAGAGGTTGAAAGGGCCACAGTCCATGCCGCTCTTCACAAGAAAGGGCCGAATCGCCAGTCCTCGGTGATTCAGAGACTGTCAGACTATCAAGTTAAAGGTTTCAAGACCTTGATTAATTGTGGAAGTACACATTCCTTTATCTCACCATCTTGTGCAAAAAGATTAGGAATAGCCACAATAGAAGCACCTACCTTGCTTGTGGAATTAGCAAATGGTCGTGAGGTCACTTGCACTAGGCAAATTGCTAAGGTGGAATTCTTTCATGGAGGAAAGGCAACTTCGGTCAAATTCAGAGTCATGAACCTAGGCATCCGTGAGTGTCTACTCAGAATGGATTGGTTTAAACCTAATGATGCCTACATTCATTGTGGAAAGGGCCAAATATCCTTTAGAAACTCTGAAGGGGAATTGGTCACAACTCAAGGAGAGGCTAGGAAGCCAAAAATTCAATTGGCCAAAGCATCTCAAATTATAAAGGGAGTCAGAAAGGGACTACCTGTCTACTTTATTAAGCTCAACAAGTTAGATCAGAAGCAGGAGTCTAGTGAAGGACCTTCTTGGCTAAAGGAATACGCGGACGTATTTTCTGAAGAGTTAATAGAACTCCCACCTCAAAGAGAAGTGGATCATGAGATCAAGCTAGTACCACGAGCTGCGCCAATTACAAAGTGACCCTATAGAATGTCCATATTGGAAGCAATTGAGCTAAATGAATAACTCAAGCACCTGCTAGACCAGGGCTACATCCGTCCTAGCAGTTCACCATGGGGAGCTCTAGTACTATTCCAGAAAAAGAAAGATGGAATGCTTCGACTATGTATTGATTACAAAGGGTTGAATCAATCAACTGTCAAGAACAAGTACCCTATTCCTAGAATAGATAAGCTTCTTGATCGTCTTCAGGGTGCGAAGATCTTCTCCAAGATTGATCTCAAGTCTAGTTACTATCAGATAAGAATCAAGGAAGAAGATATCCCAAAGATGGCCTTCAACACAAGATATGGACACTTTGAGTTTCTAGTTATGTCATTCGGGCTTACGAATGTGCCTGCCACCTTCAACAGGTTAATGCAGGGTATCTTTAGGCAATATCCTGATGACTTCATGCTCGTCTTCTTCAACGACACTTTAGTCCTTGAGGCAATGAGGGCACATAAGCTATATGCTAAGATGAAGAAGTGGGCATTGTTCAAATGTCGGATTGAATATATAGGATTCATCGTATCAGAGGACGGAATCTCACTGGACCTAGCCAAGGTCAGAGATGTGCTAGAATGGCCAATACCAACGACTATCAAAGAAATACACACTTTTCTTGGATTGACAGGATGGTATAGGATCTTCATCAGAAACTATGCTTTGATTGCAGCACCTCTAACGGACTTACTGAAGAAGCAAACATCTATTACATGGTCAACTCCCGAACAAACTAGATTTGATAGATTGTAGCAAAGTTTGGTATCAGCACCTATCCTAAAACTTCCAAACCTCCGTAAGGGGTTCGAGGTAGTAACTGATGCTAGCAAGCTTTCCTTAGGATGTGTGCTCATGCAGGAAGGTCATCCTGTAGTATACTCTTCAAGGAAACTGAAGAGCCATGAGAAGAATTATGCTACCCATGATCTAGAATTGTTAGCTGTCATCCATGCCCTAAAGCTTAGAGACACTACCTATTGCGTAACAAGTTTACACTAGTAAGTGATCATAAAAGTATCAAGTGGATCTTTACCCAGAACGAGCTCAACATGAGGCAACGTCGGTGGATCGAAGTGCTAGAGGAGTATGATTTTGAAATCAAATATTGACCTGGAAAGGAGAATGTAGTTGCCGATGCACTCAGTCGCAAGGCATTCCTTAATTCTCTAATCTTGCAAAACCCATCAACAACTAGATCTCTAGCCACAAAGGTGTCCATGCCAAACAATCCAATACTTGAGCTAGCTAGAAAAGAAGCATGCCATGATCCAGCCTACCAAAAGATGCTAGGGGAGATCCCTATCAAGGACTAGGATAAAAAATTACAGGCTAAGTATCATGAATTCTCTATCAATAGTGGGATTGTCTACTATAGAACGAGAGTATGTATACCGGCAAGCTAGTCACTTAAGCAGAAGATATTGTGGGAAGCTCATGATTCCCCTTTCTCAGGACATCTTGGCTATGCCAAAATTCTCAATGCAATTAGAAAGAGCTACCATTGGGAGAGGCTTAAAGGTGATGTTCTCAAATATATCACTGAGTGTTTGTCTTGTCAATGTATCAAAGCCGAACATGTCAAAATGCCAGGAAAGTTGCAACCACTCGACATTCCCCAAACGAAATGGGAATTCATCAGTATGGACTTTGTTGTTGGCCTACCCCAAGTTTAGGGAGGATACAATTCCATCATGGTTGTGGTTGACATGCTTACTAAGGTTGCACAATTTATTCCAGTAAGGAAAAACTATAAAGCCTCAGACATTGCAAGGTTGTTTATCAAGGAAATATTCAAGCTACATGGGCTACCCCTAGAAGAATCATTAGTGATCGTGATTCTCTCTTCACATCACATTTCTGGAGAGCTATCTTTGAAGCTATTGGGACTCAACTCTCTTTAAGCACAGCTTAACATCCCCAAACTGATGGCCAAACGGAGCGAGTCAATCAAGTTACCGAGGATATGCGTAGGGCACACTGCTCTCGTGAGCCAAAAAGGTGGATTCAATACTTGCGTTTGGTTGAATTTGCCTATAATGCTTCTTACCAACAAAGCATTCAGATAACCCCTTTTCAATCATTGTATGGTAATGACTGTCGAAGTTTCCTAAACTTCTCAGATTCAACCTTGAGGGTTGAAGCTTCAAGGCAGATGTTGGAAGACATGGATGACCAAATAAAATCAATAAGACAGGACATCCAAGCCACCAAGGATAGACAAAAGGCATACGTGGATTTGAAGCGTCAAGATAGAATCTTCGAAGAAGGAGACATGGTCTTCATTCGCGTACACCCAAAGGAGAGTTCCCTATCCTTAGGAGATTGCAGGAAGCTAAGTCCAAGGTATTGTGGACCATACAAGATCCTCAAGTGCCTAGGACCTAATGCTTATAGACTGCAACTCCCTGAAAACCTAAAGGTTCATAATGTATTCCATATCAGCCTATTAAAGAAGTATATACCAAGTCCTAGCCATGTACTTCATGACCAACAAGTTGTAATGCCTAGTCAAGGAGTCCTTGAACTAAGGCCTGATAGGATCTTAGATGTTAGGGAGAGACAACTGAGATCCAGAACCTTGAGAGAATGCCTTGTCCAATGGAAAAATTATCCCGAGGAAGATGCCACTTGGATAGATGAAAACAATCTCAACCATCAATATCCCCAGTTTATCTCGAGATGAGGACATATCCATTCCTCCAAGGGGGAGAGAATGTAATATTCCTGCGGAAAATTATTTCGTACACGTGTGAAGTCTCGGGAAAAAGACAATGTCGGTATTGTGGTTGCGAATGATTTGGTCATTAATTGTACAGTCTCCACGGGCCAATCGAGACTTAGGACTATGGGTTACTAAAAACCTGTGCTCTTCATAAGAACCTCCTCTTGGTAGGAGGCTAAAAGGATAATATTTGGAATAATGGATTTTTTTTTTGTAATTATTCTCGCAGTGGATCGTGCTTGGGGAGAGGGAGGGGAGGCGGGATGACTGAGCATCCTTGATGCTGGATGCCATGGAGGGGGTGAATGCCATGCAAATGGCCGCATGGGGGGAGGGAGGTCCTCCTACCTACACCCTATAAAAACCCCTTGTGGGGGGGAGTAAGGGGGAGGGAGTAAGGAGCCGTGACACTGCCATAGAGAAGGAGCTGGACGAGGGAGCGGAACGCTGACAAGGAAGGGAGAGAGCCACAATGCTGGGTCGTGATGCTGCCGTAGAGCTACGCCATCTGCAACCCATTGGAGCGTGCGCTAGCTGCCGCCTTCCTCTTCCCTCCACGTGGGTGTACCACATTTTTTCCAGAAGCTTCTTGAAGCTTCTAAGGGCTCTCCAAGCCCCCCTTCGCGTGGTTCCCCCCCCCCCCCCCCCCCCATGAAAATCTTTAAAGTCATCTAAGCCCCATTCCTATTGGCTTTCAAGTGGGTTTAATAAACCCCTCCCCACCCCCCCACCCCTCAGGATCCAAAGCCCCCTTCCCATGGGCCTTTCCTATTGCCTTTACAAAGAGGGTTCTTATAACCCCACCTCCCCGGGATTTGAACCCCATTCCCGTGGGGGTCCATCCAAGCCCTTTAAAATCCCATGTACCCCAGAAATTAAGCCCCTTTTTCCCCCCTTGGATTTCCCCACAAGCTCCCATTAGCCCGAAGTTCTAAACCCCCTTCCCTATTGCCCTCTCAAGTGGCTTCTTATTACCCGAGGACCTTTTAAAATCCCCTTTTACTTGCCTTACCAAAGCAATCTTTTACACCCCTTTTTCCTGGAAGTTTAAGGCCTTTTTCTTCCCTTATAGACCCGGAGTTTAAGCCATTGCATCCCCACAAAGTTTTTAAACCCTGTTTACTTTCAAGGCCTTCTGTTATTACAAGCCTTTTTAAATCCATTTCCTAATCGTGAAATCACTACTTCGAGGAGGAAGCCTTTAAGGCCTTCTAAAGCTCGGTTTCAAAAGACGGTGAAATTGATCAAGGAAGCCGAACCAAAAGGGAGTTTTCGCATGCGAAGGAGACGACCAAGATCATAAATCTGTATCCAAGGCGAAAAGGTCAAATTCGAGATGGCTCCTAAGAAGGCACAAGGCACAACCACAGGAGGATCATCTCCTAGCATCCATGTGGACATTTCACCATAAGTTCAGGTTTTCTTCCTAATTTTGATTTTATGTTGTAATAATTCAATTGTGCATGATTCATTTACGAAAATTAGGATGCACTTTTTCGATTGAAATACCTTGGCTAAATTAAAGGAAATAACTTCGATCAAAGAATTGGTCATTTGTATTAAATGAATGAAAAAGAGGAGCATAAGATCTCTATGCATTCCTAGCAAGTAGTTATTATGCCTTGAAAGTCACGAACTCAGATTAACTAATGCCCATCTTTATAAAATCAAAATTACTGATGTACACTTCGATTATGCATGGGAAAGAATAAATCACAAATCGCATTATTAGGCATCTTTTCTTCGAAATGATTCATTAAAAGAAGGTCGCTAATAATCCGTAGGAATTTACAAGGCATGGAAATGGTTCTTGAGCTACATGAAGTAGGTTAAAATCTAGGTAATTCGCATAAATTTCAATCAATTATGTAGGTAGTTACGAAAGGTTAGGTAATGCTCATTTAGCGTACGAATATCTCATTGAGAAAAGAAGTTAGAAAAAGCTGCATGGTTCACATAAAACCCTAAAGTTTAGTAGCATGAATCTTGAATGCATGTTACAAAAGGATCAATTGGAATTATGCCATAACTTAGCATATGCTTTGATCTTAACCAGAAAAGTTAGGGTTTGTAAAATCTACTCAATACGTAGGCAATGAATCATGTGGTTACGAAAATGGTAGCGTAATTATCTTCAAGAGTAGACAAGTAAATTGGTTTAACCTAAACACCTAAACTGCGAGGGACTCGTTAGGAATGGTTAAATCGATGCAACATATCCCAAGTGCTAACTAGAATTTAGCACGTTAAGGACGTGACCTAATCGCTACTATTGCCAAAGCTGAAACTCTTATACCCTAAAGACTTGCCCACATTCACAGAATGTAGGGATAATAGGATGTACTTGCAAGAGAAGATCTAGGGTTCTACCCTAAAGATCGCTCGCTAAAAAGACAAAACTCGGTTTTAATTTGGAACCTGAGGACCGACAATGTTGGCCTAATGCAATCAGGAACGGATTGTTATGAAGACACCCTAACCTTGTTCTCCATTTAATCATGATTCCGTGATTAGAAGACACTGTTTGATGGGCAAAATAGTCCCATGGTTTTTTATGTGACGCTTGTGCAATGTAATATTCCCACCCGTGAATATTGACTTCCCGCACACTGCGTAAACCTTGTGCAAAGGTTATCTCACATATTGAAATTGCCGGCAATGTAACCTGTGACCTGCACGCGAGAAATCGGGACCTCCGCATTGGCAAAGCAAACCCGAGAGTTCAAACCCGCAAGTCACACGTAAACGCCCTCTTGGGAGGGGAAAATTGAATATTATCAAGGCAAATTTTTTTATTTTATTCCTTTTTTCTCAGCCGATGCACGGCTGGAGAAAAGGGAGTGTGGGGGGATGGGACTTGATGGAGTCGTGGACTGCATGGGGAGGGGGGAACCCATGCAGGGGGGGGGCCACGTGGTGGAGCTCTTCTCCCCCCCCATGCCTATATATACACCCTCTATGCTGCGTGGAGGGAGGGGGACGAAGGCTGCTGCTACCACCGTAGGCAAGAGGCTGCGTAGAGAGAGGGGGGGGAGTCGCTGTCCTGCTGGGGAGCCGCCGTTAGGATGCCGCCGCCTTGCTAGAGACCACCAGGCCGCCGCACATCCTCGCCATCGCCATCGAGTACTCTCCCTTGTCCTCGACGCCTTCCCAATCATTGGGTTTCATCCGCCCCCCCTGACGTCGTGCTGATCTCCAGAAGCTTCTTAGAAGCTTCTTTAAGAAGCTTCTAAGGTTAAGGCCATAAGCCTTGGTCCTACGCGGGCTTTTCGGTTTTAAAACCGGGCCTTCCATAAGCCTTGAAAACCGCAAGCCGGTACTCTCAAGGATCCGCGCTTTGGAAGGAATCTCCGGCGTACGAGGGAAAAGGGGAAAAGATCTTGAAGCGGCTCGCAACGGTTGGAGAAGACTCATCGATCGCGTAAGGGTAAAGGCAAACCGGAAGTCCGTAAGCACGCTATCGATGGCTCCCAAGAAGTCGCAAGGCGCGCCTGCGGGAGGTTCTTCTCCTAGCATTCAAGTGGACATATCCCCGAGCCCACAAACCCAGTTTTTTTTTCTATTGTGATTTCATACTAAAGTAATGCATTAAGCACGACGATTCCACGGATTAAGAAGCACCCATGCATGTTCAAGTTCACCTAGCCTAGTTAAATGCAATTGGGAAAAAAAATTGGTATTTTCAATATAAACGCTATTTGTCCATCCATCTTACGACCTTAATAGTAAATTTTTTTGTCGTGCATTTTTTAAAAGAAAGCCACATATTGCCTAGGGTTAAAAAGGAAATTGTTAAGTGCATTGGTCATGAAGGAAAGGAGTATTTTTGCAATAACTCCCTTCGTTAGGATTCGCATGAGGAAAGTGTTAATTTCTGTTGCACGGCATGAAAAAGAACCCCGATCTTATATAAGTTGCATGGGAAATGATGCTTGCAAATAGATTAAATCGGCACTTGCCTTAGTATTGCATGAACTTCATTCACGATGTTGTTGTATCTAAGGGTCGCACTTATACTTTCGCAAATTTCATTTCATCATGTAGTATTTAGGAATGATTGCATGGATTATAAAAACATGAAATGCAAATACCTAGACACAAGGTTGTAGGTGTTATCCCTTGATTTAAATCCTAGTAAGCCCTATGTAGGTTATTCTTCAAATTATCTTGCCTTTTGACTTTAACAAAAAAGGGATAGGGCTATTGCGGATCTTATGGTGCGTGGAAGTAATGAATTACATGTTTACATGTATTGCAACATTTTGCAACTATTTTTCTACTTTAGACCAAGTATATCATCTCTAGGAAAGAATTGTCCTTGTCAAAGACAAGTAGGTCAATTTACCCAAGTCATTTGTGGTATCATGACTGCTAGGGTTTCGTATAGGCGTAGCTAGCCGATTCAATAAAAACCTCAAGTACTAGTTAGGGCTTGGCACGTTAGAGATGTAGCCAAGTAACGTACTTGGACACCAAGTCGAAGTCCTCAAACCCAAAGGTCCTACCCACCTTCCCGGAAAATTGAGCCAATGGGACGCGCACGCAAATAATGATCTAGGGTTTCTACCCTAAGGATCATTCGACCTAGTGCTAGAACTTGGATTGAGTTGGAATCCCTAGGACCGAACGTTGTCGGTCTAGTGCAATTAGGATTGGGGTGAGTGAGAAGACACCCTAAACCCTACTTCGAGTCTAATCATAATTCTTGACCAGAAAACACCATTCAATAGGTGAAATGATCTCTTGGAATGGAGGCGACACTTGTGCAACAAGTTGCAACGTCGCATAGCCTTGTGGTTTGATCACAAGAAAGTTTTGCCATTCCTTGGAATGAGGTTGGCAGGTTCTTGTGCAAGTTTAACTTGCAAGGGGATGGGTAGTCATCCTGTTACTTAGCCCTCATTAGGGGAAATTTGCCAAGTTAAGAATTTGCTTGGACGCAAATGATTAATCAATAAATTAAAGCGACATGGCCGCCGGGATTTACTATTAATAAAACCTAAGGTATTGGTTAAGTTGGGTTAACAGGGTATGACCCTAACCCAAGGACAATAGGAATCTTGCCAAGTTGCAATTGATTCCGGATCGAATGCTGGATGCATTCGGAGAGAAGGATTCACTCCTTAACAGTTTGCCAAATAAACAACCACTGGAATTGATTGTGCTTGTAACAGTTTAGAAAGCACTGTTTGCATTGTTTGCTCAAGGAACTAAAGGATGAAAAGATATATAAATGCTTCAGGTTGAAGGCCTGAAGGGAGTGGCAGCTTCAGTTACCCCCGACTGCCTGCCTGACCCTAACCAAGGGGGTTGTTGACCGTGCCGGGAACGTGGACCGAACCCGCCGCGAGAGGTCTTTCCGTTGAGCTCTACTTGGAGCAGGAGGACGCTTGGGTGCCAGGGGGGGCTCTGGCCGTAAATCCCTCGCCTTCCGGGTCCTGCACAAGAGGCTAACGTGACTCGGGATTGGATCTCGAGGCACGCATACTAGTCTACGGGCAGAAGCTTGGAATAGTGATCCCTAGCGGATTACTGGATGAGCCTTCGGGCGGGTTATGGACAAGCCTACGGGCGGAACTCATTGTATTTCAAAGATAAAATGATGAAATGATAATAAAGAATTTGTCTGATATTGTTTTTCTATGTCACGTGATAAGATTATGTGAAGGAACCAGTGCTTAACAGGATTAATTAAAGAAGCTGATTGCTATATGTCAAATTAAATGTGTTAGATAATTACATAACTAAAACAAACTGAGGAAAGTGCGGAGGATGGGCCATGGGTCCGTCCTACGGTTGGGTGGTCCCGGTTAGCCGGGAACTTTTCTCAAAAATCTCGAAGAACAGCGGGATGATCATCATTATCAAAGCGAATAATGAGAGCGATAACCTAGAGTTACGTCTTACCCGATTTACGCTGTTTTAGGGGAACGGAATGGGACTATGCCTTATGGCAGAGAGGTTGAGCCTTGCATCCCTCTCGTTTCCCATTCTCCTTGAACCAAGTGCAGCGTGAACCCGCTTCGGACCTGGCGTTTCTGCGTAAAGTAGTTCGCTTGGGTCTGACGCTAGTTGTTGTCAGCTAATGACCAAACAGGAAAACTCTAATTCCGGTTAATCCTAAGTGGGAACGGCCAGGATACTTCCGCTACGTGGCAGACGCGGGAAGACCTAGATTGCAAAACCCGTAACATTCCATGGGAGTGCCGGGGGGGGAGTTTTCTAGACATCCTTTCCGATGGACTGCCAAGACGTGTCCTAGATGATTCTAGGGGACACGTTACATGCAACAAGTTGCAGAGTCGCATGATCTTGTGATTTGATCACAAGGGAATGGCCAATTCCTCGGAATGAGATTGGCAGTTTCTTGCGCAAGTTTTTCTTGCAAGAGGATGAGTAGTCATCCTGACATGGCACCTTTCTTGGGAATAGTGACCAAGATAAGGAAATTAGATAAATTGCTTGGAAGAAAAAGACCAATCAGTAAATTGGGATAACGTATTTACTGCTAATAGAACTTAAGGTATTGGTTAAGTTGGGTTAATAGGGTACGGCCCTAACCCAAGGATATAAGGGTTAACAAAAAAACCCTTGGGAATCTTGCCAAGTTGCAATTGATTCTGGATCGAGTGCTAGATGCATTCGGAAAGAAGGATTCACTCCTTAGCAGTTGGCCAAATAACGACCATTGGAAATTATTGTACTTGTAACAGTTGTATAGAGCATTGTTTGCTTTGTTTGCTCGAGGAATTAAAGGATGAAATGAGATCTAATGCTTCAGGTTGAAGGCCTGAAGGGAGAGGCAGCTTCAGTTACCCCGGACTGCCTGCCTGACCCTAACCAAGGGGGTTGTTAACCGCACCGGAAAGGTGGACCGAACCCGCCGCGAGAGATCTCTTTGTTAAGCGCTACTTAGAGCAGGAGGACACTTGGGTGCCAGGGGGGCTCTGGCCATAAATCCCTCGCCTTTTGGGCCCTGCACAAGAGGCCAATGTGACTCGGGATTGGATCTCGAGGCTCGCATACTAGTCTACGGGCGTAATCTTGGATTAGTAATCCCTGTGGATTGTTGGATAGCCTTCGGGCGGATTATGGATAAGCCTACGGGCTGGATTGTATAAATGTATTCCAAAGATAAATATGATAAGCTGTTGAAAAGGAACTTGTTTGACATTACTTTTCTATCTCAAGTGCTATGATTACGTGAAGGAACCGGTGCTTAACGGGCTAATTAAGGAAGCTGGTTGATGCATGTCCAACTAAATGTGGTAGGTAATTAAATAACTAAAACAACCTGAGGAAAGTGCGGTGGATGTGGCCATGGGTCCGTCCTACGGATGGGTGGTCCCGGTTGGCCGGGAACTTTTCTCAATCATGATGGACAGCAAGAAGATCATTTCAAAGGACACGAACAGCAAGGGCATTGACCTAGAGTCTAAGTTATAACAATCCCGATTTTACACTATTTTAGGGGAACAGAACGGGACTATGCCTTATGGCAGAAAGGTTGAGCTTTGCATCCCTCTCGTTTCCCATTCTCCTTGAACCAAGTGCAGCGTTAAGTGGTTTTTTTCGATTTTGAGTTGGAGAAAAGGGATGAAAATGGAATAAAATCAGAGAAAATGTTAAGTTTTAGTCAAAATAATAAGCCAATACAAATAAATCAAAAAATACCTACTTTTCATGAATAATAAATAGAAAAAAATAGTAAAAATAGAGAAAATTGGGATTTTCGCACTAAAATTTTTTGAAAAAATAGGATTTATGTACGTGAATGTTTGGCAAGGTTAAAACATGAGGTCAACCCTTGATTTGGCCTTTTCGTTTGTGTTATTGTACATGTTTATTACTTTTTACATACAAAAATGATACAAAACAACCATTTACACCTATGCACTGTAGCAACACCTAAATGGTAAGGGGGGGAGGAAGTTTGTACGACGATCTAATTGCTGAAAAGATACAAATTCTGATTTCACTCTTTGTGTATAGCATTTAAGGATCATTCTATAATTAAATATAGGTGACTAGTAGCACGGAGGTTCCGGCACTAGTCCCTAAAGTAGCGTAGCACGTTACGCTTAGTTAAAATTCATGAAAGGGTTGTTTTCCGTACCTCACATGGATGGTTTTTTAAAATCATAAAATGGTTGTGCAAAATTGTCATATACCTTGCATCAAGCATGCCATGTGGTATCTCTTGGAATGCATTGCAATTGACTGATAAACTTTGACCAACACTGAGAGGACAGGAAACCTAAGCTGTAGGTTAGACGGCGGGTGCTTCTGTTGGGGAAAGTTTTGTGAGGCAAATCAAAATCTCTTGGAACACTGAATTATGAAAGAGTGGAGTTTGTGCGAATGTTATATGTGTTAGCGACGCATCTTGGGGACAATCCCCGAGGTGTAGGAGAGTCGCAGTGGAGGCGCGGCAATCAACTGAGAGATGCTTCTCTATGTGTGTATTACGAGGCATTATGCCTATATGTTATGGGATCTCCCTTTGAGGAGAAGGGAAGGTGAACGATGGACTACATATTGGATATAAACGCAAAATCGTCATAACCATTTAGTGCAAAGTGAGTTTTAGACGCTCCTGGTCCGCGAGGCCATGTGGGGGGATTGTCTCTCGTATGCATGAGGTCTGGCTAGTGCTATAGCCAGTGCCAGCCCATTTTAGGTCCCATCAATAGTGGCTCTTCTTGGCCAAAGCCTACCAATATTATCAAAGGTTCTAGTATATTCTTTGACTTAGATATATGACTCTTGCCAAATCTGTGCAAGCTATCCCAAGACTAAAGTCATGGGAATCTTCTTCTCATACTCATCTAGGAATTTGTCACATAGTTCCTCAAAGATTCTAATTGACCCTCTTGGGAGGCTCTAATACCATTTCTTGGACACTCCCTTCAAGGTTCTTTAAAACACAAGCATCCAATGTATATCATCAAAACCACTCGCAAGACAAGTTAGACCGCATTCTTTCAAATGCAACACTGGATCCTCATCTAGCAACCCATAAAACACTGGGAGATCCCTATAAGGAGAAAGCCAATTATTCCTCCTCTTTGGGATCAGCATTAGGACATCATCTAGATCTTCATATTCATTGACGTAACCCCAGCATCTCAAGGTCTCTAATCTCTTTTGTTTCCATCTTTACCAGTATAGAAAGGTCTATACTCCATTGATATCTCTTTCTACCAACTCACAGAGTGGTCTAGGGAGTCCTATAACTTGCAGCATATCATTCCGATCCTTTCTTAGTGGATCTTCCATCCCTTGGCTCTCCATATGCAATTCCATAATAGATTTATGTAAGAGATTTTTCCCCTCACCTAAAGAAAATATATCAATATAAGTTACAGCTTGGGGGTCGTGCCTTTTGAGCAACGGTTTTCCCTTAAACAACAAAGGCTTCCAACATCCTTGTGAGGCCTAATATTTCAGTATGGTGACCCCACCACATGGGATGTTTCAGCCATAACTAAATTCCATTGTGTATCAGTATGTTTTCATGGCGTTACAACTTTAGCATGATCGTTAGTCACTACCACATATTCCAATATACGTGTTGCATATCCTCTAGGTTGATGGATGGTTGTGCACAATGTCTCCTGGATAGATACTGCACCAAGGCGAACCTCGGCCCATACCATCATACTAGAGGACTGAATAACCTCTAATGGTTACTTTCCACATCATACAAATTATCTCTCATATAGGATTCATGCTCTACATAATTAATCAGGTCCATTAGTAGGTTTTGTATAGGATGAGATAAGTGTTTTAATCCTTGGACAAACCCCATTTTGTGAATATTTTAGCACATCCCCAATGTTATAAATTTTTAGATCCCTTTTCAACCAAGGTTCCGAAACCTCCACTTATAAGTGGCTCCCAAAAAATGCACCACCTATTGGGACAAAAAATGGGCCTGACACTAGCTCTAAGGCTCTAGCCAATGGGCTCTAGGTACACTCTGCAAATAACCCTCACTACCTTGCAGCCAAGAGTGTCTAGATACTACAAAATCATGTATCTAACAAATGCATTTGTCGATATAATATTCAAACTATAGTCCAACATACTAACCATCCCAACTCCAAGCAAAGGGAGCCTCTTGCACATAGGTGACTACTTCATCTTGATACACACACACAAAGGACATCCCCCAGTGGACTGGTGTGACCCTTATGGCTCTCCTACACCCCAAGGATTGGCCCTAGGATGTGTCTCTTAATACATAAAGAACAAGAAGATATACTATGCTCTTTTCTCACTAATATCCCTTATGGCCCATGTATCTCAATGGCTTGGATGTGTCTTGTATACTCGATCAATAAAATACAATTTTTGTGCTATGCAAGATTATGCTTGTATACAAAGTGTGAATGAATGTGCATGAACATATTTAATGAGATGACCAAAGTGTGAATGTGCAACAATATTTCATTTACATATTTCCATGAATTTTCTACTCGTTGTAGCATTAACACATTATTAGTGAGTTTGGGAATCTCCCAATTCCCATTTTTTGAATACTAAAAAGGTAGCACCCAGATAACATACCCATAATTTTCTCAAAACCGTATGATGTGACCTATCATTGGAAAGTGCTTGAAAAATGGAATCTATTGAGCTATAGAGCGCTTGATTTGGAGTTATAGTGTTCAAGTTATGACAAATCCAAATATTTGACCACGTGTCCCAAACTTATGAGTAATTCCCATATTCCCCAATATGGTGTTCATTGCTAAATATACCCCAAAGATAGTGAGTCCTCTTAACTCATGCTATCTTTGGGAACATTTTTTTGAACATAAATAACACACAAACATCCTACTCATGAATTATAACAAAATATCATTCTTTTCAACAATTATTATCTGATTTTTTACATTTGTATTCCTTTAGTACACCTTTAGTACATCGTGAACGACACCTGGACCACTTTCGTGCTATTGAAATGTCTAATGCTTGTTTTTATGATTTTTTAACTAATATATGAAATATAATGATATTCTATGGTTTTTGTGTTCATTCTCAATATTCCACTATTAATTGTATTTTTATTATTTTTTCCATTTTTAAAGAATTTATTTAAGAAAAATTCATAAAGATAGCAAACAAAAAATGTGAAGTGCTAAAAATTAAGTATTCATATCCCTTTTCCACCCTCTAAAATAGTTTTTCAATTCCATTCCATTTATTATGAAAATTAATGAACTTACTTGAAAATTGCTTACATGCTGTGACAAGAATGAGGTATTGCATAGATTCCAAGGCTAGTGACCCTTGAGATAGCTGCTAACATACTTGATGGTGCTCCACAATGCTCCACCAACATGCCAGGAACTATGTCTTTTAGATAACTCTCACCTCTCCTTCTCTTTCATCCATCCCCATTCTCTCATAAGAATAGCCATTATGTAAGAGGAAAAGGAGAGAGAAATATTGAAAAACAACATTCTTTACTCTTCATATCAAGCCAAAAAATTTACATCATTGTGTAGAGGATGGTGGGGGGCTTTTTTTCATCCATCACACATGAAAAATGATGAGGATCTCTACGCAGCAGCAATCATCAAATACCCAACACCATGGCATTTTTCATTTTTTGCCCATCTTTTCCCTTTCTTTCTCTCTTCCAAATGACTCAAAACATCAAGAAAAGTACCCCTTTGAGGTCCACCATAAGTGCCCAATAATTGGGCATGTCCACATGGTTTTGGAGGGTTTTTTGGCTTCCTTGGCTTATACCCACTCTGCCTTCCCACATAAATTAAGGTCTTGTGGCCTTAAATTCTACCCCAACTATGCAAAATTAATGCCGAGGTGATGGCTGGATGCTTCTTCATTATTTGTAGACTCAACTTGGCACTTTAGTACGCCTCAAACTTGAAAATGCTTTATCTATTGCGCCTTGATCACTTTGTACCATGAACCACTTTGGAGCCTAAACTCTTCATTTTTGCCCATAAATGTCTCACAGATCATCTGAAATTGTCCAAAATCTTGAAAAGTGCACCTTTAAATGTGCCTCTTAGTCCTGTAGTGAATGCACCTAGTGAATGGCCTTGGCAAGTTAAACCCAATGTGATAGTGCCTAGTCCAGTGTTAAATGGGAAGCTACTATGAGTGTGGGGACCTATATCATCGCATACAACCAAGTGGGAATATTGGATCCATGCGAGCTTGCCTCTGTTGATTCCGTTTTTCCAAGGAGATTCCTTTTCTTTTTATGCAAGCTACATGTTATTTTCCTATAGGAAGAAATGGCATTCCTTCAATAGTATCAAGGATTCACACATCAATCATTGCTCATCAAGATCCTATATCACCAAGGTCCTACAAGGTCTTAGTCCAATGCAATGTAGCTTGACAAGTTGGTCATTGATTCCAATTGTTGAATAAGGATTAACCTTGCTTGGCTTCCAAGTTATGATGTGTTGTTGTATTTTCTACTAGTAGTCATGTGGAATCATGTATCTACGTGGTGGAGGATCCTAAAGTTTGCATAGTGATAAAGCAACCTGATGTGCTTGTTAGGATTGTTGTAGCTCTTTCTTTAGTATCCTCAACTTGTGACTCCTTGGATATGGGTTTGGCTCATATGATGCAAGCTCATTAGTCACAACCGTAGGGATTGGTGGATCTAGGCTTCTTAATGAAAAGTCCTATAGTTCATTCTTTATTATACTTTCTTCCAATCAAATAGGCATCTCAAATCCAAAATTCATTGTGCTATGTCCTAGGATTAGTTTTAATTTACAACTCAATGAATTAGGATCTCCATTCCAATCTCGATTTCCTTGACATTGAATGCATGTGCAACACACGCTAGTGAAGTGGACCTAGTAGTGACTTCATCCACGTGTGTCTAGATGATTTTGATATGCCTATTAGATTTATTAATTAATAGCTCCAGAGAAGGGACAATGGATTTAGTGACATGGCTACAATATGACACTGTTAAGGGATTTGGGCACACATAGCCAATGATGTTTACGTGGGAATGTCCTAGGGATTTGGGTGCACATAGCGCGTGATGTTTAGGTGGGAATGTCCTATGTATTTAGTGACAAGGATACAATATGACACTCTTAAGGGATTTGGGCACACATAGCCAATGATGTTTAGGTGGGAATGTCCTAGGGACATATTCATGTTTCTTTTGCCATTTTGTCTAGGTTTGATTGTATAAGGGCTATGTGTCATGGGATATAACTACCTCAGAGATCTCTCACTCTTCTATCGATGATCATTCGAGGTTGGTACATTGTATGTACAATTACCCTCACTTGCATTGGAGTTAGTGGCCAAAAGATTGTGCACACTCACAAGTGGATAATGAGGTAGGTGGTTGTATGGCTAGGTTATTTCCATTCATATTTGCATTTATCTCGACTTAGATGGTCCTTGTGTGAGAAGGTGGGGGTCTATTCTACCTTGGGATCAAGATGGTGCCCAAGGGATGATTAGCAGTCTTATGTGGATAGGGATTTAGTTTTAGGCTAGTCCTATTTGATCAAAGAGCTTTGATTAAGCAGTTTTTAGGTGGTCTTTAGGCCTTTAAGTAGGCCATTGGCTCACCAGTGGATCTCAAGTGGAGTATCACTTGAGATTAGCATGAAAGGTACACTCTTTCAAGTCACATCCTTGTAGAAACCACTTGCTTTCTATTCTCTATCTACTACCATGGACTTAAAATATTTATATTTTTAAGGATTTTTCTAAGGTTTGGAATCTTATTCTTTTGCTTTTGCCTTTCTACATGAAAAGTCTGATATGCACAACCACAACTAAATTACAAAGTCCCTTAAAAAAATTGATTGCCTCTTGATCCATCTAAATTTGCATGGAATTAAAATGTCATTGCTCTCATGAGCTAGACCGTCGGGCTTACGAACCGCTTATTGTTTCAAGTGTTTCGAGCAATATGGCTATGGATATCTCTCACCTAAACATTGGAATTCTCCAAACTATTATAGTGAACTCACTAATTTAACTTCTTGTTGTAGTATATGAAAGGCTCATTGATTGCTCGATGATCCTTGCAATGTGCTGCAAGTGAGCTCCACCTCCTTTGTCTTGATTATACATCAGCTCCATGAAGAAGAAGAAGAAGAAGAAGAAGAAGAAGAGCTTCTCCAATTGGTCCCTCACTCTAACTCACACTCCCCCCCCCTCTCTCTCGCGCTCAATTTCTCCCTCTCTAACACAAGCAAGAAGAAAGAAGAGAGGTCACATGATTACACACCAAAAGAATGAGCTTATCCTTTCACTTTCTAGTTTTTATACATGGCCTCAATTTCTGGGAGCCCTCCTTTTGCATTTACTTGGACTGAAGTGTGATGGTCATGCCCTTGGAATCCCTTGTAGGGTGTGTCTAAGACACCTATAGGAGGCATCCCATTAGCCCATGATGCATTGCGTTACAACATGGCTCCCCAAATTGAAATGCACCCCATACACACAACTCAACACACCACAACATCAAAGTTTGCAAAATGGCCCATCTTGAGGGCAAAGATCATATTCATAGGGGGGGACTATGTACAAGACAAGCCAAAGACATAGAGCAACGTGGTAAGGGGGTTTGGTGCTATCAACAAGCATCCAAGCATGACTCAATGTTGTGGGGTGAAGGAGCTAGGGCCTAGACTTTCTCTAGTTTTTATATAGGGCCTCAATTTTTGGGTGCCCTCCTTTTGCATTTGCCCAAACTGACCTTCTCTCATCACTAGCATACACCATTTATATTCTTTTACTTTTTAATTGACCAACTTGATTGAGATTGATTGTTATAATTTGTATGGGAGCAAGCTTGGTACTCTTATACAAAAATAATTCCATGTAACTTTCTAATTTCAAAAATTGAAAGTTGTTTTCGCTTTCACTTTTCTTGCACCTCTGTAAATTTTTTATTTTTCTTTTGTCCTCTTTTGCACGTTCCTTGGTTGCGCCTTCATAGATGGGGTTACCAATATTACTATCATTTGTGATAGCACAATCTCCTACTATTGCAGATGGATGATGATTAGCCCTTGAGTATAATTCATCAAAATATGCTAACTTTTATAATTAGATACTATAAAGATTTGAAGCCAAGCTAAGAGTACTATTATCAATGGAAACTGTGTGGCTCAACACATTTTAGAAATTGTGGAGACTCCTTAAATAACCCAACTCCATAAGTTATAATATCAAACACTTGTAGTTTTTGGATTTTAAAGCTAATAAAATGCAACAGTTTGCACTATCTTACAGTTGAAATATTTCAAATAACACCATATTGGGGAATATGGGAATTTCCCATAAGTTTGGGACATGTGGTCAAATCTTTGGATTTGTCATAACTTGAACATTATAACTCCAAATCGAGCTCTCTATAGCTCAATAGATTCCATTTTTCAAGCGCTTTCCAATGATAGGTCACATCATATGGTTTTGAGAAACTTATAGGCATGTTATCCGAGTGCCACCTTTTAAATATTCAAAAAATGGGAATTGAAAGATTCCCAAACTCACTAATATTGTGTTAAATTTTTATTGTATTTTAAGATATCATATATTCGTGTAGTTATATTTGAAACTATTTGAATATAAGTAGGTGCATTCTAACTTTTGAGATAAGCCATGTGAGTGCAAATACACACTGGGAAGAGGGAAAAGTGAAATTTCTCCCCTAATTTTGAACATGATCCACACCAATTAATCTCAAGTGATACTCCACCATAAAAAGGGGTGAACACCCCCTCTCACAGGAGACACAAATTTTTTTAATGGCACATCACATGAGAGGGGTTGCTCACTAGTGTTTAGTAGTGGATTACCACTCAACCTTTAGTGGTCCATCACCATAGAGTCGTTTTTTACCACTTTTAAGTGTTGAAGCAATGTTAAAAAGTGGTAGGCTTCCACTTAGAAGTACTGAATACCAGTGAAAAGTTGGGAGCACAATAAAAAACTGTCATGTAATAGTAGTAGTTGTATCCCACTTTGGAGTGGTTCATCATCACTTTAAAGTGGTGGAGATACCTCTAAAAATTAAGTGGTGGATCAATTTGAGAGGGCTTGTAAACCACTTTTAATAGTCGATGACCATAACATATCACCAATAAGATGGTTTTACACCACTTTAGCATGGCTCTTTACCACTTTTAAGTGTTGGAGCACTACTAGAAAGTGGTGTAGTATTGAACACATTCATATGAGGTGATGCACAACTTTTAAGTGCTACCTCACATAGAGTGATTGTTTACAACTTCTAATTGGTGGAATAAAGCTAGAAAAAAAGTGTTCTACACAAAATTCCTTTCAACACTATTGAAAAGTTGGGAGCACCATAACACATCACCATGTTACATTAGTTTTACACCACTTTAGAGTGATTTTTTACCACATTTGAGTGGTGTAGCACCACTGAAAAGTAGCATGGTGTTGCATGAGCTGAAAAAATGAAGTGACTACCACTACTAAGCAATTCCTCACCTTTGAGTGGCTTTTCTCCACTTTTAAGTGATAAAGCAATGCTAAAAAGTGGTGACATTGCACTCAAAAGTTCCCCCAACACCATGAAAAAGTTGGAAGCACTATAATACACCACCCTATTCTTGTGGTTTTACACCACTTGAGTTTTTGTTTACCACTTTTGAGTGGTGGACCACAACCAAAAAGTGGTGTTGTGCTAATACATTAAAAAATGAAGTGATCATGAGTGTTAAGTGGTGCCTCACCCCTAAGTTGTTGTTCGCCACTTTTCAGTGGTGAAGAAATGCTAAAAATGAAGTGATCATGAGTGTTAAGTGGTGCCTCACCTCTAAGTTATTGTTCACGACTTTTCAGTGGTGAAGAAATGCTAAAACCTGGTCAAATTTGAATTAGAATTAGTGAGCACTATTAAAAGGTTGGGAGAACCATAATGCACCACCACATTATAGTCATCTCCATAGTACTTGTTCACCATCTTTTATGAGTGGAGTACCACTAAAAAGTAGTGCAATGTTGCAATATTTAAAAAATGAATTGATGCACATTTCTAAGTATACCTCACCTCTAAGAAATTATTCACTATTTCTAGTGGTGGAACAATACTAAAAAATCCTTAGCACCACTTGAAAGTTGGGAGCACCACAACATAGCACCATGCAACAATGGTTATTTACTACTATAGATTACATTTAACATTGTAGTGGTGTACAATAGATTACTTTTAAGTGGCGGATTACCAAGTAAAAGGGGTTGTAGTATACCCAAATTTCTTGCAATACAATAATGTAGTCCTTGCCCTTAGCCTCTATCATCAATACTTGAAGAAACAATATATCTTATTTCAAGAAGTCAATCACTCAGCACTTTGTATGATGTTAGTGTTTATGTTAGTAAGTATTTCCACCTAAGATATACTAAAGATAAATATAGTCACCAAAAATGTCAAAATTTAGAAGAAATTATAAACAATAATACCCTATCATAATAACTAAATAATAGTACATTGAGCATAATAATGAGGATAGAAGTCTCTATTAATGAGGCATTGTATGCTAATCTATAACTCAGAGGTCCTTCAAAGCTCTTTGTCTCCTCCAAAACAAGTTTTTGAAACTTTTGTAACATAGAACAATAAGAAGGCTTAATTTAATGGTTAGTGTGTTTGGGTGATGATAGTACCAAGATGAGTGACTTCTTGAAAAGTTTTTCTTTCAAGCAAAAATGGTTTCACCTTGCATATAGCCAATGGCACCAAGCAAGGCTTTTGTAACCTCATTGCCAAGAATGCCAAGGTATATGCCTTGGTTCCCACCTTGGTGGTCATAAGCCATAGGAGGATGCTGCCTTGACCGTTGTTTTCACTTATTGTGCATGGTGATACAATATGGGTGATGACAATCCCAATCACCAATAAAAGAATAAATTATAATATTTAAAATTTCATGTGTTTTTTTTCAATCCATTAAAGTTGGCCATCATAAGAAAAAAGGGGCACCGTACTTATCACTTTAATATCTCAAAATAAATCCTTCCTAGCATCATCATTAATGATGAAAGCTCTAAATTCCATGAAGGCATCCCTGCCCCTCTCTTTCACACAAAAGGTCACTCCACCCCATCCCTTAAAAAATGTATAAATCTCCCCTCTCTTACCCCTTCGATACACACATACGCAATTATGAGTGCAGGACAAGACCTTGATATCAATAGAGGAGAGACGAGCTAAGACTAAGAGGGTATAACTCTTTGACATATCAACCACAACCTCTTTATTGTCCTCAGATTGAGATCCTTAGTCCATGGATGTAGCTCTCTAATGATCTGTTCTATGACAACACTCTCACAGTCAACCTTCTACATATTTCTCTCCTTGTCCATCATTTCCCTAATACTTTTGTACCCAACAACTCTACTTCTAATCATTACCAAACATTTTCAATGAAATTCTTTCAACGAAGCTCACTATTATCTACTTTGAGAGCTAATCCACATTGTGACTTATATTGTTATGATATGATGGCCTCAAGAAGAAAAAGAGCATTTGCAATGGATAAAATCCCAACAACGACAAAAGAAAAGCAAGTGGTTATGATGATGGATATAGCTCCTCTTTTGCCTCCACCACCAAAATTACCAAGTGACTCTCTTATATTCCTTCTCTAGAAATTAATACTATTAGGACTCCAAATAAATTGAAAAGAAGATCCCTTTTGGTGCTTCTAGACTTGAAGATACACAAGTCAAATTACTTAGTTAAATTTTAATCATGAAAATATAGTAAATTTTTTTAGTTATTGAGATTACATTTGCTTTGATAAATGAAATCAGGGAAAGCATTGTCTCAAAAGGGCTATTTGTAAGTATTGTTTTTAAATGAATACTAGTTGCCTTGCTTATGTTTTCCATCTAAATATATTGGATGGATTGAGTTCATATAGAGTGTACAAGAAGTGGGTGTTGTTATCTCTAAGCACATCGATGAGTTTTGTCAGTGAGAACTAGTTTTGTCATGGGTGATCTGACAAAGACTATACATGTCAGGTCTCTCCAGAAGGTTAGACTGATCACGCAAGACCATGATGAGTAGCAAGGCTCTAGGGAGACCCTGACCAGGGAATTCGCTATATGTATACCTTTAATTTCATGTGCATTCAAGGTCTATTTATGAATATCCTTATATGTGAATTTTCCCTTAATAAAACATAATCCTTGTCTTTTCAATCCATAAGTTACTCCTTTATATGGGACCATTTTGTATATAGAACATGTGTAAGATTGGTATTTTAAAAATCCCTTATATTGAACCCACGTGATACATATATATATTTATGACTGACCTCCCCAGGAGATCATCATGGGGTCAGGGATAGGATTATTGACTTGTAAGTTTGAATGAATTCTAGAAGATCCATGTACTACTTAGAGGACACTTAGGTAAAGGATTGATACTAATAGTCCTAGTCCAAAGTTATTTTTTCTCCATATTAATAGTTATTTAGGTTGGGTTCGCTCTATATAGAGTAGTGTTTTCCTAATGCTAGTTATGTGTCCAGTCAAGGATAGTGTACTAATGTTTACCGATGGACATTGTATTTACCTTCTTTGAAATGAGAGACTATTTTCATGGACTACTTTTACTTGCCTTTCTATACATGATATGACTGTATGACATAAACTTGTGCCAAAGGGCTCATTAGGGAATTTTGTTTGAAATGTCCAACCTAAACATACTAGGACTCTAATTAAAAAATTAAAGATGTTCTGGGCATATGTATGGGAAAGAAGTGGACAGCTTCCTTGATGGATGTTTCCTTATGGCTACTTGGACTCAATTAATTGAGTGGCTTTTGAAGGATTATGTTTAGAGCTAAATACTAACTTCCTTAGGGTCCAAGCCTTAAATCCCATCATAGCATCATTTTAGGGGAACAATGTGAAACTATGGCTTATTGGAAGAGGGATTGGCATTCTACTCTCTCTTTTTTCTCACTCTCATTGAACCAAGTGTAGTGCTTGCGTATTTCAAGTTATGATTGATCATGCAATAGTTGCCTTTTTTACTCAATGCTTCAATGTTGTTAACAAATATAGTTTATTCATTAAGAACCTTAGGTTAATTCTCTTAGGTTAATCTAGATGCTCCCTTGAAAGGTAGACCTAAAAGCAACCTAATTTCCTAAGGACCTATATTCCAAGGAATCTAGGTGGTGATTCTTAGGACAAGTGAGTAGGCAACAATCCAATATTACTTCTTGGGTTTTCCAAACTAGTGCATTCTTTCACCTTTTTCCTAGCCAAAAGAAAAGATCTTGTAAACATTGTATAGTCAAGGTTTCTAACATAAGAAAGGTAGTTAGAATAGGGAATTTCACACTTTTAGTGCCAATTGTTTGGATGGGGTGTTAGATAAGATGTTTTTCTACCAAAATCTAGGCCTTGGAAAACGATGAAGAAATAAATTTATGTCAAGTGACATAACAATGTTTTCTACGCTTGGAGGCACTTGGAAGAGAAAGAGTTACATAATTTTCCAAATGGTACTTAACCCTGATACAATAAATGTACAAATCTACTTCCATGAGTTGTGAGGATTAAATTTCAAAATAGGTATACTTATGTTGCAAGATGGGACATTGGATCACGAGTATAAGTCTTTGTGGAGCTCATAGAGTATATTGTTAGCATGTCATGTGATGGGGTCTTAGTATATTAAAGGCGAGTTTATTATAAGCCTTGGTAAGGCTAATACAAAGGGTAATTAGGCAATTTGGAAGAACAACTATGGACATGGCCATAAAATGGCGTGGTGGTTGATAAAGCTAAATCATAATGATCAAGAAGAGAAATCTTATCACATCAAAGATGATGGTGATGAAAAACTAGAAGGAATGGCGAGACCTTGCCAAGTGAAAGGACAAGTCAATGCCTTCTATGAATTACAAGTGTCAATGTCCTTCTAAGCGAGCAAAAGATGCAAACAAGATTTAAAATAGCAAGCTTATCACATCAAAGGTATTGGTGATGAGAAATTATAAGGAATGGAGAGACCTCACCAAGTGGAAGGATAAATCAATGCATTGCAAGAATTACAATTATTAATGGCCTTTAAAGAAAGAGAATGTTGTAAGAAGGCTATAAAATCTAAATAATGATCCTCAATGGCTTGATTTGTGGGCAATATGGTGGACTATGATTTATCATCATCTCTTCATTCTTATCTTTTTCTTTTGGGGCATGATATCAAACACAAAATTATTTTCTCTTATTTCTCATGTTTATTATAAACCTCATTTGGAGGCCCTCTTCCAAAGTAATGCATACATCTACCTTATGAACATTTATAAAGCATAATTAAAACCTTATGCTTCATAAGACTTATCTTTAGGCTTATTTGAATTAATTTTTTTTCCTTTGTTTGTTATTATCATGAGTCCAGTGTACTTTTTCTTGTGAATGAAGCAAAGGGATGGGTGTTTTAACCCCCATTTTCAATTCAATGATGGTGGCCTAAGAATGGTGGAGTTTGTTTTAAAGCCTCAATAATCAAGTATTCTTCTCAAAAAAGGAAGAATCTTGAAGTCTTGTTGTATCAGTAACAAGATTTCAAAAAATTGATCTTGTGGATACTATTGGTTTTCCAAGGGAGGGGGTGGTCACTTGAAAATATGTTTGCATATCATGTGGATTTAAAAGAAGGGATTTTTAAAATATCATTTTCAAACATTGTTTACATAAGGAAGGGTGCCATATAAAAGGGTTTCTCACAAATTGGATAGGAAAGGGGTGTGTTCTATTTAGGAGAAATTCACAAATAAGGGTATTTTCAAACATGCTTTGAATGCAGATAATATAGAGGATTTACATTTATTAAACCCCTCAAGTTGGTTTTGTAAAAATAAAGCTTTTGTTTTATATGGTGTGTTCAAATTTTTTGGTTCAAATAGTGCATGTAAAGGGTATTTATTTTGAAATACTCTTTGAAACTTTCTCCCTCATGATTGGTTCATTTTAGTCAAAATATTTACTCAAAGTTTGGTCCCCACAAGTCTCCTTAATGGCAAGTGTAATATATTACACTAAGGAATTCTAAGCATAATCTTCTTGTACTTATGATTTTAGACTTATTAATCTTTATTTAATCTTGAATCGTTATCCTATGGTTTTGGTTGTAAACCATGTACGGTGCTGGGAGTAGGAAAAGCACACATCACAGCCTCTTGTAGCTAGAACTCGTACATGGGAGGTACCAACACAATGTCTTATAGCTAGAACCAGTACATGGAAGGCACCAACATAATATCTTATAGCTAGAACTAGTACATGGAAGGTACCAACACACTCACAATAGGGCACCACTATCACACTTTTAAACACATATCTCTTCCCGATCACCCATCCAACTCATTCGTAATACAATAAGTCCACCACCCTTAATAAGAACTTGCAAGGGACCAACGATAGATCAATCTAATATCTTAAGGCTTTTAAAAAACTTATTTAGCTCAAGGAAAAGGTTCATAGTATATCTTCTTTGTCTTAAAGGGTGTCCTCTCTAAATCATTTTGAATGGGTTATGAGGCATGCCATAACATTGTTTCATCATGAGTTCAATGCAAGACACAAGCATATGCTCTATATATTTACAAGATATTTCCCAAATTCAACACTATATTAGAGAATTTGGGAATCTCCCAAGTTTCACTCTCAAATTAAAAATAAAGATTTGATAGTGTGGCTAAATCTTAATCCCTTTTTTGAAGATGAAACTTGGTACTATCATCTATATAGTATCTATAAAAACCTTCACCTTCAAGGAAGGGGGTACCAATTTGACCATGTGACCAAATATTGACTATCCATTAAATTCCCAAAGTATATGAAAATGAATGTAGGGTGCACAAGTACATTTTATAGGGGGACATCACCTAAGAACTAGATAATCATCATTGGATCACAAAGAAGGCAAAGCCCCATAAATGGCCACATGCCCAAGGCCATTGATCTTTCTTTGGGAACTGTGAGGTTGGGCATCACACAAAGCCCATCATAAACTAGATACAACAATTGATCAAATCACCAAAATTAGGCTACAGATGCTATCAATTGTAATGTGCAAAATTTAGATCTTAAGCCTTTTAATAATCCTTGTAAAAAACCATGCTACCTAGTCATAGGGAGGAACTATAAATGGTGCACAAGGTGCTATTTTAGGTGCCTTTTTTCATTATGCTATTTTAGGTGCCTTTTCTCATTATGATGAATAAAACTTGGTGATTTAGTTTCATTTTCTAGATGAATGTAATTTAAGCTATGGTTTCCAGCTAGAGTCTGCTTCCATGGTCGGGTCTTTTTCATTGCACATCTCCCTGTTGGCAACACAAGCGGTTCTTCCTCTGCCCCGGGTGGCGGCTCCTTGGCCACGGGCGGTTCCTTGGAATGGTCCTTGACATTTTCCTCCTCCAAGCTTGGGACATTGCCTTTTAAAATGACCGGGCTTGTTGCAATGGAAGCAACGAAGATTGTGGCCATTACCTTGGGTCGGCACAAAATTATTGACATTGTTGGTCCTAGCTTTTTTCCTTTGTCCTTGGTTTTTACCTTGAACTCTCTTCGCATGGGACCTATATACTCCTTTGTTCTGATCCTTATAAGACCAAGTCTTGTTATTTCTTGGCCTAGTTCACACTTCCTGAATTATGGGCGTAGCTCGAATGAGTGCATCCTCCTAAAGATCTGTTGGGTGCATTGACTCGAGGTGGGTGTTTACGGGTGGGTTTAACCCGGCACAAAACTTCGACACCTGTTGTGTCATATCCATTTGTGGTGCATACTTCAAAAGAGAGATGAACTTTGAGTAGTATGCATCAAGAGATAGACCAAGCTGTTTCAGCTCATAGAACTCGTTCATCTTCTGCGTGCGGTAGGCAAGTGGTAAGTATCTTCCTTGCACAGCTCTTTTCAGCTTCTCCCAAGTAACGGACCCTTCCAAGATCCCTTAGTCTCTGCACCATTGCTTCCACCAAAGTCTTGCTTCGTCGGTAAGATTTAGCTTGGCGAGCATTGCTTGGTTGGTGGGTGCAGTACCTGCCACTTCAAAGTAATCCTCCATGGATTCGATCCAAATCTCGGCATCAGTTTGGACGGACCTTCCCTTGCCATCAAATTTTGGTGGCTTGATTTGCTTGAGAAGAAACTTCTTCTCCTAAATCACGGTCGTACTTGGTATAGGGGTCAAACTAGGAATCTGCACTTGAGGTTGAGTCTGCTCACTAAACGTTTCTCACACTACATTTCATGCCCAATTCAGCTTTTCAGCCAAGAGAACTAATCACTTAACCTTTTTTATCAATACTAACAATCAAGACAATCATTGATAAAAAGAGTCTTATTTCATTCATATGGGCATAGCCCTAGTACAATTATTCTTGGAAAAATGGAATAAGTGGATACATTAATTCGGGGAGAATAAGGTTGTGTTACATTTAGCTACGGGAACTGAGTAATAGTATGGATTAGGGTCATGGATTTTCAAGAATCAATAGGTCATTGGAAGATTAGGGTATCCTTTCCTTTGGTACCCGTTCTTCTCGTAACGTCCCAACACCTTGATTCTGTCGGCAGGGATTATTCGAGTCACTTCCCCGTACACATACATGTTTAGCTTGACGTTTCGACCTCTGACATGTAGGGTTGTGTTTGCCTGAGTCTCAACAAAGATGAACAACTTCACGATCTTCAGGTCCTCCAACCACTTGATTTTCTTTAAGTTGGTTCGAAGGTACGCAAATTGGTGGGCAACTATGTAATAGATTCCTGAATCACCCATCCATCTCCGTTCCATGTACAAGGGTGAGGGATTGTAGATGCAATCTAGCATATTCATCATATCGATCCTCCGTTGATAATGTGAAGCACGCATTGCAGTCATAAACATAACTTGGAACACCAAGAATCTGTTCCATGCTTCATGACTCTGCAAGTCATGAATTTGATAAGTAAGTAAGAAAACGATCTTAACAGCAACATTTGCTCTACTTTTCCTTATTAAATTTTCTTGAAAACATTAGTTCCTTGTTGGTTCGCTCTGATACCAACTGTAACGTGTCCACCTGTTCACTCGTAGGACACGTCTTAGCAGCCCATCAGGAAGGGAATCCACAAAGTGCCATCCGGCACTCCCACGGAATGTCACAGCGTTTGTGATCTAGGTCTTCCCGAGTCTTCCACGAAGCAGAAACATTCCAGCCGTTCCCACTTAGGACCGACCTGAATCAGGTTTTCCTAATGGTAAAGTTTCTAGAACAGTAGCTAGCATGAAACCCCAGGCGAACTACTTTACGCAAAAATGTCAAGGTCGAAGCGGATTCATGCTGCACTTGGTTCAAGGAGAATGGAAAACGAGAGGGATGCAAAGCTCGACCTCTCTGCCCATAAGGCATAGTCCCATTCCGTTCCCCTAAAACAACATAAATCAGGATTCTAGTAACCTAGATTCTAGGTCATCGTTCCTTGCTTGTCCACTTCTTTCGAGAAAAGTTCCCGGCCAACCGGGACCACCCATCCATAGGACGGGGACCCATGGCCATATCCACCGCAGTTTCCTCAAGGTTGCTTTAGTTATCTAATTACCTATCACATTTAGTTGACATGCAAAAAAACATCTTAATTAGCCTTTTAGTCACTGGTTCCTTCACGTAATCTTAGCATTGACATAGAAAAACAATGTCAAACAAGTTCCTTTACAACAATTGACCTTATTTATCTTTGGAATACATCTTATAATCCATCCCGTAGGCTAATCCATAATCCTCCCGAAGGCAATCTAGCAATCCACACGGATTACTAATCCAAGTTTCTGCCCGTAGACTAGTATGCGGGCCTTGAGATCCAATCCCAAGTCACGTCGGCCTCTTGTGCAGGGCCCGGAAGGCAAGGGATTTACGGCCAGAGCCCCTCCTGGCACCCAAGCGTCCTCCTACTCCAAGTAGCGCCCAAGGGAGAGATCTCTCACGGCGGGTTCGGTCCACGTTCTCGGCACGGCTAACAACCCCCTTTGTTAGGGTCAGGCAGATAGTCAGGGGTAACTGATGCTGCCTCTCCCTCCAGACCTTCAACCTGAAGCATTATTTATTTTCCATCTTTAGTTCCTTGAGCAAAGCAATACAAACAGTGCTCCTAAACTGTACAAACACAATCAAACCAGTGGTCGTTTACTTGGCCAACTGCTAAGGAGTGAATCCTTCTCTCCGAATGCATCCAACATTCGATGCGGGATCTATTGTAACTTGGCAAGATCCCCAAGGGTTTGTTTATTTACCCTTTTATCCTTGGGTTAGGGTCATACCCTGTTAACCCAAGTTAACAAACACCTTAGGTTTCTTAAGTTAATACAGTAAATCCTGGCGACTTTGTCGCTCTGAATTGATTTCTTAATTGCTTGCTAGGCAATTCATAGTTACCTTATCTTGGCAAATCAATCCAAGAAGGGCGATGTAGCAAGATGTCTACTCATCCTCTTGCACAATAGGATTGCACTAGAACCTGCCAACCTTATTCCAAGGAGTGGAAAATCTATCTTGTGATTAAATGTGACTTGTCCACCTGTTCCCTTTCGAGACATGTCTTAGCCGTCCATTGGGAAGAGAGTCTAAAAGGCTCCGCTCGGCACTCCCATGGAATGTTATGGGGTTTGCAATCTAGGACTTCCCGAGTCTGCCACGTAGCGGAAGTATTCCGGCCAATCCCACTTAGGATCGACCTGAATTAAGGTTTTCCTAATGGTCACTTTCCTAAATGGCAGCTAGTGTCGAACCCCAAGCAAACTACTTTACGCAGAAATGCCAGGGACGAAGCGGATCCATGCTGCACTTTGGTTCAAGGAGAATGGGAAACGAGAGGGATACCGGGCTCAACCTCCCTGCCCATGAGGCATAGTTCCATTCCATTCCCCCTAAAACAACATAAATCGGGATTCTAGTAACCTAAACCTTAGGTCAACGCCCTTGCTGCTCATTTCCTTTGAGAAGAGCTCCTTGCTGTCCATTTCGATTGAGAAAAATTCTTGGCCAACCAGGACTACCCATCTGTAGGATGGACCCATGGCCACATCTATCGCACTTTCCTCAAGGCTGCTTTAGTTGTCTGATTATCTACCACATTTAATTGGACATGCATCAAGCAGCTTCCTTAATTAGCATGTTAGACACTAGTTCCTTCGCGTAATCTTAGCACTTGACATAGAGAAATAGTCTCAAACAAGTTCCTTTTCAATAGGTTATCATATTTATATTTGGAATACAACCATAAAGTCTAGCCCGCACGCTAATCCATAGTCCTCTCGAAGGCTATCCAGCAATCAACAGGGATTACTAATACAAGATTCCGCTCGTAGACTAGTATGCGGCCTCGAGATCCAATCGCGAGTCACATTGGCCTCTTGTGCGTAGGGCCTGGAAGGCAAGGGATTTATGGCTAGAGTCCCCCTAGCACCCAAGCATCCTCTTGCTCCAAGTAGTGCCCAACAGAGAGACCTCTCGCGGCGGGTTCGGTCCACCTTCTCAACGCGGCTAACAACCCCCTTGGTCAGGGTCAAGTAGATAGTCGGGGGTAATTGATGCTGCCTCTCCTTTCAGGCCTTCAACCTGAAGCATTAATTAACTTTCCATCTTTTAGTTCCTTGAGCAAACAATGCAAACAGTGCTCCTAAACTATTACAAGCACAATCAATCCAGTGGTAGTTTATTTGGCAAACTGCTAAGGAGTGAATCCTTCTATCCGAATGCATCCAAGATTCGATCCGGGATCAATTGCGACTTGGCAAGATCCCCAAGGGTTGATAACCCTTTTGTCCTTGGGTTAGGGCCATAACCTGTTAACCCAACTTAACCAATACATTAGGGTTCGTAAATTAATAGTAAATCCTGGCGACCATGTCACCCTAAATTGATTGATATTTTGCTTCCAAGCAAATACCTAACTTCCTTTAACTTGGCTTTTCCCAAGAAAGGTGATATAACAGGATGACTACTCATCCTCTTACACATTAAACTAGCATAAGAACCTGCTAACCTCATTCCAAGGAATGGCAACTCTCTTGTGATAAAACCACAAGATTATGCGACGTTGCAACTTGTTGCACAAGTGTCGCATCTATTCCATGGGATCATTTCACCCATGGAATGGCGTTTTCTGGTCACAGAATTATCTCTAGACATGAAGCGGGGTTTAGGGTGTCTTCTTATCCAATCCACTCCTAATTGCACTAGGCCGACGTCCTAGGGATTCCAATCTCAAACCGAGTTTTAGCATTTGAACGAATGATCCTTAGGGTAGAAACCCTAGATCGTTACTTGCATGAGTGTCCAATTGTCCCTACATTCCATGAATGTGGGTTGGACCTTTGGATATGAGGGTTTCGACTTGGCAACAAGTGCAAAACTAGGCCAAATCCTTAACGCTAAACCCTAGCTAGCGCTTGGGGTATTTATCGTATCATGCCTATACGAATCACTTGCGGGTTAGGTGATTCAGATAATTCGATCTACTTGTCTTGCGATAAGGACGAATCAATCCTAGAGATGTTAACTTGATCTAAAGGAGAAAACTAGTTGCAACATGTCACAATTCACGTAAACACGTGATTCATTGCTTCTTCGTACCACTAAATTCGCAATAACCCTAACTTTTCTTGTTAAAATCAAAACGCATGATGAATTGCAGAATAACTTTCATTGAACCTACTAGGACTTACATTCAAGAATCATACCCACAATTCTTTATATTGGCTTTTAAGATTTCATGCTTTAATAGACCATGCAGCCTTTCCCTAAATACAACTTTTGATGAATGAAATTTTTGCGTACAGCGAATGTGCAATATGCAATCCATTCCTAACTACAACGTAGCTAAATGAATTTCTTGCCAATTAAAGCTAGAGTTAACCTATTCCATGCAAGCTCATAGAATCATTTCCATGCTCCGATATTTCCTACGATTGATAACGACTTTCCCTAATGAATCATCACAATGAAGATTTGCCTAAAAATGCGACCTACGCTTAATCTTTCCATGTCTAGTCAAAGGTGAACTTAACAATTCAACCTTATAATGATAGGCAATAGTTGATCTAGGCTCGTCACTTTGAAATGGACGGAAGGCAACTTATTGATAAGGTCATAAGATGCATAGACAATTTACATTTATCAAATTGAAAATACCAATTTTTCCAATTTCATGTCATGAACTACTTCTAGTAATTGTTCAAATAGTCAATTTATTTCGAAGTGCATTTAGCTAGGCTAGATAAATTCGACATGAATAGGTGCTTCTTAGTCCATGAAATTATCGTGCATAATGCATTACTTTTGTGTGGAATCAAAATTAGTAAAAACCTGGGTTTTGGGTTCGGGGAAATATCCATGTGAATATTAGGAGAAGATCCTCCTGCAGGCGCGACTTGCAACTTCTTGGGGGCCATCGTAGGTGTAATTGTCGACTTCCGGTTTGCCTTTGCCCTTACATGATTGGTGAATTTGCTCGCCTTAGTAATCAACCTCAAGATGTTGCCCTTCTCCCTCGTATGCAGAAGATCCCTTCCGAAGTGCGGATCCTTGAGAATATCGGCTTGCGGGATTTGGGCTTATGGGAGGCCTTGTGGGGTTGGAGCTTGGGCCTTTTGCAAGAGAGTTGCAGGAATGGAGGCTTTATGAGCTTCTTCTTCTTCTTTTTAACCCCGAGATGGCTAGGAATGGACTTATGGGGGCCTTCTGGGAATGGGGCTTAGAAAAGCCCCCTTAGAAGCTTCTAGCTATGGTCAGCACCCACATGGAAGAGGGAGGGGTAATATTGAAGTGAAAACGAAGATGATGAACTGGTACTTGACGCGTTGGTGGCGATGTGGACCACAACCCATAGCACTCAACGATGGTGGCTTTAGCCCGGTGGTGGCGGATTAATGGCGACGACCAACAGCGGGGATCTTAGTACCCTCCACGACGGTGATGGCCCCACAACGGTAGGGTGGCTCTTCTTGCACGGCAGTCTCCTGCAGCCTTTTCTCCCCCACGCAGTCTTTTTCCTCCTTACCCCCCCACAAGGCTAAGGGGGGTTTATATAGCGCAAGGGGGGAGAGGGTAGCACCACCATGTGGGCTGTGCATGCAGCCCACGAATCCCACCTATCCCCATCCCTCCCCTCACTCCCTCTCCTCCAGTCATGCATCGGCTGGGGGAGAGGGATAACCATTAAAAAATTTGCTTTAATATTATTCATTTTTCCCCTCCCAAGAGGGTGTTTACCCACAGTTTGCGGATTTGAACCCCTGGGCTTGATTTGCCAATGCGGAGATCCCGTTTCACGTGTGCGGGTTACAGATTAAACTGCCGGCAATTTCCATATGGAAGATAACCTTGCACAGGGTTTACGCTGTCGTCGCGTTAAGAGTTGAAGGTTCACCATCGGGGCTTTTAGTGCAGAAGAAGAGTTTAGGATTCAAGATTTGGGAAAGGAAAATGGATTGGGGTTTAATAAGATCCACGATTTAGAAATGATTTAGGTATGGAAGAAGAGTTCAAGCCTTTTCACTATGTACTTAGCATACATGAACAGCAGGAATACGACTAACTTGATTACATCAAATGCCTCTGGATACATACATCATATCATAAAGGATATTTTCAGATTCTCAATTCATTTATGAATGTTAAATGCAAGCTCTAATGGCATTTATTTCAAGTACATAGATGGATTTCAACCCTTTGGTTCAAGTATATTGTTGATAGATTCAAATGCATCCAAGGTTTGGGCCAAAGATACATGAAATGGATTGAAAGAGTATAATTTTAGCTTCAGCTCTATTTTAAAATAGAAAATTCCAGCCCATAATCAAGTTCAAAATGAGTGCATAAACTCAAGAGGAAGCACTTCTAATCATTCATGAACAATGTCCTGAAGAAAAGAGGTCATTTCCTTCCATTACAACCGTAAAAATCCCATTTTGCTCATAAAAATGGACCATAACAGTGGGCTGCCCTATTTATGACTGGTTATTTCAGCCCATAACAGCCCATAAGTCTTCAATATCCTCACCCTTTGCTTGCCCCAAAGTCACTTAAGTACTTGGGTACAAGTCGGGCTTCATTGGACCAAGAATAAGGTAAACAAAATGACAGAAGTCGTGCATAAGAGCAGGCTGAATCCTCTTCTCTCAAATTTCCCTCTTTTATAGACGGTTTCAGCATGCATTTTCGTCAAACCAAAGAGGCAGAGAAGTGGAGCTCTCACCATGTTTACATCTTCAATAGTTGGGCCTGTTGATCTTCAGTTTGCATGCTCCATTTCATGCACCATAGCTCCAGCTCTCTCCAGTTTGCCTTAGACAGTGCAGCCCGCATTTTGCACCGAAAAACACAGGCTGCTCCCTGCTTAGTCCCTGTCACTTGCTGGTCACTTAAGTCTGTTACTCCTGGTCCCATGTGGACCTAGTGGACTTTTGGCAGTTTTTGGCATCTTTCTTGGGTTCTGACCATATTTTTGTTCCTGAATTAATGTGATTTATCCTGCAGACTATCAATTCCTTCTAGATGACCAATTTGTATGTTCCCGTAGACTTATTTTTCATAAAGATACATGGTATAACTCAAAATTATATGCTAAATATAAAAGAACTTGTATAACTAAGGTGGTTATTGGATAACAATGTCTAAATTTTGTATACAAATTTCCTCATATAACTTCCAGTGAAGCTCTTCTGTGTTCATAAGAATCCCATGATTTATATTATGAATAGTAAACTCTTTGACATTCACCCCCTCCTAACCTGCACATCCTCTGGCATGTGCCATTTTATAAGATTACAGGTCAAGGAGGATCTTCTTCATCATATTCATTCTCTAAGTCTCTTTCTTCCTGCATGTCTTCAAGTAGAGGGCTTATATTTAAGTCTTCAAGTTCATAAGTTGAAGATTCTCTTCATTTGAAGAGTTTGATTCGTTTCCCAGCTATTGGAATCTTTATCATAGTCCCATCCATTTCAGCCAAAGAGTAAGTAGCATTATTATGTACTACTTTTACAACATATGGTCCAAACCATCGCTTGGATAACTTCTTATGAGCACTATATTGATTGTCCAGGCTGCTATCATAGACAAGAACCCAATCATTCTCTTGAATAGCTCTTGGACGGAGTCGATGATGCTTGTCAAACCTCTTCTTATTCTTTAGTCTTGCTGTTTTTAGCCTTTCAATGGCTATTTTGACATCTTTTGGCCTTCTTTCAAGTTGCCTTATGCGTAAAGACAGCAATTCTTCTCTATTCATGCCTTCATCCCAAGGCAAGATACTCCATGTGACAATGGATTCCTCAATAGGCATAACGGGTGGCTGTCCATACATAAGTTCAGCTGGCATATATCCTGTCACTCCACTATGGGTATTTCTATCAGTCCATAATGCGAATGGTAGCATTTTAGGCCATTCCCTCAACTTCCCTTTGCATGATTTTGCTAAAGCTTTAAGAATTGGTTGATGGCCTCTTTCACTCTTTCCATTGCCTTCAGGATTGTAGGCTGAAGTAAGAGATAGCTTAATTCCTAATTGAGCAAAGAAATGGCAAGCCTCATCGGCATCCAATTCCCCTCTATCAGCAGTTTAGCAACACATCCATACCTGCAAAATACTTCTTCAAGTAGAAATCTACAAACAGCATGAGTGGACTTTGTTGTTAAGGCCTTTCCTTCCACTTGATTTGTGAGATCTTCTCTAGAAAGTACTAGATATCTCATGTTCCGAATTCCTGTAGGCATGGTTACTAAATCAATAACCCATCTATAATGAATGGATAAAGGATAGGTAAGCTAAAGCCCATCTCTATGCTTTACCATAGAATACATTTGACAAGCATGACAAGACTCAACAAAATGCTCAATTTCTTTATACATGTTTTGCCACCAAAATTTCTCCTTTATTTTAGCAAAAGTGCCCCATATGCCTCTATGACCAACCAATATGCTTTCATGGAATTCTTGCATGACCTGTCTTTGTGTCTTTTTATCTCCTAAGACACGAACAGGTGCCCTTCCTTTCTTTTTCGCATGCCTCCAAAGGTAACCATCTTTGAGAAAAAAACCATATGCTTTTCTCTTAATTCTCTTGAACTCTTCATTAGTCCAACCTTCCTTCTTTGTCATAGTACTAAAAAATTGGCCAATTTTTAGCCAATCATCTGAATAATATTCTTCTTTAAAGTGTGAACAAACCTTAACAAAACATGGAATATGCTATTTACTAGTTATCCATTGTCCTTATTTGGTTGATTCATCCTTCCTTGCTGATGTACAAGTAGTTTTAACACCTGAACCTGTTGTTCTTGCTATAATTTTTGTTGTACCTGCATTAACAACATCATTTATAAACTCTGATTCTTCTTCATCCATCATTTCTTCTTCATCCATATATCTGGCACGTGAAAGCATGTCAACAACTGGATTATCTCTACCTGCAATATGTTCAAATTAGGATTTAAGGATTTAATATAGGCTATCCATCTTAGCATGGCTATGTCAGGAGTGGAACAGTTGGTGATCATGCCCAAGAGTGGAAGGCAATCTGTCTCAACTATAACATGTGCGCCCATGAAGTACTCCCTGTCACATTTTAATGCAGTTACTATTCCCCAAAGCTCTCTTTTAATTTGAGCATACCTTCTTTGTCTTTCATTAAGAACCTTTGCTCCAAAACAGATTACATATCTATTGCCTTCAAGGTCGTCTTGTCCAACTGCCCATCCTATTCCAATAGGGCTTGTGTCCACTGTGAGTATAATGGGCTGTCCATTAGAGTAGTTAGCCCTCTTTAAAGTGGAGGATGAAATCAGCATTTTCTTGAGTTTTCGAATAGCCTGAGTGTGTTCTTTTGTCTATAGAAACCTTTGGCCCTTTCTTAGAAGCTGATAAAGACTTTCAGCAACATGGGAAAAATGTGGAATCCAAATAAGGTAGAAGACACATGCACCAAGAAATCTTCTCACCTCTGAAACATTTGTACATTCTTCTTGCATTTTGCCGATAGCATCTATTTTGGATGGAGAAGGCTTTCGACCATATGGACCACACATATGTCCGACCACAAGGACTTCTTCGACTCCAAAAACAGATTTAGCTCCTGAAAGAGTAAGATGGACTTCTTCCAATTTAGACAAGACTTGAGCACAATCATTAATATGGTCAGAGACAAACTTTCGACATCCAAGTTCATTGAGTTCTTCATTTTTCTCATGAACTTCATATCCTTTGATTGGAACATCGTTAAGAAAAGGAAGAGTCAATTGAGGAATATAATCCCTTAATACTTTATGCATAGCATTCATCATGTGAGCTACTGAATTTGTAGCCCCTTGAGGTAGAGTACACATGCGGACAAGGCCAAGAGGCCTCTTCATTGTGGTAATGTCACGGCTTTCCAAAGCAAGCTGAAATTGGTCGTAGCTTGAATATAAGTCTCCCATGGAATAGATTGCCCTACCTGCAAAAGCTTCAGCAAACTCATCCACAATTGGTCCTGATCCAACATTTCTAATAGTGACTTTATTGACGGGTTGTAAATCTTGAATGAATCGTAAAGATCCATTCTTTTTAGGTACGGTAAACCAACGATTGGAATATGGAGCTGAAGATGGCTCCAATATTCGCATTTTAATCTTTTCATTTAAAAGTTCCAATAACTTAGGCAAATGAGCCCTTGGAACTGGAATTGGTTTAAGATTCCAAGGCACATGTGGGACCGTAAAAATTACCATTGGTACCACAATGCTCGGATCCACACACCCAATTTCATGTGGCTAAAATGAAAAGGCTTTACCATGGTTCTTTAACATCTGCATGAAGATTTGCTTTTCAGTTGGCAAGAGAAAAGATTTTTCACCAATTTTCAGCTTTTGTAGACTTTTTGATGTAAACTGGTGACCAATATCTTTAGGATCACGAAGGCTTGGTTGTTTGGATACCCTTTCTACCAATCCTTCGCTTTCAGGTGGTACAGGAGTAGCTACCGGCTTGACTTTCTTATCAACTGTTTTATACTTTGTTTCTACTCTTGCTTCATCCTTGTTTGGCTGTCCAAAAGCTTCATAATCTGCAAATTCTTAAGTTATGTCATACATATCCAATGTACATACCTGTATGGACTGATTTTCAGCTTGATTTTCAGCATGAACAGCTGTATAAATTTCAGCCATTGTATCATTATAATTCAGCCCATAAAATAGTCCTGAAATTTCTTCATCTTTAGGTAAAACATCAATTTGCTTCATCTCTTGCTCCATATGACTTAAATACTTTCTTTCAGCCGTGTTCATGGCTGAAAACTGTTTATAACATCCCACACCATTGGCTGAAAAAACTTGCAAATCAGATTTTGACCTTGCCTCCTTCATATGTGAAGGTAATTTTTTGTGACATGATGCACTGCCATAGCCTCCACTTATAGCAGCGCTACCCGAAAACCCTTAAATTCTCGGGCATTAGGAGGAACAGGATGATCTCTCAATCGATCCCTATTCCGATGGTGATTAACACAGACAGTTAGAAATTGAACAACTTTATCATTATCCTTGCTTCTTATCCGAGCATATGATGAACCATCATCAAGAGCCTTTGTCTCTAAATGAGACTCGAAAATAAATGGTTGTCCAAGAATGATAGGATAACTGCAGGAATCTTGAACAAAGAAATGAAATTCATCTTTTACATTACCAATAGTAACTTGTACATAAGGACATGCTGCATAAAGATCGCGAGAAGAGTTATTGGCTGCCTTCATGCGCCATCCTGGGTCCACATCAATGGGCCATCCACCATTCTCATAGAGACTTCTTGGCATAATATTAATTTCCGATCCATGGTCTATAAGGGCAATGCATGGAGTTTCTTTCTCACCGATTTTAACAACAGTTTCACTAATTGCCCTTGCCCAATGGGTACGGGAATAGTGACTACTAGGAATAAAGTGAGTTTCACTTTCTTCTTGCATATTGTGAAGAAGAGTCTCTTTCTTATGCATGGGCTGTACTTTAGATTGAGAAGTTCCCACCATTATGGCGTCTTCAGCTTCAGCTTCATAAATGTCTTCATCTCTGGCTTCTATGGCTGCAATCAATTCTTTGATTGCCTCCAATCGAATCCCTTGAGTTTTCAGCTTCTCTTCATCCTGCAAATACACATGAAGTACTTGCAAAAAAGCATGTACATATTCTTCAGTTTCCTCACCAACATATTGTCTTTTTTGTTTAATTACATCAATTATTACATCATAAAATCCTCGTTTTGCAATACTAAGAATTTCACCTAATGTAAATTCAATTCTACTTCCAAGAATCCTTTCTTCTAGGATCCGTTTAAGATCCGTTGCGGTCTCTATGTCAGACTGCAACTTGTAACTGGGATGTTTGCTTTTTCTTTTTCCTTCTATCTTCTTTGCTTGAGGGGCATCTCCCATGTCATATTCTGGTGGCGGCGGATTTTCAGCAGCCTTCTATTGGTCTGATTTACTTCTTGTTATGTGTTTAGTTGGTCCTGAAGAAGAAAGACTGGCAACATCTTCATCTCTTCTTCTCTTTTCTTCTATCATGGCTTCTTGATTATTAATTTCAGCTAACCGGGCAAAAGCTGAAAATGAATCCACAGGCTCGGACCATCTAGTTCTCCCTCGAATACATTGACTGGCAGTGGTTAAATCATCCTTACTTGCCTTGCCTTGCTCCATGCGTTCCAAGGCCTACGTCCACACTTTAGATTTTGCATTAGTTTTATATGCTTTAACAATTTCATTAGTTGGCTCAATTTGCAACCCATAAGTTGCAGCATCAACAGTTGCATAGGCCGTTCTTGTTGCCAAATCCTCCAATCTTTTCTTCATGCCACCGTTGCCGAAGTTGGGCTCAAGAGGAAGCCCGGTTTCGGTTGCATGAATTTTACCATCCTTCCAAAAGACTAATTTTTGTGCTTCAGTTTCACGGAATGCACCGCACTCCCTCTTGTCATGCTGAAGGCTATCACACCAAATGCAGCGTCTTTTGAAGCCTTCTCGTGCAGGCATTTGGGTAGTTGACCGACCCCTTTCTTCTACTTTTACATCAAGCCTTTCTACTTTAGAATTAATTTCTATTAAATTAAGATGGAGATCCCGCATGCTTTTAATTAGCTCGTCCATGACATCCTTCTTTGGAGAAGAAACGGCAGAATTTCTTGATTGCTCGGTCATAGAGACAGGAGGACGAGAAACTAGAACAGGCTCCTTCATAGATTCAGTTGGTGGGGGGGTTGATCCCCATCTTAAATGCAATCGCTCTCTTCGAGCAATCATATTAACTGCTTCAGTGACATCACTCCAAGCAGTCTTCAACCCCGACTCAGAGTCGGGGTCTTCAAGTCGGTCAGCCAATTTCTCCTGAAGAGAAGAATCTGCAGCCTTTAAAAATAATTCAATCTTTTGACTTTCCATACCTTGTTGGTCATTAGGATCTAGTTGGGCAAATTTTCTTTCAAATTCTTGATGAAGAGCAGTAGCGGTTAGACCCTTATTGGGCCTTTCGACCCATTCAGTGAAGACTTTCTTTGTCATAAGGCGAGAGTCTTCAAGGAAAAATTCTTCTCAAAGAGCCTTCTTGAACACAGTCCATCCAGCATCTTTTTGGAAAAGACCATGAATTTGGTCCTAGAGACCATGCACAGCCAGGTGAGCAAAGTAACGGCTCCAGGCATGTTGAGGAACTCCAAAGAAGACCATATTGTCAGTGTAGAGGCGGACAAAAGAGGACACATTTTGTCCATTAAATTGCTTGAGCCCATGCCCAACTGCTTCTAAGGCCTTAATGGCAGCAGCATCAATCCGCTCTTCTTCTTGTCTCCATTGTTGTTGCAATTGCAACTGCTGATGAAAATGCAGTTGTTGTTGTTGGCTCTCTTGCATTAGACGAACCAAATGTTGCAAAGCATCGCCTCCCAAACTTGATGATTCTCCCATTGGACTTCTTCTTCCGCAGCGGACCTTCACGCCGGGTTCACCACTGTCGTCGCGTTAAGAGTTGAAGGTCTACCACCCGGGGTTTTAGTGCAGAAGAAGAGTTTTGGATTCAAGATTCGGAAAGGGAAAATGGATTGGGGTTTAATAAGATCCGGGATTTAGAAATGATTTAGGTACGGAAGAAGAGTTCAAGCCTTTTCACTATGTACTTAGCATACATGAACAGAAGGAATAAGACTAACTTGATTACATCAAATGCCTTTGGATACATACATCATATCATAAAGGATATTTTTCAGATTCTCAATTCATTTATGAATGTCAAATGCAAGCTCTAATGGCATTTATTTCAAGTACATAGATGGATTTCAACCCTTTGGTTCAAGTATATTATTGATAGATTCAAATGCATCCAAGGTTTGGGCCAAAGATACATGAAATGGATTGAAAGAGTATAATTTTAGCTTCAGCCCTGTTTTAAAACAGAAAATTCCAGCCCATAATCAAGTTCAAAATGAGTGCATAAACTCAAGAGAAAGCACTTCTAATCATTCATGAACAATGTCCTAAAGAAAAGAGGTCATTTCCTTCCATTACAACTGTAAAAATCCCATTTTTGCTCATAAAAATGGACCATAACAGTGGGCTGCCCTGTTTATGACTGGTTATTTCAGCCCTTAACAGTCCATAAGTCTTCAATATCCTCACCCTTTGCTTGCCCCAAAGTCACTCAAGTACTTGGGTACAAGTCGAGCTTCATTGGACTAAGAATAAGGTAAACAAAATGAGAGAAGTCGTGCATAAGAGCAAGCTCAATCCTCTTCTCTCAGATTTCCCTCTTTTATAGACTATTTCAGCATGCATTTTCGTCAGATCAAAGAGGTAGAGAAGTGGAGCTCTCACCATGTTTACATCTTCACTAGTTGGGCATGTTGATCTTCAGTTTGCAAGCTCCATTTCATGCACCATAGCTCCAGCTCTCTCTAGTTTGCCTTAGACACCCAATCCCTAACCTTACAAGGTCACCACGCTTGGTCCTAGGGATTCTAAACTCAATCAGAAGTTTAGTTTTAGGTCGATCGATCCTTAGGGTAAAACCCTAGATCATTAGTGTATGGGCATCCAATTAACCCAAACATCCCGTGAATGTGGATAGGACCTTTGGGCTTGTCTGGACTTGGTGTCTCAACTATGATACTAGCAAAATTTCTAATGTGCTAAAACCTAGCTACCACTTGAGGTGTTCGTTGTACTAACTAGTTATGCATACGAATCCCTTGAGGGTTATACCCTTACAAGTGATCTAACCAAATTGGCCTACTTCTCTTGCGACAAGAAAGATCTCGTCTTAGAGATGCTAAACTTGTTCTAAAGGTGTAAATAGTTGCAAGACATCACATTACGTATAAATATGCTATTCATTACCTCTTTGTACTATCAGGTTTGCAATAACCCTTTCTTTTCTTGCTAAAGTCAAGACGAATGACAATTTGGAGAATAACTTGCATAAAACCTACATAGATTTACATCAAGAGTTTTACCTACAACCTTTCGTTTAATGCAATTGAATTTCAGGATTTGATATGACATGCAACATTTTCTACATGCAACTTCGTTAAATGAAGTGCATGCATGAATATTATAAGACTAATGTTGACTTAATCCATTCTACAAGCATCTTCGCATGCAACATGCAAGTCCATGGTTTCATTTTCATGCCATGCAGTTCTTTGGACAACATCTAATTGATGTTGTCGACTTTCTCATGCGAATCACAACAAGGAAGTTATTGCCTAAATGCAATATACATTTGTTCCTTCTTGCAAGGAAGCAAGGGTGAATTTAAACAAATTTTTATGTGATATGCAATTGGGATTGTCACTTTGGAAATGCAAGCAAGAGCGACATGCAATTTAAAACTTGTAAGATGAATGCATAATTTTGTATTCATAACTTCCGCATGGAATTTAAGTGTGCCCAATGTGGAATTAAACTTCCAAGAACGTGGGTTTGAGGACTTGCGGCGATGTCCACGTGTAAGCTTGGGTTCGAGGCTTCCGCGGGTGTGCCTTGCGTCTTTGGCTTTGGAGCCATCGTTGATGCAATGGGCCTGAACTCCGTGACTTGTCCTTGCCTTTACGCGATCTTTGAACTCCCTCCAAGCTTGGCAAAACAGCCTCAAAATCTGTCTACTTCTCCCTTACGCAGGAATACCCCTTTACAGGGTGTGGGTTTTAAGAACCCGGGGAAAAAACCACGTTCACAAGGCTTATGGGAGCCTTATCATTAGAAGCTTCTAAGGAAGGTTCCAAGAAGCTTCTGCTTTACAGCAAAATGACGTGGAAGGGGGGGGAAATGATTGGAGAAGAGGAGATTGATGACGATGATGGCGGGGGATGGCGGCGGCAGTGGGCGGCAGCCTGGCGGTCCTCACGGCAGTGGCGATGGTGGCCTGCATGGTGTCTCATGACTACGCCTTCCTCTCCCACTCCCTTTCCCGCTGCCATGCATTGGCTGAGGGGAGGGGTAATTATTTTAAAAAATTACCTTAATCTTACCCATTACCCAATTGCCCCTTTTTCCAAGAGGGGTGTTCTCACGCGGCTTTGCAATTTTCAAGCCGCAGCCTCATTTGCACAATGCGGATGGGCTCATTATTGCGCTACACGGTAAGGATTTAACTGCCAATATTTACAATGTGGGAGATAACTTTGCACAGATTTTGCGTGGGTGTGCGGTCATCAAAGCTATTTAATATTTTGAGGGGAAATATTACAGAAGTTCTGTCAGCTCTTCAAGAAATACGTATGCGTACTCCTTTAGCCATGAAGGTTCTTCACTACACTTTCGATTCTGATCTAGCTTATTTAGCTTAATCAAATAGACAGGTAGTCCCTTTCTAACTCCCTTTATTATTCGAGATGCTTTGGCCAATTGATTTTTGGGCTTTCCAACCTCTCCTTGAGTTGTGACCAATTCCCCTTCACAATTTCAAAAGGAAAATTGGCCCTTCCCACAGTGAATGTGGGCATCATTAGGTTTAATCCAATCCATTCCGAGCAAACACTCATGGATACCTAAGTTCATAATCTTGAATCTGACCAAAGTCGACTTTCCTCCCAGTAAGAATTCCACCTTAGCAATTTGCCTAGTACAAGTGACCTCATGACCATTTGCTAATTCCACAAGCAAGGTGGGTGCATGTATTGTGGCTATTCCTAATCTTCTTGCACAAGCTAGTGAAATAAAGGAATGCGTACTGCCACAATCAATCAAGGTTTTGAAGCCTTTACCTTGATAATCGGATGGTGTTTTAATCACCGAAAATTGGCGATTCGGGCCTTTCTTGGGAAGGGCGGCATGGACTGTTGCCTTCTCAAAGTCTGCTTCCATGGTCGTGTCTTCTTCATCGCACATCTCCCTGTTGGCAACATAGGCGGTTCTTCCTCTGCCCCGCGTAGTGGCTCCTTGGCCACAGGCGGTTCCTTGAAATGGTCCTTGACGTTGTCCTCTGCCAAGCTTGGGACATTGCCTTTTGAAATGACCGGGCTCGTTGCAATGGAAGCAATGGAGGTTGTGGCCATTACCTTGGGTAGGAACAAAATTATTGACATTGTTGGTCCTAGCTTTCTTCCTTTGTCCCTGGTTTTGACCTTCAACTCTCTTCGCCTGGGACCTATATACTCCTTTGTTCTAATCCTTATAAGACCAAGTCTTGTTATTTCTTGGCCTGGTTTGCACTTCCTGAATTATGGATGCAGATCGAATGAGTGCCTCTTGAAGGACTATTGGCCGCATTGACTCGAGGTGGGTGTTTACAGGTGAATTTAATCTGGCACAAAACTTCGACACCTGTTGTGTCATATCCATTTGTGGCGCATACTTCAAAAGGGAGACAAACTTTGAGTAGTATGTGTCAAGAGATAAACCAAGCTGTTTCAGCTTATAGAACTCGTTCATCTTCTATGTGCGGTATGCAGGTGGTAAGTATCTTCCTCGCATAGCTCTTTTCAGCTTCTCCCATGTAACGGACCCTTCGGAGATCCCTTGGTCTCTACACCATTGCTTCCACCAAAGTCTGACTTTGCTGACAGTTTGGACGGTCCTTCCTTTGCCATCCGATTCTGGTGGCTTGATCTACTTGAGAAGAAACTTCTTCTCCTGAATCACAGCCGTACTTGGCGTAGGGGTCAGACTAGGGATCTATACTTGAGGTTGTGCTTGGGCATTGAGATTCTTAATGTTAACAAATCACTAAAAATTTCTCACACTACATTTCATGCCCAATTCAGCTTTCAACCAAGAGACCTAATCACTTAACCTTTTTTTATCAATATTCATAGTCAAGACAATCATTGATAAAAAGAGTCTTATTTCATTCATATGGGCATAGCCCTTTCGAAGTACAAATATTCTTGGGGAGATGGAACAAGCTGATACATTAATTTGAGGAGAATAAGATTGTGTGACATTCAACTATGGGAACTAGGTAATAGACCTTTTCTAGATACAACTTTGATAAATGAAGTTCATGCATGATGAATATCATAAGACTATTGTTGACTTAACCATTCTACAAGCATCTTCGCATACAACATGCAAGTCCATGGTTTCATTTTCATGCCATGCAGTTCTTTGGACAACATCTAACGGATGTTAACGATTTTCTCATGCGAATCACAACAAGGAAGTTATTGCCTAAATGCAATATATGCTTATTCTTTTCTGCAGCCAATCAAAGATGCATTTAAACAATTTCATCTTTTAAACCTAAGCAATATGCGCTTGGGATTTGCAATTTGGAAATGCAAGCAACCCAATTGCACGACATGAACTAACTCTTGTGAATCGTTCAAGGAGATGATTTCCCAAATGTATTTTAACTAGACTACGTGAATTAGAAACATGCGTAAATGCATTCTTTCCATGAAATTTAACGTGCCTAATGCATCGCTTAAATGCGAAATCATCCTTTTAAGAACCTAGGTTTGAGGGCTCATAGGGATGTCCATGCGTATGCTCGGGGAAGATACTCCCGCATGAGCACCTTTCGTCTTTTGTTTGAGGGCCATCGATGTCGAAGACTCTTGACTTCGCAAACTCATTTTTTTTTCTTAACCAAACTACAAACTTTCTCCAGCCCTTGGCAATCCGCTTCAAGATCTACTACTTCTCCCCTTGCGCAAGAATTGGGCTTATGAGCCCAGTTTTTGAAATCGAGGATCCCTCGTGGAAACGAGGCTTATAAAAGCCTAACTATAGAAGCTTCTAAAGAAGCTTCCAAGAAGCTTCTTCTCTCAGCAGAATGATGTGGAGGGGGGGATAATGATTGGAAGAGAGAATTATGGTGAGGATGGCGGTGGGATGGGCGGTGGCAGCCTAGCGGTCCTCATGGTGGTGGTGATGGCGATCTGTGTGGCATTGGCAACAGCGGCTGCAGCAAGGTGCTCCCTTCTCTCTCTTCATGACCTCCTCCCCAAGCTCCAGGGGGGAGGTTTTATAGTCTTTGGGGGGGGGGGGGGGAAGCTCCACACACATGGAGAGCTTTCATGCCTCCCCTCCCTCATGCATCCCCACACCACACTCCTCCCTCTCTCCACTTAGCTCCACTCCCTATCCCCTGCCATGCATCGGCTGAGGGGAGGGGGTAATTAATTAAAAAAATTGCACTACTTTAATCATTTATCCATTTACCTTTCTGTAAGGGGTGTTCATGCGCGGCCTTGCGGGTTTTAACCTCAGCCTTATTTGCACAACGCGGATGGGGATTATTATCGCGCGTGCGGGGTAGGCATTTAACTGCCAACATTTTACAATGTGGGAGATCACTTTCCAGTGCTTAATTGTGCGGGATGTGCGGGTTTTAAGGTTGACTTAATATTTCGAGAGAAAATATTACATTCTCTCCCCCTTAGAGGAATCGAGATGTCCTCATCTCGAGAAGAACTGGGGGTATTATTGGTTGAGAGTACTTTCATCCATCCAAGTGGCATCCTCCTCGGGATAATCTTTCCACTAGATGAGGTATTCTCTCAAGGTTTTGGATCTCAAATGTCTCTCCCTAACATCTAAGATCCTGTCAAGCCGTAGCTCAAGGACTCCTTGGCTAGGTATTACAACTTATTGATCATCAAGTACGTGACCAGGGTTAGGTACATACTTCTTCAATAGACTGATGTGGAATACATTATGAACCTTTAGGTTGTCAGGGAGTTGAAGTCTGTAAGCATTAGGTCCTAAGCACCTGAGGATCTTGTAGGGTCCACAATACCTTGGACTTAGCTTCTTGCATTCACCCAAGGATAAGGAACTCTTCTTTAGACGTACGCAAATGAAGACCATATCCCCTTTAGCGAAGGATCTATCTTGACGTTTCAAGTCCGCGTAAGTCTTCTGTCGATCCTTGGCGGCTTGGATGTCCTGCCTTATTGACCTCATTTGGTCATCTATATCTTGCAGCATTTTCTTTGAAGCTTCAACTCTTAGGGTTGGATCTGAGAAGTTAAAAGGACTTCGACAGTTGTGAATGCTTAAAAAGGGGTCATCTGAATGCTTTGTTGATAAGAAGCATTGTATGCAAACTCAACCAAAGGCAAATATTGAATTCATCTTTTTGGTTCACGGCAGCAGTGTGCCCTTAGCATATCCTCGATGACTTGGTTAACTCGCTCTGTTTGACCATCGGTTTGAGGATGGTAAGCTATACTAAAACAGAGTTGAGTCCCAATGGCTTCAAAGATAGCTCTCCAGAAGTGTGATGTGAAGACAGAATCATGATCACTAATGATTTTTCTGGGCAACCCATGTAGTTTGAATATCTCCTTGGTGAACAACCTTGCAATGTCTGAGGCTTTATAGTTTATCTTAACATGAATAAGAAGTGCAACCTTGGTGAGCATATCCACCACAACCATAATGGAGTTGTATCCTCCCTAAACTTGGGGTAGACCAAAACAAAGTCCATACTGATGAATTCCCATTTCATTTGGGGAATGTCAAGTGGTTGCAACTTCCTTGGCATTTTGACATGTTCAGTCTTAATGCATTGACAAGACAAACATTCAGTGACATATTTGAGAACGTCACCTTTAAGCCTCTCCCAATAATAGCTCTTTCAGACCGCATTGAGAGTCTTAGCATAGCCAAGATGTTTTGTGAAAAGGGAGTCATGAGCTTCCCAAAGTATCTTTTGCTTGAGTGACTGGCTTGCTGGTATACATAATCTCGTTCTATAGTAGATAAGTCCATTATTGATGGATAATTCTTGATACTTTGCTTGTAGCTTCGGGTTGTGATCCTTGATGGAGATCTCCCCTAGCAACTTCTGATAGGTTGGATCATGGCATGCCTCTTCTCTAGCTAGCTCAAGTATTGGGTTGTTTGACATGGATACCTTTGTGGCTAGAGATCTAGCTATTGATGGATCTTGCAAGATCAGAGAATTTAGAAATGCCTTGCGACTAAGTGCATCGGCAACTACATTCTCCTTTCCCGGCTAGTATTTGATTTCAAAATCATACTCCTCAAGCACTTCAATCCATCGAAGTTGCCTCATGTTAAGCTCATTCTAGGTAAAGATCCACTTAAGACTTTTATGATCCGTCACTAGGGTAAACTTGTTACCCAGCAGGTAGTGTCTCCAAAGCTTGAGAGCATGGATGATAGCTAACAGTTTGAGATCATGGGTGGCATAATTCTTCTCATGGCTCTTCAGTTTCCTTGAAGAGTATGCTACAGGATGACCTTCTTGCATAAGCACACATCCTAAGGCAAGTGTGCTAGCATCAGTTATCACTTCAAACTTCTCACTAAGGTTTGAAAGTTTCAGGATAGGTGCTGATACCAAGCTTTGCTTTAATTTGCCAAAGCTGGATTGTTCAACAGTTGACCATACAATCGATGTTTGCTTCTTCAGTAGATCGGTTAGTGTGGCACTGCAATTAAAGCATAGTCTTTGATAAAGACCCTGTACAATCCGGTCAATCCAAGAAAACTATGTATTTCTTTGACAGCTATTGGTATTGGCCACTCCAGGACGTCTCTGACCTTGGCAGGATCTGTTGAAATCCCTTCCGCTGATACAATGAATCCCAGATATTCAATATGTTGTTTGAAGAACGCACACTTCTTCTTTTTGGCATAAAGCTTGTGTGCTCTCATTGTCTCTAGGACAATGCGAAGCTCGGGTTCACGATCTTGTTCCTGTTTGGAGTAGACTAAGGTATCATCGAAGAAGACAAGTACAAAGTCATCAAGATATGGCCAAAAGATATCCTGCATTAGCTTGTTGAAGGTGGTAGGTGCATTCGTCAGCCCGAATGACATGACTAGGAACTCAAAGTACCCATATCTTGTGCTGAATGCCGTCTTTGGGATATCTTTTTCCTTGATCCTTATCTGATAGTATTTAGACCTAAGATCAAACTTGGAGAAGATCTTCGCACCTTGAAGACGGTCAAGAAGTTCATCTATTCTTGGAATAGGATATTTGCTCTTAATGGTTGATTGATTCAACCCTCTGTCATCAATACATAGCCGAAGCGTTCCATCTTTCTTCTTCTGGAACAACACTAGAGCTCCCCATGGCAAATTGCTAGGATGGATGTAGCCTTGAACTAACAGTTGCTAGAGTTGCTCCTTCAACTCAATTGATTCCGGGATGGACATCCTATATAGCCTCTTTGCAATTGGCGCAGCTCCTGGCACCATCTTGATTCCATGATCAATTTCCCTTTGAGGCAGAAGTTGTAATGTGTCCACTTGTTCACTCATAGGACACGTCTTCGCAGCCCATCGAGAAGGGAGTCCAGAAAGCACCGCCCGGAACTCCCACGGAATATCACGGGGTTTGCGATCTAAGTCTTCCCGAGTCTTCCACACGAAGTGGAAGCATTCCAGCCGTTCCCACTTAGGACCGACCTGAATCAGGATTTTCATAATGGTCAAGTTCCTAGAACGGTAGCTAGCGTCGAACCCTAGGCGAACTACTTTACGCAGAAACGTCAAGGTCGAAGCGGATTCATGCTGCACTTGTCTCAAGGAGAATGGAAAACGAGAGGGATGCAAAGCTTGACCTCTCTGCCCATAAGGCATAGTCCCATTCCGTTCCCCTAAAACAGCATAGATCGGGATTTTAGTAACCTAGATTCTAGGTCATCATTCCTTGCTTGTCAACTTCTTTCGAGAAAAGTTCCTGGCCAACTAGGACCACCCATCCGTAGGACGGACCCATGGCCACATCCATTGCACTTTCCTCAAGGTTGTTTTAGTTATCTAATTACCTATCACATTTAGTTGACACGCAAAAAAACAACTTCCTTAATTAGCCTTTTAGTCACTGATTCCTTCACATAATCTTAGCACTGACATAGAAAAACAATGTCAAACAAATTCCTTTACAACAATTGACCTTATTTATCTTTGAAATACATCTTATAATCCAACCTGTAGGCTAATCCATAATCCGCTCGAAGGCAATCCGGCAATCCACAGGGATTAGTAAACCAAGATTCCGCACGTAGACTAGTATGAGGGCCTCAAGATCCAATCCAGAGTCACGTCGGCCTCTTCTGCAAGGCTCGAAAGGCAAGGGATTTATGGCCATAGCCCCCCTTAGCACCCAAGCGTCCTCTTGCTCCAAGTAGCACCCAACGGAGAGACCTCTTGCGGTGGGTTTGGTCCACGTTCCCGGCGCAGCTAACAACCCCCTTAGTTAGGGTCAGGCAGACAGTCAAGGGTAACTGATGCTGTCTCTCCCTCTAAGCCTTCAACCTGAAGCATTATTTTTTTTCCATCTTTAGTTCGTTAAGCAAAGCAATACAAACAGTGCTCCTAAACTGTACAAACACAATAAAACGAGTGGTCGTTTACTTGGCCAAGTGCTAAGGAGTGAATCCTTCTCTCCAAATGCATCCAGCGTTCGATCCGGGATCAATTGCGACTTGGCAAGATCCCCAAGGGTTTGTTTGTTTACCCTTTTATCATTGGTTTACCTATCAACCCAAATTAACCAACACCTTAGGTTTCTTATTCAAAGGAATGGAAAATCTATCTTGTGATTAAAACACAAGCCATGCGACGTTGCTACTTGTTGCACAAGTGTCGCACCTAAATCATGAGATCATTTCACCCATCAAACAACATTTCTTGGTCAAGGAATTTTTTTAGTCAAGATATAGGGTTTGGGGTGTCTTCTTACCTAACCCAATCCCTAACCTTACAATGTCACCATGCTTGGTCCTAGGTATTCTAAACTCAATCAAAAGTTTAGTATTAGGTCGATCGATCCTTAGGGTAAAACCGTAGATCGTTAGTGTATGGGCATCCAATTATCCCAAATATCCCATGAATGTGGATAGGACCTTTGGGTTTGAAGGTCTGGACTTGGCGTCTCAAGTGCGATACTAGGCAGAATTTCTAATGTGCTAAACCCTAGCTAGCACTTGAGGTGTTCATTGTACTAACTAGTTATGCTTGTACGAATCCCTTGAGGGTTATACCCTTACAAGTGATCTAACCAAATCGGCCTACTTGTCTTGCGATAAGAAACTATCTCTTCTTAGAGATGCTAAACTTGTTCTAAAGGTGTAAATAGTTGCAAGACATCACATTACGTGTAAATATGTGATTCATTACCTCTATGTACTATAAGGTTTGCAATAACCCTTTCTTTTCTTGCTCAAGTCAAGACGAATGACAATTTGGAGAATAACTTACATAAAACCTACATAGATTTACATCAAGAGTTTTACCTACAACCTTTCGTTTAATGCAATTGAATTGCAGGCTTTGATATGACATGCAACCTTTTCTAGATGCAACTTCGTTAAATGAAGTTCATGCATGAATATTATAAGACTAATGTTGACTTAATCCATTCTACAAGCATCTTCGCATGCAACATGCAAGTCCATGGTTTCATTTTCATGCCATGCAGTTCTTTGGACAACATCTAACGGATGTTAACCACTTTTTCATGTGAATCACAACAAGGAGGTTATTGCCTAAATGCAATATACGATTGTTCCTTCTTGCAAGGAAGACAAGGGTGAATTTAAACAAATTTTTATTAAATATGCAATTGGGATTGTCACTTTGGAAATGCAAGCAAGAGCAACATGCAATATAAAAGTTGTAAGATGAATGCGTAATTTTGTATTCATAACTTCCGCATGGAATTTAAGCGTGCCCAATGCAGAATTAAACTTCCAAGAACCTGGGTTTGAGGATTTACGACGATATCCACGTGTAAGCTTCGGTTCGAGGCTTCTGCGGGTGCGCCTTGTGTCTTTGGCTTTGGATCCATCATTGTGTAGTGGGCTTGAACTCCATGACTTCTCCTTGCCTTTACGCGATCTCCGAACTCCCTCCAAGCTTCTCAAAACAGCCTCAAAATCTGTCTACTTCTCCTTTATGCAAGAATACCCCTTTACAGTGTGTGGGTTTTAAGAACCCGGGGAAAAAACCACGTGCACAAGGATTATGGGAGCCTTATCCTTAGAAGCTTCTAAGAAGCTGTGATGTGGAAGTGGAGGGTAATGATTGGAGAAGAGGAGATTGATGACGATGATGGCGGGGGATGGCGGCGGCAGCCTGGCGGTCCTCACGATGGTGGCAATTTTGCACAATGCAGATGGGCTCATTATTGCGCGTGTGGGGTAAGGATTTAACTGCCAATATTTACGATGTGGGAGATAGCTTTGCACAGCTTTTGCACGGGCATGCGGTGATCAAAGCTCTTTAATATTTCAAGCGAAAATATTACATTCTCTCCCCCTTAGAGGAATCAAGATGTCCTCATCTCGAGAAGAACTAGGGGTATTGTTGGTTGAGAGTACTTTCATCCACCCAAGTAGCATCCTCTTCGAAATAATCTTTCCACTGGACAAGACATTCTCTCAAGGTTTTGGATCTCAATTGTCTCTCCCTAACATTTAAGATCCTGTCACGCCGTAGCTCAAGGACTCCTTGGCTAGGCATTACAACTTGTTGAACATTAAGTACATGGCTAGGATTAGGTATATACTTCTTTAGTAGGCTGATATGAAATACATTATGAACCTTTAGGTTCTCAGGGAGTTGAAGTCTATAAGCATTAGGCCCTAGGCACTTGAGAATCTTGTAGGGTCCACAATACCTTGGACTTAGCTGCTTGCATTCACCTAAGGATAGAAAACTCTTCTTTGGGCGTACGTAAATGAAGACCATATCTCCTTCAGCGAAGGTTGTATCTTGACATTTCAAATCCGTGTATGCCTTCTATCTATCCTTGGCAGCTTGGATGTCCTGTCTTATTGACTTCGTTTGGTCATCCATATCTTCCAGCATTTGCTTTGAAGCTTCAACTCTTAGGGTTGGATCCGAGAAGCTTAAAGGACTTCGACAGTCGTGCCCATACAATGCTTGAAAAGGGGTCATTTGAATGCTTTGTTGGTAGGAGGCATTGTAGGCAAACTCAACCAATCGCAAGTATTGAATCCACTTTTTGGGTTCACGGCAATAGTGTGCCGTTAGCATATCCTCGATGACTTGGTTGACTCGCTCCGTTTGAACATCGGTTTGAGGATGGTAAGCTGTAATAAAAAAGAGTTGAGTCCCAATGGCTTCAAAGATAGCTCTCCAGAAGTGTGATATGAAGAGAGAATCACGATCACTAATGAATCTTCTGGGTGACCCATGTAGTTTGAATATCTCCTTGATGAACAACCTTGCAATGTCTGAGGCTTTATAGTTTGTCTTAATAGGAATAAGGTGTGCAACCTTAGTGAGCATATCAACCATAAGCATAATGGAGTTGTATCCTCCCTGAACTTAGGGTAGGCCGACAACAAAATCCATACTAATGAATTCCCATTTCATTTGGAAAATGTCAAGTGGTTGCAACTTCCCTGGTATTTTGACATGTTCAGCCTTAATATGTTGACAAAACAAACACTCTATGACATATTTGAGAACGTCACCTTTAAGCCTCTCCCAATAATAGCTCTTTCTAACTGCATTGAGGGTCTTGGCATAGCCAGGATGTCCTGAAAAAGGGAAATCATGAGCTTCCCAAAGTATCTTCTCCTTGAGTAACTGGCTTACCGGTATACATAATCTCGTTCTATAGTAGAAAAATCCACTATTGATAGAGAATTCTTGATACTTTGCCTGTAGCTTCGGGTCTTGATCCTTGATAGGGATCTCCCTTAGCATTTTCTGGTAAGTTGGATTATGGCATGCCTTTTCTCTAGCTAGCTCAAGTATTGGGTTGTTTGGCATGGATACCTTTGTGGTTAGAGATCTAGTTGTTGATGGATCTTGAAAGATTAGAGAATTTAGAAATGCTTTGGGACTGAGTGCATCGGCAACTATATTCTCGTTTCCAGGCCGGTACTTGATTTCAAAATTATATTTCTCCAGCACTTCAATCCACCAATGTTGTCTCATGTTGAGCTCATTTTGGGTAAAGATCCATTTGAGACTTTTATGATCTGCCACTAGGGTAAACTTGTTACCTAGCAAGTAGTGTCTCCAAACCTTGAGAGCATGGATGACAGCTAACAGCTCCAGAGCATGGGTAGCATAATTCTTCTCATGGCTCTTTAGTTTCCTTGAAGAGTATGCTACAAGATGACCTTCTTGCATAAGCACACTGTGGGAGCTTTTGCTCAACCGCTAAGACTCTCGGACCGCTTATTGTTTCAAGCATTCCAAGCCGAGCACTAATGGCTATCTCTCACCCAGCCGACGCGCCGTTGGTCCTACAAGTGTAGTGAGCTTACCTTGATGCTTGATCAAGTACCCTCCTCTCTCTTGCACTTCGGTAGCTCCACGATTCTGGATGCTAGTTCAACCATCCTCAAGCCTCCTCCATCTTCAAGCTCCATCCTCCATAGCCACGCACGCAAGAGAAGAGAAGAGAAGAAGAGAAGAGGAGATGGTGAAGAGCTTCACCCTCTTGATCCCTCACTCACACACACACTCACTCCCTCACACTCTCACACTCCCTCTCTCAAGAGCACACACAAGCAAGAAGGAGAGAAGAAGAGAGGAAGAAGAAGACTCCTTTTGCCACACACCAAAGAATGAGCTTCTCATTCACTTTTCAACTTTATATACAAAATCCTAAATCCCTTTTGAGTGGTCATCCCCTTTTCCCCTTTTTTGCAGGGCCGACCGTAGCCTAGGATCTTTTTCCCATTGTCCTTCTATCTTCCTAGCTTCCTTTCCACCATCCGTCTACATTTACAAATTGCATGGGTGAGAGCCCGGCACTCTTTTACAGGATTTCAGGGTGCGTCTCTTTATTTTAAAATGCGCCTTTCCCCTTTTGCATTTGCCTTGGACTTTTAAGGTTGCCCTTGCGCTTTTGGCCTTTTCTCCTATTCTTTCTTCAGTCGGGCTACCTTTTTTCCGCCTTTGCCTTGCATCTTTGTTATTTCCTTTTGCTTTCTTCGTGTTGAGGTTAACATAACCCCCCTCCTAGACAAGTGTCAGTCCCATGGCACTCACCGTCGTAGGTAGCAGGCTTTAGCATGCACCGAAGATGTGGGTGGCAAGGACGTCTGTGGTTGCCATTGCGGAGTGTTGGTAGTGGTGGGGAGGAAGGTCATTGGGGGCACATTGGTGGGTTAAGTGGTAGATGGTAGGGAGTTGGTGGTAGGGCTCTTGTTTTGGGGGGTTGCACTGATGGAGTACAAGTGGCAATTTGTTGGGGATTCTGTACATGCTGATTCTCGGCAGGCTTACATGGTGATAAGGATAGGAATTTAAGAGTTGAGTGTTGATGAAGAGCGAATGACACGGTTGCTGGAGTCTTCAATACCTGCAATTGAAAACCTCTCATAGGTGGTCTTTCCTTAGGGGTAGTGCTAGTCTTTTCTATTGTGCACAAGACATAGTGCAATTCGTTTGGGAGATAGGTCGAACTCTAAGCAAGCTGAGAGTATTGTCGTGCACTTGAGGACCCAAACCGTGTATATACTTCGGTGTATATATTATGTAAGTGCTCGTGCATACTTAGATATTACGTATTTAGAAGACTGCGGGCTGATTTCTCGTAACAATGTGTGGATAAAGCAAAGGTGTCTATGTTGAGAAGAAGTACACGCAAAGGTGCATGAGACATCCGTTGCATTGTGATTACACGACGTAGCATATTTAAACAGAGGGACACTGCAATTTCGGTAGCTGGAAGCTATTGGACTTGCTTGAGGAGGACGGCATACTTTTCATGGCCAATTGTGCGGTGCTTACCACAATTGATTGCAATGGTATTAAGGCAGAGTGCAAGAGGGAATTGTGCAAGCGGGTCAGGGTGACAGGTCTAACCATAGGCGAGACAAGCTCCCTAGGTATGTCCTGCCCTTGATGTGCCCTAAACAATTGTGGGTGAAGCTAAAGGGCTAGGGCACTAGGGACGGAGCCAGTCGACCAAGGTCACTGGACGTACCTAGTTTGAGAACCCCTAGGTGTTGTGCTGTGATCGTGGGTGCGTCTGATCCCTTCATGCATTACTTTTCTTTTCTTTTCTCTCTTTTTTTTCTTTTTATTTTATTTTATTTTATTTTCTTTTCTTTTTTTCGAACTTGCCTGAGTACAACCATTGCAATATGTTAAGGCTATCAATCTTTCAATGGGTTGGGAATTGTCAAGCTTCGAAGGCTCAGGAAATGGATATTACAGTGATGATTGTGCGCTAGCCTCGTTGTTAGAGAAGTAGTTGTTGAGATGGGGAGATACACTTGAGATATTGCAAACCTCTTTGCGACACGCGATGTTGGTACAATTGAGGTAACAACTGCCGGGAGCCAACTATAGAGCTTGACCCAGAAAGAGAGCGTGGCCCATGAATGTGCTTTGGCCCATGCAATGTGGGTGGTCGGCAAGGGTGATTTTTGCTTTCGGCAGCATGGCTTTGTCGCGGCTCTTTGTGGGGTCAATGCTCTTGCGATGATCACGCATTGAACACTTTTGCATAAGGACCTGTATCATCCTGCATCCACTTGTCACTTGATGAGAGTACATGCATGGTATATGCCACAAGTATAATAGACCAGTGCAACGCAAGGAGACATCACTTATCGGAATTCCATGGTGTTGACTTAGATACTTATCACCTGTGCTTGATTAGCTTTTCCTTTTGCTAAAGACGTGAAATATATTAAACACAGATATGAAAAGTCGACAATTTGGGAACATGTCAACACTGAACCATTTAAAGGCAAAAAGTCCTGGCCAGGTAGCATTTGATAAGCCTTTATACAACATGGAGCTACTCTATTTGTATGAGGCGGGGCGAGTCTGGGTGGTCGGGTGAGTGGGTCTCTGCTGGTGCGAGGCTCCCGTGGGGTTGGGTAGGGAACATGTCGGCCGGGACATAAGTGGTCTAGTCTCGGCCCGCCACCATTTCCAAAATACCTTTGAATAGTTTATCAAATTCTTGCCTGTCCCGCTTTGCCTTTTCTGCCCTTGAGCATCTGGTGCCCGAGCGTACATTGGGGGTTTGTGCCACTGGTGTTGCCACATTTTGTGTGCCTCCTTGAGCGTTCGCTCCCCTGGCCCACGTATTCTTCGGCCTTCATCCGGGGCGGTGTCGCTTGGGGCCGCATTTCTTGGCGTACCTTTTAAGAGTGGGCATGTAGCGCACCGACGGAGGGGCATGTGCTGCCTGTTCCCTCGGCTGCAGAGAGTGTCCTTATAGGCTAGCTGCCTTTGGTTCTCCATGCTTTCCTCACAAGGGGACCTGTAAGATGTGCATCAAGGATTAGGATTTGTTACATGATAAGACCATTCATATGTAGGGGATTATGGTGCGGGTTCTTTAGCGCATAGGAGAGAAGGGGAGGGGTGGGGCATGCACTGCTTGTTGTAGAGGGATGGCCCCCATGATGTATATTTAGCCTCCTACCATTAGCAGATTGTGGTTCACGGCGAGTTACGTCGGCTGGCGGTCATGGATTTAGGCAGGGCTCCTCCTCGGAAGGATAGACCGGAAAGGGAAGAAGGTGTATAGAAAGGGACTACACCCTGTCTACGCCATTAGAGTCGTTTGTTAAGGCTTCCTATGGAGGTAATGTGGGTTGCATGCCCTTCACTTGGAGGTGGGGATGTGTTGAGAATCAGCAATCACACTCAAACAGCCTCTTTGTATGGAGTCTCAGGGTCAAGGATATGCAGGCTAACTTATCCCATATGCACAATGGTGCCTACTGCAGTTTCCTACTTTCCTATAAAGCATTGTACTTGCTTCCTTTTCTTAATGCAATGAAAGTACTCTTTTCATTTCAGTAAAGTGTCAATGTCATTGTCCACATACACAAGATTGTGTTTATGAGTCCAAGTCTCAATCTTGGAACCTAATTCACTTGTGTAACAAACAGTGTCCATTCCATCATGAGTCTACACTTCTCCTTCCATCCTCCATAGCTTCCGGTTATGCCATGCTCTAGATCCCGCATTTCTCACATGGTATCAGAGCACAGCTGAGCATGGCTTAGCATGTCTCAGGTCTCCTCTCTGCTCTTTCAGCTCCTCTTCATCTCTGGACAGCTCAAGATTGGTGTATGACTCTATTTCCAACTTCATCCTCACTCTTGTCTGCCATAGCCAGACAGTACCCAGCTCACTTGGAGCTTCTTGATCTACTTCTACAGCCCATATTTCCCCACGCTTCCTTCTGGAGAAACTTTCCTATGGTCCTAGCGCAGCTCCTTGTCACATCAAAGCCCGACATTGGTAAATCCTAGCTCCAGCATTGCACAAATTGAAAGTCGCTGCCCATTCTACGCCATATTCTGGTCGTACAGTTCGCGCTGCCTCTGCGTGCTGTGATCTGGTCCGTGTCCATAGGGCAATTGAAGCTCATTACCCAAGCTTCCTTCCCATCAAGTCTTGTGCAAAATGGTTACGTCCACGAACTGCACGAGCTGAAAAACCAGGCTGCACCCTGCAAACCCTAAAGGGAAGCCATAGCCCTTGAACCAAAGCTCATAAGCCTATTCAATTTCTCATTCCTTTGGGCTCAACCAATAATTTGCAACTCTGATCTACTCAGTGCCTCAATTCAAATCAGCAAGGGAAGTGAGAAATCATAGCTCAAGAATCAACATCAAGTGCTTGAATTACATAGTATCTCTTGATACTAGTCTAGTGATTCTTGGCACTCGTGTTTTTTTAACACGTTCAAGATCATCTAGATTGATGGTTATTCTCAATCATTAGAAGCTGATTCCTGGTCATACTAATGCCAAACATGAAGTCTTTAAGTGGATGCTTCTCATGAAGAGTAGCATTACTCTTGCTACTCATTTTCAATTACATAGAAGATATTTTTACTCTACCTGTAGGAGGAAATGGAGCTGCTCACACTCAAGTGCAATCAATGATTCCATCTAAAGATTTTGAAGACATCAGCATCAAATCAAGGAGGGGAAGATCACTTGGAGTAAAAGACTTTTGCAGATTTGGTATTCATTGACACTCAGTTAGTGCTTTTTAGCACTTGTGTCTCTCAATCAAGTCTTCTGTTGCTCAAATCTAATAAAGTCTGAAGTTGATTTGCTACTGTTCCCGTAAATCTAACATGGGCAAAGACTCTCCAAATGCTCGATTCAAAGGAGTCGGGTTCCACACTTGGCAAACCCGAATCAAACTCATCCTGATGAAGAAGGGTCTCTGGGCCATCACAAATGGCAAAGAGAAGAAACCTCGGGACTCGGACCTTGCAACTACTTGGCAAAAGAATGATGACAGAGCCCAGGCCATTATCAAATTGGAGCTAGACGACAGTTATATCCATCATGTGGATAACTGTGAGATCTCACAGGATACATGGAAAAGACTTGACACCCTGTTCGGTGCACAATCTTAATCATCAAAGTATGGTCTCCTGATTGAGTTCTTCAGGCTTGAAATGAAGTCCAGCACATCACTTGCCACACATCTTAATTACATGGAAGGACTCCTAACCCAACTTGCAAGAATCAACATTAAAATGGATGAAGATGTTTGCATCGGTGTTCTACTTAAGAGCTTGCCTCCTGAATATAATAATGTATCAACAACTCTAATCAATATGCCAAATCCTGAACTTGTTGATATCCAGGCATCACTGTTAGAAGAAGAAAAGAAGCTAAAAACTAAAGAAGATCCAAGTACATCTAGAGATGAGCATGCATTATATGTTGGCAACAGGTACAAAGGCAAGAAAGATCAGCTCTTTTGTGACTTCTGCAAAAGGACCGGACACACCGAGAAGTTCTGCCACGCAAGAAAGAGATCCCAAAAGGCCTATCTAGTCGCAGTCAAAGAAGAAGAAGAAAATGAAGCAAAGGAAGAAGAAGATGAAGACCACCAGGATCGGAAGGACAAGACTCATCAGTCCTTGTACTCTCATAATTCTGATAGACTGTTTTAAAAAGCCTTGTATTTCCTTTCCCTAATGCTTCCTGCCATAAGCTTTGTAAACTCCTTATGTAACTTGGCATTACAGTCCCTGTACAGTTTGTGAGGCCCCTGTTACAGCCTCTGGATGTCCACCATGTTTATGGTACCCACACTTAGCTTTTTCTGCAACAGCCTCTGGTGTTTTGCCATGTCTGTGGTATGCCCACACTTTGCAGGTGGTTCTCATTACAGCCTCTACACACTTTGTGCCTTTTCCAGTTGTGATTGAGGAGGGGTGTTGAGAATCAGCAATCACACTCAAACAGCCTCTTTGTATGGAGTCTCAGGGTCAAGGATATGCAGGCTAACTTATCCCATATGCACAATGGTGCCTACTGCAGTTTCCTACTTTCCTATAAAGCATTGTACTTGCTTCCTTTTCTTAATGCAATGAAAGTACTCTTTTCATTTCAGTAAAGTATCAATGTCATTGTCCACATACACAAGATTGTGTTTATGAGTCCAAGTCTCAATCTTGGAACCTAATTCACTTGTGTAACAAACAGTGTCCATTCCATCATGAGTCTACACTTCTCCTTCCATCCTCCATAGCTTCCGGTTATGCCATGCTCTAGATCCCGCATTTCTCACAGGATGGTCACACGGCTTTTAAATGCGTGATGAGAGGAGGACTTGAGGAGCTTAGCCTGTCAAAGTCAACTCTTCTCCCTGGCCTTAACTATCATTGCTTGTGTGTGTTGATATTCTTTATACACGGTGACACGAAAATCAGTATTTATTTATATACATATTTATGAATCCATGTCACTTCACAAGGATAAGAACCAATTATAGAACTCGGGGTTGTACTGGAGCGTGGCACACGCATCCAGCACTCGTGGTAGCTTACTTAGTACCGATAGATATTTTGGCACATCGAGTAGCATGGACCCTTGTCCGAGTCTACTAGCAACATGTAACTCCTCTTCAGTGAGAATCTTATCAAACAGAGAGTTTTCTTGGCTAGGTTCAGCTAAGTCTGTACCCCGAATGGGAGTCAGCACTCTTGAAGGGAAGTTGGTGCCACATAGGTTGGGTCTCTTTGTGACCGCCATTTAGCCAATCGCTCCTCTGAGACTGTCATGAGCTGGGCTCCTAGTTCGGCCATTGCAATGTGATTTTCACACCAACGCTGTTCAAATCGACTCTGGCCTATTGAGAGTCACTTTAGTTGCTCTATGTCTACGAGATTCGGTTGGTAGAGCACTTCATCGAATGTGATGGTAAAGCGCAGTTTGTCAGCTTCCTCACCCAAGATGAGTTGGAAGCGTTCGTGTAGGAGCCTGTTGTAGTGCCCATCAAGGTGTTCCTGCTCTTCCCAAGATAAAGGGAAGGGCGAGTAATCTCCAAGCTGCTCCTTGGGGATTGTGCCCATGTCCGCGAGGATGTAAATGCGTGTGAACACCTTGAGCTTAGCATCCAACTCAGTTAAGCATTCTCCAACATTTCTATGTTCAACGAGGGCTTGCTCGGTTGCTATTTCATACAAGGTTCTAGAAGTTTGCCTAGGCTTTAACGTAGCCGGGGGTTTAGGCATATATGAGCAAGATTGGTCAACATTGGGATTGCTCATGCTCTTGGGGTTTCCCTGTTTCTCTTGAGGCTTCGTTATTGCGTCATGGTTCTCCTTGGGTGTGACTGGTGTGAATTTGTCATCCTGTCGTGGCAGTGTTGTATCCACTCTTGATTTGTCAATGTGAGTTCTATTGTCAGTGGATAGAGTGTTGCAATCAGCCATCGATGGTAACGACTGCTTTGATTTGTCGGAGCATATGGATGTGTCTTAGGTTTCACTACTATTAGGAGAGGCATTAGTGGGCTCATTAGTGGATGGACTCAATGCTTCATTCATCCGCTCTCCAGCACTCTTCGTCCCAATGTTCTTGGGGTCCACAACCACCTGCAATAGCTGTTGTTTTCATTGTTTTCTCCTCTGTTTCATGGTCCGTGAAGGTGCATCTCTCATCGACTCAGAATTCCAGACTAGGCCAACTGGTGATGTGCTTGGTTGGGCCTCAGCATTTCCTTTCTCTAGTGTGTCCTCATGGGACACATCTGTGGCCAGCTAAATAGCCTTGCCCGGTTATGAGGGCACAACTGCCTCCCTTTTCAGAGAGTCTAGCTCTTGAGCCAACTCCCTTGTGTTTAACTCCTCTGGCCTAGGCTCTAGGCACTTTGAAAGTACTGGAGTTGTCAAGGAAGTTGGTTGCAACATCTCCTCCACATGTAAACTATTAAGGACACGTTCCACAAGGAACGTTGTCATGGCCAAGGGCTGTGATTGCTCTGATCCCTGATTGGAAGTAGTGGTGGCTAGTTCAGTGGACTGGCTACCATTGGTAGATTGCGGTATCAAGTCCTTACGCAGATCAGAAGTGGTCATGTCTTTTGTTGCCCTTTGCGCATTCACTTGTGTAGATTGAGTAGCAGTTGAGCTAGCCACGGTGGATTGCACACGCTTATCCCTAGGTTGAGAGCTAAGGGTGGTGTCGTGTCTTGTCTCTTGGACATTTGGAAGCTTCGATGTAGGTAGAGATTGGGATTGAGTAGCCGCACTTGACGAGTGTTGTGCTTCGTGTGTCCGTTCAGGGGAAGAGGGTGTAGGAGACTTGGAACTCCTAAGTGGCTTTGACACTGGCTAGGAGATTTGCTCGTGGCTATTAGATGATTTTGCTATTTGCTTTGCTGAGCATTCAGCCCTATCATGAGCAATGTTGTGCCTGTGGTGCTCATTATCCTTTTGGGCAGTCAAAGGCTCCTTGAGCACTAGTGTCCCTTATGTACGCTCGACAATTACCTTTGATATCTGCTTGCTAAGCATGCTAGGCTGAGGATCTAATTTTTGATAGGTCATGTTTGGTTTCTTGATTTCAATCGTGAGGGGCTCAATCACTCCAATATTTTCGGTTCGAGACATGGATTTTCGTTTAGGTTTCCTCCTATACCTCTTTGCTTTTGACATAATTTGGGCTTTTGACAGAGGTGGTTTAGCAGGGGGTTTTGGTACCCAAATCCACCGGTTGCCTACATAATACCCTTGAGCACGAAGCAACGCCTTGGATATCCATCGTGGCATTGTGCTGGCTCTCCATCGACGCCTCCGTCTATAAGGCTTGGACTTCTTTCGTGGTCTTCTACGATATCTGTAAGTCCCAACTCCATCCTTGGCCTTGTCTCCTGACCTTTTTGTTTCAAGCATGGCCTCACTCACTGGTTCTCTTTGTTCAACCTGCGCTTGCATCAACTCCTCCCACAACTCCTTGCTCTCATTACTGGGCTTGCTTAGTATGTCAGAATGCTCCTTGCCCTTCCCTCAAGGTTTGGTGAGGTCACCCTTGCTAAAAATCATGATTATCCTCACAGCTGGTAGTGTTAGGTGTATCCTCTGTGCTATATAATCGGCTTCACACTTCATTTCCTTTTTGAAGGGTCTTTCTAGGAGGGTTTCTTTCCTGTAGCTAGCACTATTTGGAGGAACATGAAAAAGGATAGGCAAGCTTTCCGTTTCAATTGTCGCAAGGATTTTTCACTTTCTTATGAGTGGTTGTGGGTGTCCCCCATAAGGGCTGAGAGTTGCACTGGTCGGTGTGAGCTCTGGTTGGCCTAGTAGGGTCCATGATTCATAGGTCAAGATGTTAAAATTTGCTCGTTCATCAATCAGTGCATCAATAGTATGCTCTCTTTTTGCGATGAGTTTGACCCTAAGATAAGCAGGTGGTACTATGTCTTCATCTTCTAGGTCCTGGCTTGTAAATTTAAGCCTTTTGACAGATGCCCTTGAGTTCTCAACTGTACGACCAGATGTGGATTCTCCACTGATATCTTGGATCGTTAGTGCAGTGCTATTCAAGGCACATCTCTCGTCAAGAGTGTCATGTCTAGTCATCTTCGCATTTGTAGCTTGCTGAAGTTGCATTTTGCTCTGACTAGACACGGTCTGAACACAATGTCTTTGTATTCTCATGGCGTGGCCTTTTGGCCCTTGATGGCTAGTTTGGCCCATTGATGTTCTAGGGTCTTTGTTTCTCTCTGTTTGAGTATGGGCTTTTAGTTGCTCTTTAGCAAGTGAGGATCCATGCTCGTGTAGAGCCATTACTACACTAGGGTTCAATTTGGAGGACCTCTCATGGCACGCGTTTTCTCTCCAACCTACTTGGGGGAGGTGCAGAGGGGGTAGAGCCTCCTCTGCGCGGGTCGGGGGCAGTCCCCCCCGACCCGCAGGGCTGTTACGGTAAACGCCATACGCAATTTGGAGGACCGTTTATAGCCAAATTTTGAACTACGTGCTCTAAATTTTAGCCCAGTGATGGATCTAGTAGATGCCTGTCCGATTTTGATATTTTTCTATCTGATTTTCAGGAGTCCTATTATCGGAATCGAACGTCTGATTTTTGGTTGGTCCGATCGGCCAGTGGTCCGATTTTGGTCACGTCCGATTTCTGGAATCGGACGTCTGATTTTGACTGGTGTCCGATTTTGAGTTGTCCGATTCTAGTAGTCGGACGAGGTGGTCCGATTTTCAAGGTGGTCCGATTCTCAGGGTCCGAGTGTCCAATTTTCAAAATCGGACAGGCGAGTGTCCAATGAATCGGACAAGGGTGGTCCGATTCTAGACTAGTTTGTGGTCTGATTCTGGGTGGTCCAATTGGTCCGATTCTGGGTGGTCCAAGTGGTCCGATCGGACAAGATGGTCCCATTTCCTATGGTCCGATTTCCAAAATCAGACGGGCTAGTGCGAGGGCCGTCCAAGGGCCGAGTCTGGGCCTCGGACCAGAGTCGACGTGACTTGAACGAGCCGAACGCCACGCGTGTTTTTGCCAAAGCTCGCAAAATTCATCATGCAGGGCGCTGGGGAACTTCCCCCTTGTCGAGCAACTCTAGATTGGTCCCACTACTGTAGGGGAAGGTGTAGAATTACCTGGGCTGGTTGAAGATCTCCCTGATGCCAAGATTGAAGCAGATTTTCTCGCCAAGCTTTCCTCTTCTCTCTTACTCTCCTGAAACCCTGCAATGCACAATGTGGCTTTGCTTGCCACTTTTGGCCCTTATACCCTCTTCCAGGTATGGTATTTTCACCTCCACTACCTCATTTACCGACCTTAGGTATCACAAGTAAGTTTTTTACCACTTTTGCACAATTCTTGCCCTGTTTTGCAACAGTAACCCTACTGCTTATTTTCTTTGTTTTCTCCTACTCTAATGCATATAACTCACAAAGTAAATACCTACTCTACTCCATCTCACAACATAAACCTCAAAAAAGCAAAAAACCTACTTGCCAAGGAGATCGAATACCATCTTCAACCCCCTCACTTCCTATCTATCTCAAGCATGGGTTCCGGGAAAGCCCTTACTTCGATGCTCGATTCGAAGCGCACAAGCGCTCAAGGCTTGAATCCGTGGTCCCAGCAACGAAACCAAAATGTGGGAGCTTTCGCTCAACCGCCAAGACCCTCGGACTGCTTATTGTTTCAAGCGTTCCAAGTGGAGTATTAATGGCTAGCTCTCACCTAGCGGACGCGTCATTGATCCTACAAGTGTAGTGAGCTTACCCTGATGCTTGATCGAGTATCCTCCTCTCTCTTGCACTCCGGTAGCTCCATGATTCTTGATGCTAGTTCAAGCATCCTCAAGCCTTCTCCATCTCCAAGCTCCATCCCCTATAGCCGCGCGCGCAAGAGAAGAGAAGAGAAGAGAAGAGAAGAGAAGAAGAGAAGAGGAGATGGTGAAGAGCTTCACCCTCTTGATCCCTTACTCTCATACACACACACTCCCTCACACTCTCACACTCCCTCTCTAAAGAGCACACACAAGCAAGAAGGAGAGAAGAAGAGAGGAAGAAGAAGACTTCTTTTGCCACACACCAAAGAATGAGCTTCTCATTCACTTTTCAACTTTATATACAAAACCCTAAATCCCTTTTGGGCGGTCATCCCCTTTTCCCCTTTTTTACATGGCTGACCGTAGCCTAGGCCCTTTTTCCGATTGTCCTTCTATCTTCCTAGCTTCCTTTCCACCGCCCGTCTACATTTACAAAATTGCATAGGTGAGAGCCCGGTACTTTTTTACAAGATTTGAGGGTACGCCTTTTTATTTTAAAATGCGCCTTTTCCCTTTTGTATTTGCTTTGGACTTTTAAGGTTGCTCTTGCGCGTTTGGCCTTTTCTCCTATTCTTTCTTCAGCGCTACCTTTTTTCTGCCTTTGCCTTGCGTCTTTGTTATTTCCTTTTGCTTTCTTTGTGTTGGGGTTAATACACACACCATAAGGCAAGTGTGCTAGCATCAGTTATTACTTCAAACTCCTTGCTAAGGTCCGAAAGTTTCAGGATAGGTGCTGATACCAAGCTTTGCTTTGGACTATCAAAGCTAGATTGTTCAACAGTTGACCATACAATCAATGTTTGCTTCTTTAGTAGTTGCGTCAGAGGCACTGCAATCAAAGCATAGTTTTTGATAAAGACCTGTACCATCCTGTCAATCCAAGAAAACTGCGTATTTCTTTGACAGTTGTTGGTATTGGCTATTCTAAAACGTCTTTGACCTTGGCCGGATCCACTGAGATTCCTTCCACTGAAACAATGAATCCCAGATATTCAATCTATCATTTGAAGAACGCACACTTTTTCTTTTTTTGGCATAAAGCTTGTGTGCCCTCATTGTCTGAAGGACAATGCGAAGCTGAGGTTCATGATCTTCTTCCTGTTTGGAGTAGTCTAAGGTATCGTCGAAGAAGACAAGTACAAAGTCATCAAGATATGTTCTAAAGATATCCTGCATGAACCTATTGAAGGTGGCAGGTGCATTCGTCAGCCAGAATGATATGACTAGGAACTCAAAGTGCCCATATCTTGTGCTGAATGCCGTCTTTGGGATATCCTCTTCCTTGATCCTTATCTAATAGTATCCAGACCTGAGATCAATCTTGGAGAAGATCTTCGCACCTTGAAGACGGTCAAGAATTTCACCTATTCTTGGAATAGGATATTTGTTCTTAATGGTTAATTGTTTCAACCCTCTGTAATCAATATATAGCCAAGGCGTTCCATCTTTCTTCTTCTGGAACAGCACTGAAGCTCCCCATGGCGAACTGCTGGGATGGATATAGCCCTGATCTAACAGTTGCTTGAGTTGCTCCTTCAACTCAATTGCTTCCGGGATGGACATTCTATATGGCCTCTTTGCAATTGGTGCAACTCCTGGCACTAGCTTGATTTCATGATCGACTTCCCTTTGAGGCGGAAGTTCTGTCAGCTCTTTAGGAAATACGTCTGCATACTCCTTTAGCCATGAAGGTTCTTCACTAGAATCTTGATTCTAATCTAGCTTATTAAGCTTAATCAAATAGACAAGTAGCCCCTTTGTAACTCCCTTTATTATCCGAGATGCTTTGGCTAATTGAATTTTCAGCTTTCCAGCCTCTCCTTGAGTTGTGACCAATTCCCCTTCAGAATTTCGAAAGGAAACTTGGCCCTTTCCGCAATGAATGTGGGCATCATTAGGTTTAAGCCAATCCATTCCAAGCAAACACTCATGGATTTTTCTCCCAGTAAGAATTCCACCTTAGCAGTTTGCCTTGTACAAGTGACCTCACAACCATTTGCTAATTCCACAAGCAAGGTGGGTGCATCTATTGTGGCAATTCCTAATCTTCTTGCACAAGCTAATGAAATAAAGGAATGCATACTGCCACAATCAATCAAGGTTTTGAAGCCTTTACCTTGATAATCCAATGGTGTCTGAATCACCGAAAACTGGCGATTCGGGCCTTTCTTGTGAAGAGCGGCATGGACTGTTGCCCTCTCAAAGTCTGCTTCCATGGTCGGGTTTTCTTCATCGCACATCTCCTTGTTGGCAACACAGGCGATTCTTCCTCTGCCCCACTAATTTTAAACCATAATTGTTTGTGCACAAAATAAGGCATACACCATTGTATGAATCATGTACACATGGTATCTATTTTTGGCATGCATAGCAATTGGTTGAAGTATAAATGACCCATGCTAGAGAGAGTAAGACATCCAAGTTGTAGGTCTAGACGGTGGGTGAAAGTAAGTGAGGATTGATATATTCTTGGAACGATATAATATTGGTACCAAAAGCGGAGTATGTTTTGTATGTGTTATATGTGTTAGCGACGCATCGACGGGCCAATCCCCAAGTTGTAGGTCTAGACAGTGGGTCGAAGGTGACAAGTAAGTGAGGATTGATACATTCTTGGAACGATATAATATTGGTACCAAAAGAAGAGTATGTTTCATATGTGTTATATGTGTTAGCGACGCATCGAGGGGCCAATCCCCAAGATGTAAGAGGGTCGCAGTGGAGCCGCAACAATCAGCCGAGGGGTGCCTCCTATGTTGTTCTACATGGTGAATTACACCAAAATGTGTAGGGTCTCCCTCTAAGGAGTCTGAGAAGGTTAAGGGTTAGACTCTAAACATGATACAAACGCAAAATATACAATGGCAGGGCAATGTGTCCTATAGATGCTCCTAACCGCGAGGCCATGGGGTTGTCTTGTGCATGTCAGAGGTTCGGCTAGTGCTATAGCCAGTGTCGGCCCATTTTAGGTCCCATCAACTATGGATATGATTTTGTATTAAACCTTAATGATAAGAAAGAAATTCTACAACAATATTTAAGTAATTTTCCTTTTTTTTCCTAGGCACATCTCTAGATGCCAAACATTCCCATCACATAAGGTAATAAAGATTAGTAATTAACTACTACTAGTTATCTAACCAAAATTTTCTTGATGCATAATGAGACAACTACCTTAGCTAATATCTTTATATTTTTCTTGATGCATTCCATTAAATTTGAGTAATTTATATGTTATTTCTGTTACCTCCATAATATTATAAGCTTTTTTAAAACAATTGTAGTTGCATTGTTGATACACCATCTTTGTACCTAAGATTTAAAAACACCAAGTTTCATTTTTATGCATACAATCTAATATACAAGACCAAGTTTGGATTCTTGTGATCATGAGATCAGAAATTCATGTGGAGATTTACCAATGTCACATGGAATTCACGCGAGAGTTTGTAAAGTCGCTCGCTGCAGGGACACTTTGTAGGATCGAAGCAAAGGATTATGTGGAGTACTAAATTTGAAGAATACTCAATTCAAGGTAAGTTGATGGAGCAAAAAGAATGCTTGGGTTTCATATTTATTCGATTACATATATTGGCATAAAAAGAGAAGTGGGAAATCAAGGCATTCAATCTTCTCATTACATCATAACACATGTATCCATACATTGAATTCTTGATTTGATGCTTTCAAAGGATAGATTAGAAGAAGTACAATAAATCACTTCACAAGAGATCTTCAAATTTTTGTCACAAGAGAGCATAATATGTCATGGATATGCATGAAAAGAGAAGCAAATTTAAAGTGTTTTTGATCATGTTCATAGAACAGATCAAGCTTTCCACATGCTATTCCTCACAGTTTGAGAGCACATGATGGAGACATGCGAAGGGATCGACCCTTGAAAAGAAGGTTGTTTAATCCCTTTTATGGTGGCTTCATCTGTTTCAGTATCCCGCTTGGTCCCCACCTCAGAAGCTGGGAGTGATTTGCCAATCTCCTTCTACAAAGAATCTGAAATAGGACTTTTGTTTAAGAATCCTCCTCCTCCTTTTTCAGTAGTAAAAAGTTCATCAAGTATTGGATTGAAGAGGACTCCCACAGTTGGTATTTTTTGAATGGTTAAGCCAATTGATACAATATGACATTGAGATTATTATAACCCTTCGACGTGCGAGATGATATTCAGATTATTATCACCCTTCAGCGTGCGAGATTCAGGGAGGAGTTGACGTTGCACAGAATCGGAGTCATCATCGCTCAGATGATCGGAGGGAAGGCCGGGCAGCATGCCGGGGCTAAAAGTGAAGGGGAAGGAGGGAAGAACAGAGGTATGAGAGAGAGGAAGATAACAATGAGTATAATTGCTGCACCTATTATTCCATGCTAGACGCAGATGATGGCGAAGTGCGGATCATTATCATCATCATGATGAATCACCCAGAGAGAAAATTTACCAAGAGAGAAGGAACTAGAAACACAGACGAGGAGATTCTGATCAATACTGAAGGATCTCAAGTTCCCCACTGAGCACAAAGCAGGTAGGCAGCAAGAAAAAAAGCATACTAATTAGCACTGCCATGATTGTTGACTTCAGGTTCTTCCGCTTGATGTAGCTTTCTAGTCTCCCTCCATCGTTGACGCTTTACTCCCTTCTCAGCTATGTCGACTGAGAGAACTTCTTTTGCTGCGTTCCATCATCCTTAGTTCTCCCCCCCTCTGTCCTTTATGGACGTCCTTTTTATAACTATCTGCCATCTCAATTTAGAACGTGGCTTTCTTAGATCCAGAATTTATCTTTTTCAAAGCTTTTACAATTTGAACATGCTTTCTCAATTATCGTTGGCTTAACGTCATTGAATAGGTCACTCGTGTTGGGGATAGATGACGGCATGCTTGCTTTTGAGACCGTCGCAGAGAAAGCTAGTTGGCGATGTAGAGCTGGAGACTTGGCTGGTCGGTATAAAGCACCACGGAGTGGCTGCAGGTCTGGTCCTCAACCTTGGCCGTAAGCTGAGTTGGCAGTGGCCATCTTGTGGGGTCAGTTCATCAAGGCGTAGTGGATGTCGAAGCCGCCCTTTATCTGGCCCACCCGGAATCCTACCCAGTCCCCATGCCTTTAGTCGTATGACGTTAATGATGACATTTTGCACTGTTCGTCACATTGTATTTTGATCTTTTCACAAGTCAAGATCCTCAATATCTCCACCATGACAAGTACTCAAAATGTCAACATGTTCTAGTAATTATAGTAATTATACTCCAATGTCTTGATCCCAAGGATAAGATACATTAATAGCTCTTCTTAAAGCCTTCAAATGAAAGAATAAAGTTGCAATGCCTCTTCATCCATCATACCACATAGCTCTACAGATAATCGTTTGGCTTCACTCGATCGGATTGCTTCGTGAGGTTGCTGCAGGCAGTATTATTGGAGAGCTAGAGCCCTTCAAGAGATGTAATCATTGGCCCATCATCACAACATTTATTGATGCTCTGTTTTATTAATGATTTGTATTAGTCCTTCGAAATTATGGGAAATTTTGTCAATTTGATGGGTAGTAATGGGTGGCTCAAAGCATGTCTCATAAAAGGATGAAGGTATTTCATGATTCATATTCTGAATGGTAAGAAATGGCTTTGTTTCCATTACCATGGATGGTGATTTTCTAGAGTAGAGAATCACCTTCGAGCTTTCATTATGAATATCTTCTTATGAACTTGTCATTCCATGCATTGTGCCCTATCAAATCTTATGCTTTTGTAAGAAAATTTTATGCTCAATCATTCATGCAGTTTGTAATGAGAAAAACATGTAATGCAATATTCAAACGGTTCTTCCATACAAAAATTCATGAATGCATTGAAAAGAATGTGCCTAACCTATCTACATGTGCTTGTGCATAATGCAAAATGCAAACAAGAAAGATACACACAATGGAAAATAAACTTAAAAAGATACTGACTTAAGAGTCCAAACTCTAGGCAGAAATTTCTGCCCTCAGGTTTGCAGTGGTAGAACTGCAGTTTCACGACATCCACCCCCTCCAAACCTACACATCCTGTGGATGGGCCGCAGCTACCCATCCTCATCACTGCCAAGCTCGACAATGAATGCAATCTCTTCATCTTCTGCAAAAGTATTTGTAATGTCCATATCTTCATCTTCTTCATCTCCTGACTCAAGACCATCATAAATCGCATCATCCAACTCCTCGACTACATAGGCTATAGCATCTCTTCAAGAGTTTGATTCTCTTCGCTGTAATATTGAAATCTACAAGGCTGTACTATCAAGCTCTGTTAAGGAATATGAAGCATTGTCATGGACATGCTGCACTAGATAGGGCTCAAACCATCGTCTTGAAACCTTGCCCATAGCACTATGTTGGTTGTCTAGACTGCTATCATAGACCAACACCCAATCTCCTTCTTTAATCTCTTTAGGCCTCAATATGTGTCTACTATCAAAGTGATCTTTGTTGCAAATTCTGGCCTCTTTGATATTTTGAATTTCTTTCTCAATATCTTCAGGTCTTCTCTCCAACTAATGAATACAAAGAGCCAAAAGATCTTCTCTAGACATCTCTTCCTGCTGCCATAGTAAAGCACTCCAAGTAAGTGTTGAGATGACAAGCTCAACACGTGCGGACATTGATGATGGATCGCTTGGCTAGATGAGTCGGCACATCTACACTTAGCACGTTGGTGGTCATAATGATACTCACATGGCCACTGACTTATCACTTATTATATTGAGTTTGTTACACCTGCCTAGAACTGGCAAAGATATAATGCCAGTCGATTAGTGTAGCTGGTTATGCACTGTTTGACTTAGAAGGCCACTTTCCTTTATGTTGTATCTTATCTATACTTTGTATACATTGCATAGTGTGTGGAAGAAGAATAAGAAACCAACAAGAAAACGTTTTGGTCTCCATCTCTTTTCTTGTGTTCTTGAGTGAGCTTCCTCTTGTGTATACAGTGTGTGTTTGACGCAACAGCTCAAGCACATCCCCTCCCCATCACGCGATTCTTGACAGTAAGTGTGCAAGTTTCTGTAGGTATGACTGGCTTTGGCCCATACATCAACTCAGCTGTCATATATCCTCTAGTCACACTGTGAGTAGTGCGATTGGCCGATAAGGCATAAGGCAACATCCTAGGCCACTCTCGAACCCATCCACTGCATGCTTTGGCCAAGGTTTTCGGATGACCGCTCTTACTCTTCCCTTTTCCTTTTGGATTATATGCCAAAGTCAAATCAAGTTTAATGCCAAGGCGAGAGAAAAACTCTGTAGCCGCATCAGCATACAACTCACCTCTATCTGCAGTAATTTTCCCAAACACTTAATAAGTCGGGAACACTTAACCATTTAAAAACAAAAAGTTATGGCCAGTTATCATTTGATAAGCCCTTTATGCATCATGGGCTACTCGATTTGTACGAGGCGGGGTGAGTCTGGGTGGCCGGGTGATTGGGGCTCTGCTGGTGTGGGGCTCCCTTGGGGGTGAGTAGGGAACATATCGGCCGCAGGTGTAATCCCGGCCCGCTACTATTTTCAGAATGTCTTTAAATAATTCATTAAATTCTTCTCTTTCCCGAGCTGCTCTTTCTGCCTTTGAGCATCTGGGGCCCGAGCGGGAGCTAGGAGTTCGTACCACTAGTGCTGCCACCTGTTGCACATTTCGAGTCTCGACTTTCTTGACTTGAGGATTCTTCGGCCTTCGCCCTGGTCAATGTCGCTTAGGGCCTTGCTTCTTGGCATACCTCTTGATGGTGGGCACATAGCGCTCTGGTGGAGGTGCACGTGCCACATGCTCCCGCCTCCTGCGAAGAGCGTCTTTGCATGCTAGATCTCCATGATTCTCCATGCGTTCCGCAGCAAAAGGAAACCTGCAAGACGCAATCCAAAGGTTAGACCTTAATACAGGAAACAACTGTTTGCATGGAAGGGATTTTAGTGTGGTTTATGAAGCGCATATGACAAGAAGGGGAGGGGTGAGGCATGCGGTGTTTGTTGTAGAGGAATGGCCCCCATGCTGATGTAGAGGAATGGCCCCCATGCTGATGTTAGTCATTAGCCGATATTAGTTTATGCTAAGTCGTGTGGACTGGTTGTCATGGAGTGGGACAAGGCACATCCTCGAGAGAATAGACCAAAAAGGGAAGCAGGTGTATTGGAAAGGACTACACCCAACCTACACCATCAGAGTTGTTGGTCAAGGATTCCTATGGCGGCAATGTGGGTTGCACGCTCTCACCTGGAGGTGGGGCTGGTCACACACTTTTAAATGCGTGATGAGAGGAGAACTTGAGGAGCTTAGTTTATCTGATGCCACTCTTCTCCCTGCGCCTGACTATCATTGCTTGTGTGTGTTGACGTCGTTTATACATGGTGACACAAAAAGAAGTGTTTATTTATATACACATTTATAAATCCATGTCACTTCACGAAGATAAGAACCAAGTATAGAACTCGAGGTTGTACCGGAGCGTGGCACACGCATCTAGTATTCGTGGCAGCTGACTTAATACTGTTAGATATTTTGCTACATCGAGTAGCATGGAACCTTGACCGAGTCTATTGGAAATATGTAATTCCTCCTCAGTGAGAACCTTATCAATCAAAGGGCCCTGTAGCCTAGTCCCAGCTAAGTTCGTACCCCGATTGTCAGTGAGCACTCGAAGGGAAGTTGGTGCCACGTAGGTTGGGTCTGTTTGAGACCACCATTTGGCCAATCGCTCTTCTGAGACCGTCATGATCTAAGCCCCTAGTTCGGCCATTACAACGCGGCTTTCGCACCAACGCTGCTCAAATTGACTCTGGCCTGCTGACAATCGCTTTAGTAGCTCTATGTCTACGAGATTTGGTCAGCAGAGCACTTCATTGAACGTGACGGTTAAGCGCAGTTCGTCAGCCTCCTCGTCAGGGATGAGTCGCATATGTTCATGCAGGAGCCTGTCGTAGTGCCCGTTAAGATGTTCTTGTTCTTCCCATGATAGAGGGAAGGTCAAGTAATCTCCCAGCTGCTCCTTGGGGATTGTGCCCATGTCCGCAAGGACGTAGACACGCGCAACCACTTTGAGCTTAGCCTCCAACTCAGTTAAGCATTCTGCGGCACTTCTATGTTCACCGAGGGCTTGCTCGGTTGCTATCTCATGCAAAGTTCTAAGAGTATCCTTAGGCTTTAGCATGGCTGGGGGCTCAGGCCTAGATGAGCAAGATTGGTCAATGCTAGGATTTCTTATGCCCTTGGGGTTCTCCCATTTCTCTTGAGGTTTTGCTGCTATTTTGTCATGGTTCTTCTCAGATGTGACTGATATAGATTTTTCACGACGTTGTATCCACTCTTGATTGATCAATGTGAGTTCTATTGTCAGTGGATAGAGTGTTGCCAGCAACTGTTGATGGCAACTGTTGCTCGGGTTCTTCAGAGCACACGGATGTGTCTAAGGGTTCACCATTACTAGGAGAGGCATTAATGTGTTCATTTGTGGATGGACTCGATGCTTTATTCATCAGCTCTCCAGTGCCCTTGGGGTCCACAACCACCTGCAACTGTTATTGTATTCCCTGCTTTCTCCTCTTTTTCTTGGTCAACGCAGGTGCATCTAACATCTCAGGACCCTGGGCTATATCGACCGTTGATGTGCTTGGTCAGGCCTCAGCATTTCCCTTCTCTAGTGTGTCCTTATGGGACATAGCTGTGGTTTGCTGAATAGCCTTTCCCGGTTGTGGGGATACAACTGCCGCTCTTTTCGGAGAGTCTAGCTTTTCAACCAACTCCCTCGCGTTTAAATCCTCCGTCCTTGGCTTTAGGCACTTTGAAAGTGCTGGAGCTGTCGAGGGATTTGGTTGCGACACCTCCTCCACAGGTAAACTACTAAGGACATGTTCCACAAGGGGCATTGTCACAGCCAAGGGCTGTGACTGCTGTGGTCCCTGATTGGAAGTAGTAGCAGCTAGTTTAGTGGGCTGGCTACCCTTGGTGGATTGCGGTGTCAAGTCCCTAGGGTGATCAGAAGTGGTTGCGTATTTTGTTGCCCTTTGAGCACTCATCTGTGTAGATCAAGCATGAGTTGATCTGGTCACATTAGGTTGCTCATGCATATCCTTGGGTCGAGAGCTACAGATGGAGCCATGTCCCACCTTTTGGACATTTTGAAGCTTAGATGGAGATAGAGATTGGAATTGAGCACTTTCCCTTGACAACCGCTGTTGTGCTTGCTGTGTCCGTTTGGAAAAAGAGGATGTAGGAGATCTAGGACTCTTAGGTGGACTTGGCACTAAATGAATGATTTGCTTGAGGCTATTAGATGATTGTGCCATTTGCTTTGTTGAGCGATCAGCCTTGCCTTGAGCAATGTTGTGCCTATGATGCTTGTTCTCCCCTTGGGGAATCAAAGGCTCCTTGGGCACTAACGATTTTTGTGCCTGCTCAATTGCTACGTATGACATCTGTCTATTTAGCATGCTAGGCTGGGGCTCTTTCCTTCGAACAATCATGTCTAGTTTCTTTCCTTGAGACCTAGAGTTTCTCTTAGATTTCCTCTTGTGCCATGCTTTTGAGGCGCTCTGGCCTCCAACTGATAGAGGCGGTTTAGCAGGGGATTTTGGTACCCAGATCCATTGGTTACCTGCGTAGTACCCTTGAGCACATAGCAACGCTTTGGTTATCCATCGTGGCATTGTGCTGACTCTCCATCGATGCCTTCGTCTACAAGGCTTGGGCTTCTTTTGGGGTCTTCTACGATATTTGTAAGTCCAAAGCCCGTCCTTGCGATTGTCTCTTGACCTTCTTGTTTCAGGCCTGGCCTCACTCACTGGTTCTCGTTGTTCGACCTGTGCTTGTATTAACTCTTCCAACAAGTCCTTGCTCTCGTTAATAGGCTTGACTATTACGTCAGCAGCTTCCTTGCCTTTCCCTTGAGGTTTGATGAGGTCACCCTTGCTAAAGGTTGTGACTATCCTCACCCCTGGTAGTGTCAGGTGTATCCTCTGTGCTACATAGTCGGCCTCACACTTGGTCGCCCGTTTAAAGGGTCTTCCTAGGAGGGTTTCTTTCCCGCAGCTAGCACTATTGGGAGGAACATGAAATAGGATAGGCAAGCTTTCTGTTTCAATTGTCGCAAGGATTTTGCACTTCCCTATGAGTGCTTGTGGATGTCCCCCATAAGGGCTAAGGGTTGCACTAGTCAGTGTGAGCTCTGGTTGTCCTAGTAGGGTCCATGATTCATAGGTCAAGATATTAAAATCTGCTCCTTCATCAATTAGAGCATCAATAACATGCTCTCTTTTCGCGGTGAGTTTGACCCTAAGATAAGCAGGTGGTACTATGTCTTCATCTTCCGGGTCTTGGCTTGTAAATTTAAGCCTTCTGACAGATGCCCTTGAGTTCTCAACTGCACAACCAGATGTAGATTCTCCACTGCTATCTTGGATCATCAGTGCAATGCTATTCAAGGTACATCTCTCGTCAAGAGTGTCATATCTAGTCATCTTGGCATTTGTAGCTTGCTGATGTTGCATTTCGCTCTGACTAGACATGGTATGAACACAATGTACATGTGTTCTTGTGGTGTGGCCTTTTTGCCCAGGATGGCTAGATTGGCCCATTGAGGTTCTAGGGTCTCTGTTTCTCTCTGTCCGGGTATGGGCTTTTGGTTGCTCTTTTGCAAGTGAGAATCCATGCTCGTGTAGAACCATTATTACACTAGGGCCCAATTTGGAGGATCTGTCACGGTGCGTGTTTTCTCTCCAGTCTACGTGGGGGAGGTGTGGAGGGGGTAGAGCCCCCTCTGCGGGGGTCTGGGGGGGCAGTCCCCCCCGGCCCGCAGGGCCGTTACGATAAATACCATGCGCAATTTGGAGGACTGTTTATAGCCAAAATTTGAACTACTTGCTCTAAGTTTCAGCCCAATGATGGATCTGTGATGTGCCTTTAGCTCTATGTAGCCTTTGGGGTGAATCTCGGGGTTTAGATGCGTTAAAATTTGTGTTCTAGATACCTGTCCGATTTTGACTTTTTTTTTTGTCCGATTCTCAGATGTTCGATTTTCAGGAGTGCGATTATCAGAATCGGACGTCCGATTTTGGGTGGTCCGATCGGCCTAGTGGTCCGATTATGGTTACGTCCGATTCTAGGACTCGGATCGAAAAAGTGGTCCGATTCTCAAAGTGGTCCGATTCTAGGAATCGGATCGGACAGGGTGGTCCAATTCTAGTAGTCGGACGGTCCGATTCTGGAGTGGTCCGATTCTAGCTGGTTCGAGTGGTCCGATCGGACAGGATGGTCTGATTGGACGGTGGTCCGAGCGTCCGATTTCCAAAATCGGACGGGCTGGTCCGAGTGGTCCGATCGGACGAGATGGTCCGAGCATCCGATTATGGACTAGTCCGAGTGGTCCGAGTCGAAGCGTCCGATTATGGACCGGTCCGAATGGTCCAAGTCCGAGTGTCTGAGTATGGACTGGTCCGATTCTGGGACTCGGACGACCTAGTCCGACTACGCGGTCGACGGCCCGCGAGTTGCACACGATGCCTCTAGACTGACGTCTACTACACCGAATCGTCCAGTGCCTTCCAGATAGATGCGAGACACTACAAGGGAATGCCAGACATGCTTGGAACCACTGTGGTGCTCGAATCGAATGGCACTCCAAGGATCTGTGCCCCTATTTCCCTATTTTAGCCTGTTATACAGCAACAGAGAACCCTACTATTTGTTTCTTTTTCTTTGTTTTTTCCTATCCTAAATGCATCCAAAACACAAAGTAAATACATACACTACTTCATTCCACAACATAAATCTCAAGAAAGCAAAACACCTACTTGCTAAGGAGATCGAATACCATCTTCAACCCCCTCCCTTCCTACCTATATCAAGCACCGGTTCACGGAAACCCCCTTACTTTGATGCTCCATTTGAAGCGCGCAAGCACTCAAGGCTTGAATCCGTTGGTCCCGGCAACGGAATCAAAATGTGGGAGCTTTCACTCAACCGCCAAGACCCACGGACCGCTTATTGATTCAAGCGTTCCAAGCCGAGCACTAATGGCTACCTCTCACGTAGCCGACGCCCGCGCAATGCATACCTTATGGGTGTAGTGAGCTTACCTTGATGCTGTTCGAGTTACCTCCTCTCCCGCGCACTCCGGTAGCTCCACAATCCAAGTGCAAGCTTCAAGCAAGCTCCATCCTCAAGCTCCACACTCCAAGCTTCATGTCCGCGAGCAAGACAAGAGAAGAGAAGAGAAGAGAAGAAGAGAGGAGAAGATGGAGAGCTTCTCCTCCTCGGTCCCTCACCCTCACACACTCACTCCCTCACACTCTCACACTCCCTCTCTCAAGCACAAGCTCAAGCAAGCAAGAAGAAGGAGAAGAAGAAGAAGAGGAGAGCCACTTTTGGCCACACACAAGAATGAGCTTCTCATTCACTTTTCAACTTTATATACAAAACCCTAAATCCCTTTTGGGCGGTCATCCCCTTTTCCCCTTTTTTACATGGCCGGCCGTAGCCTAGGCCCTTTTCCCCATTGTCATTCTATCTTCCTAGCTTCCTTTCCACCGCCCATCTACATTTACAATTTGCGCGGGTGAGAGCCGTGCACGGGTGAGAGCCCAGCGCCCTTTTACAAGATTTCAGGGTGCGCCTTTTTATTTTAAAATGCGCCTTTCCCCTTTTGCCTTTGCCTTGGACTTTTAAGGTTGCCCTTGCGCTTTTGGCCTTTTCTCCTTTTCTTTCTTCAGTCAGGCTACCTTTTTTCCGCCTTTGCCATGCGTCTTTTCCACTTCCTTTTGCTTTCTTCGTGTTGGGGTTAACACTCTCTCCTCTCCCTCTCTCATTTTTTTCTCTCTTCTCATTTCCTCTCCCTCCCTTGCCCTCACCCTCACCCACATCCTCTCTTGCTCTATTTGCCTATTATGTTTAACATCTTATCTCTTTTTCTCTCTCCTTTCCCTCTCTCATTTCCTTTTGCTCTCTTCCTCTCCTTCTCTCATTTCTTCTCCCTCCCTCTCCCTCTCTTATTTCCCTATTATGTTTTCGTCTCTCCCCCTTTTCCCTCTCCCTCTCTCTTCCTCCCCCTCCCTCTCTCATTTCGTCTTCCTCTCCCTCTCCCTCTCTTTAATTTCCCTCTCTTTCTCCTGTCTCCCTCTCCCTCATTTCTTCTCCCTCTCTCATTACATACAAATTATACAAAAAATAAATAAAAAAGAGAGAGAATGCACTCTCCCTCTCTCATTCCCTCTCTCTCTTCCTCTCTTTCTCTCTCTCATTTCCTCCCCCTCCCTCTCCCATTTCCTCCCTCTCCCTCTCTTTAATTTCACTCTCTTTCTCCCTCTCCCTCTCCCTCATTTCTTCTCCCTCTCTCTCGTTCTCTCGTTTCATCCCCCTCCCTCTTCCATATCCTCCCTCTCCCTCTCCCTCCCTCCCCCATTTCCTCCCTCTCCCTCTCTTTCTCTCTCATTTCCTCTCCCTCTCTCAATATAAATACACAAATTATTTGAGCAAAAGGGAGAGGGAGAGAGATAATGCACTCTCTCTCCCTCTCCCTCTCTCATTTTCTCCCTCTCCCTCTCCCTCTCTTTCTCTTTCTCTTTATCTTTCTCTCCCTCTCTCATTTCCTCCCCCCTCCCTCTCCCTCTCTTTCTCTTTCTCTTTCTCTTTCTCTTTCTCTTTCTCTTTCTCTTTCTCTTTCTCTCCCTCTCTCTTTCTCTCTCCCTCCCTCTCCCTCTTCCTCTCTTTCTCTCTCGTTTCCTCTCCCTCTCTCAATATACATACACAAATTATAAAAGCAAAAGGGAGAGGGAGAGAGAGAATGCACTCTCCCTCCCTGTCCCTCTCTCATTTCCTCCCCATCTCTCTCCCTCTCCCTCTCTTTCTCTTTCTCTCCCTCTCTCATTTCCTCCCCCTCCCTCTCCCTCTCTTTATCTTTATCTTTCTCTCCCTTTCTCTTTCTCTTTCTCTCCCTCCCTTTCTCTCTCATTTCCTCTCCTAAACAAGAAAAAGAAGGAGAGAATTAAACCCTAAACAAGCAAAAGATGGAGATAATGGACTCACCGATGAGATATGGAGACAGTTTGGTGGCTCCTCTTCGCGATGAAGGCTCCTCCTCTCCTTCGCGAACGGCGGGTGGCGGCGGCGATGGCAGTGGCAGCAACAGCAAGCCTTCTTCCTCTCCCTCTCTCACAACGTTCGCTCTCTCTCTCGCTCTCACTCTCGAAATGATCGACGAAAATGTGTGAAATGAATCCGCGCTCGGGTTTCGTCTTGTTTTTTTTCCCTGTGGGGAGTCGCTATTTGTGTTGCATTTGCGATGCAAATAGCGACGCAAATAGCAACGTCGCTACCTGAGTCGCTACCCGCCGTCACTGTACGTTTAAATCCTTGTAGTGCAAAGTGCATGGAAATTCCCAAATTTCCTAATATAGTGTTTTGAGCTCTTGCCCTTTGTAGAGTTTGCTTATAATAATAGTATCTATGCATCTACCAAAAGCAAAATCCTTTCTTTGCAAACTATTGCTAGTATCCAGGGATGGATGTACATCTCTCCAATCAAGTAAAGAACCTTGCTACCCTAGATAAAGCTCACCACCTAGTAGGTATACATGACTAACTCAAGCAACAAATCCAAAAGGCTCAAAATTAGTACAAGCACTATTTGGACTAGCATCATCTCCAACATACAACATCCAAAGTTAGTGATGATAAAGTATGATTACTTAGTCATAATCTCCAGAGAACAAGGCCCTCCACCAAGCTAGACGACCAAAGATTTGGGACCTTCACTATTGTAGCCTAGATCAACCCATTTGCTTACCGACTCCAACTCCCCATCACCATGAAGATCCACCTAGTCTTCCATGTTTCCTTGCTCAATCCATACCATAGATCACCATTGAGGGGGGAGAGATCTAATCTCCCATCACTTGTCGAGATTGAAGATTATGAAGAATTTGAGGTCAAGCATGTCTTAGGCTAGAGGATCTCCTAAGGTCGATTGGAATACCTTGTTCACTACAAAGGATATGACATCAATGATCACACTTGGGAACTTGCAGTATATCTCCAAAGAGCACCTCTCAAAGTGAAAGAATTTCACAAGAGAAATCCAATGAAACTTAGACCAAACCACCAAGTCACTCCTCGTGGAACTCATCGCTAGAGGAGGGGGTGATGTCATGGACATGCCATGATCAAGCGTATGGATTAGTTTTTGCTTGTGCCATATGAATCCACACCCCATGCAAATGCACCCTTAATAGGACGTCCTCAAGTCAACCATGTAAACCCATCATTGCCATGTCATCATAGAACCTCTAGAAGATATACCATGTCATCGCTTGCATCATCAATGATATCATCATCGAACATTTTAGAAGATCTTTAGCCACCCTCCAACACCTATAAAAAGAGGGGCTCACTATAGAGCTCCTTAGTCTTGCCAAATGCCAATCTTGGGAGCTCAAGGAGTTGAGACCTCAAAGTAAGTAGCTTCAAGTTCCAATTCTAGTTCTTGTCTACTCATGGTATCTAGTCTTGTCTTTCCTTCCATTATACTCTTGTTGTCTTGTCACCTTATAATCTCATAGTACAAGATCTTGTCTAGTATTTCCTTGATCTTGTTCATCCCCATTGAGGGAGATCTTGTAATTCTGATATCTTGTAACCATATCTACGGTCCCGGTGTCGTGCTGTTGCGCATCCGAGCCGTAAACACCTGCATTTTTGTTGTGCATTTGTGTTATCTTTTCGCGTGTGATTCATTGTGTGTGATTGATGCATTAAGATAATCCGTCCTTTCAGTACCCGCATCCAATGTACATACTCCACTTGTGTGTTTGTGTTTATGTGTGTTTCAGTTTGTATGCATGTTGTATGTGTGACAGAAAAATATGAAAAACTGATGCCAAAGGATATTATCAAGCTGATAATTTCAATGATGATCTCTAAGAAAAGTGCAAGAAATCATGGAATCAAAGGAGGCGGAGTAGAAACTAACATTAGTAAAGATTGATTCTTCCCTCTTGAATATGCTCCATGCCAATGAAGTCAAGACTGCAAAGAAAGGAGGGGATACAGAGAATGCGGACATGAGGCTAATGGAGGAGATGAACCAGAGAGCTTTGTGACATCGAAGGTCATTGAAGCATTGAATCAAATCATGCTATCGTGCTATTTTTCTGATGCTTGTGGTTCATGTCATCCATGGCTGAACTTATGGACCTTGCTTCGATTGGATCACAACAGAAATCCTTTGCTACATCTGATTTCAAAGGTTGGCTATAGATTGGTGCATTTGATGCCATGGATTCATTGGGAGAAATCATTGAAGTAGTAAAAGAGAAGGCTTTCTGTTTTGAAATTTGGAGGGAAAGATAGAAAGCTTTGTACTTTTAGATTAGCCTTACGAATGCCATGTTGAGATTGGAGAGGGAAAAAGCTAGGAAAAAGGGGGACATTTTTGAAAGGCTATGAATGGCGGGCTGCGCCCGGATTAGGGACAGACAGAATGAAGAAGGATCTCTGGAATGCCAGTATTACGATGTAGAGAAGGTGCGCCAGATTTCCACAGCCATCCTGCACACTCTTGCCACTGCGTGCGTGGAGAAAACCTATGGCGATCTCTTCAAATACCCTCTCTCTGTCATGTCGAGTGTCAAAAAGGAGTTGGTTGAGTACATAACTAATCCCTAGAGTTATGGTGCTTTCACACCTGACGTTGAAGCATCAGGCCCCGTGGAGATGGCTCGGGACTTTCTAGATCAGTTTGCACAGTCGAAGCCAAATTTCCTAAGTAGAGTCTCAAGCAAGCTAGTCGTGATGCTGCTGCCTTTCAATATCGACGGAGCGAGACACAGAGAATACTTAGTTGAAAAACTCAGAATGATCCTGATCATATCATGCAATAATCCTTTGTATTCATGTATGATAATTTGTGCTTGAAAGGCGGGAGAATGGCGGAATTTAAATACACAGACACCATCCGAATCAGAATATCACAGAATGCTGGATGAAAGCTAAGAGCCTGCATACCAACAAAAGAAAGAGACTCATGACTGACTGAAGAAATGAATGAAGAGAGAGAGAGATGAGCATCGTGTCGAAGGAGATCATCCAAGCGATAGCACAGACCATTGGCATCAACAACCTGCCCGATGATGCTCAACTGATCTGCGCTTAGCTTCAATTGCAGTTACCTTATCATAAAAGCCCATCTTGATCATGAAGAACTCCATACCACCACCCATGATAGCGGAGCCCATAGCCACCTTCGCATACCAAGCCCTGTGCTGCATTGTTCCTACCCTGAGGATATCAAAACTGAGGCCCGAATAGACTGCTTACTGAAACTTGTTGAACCCTCGATGATGAAAAGCCTCCATCAAATCAGAACATTGCTTCCTTGGGCCCTGGGCTCCAAATTCGATCACATGTGTCCTAACACACAATCAAGCATGGAACAGAGAAAAGCAGATATTGTTGGAACCTTGAAGAACTGTATAAACTCTAGAACATTGTGATAGGGTTGCTTAGTAAATTGGAATGCTATCAAAAGTGGCTTTGAATCGAACCTTCTTGTTGGTAATGTTCTTATTCATAGGTATGCTAAGTGTGGAAGCTTGGAAGATTCACGCAGTGTTTTCGATCAGCTTCTGAACTGTGATGCAATGTCATGAATTTCAGCATATTCCAGATATGATCAGCACCTTACTGTGGGGTGCCCATGTTGTCATCATCATCCTCACTGAATTTCTGTTGATCTAGCTGTAAAGGCTTTACAAATTGCAGAGAATGCTCTATCTTGGAAGAGCGTCAGATGTTGGCTTACTTTGGTTGGTTTTGAGGAGCTCTCAAACACGGCAGTGAACTTTGGCATCAAAAATTCGATTTCTTCTTGTTAGCCTCTTTCCTTGTTGCAACTTGAACTCCGTGTTCAGCAGCCCTTACACGAAATCTATGACACCGGGTTGTGGGATCCTTCATACCCTATCGAGTCCTGTTTCTATACCTATGGTCCTAGGTTGTGCGATTTTCCATATCTTATTAAGCTATCATTGTACCTTGTGCCCCTATATGGGATTATCTTGTAATCAGAGTTCTTGAAACAAACCTTGCATCTAGTCTAGTCTCTCGAACACAGTCTAGTGCTCCCATAACACAAAGTGCTCAAAAGAATGGTCCTCTCTCCGAATCCACTCCCTCTCTTGTGTATCTACTTGTTGGCTAGCTGCTCAACATCCTACCTTTAACCTCCTCTCGAGAATGGCCTCCATATTGCATGTCTTGTGAGTCTCTTACACATTGTGGGATATCTATTAATTGAATAAACATGCTACTTGAAAATTCCATTGGCTTATAAATATATGTAGGCACTTATAGAAGGCTGCGCTAGAGGAAGTGTCATCTGGAGAGCTTAATAGCCATAATATGTCACTAACTCTATGTGTGTAGGAGTAGGTAGATGACCATAGTCTTTTATTTGTTTAGAAAAAAAAAAGTAATCTAACAAAACTACTTCCATTTCAAATAGAACATATGAAAATGTTTTCAAATACTCACAAATGTGGCACCCATGCGTCCTAGATGGGATGTGTGGCTTGCATGTAGCCTAACATGTGAAATCTCTTATCACATTTAACAATAGGCTCAACGACTCCTCAGAAAATGCCAGCAATCTCTTGTTCTCCTTGATCATAGTGTATTCTCTATTCAGAACATTGAAGAGAAAATACGTGATGATCAAGTAGAACAAAATGCCACATTCATTTTTATTGTTAATTTAAGTTTCATAATTCATAATCCTATATAGTACTAATGGTGATTCAACATAGCATCAATGTACTTGCATCATATTCTTTAATAATAGAATCATATCTTATTGTCTATTAACATTTATGGCTATTCATAAACAATAAGGGTTCATAGCGAGGGATATGTTGTATGTAAGCCTTCAAAACTGAAACACATGCTTTTTTTGTGTTGAATGCATACTCTTATATAAAATCCAATGATGTTACATACATGCTTTCAATGTATTTGTATCTAGACCTTCATTCTAAACCCTCTTCTCTTCTCTTCTTAATATAATGAAATCTAGCTCTTCCTAAGTAGAATTCTCACAATGTGAGCCTTGATAGTGGTAGCTCAATAACGGATGACAAAAAGAACTTTCTTGAAATGGGTTGCTATGCCTATTAAGGGGTTAGAAGCGACAAAATTTTTATGGTAATTTGAGTGTAGATATGTGTTGTTGTCAAGAACAAAGTAATTGGCTCTCAAGATGGAAATTTTTGAGAATATTACAACATAGAGATGTGTAAATCATCATGAACTAGAATTCAATAGCATGGAGATCTATTGAGAAAGGGTAAGGGTCCAGCTCTTAAAGCATGTTTTGTTCTTACATGGACCATGTGTTATTCAAAAGACACATGTATTAATGAAACTAAGCCATTGACACTACTATGAGGACATGATTTGAGAGATGATGTATAGCACACTCTTTTAGATGATGGGCAATTCTCATGACCAAATGATTGAGGGGCCTATACACAATGAGGTGGTGATCAATGAGTATGAAGGCATGGTTATCTATATGGAAAGATGATGATGAGATGAAATTCACATGCTTCTCATGCTTTTCTTATGGTGTAAGATAATTGATAATAACACCTCTAAAAGAAAAGGTGATTCTTTGGATCAGGATTGCAATCATAGAGGGGAATCCAAACTGTATGAACAACATAAATGCAAGAAAAGAAATGTGTTTTGAGAAAATGATAGAAAACCCCATGGTTTTTCAAGGAGCATACAAAGGTGGTGGAGTCATTGAGTTGTGAAGAGGAGAGACAAATAGACATTTTTAATTGTGGAGGAAAATGACATTATTGAAGGTAGCATCATTATGAAGTCTATTTGACTCTAGTGAATGGGAAGATTGCATCTCATGTGGCTGTATAGTGACCAACAAGATTGGATTTGAGTTTGTGTTGAAGCTGAGTTCATGTGAGATCAAAGAGAAAAAGTGGGTTTTATGAAAAGAAGAGGATAATGAGTTTGTGGAAGTAAAGTTAGGGATGTAGTCAACAAGAACTTGCTAGAAGTAAAATACTCATAGTGTCATTGAGTTGCATTGTGAATGGGTCTTGGCAAGTATGCTTGGTATTGTCCTACTAAATCAATATTTGATGTTGAAACTTAGAAGTAATTGCAAGTTAGAATGATATTCTCATTGACCTTCTTGACTCAATTTTATCAACCTTCATCTTGATGCACTTGTGGAAGTTTCCTTAATGATTGAGTAATGTCACAACACTTCTTAGCACCCCCACTCAGGTGCAATGGGCTAATTCCTAGATGCCTACAATGTAGCGCGAGATGTGATCCTAGGTGACGTAAAGCTAGTGTGTTGTACCTATGTGTGATGTGAAATAAGAACCTAGTGGGAAAAACTTATGCAATTTTTGTCTGTTTGTTGTAGGAGAGTCTAGGTAGGTCAATCCTAAGGACTAGATATTCATAGAAAACCTATGTTTAGTGCGGCCATAAAGGGGGACATGCCTAGAGCAGGTGGATCCCTAGTGTTGAGATATCGAGCTCCACTCGTGATATGCCAGGGTGACCATTGTGCATTTATGTCATTGACTTGTCAGTTGCAGATGCGGTTGGTACATCGCCCATGAATAATAGCTAGATGACAGCTATCCTTATCTACCTTATCTACTCTAGTTCGTGGCTCAGTTAGTATGCCACCTTAGTAAGTTGAGTTTGGTTTGAGACCCATATATAGGGTTCTTCTATTTCTATGTACTAGAGTTCTTTTGGCTTACACAACTAAGAAGAGGAAAACTGTTTTCAGCCTCCACCTGTGTGTGTATTCCCCCATTGTGCAAGCAAGAAAGCTACAAGTGAGACTCCTTCCTTCTCTCCCACAATCTTGACATGGTATTAGAGGCTTGTTCGTGGTAAGGAGCTCAAGAAAGCAAACCAAGTTCGCGGTATTCTAGTAAGAGGACCAGTGTTGCTTTCATTTTTCTGTTTTGGGAGCAAGTCTCTGCAGGTAGCACAGCCGAAAAGTACAAGAGTGCATTGTCTCAGATTGAGACACCCTTCGTGGTATAGCAAGAGGGTAGTATATGTTGCGGGAGACGACTTTAGCCCTTGGTTTCTCTGTTTTTTTTATTTGAAGCCATTTCATGGCCTGTTTTGGAGGCGGAAGTTTTCTGCACGCACTCAGAAAAAGGCCAAGTTTTATGTTGTGCGACCACTGTTGTACAGGTCGGTGAAAAGTTACTGTAGAAATTGCATCGTATACCTGTGCGTAGAGGCATTGGGAGTTACAAAATCATCCCTGTTGCCTGTTGATACAAAATCGTTACTAGGAAGTGACTCTGTGGTCAAATACCACTTTCGTCAGTTTTGCAGATTTGCCCTTGTGAGACTGAAGCTGTGTTCTTTGCAGTGACAGAATTTTTTGCAGTGTTCTGTAATGGCATCTGATTCTCTTTCACAGATTGTCACTGAAAAGCTTGACAAGAACAACTTCCAAGCATGGAAGTTTAGAATGACGAATTTCCTTATGGGAAAAGGATATTGGGAATTCATTGCAGGAAATGAAGAAGAACCAGTTCTTCCTGATGTTCCCAATCAACAGCAAATGCAGGCATTTAAAGCATGGCATGAGAGAGTTAGGAAAGTTATGTACTCACTGTCTATCAGCATTTCAGACACTATGATTGTGCATATTCAAGATGCAAGTATGCCAAAGGAGGCATGGGATACTTTGTCAAAAATGTATAGCACAAATACGCAAGCCATGAGTTGATTGCTCTTCTAATTTTTGAGGAGTAGAGAAATGGTGGTGCATCTTCTTCAGGAGGAACTTCAAAAGAAGCTGTCTTCTACTCAAATGCTGGAAAAGGTAGAGGCAGAGGTAGAGGAGGCCGATCTAGAGGCCGTGTAGAAATTAGAATATGCAACAAACTCAAGAAAACTAGTCCTATGGAGGAGGACGTGGTAACTCTAGAGGCAGGGGGAGCCAAAGAGGTCGTGGTGGATGGCAAAGAGGCAAAAATGCAAAAAATAATATTGAATGCTACTACTGTGGTAAAATGGGTCATATGGCTAAAGACTGCTATAAAAAGCAGAATGACATCATGAATGGAAAATTGCAACAAGGGAATTATGCATCTTCTAGTAGACAGGGTGATGACATAAATGAGCATTTGTTTATGGTGCAGCACATGAACAATTCTGTGACAAGTGCAGAAGAAAGCAACGATGTATGGTATGTTGACTCAGGTGCATCAAACCACATGACAGGTCATGCAGAATGGATGGAGGATGCAAGGAAAATGAAAAAACTAGGATTTGTGGAAACTGGTGATGATACTGCACATCCTATTGCGCAGATTGGAAAAATTCCTTTGTCTATGTAGGATGGGAAAAAGAAATACCTCTTCGATGTATTTCATGTCCCGAATATCACCAAGAATCTGGTTTCCGTTGGTCAACTGGTTGAGCAGGGCTTGCAGGTCAGATTTAATCCTCATGGATGCTTTGTTGAGGATATGAAAAATAAAGGTCGGTTGATAGCAAAAGGAAAGAAGAAGGGCAGAATGTTTACATTGGATGCAGACATGCCTAAATTGAGTGCAGCAATGTTTGCACATGGGACCAATGTAGTTGCAAATATTGATATATGGCATAAACGCATTGGTCATGTTAATGTACAGCAACTTAAATCAATGCAGGCCCAAAATATTGTTGCAAGATTGCCTAAATTCAAGGTTGCAGAAATGCATAAGGTATGTGAAGCCTGTCAATTTGGAAAACAGGAAAGGAAACCATTTCTTAGACATGTTCAAGAGAGTAAGAAGCCATTGGAATTAATCCACTCTGATGTGTGGACTACTAAAGCTGCATCTCTTGGAGGCTGTCATTATTTTGTCACTTTTATTGATGACTATAGCAGAAAAGTTTGGGTGTATTTTATGAAAAAGAAAAGTGAAGTTTTTGGGCATTTCAAAACTCTTAAAGCTATGGTTGAAAAAGAAATAGGCCTGCAAATAAAATGCCTAAGGTCAGATGGAGGGGGAGAGTACCTCTCAAATGAGTTTGCAAGGTTCTTGCAGGAGCATGGCATAAAGCAACAATATTCATGCAGTCATACCCCACAAAAAAATGGAATTGCAAAAAGGAAAAACAGGCATATTGGAGAGGTATCTCGTGCCATGCTCAATGAAAAAGACTTGCCAAATTTTTACTGGGATGAAGCAGTTGCTACAGCAGTCTACATAATGAACAAGATTCCCACTGCAGCAATACATGGGATGACTCCAGAGGAGAGGTATACTGGTAGGAAACCAGATATTTCTCATTTGAAGATTTTTTGTTGCATTGTCTATGTTCATGTGCCAGATGAGTTGAGATCCAAGTTGGATCCAAAAGCTGTGAAGTGCATCTTTATTGGTTACTCTATGCAGCAGAAAGGGTATAGATGCTATAACCCTTCTACTCGTAAGTTTACAGTGAGCAGAGATGTTGTTTTTGATGAGATGAGTAGCTGGTATAAACCAGTAAATGTGATTGATGATGTAGATGCACAAAATGGTAATGTTGCACAGAATTCACAGTAGCAGTCACAAAATATTAGTGGACCTGGAGTGTCCTCTAGCAGTGGTTCACATTCTTCGCCATGGATAGGCAGATTGAGATCAGGAGAATCTCCTCAAAATAATGCAGATAGTGGTATGCAGGTTTCACGAAAAGGAAAAGAGAAGGTAGATCAGCCCATGCTTGATGTGAATGCAGGTCACTCTTATGTGGATGGTGAATCCAGTGGCTCAGAACAGAGCATTGATGATGAATTGGGTATTCCTTCTATTGTTACACCTGGAGCAAGGAAGACCAGGGATGTTTTGAGACCACCTGGGAGTGAACCTACTTTGCGCAGGTCTACCAGAGCTAGGTATCTTGTGGATAGGCTGAAATATGATGGATTTGGTCAAAGTGATACAGGAACCAGAACCCACTTCTTTTGAGCAAGCCATGGGAAAAGAAAAATGGGAGAAAGCCATGGATGAAGAAATGGATGACTTAGAAGCAAATGCTACATGGTAATCGGTACCTTTGCCCAAAGATAAGAATGCAATCGATTGTAAGTGGGTTTATAAGGTGAAGCACAATGCAAATGGTTCTGTGAACAGATACAAGGCAAGATTAGTAGTCAAGGGGTATGCACAAACATATGGCATTGATTATGAAGAAACATTCAGTCCGGTTGCAAGGATGGCAACCATAAGAGCAGTCATTGCTATGGCTGCATCAAAGGAATGGTCTTTACATCAGATGGATGTAAAGAATGCCTTCTTGCATGGTGATTTACAAGAAGAGGTCTATATGGAGCAGCCATCAGGTTATGTGCATGCTGTTCATCCTGAGTTTGGTTGCAAGTTGAAGAAAGCCTTGTATGGCTTGAAGCAAGCACCTAGAGCATGGTCTGACAAGATAGGACAATATCTTGTCACTATTGGCTTTCAGATTTCCAAGGCAGATTTCTCACTTTATGTGAGAAAAACAGAGAAAGGTATTATGCTACTTGTCATTTATGTTGATGATTTGATTATGACAAGTGACTGTGATGAAGATATCCTTCATGTGAAAATGCTATTGAAGCAGAAGTTTGAGATGAAGGATTTGGGAGAGCTGCATTATTTCTTGGGCATTGACGTGATTAGATCACCAAGTGGGATACATCTCTTGCAGAGGCACTATGGATTGGACATGCTGTCCAAATATGGGATGATAGGCTGTAAGCCTATTTCAGTTTCTTTGGAGCAGAATGTGAAGCTGAGCGCAGATGCAGGTGAGCTTCTGGAAGACCCTACTATGTACAGACGCATAGTAGGAAGTTTGATTTATATGACTATTACGAGGCCAGATTTGAGCTATGCAATTGGATTGGTAAGTCAGTTTATGCAGGATCCAAGGAAACCGCATTTGGATGCGGCTAGACGCATACTCAGGTATGTGAAGTCCACATTGCAGTATGGACTATTTTATGAGACTGGGGTTTAGATACAGTTGCATGGATACACTGATGTTGATTGAGCTGGTTGTATTTCTAATAGACGATCTACCAGTGGATATGTGTTCTCTTTTGGGAGTGTTACAGTCACTTGGAGCAGCAAGAAACAGCCTACAGTTGCCTTGTCAAGCACAGAGGCTGAGTACAGGGGTGCAGCAATGGCTGCATCTGAGGTAGCTTGGTTGCATAAGGTACTTTATGATATGCATCAGCCTACAAATGGGCCAGTTGTAATTTATTGTGACAACATGAGTAGTATACACTTGGCAAATAACCTAGTCTATAATGTTAGAACAAAGCACATTGAGGTGCATTATCACTATGTGCGGGAGAAGGTTTTACTAGGTCTTATTGATCTAGTTTATGTCAGCACAGAGGATCAGGTAGCAGATATATTTACAAAGGCATTGGGCGCAGAGAAGCTACACAAGTTCAGAGACCTGGTTGGTGTGCAGGAATTGGGATTCTCGAGGGGGAGTGTTGAGATATCGAGCTCCACTCGTGATATGCCAGGGTGACCATTGTGCATTTATGTCACCGACTTGTCAGTTGTTGCAGATGCGGTTGGTACACCGCCCATGAATAATAGCTAGATCACAGCTATCCTTATCTACTCTAGTTCGTGGCTCAGTTAGTATGCCACCTTAGTTAGTTGAGTTTGGTTTGAGACCCATATATAGGGTTCTTCTATTTCTATGTACTAGAGTTCTTTTGGCTTACACAACTAAGAAGAGGAAAAGTGTTTTCAGCCTCCACCTTTGTGTGTATTCCCCCATTGTGCAAGCAAGAAAGCTACAAGTGAGACTCCTTCCTTCTCTTCCACAATCTTGACACCCAGCCTAAGTGTTAATGATGTATCCTAGGAAATGTGATTCCTATGGTTAGGTTGATGAAGGGTGATTGGGTTATGGGAAAATTCTCTAAAAAGAATGTGTGGATAAGGAATGTGCCCAACCTAGGGGTGTACTAATGGAGCATCTAGGTGTGATGGCATGCCTAGATTGATGGATAGCATAAGACGTGTGAATGGGGTGCCAAGGGTGAGATAAACTCCTCAAGGTTGGGTGTCTAACCCTAATGTGGTTTCCTTAAGACTAGGACATGCTAACTAGTCCCCAATGGGGAATCCTTATTCTAGATTCTAATGGTGTGTCTCTTGTGGGTCTCAACTTATGTGGAACAAAGTGCCTTGAGAAATCCTTGTGTGCTCAAGCTTGGGCTACTGTTGAGGCTACACTTGTAGAGGGTTGTGCAATATTTGGAGCTTAAATTGCCATGATTTGAAGAAGTATTGTGCTTTGCAAGATAGTGCTTCTAACAATCATTAGAGATAGTTACAGAAGGTAGTGTGATCTAGTAATGGTACCTCATTAGAAGAAGGGAAAGAGCCATTATATTATGGATGGTTATGATAAACATTTTTAAAGGAGAGAACAGGTGTTTCTTGTGGCATCTAGGAGCAGGGTCCACAAGGAGAAGCAATTACCAAGATTGGTGGTTACAACATTTCAGCTCATTAGCCAACCATCTAAACTACAACATAGTGAGTTTTGGTAGGTTAACAAAAGGAACAAGGCACAAACTCTTTGTGGTGTGAGAGGCCATGAAGAATTCAAAGTGTATGGCCAGATATGTGTAAATCCATCTAAGTCTCAAAAATTATAATTGGAAATCTAAAATACCATATTTCTTAGGCTCTTACTAGAAATTTGAATGTCTATCAACAAGTGAGATGCAAAATTCTATCATACACTACAAGGATTTAAGCCTATAGCAACAACGGGTAGCAACGCAGGTTTCAGAGTCGCTATTTGTGCCGCTATTTGTCAAATAGCGACTCAAATAGCAATGCCCCATAGGGAAAAAAAACAGGCCGAAATCGAGCGTGGGTTTCTTTCGCGTTTTTTCATCTACTGTTTTGAGAGCGAGAGCGAGAGAGAGAGATATCGTCGTGAGAGAGGGAGAGGAAGAAGGCTTGCCGCCGCCGCCGCCGTCGTTCGCGAAGGAGAGGAGGAGCCTTCATCACGAAGAGGAGCCGCCAAACCCTCACCATATCTCATCCGTGAGTCTATTCTCTTCTTCTTTTGCTTGTTTAGGGTTTAATTCTCTTTCTCTTTTGCTTGTTTAGGAGAGGAAATGAGAGAGAAAGAGAGGGAGAGGGAGAGGGAGGGAGAGAAAGAGAAAGAGAGATGGAGAGAGAGAAAGAGAAAGAGAAAGAGAAAGAGAGGGAGAGGGAGGGGGAGGAAATGAGAGAGGGAGAGGGAGAGGGAGAGGGAGGGAGAGTGCATTCTCTCTCTCCCTCTCCCTTTTGCTTTTATAATTTGTGTATGTATATTGAGAGAGGGAGAGGAAATGAGAGAGAAAGAGAGGGAGTGGGAGAGGGAGGGGGAGGGAGGGAGAGGGAGAGGGAGGGAGAGAGAGGAAATGGAAGAGTTTGTGGGCAAAACTCTCTATTCACTTTTTTGAAGTGTTCAAATTAACATAGGATGCATGCATAGATCATTCTTGTGTGTGCAAACTTGAGAGCTCTCTTCTCTCTCCTTGTATCCTATCTTCTTATGCTTCACATTGAGGGCGAGGATGAGGGTGAGGGTGAGGGAGAGTGAGAGAGGAATTAAGTGAGGAACTAGAAGAGTGAAGCTTCTCTCCTATCTTGCATTCTTCTCTTCTTCCCCTTCTTCTTCTACCATTTGGAGGGTGAGAGGTGGAGTTGAGATGAGATTGGGATATCCCTCTTTCTTTTCTATGCTTCCTCTCTTTGTTGGAGTACTTGAGGAATGGATGGATTGCAAAATGGAGTGGCGTAACCAATTGAGGGAGCCATGCTTGGATTGTGAGGCTGAATTGATTTGAGATGATGATTTGATTGGTTGAGTATATTAGAGTAGATAGAAATCAACAACTCAATTTTTTTATAAAAAAACTCTCTAATCATTTGTAGTAGAGATTCGAATTGCATTGATTGATGATTGCTATGGAGGATTAGTTATGTCCAACATTTATCAATTGCATTAGGAAAGAAATTAGTTATGTCTACTGTTATGTCTAATGATTGCTATGGAGGATTAGTTGTCTAATGTTTATCAATTGTATTAGGAAAGAAATTAGTGAATTTTTTTTGCTTACGACATGAAATTAGTTCTCTAGATAAAACACCCTATGGGTTGCATTCAAATTGAACTCACAATGTAACTCATCTAAATCCAACTCATTGGAGAGTGTTAGGAGCATTTAAATGGAAGGAACTCTTGAGTGAAAGCTAGCAGGAAGAGAGGGAGATATTTTCCAAATAAAACATTTAAGGAAGAAAATGAAATGAGAGAGGGAGAGGAAGAGAGAAAACGAAATGAGAGAGGGAGAGGAGAGAGAAAAAATGAGAGAGAGAGGAGAGAGAAAAGGAAATGAGAGAGGGCACTAAGGCTCAATACATAACCTAGAAGCATATAAATACCACTGACAACACTATGACAGATATAAGTACTAGATGCAAGACAAAACATCAAACCATCCTACGATAGGGGTACTGCATCCAATGAGTATCAAGAGAGGATGAACATGTCATAATTAGTCCTTTTGTCTCACTATAATATATCTAACAAATGGCTCATGTATCATCCAATGATAAGAGGCATGAAGTGTCTTAAATTAATACTTGATGTGAGAAGTGATAGTCAAACTCAATGAGACTAAGCTTCAATCTCAGTCCAAGTGCATTCTAGAAGCATTGCCAAGTATATGGCATCTACCATAGACATTAGTGTAGCATGCAAAGTAATCAATAAGCATCAACAAGCAATAAGCATGAAGTTTCTCTGACAAAGTAGGATTCAACCCTACTTATTAAAAAAGTGAAAACCTCTATAAAATTGAGTAAATGAGTGCTCAAATTAGTCCAATATCATGCCAAGACATTGACATAGCATCCCAAGTGATCTCACATCAAATAGACATCTCGAGAAGCATAAGTGACCTCCAATAAACAATGAGTAAAGGGTTTTCCCAAATTGTATTACAAGTCATTAAATTGTTTGTTGTAACGTAGACAATATGGAAAACGAAGAAGGTCCTGTTGTTCAAGATCGCGAGGCGTATCTTAATCAGCGTGTCCCATGTCCTTGCTCTCAATGCAAGTTGGCAATTAGACGAAAATGCCGATTGTCTATAGAATAGGTACGACGATTTGGCGAGTTTCAATCTGAGATCATTGATCAAGCGATTGCAGATTTTCAACAAATGGTAATTTGAAGTTAATATCAATCATGCATTGTACTCGCAAGCTAATTGAATACCATATACAATAAGATTGGGTCTTGCTAGCAAATTTTCTATCCAGGGAGGTGATGTCTCGTCCCAAGGGGGAGTGCACCCTTTGCGGCTAATTAGAAGAGTACGTGGGCGTGAGATGGATGGAGTACAGGAGCCAATCCATCACTCGTAAGGCCAATCTATACCGTCAATGCCAGAGGAGACAGGCAACCTTCTAGACCTACCTACAATCTTGGAGCCTGAGACGGAGGCAATGATCGATGCATTGATTCCCATGGATATCGAGACTTTTGATCCGCTTAGAGAGGAAGCATCCATACCATTATATGATGGGTGCCAAGTATCTTGGCTGAAGACACTGCTTGCACTCTTAAGTGTGCAAGCAAAATATGGGTGGAGCGATGCGAGTGTGACCAAGTTGTTCAGGTACCTTGTACATACGCTTCATTGATTTTTTTTTCGGCACTATTATTACAAAAATTTGTGGTTTTTCAAGGTGTTTTATGATTTTTTTCAGGTTATTGAAATATCATATATTACCACCTACAAATACCATGCCTGAGTCTCCTGATGATGCACGACATGTTTTACGGAAGCTTGGCATGGACTACAATAACATCCATACATGTATCAACGATTGCTGTTTGTTTTGAGGAGAATACGAGACTATGGAGACATGTCCAAAGTGTGGTGCTCACAGGTATCGACAAGACTTGCAAGGGCAAACCATCCTCAAAAATTTCTCAGACACTTTCCGCTTATCCCCCGCATAAACCACATGTTTTGTACGTTCGGTATGGCAAGCTTGACAACGTGGCATGTGCAAAATAGGTCCACGGATGGAGTTCAACGAATATCAGCGGATTCACGCGCATGGAGCCACATTGACTCTACCTTCCCAGGCTTTGCTCGAGAGCCAAGGAATCTTCGGCTTGGTCTCGTAATGGATGGTGTGAACCCATTCGGACTGTGCTCAACTTCTTACAGTGTGTGGCCTATAGCCCTTGTCAACTACAATATCCCACCATGGCTTTCTACGAAGAAAGGACATCTCATCCTTAGCTTGCCCGTCCCAGGCCGCTAGAAAGTAAAAAATATGGACGTGTATCTTCGTCCATTAGTCAATGAGCTTAAGATTTTGTGGGAGGAGGGGGTCACTGTGCAAGATATAAGCAGGCGTGATGGTCGGCAATCAGCCAATATTCGAGCCATTCTCATGTGGACGATGCATGACTTTTCGCGATTAGGAGAGTGCTCAGGTGAGTAGGCCTCTGTTCTCGCTGGTAATATCTATATTTTATCTCATTCAATCAAGTATTCACTAGGTCGTGGTGTTGGAACAGGTCTGGTTACCTCAGGTTATCATGCATGTCCATTGTGCAGGCCACAGTTAGACTCTCGAAGGTCACGAACCATGAAGAAGATGGTATATCAAGGACACACTGCTTTCTTGCTGGAGGATCATGAACTCAGGGAAGGTTTCCTTGGACGACCTCCAACACGTATGAATGCCGTAAGCTGATACGAGATGAAAATGGTCCATGCGGAATCATTTCCAAATGGAATGCGGTGTCGTATTGCTGTGCATTCGAGGTGTGGAATTCACCAAAATATTGTGTGTGTGACATTTGTTACTTTGTACATACTTAGTCGTTGTGTTTACATTTGTTTTTTGCATGCGAGTATAGTGGAGAGAAGTTTGTAAGCATAGTAATGGAAATGTTTGGGAAGTTTGGATCAGTTTCAGAAGCACTAGAAGATCAATTACCATCTACCTTGGATTTTGCAATGGAGGTTTCTGCAGTTGAAATGTTAAGGGTCTGGCAAGTAGTGTGGTTTTTGATACATATGGACTTGGTTGGGACTAGTTTTTGCTTCAAGAAAGGTTCTTTGTGATTTATTAAAAGATGGTTGTAGCTGTGTTCTGACTCCTGGAGGTGCTAGAGAGATGCTCTTTATGGAACATGACCGTATATTTGGGCAGACCCATGTTTACAAGTGGTGCTATACCTTTTTGTCATTTGATGCACGTTATTGTTGGGAAGGCTATTTTGAAATGTATGGCTATTTTTAAATGTGAGCTTTTTGGAGGGAGAAAAAAAAGAAGGATAATGCCCTGTGAGCGTGGGGGGAAAAAAAAGAAAAAGAAAAAAAAACAAGCAGGAGAGGGGGGAGCTTTCTGGGGAAGCCAAGGAATTCCAGATTTCTACCAAAAACTGCGGCAGATTCATATGGAAAATTTTCTGCTTCTGGGTTTGCTAATTGGGTAAAAGGGCGCATCAATGCAATCTCCTCAGATAACTCGTCTGGAGAGGTTGAAAAAAAAAATCCATTCAACTTATTTTCAAACAGTTTTAACAGACGATCTGCTTCGAAGATTCCTGTTGTTACCAAGGAATTTCTGCAATCCTGGCGAAGGCAAGCTCTCTCTCCGTCATCGAAAAAAATGACAGTGAAAGATGGTGTAATGACGGACCTCATTAATGGGAAAGCCAGAGGAAGGTGTTACTGTGGAAACATGCTCAGAAACAAGGGGCTAATATGAGAAATCAGGATGTACACGTTCACCTTTTATGCTCAAAGGCTTTCTGCGTGAAGGAGAAATAAAGATTCCTGCCTAAAGCAGCAACGCCGATCAGGGACAAGAAGGAGCGAAAGCATTCTGGAGGCCTTCGTGTCTATCTTGATGCAGAGATACTGATCTCAATTTTGTGTAGGCCGAACGATAGGATATGGCGGCACGTTTTTCTGGCTTCGAGGGCAGCGATAAGTGCATCTACATCAGACTATGATGAGGAGAAAGGAAGGGAGGCTTTCGAAATTGTCTGGTGGTGTTGCTGTTCTGAAGATTGGTGGGGCTAGTGAGGTGGAAGTTAGCGAGAAAAAAATCGTGTGACAGATGCATTGAACGCAACAAAAGTTGTTGTTGATGAGGGTATTGTGCCAGGTAATGGTGTTGCTTTGTTATATGCCTCAAGGGAGCTGGATAAGCTCAAATCTGCCAATTTCGACCAAAAGATTGGCATTCAGATCATTCAAAATGTCAACAAACTTCGTGTAGGCTTGGAGGTTTGTGCCATCAATGCTCCAGGCTTCGGGGAGAACAGAAAATTTTATCTACAAAACGTTTCCATACTCACTGGGGAGAGGCAGTTCCTTTGGGTGCAGACTTTTTTCATAGATTATTGCATTAAGCAACTTCTTACGAATGCATCTGTATGACAACAATCTATATTCCAGTAGCATTAGTGTGCTGAAAGAAGCAAAAACAGAGTTTTCAGATCTCTGTGGAAACCTTAGCTCTTTCTTGGAGCAATGGAGTGTTGAGATATCGAGCTCCACTCGTGATACGCCAGGGTGACCGTTGTGTATTTATGTCACCGACTTGTCAGTTGCAAACACGGTTGGTACACCGCCCATGAATAATAGCTACATGATAGCTATCCTTATCTACTCTAGTTCGTGGCTCAGTTAGTATGCCACCTTAGTTAGTTGAGTTTGGTTTGAGACCCATATCTAGGGTTCTTCTATTTCTTTGTACTAGAGTTCTTTTGGCTTCCACAACTAAGAAGAGGAAAACTGTTCTCAGCCTCCACCCTTGTGTGTATTCCCCCATTGTGCAAGCAAGAAAGCTACAAGTGAGACTCCTTCCTTCTCTCCCACAATCTTGACATGGTATCAGAGCCTTGTTCGTGGTAAGGAGCTCAAGAAAGCAAGCCAAGCTCGCGGTGTTCTGGTAAGAGGAGCAGTGTTGCTTTCATTTTCTGTTTTGGGAGCAGATCTCTGCAAGTAGCACAGCCGGAAAGTGCAGGAGTGCATTATCTCAGGTTGAGACGCCCTTCGCGGTGAAGCAAGAGGGCAGTATATGCTGCGGCTGAGGGCTTTAGCCCTCGGCGACCTTGTTTTTTTGATTTGAGGCCATTTCGGGGCCTGTTTTGGAGGCGGAAGTTTTCTGCACGCACTCAGGAAAAGGCCCAGTTTTATGCTGTGCAGCCACTGTTCTACAGGTCGGTGAATAGTTACTGTAAAAATTGCATTGTATGCTTGTGCGTAGAGACATTGGGAGTTACAGAATCATCCCTGTTGCCTGTTGATGCAAAATCGTCACTAGGAAGTGACTGTGTGGTCAAATACCACTTTCGCCAGTTTTGCAGATTTTCCCTTGTGAGGGTGAAGCTGTGGTTTTTGCAGTGACAGAATTTTTTGCAGTCTTCTGTAATGGCATCTGATTCTCTTTCATAGATTGTCACTGAAAAGCTTGACAAGAACAACTTCCAAGCATGGAAGTTTAGAATGACGAATTTCCTTATGGGAAAAGGATATTGGGAATTTGTTGCAGGAAATGAAGAAGAACCAGTTCTTCCTGATGTTCCCAATCAACAGCAAATGCAGGCATTTAAAGCATGGCATGAGAGAGCCAGGAAAGTTATGTATTGGCTGTCTATCAGCATTTCAGACTCTATGATTGTGCATATTCAGGATGCAAGTACGCCAAAGGAGGCGTGGGATACTTTGTCAAAAATGTATAGTACAAATACGCAAGCCAGGAAAATGCAGCTCAAGCAAGAGTTGCACAATGTGCAAAGCGAAAATATGAGCATCAACGACTACCATATGAAGGTGAAGAAGATTGCAGATGCACTTGCTTCCATTGGGTCACCAGTGGAAGATGATGATTTAGTTTCTGTGACCTTGAATGGTCTAGGAAAGGATTATGCACAGTTTCGGACATCCATTTCAGTTCGTGAAAGATTTCCTGATTTTGAGGAGTTGATTGCTCTTCTAATTTCTGAGGAACAGAGAAATGGTGGTGCATCTTCTTCAGGAGGAACTTCAAAAGAAGCTGTCTTCTACTCAAATGCTGGAAGAGGTAGAGGCAGAGGTAGAGGAGGCCGATTTGGAGGCCGTGGTAGAAATCAGAATATGCAGCAAACTCAAGAAAACCAGTCCTATGGAGGAGGACGTGGTAACTCTAGAGGCAGGGGGAGCCAAAGAGGTCGTGGTGGATGGCAAAGAGGTCAAAATGCAAACAGTAATGTTGAATGCTACTACTGTGGTAAAATGGGTCATATGGCTAAAGACTGCTATAAAAAGCAGAATGACATCATGAATGGAAAACTGCAATAAGGGAATTATGCATCTTCTAGCAGACAGGGTGATGACAGAAATGAGCATTTGTTCATGGTGTAGCACATGAACAATTCTGTGACAAGTGCAGAAGAAAGCAATGATGTATGGTATGTTGACTCAGGTGCATCAAACCACATGACAGGTCATGCAGAATGGATGGAGGATGCAAGGAAAATGGAAAAACCAGGATTTGTGGAGACTGGTGATGATACTGCACATCCTATTGTGCAGATTGGAAAAATTCCCTTGTCTATGCAGGATGGGAAAAAGAAATACCTGTCCGATGTATTTCATGTCCCGAATATCACCAAGAATCTGGTTTCTGTCGGTCAAATGGTTGAGCAGGGCTTGCAGGTCAGATTTAATCCTCATGGATGCTTTGTTGAGGATATAAAAAATAAAGGTCGCTTGATAGCAAAAGGAAAGAAGAAGGGCAGAATGTTTACGTTGGATGCAGACATGTCTGAATTGAGTGCAGCAATGTTTGCACATGGGACCGGTGTAGTTGCAGATATTGATATCTGGCATAAAGGCATTGGTCATGTTAATGTACAGCGACTTAAATCAATGCAGGCCCAAAATATTGTTGCAGGATTGCCAAAATTCAAGGTTGCAGAAATGCATAAGGTATGTGAAGCCTGTCAGTTTGGAAAACAGGCAAGGAAACCATTTCCTAGACATGTTCAAGAGAGTAAGAAGCCATTGGAATTAATCCACTCTGATGTGTGGACTACTAAAGCTGCATCTCTTGGAGGCTGTCATTATTTTGTCACTTTTATTGATGACTATAGCAGAAAAGTTTGGGTGTATTTTATGAAAAAGAAAAGTGAAGTTTTTGGGCATTTCAAAACTCTTAAAGCTATGGTTGAAAATGAAACAGGTCTGCAAATAAAATGCCTGAGGTCAGATGGAGGGGGAGAGTACCTCTCAAATGAGTTTGCAAGGTTCTTGTAGGAGCATGGCATAAAGCAGCAATATTCATGCAATCATACCCCACAGCAAAATGGAATTGCAGAAAGAAAAAACAGACATATTGGAGAGGTGTCTCGTGCCATGCTCAATGAAAAAGACCTGCCAGATTTTTATTGGGCTGAAGCAGTTGCTACAGCAGTCTACATAATGAACAGGACTCCCACTGCAGCAATACATGGAATGACTCCAGAGGAGAGGTATACTGGTAGGAAACCAGATATTTCTCATTTGAAAATTTTTGGTTGCATTGCCTATGTACATGTGCCAGATGAGTTGAGATCCAAGTTGGATCCAAAAGCTGAGAAGTGCATCTTTATTGGTTACTCTCTGCAGCAAAAAGGGTATAGATGCTATAACCCTTCTACTCGTAAGTTTACAGTGAGCAGAGATGTTGTTTTTGATGAGATGAGTAGCTGGTATAAACCAGTAAATGTGATTGATGATGTAGATGCACAAAATGGTAATGCTGCACAGAATTCACAGCACCAGTCACAAAATATTAGTGGACCTGGAGCGTCTTCTAGCAGTGGTTCACATTCTTCGCCATGGACAGGCAGATTGAGATCAGGAGAATCTTCTCAAAGCAATGCAGATAGTGGTATGCAGGTATCACGAAAAGGAAAAGAGAAGGTTGATCAGCCCATGTTTGATGTGAATGCAGGTCACTCTTATGTGGATGGTGAATCCAGTGGCTCAGAACAGAGCATTGATGATGAGTTGGGTATCCCCTCTATTGTTACACCTGGAGTAAGGAAGACCAGGGATGTTTTGAGAGCACCTGGGAGTGAACCCACTTTGCGCAGGTCTACCAGAGTTAGGTATCCTGTGGATAGGCTGAAATATGATGGATTTACAGCCATTCACTATGCATATATGGTTAAGGTGATACAGGAACCAGAACCCACTTCTTTTGAGCAAGCCATGGGAAAAGAAAAATGGGAGAAAGCCATGGATGAAGAAATGGATGCCTTGGAAGAAAATGCTACATGGGAATTGGTACCTTTGCCTAAAGGTAAGAATGCAATTGGCTGTAAGTGGGTTTATAAGGTAAAGCACAATGCTGATGGTTCTGTGAACAGATACAAGGCAAGATTAGTAGTCAAGGGGTATGCACAAACATATGGCATTGACTATGAAGAAACATTCAGTCCGGTTGCAAGGATGGCAACCGTAAGAGCAGTCATTGCTATGGCTGCGTCAAAGGGATGGTCTTTACATCAGATGGATGTAAAGAATGCCTTCTTGCATGGTGATTTGCAAGAAGAGGTCTATATGGAGCAGCCACCAGGTTATGTGTATGCTGTTCATCCTGAGTTTGTTTGCAGGTTGAAGAAAGCTTTGTATGGATTGAAGCAAGCACCTAGAGCATGGTCTGACAAGATAGGACATTATCTTGTCACTATTGGCTTTCAGATTTCCAAGGCAGATTTCTCACTTTATGTGAGAAAAACAGAGAAAGGTATTATGCTACTTGTCATTTATGTTGATGATTTGATTATGACAGGTGACAGTGATGAAGATATCCTTCATGTGAAAATGCTGTTGAAGCAGAAGTTTGAGATGAAGGATTTGGGAGAGCTGCGTTATTTCTTGGGCATTGAGGTGATTAGATCACCAAATGGGATACAGCTCTTGCAGAGGCAGTATGGATTGGACATGCTGTCCAAATATGGGATGACAGGCTGTAAGCCTATTTCAGTTCCTTTGGAGCAGAATGTGAAGTTGAGCGCAGGATGCAGGTGAGCTTTTGGAAGACCCTACTATGTACAGACGCATAGTAGGAAGCTTGATTTATATGACTATTACCAGGCCAGATTTGAGCTATGCTGTTGGATTGGTAAGTCAGTTTATGCAGGCTCCAAGGAAATCGCATTTGGATGCGGCTAGACGCATACTCAGGTATGTGAAGTCCACATTGCAGTATGGACTATTTTATGAGACTGGGGTTCAGATACAGTTGCATGGATACACTGATGCTGATTGGGGTGGTAGCATTTCTGATAGACGTTCTACCAGTGGATATGTGTTCTCTTTTGGGAGTGCTGCAGTCACTCGGAGCAGCAAGAAACAGCCTACAGTTGCCTTGTCGAGCACAGAGGCTGAGTATAGGGGTGCAGCAATGGCTGCATGTGAGGTAGCTTGGTTGCATAAGCTACTTTATGATATGCATCAGTCTAAAAATGGGCCAGTTGTCATTTATTGTGACAACATGAGTAGTATAAACTTGGCAAATAACCCAGTCTATCATGCTAGAACAAAGCACATTGAGGTGCATTATCACTATGTGCGGGAGAGGGTTTTACTAGGTCTTATTGATCTAGTTTATGTCAGCACAGAGGATCAGGTAGCTGACATATTTACGAAGGCATTGGGCACAGAGAAGCTGCGCAAGTTCAGAGACCTGCTTGGTGTGCAGGAATTGGGATTGAGCTCGAGGGGGAGTGTTGAGATATCGAGCTCCACTCGTGATACGCCAGGGTGACCGTTGTGTATTTATGTCACCGCGGTTGGTACACCGCCCATGAATAATAGCTACATGATAGCTATCCTTATCTACTCTAGTTCGTGGCTCAGTTAGTATGCCACCTTAGTTAGTTGAGTTTGGTTTGAGACCCATATCTAGGGTTCTTCTATTTCTTTGTACTAGAGTTCTTTTGGCTTCCACAACTAAGAAGAGGAAAACTGTTTTCAGCCTCCACCCTTGTGTGTATTCCCCCATTGTGCATGCAAGAAAGCTACAAGTGAGACTCCTTCCTTCTCTCCCACAATCTTGACATGGAGGGGAAAGACTGTGAAACAGGTTGAAGAGCTCTTGGTGGAGAGATACAGTTTCCACACAGGATGGACCAGAGTTCGAGATATTAGTAAAGAGACTATATTACAGTTCATGCCTCCTAATTATAAACTCACTGATGGCAGTTCCTCACACATTAACGACATCCTGATGACAAGATGCGCGTACGTGGACAACTCTTACAAGGTGTTGGGTGGACTTGCTATTGCTATTCCAACAGCTGTGAAAACTGCTGAACTAGAAATCTCTGATATTGATCTTTTTGAAATAAATGAAACTTTTGCATATCAATACACATACTGTCTATAAAAATTGGGGCTAGATCCAGAGAAGTAAATGTAAATGGTGATGCTTGAATCCGATAGCTCTTATGTTTCTCACAAGAGCTCAGCTGGATACTTGTAGAACTATGATCTCTTATGTTGTACCTCCATCATAACAGAGCAGCTTAGAAGAAAGCTTGTGCCTTTGTACTTTTGGCTTCCTCCATAAGAAGCTTTTTATGGCCTTACCAGACAGCCTGAATCCAAGAAGATCACGATAGTGTTGTATCTTTGAGTTCTAAATTTCTGCACATAGTGTTTGAGGTCAAGGATCTACAAATGCAGCAGAATTAAATTGGGTGGCCTAAAATCAGTGGACTGATCAGATTTAAAGTAATCTTGTATTTTTCAAACTTCATGGCAGTAATATAAATACTATTTGGCATCATTTTCACGTCTTGCTTATTCACATGCTGGATCTTCTATCTTGAAATTATTCAAGGTCCTCTGTGGTCGCGACTTTGCTTTCGAAAACCCTTTGACAGCGGTGGTTCTCAGTTTTCTACGAGTTGCCATATTGAACCCACTTACAGGTCAACCACTTGTTGGATCCCATGCATATTTTCAAGAATGTGGGCAGCTTATTATGGGACCACATCACAGGAAAGAGAGACACTATAGGGGCATGAATGGATTTGAAGGAGGTAGGTAAGATGGAGGCGCTTTGGCCGCAGTCGAGTGCTGATGGTCGTGTGCAGCTTCCTCGCGCTCCTTGGGTTTTGTCCACTAAAGAAGAGGACCTATTTGCGCGACACCTATGTGTTTCCGGCCCATTGTGAATAGGTGCATGGACTCATTTGCTTGCTAATTGTATTACGACATGGTTTATGTCACAATGGTTTGAACTCTCTTATATGTGTTTATGAATAGGCAATCTTCTATCCAAACCCCTGACAACCTCGATGGTCGTATGTTATACCTTCAACTCCCTGAAGTGCGAGAGTATATTATCAAAGCGATGTTCCGAGCATAGATGAAGATAATATGCAAATAGAGGGATCGATATTGCAAGGGGTGGAGACCTCGAAAGCTTGGAGCCAACATTAGCTAACAATGATGGAAATATAGGAGTCCAAGAATTCTTTGAGAACGAGGTGGACTCATTCTTTTGTGGTGACATGTCTATCGACCTTCCAGTGTATGCGGAGTTGTGTCAGAAGATTAACATGGGACCATAGGATACTTCATACTTGGAGCATCCACTTACTCAATTCATTGACCAATTGCTTATAAGGGTACATAAGATATGCATTTTAAGTGAGATTTTTTTAAATGATTTATATTACTGTGCTTTGTATGATTTAAATTGATTATTCTAACATCATTTTTTATCTGTGCAGGTGAAATTTTCAGGATGAGTCGAGGGATGAGCAATGAGGAGTTACAGGACATCTTCGCACGCATGTCTCCAGACCAGATCGCGAGATTCGGAGAGATGGCAGACCAGGAGCTGTCTCGGTCTTTGTCAAGGCGCTCTACTAGATCTGCTTCAGCGCGATCAAATGCTTCAGCTTCGAGCAAACGATCTCAACGCTCACGACTTGGGCTAGAGGGAGGGAGTGCATCGGTATCAGGGGGATGCTGCAGAGATAGAGAGGCAGTGAGCCCGCGGTCGACACAAGATACAGGTACGACTCCTCGCTCTCGTGGCTTAGGTGGATGCTGTGGAGACACGGACACAGTGTCTCTGTCTTGTCGTTTAGTTGGAGCTGTGTCACCTCCAGGATTTGTCACACTTGTGGGGACGTCTTCTCTAGTTACTCTGGCTTTTGCGCAGCCGTCAGCAGTGTGGCACCCCTGTGGGTGCCACTCCAAGAGATATTACCCCCCTCGGTATACCAGATGCACAGGGGTCTCCTGGATATGCCCAGGAGCGTGGACGCAGATGGGAGAGGACCCATCTTAGGCAGACTCCTGGGGGTTATGGATATCTAGTCGATAGTAGGTCAGGAGCCATCATCATGAATGATGAGGGGAGGAGGGTGATGGCTCACATGAGAGATTTGTGCCAACAAGTTTTTCGGCACAACGTCTTGGATCATTGGAAGAACATACCGGAGGGGAGCAAGGACTACATAGCAGCATCCATGCACGAGGAGTTTCCAGTGCCAGCCGTAGTAGATAGATCCTCTACGGGTTGGATGATGGATTGCATGCGTATATACATGTCACATAGACGATCCGACACATGTAAGGCAATCTAGAGTGGGGCTGCAAAGCCCAAGTGGTTAGATGCATAGGACTGGCACCGACTGAGGGAGGAGGCTACAGATTCTCCAGGACATTGGAGTCAGCAACACGAGGCGATGAGGGCACGACTCGAGACCGGAGTTGTCCATCATCTTGGGAGTGGCGGCCACAGGACATATTTGGAGGACTTTGTAAGTTTTTTTTTGTTTTTCTTGCTTAAATTTTTTTTATATTCTTTGTATTGATAATCATGTTTCTAACAATTAGCATTTTGTTTTCTTTGCAGCACTCCATTACAAATCACGATCCGATTGGCCTTGAGACTCGATATGCAGAGAAGCACGATCTCACTGCATTGATCGATCGATTGTATAGACGCGACAGCCCTGTAAGTCACTCATCTTTCTTGTCCGTAGATACCATGAGATATTTGAATACATTATTGTATGGTGGACTGATGTGTTGTTTCTTTTTCTGCAGAGTCCATTCGATGCTCCTTTGCGACGAAACGAGCTTTCGAGGGACGAGGATTTGTAGCTCGCCCTTGGATCCCAGGAGCTCACACACCTTTATTTTTGAGTCGTCGGATCTATGTAGACATTCTCTATGTATTAGTGATATCGTGTCACGATTGTACCAATTGTTTTTTATGCGATCATGTATTTATTTCATGTATCAGTTTTATGATTTCAGTATACATTATTATTTTTTGCAAGCGCATTGTACACAGTAGTGCAAAAACTATTTTGTATGGCTCTCATAAAGCAAATTTTTTCCCTGTTACCGTCGCTATTAGCATCGCAAATTTTACTGCTCGCGTCGCTATTAGCGTCGTTATGCATGTCATTTATGACGCTGATAGCGACGTCAATACCGACGCTGGTAGCGACGATTTGCGATGCTGATAGCGATGCCAATACCGATGCTGATAGTGACGCCAATACCGACTGTTCTATGGCGTCGCCAATAACGAGGCTTTTTGCCACGATGGGGACAAATTTTGTTGTTTGCATTTTCTTCACTTTAAACATTGGTTTAAGGCCTATATCTTGTAGTGATAGTGAATCATATATTTTGGATAACCAAAAATGATTCCAAATGGGGGCAAGAGATAGGTATCCTCACTTGATGGTTAGTTTGGTTCTTTAGCTTCAAATATTTCTCTAGGCTCTACTTCACCTAGGCTTTCTATTCTTTTGAGGATTGAACATCCTTGGCCTTAAAATCCCTAGTACTAGAATGTATTATGATTGTTCATCCACAATGAATTACATATTGCAATCTCTAATCTTGGGGAAGTCTTTTTTTTTTTGGTGGAAAAACATGAGTAGTAGATGGTGGCTATTATTCTTGTGGATGTCAAGTTATGAATTTAGTAGCTTTTTGGGTTTTTTCATTTAGCTTCCACAACATGTTTTGAGAAAGAGATGGGGACTATCAATCCTCTACTTGGAAGAATAAGCTTAAAAGGAGGCTTTCTACTACACAATGCATGTGAGAACATAGATGTGATTATTGAATGTTAAAAAGAAGTGTTGCATAATGATGTGTATCAAATTATATCAAGAAATGTTAATATGCAAGGGCCCCTCTCCCTCAACTTGTATAGATTGATTCAACTTAAGAAATCCTAGCCCTAACAAATGTGAAGATACCATGCATTACCTCATTTGTGCCATAGCAAGAGAGTAATGTTATCCAACACTTTCTTATGGCTCTAGCCCATCTCAAACTTGTCCTCATCTCTATATTTCATTGCAATGACACAAATAGAGTTAGCAAAAAAATTAGATTCATGTTATATACAAGCTTTTATTTATACTTATGCTTACTGCTAATTATCATGTGACAAATAAAGGGCAACAATGTTGTGCATATGTCAAAAAAATCAAACCTCCTTCGATCGGGATGATAAGGCCATCCTCATCAATATCACATGTGACATCGTATGTTCCCTTGCAGCAGGTGATGTAACCTATTTAACATATAAAGAAATATAAGAGACAATTCCACAATACATGTGTATTTAAAGTAAAATATAGTCAAAATCTAGAAGAACATACCTAAGAGGTTAGAGGCTCCTATTTTTGAGGCAAACTCTATAGCAACATCTACTATCAAAGTTAGAGGCATATCACTCTTCTACTTGCAACTCACAGAAGTGTAAGAGGCAATTCCAAAGAGCATGCATAATACACTCAAAATATAGAAAAAAATACATGGGGAGTAGAGACTCTTGCTCCTGCGGTAGTCTCCACACCAACTTGCATTTGCTAAAGACTGAGAAGTATCACTCCTCCACCTGCCTACTCAATTCTCATCACTACATATACACAAGAAAATAATCTTTATAAAAATTTCCTATAAGTGGGAGTTTCAATTCAATTTGCAAACAAAATCAAGTATGGGTTGGTTTATACATACCTCCATCCCTCAATAGTAACATGACCCAAACCCTTTGTGGCCTAGATTGATGGAAGAGTATTCCTACCATAGTTAACAATTATGAAAAATGAGTGTGAATAATCTAAAGTCCACTTTCAATGTTAATTTTTTCAAAAAAGGCTTATCTTGTAGCTATGGGGGTCTCTTGAGATGCCCTCTCTTGGACAAAGACATGCCCTCATCAATATTCTTGCATGTCAAACCTTGCCTACAAAGTAGTATTCATATTGCTATGAATGCCTTGTGAATACCCCACCTCTAGTTATAAACATGCTATCAATCTATAAAATTCCCATGATAAATAAAGTTTACACATGTAGTGTTGGCTATTCTCCTAAAAAGGAAAACTCTCCCCCTTTCCAAAATGCAACAAGTACTTCTAAATTTGGTTTTTCTAGTGTTACTTTTGGTGCTTCTTAATCAAATAAAGAAGCATTTGGTAGCTATGGTTGACTCAAGAAGCTGGTAAGGAGGATGAAATCATTTATGAATATGTATAGATCTCTTGGTGAGTTGTACTCAAATATCTTTGTTAATGAAGTTACTAAACCTTCTATCTTGGAGTGTAAGAGGACTAGGTGTGCCTCACAAGTAGCTACACACGGATACAAGTGCGGGACAGGCTAGTATTTAAGAATGATATCTTTGATTTGGTAGAAATGGATGAAATAGCATCACTAAAGAGTTTCATTTGGAGGAACAAAAACTCATATATTTTGTGGTGTACTATTAGATTGGATAGATTCTACACTTCATGTGGCACTTGGTAGATACATCCAACTTCTTCCTTCGGGGTGATTAAAGAGTCTTCTATCCTTGATAATTTCCCTATTTTCTCAACATTGAAAATTATTAAAGAAAGAAGCAATAAGACATGTCCTCCCCTATTTAAACTTAGTACATCCTTTCTCAAGCAAGAAAAGTTTAGTTAGTAGATTTTAGATGTTTAGCATGATACACTCATGTAAAATACCCAAAGTTTTAGTAAACAGTGTGTGGTCTTAGAGAGTATTTATGTCCCATAAGTCAAACCATAATTTGGTAGGATCCACTCATCTATAAATAAACGTCTTGTTTACCATCCAACCTCATCCTTTGTTATGTAGGTTTCAGCCATCGGCTCTCCCTCAAGTGGCCATCTAGCATATTGCAATTGCAACCACGTTATTAGTATTCCCTCGCACCCTATCCAGTATTGCCACCCTCTTATCCAAGCAAAATACAGCTAGCACTCACTATATTGTAGCCTTAATCTGCATCGGATCTTCCTCCTATAGTTGTTGCCCAACCTCCCACTACTGCCAGTGATTGACTATTATCATCTTCAAGTGCTTATGTTATTGCATTTACCAGTCCCAAGTCCTAGAGATTGTTATGTTTTGGTTTCCAACTTGCTACCCTTCCACTTTCTATATCATCTCATCTCTAAATCATGGTTACAACACTTAGAATTCTTCTCCGATGTGATTCACAATCCGACTACTCCCTTAATCAATTGTTATGAGAGCCATTGGATGTTGCATAGCTTTGCACTTGAGCATCTTTGAATTTTTGTGTTTTTGTGTTTTCAAATTTGGACTTTGCATTTTGTGTTTTTATATTTTTGCATTTGTATCAGAGTTCTCCATGTTTCAATCTTGATCATACACTTAATGTTTTCTTTTGCAAACCCTAGCGTGTCTCCATATGGTATCATAATCGGTGCTTTTCTAACGAGTTACCTAAGGCTATCATGGATTTCTTGGTTTCTTCTTGATTACACTATACATCATGTGCTGATTCACAATAGCTCAAACCACTCCATCTTCAAATCTTGTGATGCTTTCTCAAGCTACTCCTTTAATGGCCTTGTTTTCACAGTGTGCATATGTAAATTATGTGACTTTGAAAATCTTGTGTGCTTTAGTAGCAAACATATTGTGTACTCACGATGAAGCCTAATGACTAGGACATCATGATTTTAGGTTCCCAACTTGTAACCTTGCTTCTTGTAGCTTATAAAAAAAACTTTGGGGACCCATAAATGTTGAATCTATATGGCCTTGTAAGGATGGATACTAATGTAGTAGTGGCATGGGTTTCTTAACTGATATGGAAGAACAATCTTTTATGATTTCCAAGACAATGGCCATGCAAATATGTCTTTGTACTTTTGACAGTAAGTTGGCCTTTTGGGCACATATAAGGGGGCTTGTGGTGTTTAATAGGTAGGACTTAAAGCCTTTACAAAGACCAATTGGATGGACATGAGATCAAATGTAGTCTAAGACGATAATACTTTGTTGATCACATGGATTTTTGGTACTTGGACATGGCGTAATGATGACATTTGATCGCACCCCTGCCATCTTGTTGAGAACCAGGAGGATGTGTTAATAGGTCTGCTTTGCAAAGGCTCACATCATAGCAAAGGAAGCATGTTTGGGTCCGTATTGTAGGTGCCATCTATGTTGGGTGGTAGTTTTATATTGATCGGATGGCTGTGTGGACTAGAGCAGCAATGATTAGTCGGGAAAGCACAACTGTAGTTGGTGGAAACATGCAATGTTCTTAGAGGTAGTGCTTAGTATGAAAAGATGAACTTGAAGCCTGGCTACCATCAAAGTGCTGAGGAAGGCGTCCTCTAGGTCAGAGGGGTTGGCGTTGATTGGAGAAACTCCAAAGACATTGGTTCTCGTCTCCAAACTAGAGAAAAACTCAGAGTTCATGCTGCCTATTTGCACAAGGAACTTTAGACACCTATCCATATAGTAAAAAAAGAGAAATTTTCTAGATACTTATCAAAGTATCTAGAAAAAGTCTCAGCTAGTAAAAGTGGAACACTTTACAAGTTTGTGATATAGTAAAATATTCTTATATAGAAATTTTAAAATTTTATAATTATCAATGTAGTAAAATTTTACTATAATTTACTAGTTAGAACTAATGATATAGTATTCTTTATATATAAGAAAACTAGTTGCAATCATGTAGATAGTTTTAAAAATTGCTATCATGGTAAAAAATATAAATTAAAATAATAGAAAGAATTAAAATATGTTTTCTTCATTAATAAAGAGGACAATTCAAGATACATATATCATCAATACTCAAAGGTTTATTGTGATTTTTTGTGACATGAATTTTCTCTCTATAGAGCAACCAATTCACAAGAAACTTTCTCATGGCTGTCAATGTTTGCTCATTGCGTCCTCCTAAAAAACTAGGATCTCTCTTAATAACACCATATGTAGATTTTAATGATGCATATCGCTCATCAATGGATTGGATGTCCAAATATTCGAGGAGGATGGTTTCTTGGTCTTCCTCTTCAAAGGCATTAACAACTTGCATTTTAGAAATACAACATAGATTAGTGTGCTACTACATCATAAGTTAATTAGCTACTCTATAGTCTTAATATTTAATAACATTGAGTTACCAAGAAGTTCTTGATGGCAATTCTATATTAGAAGGATCCACAATTTTTGATGGCTCAACATAGTCGAGAGCCTATAGTATAGAAAATAAAATAAAGTTAACAAAATTTAATTATGCTACATTTAGTAAAAAGAAATGCAAAGAGGTACCTTAGATAATTTCTTATTTTTTCCCTTACTCTCCTTTTATTGTTGCTTGCTTTGCTGCATTTTCTAGCTCATCTTATCACAATAAGTTTGTAATTAGATATAATTTATTAATTACATATATTAAAATAAAATATCAAGAGATGGCAAAGCATACCTTTCATACATGAAGACTTTTTTGTGCAACTTCAACCTCCTCAGGATCTTGGATCGTATCTTGTGGAAGAGAGTGTTCACTACTACATGAACCCTATAATACAAGAAAACTAAAACTCAAAAATGGAATATCTTTTAATTTAAAAGTATAAAAAATAAAGAATATATGTATATATTCCTCGTACAGATGGAATTGCTTGTAGTAGCTCCATAAAACTACGATCTAAGTTTAAATAGTCCTGAAACATGGGTTAAGTGTTAGAGACAATCAAATGGAAAAAGACTACAAACCAAGTTATACTAACCATTTCATTACCTTTTTCACATTTTTCGAAAGCAAAAATTGAAACAAGAGGCAGACCATCATTGTGTGATTCCAACTAGTACAAGCAAGAAAATTGAAGTCAATATCAAAAACTAAAAAATTCAAATATTTAAATATTTAAATGAGTGAACAGTGTATATGCATGTGTTGTACAATTCTTAGAAAAGATACATTGATCTTCCACCATAAGTTGTGGATAATACAACTCGTCACTTGTATCCTAAAATTTTAGAGAAAATATAATGAAATGTAAATATATCTAAGAAAGTTAAAGTGAAATGATTATAATAAAAATAAAGATAATAAAAATTATACAATAGAAAAAATAACACTTGAGATGAAAATTGCAAATCTCTTCTTCTTTTTTTTGCATATCTACTTGCTGGAAGCTACAATTCTTCTATAAAAAAAACATAGTTGTTCTAATCAGTACCAATTTCATATGTATATAATCTATGTTGAGAAACTTTTGATAAATAAATATGCTTACCAAGTATATATCCACCAAATATGATCTTTTCCTCTTGAGTTTCTTTTTGAGATTTGAGCAACAGAAAGATAATACAAATACACATCCTCCTTTTTCCAAAGGTAAGTAGCACCAAGAAACTCAAGGGGTAAAATTTGATCATAGTTTTGATCTATGATCTCTAAAATTCTATGTTTGTCATATTTATTATTATGAAATTGCAAATCCTTGCCAATCTCATGGCTCTTGACCCAATTATACACTTTTCTATGATTAGCACAATACCTAACATTTTGTGTATCTCGATAGTCTTTTAGTAAAAATTGTTTTCCAAACTCATCTTGGTCTTTTCGACTAATCCTTTTAGGTGGTTTGAAAATTTGGTCATATGTAGGAGTCTTCATCAGAGATACATCCCCTATTTGTATACTCTTGATTTGCTTTTGAGGTCGCAACTGGACTCTTTGACTTTGTAATGAAACTGGTTTGCTCATACTCACTATTTGTTCGGAACTATCATTCTTTGATCTCAGTTCCTTAAATTTTTTTTGCAAAGTGATGATAGTTTTCATCATTGAATCTAGAGTTTGTTGACTTGAGGAGGCCATGGGACAAGCTAAAATTAAATCAAAAAATTATGTTAATATTCAACCAATAAAAAATCATTCAATCATATAAAAAGGATACAACAATGATCACACTCTCTTTCTCTCTCTCTAAATGATTTTTGAAAATTCAATTGGCTTTTAAGTTTTAAAGAAAAACATCATACAACAATACAATATACAACTATACAAACCATGAGACAAGCTAGAATCAAACAAGATACAAGTCAAAATCAAATTTAAAACTTTATATGCTAGTATTCCTCAAACAAGAGATTATATGCTAGTATTCCTCAAACAATAGATTATATCCATACATTAATATTATTTAAGCAATAAATTTTCTCATTCTTTATTAAAAGAAATAACAATAATCACACATGCACACATACACACACACAAAGGTCCAACTACCTATACATGAGACACAACATGAGCTATATCCATGAGATACCATCCCAATATACAAACACCCATAGATAAAGCATTATGATATACACAATGGGGTGGCGATCAGATAATGATGTCCATTATGGCCAATGCTACTAGCACCCATTTGGATCTCCAAGAATGCAACACACACACACACACATACACTCTCTCTCTCTCTCTCTAGAGTAGTCAAGTTACATCATGTGATCTCCACACTATCAGAATATCTATAGACTCTCCAATTGATAATGTTACTCTTCTTCTCTTTGTAACTTCAAAGTTTGACATTACCATGCTACACAAGTTCCAATCCCTCCAAATATCTTCATCAATATCAATTCTCCATGTCCCTCTATTATGATCACACTTCAGCCATGACAATTTGCACATTTTTTCTTCATAATTTATCTCTCTTATCATTGCATGAATGTAATCTCCATCCATGTCATCATCATGTTTTCTTGCCAACACAATATCATATTTGTCTAAGCAAGGAGGTATACAACCAACTATCCCTATTTGTAATAATCTTTTTCTTTGAATTAGATCTTTTCCCTCATATGCAACAAGTCCATTATGTAAGGGTAAAGGAACAAACTTATGCAATAAAGAACTCAATGGTCTTATGCAATCCCATGAAAATGGAAGTCGTTGACTTTGTAGTACACTCATTCTCATGATTGGATCTATAAGTAAGCATTCTTCATTTTCTTTTACAATTATGCATTGCTTGTAATATTCTCCACTAAAAAAGGTGTAATACTCTCCATCCCATTGAATGGAAAAAAAATTTGTGAGTCTTTCTTTCCAATGACCTATACTTTCTAATGTTCTACAAAAAGTGTTAGGTTTTACCAGAAAGTCATTAGGGATGTTGTATATTTCTCCATTACAAAGAATTCTTCTATATGTGATAACTAGATTTCCTACTAGTGCATTCTCTTGGAGACCAAGAAATTGTGCAACATATTTTTGTTCTTCTGATGAAGGCAGCCTACGATCTCTTCTCTTTTGTCTGACTAAAATGCCTTTTTCACGTATCATTATGTTACAAGGATATTGGGAATCATCTCTTTCAAAAAGTTTCCATATCTCCTTTGCCTTCTCAATTGAAGAAACATCCACAATGCCATTATCATGAAATGAATAATAGCACGGTGTCTGGTAATCACAAAAAGCATAACCATAAGGTAAAACAAGACAAGCATGTACTTGGATAAGCATTCTTTCATGTGGAAAAGCCCATCTACTTCCATTTCAAATAACTTAAATATTAAAGTGAAGAATGACCTCTTATAATGATTTACATAATATATTTCGTCTAAGCGATTATTAGTCTTTATCGCTATATATAATGCTACCATTTGCTCAAAGTCACAACACCAATAGACATCATGTGATCCACGTCTCAATATGTCATCTAGTAGTTCTCCATTTCCTGCAACATGTTCTAAGGGAGAAGAAGTAGCACCAAAGGCTTCTTCCTTTCGAACTCTCCAAGCAGAAAATAAAGTACGTAGTACAATACCTAAACATTCTTTTGACCAACCAATACATCAACTATAACTATAGAAGGCATGTGCAATATCTATAAGCAACAAAGCTAGGTCACAATTTGACTTTGATATCTCATTAACTATACCTAAAATATATGGTAAGCACCATTGGATGAACTTTTGGTTCTCTTCGGCCTTAAAGCTTTCATAGTACTTACTTGGATTACAAGGCCACTCTCCATGACAATTAGAGGGTGGAGAGAGCTTATAAGCCTTTTCACAAAAAAAATATATCATCTTTTTCTTTTCATTGGACATGGCTATCATGAGTACTCGTATGTATTTTTGAAATATATTTAGAGATAACACATGCATCTCATCATATACCAAGTCTACAGGTAAGTTAAAACCATAAAAATCATATAGTTTCCATAGAATAGACTCTCCAGCTAATCTTGCAAGCTTTAGTTTTCCATTCTTTTTGGCTTGTGTGGATGCCCTCTTTGAACTTGATAAGGCATCAATCATTTCACCTATGGACCGTTTGGCTGGAGGATATCTTGCTTGATATCGACTACCATCGTAAAGGTAACGTCCTTGGAATGAGGGATTAGTAGTATCAAGAGTCGCTTGGGCTTTGTCTCTATGACAAAAAGATTGCCCACCATCTTTGAAGGATCCTATTTTGCATTGTGCAAGATGATCCCCTATAACCATCATTAGCAATGATCTAATAACACAAAAGTTTGATTCTCCCATTGGATTTTCAAAAATCTTTTCTACAAGGTAGTTGTATGACACTTGCATACCATTTATGTAAAGGTCTTGTAGCTCACTAATAAGTGGTCTTAAAAAAGTTTGAAATACATCAGGAGTATTACGAATAAGTTTAAAGCAACTAAAAGGTCTGAATAAAATAGGAATGATGCCTAATATGGAACCCTTCCCACCATTAAGAACCTTAGTTTCAACTACACCACAATCCTTTTGAGTGGTACGAGAGGCTTGGAAGCCATCCCAATGTAAATGAAGTGCCAAGTTCTAAGGATCACCTCTATACATTTTCTTTTTACATTTTTTGAGATGCCAACATTTTTTACAAACAAAATTATCCTATTGCATCTCTTGGTCAAAACCTTGTTCTAGAACTATTGAAAAAGAAGACCTTGGAAATGTTGTATATACTTTTCCACATGTAGGGTTGTTGCACGCAACAACCATCTCATACTCAGCATCAGGATTCCGAAAATATTGATACTCACGACACTTTGTTCCATCCCAAAACTTGTTTATGAATTTTGGTTGCATATGGATATCTTTCCCTAACCATCTTGTTTTATGATGCCACATGCTTAGGAAATCATGACAAAGTGTCCATGATAGCACTTAAAGCTCTAATTGTTTCTTTAGAGGTAAATAATCAATATCTAACATTTCTCTCCTTTGTTTATTGCATTTTTTACACTTTTCACAACATTCAATTCAATCAGGCTTTAATATTCTTTTTCGCATATTTTGTTTGCAAGAATACAAGACTACATCTTTGGCATAAGAATCTCCTTTACTAGGTGTAAGAAGTTCAATTTCATGATCATTGTTATTACTTCCCATGCAAAACCTATAGCGCTTAGGTTGCCAAGACCATGATACATAGAGTCAAGTTGCTCCCAAGATGTCGAGTCTCTTACTCCATCAAGGTTTCCATCCCATGTGTATCACGTGGTTGCACTAATAGCTTACTTAAACTTGGCTTTCACTCTTCAAATCTTTGAGTCCTAGCCGTTGGATTGCCCATGTCTCCAAATAATAATTGAAGCATACTCTCTTGTGCACTAATTGATATTTGGTTCTCATCTATAATGTGTCCGCTCATCCACTTGTGGGACACATCTTAGTAGCCCTGTAACGTGTCCACTAGAATCATCTAGGACACGTCTTAGTAGTCCATCGAGAAGAATGTCTAGAAAACTCCTCCCGGCACTCCCTTGGAATGTTATGGGTTTTTGCAATCTAGGTCTTCCCGCGTCTACCACGTAGCGGAAGTATCCTGGCCGTTTCCCACTTAGGATCGACCGGAATTAGGGTTTCCCTGTTTGGTCGTTAGCTAACAGTAACTAACGTCAGACCCGAGCGAACTACTTTACGCAGGAACACCAGGTCCGAAGCGGATTCACGCTGCACTTGGTTCAAGGAGAATGGGAAACGAGAGGGATGCAAGGCTCAACCTCTCTGCCATAAAGCATAGTCCCATTCCGTTCCCCTAAAACAGCGTAAATCGAGTAGGATGTAACTCTAGGTCATCATTCTCACTATTAGCTTTGATGATGATGATCATCCCGCTATTCGTCGAGTGATTTTGAGAAAAGTTCCTGGCTAACCGGGACCACCCATCCATAGGACGGACCCATGGTCCATCCTCCGCACTTTCCTCGGTTTGTTTTAGTTATGTAATTACCTAACACATTAATTTGACATATAACAAACAGCTTCCTTGATTAATCCCGTTAAGCACTGGTTCCTTCACGTAATCTTATCACGTGACATAGAAAAACAGTATCAAACAATTTCTTTATTATCATTTCATCACTTATCTTTGAAATACAAGGAGTTCCGCCCGTAGGCTTGTTCATAATCCGCCCGAAGGCTATCCAGTAATCCGCTAGGGATCACTATTCCAAGCTTCTGCCCATAGACTAGTATGCGGGCCTCGAGATCCAATCCCGAGTCACGTTAGCCTCTTGTGCAGGACCCGGAAGGCGAGGGATTTACGGCCAGATCCCCCCCTGGCACCCAAGCGTCCTCCTGCTCCAAGTAGAGCTCAACGGAAAGACCTCACGCGGCGGGTTCGGTCCACGTTCCCGGCGCGGTCAACAACCCCCTTGGTTAGGGTCAGGCAGGCAGTCGGGGGTAACTGAGCTGCCACTCCCTTCAGGCCTTCAACCTGAAGCATTTATATATCTTTCATCCTTTAGTTCCTTGAACAGACAATGCAAACAGTGCTTTCTAAACTGTTACAAGCACAATCAATTCCAGTGGTTGTTTAGTTGGCAAACTGTTAAGGAGTGAATCCTTCTCTCCGAATGCATCCAGCATTCGATCCGGAATCAGTTGCAACTTGGCAAGATTCCTATTGTCTTTGGGTTAGGGTCATACTCTGTTAACCCAACTTATCCAATGCTTTAGGTTTTATTAATAGTAAATCCCGGCGGCCATGTCGCTTTAATTTATTAATTAATCATTTGCGTCCGAGCAATTTCTTAACTTCCCTTAACTTGGCAAATTTTCCCTAATGAGGGCGATGTAACAGGATGACTAACCATCCCCTTGCAAGTTAAACTTGCGCAAGAACCTGCCAACCTCATTCCAAGGATTGGCAAAACTTTCTTGTGATCAAACCACAAGACTATGCGACGTTGCAACTTGTTGCACAAGTGTCGCCTCCATTCCAAGAGATTATTTCACTTTTGAATGGTGTTTTCTGGTCACGGAATTATCTTCAAACGAGAAGCAGGGTCTAGGGTGTCTTTTTACCCAACCCATCCCTAATTTCACTAGATCGACAACGTTTAGTCCTAGGGTTCCAACTCAATTCGAGTTTCATCATTTTGAATGATTTGTCCTTAGGGTAGGACCCTAGATTATTGTTTGCATGAGCACCCAATTGACTCAACATTTCGGGAATGTGATTAGGGCCATTGGGCATGAAGGTTTCGACTTAGCGACAATTGGAAAACTTGGCCGAATCCTTAACGTGCTAATCCCTAGTTAGTGTTTGGGGTATCTATCGTATTGACTGAACCATGCCCATACGAATCCCTTGCGGCTAGGTGATTTGGGTAATTCACTATGCTTGTCTCGCGACAAGGATGAATCCTTCCCTAGAGACAATAAACTAGATCTAAAGAAGAAAAATGGTTTCGACTACCACAATACATGTAAACATGCGACTCACTCCATCTTTCATTGGTAAAGTAAAAATACATGATAAGCTGGATACCAACTTTCTTAGGACCTACTAGGACTTACTTCAAATAATCATGTCTACTACCTTGTTATCTACGCCTTAGAATCTCATGCTTTGTTTAAATCCTGCAACCTTTCCCAAATGCAACACTTGATGAATGAATTTTATGCACGATGAAAGTGCAACATGCAACCCTTTCATGACTACAACGTAGTTAAATGAGGTTATTGTAGAGTTAGTGTTGGTATATTCTTTTTTGCAAGCACATGCCACATGCCAATCCATAGATTCATTTTTTGATACACCACCCTTACTTTTCGGATAACCTCCTATGGGTGTTAACAACTTTTTCCCCCCATGAACCATTACAATAAAGGTTTTTCCGGGGCCTCAGCAAGGTGGCGGCGTCCTGGTGGCGGCAGCAGTCGATGGTCCGGCAGCCCTTGGCGGTGTTTCGTCAATACTGCAGCTTCCCTCCTCCTTCAATCCCACCAGCATGGCAGCCTCCCTTCGTCTGTCCGATCCTTCACTCCCTTCGATCCCACCAGCACGGCGGCAGCTTTTCCCTCACACAGCACGGTCCCCCTCTCCCCTTCGTAACGGATGTTTTTATAGGCATGGGGGGGGAAAGAAGGCCTCCACCACGTGGCCCCCCTTGCATGGGTTCCCCCCCTCCCATGCAGGCCACGAGTTTCATATCCCATCCCCCCCACACTCCCTTTTCTCCAATCGTGCATCGACTGGGGAAAAAGGGATAGAAATAAAAAAATTTGCCTTAAATATTCAAATTGCCCTTCCCAAGAGGGTGTTTTTGTGAGACTAGCGGTTTCGAACTTTCGGGTTTGATTGGACCCCATTTCTCGCGTGCGGGTCACACATTACACCGCCAATAATTTCAATACAAGAGATAACCTTTGCACAAGGTTTGCGTCGTGTGCGGGACGTCAATATTCACGGGTGGGAATATTACATTCTCTCCCCCTTAGAAGAATCGAGATGTCCTCATCTCGAGATAAACTGGGGATATTGAAGATTGAGAGAGTTTTCATCCATCCAGGTAGCATCCTCTTCGGGATAATCTTTCCACTGGACGAGGCATTCTTTCAAGGTTCTAGATCTCAACTGTCTCTCCCTAACATCTAAAATCTTTTCTGGTCTTAGTTCAAGGACTCCTTGACTAGGCATTACAATTTGTTGGTCATCGAGTACATGATTAGGGTTGGGCACATATTTTTTTAAGAGACTAATATGGAATACATTGTGAACTTTTAGGCTATCCGGAAGTTGCAGTTTATAAGCATTGGGTCCCAGGCATTTGAGGATTTTATACGGCCCACAGTACCTTGGACTTAGCTTCTTGCATTGTCCTAGAGATAGAGAACTCCTTTTCGGCCGTACACGAATGAAGACCATGTCTCCTTCTCCGAAGACCCTCTCTTGGCGTTTCAAATCCGCATATGCCTTTTGTCTATCTTTGGCTGCTTGTATGTCTTGTCTTATTGACCTTATTTGGTCATCCATGTCTTCCAACATTTGTCTTGAAGCTTCAACTCTTAGGGTTGGATCAGAAAAGTTCAGGGGACTTCGACAAGTCCATTATCAATGGAAAATTCCCGATACTTAGCTTGTGACTTCAGATTCTGCTCCTTGGTAGATATTTCTTTTATCATGGTTTGGTAGGCCAAATCATGGCATGCTTCCTCTCTAGCTATTTCGAGTATAGGGCTGCTTGGCATAGATACCTTTGTAGCCAGAGATCTGGCTGTTGATGGATTCTGCAAGATTAGGGAATTTAGGAATGCCTTGCGACTGAGTGCATCGGCAACTACATTCTCTTTCCCTGGTCGATACTTGATTTCAAAATCATACTCCTCCAATACTTCGATCCATCGACGTTGCCTCATGTTGAGCTCGTTCTGGGTAAAAATCCATTTGAGACTCTTATGATCGGTTACTAGAGTAAACTTGTTACCCAACAGGTAGTGTCTCCAAAGATTTAGAGCATGGATGACAGCTAATAACTCCAGATCATGCGTGGCATAATTCTTTTCATGACTCTTCAATTTCCTTGAAGAATATGCTACTGGATGACCTTCCTGCATAAGTACACACCCCAAGGCAAGAATGCTGGCATCAGTTACTACCTCGAACTCCTTATTGAGGTCAGGAAGTTTTAGAATAGGTGCTGATACCAAACATTGCTTCAATTGGTCGAAGCTATTTTGTTCGGGAGTTGACCATGTAATAGAAGTCTGCTTCTTTAGTAAGTCGGTAAGAGGTGCTGCAATCAAAGCATAATTTTTGATAAAGACCCTATACCATCCCGTCAAGCCAAGGAAACTACGTATTTCTTTGACGGATACTGGTATTGGCCATTCAAGCACATCTCTGACTTTGGCTGGGTCTACTGATATCCCTTCCGATGATATTATGAATCCTAGATATTCAATCTGACGTTTGAAGAATGCACACTTCTTCATTTTTGCATACAGCTTATGAGACCTCATTGTTTCAAGGACAATCCGAAGTTGAGGTTCATGATCTTCTTCCTGTTTAGAATAGACTAGAGTGTCATCGAAGAAGACAAGCACGAAATCATCAAGATATGGTCTAAAAATATCCTGCATTAATCTATTGAAGGTGGCAGGTGCATTTGTAAGCCCGAATGACATAACCAAGAACTCGAAGTGCCCATATCTTGTATTGAAGGCCGTTTTTGGAATATCTTCATCCTTGATCCTGATTTGATAGCAACCTGACCTGAGATCAATTTTGGAGAAGATCTTTGCACCTTGAAGACGATCAAGAAGCTCATCTATTCTAGGAATAGGATACCTGTTCTTGACTGTTGATTGATTCAACCCACGGTAATCAATACATAGTCGAAGTGTCCCATCTTTCTTTTTCTGGAATAGTACTGGAGCTCCCCATGGTGAGTTGCTAGGCCGGATGTAACCCTGATCTAACAGTTGCTTGAGTTGTTCCTTCAACTAAATAGCTTCTGGTATGGACATTCTATAAGGTCTCTTTGCAATTGGCGCAGCTCCAGGTATTAGCCTTATTTCATGATCAACTTCTCTTGGAGGTGGAAGTTCAGTTAATTCCTCAGGGAATACGTCAGCATATTCCTTTAGCCAAGAGGGTCCCTCATGAAACTCTTGCCTTTGATCTAATTTGTTGAGTTTGATCAAGTAAACAGGTAATCCTTTTCTAACCCCTTTTATGATCCGCGATACTTTGGCTAAATGGATTCTTGGCACTCCTGCCTCACCTTGAGTTGTAACAAACTCTCTTTCAGAGTTTCGAAAGGAAACTTGACCCTTTCCACAGTGGATGTGGGCGTCATTAGGCTTAAGCCAATCCATCCCGAGTAGACACTCATGGATACCTAAGTTCATGACTCTGAATTTGACTGAGGTTTTCTTTCCTCCCAGATAGAACTCCTCCTTAGCAGTTTGCCTGGTACAAGTTACCTCACGACCGTTTGCCAATTCCACAAGTAGGGTAGGAGCTTCTACTGTGACTATCCCTAATCTTTTAGCACACGCTGGTGAGATAAAGGAATGTGTACTGCCACAATCAATCAAGGTTTTGAAACCTTTACCTTGATAGCCCGACGGTGTTTGAATCACCGAGAACTGGCGATTCGGCCCCTTCTTGTGTAAAGCGGCATGGACTGTCGCTCTTTCGAACTCTGCTTCCATAGTTGGATCTTCCTCTTCTTCTGCTTCACATCTTTGCCTATTGGTAATGCAGGCAGTTCTTCCTCTTCCACGGGTGGCGGCTCCCTGACCGCGGCCTGCACCTTGACGGTGTCCCTCGCTGAGCTTGGGACATTGCCTTTTGAAGTGACCGAGTTCATTGCAGTGGAAACATCGGAGGTTTCGGCCATTACTGTGAGTAGGAACAAAGTTATTGACGTTATTTGTCCTTGCTTTCTTCCTTTGTCCCTGATTGTGGCCTTGAACTCTCTTAACCTGGGGTCTGAATGCTCCTCTGTTCGGGTCGCTATAAGACCAATTTTTGTTACCCCTCGGTCTAGCTTGCACTTCCTGAATTATAGGTGCCGCTCGAATGAGTGCATCCTGAAGATCTAATGGTCGCATAGATTCGAGACGGGTATTTACAGGTGGATTTAAGCCCGCGCAAAATTTGGACACCTGCTGCGTCATGTCCATTTGTGGCGCATACTTTAAGAGTGAGACAAATTTAGAGTAGTAAGCGTCAAGGGTGAGTCCTAACTGTTTTAGCTCATAGAACTCATTCATTTTCTGTGTACGATATGCAGGTGGCAAATATCTCCCCTGCACGGCTTGCTTTAGCTTCTCCCAGGTAACGGACCCCTCTGAAGTCCCTTGATCCCTGCACCATTGTTTCCACCATAGTCTAGCTTCACCGGTGAGTTTTAATTTGGCTAGCATGGCCTGATTGGTGGGAGCAGTACCAGCTGCTTCGAAGTAATCCTCCATAGATTCAATCCAAATTTCAGCATCAGACTGGACGAATCTGCCCTTCCCGTCAAACTCGGGTGGCTTTATCTGCTTGAGGAGGAACTTCTTCTCCTGGATCACAGCGGTACTTGATGTAGGGGGCGAATTTGGAACCTGTACCTGGGGTTGTGCCTGAGTAAAAGTTTTCTTACCATTATTGTATGATAATTGACATTAGCTTATCTTCAGTTCAGCTATCTCGTAAATCATGAAGCTACTTAACTTTTCGCAACAACCCAGATGCATAATCGGATATTGATAAAGGAAGTCCTTATTTATATTTACATGGGCGTAGCCTTATACAACATCTCGTGTGATGATAATCCAATCATTACATTTAGTTTGGGGAGAACAACATTGTATTGGATTTGTCTACAGGAACTATGTAATAGTAGGGTTTTGGGTCATGAATCTTTAGGAATCGATAATTCATCGGAAGTTCAGGATATCCTTTCCGCTGGAATCCATACTTCCCATGGCGGCCCAACACCTTAATCCTGTCAGCTGGGATTACACGGGTTACTTCCTCATATACATATGAGTTCAATTCAACCCTTCGACCCTGAATATGCAAAGTCGAATTTACGTGAGCTTCCACAAAAATGAACAGCTTCACGACTTTCAAATCTTCCAACCACTTGATCCTCTTTAGGTTGGTTTGTAGATACGCGAACCGGTGGGCAGCTATGTAGTAGATTCCTGAAGACCCAGTCCATCTTCGTTCTATATATAAAGGTGATGGATTATAAATCTGCTCCAGGATGTTCATCATTTCAATTCTCTGCCTATAATGCGGAGAATGCATTGAAGTCATAAACATGATCCGGAACACCAAAAACTTGTTCCACGCTTCATAGTTCTGCAAGACAGTATTGAAGATGAGGAAATGTTTGGACATCAACAATTTCTTTACTTCATTTTATTGAAATCTCACGAAAACAATCCCGTTGTTGGTCGGCTCTGATACCAACTGTAACGTGTCCACTAGAATCATCTAGGACACGTCTTAGTAGTCCATCGGGAAGAATGTCTAGAAAACTCCGCCCGGCACTCCCTTGGAATGTTACGGGTTTTTGCAATCTAGGTCTTCCCGCGTCTACCACGTAGCGGAAGTATCCTGGCCGTTTCCCACTTAGGATCGACCGGAATTAGGGTTTCCCTGTTTGGTCGTTAGCTAACAGTAACTAACGTCAGACCCGAGCGAACTACTTTATGCAGGAACACCAGGTCCGAAGCGGATTCACGCTGCACTTGGTTCAAGGAGAATGGGAAACGAGAGGGATGCAAGGCTCAACCTCTCTGCCATAAAGCATAGTCCCATTCCGTTCCCCTAAAACAGCGTAAATCGAGTAGGATGTAACTCTAGGTCATCGTTCTCACTATTAGCTTTGATGATGATGATCATCCCGCTATTCGTCGAGTGATTTTGAGAAAAGTTCCCGGCTAACCGGGACCACCCATCCATAGGACGGACCCATGGTCCATCCTCAGCACTTTCCTCGGTTTGTTTTAGTTATGTAATTACCTAACACATTAATTTGACATATAACAAACAGCTTCCTTGATTAATCCCGTTAAGCACTGGTTCCTTCACGTAATCTTATCACGTGACATAGAAAAACAGTATCAAACAATTTCTTTATTATCATTTCATCACTTATCTTTGAAATACAAGGAGTTCCGCCCGTAGGCTTGTTCATAATCCGCCCGAAGGCTATCCAGTAATCCGCTAGGGATCACTATTCCAAGCTTCTGCCCATAGACTAGTATGCGGGCCTCGAGATCCAATCCCGAGTCACGTTAGCCTCTTGTGCAGGACCCGGAAGGCGAGGGATTTACGGCCAGAGCCCCCCCTGGCACCCAAGCGTCCTCCTGCTCCAAGTAGAGCTCAACGGAAAGACCTCACGCGGCGGGTTCGGTCCACGTTCCCGGCGCGGTCAACAACCCCCTTGGTTAGGGTCAGGCAGGCAGTCGGGGGTAACTGAGCTGCCACTCCCTTCAGGCCTTCAACCTGAAGCATTTATATATCTTTCATCCTTTAGTTCCTTGAACAGACAATGCAAACAGTGCTTTCTAAACTGTTACAAGCACAATCAATTCCAGTGGTTGTTTAGTTGGCAAACTGTTAAGGAGTGAATCCTTCTCTCCGAATGCATCCAGCATTCGATCCGGAATCAGTTGCAACTTGGCAAGATTCCTATTGTCTTTGGGTTAGGGTCATACCCTGTTAACCCAACTTATCCAATGCTTTAGGTTTTATTAATAGTAAATCCCGGCGGCCATGTCGCTTTAATTTATTGATTAATCATTTGCGTCCGAGCAATTTCTTAACTTCCCTTAACTTGGCAAATTTTCCCTAATGAGGGCGATGTAACAGGATGACTAACCATCCCCTTGCAAGTTAAACTTGCGCAAGAACCTGCCAACCTCATTCCAAGGATTGGCAAAACTTTCTTGTGATCAAACCACAAGACTATGCGACGTTGCAACTTGTTGCACAAGTGTCGCCTCCATTCCAAGAGATTATTTCACTTTTGAATGGTGTTTTCTGGTCACGGAATTATCTTCAGACGAGAAGCAGGGTCTAGGGTGTCTTTTTACCCAACCCATCCCTAATTTCACTAGATCGACAACGTTTAGTCCTAGGGTTCCAACTCAATTCGAGTTTCATCATTTTGAATGATTTGTCCTTAGGGTAGGACCCTAGATTATTGTTTGCATGAGCACCCAATTGACTCAACATTTCGGGAATGTGATTAGGGCCATTGGGCATGAAGGTTTCGACTTAGCGACAATTGGAAAACTTGGCCGAATCCTTAACGTGCTAATCCCTAGTTAGTGTTTGGGGTATCTATCGTATTGACTGAACCATGCCCATACGAATCCCTTGCGGCTAGGTGATTTGGGTAATTCACTATGCTTGTCTCGCGACAAGGATGAATCCTTCCCTAGAGACAATAAACTAGATCTAAAGAAGAAAAATGGTTTCGACTACCACAATACATGTAAACATGCGACTCACTCCATCTTTCATTGGTAAAGTAAAAATACATGATAAGCTGGATACCAACTTTCTTAGGACCTACTAGGACTTACTTCAAATAATCATGTCTACTACCTTGTTATCTACGCCTTAGAATCTCATGCTTTGTTTAAATCCTGCAACCTTTCCCAAATGCAACACTTGATGAATGAATTTTATGCACGATGAAAGTGCAACATGCAACCCTTTCATGACTACAACGTAATTAAATGAGGTTATTGTAGAGTTAGTGTTGGTATATTCTTTTTTGCAAGCACATGCCACATGCCAATCCATAGATTCATTTTTTGATACACCACCCTTACTTTTCGGATAACCTCCTACGGGTGTTAACAACTTTTTCCCCCCATGAACCATTACAATAAAGGTTTTTCCTAAATTGCGACATAAGCTTAATCTTTCCATGTCTAGTCAAAAATACACTTAATAACTTCAGCCTTATAATGATAGGCGGTAGGTGTTTTAGGCTCGTCCTTTGAAATGCATGATAAGGCAACATAATACTAAGGTCGTAAGATGGATAGACAACTCACGTTCATCATATTGAAAATATTAATAACTCCATTTCATGTCATGAGATAATTCTAGTAATCGATCAAATAGACGAATTTTCCTCAATTTCCTTTTAATTCGGCTTGGTAAATTTGAACATGCATAGGTGCTTTCATTTCATAACTTATAGATGCATGATATGCACGGACCCTTTATCTATATTTTATCGAGTGTACTATTAACACTACCCATGAGTTAATGATAACGTAGTATGAATTTCCCTATGGCGTTAAGCGTATTTAAAACATCTCTTCATGTGGAAATATATTTACGGAACCTGGATTTGTGGATCCGCGGTGATATCCATGTGTAAGTCCGGGGAAGAACCTTCCACGGCCGCGCCTTGCGTCTTCTTGGGAGCCATTGTAGACGTGATTACGGACCCCGCAGATTCCCTCTAGCCTTTACTCTTGCTCTTCGAGATGGTCAGGAGTCGATACCTTCTCCTCGCGTAAGAATAGGAGTTTCTCGAACTCGTTTTTTTAAAACTGAGAGGCCCGCATAGGATCAAGGCCTATGGCCTTAAACCTTAGAAGCTTCTTGAAGAAGCTTCTAAGAAGCTTCTGGACAACAGCGGCCACGTCGGGGGGGGGGGGGGGGGTCCCAATGATTGGGAAGGAGGTCGTGGTCAAGGCGAGGATGGGCAGCGGCCTGGGGGCCTCAGCAAGGTGGCGGCGTCCTGGTGGCGGCAGCAGTCGATGGTCCGGCAGCCCTTGGCGGCGTTTCGTCAATACGGCAGCTTCCCTCCTCCTTCAATCCCACCAGCATGGCAGCCTCCCTTCGTCTGTCCGATCCTTCACTCCCTTCGATCCCACCAGCACGGCGGCAGCTTTTCCCTCACACAGCACGGTCCCCCTCTCCCCTTCGTAACGGATGTTTTTATAGGCATGGGGGGGGAAAGAAGGCCTCCACCACGTGGCCCCCCTTGCATGGGTTCCCCCCCTCCCATGCAGGCCACGAGTTTCATATCCCATCCCCCCCACACTCCCTTTTCTCCAGTCGTGCATCGGCTGGGGAAAAAGGGATAGAAATAAAAAAAATTTCCTTAAATATTCAAATTGTCCTTCCCAAGAGGGTGTTTTTGTGAGACTAGCGGTTTCGAACTTTCGGGTTTGATTGGACCCCATTTCTCGCGTGCGGGTCACACATTACACCGCCAATAATTTCAATACAAGAGATAACCTTTGCACAAGGTTTGCGTCGTGTGCGAGACGTCAATATTCACGGGTGGGAATATTACAAGCCCATTGAGAAGAGAGTCTAGGAAGTGCCACCTGGCACTCGCATGGAATGCCACAAGGGTTTGCAATCTAGGTCTTCCCAAGTCTATCCCGAGTGGAAGAATCCAGCCGTTCCCACTTAGGACGGAACTGAAGTCAGGGTCTCTTTCCTATCAGCAAAGTCTCTAGGAAGTAGCTAGCATCGAGCTCCAGATGAACCACTTTGCGTAAGAACAACAGAGTCAAAGCAGATTTATACTGTACTTGGTTCATGGAGAATGGGAAACAAGAGGGATGCGAATCTCAACCTCTCTACCCATAAGACATAGTCCCATTCCGCTCCCCTAAAATAGCATGAATCGGGATTCTAACTCTATCGACTCTAGGTCTTCACAATTTTGTTATCACGTCATTTGAGAAAAGTTCCCATCTAACCGGGACCACCCTTTCGTAGGACGGTGGACCCAAGTCACGTCCACCGCACTTTCCTCGGTTTGCTTAGTTTTCTAATTACCTACCACATTATGTTTGACATGCAAAAGAAGCTTCGTTAATTAATCAATTTAAACACAGGTTCCTTCACATAACTTAGGCACTAACACAAAAACAATTTCAAGCAAGTTTTTTTTTCAAATATCTAATCTTTATTTATCATAGTCCTAGAATACATCAAGTATCGTACCCGAAGGCTATCCCAGCAATCAACAGGATTGCTGCTCCAAGTTTCACCCGTAGACTAGTACACGGGCCCGGAGATCCTATCTCGAGTCACGTAGGCCTCTTGTGCGGGATTCGAAGGCAAGGAATTTATAGCTAGAGCCTTCCCTGGCACCCAAGTGTCCTCTCGCTCCAAGCAGCACCCACGGAGAGACCTCTTGCAGTGGGTTCAGTCCATATCCCGACGCGGCTAACAACCCCCTTGGATAGGGCCAGGCAGGCAGTCCGAGGTAACTAAACTTGCCTCTCCCTCCAGGCTTTTAACCTAAATCATTAAGTGTTTTTCCTTGAGTTAGTTCCTTGAGCAAAGAAGTTCAAACAATGTACCTAATTGTACAATCACAATCATCTCAGAGGTCGTTTGTACGACCAACTGCTAAGGTGTGATTCCTTCTTCCCAAATGCTCCCAACATTCCGTCTTGGGCTGTTCGCAAATTGGCAAGATTCCAGGGGCTTGGAAAGCTAGGTTGCTTATTTTCCATTTTCCTTTGGGTTAGGGTTTGTACCCTATCGACCCTAATTATCCTTACCTTAGGTCTCCTTGTAAGATAGATCATGGACAACCCCATTGTCCTCGATTGGTCAACTTGCTGGCTATCTCCTAGATCCCTCGAAGTACCTATGTACCTTTATCTTTGATATTAATTGATCAAGATTGTCTATCCCCTTGACCATGGTTGGTCAAGATGGTTCTGTTTAGAACAGTTTCTACTCTGTCTTAAGTATAATCTTCTTAAGCCCTCTTAATAATGCTCATATGCGCTAAGCTTTTACCTATCCCTCTTGAAGTCACCAAGGACTTTGATATGGGACTCATGGATCTCAGTCCCATTTGGTAGATTACAAACAACGTTGAATTTTTCAAACAACTTTAATGCATGCAATGTAATGGCAGCCTTCAATTCAATGCTTACATTTTTGAAATAATCCATACGATATTTTATGCCACACATGCGAAGGTACTTTCTATGCATGCAATCTTAACATTATCCTCTATGTAAATATTTACACGATCTATAACCTTATTGAATTATCTGATCTTTATAACTTAATGCAATTATTGTATGAGTCTAGGTGCACTTTAATCTTTTCTGCAATTTATTACATGAACCTTAGAATCCATCTCGCGATATGGAGATGCACTTTGTTTCTTTGAATGTCCTCTGAAATGCATTTTAAGCAAGAACTGGTACAAGGAGCAATGCACTTTATGCAAGAATTCTTGCAAGACTTTTTTGGTAATTTATGATGCAATTATCTAATCAATTTTACCTATTATGATATCATCTTACAATGGAAATTATCTTGCTCGTTAAATACATCACAACTAAGTTCATACCTAGGAAATTATCAAACATGCAATTAATGTGATGTATATGAATATTATTTTTTTCACTGTGATAATTATAACCTATGATTTAATAATAGAGCAACCTAGGTTTGGAGTGATGTCTTGATTCTAGTGGTATTGATGCCTGATGAACCGTTCGCGATTGCAGTGCCACCTTGTTTCAAACCTCCATCCACACTTGCAGGGTTTTCAACCATCCTTGTGGAACTACACTTCGGGGCCATACTGGAAGACGCATGTACGAGAGTTAGAATTCTCGCACTCTCCTTTGAAAAATTCTCGCCGCCCCTCCTTGAGTGGAGAAAAGATAATGAAGGGGAGGGATGTATTTTTGGAAATGTTGAGGGGTGTGTGACCTCCCTTTAAGAGGGGGAAAGAAGAAACTTCTCTCTCTCTCTCTCTCTCTCTCTCTCTCTCTCTCTCTCTCTCTCTCTCTCTCTCTATGCGATGATCACGAGGGGGGGTGGGGGTTGCTGCCTAGAAACAAGGAAGGGAGGCGCTGCATATGACGGCCCCGAGGGGAGAAGGGGGGCTTCCTTATATGGTGGGGAGGAGGGCTTCATGAGGGGAGGGAGACGGCTGTTAACGGCCGCCACCCTCCACCTAGGGGGCCGCATGCCCCCCCTTTCACTTTTTTCACTCCCTCTCTCTCTCTGTCTCCCCGACATGCTGTCCGTGGGGAGAGAGAGGGGAAGTAAAAAAATTTGTGTTAAATTTAAAAATTTTAAGGGGGGGTTCTTATGGGGAAGGTAGGGGGGGGGGATGTTACATCCTCTCCCTCTTAGAGGAATCGAGATGTCCTCATCTCGAGAAGATATGGGGATAATGTTAGTTGAGAGTATTTTCTTCCATCCACGTGGCATCCTCTTTGGGATAATCTTTCCACTGGATGAGGTATTCTATCAAGGTCCTTGATCTCAAATGCCTCTCCCTAATATCTAGGATTCTATCAAGTCGTAGCTCAAGGACTCCTTGGCTAGGCATTACAATTTGTTGATCATCAAGTACATGATTCGGATTAGGTAGATAATTTTTCAATAGGCTAATATGGAATACATTATGAATCTTTAGAGTTGGGGGCAGCTGTAGTCTGTAAGCATTAGGTCCTAGGCGCTTGGTGATCTTATAAGGTCAACAATGCCTCATACTTAGCTTCTTGTACTCTCCCAAGGACAATGAACTCTTTTTAGGGCGTGCACGGATGAAGACCATATCACCTTCGACGAAGGATCTCTCTTGCCATTTCAAGTTAGCGTAAGCCTTCTATCTATCATTGGCAGCTTGAATGTCTTGTCTTATTGATTTGATTTGATCATCCATGTCTTCCAGCATCTGCCTTGAAGCTTCTACCCTCAAAGTTGGATCTCAGAAGTTCAAAGGGGTACGACAATCATGCCCATACAATTCTTGGAAAGGGGTCCTTTGTATACTCTGTTGGTAAGAAGCATTGTAGGCAAACTCAACCAGTGGTAAGAATTGAATCCACTTTTTGGGTTCACGACAGTAATATGCCATAAGCATGTCTTCAATGACTTGATTGACTCGTTCTATTTGACAATCTATTTGGGGATGGTAAGCTATATTGAAACAGAGTTGAGTTCCAATAGCCTCAAAGATAGCCCTCCATAAGTGTGATGTGAAGAGAGAGTCACGATCACTAATGATTCTTCTGGGTAGCCCATGAAGTTTGAATATTTCCTTGATGAATAATCTTGCGATGTTTGAAGCTTTATAGTTCGTGTTGACAGGGATGAAATGTGCAAACTTGGTGAGCATATCTACTACAACCATAATAGAGTTATATCCTCCCTGAACTTGGGGTAAGTCAATAATGAATCCCATTTCATTTGAGGAATGTCAGTGGTTGCAATTTTCCAGGCATTTTAACATGTTATGCCTTAATGCGTTGACAAGACAAATATTTCGTGACATATTTGAGTACGTCTCCCTTGAGTCTTTCCTAATAATAGCTCTTTCTGACCGTATTAATGGTCTTGGCATAACAAGGATGTCCTGAGAAAGAGGAGTCATGGGCTTCCCAAAGTATCTCCTACTTGAGAGTTTGGCTTGCAAGGATACATAATCTTGTCCTAAAGTAGACAAGTCCACTACTGATGGAGAATTCTTGATACTTCGTCTTTAGCTTTGGGGCTTGATCCTTGATGGGGATCTCCCTTAGCATTTTTTGATAGACTCAGTCATGATATGCCCCCTCTTTTGCTAGCTCAAGAATCGGGTTTTTTGGCATTGATACCTTTGTGGCTAGAGACCTTGCTATTGATGGACCTTGCAAAATAAGAGAATTTAGAAATGCCTTGCGGCTGAGTGCATCGGCAACTACATTCTCTTTTCCAGGCCTAAATTTGATTTCAAAATCATATTCTTCTAGCACTTCGATCCATCGACGTTGCCTCATATTGAGCTCGTTCTGAGTGAAAATCCATTTAAGAGTCTTGTGGTCCATTACTAAGGAAAATTTGTTACCTAGCAAGTAATGTCTCCAAAGTTTGAGAGCATGGATGATAATCAATAGCTCTAGGTCATGGGTAGCATAACTCCTTTCATGGCTCTTCAATTTTCTTGAAGAATATGCTACGGGATGACCTTCTTGCATAATTACACATCCTAAAGCAAGTGCACTAGCAACAATTACCACTTCAAACTCCTTACTAAGATCAGGAAGTTTCAGAATGGGTGCTGATACTAAGCTTTGCTTTAGTGTGTCAAAGCTGGTCTGTTCAGCAAGTGACCATACAATTGCTACTTGCTTCTTTAGTAGATCAGCTAGAGGGGTTGCAATTAAAGCATAATCTTTGATGAAAATCCTGTACCACCCTGTCAACCCAAGAAAACTATGTATTTCTTTGACAGAAGTTGGTGTTGGCCATTCTAGAACGTCTCTAACCTTAGCTCGATCTAGTGAAATTCCTTCAGCTGATAGAATGAATCCCAGATATTCAATCTGTCGCTTGAAAAATGTGCCCTTCTTCTTCTTGGCATAAAGCTTGTGTGGTCTCATTGTTTCAAGAACAATGCGAAGCTGGGGTTCATGATCCTTTCTTTTTTTTGAGTAGACTAGGGTATCGTCAAAAAAGACGAGTACGAATTCATCAAGATAGGGCCTAAAGATATCCTGCATTTACATGTTGAAGGTAGCAGGAGCATTCGTCAGCCCAAATGACCTCACTAGGAATTCAAAGTGTCCATACCTTATACTAAATGCAGTCTTCAGAATATCTTCTTCCTTGATCCTTATCTGATAATATCAAGACCTGGGATCTATCTTTGAGAAGATCTTCGCCGCTTGAACACGGTGAAGTAATTCATCTATTCTTGGAATGGGGTATTTATTTTTTATGGTTGCTTGATTCAACCCTCTGGAGTCAATGCATAGGCGAAGCATTCCATCTTTCCTTTTTTGGAAGAACACTGGAGCTCCCCATGGAGAATTGCTAGGTCGGATGTAGCCTTGATCTAACAGTTTCTTGAGTTGCTCTTTCAGTTCGATAGCTTCCGGGATGGACATCTTATATGGCCTCTTTGCGACCGGTGTAGCTCCTGGCACAAGTTTGATTTCGTGGTCGACTTCCCTTTGGGGAGGGAGTTTTGTCAAATCTTCAGAAAATACGTCTGCGTATTCCTTTAACCATGAAAGTTCTTCTCCTGATTCTGATCTAGCTTATTCAGTTTAATTAGATAGATAGGTAGACCCTTTTGAGCACCCTTTATTATCTGTGTTTCCTTTGCCAACTATATTTTTGGTTTATCGGCCTCGCCTTGAGTCGTGACTAGTTCCCCTTCAAAAATTTGCAAGGAGACTTTGCCCTTCCCATAGTGGATGTGGGCATCATTGGGTATTAGCCAATCCATTCCGAGTAAACATTCATGGATACCTATGTTCATTATCCTGAATCTCACAGAAGTTCCAGTAGGAATTTCACCTTAGTAGTTTGCCTAGTACAAGTGACTTCATGACCATTTGCTAATTCCAAAAGTAAAGTATGTGCATCTATTGTGGTTATCCCTAATCCTTTTGCACAGATTGGTGAAATGAAGGAATGTGTACTGCCACAGTCAATCAGGGTTTTGAAGCTTTTACCTTGATATTCTGATGGAGTTTGAATCACCGAGAATTGGCGATTTGGACCCTTCTTCTGAAGAGTGGCATGAACCGTTGCCCTCTCAATGTCAGCCTCCATGGATGGATCTTCTTCATTGTCCAGCTCCTTGGTGGAAACACTGGAGCTCCTCCGTCTGGCCATAACGGTGGTTCCTTGGCCATGAGCGGCTCTATTTTGATGTTGGAATTGCCCTTCGTGATGTCCTCTGCCAAGCTTGGGGCACTCCCTCTTGAAATGTCCGGGCTCGTTGCAATGGAAGCAACGTTGATTGTGATCATTGATTTGTGTTGGAACAAAGTTGTTAACAGTATTGACTCTAGCTTTCTTTCTCTGGCCCTAATTCTGACCCTGTGCTTTCTTAGTCTAAGCCTTAAACATACCCTTATTCTGATCTTTGTAAGGCCAAATCCTGTTGTTCCTTTATTTGGTCTGCACCTCCTGTATAATTGGAGCAGCTCGAATGAGTGCATCTTGTAGGTCCATTGGACGCATTGATTCCAATCGAGTGTTTATGGGTGAATTCAAACCAACACAGATTTTTGACACCTGTTGTGTCATGTCCATTGGAGACGCATACTTTAGGAGTGAAATGAACTTCAAATAATATGCTTCCAAGGATAATCCTAGCTGCTTCAAGTCATAGAATTCATTCATCTTTTGTGTGCAGTAGGCAGGTGGCAGATACCTCCCTTGCACAGCTTCCTTAAGCTTTTCCCATTCAAAGATAAAATGATGAAATATTAACAAAGAACTTGCTTGATATTGTTTTCTATCTTACGTGATAAGATTACGTGAAGGAACCAGTGCTTAATGGATTAATTAAAGAAGCTGATTGTTATATGTCAAATCAATGTGTTAGATAATTACATAACTAGAAACAAACCGAGGAAAGTGCGGAGGATGGGCCATGGGTCCGGGTGGGTGGTCCCGGTTAGCCGGGAACTTTTCTCAAAAATCTCAATGAACAGCAGGATGATCATCAAAACGAATAACGGAAGCAATGACCTAGAGTTATGTCTTACTCGATTTACGTTGTTTTAGGGGAACGGAATGGGACTATGCCTTATGGCAGAGAGGTTGAGCTTTGCATCCCTCTCGTTTCCCATTCTCCTTGAACCAAGTGCAGCGTGAATCCCCTTCGGACCTGGCATTTCTGCGTAAAGTAGTTCTCTCGGGTCCGACGCTAGTTGTTGTTAGTTAATGACCAGTCAGGAAAACCCTAATTCCGATCGATCCTAAGTGGGAACGGCCAGGATACTTCCGCTACATGGCAAACGTGGGAAGACCTAGATCGCAAATTCCGTAACATTCCATGGGAGTGCCGGGTGGAGCTTTCTAGACATCCTTTCCGACGGAATGCTAAGACATGTCCTAGATGATATTATGAGGACACGTTACAGTTGGTATCAAAGCCGACCAACAATGGAATTGTTTTTATGAGAACTCAATAAAATGAAGTAAAGAAATTATTGCTGTCCAAACATTTTCTCACTTTCAATGCTGTCTTGCAGAATTATGAAGCGTGGAATAAGTTTTTGGTATTTCGGGTCATGTTTATGACTGCAATGCATTCTCCCCTTTATAGACAAAGAATTGGGATGATGAACATCCTGGAGCAGATTTATAATCCATCACCTTTATACATAGAATGAAGATGGACGTGGTCTTCAAGAATCTACTATGTAGCCGCCCACCAGTTTGCTTATCTACAGACCAACCTAAAGAGAATCAGGTGGTTGGAAGACTTGAAGGTCGTGAAGCTGTTCGTTTTTGTGGAAGCTCACGTAAATTCAACTCTACATATCCGAGGTCGGAGGGTTGAGATGGACTCATATGTATATGAGGAAGTAACTCGTGTAATCCCAGCCGACAGGATTAAAGTATTGGGCCGCCATGAGAAGTATGGATTCCAACGGAAAGGGTATCCTGAACTTCCAATGAATTATCGATTCCTAAATATCCATGACCCAAAACCCTACTATTACACAGTTCCATTAGACAAATGCAATACAACGTTGTTCTCCCCAAATTGAATGTAACGATTGGCTTATCATTACATGAAATGTTGTATTCAAAAAGGCTATGCCCATGTAAATACAAATAAAGACTTCTTTTTATCAATATCTGGCTGTACATAAGAGTTGTTAAGAAGTTAAGTAGCTACATTGTTTACGAAATGGCTGAACTAAAAATGGAAGATAAGCTAACGTCGATTATCATATAATAACGTTAAGAAAACCTTTATTCAGGCACAACCTCACGAACAGGTTCCAAATTCACCTCCTACATAAAGTACTGGTGTGATCCAGGAGAAGAAGTTCCTCCTCAAGCAGATAAAGCCACCCGAGTTTGACGGGAGAGGCAGATTCGACCAGGCTGATGCTGAAATTTGGATTGAATCCATGGAGGATTACTTTGAAGCAGTTGGTACTGCACCTACCAATCAGGCCATGCTCGCCAAGTTAAAGCTCATCGGCGAAGCTAGACTTTGGTGGAAGCAATGGTGCAGGGATCAAGGGATTTCAGAGGGGTCCGTTACCTGGGAGAAGCTGAAGAAAGCCGTGCAGGGAAGATACTTACCACCTGCATATCGTACTCAGAAAATGAATGAGTTCTACGAGCTAAAACAGCTAGGACTCACTCTTGACGCATACTACTCTAAATTCGTCTCACTTTTAAAGTATGCGCCACAGATGGACATGACGCAGCAGGTGTCCAAATTTTGTGCGGGCTTAAATCCACCAGTAAATACCCGTCTCGAATCTATGCGTCCATCAGATCTTCAGGATGCACTCATTCAAGCGGGGCCTATAATTCAGGAGGTGCAAGCTAGACCAAGGGGTAACAAAACTTGGTCTTATAGTGACCCGAAAAGAGGAGCATTCAGACCTCAAATGAAGAGACTTCAAGGTCATAATCAAGGACAAAGAAAGAAAGAAAGGACAAATAACGTCAACAACTTTGTTCCTACTCAAAGTAATGGCCAAAACCTCCGTTGTTTCCACTGCAACGAACCCGGTCACTTCAAGAGGCAATGTCCCAAGCTCAACGGAGGACATCGCCAAACGCCTTTCCAAGGAGCAAGCCGCGGTCAAGGATCCGCCACTCGTGGAAGAGGAAGAATTGCCTGCATTGCCAATAGGCAAAGATGCGAAGAAGAAGAAGAGGAAGATCCGACTATGGAAGAAGAATTTGAAAGAGCGACAGTCCATGCCGCTTTACACAAGAAAGGGCCGAATCGCCAGTTCTCGGTGATTCAGACACCGTCAGACTATCAAGGTAAAGGTTTCAAAACCTTGATTGATTGTGGCAGTACACATTCCTTTATCTCACCAGCATGTGCAAAAAGATTAGGAATAGCCACAGTAGAAGCACCTACCCTGCTTGTGGAATTGGCAAACGGTCGTGAGGTAACTTGTACCAGGCAAACTGCTAAGGTGGAATTCTTTCTGGGAGGAAAGAAGACTTCAGTCAATTTCAGAGTCATGAATTTAGGTATGCATGAGTGTCTACTCAGAATGGATTGGCTTAAGCCCAACGACGCCCACATTCACTGTGGAAAGGGTCAAGTTACCTTTCAAAACTCTGAAAGGGAATTTGTCACAACTCAAGGTGAGGCAGGAGTGCCAAGAATCCAATTGGCCAAAGTATCTCGGATCATAAAAGGAGTCAAAAAAGGATTACCCGTCTACTTGATCAAACTCAACAAGTTGGATGAAAAGCAAGAGTCTCATGAGGGACCTTCTTGGCTAAAGGAATACGCTGACGTATTCCCTGAGGAATTGACTGAACTTCCGCCTCAAAGAGAAGTAGATCATGAGATTAGGCTAGTACCTGGAGCTGCACCAATTGCAAAGAGACCTTATAGAATGTCCATACCAGAAGAAATTGAGTTGAAGGAACAACTCAAGCAACTGTTAGATCAGGGTTACATCCGGCCTAGCAATTCACCGTGGGGAGCTCTAGTACTATTCCAGAAAAAGAAAGATGGGACACTTCGACTATGTATTGATTACCGGGGGTTGAATCAATCAACAGTCAAGAACAAGTATCCTATTCCTAGAATAGATGAGCTTCTTGATCGTCTTCAGGGTGCAAAGATCTTCTCCAAGATTGATCTCAGGTCAGGTTACTATCAGATAAGGATCAAGGAATATGATATTCCAAAGACAGCCTTCAATACAAGATATGGGCACTTTGAGTTCCTGGTTATGTCATTCGGGCTTACCAATGCACCTGCCACCTTCAATAGATTAATGCAGGATATTTTTAGACCATATCTTGATGATTTCGTGCTTGTCTTTTTCGATGACACTTTAGTCTATTCTAAACAGGAAGAAGATCATGAATCTCAACTTCTGATTGTCCTTGAGACAATGAGGTTACATAAGCTTTATGCAAAAATAAAGAAGTGTGCATTCTTTAAGCGGCAGATTGAATATTTGGGATTCATAGTATCATCAGAAGGAATATCAGTAGACCCAGCCAAGGTCAGAGATGTGCTTGAATGGCCAACACCAGTATCTGTCAAAGAAATACGCAGCTTTCTTGGATTGACAGGATGGTATAGGGTCTTCATCAAAAACTATGCTTTGATTGCAGCACCTCTTACAGACTTATTAAAGAAGCAGACTTCCATTACATGGTCAACTTCCGAACAAAATAGCTTCGACAAATTGAAGCAAAGTTTGGTATCAGCACCTATTCTAAAACTTCCTGACCTCAATAAGGAGTTCGAGGTAGTAACTGATGCTAGCATTCTTGCCTTGGGGTGTGTACTTATGCAGGAAGGTCATCCAGTAGCATACTCTTCAAGGAAATTGAAGAGTCATGAAAAGAATTATGCTACGCATGATTTGGAATTACTAGCTGTCATCCATGATCTAAAGTTTTGGAGGCACTACCTGTTGGGTAACAAGTTTACTCTAGTAACCGATCATAAGAGTCTCAAATGGATTTTTACCCAGAACGAGCTCAACATGAGGCAATGTTGGTGGATTGAAGTATTGGAGGAATATGATTTTGAAATCAAGTACCGACCAGGGAAGGAGAGTGTAGTTTTCGATGCACTCAATCGCAAGGCATTCCTAAATTCCCTAATCTTGCAGAATCAATCAACGGCCAGATCTCTGGCTACAAAAGTATCTATGCCAAACAACCCTATACTTGAACTAGCTAGAGAGGAAGCATGCCATGATTTGGCCTACCAAACAATGATAAAGGAAATATCTACCAAGGAGCAGAATCAGAAGTGGCAAGCTAAGTATCAGGAATTTTCCATTGATAATGGACTTGTCTACTATAGAACAAGGCTGTGTATACCAGCAAGCCAGTCACTTAAGCAGAAGATATTATGGGAAGCTCATGATTCCCCTTTCGCAGGACATCTTGGCTATGCTAAGACTCTTAATGCAGTTAGAAAAAGCTACCATTGGGAGAGGCTTAAAGGTGACATTCTCAAATATGTCACTGAGTGTTTATCTTGCCAACGTATCAAAGCCGAACATGTCATGATGCCAGGGAAACTGCAACCCCTTGACATTCCCCAAATGAAATGGAAATTCATCAGTATGGATTTTATTGTGGGCTTACCCCAAGTCCAAGGAGGATACAATTCCATTATGGTTGTGGTTGACATGCTTACCAAGGTTGCACACCTGATTCCAGTAAAGACAAACTATAAAGCCTCCGACATTGCAAGATTGTTTATCAAGGAGATATTCAAGCTACATGGGTTACCTAGAAGAATCATTAGTGACCGAGATTCTCTCTTCACATCACACTTCTGGAGAGCTATCTTTGAAGCTATTGGGACTCAACTCTGTTTTAGCACCGCCTACCATCCCCAAACGGATAGCCAAACAGAGCGAGTAAATCAAATCATCGAAGATATGCTTAGGGCATATTGCTGTCGAAAGCCGAAGAGGTGGATTCAATACTTGCCATTAGTTGAATTTGCCTACAATGCTTCTTACCAGCAAAGCATTCAGATGACCCCTTATCAGGCATTATATGGTCATGATTGTCAAAGTCCCCTAAACTTTTCTGATCCAACCCTAAGGGTTGAAGCGTCAAGACAGATGTTGGAAGACATGGATGATCAAATAAAGTCAATAAGACAAGACATACAGGCGGCCAAGGATAGACAAAAGGCGTACGCAGATTTGAAACATCAAGAAAGAGTCTTTGAAGAAGGAGACATGGTCTTCATTCGTGTACGCCCTCAAAAGAGTTCTCTATCCCTAGGTGAGTGCAAGAAGCTAAGTCCAAGGTATTGTGGGCCATACAAAATTCTCAAATGCCTAGGACCCAATGCTTATAGATTACAACTCCCTCACAACCTAAAGGTTCACAATGTATTCCATACCAGCCTATTGAAAAAATATGTACCCAACCCTAATCATGTACTTGATGATCAACAAATTGTAATGCCTAGTCAAGGAGTCCTTGAACTAAGGCCGGATAGGATCTTAGATGTTAGGGAGAGACACTTAAGATCTAGAACCTTGAGAGAATGCCTCGTCTAGTGGAAAGATTATTCCGAAAAGGATGCCATCTAGGTAGATGAAGGCACTCTCAACCATCAGTATCCCCAGTTTATCTCAAGATGAGGACATCTCGCTTCTTCTAAGGGGGAGAGAATGTAAAATATCAAATGGATAAATGCAATTTTGTTTTTATTTATTCCCCCCTCCCCAGCCGACTGTTGTGCTGGAAGGGGAGGGGAATAGAAAGAAGCCAGAAGCTCCTCGGTGGGAGCTCGCAGGGAGTAGTGCCATGCGTGCTGACACGAAGGAGAGGGAGGATCCCCCTCCCCTCCCCTATTTAAACCCTGCGTTTCTGCTGCTAGGGAAAGGAAGGACGACAAAAAGAAATGGTGACGTTGTCGAAGGGTTTGTGAAAGCAAAGTCGCGTCTTCAGAAGACCTTGATAAATTTCAGGATAAAAGATCGAACAGATGAATAAACAAGATGAGAAAATAATGTCAGGACTCTGTATTATTTCTGTCAATAAGAGTTTCAAGATTCAAAATGAAGAAATCCGAGCAGCCTCTCGAATGCATAGATCATATATACATTTCAAAGAAAATTTCCAAGAGTATGGTCTTCATTGATGAATAAGAAAGTGGAAGATCATGGATAATTTTCTGATTCAAGTTCCATCTTGATGACTATTTACTGATATTGAGATGGCTTACGGTTCCTGGATTATCATCTGTTGCCTTTCAGTTCTTTCAGCCGTTAAAGGTCACAATCCATGTCCCAGAGCTTTTCAAACACTTGGAATTCGAGGTGCCCGACGCTCAGCATGACAACTTGCAAAGATGTCAAAAGCTCGCTCCTTTCTCTCAAAAAGCTTTTTATACACATGAACTACACCATTATCTTCTTCAGCAATTTGTCATGTTCATCTGATAAGCCGCTTAGTTTGTGAGAATCCTTTCAACTCCAACAGATCCACATGCATGTATTATGGTGGATGTCAAACGGTCAATAGATCCAACTTGCAGTTTTAGTTGATCAGGTAAAGAGCTCCTTCCCGACTTTAATTCTTCTGGATTGCCTTTAAAGGTAAGGCGAGAAGCAGGCCACTCACAGTGTTACATAACTGCTGACGAATCAGATGAACTCACGATCACCCCGGTCACGCAGCCCTATGATAAGTTGACGTCGAGTGTTCAACAATCTTCAAATATCCACTTCAATATCCGAAGATGACCTCCGTCGCAGCAGCGTCTCGGCTACTTTCCCTCGATCGTCTTCATGTCGTCGTCCTCCTCTTCACTTGTCTTCCACTATCCTTCGCCACAGCTTTCGAGTTCACGGCATCTTCCTTCCGACATCTCGTCCTCTTTGTTCTCGCGCTTTGTTCCATCTCCAGCAGAAGCAACAGCAAAGCGTGAAGCAGCATCGAACAGGCATCCTTTCTCCTCACTTTGCTTTGAGATACGATCCGTCTTTCACATCCAACTCCTCGTTGTAGTTGTCCTCTCGTGTCGATAGCCTGCCATCTTCACTCCTGCTTTGTATGCATCTGCAGCTCGGTCCTTCTCTTCGTCTTCAGCATAAAATAAAAGAGCAAACATAACATCTAAATATGTACAAAGTATCAAATCACACACACAACTTTTGGGTGGTTTTCACACCTCGAATGCGCAGCAATACGACATCCACCCCCTCTAATCCTGCGCATCCTCCGGATGGGCCAACTACCCATGATCGTTATCATCAAGATCCACAAACAGATCAATCTCTTCGTTATGCATTTCCGGTAGATCAACAAGATTATCTGTCATATCATCTGTCTCTTCCATTGGAGTTTCTTGTGGTTGCTCTTCTCTTGAAAATTCTTCCAATGCATAATCCTCATCATTTCTTTTCTTGAAAATCTTGATTCTTTTTCCAGCAATAGGCACTCTAAGCACTGTCCCATCCAATTCTGTCAGTTCATATGTTGCATTATCAAAGACATGTCTGATTATGTACGGTCCAAACCATCTTTTCACCATCTTCCGAAGTGCAGTATGCTGATTTTCAAGGCTGCTATCAAAGACCAATACCCAATCTCCCTCTTCTATTGCTCTTGGCCGCAAGCGATGCCTGCTATCAAACCTGTCCTTATTCCTTAGTCTAGCAACTTTCAACCTGTCAATAGCTAGCTGAATATCCTTAGGTCTCCTCTCCAACTATCGAATCCAAAGAGCTAAGAGCTCTTCTCTCGTCAAATCCTCCTGCCAAGGTAAAACTGACCAAGTCAAAGCACAAGTCTCAATCGGCATAACAGGTTTCTGACCATACATCAACTCTGCAGGCATATATCCTGTGGTAACACTATGAGTCGTACGATCAGCCCATAAAGCAAATGGTAGAAGTCTTGGCCATTCTCCAATCCGTCCTCTGCATGCTTTGGCTAATGCTTTCACTATTGGCGGATGCCCTCTTTCACTCTTTCCATTTCCCTCTGGATTATATGCTGTGGTTAGAGCCAATTTTATTCCTAGCTGAGAGAAAAACTCCCTAGCTTCATCTGCATCCAATTCACCACGATCTGCAGTGATCTTACCCACGCAACCATACCTGCAGAAAATTTCCTCCAATAAGAACTTGCACACTGCACTAGTGGTCTTTGTTCTCAAAGATCTACCCTCAACATGATTGGTAAGATCCTCTCTAGCCAAAACAATGTATCTCATCTGCCATAGACCCATAGGCATGGTAACCAAATCAACTACCCACTTATAATGAATGCATAGCGGATAGGTCGGATGAAGCTCATCTCTATGACGCACTACTGAATACATCTGACAGTCTCTGCAAGTCTCAACAAAGTGAGAAACATCTCTATACATGCCTTTCCACCAATATTTCTCCTTGATTTTCTCATAAGTAGCCCACACTCCTCTATGACCAGCCCAAGGACTCTCATGAAACTCCCTCATCACCTGTAACTGTGTCTCTCTATCGCAGACAACCCGCAAAGGTAATCTGCCTCTTTTCTTCGGATGCTTCCAAAGAAATCTGTCCTTGAGAAAATAACCATAGGCTTTCCTTCTGATCTTCTTGAACTCTTCATCTGTCCATTCATCTCTTTTACTTAGTGTACTAAGGTACCTGCCAATCTGCAACCAATCTCCAACATAAAGTTCTTCTATGAAAGCCACAATATCATAGACATGACAAACATGATCAACCATAGTGGCTGAAATTTCTGCATCATCCTCTTCTGCAAGTAGAGTCTCCTCATCATCATATCTGGCTCTAGACAACATATCTGCCACTGGATTATCCTTCCCTGCTATATGTTTAAATTCCGGATTTAATGACTTGATGTATGCAATCCATCTCAACATGGCTATATCCGGAGTAGAGCAACTCGTGATCATGCCAATCAATGGCAAGCAATCTGTCTCTACCACAACTGAAGCTCCAATAAAGTACTCCTTGTCACATTTGAGAGCCGTGACAATCCCCAATAACTCCCTCTTGATTTGCGGATATCTCCTCTGTCTCTCGTTTAGAACTTTCGCCCCAAATCGAATAGCATACATATTTCCATCTGCATCATCTTGACCCACAGCCCAACCTATGCCAATTGGACTAGTGTCAACTGTCAATACAATAGGCCTATCACAATTATAATCCGCTTTCCTGAGAGTAGGAGCATTCTGCAATAACTTCTTCAATTTCCGCATGGCTCTAGTGTGGCTCTCATCCCAATAGAATTTCTGCCCCTTTCGAAGCAGCTGATACAAACAATCTGCTATGTGTGCAAAATGAGGTATCCAAATCATATAAAACACACAAGCACCAATGAATCTCCGTACCTCAGAAGTGGTAGAACAATACTCTGCAATCTTGCCTATAGCATTCACCTTATCAGGTGAGGGTTTCCTGTGATAATATCCACACATATGCCCAACAATAACAACCTCATTCACTCCAAAAACAGATTTTTGCCCTGAAAGTGTCAAGTTCACTTCTTCTAACCTGGCCAAAATCTTCTCACATGCTGAAATATGATCAGCCACAAAGTATCTGCATCCCTGCTCATTTAGGCTCTCATTCTTCTCTTCTTCTGCACACCCCTTAATGGGCACATCATCCAAGAAAGGCATAGTAAGCTGAGGTATGTAATCACGAAGGACCTTATGCATGGCATTCATCATATGCGCAACAGAATTAGTGGCACCTTGAGGCAAGGTACACATCCTGACAAGCCCAATAGGAGTTCTCATGGTGGTTATGTCCCTGCTTTCCAAAGCCAGCTGAAACTGATCATATCCTGAATACAAATCACCCAAAGAATAGATAGCACGTCCAGCAAATGCCTCTGCAAACTCATCCACAACTGGACCTATACCAACATTCTTGATAGTAACTCTGTTCACTGGCTGCATGTCCTGAATAAATCGAAGAGTACCATTTTTCTTTGGAACTGTAAACCACCTGTTTGAGTATGGTGCAGATGAAGGCTCAAGGATTCCCATCCTGATTTTCTCATTCAATAAATCAATCAGCTTTGGGAAGTGTGCCTTAGGCACTGGAATAGGTCGGAGATTCCATGGGATATGAGGAATAGTAAAAATGACCATAGGAGCAACAATATCAGGATTCACACATCCAATCTCATGTGGCAAAAAAGCAAATCCCCTTCCATGACGCTCAAGCATCTCCTGAAAGCATTGCTTCTCTATGGGTAACAAGAAATCACCATTTTCAATTTTCAATTCAGCAAGAGTCTCTGCTGAAAACTTATGACCAATATGCTCCGGATTCCTCAAAATTTGCTGTTTAGCAGCCCTCTCTATTTGCTGATCACTGTCAGGTGGAAGCGGTACAGCAACCGGCTTCACCTTCTTATCCCCAGTTTTGTATTTCGTGTCAACCCTGGCTTCATTATGCTCTTCTGCATTACATAAACCTTGCTGTAAATCAGCAATTCTGCACTCCAATGGCTGAATATTCTCAGCCCTCTGCTCTATGGACTGCATAGAAACAGCCCCAAACTCTGAATGCTGAAATATTTCAGCAGTAAACTCTGTTGGCTGAAAATTTTCAGCCCTCTGTCTCTCTAAAAGCTGATCATAACCAGCTGGAAACTCTGTTTGCTGAATTTCTTCAGCACTCAACACTCTTTGCTGAGTTACCTCAGCCTCTGACTCAATCTGTGATATAAAATCTGCAATTTCGTGAAACATGTCCAGGGACTGCACTAATACATTACCATGACAATTCAGCATATCAGTTTTCAGCATATCTCCCATCTCTGTCATCGTATCTGCACAAATCACACTGTCATACATCCCATCTATGTGCTCATCATCCTCCAAAATTCGTGCATTTTTCAAATTTTTCTCCTTCCTGCAAATATACTGCCTGGCAGCTCTAGGCAACCTAGAAGTCTTCTGATAACTCATCGAATTGTTTGCTGAAATCCCAACAAAACCAGAGGAGAAAACACTGCTGCCAGGAGGCGAGAACTCCAATCTCCTCTCCTCTGTACCACCGTCGTCTCGCGAAACGGTGGTACCTAATGAAAACCCGAATCCCTCACAGTGGGCAAGGGTGCATCTCTGAGAGTATCTCTGTTTCTAACATGATTCACACATACAGTCATAAACTGAACTGCTCTTATACCATCTTTACTGCGAATCCGTGCATAAGCAGATCCATCATCCATGACCTTTGTTTCCATGCGCATCTCTGTAATGAATGGCTGACCAAGAATTATGGGATAAGAGCATGAATCCTGCACAAAGAAATGAAAATCCTCCTCTACATCACCAATAGAAACCCTGACACTAGGACAAGCAGCATACAAATCACCTGCAGTGTTATTGGCGGCTCTCATACGCCACCCATGCTCTACATCCATAGGCCATCTGTTACTCTCATAAACTCCACGAACTATGAGATTAATCTCTGAACCATGATCAACCAATGCAACATAAGGCACCTGTTTTTCTCCAACCTTTACCATCGTCTCTGTAGTTGCCCTAGCCCAATGGCTCCGCGAAAAGTGACTACGCGGTATCAAAACAGGCTCATCAATTTCAGCATAATGCATAGGCTGAACCCTCTTCTCTACCTGCGGAAAAACAGAAGCATTATCAACCATAACCTCATCCTCATCCTCATCCAACTCTCCAATCAAAACTCCCTGTGTATCAGTGGTAGCCAATGCATGTCTTTTCCTCTTCAGGACCTCCTGAAACTGATCCTGAAACTCTCTTTTTGAGATGCCCAAAATCTCAGAAATAGTGAAAGTCACCTCACTGCCAAGTATCTTATCATTAAAGATTTTCTTCATGTCTGTAGATGTCTCAATATCGGACATCAATCTGAATCCTGGCTGCTTTCTCTCTCTAGGCTCTTGCCTCTTTTCTCTCTTTTGAGCATCCTCCATCTGTCGATCTGGCCCTGGTCTTGAAGACGGTCCTGCAGTAGGTGGAGTAACAAACTCACCCCCTCTAGTCTTCTTAGCTGCACTTGGATTTTCTTCATCCCTCTTACGCTTCTCCTCAACAAATACATCTGCACCATGAGATTTAGCCAAATAAGCATAAATAGAGTACCTGTCAACAGGCGAGTCCCAACCTGTCTCTGATCTGATGCTAGAGCCTGCACTAGTCAAAACAGTTTGCTGAATTTTCCCCTTGTTTGCAGTCTCCATAGCATAAGTCCATAGTGCGGACTGAGTCTTTGATCCCTTCTCAATCTGTACTGCATATGCAGAAGCATCACCTCTAGCTGTCACATAAGAAGTATGCGCAGCCATGTCCTCCACTAACTTCTTCATTCCACCTTTACCAAAGTTGGTAGCAAGTGGAGCTCCTGTCTCAGTCAACCAAATCTTACCATCTTGCCCCCAATATACCAAATTCTGCCTCCTTGCATCCTGGAAAGAGTCACAATCCCTGCAATGCTGATGCTCCGTACTATCACACAAAATACATCTTTGATCTCTCATAGGAGCACTAGGAGCACTCCTAGGTGCAGTAGGAGCACTAGAAGAAGTAGCAGGCGCAGTCGAAGCAAACTGCTCCTTCAACTTACCCACCAACTCCGCTTTGACTGACTCCAATGTCAAATCTGTGATGCCTTTGATTATGTCATCAAGAGAAGTAGGTACCGATGGAGCGGATGGTTTTGGAGCAGAAGGTGTAGGCATCGGTCGTGGAACAGGAGGAATAGGTGGAGTGGCAACAGTAGACACTGGCATAGGCCAAGAAACTGGCTGAGGAGGAGAAGAAATAACAGGGATAGAAGTAGGCATAGGAGCTGATGATGGTGTAGGTGTCATGGAACCATTCTGTAGGCGAGTCTTCCATATCCTCCTCTTGGTCAAAGTCGAGACTACATCTTGAGCATCCTGCCAATCCGTTTTAAGACCCATAGGCTTCGTGCGATCTTCAAGAAGCTCACCCAATTCTTCTTGAAGAGTAGGATCTGCAGCTTGCAAGAAAAGCTCAACTTTTTCAACATCCAATGCTCTTTGTTCAATAGCATCAAGCTGACTATACCTCTCTTCGAATTCTCGAATCAACTCCGAAGCAGCGAGACCTTTGTTTGGCATGTAAACCCACTCCCGGAATGATCGCCGAGGAGCCATACCAAAGTCCTCAAGGAAGTATTCTTCTTTCAAGGCCTTCTTAAAATCTTGCCAATGTGTATTTTGAATAAAAAGATCAGTCACTTTTGTCCTCAAAGTAGGTGTGACAAGACAAAGGAAGTACTTACTCATAAGTCCAGCAGGAACTCCAAAAAACCCCATCTTGATCTCATATGTCTTCAAATATGCTGAAACATTACGCCCGTCAAATAGCTTCTTCTCACTCTCAACTGCTTCAATAGCCTTAGTCGCGCTGTTTGCATTCTCCTGCTCCGAATAAAGTTGCCTTTGCTGAGACAACTGCTGTTGATGCAATTGTTGTTGCTGCTGCATATACATTTGTGTTTGCTGATTTTAGAGCTACATATACATGGACATATTCTGCAAAATCTGTTTTAGATCCTCCGTCGAAGTACTTGACGCACCAGTCATTGATGGAGCTGAAGTAGATGCAGCTGGAGTTGTAGAAGAAGCTGAAATAGAGGCTCAAGTGTCTCCCATCCTGAAATTCCTGCGACGCTTTCACGTCGGGTTCACCAAAGATGTCGAAGGGTTTGTGAAAGCAAAGTCGCGTCTTCAGAAGACCTTGATAAATTTCAGGATAAAAGATCGAACAGATGAATAAACAAGATGAGAAAATAATGTCAGGACTCTGTATTATTTCTGTCAATAAGAGTTTCAAGATTCAAAATGAAGAAATCCGAGCAGCCTCTCGAATGCATAGATCATATATACATTTCAAAGAAAATTTCCAAGAGTATGGTCTTCATTGATGAATAAGAAAGTGGAAGATCATGGATAATTTTCTGATTCAAGTTCCATCTTGATGACTATTTACTGATATTGAGATGGCTTACGGTTCCTGGATTATCATCTGTTGCCTTTCAGTTCTTTCAGCCGTTAAAGGTCACAATCCATGTCCCAGAGCTTTTCAAACACTTGGAATTTGAGGTGCTCGACGCTCAGCATGACAACTTGCAAAGATGTCAAAAGCTCGCTCCTTTCTCTCAAAAAGCTTTTTATACACATGAACTACACCATTATCTTCTTCAGCAATTTGTCATGTTCATCTGATAAGCCGCTTAGTTTGTGAGAAGCCTTTCAACTCCAACAGATCCACATGCATGTATTATGGTGGATGTCAAACGGTCAATAGATCCAACTTGCAGTTTCAGTTGATCAAGTAAAGAGCTCCTTCCCGGCTTGTAATTCTTCTAGATTTCCTTTAAAGGTAAGGCGAGAAGCAAGCCACTCACAGTGTTACATAACTGCTGCTGACGAATCAGATGAACTCCCGATCACCCCGGTCACGCAGCCCTATGATAAGTTGACGTCGAGTGTTCAACAATCTTCAAATATCCACTTCAATATCCGAAGATGACCTCCGTTGCAGCAGCGTCTCGGCTACTTTCCCTCGATCGTCTTCATGTCGTCGTCCTCCTCTTCACTTGTCTTCCACTATCCTTCGCCATAGCTTTCGAGTTCACGGCATCTTCCTTCCGACATCTCGTCCTCTTTGTTCTCGCGCTTTGTTCCATCTCCAGCAGAAGCAACAGCAAAGCGTGAAGTAGCATCGAACAAGCATCCTTTCTCCTCACTTTGCTTTGAGATACGATCCATCTTTCACATCCAACTCCTCGTTGCAGTCGTCCTCTCGTGCCGATAGCCTGCCGTCTTCACTCCTGCTTTGTATGCATCTGCAGCTCGGTCCTTCTCTTCGTCTTCAGCATAAAATAAAAGAGCAAACATAACATCTAAATATGTACAAAGTATCAAATCACACACACAACTTTTGGGTGGTTTTCACACCTCGAATGCGCAGCAATACGACAACGTTGCCCAAATCGTCCGCTACCGTGAGTGCAAGGGGAGGACGCCGTGAGCTGGGAGAGACTACGGAGGATGCAGTCGACGGGAGGTAGAGAGGAGTGAGTGCTACCCTACGCTGCTGTCGCGCCCATCTGTTAATCGCCCCCCAACGTGGAAGATCCTAGAAGCTTCTATAAAGGAGCTTTTTAAGCCCCCTTTCCCCCTAGATTTATTACACCCCCCGGTTTTAATCCTCCTAAGGCCCTTTCATCCCCCTTCTCGTGCCTTTCCAAAAGCCCTTCCATACCCCCCATGATTTAACCTTTAAGCCCTTTGTTATGGGCTTTGAAACCTTTCCCCCCCCCATGTGTCTAAATTCCCCTTTTCGATCGGTGTTAGAACCCCTATGTTTTACCCATGAAGCCTTTCCCGTAGGCCTTAAAAACCCTTTTTTTCTCCCTGGTGGTAACCCCTATAAGCCCCCTTCCTCTCGAGCCTTGGAACCCATCCCCCTTCGTGTTCTATAAACCCTTAGACCCCCTTTTTGCATGGATATTGGAATCACCTTCCCCCTCCCCTTGTGATTAAACCTTCTCTAACCCTTCCCTTGTGGCGTATTGAGAACCCTTTCCTCCAAGTTGACCTAAGGGTCCTTCGACCTCACTTATAACCTTTATGGTTACTATATTCCCTTAGAGTTCTCTCCCGCACCTTGTGTCTTTTCCATCCCTTTTCATTCCTCGTTTGAACGAGTCATTAAAAGGACATTAAGCCTTCCCCATGGCTTTAATAGGTCTTAGTTATAAAAGATTCTGAACACCCTTTCGAATTCCCGACTTCAAGGAGGGAGCCTTCCAAAAACTACTTTGGACGGACGGTGTAAGGGAGTGACGGTGGAATTCTCAAAAAGAGTGTAAAGCTGCTTCCACGTTCAAAGGACTACAACTGTGATGCCTCCTAAGAAAGTCCAAGGAGTAGCTGCGAGAGGTGCATCTCCCAGTATCCATGTGGATATCTCACCCCAAAACCAAGTTTTTCTTCTTGGCTCTAATTCAGTTTTAAGTCAATTATGCAAAAGGGAAATTGTTAGGGATAGGATATATTTGTCCGAGTTATTTGTAATGAAGGATTTTAGCTTATTTGAATGAATGATAATGTATAGAACTTAGTTTCCTTCGAATAGCATCAAGCGTTATAAATTATGAGCAAGATTATCTATTTACTATAGTAGTATATTTTAGTTAATTCCTAAAGGTATAGAAATTATATCTTGCACCATTAGTCTTATTCCTTTTCGCAACGAATCATTGTAAATTATTAAATTCATGAAAGGTTTCTTTCGTTGCTCAAATTACTAGGAAGTTATCATTGCTAATTGCACATCTTAGCAAGGGAAATGTGTGTTATTTGGCATGAGTTCATCTGCAAGGAAAAAGGAAGTTTAAATTGAACTGTATTGACTAAAAAGTAAATTGTCACAAGGATAGCAAAACCGTGACAAGACGATTGATATTACCTTCCAAAAGATAACCAAACCAATCTAAACATAGAAATATTCATACCCTAAGCACTTGACTACTTTCCTTATTGTAAGGTCAAAAAAATTCGTAAAGATAAAGAACTAGGGCTGTCCCCGAGATCCTTAAAAAGAAACCCTAGGCCCGACATACGTTAGCTTAAAGGATCTAAAACGGATTATTCCATCGCAGGACTTGTGCATCATGTACGAAATCATTTAGTCGTGTGATTGATTCACAAGGAGAAAGGGTAAAAACCCTCAATAAGGATGGCAGATCCCTACGCAAGTTATCTTGCAAAAGGACGTATTTTTGGATATCCTTCTAAATAAGCAAAGTTGTAAACCGGAAACTAGCATATCTAAGGAACTTTAGTGTTGACCAAGTTGGGTTAATAAGGTACGCCCTACACCGGAATGTAAAGGATCTTGCCAATTTACAAGACACCTTGGGAACGAGTGCTGATACACTCAAAAGGAAAGAACATTTCCTTAGCAGTTTGCTAAACAACATGGTTGATTAATGGAAATGTTTGTGCTTGCTAGAGATTTTAGGGCTCTGTTTGAATTATGAATTACAAATGAAATGAGTACCTATACTTCAGGTTAAAGGCCTGAAGGAAGAGGCAGTTTCAGTTACCCCCGACTACCTGCCTAACCCTAACCAAGGGGGTTGTTCACCGCGCCAGGAACGTGGACCGAACCCGCCACGAGAGGTCTCTCCGTTGAGCTCTACTTGGAGTAGGAGGACGCTTGGGTGCCAGGGGGGGCTCTGGCTGTAAATCCCTCGCCTTCGAGGTCCTGCACAAGAGGCTAACGTGACTCGGGCAGAAGATTATACTTAAGACAGAGTAGGAACCGTTCTAAATAGAACCATCTTGATCAACCATGGTCAAGGGGATAAAAAATCTTGATCAATTAAAATCAAAGATAAAGGTACATAGGTACTTTGAGGGATCTAGGAGATAGCGAGCAAGTTGACCAACCGAGGACAATGGAGTTGTCCATGATCTATCTTACAAGGAGACCTAAGGTAAGGATAATTAGGGTCGGTAGGGTACAAATCCTAATCCAAAGGAAAAGGGAAAACAAGTAACCTAGCTTGCCAAGCCCCTGGAATCTTGCCAAGTCATGAACGACCCAGGACCGAATGCTGGGAGCATTCGGAAAGAAGGAATCACACCTTAGCAGTTGGTCGTACAAACGACCTCTGAGATGATCGTGATTGTACACTTAGGTACATTGTTTGAACTTCTTTGCTCAAGGAACTAAGTCAAGGAAAAACACTTAATGCTTCAGGTTAAAAGCCTGGAGGGAGAGGCAGGTTCAGTTACCTCCGAATGCCTGCCTGGCCCTATCCAAGGGGGTTGTTAGCTGTGCCGGGAATATGGATCGAGCCCGCCATAAGAGCTCTCTTCGTGGATCTTGCTTGGAGCGCGAGGATGCTTGGGTGCCAGGGGAGGCTCTAGCTATAAATTCGTTGCCTTCGGATCCCACACAAGAGGCCTACGTTACTCTAGATGGGATCTCTAGGCTCGTATACTAGTCTACGGGGAAACTTGGAGCAGCAATCATGTTGATTGGCTGGGATAGCCTTCAGGCACGATACTTGATGTATTCCGGGACTATGATAAATAAAGATCAGATATTTGAAAAATGAACTTTCTTGACATTGTTTTTGTGTCAGTGCCTAAGTTACGTGAAGGAACCTGTGTTTAAACTGATTAATTAAGAAAGCTTTTTTTGCATGTCAAACATAATGTGGTAGGTAATTAGATAACTAAGCAAATCGAGGAAAGTGTGATGGACATGACTTGGGTCATCCACATGGGTATTGAATGACTTGTGGAATGTTGTGAGCATAAAATGCTCAATTTTTGAACAGATTTACTACAATTTTTGTAGTGGGGCGAACTCTTAATAGTTTGCAACAAGCATATGTGGCATAGTTGTGCTTGAAGAGCTAGACAAGCATTGGTGTCTATTGAGTTATGTATTGACTCCTAGAGGTTGTAACACCTAGTGTGGTTTATGGCTTGTTTGAGCTGAGAATAACCTCATTTCAATAGAGAATATACAGCTGGTTACTTACAGACTACTAGTTATAGATTGTTGTCAGTCATTGAATGTTGTGTATGCCTACATGTCTACTGATCAAACAATGCTACTTGGCTAGAATGCTATTACATTTAGATGCTTTGCCACATGTTTTTGAAAATGTATGATATTTTTGTGAACTAAAATCTACTGGTTTTGCAAAGTTGAATACTTTGAAATGGCAAACAGAGGAGAGACGGATACTATCACTCAGATAGTTGCTGGACTACAACAATTTCATTTTATAGAAATTCAAGATGTCTAATTTCTTAATTGGAAGAAGCTATTGGGACCTAGTTACAAGTCTTGAAGATGAGCCCAAGCTACTCGAGGATAGGCCTCCAACATAGGATCAATTAAAGGCACATACGACATGGTTGGAAAAGGCCAGCAAGGTCTTGCATTGTCTATTGTTATGTGTGTCACACACAAAAGCTATGCAAGTTGCAAACTGTACTTCCCCAAAAGCTAGTTGGGACTTATTGATGAAGAATTATGGGTATGTCATTCATGTGACAAAGACAAAATAGAAGCAAAAATTCAGCCACATATCCAGGAATGGAAGATCTATTGAAGACTGTGTCAGTGAGATAAGAACCATTGCAGAACAACTAGGCTCAATCATAGCTGAAGTTGAGGATGATGATTTGGTGGCAACTACCCTCCATGGTCTTGGAGTAGAATGTAAGCAATTTAACACTTCCATTTCAGTACATCAAGAGTAGCCTGACTTTGATGAACTTGTGGCACTTCTATTGCATGAAGAAGTGAAACTTGGACTCAATACAAGTTCTAGTGGGTCTAAAAATAGTAGGAACAGTGTCTTCTACTCAAATCAAAGAGGTAGAGGTGGAAGAGGAAGATCAAACTTTAGAGGAAGACGTGCTAGAAATGCATATGTAGCTCATGGATAGCAAGCTACTAAATGGAAAAATAGGCATTCTCAAGAAAATAGAGGTGCCTCAAATGCTTGTGGAAGGGGGGGTTATTTAGCTAAAGGAAGAGGCACTTGGCAGTAGCCTCAAATGAGTTATGGAAAACAATCAAATGCAAATAAGGATTGTCACTATTATGGCAAATATGGGCATGTAGCTAAGGATTGCTACAAGATGCAGAATGATCAGAGAGCAAGAGGGAGGCAACATGGTAATTATGCTTCTTCTAATGGTATGTAGGAGGATGACAAGTTGTTTGCTATGCAACATGTGAAGAAAGGGTTGCCTACACAAGGCAAAGCAGATGATGTATGGTATATAGACTCACAGGAATCTAACCACATGACTTCTAATGGAGAGTGGTTTGACACATTGGAAAAAGGTGCTCATGGATATGTTTGCATAGGGGATGATACGCAGCATGACATTATGCATACAGGTATTGTTCCCTTGATGATGCATGGTGATAGGAAAAAGAGTCTCTATGATGTATTACACGTACCCTCCATAACCAAAAACTTGCTTTCTATGGCACAAATGGCTGAATAGAATCTACAAGTTAGATTCAATAGAGATGGATGTTACATTAAAGAGTATGGTCAAGGATGCAAACTCATTGCTAAAGGCAAAAGATATGGCAGGATGTTTACATTGGATACAAAAATTCAAGCATTGAATGTTGCTATGTACTCACATGACAATGTTGGAATAAGGGACATTGAGATATGGCATAAAAGGATCCGTCATGTAAATGTTCAAAAGATGAGGAATATGTAGCATAAGCAAGTTGTAATTGGACTCCCTAAGTTCAAGCATGTGGAAATGGGACCTATATGTCAGTCATGTCAATTTGGGAAGCAATCAAGGCTTCCATTTATGAGGCATATAAGCACTACTACTTGACCGTTACAATACATTCTCATAAATGGGGACCTTCATAGAATGCATCTCTTGGGGGATCAAGTTGGTAGGTGAATTGGGTAGTTGGCCTCTAACAACCCCCAAGACAACACCACAAGTTAAAGACCAAGGATCTTCCCTCAACAAAACCCACGAAACAACACCATTGAGCACATGATAAAAAATTCTTGTTCATTTACTCCTCACTGAAACTTCAACTCAATACTTAAACAGTTCAAACCTTCAAGCTTAGATTTTACCAGTTTTAGAGAGAATTTGATGTTGAAACAACCATGGTAGAGACTCTGACAACACGAGCTTTGAGATTCACACAACTCCTATTTTTTAGGGATAGCAACCCCACGCAGCAAACTGCTCCACAAAGCATAATTGCTTCAAGCAATACAAAATCAGTTGTAGACCCTCTCTATTCTTCTTTTCTCATAGCACACATAAATACAAACCAAATACACAGGTAATCAAAGCTTTACACGGTGAATTTTCTTGCCCATTCAATAGCTACAAGCCTTTCACTATTGAAGACATTCCATTACTGCATCAAAACCGAGTTTGCACTAATATATCAATGGATAATCATGATGACTTCCATGAGGAACCAAGACGGTGTCGTAGAAGCTGCTCAATTCACATGTTTCCTTATAGAGCATAGAAATTGCCTCATGAAGCATTACATAGAACATGGGAATATAGATACCCTAAGAAACTACATTTGAAAATGTTGTTTACACTATAAGTAATGGTATTTCAAGTAGTTTCAAAGCCTCTTCACTAAAAGCTAACTCCCTTGTTGCATTATCCTTCTCAAATCCAAAAAGAGAAACAAGAAAATCATACATAATAGAATCTTCACTAAGAAAACCATAATCCTCATGATTTGCATCCATGACAACATCATTTTCTTGAACAAAAAACTAATCTTCTTGATCACCAAACTGATTAACCTTCTTGATGATAACTTGATTATTTCTTCCTTCTTCAATGAAATTGATTAGAGATTAATTATGAGAGTTTGCAAGAGACTAAGATATGAAAAATACATTATCCATGCAAGATCTATGATACTCCAGTCTCTCGTTGGTAAACTCTACTAATTTTGGGACATTGAGGACCCTCTGCTACTTTCGCTCTTGTTTCTAGGGGCTGCATGAAGAAGATTAAACTCTAGGCAAATGGCATAAATCTTGTTTCAACTACATACTTGTTAGAAAAAGTCTACATGGTTCAATCATAAAGCCCTAAAGCTTAGTAGCATGAATCTTGATTACATGTTATAGAAGGATCACTAGGAATTATGCCATAACTTAACTTACGCTTTGATCTTAGTCAGAAAAGTTAGGGATTGTAAAACTACTCATACCTAGACAATACATCATGTGATTACGAAAATGGTATCGAAAATATATTCAAGAATAGACAAGTAAATTGGTTTAAACCTAAACACCTAAAAACCGTGAGGGACTCGTTTAGGAATGGTTAAATCGATGCAACATATCCCAAGTGCTAACTGAGATTTAGCACGTTGAGAACATGACCTAATTGCTCTTATTGCCAAAGCTGAAACTCTTAAACCTAAAGACTTGCCTACATTCACGGAATGTAGGGACAATAGGACGTACTTGCGAGAGACGATCTAGGGTTTCTACCCTAAGGATTGCTCGCTAAAAAGATGAAAATCAGTTTGAATTGGAACCTTAGGACCGACAATGTCGGCCTAGTGCAATGAGGAACAGATTTTTATATCTAATCATGATTTTATGATTAGAAGACTCCATTTGATGGGAAAATAGTCCCATAGTTTTGATGCGACACTTGTGCAACAAGTTGCCGAATCGCATGATCTTGTGATTTGATCACAAGGGAATGGCCAATTCCTCGAAATGAGATTGGCAGATTCTTACGCAAGTTTATCTTGTAACGGGATGAACAATCATCTTGATATAGTACATTTCTTGCGTAAAGTGACCAAGATACGGGAATTAGATATTTGTTTGGAAGCAAAGGACCAATCGGTAAATTGGAATAACATATCTACTGCTAATTGAACTTAAGGTATTGGTTAAGTTGGGTTAATAGGGTACGGCCCTAACCCAAGGATATAGGGTTAACAAACAAACCCTTGGGGATCTTGCCAAGTTGAAATTGATCCCGGATCGAGTGATGGATGCATTCAGAAAGAAGGATTCACTCCTTAGCAGTTGGCCAAAAATAACGACCACTGGAAATGATTGTGCTTGTAACAGTTTAGAAAGCATTGTTTGCTTTGTTTGCTCAAAGAATTTAAGGATGAAAAGATATCTAAATGCTTCAGGTTGAAGGCCTGAAGGGACAAGCAGCTTCAGTTACCCCTGACTGCCTCCCTGACCCTAACCAAGGGGGTTGTTAACCGCGCCAGGAAGGTGGACCGAACCCGCCGCGAGAGGTCTCTCTCTTGTGCGCTACTTGGAGCAGGAGGACGCTTGGTGCCAGAGGGGGCTCTGGCCATAAATCCCTCGCCTTCCGGACCCTGTACAAGATGCCAACGTGACTCGGGATTGGATCTGGAGGCCTCCATACTAGTCTACGGGCGGAATCTTGGATTAGTAATCCCTGTGGATTGCTGGATAGTTTTCGGGCGGATTATGGATAAGCCTATGGGCTGGATGTTATAAATGTATTCCAAAGATAAATATGATAAGCTGATGAAAAAGAACTTGTTTGACACTATTTTTCTATGTCAAGTGCTAAGATTATGCGAAGGAACCAGTGCCTAATAGGCTAATTAAGGAAGCTCATTGATGCATGTCCAACTAAATGTGGTAGGCTAATTAAACAACTAAAATGACCTAAGGAAAGTGCGGTGGATGTGGCCATGGGTCCGTCCTACGGATGGGTGGTCCCGGTTGGCCGAGAGATTTTCTCAATCATGATGGACAGCAAGAAGATCATTCAAGGAACACGAACAGCAAGAGCATTGACCTACAATCTAAGTTACAATAATCCCGGTTTACGCTATTTTAGGGGAACGAAATGGGACTATGCCTTATGGCAGAGAGGTTGAGCTTTGCATCCCTCTCGTTTCTCATTCTCCTTGAACCAAGTGTAGCATGAATCCGCTTCGGCCCTGGCGTTTCTGTGTAAAGTAGCTTGCTTTGGGTTCGACGCTAGTTGCTGTTTAGAAAATGACTATTAGGAAAAAAACCCTGATTTGGGTCGGTCCTAAGTGGGAACGGCCAGAATACTTCCGCTACATGGCAGACGCGGAAAGTCCTAGATCGCAAACCCCGTGACATTCCATGGGAGCGTCGGGCGGAGCTTTCTAGACATCCTTTTTGATGGACTACTAAGACGTGTCCTGAAGATAACAAGTGGACACGTTACAGTTGGTATTAGACCAAACCAACAAGGGACTTGTTTTTAAGAAATCTTAATAAGTAGAAGTAAAGCAAATGTTGTTGTTCCGAACATTTCCTTACTTTTGATGCTGTCTTGCAGAATTATGAAGCATGGAATAGGTTCTTAGTGTTCCAAGTCATGTTTATGACCGTGATACATGCTTCGGATTATCGACGAAGGATCGATATGATGAACATCCTAGACCGCATTTACAATCCATTGCCTGTGCACATCGAATGAAGATGGATGGGTGTTTTAGGGATCTATTATATAGCTGCCCATCGACTTGCGTACCTTCAAATTAACTTGAGTAGAATCAAGTGGATGGAGGACTTAAAGATCGTGAAGCTGTTCATCTTTATTGAGGCTCACGCAAACGCGACGCTACATGTCAGAGGTCGAAGGGTTAATCAGCAGAAGTATGTGTATGGGGAAGTGATTCGAGTAATCCCTGTCAATCGAATCAAGGTGTTGGAATGTCATGAGAAGAACGGATATCAAAGAAAAAGATACCCTAATCTTCCAATGACCTATCGATTCCTGAAAATCGATAACCCCAATCCGTACTACTACTCAGTTCTTGTAGCTGAATGCAACAACATCTTATTCTCGTCGAATTAATGTAACAGTTTGTTTCATCGACCCAAGAACAATTGTACTCCGAAAGGGCTATGTCCACATGAATGAAATAAGACTTCTTCTTAACAATGATTGTCTTAATTGTGTAAATTGATAAAGAAGTAAAGTGATTGGTCACTTGGCTAAAGGCTGAAGTAAATATGTAATGTAATGTGGAATTCTTTCTGGGAGGAAAGATGACTTTGGTCAAATTCAGAGTCATGTTCCTAGGTATCCATGAGTGTCTACTCGGAATGGATTGGCTTAAACCTAATGACGCCCACATTCATTATGAAAAGGGCTAAATTTCCTTTCGGAACTCTGAAGGGGATTTAGTCACAACTCAAGGTGAGGCTGGAGTGCCAAAAATTCAATTGGCCAAGGCATCTCACATTATAAAGGGAGTCAGAAAAGGACTACCTGTCTACTTGATTAAGCTCAATGAGTTAGATCAGAAGTAGGAGTCTAGTGAAGAACCTTCATGGCTTAAGGAATACGCGAACGTATTTCCTGAAGAGTTAGCAGAACTCCCGCCTCAAAGAGAAGTGAATCATGAGATCAAGATAGTGCTAGGAGCTCCGCCAATTGCAAAGAGACCCTATAGAATGTCCATACCAAAAGCAATTGAGCTGTAGGAACAACTCAAGAAACTACTAGATCAAGGCTACATCCGTCCTAGCAGTTCACCATGGGGAGCTCTAGTACTGTTCCAGAAAAAGAAAGATGGAATGCTTCGACTGTGTATTGATTACAAAGGGTTGAATCAATCAACTATCAAGAACAAGTACCCTATTCCTAGAATAGATGAGCTTCTTGATCGACTTTAGGGTGCAAAGATCTTCTCCAAGATTGATCTCAGGTCTGGTTACTATTAGATAAGAATCAAGGAAGAAGATATCCCAAAGATGGCCTTCAACACAAGATATGGACACTTTGAGTTTCTAGTTATGTCATTCGGGCTTACTAATGCACCTACCACCTTCAACAGGTTAATGTAGGATATCTTTAGGCCATATCTTGATGACTTCGTGTTCATCTTCTTCGACGACACTTAAGTCTATTCCAAGCAGGAGGAAGATCATGAACCCCAACTTCAGATTGTCCTTGAGACAATGAGGTCACACAAGCTAAGATGAAGAAATGCTCATTCTTCAAGCGCCAGATTGAATATCTGGGATTCATCGTATCAGCGGAAGGAATCTCAGTGGACCTAGCCAAGGTCAGAGATGTGCTAGAATGGCCAATACCCACAACTGTCAAAGAAATACGAAGTTTTCTTGGATTGAATGGATGGTATAGGGTCTTCATAAAAAACTATGCTTTGATTGCAGCACCTCTGACGGATCTACTGAAGAAGCAAACATCCATTGCATGGTCAACTCCCGAACAAGCTAGCTTCGATAAATTGAAGCAAAGTTTGGTATCAGCACCTATCCTAAAACTTCTAGACCTCAGTAAAGAATTCGAGGTAGTAACTGATGCTAGCACACTTGCCTTAGGATGTGTGCTCATGCAAGAAGGTCATCCTATAGCATACTCTTCCAGGGAACTGAAGAGCTATGAAAAGAATTATGCTACCCATGATCTAGAATTGTTAGCTGCCATCCATGCCCTAAAGCTTTGGAGACACTACCCGTTGGGTAACAAGTTTTCTTTAGTGACTGATCATAAGAGTCTCAAGTGGATCTTTACCCAGAATGAGCTCAACATGAGGCAACGTCGATGGATTGAAGTGCTGGAGGAGTATGATTTTGAGATCAAATATCGACCAGGAAAGGAGAATGTAGTTGCTGATGCACTTAGTCGCAAGGCATTTTTGAATTCTCTAATCTTGCAAAACCCATCAATAGCTACATCTCTAGCTACAAAGGTTTCCATGCCAAACAAACTGATACTTGAGCTAGTTAGAGAGGAAGCATGCCATGATCCAGCCTATCAAAAGATGCTAAGGGAGATATCTATCAAGGACTAGGATCAAAAGCTACATGCTAAGTATCATGAATTCTTTGTCAATAGTGGACTTGTCTACTATGGATCAAGAGTGCTAAGACTCTCAATGCAGTTAGGAAGAGCTACCATTGGGAGAGGCTTAAAGGTGACGTTCTCAAATATGTCACCGAATGTTTGTCTTGTCAACGTATCAAAGCCGAACATGTCAAGATGCCAGGGAAGTTGCAACCACTCGACATTTCCCAAATGAAATGGGAATTCATTAGTATGGACTTTGTTGTTGGCCTATCCCAAGTTCAGGGAGGATACAACTCCATCATGATTGTGGTTGACATGCTTACTAAGGTTGCACATCTTATTCCAGTAAAGACAAACTATAAAGCCTCAGACATTGCAAGATTGTTTATCAAGGAGATATTCAAGCTACATGGGCTACCCAGAAGAATCATTAGTGATCATGATTCTCTCTTCACATCACACTTCTGATGAGATATCTTTGAAACTATCGGGACTCAACTCTATTTTAGTATAGCTACCATCCCCAAACTGATGGCCAAACACAGTGAGTCAATCAAGTCATCGAGGATATGCTTAGGGCACACTGCTGTCATAAGCCAAAAAGGTTGGATTCAATACTTGCCTTTGGTGGAATTTTCTTACAATGCTTCTTACCAACAGAGCATTCAGATGACCCCTTTCCAACCATTGTATGGTCATGACTGTCGAAGTCCCCTAAACTTCTCAGATCCAACCTTGAGGGTTGAAGCTTCAAGGCAGATGTTGGAAGAGATGGATGACCAAATAAAGTCAATAAGACAGGATATCCAAGCTGCCAAGGATAGATAGAAGGCCTACACGGATTTGAAGTGTCAAGATAGAATCTTCGAAGAAGGAGACATGGTCTTCGTTCGCGTACGCCCAAAAAAGAGTTCTCTATCCTTAGGAGATTGCAAGAAGCTAAATCCAAGGTATTGTGGACCATACAAGATCCTCAAGTGCTTAGGACCTAATGCATATAGACTACAACTCCCTAAGAACCTAAGGGTTCATAATGTATTCCATATCAGCCTATTGAAGAAGTATGTACCTAATCCTAACCATGTACTTGATGACCAAGAAGTTGTAATCCCTAGTGAAGGAGTCCTTGAACTAAGGCCTGACAGGATCTTAGATGTTAGGGAGAGACAACTGAGATCCAAAACCTTGAGAGAATGCCTCGTCTAGTGGAAAGATTATCCCAAGGAGGATGCCACTTGGGTAGATGAAAGCACTCTCAACCATCAATATCCCCAGTTTATCTCGAGATGAGGACATCTCAATTTCTCCAAGGGGGAGAGAATGTAATATTTTCGTTGAAAATATTTCTAACCCGCATGCAAGGGAATGCCGGCATTGATTAAACGGACGATCGGCACGAACGAGACAAAAGAAAAAAATAACACGTTTAGTTACATAGGAACTTCCTCTTTGTAGGAGGCCAAAAAGATAATATTTGAATTATGGCAAAAAAAAAATCCCCCTTTCCCCCAGCCGACTGTCGAGCTGGAGGAGAGGGGAATAGCAAGGGCAATTAAACTCATGGGAAGGATATGGCCATGCGTAAGGCCGCGTGGGGGAGGGAGATTCCCCTCCCCTCACTTATATAAGCCTTCTGGGGGGAAGTGAGGGGAGAGGCAGAAGCCGTCATGCTGCTGTTGAGGAGGGGAGAGGGTCGTGAGGATTCAGCGTTGTTGACGTCATTGAAGGGGAGAAGAGAGCTGCCAGCTGCCGCTGCCGCCAGAAGAACCGCTTGCCAACACGCCGCCAGAACTCGCCTCCTTTTTCTTCCACGTGGAGTGGATGCCCACAGAAGCTTCTGAGAAGCTTTTGAGAAGCTTCAAAAAGGCCTTTTGGGAATCCCCCTTCTTGTGGGCTTCCTTGAAGGGACTTTCAAGTAGGTTTAATAACAACCCCTTTCCTATTGCCCTTTCAAGTAGGGTTTAATAACTCCCCCCCGCCCCACAAAATTTCTTAAAAGTCATTAAAGCCCTTCCTATGAGGCTTTCATAAGGCCCTTTCCTTGTGTTTTGTTTACATATAACATAAGAATGTTACCATGGAGTGGACATGTTGATTCCTCTTTCGTGTTTGTTGTCCTATGAGGTATTTTCATCATCTTCTTGGATCTGACGATTGCATCATGTGGTCATTATTCAATGTTGGGCTCTATCTTCTTCTTTCAATAGGTAAAGTCTGCCTTGAGAAGCTTTTGACCTAGGCCATGTTTCAAGTTCAGATCATTTCCCTTGATTTCTTGTTGACAGAGGTGGTGGTGCAAGTAGTTTGGGTAGCCAAATCCGTCAATTTCCTGCATATAATACCCTTGAACATGTAGTAATGCTTTGGGAACCCATCGGGGCATTGTGCTAACTCGCCATCGATGTTTATGGTGGTATCCCTAGGATCTTCATCTATATTTGTGGGCGGTCTATATTTGGCAACATTAGCAATTCGATGGGATCTATGAGATGCTTGGCATTTCTTGTGAGGACTAGGGAACTATATACTGAGGGGCTTTTGCTTTCGGTCTTGTGAGAGTAGTGCTATAATAACTTCATGACTCTCTTCCTTTGAGTTTCATACTAGTGTAAAAATTGATCGCTTACCCTTATCTTGAGCAATAGCAAGGTTGCATTTGCTAAAGATAGTGATGATTTTGATGTTAGGTAGGGTCAAGCGTACTCATTGTGCCTCATAGTCTATATTGCACTTAGTTGCATATTTGAAAGGTCCGCCATGTAGGATTTCCTTCCCAATATCCTCTTAATTAGGAAGCACATAAAACATAGTTAGCAAGCTGTCAATTTATAAGGCAATTAAGATCTTATGAGAGTGGATTTTAGAGCCCGTTTGGAAGCGGAAAAGTGGCCCAAGAGGCATAAAATACCAAATTTTCATGCAAAATGAAATGGTTGCAGATCAATGAGCTAGAGTTTTCCTAAATAGAGTTCGATTCCAAGAACCCAACGCAAGTCTCGGTTCATCGATCAAAGTCCATTTGCCCCTCATCTAATCCCCGCAAGCTTTGGTATTTTAAAGCAACTATGTGATCCACGAGCTAGAAAGTGCATGACGAAGGCCAACTTTATAGATTTCCATGTCATGAAGTCAATCATCTAGTTAGATCTCGAAGTCAAGCTCATTTGCCCTACCAAAATTTAAAAAACCACTTAGGCCAAGTGTGAACATAAAAGGTCGAACCTATTTTTTTGAGGCTTAAAGCCTTAAGCTTGTTTAAGCTTGGATAAATGAAAAGACACAAAAAATGAAATGTGTGGGGGGGGGGGGGCACCTTTTTTTCACCGCCTCCCAAATTGACATTTTTAAATCATTTTTCACCCGAATGAATCAAGTAGTTGGGGAAAGAGACCACAAAGATACTCAAATTCTTCACCATCCATCCTGACAAACTGATCAGAAAATGATGCACTGAATCAAAAGGTTTGATTTTAGTCTCTCTCTCTCCTCTCTCCTCTTGTTGTATATTTCTATGGGTTGATGTATGAGAGAAGGGGGTGGATTGAGATGAAAGATTTTGATCGTTCGATGACGTGGGAGTGCAAAGAAGCATATATTGGGGTTGGAAAGATCGTCAACAGCTCTTGGGGAGCATCAACGAGCCTCCAATTTCAAAATAGGTACGTCATAAGAAGACGCGATTTCACGAGTAAGTCGTAAATTTCATTGTTTTATGATAAATTTTGGTTGGAAATGGTTGAAAATGATTGCATTTGGTTTCCAATGCTCTGACTTATCAACCATGTTGAAATGATCAAGAAAAAATCAGTCGTATAATAATTTTATGCTAAACACGCAAAACCCACAACTTTGCAGTTTAAGAAAAATTATACGTTTGTGGAGTTTTGTCATGTGTATGTTGTTCCTATGGGTTGAAATATGTTAATAAAATTATTGCCAATAAGAAAATCAATTTAAACAAGGAAATTAGTAAATATAAATAATTATCTATAAATAAATAGCAAAAACTAGGAAAATTTTGAGAAAAATATATTTTTCATATCTAAAAAAATAAGATCTATGTTCATGAATGTATGGTAGATTTTAAGCATGAGTTTTAGACTCAATTCATCCCTATCTCTATGTTAAAATGGGTTTTTATTTCTTTCATGAAAGAAAAATACATGAAAAGTACACCTTAAACGTACCATCGAATGCATTAACTTTAAAGGATAGGGAGAAAGGGGCGTTTTGAGTATTTAAAGTATGAAAAATTCTAGTGTTTTATTATGCATGGCATATAGGGTAAATCATTTTCTAAAATTAAAAGGGTCTAGTAGCAATGCATTCATAAATTTTTGTATGGAAGAATTGTTTGAATGATTGCATTACATGTTTTTCTCATTACAAACTGCATGAATGATTGAGCATGAAGTTTCTTACAAAAGCATGAATCATGAAATACCTTCATCCTTTTATGAGACATGCTTTGAGCCACCCATTACTACCCATCAAATTGACAACTTTTCCCATAGTTCCAAAGGACTAATACAAATCATTAATAAACCAAAGCATCAATAAATGGTTGTGATGATGGGGCAAGGACTGCTGCTGCTGCTAAAGGGCTCTAGCTCTCCAATAATACTGGCTGGTGCAACCTCACGAAGCAATCAGATCAAGTGAAGCCAAACGATTGTCTTTGGAGCTATGTGGTATGATGGATGAAGAAGCATTGCAACTTTATTCTCTCATTTGAAGGCCTTAAGAAGAGCTGTTAAAGTATCTCATCCTTGGGATCAAGATGGAGTATAATTACTAGAACATGTTGACATTTGGAGTACTTGTCATGGTGGAGATATTGAGGATCTTGGCTTGTGAAAAGATCAAAATACAATATGACAAACACTGTAGAATGTCATCATTGATGTCATACGACCTAAGGCATGGGGGCTGGGTAGGATTCCAGGTGGGCCAGATAAAGGGCGGCTTCGACATCAAGTACGACCTGATGAATGGACCCCACAAGATGGCCACCACCAAGCTTACGGCCAGGGTTGAGGACCCCACCTACGTCCACTCCCTAGCGCTTTATACTGACCAGTCAAGTCTCCAGTTCTACATCACCAACTAGATTTCTCCGCGACGGTCTCAAAAGCAAGCATGGCATCGTCTATCCCCAGCATGATTGACCTATTCAATGATAATTGAGAAAGTGTGTTCAAATTTTAAAAGCTTTGAAAAAGCTAAAATCCTAGATTTAAGAAAGCCACGTGCTAATTTGAGGTGGCGGATAGTTAATAAAAGGACGTCCATGAAGGACAGAGGGGGGGAGAACTAAGGACGACGGAACGCAACAAAAGAAGTTCTCTCACTCAATGTAGTTGAGAAGGGAGTAAAGCGTCAATGATGGAGGGAGACCAGAAAGCTACATCAAGTGGAAGAGCCTGAAGTCGACAAGCATTACAGTGCTTAGTATATATGCTTCCGTTCTCGGTACCTGCCTGCTCTCTACGGTGGGGAACTTGAGAGCGTTCAGTATTGATCAGAATCTCCTTGTCTGTGTTTCAAACAGTTCCTTCTCTCCTGGTACACTATCTCTTTGGGTGATTCATCATGATGATGATAATGATCCGTGCTTCGGCGTTTATACTCATTGTTATCTTCCTCTCTCTCATACCACTGTTCTTCCCTCCTTCCCCTTCACTTTTAGCCCTCGGCATGCCTGGCCTTCCCTCCAATCATCTAAGTGATGAGGACTCTGATTCTATGCAATGTCAACTTCTCCCTGAATCTTGCACGTTGAAGGGTGATAATAATCTGAATATCATCTCGCACGTCAAAGGGTGATAATAATCTGAATATCATCTCGCATGTTGAAGGGTAATAATAACCTCAATATCATATTGTATCAATTGGCTTTACCATTCAGAAAATACCAACTGTGGGAGTCGTCTTCAATCCAATACTTGATGAACATTTTACTACTGAAAAAGGAGGAGGAGCATTCCTAAACGGAAGTCCTATTTCAGATTCTTTGTAGAAGGAGATTGGCATATCACTTCCAGCTTCTGAGGTGGAGACCAAGCAGGATACTGAAATAGCTGAAGCCACCACAAAGAGATTAAACAACCTTCTTTTCAAGGGTCGATCCCTTCACATGTTTGGATTATGTGCTCTCAAGCTATGAGGAATAGCATGTGGAAAGCTTGATCTGTTCTATGAACATGATCAAAAACACTTTCAATTCGTTTCTCTTTTCATGCATATCCATCACATATTATGCTCTCTTGTGACAAAAATTGAAAGATCTCTTGTGAAGTGATTCATTGTACTTCTTCTAAGCATCAAATCAAGAATTCAATGTATGGATACATGTGTTATAATGTAATGAGAAGATTGAATGCCTTGATTTTCCACTTCTCTTTTTATGCCAATATATATAATCGAACGAATATGAAACCCAAGCATTCTTTTTGCTCCATAAATTTACCTTGAATTGAGTATTCTTCAAATTTAGTACTCTACATAATCCTTTGCTTTCATCTTGCAAAGCATCCTTGCGGCGAGCGACTTCACGAACTCTTGCGCGAATTCCGTGCGACACATGGTGAACCCGATGTGAAAGCGTCGCTTCTCATTGTTGAGATGGGAGACTCTTCGAATACTCCACCCACTTCATCATGGAGTGCTTCTTCCTTTTCGACCGATGAGATGAAGAATTTATTGTAGACTCCATCTTTGGCTATTATGGTGCAGAATTAGAAGATGTAGTTATCTATACAGTAGCAGCAACTAGATCAACAAAAAGCGAATGCTACATCAAGAACAAGAACATACAGATGGTGCAACCAAGGCGATTGCGGCCATGGTAAGTGAACAAAAAATATTTGATGGTTACAATGTCTCACCTTATCTTAAAACTTTTCAAAGCCAGATGCACTTCTTTGGAGTTCCTACTAACTGGAGCAACTATTTCCTATGACTTGTCACACCTGATTTGCAAGTTAGAGTGACTGATTTATTTATGCAAGATTCAAATTGGAATGTCTTCATAAAGGCGCTCAAAGATGAATATTTCCTAGAGGATTATGGTATTGCTATGCGGAAGACATTCAGAGAGTGCGTCTATCAGCCCAACAAAGGACTTGTTGCTTCTGAGTTATTGCGGGGTTTGAAGAATGTTACAACCAGTTGGATGCACTTGAGCAAAGAGCCCTAAACTCGAAGAAAGTGGAGTTATGTTTGCAGGCAGCTAATCCTGCACTTTAGGATGAGTTGGGAGAGCTTCTTGAAGGCCATATGCAGCCTATGGGATTGAAAACAGATTGGCAAGATGCTGTTGATGTGGTTTTCACATTGATGAAGAGGCAAATATGGAAGGCTCGCTTACAAAACGGTATGAAAACGCCCCTAACGATGTCTTCTCTTACCTCCACTTCTTCTACTTCTCCTGTTGCTCCTTCCATTTCTTCTCCTACTTCACATCCCATGTCTATGCCTACTTCTATGCATATGCCTATGCTTATTCCTGCTGCGATTGTCAGACCATCTGCCAAACCGACTATCGAATACATGGTGGAAGAAATTTCGAAGAAATTGAAAGATCTTCAAATAAAGATGGCCAGAAGAGAACAACAACCACTTAACCCAGCTCCAATTTCTTCCCCATCATGTTCTACTCCTATGAATTCTTCTAGAAATGATTGTGTTCGTTGTTGTATATGGTGCGATAGTCCAGACCATGAGTGGAAGGACTGTCAAGACTTTGAAGAGGCGAAAAGACTAAAGTTGGTGGTATAGAAGGACATGATGATATGTTTCCAAGATTTAGAGAAACCACTTAAATTTTTTTTTGGCAAAGGAGATATGAAGAAATTATTTGAGGAATCTCTCCTACATTCTTCCTATATGAAGCAAGAGGTGGCAAGATAAGCTATTGGCTATGATTTGCAATTGGAGCAATTGCCAAAAGATAAGTCTCCTTTATGGTCCTATGCACTATACGCAAAAAAAAAGGTAAAGCTTCATCATCTGAACTTTCATTCATTGGAGATGCAATGAGAAAAGGAACTGGATGGAATGATCTCGTAGATGTCTTCTCTATCTATGCTAATATTGCAAAATCCCAATGGTTTGAAGCACTTGTTGAAGAAAAGCGCAAAAGAGATAATGATCAACCTGAAGGATCGAAGAAGACAACTAGGAGGAGTGAACCAGTTCTTCAGCCTTCTGGAGTAGAGTATGGCCGACTTGTAGAAGCCAATAGTACAAGAAGACAAAAAGGCCCCAAAGACAAAGGATTCGAAGCCAAAAAAGTAATCTGGATTCAAGCTACGGCATCCACATACTTGAAAAAGGTACTTGAGGATCAAATTCTTAATTGCAAAATTGAATTTACACTTGGAGAAGTTTTGGGGATTGCCATGAGAGAGTTTCATGTTGTTATTATTGACATTGTAAAAAGAAAGTGGCAATTTTTTAAAGAGCCAACATAGGATATGACATCAAAAGACTTTAGATGTTGCCGAGGCTATTCTCTATGGGTTGCAGATTGAGGAGGTTGATTCTAAAGAAGAGACTATTGAGGAGTTTATATATGGAGCTCTATGTATGCAGTTTATGAAGTCTCTTCATCCTTTACTTCAGTCTGTATAGTATGATGAGAGCAAAGATGCACCTAGATTGGTACCTCGTAGCCATTTTTCTCGAAGTCACTAGGCTCGCGCGACTAAAGAAACTGTCGTCAAGCTTGGAGGCACTGACACTCCTTGTGTTGCTCTTTTGGATCATGGTTCCAAGATTAATGTAATTGTGCAAGGTTTATATGATACTGGTAGATGGCCAGTTAATGTGGATCATGGTTGGCGCATGCGTATGGCCAATAACAGTACATGAGGTTTATATGTTGCTTGTCCAAATCTAAAGATTTCTATTGGAGATGTGGGTGATTCTTATCATTTCTTTGTACAAACTCCTGTTCTTATTCTATTACTTTGGGGTAGCCATTTATTGCTGAGTCTCGGATGGAGACTAAAGTTTTGGATGATGGGTCTGTCTATGCTCCCAATCCAAAGTAAGGATGGGATGAGAGTTGTCCAGTTCATGACTGTTTGTATCAATCATCAGCGAAATAAAGATTCTTTGAGGGATTCCCCTCTTCCAGCAGGAGAGCTAGATTTTTCTAGGTACCATTATCTTGTGAGACAATGGTGGTATGAGTCGCGAAAGCTCTCGCCTCCTAGCAGCGGCAGTTTTTCCTCATGTGTTTATGGTGTATCCACTAAAAGTACTTTGTGTTTTCAGCATACTTCTAATATGCCTAGCATTAGGAGAAACATGGACTCTCTTTTTTTCCCCTTAAGGGGTTTCTCTCATCTCTATCTCTCTAAAAAGAGATTCCAAAATTAAATATTAGAATAAGAGATCTTCTAGAATCAAGAAAATCTCATATTTGTATTTTCAATAGATTTTACCTATTATTTTATTCTCAAACTGTAGGATAAGGTCACTTTTTCTCAAAATCCTCATAGCTAAAAAATACAATTCTATTTTCTGAAAAAATGGAGCCAATCATTAATATACAACTTTTTAATGCCCTCATGACCATTCAACATGAAAATATGTTAGAATCATTTTCATTCTTGCTTCTTAAAAGGGCGGAAGTTAAAAAACGATATAAAATGACGTACACATCATATTTTAAGATTGTTTTTTACCCAGAGATACTTTTTTTACTCGGGAGTTTCCTTGTATTTTTTATTATTTTTGGACAAGTATATGTCTATTTTTGGGCATTTCTTCATTCCCTCTCAAAGCTCTAGCTTTGTCTGAAATTTTGTGTACTCTTCTCCTTCCCTCCAGAATATAGTTTCTTGCATACGAATTCTTTTGAAGCAATACTCAGTACTATCTCTAACACTCTCTAGACCGTACTACAAGCAATCTTAGGAGTGGTTTTGATACCATTTGCTGAAATCAGATAATCTCTATCTACAACACTCTCTACCTTGCTACAAGCAATCAAGTGATAATGGAGTTATCTTTATTTTTTAAATCTCTGTGATGTTATTATTCTTCATAGTTGTTATTTAATCCTTAAGTGTCAATTTATATATATATATATATATATATAGAGAGAGAGAGAGAGAGAGAGGGAGGGAAAGAGGGAGAAGGGAGGGGGGAAGAGAGAGGACTGTGCGAGATGAACTAAGAAAATAAGTGATAGAGTGACAGAGAGTAAATTAGGGTAGAAGATAAGATGATGTTTTTGTTCTCCACTAGCCAAGATTCTGTATAAATGTATTTAAATATCTTTGATCCATTCTTCTTGAGAGGGAGAGAGAGAGAGAGAATATTTTGGATAGAATAGAAGATAATATTGAATGTTGATTAGAGGTAGATTTAAATCTAAGATTACAGGTAGATTAGGGATTGATTAGGATCTATCATGATTGAAATTAAGAGAAAGAGACAAGATCCAACTAGGTAAAAAAGAACGCAGATATAGTGAATCAAATGGGTGTAATTGTGTGATTTGAGCCAGTCCAAAATTAGCTGCATGCTGCTGGATTGATGCTAACTTGTAGCTTCCACATATTTAGACGTTCTTTCTATTGATCAAAAAATTGACATCAACTCCTTAGCTTACTATTAATCAAAGGGGTGTAATTGTGTAATGTTAAAATTGGCATATATTTTTCTTTATAGAATGTAGGTGTAGGACGACGTACCAAGAGAAAGAGAGATATTCACTTTCAATTGGAGGATGAATATGCACCAATGTTCAAAAGAACTGTAGAAAGGGATGATGCAATAAGATACAGGATGCAACAAGAAAGAAATGGAGGGAAAAAAAGGGTGGACCTTTGGGTTGATGGATGCATTTATCCACCCGATCTGGTCACTAAAAGGCAACCAGAATTTGAAAGGCTTACACCATTTGTAAAGTTTGTTTGTGAAGGCAATGAAGGATTGTATGGATACACATGCCGACATGTCACACAAGGATTATCACGGGTTCATCAAGCCTTGAAAAATATGCAGACAAGATTACAAGGGAATATGCAGTCTTTGATGGAAAAGGATAGATTATTGGCTAAGAAGGATAGGGAGAACCAGAGCCTACAACAAGCAATGTCTATCATTGAAGATGTTATGCAGGCTACACAAGTGCAAAATATGGAGTTACAATCTAAAGTTATGGACTTGGAGAAGGAGAATTGAAACATAAAGAGGAAGCTCACAAAAACTTTGGAGATTAGGCCCACTTTAAAAACCAAAGAAGCATGTCGACGCATCCGATTAGTTAAACCAATTCACAAATTAACCAAAGGAAGTGGACAATATCATAGATGGATATATGCTCAATCTGCTACAATGAGAAATATGTTCCCTCATGTAGAGAATGATACTATTGTATAAGTCCTAAGCAAGGATATGGTAAAAAATGCATTGGAAAATTGTAAATTCATGAATATTGTAGATGGTGTCACAAATGAACATCTTAGGGATGTGAGAAACTTGTTTACTGCTACAGATGCTCATGTATTATGTGACAAGGTGGGAATGAAATCTGCATCATATAGTATTGTAATGTGTCCACCTATTATCTGCAGGACACGTCTTAGCAATCCATCGGAAAGGATGTCTAGAAAGCTTCGCCCGGTATTCCCATGGAATGTTACGGGGTTTGTGATCTAGGACTTTCCGCGTCTGCCACATAGCTGAAATATTCCGGCCGTTCCCACTTAGGACCGACTTGAATTAGGGTTTTCCCTATTGGTCATTTCCTAATACAAGCAATGTCAAAAAAGTTCATTTTCAACAGATTATCATATTGATCTTCGAAATACATAAAGTCCAGCCCGTAGGCTTATCCATAATCCGCCCGAAGGCTATCTAGCAATCCACAGGGATCACTAATCCAAGATTCTACCCGTAGACTAGTATGCAGGCCTCGAGATCCAATCTCGAGTCAAATTAGTCTCTTGTACAGGGCCCGGAAGGCGAGGGATTTATGGCCAGAGTCCCCCCTGGCACCCAAGCGTCCCCCTCCTCCAAGTGGGGCTCAATGGAGAGACCTCTCACTGCGGGTTCGGTCCACCTTCCCGACGCGGTTAACAAGCCCCTTGGTTAGGGTCAGGCTGGCAGTTGGGGGTAACTGAAGCGGCCTCTCCCTTCAGGCCTTCAACCGAAGCATTAGATATCTATTTGTCCTTTAATTCTTTGAGCCAACAAAGCAAAACAGTGCTCTTAAAACTGTTACAAGTACAGACAATTTCATTGGTCGTTATTTTTGGCCAACTGCTAAGGAGTGAATCATTCTTTCCGAATGCATCCAGCACTCGATCCGGGCTTAATTTCAACTTGGCAAGTTCCCCTATATCCTGGGTTAGGGCATACCCTATTAACCCAACTTGATCAATACCTTAAGTTCATATGTTATTCCAATTTATTGGTTGGTCTTTTGCTTCCAAGCAATTATCTTTACCCAAGAAAGATACTATATTAGGATGATTATTCATCCTCTTGCAAGATAACTTGCGTAAGAATCTGCCAACCTCATTCCGAGGAAATTGCCATTCCCTTGTGATCTAATCACAAGATCATGCGACTTTGCAACTTGTTGCACAAGTGTCGTATCAACTATGGGACTATTCTATCTATCAACGGTGTCTTCCAATCACGGTGTCATGATTAGATACAGCAATCCGTTCTTGATTACATTAGGCCGACATTGTCGGTCCTAGGGTTTCGAGTTTCATCTTTTTAGCGAGAGATTCTTAGGAAAAAAAAAACCCTAGATCTTTTCTCGCAAGTATGTCCTATTGTCCCTACATTCCGTGAATGTGGGCAAGTATTTAGGGTATAGGAGTTTCAGTTTTGGCAATATGTGCGATTAGGTAAATGTCTTCACCGTGCTAACCCTAGTCAGTTCCTTGGGATACGTTGCATTGAATTAACCCTTTTCTAAATGAGTACTCCGCGATTTTAGGTGTTTAGGTTTATGCCAATTTAACCTGGTCTATTCTTGAAGATAATTACGCTATCATTTCCATAACCACATGACTCATTGTCTACGCGTAAGTTGATTTTCAAACCCTAACTTTTCGGTTTAAGATCAAGTATAGGTTAGGTTATAGCCTAATTCCAATTAATCATCCTATAACATGCGAACAAGATTCATGCTAAAACATGCAGCCTTTTACTACTTTCATTTCTGAATGAATTTTTTGTATGCAGAACTTACACACCCTTCCGTTAAATGAAGTTTTTAGACCACTTGCCTAGTTAAATCTTCTTTATGTAGTCCTAGCAATTTCCTACGATTGCTAATAACTTTCTTTAAGAATCATTTCAAAAAAAGATATTCAATAATGCAATATGCGGTTTATTTCTTTCATGCTTAATCGGAGTGTACTTCCATAATTCCGTTTTGTAAATATGGACATTAATCTAATTTCAATTCATTGCAATGCACAAAAACTACTTGCTAGGAATGCATATCAATCTTCTGCCCAATTTATTTTGTTCTTTTTATTGAAAATACTAATGGCCGAACTCTTCCGTTGTGAGCTAATTCTTTTAAATTAACCAAAGTATTTAAGATGAAAAATGCATCCTATCTCCAAAAATCATCCACGCACGATTGAAAATTAGGAAGAAAAACCTGGACTTGTGGTGAGATGTCTACGTGGATGTTAGGAGATGATCCTCCTGTGGCTATGCCTTGTGCTTTCTTAGGGGCCATTGCGAATGCGGCCTTTCCGTCTTGGATGCAGATTTATGACCTTGGACGTTTCCTTTGCACGCATAGCTCCCCTTTGTGACAGCTTGCACCGTCTTTTGGAAACGGTTTTTAGAAGGTTTCCTCCTACGAATTAAAGTGGGGATTTCCCACAGAAAGGGTCTTTAAACCCCGGCCTAAAGTGGGCAAAAGGGCTTGATTTCAACAAGGCAAATGGGCTTTTAAACCCCACTTGAGAGGGCAATAAGAAGGCTCACGAAAAGGGCTTTGGATTCTGGGGGGGGGAAAAAAAAACTCTTTGTGGAAAATGAAGGGGGAAAGAAGGGTGTATAAGACCTTCAAGAGGGTTATTTTGTGTGAGGGGGGGGAAAAAAAGAGAGTACGAGGACCCAATAGGCTTTGGATTCCAGAGGGGGGGGGTTTTACCAAGCCCACATGGAGAAGGGCTAAGAGGACCCACAAAGAGGAATGGGGGTGTAATGTGGATGGGGGCTTAGGAGGCCCACCCTTGGAAGCTTCCAAGAAGCTTCCAAAGATTCTGGAGGTTTCAGAATCCCACGTGGAATGAGCCCGAATGAAACTCGATCCGCGGCAGCGGCAATGTCTCTAGTCCTTCTATCCCTCTCACGGCGGCGTCGGCAGATTCTCCCTCCTTCATGACAGCGATAGCGTCTCCACTCCTCCTCTCCCTCTCACGGCAGCGGCATCGTTTCCACTCCTCCTCTCCCTTTCATAGCAGCAACCAGGAGACTAACTACTCCTCTCTCCACTCTCGATGGCGATGTTCGCAGCCTCAGGGCCCTCCTCTGGGTGGAAGCGACGAATTTCCCCTCCAGTACGGCAGCATCAGTGTGCCGGCCTGCATCACAGTGTTGAATCTCTCTCTTGACGGCCTTCTGACAGCGTCTTCTTCTTGCTCCACGACAGCCCACCACCCTTCCATTTGCCACCTTAGCCACCCTAGCCTCTATAGCCTCTGTCATCATAGATTAAACAGGTGAGGGGAGTGGATCCTCCCTCCCCTGCGTGGCATCTCGCATGCTCTCTACCTTCAGCAAGCTCCAGTAAAGACCTTTGTCACCCCTTGCTATTCCCTTCTCCTCCAGCACGACAGTCGACTGGAGGAGAGGGGGATAATTAATTTAAAAAAATTTACCCTTATTCTAACCTTTTAGCCTCCTAAGAGGAAATTCGTATGAAGAATGCGTGTTTTTGATTCGGAAATGTTACATCTTGGAGGAATCGAGATGTCCTCATCTCGAGATAAACTAGGGATATTGATGGTTGAGAGTGCTTTCATCTATCCAAGTGGCATTCTCTTCCGGATAATCTTTCCACTGGACGAGGCATTCTCTCAAGGTTCTGGATCTTATTTGTCTCTCCCTAACATCTAAGATCTTGTCAGGCCTTAGTTCAAGGACTCCTTGACTAGGCATTACAATTTGTTGGTCATCAAGTACATGGTTAGGATTAGGTACATACTTCTTCAATAGGCTGATATGGAATACATTTAGGTTCTCAGGGAGTTGCAGTCTATAAGCATTAGGTCCTAGGCACTTGAGGACCTTGTATGGTCCACAATACCTTGGACTTAGCTTCTTGCAATCTCCTAAGGATAGGAAACTCTTCTTTGGGCATATGCAAATGAAGACCATGTCTTCTTCTTCAAAGACTCTATCTTGACGCTTCAAATCTGCGTATGCATTCTGTCTATCCTTGGCACCTTGGATGTCCTGTCTTATTGACTTTATTTGGTCATCCATCTCTTCCAACATCTGCCTTGAAGCTTCAACCCTCAAGGTTGGATCTGAGAAGTTTAGGGGACTTCGACAGTCATGACCGTACAATGCTTGGAAAGGGGTCATCTGAATGCTTTGTTGGTAAGAAGCATTGTAGGCAAATTCAACCAAAGGTAAGTATTGAATCCATCTTTCTGATTCACGACAGCAGTATGCCCTAAGCATATCCTCGATGACCTCCATTTCAGCTATCAACCAAGCAAACTATTCAGTTAACTTTTTATCAATTCTCATGCATAATCAGACATTGATAAAAAGAAGTCTTTATTGTATTTATATGAGCATAGCACTTTCGGATTACAACATGTCTTGGGATGATAAGCCAAATGTTTACATTTAGTTTGGGGAGAATAATGTTGTATTACATTTATCTATAGGAACTGGATAATAGTATGGTTTTGGGTCATGGATCTTCAGGAATCAGTAAGTCATTGAAAGATCAGGATATCCTTTCCTTTGGAACCCATTCTTCTCATGGCGCCCCAACACCTTGATCCTGTCGGCGGGGATTACATGCATCACTTCCTCATATACATATGAGTTCAGCTCAACCCTCCGACCTTGAATATGTAAAGTTGAATTTACGTGAGCCTCCACAAAAATGAACAGCTTCATGACTTTCAGGTGTTCCAACCACTTGATCCTCTTTAGGTTGGTTTGAAGGTATGCAAACCGGTGGGTAGCTATATAGTAGATTCCTAAGGTACCGGTCCATCTTCGTTCCATGTACAAAGGCGATGGATTATAGATACGTTCTGGGATGCGCATCATCTCAACCCTTTATCGATAATGCGGGGAATACATCGCAGTCATAAACATGACTCGAAATACTAAGAACCTATTCCATGCTTCGTAATTCTGCAAGACAACATTGAAAGTAAGGAAATGTTTGGACAACAACATTTGCTTTACTTCATCTCATTAAGAAAAAAACAAATCCTTTGTTGGTTGGCTCTGATACCAACTGTAAGATGTCCACCTGTTATCTTCAGGGCACACCTAAGCAGTCCATTGGAAAGGATGTCTAGAAAGCTCCACCCAGCATTCCCATGGAATGTTATGGGGTTTGTGATCTAGAACTTTTTGCGTCTACCACATAGCGAAAGTATTCTGGCCGTTCCCACTTAAGACCGACCTGAATTACGGTTTTTCCTATTGATGGTTTCCTAATGGCAACTAACGTCGAACCCGAGCGAACTACTTGACACAGAAACGCCAGGTCCAAAGCGGATTCACGCTGCACTTGGTTCAAGGAGAATGGAAAACGAGAGGGATGCAAAGCTCAACCTCTCTGCCATAAGGCATAGTTCCATTCCGTTCCCCTAAAACAGCATAAATCGGGATCATCTATAACTTAGACTCTAGGTCAACGCTCTTGTTGTTCGTATTCTTTAAACGATCTTCTTGTTGTCCATCATGATTGAGAAAAGTTCCTGGCCAACCGCGACCATCCATCCATAGGACGGACCTATGGCCACATTTTTCGCACTTTCCTCAGGTTGTTTTAGTTATTTAATTACCTAACACATTTAGTTGTACATGTAACAATCAACTTTCTTAATTAGCCCGTTAGGCACTGGTTCCTTCACGTAATCATAGCACTTAACATAGAAAAGCAATGTCAAACAAGTTCCTTTTCAACAAGTTATCATATTTATCTTTGAAATACATAAAGTCCAGCTTGTAGGCTTATCCATGATCCGCCCAAAGACTATCCAACAATCCACAGTGTTCACTAATCCAAGATTCTGCCCATAGACTAGTATGCGGGCCTCGAGATCCAAACTCGAGTCACGTTAGCCTCTTGTGCAAGGCCCGAAAGGTGAGGGATTTACGGCCAAAGCCCCCCTGGCACCCAAGCGTCCTCTTGCTCCAAGTAGCACTCAATGGAGAGACCTCTCGTGGCGGGTTCGGTCCACCTTCCTGGCATGGTTAACAACCCCCTTGATTAGGGTCAGGCAGGCAGTCGGGGATAACTGAAGCTGCCTCTCCCTTCAGGCCTTCAACCTGAAGCATTAGATATCTATTTATCCTTTAATTCTTTGAGCAAACAAAGCAAAATAGTGCTCTTAAAACTGTTACAAGCACAGACAATTTCATTGGTCATTATTTTTGGCCAACTGCTAAGGAGTGAATCCTTCTTTCTGAATGCATCCAGCACTCGATCCGGGATTAATTTCGACTTGGCAAGCTCCCCTATATCCTGGGTTAGGGCGTACCCTATTAACCCGACTTCATCAATACCTTAAGATTATATGTTATTCCAATTTATTGGTTGGTCTTTTGCTTCCAAGCAATTATCTTTACCCAAGAAAGATACTATATTAGGACGATTATTCATCCTCTTGCAAGATAACTTGCGTAAGAGTCTGCCAACCTAATTGTGAGGAATTTTCCATTCCCTTGTGATCCAATCACAAGATCATGCAACTTTGCAACTTGCTGCACAAGTGTCGCATCAACTATAGGACTATTCTATCTATCAACGGTGTCTTCCAATTACGGTGTCATGATTAGATATACCAATCCATTCTTGATTGCATTAGGCTGACATTGTTGGTCCTAGGGTTCCGAGTTTCATCTTTTTAGCGAGAGATTCTTAGGAAAAAAAAACCTTAGATCTTTTCTTGCAAGTATGTCCTACAGTCCCTACATTCCGTGATTGTGGGCAAGTATTTAGGGTATAGGAGTTTCAATTTTGGCAATACGTGCGACTAGGTAAATGTCTTCACTGTGCTAATCCTAGTCAAATCCTTGGGATACGTTGCATTGAATTAACCATTTTTCTAAATGACTACTCCATGGTTTTAGGTGTTTAGGTTTATGCCAATTTAACCTGGTCTATTCTTGAAGATAATTACGCTATCATTTCCATAACCACATGACTCATTGTCTACGCGTAAGTTGATTTTCAAACCCTAACTTTTCGGTTTAAGATCAAGCATAGGTTAGGTTATAGCCTAATTCCAATTAATCATCCTATAAAATGCGAACAAGATTCAGGCTAAAACATGCAGCCTTTTACTACTTTCATCTTCGAATGAGTTTATCGTATGCAGAACTTACACACACTTCCGTTAAATTAAGTTTTTAGACCACTTGCCTAGTTAAATCTTCTTCATGTAGTCCTAGCAATTTCCTACGATTGTTAATAACTTTCTTTAAGAATCATTTCAAAAATATATATTCAATAATGCGATATGCGGTTTATTTCTTTCATGCTTAATCAGAGTGTACTTCCATGGAATCTATGGTCTATTCCTATATCAAGGGGTCACTTGTGCAAATTGGTAGAGCTTTTGAATGAGCGGATCAGGATGGGGATTCTAGAACCATCTTCATCTCCATATTCCAACAGATGGTGCATAATTCCTAAGAAGAATGGGACAGTCAGATTCATACAAGGCCTACAACCAGTAAACAAGGTCACTATTCAAAATGTTGGTGCTAGACCTATTGTGGATGAGTTCGCTAAAGCTTTTGCTGGATGTGCTATCTATTCACTTGGCGATCTTTATTTTGGGTATGATCAAATTTAGCTTGCTATTAAGAGCAGAGATTTGACTACAATGAAGACACCTCTAGGCCTTGTCCGAATGTGCATGCTTCCGCAAGGAGCTACTAACTCCGTTGCTCATATGATGAATGGGATGAACAAGGTTTTACGAGATTTTATTCTTGAGCCTACTATGTCTTTCATTGATGATTTACCTATCAAAGGTTGCTTGGAAGAAGGAAAAGATGATTCTTTAGATGACCATGGATGCAGATTCTGTGCAGACTAGAGGAAGTGAATTTGACCTTGTTAGGGCTGAAATCTATTTTTGGTGCCAGAGAAGTTTTAATTTTTTGTCATATGTGTGGATATTATGGCAGGAAGCCTTCTCTTGCAAAGGTTGATACCATAGAAAAGATTGGGAGACTTGCTCTTCTACTTCGGAGGTTCACACGTTTCCTGGAGCTTGTGTATTCTATTTTATTTGGATTCCTCATTTTGCTCATATTGCAGATGATATCTACCAGCTCTTGAGAAAATGACAACGTTTTTCTTGGGAGATAAAACATACTAAAGCCATGCAAAAATTGAAGAAATTATTGAGAGTTGCTCCCACTCTTTGAAAGGCAGATTATGAGTGTGGGAGACCTATTGTTCTGATTGTTGATACTAGTCCTATTAGTATTGGATGGGTTGTTGGCCAAGATGATGCATATGGGAATAGGTATGCTATTTGATTTGGAAAAAAAGTCCTAAACGAGTGACAACGAAGGTATCCACAAGTTAAAAGAGAGCTCTTGGGAGTTTTCACAGCTCTCAAGAATGACAGAGAGTACTTCATTGGATCTATTGTGGTGGTCAAGATTGATTGTTTGCCTCTTCTAGGTATGATCACAAGTTGTTCTACTCTAGATATTCCCATGCTCAGTTTAGGCACATAGTAGGTAAAGACAATCCATGAATCCTCAGTTTAGGCACATAGTAGGTAAAGACAATCTAGTACCTAATATGCTTTCATGAGCAATGTATGAAGATATAGATTTTTCTTGTATTGATGATGCTGATGATGGGGCTAATCTTTCAGCCATGCATGGTGATCATACTTGTCATGTGTCTACTTTGGAAAGCTTTGATGAGTCTTTGTATACAAGAGAGTATTTATAGATTGGTCGTTATTTTAATACTATGTCTAGACAGGAAGGATGGACTGATACAGACTTCAAAAAGATTAGAAGAAAAGCTTATGGTTTCTTCTTGCAAAGTGGCCTACTTTGGAAGCATCCACGAAAGCGAGGAGGACATCCATTGAGGGTTATTTGTGATAGAATTTCACATGTGTGTACCATGAAATAATTCCATGAAAGTCTTTGGGTTGGGCATCGAGCTCTTTGGACAGCCTACGAGAAGATCAAAGAGCTTTATTGGTGAAGAGACATGTATAGAGATATCTCACAGTTTGTTGAGACATGCCCTAATTGTTAGTTGTTCTCTTCAATGAGGTATAAAGATGAGCTTCATCCTACCTATCCACTGTGTATTCATTCAAGTGGGTTCTTGATTTGATTACTATGCCTATTGGTTTATGGCAGATGGGCTACATTGTTTTGGCATGAGAAGATCCCACAAATCAACTGGAAGGAAGAGCATTATGAACAAAGTCTACTTCAATGGTTTGTAAGTTTCTATTAGAGGATGTTTTTTGCATGTATGGTTGTATTGGGAAAATTGCTGTAGATAGAGGTGAGTTGTATGCTGATGCGGCTACAGAGTTTTTCTCTCACCTTGGCATTAAACTTGATTTGACTTTGGCATATAATCCAAAAGGAAAAGGGAAGAGTAAAAGAGGTCATCCGAAAACCTTGGCCAAAGCATGCGGTGGATGGGTTCGAGAGTGGCCTAGGATGTTGCCTTATGCCTTTTGGGCCAATCGCACTACTCACAGTGTGACTAGAGGATATATGACAGTTGAGTTGATGTATGGGCCAAAGCCAGTCAAACCTACAGAAACTTGCACACTTACTGTCAAGAATCGCATGATGGAGGGGGGGGGGGATGTGCTTGAGCTGTTGCGTCAAACACACACTGTATACACAAGAGGAAGCTCACTCAAGAACACAAGAAAAGAGATGGAGACCAAAACTTTTTCTTGTTGGTTTCTTGTTCTTCTTTCACACACTATGCAATGTATGCAAAGTATAGATAAGATACAACATAAAGGAAAGTGGCCTTCTAAGTCAAATAGTGCATAACCGACTACACTAATTGACTGGCATTATATCTTTGCCAGTTCATACTTGGCCAACTGCTAAGGAGTGAATCCTTCTCTCCGAATGCATCCAACATTCGATGCGGGATCTATTGTAACTTGGCAAGATCCCCAAGGGTTTGTTTATTTACCCTTTTATCCTTGGGTTAGGGTCATACCCTGTTAACCCAAGTTAACAAACACCTTAGGTTTCTTAAGTTAATACAGTAAATCCTGGCGACTTTGTCGCTCTGAATTGATTTCTTAATTGCTTGCTAGGCAATTCATAGTTACCTTATCTTGGCAAATCAATCCAAGAAGGGCGATGTAGCAAGATGTCTACTCATCCTCTTGCACAATAGGATTGCACTAGAACCTGCCAACCTTATTCCAAGGAGTGGAAAATCTATCTTGTGATTAAATGTGACTTGTCCACCTGTTCCCTTTCGAGACATGTCTTAGCCGTCCATTGGGAAGAGAGTCTAAAAGGCTCCGCTCGGCACTCCCATGGAATGTTATGGGGTTTGCAATCTAGGACTTCCCGAGTCTGCCACGTAGCGGAAGTATTCCGGCCAATCCCACTTAGGATCGACCTGAATTAAGGTTTTCCTAATGGTCACTTTCCTAAATGGCAGCTAGTGTCGAACCCCAAGCAAACTACTTTACGCAGAAATGCCAGGGACGAAGCGGATCCATGCTGCACTTTGGTTCAAGGAGAATGGGAAACGAGAGGGATACCGGGCTCAACCTCCCTGCCCATGAGGCATAGTTCCATTCCATTCCCCCTAAAACAACATAAATCGGGATTCTAGTAACCTAAACCTTAGGTCAGCGCCCTTGCTGCTCATTTCCTTTGAGAAGAGCTCCTTGCTGTCCATTTCGATTGAGAAAAATTCTTGGCCAACCAGGACTACCCATCTGTAGGATGGACCCATGGCCACATCTATCGCACTTTCCTCAAGGCTGCTTTAGTTGTCTGATTATCTACCACATTTAATTGGACATGCATCAAGCAACTTCCTTAATTAGCATGTTAGACACTAGTTCCTTCGCGTAATCTTAGCACTTGACATAGAGAAATAGTCTCAAACAAGTTCCTTTTCAATAGGTTATCATATTTATATTTGGAATACAACCATAAAGTCTAGCCCGCACGCTAATCCATAGTCCTCTCGAAGGCTATCCAGCAATCAACAGGGATTACTAATACAAGATTCCGCTCGTAGACTAGTATGCGGCCTCGAGATCCAATCACGAGTCACGTTGGCCTCTTGTGCGTAGGGCCTGGAAGGCAAGGGATTTATGGCTAGAGTCCCCCTAGCACCCAAGCATCCTCTTGCTCCAAGTAGTGCCCAACAGAGAGACCTCTCGCGGCGGGTTCGGTCCACCTTCTCAACGCGGCTAACAACCCCCTTGGTCAGCGTCAAGTAGATAGTCGGGGGTAATTGATGCTGCCTCTCCTTTCAGGCCTTCAACCTGAAGCATTAATTAACTTTCCATCTTTTAGTTCCTTGAGTAAACAATGCAAACAGTGCTCCTAAACTATTACAAGCACAATCAATCCAGTGGTAGTTTATTTGGCAAACTGCTAAGGAGTGAATCCTTCTATCCGAATGCATCCAGCATTCGATCCGGGATCAATTGCGACTTGGCAAGATCCCCAAGGGTTGATAACCCTTTTGTCCTTGGGTTAGGGCCATAACCTGTTAACCCAACTTAACCAATACATTAGGGTTCGTAAATTAATAGTAAATCCTGGCGACCATGTCACCCTAAATTGATTGATATTTTGCTTCCAAGCAAATACCTAACTTCCTTTAACTTGGCTTTTCCCAAGAAAGGTGATATAACAGGATGACTACTCATCCTCTTACACATTAAACTAGCATAAGAACCTGCTAACCTCATTCCAAGGAATGGCAACTCTCTTGTGATAAAACCACAAGATTATGCGACGTTGCAACTTGTTGCACAAGTGTCGCATCTATTCCATGGGATCATTTCACCCATGGAATGGCGTTTTCTGGTCACAGAATTATCTCTAGACATGAAGCGGGGTTTAGGGTGTCTTCTTATCCAATCCACTCCTAATTGCACTAGGCCGACGTCCTAGGGATTCCAATCTCAAACCGAGTTTTAGCATTTGAATGAATGATCCTTAGGGTAGAAACCCTAGATCGTTACTTGCATGAGTGTCCAATTGTCCCTACATTCCATGAATGTGGGTTGGACCTTTGGATATAAGGGTTTCGACTTGGCAACAAGTGCAAAACTAGGCCAAATCCTTAACGCTAAACCCTAGCTAGCGCTTGGGGTATTTATCGTATCATGCCTATACGAATCACTTGCGGGTTAGGTGATTCAGATAATTCGATCTACTTGTCTTGCGATAAGGACGAATCAATCCTAGAGATGTTAACTTGATCTAAAGGAGAAAACTAGTTGCAACATGTCACAATTCACGTAAACACGTGATTCATTGCTTCTTCGTACCACTAAATTCGCAATAACCCTAACTTTTCTTGTTAAAATCAAAACGCATGATGAATTGCAGAATAACTTTCATTGAACCTACTAGGACTTACATTCAAGAATCATACCCACAATTCTTTATATTGGCTTTTAAGATTTCATGCTTTAATAGACCATGCAGCCTTTCCCTAAATACAACTTTTGATGAATGAAATTTTTGCGTACAGCGAATGTGCAATATGCAATCCATTCCTAACTACAACGTAGCTAAATGAATTTCTTGCCAATTAAAGCTAGAGTTAACCTATTCCATGCAAGCTCATAGAATCATTTCCATGCTCCGATATTTCCTACGATTGATAACGACTTTCCCTAATGAATCATCACAATGAAGATTTGCCTAAAAATGCGACCTACGCTTAATCTTTCCATGTCTAGTCAAAGGTGAACTTAACAATTCAACCTTATAATGATAGGCAATAGTTGATCTAGGCTCGTCACTTTGAAATGCACGGAAGGCAACTTATTGATAAGGTCATAAGATGCATAGACAATTTACATTTATCAAATTGAAAATACCAATTTTTCCAATTTCATGTCATGAACTACTTCTAGTAATTGTTCAAATAGTCAATTTATTTCGAAGTGCATTTAGCTAGGCTAGATAAATTCAACATGAATAGGTGCTTCTTAGTCCATGAAATTATCGTGCATAATGCATTACTTTTGTGTGGAATCAAAATTAGTAAAAACCTGGGTTTTGGGTTCGGGGAAATATCCATGTGAATATTAGGAGAAGATCCTCCTGCAGGCGCGACTTGCAACTTCTTGGGGGCCATCGTAGGTGTAATTGTCGACTTCCGGTTTGCCTTTGCCCTTACATGATTGGTGAATTTGCTCGCCTTAGTAATCAACCTCAAGATGTTGCCCTTCTCCCTCGTATGCAGAAGATCCCTTCCGAAGTGCGGATCCTTGAGAATATCGGCTTGCGGGATTTGGGCTTATGGGAGGCCTTGTGGGGTTGGAGCTTGGGCCTTTTGCAAGAGAGTTGCGGGAATGGAGGCTTTATGAGCTTCTTCTTCTTCTTTTTAACCCCGAGATGGCTAGGAATGGACTTATGGGGGCCTTCTGGGAATGGGGCTTAGAAAAGCCCCCTTAGAAGCTTCTAGCTATGGTCAGCACCCACATGGAAGAGGGAGGGGTAATATTGAAGTGAAAACGAAGATGATGAACTGGTACTTGACGCGTTGGTGGCGATGTGGACCACAACCCATAGCACTCAACGATGGTGGCTTTAGCCCGGTGGTGGCGAATTAATGGCGACGGCCAACAGCGGGGATCTTAGTACCCTCCACGACGGTGATGGCCCCACAACGGTAGGGTGGCTCTTCTTGCACGGCAGTCTCCTGCAGCCTTTTCTCCCCCACGCAGTCTTTTTACTCCTTACCCCCCCACAAGGCTAAGGGGGGTTTATATAGCGCAAGGGGGGAGAGGGTAGCACCACCATGTGGGCTGTGCATGCAGCCCACGAATCCCACCTATCCCCATCCCTCCCCTCACTCCCTCTCCTCCAGTCATGCATCGGCTGGGGGAGAGGGATAACCATTAAAAAAATTGCTTTAATATTATTCATTTTTCCCCTCCCAAGAGGGTGTTTACCCACAGTTTGCGGATTTGAACCCCTGGGCTTGATTTGCCAATGCGGAGATCCCGTTTCACGTGTGCGGGTTACGGATTAAACTGCCGGCAATTTCCATATGGAAGATAACCTTGCACAGGGTTTACGCTGTCGTCGCGTTAAGAGTTGAAGGTTCACCATCGGGGCTTTTAGTGCAGAAGAAGAGTTTAGGATTCAAGATTTGGGAAAGGAAAATGGATTGGGGTTTAATAAGATCCACGATTTAGAAATGATTTAGGTATGGAAGAAGAGTTCAAGCCTTTTCACTATGTACTTAGCATACATGAACAGAAGGAATACGACTAACTTGATTACATCAAATGCCTCTGGATACATACATCATATCATAAAGGATATTTTCAGATTCTCAATTCATTTATGAATGTTAAATGCAAGCTCTAATGGCATTTATTTCAAGTACATAGATGGATTTCAACCCTTTGGTTCAAGTATATTGTTGATAGATTCAAATGCATCCAAGGTTTGGGCCAAAGATACATGAAATGGATTGAAAGAGTATAATTTTAGCTTCAGCTCTATTTTAAAATAGAAAATTCCAGCCCATAATCAAGTTCAAAATGAGTGCATAAACTCAAGAGGAAGCACTTCTAATCATTCATGAACAATGTCCTGAAGAAAAGAGGTCATTTCCTTCCATTACAACCGTAAAAATCCCATTTTGCTCATAAAAATGGACCATAACAGTGGGCTGCCCTATTTATGACTGGTTATTTCAGCCCATAACAGCCCATAAGTCTTCAATATCCTCACCCTTTGCTTGCCCCAAAGTCACTTAAGTACTTGGGTACAAGTCGGGCTTCATTGGACCAAGAATAAGGTAAACAAAATGACAGAAGTCGTGCATAAGAGCAGGCTGAATCCTCTTCTCTCAAATTTCCCTCTTTTATAGACTGTTTCAGCATGCATTTTCGTCAAACCAAAGAGGCAGAGAAGTGGAGCTCTCACCATGTTTACATCTTCAATAGTTGGGCCTGTTGATCTTCAGTTTGCATGCTCCATTTCATGCACCATAGCTCCAGCTCTCTCCAGTTTGCCTTAGACAGTGCAGCCCGCATTTTGCACCGAAAAACACAGGCTGCTCCCTGCTTAGTCCCTGTCACTTGCTGGTCACTTAAGTCTGTTACTCCTGGTCCCATGTGGACCTAGTGGACTTTTGGCAGTTTTTGGCATCTTTCTTGGGTTCTGACCATATTTTTGTTCCTGAATTAATGTGATTTATCCTGCAGACTATCAATTCCTTCTAGATGACCAATTTGTATGTTCCCGTAGACTTATTTTTCATAAAGATACATGGTATAACTCAAAATTATATGCTAAATACAAAAGAACTTGTATAACTAAGGTGGTTATTGGATAACAATGTCTAAATTTTGTATACAAATTTCCTCATATAACTTCCAGTGAAGCTCTTCTGTGTTCATAAGAATCCCATGATTTATATTATGAATAGTAAACTCTTTGACATTCACCCCCTCCTAACCTGCACATCCTCTGGCATGTGCCATTTTATAAGATTACAGGTCAAGGAGGATCTTCTTCATCATATTCATTCTCTAAGTCTCTTTCTTCCTGCATGTCTTCAAGTAGAGGGCTTATATTTAAGTCTTCAAGTTCATAAGTTGAAGATTCTCTTCATTTGAAGAGTTTGATTCGTTTCCCAGCTATTGGAATCTTTATCATAGTCCCATCCATTTCAGCCAAAGAGTAAGTAGCATTATTATGTACTACTTTTACAACATATGGTCCAAACCATCGCTTGGATAACTTCTTATGAGCACTATATTGATTGTCCAGGCTGCTATCATAGACAAGAACCCAATCATTCTCTTGAATAGCTCTTGGACGGAGTCGATGATGCTTGTCAAACCTCTTCTTATTCTTTAGTCTTGCTGTTTTTAGCCTTTCAATGGCTGTTTTGACATCTTTTGGCCTTCTTTCAAGTTGCCTTATGCGTAAAGACAGCAATTCTTCTCTATTCATGCCTTCATCCCAAGGCAAGATACTCCATGTGACAATGGATTCCTCAATAGGCATAACGGGTGGCTGTCCATACATAAGTTCAGCTGGCATATATCCTGTCACTCCACTATGGGTATTTCTATCAGTCCATAATGCGAATGGTAGCATTTTAGGCCATTCCCTCAACTTCCCTTTGCATGATTTTGCTAAAGCTTTAAGAATTGGTTGATGGCCTCTTTCACTCTTTCCATTGCCTTCAGGATTGTAGGCTGAAGTAAGAGATAGCTTAATTCCTAATTGAGCAAAGAAATGGCAAGCCTCATCGGCATCCAATTCCCCTCTATCAGCAGTTTAGCAACACATCCATACCTGCAAAATACTTCTTCAAGTAGAAATCTACAAACAACATGAGTGGACTTTGTTGTTAAGGCCTTTCCTTCCACTTGATTTGTGAGATCTTCTCTAGCAAGTACTAGATATCTCATGTTCCGAATTCCTGTAGGCATGGTTACTAAATCAATAACCCATCTATAATGAATGGATAAAGGATAGGTAAGCTAAAGCCCATCTCTATGCTTTACCATAGAATACATTTGACAAGCATGACAAGACTCAACAAAATGCTCAATTTCTTTATACATGTTTTGCCACCAAAATTTCTCCTTTATTTTAGCAAAAGTGCCCCATATGCCTCTATGACCAACCAATAGGCTTTCATGGAATTCTTGCATGACCTGTCTTTGTGTCTTTTTATCTCCTAAGACACGAACAGGTGCCCTTCCTTTCTTTTTCGCATGCCTCCAAAGGTAACCATCTTTGAGAAAAAAACCATATGCTTTTCTCTTAATTCTCTTGAACTCTTCATTAGTCCAACCTTCCTTCTTTGTCATAGTACTCAAAAATTGGCCAATTTTTAGCCAATCATCTGAATAATATTCTTCTTTAAAGTGTGAACAAACCTTAACAAAACATGGAATATGCTATTTACTAGTTATCCATTGTCCTTCTTTGGTTGATTCATCCTTCCTTGCTGATGTACAAGTAGTTTTAACACCTGAACCTATTGTTCTTGCTATAATTTTTGTTGTACCTGCATTAACAACATCATTTATAAACTCTGATTCTTCTTCATCCATCATTTCTTCTTCATCCATATATCTGGCACGTGAAAGCATGTCAACAACTGGATTATCTCTACCTGCAATATGTTCAAATTAGGATTTAAGGATTTAATATAGGCTATCCATCTTAGCATGGCTATGTCAGGAGTGGAACAGTTGGTGATCATGCCCAAGAGTGGAAGGCAATCTGTCTCAACTATAACATGTGCGCCCATGAAGTACTCCCTGTCACATTTTAATGCAGTTACTATTCCCCAAAGCTCTCTTTTAATTTGAGCATACCTTCTTTGTCTTTCATTAAGAACCTTTGCTCCAAAACAGATTACATATCTGTTGCCTTCAAGGTCGTCTTGTCCAACTGCCCATCCTATTCCAATAGGGCTTGTGTCCACTGTGAGTATAATGGGCTGTCCATTAGAGTAGTTAGCCCTCTTTAAAGTGGAGGATGAAATCAGCATTTTCTTGAGTTTTCGAATAGCCTGAGTGTGTTCTTTTGTCCATAGAAACCTTTGGCCCTTTCTTAGAAGCTGATAAAGACTTTCAGCAACATGGGAAAAATGTGGAATCCAAATAAGGTAGAAGACACATGCACCAAGAAATCTTCTCACCTCTGAAACAATTTGTACATTCTTCTTGCATTTTGCCGATAGCATCTATTTTGGATGGAGAAGGCTTTCGACCATATGGACCACACATATGTCCGACCACAAGGACTTCTTCGACTCCAAAAACAGATTTAGCTCCTGAAAGAGTAAGATGGACTTCTTCCAATTTAGACAAGACTTGAGCACAATCATTAATATGGTCAGAGACAAACTTTCGACATCCAAGTTCATTGAGTTCTTCATTTTTCTCATGAACTTCATATCCTTTGATTGGAACATCGTTAAGAAAAGGAAGAGTCAATTGAGGAATATAATCCCTTAATACTTTATGCATAGCATTCATCATGTGAGCTACTGAATTTGTAGCCCCTTGAGGTAGAGTACACATGCGGACAAGGCCAAGAGGCCTCTTCATTGTGGTAATGTCACGGCTTTCCAAAGCAAGCTGAAATTGGTCGTAGCTTGAATATAAGTCTCCCATGGAATAGATTGCCCTACCTGCAAAAGCTTCAGCAAACTCATCCACAATTGGTCCTGATCCAACATTTCTAATAGTGACTTTATTGACGGGTTGTAAATCTTGAATGAATCGTAAAGATCCATTCTTCTTAGGTACGGTAAACCAACGATTGGAATATGGAGCTGAAGATGGCTCCAATATTCGCATTTTAATCTTTTCATTTAAAAGTTCCAATAACTTAGCAAATGAGCCCTTGGAACTGGAATTGGTTTAAGATTCCAAGGCACATGTGGGACCGTAAAAATTACCATTGGTACCACAATGCTCGGATCCACACACCCAATTTCATGTGGCTAAAATGAAAAGGCTTTACCATGGTTCTTTAACATCTGCATGAAGATTTGCTTTTCAGTTGGCAAGAGAAAAGATTTTTCACCAATTTTCAGCTTTTGTAGACTTTTTGATGTAAACTGGTGACCAATATCTTTAGGATCACGAAGGCTTGGTTGTTTGGATACCCTTTCTACCAATCCTTCGCTTTCAGGTGGTACAGGAGTAGCTACCGGCTTGACTTTCTTATCAACTGTTTTATACTTTGTTTCTACTCTTGCTTCATCCTTGTTTGGCTGTCCAAAAGCTTCATAATCTGCAAATTCTTAAGTTATGTCATACATATCCAATGTACATACCTGTATGGACTGATTTTCAGCTTGATTTTCTGCATGAATGGCTGTATAAATTTCAGCCATTGTATCATTATAATTCAGCCCATAAAATAGTCCTGAAATTTCTTCATCTTTAGGTAAAACATCAATTTGCTTCATCTCTTGCTCCATATGACTTAAATACTTTCTTTCAGCCGTGTTCATGGCTGAAAACTGTTTATAACATCCCACACCATTGGCTGAAAAAACTTGCAAATCAGATTTTGACCTTGCCTCCTTCATATGTGAAGGCAATTTTTTGTGACATGATGCACTGCCATAGCCTCCACTTATAGCAGCGCTACCCGAAAACCCTTAAATTCTCGGGCATTAGGAGGAACAGGATGATCTCTCAATCGATCCCTATTCCGATGGTGATTAACACAGACAGTTAGGAATTGAACAACTTTATCATTATCCTTGCTTCTTATCCGAGCATATGATGAACCATCATCAAGAGCCTTTGTCTCTAAACGAGACTCGAAAATAAATGGTTGTCCAAGAATGATAGGATAACTGCATGAATCTTGAACAAAGAAATGAAATTCATCTTTTACATTACCAATAGTAACTTGTACATAAGGACATGCTGCATAAAGATCGCGAGAAGAGTTATTGGCTGCCTTCATGCGCCATCCTGGGTCCACATCAATGGGCCATCCACCATTCTCATAGAGACTTCTTGGCATAATATTAATTTCTGATCCATGGTCTATAAGGGCAATGCATGGAGTTTCTTTCTCACCGATTTTAACAACAGTTTCACTAATCGCCCTTGCCCAATGGGTACGGGAATAGTGACTACTAGGAATAAAGTGAGTTTCACTTTCTTCTTGCATATTGTGAAGAAGAGTCTCTTTCTTATGCATGGGCTGTACTTTAGATTGAGAAGTTCCCACCATTATGGCGTCTTCAGCTTCAGCTTCATAAATGTCTTCATCTCTGGCTTCTATGGCTGCAATCAATTCTTTGATTGCCTCCAATCGAATCCCTTGAGTTTTCAGCTTCTCTTCATCCTGCAAATACACATGAAGTACTTGCAAAAAAGCATGTACATATTCTTCAGTTTCCTCACCAACATATTGTCTTTTTTGTTTAATTACATCAATTATTACATCATAAAATCCTCGTTTTGCAATACTAAGAATTTCACCTAATGTAAATTCAATTCTACTTCCAAGAATCCTTTCTTCTAGGATCCGTTTAAGATCCGTTGCGGTCTCTATGTCAGACTGCAACTTGTAACTGGGATGTTTGCTTTTTCTTTTTCCTTCTATCTTCTTTGCTTGAGGGGCATCTCCCATGTCATATCTGGTGGCGGCGGATTTTCAGCAGCCTTCTATTGGTCTGATTTACTTCTTGTTATGTGTTTAGTTGGTCCTGAAGAAGAAAGACTGGCAACATCTTCATCTCTTCTTCTCTTTTCTTCTATCATGGCTTCTTGATTATTAATTTCAGCTAACCGGGCAAAAGCTGAAAATGAATCCACAGGCTCGGACCATCTAGTTCTCCCTCGAATACATTGACTGGCAGTGGTTAAATCATCCTTACTTGCCTTGCCTTGCTCCATGCGTTCCAAGGCCTACGTCCACACTTTAGATTTTGCATTAGTTTTATATGCTTTAACAATTTCATTAGTTGGCTCAATTTGCAACCCATAAGTTGCAGCATCAACAGTTGCATAGGCCGTTCTTGTTGCCAAATCCTCCAATCTTTTCTTCATGCCACCGTTGCCGAAGTTGGGCTCAAGAGGAAGCCCGGTTTCGGTTGCATGAATTTTACCATCCTTCCAAAAGACTAATTTTTGTGCTTCAGTTTCACGGAATGCACCGCACTCCCTCTTGTCATGCTGAAGGCTATCACACCAAATGCAGCGTCTTTTGAAGCCTTCTCGTGCAGGCATTTGGGTAGTTGACCGACCCCTTTCTTCTACTTTTACATCAAGCCTTCCTACTTTAGAATTAATTTCTATTAAATTAAGATGGAGATCCCGCATGCTTTTAATTAGCTCGTCCATGACATCCTTCTTTGGAGAAGAAACGGCAGAATTTCTTGATTGCTCGGTCATAGAGACAGGACGACGAGAAACTAGAACAGGCTCCTTCATAGATTCAGTTGGTGGGGGGGTTGATCCCCATCTTAAATGCAATCGCTCTCTTCGAGCAATCATATTAACTGCTTCAGTGACATCACTCCAAGCAGTCTTCAACCCCGACTCAGAGTCGGGGTCTTCAAGTCGGTCAGCCAATTTCTCCTGAAGAGAAGAATCTGCAGTCTTTAAAAATAATTCAATCTTTTGACTTTCCATACCTTGTTGGTCATTAGGATCTAGTTGGGCAAATTTTCTTTCAAATTCTCGATGAAGAGCAGTAGCGGTTAGACCCTTATTGGGCCTTTCGACCCATTCAGTGAAGACTTTCTTTGTCATAAGGCGAGAGTCTTCAAGGAAAAATTCTTCTCAAAGAGCCTTCTTGAACACAGTCCATCCAACATCTTTTTGGAAAAGACCATGAATTTGGTCCTAGAGACCATGCACAGCCAGGTGAGCAAAGTAACGGCTCCAGGCATGTTGAGGAACTCCAAAGAAGACCATATTGTCAGTGTAGAGGCGGACAAAAGAGGACACATTTTGTCCATTAAATTGCTTGAGCCCATGCCCAACTGCTTCTAAGGCCTTAATGGCAGCAGCATCAATCCGCTCTTCTTCTTGTCTCCATTGTTGTTGCAATTGCAACTGCTGATGAAAATGCAGTTGTTGTTGTTGGCTCTCTTGCATTAGACGAACCAAATGTTGCAAAGCATCGCCTCCCAAACTTGATGATTCTCCCATTGGACTTCTTCTTCCGCAGCGGACCTTCACGCCGGGTTCACCACTGTCGTCGCGTTAAGAGTTGAAGGTCTACCACCCGGGGTTTTAGTGCAGAAGAAGAGTTTTGGATTCAAGATTCGGAAAGGGAAAATGGATTGGGGTTTAATAAGATCCGGGATTTAGAAATGATTTAGGTACGGAAGAAGAGTTCAAGCCTTTTCACTATGTACTTAGCATACATGAACAGAAGGAATAAGACTAACTTGATTACATCAAATGCCTTTGGATACATACATCATATCATAAAGGATATTTTTCAGATTCTCAATTCATTTATGAATGTCAAATGCAAGCTCTAATGGCATTTATTTCAAGTACATAGATGGATTTCAACCCTTTGGTTCAAGTATATTATTGATAGATTCAAATGCATCCAAGGTTTGGGCCAAAGATACATGAAATGGATTGAAAGAGTATAATTTTAGCTTCAGCCCTGTTTTAAAATAGAAAATTCCAGCCCATAATCAAGTTCAAAATGAGTGCATAAACTCAAGAGAAAGCACTTCTAATCATTCATGAACAATGTCCTAAAGAAAAGAGGTCATTTCCTTCCATTACAACTGTAAAAATCCCATTTTTGCTCATAAAAATGGACCATAACAGTGGGCTTCCCTGTTTATGACTGGTTATTTCAGCCCTTAACAGTCCATAAGTCTTCAATATCCTCACCCTTTGCTTGCCCCAAAGTCACTCAAGTACTTGGGTACAAGTCGAGCTTCATTGGACTAAGAATAAGGTAAACAAAATGAGAGAAGTCGTGCATAAGAGCAAGCTCAATCCTCTTCTCTCAGATTTCTCTCTTTTATAGACTATTTCAGCATGCATTTTCGTCAGATCAAAGAGGTAGAGAAGTGGAGCTCTCACCATGTTTACATCTTCACTAGTTGGGCATGTTGATCTTCAGTTTGCAAGCTCCATTTCATGCACCATAGCTCCAGCTCTCTCTAGTTTGCCTTAGACACCCAATCCCTAACCTTACAAGGTCACCACGCTTGGTCCTAGGGATTCTAAACTCAATCAGAAGTTTAGTTTTAGGTCGATCGATCCTTAGGGTAAAACCCTAGATCATTAGTGTATGGGCATCCAATTAACCCAAACATCCCGTGAATGTGGATAGGACCTTTGGGCTTGTCTAGACTTGGTGTCTCAACTATGATACTAGCAAAATTTCTAATGTGCTAAAACCTAGCTACCACTTGAGGTGTTCGTTGTACTAACTAGTTATGCATACGAATCCCTTGAGGGTTATACCCTTACAAGTGATCTAACCAAATTGGCCTACTTCTCTTGCGACAAGAAAGATCTCATCTTAGAGATGCTAAACTTGTTCTAAAGGTGTAAATAGTTGCAAGACATCACATTACGTATAAATATGCTATTCATTACCTCTTTGTACTATCAGGTTTGCAATAACCCTTTCTTTTCTTGCTAAAGTCAAGACGAATGACAATTTGGAGAATAACTTGCATAAAACCTACATAGATTTACATCAAGAGTTTTACCTACAACCTTTCGTTTAATGCAATTGAATTTCAGGATTTGATATGACATGCAACATTTTCTACATGCAACTTCGTTAAATGAAGTGCATGCATGAATATTATAAGACTAATGTTGACTTAATCCATTCTACAAGCATCTTCGCATGCAACATGCAAGTCCATGGTTTCATTTTCATGCCATGGAGTTCTTTGGACAACATCTAATTGATGTTGTCGACTTTCTCATGCGAATCACAACAAGGAAGTTATTGCCTAAATGCAATATACATTTGTTCCTTCTTGCAAGGAAGCAAGGGTGAATTTAAACAAATTTTTATGTGATATGCAATTGGGATTGTCACTTTGGAAATGCAAGCAAGAGCGACATGCAATTTAAAACTTGTAAGATGAATGCATAATTTTGTATTCATAACTTCCGCATGGAATTTAAGTGTGCCCAATGTGGAATTAAACTTCCAAGAACGTGGGTTTGAGGACTTGCAGCGATGTCCACGTGTAAGCTTGGGTTCGAGGCTTCCGCGGGTGTGCCTTGCGTCTTTGGCTTTGGAGCCATCGTTGATGCAATGGGCCTGAACTCCGTGACTTGTCCTTGCCTTTACGCGATCTTTGAACTCCCTCCAAGCTTGGCAAAACAGCCTCAAAATCTGTCTACTTCTCCCTTACGCAGGAATACCCCTTTACAGGGTGTGGGTTTTAAGAACCCGGGGAAAAAACCACGTTCACAAGGCTTATGGGAGCCTTATCATTAGAAGCTTCTAAGGAAGGTTCCAAGAAGCTTCTGCTTTACAGCAAAATGACGTGGAAGGGGGGGGAAATGATTGGAGAAGAGGAGATTGATGACGATGATGGCGGGGGATGGCGGCGGCAGTGGGCGGCAGCCTGGCGGTCCTCACGGCAGTGGCGATGGTGGCCTGCATGGTGTCTCATGACTACGCCTTCCTCTCCCACTCCCTTTCCCGCTGCCATGCATTGGCTGAGGGGAGGGGTAATTATTTTAAAAAATTACCTTAATCTTACCCATTATCCAATTGCCCCTTTTTCCAAGAGGGGTGTTCTCACGCGGCTTTGCAATTTTCAAGCCGCAGCCTCATTTGCACAATGCAGATGGGCTCATTATTGCGCGTACACGGTAAGGATTTAACTGCCAATATTTACGATGTGGGAGATAACTTTGCACAGATTTTGCGTGGGTGTGCGGTCATCAAAGCTATTTAATATTTTGAGGGGAAATATTACAGAAGTTCTGTCAGCTCTTCAAGAAATACGTATGCGTACTCCTTTAGCCATGAAGGTTCTTCACTACACTTTCGATTCTGATCTAGCTTATTTAGCTTAATCAAATAGACAGGTAGTCCCTTTCTAACTCCCTTTATTATTCGAGATGCTTTGGCCAATTGATTTTTGGGCTTTCCAACCTCTCCTTGAGTTGTGACCAATTCCCCTTCACAATTTCAAAAGGAAAATTGGCCCTTCCCATAGTGAATGTGGGCATCATTAGGTTTAATCCAATCCATTCCGAGCAAACACTCATGGATACCTAAGTTCATAATCTTGAATCTGACCAAAGTCGACTTTCCTCCCAGTAAGAATTCCACCTTAGCAATTTGCCTAGTACAAGTGACCTCATGACCATTTGCTAATTCCACAAGCAAGGTGGGTGCATGTATTGTGGCTATTCCTAATCTTCTTGCACAAGCTGGTGAAATAAAGGAATGCGTACTGCCACAATCAATCAAGGTTTTGAAGCCTTTACCTTGATAATCGGATGGTGTTTTAATCACCGAAAATTGGCGATTCGGGCCTTTCTTGGGAAGGGCGGCATGGACTGTTGCCTTCTCAAAGTCTGCTTCCATGGTCGTGTCTTCTTCATCGCACATCTCCCTGTTGGCAACATAGGCGGTTCTTCCTCTGCCCCGTGTAGTGGCTCCTTGGCCACAGGCAGTTCCTTGAAATGGTCCTTGACGTTGTCCTCTGCCAAGCTTGGGACATTGCCTTTTGAAATGACCGGGCTCGTTGCAATGGAAGCAATGGAGGTTGTGGCCATTACCTTGGGTAGGAACAAAATTATTGACATTGTTGGTCCTAGCTTTCTTCCTTTGTCCCTAGTTTTGACCTTCAACTCTCTTCGCCTGGGACCTATATACTCCTTTGTTCTAATCCTTATAAGACCAAGTCTTGTTATTTCTTGGCCTGGTTTGCACTTCTTGAATTATGGATGCAGATCGAATGAGTGCCTCTTGAAGGACTGTTGGCCGCATTGACTCGAGGTGGGTGTTTACAGGTGAATTTAATCTGGCACAAAACTTCGACACCTGTTGTGTCATATCCATTTGTGGCGCATACTTCAAAAGGGAGACGAACTTTGAGTAGTATGTGTCAAGAGATAAACCAAGCTGTTTCAGCTTATAGAACTCGTTCATCTTCTATGTGCGGTATGCAGGTGGTAAGTATCTTCCTCGCATAGCTCTTTTCAGCTTCTCCCATGTAACGGACCCTTCGGAGATCCCTTGGTCTCTGCACCATTGCTTGCACCAAAGTCTGACTTTGCTGACAGTTTGGACGGTCCTTCCTTTGCCATCCGATTCTGGTGGCTTGATCTACTTGAGAAGAAACTTCTTCTCCTGAATCACAGCCGTACTTGGCGTAGGGGTCAGACTAGGGATCTATACTTGAGGTTGTGCTTGGGCATTGAGATTCTTAATGTTAACAAATCACTAAAAATTTCTCACACTACATTTCATGCCCAATTCAGCTTTCAACCAAGAGACCTAATCACTTAACCTTTTTTATCAATATTCATAGTCAAGACAATCATTGATAAAAAGAGTCTTATTTCATTCATATGGGCATAGCCCTTTCGAAGTACAAATATTCTTGGGGAGATGGAACAAGCTGATACATTAATTTGAGGAGAATAAGATTGTGTGACATTCAACTATGGGAACTAGGTAATAGACCTTTTCTAGATACAACTTTGATAAATGAAGTTCATGCATGATGAATATCATAAGACTATTGTTGACTTAACCATTCTACAAGCATCTTCGCATACAACATGCAAGTCCATGGTTTCATTTTCATGCCATGCAGTTCTTTGGACAACATCTAACGGATGTTAACGATTTTCTCATGCGAATCACAACAAGGAAGTTATTGCCTAAATGCAATATATGCTTATTCTTTTCTGCAGCCAATCAAAGATGCATTTAAACAATTTCATCTTTTAAACCTAAGCAATATGCGCTTGAGATTTGCAATTTGGAAATGCAAGCAACCCAATTGCACGACATGAACTAACTCTTGTGAATCGTTCAAGGAGATGATTTCCCAAATGTATTTTAACTAGACTACGTGAATTAGAAACATGCGTAAATGCATTCTTTCCATGAAATTTAACGTGCCTAATGCATCGCTTAAATGCGAAATCATCCTTTTAAGAACCTAGGTTTGAGGGCTCGTAGGGATGTCCATGCGTATGCTCGGGGAAGATACTCCCGCATGAGCAACTTTCGTCTTTTGTTTGAGGGCCATCGATGTCGAAGACTCTTGACTTCGCAAACTCATTTTTTTTTCTTAACCAAACTACAAACTTTCTCCAGCCCTTGGCAATCCGCTTCAAGATCTACTACTTCTCCCCTTGCGCAAGAATTGGGCTTATGAGCCCAGTTTTTGAAATCGAGGATCCCTCGTGGAAACGAGGCTTATAAAAGCCTAACTATAGAAGCTTCTAAAGAAGCTTCCAAGAAGCTTCTTCTCTCAGCAGAATGATGTGGAGGGGGGGATAATGATTGGAAGAGAGAATTATGGTGAGGATGGCGGTGGGATGGGCGGTGGCAGCCTAGCGGTCCTCATGGTGGTGGTGATGGCGATCTGTGTGGCATTGGCAACAGCGGCTGCAGCAAGGTGCTCCCTTCTCTCTCTTCATGACCTCCTCCCCAAGCTCCAGGGGGGAGGTTTTATAGTCTTTGGGGGGGGGGGGGGAAGCTCCACACACATGGAGAGCTTTCATGCCTCCCCTCCCTCATGCATCCCCACACCACACTCCTCCCTCTCTCCACTTAGCTCCACTCCCTATCCCCTGCCATGCATCGGCTGAGGGGAGGGGGTAATTAATTAAAAAAATTGCACTACTTTAATCATTTATCCATTTACCTTTCTGTAAGGGGTGTTCATGCGCGGCCTTGCGGGTTTTAACCTTAGCCTTATTTGCACAACGCGGATGGGGATTATTATCGCGCGTGCGGGGTAGGCATTTAACTGCCAACATTTTACAATGTGGGAGATCACTTTCCAGTGCTTAATTGTGCGGGATGTGCGGGTTTTAAGGTTGACTTAATATTTCGAGAGAAAATATTACATTCTCTCCCCCTTAGAGGAATCGAGATGTCCTCATCTCGAGAAGAACTGGGGGTATTATTGGTTGAGAGTACTTTCATCCATCCAAGTGGCATCCTCCTCGGGATAATCTTTCCACTAGACGAGGTATTCTCTCAAGGTTTTGGATCTCAAATGTCTCTCCCTAACATCTAAGATCCTGTCAAGCCGTAGCTCAAGGACTCCTTGGCTAGGTATTACAACTTATTGATCATCAAGTACGTGACCAGGGTTAGGTACATACTTCTTCAATAGACTGATGTGGAATACATTATGAACCTTTAGGTTGTCAGGGAGTTGAAGTCTGTAAGCATTAGGTCCTAAGCACCTGAGGATCTTGTAGGGTCCACAATACCTTGGACTTAGCTTCTTGCATTCACCCAAGGATAAGGAACTCTTCTTTAGACGTACGCAAATGAAGACCATATCCCCTTTAGCGAAGGATCTATCTTGACGTTTCAAGTCCGCGTAAGTCTTCTGTCGATCCTTGGCGGCTTGGATGTCCTGCCTTATTGACCTCATTTGGTCATCTATATCTTGCAGCATTTTCTTTGAAGCTTCAACTCTTAGGGTTGGATCTGAGAAGTTAAAAGGACTTCGACAGTTGTGAATGCTTAAAAAGGGGTCATCTGAATGCTTTGTTGATAAGAAGCATTGTATGCAAACTCAACCAAAGGCAAATATTGAATTCATCTTTTTGGTTCACGGCAGCAGTGTGCCCTTAGCATATCCTCGATGACTTGGTTAACTCGCTCTGTTTGACCATCGGTTTGAGGATGGTAAGCTATACTAAAACAGAGTTGAGTCCCAATGGCTTCAAAGATAGCTCTCCAGAAGTGTGATGTGAAGACAGAATCATGATCACTAATGATTTTTCTGGGCAACCCATGTAGTTTGAATATCTCCTTGGTGAACAACCTTGCAATGTCTGAGGCTTTATAGTTTATCTTAACATGAATAAGAAGTGCAACCTTGGTGAGCATATCCACCACAACCATAATGGAGTTGTATCCTCCCTAAACTTGGGGTAGACCAATACAAAGTCCATACTGATGAATTCCCATTTCATTTGGGGAATGTCAAGTGGTTGCAACTTCCTTGGCATTTTGACATGTTCAGTCTTAATGCATTGACAAGACAAACATTCAGTGACATATTTGAGAACGTCACCTTTAAGCCTCTCCCAATAATAGCTCTTTCAGACCGCATTGAGAGTCTTAGCATAGCCAAGATGTTTTGTGAAAAGGGAGTCATGAGCTTCCCAAAGTATCTTTTGCTTGAGTGACTGGCTTGCTGGTATACATAATCTCGTTCTATAGTAGATAAGTCCATTATTGATGGATAATTCTTGATACTTTGCTTGTAGCTTCGGGTTGTGATCCTTGATGGAGATCTCCCCTAGCAACTTCTGATAGGTTGGATCATGGCATGCCTCTTCTCTAGCTCGCTCAAGTATTGGGTTGTTTGACATGGATACCTTTGTGGCTAGAGATCTAGCTATTGATGGATCTTGCAAGATCAGAGAATTTAGAAATGCCTTGCGACTAAGTGCATCGGCAACTACATTCTCCTTTCCCGGCTGGTATTTGATTTCAAAATCATACTCCTCAAGCACTTCAATCCATCGAAGTTGCCTCATGTTAAGCTCATTCTAGGTAAAGATCCACTTAAGACTTTTATGATCCGTCACTAGGGTAAACTTGTTACCCAGCAGGTAGTGTCTCCAAAGCTTGAGAGCATGGATGATAGCTAACAGTTTGAGATCATGGGTGGCATAATTCTTCTCATGGCTCTTCAGTTTCCTTGAAGAGTATGCTACAGGATGACCTTCTTGCATAAGCACACATCCTAAGGCAAGTGTGCTAGCATCAGTTATCACTTCAAACTTCTCACTAAGGTTTGAAAGTTTCAGGATAGGTGCTGATACCAAGCTTTGCTTTAATTTGCCAAAGCTGGATTGTTCAACAGTTGACCATACAATCGATGTTTGCTTCTTCAGTAGATCGGTTAGTGTGGCACTGCAATTAAAGCATAGTCTTTGATAAAGACCCTGTACAATCCGGTCAATCCAAGAAAACTATGTATTTCTTTGACAGCTATTGGTATTGGCCACTCCAGGACGTCTCTGACCTTGGCAGGATCTGTTGAAATCCCTTCCACTGATACAATGAATCCCAGATATTCAATATGTTGTTTGAAGAACGCACACTTCTTCTTTTTGGCATAAAGCTTGTGTGCTCTCATTGTCTCTAGGACAATGCGAAGCTCGGGTTCACGATCTTGTTCCTGTTTGGAGTAGACTAAGGTATCATCGAAGAAGACAAGTACAAAGTCATCAAGATATGGCCAAAAGATATCCTGCATTAGCTTGTTGAAGGTGGTAGGTGCATTCGTCAGCCCGAATGACATGACTAGGAACTCAAAGTACCCATATCTTGTGCTGAATGCCGTCTTTGGGATATCTTTTTCCTTGATCCTTATCTGATAGTATTTAGACCTAAGATCAAACTTGGAGAAGATCTTCGCACCTTGAAGACGGTCAAGAAGTTCATCTATTCTTGGAATAGGATATTTGCTCTTAATGGTTGATTGATTCAACCCTCTGTCATCAATACATAGCCGAAGCGTTCCATCTTTCTTCTTCTGGAACAACACTAGAGCTCCCCATGGCAAACTGCTAGGATGGATGTAGCCTTGAACTAACAGTTGCTAGAGTTGCTCCTTCAACTCAATTGATTCCGGGATGGACATCCTATATAGCCTCTTTGCAATTGGCGCAGCTCCTGGCACCATCTTGATTCCATGATCAATTTCCCTTTGAGGCAGAAGTTGTATTGTGTCCACTTGTTCACTCATAGGACACGTCTTCGCAGCCCATCGAGAAGGGAGTCCAGAAAGCACCGCCCGGAACTCCCACGGAATATCACGGGGTTTGCGATCTAAGTCTTCCCGAGTCTTCCACACGAAGTGGAAGCATTCCAGCCGTTCCCACTTAGGACCGACCTGAATCAGGATTTTCATAATGGTCAAGTTCCTAGAACGGTAGCTAGCGTCGAACCCTAGGCGAACTACTTTACGCACAAACGTCAAGGTCGAAGCGGATTCATGCTGCACTTGTCTCAAGGAGAATGGAAAACGAGAGGGATGCAAAGCTTGACCTCTCTGCCCATAAGGCATAGTCCCATTCCGTTCCCCTAAAACAGCATAGATCGGGATTTTAGTAACCTAGATTCTAGGTCATCATTCCTTGCTTGTCAACTTCTTTCGAGAAAAGTTCCTGGCCAACTAGGACCACCCATCCGTAGGACGGACCCATGGCCACATCCATCGCACTTTCCTCAAGGTTTTTTTAGTTATCTAATTACCTATCACATTTAGTTGACACGCAAAAAAACAACTTCCTTAATTAGCCTTTTAGTCACTGGTTCCTTCACATAATCTTAGCACTGACATAGAAAAACAATGTCAAACAAATTCCTTTACAACAATTGACCTTATTTATCTTTGAAATACATCTTATAATCCAACCTGTAGGCTAATCCATAATCCGCTCGAAGGCAATCCGGCAATCCACAGGGATTAGTAAACCAAGATTCCGCACGTAGACTAGTATGCGGGCCTCAAGATCCAATCCGGAGTCACGTCGGCCTCTTCTGCAAGGCTCGAAAGGCAAGGGATTTATGGCCATAGCCCCCCTTAGCACCCAAGCGTCCTCTTACTCCAAGTAGCACCCAACGGAGAGACCTCTTGCGGTGGGTTTGGTCCACGTTCCCGGCGCAGCTAACAACCCCCTTAGTTAGGGTCAGGCAGACAGTCAAGGGTAACTGATGCTGTCTCTCCCTCTAAGCCTTCAACCTGAAGCATTATTTTTTTTCCATCTTTAGTTCGTTAAGCAAAGCAATACAAACAGTGCTCCTAAACTGTACAAACACAATAAAACGAGTGGTCGTTTACTTGGCCAAGTGCTAAGGAGTGAATCCTTCTCTCCAAATGCATCCTGCGTTCGATCCGGGATCAATTGCGACTTGGGAAGATCCCCAAGGGTTTGTTTGTTTACCCTTTTATCATTGGGTTACTTATCAACCCAAATTAACCAACACCTTAGGTTTCTTATTCAAAGGAATGGAAAATCTATCTTGTGATTAAAACACAAGCCATGCGACGTTGCAACTTGTTGCACAAGTGTCGCACCTAAATCATGAGATCATTTCACCCATCAAACAACATTTCTTGGTCAAGGAATTTTTTTAGTCAAGATATAGGGTTTGGGGTGTCTTCTTACCTAACCCAATCCCTAACCTTACAATGTCACCATGCTTGGTCCTAGGTATTCTAAACTCAATCAAAAGTTTAGTATTAGGTCGATCGATCCTTAGGGTAAAACCGTAGATCGTTAGTGTATGGGCATCCAATTATCCCAAATATCCCATGAATGTGGATAGGACCTTTGGGTTTGAAGGTCTGGACTTGGCGTCTCAAGTGCGATACTAGGCAGAATTTCTAATGTGCTAAACCCTAGCTAGCACTTGAGGTGTTCATTGTACTAACTAGTTATGCTTGTACGAATCCCTTGAGGGTTATACCCTTACAAGTGATCTAACCAAATCGGCCTACTTGTCTTGCGATAAGAAACTATCTCTTCTTAGAGATGCTAAACTTGTTCTAAAGGTGTAAATAGTTGCAAGACATCACATTACGTGTAAATATGTGATTCATTACCTCTATGTACTATAAGGTTTGCAATAACCCTTTCTTTTCTTGCTCAAGTCAAGACGAATGACAATTTGGAGAATAACTTACATAAAACCTACATAGATTTACATCAAGAGTTTTACCTACAACCTTTCGTTTAATGCAATTGAATTGCAGGCTTTGATATGACATGCAACCTTTTCTAGATGCAACTTCGTTAAATGAAGTTCATGCATGAATATTATAAGACTAATGTTGACTTAATCCATTCTACAAGCATCTTCGCATGCAACATGCAAGTCCATGGTTTCATTTTCATGCCATGCAGTTCTTTGGACAACATCTAACGGATGTTAACCACTTTTTCATGTGAATCACAACAAGGAGGTTATTGCCTAAATGCAATATACGATTGTTCCTTCTTGCAAGGAAGACAAGGGTGAATTTAAACAAATTTTTATTAAATATGCAATTGGGATTGTCACTTTGGAAATGCAAGCAAGAGCAACATGCAATATAAAAGTTGTAAGATGAATGCGTAATTTTGTATTCATAACTTCCGCATGGAATTTAAGCGTGCCCAATGCAGAATTAAACTTCCAAGAACCTGGGTTTGAGGATTTACGACGATATCCACGTGTAAGCTTCGGTTCGAGGCTTCTGCGGGTGCGCCTTGTGTCTTTGGCTTTGGATCCATCATTGTGTAGTGGGCTTGAACTCCATGACTTCTCCTTGCCTTTACGCGATCTCCGAACTCCCTCCAAGCTTCGCAAAACAGCCTCAAAATCTGTCTACTTCTCCTTTATGCAAGAATACCCCTTTACAGTGTGTGGGTTTTAAGAACCCGGGGAAAAAACCACGTGCACAAGGATTATGGGAGCCTTATCCTTAGAAGCTTCTAAGAAGCTGTGATGTGGAAGTGGAGGGTAATGATTGGAGAAGAGGAGATTGATGACGATGATGGCGGGGGATGGCGGCGGCAGCCTGGCGGTCCTCACGATGGTGGCAATTTTGCACAATGCAGATGGGCTCATTATTGCGCGTGTGGGGTAAGGATTTAACTGCCAATATTTACGATGTGGGAGATAGCTTTGCACAGCTTTTGCACGGGCATGCGGTGATCAAAGCTCTTTAATATTTCAAGCGGAAATATTACATTCTCTCCCCCTTAGAGGAATCAAGATGTCCTCATCTCGAGAAGAACTAGGGGTATTGTTGGTTGAGAGTACTTTCATCCACCCAAGTAGCATCCTCTTCGAAATAATCTTTCCACTGGACAAGACATTCTCTCAAGGTTTTGGATCTCAATTGTCTCTCCCTAACATTTAAGATCCTGTCACGCCGTAGCTCAAGGACTCCTTGGCTAGGCATTACAACTTGTTGAACATTAAGTACATGGCTAGGATTAGGTATATACTTCTTTAGTAGGCTGATATGAAATACATTATGAACCTTTAGGTTCTCAGGGAGTTGAAGTCTATAAGCATTAGGCCCTAGGCACTTGAGAATCTTGTAGGGTCCACAATACCTTGGACTTAGCTGCTTGCATTCACCTAAGGATAGAAAACTCTTCTTTGGGCGTACGCAAATGAAGACCATATCTCCTTCAGCGAAGGTTGTATCTTGACATTTCAAATCCGTGTATGCCTTCTATCTATCCTTGGCAGCTTGGATGTCCTGTCTTATTGACTTCGTTTGGTCATCCATATCTTCCAGCATTTGCTTTGAAGCTTCAACTCTTAGGGTTGGATCCGAGAAGCTTAAAGGACTTCGACAGTCGTGCCCATACAATGCTTAAAAGGGGTCATTTGAATGCTTTGTTGGTAGGAGGCATTGTAGGCAAACTCAACCAATCGCAAGTATTGAATCCACTTTTTGGGTTCACGGCAATAGTGTGCCGTTAGCATATCCTCGATGACTTGGTTGACTCGCTCCATTTGAACATCGGTTTGAGGATGGTAAGCTGTAATAAAAAAGAGTTGAGTCCCAATGGCTTCAAAGATAGCTCTCCAGAAGTGTGATATGAAGAGAGAATCACGATCACTAATGAATCTTCTGGGTGACCCATGTAGTTTGAATATCTCCTTGATGAACAACCTTGCAATGTCTGAGGCTTTATAGTTTGTCTTAATAGGAATAAGGTGTGCAACCTTAGTGAGCATATCAACCATAAGCATAATGGAGTTGTATCCTCCCTGAACTTAGGGTAGGCCGACAACAAAATCCATACTAATGAATTCCCATTTCATTTGGAAAATGTCAAGTGGTTGCAACTTCCCTGGTATTTTGACATGTTCAGCCTTAATATGTTGACAAAACAAACACTCTATGACATATTTGAGAACGTCACCTTTAAGCCTCTCCCAATAATAGCTCTTTCTAACTGCATTGAGGGTCTTGGCATAGCCAGGATGTCCTGAAAAAGGGAAATCATGAGCTTCCCAAAGTATCTTCTCCTTGAGTAACTGGCTTACCGGTATACATAATCTCGTTCTATAGTAGAAAAATCCACTATTGATAGAGAATTCTTGATACTTTGCCTGTAGCTTCGGGTCTTGATCCTTGATAGGGATCTCCCTTAGCATTTTCTGGTAAGTTGGATTATGGCATGCCTTTTCTCTAGCTAGCTCAAGTATTGGGTTGTTTGGCATGGATACCTTTGTGGTTAGAGATCTAGTTGTTGATGGATCTTGAAAGATTAGAGAATTTAGAAATGCTTTGGGACTGAGTGCATCGGCAACTATATTCTCGTTTCCAGGCCGGTACTTGATTTCAAAATTATATTTCTCCAGCACTTCAATCCACCAATGTTGTCTCATGTTGAGCTCATTTTGGGTAAAGATCCATTTGAGACTTTTATGATCTGCCACTAGGGTAAACTTGTTACCTAGCAAGTAGTGTCTCCAAACCTTGAGAGCATGGATGACAGCTAACAGCTCCAGAGCATGGGTAGCATAATTCTTCTCATGGCTCTTTAGTTTCCTTGAAGAGTATGCTACAAGATGACCTTCTTGCATAAGCACACTGTGGGAGCTTTTGCTCAACCGCTAAGACTCTCGGACCGCTTATTGTTTCAAGCATTCCAAGCCGAGCACTAATGGCTATCTCTCACCCAGCCGACGCGCCGTTGGTCCTACAAGTGTAGTGAGCTTACCTTGATGCTTGATCAAGTACCCTCCTCTCTCTTGCACTTCGGTAGCTCCACGATTCTGGATGCTAGTTCAACCATCCTCAAGCCTCCTCCATCTTCAAGCTCCATCCTCCATAGCCACGCACGCAAGAGAAGAGAAGAGAAGAAGAGAAGAGGAGATGGTGAAGAGCTTCACCCTCTTGATCCCTCACTCACACACACACTCACTCCCTCACACTCTCACACTCCCTCTCTCAAGAGCACACACAAGCAAGAAGGAGAGAAGAAGAGAGGAAGAAGAAGACTCCTTTTGCCACACACCAAAGAATGAGCTTCTCATTCACTTTTCAACTTTATATACAAAACCCTAAATCCCTTTTGAGTGGTCATCCCCTTTTCCCCTTTTTTGCAGGGCCGACCGTAGCCTAGGATCTTTTTCCCATTGTCCTTCTATCTTCCTAGCTTCCTTTCCACCATCCGTCTACATTTACAAATTGCATGGGTGAGAGCCCGGCACTCTTTTACAAGATTTCAGGGTGCGTCTCTTTATTTTAAAATGCGCCTTTCCCCTTTTGCATTTGCCTTGGACTTTTAAGGTTGCCCTTGCGCTTTTGGCCTTTTCTCCTATTCTTTCTTCAGTCGGGCTACCTTTTTTCCGCCTTTGCCTTGCATCTTTGTTATTTCCTTTTGCTTTCTTCGTGTTGAGGTTAACATTACCCCCCTCCTAGACAAGTGTCAGTCCCATGGCACTCACCGTCGTAGGTAGCAGGCTTTAGCATGCACCGAAGATGTGGGTGGCAAGGACGTCTGTGGTTGCCATTGCGGAGTGTTGGTAGTGGTGGGGAGGAAGGTCATTGGGGGCACATTGGTGGGTTAAGTGGTAGATGGTAGGGAGTTGGTGGTAGGGCTCTTGTTTTGGGGGGTTGCACTGATGGAGTACAAGTGGCAATTTGTTGGGGATTCTGTACATGCTGATTCTCGGCAGGCTTACATGGTGATAAGGATAGGAATTTAAGAGTTGAGTGTTGATGAAGAGCGAATGACACGGTTGTTGGAGTCTTCAATACCTGCAATTGAAAACCTCTCATAGGTGGTCTTTCCTTAGGGGTAGTGCTAGTCTTTTCTATTGTGCACAAGACATAGTGCAATTCGTTTGGGAGATAGGTCGAACTCTAAGCAAGCTGAGAGTATTGTCGTGCACTTGAGGACCCAAACCGTGTATATACTTCGGTGTATATATTATGTAAGTGCTCGTGCATACTTAGATATTACGTATTTAGAAGACTGCGGGCTGATTTCTCGCAACAATGTGTGGATAAAGCAAAGGTGTCTATGTTGAGAAGAAGTACACGCAAAGGTGCATGAGACATCCGTTGCATTGTGATTACACGACGTAGCATATTTAAACAGAGGGACACTGCAATTTCGGTAGCTGGAAGCTATTGGACTTGCTTGAGGAGGACGGCATACTTTTCATGGCCAATTGTGCGGTGCTTACCACAATTGATTGCAATGGTATTAAGGCAGAGTGCAAGAGGGAATTGTGCAAGCGGGTCAGGGTGACAGGTCTAACCATAGGCGAGACAAGCTCCCTAGGTATGTCCTGCCCTTGATGTGCCCTAAACAATTGTGGGTGAAGCTAAAGGGCTAGGGCACTAGGGACGGAGCCAGTCGACCAAGGTCACTGGACGTACCTAGTTTGAGAACCCCTAGGTGTTGTGCTGTGATCGTGGGTGCGTCTGATCCCTTCATGCATTACTTTTCTTTTCTTTTCTCTCTTTTTTTTCTTTTTATTTTATTTTATTTTATTTTCTTTTCTTTTTTTCGAACTTGCCTGAGTACAACCATTGCAATATGTTAAGGCTATCAATCTTTCAATGGGTTGGGAATTGTCAAGCTTCGAAGGCTCAGGAAATGGATATTACAGTGATGATTGTGCGCTAGCCTCGTTGTTAGAGAAGTAGTTGTTGAGATGGGGAGATACACTTGAGATATTGCAAACCTCTTTGCGACACGCGATGTTGGTACAATTGAGGTAACAACTGCCGGGAGCCAACTATAGAGCTTGACCCAGAAAGAGAGCGTGGCCCATGAATGTGCTTTGGCCCATGCAATGTGGGTGGTCGGCAAGGGTGATTTTTGCTTTCGGCAGCATGGCTTTGTCGCGGCTCTTTGTGGGGTCAATGCTCTTGCGATGATCGCGCATTGAACACTTTTGCATAAGGACCTGTATCATCCTGCATCCACTTGTCACTTGATGAGAGTACATGCATGGTATATGCCACAAGTATAATAGACCAGTGCAACGCAAGGAGACATCACTTATCGGAATTCCATGGTGTTGACTTAGATACTTATCACCTGTGCTTGATTAGCTTTTCCTTTTGCTAAAGACGTGAAATATATTAAACACAGATATGAAAAGTCGACAATTCGGGAACATGTCAACACTGAACCATTTAAAGGCAAAAAGTCCTGGCCAGGTAGCATTTGATAAGCCTTTATACAACATGGAGCTACTCTATTTGTATGAGGCGGGGCGAGTCTGGGTGGTCGGGTGAGTGGGTCTCTGCTGGTGCGAGGCTCCCGTGGGGTTGGGTAGGGAACATGTCGGCCGGGACATAAGTGGTCTAGTCTCGGCCCGCCACCATTTCCAAAATACCTTTGAATAGTTTATCAAATTCTTGCCTGTCCCGCTCTGCCTTTTCTGCCCTTGAGCATCTGGTGCCCGAGCGTACATTGGGGGTTTGTGCCACTGGTGTTGCCACATTTTGTGTGCCTCCTTGAGCGTTCGCTCCCCTGGCCCACGTATTCTTCGGCCTTCATCCGGGGCGGTGTCGCTTGGGGCCGCATTTCTTGGCGTACCTTTTAAGAGTGGGCATGTAGCGCACCGACGGAGGGGCATGTGCTGCCTGTTCCCTCGGCTGCAGAGAGTGTCCTTATAGGCTAGCTGCCTTTGGTTCTCCATGCTTTCCTCACAAGGGGACCTGTAAGATGTGCATCAAGGATTAGGATTTGTTACATGATAAGACCATTCATATGTAGGGGATTATGGTGCGGGTTCTTTAGCGCATAGGAGAGAAGGGGAGGGGTGGGGCATGCAGTGCTTGTTGTAGAGGGATGGCCCCCATGATGTATATTTAGCCTCCTACCATTAGCAGATTGTGGTTCACGGCGAGTTACGTCGGCTGGCGGTCATGGATTTAGGCAGGGCTCCTCCTCGGAAGGATAGACCGGAAAGGGAAGAAGGTGTATAGAAAGGGACTACACCCTGTCTACGCCATTAGAGTCGTTGGTTAAGGCTTCCTATGGAGGTAATGTGGGTTGCATGCCCTTCACTTGGAGGTGGGGATGGTCACACGGCTTTTAAATGCGTGATGAGAGGAGGACTTGAGGAGCTTAGCCTGTCAAAGTCAACTCTTCTCCCTGGCCTTAACTATCATTGCTTGTGTGTGTTGATATTCTTTATACACGGTGACACGAAAATCAGTATTTATTTATATACATATTTATGAATCCATGTCACTTCACAAGGATAAGAACCAATTATAGAACTCGGGGTTGTACTGGAGCGTGGCACACGCATCCAGCACTCGTGGTAGCTTACTTAGTACCGATAGATATTTTGGCACATCGAGTAGCATGGACCCTTGTCCGAGTCTACTAGCAACATGTAACTCCTCTTCAGTGAGAATCTTATCAAACAGAGAGTTTTCTTGGCTAGGTTCAGCTAAGTCTGTACCCCGAATGGGAGTCAGCACTCTTGAAGGGAAGTTGGTGCCACATAGGTTGGGTCTCTTTGTGACCGCCATTTAGCCAATCGCTCCTCTGAGACTGTCATGAGCTGGGCTCCTAGTTCGGCCATTGCAATGTGATTTTCACACCAACGCTGTTCAAATCGACTCTGGCCTATTGAGAGTCACTTTAGTTGCTTTATGTCTACGAGATTCGGTTGGTAGAGTACTTCATCGAATGTGATGGTAAAGCGCAGTTTGTCAGCTTCCTCACCCAAGATGAGTTGGAAGCGTTCGTGTAGGAGCCTGTTGTAGTGCCCATCAAGGTGTTCCTGCTCTTCCCAAGATAAAGGGAAGGGCGAGTAATCTCCAAGCTGCTCCTTGGGGATTGTGCCCATGTCCGCGAGGATGTAAATGCGTGCGAACACCTTGAGCTTAGCATCCAACTCAGTTAAGCATTCTCCAACATTTCTATGTTCAACGAGGGCTTGCTCGGTTGCTATTTCATACAAGGTTCTAGAAGTTTGCCTAGGCTTTAACGTAGCCGGGGGTTTAGGCATATATGAGCAAGATTGGTCAACATTGGGATTGCTCATGCTCTTGGGGTTTCCCTGTTTCTCTTGAGGCTTCGTTATTGCGTCATGGTTCTCCTTGGGTGTGACTGGTGTGAATTTGTCATCCTGTCGTGGCAGTGTTGTATCCACTCTTGATTTGTCAATGTGAGTTCTATTGTCAGTGGATAGAGTGTTGCAATCAGCCATCGATGGTAACGACTGCTTTGATTTGTCGGAGCATACGGATGTGTCTTAGGTTTCACTACTATTAGGAGAGGCATTAGTGGGCTCATTAGTGGATGGACTCAATGCTTCATTCATCCGCTCTCCAGCACTCTTCGTCCCAATGTTCTTGGGGTCCACAACCACCTGCAATAGCTGTTGTTTTCATTGTTTTCTCCTCTGTTTCATGGTCCGTGAAGGTGCATCTCTCATCGACTCAGAATTCCAGACTAGGCCAACTGGTGATGTGCTTGGTTGGGCCTCAGCATTTCCTTTCTCTAGTGTGTCCTCATGGGACACATCTGTGGCCAGCTAAATAGCCTTGCCCGGTTATGAGGGCACAACTGCCTCCCTTTTCAGAGAGTCTAGCTCTTGAGCCAACTCCCTTGTGTTTAACTCCTCTGGCCTAGGCTCTAGGCACTTTGAAAGTACTGGAGTTGTCGAGGAAGTTGGTTGCAACATCTCCTCCACATGTAAACTATTAAGGATACGTTCCACAAGGAACGTTGTCATGGCCAAGGGCTGTGACTGCTCTGATCCCTGATTGGAAGTAGTGGTGGCTAGTTCAGTGGACTGGCTACCATTGGTAGATTGCGGTATCAAGTCCTTACGCAGATCAGAAGTGGTCATGTCTTTTGTTGCCCTTTGCGCATTCACTTGTGTAGATTGAGTAGCAGTTGAGCTAGCCACGATGGATTGCACACGCTTATCCCTAGGTTGAGAGCTAAGGGTGGTGTCGTGTCTTGTCTCTTGGACATTTGGAAGCTTCGATGTAGGTAGAGATTGGGATTGAGTAGCCGCACTTGACGAGTGTTGTGCTTCGTGTGTCCGTTCAGGGGAAGAGGGTGTAGGAGACTTGGAACTCCTAAGTGGCTTTGACACTGGCTAGGAGATTTGCTCGTGGCTATTAGATGATTTTGCTATTTGCTTTGCTGAGCATTCAGCCCTATCATGAGCAATGTTGTGCCTGTGGTGCTCATTATCCTTTTGGGCAGTCAAAGGCTCCTTGAGCACTAGTGTCCCTTATGTACGCTCGACAATTACCTTTGATATCTGCTTGCTAAGCATGCTAGGCTGAGGATCTAATTTTTGATAGGTCATGTTTGGTTTCTTGATTTCAATCGTGAGGGGCTCAATCACTCCAATATTTTCGGTTCGAGACATGGATTTTCGTTTAGGTTTCCTCCTATACCTCTTTGCTTTTGACATAATTTGGGCTTTTGACAGAGGTGGTTTAGCAGGGGGTTTTGGTACCCAAATCCACCGGTTGCCTACATAATACCCTTGAGCACGAAGCAACGCCTTGGATATCCATCGTGGCATTGTGCTGGCTCTCCATCGACGCCTCCGTCTATAAGGCTTGGACTTCTTTCGTGGTCTTCTACGATATCTGTAAGTCCCAACTCCATCCTTGGCCTTGTCTCCTGACCTTTTTGTTTCAAGCATGGCCTCACTCACTGGTTCTCTTTGTTCAACCTGCGCTTGCATCAACTCCTCCCACAACTCCTTGCTCTCATTGCTGGGCTTGCTTAGTATGTCAGAATGCTCCTTGCCCTTCCCTCAAGGTTTGGTGAGGTCACCCTTGCTAAAAATCATGATTATCCTCACAGCTGGTAGTGTTAGGTGTATCCTCTGTGCTATATAATCGGCTTCACACTTCATTTCCTTTTTGAAGGGTCTTTCTAGGAGGGTTTCTTTCCTGTAGCTAGCACTATTTGGAGGAACATGAAAAAGGATAGGCAAGCTTTCCGTTTCAATTGTCGCAAGGATTTTTCACTTTCTTATGAGTGGTTGTGGGTGTCCCCCATAAGGGCTGAGAGTTGCACTGGTCGGTGTGAGCTCTGGTTGGCCTAGTAGGGTCCATGATTCATAGGTCAAGATGTTAAAATTTGCTCGTTCATCAATCAGTGCATCAATAGTATGCTCTCTTTTTGCGATGAGTTTGACCCTAAGATAAGCAGGTGGTACTATGTCTTCATCTTCTAGGTCCTGGCTTGTAAATTTAAGCCTTTTGACAGATGCCCTTGAGTTCTCAACTGTACGACCAGATGTGGATTCTCCACTGATGTCTTGGATCGTTAGTGCAGTGCTATTCAAGGCACATCTCTTGTCAAGAGTGTCATGTCTAGTCATCTTCGCATTTGTAGCTTGCTGAAGTTGCATTTTGCTCTGACTAGACACGGTCTGAACACAATGTCTTTGTATTCTCATGGCGTGGCCTTTTGGCCCTTGATGGCTAGTTTGGCCCATTGATGTTCTAGGGTCTTTGTTTCTCTCTGTTTGAGTATGGGCTTTTAATTGCTCTTTAGCAAGTGAGGATCCATGCTCGTGTAGAGCCATTACTACACTAGGGTTCAATTTGGAGGACCTCTCATGGCACGCGTTTTCTCTCCAACCTACTTGGGGGAGGTGCAGAGGGGGTAGAGCCTCCTCTGCGCGGGTCGGGGGCAGTCCCCCCCGACCCGCAGGGCTGTTACGGTAAACGCCATACGCAATTTGGAGGACCGTTTATAGCCAAATTTTGAACTACGTGCTCTAAATTTTAGCCCAGTGATGGATCTAGTAGATGCCTGTCCGATTTTGATATTTTTCTATCTGATTTTCAGGAGTCCTATTATCGGAATCGAACGTCTGATTTTTGGTTGGTCCGATCGGCCAGTGGTCCGATTTTGGTCACGTCCGATTTCTGGAATCGGACGTCTGATTTTGACTGGTGTCCGATTTTGAGTTGTCCGATTCTAGTAGTCGGACGAGGTGGTCCGATTCTCAGGGTCCGAGTGTCCAATTTTCAAAATCGGACAGGCGAGTGTCCAATGAATCGGACAAGGGTGGTCCGATTCTAGACTAGTTTGTGGTCCGATTCTGGGTGGTCCAATTGGTCCGATTCTGGGTGGTCCAAGTGGTCCGATCGGACAGGATGGTCCCATTTCCTATGGTCCGATTTCCAAAATCAGACGGGCTAGTGCGAGGGCCGTCCGAGGGCCGAGTCTGGGCCTCGGACCAGAGTCGACGTGACTTGAACGAGCCGAACGCCACGCGTGTTTTTGCCAAAGCTCGCAAAATTCATCATGCAGGGCGCTGGGGAACTTCCCCCTTGTCGAGCAACTCTAGATTGGTCCCACTACTGTAGGGGAAGGTGTAGAATTACCTGGGCTGGTTGAAGATCTCCCTGATGCCAAGATTGAAGCAAATTTTCTCGCCAAGCTTTCCTCTTCTCTCTTACTCTCCTGAAACCCTGCAATGCACAATGTGGCTTTGCTTGCCACTTTTGGCCCTTATACCCTCTTCCAGGTATGGTATTTTCACCTCCACTACCTCATTTACCGACCTTAGGTATCACAAGTAAGTTTTTTACCACTTTTGCACAATTCTTGCCCTGTTTTGCAACAGTAACCCTACTGCTTATTTTCTTTGTTTTCTCCTACTCTAATGCATATAACTCACAAAGTAAATATCTACTCTACTCCATCTCACAACATAAACCTCAAAAAAGCAAAAAACCTACTTGCCAAGGAGATCGAATACCATCTTCAACCCCCTCACTTCCTATCTATCTCAAGCATGGGTTCCGGGAAAGCCCTTACTTCGATGCTCGATTCGAAGCGCACAAGCGCTCAAGGCTTGAATCCGTGGTCCCGGCAACGAAACCAAAATGTGGGAGCTTTCGCTCAACCGCCAAGACCCTCGGACTGCTTATTGTTTCAAGCGTTCCAAGTGGAGTATTAATGGCTAGCTCTCACCTAGCGGACGCGTCGTTGATCCTACAAGTGTAGTGAGCTTACCTTGATGCTTGATCGAGTATCCTCCTCTCTCTTGCACTCCGGTAGCTCCATGATTCTTGATGCTAGTTCAAGCATCCTCAAGCCTTCTCCATCTCCAAGCTCCATCCCCTATAGCCGCGCGCGCAAGAGAAGAGAAGAGAAGAGAAGAGAAGAGAAGAAGAGAAGAGGAGATGGTGAAGAGCTTCACCCTCTTGATCCCTTACTCTCATACACACACACTCCCTCACACTCTCACACTCCCTCTCTAAAGAGCACACACAAGCAAGAAGGAGAGAAGAAGAGAGGAAGAAGAAGACTTCTTTTGCCACACACCAAAGAATGAGCTTCTCATTCACTTTTCAACTTTATATACAAAACCCTAAATCCCTTTTGGGCGGTCATCCCCTTTTCCCCTTTTTTACATGGCTGACCGTAGCCTAGGCCCTTTTTCCGATTGTCCTTCTATCTTCCTAGCTTCCTTTCCACCGCCCGTCTACATTTACAAAATTGCATAGGTGAGAGCCCGGTACTTTTTTACAAGATTTGAGGGTACGCCTTTTTATTTTAAAATGCGCCTTTTCCCTTTTGTATTTGCTTTGGACTTTTAAGGTTGCTCTTGCGCGTTTGGCCTTTTCTCCTATTCTTTCTTCAGCGCTACCTTTTTTCCGCCTTTGCCTTGCGTCTTTGTTATTTCCTTTTGCTTTCTTTGTGTTGGGGTTAATACACACACCATAAGGCAAGTGTGCTAGCATCAGTTATTACTTCAAACTCCTTGCTAAGGTCCGAAAGTTTCAGGATAGGTGCTGATACCAAGCTTTGCTTTGGACTATCAAAGCTAGATTGTTCAACAGTTGACCATACAATCAATGTTTGCTTCTTTAGTAGTTGCGTCAGAGGCACTGCAATCAAAGCATAGTTTTTGATAAAGACCTGTACCATCCTGTCAATCCAGAAAAACTGCGTATTTCTTTGACAGTTGTTGGTATTGGCTATTCTAAAACGTCTTTGACCTTGGCCGGATCCACTGAGATTCCTTCCACTGAAACAATGAATCCCAGATATTCAATCTATCATTTGAAGAACGCACACTTTTTCTTTTTTTGGCATAAAGCTTGTGTGCCCTCATTGTCTGAAGGACAATGCGAAGCTGAGGTTCATGATCTTCTTCCTGTTTGGAGTAGTCTAAGGTATCGTCGAAGAAGACAAGTACAAAGTCATCAAGATATGTTCTAAAGATATCCTGCATGAACCTATTGAAGGTGGCAGGTGCATTCGTCAGCCAGAATGATATGACTAGGAACTCAAAGTGCCCATATCTTGTGCTGAATGCCGTCTTTGGGATATCCTCTTCCTTGATCCTTATCTAATAGTATCCAGACCTGAGATCAATCTTGGAGAAGATCTTCGCACCTTGAAGACGGTCAAGAATTTCACCTATTCTTGGAATAGGATATTTGTTCTTAATGGTTAATTGATTCAACCCTCTGTAATCAATATATAGCCAAGGCGTTCCATCTTTCTTCTTCTGGAACAGCACTGAAGCTCCCCATGGCGAACTGCTGGGATGGATATAGCCCTGATCTAACAGTTGCTTGAGTTGCTCCTTCAACTCAATTGCTTCCGGGATGGACATTCTATATGGCCTCTTTGCAATTGGTGCAACTCCTGGCACTAGCTTGATTTCATGATCGACTTCCCTTTGAGGCGGAAGTTCTGTCAGCTCTTTAGGAAATACGTCTGCATACTCCTTTAGCCATGAAGGTTCTTCACTAGAATCTTGATTCTAATCTAGCTTATTAAGCTTAATCAAATAGACAAGTAGCCTCTTTGTAACTCCCTTTATTATCCGAGATGCTTTGGCTAATTGAATTTTCAGCTTTCCAGCCTCTCCTTGAGTTGTGACCAATTCCCCTTCAGAATTTCGAAAGGAAACTTGGCCCTTTCCGCAATGAATGTGGGCATCATTAGGTTTAAGCCAATCCATTCCAAGCAAACACTCATGGATTTTTCTCCCAGTAAGAATTCCACCTTAGCAGTTTGCCTTGTACAAGTGACCTCACAACCATTTGCTAATTCCACAAGCAAGGTGGGTGCATCTATTGTGGCAATTCCTAATCTTCTTGCACAAGCTAATGAAATAAAGGAATGCATACTGCCACAATCAATCAAGGTTTTGAAGCCTTTACCTTGATAATCCAATGGTGTCTGAATCACCGAAAACTGGCGATTCGGGCCTTTCTTGTGAAGAGCGGCATGGACTGTTGCCCTCTCAAAGTCTGCTTCCATGGTCGGGTTTTCTTCATCGCACATCTCCTTGTTGGCAACACAGGCGATTCTTCCTCTGCCCCACTAATTTTAAACCATAATTGTTTGTGCACAAAATAAGGCATACACCATTGTATGAATCATGTACACATGGTATCTATTTTTGGCATGCATAGCAATTGGTTGAAGTATAAATGACCCATGCTAGAGAGAGTAAGACATCCAAGTTGTAGGTCTAGACGGTGGGTGAAAGTAAGTGAGGATTGATATATTCTTGGAACGATATAATATTGGTACCAAAAGCGGAGTATGTTTTGTATGTGTTATATGTGTTAGCGACGCATCGAGGGGCCAATCCCCAAGTTGTAGGTCTAGACAGTGGGTCGAAGGTGACAAGTAAGTGAGGATTGATACATTCTTGGAACGATGTAATATTGGTACCAAAAGAAGAGTATGTTTCATATGTGTTATATGTGTTAGCGACGCATCGAGGGGCCAATCCCCAAGATGTAGGAGGGTCGCAGTGGAGCCGCAACAATCAGCCGAGGGGTGCCTCCTATGTTCTACATGGTGAATTACACCAAAATGTGTAGGGTCTCCCTCTAAGGAGTCTGAGAAGGTTAAGGGTTAGACTCTAAACATGATACAAACGCAAAATATACAATGGCAGGGCAATGTGTCCTATAGATGCTCCTAACCGCGAGGCCATGGGGTTGTCTTGTGCATGTCAGAGGTTCGGCTAGTGCTATAGCCAGTGTCGGCCCATTTTAGGTCCCATCAACTATGGATATGATTTTGTATTAAACCTTAATGATAAGAAAGAAATTCTACAACAATATTTAAGTAATTTTCCTTTTTTTTCCTAGGCACATCTCTAGATGCCAAACATTCCCATCACATAAGGTAATAAAGATTAGTAATTAACTACTACTAGTTATCTAACCAAAATTTTCTTGATGCATAATGAGACAACTACCTTAGCTAATATCTTTATATTTTTCTTGATGCATTCCATTAAATTTGAGTAATTTATATGTTATTTCTGTTACCTCCATAATATTATAAGCTTTTTTAAAACAATTGTAGTTGCATTGTTGATACACCATCTTTGTACCTAAGATTTAAAAACACCAAGTTTCATTTTTATGCATACAATCTAATATACAAGACCAAGTTTGGATTCTTGTGATCATGAGATCAGAAATTCATGTGGAGATTTACCAATGTCACATGGAATTCACACGAGAGTTTGTAAAGTCGCTCGCTGCAGGGACACTTTGTAGGATCGAAGCAAAGGATTATGTGGAGTACTAAATTTGAAGAATACTCAATTCAAGGTAAGTTGATGGAGCAAAAAGAATGCTTGGGTTTCATATTTATTCGATTACATATATTGGCATAAAAAGAGAAGTGGGAAATCAAGGCATTCAATCTTCTCATTACATCATAACACATGTATCCATACATTGAATTCTTGATTTGATGCTTTCAAAGGATAGATTAGAAGAAGTACAATAAATCACTTCACAAGAGATCTTCAAATTTTTGTCACAAGAGAGCATAATATGTCATGGATATGCATGAAAAGAGAAGCAAATTTAAAGTGTTTTTGATCATGTTCATAGAACAGATCAAGCTTTCCACATGCTATTCCTCACAGTTTGAGAGCACATGATGGAGACATGCGAAGGGATCGACCCTTGAAAAGAAGGTTGTTTAATCCCTTTTATGGTGGCTTCATCTGTTTCAGTATCCCGCTTGGTCCCCACCTCAGAAGCTGGGAGTGATTTGCCAATCTCCTTCTACAAAGAATCTGAAATAGGACTTTTGTTTAAGAATCCTCCTCCTCCTTTTTCAGTAGTAAAAAGTTCATCAAGTATTGGATTGAAGAGGACTCCCAGAGTTGGTATTTTTTGAATGGTTAAGCCAATTGATACAATATGACATTGAGATTATTATAACCCTTCGACGTGCGAGATGATATTCAGATTATTATCACCCTTCAGCGTGCGAGATTCAGGGAGGAGTTGACGTTGCACAGAATCGGAGTCATCATCGCTCAGATGATCGGAGGGAAGGCCGGGCAGCATGCCGGGGCTAAAAGTGAAGGGGAAGGAGGGAAGAACAGAGGTATGAGAGAGAGGAAGATAACAATGAGTATAATTGCTGCACCTATTATTCCATGCTAGACGCAGATGATGGCGAAGTGCGGATCATTATCATCATCATGATGAATCACCCAGAGAGAAAATTTACCAAGAGAGAAGGAACTAGAAACACAGACGAGGAGATTCTGATCAATACTGAAGGATCTCAAGTTCCCCACTGAGCACAAAGCAGGTAGGCAGCAAGAAAAAAAGCATACTAATTAGCACTGCCATGATTGTTGACTTCAGGTTCTTCCGCTTGATGTAGCTTTCTAGTCTCCCTCCATCGTTGACGCTTTACTCCCTTCTCAGCTATGTCGACTGAGAGAACTTCTTTTGCTGCGTTCCATCATCCTTAGTTCTCCCCCCCTCTGTCCTTTATGGACGTCCTTTTTATAACTATCTGCCATCTCAATTTAGAACGTGGCTTTCTTAGATCCAGAATTTATCTTTTTCAAAGCTTTTACAATTTGAACATGCTTTCTCAATTATCGTTGGCTTAACGTCATTGAATAGGTCACTCGTGTTGGGGATAGATGACGGCATGCTTGCTTTTGAGACCGTCGCAGAGAAAGCTAGTTGGCGATGTAGAGCTGGAGACTTGGCTGGTCGGTATAAAGCATCACGGAGTGGCTGCAGGTCTGGTCCTCAACCTTGGCCGTAAGCTGAGTTGGCAGTGGCCATCTTGTGGGGTCAGTTCATCAAGGCGTAGTGGATGTCGAAGCCGCCCTTTATCTGGCCCACCCGGAATCCTACCCAGTCCCCATGCCTTTAGTCGTATGACGTTAATGATGACATTTTGCACTGTTCGTCACATTGTATTTTGATCTTTTCACAAGCCAAGATCCTCAATATCTCCACCATGACAAGTACTCAAAATGTCAACATGTTCTAGTAATTATAGTATTTATACTCCAATGTCTTGATCCCAAGGATAAGATACATTAATAGCTCTTCTTAAAGCCTTCAAATGAAAGAATAAAGTTGCAATGCCTCTTCATCCATCATACCACATAGCTCCACAGATAATCGTTTGGCTTCACTCGATCGGATTGCTTCGTGAGGTTGCTGCAGGCAGTATTATTGGAGAGCTAGAGCCCTTCAAGAGATGTAATCATTGGCCCATCATCACAACATTTATTGATGCTCTGTTTTATTAATGATTTGTATTAGTCCTTCGAAATTATGGGAAATTTTGTCAATTTGATGGGTAGTAATGGGTGGCTCAAAGCATGTCTCATAAAAGGATGAAGGTATTTCATGATTCATATTCTGAATGGTAAGAAATGGCTTTGTTTCCATTACCATGGATGGTGATTTTCTAGAGTAGAGAATCACCTTCGAGCTTTCAATATGAATATCTTCTTATGAACTTGTCATTCCATGCATTGTGCCCTATCAAATCTTATGCTTTTGTAAGAAAATTTTATGCTCAATCATTCATGCAGTTTGTAATGAGAAAAACATGTAATGCAATATTCAAACGGTTCTTCCATACAAAAATTCATGAATGCATTGAAAAGAATGTGCCTAACCTATCTACATGTGCTTGTGCATAATGCAAAATGCAAACAAGAAAGATACACACAATGGAAAATAAACTTAAAAAGATACTGACTTAAGAGTCCAAACTCTAGGCAGAAATTTCTGCCCTCAGGTTTGCAGTGGTAGAACTGCAGTTTCACGACATCCACCCCCTCCAAACCTACACATCCTGTGGATGGGCCGCAGCTACCCATCCTCATCACTGCCAAGCTCGACAATGAATGCAATCTCTTCATCTTCTGCAAAAGTATTTGTAATGTCCATATCTTCATCTTCTTCATCTCCTGACTCAAGACTATCATAAATCGCATCATCCAACTCCTCGACTACATAGGCTATAGCATCTCTTCAAGAGTTTGATTCTCTTCGCTGTAATATTGAAATCTACAAGGCTGTACTATCAAGCTCTGTTAAGGAATATGAAGCATTGTCATGGACATGCTGCACTAGATAGGGCTCAAACCATCGTCTTGAAACCTTGCCCATAGCACTATGTTGGTTGTCTAGACTGCTATCATAGACCAACACCCAATCTCCTTCTTTAATCTCTTTAGGCCTCAATATGTGTCTACTATCAAAGTGATCTTTGTTGCAAATTCTGGTCTCTTTGATATTTTGAATTTCTTTCTCAATATCTTCAGGTCTTCTCTCCAACTAATGAATACAAAGAGCCAAAAGATCTTCTCTAGACATCTCTTCCTGCTGCCATAGTAAAGCTGGACTTTATGTATTTCGAAGATCAATATGATAATCTGTTGAAAATGAACTTTTTTGACATTGCTTGTATTAGGAAATGACCAATAGGGAAAACCCTAATTCAAGTCGGTCCTAAGTGGGAACGGCCGGAATATTTCAGCTATGTGGCAGACGCGGAAAGTCCTAGATCACAAACCCCGTAACATTCCATGCGAGCATAGTGAGAAGCCTCCTGGTATTAAGGAGTGAGGAATGAGTAGCCTCTGCTTCTGCAAACCTACAAATTTTGCAAACACTGTCAAGGGATTGGGAGTTACAACCATCTTGTTTTGCTTCTATAACCCTGCAGATTTGTGGAAGCTACCAGTGTGGCAAGGGTTTGGGACCTACATATTTAATGCCAAGGCGAGAGAAAAACTCTGTAGCCGCATCAGCATACAACTCACCTCTATCTGCAGTAATTTTCCCAAACACTTAACAAGTCGGGAACACTTAACCATTTAAAAACAAAAAGTTATGGCCAGTTATCATTTGATAAGCCCTTTATGCATCATGGGCTACTCGATTTGTACGAGGCGGGGTGAGTCTGGGTGGCCGGGTGATTGGGGCTCTGCTGGTGTGGGGCTCCCTTGGGGGTGAGCAGGGAACATATCGGCCGCGGGTGTAATCCCGGCCCGCTACTATTTTCAGAATGTCTTTAAATAATTCATTAAATTCTTCTCTTTCCCGAGCTGCTCTTTCTGCCTTTGAGCATCTGGGGCCCGAGCGGGAGCTAGGAGTTCGTACCACTAGTGCTGCCACCTGTTGCACATTTCGAGTCTCGACTTTCTTGACTTGAGGATTCTTCGGCCTTCGCCCTGGTCAATGTCGCTTAGGGCCTTGCTTCTTGGCATACCTCTTGATGGTGGGCACATAGCGCTCTGGTGGAGGTGCACGTGCCACATGCTCCCGCCTTCTGCGAAGAGCGTCTTTGCATGCTAGATCTCCATGATTCTCCATGCGTTCCGTAGCAAAAGGAAACCTGCAAGACGCAATCCAAAGGTTAGACCTTAATACAGGAAACAACTGTTTGCATGGAAGGGATTTTAGTGTGGTTTATGAAGCGCATATGACAAGAAGGGGAGGGGTGAGGCATGCGGTGTTTGTTGTAGAGGAATGGCCCCCATGCTGATGTAGAGGAATGGCCCCCATGCTGATGTTAGTCATTAGCCGATATTAGTTTATGCTAAGTCGCGTGGACTGGTTGTCATGGAGTGGGACAAGGCACATCCTCGAGAGAATAGACCAAAAAGGGAAGCAGGTGTATTGGAAAGGACTACACCCAACCTACACCATCAGAGTTGTTGGTCAAGGCTTCCTATGGCGGCAATGTGGGTTGCACGCTCTCACCTGGAGGTGGGGCTGGTCACACACTTTTAAATGCGTAATGAGAGGAGAACTTGAGGAGCTTAGTTTATCTGATGCCACTCTTCTCCCTGCGCCTGACTATCATTGCTTGTGTGTGTTGACGTCGTTTATACATGGTGACACAAAAAGAAGTGTTTATTTATATACACATTTATGAATCCATGTCACTTCACGAAGATAAGAACCAAGTATAGAACTCGAGGTTGTACCGGAGCGTGGCACACGCATCTAGTATTCGTGGCAGCTGACTTAATACTGTTAGATATTTTGCTACATCGAGTAGCATGGAACCTTGACCGAGTCTGTTGGAAATATGTAATTCCTCCTCAGTGAGAACCTTATCAATCAAAGGGCCCTGTAGCCTAGTCCTAGCTAAGTTCGTACCCCGATTGTCAGTGAGCACTCGAAGGGAAGTTGGTGCCACGTAGGTTGGGTCTCTTTGAGACCACCATTTGGCCAATCGCTCTTCTGAGACCGTCATGATCTAAGCCCCTAGTTCGGCCATTACAACGCGGCTTTCGCACCAACGCTGCTCAAATTGACTCTGGCCTGCTGACAATCGCTTTAGTAGCTCTATGTCTACGAGATTCGGTCAGCAGAGCACTTCATTGAACGTGACGGTTAAGCGCAGTTCGTCAGCCTCCTCGTCAGGGATGAGTCGCATATGTTCATGCAGGAGCCTGTCGTAGTGCCCGTTAAGATGTTCTTGTTCTTCCCATGATAGAGGGAAGGTCAAGTAATCTCCCAGCTGCTCCTTGGGGATTGTGCCCATGTCCGCAAGGACGTAGACACGCGCAACCACTTTGAGCTTAGCCTCCAACTCAGTTAAGCATTCTGCGGCACTTCTATGTTCACCGAGGGCTTGCTCGGTTGCTATCTCATGCAAAGTTCTAAGAGTATCCTTAGGCTTTAGCATGGCTGGGGGCTCAGGCCTAGATGAGCAAGATTGGTCAATGCTAGGATTTCTTATGCCCTTGGGGTTCTCCCATTTCTCTTGAGGTTTTGCTGCTATTTTGTCATGGTTCTTCTCAGATGTGACTGATATAGATTTTTCACGACGTTGTATCCACTCTTGATTGATCAATGTGAGTTCTATTGTCAGTGGATAGAGTGTTGCCAGCAACTGTTGATGGCAACTGTTGCTCGGGTTCTTCAGAGCACACGGATGTGTCTAAGGGTTCACCATTATTAGGAGAGGCATTAATGTGTTCATTTGTGGATGGACTCGATGCTTTATTCATCAGCTCTCCAGTGCCCTTCGTCTCAATGTCCTTGGGGTCCACAACCACCTGCAACTGTTATTGTATTCCCTGCTTTCTCCTCTTTTTCTTGGTCAACGCAGGTGCATCTAACATCTCAGGACCCTGGGCTATATCGACCGTTGATGTGCTTGGTCAGGCCTCAGCATTTCCCTTCTCTAGTGTGTCCTTATGGGACATAGCTGTGGTTTGCTGAATAGCCTTTCCCGGTTGTGGGGATACAACTGCCGCTCTTTTCGGAGAGTCTAGCTTTTCAACCAACTCCCTCGCGTTTAAATCCTCCGTCCTTGGCTTTAGGCACTTTGAAAGTGCTGGAGCTGTCGAGGGATTTGGTTGCGACACCTCCTCCACAGGTAAACTACTAAGGACATGTTCCACAAGGGGCATTGTCACAGCCAAGGGCTGTGACTGCTGTGGTCCCTGATTGGAAGTAGTAGCAGCTAGTTTAGTGGGCTGGCTACCCTTGGTGGATTGCGGTGTCAAGTCCCTAGGGTGATCAGAAGTGGTTGCGTATTTTGTTGCCCTTTGAGCACTCATTTGTGTAGATCAAGCATGAGTTGATCTGGTCACATTAGGTTGCTCATGCATATCCTTGGGTCGAGAGCTACAGATGGAGCCATGTCCCACCTTTTGGACATTTTGAAGCTTAGATGGAGATAGAGATTGGAATTGAGCACTTTCCCTTGACAACCGTTGTTGTGCTTGCTGTGTCCGTTTGGAAAAAGAGGATGTAGGAGATCTAGGACTCTTAGGTGGACTTGGCACTAAATGAATGATTTGCTTGAGGCTATTAGATGATTGTGCCATTTGCTTTGTTGAGCGATCAGCCTTGCCTTGAGCAATGTTGTGCCTATGATGCTTGTTCTCCCCTTGGGGAATCAAAGGCTCCTTGGGCACTAACGATTTTTGTGCCTGCTCAATGGCTACGTATGACATCTGTCTATTTAGCATGCTAGGCTGGGGCTCTTTCCTTCGAACAATCATGTCTAGTTTCTTTCCTTGAGACCTAGAGTTTCTCTTAGATTTCCTCTTGTGCCATGCTTTTGAGGCGCTCTGGCCTCCAACTGATAGAGGCGGTTTAGCAGGGGATTTTGGTACCCAAATCCATTGGTTACCTGCGTAGTACCCTTGAGCACGTAGCAACGCTTTGGTTATCCATCGTGGCATTGTGCTGACTCTCCATCGATGCCTTCGTCTACAAGGCTTGGGCTTCTTTTGGGGTCTTCTACGATATTTGTAAGTCCAAAGCCCGTCCTTGCGATTGTCTCTTGACCTTCTTGTTTCAGGCCTGGCCTCACTCACTGGTTCTCGTTGTTCGACCTGTGCTTGTATTAACTCTTCCAACAAGTCCTTGCTCTCGTTAGTAGGCTTGACTATTACGTCAGCAGCTTCCTTGCCTTTCCCTTGAGGTTTGATGAGGTCACCCTTGCTAAAGGTTGTGACTATCCTCACCCCTGGTAGTGTCAGGTGTATCCTCTGTGCTACATAGTCGGCCTCACACTTGGTCGCCCTTTTAAAGGGTCTTCCTAGGAGGGTTTCTTTCCCGCAGCTAGCACTATTGGGAGGAACATGAAATAGGATAGGCAAGCTTTCTGTTTCAATTGTCGCAAGGATTTTGCACTTCCCTATGAGTGCTTGTGGATGTCCCCCATAAGGGCTAAGGGTTGCACTAGTCAGTGTGAGCTCTGGTTGTCCTAGTAGGGTCCATGATTCATAGGTCAAGATATTAAAATCTGCTCCTTCATCAATTAGAGCATCAATAACATGCTCTCTTTTCGTGGTGAGTTTGACCCTAAGATAAGCAGGTGGTACTATGTCTTCATCTTCCGGGTCTTGGCTTGTAAATTTAAGCCTTCTGACAGATGCCCTTGAGTTCTCAACTGCACGACCAGATGTAGATTCTCCACTGCTATCTTGGATCATCAGTGCAATGCTATTCAAGGTACATCTCTCGTCAAGAGTGTCATATCTAGTCATCTTGGCATTTGTAGCTTGCTGATGTTGCATTTCGCTCTGACTAGACATGGTATGAACACAATGTACATGTGTTCTTGTGGTGTGGCCTTTTTGCCCAGGATGGCTAGATTGGCCCATTGAGGTTCTAGGGTCTCTGTTTCTCTCTGTCCGGGTATGGGCTTTTGGTTGCTCTTTTGCAAGTGAGAATCCATGCTCGTGTAGAACCATTATTACACTAGGGCCCAATTTGGAGGATCTGTCACGGTGCGTGTTTTCTCTCCAGTCTACGTGGGGGAGGTGTGGAGGGGGTAGAGCCCCCTCTGCGGGGGTCTGGGGGGGCAGTCCCCCCCGGCCCGCAGGGCCGTTACGATAAACACCATGCGCAATTTGGAGGACTGTTTATAGCCAAAATTTGAACTACTTGCTCTAAGTTTCAGCCCAATGATGGATCTGTGATGTGCCTTTAGCTCTATGTAGCCTTTGGGGTGAATCTCGGGGTTTAGATGCGTTAAAATTTGTGTTCTAGATACCTGTCCGATTTTGACTTTTTTTTTTGTCCGATTCTCAGATGTCCGATTTTCAGGAGTGCGATTATCAGAATCGGACGTCCGATTTTGGGTGGTCCGATCGGCCTAGTGGTCCGATTATGGTTACGTCCGATTCTAGGACTCGGATCGAAAAAGTGGTCCGATTCTCAAAGTGGTCCGATTCTAGGAATCGGATCGGACAGGGTGGTCCAATTCTAGTAGTCGGACGGTCCGATTCTGGAGTGGTCCGATTCTAGCTGGTTCGAGTGGTCCGATCGGACAGGATGGTCTGATTGGACGGTGGTCCGAGCGTCCGATTTCCAAAATCGGACGGGCTGGTCCGAGTGGTCCGATCGGACGAGATGGTCCGAGCATCCGATTATGGACTAGTCCGAGTGGTCCGAGTCCAAGCGTCCGATTATGGACCGGTCCGAATGGTCCAAGTCCGAGTGTCTGAGTATGGACTGGTCCGATTCTGGGACTCGGACGACCTAGTCCGACTACGCGGTCGACGGCCCGCGAGTTGCACACGATGCCTCTAGACTGACGTCTACTACACCGAATCGTCCAGTGCCTTCCAGATAGATGCGAGACACTACAAGGGAATGCCAGACATGCTTGGAACCACTGTGGTGCTCGAATCGAATGGCACTCCAAGGATCTGTGCCCCTATTTCCCTATTTTAGCCTGTTATACAGCAACAGAGAACCCTACTATTTGTTTCTTTTTCTTTGTTTTTTCCTATCCTAAATGCATCCAAAACACAAAGTAAATACATACAGTACTTCATTCCACAACATAAATCTCAAGAAAGCAAAACACCTACTTGCTAAGGAGATCGAATACCATCTTCAACCCCCTCCCTTCCTACCTATCTCAAGCACCGGTTCACGGAAACCCCCTTACTTTGATGCTCCATTTGAAGCGCGCAAGCACTCAAGGCTTGAATCCGTTGGTCCCAGCAACGGAATCAAAATGTGGGAGCTTTCACTCAACCGCCAAGACCCACGGACCGCTTATTGATTCAAGCGTTCCAAGCCGAGCACTAATGGCTACCTCTCACGTAGCCGACGCCCGCGCAATGCATACCTTATGGGTGTAGTGAGCTTACCTTGATGTTGTTCGAGTTACCTCCTCTCCCGCGCACTCCGGTAGCTCCACAATCCAAGTGCAAGCTTCAAGCAAGCTCCATCCTCAAGCTCTACACTCCAAGCTTCATGTCCGTGAGCAAGACAAGAGAAGAGAAGAGAAGAGAAGAAGAGAGGAGAAGATGGAGAGCTTCTCCTCCTCGGTCCCTCACCCTCACACACTCACTCCCTCACACTCTCACACTCCCTCTCTCAAGCACAAGCTCAAGCAAGCAAGAAGAAGGAGAAGAAGAAGAAGAGGAGAGCCACTTTTGGCCACACACAAGAATGAGCTTCTCATTCACTTTTCAACTTTATATACAAAACCCTAAATCCCTTTTGGGCGGTCATCCCCTTTTCCCCTTTTTTACATGGCCGGCCGTAGCCTAGGCCCTTTTCCCCATTGTCATTCTATCTTCCTAGCTTCCTTTCCACCGCCCATCTACATTTACAATTTGCACGGGTGAGAGCCCGGCGCTCTTTTACAAGATTTCAGGGTGCGCCTTTTTATTTTAAAATGCGCCTTTCCCCTTTTGCCTTTGCCTTGGACTTTTAAGGTTGCCCTTGCGCTTTTGGCCTTTTCTCCTTTTCTTTCTTCAGTCAGGCTACCTTTTTTCCGCCTTTGCCATGCGTCTTTTCCACTTCCTTTTGCTTTCTTCGTGTTGGGGTTAACACTCTCTCCTCTCCCTCTCTCATTTTTTTCTCTCTTCTCATTTCCTCTCCCTCCCTTGCCCTCACCCTCACCCACATCCTCTCTTGCTCTATTTGCCTATTATGTTTAACATCTTATCTCTTTTTCTCTCTCCTTTCCCTCTCTCCTTTCCTTTTGCTCTCTTCCTCTCCTTCTCTCATTTCTTCTCCCTCCCTCTCCCTCTCTTATTTCCCTATTATGTTTTCGTCTCTCCCCCTTTTCCCTCTCCCTCTCTCTTCCTCCCCCTCCCTCTCTCATTTCGTCTTCCCCTCCCTCTCCCTCTCTTTAATTTCCCTCTCTTTCTCCTGTCTCCCTCTCCCTCATTTCTTCTCCCTCTCTCATTACATACAAATTATACAAAAAATAAATAAAAAAGAGAGAGAATGCACTCTCCCTCTCTCATTCCCTCTCTCTCTTCCTCTCTTTCTCTCTCTCATTTCCTCCCCCTCCCTCTCCCATTTCCTCCCTCTCCCTCTCTTTAATTTCACTCTCTTTCTCCCTCTCCCTCTCCCTCATTTCTTCTCCCTCTCTCTCGTTCTCTCATTTCATCCCCCTCCCTCTTCCATATCCTCCCTCTCCCTCTCCCTCCCTCCCCCATTTCCTCCCTCTCCCTCTCTTTCTCTCTCATTTCCTCTCCCTCTCTCAATATAAATACACAAATTATTTGAGCAAAAGGGAGAGGGAGAGAGAGAATGCACTCTCTCTCCCTCTCCCTCTCTCATTTTCTCCCTCTCCCTCTCCCTCTCTTTCTCTTTCTCTTTATCTTTCTCTCCCTCTCTCATTTCCTCCCCCCTCCCTCTCCCTCTCTTTCTCTTTCTCTTTCTCTTTCTCTTTCTCTTTCTCTTTCTCTCTCTCTCCCTCTCCCTCTTCCTCTCTTTCTCTCTCGTTTCCTCTCCCTCTCTCAATATACATACACAAATTATAAAAGCAAAAGGGAGAGGGAGAGAGAGAATGCACTCTCCCTCCCTGTCCCTCTCTCATTTCCTCCCCATCTCTCTCCCTCTCCCTCTCTTTCTCTTTCTCTCCCTCTCTCAATTCCTCCCCCTCCCTCTCCCTCTCTTTATCTTTATCTTTCTCTCCCTCTCTCTTTCTCTTTCTCTCCCTCCCTTTCTCTCTCATTTCCTCTCCTAAACAAGAAAAAGAAGGAGAGAATTAAACCCTAAACAAGCAAAAGATGGAGATAATGGACTCACCGATGAGATATGGAGACAGTTTGGTGGCTCCTCTTCGCGATGAAGGCTCCTCCTCTCCTTCGCGAACGGCGGGTGGCGGCGGCAATGGCAGTGGCAGCAACAGCAAGCCTTCTTCCTCTCCCTCTCTCACAACGTTCGCTCTCTCTCTCGCTCTCACTCTCGAAATGATCGACGAAAATGTGTGAAATGAACCCGCGCTCGGGTTTCGTCTTGTTTTTTTTCCCTGTGGGGAGTCGCTATTTGTGTTGCATTTGCGATGCAAATAGCGACGCAAATAGCAACGTCGCTACCTGAGTCGCTACCCGCCGTCACTGTACGTTTAAATCCTTGTAGTGCAAAGTGCATGGAAATTCCCAAATTTCCTAATATAGTGTTTTGAGCTCTTGCCCTTTGTAGAGTTTGCTTATAATAATAGTATCTATGCATCTACCAAAAGCAAACTCCTTTCTTTGCAAACTATTGCTAGTATCCAGGGATGGATGTACATCTCTCCAATCAAGTAAAGAACCTTGCTACCCTAGATAAAGCTCACCACCTAGTAGGTATACATGAATAACTCAAGCAACAAATCCAAAAGGCTCAAAATTAGTACAAGCACTATTTGGACTAGCATCATCTCCAACATACAACATCCAAAGTTAGTGATGATAAAGTATGATTACTTAGTCATAATCTCCAGAGAACAAGGCCCTCCACCAAGCTAGACGACCAAAGATTTGGGACCTTCACTATTGTAGCCTAGATCAACCCATTTGCTTACCGACTCCAACTCCCCATCACCATGAAGATCCACCTAGTCTTCCATGTTTCCTTGCTCAATCCATACCATAGATCACCATTGAGGGGGGAGAGATCTAATCTCCCATCACTTGTCGAGATTGAAGATTATGAAGAATTTGAGGTCAAGCATGTCTTAGGCTAGAGGATCTCCTAAGGTCGATTGGAATACCTTGTTCACTACAAAGGATATGACATCAATGATCACACTTGGGAACTTGCAGTATATCTCCAAAGAGCACCTCTCAAAGTGAAAGAATTTCACAAGAGAAATCCAATGAAACTTAGACCAAACCACCAAGTCACTCCTCGTGGAACTCATCGCTAGAGAGGGGGTGATGTCATGGACATGCCATGATCAAGCGTATGGATTAGTTTTTGCTTGTGCCATATGAATCCACACCCCATGCAAATGCACCCTTAATAGGACGTCCTCAAGTCAACCATGTAAACCCATCATTGCCATGTCATCATAGAACCTCTAGAAGATATACCATGTCATCGCTTGCATCATCAATGATATCATCATCGAACATTTTAGAAGATCTTTAGCCACCCTCCAACACCTATAAAAAGAGGGGCTCACTATAGAGCTCCTTAGTCTTGCCAAATGCCAATCTTGGGAGCTCAAGGAGTTGAGACCTCAAAGTAAGTAGCTTCAAGTTCCAATTCTAGTTCTTGTCTACTCATGGTATCTAGTCTTGTCTTTCCTTCCATTATACTCTTGTTGTCTTGTCACCTTATAATCTCATAGTACAAGATCTTGTCTAGTATTTCCTTGATCTTGTTCATCCCCATTGAGGGAGATCTTGTAATTCTGATATCTTGTAACCATATCTACGGTCCCGGTGTCGTGCTGTTGCGCATCCGAGCCGTAAACACCTGCATTTTTGTTGTGCATTTGTGTTATCTTTTCGCGTGTGATTCATTGTGTGTGATTGATGCATTAAGATAATCCGTCCTTTCAGTACCCGCATCCAATGTACATACTCCACTTGTGTGTTTGTGTTTATGTGTGTTTCAGTTTGTATGCATGTTGTATGTGTGACAGAAAAATATGAAAAACTGATGCCAAAGGATATTATCAAGCTGATAATTTCAATGATGATCTCTAAGAAATGTGCAAGAAATCATGGAATCAAAGGAGGCGGAGTAGAAACTAACATTAGTAAAGATTGATTCTTCCCTCTTGAATATGCTCCATGCCAATGAAGTCAAGACTGCAAAGAAAGGAGGGGATACAGAGAATGCGGACATGAGGCGAATGGAGGAGATGAACCAGAGAGCTTTGTGACATCGAAGGTCATTGAAGCATTGAATCAAATCATGCTATCGTGCTATTTTTCTGATGCTTGTGGTTCATGTCATCCATGGCTGAACTTATGGACCTTGCTTCGATTGGATCACAACAGAAATCCTTTGCTACATCTGATTTCAAAGGTTGGCTATAGATTGGTGCATTTGATGCCATGGATTCATTGGGAGAAATCATTGAAGTAGTAAAAGAGAAGGCTTTCTGTTTTGAAATTTGGAGGGAAAGATAGAAAGCTTTGTACTTTTAGATTAGCCTTACGAATGCCATGTTGAGATTGGAGAGGGAAAAAGCTAGGAAAAAGGGGGACATTTTTGAAAGGCTATGAATGGCGGGCTGCGCCCGGATTAGGGACAGACAGAATGAAGAAGGATCTCTGGAATGCCAGTATTACGATGTAGAGAAGGTGCGCCAGATTTCCACAGCCATCCTGCACACTCTTGCCACTGCGTGCGTGGAGAAAACCTATGGCGATCTCTTCAAATACCCTCTCTCTGTCATGTCGAGTGTCAAAAAGGAGTTGGTTGAGTACATAACTAATCCCTAGAGTTATGGTGCTTTCACACCTGACGTTGAAGCATCAGGCCCCGTGGAGATGGCTCGGGACTTTCTAGATCAGTTTGCACAGTCAAAGCCAAATTTCCTAAGTAGAGTCTCAAGCAAGCTAGTCGTGATGCTGCTGCCTTTCAATATCGACGGAGCGAGACACAGAGAATACTTAGTTGAAAAACTCAGAATGATCCTGATCATATCATGCAATAATCCTTTGTATTCATGTATGATAATTTGTGCTTGAAAGGCGGGAGAATGGCGGAATTTAAATACACAGACACCATCCGAATCAGAATATCACAGAATGCTGGATGAAAGCTAAGAGCCTGCATACCAACAAAAGAAAGAGACTCATGACTGACTGAAGAAATGAATGAAGAGAGAGAGAGATGAGCATCGTGTCGAAGGAGATCATCCAGGCGATAGCACAGACCATTGGCATCAACAACCTGCCCGATGATGCTCAACTGATCTGCGCTTAGCTTCAATTGCAGTTACCTTATCATAAAAGCCCATCTTGATCATGAAGAACTCCATACCACCACCCATGATAGCGGAGCCCATAGCCACCTTCGCATACCAAGCCCTGTGCTGCATTGTTCCTACCCTGAGGATATCAAAACTGAGGCCCGAATAGACTGCTTACTGAAACTTGTTGAACCCTCGATGATGAAAAGCCTCCATCAAATCAGAACATTGCTTCCTTGGGCCCTGGGCTCCAAATTCGATCACATGTGTCCTAACACACAATCAAGCATGGAACAGAGAAAAGCAGATATTGTTGGAACCTTGAAGAACTGTATAAACTCTAGAACATTGTGATAGGGTTGCTTAGTAAATTGGAATGCTATCAAAAGTGGCTTTGAATCGGACCTTCTTGTTGGTAATGTTCTTATTCATAGGTATGCTAAGTGTGGAAGCTTGGAAGATTCACGCAGTGTTTTCGATCAGCTTCTGAACTGTGATGCAATGTCATGAATTTCAGCATATTCCAGATATGATCAGCACCTTACTGTGGGGTGCCCATGTTGTCATCATCATCCTCACTGAATTTCTGTTGATCTAGATGTAAAGGCTTTACAAATTGCAGAGAATGCTCTATCTTGGAAGAGCGTCAGATGTTGGCTTACTTTGGTTGGTTTTGAGGAGCTCTCAAACACGGCAGTGAACTTTGGCATCAAAAATTCGATTTCTTCTTGTTAGCCTCTTTCCTTGTTGCAACTTGAACTCCGTGTTCAGCAGCCCTTACACGAAATCTATGACACCGGGTTGTGGGATCCTTCATACCCTATCGAGTCCTGTTTCTATACCTACGGTCCTAGGTTGTGCGATTTTCCATATCTTATTAAGCTATCATTGTACCTTGTGCCCCTATATGGGATTATCTTGTAATCAGAGTTCTTGAAACAAACCTTGCATCTAGTCTAGTCTCTCGAACACAGTCTAGTGCTCCCATAACACAAAGTGCTCAAAAGAATGGTCCTCTCTCCGAATCCACTCCCTCTCTTGTGTATCTACTTGTTGGCTAGCTGCTCAACATCCTACCTTTAACCTCCTCTCGAGAATGGCCTCCATATTGCATGTCTTGTGAGTCTCTTACACATTGTGGGATATCTATTAATTGAATAAACATGCTACTTGAAAATTCCATTGGCTTATAAATATATGTAGGCACTTATAGAAGGCTGCGCTAGAGGAAGTGTCATCTGGAGAGCTTAATAGCCATAATATGTCACTAACTCTATGTGTGTAGGAGTAGGTAGATGACCATAGTCTTTTATTTGTTTAGAAAAAAAAAAGTAATCTAACAAAACTACTTCCATTTCAAATAGAACATATGAAAATGTTTTCAAATACTCACAAATGTGGCACCCATGCATCCTAGATGGGATGTGTGGCTTGCATGTAGCCTAACATGTGAAATCTCTTATCACATTTAACAATAGGCTCAACGACTCCTCAGAAAATGCCAGCAATCTCTTGTTCTCCTTGATCATAGTGTATTCTCTATTCAGAACATTGAAGAGAAAATACGTGATGATCAAGTAGAACAAAATGCCACATTCATTTTTATTGTTAATTTAAGTTTCATAATTCATAATCCTATATAGTACTAATGGTGATTCAACATAGCATCAATGAACTTGCATCATATTCTTTAATAATAGAATCATATCTTATTGTCTATTAACATTTATGGCTATTCATAAACAATAAGGGTTCATAGCGAGGGATATGTTGTATGTAAGCCTTCAAAACTGAAACACATGCTTTTTTTGTGTTGAATGCATACTCTTATATAAAATCCAATGATGTTACATACATGCTTTCAATGTATTTGTATCTAGACCTTCATTCTAAACCCTCTTCTCTTCTCTTCTTAATATAATGAAATCTAGCTCTTCCTAAGTAGAATTCTCACAATGTGAGCCTTGATAGTGGTAGCTCAATAACGGATGACAAAAAGAACTTTCTTGAAATGGGTTGCTATGCCTATTAAGGGGTTAGAAGCGACAAAATTTTTATGGTAATTTGAGTGTAGATATGTGTTGTTGTCAAGAACAAAGTAATTGGCTCTCAAGATGGAAATTTTTGAGAATATTACAACATAGAGATGTGTAAATCATCATGAACTAGAATTCAATAGCATGGAGATCTATTGAGAAAGGGTAAGGGTCCAGCTCTTAAAGCATGTTTTGTTCTTACATGGACCATGTGTTATTCAAAAGACACATGTATTAATGAAACTAAGCCATTGACACTACTATGAGGACATGATTTGAGAGATGATGTATAGCACACTCTTTTAGATGATGGGCAATTCTCATGACCAAATGATTGAGGGGCCTATACACAATGAGGTGGTGATCAATGAGTATGAAGGCATGGTTATCTATATGGAAAGATGATGATGAGATGAAATTCACATGCTTCTCATGCTTTTCTTATGGTGTAAGATAATTGATAATAACACCTCTAAAAGAAAAGGTGATTCTTTGGATCAGGATTGCAATCATAGAGGGGAATCCAAACTGTATGAACAACATAAATGCAAGAAAAGAAATGTGTTTTGAGAAAATGATAGAAAACCCCATGGTTTTTCAAGGAGCATACAAAGGTGGTGGAGTCATTGAGTTGTGAAGAGGAGAGACAAATAGACATTTTTAATTGTGGAGGAAAATGACATTATTGAAGGTAGCATCGTTATGAAGTCTATTTGACTCTAGTGAATGGGAAGATTGCATCTCATGTGGCTGTATAGTGACCAACAAGATTGGATTTGAGTTTGTGTTGAAGCTGAGTTCATGTGAGATCAAAGAGAAAAAGTGGGTTTTATGAAAAGAAGAGGATAATGAGTTTGTGGAAGTAAAGTTAGGGATGTAGTCAACAAGAACTTGCTAGAAGTAAAATACTCATAGTGTCATTGAGTTGCATTGTGAATGGGTCTTGGCAAGTATGCTTGGTATTGTCCTACTAAATCAATATTTGATGTTGAAACTTAGAAGTAATTGCAAGTTAGAATGATATTCTCATTGACCTTCTTGACTCAATTTTATCAACCTTCATCTTGATGCACTTGTGGAAGTTTCCTTAATGATTGAGTAATGTCACAACACTTCTTAGCACCCCCACTCAGGTGCAATGGGCTAATTCCTAGATGCCTACAATGTAGCGCGAGATGTGATCCTAGGTGACGTAAAGCTAGTGTGTTGTACCTATGTGTGATGTGAAATAAGAACCTAGTGGGAAAAACTTATGCAATTTTTGTCTGTTTGTTGTAGGAGAGTCTAGGTAGGTCAATCCTAAGGACTAGATATTCATAGAAAACCTATGTTTAGTGCGGCCATAAAGGGGGACATGCCTAGAGCAGGTGGATCCCTAGTGTTGAGATATCGAGCTCCACTCGTGATATGCCACGGTGACCGTTGTGCATTTATGTCATTGACTTGTCAGTTGCAGATGCGGTTGGTACACCGCCCATGAATAATAGCTAGATGACAGCTATCCTTATCTACCTTATCTACTCTAGTTCGTGGCTCAGTTAGTATGCCACCTTAGTAAGTTGAGTTTGGTTTGAGACCCATATATAGGGTTCTTCTATTTCTATGTACTAGAGTTCTTTTGGCTTACACAACTAAGAAGAGGAAAACTGTTTTCAGCCTCCACCTGTGTGTGTATTCCCCCATTGTGCAAGCAAGAAAGCTACAAGTGAGACTCCTTCCTTCTCTCCCACAATCTTGACATGGTATTAGAGCCTTGTTCGTGGTAAGGAGCTCAAGAAAGCAAACCAAGTTCGCGGTATTCTAGTAAGAGGACCAGTGTTGCTTTCATTTTTCTGTTTTGGGAGCAAGTCTCTGCAGGTAGCACAGCCGAAAAGTACAAGAGTGCATTGTCTCAGATTGAGACACCCTTCGTGGTATAGCAAGAGGGTAGTATATGCTGCGGGAGACGACTTTAGCCCTTGGTTTCTCTGTTTTTTTTATTTGAAGCCATTTCATGGCCTGTTTTGGAGGCGGAAGTTTTCTGCACGCACTCAGAAAAAGGCCAAGTTTTATGTTGTGCGACCACTGTTGTACAGGTCGGTGAAAAGTTACTGTAGAAATTGCATCGTATACCTGTGCGTAGAGGCATTGGGAGTTACAAAATCATCCCTGTTGCCTGTTGATACAAAATCGTTACTAGGAAGTGACTCTGTGGTCAAATACCACTTTCGTCAGTTTTGCAGATTTGCCCTTGTGAGGCTGAAGCTGTGTTCTTTGCAGTGACAGAATTTTTTGCAGTGTTCTGTAATGGCATCTGATTCTCTTTCACAGATTGTCACTGAAAAGCTTGACAAGAACAACTTCCAAGCATGGAAGTTTAGAATGACGAATTTCCTTATGGGAAAAGGATATTGGGAATTCGTTGCAGGAAATGAAGAAGAACCAGTTCTTCCTGATGTTCCCAATCAACAGCAAATGTAGGCATTTAAAGCATGGCATGAGAGAGTTAGGAAAGTTATGTACTCACTGTCTATCAGCATTTCAGACACTATGATTGTGCATATTCAAGATGCAAGTATGCCAAAGGAGGCATGGGATACTTTGTCAAAAATGTATAGCACAAATACGCAAGCCATGAGTTGATTGCTCTTCTAATTTTTGAGGAGTAGAGAAATGGTGGTGCATCTTCTTCAGGAGGAACTTCAAAAGAAGCTGTCTTCTACTCAAATGCTGGAAAAGGTAGAGGCAGAGGTAGAGGAGGCCGATCTAGAGGCCGTGTAGAAATTAGAATATGCAACAAACTCAAGAAAACTAGTCCTATGGAGGAGGACGTGGTAACTCTAGAGGCAGGGGGAGCCAAAGAGGTCGTGGTGGATGGCAAAGAGGCAAAAATGCAAAAAATAATATTGAATGCTACTACTGTGGTAAAATGGGTCATATGGCTAAAGACTGCTATAAAAAGCAGAATGACATCATGAATGGAAAATTGCAACAAGGGAATTATGCATCTTCTAGTAGACAGGGTGATGACATAAATGAGCATTTGTTTATGGTGCAGCACATGAACAATTCTGTGACAAGTGCAGAAGAAAGCAACGATGTATGGTATGTTGACTCAGGTGCATCAAACCACATGACAGGTCATGCAGAATGGATGGAGGATGCAAGGAAAATGAAAAAACTAGGATTTGTGGAAACTGGTGATGATACTGCACATCCTATTGCGCAGATTGGAAAAATTCCTTTGTCTATGTAGGATGGGAAAAAGAAATACCTCTTCGATGTATTTCATGTCCCGAATATCACCAAGAATCTGGTTTCCGTTGGTCAACTGGTTGAGCAGGGCTTGCAGGTCAGATTTAATCCTCATGGATGCTTTGTTGAGGATATGAAAAATAAAGGTCGGTTGATGGTCTCTTGAGATGCCCTCTCTTGGACAAAGACATGCCCTCATCAATATTCTTGCATGTCAAACCTTGCCTACAAAGTAGTATTCATATTGCTATGAATGCCTTGTGAATACCCCACCTCTAGTTATAAACATGCTATCAATCTATAAAATTCCCATGATAAATAAAGTTTACACATGTAGTGTTGGCTATTCTCCTAAAAAGGAAAACTCTCCCCCTTTCCAAAATGCAACAAGTACTTCTAAATTTGGTTTTTCTAGTGTTACTTTTGGTGCTTCTTAATCAAATAAAGAAGCATTTGGTAGCTATGGTTGACTCAAGAAGCTGGTAAGGAGGATGAAATCATTTATGAATATGTATAGATCTCTTGGTGAGTTGTACTCAAATATCTTTGTTAATGAAGTTACTAAACCTTCTATCTTGGAGTGTAAGAGGACTAGGTGTGCCTCACAAGTAGCTACACACGGATACAAGTGCGGGACAGGCTAGTATTTAAGAATGATATCTTTGATTTGGTAGAAATGGATGAAATAGCATCACTAAAGAGTTTCATTTGGAGGAACAAAAACTCATATATTTTGTGGTGTACTATTAGATTGGATAGATTCTACACTTCATGTGGCACTTGGTAGATACATCCAACTTCTTCCTTCGGGGTGATTAAAGAGTCTTCTATCCTTGATAATTTCCCTATTTTCTCAACATTGAAAATTATTAAAGAAAGAAGCAATAAGACATGTCCTCCCCTATTTAAACTTAGTACATCCTTTCTCAAGCAAGAAAAGTTTAGTTAGTAGATTTTAGATGTTTAGCATGATACACTCATGTAAAATACCCAAAGTTTTAGTAAACAGTGTGTGGTCTTAGAGAGTATTTATGTCCCATAAGTCAAACCATAATTTGGTAGGATCCACTCATCTATAAATAAACGTCTTGTTTACCATCCAACCTCATCCTTTGTTATGTAGGTTTCAGCCATCGGCTCTCCCTCAAGTGGCCATCTAGCATATTGCAATTGCAACCACGTTATTAGTATTCCCTCGCACCCTATCCAGTATTGCCACCCTCTTATCCAAGCAAAATACAGCTAGCACTCACTATATTGTAGCCTTAATCTGCATCGGATCTTCCTCCTATAGTTGTTGCCCAACCTCCCACTACTGCCAGTGATTGACTATTATCATCTTCAAGTGCTTATATTATTGCATTTACCAGTCCCAAGTCCTAGAGATTGTTATGTTTTGGTTTCCAACTTGCTACCCTTCCACTTTCTATATCATCTCATCTCTAAATCATGGTTACAACACTTAGAATTCTTCTCCGATGTGATTCACAATCCGACTACTCCCTTAATCAATTGTTATGAGAGCCATTGGATGTTGCATAGCTTTGCACTTGAGCATCTTTGAATTTTTGTGTTTTTGTGTTTTCAAATTTGGACTTTGCATTTTGTGTTTTTATATTTTTGCATTTGTATCAGAGTTCTCCATGTTTCAATCTTGATCATACACTTAATGTTTTCTTTTGCAAACCCTAGCGTGTCTCCATATGGTATCATAATCGGTGCTTTTCTAACGAGTTACCTAAGGCTATCATGGATTTCTTGGTTTCTTCTTGATTACACTATACATCATGTGCTGATTCACAATAGCTCAAACCACTCCATCTTCAAATCTTGTGATGCTTTCTCAAGCTACTCCTTTAATGGCCTTGTTTTCACAGTGTGCATATGTAAATTATGTGACTTTGAAAATCTTGTGTGCTTTAGTAGCAAACATATTGTGTACTCACGATGAAGCCTAATGACTAGGACATCATGATTTTAGGTTCCCAACTTGTAACCTTGCTTCTTGTAGCTTATAAAAAAAACTTTGGGGACCCATAAATGTTGAATCTATATGGCCTTGTAAGGATGGATACTAATGTAGTAGTGGCATGGGTTTCTTAACTGATATGGAAGAACAATCTTTTATGATTTCCAAGACAATGGCCATGCAAATATGTCTTTGTACTTTTGACAGTGAGTTGGCCTTTTGGGCACATATAAGGGGGCTTGTGGTGTTTAATAGGTAGGACTTAAAGCCTTTACAAAGACCAATTGGATGGACATGAGATCAAATGTAGTCTAAGACGATAATACTTTGTTGATCACATGGATTTTTGGTACTTGGACATGGCGTAATGATGACATTTGATCGCACCCCTGCCATCTTGTTGAGAACCAGGAGGATGTGTTAATAGGTCTGCTTTGCAAAGGCTCACATCATAGCAAAGGAAGCATGTTTGGGTCCGTATTGTAGGTGCCATCTATGTTGGGTGGTAGTTTTATATTGATCGGATGGCTGTGTGGACTAGAGCAGCAATGATTAGTCGGGAAAGCACAACTGTAGTTGGTGGAAACATGCAATGTTCTTAGAGGTAGTGCTTAGTATGAAAAGATGAACTTGAAGCCTGGCTACCATCAAAGTGCTGAGGAAGGTGTCCTCTAGGTCAGAGGGGTTGGCGTTGATTGGAGAAACTCCAAAGACATTGGTTCTCGTCTCCAAACTGGAGAAAAACTCAGAGTTCATGCTGCCTATTTGCACAAGGAACTTTAGACACCTATCCATATAGTAAAAAAAGAGAAATTTTCTAGATACTTATCAAAGTATCTAGAAAAAGTCTCAGCTAGTAAAAGTGGAACACTTTACAAGTTTGTGATATAGTAAAATATTCTTATATAGAAATTTTAAAATTTTATAATTATCAATGTAGTAAAATTTTACTATATAAACAATTTACTAGTTAGAACTAATGATATAGTATTCTTTATATATAAGAAAACTAGTTGCAATCATGTAGATAGTTTTAAAAATTACTATCATGGTAAAAAATATAAATTAAAATAATAGAAAGAATTAAAATATGTTTTCTTCATTAATAAAGAGGACAATTCAAGACACATATATCATCAATACTCAAAGGTTTATTGTGATTTTTTGTGACATGAATTTTCTCTCTATAGAGCAACCAATTCACAAGAGACTTTCTCATGGCTGTCAATGTTTGCTCATTGCGTCCTCCTAAAAAACTAGGATCTCTCTTAATAACACCATATGTAGATTTTAATGATGCATATCGCTCATCAATGGATTGGATGTCCAAATATTCGAGGAGGATGGTTTCTTGGTCTTCCTCTTCAAAGGCATTAACAACTTGCATTTTAGAAATACAACATAGATTAGTGTGCTACTACATCATAAGTTAATTAGCTACTCTATAGTCTTAATATTTAATAACATTGAGTTACCAAGAAGTTCTTGATGGCAATTCTATATTAGAAGGATCCACAATTTTTTATGGCTCAACATAGTCGAGAGCCTATAGTATAGAAAATAAAATAAAGTTAACAAAATTTAATTATGCTACATTTAGTAAAAAGAAATGCAAAGAGGTACCTTAGATAATTTCTTATTTTTGCCCTTACTCTCCTTTTATTGTTGCTTGCTTTGCTGCATTTTCTAGCTCATCTTATCACAATAAGTTTGTAATTAGATATAATTTATTAATTACATATATTAAAATAAAATATCAAGAGATGGCAAAGCATACCTTTCATACATGAAGACTTTTTTGTGCAACTTCAACCTCCTCAGGATCTTGGATCGTATCTTGTGGAAGAGAGTGTTCACTACTACATGAACCCTATAATACAAGAAAACTAAAACTCAAAAATGGAATATCTTTTAATTTAAAAGTATAAAAAATAAAGAATATATGTATATATTCCTCGTGCAGATGGAATTGCTTGTAGTAGCTCCATAAAACTACGATCTAAGTTTAAATAGTCCTGAAACATGGGTTAAGTGTTAGAGACAATCAAATGGAAAAAGACTACAAACCAAGTTATACTAACCATTTCATTACCTTTTTCACATTTTTCGAAAGCAAAAATTGAAACAAGAGGCAGACCATCATTGTGTGATTCCAACTAGTACAAGCAAGAAAATTGAAGTCAATATCAAAAACTAAAAAATTCAAATATTTAAATATTTAAATGAGTGAACAGTGTATATGCATGTGTTGTACAATTCTTAGAAAAGATACATTGATCTTCCACCATAAGTTGTGGATAATACAACTCGTCACTTGTATCCTAAAATTTTAGAGAAAATATAATGAAATGTAAATATATCTAAGAAAGTTAAAGTGAAATGATTATAATAAAAATAAAGATAATAAAAATTATACAATAGAAAAAATAACACTTGAGATGAAAATTGCAAATCTCTTCTTCTTTTTTTTGCATATCTACTTGCTGGAAGCTACAATTCTTCTATAAAAAAAACATAGTTGTTCTAATCAGTGCCAATTTCATATGTATATAATCTATGTTGAGAAACTTTTGATAAATAAATATGCTTACCAAGTATATATCCACCAAATATGATCTTTTCCTCTTGAGTTTCTTTTTGAGATTTGAGCAACAGAAAGATAATACAAATACACATCCTCCTTTTTCCAAAGGTAAGTAGCACCAAGAAACTCAAGGGGTAAAATTTGATCATAGTTTTGATCTATGATCTCTAAAATTCTATGTTTGTCATATTTATTATTATGAAATTGCAAATCCTTGCCAATCTCATGGCTCTTGACCCAATTATACACTTTTCTATGATTAGCACAATACCTAACATTTTGTGTATCTCGATAGTCTTTTAGTAAAAATTGTTTTCCAAACTCATCTTGGTCTTTTCGACTAATCCTTTTAGGTGGTTTGAAAATTTGGTCATATGTAGGAGTCTTCATCAGAGATACATCCCCTATTTGTATACTCTTGATTTGCTTTTGAGGTCGCAACTGGACTCTTTGACTTTGTAATGAAACTGGTTTGCTCATACTCACTATTTGTTCGGAACTATCATTCTTTGATCTCAGTTCCTTAAATTTTTTTTGCAAAGTGATGATAGTTTTCATCATTGAATCTAGAGTTTGTTGACTTGAGGAGGCCATGGGACAAGCTAAAATTAAATCAAAAAATTATGTTAATATTCAACCAATAAAAAATCATTCAATCATATAAAAAGGATACAACAATGATCACACTCTCTTTCTCTCTCTCTAAATGATTTTTTAAAATTCAATGGGCTTTTAAGTTTTAAAGAAAAACACCATACAACAATACAATATACAACTATACAAACCATGAGACAAGCTAGAATCAAACAAGATACAAGTCAAAATCAAATTTAAAACTTTATATGCTAGTATTCCTCAAACAAGAGATTATATGCTAGTATTCCTCAAACAATAGATTATATCCATACATTAATATTATTTAAGCAATAAATTTTCTCATTCTTTATTAAAAGAAATAACAATAATCACACATGCACACATACACACACACAAAGGTCCAACTACCTATACATGAGACACAACATGAGCTATATCCATGAGATACCATCCCAATATACAAACACCCATAGATAAAGCATTATGATATACACAATGGGGTGGCGATCAGATAATGATGTCCATTATGGCCAATGCTACTAGCACCCATTTGGATCTCCAAGAATGCAACACACACACACACTCTCTCTCTCTCTCTCTCTCTCTCTAGAGTAGTCAAGTTACATCATGTGATCTCCACACTATCAGAATATCTATAGACTCTCCAATTGATAATGTTACTCTTCTTCTCTTTGTAACTTCAAAGTTTGACATTACCATGCTACACAAGTTCCAATCCCTCCAAATATCTTCATCAATATCAATTCTCCATGTCCCTCTATTATGATCACACTTCAGCCATGACAATTTGCACATTTTTTCTTCATAATTTATCTCTCTTATCATTGCATGAATTTAATCTCCATCCATGTCATCATCATGTTTTCTTGCCAACACAATATCATATTTGTCTAAGCAAGGAGGTATACAACCAACTATCCCTATTTGTAATAATCTTTTTCTTTGAATTAGATCTTTTCCCTCATATGCAACAAGTCCATTATGTAAGGGTAAAGGAACAAACTTATGCAATAAATAACTCAATGGTCTTATGCAATCCCATGAAAATGGAAGTCGTTGACTTTGTAGTACACTCATTCTCATGATTGGATCTATAAGTAAGCATTCTTCATTTTCTTTTACAATTATGCATTGCTTGTAATATTCTCCACTAAAAAAGGTGTAATACTCTCCATCCCATTGAATGGAAAAAAAATTTGTGAGTCTTTCTTTCCAATGACCTATACTTTCTAATGTGCTACAAAAAGTGTTAGGTTTTACCAGAAAGTCATTAGGGATGTTGTATATTTCTCCATTACAAAGAATTCTTCTATATGTGATAACTAGATTTCCTACTAGTGCATTCTCTTGGAGACCAAGAAATTGTGCAACATATTTTTGTTCTTCTGATGAAGGCAGCCTACGATCTCTTCTCTTTTGTCTGACTAAAATGCCTTTTTCACGTATCATTATGTTACAAGGATATTGGGAATCATCTCTTTCAAAAAGTTTCCATATCTCCTTTGCCTTCTCAATTTAAGAAACATCCACAATGCCATTATCATGAAATGAATAATAGCATGGTGTCTGGTAATCACAAAAAGCATAACCATAAGGTAAAACAAGACAAGCATGTACTTGGATAAGCATTCTTTCATGTGGAAAAGCCCATCTACTTCCATTTCAAATAACTTAAATATTAAAGTGAAGAATGACCTCTTATAATGATTTACATAATATATTTCGTCTAAGCGATTATTAGTCTTTATCGCTATATATAATGCTACCATTTGCTCAAAGTCACAACACCAATAGACATCATGTGATCCACGTCTCAATATGTCATCTAGTAGTTCTCCATTTCCTGCAACATGTTCTAAGGGAGAAGAAGTAGCACCAAAGGCTTCTTCCTTTCGAACTCTCCAAGCAGAAAATAAAGTACGTAGTACAATACCTAAACATTCTTTTGACCAACCAATACATCAACTATAACTATAGAAGGCATGTGCAATATCTATAAGCAACAAAGCTAGGTCACAATTTGACTTTGATATCTCATTAACTATACCTAAAATATATGGTAAGCACCATTGGATGAACTTTTGGTTCTCTTCGGCCTTAAAGCTTTCATAGTACTTACTTGGATTACAAGGCCACTCTCCATGACAATTAGAGGGTGGAGAGAGCTTATAAGCCTTTTCACAAAAAAAATATATCATCTTTTTCTTTTCATTGGACATGGCTATCATGAGTACTCGTATGTATTTTTGAAATATATTTAGAGATAACACATGCATCTCATCATATACCAAGTCTACTGGTAAGTTAAAACCATAAAAATCATATAGTTTCCATAGAATAGACTCTCCAGCTAATCTTGCAAGCTTTAGTTTTCCATTCTTTTTGGCTTGTGTGGATGCCCTCTTTGAACTTGATAAGGCATCAATCATTTCACCTATGGACCGTTGGGCTGGAGGATATCTTGCTTGATATCGACTACCATCGTAAAGGTAACGTCCTTGGAATGAGGGATTAGTAGTATCAAGAGTCGCTTGGGCTTTGTCTCTATGACAAAAAGATTGCCCACCATCTTTGAAGGATCCTATTTTGCATTGTGCAAGATGATCCCCTATAACCATCATTAGCAATGATCTAATAACACAAAAGTTTGATTCTCCCATTGGATTTTCAAAAATCTTTTCTACAAGGTAGTTGTATGACACTTGCATACCATTTATGTAAAGGTCTTGTAGCTCACTAATAAGTGGTCTTAAAAAAGTTTGAAATACATCAGGAGTATTACGAATAAGTTTAAAGCAACTAAAAGGTATGAATAAAATAGGAATGATGCCTAATATGGAACCCTTCCCACCATTAAGAACCTTAGTTTCAACTACACCACAATCCTTTTGAGTGGTACGAGAGGCTTGGAAGCCATCCCAATGTAAATGAAGTGCCAAGTTCTAAGGATCACCTCTATACATTTTCTTTTTACATTTTTTGAGATGCCAACATTTTTTACAAACAAAATTATCCTGTTGCATCTCTTGGTCAAAACCTTGTTCTAGAACTATTGAAAAAGAAGACCTTGGAAATGTTGTATATACTTTTCCACATGTAGGGTTGTTGCACGCAACAACCATCTCATACTCAGCATCAGGATTCCGAAAATATTGATACTCACGACACTTTGTTCCATCCCAAAACTTGTTTATGAATTTTGGTTGCATATGGATATCTTTCCCTAACCATCTTGTTTTATGATGCCACATGCTTAGGAAATCATGACAAAGTGTCCATGATAGCACTTAAAGCTCTAATTGTTTATTTAGAGGTAAATAATCAATATCTAACATTTCTCTCCTTTGTTTATTGCATTTTTTACACTTTTCACAACATTCAATTCAATCAGGCTTTAATATTCTTTTTCGCATATTTTGTTTGCAAGAATACAAGACTACATCTTTGGCATAAGAATCTCCTTTACTAGGTGTAAGAAGTTCAATTTCATGATCATTGTTATTACTTCCCATGCAAAACCTATAGCGCTTAGGTTGCCAAGACCATGATACATAGAGTCAAGTTGCTCCCAAGATGTCGAGTCTCTTACTCCATCAAGGTTTCCATCCCATGTGTATCACGTGGTTGCACTAATAGCTTACTTAAACTTGGCTTTCACTCTTCAAATCTTTGAGTCCTAGCCGTTGGATTGCCCATGTCTCCAAATAATAATTGAAGCATACTCTCTTGTGCACTAATTGATATTTGGTTCTCATCTATAATGTGTCCGCTCATCCACTTGTGGGACACATCTTAGTAGCCCTGTAACGTGTCCACTAGAATCATCTAGGACATGTCTTAGTAGTCCATCGGGAAGAATGTCTAGAAAACTCCTCCCGGCACTCCCTTGGAATGTTATGGGTTTTTGCAATCTAGGTCTTCCCGCGTCTACCACGTAGCGGAAGTATCCTGGCCGTTTCCCACTTAGGATCGACCGGAATTAGGGTTTCCCTGTTTGGTCGTTAGCTAACAGTAACTAACGTCAGACCCGAGCGAACTACTTTACGCAGGAACACCAGGTCCGAAGCGGATTCACGCTGCACTTGGTTCAAGGAGAATGGGAAACGAGAGGGATGCAAGGCTCAACCTCTCTGCCATAAAGCATAGTCCCATTCCGTTCCCCTAAAACAACGTAAATCGAGTAGGATGTAACTCTAGGTCATCGTTCTCACTATTAGCTTTGATGATGATGATCATCCCGCTATTCGTCGAGTGATTTTGAGAAAAGTTCCCGGCTAACCGGGACCACCCATCCATAGGACGGACCCATGGTCCATCCTCCGCACTTTCCTCGGTTTGTTTTAGTTATGTAATTACCTAACACATTAATTTGACATATAACAAACAGCTTCCTTGATTAATCCCGTTAAGCACTGGTTCCTTCACGTAATCTTATCACGTGACATAGAAAAACAGTATCAAACAATTTCTTTATTATCATTTCATCACTTATCTTTGAAATACAAGGAGTTCCGCCCGTAGGCTTGTTCATAATCCGCCCGAAGGCTATCCAGTAATCCGCTAGGGATCACTATTCCAAGCTTCTGCCCGTAGACTAGTATGCGGGCCTCGAGATCCAATCCCGAGTCACGTTAGCCTCTTGTGCAGGACCCGGAAGGCGATGGATTTACGGCCAGAGCCCCCCCTGGCACCCAAGCGTCCTCCTGCTCCAAGTAGAGCTCAACGGAAAGACCTCACGCGGCGGGTTCGGTCCACGTTCCCGGCGCGGTCAACAACCCCCTTGGTTAGGGTCAGGCAGGCAGTCGGGGGTAACTGAGCTGCCACTCCCTTCAGGCCTTCAACCTGAAGCATTTATATATCTTTCATCCTTTAGTTCCTTGAACAGACAATGCAAACAGTGCTTTCTAAACTGTTACAAGCACAATCAATTCCAGTGGTTGTTTAGTTGGCAAACTGTTAAGGAGTGAATCCTTCTCTCCGAATGCATCCAGCATTCGATCCGGAATCAGTTGCAACTTGGCAAGATTCCTATTGTCTTTGGGTTAGGGTCATACCCTGTTAACCCAACTTATCCAATGCTTTAGGTTTTATTAATAGTAAATCCCGGCGGCCATGTCGCTTTAATTTATTGATTAATCATTTGCGTCCGAGCAATTTCTTAACTTCCCTTAACTTGGCAAATTTTCCCTAATGAGGGCGATGTAACAGGATGACTAACCATCCCCTTGCAAGTTAAACTTGCGCAAGAACCTGCCAACCTCATTCCAAGGATTGGCAAAACTTTCTTGTGATCAAACCACAAGACTATGCGACGTTGCAACTTGTTGCACAAGTGTCGCCTCCATTCCAAGAGATTATTTCACTTTTGAATGGTGTTTTCTGGTCACGGAATTATCTTCAGACGAGAAGCAGGGTCTAGGGTGTCTTTTTACCCAACCCATCCCTAATTTCACTAGATCGACAACGTTTAGTCCTAGGGTTCCAACTCAATTCGAGTTTCATCATTTTGAATGATTTGTCCTTAGGGTAGGACCCTAGATTATTGTTTGCATGAGCACCCAATTGACTCAACATTTCGGGAATGTGATTAGGGCCATTGGGCATGAAGGTTTCGACTTAGCGACAATTGGAAAACTTGGCCGAATCCTTAACGTGCTAATCCCTAGTTAGTGTTTGGGGTATCTATCGTATTGACTGAACCATGCCCATACGAATCCCTTGCGGCTAGGTGATTTGGGTAATTCACTATGCTTGTCTCGCGACAAGGATGAATCCTTCCCTAGAGACAATAAACTAGATCTAAAGAAGAAAAATGGTTTCGACTACCACAATACATGTAAACATGCGACTCACTCCATCTTTCATTGGTAAAGTAAAAATACATGATAAGCTGGATACCAACTTTCTTAGGACCTACTAGGACTTACTTCAAATAATCATGTCTACTACCTTGTTATCTACGCCTTAGAATCTCATGCTTTGTTTAAATCCTGCAACCTTTCCCAAATGCAACACTTGATGAATGAATTTTATGCACGATGAAAGTGCAACATGCAACCCTTTCATGACTACAACGTAGTTAAATGAGGTTATTGTAGAGTTAGTGTTGGTATATTCTTTTTTGCAAGCACATGCCACATGCCAATCCATAGATTCATTTTTTGATACACCACCCTTACTTTTCGGATAACCTCCTATGGGTGTTAACAACTTTTTCCCCCCATGAACCATTACAATAAAGGTTTTTCCGGGGCCTTAGCAAGGTGGCGGCGTCCTGGTGGCGGCAGCAGTCGATGGTCCGGCAGCCCTTGGCGGTGTTTCGTCAATACGGCAGCTTCCCTCCTCCTTCAATCCCACCAGCATGGCAGCCTCCCTTCGTCTGTCCAATCCTTCACTCCCTTCGATCCCACCAGCACGGCGGCAGCTTTTCCCTCACACAGCACGGTCCCCCTCTCCCCTTCGTAACGGATGTTTTTATAGGCATGGGGGGGGAAAGAAGGCCTCCACCACGTGGCCCCCCTTGCATGGGTTCCCCCCCTCCCATGCAGGCCACGAGTTTCATATCCCATCCCCCCCACACTCCCTTTTCTCCAGTCGTGCATCGGCTGGGGAAAAAGGGATAGAAATAAAAAAAATTGCCTTAAATATTCAAATTGCCCTTCCCAAGAGGGTGTTTTTGTGAGACTAGCGGTTTCGAACTTTCGGGTTTGATTGGACCCCATTTCTCGCGTGCGGGTCACACATTACACCGCCAATAATTTCAATACAAGAGATAACCTTTGCACAAGGTTTGCGTCGTGTGCGGGACATCAATATTCACGGGTGGGAATATTACATTCTCTCCCCCTTAGAAGAATCGAGATGTCCTCATCTCGAGATAAACTGGGGATATTGAAGATTGAGAGAGTTTTCATCCATCCAGGTGGCATCCTCTTCGGGATAATCTTTCCACTGGACGAGGCATTCTTTCAAGGTTCTAGATCTCAACTGTCTCTCCCTAACATCTAAAATCTTTTCCGGTCTTAGTTCAAGGACTCCTTGACTAGGCATTACAATTTGTTGGTCATCGAGTACATGATTAGGGTTGGGCACATATTTTTTTAAGAGACTAATATGGAATACATTGTGAACTTTTAGGCTATCCGGAAGTTGCAGTTTATAAGCATTGGGTCCCAGGCATTTGAGGATTTTATACGGCCCATAGTACCTTGGACTTAGCTTCTTGCATTGTCCTAGAGATAGAGAACTCCTTTTCGGCCGTACACGAATGAAGACCATGTCTCCTTCTCCGAAGACCCTCTCTTGGCGTTTCAAATCCGCATATGCCTTTTGTCTATCTTTGGCTGCTTGTATGTCTTGTCTTATTGACCTTATTTGGTCATCCATGTCTTCCAACATTTGTCTTGAAGCTTCAACTCTTAGGGTTGGATCATAAAAGTTCAGGGGACTTCGACAAGTCCATTATCAATGGAAAATTCCCGATACTTAGCTTGTGACTTCAGATTCTGCTCCTTGGTAGATATTTCTTTTATCATGGTTTGGTAGGCCAAATCATGGCATGCTTCCTCTCTAGCTAGTTCGAGTATAGGGCTGCTTGGCATAGATACCTCTGTACCCAGAGATCTGGCTGTTGATGGATTCTGCAAGATTAGGGAATTTAGGAATGCCTTGCGACTGAGTGCATCGGCAACTATATTCTCTTTCCCTGGTCGATACTTGATTTCAAAATCATACTCCTCCAATACTTCGATCCATCGACGTTGCCTCATGTTGAGCTCGTTCTGGGTAAAAATCCATTTGAGACTCTTATGATCGGTTACTAGAGTAAACTTGTTACCCAACAGGTAGTGTCTCCAAAGATTTAGAGCATGGATGACAGCTAATAACTCCAGATCATGCGTGGCATAATTCTTTTCATGACTCTTCAATTTCCTTGAAGAATATGCTACTGGATGACCTTCCTGCATAAGTACACACCCCAAGGCAAGAATGCTGGCATCAGTTACTACCTCGAACTCCTTATTGAGGTCAGGAAGTTTTAGAATAGGTGCTGATACCAAACATTGCTTCAATTGGTCGAAGCTATTTTGTTCGGGAGTTGACCATGTAATAGAAGTCTGCTTCTTTAGTAAGTCGGTAAGAGGTGCTGCAATCAAAGCATAATTTTTGATAAAGACCCTATACCATCCCGTCAAGCCAAGGAAACTACGTATTTCTTTGACGGATACTGGTATTGGCCATTCAAGCACATCTCTGACTTTGGCTGGGTCTACTGATATCCCTTCCGATGATACTATGAATCCTAGATATTCAATCTGACGTTTGAAGAATGCACACTTCTTCATTTTTGCATACAGCTTATGAGACCTCATTGTTTCAAGGACAATCCGAAGTTGAGGTTCATGATCTTCTTCCTGTTTAGAATAGACTAGAGTGTCATCGAAGAAGACAAGCACGAAATCATCAAGATATGGTCTAAAAATATCCTGCATTAATCTATTGAAGGTGGCAGGTGCATTTGTAAGCCCGAATGACATAACCAAGAACTCGAAGTGCCCATATCTTGTATTGAAGGCCGTTTTTGGAATATCTTCATCCTTGATCCTGATTTGATAGTAACCTGACCTGAGATCAATTTTGGAGAAGATCTTTGCACCTTGAAGACGATCAAGAAGCTCATCTATTCTAGGAATAGGATACCTGTTCTTGACTGTTGATTGATTCAACCCACGGTAATCAATACATAGTCGAAGTGTCCCATCTTTCTTTTTCTGGAATAGTACTGGAGCTCCCCATGGTGAGTTGCTAGGCCGGATGTAACCCTGATCTAACAGTTGCTTGAGTTGTTCCTTCAACTAAATAGCTTCTGGTATGGACATTCTATAAGGTCTCTTTGCAATTGGCGCAGCTCCAGGTATTAGCCTTATTTCATGATCAACTTCTCTTGGAGGTGGAAGTTCAGTTAATTCCTCAGGGAATATGTCAGCATATTCCTTTAGCCAAGAGGGTCCCTCATGAAACTCTTGCCTTTGATCTAATTTGTTGAGTTTGATCAAGTAAACAGGTAATCCTTTTCTAACCCCTTTTATGATCCGCGATACTTTGGCTAAATGGATTCTTGGCACTCCTGCCTCACCTTGAGTTGTAACAAACTCTCTTTCAGAGTTTCGAAAGGAAACTTGACCCTTTCCACAGTGGATGTGGGCGTCATTAGGCTTAAGCCAATCCATCCCGAGTAGACACTCATGGATACCTAAGTTCATGACTCTGAATTTGACTGAGGTTTCCTTTCCTCCCAGATAGAACTCCTCCTTAGCAGTTTGCCTGGTACAAGTTACCTCACGACCGTTTGCCAATTCCACAAGTAGGGTAGGAGCTTCTACTGTGACTATCCCTAATCTTTTAGCACACGCTGGTGAGATAAAGGAATGTGTACTGCCACAATCAATCAAGGTTTTGAAACCTTTACCTTGATAGCCCGACGGTGTTTGAATCACCGAGAACTGGCGATTCGGCCCCTTCTTGTGTAAAGCGGCATGGACTGTCACTCTTTCGAACTCTGCTTCCATAGTTGGATCTTCCTCTTCTTCTGCTTCACATCTTTGCCTATTGGTAATGCAGGCAGTTCTTCCTCTTCCACGGGTGGCGGCTCCCTGACCGCGGCCTGCACCTTGACGGTGTCCCTCGCTGAGCTTGGGACATTGCCTTTTGAAGTGACCGAGTTCATTGCAGTGGAAACATCGGAGGTTTCGGCCATTACTGTGAGTAGGAACAAAGTTATTGACGTTATTTGTCCTTGCTTTCTTCCTTTGTCCCTGATTGTGGCCTTGAACTCTCTTAACCTGGGGTCTGAATGCTCCTCTGTTCGGGTCGCTATAAGACCAATTTTTGTTACCCCTCGGTCTAGCTTGCACTTCCTGAATTATAGGTGCGGCTCGAATGAGTGCATCCTGAAGATCTGATGGTCGCATAGATTCGAGACGGGTATTTACAGGTGGATTTAAGCCCGCGCAAAATTTGGACACCTGCTGCGTCATGTCCATTTGTGGCGCATACTTTAAGAGTGAGACAAATTTAGAGTAGTAAGCGTCAAGGGTGAGTCCTAACTGTTTTAGCTCATAGAACTCATTCATTTTCTGTGTACGATATGCAGGTGGCAAATATCTCCCCTGCACGGCTTGCTTTAGCTTCTCCCAGGTAACGGACCCCTCTGAAGTCCCTTGATCCCTGCACCATTGTTTCCACCATAGTCTAGCTTCACCGGTGAGTTTTAATTTGGCTAGCATGGCCTGATTGGTGGGAGCAGTACCAGCTGCTTCGAAGTAATCCTCCATAGATTCAATCCAAATTTCAGCATCAGACTGGACGAATCTGCCCTTCCCGTCAAACTCGGGTGGCTTTATCTGCTTGAGGAGGAACTTCTTCTCCTGGATCACAGCGGTACTTGATGTAGGGGGCGAATTTGGAACCTGTACCTGGGGTTGTGCCTGAGTAAAAGTTTTCTTACCATTATTGTATGATAATTGACATTAGCTTATCTTCAGTTCAGCTATCTCGTAAATCATGAAGCTACTTAACTTTTCGCAACAACCCAGATGCATAATCGGATATTGATAAAGGAAGTCCTTATTTATATTTACATGGGCGTAGCCTTATACAACATCTCGTGTGATGATAATCCGATCATTACATTTAGTTTGGGGAGAACAACATTGTATTGGATTTGTCTACAGGAACTATGTAATAGTAGGGTTTTGGGTCATGAATCTTTAGGAATCGATAATTCATCGGAAGTTCAGGATATCCTTTCCGCTGGAATCCATACTTCCCATGGCGGCCCAACACCTTAATCCTGTCAGCTGGGATTACACGGGTTACTTCCTCATATACATATGAGTTCAATTCAACCCTCCGACCCTGAATATGCAAAGTCGAATTTACGTGAGCTTCCACAAAAATGAACAGCTTCACGACTTTCAAATCTTCCAACCACTTGATCCTCTTTAGGTTGGTTTGTAGATACGCGAACCGGTGGGCAGCTATGTAGTAGATTCCTGAAGACCCAGTCCATCTTCGTTCTATATATAAAGGTGATGGATTATAAATTTGCTCCAGGATGTTCATCATTTCAATTCTCTGCCTATAATGCGGAGAATGCATTGAAGTCATAAACATGATCCGGAACACCAAAAACTTGTTCCACGCTTCATAGTTCTGCAAGACAGTATTGAAGATGAGGAAATGTTTGGACAGCAACAATTTCTTTACTTCATTTTATTGAAATCTCACGAAAACAATCCCGTTGTTGGTCGGCTCTGATACCAACTGTAACGTGTCCACTAGAATCATCTAGGACACGTCTTAGTAGTCCATCGGGAAGAATGTCTAGAAAACTCCGCCCGACACTCCCTTGGAATGTTACGGGTTTTTGCAATCTAGGTCTTCCCGCGTCTACCACGTAGCGGAAGTATCCTGGCCGTTTCCCACTTAGGATCGACCGGAATTAGGGTTTCCCTGTTTGGTCGTTAGCTAACAGTAACTAACGTCAGACCCGAGCGAACTACTTTACGCAGGAACACCAGGTCCGAAGCGGATTCACGCTGCACTTGGTTCAAGGAGAATGGGAAACGAGAGGGATGCAAGGCTCAACCTCTCTGCCATAAAGCATAGTCCCATTCCGTTCCCCTAAAACAACGTAAATCGAGTAGGATGTAACTCTAGGTCATCGTTCTCACTATTAGCTTTGATGATGATGATCATCCCGCTATTCGTCGAGTGATTTTGAGAAAAGTTCCCGGCTAACCGGGACCACCCATCCATAGGACGGACCCATGGTCCATCCTCCGCACTTTCCTCGGTTTGTTTTAGTTATGTAATTACCTAACACATTAATTTGACATATAACAAACAGCTTCCTTGATTAATCCCGTTAAGCACTGGTTCCTTCACGTAATCTTATCACGTGACATAGAAAAACAGTATCAAACAATTTCTTTATTATCATTTCATCACTTATCTTTGAAATACAAGGAGTTCCGCCCATAGGCTTGTTCATAATCCGCCCGAAGGCTATCCAGTAATCCGCTAGGGATCACTATTCCAAGCTTCTGCCCGTAGACTAGTATGCGGGCCTCGAGATCCAATCCCGAGTCACGTTAGCCTCTTGTGTAGGACCCGGAAGGCGATGGATTTACGGCCAGAGCCCCCCCTGGCACCCAAGCGTCCTCCTGCTCCAAGTAGAGCTCAACGGAAAGACCTCACGCGGCGGGTTCGGTCCACGTTCCCGGCGCGGTCAACAACCCCCTTGGTTAGGGTCAGGCAGGCAGTCGGGGGTAACTGAGCTGCCACTCCCTTCAGGCCTTCAACCTGAAGCATTTATATATCTTTCATCCTTTAGTTCCTTGAACAGACAATGCAAACAGTGCTTTCTAAACTGTTACAAGCACAATCAATTCCAGTGGTTGTTTAGTTGGCAAACTGTTAAGGAGTGAATCCTTCTCTCCGAATGCATCCAGCATTCGATCCGGAATCAGTTGCAACTTGGCAAGATTCCTATTGTCTTTGGGTTAGGGTCATACCCTGTTAACCCAACTTATCCAATGCTTTAGGTTTTATTAATAGTAAATCCCGGCGGCCATGTCGCTTTAATTTATTGATTAATCATTTGCGTCCGAGCAATTTCTTAACTTCCCTTAACTTGGCAAATTTTCCCTAATGAGGGCGATGTAACAGGATGACTAACCATCCCCTTGCAAGTTAAACTTGCGCAAGAACCTGCCAACCTCATTCCAAGGATTGGCAAAACTTTCTTGTGATCAAACCACAAGACTATGCGACGTTGCAACTTGTTGCACAAGTGTCGCCTCCATTCCAAGAGATTATTTCACTTTTGAATGGTGTTTTCTGGTCACGGAATTATCTTCAGATGAGAAGCAGGGTCTAGGGTGTCTTTTTACCCAACCCATCCCTAATTTCACTAGATCGATAACGTTTAGTCCTAGGGTTCCAACTCAATTCGAGTTTCATCATTTTGAATGATTTGTCCTTAGGGTAGGACCCTAGATTATTGTTTGCATGAGCACCCAATTGACTCAACATTTCGGGAATGTGATTAGGGCCATTGGGCATGAAGGTTTCGACTTAGCGACAATTGGAAAACTTGGCCGAATCCTTAACGTGCTAATCCCTAGTTAGTGTTTGGGGTATCTATCGTATTGACTGAACCATGCCCATACGAATCCCTTGCGGCTAGGTGATTTGGGTAATTCACTATGCTTGTCTCGCGACAAGGATGAATCCTTCCCTAGAGACAATAAACTAGATCTAAAGAAGAAAAATGGTTTCGACTACCACAATACATGTAAACATGCGACTCACTCCATCTTTCATTGGTAAAGTAAAAATACATGATAAGCTGGATACCAACTTTCTTAGGACCTACTAGGACTTACTTCAAATAATCATGTCTACTACCTTGTTATCTACGCCTTAGAATCTCATGCTTTGTTTAAATCCTGCAACCTTTCCCAAATGCAACACTTGATGAATGAATTTTATGCACGATGAAAGTGCAACATGCAACCCTTTCATGACTACAACGTAATTAAATGAGGTTATTGTAGAGTTAGTGTTGGTATATTCTTTTTTGCAAGCACATGCCACATGCCAATCCATAGATTCATTTTTTGATACACCACCCTTACTTTTCGGATAACCTCCTACGGGTGTTAACAACTTTTTCCCCCCATGAACCATTACAATAAAGGTTTTTCCTAAATTGCGACATAAGCTTAATCTTTCCATGTCTAGTCAAAAATACACTTAATAACTTCAGCCTTATAATGATAGGCGGTAGGTGTTTTAGGCTCGTCCTTTGAAATGCATGATAAGGCAACATAATACTAAGGTCGTAAGATGGATAGACAACTCACGTTCATCATATTGAAAATATTAATAACTCCATTTCATGTCATGAGATAATTCTAGTAATCGATCAAATAGACGAATTTTTCTCAATTTCCTTTTAATTCGGCTTGGTAAATTTGAACATGCATAGGTGCTTTCATTTCATAACTTATAGATGCATGATATGCACGGACCCTTTATCTATATTTTATCGAGTGTACTATTAACACTACCCATGAGTTAATGATAACGTAGTATGAATTTCCCTATGGCGTTAAGCGTATTTAAAACATCTCTTCATGTGGAAATATATTTACGGAACCTGGATTTGTGGATCCGCGGTGATATCCATGTGTAAGTCCGGGGAAGAACCTTCCGCGGCCGCGCCTTGCGTCTTCTGGGGAGCCATTGTAGACGTGATTACGGACCCCGCAGATTCCCTCTAGCCTTTACTCTTGCTCTTCGAGATGGTCAGGAGTCGATACCTTCTCCTCGCGTAAGAATAGGAGTTTCCCGAACTCGTTTTTTTAAAACTGAGAGGCCCGCATAGGATCAAGGCCTATGGCCTTAAACCTTAGAAGCTTCTTGAAGAAGCTTCTAAGAAGCTTCTGGACAACAGCGGCCACGTCGGGGGGGGGGGGGTCCCAATGATTGGGAAGGAGGTCGTGGTCAAGGCGAGGATGGGCGGCGGCCTGGGGGCCTCAGCAAGGTGGCGGGGTCCTGGTGGCGGCAGGAGTCGATGGTCCGGCAGCCCTTGGCGGCGTTTCGTCAATACGGCAGCTTCCCTCCTCCTTCAATCCCACCAGCATGGCAGCCTCCCTTCGTCTGTCCAATCCTTCACTCCCTTCGATCCCACCAGCACGGCGGCAGCTTTTCCCTCACACAGCACGGTCCCCCTCTCCCCTTCGTAACGGATGTTTTTATAGGCATGGGGGGGGAAAGAAGGCCTCCACCACGTGGCCCCCCTTGCATGGGTTCCCCCCCTCCCATGCAGGCCACGAGTTTCATATCCCATCCCCCCCACACTCCCTTTTCTCCAGTCGTGCATCGGCTGGGGAAAAAGGGATAGAAATAAAAAAATTTGCCTTAAATATTCAAATTGCCCTTCCCAAGAGGGTGTTTTTGTGAGACTAGCGGTTTCGAACTTTCGGGTTTGATTGGACCCCATTTCTCGCGTGCGGGTCACACATTACACCGCCAATAATTTCAATACAAGAGATAACCTTTGCACAAGGTTTGCGTCGTGTGCGAGACGTCAATATTCACGGGTGGGAATATTACAAGCCCATTGAGAAGAGAGTCTAGGAAGTGCCACCTGGCACTCGCATGGAATGCCACAAGGGTTTGCAATCTAGGTCTTCCCAAGTCTATCCCGAGTGGAAGAATCCAGCCGTTCCCACTTAGGACGGAACTGAAGTCAGGGTCTCTTTCCTATCAGCAAAGTCTCTAGGAAGTAGCTAGCATCGAGCTCCAGATGAACCACTTTGCGTAAGAACAACAGAGTCAAAGCAGATTTATACTGTACTTGGTTCATGGAGAATGGGAAACGAGAGGGATGCGAATCTCAACCTCTCTACCCATAAGACATAGTCCCATTCCGCTCCCCTAAAATAGCATGAATCGGGATTCTAACTCTATCGACTCTAGGTCTTCACAATTTTGTTATCACGTCATTTGAGAAAAGTTCCCATCTAACCGGGACCACCCTTTCGTAGGACGGTGGACCCAAGTCACGTCCACCGCACTTTCCTCGGTTTGCTTAGTTTTCTAATTACCTACCACATTATGTTTGACATGCAAAAGAAGCTTCGTTAATTAATCAATTTAAACACAGGTTCCTTCACATAACTTAGGCACTAACACAAAAACAATTTCAAGCAAGTTTTTTTTTCAAATATCTAATCTTTATTTATCATAGTCCTAGAATACATCAAGTATCGTACCCGAAGGCTATCCCAGCAATCAACAGGATTGCTGCTCCAAGTTTCACCCGTAGACTAGTACACGGGCCCGGAGATCCTATCTCGAGTCACGTAGGCCTCTTGTGCGGGATTCGAAGGCAAGGAATTTATAGCTAGAGCCTTCCCTGGCACCCAAGTGTCCTCTCGCTCCAAGCAGCACCCACGGAGAGACCTCTTGCAGTGGGTTCAGTCCATATCCCGACGCGGCTAACAACCCCCTTGGATAGGGCCAGGCAGGCAGTCCGAGGTAACTAAACTTGCCTCTCCCTCCAGGCTTTTAACCTAAATCATTAAGTGTTTTTCCTTGAGTTAGTTCCTTGAGCAAAGAAGTTCAAACAATGTACCTAATTGTACAATCACAATCATCTCAGAGGTCGTTTGTATGACCAACTGCTAAGGTGTGATTCCTTCTTCCCAAATGCTCCCAACATTCCGTCTTGGGCTGTTCGCAAATTGGCAAGATTCCAGGGGCTTGGAAAGCTAGGTTGCTTATTTTCCATTTTCCTTTGGGTTAGGGTTTGTACCCTATCGACCCTAATTATCCTTACCTTAGGTCTCCTTGTAAGATAGATCATGGACAACCCCATTGTCCTCGGTTGGTCAACTTGCTGGCTATCTCCTAGATCCCTCGAAGTACCTATGTACCTTTATCTTTGATATTAATTGATCAAGATTGTCTATCCCCTTGACCATGGTTGGTCAAGATGGTTCTGTTTAGAACAGTTTCTACTCTGTCTTAAGTATAATCTTCTTAAGCCCTCTTAATAATGCTCATATGCGCTAAGCTTTTACCTATCCCTCTTGAAGTCACCAAGGACTTTGATATGGGACTCATGGATCTCAGTCCCATTTGGTAGATTACAAACAACGTTGAATTTTTCAAACAAATTTAATGCATGCAATGTAATGGCAGCCTTCAATTCAATGCTTACATTTTTGAAATAATCCATACGATATTTTATGCCACACATGCGAAGGTACTTTCTATGCATGCAATCTTAACATTATCCTCTATGTAAATATTTACACGATCTATAACCTTATTGAATTATCTGATCTTTATAACTTAATGCAATTATTGTATGAGTCTAGCTGCACTTTAATCTTTTCTGCAATTTATTACATGAACCTTAGAATCCATCTCGCGATATGGAGATGCACTTTGTTTCTTTGAATGTCCTCTGAAATGCATTTTAAGCAAGAACTGGTGCAAGGAGCAATGCACTTTATGCAAGAATTCTTGCAAGACTTTTTTGGTAATTTATGATGCAATTATCTAATCAATTTTACCTATTATGATATCATCTTACAATGGAAATTATCTTGCTCGTTAAATACATCACAACTAAGTTCATACCTAGGAAATTATCAAACATGCAATTAATGTGATGTATATGAATATTATTTTTTTCACTGTGATAATTATAACCTATGATTTAATAATAGAGCAACCTAGGTTTGGAGTGATGTCTTGATTCTAGTGGTATTGATGCCTGATGAACCGTTCGCGATTGCAGTGCCACCTTGTTTCAAACCTCCATCCACACTTGCAGGGTTTTCAACCATCCTTGTGGAACTACACTTCGGGGCCATACTGGAAGACGCATGTACGAGAGTTAGAATTCTCGCACTCTCCTTTGAAAAATTCTCGCCGCCCCTCCTTGAGTGGAGAAAAGATAATGAAGGGGAGGGATGTATTTTTGGAAATGTTGAGGGGTGTGTGACCTCCCTTTAAGAGGGGGAAAGAAGAAACTTCTCTCTCTCTCTCTCTCTCTCTCTCTCTCTCTCTCTCTCTCTCTCTCTCTCTCTCTCTCTCTCTGTGCGATGATCACGAGGGGGGGTGGGGGTTGCTTCCTAGAAACAAGGAAGGGAGGCGCTGCATATGACGGCCCCGAGGGGAGAAGGGGGGCTTCCTTATATGGTGGGGAGGAGGGCTTCATGAGGGGAGGGAGACGGCTATTAACGGCCGCCACCCTCCACCTAGGGGGCCGCATGCCCCCCCTTTCACTTTTTTCACTCCCTCTCTCTCTCTGTCTCCCCGACATGCTGTCCGTGGGGAGAGAGAGGGGAAGTAAAAAAATTTGTGTTAAATTTAAAAATTTTAAGGGGGGGTTCTTATGGGGAAGGTAGGGGGGGGGGATGTTACATCCTCTCCCTCTTAGAGGAATCGAGATGTCCTCATCTCGAGAAGATATGGGGATAATGTTAGTTGAGAGTATTTTCTTCCATCCACGTGGCATCCTCTTTGGGATAATCTTTCCACTGGATGAGGTATTCTATCAAGGTCCTTGATCTCAAATGCCTCTCCCTAATATCTAGGATTCTATCAAGTCGTAGCTCAAGGACTCCTTGGCTAGGCATTACAATTTGTTGATCATCAAGTACATGATTCGGATTAGGTAGATAATTTTTCAATAGGCTAATATGGAATACATTATGAATCTTTAGAGTTGCGGGCAGCTGTAGTCTGTAAGCATTAGGTCCTAGGCGCTTGGTGATCTTATAAGGTCAACAATGCCTCATACTTAGCTTCTTGTACTCTCCCAAGGACAATGAACTCTTTTTAGGGCGTACACGGATGAAGACCATATCACCTTCGACGAAGGATCTCTCTTGCCATTTCAAGTCAGCGTAAGCCTTCTATCTATCATTGGCAGCTTGAATGTCTTGTCTTATTGATTTGATTTGATCATCCATGTCTTCCAGCATCTGCCTTGAAGCTTCTACCCTCAAAGTTGGATCTCAGAAGTTCAAAGGGGTACGACAATCATGCCCATACAATTCTTGGAAAGGGGTCCTTTGTATACTCTGTTGGTAAGAAGCATTGTAGGCAAACTCAACCAGTGGTAAGAATTGAATCCACTTTTTGGGTTCACGACAGTAATATGCCATAAGCATGTCTTCAATGACTTGATTGACTCGTTCTATTTGACAATCTGTTTGGGGATGGTAAGCTATATTGAAACAGAGTTGAGTTCCAATAGCCTCAAAGATAGCCCTCCATAAGTGTGATGTGAAGAGAGAGTCACGATCACTAATGATTCTTCTGGGTAGCCCATGAAGTTTGAATATTTCCTTGATGAATAATCTTGCGATGTTTGAAGCTTTATAGTTCGTGTTGACAGGGATGAAATGTGCAAACTTGGTGAGCATATCTACTACAACCATAATAGAGTTATATCCTCCCTGAACTTGGGGTAAGTCAATAATGAATCCCATTTCATTTGAGGAATGTCAGTGGTTGCAATTTTCCAGGCATTTTAACATGTTATGCCTTAATGCGTTGACAAGACAAATATTTCGTGACATATTTGAGTACGTCTCCCTTGAGTCTTTCCTAATAATAGCTCTTTCTGACCGTATTAATGGTCTTGGCATAACAAGGATGTCCTGAGAAAGAGGAGTCATGGGCTTCCCAAAGTATCTCCTACTTGAGAGTTTGGCTTGCAAGGATACATAATCTTGTCCTAAAGTAGACAAGTCCACTATTGATGGAGAATTCTTGATACTTCGTCTTTAGCTTTGGGGCTTGATCCTTGATGGGGATCTCCCTTAGCATTTTTTGATAGACTCAGTCATGATATGCCCCCTCTTTTGCTAGCTCAAGAATCGGGTTTTTTGGCATTGATACCTTTGTGGCTAGAGACCTTGCTATTGATGGACCTTGCAAAATAAGAGAATTTAGAAATGCCTTGCGGCTGAGTGCATCGGCAACTACATTCTCTTTTCCAGGCCTAAATTTGATTTCAAAATCATATTCTTCTAGCACTTCGATCCATCGACGTTGCCTCATATTGAGCTCGTTCTGAGTGAAAATCCATTTAAGACTCTTGTGGTCCATTACTAAGGAAAATTTGTTACCTAGCAAGTAATGTCTCCAAAGTTTGAGAGCATGGATGACAATCAATAGCTCTAGGTCATGGGTAGCATAACTCCTTTCATGGCTCTTCAATTTTCTTGAAGAATATGCTACGGGATGACCTTCTTGCATAATTACACATCCTAAAGCAAGTGCACTAGCAACAGTTACCACTTCAAACTCCTTACTAAGATCAGGAAGTTTCAGAATGGGTGCTGATACTAAGCTTTGCTTTAGTGTGTCAAAGCTGGTCTGTTCAGCAAGTGACCATACAATTGCTACTTGCTTCTTTAGTAGATCAGCTAGAGGGGTTGCAATTAAAGCATAATCTTTGATGAAAATCCTGTACCACCCTGTCAACCCAAGAAAACTATGTATTTCTTTGACAGAAGTTGGTGTTGGCCATTCTAGAACGTCTCTAACCTTAGCTCGATCTAGTGAAATTCCTTCAGCTGATAGAATGAATCCCAGATATTCAATCTGTCGCTTGAAAAATGTGCCCTTCTTCTTCTTGGCATAAAGCTTGTGTGGTCTCATTGTTTCAAGAACAATGCGAAGCTGGGGTTCATGATCCTTTCTTTTTTTTGAGTAGACTAGGGTATCGTCAAAAAAGACGAGTACGAATTCATCAAGATAGGGCCTAAAGATATCCTGCATTTACATGTTGAAGGTAGCAGGAGCATTCGTCAGCCCAAATGACCTCACTAGGAATTCGAAGTGTCCATACCTTATACTAAATGCAGTCTTTAGAATATCTTCTTCCTTGATCCTTATCTGATAATATCAAGACCTGGGATCTATCTTTGAGAAGATCTTTGCCGCTTGAACACGGTGAAGTAATTCATCTATTCTTGGAATGGGGTATTTATTTTTTATGGTTGCTTGATTCAACCCTCTGGAGTCAATGCATAGGCGAAGCATTCCATCTTTCCTTTTTTGGAACAACACTGGAGCTCCCCATGGAGAATTGCTAGGTCGGATGTAGCCTTGATCTAACAGTTTCTTGAGTTGCTCTTTCAGTTCGATAGCTTCCGGGATGGACATCTTATATGGCCTCTTTGCGACCGGTGTAGCTCCTGGCACAAGTTTGATTTCGTGGTCGACTTCCCTTTGGGGAGGGAGTTTCGTCAAATCTTCAGAAAATACGTCTGCGTATTCCTTTAACCATGAAAGTTCTTCTCCTGATTCTGATCTAGCTTATTCAGTTTAATTAGATAGATAGGTAGACCCTTTTGAGCACCCTTTATTATCTGTGTTGCCTTTGCCAACTATATTTTTGGTTTATCGGCCTCGCCTTGAGTCGTGACTAGTTCCCCTTCAAAAATTTGCAAGGAGACTTTGCCCTTCCCATAGTGGATGTGGGCATCATTGGGTATTAGCCAATCCATTCCGAGTAAACATTCATGGATACCTATGTTCATTATCCTGAATCTCACAGAAGTTCCAGTAGGAATTTCACCTTAGTAGTTTGCCTAGTACAAGTGACTTCATGACCATTTGCTAATTCCAAAAGTAAAGTATGTGCATCTATTGTGGTTATCCCTAATCCTTTTGCACAGATTGGTGAAATGAAGGAATGTGTACTGCCACAGTCAATCAGGGTTTTGAAGCTTTTACCTTGATATTCTGATGGAGTTTGAATCACCGAGAATTGGCGATTTGGACCCTTCTTCTGAAGAGTGGCATGAACCGTTGCCCTCTCAATGTCAGCCTCCATGGATGGATCTTCTTCATTGTCCAGCTCCTTGGTGGAAACACTGGAGCTCCTCCGTCTGGCCATAACGGTGGTTCCTTGGCCATGAGCGGCTCTATTTTGATGTTGGAATTGCCCTTCGTGATGTCCTCTGCCAAGCTTGGGGCACTCCCTCTTGAAATGTCTGGGCTCGTTGCAATGGAAGCAACGTTGATTGTGATCATTGATTTGTGTTGGAACAAAGTTGTTAACAGTATTGACTCTAGCTTTCTTTCTCTGGCCCTAATTCTGACCCTGTGCTTTCTTAGTCTAAGCCTTAAACATACCCTTATTCTGATCTTTGTAAGGCCAAATCCTGTTGTTCCTTTATTTGGTCTGCACCTCCTGTATAATTGGAGCAGCTCGAATGAGTGCATCTTGTAGGTCCATTGGACGCATTGATTCCAATCGAGTGTTTATGGGTGAATTCAAACCAACACAGATTTTTGACACCTGTTGTGTCATGTCCATTGGAGACGCATACTTTAGGAGTGAAATGAACTTCAAATAATATGCTTCCAAGGATAATCCTAGCTGCTTCAAGTCATAGAATTCATTCATCTTTTGTGTGCAGTAGGCAGGTGGCAGATACCTCCCTTGCACAGCTTCCTTAAGCTTTTCCCATTCAAAGATAAAATGATGAAATATTAACAAAGAACTTGCTTGATATTGTTTTCTATCTTACATGATAAGATTACGTGAAGGAACCAGTGCTTAATGGATTAATTAAAGAAGCTGATTGTTATATGTCAAATCAATGTGTTAGATAATTACATAACTAGAAACAAACCGAGGAAAGTGCGGAGGATGGGCCATGGGTCCGGGTGGGTGGTCCCGGTTAGCCGGGAACTTTTCTCAAAAATCTCAATGAACAGCAGGATGATCATCAAAACGAATAACGGAAGCAATGACCTAGAGTTATGTCTTACCCGATTTACGTTGTTTTAGGGGAACGGAATGGGACTATGCCTTATGGCAGAGAGGTTGAGCTTTGCATCCCTCTCGTTTCCCATTCTCCTTGAACCAAGTGCAGCGTGAATCCCCTTCGGACCTGGCGTTTCTGCGTAAAGTAGTTCTCTCGGGTCCGACGCTAGTTGTTGTTAGTTAATGACCAGTCAGGAAAACCCTAATTCCGATCGATCCTAAGTGGGAACGGCCAGGATACTTCCGCTACATGGCAAACGTGGGAAGACCTAGATCGCAAATTCCGTAACATTCCATGGGAGTGCCGGGTGGAGCTTTCTAGACATCCTTTCCGACGGAATGCTAAGACATGTCCTAGATGATATTACGAGGACACGTTACAGTTGGTATCAAAGCCGACCAACAATGGAATTGTTTTTATGAGAACTCAATAAAATATAGTAAAGAAATTATTGTTGTCCAAACATTTTCTCACTTTCAATGCTGTCTTGCAGAATTATGAAGCGTGGAATAAGTTTTTGGTATTTCGGGTCATGTTTATGACTGCAATGCATTCTCCCCTTTATAGACAAAGAATTGGGATGATGAACATCCTGGAGCAGATTTATAATCCATCACCTTTATACATAGAATGAAGATGGACGTGGTCTTCAAGAATCTACTATGTAGCCGCCCACCGGTTTGCTTATCTACAGACCAACCTAAAGAGAATCAGGTGGTTGGAAGACTTGAAGGTCGTGAAGCTGTTCGTTTTTGTGGAAGCTCACGTAAATTCAACTCTACATATCCGAGGTCGGAGGGTTGAGATGGACTCATATGTATATGAGGAAGTAACTCGTGTAATCCCAGCCGAGAGGATTAAAGTATTGGGCCGCCATGAGAAGTATGGATTCCAACGGAAAGGGTATCCTGAACTTCCAATGAATTATCGATTCCTAAATATCCATGACCCAAAACCCTACTATTACACAGTTCCATTAGACAAATGCAATACAACGTTGTTCTCCCCAAATTGAATGTAACGATTGGCTTATCATTACATGAAATGTTGTATTCAAAAAGGCTATGCCCATGTAAATACAAATAAAGACTTCTTTTTATCAATATCTGGCTGTACATAAGAGTTGTTAAGAAGTTAAGTAGCTACATTGTTTACGAAATGGCTGAACTAAAAATGGAAGATAAGCTAACGTCGATTATCATATAATAACGTTAAGAAAACCTTTATTCAGGCACAACCTCACGAACAGGTTCCAAATTCACCTCCTACATAAAGTACTGGTGTGATCCAGGAGAAGAAGTTCCTCCTCAAGCAGATAAAGCCACCCGAGTTTGACGGGAGAGGCAGATTCGACCAGGCTGATGCTGAAATTTGGATTGAATCCATGGAGGATTACTTTGAAGCAGTTGGTACTGCACCTACCAATCAGGCCATGCTCGCCAAGTTAAAGCTCATCGGCGAAGCTAGACTTTGGTGGAAGCAATGGTGCAGGGATCAAGGGATTTCAGAGGGGTCCGTTACCTGGGAGAAGCTGAAGAAAGCCGTGCAGGGAAGATACTTACCACCTGCATATCATACTCAGAAAATGAATGAGTTCTACGAGCTAAAACAGCTAGGACTCACTCTTGACGCATACTACTCTAAATTCGTCTCACTTTTAAAGTATGCGCCACAGATGGACATGACGCAGCAGGTGTCCAAATTTTGTGCGGGCTTAAATCCACCAGTAAATACCCGTCTCGAATCTATGCGTCCATCAGATCTTCAGGATGCACTCATTCAAGCGGGGCCTATAATTCAGGAGGTGCAAGCTAGACCAAGGGGTAACAAAACTTGGTCTTATAGTGACCCGAAAAGAGGAGCATTCAGACCTCAAATGAAGAGACTTCAAGGTCATAATCAAGGACAAAGAAAGAAAGAAAGGACAAATAACGTCAACAACTTTGTTCCTACTCAAAGTAATGGCCAAAACCTCCGTTGTTTCAACTGCAACGAACCCGGTCACTTCAAGAGGCAATGTCCCAAGCTCAACGGAGGACATCGCCAAACGCCTTTCCAAGGAGCAAGCTGCGGTCAAGGATCCGCCACTCGTGGAAGAGGAAGAATTGCCTGCATTGCCAATAGGCAAAGATGCGAAGAAGAAGAAGAGGAAGATCCGACTATGGAAGAAGAATTTGAAAGAGCGACAGTCCATGCCGCTTTACACAAGAAAGGGCCGAATCGCCAGTTCTCGGTGATTCAGACACCGTCAGACTATCAAGGTAAAGGTTTCAAAACCTTGATTGATTGTGGCAGTACACATTCCTTTATCTCACCAGCATGTGCAAAAAGATTAGGAATAGCCACAGTAGAAGCACCTACCCTGCTTGTGGAATTGGCAAACGGTCGTGAGGTAACTTGTACCAGGCAAACTGCTAAGGTGGAATTCTTTCTGGGAGGAAAGAAGACTTCAGTCAATTTCAGAGTCATGAATTTAGGTATGCATGAGTGTCTACTCAGAATGGATTGGCTTAAGCCCAACGACGCCCACATTCACTGTGGAAAGGGTCAAGTTACCTTTCAAAACTCTGAAAGGGAATTTGTCACAACTCAAGGTGAGGCAGGAGTGCCAAGAATCCAATTGGCCAAAGTATCTCGGATCATAAAAGGAGTCAAAAAAGGATTACCCGTCTACTTGATCAAACTCAACAAGTTGGATGAAAAGCAAGAGTCTCATGAGGGACCTTCTTGGCTAAAGGAATACGTTGACGTATTCCCGAGGAATTGACTGAACTTCCACCTCAAAGAGAAGTAGATCTTGAGATTAGGCTAGTACCTGGAGCTGCACCAATTGCAAAGAGACCTTATAGAATGTCCATACCAGAAGAAATTGAGTTGAAGGAACAACTCAAGCAACTGTTAGATCAGGGTTACATCCGGCCTAGCAATTCACCGTGGGGAGCTCTAGTACTATTCCAGAAAAAGAAAGATGGGACACTTCGACTATGTATTGATTACCAGGGGTTGAATCAATCAACAGTCAAGAACAAGTATCCTATTCCTAGAATAGATGAGCTTCTTGATCGTCTTCAGGGTGCAAAGATCTTCTCCAAGATTGATCTCAGGTCAGGTTACTATCAGATAAGGATCAAGGAATATGATATTCCAAAGACAGCCTTCAATACAAGATATGGGCACTTTGAGTTCCTGGTTATGTCATTCGGGCTTACCAATGCACCTGCCACCTTCAATAGATTAATGCAGGATATTTTTAGACCATATCTTGATGATTTCGTGCTTGTCTTTTTCGATGACACTTTAGTCTATTCTAAACAGGAAGAAGATCATGAATCTCAACTTCTGATTGTCCTTGAGACAATGAGGTTACATAAGCTTTATGCAAAAATAAAGAAGTGTGCATTCTTTAAGCGGCAGATTGAATATTTGGGATTCATAGTATCATCAGAAGGAATATCAGTAGACCCAGCCAAGGTCAGAGATGTGCTTGAATGGCCAACACCAGTATCTGTCAAAGAAATACGCAGCTTTCTTGGATTGACAGGATGGTATGGGTCTTCATCAAAAACTATGCTTTGATTGCAGCACCTCTTACAGACTTATTAAAGAAGCAGACTTCCATTACATGGTCAACTTCCGAACAAAATAGCTTCGACAAATTGAAGCAAAGTTTGGTATCAGCACCTATTCTAAAACTTCCTGACCTCAATAAGGAGTTCGAGGTAGTAACTGATGCTAGCATTCTTGCCTTGGGGTGTGTACTTATGCAGGAAGGTCATCCAGTAGCATACTCTTCAAGGAAATTGAAGAGTCATGAAAAGAATTATGCTACGCATGATTTGGAATTACTAGCTGTCATCCATGATCTAAAGCTTTGGAGGCACTACCTGTTGGGTAACAAGTTTACTCTAGTAACCGATCATAAGAGTCTCAAATGGATTTTTACCCAGAACGAGCTCAACATGAGGCAATGTTGGTGGATTGAAGTATTGGAGGAATATGATTTTGAAATCAAGTACCGACCAGGGAAGGAGAGTGTAGTTTTCGATGCACTCAATCGCAAGGCATTCCTAAATTCTCTAATCTTGCAGAATCAATCAACGGCCAGATCTCTGGCTACAAAAGTATCTATGCCAAACAACCCTATACTTGAACTAGCTAGAGAGGAAGCATGCCATGATTTGGCCTACCAAACAATGATAAAGGAAATATCTACCAAGGAGCAGAATCAGAAGTGGCAAGCTAAGTATCAGGAATTTTCCATTGATAATGGACTTGTCTACTATAGAACAAGGCTGTGTATACCAGCAAGCCAGTCACTTAAGCAGAAGATATTATGGGAAGCTCATGATTCCCCTTTCGCAGGACATCTTGGCTATGCTAAGACTCTTAATGCAGTTAGAAAAAGCTACCATTGGGAGAGGCTTAAAGGTGACATTCTCAAATATGTCACTGAGTGTTTATCTTGCCAACGTATCAAAGCCGAACATGTCATGATGCCAGGGAAACTGCAACCCCTTGACATTCCCCAAATGAAATGGGAATTCATCAGTATGGATTTTATTGTGGGCTTACCCCAAGTCCAAGGAGGATACAATTCCATTATGGTTGTGGTTGACATGCTTACCAAGGTTGCACACCTGATTCCAGTAAAGACAAACTATAAAGCCTCCGACATTGCAAGATTGTTTATCAAGGAGATATTCAAGCTACATGGGTTACCTAGAAGAATCATTAGTGACCGAGATTCTCTCTTCACATCACACTTCTGGAGAGCTATCTTTGAAGCTATTGGGACTCAACTCTGTTTTAGCACCGCCTACCATCCCCAAACGGATAGCCAAACAGAGCGAGTAAATCAAATCATCGAAGATATGCTTAGGGCATATTGCTGTCGAAAGCCGAAGAGGTGGATTCAATACTTGCCATTAGTTGAATTTGCCTACAATGCTTCTTACCAGCAGAGCATTCAGATGACCCCTTATCAGGCATTATATGGTCATGATTGTCAAAGTCCCCTAAACTTTTCTGATCCAACCCTAAGGGTTGAAGCGTCAAGACAGATGTTGGAAGACATGGATGATCAAATAAAGTCAATAAGACAAGACATACAGGCGGCCAAGGATAGACAAAAGGCGTACGCAGATTTGAAACATCAAGAAAGAGTCTTTGAAGAAGGAGACATGGTCTTCATTCGTGTACGCCCTCAAAAGAGTTCTCTATCCCTAGGTGAGTGCAAGAAGCTAAGTCCAAGGTATTGTGGGCCATACAAAATTCTCAAATGCCTAGGACCCAATGCTTATAGATTACAACTCCCTCACAACCTAAAGGTTCACAATGTATTCCATACCAGCCTATTGAAAAAATATGTACCCAACCCTAATCATGTACTTGATGATCAACAAATTGTAATGCCTAGTCAAGGAGTCCTTGAACTAAGGCCGGATAGGATCTTAGATGTTAGGGAGAGACACTTAAGATCTAGAACCTTGAGAGAATGCCTCGTCTAGTGGAAAGATTATTCCGAAGAGGATGCCATCTGGGTAGATGAAGGCACTCTCAACCATCAGTATCCCCAATTTATCTCAAGATGAGGACATCTCGCTTCTTCTAAGGGGGAGAGAATGTAAAATATCAAATGGATAAATGCAATTTTGTTTTTATTTATTCCCCCCTCCCCAGCCGACTGTTGTGCTGGAAGGGGAGGGGAATAGAAAGAAGCCAGAAGCTCCTCGGTGGGAGCTCGCAGGGAGTAGTGCCATGCGTGCTGACACGAAGGAGAGGGAGGATCCCCCTCCCCTCCCCTATTTAAACCCTGCGTTTCTGCTGCTAGGGAAAGGAAGGACGACAAAAAGAAATGGTGACGTTGTCGAAGGGTTTGTGAAAGCAAAGTCGCGTCTTCAGAAGACCTTGATAAATTTCAGGATAAAAGATCGAACAGATGAATAAACAAGATGAGAAAATAATGTCAGGACTCTGTATTATTTCTGTCAATAAGAGTTTCAAGATTCAAAATGAAGAAATCCGAGCAGCCTCTCGAATGCATAGATCATATATACATTTCAAAGAAAATTTCCAAGAGTATGGTCTTCATTGATGAATAAGAAAGTGGAAGATCATGGATAATTTTCTGATTCAAGTTCCATCTTGATGACTATTTACTGATATTGAGATGGCTTACGGTTCCTGGATTATCATCTGTTGCCTTTCAGTTCTTTCAGCCGTTAAAGGTCACAATCCATGTCCCAGAGCTTTTCAAACACTTGGAATTCGAGGTGCCCGACGCTCAGCATGACAACTTGCAAAGATGTCAAAAGCTCGCTCCTTTCTCTCAAAAAGCTTTTTATACACATGAACTACACCATTATCTTCTTCTGCAATTTGTCATGTTCATCTGATAAGCCGCTTAGTTTGTGAGAATCCTTTCAACTCCAACAGATCCACATGCATGTATTATGGTGGATGTCAAACGGTCAATAGATCCAACTTGCAGTTTTAGTTGATCAGGTAAAGAGCTCCTTCCCGACTTTAATTCTTCTGGATTGCCTTTAAAGGTAAGGCGAGAAGCAGGCCACTCACAGTGTTACATAACTGCTGACGAATCAGATGAACTCACGATCACCCCGGTCACGCAGCCCTATGATAAGTTGACGTCGAGTGTTCAACAATCTTCAAATATCCACTTCAATATCCGAAGATGACCTCCGTCGCAGCAGCGTCTCGGCTACTTTCCCTCTATCGTCTTCATGTCGTCGTCCTCCTCTTCACTTGTCTTCCACTATCCTTCGCCACAGCTTTCGAGTTCACGGCATCTTCCTTCCGACATCTCGTCCTCTTTGTTCTCGCGCTTTGTTCCATCTCCAGCAGAAGCAACAGCAAAGCGTGAAGTAGCATCGAACAAGCATCCTTTCTCCTCACTTTGCTTTGAGATACGATCCGTCTTTCACATCCAACTCCTCGTTGCAGTCGTCCTCTCGTGCCGATAGCCTGCCGTCTTCACTCCTGCTTTGTATGCATCTACAGCTCGGTCCTTCTCTTCGTCTTCAGCATAAAATAAAAGAGCAAACATAACATCTAAATATGTACAAAGTATCAAATCACACACATAACTTTTGGGTGGTTTTCACACCTCGAATGCGCAGCAATACGACATCCACCCCCTCTAATCCTGCGCATCCTCCGGATGGGCCAACTACCCATGATCGTTATCATCAAGATCCACAAACAGATCAATCTCTTCGTTATGCATTTCCGGTAGATCAACAAGATTATCTGTCATATCATCTGTCTCTTCCATTGGAGTTTCTTGTGGTTGCTCTTCTCTTGAAAATTCTTCCAATGCATAATCCTCATCATTTCTTTTCTTGAAAATCTTCATTCTTTTTCCAGCAATAGGCACTCTAAGCACTGTCCCATCCAATTCTGTCAGCTCATATGTTGCATTATCAAAGACATGTCTGATTATGTACGGTCCAAACCATCTTTTCACCATCTTCCGAAGTGCAGTATGCTGATTTTCAAGGCTGCTATCAAAGACCAATACCCAATCTCCCTCTTCTATTGCTCTTGGCCGCAAGCGATGCCTGCTATCAAACCTGTCCTTATTCCTTAGTCTAGCAACTTTCAACCTGTCAATAGCTAGCTGAATATCCTTAGGTCTCCTCTCCAACTATCGAATCCGAAGAGCTAAGAGCTCTTCTCTCGTCAAATCCTCCTCACTACAGGATATAGACCTTATAGCGACGTTTAAAGCGACGAAAATACAAACAACAAAATTTGCCCCCGTCGTCGCAAAAAGCATCGTTATTGACGACGCCATGGAATCGTCGCTATATGCGTCGCTATAAGCGTCGCATTTGCGACGCATATAGCGACGCTTATAGCGACGCATATAGCGACGGTTACAGAGAATTTGCGACGCTGATAGCGACGACAATAGCGACGCCTGCAGTAAATTTGCGACGCAAATAGCGACGGTAACAGAGGAAAAAAAAAATTTGTGGCAGGGCAGCAAGCTGCCCTGCCACATATAGCACTGTGTGCTGTATGAGAGCCATACAAAATAGTTTCTGCACTGCTGCATACAAAGCGTTTGCAAACAAAAAGAATCTATACTGAAATCATAAAACTGATAGATGAAATAAATACATGATATCGCATAAAATGCGATTGGTACAATCATAAAACAATATCACTAATACATAGAAAATGTCTACATAGATCGGGCGACTAAAAACTAAAGGTATGTGAGCGCTAAGGATCCGAGGGCGAGCTACAAATCGTCGTCCCCCGAAAGCTCGTCCCTCTGCAAAGGAGCATCAAACGGATTCTGCAGAAAAAGAAACAACATATCAATCCACCATACAATAATGCATTCAAATATCTCATGGTAACTACGGACATGAAAGATGAGAGACTTACTGCGCCGCCGCGTTTGTACAATCGGTCGATCAATGATCTGAGACCGTGTCTCTCTGCATATTGAGTCTCAAGGCCTTGCGGATCGCGATTTGTAATGGAGTGCTGCAAAGAAAACAAAATGCTAACTGTTAGAAATATGATTGTCAGTACAAATAATATCTCAAAAAAACAAATAAGCAAAACAAAAGAGAAACTTACAAAGTCCTCCAAATATGTCCTGTGGCCGCCACTCCCAAGATGATGTACCGATCCGGCCTCGATTCGTGCCCTCGCCGCCTCCCGCTGCTGACTCCAACGTCCTGGCGAATTTGTAGCCTCCTCCCTCAGTCGGCGCCAGTCCTCTGCATCTAACCACTCGGGCTTTGGAGCCCCACTCTTGATTGCCTTGCGTGCGTCGGATCGTCTATGTGACATGTATGCACGCATGCAATCCATCATCCAGCCCGTAGAGAATCTATCCACTGCGGTTGGCACCGGGAACTCCTCATGCAAGGATGCTACTATGTACTCCTTGCTCCCCTCCGGTATGTTCCTCCAATGATCCAGGACGTTGTGCCGAAAAACTTGTTGGGACAACTCCCTCATGCGAGCTATCACCCTCCTCCCCTCATCATTCATGATGATAGCTCCTGACCTGCCATCCACTAGGTATCCATAATCCCTAGGAGTGTGCCTCGTATGGGCCCTCTCCCATCTCCGTCCACGCTCCTGGGCATATCCAGGAGACCCCTGAACATCCGGTGTACCGACGGGGGTACCCTCTCCCGGAGTGCCACTGAAAGGGGTGCCACCAGAGGGGGTGCCACCAAAAGGAGTGCCACCAGAGGGGGTGCCACCAAAAGGAGTGCCAGCAAAAGGCGTGACATCTGCCGACGGCTGCGCAAAAGCCGGAGTAACTGGAGTGGACGTCCCCACAGGTGTGACAAATCCTGGAGGTGACCGAGCTCTAGCTGAACGACGAGACGGAGACACCGCGTCCGTGTCTCCACAGCAGCACCCCCCTGATCCTCCTGCAGTCGCAGTCCCTCCCTCTGGCCCAAGTCGCGAGCGTCGAGATCGTCTGCTCGAAGCTGAAGCATCTGATCGCACTGAAGCTGATCTAGCAGAGCGCCCTGACGAAGAACGAGACAGCTCCTGATCTGCTATCTCTCTGAATCTCGCGAGCTGATCTGGAGACATACGTGCCATCATCTCCTGAAACTCCTCATCGCTCATCCCTCGACTCATACTGAAAATAAAGATACCTGCAGAGATAAAAAATAATGTTAGAATAATCAATTGAAACTATACAAAGCGCATTAATATAAATCATTTTTGAAAAATCCATCTTAAAATGCATATCTTATCTACCTTTATGGAAGATCTAAACAACGAATTGAGTAATACAATTCTCCAAGAATGAAGTATTCTATGGTCCCATGTTAAACTCCTGACATAACTCTGCATACACTGGAAGGTCGATAGACATGTCACCACAAAAGAACGAGTCTGCCTCGTTCTCAAAAAATTCTACGACTTCTGTATTTCCATCATTGTTAGCCGATGCGGGCTCCAAGCTTGCGGTGGCCTCCACCCCTTGTAATTTCGATCCCTCTATTTGCATATATTCTTCATCTATGCCTGGAACATCGCTTTGATCGTATACTCTCGCACCTCTAGGAGTTGAAGGTATAACATACCACCATCGAGGTTGTCGGGGATTTGGATAGAAGATTACCTGTTCACAAACACTTACAAACCGTCTTCGAACCATTGTGACATAAAGCATGTCGTATTACAATTAGCAAGCAAATGACTAGAAGATTACCTGTTCACAATGTGCCGGCAACACAAAGGTGTCGCGCAAATCCGTCCATTTTTTCTCGGAATCTATTTCGAGAAATCCAGATGGACCTCGTCGAACCGTTGCGCCAGCTCCTCCAAGTACCACTTTGAACCACTGCACATCGAATATTATCATGGAGAAGCTACGGTAATCCACCGTAATAATACTTTGCAAATTCCCAAAATACTCCATCTCATCCACAACCGTGTTCGGATCCGTTGCTCGTCGCCGGCTCTCTTGCTCAAACCTTGCCATGACACCACAGTCCATTGTGGAGCGCATTTTGTCAATACGCTCCACCCGAAAATGCCGTCCGCGCGACCACGCTGCACCATATATTTTGTACTGCACATTGAAACACTCAAATTAGATGTAGCAAACAAATTCAGATACGACACATTCTAAACCCCTCATTACCTTTGGACTACATCCCCTCGAGAACTCCCACTCCTCCATTGAGACCTCTGCCCCTTCGCTGGATGCTGCGATCAAGGCTCCATGCAACCATCGTGTTGACATAAACCGCGGCATCTCCTCCATGCCTTCGGGATATCGAATCGGTCGGTGACGCGTACTGCGTCGGAATTCAGCTCGCGCTTCCTCTCGATCTTGCCTTGCAATCTGGTACTTGGCGAGCCACGTCTCCATGGAGGCATGGTGCAACATACAAAAGCGATTCACTTTCTCTTTCATTGAGGCATCCATTCTTTTTTCTACCCCATTTCCAACCACCACATCTCCAGTCAGCCTGTCATCGTCCTTGAGCGTCCATAGCATTTCATTGTCTGGTTCCACCGTTGGTAGCCATTGTGAGATATGCACTAATGCCTCTGACACCAACCAACCCTCCGCCATGCTACCTTCCGGACGAGCTCGTTGTCGCACAAAGCCTTTCAGGGTTTTCATGAAGCGCTCCAGGAAGAACATCCACCGCGTATGGACAGGTCCGGCAATCTCCACTTCGTCCACAAGATGCACAAGAAGGTGAACTTGTATCGTGAGCATGCTAGTGGGCAGGTATTTCTCAAAGAGACAGACCGTCTCAACTGCTCCCCGCCTTGCGGATTCAATAGAGGACGTCTTAATCTCTTTCTGTGAGATCCATTGCACCAAAGTCGACAGCTTGTAAATGGCCCCGCGAATTTCTGGAGTTAGGCATCCCGCGATCGCGATCGGTAGGACAAACTGCCACAAATGAGAAAGCATTAAGAATAATGGTCACGTTTCAAATTTCAAAATGTCCACGCTAATTAAAATCCATTCTGTTCACAAACCTGACATATCTTATGCCAATCATGGGATTTTAGCCCAGACATTTGGTCATCTTTAGAAAATGCGGACCTGAGAGAACGCATCATACCCGTCGGAGTGCGGATAGACTTGATTACTTGCTTCACAATGCGCTCTTCTTTGGTAGACAAAACCCAGGGAGCGCGAGGAAGCTGCACTCCCCCTTCAGCACTCGATTGCGGCCAAAGCGCCTCCATCTTACCTACCTCCTTTAAATCCATTCGTGACCCTATAGTGTCTCTCTTTCCTGTGATGTGGTCCCATAGCAAGCTGCCCACATTTTTGAAAATATGCATGGGATCCAACAAGTGGTTGACCTGTAAGTGGGTCCAATATGGCAACTCGTAGAAAACTGAGAACCGTCGCATTCCATTTGGATGTGATTCCGGGTTTACCATTTTCAGCTCGTACCAGCTTGCAGCGTTCATACGTGCTGGAGGTCGTCCAAGAAAACCTTCCCTGAGTTCATGATCCTCCGGCAAGAAAGTGGCGTGTCCTTGATATACCATCTTCTTCATGGTTCGTGACCTTCGGGAGTCTAACTGTGGCCCACACAATGGACATGCATGATAACCTGAGGTAACGAGACCTGCAAGGCGATCCACGACCTAGTGAATACTTGATTGAATGAAATAAAATATAGATATTACCGGCGTGAACAAAGGTCTGCTCACCTGAGCACTCTCCCAATCCCGGAAAGTCATGCATCGTCCACATGAGAATGGCTCGAATGTTGGCTGACCGCCGACCATCGCACCTGCTCATATCTTGCACCGTGACCCCCTCCTCCCACAAAATCTTAAGCTCATCGACTAATGGACGAAGATACACGTCCATATTTTTTACTTTGTAGCGGCCCGGGACGAGCAAGCTAAGGATGAGATGTCCTTTCTTCGTAGAAAGCCATGGAGGAATGTTGTAGTTGACAAGCACTATAGGCCACACACTGTAAGAAGTCGAGCGCAGACCGAATGGGTTCACACCATCCATGGCGAGACCGAGCCGAAGATTCCTTGGCTCTCGCGCAAAGCCTGGGAAGGTAGAGTCAATGTGGCTCCATGCGCGCGAATCTGCTGATATTCGTTGCACTCCATCCGTAGACCTATTCTGCACATGCCACGTTGTCAAGCTTGCCATGGCAGACGTGCGAAACATGTGGTTTATGCGGGGGATGAGCGGAAAGTGTCTGAGGACTTTTTGAGGGATGGTCTGCCCTTGCAAGTCCTGTCGATACCTGTGAGCACCACACTTTGGACATGTCTCCATAGTCTCGTATTCATCTCGAAACAATATGCAGTCGTTGATACATGCATGGATGTTATTGTAGTCCATGCCAAGCTTCCGTAAAACATGTCGTGCATCATCACGAGACTCAGGCATGGTGTTTGCAGGTGGCAATATATGATATTTCAATAACCTGAAAACATCATAAAACACCTTGAAAAATCCATCCATATTTACAATAATACTGTTTTAAAAAAAAACAATGAAGTCTATATGCAAGGTACCTGAATAACTCAGTCACACTCGTATCGCTCCAACCGTATTTCGCTTGCACACTTAAGAGTGCAAGCAATGTCTTCAACCGAGATACTCGGCACCCATCATATAATGGTATGGATGCTTCCTCTCTAAGCGGGTCAGATGTCTCAACATCCATGGGAATCAATGCATCGATCATTGCCTCCATCTCAGGCTCCAAGATTGTAGGCAAGTCGGGAAGGTTGTCTGTCTCCTCTGGCATTGACGATATAGATGGGCCTTGCGAGTGGTCTATTGGCTCCTGCCATCCATCCATCTCACGTCCACGAACTCTTCTAATTGGCCGCAAAGGGTGCACTCCCCCTTGGGTCGAGACATCACCCCCCTGGACACAAAATTTGCCAACAAGACCCAATCTTATTGTGTATGGTTTTCAATTAGCTTGAGAGTACAATGCATGAAAAATGCTAACTTGAAAATACCGTTTGCTGAAAATCTGCAATCGCCTGATCAATAATCTCAGGTTGAAACTCGCCAAATCGTCGTACGTGTTCTATAGACAATCGGCGTTTTCGTCTAATTGCCAACTTGCATTGAGAGCAAGGACATGGGACACGCTGATTAAGATATGACTCGCGGTCTTGAACAATAGGACCTTCTTCGTTTGCCATCTTATCTACATTACAGCAAACGAGGCTTAAATGGATAGCTTTTTGGAGATGTACGTCAACTTGCAAGTTGACCATAAACCTTGCATTGTATATAGTAGTCGAGAGATTTTCCGATGTTATATCTCGGCCTTGTATCATGCTCAACGATTTGTTTGTCCCGGTAGATAATTTTTTGTTATATCTCGGCTTTGAGTATAAGTAATCCATTTTAAAATTAATGCGCGCCATCTATGAAATTTTACAACTATAGAAATAAAATTTATTTCAATCAATTCTACTCATAGTCATAAGACCTGAGAGAAATTATCCTATACTCAATTTAAGGGATCTCCACTTCTATAACAATAATTTTGGGTTAATTTTGATGAAGTACGTGGCCGTATGCAAAGCACATTGCATACCATTATCGATACGTATATTATCTTAAATTTCATTCCCTTCCCTCTCCCTCTCCCTCTCCCTCTCTTTCTCTCACCCTCTCCCTCACCCTCTCGTTCTCTTTCTCTCCCTCTCTCATTTCCTCCCTCCTCCTCCCTCTCCCTCTCCCTCCCTCTTTCTCCCTCTTTCTCCCTCTCCCTCTCCCTCGCTCCCTCGCTCCCTCTCCCTCCCCCTCCCTCTTTCTCTCCCTCTCTCATTTCCTTCCCCTCCCCCTCCCTCTCCCTCTCCCTCTCCCTCTCTTTTTCTCCCTCTCCCTCTCTATCTCTCTTTCTCTCTCATTTCCTAAACAAGCAAAAAATAAAGTGATTTAAACATCCTCCAAGCAAAAGGGAGAGGGAGAGATACAATGCACTCTCCCTCTCTTTCTCTTTATATCCCTCTCTCATTTCCTTCCCCTTCCTATCCCTCTCACTCTCTTTCTCTCTCATTTCCTCTCCTAAACAAGCAAAAAATAAAGTGATTCAAACATTAAACAAGCAAAAGGGAGAGGGAGGGAGAGAGAGAATGCACTCTCCCTCCTTCTCCCTCTCTTTTTCTTTCTCTCCCTCTCCTATTTCCTCCCCCTCCCTCTCCCTCTCCCTCTATTTCTCTTTCTCTTTCTTTCCCTTTCCCTCTCCCTCTCCCTCTCTTTCTCTCTTACTCTCTCGTTTCCTCTCCTAAACAAGCAAAGAAGAAAGTAATTTAAACATTAAACAAGCAAAAGGGAGAGAGAGAGAGAGAGAATGCACTCTCACTCTCTTTCTCTCCCTCTCCCTCTCTTTCTCTCCCTCTCTCTCCCTCTCCCTCTCCTTCTCTTTCTTTTCCTCTCCTAAATAAACAAAAGAGAACGATTTAAACCTTCAACAAGTAAAAGAAAGAGAGAGGGAGACTCACCAATGAGATATGGCGAGCGTGGGCGGCTTCTCTTTGCAACGAGGGCTCCTCCTCTCCTTCGCGAACAACGACGGTGGCGGTGGCGGTGGCGGCGGCGGCGGCAACAAGTCTCTTCCTCCTCTTCTTTCACAAAGTCTTGGCTCTCTCCCTCGCTCTCGCTCTCAAAAGGCAAAGAAAACAAAATGAAAACGGCGCTCTGGTTTCGGCCGCGCTTTTTTTCCCTGCGGCGTCGCTATATGCGTCGCTATATGCGTCGCTATTTGCGTCGCGCAAATAGCGACGCATATAGCGACGCCAATAGCGACGCCGATAAACGCCGTCGCTAATCGGCGTCGCTATTGCCCCAGTCCCTTGTAGTGCCTGCCAAGGTAAAACTGACCAAGTCAAAGCACAAGTCTCAATCGGCATAACAGGTTTCTGACCATACATCAACTCTGCAGGCATATATCCTGTGGTAACACTATGAGTCGTACGATCAGCCCATAAAGCAAATGGTAGAAGTCTTGGCCATTCTCCAATCCGTCCTCTGCATGCTTTGGCTAATGCTTTCACTATCGGCGGATGCCCTCTTTCACTCTTTCCATTTCCCTCTGGATTATATGCTGTGGTTAGAGCCAATTTTATTCCTAGCTGAGAGAAAAACTCCCTAGCTTCATCTGCATCCAATTCACCACGATCTGCAGTGATCTTACCCACGTAACCATACCTGCAGAAAATTTCCTCCAATAAGAACTTGCACACTGCACTAGTGGTCTTTGTTCTCAAAGATCTGCCCTCAACATGATTGGTAAGATCCTCTCTAGCCAAAACAATGTATCTCATCTGCCATAGACCCATAGGCATGGTAACAAATCAACTACCCACTTATAATGAATGCATAGCGGATAGGTCGGATGAAGCTCATCTCTATGACGCACTACTGAATACATCTGACAGTCTCTGCAAGTCTCAACAAAGTGAGAAACATCTCTATACATGCCTTTCCACCAATATTTCTCCTTGATTTTCTCATAAGTAGCCCACACTCCTCTATGACCAGCCCAAGGACTCTCATGAAACTCCCTCATCACCTGTAACTGTGTCTCTCTATCGCAGACAACCCGCAAAGGTAATCCGCCTCTTTTCTTCGGATGCTTCCAAAGAAATCTGTCCTTGAGAAAATAACCATAGGCTTTCCTTCTGATCTTCTTGAACTCTTCATCTGTCCATTCATCTCTTTTACTTAGTGTACTAAGGTACCTGCCAATCTGCAACCAATCTCCAACATAAAGTTCTTCTATGAAAGCCACAATATCATAGACATGACAAACATGATCAACCATAGTGGCTGAAATTTCTGCATCATCCTCTTCTGCAAGTAGAGTCTCCTCATCATCATATCTGGCTCTAGACAACATATCTGCCACTGGATTATCCTTCCCTGCTATATGTTTAAATTCCGGATTTAATGACTTGATGTATGCAATCCATCTCAACATGGCTATATCCGGAGTAGAGCAACTCGTGATCATGCCAATCAATGGCAAGCAATCTGTCTCTACCACAACTGAAGCTCCAATAAAGTACTCCTTGTCACATTTGAGAGCCGTGACAATCCCCAATAACTCCCTCTTGATTTGCGGATATCTCCTCTGTCTCTCGTTTAGAACTTTCGCTCCAAATCGAATAGCATACATATTTCCATCTGCATCATCTTGACCCACAGCCCAACCTATGCCAATTGGACTAGTGTCAACTGTCAATACAATAGGCCTATCACAATTATAATCCGCTTTCCTGAGAGTAGGAGCATTCTGCAATAACTTCTTCAATTTCCGCATGGCTCTAGTGTGGCTCTCATCCCAATAGAATTTCTGCCCCTTTCGAAGCAGCTGATACAAACAATCTGCTATGTGTGCAAAATGAGGTATCCAAATCATATAAAACACACAAGCACCAATGAATCTCCGTACCTCAGAAGTGGTAGAACAATACTCTGCAATCTTGCCTATAGCATTCACCTTATCAGGTGAGGGTTTCCTGTGATAATATCCACACATATGCCCAACAATAACAACCTCATTCACTCCAAAAACAGATTTTTGCCCTGAAAGTGTCAAGTTCACTTCTTCTAACCTGGCCAAAATCTTCTCACATGCTGAAATATGATCAGCCACAAAGTATCTGCATCCCTGCTCATTTAGGCTCTCATTCTTCTCTTCTTCTGCACACCCCTTAATGGGCACATCATCCAAGAAAGGCATAGTAAGCTGAGGTATGTAATCACGAAGGACCTTATGCATGGCATTCATCATATGCGCAACAGAATTAGTGGCACCTTGAGGCAAGGTACACATCCTGACAAGCCCAATAGGAGTTCTCATGGTGGTTATGTCCCTGCTTTCCAAAGCCAGCTGAAACTGATCATATCCTGAATACAAATCACCCAAAGAATAGATAGCACGTCCAGCAAATGCCTCTGCAAACTCATCCACAACTGGACCTATACTAACATTCTTGATAGTAACTCTGTTCACTGGCTGCATGTCCTGAATAAATCGAAGAGTACCATTTTTCTTTGGAACTGTAAACCACCTGTTTGAGTATGGTGCAGATGAAGGCTCAAGGATTCCCATCCTGATTTTCTCATTCAATAAATCAATCAGCTTTGGGAAGTGTGCCTTAGGCACTGGAATAGGTCGGAGATTCCATGGGATATGAGGAATAGTAAAAATGACCATAGGAGCAACAATATCAGGATTCACACATCCAATCTCATGTGGCAAAAAAGCAAATCCCCTTCCATGACGCTCAAGCATCTCCTGAAAGCATTGCTTCTCTATGGGTAACAAGAAATCACCATTTTCAATTTTCAATTCAGCAAGAGTCTCTGCTGAAAACTTATGACCAATATGCTCCGGATTCCTCAAAATTTGCTGTTTAGCAGCCCTCTCTATTTGCTGATCACTGTCAGGTGGAAGCGGTACAGCAACCGGCTTCACCTTCTTATCCCCAGTTTTGTATTTCGTGTCAACCCTGGCTTCATTATGCTCTTCTGCATTACATAAACCTTGCTGTAAATCAGCAATTCTGCACTCCAATGGCTGAATATTCTCAGCCCTCTGCTCTATGGACTGCATAGAAACAACCCCAAACTCTGAATGCTGAAATATTTCAGCAGTAAACTCTGTTGGCTGAAAATTTTCAGCCCTCTGTCTCTCTAAAAGCTGATCATAACCAGCTGGAAACTCTGTTTGCTGAATTTCTTCAGCACTCAACACTCTTTGCTGAGTTACCTCAGCCTCTGACTCAATCTGTGACATAAAATCTGCAATTTCATGAAACATGTCCAGGGACTGCACTAATACATTACCATGACAATTCAGCATATCAGTTTTCAGCATATCTCCCATCTCTGTCATCGTATCTGCACAAATCACACTGTCATACATCCCATCTATGTGCTCATCATCCTCCAAAATTCGTGCATTTTTCAAATTTTTCTCCTTCCTGCATATATACTGCCTGGCAGCTCTAGGCAACCTAGAAGTCTTCTGATAACTCATCGAATTGTTTGCTGAAATCCCAACAAAACCAGAGGAGAAAACACTGCTGCCAGGAGGCGAGAACTCCAATCTCCTCTCCTCTGTACCACCATCGTCTCGCGAAACGGTGGTACCTAATGAAAACCCGAATCCCTCACAGTGGGCAAGGGTGCATCTCTGAGAGTATCTCTGTTTCTAACATGATTCACACATACAGTCATAAACTGAACTGCTCTCATACCATCTTTACTGCGAATCCGTGCATAAGCAGATCCATCATCCATGACCTTTGTTTCCATGCGCATCTCTGTAATGAATGGCTGACCAAGAATTATGGGATAAGAGCATGAATCCTGCACAAAGAAATGAAAATCCTCCTCTACATCACCAATAGAAACCCTGACACTAGGACAAGCAGCATACAAATCACCTGCAGTGTTATTGGCGGCTCTCATACGCCACCCATGCTCTACATCCATAGGCCATCTGTTACTCTCATAAACTCCACGAACTATGAGATTAATCTCTGAACCATGATCAACCAATGCAACATAAGGCACCTGTTTTTCTCCAACCTTTACCATCGTCTCTGTAGTTGCCCTAGCCCAATGGCTCCGCGAAAAGTGACTACGCGGTATCAAAACAGGCTCATCAATTTCAGCATAATGCATAGGCTGAACCCTCTTCTCTACCTGCGGAAAAACAGAAGCATTATCAACCATAACCTCATCCTCATCCTCATCCAACTCTCCAATCAAAACTCCCTGTGTATCAGTGGTAGCCAATGCATGTCTTTTCCTCTTCAGGACCTCCTGAAACTGATCCTAAAACTCTCTTTTTGAGATGCCCAAAATCTCAGAAATAGTGAAAGTCACCTCACTGCCAAGTATCTTATCATTAAAGATTTTCTTCATGTCTGTAGATGTCTCAATATCGGACATCAATCTGAATCCTGGCTGCTTTCTCTCTCTAGGCTCTTGCCTCTTTTCTCTCTTTTGAGCATCCTCCATCTGTCGATCTGGCCCTGGTCTTGAAGACGGTCCTGCAGTAGGTGGAGTAACAAACTCACCCCCTCTAGTCTTCTTAGCTGCACTTGGATTTTCTTCATCCCTCTTACGCTTCTCCTCAACAAATACATCTGCACCATGAGATTTAGCCAAATAAGCATAAATAGAGTACCTGTCAACAGGCGAGTCCCAACCTGTCTCTGATCTGATGCTAGAGCCTGCACTAGTCAAAACAGTTTGCTGAATTTTCCCCTTGTTTGCAGTCTCCATAGCATAAGTCCATAGTGCGGATTGAGTCTTTGATCCCTTCTCAATCTGTACTGCATATGCAGAAGCATCACCTCTAGCTGTCACATAAGAAGTACGCGCAGCCATGTCCTCCACTAACTTCTTCATTCCACCTTTACCAAAGTTGGTAGCAAGTGGAGCTCCTATCTCAGTCAACCAAATCTTACCATCTTGCCCCCAATATACCAAATTCTGCCTCCTTGCATCCTGGAAAGAGTCACAATCCCTGCAATGCTGATGCTCCGTACTATCACACAAAATACATCTTTGATCTCTCCTAGGAGCACTAGGAGCACTCCTAGGTGCAGTAGGAGCACTAGAAGAAGTAGCAGGCGCAGTCGAAGCAAACTGCTCCTTCAACTTACCCACCAACTCCGCTTTGACTGACTCCAATGTCAAATCTGTGATGCCTTTGATTATGTCATCAAGAGAAGTAGGTACCGATGGAGCGGATGGTTTTGGAGCAGAAGGTGTAGGCATCGGTCGTGGAACAGGAGGAATAGGTGGAGTGGCAACAGTAGACACTGGCATAGGCCAAGAAACTGGCTGAGGAGGAGAAGAAATAACAGGGATAGAAGTAGGCATAGGAGTTGATGATGGTGTAGGTGTCATGGAACCATTCTGTAGGCGAGTCTTCCATATCCTCCTCTTGGTCAAAGTCGAGACTACATCTTGAGCATCCTCCCAATCCGTTTTAAGACCCATAGGCTTCGTGCGATCTTCAAGAAGCTCACCCAATTCTTCTTGAAGAGTAGGATCTGCAGCTTGCAAGAAAAGCTCAACTTTTTCAACATCCAATGCTCTTTGTTCAATAGCATCAAGCTGACTATACCTCTCTTCGAATTCTCGAATCAACTCCGAAGTAGCGAGACCTTTGTTTGGCATGTAAACCCACTCCCGGAATGATCGCCGAGGAGCCATACCAAAGTCCTCAAGGAAGTATTATTCTTTCAAGGCCTTCTTAAAATCTTGCCAATGTGTATTTTGAATAAAAAGATCAGTCACTTTTGTCCTCAAAGTAGGTGTGACAAGACAAAAGAAGTACTTACTCATAAGTCCAGCAGGAACTCCAAAAAAACCCATCTTGATCTCATATGTCTTCAAATATGCTGAAACATTACGCCCGTCAAATAGCTTCTTCTCACTCTCAACTGCTTCAATAGCCTTAGTCGCGCTGTTTGCATTCTCCTGCTCCGAATAAAGTTGCCTTTGCTGAGACAACTGCTGTTGATGCAATTGTTGTTGCTGCTGCATATACATTTGTGTTTGCTGATTTTGGAGCTGCATATACATGGACATATTCTGCAAAATCTGTTTTAGATCCTCCGTCGAAGTACTTGACGCACCAGTCATTGATGGAGCTGAAGTAGATGCAGCTGGAGTTGTAGAAGAAGCTGAAATAGAGGCTGAAGTGTCTCCCATCCTGAAATTCCTGCGACGCTTTCACGTCGGGTTCACCAAAGATGTCGAAGGGTTTGTGAAAGCAAAGTCGCGTCTTCAGAAGACCTTGATAAATTTCAGGATAAAAGATCGAACAGATGAATAAACAAGATGAGAAAATAATGTCAGCACTCTGTATTATTTCTGTCAATAAGAGTTTCAAGATTCAAAATGAAGAAATCCGAGCAGCCTCTCGAATGCATAGATCATATATACATTTCAAAGAAAATTTCCAAGAGTATGGTCTTCATTGATGAATAAGAAAGTGGAAGATCATGGATAATTTTCTGATTCAAGTTCCATCTTGATGACTATTTACTGATATTGAGATGGCTTACGGTTCCTGGATTATCATCTGTTGCCTTTCAGTTCTTTCAGCCGTTAAAGGTCACAATCCATGTCCCAGAGCTTTTCAAACACTTGGAATTCGAGGTGCCCGACGCTCAGCATGACAACTTGCAAAGATGTCAAAAGCTCGCTCCTTTCTCTCAAAAAGCTTTTTATACACATGAACTACACCATTATCTTCTTCTGCAATTTGTCATGTTCATCTGATAAGCCGCTTAGTTTGTGAGAAGCCTTTCAACTCCAACAGATCCACATGCATGTATTATGGTGGATGTCAAACGGTCAATAGATCCAACTTGCAGTTTCAGTTGATCAGGTAAAGAGCTCCTTCCCGGCTTGTAATTCTTCTGGATTTCCTTTAAAGGTAAGGCGAGAAGCAGGCCACTCACAGTGTTACATAACTGCTGATGACGAATCAGATGAACTCCCGATCACCCCGGTCACGCAGCCCTATGATAAGTTGACGTCGAGTGTTCAACAATCTTCAAATATCCACTTCAATATCCGAAGATGACCTCCGTTGCAGCAGCGTCTCGGCTACTTTCCCTCGATCGTCTTCATGTCGTCGTCCTCCTCTTCACTTGTCTTCCACTATCCTTCGCCATAGCTTTCGAGTTCACGGCATCTTCCTTCCGACATCTCGTCCTCTTTGTTCTCGCGCTTTGTTCCATCTCCAGCAGAAGCAACAGCAAAGCGTGAAGTAGCATCGAACAAGCATCCTTTCTCCTCACTTTGCTTTGAGATACGATCCATCTTTCACATCCAACTCCTCGTTGCAGTCGTCCTCTCGTGCCGATAGCCTGCCGTCTGCACTCCTGCTTTGTATGCATCTGCAGCTCGGTCCTTCTCTTCGTCTTCAGCATAAAATAAAAGAGCAAACATAACATCTAAATATGTACAAAGTATCAAATCACACACACAACTTTTGGGTGGTTTTCACACCTCGAATGCGCAGCAATACGACAACGTTGCCCAAATCGTCCGCTACCGTGAGTGCAAGGGGAGGACGACGTGAGCTGGGAGAGACTACGGAGGATGCAGTCGACGGGAGGTAGAGAGGAGTGAGTGCTACCCTACGCTGCTGTCGTGAGAACGGAGCTGTCGCGCCCATCTGTTAATCGCCCCCCCAACGTGGAAGATCCTAGAAGCTTCTATAAAGGAGCTTTTTAAGCCCCCTTTCCCCCTAGATTTATTACACCCCCCGGTTTTAATCCTCCTAAGGCCCTTTCATCCCCCTTCTCGTGCCTTTCCAAAAGCCCTTCCATACCCCCCATGATTTAACCTTTAAGCCCTTTGTTATGGGCTTTGAAACCTTTCCCCCCCCCATGTGTCTAAATTCCCCTTTTCGATCGGTGTTAGAACCCCTATGTTTTACCCATGAAGCCTTTCCCGTAGGCCTTAAAAACCCTTTTTTTCTCCCTGGTGGTAACCCCTATAAGCCCCCTTCCTCTCGAGCCTTGGAACCCATCCCCCTTCGTGTTCTATAAACCCTTAGATCCCCTTTTTGCGTGGATATTGGAATCACCTTCCCCCTCCCCTTGTGATTAAACCTTCTCTAACCCTTCCCTTGTGGCGTATTGAGAACCCTTTCCTCCAAGTTGACCTAAGGGTCCTTCGACCTCACTTATAACCTTTATGGTTACTATATTCCCTTAGAGTTCTCTCCCGCACCTTGTGTCTTTTCCATCCCTTTTCATTCCTCGTTTGAACGAGTCATTAAAAGGACATTAAGCCTTCCCCATGGCTTTAATAGGTCTTAGTTATAAAAGATTCTGAACACCCTTTCGAATTCCCGACTTCAAGGAGGGAGCCTTCCAAAAACTACTTTGGACGGACGGTGCAAGGGAGTGACGGTGGAATTCTCAAAAAGAGTGTAAAGCTGCTTCCACGTTCAAAGGACTACAACTGTGATGCCTCCTAAGAAAGTCCAAGGAGTAGCTGCGAGAGGTGCATCTCCCAGTATCCATGTGGATATCTCACCCCAAAACCAAGTTTTTCTTCTTGGCTCTAATTCAGTTTTAAGTCAATCATGCAAAAGGGAAATTGTTAGGGATAGGATATATTTGTCCGAGTTATTTGTAATGAAGGATTTTAGCTTATTTGAATGAATGATAATGTATAGAACTTAGTTTCCTTCGAATAGCATCAAGCGTTATAAATTATGAGCAAGATTATCTATTTACTATAGTAGTATATTTTAGTTAATTCCTAAAGGTATAGAAATTATATCTTGCACCATTAGTCTTATTCCTTTTCGCAACGAATCATTGTAAATTATTAAATTCATGAAAGGTTTCTTTCGTTGCTCAAATTACTAGGAAGTTATCATTGCTAATTGCACATCTTAGCAAGGGAAATGTGTGTTATTTGGCATGAGTTCATCTGCAAGGAAAAAGGAAGTTTAAATTGAACTGTATTGACTAAAAAGTAAATTGTCACAAGGATAGCAAAACCGTGACAAGACGATTGATATTACCTTCCAAAAGATAACCAAACCAATCTAAACATAGAAATATTCATACCCTAAGCACTTGACTACTTTCCTTATTGTAAGGTCAAAAAAATTCGTAAAGATAAAGAACTAGGGCTGTCCCCGAGATCCTTAAAAAGAAACCCTAGGCCCGACATACGTTAGCTTAAAGGATCTAAAACGGATTATTCCATCGCAGGACTTGTGCATCATGTACGAAATCATTTAGTCGTGTGATTGATTCACAAGGAGAAAGGGTAAAAACCCTCAATAAGGATGGCAGATCCCTACGCAAGTTATCTTGCAAAAGGACGTATTTTTGGATATCCTTCTAAATAAGCAAAGTTGTAAACTGGAAACTAGCATATCTAAGGAACTTTAGTGTTGACCAAGTTGGGTTAATAAGGTACGCCCTACACCGGAATGTAAAGGATCTTGCCAATTTACAAGACACCTTGGGAACGAGTGCTGATACACTCAAAAGGAAAGAACATTTCCTTAGCAGTTTGCCAAACAACATGGTTGATTAATGGAAATGTTTGTGCTTGCTAGAGATTTTAGGGCTCTGTTTGAATTATGAATTACAAATGAAATGAGTACCTATACTTCAGGTTAAAGGCCTGAAGGAAGAGGCAGTTTCAGTTACCCCCGACTACCTGCCTAACCCTAACCAAGGGGGTTGTTCACCGCGCCAGGAACGTGGACCGAACCCGCCACGAGAGGTCTCTCCGTTGAGCTCTACTTGGAGTAGGAGGACGCTTGGGTGCCAGGGGGGCTCTGGCTGTAAATCCCTCGCCTTCGAGGTCCTGCACAAGAGGCTAACGTGACTCGGGCAGAAGATTATACTTAAGACGGAGTAGGAACCGTTCTAAATAGAACCATCTTGATCAACCATGGTCAAGGGGATAAAAAATCTTGATCAATTAAAATCAAAGATAAAGGTACATAGGTACTTTGAGGGATCTAGGAGATAGCGAGCAAGTTGACCAACCGAGGACAATGGAGTTGTCCATGATCTATCTTACAAGGAGACCTAAGGTAAGGATAATTAGGGTCGGTAGGGTACAAATCCTAATCCAAAGGAAAAGGGAAAACAAGTAACCTAGCTTGCCAAGCCCCTGGAATCTTGCCAAGTCATGAACGACCCAGGACCGAATGCTGGGAGCATTCGGAAAGAAGGAATCACACCTTAGCAGTTGGTCGTACAAACGACCTCTGAGATGATCGTGATTGTACACTTAGGTACATTGTTTGAACTTCTTTGCTCAAGGAACTAAGTCAAGGAAAAACACTTAATGCTTCAGGTTAAAAGCCTGGAGGGAGAGGCAGGTTCAGTTACCTCCGAATGGCTGCCTAGCCCTATCCAAGGGGGTTGTTAGCTGTGCCGGGAATATGGATCGAGCCCGCCATAAGAGCTCTCTTCGTGGATCTTGCTTGGAGCGCGAGGATGCTTGGGTGCCAGGGGAGGCTCTAGCTATAAATTCGTTGCCTTCGGATCCCACACAAGAGGCCTACGTTACTCTAGATGGGATCTCTAGGCTCGTATACTAGTCTACGGGGAAACTTGGAGCAGCAATCATGTTGATTGGCTGGGATAGCCTTCAGGCACGATACTTGATGTATTCCGGGACTATGATAAATAAAGATCAGATATTTGAAAAATGAACTTTCTTGACATTGTTTTTGTGTCAGTGCCTAAGTTACGTGAAGGAACCTGTGTTTAAACTGATTAATTAAGAAAGCTTTTTTTGCATGTCAAACATAATGTGGTAGGTAATTAGATAACTAAGCAAATCGAGGAAAGTGCGATGGACATGACTTGGGTCATCCACATGGGTATTGAATGACTTGTGGAATGTTGTGAGCATAAAATGCTCAATTTTTGAACAGATTTACTACTATTTTTGTAGTGGGGCGAACTCTTAATAGTTTGCAACAAGCATATGTGGCATAGTTGTGCTTGAAGAGCTAGACAAGCATTGGTGTCTATTGAGTTATGTATTGACTCCTAGAGGTTGTAACACCTAGTGTGGTTTATGGCTTGTTTGAGCTGAGAATAACCTCATTTCAATAGAGAATATACAGCTGGTTACTTACAGACTACTAGTTATAGATTGTTGTCAGTCATTGAATGTTGTGTATGCCTACATGTCTACTGATCAAACAATGCTACTTGGCTAGAATGCTATTACATTTAGATGCTTTGCCACATGTTTTTGAAAATGTATGATATTTTTGTGAACTAAAATCTACTGGTTTTGCAAAGTTGAAGACTTTGAAATGGCAAACAGAGGAGAGACGGATACTATCACTCAGATAGTTGCTGGACTACAACAATTTCATTTTATAGAAATTCAAGATGTCTAATTTCTTAATTGGAAGAAGCTATTGGGACCTAGTTACAAGTCTTGAAGATGAGCCCAAGCTACTCGAGGATAGGCCTCCAACATAGGATCAATTAAAGGCACATACGACATGGTTGGAAAAGGCCAGCAAGGTCTTGCATTGTCTATTGTTATGTGTGTCACACACAAAAGCTATGCAAGTTGCAAACTGTACTTCCCCAAAAGCTAGTTGGGACTTATTGATGAAGAATTATGGGTATGTCATTCATGTGACAAAGACAAAATAGAAGCAAAAATTCAGCCACATATCCAGGAATGGAAGATCTATTGAAGACTGTGTCAGTGAGATAAGAACCATTGCAGAACAACTAGGCTCAATCATAGCTGAAGTTGAGGATGATGATTTGGTGGCAACTACCCTCCATGGTCTTGGAGTAGAATGTAAGCAATTTAACACTTCCATTTCAGTACATCAAGAGTAGCCTGACTTTGATGAACTTGTGGCACTTCTATTGCATGAAGAAGTGAAACTTGGACTCAATACAAGTTCTAGTGGGTCTAAAAATAGTAGGGACAGTGTCTTCTACTCAAATCAAAGAGGTAGAGGTGGAAGAGGAAGATCAAACTTTAGAGGAAGACGTGCTAGAAATGCATATGTAGCTCATGGATAGCAAGCTACTAAATGGAAAAATAGGCATTCTCAAGAAAATAGAGGTGCCTCAAATGCTTGTGGAAGGGGGGGTTATTTAGCTAAAGGAAGAGGCACTTGGCAGTAGCCTCAAATGAGTTATGGAAAACAATCAAATGCAAATAAGGATTGTCACTATTATGGCAAATATGGGCATGTAGCTAAGGATTGCTACAAGATGCAGAATGATCAGAGAGCAAGAGGGAGGCAACATGGTAATTATGCTTCTTCTAATGGTATGTAGGAGGATGACAAGTTGTTTGCTATGCAACATGTGAAGAAAGGGTTGCCTACACAAGGCAAAGCAGATGATGTATGGTATATAGACTCACAGGAATCTAACCACATGACTTCTAATGGAGAGTGGTTTGACACATTGGAAAAAGGTGCTCATGGATATGTTTGCATAGGGGATGATACGCAGCATGACATTATGCATACAGGTATTGTTCCCTTGATGATGCATGGTGATAGGAAAAAGAGTCTCTATGATGTATTACACGTACCCTCCATAACCAAAAACTTGCTTTCTATGGCACAAATGGCTGAATAGAATCTACAAGTTAGATTCAATAGAGATGGATGTTACATTAAAGAGTATGGTCAAGGATGCAAACTCATTGCTAAAGGCAAAAGATATGGCAGGATGTTTACATTGGATACAAAAATTCGAGCATTGAATGTTGCTATGTACTCACATGACAATGTTGGAATAAGGGACATTGAGATATGGCATAAAAGGATCCGTCATGTAAATGTTCAAAAGATGAGGAATATGTAGCATAAGCAAGTTGTAATTGGACTCCCTAAGTTCAAGCATGTGGAAATGGGACCTATATGTCAGTCATGTCAATTTGGGAAGCAATCAAGGCTTCCATTTATGAGGCATATAAGCACTACTACTTGACCGTTACAATACATTCTCATAAATGGGGACCTTCATAGAATGCATCTCTTGGGGGATCAAGTTGGTAGGTGAATTGGGTAGTTGGCCTCTAACAACCCCCAAGACAACACCACAAGTTAAAGACCAAGGATCTTCCCTCAACAAAACCCACGAAACAACACCATTGAGCACATGATAAAAAATTCTTGTTCATTTACTCCTCACTGAAACTTCAACTCAATACTTAAACAGTTCAAACCTTCAAGCTTAGATTTTACCAGTTTTAGAGAGAATTTGATGTTGAAACAACCATGGTAGAGACTCTGACAACACGAGCTTTGAGATTCACACAACTCCTATTTTTTAGGGATAGCAACCCCACGCAGCAAACTGCTCCACAAAGCATAATTGCTTCAAGCAATACAAAATCAGTTGTAGACCCTCTCTATTCTTCTTTTCTCATAGCACACATAAATACAAACCAAATACACAGGTAATCAAAGCTTTACACGGTGAATTTTCTTGCCCATTCAATAGCTACAAGCCTTTCACTATTGAAGACATTCCATTACTGCATCAAAACCGAGTTTGCACTAATATATCAATGGATAATCATGATGACTTCCATGAGGAACCAAGATGGTGTCGTAGAAGCTGCTCAATTCACATGTTTCCTTATAGAGCATAGAAATTGCCTCATGAAGCATTACATAGAACGTGGGAATATAGATACCCTAAGAAACTACATTTGAAAATGTTGTTTACACTATAAGTAATGGTATTTCAAGTAGTTTCAAAGCCTCTTCACTAAAAGCTAACTCCCTTGTTGCATTATCCTTCTCAAATCCAAAAAGAGAAACAAGAAAATCATACATAATAGAATCTTCACAAAGAAAACCATAATCCTCATGATTTGCATCCATGACAACATCATTTTCTTGAACAAAAAACTAATCTTCTTGATCACCAAACTGATTAACCTTCTTGATGATAACTTGATTATTTCTTCCTTCTTCAATGAAATTGATTAGAGATTAATTATGAGAGTTTGCAAGAGACTAAGATATGAAAAATACATTATCCATGCAAGATCTATGATACTCCAGTCTCTCGTTGGTAAACTCTACTAATTTTGGGACATTGAGGACCCTCTGCTACTTTCGCTCTTGTTTCTAGGGGCTGCATGAAGAAGATTAAACTCTAGGCAAATGGCATAAATCTTGTTTCAACTACATACTTGTTAGAAAAAGTCTACATGGTTCAATCATAAAGCCCTAAAGCTTAGTAGCATGAATCTTGATTACATGTTATAGAAGGATCACTAGGAATTATGCCATAACTTAACTTACGCTTTGATCTTAGTCAGAAAAGTTAGGGATTGTAAAACTACTCATACCTAGACAATACATCATGTGATTACGAAAATGGTATCGAAAATATCTTCAAGAATAGACAAGTAAATTGGTTTAAACCTAAACACCTAAAAACCGTGAGGGACTCGTTTAGGAATGGTTAAATCGATGCAACATATCCCAAGTGCTAACTGAGATTTAGCACGTTGAGAACATGACCTAATTGCTCTTATTGCCAAAGCTGAAACTCTTAAACCTAAAGACTTGCCTACATTCACGGAATGTAGGGACAATAGGACGTACTTGCGAGAGACGATCTAGGGTTTCTACCCTAAGGATTGCTCGCTAAAAAGATGAAAATCAGTTTGAATTGGAACCTTAGGACCGACAATGTCGGCCTAGTGCAATGAGGAACAGATTTTTATATCTAATCATGATTTTATGATTAGAAGACTCCATTTGATGGGAAAATAGTCCCATAGTTTTGATGCGACACTTGTGCAACAAGTTGCCGAATCGCATGATCTTGTGATTTGATCACAAGGGAATGGCCAATTCCTCGAAATGAGATTGGCAGATTCTTACGCAAGTTTATCTTGTAACGGGATGAACAATCATCTTGATATAGTACATTTCTTGCGTAAAGTGACCAAGATACGGGAATTAGATATTTGTTTGGAAGCAAAGGACCAATCGGTAAATTGGAATAACATATCTACTGCTAATTGAACTTAAGGTATTGGTTAAGTTGGGTTAATAGGGTACGGCCCTAACCCAAGGATATAGGGTTAACAAACAAACCCTTGGGGATCTTGCCAAGTTGAAATTGATCCCGGATCGAGTGATGGATGCATTCAGAAAGAAGGATTCACTCCTTAGCAGTTGGCCAAAAATAACGACCACTGGAAATGATTGTGCTTGTAACAGTTTAGAAAGCATTGTTTGCTTTGTTTGCTCAAAGAATTTAAGGATGAAAAGATATCTAAATGCTTCAGGTTGAAGGCCTGAAGGGACAAGCAGCTTCAGTTACCCCTGACTGCCTCCCTGACCCTAACCAAGGGGGTTGTTAACCGCGCCAGGAAGGTGGACCGAACCCGCCGCGAGAGGTCTCTCTCTTGTGCGCTACTTGGAGCAGGAGGACGCTTGGTGCCAGAGGGGGCTCTGGCCATAAATCCCTCGCCTTCCGGACCCTGTACAAGATGCCAACGTGACTCAGGATTGGATCTGGAGGCCTGCATACTAGTCTACGGGCGGAATCTTGGATTAGTAATCCCTGTGGATTGCTGGATAGTTTTCGGGCGGATTATGGATAAGCCTATGGGCTGGATGTTATAAATGTATTCCAAAGATAAATATGATAAGCTGATGAAAAAGAACTTGTTTGACACTATTTTTCTATGTCAAGTGCTAAGATTATGCGAAGGAACCAGTGCCTAATAGGCTAATTAAGGAAGCTCATTGATGCATGTCCAACTAAATGTGGTAGGCTAATTAAACAACTAAAATGACCTAAGGAAAGTGCGGTGGATGTGGCCATGGGTCCATCCTACGGATGGGTGGTCCCGGTTGGCCGAGAGATTTTCTCAATCATGATGGACAGCAAGAAGATCATTCAAGGAACACGAACAGCAAGAGCATTGACCTACAATCTAAGTTACAATAATCCCGGTTTACGCTATTTTAGGGGAACGAAATGGGACTATGCCTTATGGCAGAGAGGTTGAGCTTTGCATCCCTCTCGTTTCTCATTCTCCTTGAACCAAGTGTAGCATGAATCCGCTTCGGCCCTGGCGTTTCTGTGTAAAGTAGCTTGCTTTGGGTTCGACGCTAGTTGCCGTTTAGAAAATGACTATTAGGAAAAAAACCCTGATTTGGGTCGGTCCTAAGTGGGAACGGCCAGAATACTTCCGCTACATGGCAGACGCGGAAAGTCCTAGATCGCAAACCCCGTGACATTCCATGGGAGCGTCGGGCGGAGCTTTCTAGACATCCTTTTTGATGGACTACTAAGACGTGTCCTGAAGATAACAAGTGGACACGTTACAGTTGGTATTAGACCAAACCAACAAGGGACTTGTTTTTAAGAAATCTTAATAAGTAGAAGTAAAGCAAATGTTGTTGTTCCGAACATTTCCTTACTTTTGATGCTGTCTTGCAGAATTATGAAGCATGGAATAGGTTCTTAGTGTTCCAAGTCATGTTTATGACCGTGATACATGCTTCGGATTATCGACGAAGGATCGATATGATGAACATCCTAGACCGCATTTACAATCCATTGCCTGTGCACATCGAATGAAGATGGATGGGTGTTTTAGGGATCTATTATATAGCTGCCCATCGACTTGCGTACCTTCAAATTAACTTGAGTAGAATCAAGTGGATGGAGGACTTAAAGATCGTGAAGCTGTTCATCTTTATTGAGGCTCACGCAAACGCGACGCTACATGTCGGAGGTCGAAGGGTTAATCAGCAGAAGTATGTGTATGGGGAAGTGATTCGAGTAATCCCTGTCAATCGAATCAAGGTGTTGGAATGTCATGAGAAGAACGGATATCAAAGAAAAAGATACCCTAATCTTCCAATGACCTATCGATTCCTGAAAATCGATAACCCCAATCCGTACAACTACTCAGTTCTTGTAGCTGAATGCAACAACATCTTATTCTCGTCGAATTAATGTAACAGTTTGTTTCATCGACCCAAGAACAATTGTACTCCGAAAGGGCTATGTCCACATGAATGAAATAAGACTTCTTCTTAACAATGATTGTCTTAATTGTGTAAATTGATAAAGAAGTAAAGTGATTGGTCACTTGGCTAAAGGCTGAAGTAAATATGTAATGTAATGTGGAATTCTTTCTGGGAGGAAAGATGACTTTGGTCAAATTCAGAGTCATGTTCCTAGGTATCCATGAGTGTCTACTCGGAATGGATTGGCTTAAACCTAATGACGCCCACATTCATTATGAAAAGGGCCAAATTTCCTTTCGGAACTCTGAAGGGGATTTAGTCACAACTCAAGGTGAGGCTGGAGTGCCAAAAATTCAATTGGCCAAGGCATCTCACATTATAAAGGGAGTCAGAAAAGGACTACCTGTCTACTTGATTAAGCTCAACGAGTTAGATCAGAAGTAGGAGTCTAGTGAAGAACCTTCATGGCTTAAGGAATACGCGAACGTATTTCCTGAAGAGTTAGCAGAACTCCCACCTCAAAGAGAAGTGAATCATGAGATCAAGATAGTGCTAGGAGCTCCGCCAATTGCAAAGAGACCCTATAGAATGTCCATACCAAAAGCAATTGAGCTGTAGGAACAACTCAAGAAACTACTAGATCAAGGCTACATCCGTCCTAGCAGTTCACCATGGGGAGCTCTAGTACTGTTCCAGAAAAAGAAAGATGGAATGCTTCGACTGTGTATTGATTACAAAGGGTTGAATCAATCAACTATCAAGAACAAGTACCCTATTCCTAGAATAGATGAGCTTCTTGATCGACTTTAGGGTGCAAAGATCTTCTCCAAGATTGATCTCAGGTCTGGTTACTATTAGATAAGAATCAAGGAAGAAGATATCCCAAAGATGGCCTTCAACACAAGATATGGACACTTTGAGTTTCTAGTTATGTCATTCGGGCTTACTAATGCACCTACCACCTTCAACAGGTTAATGTAGGATATCTTTAGGCCATATCTTGATGACTTCGTGTTCATCTTCTTCGACGACACTTAAGTCTATTCCAAGCAGGAGGAAGATCATGAACCCCAACTTCAGATTGTCCTTGAGACAATGAGGTCACACAAGCTAAGATGAAGAAATGCTCATTCTTCAAGCGCCAGATTGAATATCTGGGATTCATCGTATCAGCGGAAGGAATCTCAGTGGACCTAGCCAAGGTCAGAGATGTGCTAGAATGGCCAATACCCACAACTGTCAAAGAAATACGAAGTTTTCTTGGATTGAATGGATGGTATAGGGTCTTCATAAAAAACTATGCTTTGATTGCAGCACCTCTGACGGATCTACTGAAGAAGCAAACATCCATTGCATGGTCAACTCCCGAACAAGCTAGCTTCGATAAATTGAAGCAAAGTTTGGTATCAGCACCTATCCTAAAACTTCTAGACCTCAGTAAAGAATTCGAGGTAGTAACTGATGCTAGCACACTTGCCTTAGGATGTGTGCTCATGCAAGAAGGTCATCCTATAGCATACTCTTCCAGGGAACTGAAGAGCTATGAAAAGAATTATGCTACCCATGATCTAGAATTGTTAGCTGCCATCCATGCCCTAAAGCTTTGGAGACACTACCCGTTGGGTAACAAGTTTTCTTTAGTGACTGATCATAAGAGTCTCAAGTGGATCTTTACCCAGAATGAGCTCAACATGAGGCAACGTCGATGGATTGAAGTGCTGGAGGAGTATGATTTTGAGATCAAATATCGACCAGGAAAGGAGAATGTAGTTGCTGATGCACTTAGTCGCAAGGCATTTCTGAATTCTCTAATCTTGCAAAACCCATCAATAGCTACATCTCTAGCTACAAAGGTTTCCATGCCAAACAAACCGATACTTGAGCTAGTTAGAGAGGAAGCATGCCATGATCCAGCCTATCAAAAGATGCTAAGGGAGATATCTATCAAGGACTAGGATCAAAAGCTACATGCTAAGTATCATGAATTCTTTGTCAATAGTGGACTTGTCTACTATGGATCAAGAGTGCCAAGACTCTCAATGCAGTTAGGAAGAGCTACCATTGGGAGAGGCTTAAAGGTGACGTTCTCGAATATGTCACCGAATGTTTGTCTTGTCAACGTATCAAAGCCGAACATGTCAAGATGCCAGGGAAGTTGCAACCACTCGACATTTCCCAAATGAAATGGGAATTCATTAGTATGGACTTTGTTGTTGGCCTATCCCAAGTTCAGGGAGGATACAACTCCATCATGATTGTGGTTGACATGCTTACTAAGGTTGCACATCTTATTCCAGTAAAGACAAACTATAAAGCCTCAGACATTGCAAGATTGTTTATCAAGGAGATATTCAAGCTACATGGGCTACCCAGAAGAATCATTAGTGATCGTGATTCTCTCTTCACATCACACTTCTGATGAGCTATCTTTGAAACTATCGGGACTCAACTCTATTTTAGTATAGCTACCATCCCCAAACTGATGGCCAAACAGAGTGAGTCAATCAAGTCATCGAGGATATGCTTAGGGCACACTGCTGTCATAAGCCAAAAAGGTTGGATTCAATACTTGCCTTTGGTGGAATTTTCCTACAATGCTTCTTACCAACAGAGCATTCAGATGACCCCTTTCCAACCATTGTATGGTCATGACTGTCGAAGTCCCCTAAACTTCTCAGATCCAACCTTGAGGGTTGAAGCTTCAAGGCAGATGTTGGAAGAGATGGATGACCAAATAAAGTCAATAAGACAGGATATCCAAGCTGCCAAGGATAGATAGAAGGCCTACACGGATTTGAAGTGTCAAGATAGAATCTTCGAAGAAGGAGACATGGTCTTCGTTCGCGTACGCCCAAAAAAGAGTTCTCTATCCTTAGGAGATTGCAAGAAGCTAAATCCAAGGTATTGTGGACCATACAAGATCCTCAAGTGCTTAGGACCTAATGCATATAGACTACAACTCCCTAAGAACCTAAGGGTTCATAATGTATTCCATATCAGCCTATTGAAGAAGTATGTACCTAATCCTAACCATGTACTTGATGACCAAGAAGTTGTAATCCCTAGTCAAGGAGTCCTTGAACTAAGGCCTGACAGGATCTTAGATGTTAGGGAGAGACAACTGAGATCCAGAACCTTGAGAGAATGCCTCGTCTAGTGGAAAGATTATCCCAAGGAGGATGCCACTTGGGTAGATGAAAGCACTCTCAACCATCAATATCCCCAGTTTATCTCGAGATGAGGACATCTCAATTTCTCCAAGGGGGAGAGAATGTAATATTTTCGTTGAAAATATTTCTAACCCGCATGCAAGGGAATGCCGGCATTGATTAAACGGACGATCGGCACGAACGAGACAAAAGAAAAAAATAACACGTTTAGTTACATAGGAACTTCCTCTTGGTAGGAGGCCAAAAAGATAATATTTGAATTATGGCAAAAAAAAAAATCCCCCTTTTCCCCAGCCGACTGTCGAGCTGGAGGAGAGGGGAATAGCAAGGGCAATTAAACTCATGGGAAGGATATGGCCATGCGTAAGGCCGCGTGGGGGAGGGAGATTCCCCTCCCCTCACTTATATAAGCCTTCTGGGGGGAAGTGAGGGGAGAGGCAGAAGCCGTCATGCTGCTGTTGAGGAGGGGAGAGGGTCGTGAGGATTCAGCGTTGTTGATGTCGTTGAAGGGGAGAAGAGAGCCGCCAGCTGCCGCTGCCGCTGCCGCCAGAAGAACCGCTTGCCAACACGCCGCCAGAACTCGCCTCCTTTTTCTTCCACGTGGAGTGGATGCCCACAGAAGCTTCTGAGAAGCTTTTGAGAAGCTTCAAAAAGGCCTTTTGGGAATCCCCCTTCTTGTGGGCTTCCTTGAAGGGCCTTTCAAGTAGGTTTAATAACAACCCCTTTCCTATTGCCCTTTCAAGTAGGGTTTAATAACTCCCCCCCGCCCCACAAAATTTCTTAAAAGTCATTAAAGCCCTTCCTATGAGGCTTTCATAAGGCCCTTTCCTTGTGTTTTGTTTACATATAACATAAGAATGTTACCATGGAGTGGACATGTTGATTCCTCTTTCGTGTTTGTTGTCCTATGAGGTATTTTCATCATCTTCTTGGATCTGACGATTGCATCATGTGGTCATTATTCAATGTTGGGCTCTATCTTCTTCTTTCAATAGGTAAAGTCTGCCTTGAGAAGCTTTTGACCTAGGCCATGTTTCAAGTTCAGATCATTTCCCTTGATTTCTTGTTGACAGAGGTGGTGGTGCAAGTAGTTTGGGTAGCCAAATCCGTCAATTTCCTGCATATAATACCCTTGAACATGTAGTAATGCTTTGGGAACCCATCGGGGCATTGTGCTAACTCGCCATCGATGTTTATGGTGGTATCCCTAGGATCTTCATCTATATTTGTGGGCGGTCTATATTTGGCAACATTAGCAATTCGATGGGATCTATGAGATGCTTGGCATTTCTTGTGAGGACTAGGGAACTATATACTGAGGGGCTTTTGCTTTCGTTCTTGTGAGAGTAGTGCTATAATAACTTCATGACTCTCTTCCTTTGAGTTTCATACTAGTGTAAAAATTGATCGCTTACCCTTATCTTGAGCAATAGCAAGGTTGCATTTGCTAAAGATAGTGATGATTTTGATGTTAGGTAGGGTCAAGCGTACTCATTGTGCCTCATAGTCTATATTGCACTTAGTTGCATATTTGAAAGGTCCGCCATGTAGGATTTCCTTCCCAATATCCTCTTAATTAGGAAGCACATAAAACATAGTTAGCAAGCTGTCAATTTATAAGGCAATTAAGATCTTATGAGAGTGGATTTTAGAGCCCGTTTGGAAGCGGAAAAGTGGCCCAAGAGGCATAAAATACCAAATTTTCATGCAAAATGAAATGGTTGCAGATCAATGAGCTAGAGTTTTCCTAGATAGAGTTCGATTCCAAGAACCCAACGCAAGTCTCGGTTCATCGATCAAAGTCCATTTGCCCCTCATCTAATCCCCGCAAGCTTTGGTATTTTAAAGCAACTATGTGATCCACGAGCTAGAAAGTGCATGACGAAGGCCAACTTTATAGATTTCCATGTCATGAAGTCAATCATCTAGTTAGATCTCGAAGTCAAGCTCATTTGCCCTACCAAAATTTAAAAAACCACTTAGGCCAAGTGTGAACATAAAAGGTCGAACCTATTTTTTTGAGGCTTAAAGCCTTAAGCTTGTTTAAGCTTGGATAAATGAAAAGACACAAAAAATGAAATGTGTGGGGGGGGGGCACCTTTTTTTCACCGCCTCCCAAATTGACATTTTTAAATCATTTTTCACCCGAATGAATCAAGTAGTTGGGGAAAGAGACCACAAAGATACTCAAATTCTTCACCATCCATCCTGACAAACTGATCAGAAAATGATGCACTGAATCAAAAGGTTTGATTTTAGTCTCTCTCTCTCCTCTCTCCTCTTGTTGTATATTTCTATGGGTTGATGTATGAGAGAAGGGGGTGGATTGAGATGAAAGATTTTGATCGTTCGATGACGTGGGAGTGCAAAGAAGCATATATTGGGGTTGGAAAGATCGTCAACAGCTCTTGGGGAGCATCAATGAGCCTCCAATTTCAAAATAGGTACGTCATAAGAAGACGCGATTTCACGAGTAAGTCGTAAATTTCATTGTTTTATGATAAATTTTGGTTGGAAATGGTTGAAAATGATTGCATTTGGTTTCCAATGCTCTGACTTATCAACCATGTTGAAATGATCAAGAAAAAATCAGTCGTATAATAATTTTATGCTAAACACGCAAAACCCACAACTTTGCAGTTTAAGAAAAATTATACGTTTGTGGAGTTTTGTCATGTGTATGTTGTTCCTATGGGTTGAAATATGTTAATAAAATTATTGCCAATAAGAAAATCAATTTAAACAAGGAAATTAGTAAATATAAATAATTATCTATAAATAAATAGCAAAAACTAGGAAAATTTTGAGAAAAATATATTTTTCATATCTAAAAAAATAAGATCTATGTTCATGAATGTATGGTAGATTTTAAGCATGAGTTTTAGACTCAATTCATCCCTATCTCTATGTTAAAATGGGTTTTTATTTCTTTCATGAAAGAAAAATACATGAAAAGTACACCTTAAACGTACCATCGAATGCATTAACTTTAAAGGATAGGGAGAAAGGGGCGTTTTGAGTATTTAAAGTATGAAAAATTCTAGTGTTTTATTATGCATGGCATATAGGGTAAATCATTTTCTAAAATTAAAAGGGTCTAGTAGCAATGCATTCATAAATTTTTGTATGGAAGAATTGTTTGAATGATTGCATTACATGTTTTTCTCATTACAAACTGCATGAATGATTGAGCATGAAGTTTCTTACAAAAGCATGAATCATGAAATACCTTCATCCTTTCATGAGACATGCTTTGAGCCACCCATTACTACCCATCAAATTGACAACTTTTCCCATAGTTCCAAAGGACTAATACAAATCATTAATAAACCAAAGCATCAATAAATGGTTGTGATGATGGGGCAAGGACTGCTGCTGCTGCTAAAGGGCTCTAGCTCTCCAATAATACTGGCTGGTGCAACCTCACGAAGCAATCAGATCAAGTGAAGCCAAACGATTGTCTTTGGAGCTATGTGGTATGATGGATGAAGAAGCATTGCAACTTTATTCTCTCATTTGAAGGCCTTAAGAAGAGCTGTTAAAGTATCTCATCCTTGGGATCAAGATGGAGTATAATTACTAGAACATGTTGACATTTGGAGTACTTGTCATGGTGGAGATATTGAGGATCTTGGCTTGTGAAAAGATCAAAATACAATATGACAAACACTGTAGAATGTCATCATTGATGTCATACGACCTAAGCCATGGGGGCTGGGTAGGATTCCAGGTGGGCCAGATAAAGGGCGGCTTCGACATCAAGTACGACCTGATGAATGGACCCCACAAGATGGCCACTACCAAGCTTACGGCCAGGGTTGAGGACCCCACCTACGTCCACTCCCTAGCGCTTTATACTGACCAGTCAAGTCTCCAGTTCTACATCACCAACTAGATTTCTCCGCGACGGTCTCAAAAGCAAGCATGGCATCGTCTATCCCCAGCATGATTGACCTATTCAATGATAATTGAGAAAGTGTGTTCAAATTTTAAAAGCTTTGAAAAAGCTAAAATCCTAGATTTAAGAAAGCCACGTGCTAATTTGAGGTGGCGGATAGTTATAAAAAGGACGTCCATGAAGGACAGAGGGGGGGAGAACTAAGGACGACGGAACGCAACAAAAGAAGTTCTCTCACTCAATGTAGTTTAGAAGGGAGTAAAGCGTCAATGATGGAGGGAGACCAGAAAGCTACATCAAGTGGAAGAGCCTGAAGTCGACAAGCATTACAGTGCTTAGTATATATGCTTCCGTTCTCGGTACTTGCCTGCTCTCTACGGTGGGGAACTTGAGAGCGTTCAGTATTGATCAGAATCTCCTTGTCTGTGTTTCAAACAGTTCCTTCTCTCCTGGTACACTATCTCTTTGGGTTATTCATCATGATGATGATAATGATCCGTGCTTCGGCGTTTATACTCATTGTTATCTTCCTCTCTCTCATACCACTGTTCTTCCCTCCTTCCCCTTCACTTTTAGCCCTCGGCATGCCTGGCCTTCCCTCCAATCATCTAAGTGATGAGGACTCTGATTCTATGCAATGTCAACTTCTCCCTGAATCTTGCACGTTGAAGGGTGATAATAATCTGAATATCATCTCGCACGTCAAAGGGTGATAATAATCTGAATATCATCTCGCATGTTGAAGGGTAATAATAACCTCAATATCATATTGTATCAATTGGCTTTACCATTCAGAAAATACCAACTGTGGGAGTCGTCTTCAATCCAATACTTGATGAACATTTTACTACTGAAAAAGGAGGAGGAGCATTCCTAAACGGAAGTCCTATTTCAGATTCTTTGTAGAAGGAGATTGGCATATCACTTCCAGCTTCTGAGGTGGAGACCAAGCAGGATACTGAAATAGCTGAAGCCACCACAAAGAGATTAAACAACCTTCTTTTCAAGGGTCGATCCCTTCACATGTTTGGATTATGTGCTCTCAAGCTATGAGGATCAATAGCATGTGGAAAGCTTGATCTGTTCTATGAACATGATCAAAAACACTTTCAATTCGTTTCTCTTTTCATGCATATCCATCACATATTATGCTCTCTTGTGACAAAAATTGAAAGATCTCTTGTGAAGTGATTCATTGTACTTCTTCTAAGCATCAAATCAAGAATTCAATGTATGGATACATGTGTTATAATGTAATGAGAAGATTGAATGCCTTGATTTTCCACTTCTCTTTTTATGCCAATATATATAATCGAACGAATATGAAACCCAAGCATTCTTTTTGCTCCATAAATTTACCTTGAATTGAGTATTCTTCAAATTTAGTACTCTACATAATCCTTTGCTTTCATCTTGCAAAGCATCCTTGCGGCGAGCGACTTCACGAACTCTTGCGCGAATTCCGTGCGACACATGGTGAACCCGATGTGAAAGCGTCGCTTCTCATTGTTGAGATGGGAGACTCTTCGAATACTCCACCCACTTCATCATGGAGTGCTTCTTCCTTTTCGACCGATGAGATGAAGAATTTATTGTAGACTCCATCTTTGGCTATTATGGTGCAGAATTAGAAGATGTAGTTATCTATACAGTAGCAGCAACTAGATCAACAAAAAGCGAATGCTACATCAAGAACAAGAACATACAGATGGTGCAACCAAGGCGATTGCGGCCATGGTAAGTGAACAAAAAATATTTGATGGTTACAATGTCTCACCTTATCTTAAAACTTTTCAAAGCCAGATGCACTTCTTTGGAGTTCCTACTAACTGGAGCAACTATTTCCTATGACTTGTCACACCTGATTTGCAAGTTAGAGTGACTGATTTATTTATGCAAGATTCAAATTGGAATGTCTTCATAAAGGCGCTCAAAGATGAATATTTCCTAGAGGATTATGGTATTGCTATGCGGAAGACATTCAGAGAGTGCGTCTATCAGCCCAACAAAGGACTTGTTGCTTCTGAGTTATTGCGGGGTTTGAAGAATGTTACAACCAGTTGGATGCACTTGAGCAAAGAGCCCTAAACTCGAAGAAAGTGGAGTTATGTTTGCAGGCAGCTAATCCTGCACTTTAGGATGAGTTGGGAGAGCTTCTTGAAGGCCATATGCAGCCTATGGGATTGAAAACAGATTGGCAAGATGCTGTTGATGTGGTTTTCACATTGATGAAGAGGCAAATATGGAAGGCTCGCTTACAAAACGGTATGAAAACGCCCCTAACGATGTCTTCTCTTACCTCCACTTCTTCTACTTCTCCTGTTGCTCCTTCCATTTCTTCTCCTACTTCACATCCCATGTCTATGCCTACTTCTATGCATATGCCTATGCTTATTCCTGCTGCGATTGTCAGACCATCTGCCAAACCGACTATCGAATACATGGTGGAAGAAATTTCGAAGAAATTGAAAGATCTTCAAATAAAGATGGCCAGAAGAGAACAACAACCACTTAACCCAGCTCCAATTTCTTCCCCATCATGTTCTACTCCTATGAATTCTTCTAGAAATGATTGTGTTCGTTGTTGTATATGGTGCGATAGTCCAGACCATGAGTGGAAGGACTGTCAAGACTTTGAAGAGGCGAAAAGACTAAAGTTGGTGGTACAGAAGGACATGATGATATGTTTCCAAGATTTAGAGAAACCACTTAAATTTTTTTTTGGCAAAGGAGATATGAAGAAATTATTTGAGGAATCTCTCCTACATTCTTCCTATATGAAGCAAGAGGTGGCAAGATAAGCTATTGGCTATGATTTGCAATTGGAGCAATCGCCAAAAGATAAGTCTCCTTTATGGTCCTATGCACTATACGCAAAAAAAAAGGTAAAGCTTCATCATCTGAACTTTCATTCATTGGAGATGCAATGAGAAAAGGAACTGGATGGAATGATCTCGTAGATGTCTTCTCTATCTATGCTAATATTGCAAAATCCCAATGGTTTGAAGCACTTGTTGAAGAAAAGCGCAAAAGAGATAATGATCAACCTGAAGGATCGAAGAAGACAACTAGGAGGAGTGAACCAGTTCTTCAGCCTTCTGGAGTAGAGTATGGCCGACTTGTAGAAGCCAATAGTACAAGAAGACAAAAAGGCCCCAAAGACAAAGGATTCGAAGCCAAAAAAGTAATCTGGATTCAAGCTACGGCATCCACATACTTGAAAAAGGTACTTGAGGATCAAATTCTTAATTGCAAAATTGAATTTACACTTGGAGAAGTTTTGGGGATTGCCAAGAGAGAGTTTCATGTTGTTATTATTGACATTGTAAAAAGAAAGTGGCAATTTTTTAAAGAGCCAACATAGGATATGACATCAAAAGACTTTAGATGTTGCCGAGGCTATTCTCTATGGGTTGCAGATTGAGGAGGTTGATTCTAAAGAAGAGACTATTGAGGAGTTTATATATGGAGCTCTATGTATGCAGTTTATGAAGTCTCTTCATCCTTTACTTTAGTCTGTATAGTATGATGAGAGCAAAGATGCACCTAGATTGGTACCTCATAGCCATTTTTCTCGAAGTCACTAGGCTCGCGCGACTAAAGAAACTGTCGTCAAGCTTGGAGGCACTGACACTCCTTGTGTTGCTCTTTTGGATCATGGTTCCAAGATTAATGTAATTGTGCAAGGTTTATATGATACTGGTAGATGGCCAGTTAATGTGGATCATGGTTGGCGCATGCGTATGGCCAATAACAGTACATGAGGTTTATATGTTGCTTGTCCAAATCTAAAGATTTCTATTGGAGATGTGGGTGATTCTTATCATTTCTTTGTACAAACTCCTGTTCTTATTCTATTACTTTGGGGTAGCCATTTATTGCTGAGTCTCGGATGGAGACTAAAGTTTTGGATGATGGGTCTGTCTATGCTCCCAATCCAAAGTAAGGATGGGATGAGAGTTGTCCAGTTCATGACTGTTTGTATCAATCATCAGCGAAATAAAGATTCTTTGAGGGATTCCCCTCTTCCAGCAGGAGAGCTAGATTTTTCTAGGTACCATTATCTTGTGAGACAATGGTGGTATGAGTCGCGAAAGCTCTCGCCTCCTAGCAGCAGCAGTTTTTCCTCATGTGTTTATGGTGTATCCACTAAAAGTACTTTGTGTTTTCAGCATACTTCTAATATGCCTAGCATTAGGAGAAACATGGACTCTCTTTTTTTCCCCTTAAGGGGTTTCTCTCATCTCTATCTCTCTAAAAAGAGATTCCAAAATTAAATATTAGAATAAGAGATCTTCTAGAATCAAGAAAATCTCATATTTGTATTTTCAATAGATTTTACCTATTATTTTATTCTCAAACTGTAGGATAAGGTCACTTTTTCTCAAAATCCTCATAGCTAAAAAATACAATTCTATTTTCTGAAAAAATGGAGCCAATCATTAATATACAACTTTTTAATGCCCTCATGACCATTCAACATGAAAATATGTTAGAATCATTTTCATTCTTGCTTCTTAAAAGGGCGGAAGTTAAAAAACGATATAAAATGACGTACACATCATATTTTAAGATTATTTTTTACCCAGAGATACTTTTTTTACTCGGGAGTTTCCTTGTATTTTTTATTATTTTTGGACAAGTATATGTCTATTTTTGGGCATTTCTTCATTCCCTCTCAAAGCTCTAGCTTTGTCTGAAATTTTGTGTACTCTTCTCCTTCCCTCCAGAATATAGTTTCTTGCATACGAATTCTTTTGAAGCAATACTCAGTACTATCTCTAACACTCTCTAGACCGTACTACAAGCAATCTTAGGAGTGGTTTTGATACCATTTGCTGAAATCAGATAATCTCTATCTACAACACTCTCTACCTTGCTACAAGCAATCAAGTGATAATGGAGTTATCTTTATTTTTTAAATCTCTGTGATGTTATTATTCTTCATAGTTGTTATTTAATCCTTAAGTGTCAATTTATATATATATATATATATATATATATATAGAGAGAGAGAGAGAGGGAGGGAAAGAGGGAGAAGGGAGGGGGGAAGAGAGAGGACTGTGCGAGATGAACTAAGAAAATAAGTGATAGAGTGACAGAGAGTAAATTAGGGTAGAAGATAAGATGATGTTTTTGTTCTCCACTAGCCAAGATTCTGTATAAATGTATTTAAATATCTTTGATCCATTCTTCTTGAGAGGGAGAGAGAGAGAGAGAATATTTTGGATAGAATAGAAGATAATATTGAATGTTGATTAGAGGTAGATTTAAATCTAAGATTACAGGTAGATTAGGGATTGATTAGGATCTATCATGATTGAAATTAAGAGAAAGAGACAAGATCCAACTAGGTAAAAAATTAAGAACGCAGATATAGTGAATCAAATGGGTGTAATTGTGTGATTTGAGCCAGTCCAAAATTAGCTGCATGCTGCTGGATTGATGCTAACTTGTAGCTTCCACATATTTAGACGTTCTTTCTATTGATCAAAAAATTGACATCAACTCCTTAGCTTACTATTAATCAAAGGGGTGTAATTGTGTAATGTTAAAATTGGCATATATTTTTCTTTATAGAATGTAGGTGTAGGACGACGTACCAAGAGAAAGAGAGATATTCACTTTCAATTGGAGGATGAATATGCACCAATGTTCAAAAGAACTGTAGAAAGGGATGATGCAATAAGATACAGGATGCAACAAGAAAGAAATGGAGGGAAAAAAAGGGTGGACCTTTGGGTTGATGGATGCATTTATCCACCCGATCTGGTCACTAAAAGGCAACCAGAATTTGAAAGGCTTACACCATTTGTAAAGTTTGTTTGTGAAGGCAATGAAGGATTGTATGGATACACATGCCGACATGTCACACAAGGATTATCACGGGTTCATCAAGCCTTGAAAAATATGCAGACAAGATTACAAGGGAATATGCAGTCTTTGATGGAAAAGGATAGATTATTGGCTAAGAAGGATAGGGAGAACCAGAGCCTACAACAAGCAATGTCTATCATTGAAGATGTTATGCAGGCTACACAAGTGCAAAATATGGAGTTACAATCTAAAGTTATGGACTTGGAGAAGGAGAATTGAAACATAAAGAGGAAGCTCACAAAAACTTTGGAGATTAGGCCCACTTTAAAAACCAAAGAAGCATGTCGACGCATCCGATTAGTTAAACCAATTCACAAATTAACCAAAGGAAGTGGACAATATCATAGATGGATATATGCTCAATCTGCTACAATGAGAAATATGTTCCCTCATGTAGAGAATGATACTATTGTATAAGTCCTAAGCAAGGATATGGTAAAAAATGCATTGGAAAATTGTAAATTCATGAATATTGTAGATGGTGTCACAAATGAACATCTTAGGGATGTGAGAAACTGCTACAGATGCTCATGTATTATGTGACAAGGTGGGAATGAAATCTGCATCATATAGTATGGCATATAATCCAAAAGGAAAAGGGAAGAGTAAGAGCGGTCATCCGAAAACCTTGGCCAAAGCATGCAGTGGATGGGTTCGAGATGATCCTCCTGTGGCTATGCCTTGTGCTTTCTTAGGGGCCATTGCGAATGCGGCCTTTCCGTCTTGGATGCAGATTTATGACCTTGGACGTTTCCTTTGCACGCATAGCTCCCCTTTGTGACAGCTTGCACCGTCTTTTGGAAACGGTTTTTAGAAGGTTTCCTCCTACGAATTAGAGTGGGGATTTCCCACAGAAAGGGCCAATAAAAAACCCCGGCCTAAAGTGGGCAAAAGGGCTTGATTTCAACAAGGCAAATGGGCTTTTAAACCCCACTTGAGAGGGCAATAAGAAGGCTCACGAAAAGGGCTTTGGATTCTGGGGGGGGAAAAAAAAACTCTTTGTGGAAAATGAAGGGGGAAAGAAGGGTGTATAAGACCTTCAAGAGGGTTATTTTGTGTGAGGGGGGGAAAAAAAAGAGAGTACGAGGACCCAATAGGCTTTGGATTCCAGAGGGGGGGGGTTTTACCAAGCCCACATGGAGAAGGGCTAAGAGGACCCACAAAGAGGAATGGGGGTGTAATGTGGATGGGGGCTTAGGAGGCCCACCCTTGGAAGCTTCCAAGAAGCTTCCAAAGATTCTGGAGGTTTCAGAATCCCACGTGGAATGAGCCCGAATGAAACTCGATCCGCGGCAGCGGCAACGTCTCTAGTCCTTCTATCCCTCTCACGGCGGCGTCGGCAGATTCTCCCTCCTTCATGACAGCGATAGCGTCTCCACTCCTCCTCTCCCTCTCACGGCAGCGGCATCGTTTCCACTCCTCCTCTCCCTTTCATAGCAGCAACCAGGAGACTAACTACTCCTCCCTCCACTCTCGGTGGTGATGTTCGCAGCCTCACGGCCCTCCTCTGGGTGGAAGCGACGAATTTCCCCTCCAGTACGGCAGCATCAGTGTGCCGGCCTGCATCACAGTGTTGAATCTCTCTCTTGACGGCCTTCTGACAGCGTCTTCTTCTTGCTCCACGACAGCCCACCACCCTTCCATTTGCCACCTTAGCCACCCTAGCCTCTATAGCCTCTGTCATCATAGATTAAACAGGTGAGGGGAGTGGATCCTCCCTCCCCTGCGTGGCATCTCGCATGCTCTCTACCTTCAGCAAGCTCCAGTAAAGACCTTTGTCACCCCTTGCTATTCCCTTCTCCTCCAGCACGACAGTCGGCTGGAGGAGAGGGGGATAATTAATTTAAAAAAATTTACCCTTATTCTAACCTTTTAGCCTCCTAAGAGGAAATTCGTATGAAGAATGCGTGTTTTTGATTCGGAAATGTTACATCTTGGAGGAATCGAGATGTCCTCATCTCGAGATAAACTAGGGATATTGATGGTTGAGAGTGCTTTCATCTATCCAAGTGGCATTCTCTTCCGGATAATCTTTCCACTGGACGAGGCATTCTCTCAAGGTTCTGGATCTTATTTGTCTCTCCCTAACATCTAAGATCTTGTCAGGCCTTAGTTCAAGGACTCCTTGACTAGGCATTACAATTTGTTGGTCATCAAGTACATGGTTAGGATTAGGTACATACTTCTTCAATAGGCTGATATGGAATACATTTAGGTTCTCAGGGAGTTGCAGTCTATAAGCATTAGGTCCTAGGCACTTGAGGACCTTGTATGGTCCACAATACCTTGGACTTAGCTTCTTGCAATCTCCTAAGGATAGGAAACTCTTCTTTGGGCATATGCAAATGAAGACCATGTCTTCTTCTTCAAAGACTCTATCTTGACACTTCAAATCTGCGTATGCATTCTGTCTATCCTTGGCACCTTGGATGTCCTGTCTTATTGACTTTATTTGGTCATCCATTTCTTCCAACATCTGCCTTGAAGCTTCAACCCTCAAGGTTGGATCTGAGAAGTTTAGGGGACTTCGACAGTCATGACCGTACAATGCTTGGAAAGGGGTCATCTGAATGCTTTGTTGGTAAGAAGCATTGTAGGCAAATTCAACCAAAGGTAAGTATTGAATCCATCTTTCTGATTCACGACAGCAGTATGCCCTAAGCATATCCTCGATGACCTCCATTTCAGCTATCAACCAAGCAAACTATTCAGTTAACTTTTTATCAATTCTCATGCATAATCAGACATTGATAAAAAGAAGTCTTTATTGTATTTATATGAGCATAGCGCTTTCGGATTACAACATGTCTTGGGATGATAAGCCAAATGTTTACATTTAGTTTGGGGAGAATAATGTTGTATTACATTTATCTATAGGAACTGGATAATAGTATGGTTTTGGGTCATGGATCTTCAGGAATCAGTAAGTCATTGAAAGATCAGGATATCCTTTCCTTTGGAACCCATTCTTCTCATGGCGCCCCAACACCTTGATCCTGTCGGCGGGGATTACATGCATCACTTCCTCATATACATATGAGTTCAGCTCAACCCTCCGACCTTGAATATGTAAAGTTGAATTTACGTGAGCCTCCACAAAAATGAACAGCTTCATGACTTTCAGGTGTTCCAACCACTTGATCCTCTTTAGGTTGGTTTGAAGGTATGCAAACCGGTGGGTAGCTATATAGTAGATTCCTAAGGTACCGGTCCATCTTCGTTCCATGTACAAAGGCGATGGATTATAGATACGTTCTGGGATGCGCATCATCTCAACCCTTTATCGATAATGCGGGGAATACATCGCAGTCATAAACATGACTCGAAATACTAAGAACCTATTCCATGCTTCGTAATTCTGCAAGACAACATTGAAAGTAAGGAAATGTTTGGACAACAACATTTGCTTTACTTCATCTCATTAAGAAAAAAACAAATCCTTTGTTGGTTGGCTCTGATACCAACTGTAAGATGTCCACCTGTTATCTTCAGGGCACATCTTAGCAGTCCATTGGAAAGGATGTCTAGAAAGCTCCACCCAGCATTCCCATGGAATGTTATGGGGTTTGTGATCTAGAACTTTTTGCGTCTACCACATAGCGAAAGTATTCTGGCCGTTCCCACTTAAGACCGACCTGAATTACGGTTTTTCCTATTGATGGTTTCCTAATGGCAACTAACGTTGAACCCGAGCGAACTACTTGACACAGAAACGCCAGGTCCAAAGCGGATTCACGCTACACTTGGTTCAAGGAGAATGGAAAACGAGAGGGATGCAAAGCTCAACCTCTCTGCCATAAGGCATAGTTCCATTCCGTTCCCCTAAAACAGCATAAATCGGGATCATCTATAACTTAGACTCTAGGTCAACGCTCTTGTTGTTTGTATTCTTTAAACGATCTTCTTGTTGTCCATCATGATTGACAAAAGTTCCTGGCCAACCGCGACCATCCATCCATAGGACGGACCTATGACCACATTTTTCGCACTTTCCTCAGGTTGTTTTAGTTATTTAATTACCTAACACATTTAGTTGTACATGTAACAATCAACTTTCTTAATTAGCCCGTTAGGCACTGGTTCCTTCACGTAATCATAGCACTTAACATAGAAAAGCAATGTCAAACAAGTTCCTTTTCAACAAGTTATCATATTTATCTTTGAAATACATAAAGTCCAGCTTGTAGGCTTATCCATGATCCGCCCAAAGACTATCCAACAATCCACAGTGTTCACTAATCCAAGATTCTGCCCATAGACTAGTATGCGGGCCTCGAGATCCAAACTCGAGTCACGTTAGCCTCTTGTGCAAGGCCCGGAAGGTGAGGGATTTACGGCCAAAGCCCCCCTGGCACCCAAGCGTCCTCTTGCTCCAAGTAGCACTCAATGGAGAGACCTCTCGTGGCGGGTTCGGTCCACCTTCCTGGCATGGTTAACAACCCCCTTGGTTAGGGTCAGGCAGGCAGTCGGGGATAACTGAAGCTGCCTCTCCCTTCAGGCCTTCAACCTGAAGCATTAGATATCTATTTATCCTTTAATTCTTTGAGCAAACAAAGCAAAACAGTGCTCTTAAAACTGTTACAAGCACATACAATTTCATTGGTCATTATTTTTGGCCAACTGCTAAGGAGTGAATCCTTCTTTCTGAATGCATCCAGCACTCGATCCGGGATTAATTTCGACTTGGCAAGCTCCCCTATATCCTGGGTTAGGGCGTACCCTATTAACCCGACTTCATCAATACCTTAAGATTATATGTTATTCCAATTTATTGGTTGGTCTTTTGCTTCCAAGCAATTATCTTTACCCAAGAAAGATACTATATTAGGACGATTATTCATCCTCTTACAAGATAACTTGCGTAAGAGTCTGCCAACCTAATTGTGAGGAATTTTCTATTCCCTTGTGATCCAATCACAAGATCATGCAACTTTGCAACTTGCTGCACAAGTTTCGCATCAACTATAGGACTATTCTATCTATCAACGGTGTCTTCCAATTACGGTGTCATGATTAGATATACCAATCCATTCTTGATTGCATTAGGCTGACATTGTTGGTCCTAGGGTTCCGAGTTTCATCTTTTTAGCGAGAGATTCTTAGGAAAAAAAAACCTTAGATCTTTTCTTGCAAGTATGTCCTACCGTCCCTACATTCCGTGAATGTGGGCAAGTATTTAGGGTATAGGAGTTTCAATTTTGGCAATACGTGCGACTAGGTAAATGTCTTCACTGTGCTAATCCTAGTCAAATCCTTGGGATACGTTGCATTGAATTAACCATTTTTCTAAATGACTACTCCATGGTTTTAGGTGTTTAGGTTTATGCCAATTTAACCTGGTCTATTCTTGAAGATAATTACGCTATCATTTCCATAACCACATGACTCATTGTCTACGCGTAAGTTGATTTTCAAACCCTAACTTTTCGGTTTAAGATCAAGCATAGGTTAGGTTATAGCCTAATTCCAATTAATCATCCTATAAAATGCGAACAAGATTCAGGCTAAAACATGCAGCCTTTTACTACTTTCATTTTCGAATGAGTTTATCGTATGCAGAACTTACACACACTTCCGTTAAATTAAGTTTTTAGACCACTTGCCTAGTTAAATCTTCTTCATGTAGTCCTAGCAATTTCCTACGATTGTTAATAACTTTCTTTAAGAATCATTTCAAAAAAATATATTCAATAATGCGATATGCGGTTTATTTCTTTCATGCTTAATCAGAGTGTACTTCCATGGAATCTATGGTCTATTCCTATATCAAGGGGTCACTTGTGCAAATTGGTAGAGCTTTTGAATGAGCGGATCAGGATGGGGATTCTAGAACCATCTTCATCTCCATATTCCAACAGATGGTGCATAATTCCTAAGAAGAATGGGACAGTCAGATTCATACAAGGCCTACAACCAGTAAACAAGGTCACTATTCAAAATGTTGGTGCTAGACCTATTGTGGATGAGTTCGCTAAAGCTTTTGCTGGATGTGCTATCTATTCACTTGGCGATCTTTATTTTGGGTATGATCAAATTTAGCTTGCTATTAAGAGCAGAGATTTGACTACAATGAAGACACCTCTAGGCCTTGTCCGAATGTGCATGCTTCCGCAAGGAGCTACTAACTCCGTTGCTCATATGATGAATGGGATGAACAAGGTTTTACGAGATTTTATTCTTGAGCCTACTATGTCTTTCATTGATGATTTACCTATCAAAGGTTGCTTGGAAGAAGGAAAAGATGATTCTTTAGATGACCATGGATGCAGATTCTGTGCAGACTAGAGGAAGTGAATTTGACCTTGTTAGGGCTGAAATCTATTTTTGGTGCCAGAGAAGTTTTAATTTTTTGTCATATGTGTGGATATTATGGCAGGAAGCCTTCTCTTGCAAAGGTTGATACCATAGAAAAGATTGGGAGACTTGCTCTTCTACTTCGGAGGTTCACACGTTTCCTGGAGCTTGTGTATTCTATTTTATTTGGATTCCTCATTTTGCTCATATTGTAGATGATATCTACCAGCTCTTGAGAAAATGACAACGTTTTTCTTGGGAGATAAAACATACTAAAGCCATGCAAAAATTGAAGAAATTATTGAGAGTTGCTCCCACTCTTTGAAAGGCAGATTATGAGTGTGGGAGACCTATTGTTCTGATTGTTGATACTAGTCCTATTAGTATTGGATGGGTTGTTGGCCAAGATGATGCATATGGGAATAGGTATGCTATTTGATTTGGAAAAAAAGTCCTAAACGAGTGACAACGAAGGTATCCACAAGTTAAAAGAGAGCTCTTGGGAGTTTTCACAGCTCTCAAGAATGACAGAGAGTACTTCATTGGATCTATTGTGGTGGTCAAGATTGATTGTTTGCCTCTTCTAGGTATGATCACAAGTTGTTCTACTCTAGATATTCCCATGCTCAGTTTAGGCACATAGTAGGTAAAGACAATCCATGAATCCTCAGTTTAGGCACATAGTAGGTAAAGACAATCTAGTACCTAATATGCTTTCATGAGCAATGTATGAAGATATAGATTTTTCTTGTATTGATGATGCTGATGATGGGGCTAATCTTTCAGCCATGCATGGTGATCATACTTGTCATGTGTCTACTTTGGAAAGCTTTGATGAGTCTTTGTATACAAGAGAGTATTTATAGATTGGTCGTTATTTTAATACTATGTCTAGACAGGAAGGATGGACTGATACAGACTTCAAAAAGATTAGAAGAAAAGCTTATGGTTTCTTCTTGCAAAGTGGCCTACTTTGGAAGCATCCAGGAAAGCGAGGAGGACATCCATTGAGGGTTATTTGTGATAGAATTTCACATGTGTGTACCATGAAATAATTCCATGAAAGTCTTTGGGTTGGGCATCGAGCTCTTTGGACAGCCTACGAGAAGATCAAAGAGCTTTATTGGTGAAGAGACATGTATAGAGATATCTCACAGTTTGTTGAGACATGCCCTAATTGTTAGTTGTTCTCTTCAATGAGGCATAAAGATGAGCTTCATCCTACCTATCCACTGTGTATTCATTCAAGTGGGTTCTTGATTTGATTACTATGCCTATTGGTTTATGGCAGATGGGCTACATTGTTTTGGCATGAGAAGATCCCACAAATCAACTGGAAGGAAGAGCATTATGAACAAAGTCTACTTCAATGGTTTGTAAGTTTCTATTAGAGGATGTTTTTTGCATGTATGGATGTATTGGGAAAATTGCTGTAGATAGAGGTGAGTTGTATGCTGATGCGGCTACAGAGTTTTTCTCTCACCTTGGCATTAAACTTGATTTGACTTTGGCATATAATCCAAAAGGAAAAGGGAAGAGTAAAAGAGGTCATCCGAAAACCTTGGCCAAAGCATGCGGTGGATGGGTTCGAGAGTGGCCTAGGATGTTGCCTTATGCCTTTTGGGCCAATCGCACTACTCACAGTGTGACTAGAGGATATATGACAGTTGAGTTGATGTATGGGCCAAAGCCAGTCAAACCTACAGAAACTTGCACACTTACTGTCAAGAATCGCATGATGGGGGGGGGGGGGGGGGGGGGATGTGCTTGAGCTGTTGCGTCAAACACACACTGTATACACAAGAGGAAGCTCACTCAAGAACACAAGAAAAGAGATGGAGACCAAAACTTTTTCTTGTTGGTTTCTTGTTCTTCTTTCACACACTATGCAATGTATGCAAAGTATAGATAAGATACAACATAAAGGAAAGTGGCCTTCTAAGTCAAATAGTGCATAACCGACTACACTAATTGACTGGCATTATATCTTTGCCAGTTCTAGGTAGGTGTAACAAACTCAATATAATAAGTGATAAGTTAGTGGCCATGTGAGTATCATTATGACCACCAATGTGCTAAGTGTAGATGTGTGGACTCATCTAGCCAAGCGATCCATCATCAATGACACATGTTGAGCTTGCCATCTCAACACTTACTTGGAGTGCTTTAGTATGGCAGCAGGAAGAGATGTCTAGAGAAGATCTTTTGGCTCTTTGTATTCATTAGTTGGAGAGAAGACCTGAAGATATTGAGAAAGAAATTCCAAATATCAAAGAGGCTAGAATTTGCAACAAAGATCGCTTTGATAGTAGACACATATTGAGGCCTAAAGAGATTAAAGAGGGAGATTGGGTGTTGGTCTATGATAGCAGTCTAGGCAACCAACATAGTGCTATCGGCAAGGTTTCAAGACGATGGTTTGAGCCCTATCTAGTGCAGCATGTCCATGACAATGCTTCATATTCCTTAACAGAGCTTGATAGTACAGCCTTGTAGATTTCAATATTATAGCAAAGAGAATCAAATTCTTGAAGAGATGCTATAGCCTATGTAGTCGAGGAGTTGGATGATGCGATTTATGATGGTCTTGAGTCAGGAGATGAAGAAGATGAAGATATGGACATTACAAATACTTTTGCAGAAGATGAAGAGATTGCATTCATTGTCGAGCTTGGCAGTGATGAGGATGGGTAGTTGTGGCCCATCCACAGGATGTGTAGGTTTGGAGGGGGTGGATATCGTGAAACTGCGGTTCTACCACTACAAACCTGAGGGCAGAAATTTCTGCCTAGAGTTTGGACTCTTAAGTTAGCGTCTTTTTAAGTTTATTTTCCATTGTGTGTATCTTTCTTGTTTGCATTCTGCATTATGCACAAGCACATGTAGATAGGTTAGGCACATTCTTTTCAATGCATTCATGAATTTTTGTATGGAAAAACCGTTTGAATATTGCATTACATGTTTTTCTCATTACAAACTGCATGAATGATTGAGCGTAAAATTTTCTTACAAAAGCATAAGTTTTGATAGGGCACAGTGCATGGAATGACGAGTTCATAAGAAGATATTCATATTGAAAGCTCGAAGGTATTCTCTACTCTAGAAAATCACCATCCATGGTAATGGAAACAAAGCCATTTCTTACCATTGAGAATATGAATCATGAAATACCTTCATCCTTTTATGAGACATGCTTTGAGCCACCCATTACTACCCATCAAATTGACAAAATTTCCCATAATTTCGAATGACTAATACAAATCATTAATAAAACAGAGCATCAATAAATGGTTGTGATGATGGGCCAATGATTACATCTCTTGAAGGGCTCTAACTCTCCAATAATACTGGCTGCAGCAACCTCACGAAGCAATCAAATCGAGTGAAGCCAAACGATTATCTGTGGAGCTATGTGGTATGATGGATGAAGAGGCATTGCAACTTTATTCTTTCATTTGAAGGCTTTAAGAAGAGCTATTAATGTATCTTATCCTTGGGATCAAGACATTGGAGTATAATTACTATAATTACTAGAACATGTTGACATTTTGAGTACTTGTCATGGTGGAGATATTGAGGATCTTGGCTTGTGAAAAGTTCAAAATACAATGTGACGAACAGTGCAAAATGTCATCATTAACGTCATACGACTTAAGGCATGGGGACTGGGTAGGATTCCGGGTGGGCCAGATAAAGGGCGGCTTCGACATCCACTACGCCTTGATGAACTGACCCCACAAGATGGCCACTGCCAACTCAGCTTACGGCCAAGGTTGAGGACCAGACCTGCAGCCACTCCGTGGTGCTTTATACCGACCAGCCAAGTCTTCAGCTCTACATCGCCAACTAGCTTTCTCTGCGACGGTCTCAAAAGCAAGCATGCCGTCATCTATCCCCAACATGAGTGACCTATTCAATGACGTTAAGCCAACGATAATTGAGAAAGCATGTTAAAATTGTAAAAGCTTTGAAAAAGATAAATTCTGGATCTAAGAAAGCCACGTTCTAAATTGAGATGGCAGATAGTTATAAAAAGGACGTCCATAAAGGACAGAGGGGGGGAGAACTAAGGATGATGGAACGCAGCAAAATAAGTTCTCTCAGTCGACATAGCTGAGAAGGAAGTAAAGCGTCAACGATGGAGGGAGACTAGAAAGCTACATCAAGCGGAAGAACCTGAAGTCAACAATCATGGCAGTGCTAATTAGTATGCTTTTGTTCTTGCTGCCTACCTGCTTTGTGCTAAGTGGGGAACTTGAGAACCCTCAGTATTGATCAGAATCTCCTCGTCTGTGTTTCAAATAGTTCCTTCTCTCTTGGTACATTTTCTCTTTGGGTGATTCATCATGATGATGATAATGATCCGCACTTCGCCATCATCTGCGTCTAGCATGGAATAATAGGTGCAGCAATTATACTCATTGTTATCTTCCTCTCTCTCATACCTCTGTTCTTCCCTCCTTCCCCTTCACTTTTAGCCCCCAGCATGCTGCCCGGCCTTCCCTCCGATCATCTGAGCAACGTCAACTCGTCCCTGAATCTCGCACGCTGAAGGGTGATAATAATCTGAATATCATCTCGCACGTCGAAGGGTGATAATAATCTCAATGCCATATTGTATCAATTGGCTTAACCATTCAAAAAATACCAACTGTGGGAGTCCTCTTCAATCCAATACCTGATGAACTTTTTACTACTGAAAAAGGAGGAGGAGGATTCTTAAACAAAAGTCCTATTTCAGATTCTTTGTAGAAGGAGATTGGCAAATCACTCCCAGCTTCTGAGGTGGAGACCAAGCGGGATACTGAAACAGATGAAGCCACCATAAAAGGGATTAAACAACCTTCTTTTCAAGGGTCGATCCCTTCGCATGTCTCCATCATGTGCTCTCAAACTGTGAGGAATAGCATGTGGAAAGCTTGATTTGTTCTATGAACATGATCAAAAACACTTTAAATTTGCTTCTCTTTTCATGCATATCCATGACATATTATGCTCTCTTGTGACAAAAATTTGAAGATCTCTTGTGAAGTGATTTATTGTACTTCTTCTAATCTATCCTTTGAAAGCATCAAATCAAGAGATCAATGTATGGATACATGTGTTATGATGTAATGAGAAGATTGAATGCCTTGATTTCCCACTTCTCTTTTTATGCCAATATGTGTAATCGAATAAATATGAAACCCAAGCATTCTTTTTGCTCCATCAACTTACCTTGAATTGAGTATTCTTCAAATTTAGTACTCCACATAATCCTTTGCTTCGATCCTACAAAGTGTTCCTGCAGCGAGCGACTTTACAAACTCTCGTGCGAATTCCATGTGACATTGGTAAATCTCCACATGAATTTCTGATCTCATGATCACAAGAATCCAAACTTGGTCTTGTATATTAGATTGTATGCATAAAAATGAAACTTGGTGTTTTTAAATCTTAGGTACAAAGATGGTGTATCAGCAATGCAACTACAATTGTTTTAAAAAAGCTTATAATATTATGGAGGTAACAGAAATAATATATAAATTACTCAAATTTAATGGAATGCATCAAGAAAAATATAAAGATATTAGCTAAGGTAGTTGTCTCATTATGCATCAAGAAAATTTTGGTTAGATAACTAGTAGTAGTTAATTACTAATCTTTATTACCTTATGTGATGGGAATGTTTGGCATCTAGAGATGTGCCTAGGAAAAAAAAAGAAAATTACTTAGATATTGTTGTAGAATTTCTTTCTTATCATTAAGGTTTAATAAAAAATCATATCCATAGTTGATGGGACCTAAAATGGGCTGGCACTGGCTATAGCACTAGCCAAACCTCTGACATGCACAAGACAACCCCATGGCCTCGCGGTTAGGAGCATCTATAGGACAGATTGCCCTGCCATTGTACGTACATTTTGCATTTGTATCATGTTTAGAGTCTAACCCTTAACCTTCTCAGAATCCTCAGAGAGGGACCCTACACATTTTCAAACCCTAACTTTTCGGTTTAAGATCAAGCATAGGTTAGGTTATAGCCTAATTCCAATTAATCATCCTATAAAATGCGAACAAGATTCATGCTAAAACATGTAGCCTTTTACTACTTTCATTTCCGAATGAATTTGTCGTATGTAGAACTTACACAAACTTCCATTAAATTAAGTTTTTAGACCACTTGCCTAGTTAAATCTTCTTCATGTAGTCCTAGCAATTTCCTACGATTGCTAATAACTTTCTTTAAGAATCATTTCAAAAAAAGATATTCAATAATGCAATATGCGGTTTATTTCTTTCATGCTTAATCGGAGTGTACTTCCATAATTCCGTTTTGTAAATATGGACATTAATCTAATTTCAATTCATTGCAATGCACAAAAACTACTTGCTAAGAATACATATCAATCTTCTGCTCAATTTATTTTGTTCGTTTTATTGAAAATACTAATGGCCGAACTCTTCCGTCGCGAGCTAATTCTTTTAAATTAACCAAAGTATTTAAGATGAAAAATGCATCCTATCTCCAAAAATCATCCACGCACAATTGAATTATAACAATGTAAAAATAAAAATTAGTAAGAAAACCTGGACTTGTGGTGAGATGTGCACGTGGATGTTAGGAGATGATCCTCCTGCGGCTTTGCCTTGTGGTTTCTTAGGGGCCATTGCGAATGCGGGCTCTCTGTCTTGGATGCACATTTATGACCTTGGCCATTTTCTTTGCATGCGTAGCTCCCCTTTGTGACAGCTTGCACCATCTTTTGGAGACAGTTTTTAGAAGGTTTCCTCCTATGAATTTGAGTGGGGATTTCCCACAGAAAGGATCTTTAAACCCCGGCCTAAAGTGGGCAAAAGGGCTTGATTTCAACGGGGTAACTGGGCTTTTAAACCCCACTTGAGAGGGCAATAAGAAGGCTGATGAAAAGGGCTTTGGATTCCGGGGGGGAAAAAAAAACTATTTGTGGAAAAGGAAGGGGGAAAAAAGGATGTATAAGACCTTCAAGAGGGTTATTTTGTGTGGGGGGGAAGAAAAAAAGAGTACGAGGACCCAATAGGCTTTGGATTCCAGAGGGGGGGGTTTACAAAGCCCACATGGACAAGGGCTAAGAGGACCCACAAAGAGGAATGGGGATATAATGTGGAAGGGGGCTTAGGAGGCCCACCCTTGGAAGCTTCCTAGAAGATTCCAAAGGTTTTGGAGGTTTCAAAATTCCATGTGGAAGGAGCCCGAATGAAAGTCGATCACAGCGGCAGTGGCAGCGTCTCCACTTCTCCTCCCCCTCTCACGATGGCGTTGGCAAATTCTCCCTCCTTCAGGACAGTGATAGCGTCTCTACTCCTCTTCTCCTTCTCACGCTAGTGGCAGCGTTTCCACTCCTCCTCTTGACTCCTCCCCCTTTCACAGCAACAACCAGGAGACTGACGACTCCTCTCTCCACTCTCGGTGGTGATGTCCCCCGCAGCCTCACGGCCCTCCTCTAGGCGGCAGCGACAACTTTCCCCTCCAGTACGGTAGCATGAGTGTGCCGGCCTGCATTAGAGTGTTGACTCTCTCTCTCTCGACGGCCTTTTGACGGCATCTTCTTCTTGTTACACGGCAGACCACCCTTCCATTTACCACCTTAGCCTCCCTAGCCTCTGTAGCCTCTGTCACAGATTAAATAGGTGAGGGGAGGGGATCCTCCCTCCCCTGCGTGGCATCTCGCATGATCTCTACCTTTAGCAAGATCCAGCAAAAAGGAGCTTGCTCACCCCTTGCTATTCCCTTCTCCTCTAGCACGACAGTCGGCTGGAGGAGAGGGGGATAATTAATTTTTAAAAAAATTGCCCTTATTCTAACCTTTTAGCCTCCTAAGAGAAAATTTGTATGCAGAATGCGTGTTTTTGATTTGGAAATGTCACAAGTATGCTCTATCAACAATTGGATATAGGATTTAAGCAAGTCTTCAAAACTAAGCGAGTAATGTGTTTGCCAAAACCATTTCAGGTGAAGAAGGCTCGAAAACAAATAAATGAGAAAGTTTTAGAACTAATTGGTGAGCCAACGCATTTGGAAAATACACACATATTAAAGTATGGTTCCAAAGAAGTTGCATTTGTATTGAATGCATCCAACAACTTTGTATTGGATCTATGTAGGGTTCAGATTGCTATGGTCAAGTTCTACAATATGTCTATGGAAGAATGTAGAGGCAAGCTTATGGAGAATGTAGAGGCAAGCTTAACTTTGTCCTCAAACTTGATGAGAGTGAGATTATTAAGGGGAAAAAACTTGAACATGTGAGTATAACACTTATGAATCGAGCATTGGATCCCAACATCCATGAAAACCACCCTTTATACTTTGGTGTATAGTTGGAGAATGAAATATGGTGACTTGTAGCAATTGAAGTACCAAAGGAGGACCGTGAAGTACTTAAAGTTTTTTTTAACCTCACTAATATACCCAGTGTTATTCAATAGTAAAATAATGGAGCAATTTTACACATCGAGGGGTTTCGGGACTATCAAGTTGAATGGCATCTTGCAAGTGATTTAAAAACATTGAAGTGTATGTTTGGTTTATCAAATGCTGCGAATGCAAAATTTTCGTGTATATACTGCATGCAAACTAGGAAAAAAGTGAAAGATGAAAAGAAAGAATGGCTTGCCAAGGAAGGACAACACGGTGCTTCAACACATAATCAAAAAGTCATGAGAAATGGAATGCTAGTTCCAATGGATCCAAACTGGCACCTATTTTGGAAATACCACTAACAAGGGTTCACTTTTGAACATTACATTGTTTGGTTAGAATAATTGAGAAGCTAGTATATGAATATATATGCTTTGCATACAAGATGCAGCCTGTGTCAGAAGTTGATGCTACATGCAAGAAGGTAGAACACGTCCTCTTTGAAGTTGGATTGCACAGGGGCCAAGTAGAAATAAAAAAGGACGAGAAAAAATCGGGAAAGAGTGGAAATATCCCTTGTAAACCATTCTTTGGTGGACCCAAGGCCAGGAAGTTTATATCTCCATCTCGAGATGAGGAAGGTAATATACTTGTAAAACAACTAGAGAAGTATGAAGCATGAAAAAAGTTGCACCTTGCTGCTCTCGATTGAAGCAATGGAGGACGAATGAGGATTGCAAAGGCAAAAGTGTGGATACACCTAGATAGATTGGCAGCTCTCTTACAAAAGTTGAGGTTTAGGGATAGTGATGGGAATACATTTAAAGAGACAATTGCTAAATTTCATAAGTCCATGGTGGAGGCATGGACTACAAACAATATAACACACTACATGCTCAGTATTGTCACCATTACAAAAAAATGTCATCATTTCAAATTAGTTTGTGTTTCTAAACTCTCTTCTTGTGGAGCATATACTTTAAGCACATGGTACATACTTTGCAAATCAAGGAGGTTTGGTAGTATGGTCAACTCAAGGCATGGAATGATCGCATTGGCAAGCTCATTGTGCTTTGCAAAAGACAACTATTCATGGAGGTGGCATCAATGATTCCAATACTATGAGGCAATTATTACAATGGTATCATAAGAGATTAGAGATACAATACGAGGAAAAAGAAAAGAAGTCCAAAACCTCTCAAGAAGAATTTATAACTAGGAAAATATATGAAGTGAGAAAAGCAAGATATGAAAACAGCACAGCTAGACAACGCCACGCAGAATGGTTGGCAACCCAAGAGAGAGATGGCAAGAAATGGAGACCTAGATAAAGATAATACATTTGATGCATTTAGAGTCCACGAGAGAGCACAGGTACCCATGATATGACACATCAATACTTCTATCTTTGATATGAGATGTCTTGCAAAATTTGTTTAAAATTTCAAAGGTTTATCACTACGTTTTTCAAAGTTGATTTCAAACCATGTTTTTTAATTTTAAAAGTCATTTACACCAAAGTAAGTTTAAAAGTTTCGTACTTAAGTTAAGTCTCTCCTTTCATTTTTTTCCATTACTCTTCACTCTACCCTCCACCTTTCTATCCTTCATTATCACAACCATGGCACATTCCAAGCTTCCTATGAAGAAGACGCTTGCAAGAGCAAGAGCTCAACACTCTTCCAAATCTAGTGAGCATACTGTGAGTGACAAAGGTCCCTTGGTGGCTGACAATGGTGGCCCTAATGTGGTCAATAATGATGGTTTGCCATTGTCCAGAAATGGTGGTCCACGTGCTCTAGTTACTCCATCTCCCACTACTACTCCAACTCGTAATACACATCCTCCAACAAATAATAAGTGAAGATGGAGACCAGGCACATCTACCCTATGTGAGATAAGGAAATTCTAGAAGAGTGCCAACTTGATTATTCCTAAGGCACCATTCTCTAGGTTGGTGCGAGAAATACTGCAAGATATGCAATTAGGGCATCATCACAAGTTCTTTTCAAGGAACGAGGCAAGGAATGTGAGGTGATGGTCAAGCCAAGCCTTGCTTGCTCTCCAAGAAGCAACTAAAAGTTACTTGATTGATCTAATGGGTGATTCTCAAGTTTTAGCCATTCATGCCCGACGTATTACTATTAAGCCCATAGATATGGTTCTTGTTTGTAGAATGCGCAACAACATGGATGCATTTAAACTTAATGTCAACAATATGCTTTGAGAAGTTACCTTGTAATTGGATCTATGTTTTTAGCTCAGGTATGGTTGCAGATTGTAAGGAGATTAGTTTTGGTTTATCTTTCCAGTAGACCTTCAAGTATTTGATAGCAGTGGTCTACAAAACGGAGCTAAACTTTGCCTAGCTCTAGTTGTACTTGGTGCAATGCACTATCTACCGTGTATTTCATGGTTTTATAATGCCAAATCTGATATTTGATCTTCTATTTTGCCATAATTTGCATTATGCGTATTTTCAAGTTTCTAATTTTGAAAGTAGTTTTATTAAAGATAAATTCAATACGCAATTACACACACATCAGTGATCACTTGTACATGGGTCGATGCACTATATCTTTACTATATTTAGCGATTTGGTAACACTATATCTGATATGCAATATACCATTTGACCCAAGACTTATTTTTTGTGAAATTTTAAGTTTCCAATATTTCACGTAGTCTACTTGACAACACATTTAATATGCAGTTGCGCACACTCAGTGCAATGTTGAGTTTTTCTGTTATCAGTGAAGTATAATCCAGTTAATGCATTTTCAAAAAATGATTGAACTATCAATTTTATAAATCAAAATCTGGAGAGACTTCACCCACATACTGGGCATCATAAAAACTTGTGGATATTAAAAAATTGGCCACATCAAAAGTCTCCGGGACACCTGTCTATAGGCTCGCGTGTCTGGGGCCTTGAATCTGGGGATTTAGGGCCCCAAACGCTAGCCTCCGGCGGATAGGTGTCCTAGAGACTTTTGATGAGGCCAATTATTTTTTTTGGTAGTTGATGTACCCTAGAGGAGTCCACATGTAAAATTTCAAGTCAATCGGATCACTAGTCATATTTTTCCAAAGCCTAGATACATTAATTCAAGTGTAAGGGTTTTTTAAAAGTTTTGCTATAAGTTTAAAATTTCACCTCATTTCACACATTTCACATTTGAGTTTTGGGTTTTCTCTCCCAGAAGACATGGCACGCACCAAGCAAGCGGCCCGGAGATACCCCCCTAGAAATCCTATGCAGAGGCTACCTCCCCCAGCTCCACCACCACCACCACCATGCCAGCATCACAAGCGTCAATGGAAGCCAAGCACAATGGTTGTTCATGAGATCCACCATTACTAGAAGACCACACACCTCTTGATACCAAAGGCTCCATTCCAGAAGCTAGTGCGTGAGATTATGGATGGTATACTCATTAAGAACAATAGAAGGCACTTCCCAAATGGAACACGCTAGCAAAAACCTGATTGTTGGATTGCCCAAGCCCTCCTTGCACTACAGGAAGCTACTGAAGCTTACCTCATCGACTTGTTCGGAGACTTGGTCTATGTAGTAGTACATGCAAGGAGAGTTAGTGTCACCGACGATAGGGATTTGCAGATAGTGAGGTTCTTCGGGTGATGGAAGGATAGTCCTCACAGAGATCAACAACAATAGGGGTGTACTACCAAAACATATACGGAATGTAGCTTCCAAAGAGATTTTGTAAAACCCTGGTTGTAATGGATCCCATGTAAAATGTTATAAATATGAATACAAATTTTTGTGCGCGTCTTATTTTTGTTTATTCGCTTGTTGTTTGTTTTATTTATGTCTTTGAGTTATCATTACATGCGTTCGAACGAATACATGTTGCACACAAACTCGATAAAGCACTACGTATCAAATTTAGGATACTTTAATATCTCCCCCTTGTGACCCCCGTACTTTCGCCTCCCCATGAGAACCTCCCCCCTTCAAAATTCTCAAAATTTTTTGAAAATTTTTAATCCCTCTCCCTCTCCCCGCGACATCACAGCACGTCGAGGAGAGAGAGAGAGGGAGTGATGTGATAGTAATGGGGGGCATGCAGCCCCCCATGTGGGAGGGGTGGGAGCCATGCCCACCTCCTCCCCCTCCTATAAAAGGAGTTTCCTCTCCCTCCCTTGACTACACACAGCACCCCCCATGGACGACGGCAGGCAGCTGCGCTCCACCCCACCTTCGTGCTCGCCACCTCCTCCCTACGGCAGCAGTAGCAGCCCCTAGGGCTCCCAATAGTAACTTCTCCCCCCTCCCCATCCGATTGGCATCAACAGCGCCCCCCTGGAACTTCTGACTAAAGCCACCTCCCCCCCCTCCTCGATCACCAATCAGCTACGGGCCCCGGTGAGCAAGAAAAAGAGAGAAGGAGAGAGAGAAGGGGAAGAGGAGAAGGAGAGAAGAAGAGGAGAGAGAGGAGGAGGAGGAGAAGGAGACAAGAAGAGAAGGAGAGAGAGAAGAAGAAGGGGAGAGGGAGAGAAAGAGAGAGAGAGAAGAGAGAAGAAGGTGAGAAGAGAGAAGGAGAAGAAGAAGAGAAAGAAGAAAAAGAGGAAGAGGAGGAGAAGGAGAGAAGAAGAGAAGGAGAGAGAGAAGAGAGAAGAAAAAGGTGAGCTAAGCTTTGTGCTGCCTCTACTCTCGGATCAAATGTGATCTCTTCAGGCTCCCTCTCGAAATACTCTAGCTCTGGCTAGTTTCAAATTAAAACTCTTACCTTAGTTTCTTTATTTCAATACTTTAAAGTAACCGTTAAGATTACTCATACAGACAAACGATTCATTCTACATAATTATATCCTCGAATATACTTGGATCGCTGAGTATATTCAAGTCCAAATACAGAAAATATAGAAAATTTTTAGGAAAAGAAATCCAAAAGACCTTCAAGATCCCTTGGATCCAATTTAATATTTAATTTTAAGAAATACGTAGAAGAGATGAGCTACAATATATCATTATGCAAAGATAATATTTCATAGATTATAGAACTTCAGCCTCCAATTTGATTATGATTTTAACTAGCACGATTAACTAATTACAATATGTATTATCACACACTTGGATCATAGTAAACAAAGAGTATCTAAATTGAATGTACTCAGAAGTTTAAAAAAAGTTTATATTCATTCTTTATTTAAAAAATTTACAAGGATTCCACTATCTCAAGGATATGTGGAGAAGCATATTGTTTACATGTCATGGATTGCTAACTATGAATCCTGATTTTTCTATTATCTAACTTGAAATAGAAGTTACAAAGGGGCTCATTGGACATTAATTGCATTTCTTGTCTCGGAGATGAAATGGGCCAATGGCTCTCTACACTGACCACAAAAGGATTATGACCATTCCATAAGATAACCACATCTATGAGAGCTGTATGTTTCTCATCTAGAGTATCTTGATCCAAGATGATCCACTCCCCTCACAAAAATCACCATCTACTATATCAAAAGTAAATGCATAGAGTTTCTCTAGCGATAAAATACCTATAATTAAAAAAAAACTAATGGTAAGTAAATACGAATAACACAAAAATTCATCTAAGCAAGACCTATGTCAATTAAATCAAGGCATTCAAAGTAGTAAAAAATATTTACTTGAATGTGAGATCAGATTGGTTGACCCTGCATTCAATCGTCTCATCAAAATGTGTTATTTTGACTTGCCAAGACTCACCCGATAGCTAACTCATCCATTCATCGGAAGGACACTTGCATTGATAAGTAATCTTTATTTTCTTAAGAACATCACATGAACCAAAAAAATGTGCCAACAATAAAATGGAATAAAACAACTAAGATGCACATCTTTGGAGCCTGTGGTGGGTTTCATAGCACTATTAATGTCAGATTTTATCTTGGACTTACATGCTCTTGACAAATCCAAGCTACCAATCAACTATTCACCACTAGATAGTGGCGGCAATGGGACATGCTGTAATCTATGGCCTTCTACTATATACAATCAATTATAAAAAAAGATATTTTGAGTAGCAAGTTGACTTGCAGAGTTATTATCATAGATCAAAGAGCCTATGTCTTCATGCCAAACATCTATCTTGTCGCTCAAACGGAATATGCCTCCTGGCATTATGATGCCAGGAGGCATATTCCACGGTGGATTCCGTGCCACGGTGGATTCCGTGAGGTTTTACGGTGGATTCCGTAAACTTAGATGACCGGGGCTCATACACATTGTGTATTCTTTGTGCGAGAAGTTGATGGGGACGCCTGTCCTTTTCGGGCGTTTCATTAATTTAGTGTGTACATGGGTGATTCCATAGCGGGTGATTCCGCAAAATACATATTAAATTAATAAACGTTTATGAGTTTAGAGTGCGCACTCGTAATAAATTAAGGTTAAGATTTATTTCTAACCAGTTGATTTATTTATGTAGCTGAAGACTGCTAGGTATTCACTTTTGTCGGTTTAATTGTATTATTTTACTAACGATTGTGAATGCTTCAGTTGATGTGTAGAGATAGCAGCAGTGGCGGAGGAAAGCATTGGAGTCTAGCGAGTATTCAACCTATGGATTATATTTTGATAGGCACTTGTCATGTCTATTGAGGCATTGATTATTGATTATTATTTTGTATGCGCCTATGCGCACGGATATGTTATTTCTATTTTGGACATTGAGATTGGGCGTGCCAGACTCTATGGGCACCCTCCATTAGCTTTATTTCCTATTTTTGTAAAAGGCAAACTCAAAAGCTAAAAGCTTGTCATATTTTTGTAAATTGGGCTATTATTGAGCATGAAGATGGAAATATACATAAAACACATGCTTTGTGAAGCGCTCACACAAGGCATGGGGGGAGATTGAACCCAATTGGTCTTTTGCTTCTTGTCGTTCATGCTTTTACATTGTTTTTTGTGCAAAAAGGCAGAGTTCATTGTTCTTGGGGACCTTCCGGGATTCACTATGTGAGCATACTGCGACCGATCTGCGCACCACAAACATTCCACATTCTACCATTCATGCAAAGTTGATGGATATAGAGCTGTCAGTAAAACAAGATTGAATTAGAATACTGCAAAGATTTTTAAAAAGAACTCTGATGAAAAAGAATAAATAATGATAAAATTTAAAAACTTACTATTTTTTAATAATTTGCAATGTAGTTCTTATCGTGTACAGATATTTGTTTGTGTGTATAAATATGTTGGATCAACACTTGTATTACTGTACTTGTTTCATCGAACGCTTTTTTGAAATCTAAAATTCTACCTTTCCAATGTTTTCTAGGGTTTGCGACATCCTTACGCCTGACCTTGAGACTCTCTCGAGTACTTGGGTGCATCAAAAGACAATCCAACTTATAGTACTTATCACAAATCCAATTACTACCACTATCTTTCCTATTGAAGACCTCCACTGCAATTATGTTACTGATGTTTTTCCTCCGTGAAGACATCTATGATAACCAGATAAAAAAAGTTACCTATCAGCATGTGTATCATTTGCAAAGTTTTTCTCCAAATGAAATGAAATTTAAATGGAGCAATTCAAAAAAAACATTGTACCTACAATTCTTTTCACAAAGAAGCCCAGAGATGTTGAACAAGAAGTTGACTTATAACAAGACCATTGTTCCTTCACTGACAAATTCCTATAGTGCAAAGATAAAAGAAATATGGAGTCAAAGCATACATATAACTTACATAGGCTTTGTCCAAATGAGTTGAAACTTAATCATGGAGCAACAGAAAAAAGTGACAATATACATGTTGCTCTCTTTGCAAAGAAGCCCAAAGATGTTGAAGAAGTTGAGGTTTTAAAAAATCATTGTTCTCCACCCTCAAAGACTCTGGGAGTAAAAAAAAACAAAGGAAAACTCAGTATGCATATAACTTCCATACATTTTGTCCAAACGAGATAAAATTTAAACATGGAGAGCAAAACAACAAGACAACATACATGTAGCTTTGTTTACAAAGAAACCTTAAGATGTTTAAGAAGAAGTTAAGTGTTCAAAAGATCATTGTTCTTGACTGTAAGAGACTCCTAGAGTACCAAAACAAAAGAAATTACATGTCAGAGAATGCACATAACTTGCACAGGTTTTATGCAAACGAGATAAATCTTTACCATAGAACATCCATGGACGAGAACAATATACCTGTAAAATTTTATGAAGAAAATTTTAGGGCTTTAGTAGAACAAGCTCTGCTCTCATAAAAAACGTGAAACTCACTCTGTGTTTGTGTAGAGGAAATAAAATTTCACATGGTTACAGATAGGGCAAGTAACAATGAGGTTGTAAGATTTCCTCATAAAAGAAGAAGTGGGGAAAGAGATATGATAAATTTGCGCTCCACCTAAGAAAGAGGGGGAAACTGAAAAGGGGAGAAATGAAAAGTCAAACATAAAAAAATAAGAAAATGAAATTTGAGTCACAAACTTCCAAAAAGTGTGAGCATTGTATTCTCCACATTTCCCCTTATTTTATTGTTAAGGGAAGATATGGGCGAAGATATGGCTAGAAGATTCATGTGACATGAATCTGAAATCCTAGCTCTCTCATTGGTTAGGCCCATATTTATTTATTCACTACTTAAGGGGCAAAAAAGAGAGTCCATATATATTTCTCCTAATGATTTGCGTGGCAGTATGTAAAAAGAAAAGAAAAATAATTGATGATTGCAGGTTTTTTGTAGAAAGAAGACTGGATACATGGTCTCTATTATGGCCTTTCATGCTCACATACCGTGGAAGAACTTTCGATATTGCTAAATGATAACAATCAAGAGTTGTCATATGTCTTGCAGGACCATTCTCTGGTGATATATTGCAAAATTGTTGATTTTATGCTTCAAAATATTTTGGGTGTTGAGGTTTCTCAGCAAAATGTATTCCTTGCTGACATATTTCAACAAAAAGATTTGGGTGTTGCTGTTTATACATAGCAAAATTTGTGTTTATCAGGGTATTTTCATCAAGAGGTGAAATCTACAAGTTGCAGCAATGAAGCCAATGTTCAAACAAAATATAAGATAGTTGACAAGAAGGTTAGACCAGTTGCAGGACCGCTACCTTTGGACAATGATGAGATGATTAGGAAACCTACTATGCAACCTCCTTTGCGAGATCTTGCAGGTATCAGACATAAGTTTTGGGCTGAGACATTGAAAGAGATGAAGATTGGGACCAGATATCTTCTACTTCTAGAATAGGTAAGATGTTTTGAAGAGATGTTATTTATGCAGACATGAAAAATCTTTTTCTTTTTTTCCATATGAGATTGGATGCGTTGATCTTAGGGTTGTGATGCCTATGGTTATTTTTACCATTCCACAGGTCCCTTGGAATCTATGGTCTATTCCTATATGGAGGGCTCACTTGCCCAAATTGGTAGAGCTTTTGAATGAGTGGATCAGGATGGGGATTCTAGAACCATCTTCATCTCCATATTCCAATAGATGGTGCATAATTCCTAAGAAGAACGGGACAGTCAGATTTATACAAGACCTACAACCGGTAAACAAGGTCACTATTCAAAATGTTGGTGCTAGACCTATTGTGGATGAGTTCGCTAAAGCTTTTGCTGGATGTGCTATCTATTCACTTGGCGATCTTTATTTTGGATATGATCAAATTCAGCTTGCCGTTGAGAGCAGAGATTTGACTACAATGAAGACACCTCTAGGCCTTGTCCGAATATGCATGCTTTCGCGAGGAGCTACTAACTCCGTTGCTCATATGATGAATGGGATGAACCATTAGGGCCAAAAACGCTTCAAAAATGGCACTTGTAAGAAAGGGATTAAGTTGCTAATTAGTTGAGGTTTAGGAAGAATAAAACCTCTAAATTTGGTTGTCCAGATGTGATTAATGAGAGAATATTTGGTTCATTGAAGAGGTCGGCTATTAATTGCCCTCATCTTTTAATCTAGGTCAGGGGTCACCTTTTCGGCCGTTTATTGTCTTGGAACTCGAGAGATTTTGTATTTTCGAGATTTTCGTACGAACTTCGCATTTGTTTGCTCCCGCGTTTTCTTTCTATATACTATTCTCTTTTACCATTCCTTTTGTTGCACTTGCTTCCTACCACTGTGAGATTCTTGCTCGGTTCATTTTCTAGAATGTCTAGCAATACTACTTCAAATAACACAGGCGCAAGCACACGTAAATACAAGCTATCTATTCAGCTAGATCCGACTTACACATCTTGGAGAAGTATACATCATCGAGTATTGATAGATGAGATTGAAGCCAACAGGTTGCAAACACAAGGAATGAAGCATATAGATTTGTGGGTGGATGGAAATATCTATCCCAGGGATCCTTCTACAGGTAAACCACCTCCTTTTTTGAATGTCCATGACTATATAAGATATGCTGGAGAAGGTTACAATGGAATGCTTGGCTACTGTATGAGGTTATACTCTGCATCTTACACATATATATCTCAAGTGCACGAAATGAAAAAAGCACTAGAAACTACACAAACAAATATTTTAGAGTTGACAAGTCAAATTGATATTTTGAAAAATGTTAACAATTCATTGCAGGATAAGCTAATACGCTTGAGAGAAACTCCAGTAGGATTTAGAGAGAGGAAGAGACCATTAAAAAATATAACCAGCTTGTGTGAGAGAGCAAAGAAAAGGAGACTAAATCTTACAAAGAAATATGTCTCTAACATACTAGGCATAAATATCCGAGAGAATGAGGAAAGAATCAAACTTTTGAAGGAAACCATGAATAAGAAATACATTTTGAGGATTCTTAAGTCACTTGAAAATGTGGATTTGAGAGGTCCAACTCTGAGAGAGTTAGTGAAGGATTTAAAAGGCACAGTGAAAGCAAATGAAATCGTAGAGACATGTGATACTGTGGGTATAAGTCGAAAAGGTTATCGTGCTATCTCTGGATTATGGTTTAAAAATCTTAAACGCAATAGGGTAACTATATTTGAATTGCCCCGAGCCTTTGCAGTTTCGACTGCAAGAATTTCCATGAATCGCAAGATTCCACATGTTTTTGGAGATTACATTCACATCGAAAGGTCTATGTCCTATGAAAAACAAAAAAAACAGGCAATTTTTTATTACAATGAGTTTAACAATATATGGGTTGATCTAAAAAAGGTGCAAATTGCAATGGTTCACATGTATAAAATCACAGTAGAAGAAAGTTATGGTGTTCTAAAGTTTGCCTTGAAGTTGGATGAAGCACAGATTCAAAAGGGACAGAAGATGGAAAGAATTAGCATTTGCCTCATGAACATGCCATTGGACCATGGCAATGGTGAGGGCAAAGCTCCATTGCATAAGATCCAATCCGAGATGGAGATTTGGTGGATTGGTGCAGCCCAGGTACCAATTGAAAATCATCAAACGTTGAAATGGTTGTTCAACCATACAGGTATTCCAAATATCATTAAGTCTCAAAGTGAAGGCGAAATGTTGGTAGTTGATGGGGTTGGTAAATTTAATGTGGAATGGCATATGAGTGCTGATTTGAAAACTATCAAATGTATGCTTGGAATATGTAATGGTGCAAATGCAAAATATCCTTGCATTTATTGCATGGAAAGTATTGGATCCAAAGATTGGAGTAGTTTGCGACTAGTAAGAAGAGCCCCAAATAGAGACTCTATAGATTTGAGTAAATTTAAAAACATAGAAGACATCTGGGATCCCATTCTTTCCATCTCTCTTAAGAATGTTCATATTTGTACTTTGCATGCAGAGATTAGAATAATCGATAAGCTTCTCAGGTTGCATCTTGACTACGCATATTCCATTAAGCCATTATCTTTATCAGATGAGTGTATTGATAAATGCGAGGCATTGCTATCGAAAATGGGATTTCATGGGGGCCAAGTTCACTTGAGAAAGGATCCAATACTTTCAGGAAAAACAAGAGATATCTTGGCCAATGTCTCTATGGGAGGCTCAAAAGCTAGACGATTCTTAGGAAACCATTTAGGAAGGCAGGTGAATGCGGCTTGGGAGTGTTGGAGAGAGCTATGTGAGATCACAACAAATGTTGCAAGCACGCCGAGGCTTGCGTTTCTTAGAATGGAGGTCTGGATACACCTTGATGTTTTTCTGAAACTCCTCAAGCAACATAAGACAACATATACATATGCGGAAGAGTTCAAAAGATCAATCACAAAGCTTGTTCAGGCGATAAAAGAGGCATGGGGAGAAAAAGATATCACTTTTTATCTGGTAAAGTAATAATTATTTAATATGGGCTTATTTTGATAGGTTTTTCAATTGGTATAAAATTTGTGTTACTTTGTATTGCAGCATATTCTTCATATTCATGGACCTTTCTTTGTGGAGGAGCATGGCCCCTTAGCAACTTATAGCAACCAAGGCATGGAAAAATCCCACTATCAAGCACGCACAAGTTATTTTCGAAGCACAAGGCATGGGGGAGGAGTTACAAAAAGCAATGCTTTGGAGGAGCTATTCAACTGGTTTTTTCGACGACAACTTCAAAGAATGCAAATAAAAGACGACAATGACACATGAGCAATCGCACTTTTATATATAAGAAAGAATATATACAAAGCTAGTTTTCCAAAACTCTCACATTCTCTTCCTCCTCAGGAATCTTTCCTCTATATCGTAGAAATTTTTCTCTTGTAGCCAGCTATAGATTTTACATCAGTTCGGTCTGCAGCTAAGGCGTAGGATGAAAACGCCAAAAAGTATCCTGCTCTAGAAGCAGAGTAACCTGGACTGTAGCCAAAAATCCTAATTGCTGCAGTCTTTTCCAAAAACATTACTTTGTGGGCATTATATTGTAATCCTGAGAAACCTAGAAGCCTTGTAATAGCTTTAATACAAAGTATCAGCCATGCTGCATCCTCTGAGAAACTACTATGAAGTACAAAAAAGGAATCAGGGTCAATCCTAGCCAAGTAGTGGCTGAGTGCAATGTCTTTGGTGGTGTTACTAGCAGCTCTCGATCCTTTACCACGCCCCAAGAAGTTATCTGTATCAGCAATCTCCAACTGCAAATAAAACCCATACTGAATGAGCATGAAATGTAAACCTACCAATGTGTAAAAGCAAATTCAAAATTATCTTACCACTTAATTTTCATCGTACTCCAATTTAAATAGATTCCATAAATTAATTGATGATGCTGTCTCATTGGTGTTAGTCAATTCTTTAACATATTCAGGCTCCTCTCTTCCAAAATTGGAAATCCCGAGTTCGCTTTGAATGCGATCGAAGTCCTCATCAGTAATACTCAACTCTTTCTCAGCTTCTTTGGCCTTTTCAAAACAAAGAGAGAGGGCCTCTCCAGCATCAATAAACTTATCATCTAGAGTTTCTTTATCAAGTTTCAGAATCTCTTCCTTTGATTCATTTTCTGTGTCAATTATCCCATTTGCAGCTTCAGAAGCCTCTGCAATAATTGCAAGACAATAATCTTCCCTGAGATTAAAAAGTTTTTGAATATTTGACAGTAAAATGTACTCCTTGTCCTTGAAAGGTATACATGGTAGGGAAGGAACAATATGGTGAGAACTCTCATCAGGTTGAGGGTTTGTATCTCCTTGGCTCTCCTCAATGATAGTCTCAGCTTTGAAGTGAGCAACATCCAAATTCTCAGCAATAGAAGCCTCAAAATCTGTATCTACAACCTCCTCTGTTTCCTTTTCATCTACCAGATCATCTAACATGCAAAAGCTGGCAGACTTTGCTCCTTCAAACTGTTGCTCCTCAGCTTTCATAGGGTATTTGACAAGGCTGAAAACAATAAAAGCAGCAGATTTTCTCATCATCTTGCAGTTTTTGGAATGAGTGCAGCAAAATATGTCTCTTGAATAAAACCTCTCCAGAGAGTGGGCCCTACACTTTTTAGTAAATACTGACTTTTCATTTCCTGTTGACCCAATGGGAACATGGACATATTCAATTGTGCCAACTTCAACAGAAGGACCTGCAAGATTTTCAAACTCCAAAAAGTCCTCCACAATATATTTTTCACAAGATTTTAGAACTTTGTCAAGTTCCCAATTAGGATTAAACACATTTTTCACAACTCCATAGAATGAGAGATCCATTCCATTCTGAAGCATAAAATCAAGTAGCCTCTCTGATGGAGTGATATCAGTGAGCTCTGATACTCCTTGACCTCTCACTACCAACGTTCGCTTCCCTGGAGATGTACTTGGCCTTCTCACACTGGTGGCAGAGGATGGAGAGGAAAAAGAATCACATGTTGATGCCCTTAAGCCTTTTGAAAGCCTTCTTCTTTTACCAGTTCCTGGAGAAACCTTGGATCCTAGGAATTCTATGGGTTCAGACATGTTTGCAACTTCTGTCGATACGGCGTGATAAGAGAGAAACGAATCAGACGGATAGGCCCCCTCGCGCCGTATCGGTGATTCCAGTAAGAAGCGCGAACGCCACAACGGTGGTCACACGAGCTTGGGTAGAATGACCTTGAGAGGAGAGCCGAAAGAAGACTCTGCAGAACCTCCAAAACGACGCGAAGAGAGAAAAGTGAAGAAGGCAAACAGTTGCCCTCGCGCCGTATTAGCAATACAAACAGAGCTCCCGAAAAACCGAAAAAAAACGTACGGATAAGGAACACACCCTTATGTAGGTGCGGAATTATGCCACCTGGCAGTATCCGTTGGTTTCCGACACGTGGCAGTAGCTGTTGGCCAACACGTGGCCGATAACCACGTGGCAAAGACGTGGACCGGTCGTTACTTGACACGTAGCACACGGACCATAAATGCAGATACGTGGCACAATCAGCGTCGGACACGTGTCCGACACGTATCATGATTGACGTGGGTATATAAGTGGTGATCTTTCCTACGTGTACACTTTTCATTTCTCGAGCTCTTCCCGCCTTAACTCTCGCGTCTTCTCTGTTCCTTTACTCTCGCATTGTATCGGTGGTCTTTCGGCTCCGTTCCTTATTCGCTTTTAAAAAAGAGGTGTGCCGATATGGAGCGAGGGCGTCCGAACGCTATTCTCGTTTATTGCATATCGCGCCGTATCAGCAATTTCGTCTCACGAATACGGACCAGGCCAATATGAAGCGAGGGCGTCCATCCGCTGGGTTCGTTTGCTCCATATCGCGCCGTATCAGCATTTCGGTCTCTTCCTTGTGGCATTGCCAATACGGAGCCAGGGCGTCCATACGCAGTCTTGGTTTCCTCCATATCACGCCGTATCGGCATTCTGGTGTCCAATACGGAGCAAGGGCGATGTTCCGTTGTGCTCGTTTTGTTCATATCGCGCCGTATCGGAATCGCTCATTTCGTCCCTTTTTGCGCCAATCAGCCTGTTTGATTTACTATTTCTGGAATTGTCCTTCTGGTTGTTATTTTTGCATTTCTGGATGGCAAGGACAAAGCAAACTGCAAGAAGAGTGTATCTGGATGGGAAAGACAGTGGGGGAAAAAGAAAGTTAAAATTTAATGAATCTGAGGAGGAGACCTCTGCCAAGTTTACTGTAGCTGGTCCATCACAGGCCCCATAGCATTTTACAACAGAAATCCCCCCTACACCTGGTGTTGGCCTTACATCTTCTATAAATGTTTCTTCTCCTGAAGTTGAGGAAGCAAAGGGTGATTCTTGCCCTGTGAAAGACTCATTGCCTACAATGGCACCTGAGGCTACATCTGCTGAAGCCACTGAACCTCCCAAGCCACAAAAGAGAAAGAGAAAGTCCACGTTCTTCTATATGCAGAGATGTTTCAGTGAGATAAGGAAAGCCCAGAGGGCTACATAGCATGTCATTCCAAAAGCTGCTTTTATAAGGGTCGTTAAAGAGATCTCTGATAGATTGTCTCAAGTGGCAATTGTCTCTGGTCTAAATAAGAAATGACAACTCTCAGCCATTCTTTCCCTGCAAGAGGCCGCAGAAGATTTTGTTATTGATTTCATGAACGACGCTTACATTGCTGCCGCCCATGCTCATAGGATCACCGTTATGAATAAAGATTTCAGCATCATCAGCAGAGTCAGGTATAGGTTTGACAAAGTGCTGAGGCCCTTGCCTTCCAATGATCAAAAAGCCTTTGAAATCCTTAACATTCCCCCAAAATTGTCCAGGAAAGAGAGAAAGCTAAATGTTGAGGATGTTACTCACCTTTACCCTACAAGGGGTGCCACCCAGCAGGAGGCTTTCTTGAGTGAAAAAAATCAGGAGGTGCTTGAAACTGAAGACGATGTTTACAAGAGGAAAGCCACATTACTTGCTCCCGTCAACAGCGAGAGGATGGGCAAAGTGTATGGGCAGATTCTTGTGAATGTCTCTGCGGAACCTGAGGAGGAATATCTTAGTATATCTCCCGAGGACAAGCCCATGTTGGAAAAAAGGGATGTACAACTATCTGACTCCGTGGTTTTTTGTTGCATTAGGTAAGGTTTATATATATATGTTTTTTGCGTAAGTTAAGTCTTTTAGGTTCAAGTATATTTTGGATGAAATTTGTATTGAATAGCTTTTGCTATTGTCTACAGGGCATTGGTCTCCTCGCTCACTCTCAATATCCGAAGAACCATATACATTGTTGATCCACTTCTCTCTGTGGATCTTTTTGCAAAATCTGGTTCTAATATTTCACCATTTTTTCGAAGCTTCGATAGTGTGACAAATTACCATATCTTTTTCCCTTATGTAGAAAGGTATTTTTCTTTTTCTGTAGAGGAAAATTTATATTCATTTGCTTTCACCCTTCTACTCACCTCTTTTATGAATTTGCAGAGGGCATTGGAGTCTCATCTACATTAATTGTCTTTCAAGGGAAATTATCTTTATGAATTCTCTCAGCAGTGTTCATGGTCAAGCACGAATGTATGTTGAAAGAAAATTACTTACTTTGATTTTATTTATAAAGAATATTTTGAACTTACAAAGCTTCCTTTTGCAGTGCTGGTAGACTCGTTTCTACATTTTTGGATACAACATACGAGGATCTTGTTGATCCTCAAAGGCCCTATACTTTTCTTCTACAAGAAGTTCCATTGCAAAGCGATGCGCATTCTTGTGGATGGAGAGTTATCTCAAACATTTGCAGAACAGTGGATTCAAAGTTGTTACAAATAGAAGGAGTGAATGTAAGTTAATTCATTTGATGTTTGTGCAACCCTTATCATCATTTCTTTTCACTAACTTTTAATATTTATTCTTACAGTGTAAGGACTATCCCGAATCATATGTTTGGTGGATAAGGGAGAGATGCATCGGGACAAGGCAATCACACCGTATGATCTTGACTCCCCTCTTCCTCCCAAAACTTCAATGGCCAAGGGCACAAGCAAGGGAAGGTCAAGGGAAAGGGTAAGGACAATGGCAATGGTAAAGGCAAGGGCAAAGGCAATGGGACCACTGCTACAGAGTCTAAGAAAAAAGGAATGCCAATGCTCTCTCCTCTTAAATTTGATCCATCCCCTCTTAAGCCCCAAGAAAAGAGACTACCTGTAAAGGTGAAATTTTTTCAACAATCAAAGAAAGGCCCTGTGAGAAAAAATATCTTTGAAGAAATCGATAAAGAATGAAAATAGCAAACATAAGCATACACGAGCCTTATTATTTTGGCTTTGTACATTTTTATGCAATTTTTGTACCTCATTGTGTAATGAAAATTTTCACTTGTAGATCGAATGTAATGTACATTTTATTTATACACATTCTAAAGGCATCTTGCTTCCTTATGAGTTCCCATTAAAAAATATCTTAAGGACAGTCTATTAAGATAAATTCCTGCCAAGTTTTCATTCTCAAGGCTCAAAACTCACAATTGTGGGAGACAAACAACTCGTACAAAAGAAAGAGCGTTCGGCTCTTTTACCAATTTTTACACCATTCACTTTGAACTTATATCTAGGGGATGTATTGTCTAGCGATTCCAAGGTATCCCTCACATCTTTCAGACTCCAATTGGAAGTAACATTCACCTTCTTTACTTCTTCATGCGGCAAAACGTGCACCGCAAGTTTATATGGTGTGTAATCTGTATCGGAATCCAAGGGAACCCAAATACCCAATCTTAGTTTGTATCTCCTGTAATCAAAGCCCTAAGCAAGAGTTTGGCGAGGGATACTGTAAGCCAAAGCCAAGGATTGAGGGCATGCACTGCACATCAAGATATCACCCTTATGATCGCACTCTCTAGATTTCCAATGCGTCCCTATAGCGTTGTCCAAATCCTCTTCCGAAAAGTTTCTACTTAGCCAGGATACCTTCGTTCTTTGTAAATTTGCTGTTTTGAAGCAAGCCACGAATATATGGAGGGTTATAAACCATGATAAACGTATTCTTCTTGAGATCCTTCCAGCTGTCATGGACTTTTTAATATCCTGAGATATTTTGAATTTGAAACTCTGCACCGTTACCTTGTCAGGAATCTCCCAGTTTAGAGATGAAAGACTTGGCAATGGCAAATCTTCGATATTCCCATACCTATCCGCTTTAGAGGGAACCACATACTGTGCATAATATATAAAAACCTTGCATTCACTATAAAAAGACACAGTTTGATCGGCATAAATAATGTCTGTCAATACCTTATGAATGGCATGGAAAGTCCCACTTAGGCTTTCCACAGGTTGCCATTCAATACTTGTTGACGGAAAGATATCTACAATGACGAACCGTTTGTTAGAACTTGCATAAATGGAAAAGAATTATATATGTTATTCAACTTATAACTTACAATGTGTTTGTTGGGGAACATGTTCGTTTGGAGGCAAGTGCATATCCTTGGCCATGTAAACATGTTGCACCTTGACAAACCAACCTTCGGGCATAATTTTGAAGGCAATGATACGCCCTTTCCAGTGATGTTTTATATCTTCTCGTTTTCTTCTTTTCACCTTGTGAGAGCCCTTGCAAGATGGCAGCATGGTAACCCAATCGTTTACAGCAAAGCTTTTGGGCTCAAAATTTCCATCTCCTCCCTGGCTATAGACTGTGCAAGAGTGTATTAAACGAGAAGGGCGCCTGGAGGAAGCCATGAAAAGAATGAAAGCGTAGAGAAAGAAGCTCAAAGAGGAGTGAATGAACTAAAAAGTAGCGCCAAGAACACAAATGAGTATGTATTGGGTGCCAAAAATAATATTGAAAGATCTCCCGACTTTCAAAAAACTCATTCTTAATTTCATCACATCTCTGTCACGTATTTTGTCAGATTTATAAGTAAATAACATCTTTGGGACTCCAAAACATGTCAGACTTTAGGGGTTTTGGCTAAAAAAGAAGAGAGAATCACGAAATGGACTCCACTATCTCTAAAAAAGAGGAGACAAGAATACCATATTCTTGCACACGTGGCGAACTCTCTTTGGCCCTTTCCTTAATCCCGTGATTAACAAAAGTGCATTTTTTGAAGCGTTTTTGGCCCTAATGAAGGTTTTACGAGATTTTATTCCTGAGCCTACTATGTCTTTCATTGATGATTTACCTATCAAAGGTTGCTTGGAAGAAGGAAAATACGATTCTTTAGACAACCATGGATGCAGATTCTGTGCAGACTAGAGGAAGTGAATTTGACCTTGTTAGGGCTGAAATCTATTTTTGGTGCCAGAGAAGTTTTAATTGTTTGTCATATGTGTGGATATTATGGCAGGAAGCCTTCTCCTGCAAAGGTTGATACCATAGAAAAGATTGCGGAGACTTGCTCTTCTACTTCGGAGGTTCTTACGTTTCTTGGAGCTTGTGTATTCTATCTTATTTGGATTCCTCATTTTGATCATATTGTAGATGATCTCTACCAGCTCTTGAGAAAAGGACAACGTTTTTCTTGGGAGATAAAACATACTAAAACCATGCAAAAATTGAAGAAATTATTGAGAGTTGCTCCGACTCTTTGAAAGGCAGATTATGAGTGTGGGAGACCTATTGTTCTGATTGTTGATACTAGTCCTATTAGCATTGGATGGGTTGTTGGCCAAGATGATGCATATGAGAATAGGTATGCTATTTGATTTGGAAAAAAAGTCCTAAACGAGTGACAACGAAGGTATCCACAAGTTAAAAGAGAGCTCTTGGGAGTTGTCACAGCTCTCAAGAATGACAGAGAGTACATCATTGGATCTATTGTGGTGGTCAAGACTAATTGTTTGCCTCTTCTAGGTATGATCACAAGTTGTTTTACTCTAGATATTGCCATGCTTAGGTGGATTGAGTACACAAAATCCATGAATCCTCAGTTTAAGCACATAGTAGGTAAAGACAATCCAATACCTAATATGCTTTCATGAGCAATGTATGAAGATATAGATTTTTCTTGTATTGATGATGCTGATGATGGGGCTAATCTTTCAGCCATGCATGGTGATCATACTTGTCATGTGTCTACTTTGGAAAGCTTTGATGAGTCTTTGTATACAAGAGAGTATTTATAGATTGGTCGTTATTTTAATACTATGTCTAGACAGGAAGGATGGACCGATGCAGACTTCAAAAAGATTAGAAGAAAAGCTTATGGTTTCTTTTTGCAAAGTGGGCTACTTTGGAAGCATCCACGAAAGCGAGGAGGACATCCATTGAGAGTTATTTGTGATAAAATTTCACATGTGTGTACCATGAAATAATTCCATGAAAGTCTTTGGGTTGGGCATCGAGCTCTTTGGACAGCCTACGAGAAGATCAAAGAGCTTTATTGGTGAAGAGACATGTATAGAGATATCACAGAGTTTGTGTTGAGAGATCGAGGTCCACTCGCGATATGCCAGGATGACCGTTGTGCATTTATGTCACCGACTTGTCAGTTGCAGATGCGGTTGGTACACCGCCCATGAATAATAGCTACATGACAGCTATCCTTATCTACTCTAGTTCATGGCTCAGTTAGTGTGCCACCTTAGTTAGTTGAGTTTGGTTTGAGACCCATATATAGGGTTCTTCTATTTCTTTGTACGAGAGTTCTTTTGGCTTACACAACTAAGAAGAGGAAAACTGTTTTCAGCCTCCACCCTTGTGTGTATTCCCCCATTGTGCAAGCAAGAAAGCTACAAGTGAGACTCCTTCCTTCTCTCCCACAATCTTGACATGGTATCAGAGCCTTGTTCCTGGTAAGGAGCTCAAGAAAGCAAGCCAAGCTCGCGGTGTTCTGGTAAGAGGAGCAGTGTGGCTTTCATTTTCTGTTTTGGGAGCAGATCTCTGCAGGTAGCACAGCCGAAAATTGCAAGAGTGCATTGTCTCAGGTTGAGACGCCCTTTGCGGTGAAGCAAGAGGGTAGTATATGCTGCAGGAGAGGGATTTTGCCTTCGGTGACCCTATTTTTTTGATTTGAGGCCATTTCGGGGCTTGTTTTGGAGGCGGAAGTTTTCTGCACGCACTCAGGAAAAGACCCTATTTTATGCTGTGCGACCATTGTTCTACAGGTCGGTGAAAAGTAACTGTAGAAATTGCATCGTATACTTGTGCGTAGAGACATTGGGAGTTACAGAATCATCCTTGGTTCCTGTATATGCAAAATCGTCACTAGGAAGTGAATGTGTGGTCAAATACCACTTTCGCCAGTTTTGCAGATTTGCCCTTGTGAGGGTGAAGCTGTGTTTTTTGCAGTGACAGAATTTTTTGCAGTGTTCTGTAATGGCGTCTGATTCTCTCTCACAGATTGTAACTGAAAAGCTTGACAAGAACAACTTCCAAGCATGGAAGTGACCTTGAATGGTCTAGGAAAGGATTATGCACAGTTTCGGACATCCATTTCAGTTCGTGAAAGATTTCCTGATTTTGAGGAGTTGATTGCTCTTCTAATTTCTGAGGAGCAGAGAAATGGTGGTGCATCTTCTTCAGGAGGAACTTCAAAAGAAACTGTCTTCTACTCAAATGCTGGAAGAGGTAGAGGCAGAGGTAGAGGAGGCCAATCTAGAGGCCGTGGTAAAAATCAGAATATGCAGCAAATTCAAGAAAACCAGTCCTATGGAGGAGTGGTAACTCTAGAGGCAGGGGGAGCCAAAGAGGTCGTGGTGGATGGCAAAGAGGCCAAAATGCAAACAACAATGTTGAATGTTACTACTGTGGTAAAATGGGTCATATGGCTAAAGACTGCTATAAAAAGCAGAATGACATCATGAATGGGAAATTGCAACAAGGGAATTATGCAACTTCTAGTAGACAGGGTGATGACAAAAATGAGCATTTGTTTATGGTGCAGCACATGAACAATTCTATGACAAGTGCAGAAGAAAGCAACGATGTGTGATATGTTGACTCAGGTGCATCAAACCACATGACAGGTCATGCAGAATGGATGGAGGATGCAAGGAAAATGGAAAAACCAGTATTTGTGGAGACTGGTGATGATACTGCACATCCTATTGTGCAGATTGGAAAAATTCCTTTGTCTATGCAGGATGGGAAAAAGAAATACCTGTCCGATGTATTTCATGTCCCCAATATCACCAAGAATCTGGTTTCTGTTGGTCAAATGGTTGAGCAGGGCTTGCGGGTCAGATTTAATCCTCATGGATGCTTTGTTGAGGATATGAAAAATAAAGGTCCCTTGATAGCAAAAGGAAAGAAGAAGGGCAGAATGTTTACATTGGATGCAGACATGCCTGAATTGAGTGCAGCAATGTTTGCACATGGGACTGGTGTAGTTGTAGATATTGATATCTAGCATAAACACATTGGTCATGTTAATGTACAACGACTTAAATCAATGCAGGCCCAAAACATTGTTGCAGGATTGCCAAAATTCAAGGTTGCAGAAATGCATAAGGTATGTGAAGCCTGTCAGTTTGGAAAACAGGCAAGGAAACCATTTTCTAGACATGTTCAAGAGAGTAAGAAGCCATTGAAATTAATCCACTCTGATGTGTGGACTACAAAAGCTGCATCTCTTAGAGGCTTTCATTATTTTGTCACTTTTATTGATGACTATAGCAGAAAAGTTTGGGTGTATTTTATGAAAAAGAAAAGTGAAGTTTTTGGGCATTTCAAAACTCTTAAAGATGGTTGAAAAAGAAACAGGCCTGCAAATAAAATGCCTAAGGTCAGATGGAGGGGGAGAGTACCTCTCAAATGAGTTTGCAAGGTTTCTGCAGGAGTATGGCATAAAGCAGCAATATTCATGCAGTCATACCCCACAACAAAATGGAATTGCAGAAAGGAAAAACAGGCATATTGGAGAGGTATCTCGCGCCATGCTCAACGAAAAAGACTTGCAAATTTTTACTGGGCTGAAGCAGTTGCTACAGTAGTCTATATAATGAACAGGACTCCCACTGCAGCAATACATGGGATGACTCCAGAGGAGAGGTATACTGGTAGAAAACCAGATATTTCTCATTTGAAAATTTTTTGTTGCATTGCCTATGTACATGTGCCAGATGAGTTAAGATCCAAGTTGGATCCAAAAGCTGAGAAGTGCATCTTTATTGGTTACTCTCTGTAGCAAAAAGAGTATAGATGCTATAACCCTTCTACTCGTAAGTTTACAGTGAGCAGAGATGTTGTTTTTGATGAGATGAGTAGCTGGTATAAACTAGTAAATGTGATTGATGATGTAGATGCACAAAATGGTAATGCTGCACAGAATTCACAGCAACAGTCACAAAATATTAGTGGACCTGGAGCATCCTCTAGCAGTGGTTCACATTCTTCGCCATGGACAGGCAGATTGAGATCAGGAGAATCTTCTCAAAGCAATGCACATAGTGGTATACAGGTATCACGAAAAGGAAAAGAGAAGGTTGATCAGCCCATGTTTGATGTGAATGCAGGTCACTCTTATGTGGATGGTGAATCCAGTGGCTCAGAACAGAGCATTGATGATGAGTTGGGTATTCCTTCTATTGTTACACCTCGAGTAAGGAAGACCAGGGATGTTTTGAGAGCACCTGGGAGTGAATCTATTTTGCGCAGGTCTACGAGAGCTAGGTATCCTGTGGATAGGTTGAAATATGATGGATTTACAGCCATTCACTATGCATATATGGTCAAAGTGATACAGGAACCAGAACCCACTTCTTTTGAGCAAGCCATGGGAAAAGAAAAATGGGAGAAAGCCATGGATGAAGAAATGGATGCCTTGGAAGCAAATGCTACATGGGAATCGGTACCTTTGCCTAAAGGTAAGAATGCAATTGGCTGTAAGTGGGTTTATAAGGTGAAGCACAATGCAGATGGTTCTGTGAACAGATACAAGGCAAGATTAGTAGTCAAGGGGTATGCACAAACATATGGCATTGACTCAACAAAGCATCCATGAGGATTAAATCTAACCTGCAAGCCCTGCTCAACCATTTGACCAACACAAACCAGATTCTTGGTGATATTCGGGACATGAAATACATCGGACAAGTATTTCTTTTTCCCATCCTGCATAGACAAAGGAATTTTTCCAATCTGCACAATAGGATGCGCAGTATCATCACCAGTCTCCACAAATCCTAGTTTTTCCATTTTCCTTGCATCCTCCATCCATTCTGCATGACCTGTCATGTGGTTTGATGCATCTGAGTCAACATACCATACATCATTGCTTTCTTCTGCACTTGTCACAGAATTGTTCATGTGCTGCACCATGAACAAATGCTCATTTCTGTCATCACCCTATCTACTAGAAGATGCATAATTCCCTTGTTGCAGTTTTCCATTTATGATGTCATTCTGCTTTTTATAGCACTCTTTAGCCATATGACCCATTTTACCACAGTAGTAGCATTCAACATTAGTGTTTGCATTTTGGCCTCTTTGCCATCCACCACGACCTCTTTGGCTCCCCCTGCCTCTAGAGTTACCACGTCCTCCTCCATAGGAGTGGTTTTCTTGAGTTTGTTGCATATTCTGATTTCTACCACGGCCTCCAAATCGGCCTCCTCTACCTCTGCCTCTACCTCTTCCAGCATTTGAGTAGAAGACAGTTTCTTTTGAAGTTCCTCCTGAAGAAGATGCACCACCATTTCTCTGCTCCTCAGGAATTAGAAGAGCAATCAACTCCTCAAAATCAGGAAATCTTTCACGAACTGAAATGGATGTCCGAAACTGTGCATAATCCTTTCCTAGACCATTCAAGGTCACAGAAACTAAATCATCATCTTCCACTGGCGACCCAATGGAAGCAAGTGCATCTGCAATCTTCTTCACCTTCATGTGGTAGTCATTGATGCTCATATTTTCTCTTTGCACATTATGCAACTCTTGCTTGAGCTGCTTTTTTCCTGGCTTGCGTATTTGTGCTATACATTTTTGACAAAGTATCCCATGCCTCCTTTGGCGTACTTGCATCCTGAATATGCACAATCATAGAGTCTGAAATACTGATAGACAGCCAGTACATAACTTTCCTGGCTCTCTCATGCCATGCTTTGAATGCCTGCATTTGCTGTTGATTGGGAACATCAGGAAGAACTGGTTCTTCTTCATTTCCTGCAACAAATTCCCAATATCCTTTTCCCATAAGGAAATTCGTCATTCTAAACTTCCATGCTTGGAAGTTGTTCTTGTCAAGCTTTTCAGTGACAATCTGTGAAAGAGAATCAGACGCCATTACAAAACACTGCAAAAAATTCTGTCACTGCAAAGAACACAACTTCAGCCTCACAAGGGCTAATTTGCAAAACTCACGAAAGTGGTATTTGACCACACAGTCACTTCCTAGTGACGATTTTGCATCAACAAGCAACGGGGATGATTCTGTAACTCCCAATGTCTCTGCGCACAGGTATACGATGCAATTTCTACAGTAACTTTTCACCGACCTATAGAACAGTGGCTGCACAGCATAAAACTGGGCCTTTTCTTGAGTGCGTGCAGAAAACTTCCGCCTCCAAAACACGCCCCGAAATGGCCTCAAATCAAAAAAACAGGGTCGCCAGGGCCAAAGCCCTTTCCCGCAGCATATACTGCCCTCTTGCTTCATCGCGAAGGGCGTCTCAACCTGAGACAATGCACTCTTGCAATTTTCGGCTGTGCTACCTGCAGAGATCTGCTCCCAAAACAGAAAATGAAAGCAACACTGCTCCTCTTACCAGAAGACCGCGAGCTTGGCTTGCTTTCTTGAGCTCCTTACCATGAACAAGGCTCTCATACCATGTCAAGATTGTGGGAGAGAAGGAAGGAGTCTCACTTGTAGCTTTCTTGCTTGCACAATGGGGTAATACACACAAAGGTGGAGGCTGAAAACTGTTTTCTTCATCTTAGTTGTGGAAGCCAAAAGAACTCCCATACAAAGAAATAGAAGAACCCTATATATGGGTCTCAAACCAAACTCAACTAACTAAGGTGGCATACTAACTGAGCCACGAACTAGAGTAGATAAGGATAGCTGTCATGTAGCTATTATTCATGGGTGGTGTACCAACCGCATCTGCAACTAACAAGTCGGTGACATAAATGCACAACGGTCACGCTGGCATATCACGAGTGGAGCTCGATATCTCAACAATATAGTGTATGGCGAGTGGTATTGGTGAACTATAATATTCCTCCATCCATGGCAATTAAAAAGGGACATGTAATGTTGTCCCTTCTGATTCCTGGAAAGCACAAGGTAAAAAACATGGATATTTACTTAGAGCCTTTGATTGAAGAGTTAGAAATTTTATGGGAAGGTATTGAGGTGCAAGATACAAGTGCATCTGCATCCTATAGAGATTTCACATTGAAGGCCATGTTGTTGTGGACCATGCATGACTTTCCAGGATATGGAAAGTGTTCAGGTACATGTATATAACTCTATATTTGAAATTCAAGACTTGAATCAATTGCATTTTATTAATTCACTTGTTTTTTCAAGTTTAACCACGTCAAGATATCATGCATGTCCTATTTGCGGTCCCTCTCTAGTTTCCTCTAGGCCGGCACGTTTAAAGAAGGTTATCTATGACAATCATCATCGATTTCTTCCTATTGACCATCCCAAATATGTTCTCCCTACTAATGGAATGACTCCACAATCTCTAACCATTCAAGATTGGAAGGAGAGATGGATTAATGCCGACAACCACCCTCCACTCGGCATGAGTTGGTAAGAAGTGCATTTTTCTCGATTGACTTTAAAGTATTTAGCATGATGAATTGTTTACATAATATATTGTTTGTTTGTTAGGTTCTCTATATTTTTTCATCTTCCGTATTGGACTGAACTCAAGATCAATCACCTGTTGGACCCCATGCACATATTCAAAAATGTTGTATCTACATTATGGGATCACTTGATAGGTGCTCGTGATTCAGTTAATATAAGGGAGGATTTACGTAACATTGGTCAAATGAGACAAGCCTGGCCACGCATTGGACCCAGAGGAAAGATTGAGCTACCCCATGCACCTTGGATGTTGTCAAAGAACGAGGAAAAAATAGTGAAGGAACAAATATATAGCTTTCCAACACCCATAGGATGTATGAGATGTCTCAAGGGAGCCTTCATAAAGAAAAAGAAAAGAGGTGTGGAGCAACTATCTGGTTTGAAGTCCCACGATTGGCACAAAATGATTCAAGTAAGGGTATCTCTAACCATGAATATAGTAATTAGTGGAGTAACTATGTGTAAACTTTGGGGTATGATGACTTTTTCTTCAACTAATCATTTGATCTATAAATATTGTTTACATTCAGTTCGTACTTCCTACTAGCATATCCCATTGTGTATCCAAAGATGTACGTGATATCATTTACAAGATGGGAGAGCTTGTGAGGTGTATATACATTGTATTTTTTCATTATATATCTTTGAATTTCTACACAAAAATAAACAAGCACATCATACATCTTGACAGATACGTGAGCTTGAAGGAAATTGATCCAAACACATTGCAAGATGCTCGAGTATTATCTGTTGAGGTGGTTTGTTTGGTGGAGGAAATTTTTCCTCGATCCATTTTAACTACTCAATTACATTTACTCGTACATTTGATTGATGAGATCGCACTTTGTGGGGCAGTTCATGTAAGGTGGATGTTTTTTCTTGAGCGCTTCATGAAAACCTTGAAAGATTTTGTGAGGCAAAAAGCGCGGCCTGAGGGAAGCATGGTTGAGAGTTAGTTAGTGCAATCATCCCTTGTTTATATCTCTGAATATCTTGCTGAAGTGGATCCCTCTCAACCACGACTATGGAAAGATGATGAAGACTTGAGGATGACCTCTATAGTATCTCAAGAAAAAGGAATGAGTAAAGTGCTAACAAAAGAAGAACTTCGTAAGTTAAATAGTTTTTGTGTGCTCAATAGTGATATAATGAGCAAATGGGTGACACTATATAATGAAGCAAGGACAAGAAGAAAAAGCAAAAGACAAGAATTTCGCACTAGATATGGACGTAATGTCTCATTTCTAGATCATCTAAATGCACTCCCACCTCATATTGATATAGATTGGTTACATGAGGAAATGGAGAGAATGGAAAAAGAGGAGGAAATTAATCTATCTCAAGAATAGTGGGAATATGCACGAGGTTTCTTATCAAAGGTGAGACATACTATCAATTAATTTGTTTCTATAAGTTTTATTTTATATAAATAATTGACATGTTTGATCTTTTATCTTTTACTACTAGTGCACATTATTCAATGCACTTTGGTGTGAGGGTAAACATCTTCTAACTTGACGTATTGATGAAAAGAGAAATACCCAAGATTGTGGTGTCCTTGCTCACTTCGAGGATGCCAATGGTACCATGGAAGGTTATTGAGGCTTGATCCAAGATATTCTGAAGCTTGACTTCAGACGATTCTTTATATATGTACTGGATGTGAAGTGGTTTAAAGAAGTGGTAACAAATGGTGAGCATTGCATAATCAGACATCATCCAAGTGGTTTTGTAATCATTGACTCTACAAAATTTCACCAAAACAAGAATGACACATTAGTACTACCTCAACAATGCGAGCAGGTATATATGCAAAGGCTAATTTTTTTATATGTATACATGTGATACATATACACAATATAATAAGTACTTAAATTTTTTGCTTTTGTTTTTCAAATATAGGTTGTGTATCATCCAATGGTAAACAATAACCGATGGTGGTATGCCATCCCTATATCTAATCGTTCAAAACCAATATATGGTAATATTACCGACATGGAGATAGCAGATGACAATCCAACAATTAATGATGATGTGCATGATGACACCATAATGGATGATATGCGTGATATAGTACAAGATGAACCTCGTGAGGATGTTCAAGGAAACGCAGAAGAAGACAATAATGTGATTGTCGATGATATTAATAAAGTTATTGAGCAATATAGCAACACATTTGATAGTGGGATAGACTTATTTGTTTCGTTACCTCTTGACATTAGGGGAGTTTTGAGGTCTCGAAAATGCCTTTTAGGATGTGGAGAGAGAGTGCTCTAGACCAATAAGAGCAAAGCCTCCATAACGGAACTTCTATTTTAAAAAAAATAAAAAATCATTTTACAAAAATATATAAATATGATAATATTACGAATTTGTATTTTTATTAATATTTTTAGTCTCTTATATTCGTGATTATGACATCTTTTGCATTAATGGCATAGAGTCTCGCCTACTTTTATTTAATGATGTTTCTAGATTAATGATAATGATTGATGTAATCGAAATTCAAATTGGTGAAAAGCATGGCGCTCAGTTTTTTTCCTCCTTTCTTTTATTCGTCTATTGTTTTTCCCTCTGTTATGATAGCCTAGTCCTCTCTCTCTCTCTCTCTCTCTCTCTCTCTATGTGCATGTATCTCTCTCTTCTACCATGGATACAGAAATTCGACCTTCAACAAGGCGTCCAAGCTCCCAAATCACATCCATATTAGTGTTTAACTCATTCCAAACTGATGGAAGATGGATTCCTACTATCATTAGCAAAGGTAGTTGGATCACCATGCAACAAGCAAAACGTGGAAAAAGGCAAAGACATGAGAGCTCGTTTATCTCTGCTTGGAAGGGCAGAATCCGAGATTTTAAGCTTGGAGCAAATAAGAATAGTATCAAAGAGGTACTAGTGCAACATGTGTTCATGTATAGAGAGCTGTGTTTGAAACCTGGATCTTCAAAGCTTCCAATGCATAGACCAAATTGTAAGAATTTGATTCTTAAAGTTTTTCCTTTCTTAAACATGGTTTAGGTTTTTCCATTATAATATTTGTTTGTCTTGTAGATGTCTATCCCTCTAATCTTGAGGAATGGCAACCATTGGAATCTATTATTGATGTTATTGATGTTATACATGGTTCAATTGGAGAAGAAATGTATAGAGGTAGAAAGAAGACAGAGCTTGCAGAGAATGGAATATTCTTTTATGACCATTCTTATGTTATTCCTATGCAGCATTGCCAATGGGGATCAATAAAACTCCTTCCTTTGCCAGATTTTTCAAGCTTTGAGTGGCCTTTGCCAAGTCTAGCTACTAGTGAGGGCTATAGATGTAAGATATTTTCTAAGATCCAGAAAGCACTAAAATCTAATATCTCAAGTAGGCTAAGCAAAGTTACTTTATTTATGCCTATTAATATATTTATTGATTTCTTCTCTAATATGGAGATAAGAATAACAAAAACCATGCTTTCAGTGAAGAGACTAACATATGATCATATCATACAATTTGTTGATGAAGGATGGGATACAAGGACAAAAGGAAAAATTATATGTAAGATAGATCAAGACTCTATAGCTTGTAAATATATGATTGCTACTCAAAATTTTATCCTTCGCTTTTACTATATTCGATGGCATTTTGTTGGTAGTAGTCTAGTTGCTTTAGACCAGAATCTTAATGATTTCAGCAAGGATCCTATAGTGGATCTTGATATTTGGTTCAACGAGGATATTATTGCAATCTTAAAGATCAGAAAATCATGTATGCTACATCAAGTGAGGATGGATTTACAAAATGAAGACATTGAACTACCATGCTCCTTTGTATTCCAACTTGACAAGAAACGAGTAAGTTTTCACATCATATTATATCTACTTAGATGTATATCAAGATCTCACTTTCTAACTAACAAACATTTGTAATTTATTTTTTGCAGATATCGAAAAGGAGAGAAAATAAAATACACTGCAATGACATTCAAGAAAAGATATCTTTACTATCAATATAAAATACATGTACAAATTTTGTAGCAGATGTCTATCTGCCATCTCTATGAGATATACAAGGGCTGAAGGGCAAATTTCTATATATGAAGGCTTACAAGGCGATATGGCAAAGCTATTTCTTTTTTGGAGAACTATCCTTTCTAGGAGTCCTTTTGCCTTTCTTTGATGTCTTGGGTATAGAAGGTGTTGAAGCTGTGGATTTTCCTTCCGTGGTTATAGGCACCGCATCTCCTTCATGCTGCAAATCCCCACCAATCTCTGTTGTTGGTTGTATACAATTGACCATTATATACTTCAAGAGCTTTGCTCTGATGTACCAAACATGCTCAGATGTATAGCAATCCTTCGAAAACTGTCACACATTTATAGAAAAAAGAGTTTTAGTTCATTATTGTTCTTACAATAGACTATATTTTTATCATCAATGGACTATTTGCAATTAATATCTATCTTAAAGTTTAGCATCTTTCATATTACCTTTACATGTTTATCATCATTAAGATAAACAAAGTTAACCATTCTTCTAGCATTTGCAATCACCCTCCAGCCACAAGAATGGCTATCATCCTGGTGGGGACACTGCAACCACCAACACAAAGTAAAACTATAAAGAGGACGAATGGTAGTTCATAGAATAAACTCATGTTTCAATTATTTTAATGAATAACTTACCGCAACTTGTCTATATTGCATTGTTGCAAGCAAATCAGATGGCATAGGGGGTCTTTTCTCTAGCTCTTCAATTAATCTTTTGGCACCTCTGTATATAAAATATGTTGAAATTTAGAGTACTTACAAAAAAAAGAATTGAAATATCAAGGAGCCCTTGGATAATATAGCTTACAATTTAGCATTTCCATGGCTTCCTTTCATAGAGTTGATTAAAAAGCATTGCTTATCCACAAGGTCTATTGCAATCAAGCTCCAATGAGAACTAAAAGCAATCATATCTCAACAAATTAGTACGATAAAATCTCAAAAACTCTAATAGAATATTGAATCACTTACTTTTCATTATATGGAATTATAAGGAGCTCGAAAGTATCGAAGTCAATTAAATTGAGCCAGTGCTCAATAAAACTTGTATCAAGATCATTCCTCATAAAGAATGAGATAGATGGATCAAGAACCTCAATTTTTTGTTGTATATCCAAAGGAAACTCATGCATTATACACAGCATAGAAATAGTGAGTATAAACAAGAAAAATCTTATTGTTAAAAAAATATCAAAAAGTATAAGTAATTATGGATGGACATACCTTAGGCCAACAAGAATAAGACTGTCATTTACTTCTCTTCTTTTATCCTTAAGAATCTGAACACATGCAGCATCAAAGGAGATAACCTCAGTTCTTTTGCCTAAGTCACCAGGTAAGAAAAAAAACACATTGAATCCTTTTGGATTAGCTGCTTCAAGAAGGGTGGCTAGCTCATTTTCAAAGGACTCTAGTTGCTCTATTTCCCTTTCTTCAACCCTTTGCCTCTTATACTCTCTCCATTTATCTGCTTGTTCCTCTTTAGCTTTCTCCTCTTTTTCATGTTGCCTTGTATCCTTCTCATGGGTGACATCCTCAACCCTGAGACCAGAATCATGTTTCTTTCTCCTAGTTGGGGCCACATTAAGGATATTAAATGTCTTCATATTAGTGAGGGGAATTGGCTCAAGGACCTTTGAAAATCTATATCTTAGCCTCCTAAGAATTACCATGTCCTTGTGCATGAGTGTGAGCCTATGAGCATGAGCAGCACAAATGTAGGCATCTTGAAAAAACTCAACTAAAAAATCCTCTGTGGCTTCTTGTATACAATTAAGAGCTGTTCTTGCCCATCTGAAACTATCCAAACTATATCTGTCACAAATTTCCCTGACAAGCCTCTGAAAAGACAACTTTGGAATTGCATTGTCAAGAGCATTTACTGCCTTCCTAATCTCCCTTAGACACCTGACATTTTGAGAAAACTTTCTCCTTGGCTTTGACTTTCTAGAGAGCTTCTGAGGCTTTGAAGACTGATGAATCTTTGATGCTAAATCCCTAGGATCAATCTTCTCTTTTCTTGCTATTGCCTTAGTCCTAGCCATCTACCAAAAAAATACATGTTACTTCTTCTCTAGCATGTCCAGCGAAATGTGAGTCCCAGACAAGAGGTATCCATGCTGCATGGCGTTTTCGCATTTCAGTTGAATTTTTCTCGAGGTGTCTAGTGAAACGCGAGTGTCAAGCAAGGCACCTCCTTGCAGCTGCTTCTTTTCGCGTTTCACCGGACTTCTTGTCCATTGTGTCGAGTGAAACGCGAATTTAAGCCAGGAGACCTGCTTGAAGCACCTTATTTTCGCATTTCACCGAACAGCTCATGAATAGCATAAAAATCGACAAAACCAAGAAAAAAGAGCTTTGATCCAAGGAAAGCTTTTAAGATTACATAAAATATCCACAGAGGGAAGAAATTTGAAGATTTCCTTAAATATCCACAACATTAAGGAATGCTCCCACTGTGGAAAAAATTCTTTTGTAGTGGTCATAAGCTAATAATAGCATAAAGGATTAAGGAAAAGTATCAAAAGAATGCATTGAATGGAGCCTATTATTGAAAACAAGATGCAGAAACCATACCTTCTTTTTAGCTTGTTCTTCACAATCTCAGCCTAAAGACGACAATATGCTCGAAGGTTTCCTTTGTTGGGGAAGCAGTGAAATGCTTGGAGATTGGAAGGAAATGCTTGGAGATTGGAAGGAACACCAAAGGTAAAGGTGGAGTAGCGATGAAATGCGATGAAAGGTGAAGGCGGTGAATTTGCATGGACTCAACGTTCTTGGCAAAGTGTTAATAACACACGTGTGACGTACTCTCGCTTACCGGAATTTTTTTTAAAACTTGAAAAAGGGTTATGTAACACACGTGTGACGTATTTTTGGAAAAAGAGAGTGCACACGTCTTCTAAGGAGTTTGATACGGTGTGTTGAGTGAGACAAGTGTACACGTATTTTTCCATTATTACACAAATTTTTTCGTTGGAACTATCACCACATGCTTAACGGTCAATATAAAAGCATTTCAAAGCCATTTCTCCGACATTGCTTTCTTTTCTGCCGAAATTTCGTCTCGACTTCCCTTCAAGGTCCTTGCTTCCTGTGTGGAGAGCAGTTCAACAATCTTTGATAGGTAACAAAATTTTTTTATTACAAGTATTTTAACAACATAAATTTGATTAATATAGAGATAATGTTTTATAACACTTGAACAATTAGAGATGTTATATGCTTTCTATCTTTTAAAAGCAACATAGTTTTTCCAAAAATGATTTTATCATCAATTTCTGTGTTTCCATAGAATTAATTTATAGTTCATGTTTCTCTTCTTGATTTGCATTTTTTGACCAGTGAAACACGAAACAATGTCTCTGTTAGTGATATTTTGCTAAGTATCGCGTTTCACCGGCGAGATATTGGAATAATTTTTGTCTTCAAGGTAGTGTCCGATGAAACTCGATTTCTTCACAGGCATTTGCCTTGGACACTTGAATTTTTGTGCTTCACCGGTCAACTAAAAAAATTCTCCTTTTTTGTTTTTTTTGGTCTTGGAAAATCAATTTTGGGCCTCTTTCCATGATTCCATCTTGTTTTATTGGATATTGGTTCTATTCTGCTTTTTTTTTCAGGGATAAATATTTTTCTGGTCAAGATGACAAAGAGGAAGCTATCTCTGGAAGGAATGGATGAGGAGGAGATAATTGAGACATCTGATGATAGGCTCTTTGATTTCTTACACACCACTGGAAATTCTTTCAAGTTTGGCTATATCAGGGAAATTTTCAATGTTCCTTTTGATTTGAAGGAGTTATTGGAGGATCTTGAAGATAAACTTAAGGAGTACAGATGTTTTTATGATAGACATGTGCAAGGTTTGGAAGTCAATGGATTTGTTCATTATAGTGATGTCATGGGAGCCACCAATACATCCAGGTCAACTTTGCTAGGCAGGTTCAACCTCATTGATGAGGAATTCAGAAAGAAAGAAACATGTTGCCCTTTCCACAGGTACTAACACCAATGCCTTCTGATCCACAAGGACGTTGGATTTATTGTGTATCTTCAGTACATGGAAAATTCTTCTCCAGATATAGACCAACAGAGAAAGCTAGAGGATATTGCAAGTATGGATAAGGAGGTCGAAGAGAATGAGGAGATGTTCCAAGAAGATGTTGAGAATCAACTTGTCCAAGGTTTTGATGTAGGTTTATTCAAGAGTGACAATATCACAATGGTGGAAGAAAAGGAGATCAAGCCAAGTGCACAGTTGATGAAGAAGGTCCTCTTGCCTGTGTTCCAACATTTCCCACTTATCTTATAAAAAAGAAGAGATATGTGTTGCTAAATGATATTCAACATCTTTTTGATCTTAGAGAAGATTATTGCTTAGCAATCCTTGCAGGTTAGGGCAAAAATGACATGAATTTTATAGGTTATGAACAAGAACCACTAGCAAGTCTTGATGTTGAGGGAGAGAATTTCCAAGATAGCTCTATAGCCTTACATACATGTATTAATCAGATCATAGAATACGAAAAGGGGGGGCTACCTGCAGAAGAAGAGTTCTTGTAGGTCCATAAGAAACTTCATATTGATGATGTAGGGTATGAAGAGAGATTGAAGTCTCCATCAGATGAGAAGCCCAAGAGTTCAATAAATCTTTATGATGATAGTCTTCTTGAAGAAGACGAACACCCTAAGGTATGAAATATAATTTGAAGTTACCCATTGAGTTTATGTTAGACTTTATTATGCATTATAGATAAATATCTTATATCTTGTACTGTTGTGGTTTGTTCTATAGATTGAGATTGAAGATTTGGATAACTTTCTTGGAAGGGCCAAGGGCTCTAGGCCAATGAAGCTTGGAAAAAATCAAAGCCTTGGCCATTATATTGGAAACTTAAACAATCAAACAATTGCAATATATCATAGTAGATTGTCAAGCTCTCCAAGTCTACCAATGATGGCTTTGAGAGCTATCTCAAAGGTAATTGAATCTCAAGTTTTCAGCAGAGGTTTGGACAAGATCATTTTGGTGGAGAAGGAAGAAGCCATAAGATTTTTTGGTTTCATGCCTGGATACAATGGATCTAGAGCTGGATATTTTGGAGTTCTTGGCTCCTATTTGCTCTCTTATGTAGGAGATAGTAAGAATTTGAAGCTTCTTCCAGGCTATCGAAAACAAGAGTTTTTGAAATATAGAGGTCTTATTGAGTGGGATGAAACAAAAGATTCCTCTAGAGGCCCTGTCGAGCTACCTGAAACCAAGGACTCCTCTGAAGGCCCTGTTGAGGTGCCTGAAACTAAGGACTCTTCTGCAACACAATCAGACTAGAAGATGCCAAAGATTAAGGGTTTCTTGAAACCCATCTTTTCCCAACTCTTTGTTTGGTTTGTAACCATTCTGTAAATCTTTGCTTTGCACAAGAATTTAAATATCTATCTTTTCTTCTTTGGGTAAAAAATTGTATAGTCCTTGCTAAAGATGATGTATTGCTTGATGTGGTTGTATCTTTAAGCTTGAATTTATGCCAAATTTGTCGATAGAACCATTGAAAGACCTCTAATAAACTGTTGGCTTTGTGTCTTCCACCTCTATGTCTTGTGTGTCTGAAATATTTTGTTCTTGCTTGATAATGTGATTTTTCCATACCTTGGGTTGACCAGATAGATAGAGATCCATATTGTTTAATAAAGTATGGAGCATGGTTGTATAGAATATGCTGCATAGTCAACAAATAAAGAAAGTTATTAAAAAACATTATATGAGTTCGACAATGAAGAAACAAACATATACAAACTTCTTACCATATAGTGAGTAAAGTGTTGATCACCCCAAGCTTCTGTCATCGCCTTTTTGAAAAGGTTCAATTGGTTTTTAAAGTCTTTGAGATCATCATCATTCCATTTAGTCTTATCACAATAAAAAAACACTTTGTCTAGTGTTTCCCAAACTTTAGCTTTTCTATTTCGAGCTTGTCCATTATCAGTGTGATCCTTAACTGCATTATGTAGGGATTTCCACTAATTAAATTTAATAGTTGAGCCACCATTTCTCGAGTTTATCTTGCCAAGTCTCCCATGAAAGCCTAGAAACATTCTAGCCTTCACTCCACCAATAGATGGTTTTTTTGGGACACAATTACCATCCTTAGACTTTTGAAGATTTGGTTCAATAACAACATTGCCACCACGCAAACCAATTGCAGAGAGAACTTTTTCAACCTTTGTTATAGCATCTGTTCTAGTTGATAATGGCTTCAACTTCCATGAAAATCCTATATAGAGATGAACAAGCTTTTCGATTATCCTGCAAAGTGCATGAAGTGTACAAATATGGGCATTCGCTAAAGGAATGTCCAAGACTGGTTTAAACTGTGGATCCTTATTGTGCCTAGAGGGAGCTCTATTCCAATTGCTTGAGTTTAACTCTACAGCTGGTGACATGCAGTATAAGCAAGGAGATCTCGAGTTAGCTCCCTTTGATACATTATACATACATTTGAGTGTCTTTAGGTCACCAGTTATGTGCCACTCAATCCTGTAGTTCCCAAATCCTTCAACAAATAGCTCTTCTCCTGCTTGTTGCCTTTGAATAACATTAGGTATTGATGTTTGATGAAAAACCCAATATAGTATATCAAAATTCTCAGTATCTACCTCAAATGCTCCTAGCCACCAGATGTTATATTTAGATTGAACACTAAATGATGTTGAGTGATTGCAATGACCTGACGAAAGTGCTCTATTCATCAAGGTGATAGAGATTCTCTCCAATTTTTTACATTTCAGAATCTCACTTTCATCAAGTTTAATCACAAATCTAGCCACTCCCTGTGCCTCTGCTACTGACAAGTCATAAAATTTGATCATTAAGCATTGTAGGGTGGGCAAGTCAAGGAAAATATTGTGAAATTCATTGAATGTAACCTCCTTTTTCTTGCCCTTGAAGCTAGCCTTGAGATGTAAAGGCTCACCTAGAATCTCCATCACTTTGTTATTAACTCTCTGTCTGATAGTCCTAACCACAAATGGTTTCGAAAATATGCAATTGTGTACCTATCCTTGCTTCATATTTGATTGTAAAAGCTAGAAAAGTTGCATATAAGCATCTCGACTGATACCAATACTATCCAGTGTCTTCTGTACTAACTCAGAATCCAAAGAATGATCCTTTACAAATGACTCCAAGCATTGTTTCTTTGCCTTTTTAAATTTCTTCTTCTCCAAAATATCCTTTGAAACTACTGAAGGAAGAAGATGATAATAAAACTGAGCTGCTTTTAAAGAATCTCTTTCACTTGCATTTGGTTGTAGAAGAGATCTAAGCAAAATTAACATCACAAATCAATGCAAGTAGTTTAAATAAAGCCATATTTAAGATTTTTCAAGTGAAAAAAAATATACCTTGTTGCTTGGATTCTTTTACCAGAGCCTCCTCCTCCTCGTTTGAGATTCTCAATATTTTTAAGAGCTCTTTGTCGATTTCGAAGGCCTAATAAAGTTTGCTTTTGTTGATAAGCTTTGATACGCTTTTCCAATGAATGAATTTTTTGTTGACAATCCTCTAGCTTCTGCAACAACTCTATATTGTGTTTCATAAAAAGATGATTCTCTAGTCCAAGGATATCCTTTTCTGCAACAAGATTAAGTGTATAACCTAAAAATCCATTGTAGCCATCACCAATAAACCTCATTAATGATGAGCTATTATAGAAAGGAGGAGTGCTATTTCTGCTAGGATCTTTGGGATATAGCTTTCCATCTAACCAAAGATCAATATTCTTCTTTCCTTCAAACCTCAGTATATGTTTCATAGACTCTGTAATCGTGATAGATTTTGTTCTCTTTCTTATCGGTTCATACTCACTCTCCAACTCAATATGAAGATGATAGAGAGGTCTTTTATGAGAGCTACAGAGATCATTAGATGATTGATCCATAGCTGAGTTACATAGATCATTGGGTGATTGATCCATAGCTAAGGATATGATTAGAAGCAAGAACGAAAACAAAGAAGAGACTAATAAGGAGGAGAAAAAAAGAAGAGAGAAACGATGGAGAAACGATGGAGGGAGGCAATCGAGTATCCACCAAAATTCAAATTGAATATTACTTTTCACTTTAATGAGGAGAGGTAAGATCTTCATTATGACAACCTTGCCAACTTTATGGCGACCTAGATTTCCAGGTTTGATGTGACCACGAGAATATCACGACAATGACTTATTAACGAATTTTGATATTTTAACATACCAAAATATAAACCTTTTAAAAATTCTATAAAATGATTTTATTTTGTAAATTGTTTTCTCTCTCTAGGATCTCTTACAAGGCATTTTTGAGACCTCAAAACTCCCCTAATGTAACATAGACCTGAAAGTAGATAGTTTAGCAAGGGCTGATCTCATTGAAGATGAGATGGATCATTCACTGTAATATACTTAATTTGCTTATTGATTCAATGTGTATTCCTAATTCTATAGTTTTTATCATGCGCACACGTGCATACTCAAGAATCAATAGTCAAGTTTAAAGCTAAATTGAATTTTCCATAATAAAAATGAAGTATTTTTTATCATCTTCAAGTACGTAGAGAAATTAGGAGATACATATTGCAATGCTTGCTACTAATTGTAAGGTTTCTGTTGCTTGCCGCTAATTACTTATATCAGGCTTGTCAACTGGAGGAACTGCCATTCATTAGAGAGCAATGAAAAAGTAATTATTAACTCTATTTTTTAAATTCAATGATTCAATGTGTATTCTTAATTCTATGGTTTTTATCATGCACACACGTGCATGCTCAAGAATCAATTTCAGGTGGTTAAATAATTATTAACTTTGGTTTTTTAATTATGTGAATTGCAATTTTAGGTGGTTAAATAATTGTGCATTTGATGGCACATCTATATTAGCGTCTATTTGCGCGGATATATAGACGCAAAATTTGCGTCTATTTACACGCACGTTTACACGCACTTATAGACGCTATGATAGACGCGCCCGACTTTGCACGTCTAACATGCGCGTCTATGCCTCGTTTCTGTTGTAGTGTGATAATTTGACAATGTTTTTAAGATACTATGATGCCTTGTGGAAATTCTAGTCCACTATTTTCCTTTTGATGCATTTGGTAGTGCAATAGAGGAAAATTGCAAGGATTTTAGGGGGAAGGGTTGTCATATGAGGACATGTATTTTTGAAACCTCACTTAACATGTGGATTAATTCTTAATCACATGGTTAAGTAAATGTTGCACATGCGAGGTGTAACTAGGATTAGAGTAAATTCAAGAGCCCGAGGCCCAAGGAAATCATGGAATGTCAAAGGCAAAAGTTACTGTAAGTTATGCCGCACACGTACTTGGTAGTATCTGGTGCTAGTTGTTAGCCTAGGTCATTCATTTGGCCATAAGTGTCAGTTTGGTGACATTAGAAAAGTAGCATTTAATAGTATGTAATGCCAATCTAATGGTCAAAGATAGCAAAGAGACACTCACAAATGGAAGTTGCATAGCCAATTTAATTATTGGCTTGTTAAATAATTTTTCAAGGCATCGAAATAATTATTAGATTAATTTTTAGTATTTAAAGACGAAAAATTAATATTTAAGTATGGATAATGCTAAAAAAACCATTTGGAAAGGTTTCCAATTATAAAAAATGCCCATGAAAGGCTTAAAAACCTCTTTAGAGGTTAGAACACCATATTGGAGAATATGAGAATTTCCCATAAGTTTGGGACACGTGGTCAAATATTTAGATTTGTCATAACTTGAACACTATGACTCCAAATCGGACACTCTATAGCTCAATAGATTCTATTTTTCAGGCGCTTTCCAATGATAGGTCACATCATATGGTTTTGAGAAACTTATGGTCATGTTATCCGGGTGCCAACTTTTTAGTATTCAAAAAATGGGAATTGGGAGATTTCCAAACTCTCTAATATTGTGTTTTAGAGAAAGGCATTTTAGTAGATTCAAGCTTCAAGAGGGAGGAAGGAGAAGTTGTTGGTTTGATTGGCAGCCACTAGAGGACCTTCTAAGGTAGCTAGGGATAGGAGAAGACCAATCAATAGTAGATGATAATATCTATCAGCTATTGAGACAAGGTAGCAATACTAAATGACTAATTTTCTTTAGTTCTTTGCATCTACATGTTGTTGAGATAATGCAGTAGCGATGAATGACAGATTTTCTTCAATTCTTTGCAAAGAAAGCCTCAATTTTCTCTCTCCTCATCATTCCCTCTCATCTCCTAGCCTTTCCATAGCCTTGCTCCAAAGATTAGAACATTGAGATCACAAAGGTTGAGAAATATCATATTTCTTTGCTATACACCCTAATCTATAGTAGCAAAAATTAGCGTTTAGCAGTAACCTCAGGAAACGTGCTAGAAATTGGAAGCTCCAAGACTTATATTCAACGGGGTTGAAGCTATTTTCAATCAAATTCAGGTGGAGGGACAAAAAAATCAATGAATTTGGGGCATTTTCCATCTCCATCAAAGCAACTGAAGGCCAATTGACTGCCCAAATCAAGGAGCAATCTAATTGAAGACTTGCTAATTGTTTTGGACAATAAGGCTAGTTTCACAATCCATTAGTTTCTTGAGACTCACAACCTTCATTTTATTTTCTCTCTTGATTTTTTCTCTTGACATTGTTGGCCAAATCATCATGCAACAAGGCTTCATGAATTAACTAGATTAAGGTAGGGTCATCTTGGTGATAACTAGAGATGGCTATTAGTAGCTGGAGATGCTCTAGCTTGAGTAGTATTGCTCGTTGTTGATCAATCGCTTCTTCTCCCTTGTTAGGTGCCATGTAGGATCTTCTTGATAAAGCATCTGATTGGCACATTGTTGGCATCTTGGGCGATAGGTGATGACAAAGTCAAACCTAGATAAGATGTTACTCTAGGGGAATTGTCTTCGATTGAGAATGCGAGTTGTCATAAACTAATCTATATTTTTGTGATTTTTGTATAGAAAATAACTTTATGGGTTCCACCCTCTAGATGATGATGCCAAGTATGAAAGACCTCTACACTAGTAAGGAATTCTTTGTCATAGATCTCATAGTTTATCTCTGCAAAGGAGAACTTCCTTGAGTGGAATGGCACTAGATGTATATGACCATCATCTCCATGATGGGACAAGGTGGCTCCTAAGGCAAAGTTTGATGCATCAGTCTCCAAGAAAAATGGCTTGGTAGGATTTGGGTGGGACAGTGGTGAAAGGAGTCTTCAAGGTCTGGAAGGCCTTCTTGACTTCTAGGTTCCATGAGAACTTTGAGTTTCTTATGAGTATGATGAGCGGTGTGACTATCTTTGAAAAATCCTTGATAAATATCTTGTAGAAGTTGGCAAAGCCAATGAAACATTGGACACCCTTAACACATGTGGGTGTCTGCCAGTCAAAAGAATAGTATTGATCTTCTTGGGGTCCACGAAGATTTCTCTTCAGGAGACATTGTACCCCGAAATTTCCACTTTTGTGTTATGGAAAAAATCCTTCTTAAGTTTTGCATATAGTTCTTTTTCTTTAGCTTTTCCAAAACTAATTTTACATGGTTCTCATGCTCCTTTGGATATTTTGAGAACATCAAGATATCATCCAAGTATATAACTATAGAATCATCTAGATGCTCTGGAAATTTATCATTCATCATATGTTGAAACACTTCCGGAGCATTGGTGAGACCTAATGGAATAACAACATACTCAAAGTGACCATACCTTGTGTAGAAGGCTATCTTCCATTCGTCTCCTTCTTTGATCCATACAAGATTGTAAGCCCCTCATAGATCAATTTTTGTGAAGGGCTTAGCTTTTTCCAAGGCATTCTAGGAGCATCTGTATTAATGGCAAAGGGTATCAATTCTTGATTGTTATCTTGTTGAGTCCTCAATAATCCACACGTTTGAGGTAACCCATCTTTCTTCTTCACGAAAAAAATAGGGGCTCTAGCAAGAGACTTCAAGTGCCTAATGAACCCCTTGGCTAATTTCTCATTAATGTTCTTGCGTAGTCCAGCTAATTCATCAAGGGATAGCTTGTAGATGGGTCCAAAAGGTGGTTGAGCCCCGTGATGGATTTCTATAGCACAGTCATATGGCCTTTGTATTCAAGCAAAAGATCTTCATTATTTTTCTCAAAGGCATCTTGGAATTCTGGATACTGACTTGGTAGCTTGATTGACTCATTGTTACTGGATTATTGAGTTGGTATATGATATATCATGTAGGTTGGTTCTTGCCTTTCTGTGTGCACAAAGGCTTTGTGTCCTAGATATACCAACTTTCTTTAATTTTCATGACGTTTAATCTTTTGCTTAACCCAATCGATTTCTAGGTTATGTTTCTTTCCCATTTCTTTAGCCAAGGCACCCCAAGGATGATTGGATTTGTGGAACTAGATATGACATTAAAGTTGTAATATCTCGAAGGCACAGGCACGCGTAAACTGCCTTAGTAGAATGGATTGGATAAATGACGATTTTTTTTAAATATATTCCCCTTATCCCCCATCCGACTGAGGAGCTGGAGGGGGAGGGGAAATAGAAGGTACATAAAAGCTCCTCGGTGGAGCTCGCTGGCGATAAGTCACCAGGGCGCAGCCACACAGGGGAGGGAGGACCCCCTCCCCTTACCTATATAAACTAGGGGGGTTGCAAGCAGAGAGGAGGACGAAAGGCTCTGCACAGAGAGGGAGAGAGTGAAGCTCTGTGAGGAAAGGTAGTCTCCATGATGCCATAAAGCTTGTGAAGAGGCCGCTGCTATATTGCTGTGAGAGGAAGGAGGAGTCGTTGATTTGAGCGGCCGTGGCCAGGCAGAGCGCCGCCTCTCTCTCTCTCCCTTCGATTGTGAATACGCCATCTGCCGCCGCGTTCCCCCATTCGACTATAGTCCGCCAACTAGCCACGAAACCCCGTCGGGTTATACCTTCCTTGCCCCACCCCCCACGTGCAGAAGCTTCTAAGGGGGCTCTATAAGCCCCCTTTTCCCCCCTCCATAAAAGGTTTTTAACCTAAAGGCCTTTTTCTCCCCGTGTCCTTAAAATCCCTCTAAGGGCTCCCTTAATCCTTTTCTCCCCCGCCCCCCCTCCCCCCTCGAATTTCCCCCTTGGACCCCTATAAGTCCCTTTTTCCCCAAAACCTTGGAGCTCCATAAGCCCCTTCCCTCCCCCCCCCCCTCGAATTTCCTAAAAGGGTCTTCATATGGTATCTTTAACCCTTTTTTTTCCCCCTTTCTTTTCCACCAAGCCTGGAATCCAAAGCCCTTTTTCGTGAGCCCTCGTATTGCCCTCTCAAGTGGGGTTTAAAATCCCGTTACCCCGTTGAGATTTAGGCCTTTTAACCACTTTAATCCAGGGTTTTAAAGACCCTTCCTGTAGGAAATTCCCACTCAAGTTCATAGGAGGAAACCTTCTAAATCCCTTTCCATGTTCGCATACGAAGGAGACGGACAAGATCGTAACTCCCAGCCTAAGGCGAAAAGGCTACATTTGCGATGGCTCCTAAAAAAGCCCAAGGCGCAACTGCAGGAGGATCATCTCCTAGCATCCACGTGAACATCTCACCCCAAGTCCAGATTTTTCTTCCTAATTTTTATTTGGTATTGTTATAATTCAGTCGTGCAATGATAATTGTTGGAAATAGGATGCATTTTTCATCTTAAAATGCTTTCGAAAAATTAGCTCATGACGGAGGAATTTAGTCATCAATATTTTCAATAAAACAAGCAAAATAAAGAGAGCATAAATGCATTTCTAGCAAATAGTTTTATATATTGCAATGAATTAAAATTAGATTAATGTACATTGTTACAAAACAGAATTAAAGTAGTGTACTTCGTTTAAGCATGGAGGTATAAATTGCATGTCACATTATTAGGCCATATCCTCTTCATAATGAATCATCATGGGAAGTGCTAGGAATCCTTAGGAAAGTGCAAGGCATGAAATGATTCTTACAATGCATAACTCTAGGCAATTATTGTTTGTCAACTACATAAATTATCAAGTAAAAGATTGCTTGTTTAGCATGAATTTTGTTCACAAGATATAGGAAGATTAGTTGGAATTAACCTAACCTATGTCTGACCTTAAATCGATAAGTTAGGATTGAAAATCAATTTACGCGTAGACAACGAGTTATGTGTTTATGAAAATGATAACTTAATTATCTTTAGGGGTTAAACAAATTGGCATAAACCTAAACACCTAAACCATGGAGTACTCGTTTAGAAAGAGTTAAATTCCAAGAAATTCACTAGGAATTAATACGTGACCTAATTGCACATATTGCTAAAATTGAAACTCCTATATCCAAAATACTTACCCACATTCACCGAATGTAGGGACAGCGGAACATACTTGAAAAGTGATCTAGGGTTTGTCCCTAAGAATCTTACGCTAAAAACATGGAACTTGGAACCCTAGGATTGACGACGTCAGCTTAATGTAATCAGGAACAGATTGTTTCATGACTCCATTTGATGTGTAGAATAGTCTCATAGTTGGATGCGACACTTGTGCAACAAGTGCGGAGTCGTATGATCTTGTGATTGGATCAGAAGGGAATGACCAATTCTCGCAATGAGGTTGGCAGCTCCTTACGCAAGTTATCTTGCAAGAGGATAAATAATCATCCTAATATAGTATCTTTTTTGAGTAAAGATAATTGCTTGGAAGCAAAAGACTAGCCGATAAATTGGAATAATGTATAAACTTAAGGTCGACCAAGTCGGGTTAATAGGGTTTGCCCTAACCCAGGATATAGGGGATCTTGCCAAGTCACAAGTCATCACGGATCGAGTGCTGCATGCATTCGGAAAGAATGATTCACTCCTTAGCAGTTGGCCAATAATAAAATGACCAATGGAAATGCTTATGCTTGTTACAGATTTAAGAGCACTGTTTTGCTTTGTTTGATCAAAGAATTAAAGGATAAATGGATATCTAATGCTTCAGGTTGAAGTCCTAAAGGGAGAGGCAGCTTCAGTTACCCGCGACTGCCTGCCTGACCCTAACCAAGGGGGTTGTTAACTGCACCGGGAAGGTGGACCGAACCCGCTGCGAGAGGTCTCTCCGTTAAGCGCTACTTGGAGCAGGAGGACGCTTGGGTTCCAGAGGGGGCTCTGGCTGTAAATCCCTCACCTTCCGAGCCATGCACAAGAGGCTAACGTGACTCGGGATTGGATCTCGAGGCCCGTATACTAGTCTACGGGCAAAATCTTAGATTAGTGATCCCTGTGGATTGCTGGATAGTCTTTGGGCGGATTGTGGATAAGCCTACGGGCTGGACTTATTGTATTTCAAAGATAAATATGATAACCTGTTAAAAAGGAACTTGTTTGTCATTGCTTTTCTATGTCAAGTGATATGGTTACGTGAAGGAACTAGTGCCTAACATGATAATTAAGGAAGTTGATTTTTACATGTCCAACTAAATGTGTTAGGTAATTAAATAACTAAAACAACCCAAGGAAAGTGCAGAGGATGGGCCATAGGTCCGTTCTACGGATGGGTGGTCCCGATTGGCCGGGAACTTTTCTCAAAGCACGATGGATAGCAGCCAGAAGATCGTTAAAGAACATGAGCAACAAAAGCGTTGACCTAGAGTTATAATTGATCCCGATTTACGCTACTTTAGGGAAGCAGAATGGGACTATGCCTTATGGTAGAGAGGTTGATCTTCGCATCCCTCTTGTTTTCCATTCTCCTTGAACCAAGTGCAGCGTGAATCCGCGTCGGACCTGGTGTTTCTGCGTAAAATAGTTCTCTTGGGTTCGACGCTAGTTGCCGTTAGGAAATGACCAATAAATAAAACCCTAATTCAGGTCGGTCCTAAGTGGGAATGGCCAGAATACTTCCGCTACGTGGAAGACATGGAAGCCCTAGATCGCAAACCCCGTAACATTCCATGGGAGTGCCGAGCGACGCTTTCTAGAAATCCTTTCCGATGGACTACCAAGACATGTCCTGAAGATACGAGTGGACACGTTACAGTTGGTATCAGAGCCAAGCAACAAGGAATTGTTTTTATAAAATCTTAATAAGATAAAGTAAAGCAAATGTTACTATCCAAATATTTCCTTACTTCCAATGATATCTTGCAGAATTACGAAGCGTGGAACAATTTCTTAGTGTTCCGAGTCATTTTTATGACTGCAATGCATTCCCCAGATTATTGACAAAGGGTTGAGATGATGAACATCCTAGAGCGAATCTATAATCCATCGCCTTTGTACATGGAACGAAGATGGATGGGTGCATCAGGAATCTACTATATAGCTGCCCACCGGTTTGCATATCTACAGACCAACCTAAAGAGGATCAAGTGGTTCGAAGACCTAAAAGTCGTGAAGCTGTTCATTTTTGTGGAAGCTCACGTAAATTCAACTTTACATATTCAAGGTTGGAGGGTTGAGCTGAACTCATATGTATATGAAAAAGTAACTCGTGTAATCCCCGCCAACAAGATTAAAGTATTGGGGCACCATGAGAAGAATGGGTTCCAAAGGAAAGGATACCCTGAACTTCCAATGACTACCGATTCCTGAAGATCCATGACCCGAAACCATACTATTATACAATTCTTGTAGATAAATGTAATACAATGTTATTCTCCCCAAACTAAATGTAATAGTTGGCTTATCATCACAAGAAATGTTGTATTCCGAAAGGGCTATGCCCATATAAATACGAATAAGACTTCTTTTATCAATGTCTAATTGTGCATGAGAATTGATAAAAAGTTAAGTGGTTAGATTGCGTGGTTGATAGCGAAATTGGAGATGTAATATAAATCAATAACGATTATCGTGTAATAACGTTAAGAAACCTTTATTTAGGCACAACCCCAGGTACAGGTTCCTAGTTCGCCTCCTACATCAAGTACTGTTGTAATCCCGGAGAAGAAGTTTCTTCTCAAGCAGATTAAGCCGCCCGAATTTGACGGGAGAGGCAGGTCCGTTCATGCAGATGCTGAAATTTGCATTGAATCCATGGAGGATTACTTCAAAGTAGCCGTTACTGCACCCGCCAATCAGGCTATGCTCGCCAAGCTGAAGCTCACCGGCGAAGCCAGGCTTTGGTGGAAGCAATGGTGCAGGGATCAAGGGATCGCGGAAGGATCCGTTACCTGGGAGAAGTTGAAGAAAGCCGTCCAGGGAAGATACTTACCACCTGCATATTGCACGCAGAAAATGAATGAGTTTTACGAGCTAAAACAGCTGGGGCTCACTCTTGACGCATACTATTCTAAATTTGTCTCACTTCTTAAGTATGCGTCACAGATGGACATGACACAGCAAGTGTCCAAATTTTGTGCTAGTTTAAATCCACCAGTAAATACCCGTCTCGAATCTATGCGTCCATCAGATCTTCAAGACGCTCTCATTCGAGCTGCCCCTATAATTCAAGAGGTGCAAACTAGACCAAGGGGTAACAAAACTTGGTCTTATAATGACCCAAACAGAGGAGCATTCAGACCTCAGATGAAGAGAGTTCAAGGTCAGAATCAGGGACAAAGAAAGAAAGCAAGGACTAATAACGTCAACAACTTTCTTCCTACTCAAAGCAATGGCCGAAACCTCCGTTGTTTCCACTGCAATGAGCCTCGTCATTTCAAGAGGCAATGTCCCAAGCTTGGTGGAGAACATCACCAAGTACCTTTCCAAGGAATGGGCCGTGGTCAAGGAGCCGCTACCCGAGGCTGAGGAAGAACCGCCTGTGTTGCCAACAGGCAAATGTGCGAAGAAGAAGAAGATCTGACTACGGAAGTAGAATTTGAAAGGGCGACAGTCCACGCCGCTCTACACAAGAAAGGCCCGAATCGCCAGTTCTCGGTGATTCAGACACTGTCGGACTATCAAGGTAAAAGTTTCAAGACCTTGATTGATTGTGGCAGTACACATTCTTTTATCTCACTAGCTTGTGCAAAAAGATTAAAAATAGCCACAGTACAAGCACCTACCTTGCTTGTGGAATTGGCAAATGGTCGTGAGGTTACGTGTACTAGGCAAACTGCTAAGCTGGAATTCTTTCTGGGAGGAAAGACAACTTCGGTCAAATTAAGAGTCATGAATTTAGGTATCCAAAAGTGTCTGCTCGGAATGGATTGGCTTAAGCCTAATGATACCCACATTCATTGTGGAAAGGGCCAAATTTCCTTTTGAAACTCTGAAGGGGATTTGGTCACAACTCAAGGTGAGGCTGGAGTGCCAAAAATCCAATTGGCCAAAGCATCTTGAATCATAAAAGGAGTCAGAAAAGGATTACCTATCTACTTAATTAAGCTCAACAAGTTAGATTATAAGCAAGAGTCTAGCGAAGGACCTTCTTGGCTAAAGGAATTCGAGGATGTATTTCCTGATGAGTTGACAGAACTCCCGCCTCAAAGAGAAGTGGATCATGAGATTAAGCTAGTACCGGGAGCTGTGCCAATTGCAAAGAGACCTTATAGAATGTCCATACCAGAAGCAATTGAGCTGAAGGAACAACTCAAGAAACTGCTAGATTAGGGCTAATCCGTCCTAGCAGTTCACCATGGGGAGCTCCAGTACTGTTCCAGAAAAAGAAAGATGGAACACTTCGACTATGTATTGATTACAGAGGATTGAATCAATCAAGAGTCAAGAACAAGTACCCTATCCCTAGAATAGATGAGCTTCTTGATCGTCTTCAGGGTGCAAAGATCTTCTCCAAGAGGTGATCTCAGGTCAGGTTACTATCAGATAAGGATCAAGGAAGAAGATATCCCCAAGACGGCCTTCAATACAAGATATAGACACTTTGAGTTCCTAGTTATGTCCTTCGGGCTTACGAATGCACCAGCCACCTTCAACAGGTTAATGCAGGATATCTTTAGGCCATATCTTGACGACTTCGTGCTCGTCTTCTTGGACGACACTTTAGTCTATTCTAAACAGGAAGAAGATCATGAACCCCAACTTCGGATTGTCCTTGAGACAATGAGGTCACATAAGCTGTATGCTAAAATGAAAAAATGTATATTCTTCAAACGTCAGATTGAATATTTTGGATTCATCGTATCAGCGGAAGGAATCTTAGTGGATCCAGCCAAGGTCAGAGATGTGCTTGAATGGCCAATACCAACAACTGTCAAAGAAATACGTAGCTTTCTTGGATTGATAGGATGGTATAGGGTCTTCATAAAAAACTATGCTTTGATTGCAGGACCTCTGACGGACTTACTGAAGAAGCAAACACCCATTGCATTGTCAACTCCGAACAAACTAGCTTCGAAAGATTGAAGCAAAGTTTGGTATTAGCACCTATCCTCAAGCTTCCAGACCTCAATAAGGAGTTCAGGTAGTAACTGATGCTAGCACACTTGCCTTGGGATGTGTGCTCATGCAGGAAGGTCATCCTGTAGCTTACTCTTCAAGGAAGCTGAAGAGTCATGAGAAGAATTATGCTACGCATGATCTGGAATTGTTAGCTGCCATCCATGCTCTAAAGCTTTGGAGACACTACCTGTTGGGTAACAAGTTTACCCTAGTGACTGATCATAAGAGTCTCAAGTGGATCTTTACCCAAAATGAGCTCAACATGAGGCAATGTCGGTGGATTGAAGTACTGGAAGAGTACGACTTTGAAATCAAGTACCGACCAGGGAAAGAGAATGTAGTTGCCGATGCACTCAGTCGCAAGGAATTCCTTAATTCCCTAATCTTGTAGAATCCATCAACAGCTAGATCTCTAGCTATAAAAGTATCTATGCCAAACAATCCAATACTTGAGTTAGCTAGAGAGGATGCATACCATGATCCAGCCTACCAAACTATGCTAAGGGAGATCTCTATCAAGGATCAAAACCAAAAGCTGCAGGCTAAGTATCATGAATTCTCTATCAATAGTGGACTCGTCTACTATAGAATGAGTTGTGTATGCCGGCAAGTCAGTCACTTAAGCAGAAGATATTGTGGGAAGCTCATGATTCCCCTTTCTAAGGACATCCTGGCTATGCCAAGACTCTCAATACAGTTAGGAAGAGCTACCATTGGTAGAGGCTTAAAGGTGATGTTCTCAAATATGTCACCGAGTGTTTGTCTTGTCAACCTATCAAAGCCAAACATGTCAAGATGCCAGGGAAGCTACAACCGCTTGATATTCCCCAAATGAAATGGAAATTCATCAATATGGATTTTGTTGTTGGCCAGGAACTTCACCACAAAGAGAGAGAGAGAGAGAGAGAGAGAGAGAGAGAGTTATGTGTGTGTGTGTGTGTGTGTGTGTGTGAGTGAACTCTTTCAAAATTGAGAGGTTGGGGACTTTGTGCATAACCTTTGAGTCATGAGGCATGGCTACTGGGTAATGTTTTGGTTTGCTATCCTTGAATGCTTGAGATTTTTTACTAAGGTAGTTACCTTTGTGTTTTCATTGTTTTTTTGGTGTGCAAAAACTATCATCAACTGAGAGAGGAAAAGAAAGGGTAGCCTCTTGTCTATAACATTGAGCTTTGAGCTAAGAGATTAAGAGGTAGAGGGAAGGGACATCTCGTGTGTTACTTGCATCTAGCCTTAAGACTTCTGATTGAGAGGGTTGTAAAGGGAAACATTTGAATTTAGAGTTGAGAAGATTGATGAGTATGAAGTTAAGGTGAGATTTGAAAGAAGGAATAAAAAGCTATGGATAATAAATCATGATGGCCATGAATCTTCTGGGTACTTACAAGTCAAGATTTCATGTTAAAAATTAGTGTTATATTGGTTCACTTAATGCTAGACTTCTTGGAGGCATCATCTGTAAGGATTTTTCTTAGTGCTTCCTCTTGGAGACTTGCGTGAAAAGGACATGTTCATTGAACCTTGTGGTTTCACTAATCCTATGTGATGGTCTCCCTTGGATGTGATGACACATGTGATGCTTCTAGGGTCGAGTGATTTGGGACAAATTGCTTGAAGTAATCACTTTGAAAAGTTATGTGTAAGAGACTTGGCGTCACTTTTACTTAAGACCTTTATAACCGTGCAAAAGAACTTTGAGAGACATGAGATGTGTTAGTTGAACTCAAGCAGTAAGTGAGGGACAAAGAGGCTAAGTGAGTTTGTTGACCATAGACTCTTGTCTTGATCCTAGCTTTGTGAATTCCCTTGAATCTTTGCAGTTTGTTGCAAGATACTCTTGAGTGTTATATCTAAGTCCTAGTCAACTGAGCAAAGCACTAAGTTGCAACACCCTTACCAATGCTCCTTAATATCTTGATTGTGCACGTCAAAGAGGGTCTCCTTGGTACACGTCCTCACATTGCGTTATTAGTATGCATCACAGGATTATGTTATTGGCACGCATCGTTCTGACATTGTGTCGTGTGCAAGTTTTAGGTTTTTATAAATCCCCATAAATGCCCACCAAAGAAGATAGCAATAGCTCCACGTGATCATGGATTGTGATCTAAGATTGTATGTCCGAGGAGGCTACTCCAAGAACACAAGCAAGGTTCGGGAAAAAAATTTTCAGGAAGAGGAAGTAAATCCTTTTCATCGTCGTCTGAGAAGGAAGTATCCCCCATTGAGACGTATCTTATACATAAATTGAGAAGGAAGCACCATGCTTTTGCCAATTCAGCTGGAAGAGAAAAAAGGTGCGACGAATGGATGTCGACGGTTATTGGAAACGAAAACGAGCTAGCCCTGGATGTGCACGGACTGGAATGGGGCCTGCAGCAGGGAGATGGTGGAACCGGAGACCTGGAAAGCCTGGGCGAGGACGGAGGCCGGGATGGAGGAGTTGAAGAGCGTGGAAGGGAGGGAGACCGTCCCAGGGTTGGAGGAGGAGAAAGAGGCGAGGGCGCGAGCGGAGGAGGTGGAGCTGGGGTTGTACTGGAAGTGCACCAGGCCCTTGGGGAACACGAACAGGTCCCCCTTCTGCAGCTGCTTCTGCATGTACAGCTTGTTGGAGGTGTCGACAAAGCCCACCTGGAGGCACCCTTCCAGCACGAAGAGCAGCTCGGTGGCGCGCGGGTGCGTATGGGGCGGGTTCTGGGAGGCTGCTGGGAAGTCCAGCAGGGCCGCCGACACGCCCAGCCCGGACAGCGCCGGGAACTCGCTCACAAACGCCTTCGAGGGTTTCACGAACGGGGAGGCGCTGCTGCTGCTGTAGTTGCTGGTGGTGCCGTTGAACAGAGAAGCCCACCAGATATTGTAATTGTCCCGGAAGCCCGTGAACGTGAAGAAGCTCCCGTCCACGTTCGACGCGTTCGCCCCCGCTGGCACCACGAAGTCCTGCGTGGCCTCCGGATCGCTCGCCTGCACCCGCGCCACGTGCCCCACCCACAGCAGCGTCACGCCCGTCACGATTGCGATCACCGCAGCGGAAGTCCCTCTGATCCCGGCGGCCCCGGCCTCCATGATGACCACCTAATATCTATTACTTATATGCGTACCTGGAGGACACAAGCTGCTTAGCAGCTAATTATGTTGTCGGATGGGTATGGTATAATTTTCACACTGCGTCGAAGATCCTAACGTACCTTACTCCCTACAGCTTAAGCTTATACGTCGTCCTGCCGTGCCTCCAAACACTGCTCCTAATATAGCTTCGGGTGCTACTAAGGTTTGTATATTAGACGAGGCTGATGAGCAATGAATTAGCACTTGAATACCCAGCTACTCCATATAATTACCAGGGCGTGGTGGCATTTTATACAAGCAGCCAGATCGTCGTCGGATCAGACGTACATCCTGATCGTCCGCTCCGATCCAATCGCCGGCAGCCTTCGATCGTCCGCTCTGATCCAATCGCCCTTCCACAAACGCCAAAATTCTAGCCGCCGGCAGCCTCGTCTGCTCAACCTAGCGCCTGCTGCAGGCAGCCATGCGCCGGTGAACTTTGTACCACTGTGACACGGACTATCCCTCTTTCTCGTGCATCGTGCAAAAATAAAATAAACCACATCTTCCTCATTACGTTAATAAGTTACAACTTCTATGATACAACGTTACAATCAATATTGTCGTTATCCAATGCAGACTACTTAGCAAAGTGTATAGTATTAATCGGTGTTCACGAAAAACATTTTTTTGGTAGCAGATACAAAAACCTCTAACTCAAATTTTGCAGAGATTTTTGAATCAAATTACATGTATTTGCCATTTCTGTAACTGAAATTGTTTAAAAGTTTTAGGTTTAAACCTTTTTCCAATTTTGAAAGTTTATTTTTACATTTTGCAATTCACTTTATTTCAAACCTCAATTTTTCGTGAACACTGGTATTAATAGAAAAAGTGAAGGTCGGTTTATACATGGACGCATCGGACCATATAATCATGTTGTTGTTTTAATACACATATGTTATGATCATATACGAAAAACAAGGCATAGCTTCCTACATCACCAAGAAAAGTTCAAGAAAGAGAAACCCTACTTATCGACTTTTCCAAAGACTTGATGACTCATCTTCAAGGCTAGGTATGCCATACTCTCATGATTCGTTATTGAGTCGTGCTAAAGTCTAGACTTGGACTATGATTACACTCCTAAGTCCTTTTCATGTCAACAACATATAGCACTCCCAAGTGATCCTTATGTTGGCAACTTTCCCCATGGCTTTTGACACAACTTTATGTTGAACTACTGAATAATTGGTAGCATTAGTATTCATCTAGAGCATAAGTTGAGCTTGTTTCCTTGAAAAATGTAAAGGGTCAGTTTTCACCCAAATGATCCTAATTACAAGCCAATTCTAAATGAGGGGGAATACCTTAGCCTTCCCCTCAAAAGAAGTTCATTCCATGCAAGTTTGGGGCAAGCAAGATAAGAAGCAAGAATATATGTATCTCTTCCATCATATTTGAAGGCTTCAAGTTTGGCCAAGCCTAAAAAATGAAGGGCAATCTTAGTCATCAGATGTTATAGGCCTTTTTTTCTCTTCTATGAGCTCAATTTAGGGTTGGACATGAGATTAGTTAAGCTTTCAAATTAGGAGCCATCTAGACCATTAGTCCTAATTGCCTTTCTTGTCTTTTATGTGCTCAATAGTGGGGATTGGTCAACTTAAGTCTTTCAATGAGATGTTATCGCTAGATTCCAATGTGCTGCATTTTTATCCTAGAGATCACTCTAGTTATTAATGCCGTGAGGGGTTTACTATATGTAAATCCTTACTATCACGTGTGTTCAAGGCTTATTCTAAAAATCCCTCACCTGTGGACCTTTTGCATGAGTAAAACATACCTTTTTTCTATTCAACCTATGTATGCCCTTATTAAATGATATGGTTCTATGTGCAAAAATGGTCCAAAAGAGGGGTCAAAAAAATCCCTTATGTTGTCAAACCCATGTGATACCACTTACATATTTGAGATTGAACCCCCTAGACTTAATCCCATGCTTATTGAACTGTGTGCATACATGATTTAAGATAGGATGGGATGATATAGAGGGAGGAGAACTTGCACTTACTAGAAGTGTCTCAAACTATGCCAATTTTATATACGCTACAACAAAATCAAAGCAAAGATGGACACAATTGATGTTGTCATGACGCTACGCACCCACCATTGCAAATTTGAGGGCGGAGTTTTTCACCAAGAATTTGAAAACATTAGTCAGCATCATTAGGAGTATATTTTCCATTGTGTGTGTTTGCATTTGCATGATGCACGAGCACTTGTAGTTAAGCTAGGCACAATTTCTTCAATGCATCCATAATTTTTTGTGCGGGAGCATCGTTTGATTGCTTGCATCGCATGGATCCAAACATCTATATAGTGGATTCTTGTGTACATAGAGATCTATTTTATGAGGCCGATCATATAGAAGAGGGAAACAAATTGTGAAGAGTCAAGATGTCTACAATGTTCCCAAATCTAGCATGTCTGCAAAGATTACAATGTCAATTATGGTAAGATTGAAAGCCTCGCTTGTATTTTGCTTGAAGAGCTTGCACGTATCTGAAGAAGGGCTACTATCTTGGGAGTAAAACTAGAAGCTAGCCAACATGTTTATGGAGCTTGCAATGTCAAAATTTCTAAAAGAGTGGTAATTAATCAGGAACATAAGCATGATAAAGGAGGCGACTGATTTAGTGTCACTGTATGGGACTGAAATATGCTAATCCAAGGTTTAGAGAATATGCAAAGAAGTTACAGGATCAGAGAATATGTTTGAAGAAGTGCAATAATTCTGGTATGGTGATGTTAGAGAAAGCAAGTTGATCAGTAGGCTTTCATCATGCTCATGTAATGAATGACGGAAGAGACACCTAAGGTGGTGAAAAAGCCTCATACAAAAGCTTTAAATGATGAGAAAAACACGATGCTTTAATCGATGGCTTTTTTGCAGTTTTTTCAAGGAGGAGGTTCATTATAAAAGTGATGATAGAGGGAGGAAGATGTGGGGTGGAATAATGAAGACCTGAAGCAAAGGAGACGGCGGAAGTCGATAACTGCAACAAGGTGACGAAGAGAGGATGAGACAAAGGAGAGCCGAGAGTTGTGATGGAGGACGAGGTGACATAAAGGAGGGAATCAACAACATTGAATAGAAGGACGAAGCCGAAGGGCGATGAGATAACAATTGGATGTCTATAGTACTATTGTGGATGAAGAGTGCTTGATCTGCGACTTTTTCCGCCGCCACTACTTCATCTTGATTGGAGGACGTCGTGGTGGTACGAGTGAGGCCAGTGGTGCACCACCTTCTCTAATAGCGTCTTCCACACATCCACACTCACCGCACTAGTTGAGCAAGTCTCGATCTCAATTAACCTGAGAATTGGCGGCTTTTCTCACTATCGGCCTACACTCGATTACTTCGGGTGGAAAACATCACCAAATGACCAAGGCAACCACATTATCCCTTTGTTTATGATCTTCTCTAACATAGAGCATCTCATCGGAGGAGCCGTGAAGAACTAGGAGGTCATGAATCCCACCAACATCATGTACATATCGACATGCTTGGCTTGGGACACCCCTACCTAAGCATGGCATGATGGAAAAAGTCCCCATGATGGGAAATTGGTTGAGAAAGAAAATTTATGAATTCATTCAGCATGGGGAAGAAAGTCTCGTCATCACGCTGGAGCTAGAGTTTGTAGAGTTCAACTGATAATGCAAAAACAAATTAAAGACGTTTACCATAAAGACGATGGCTTCTACCTTGATCTTTGGTGAAGAGTTCTTCATATCAAAGAAGTCATCATGAAGATGTCGAAGCTAAAACCCAATTGCAAGGAAGTTAAGACAGTAAGAAAGGATTTCTAAAATCCCTACTTCATATAGGATCATATGTTTGATGAAACTCTTTGATGCATAAAATGAAGCCTTCCAGCTTTGCTTCCCTTGTTATTAAACCTTGACCTCTTTGTACTCAATACGTTCATGCTTTGACATAATTTAACGCTTTGGAATCTCATAACATAAGGAAGATTAACTCCTTCTTTTAGCTTCATATCTATGATGACATACAAGTGAACTCTTTGCCTTTCTTGCTCCCAATCAACAACAAATGAGTAACTTCTTTATGTTCTTCAAAATGAATTACAAGGATATATCCATGAAATTATCTTGAGTTCCCTCCATTTCTCTTAGTGTCCCTGTGACGAGTGACTATCATGAATCCCCCCCCTCTGCGCGAATCGCGTGCGACACCTGGTGAACCCGACGTGAAAGCGTCGCTTCCGATTGTCAAGATGAGAGACTCTTCGAATATTCCAGTTACTTCATCATCGAGTGCTTCTTTCTTTTTGACCGATGAGATGAATAATTTATTGCAAACTCTTTCTTATGCCATTATGATGCAAAATCAGGAGATGGAGTGAACTATGCAGTAGTAGCAGCTATTACATCAACAACAATTTGATCAACAACGAATGCTGCATCAAGAACAAGAGCATATGCATGGTGCAACCAACGCGATTGAGGCCGTGGTAAGTGAGCACAAATTATTTGATGGCCGAAATGTCTCATCTTATCTTAAAACTTTTGAAAGCTAGATGCTCTTCATCGGAGTTCTTACCAACTAGAGCAACTATTTCCTACGGCTTGTCATGCCAACTTTGCAGGTTAGAGTGACTGATTTATTTGTGCAAGATTGAAACTGAAATGTCTTCAAGAAGGCGCTCAAAGATGAATATTTTTTAGAGGGTTATGGTATTGTTACGCGGAAGATATTCAGAGAATGGATCTATGAGCCCAATAAAGGACTTGTTGCTTTCGAGTTATTACGCAAGTTTGAAGAATGTTACAACCAATTGGATGCAATTGAGCAAAGAGCCCTAAACTTTGAGAAAATAGAGTTATTCTTGCAGGCGGCTGATCTTGCAATTCAGGATGAGTTGGGAGAGCTTCTTAAAGACCGTATGCAGCCTATGGGATTGAAGATTGGCAAGATGCTATTGATGTGGTTTCCACATTGACAAAGAGGCAGAGATGGAAGGCTCACTTGCAGAATGGTATGCAAGCACCTCTAGCAATGTATTCTCCTATCTCGACTTCTCCTGTTTCTCCTTCCACTTCTTCTCCTACTTTTCATCCTGAGTCTATGCCTACTTCTATGTCTATGCCTATGCCTATTCCTGCTGCGGTTGTCAGACCATCTACCAAACAAACTATCAAAGACATGGTGGAAGAAATTTCAAAGAACTTGAAAGATCTTCAAATTAAGATGACCAGAAGAGAACAACAACCACTTAACCTAGCTCCAATTTCTTCCTCAACCTCTTCTACTCCTATGAACTCTTCTGAAAATGATGGTGTTTGCGGTTGCATATAGTGTGATAGTCTAGACAATGAGCGGAAGGATTGTCAAGACTTTGAAGAGGTGAGAAGACTAAAGTTGGTGGTCTGGAAGGATAGGTTGATATGTTTCGGAGATATATAGAAATAGCTTAAAACAAATTTTAGCAAAGGAGGTATGAAGAAATTATTGGAGGAATCTCTCTTACGTTCTTCTTATGTGAAGCAAGATGCAACAAGATAAGTTGCTACCTATGGTCTTCAATTGGAGCACTTGTCGAAAGATAAGTCTCCTTTATGATCTTATGCACTACATGCAGAAAAGAAAGATAAAGCTTTATCATACGAACTTTCATTCATAGGAGATGCAATTAGAAAAGGAACTAGATGGAATGATCGCGTAGATGTCTTCTCTATCTATGCTTACATTGCAAAATCTCAAGGATTTGAAGCACTTGTTGAAGAAAAGGACAAAAGAGATAATGATCAACCTGAAGGATCGAAGAGGGCAACCAAGAGGAGTGAACTAGTTCTTGAGCCTTCTTCTTCAAGACCGGAGTAGAGTATGGCCGATGTACAGAAGCCAAAAGTACAAGAAGATCAGAAGGCCCCAAAGACAAAGGATCCAAAGCTGAAAAAGTAACCTGGACTCAAGCTGCTATCCGACATCGAGACGACCACTGACTTGAAAAAGGTACTTGAGGATCAAATTCTTAATTGTAAAATTGAATTTACACTTGGAGAAGTCTTGGGAATTGCCAAAAGATAATTTCATGATGTTATTATTGACATCATTAAAAAAAAATGGAAATTTATTGAGGAGCCAATGCAGGATATGATCCATCGAGAGGCTTTAGTTGTTGCTAAGGCTTTTCTCTATGGGTTGTAGATTGAAGAGATTGATTTTGATGAGGAGACTATTGAGGAGTCTACACATAGAGCTCTATATATGCATTCCAAGAAGTCTCTTCATCCTTTGCTTCAGCCGGCATACAGTATGATGAGAGCAAAGATGAACCTAGATTGGTGCCTCGTAGCCATTTTTCTCAAACTCACTGGGCTTGAGGGACTACATAGACTCTAGTCAAGCTTGGCAAGACAGAAACTCCTTGTGTTGCTCTTTTGGATCATGGCTCAGAAATTAATGTCATAGTGCAAGGATTATATGACAATGATAGATGCCCAGGTCATGTGGATCATGGTTGGCACATACGTGTAGCCAACAACACTATAGGAGATTTGTATGTTGCATGTCCAAACCTGAAGATTTCTATTGGATATGTGGGTGAGTCTTATCATTTCTTTGTACAAAACTCTTTTTCTTATCCTATTATTTTGGGGTAGCCATTTGTTGTTGAGTCTCGGATGGAGACAAAGGTTTTGGATGATGGGTCTGCCTATGCATGGATCCGAAGCAAGGATGGAAAGAGAGCTATCTAGCTCATGATATTATGCATTAATCATAAGCGGAATAAAGATTCTTTGAGGGATTTCCCTCTTCAAGTAGGAGAGTCAGATTTTTTCTAGGTAGCACTATCTTGAGAGATGATGGTGGTACGAGTCAGGGAAAGCTCTCGCCTTCTGGTAGCGGTAGATTTTCCTCATGTGTTTATGGTGTATCCATTGAAAGTACTTTGTGTTTTCAATATATTTCAGACATGCCTAGAGCTGCTAGGTAGTATGTAAAAAGAAAAGAAAAAGAATTGATAATTGCAGGTATTTTGCAGGAAGAAGACCGGATAGATGGTCTTTATGATGGCCTTTTATACTCAGATACCATGGAAGAACTTTCCGTATTGCTAAATGCTAACAATCAAGAATTTTCATATGTCTTATAGGTCCATTCTCTAGCGATGTATTGTGAAATTGTTGATTTCATGCTTCAAAAGAATTTGGGTCCTCAAGATTCTTAGCAAAAAGTATTCTTTGCTGACATATTTCAGCAAAAAGATTTGGGTGTTGCCATTTATACACAGCAAAATTTGTGTTTACCAGGGTATTTTCATCGACGGTTGAAATTTGCAAGTTGTAGCAATGAAGCCAAAGTTCAAACAAAATATAAGACAGTTGACAAGAAGGTTAGACCAATTGTTGGATCGCTACCTTTGAACAGTGATTAGATGGTCCTTAAGAGAGCTGTTATGCAACCTCCTTTATGAGATCCTAGAGATATGGGATATAGGTTTTTAGCTAAGACATTGAAAGAGATGAAGATTAGGACCGAAGATTTTCTACTTCTTCCTGAAGAGGTAACATATTTTGAAGAGATGTTATGCAAACATTAAAAAGTTTTAGCTTTCTTTCCACATGAGCTTGGATGCATTGATCCTAGGGTTGTGATGCCTATGGTTATTTTTACCATTCTGCATGTCCCTTGAAATCTATGGCCTATTCCTATGCCGCGGGCTCACTTGCCCAAATTTGTAGAGCTTTTGAATGAGTGGATCAGGATGGGGATTTTAGAGCAGTTGGTTGTATACCTCCTTGGTTAGAAAAATATGATATTGTGCTGGCAAGCAAACATGATGATGACATGGATGGGGGATACATTCATGAAATGATAAGAGAGGTAAATTATGAAGAAAAAAGTTGCAAATTGTCATGATTGAAGTGTGATCATAATAGAAGTACATGGAGAATTGATATTGATGAATATATTTGGAGGGATTGGAACTTGTGTAGCATGGTAATGTCAAACTTTGAAGTTACAAAGAGAAGGAGAGTAACATTATCAATTGGAGAGTCTATAGATGTTCCAATAGTATGGAGATCACATGATGTAGCTTGGTTGCTTTAGAGAGAGTGTGTGTGTATGCGTTGCATTCTTGGAGATGCAAATGGGTGCTAGTAGCATTGGTCATAATGGACATCATTATCTGATTACCATCCCATTGTGTATATCATAATGCTTTATCTATGGGTGTTTGTATATTAGGATAGTATCTCATGGATATAGCTCATGTTGTGTCTCATGTATAGGTAATTGGACCTTTGTGTGTATGTGTGTATGTGTGCATGTGTGATTATTGTTATTTCTTTTTATAAAGAATGAGAAATTTTCTTTCTTGAAGAAGATTAATGTATGGATATAATCTCTTGTTTGAGGAATACTAGCATATAAAGTTGTAAATTTGATTTTAGCTTGTCTCATGGTTTGTATAGTTGTATATTGTATTGTTGTATGGTGTTTTTCTTTAAAACTTAAAAGCCCATTAAAATCATTGAGAGAGAGAGAGAGAGAGAGAAAGAGAGTGCCATCATTGTTGTATCCTTTTTATATGATTGATTGATTCTTTATTGGTTGAATATTAACATAGTTTCTTGATTTAATTTTAGCTTGTCTCATGGCCTCCCCAAGTCAACAAACTCTAGATTCAATTATGCAAATTATCATCACTCTGCAAAAAATAATTGAGGAACTGAAATCAAAGAATGATAGTTCCGAACAAACAATGAGTATGAGCAAACTAGTTTCAATACAAAGTAAAAGAGTCCAGTTGCCACCTCAAAAGCAAATCAAGGGTATACAAATAGGGGATGTATCTCTGATGAAGACTCCTACATATGACTAGATTTTCAAACCACCTATTAAAAGGATTAGTCGAGTAGACCAAGATGAGTTTGGAAAACCATTTTTACTAAAATACTATAGAGATACACAAAATGTTAGGTATTATGCTAATCACAAAAAAGTGTATAATTGGGTCAAGAGCCGTGAGATTAGCCAGGATTTGCGGTTTCATAATAATAAAGATGACAAACATAGAATTTTAGAGATCATAGATCAAAACTATGATCAAATTTTACCCCTTGAGTTTCCTGGTGCTACTTACCTTTGGAAAAAGGAGGATGTATATCTGTACTATCTTTCTATTGCTCAAAATCTAAGAAAGAAACTCAAGAGGAAAAGATAATCTTTGGTGGATATATCTTTGGTAAGCATACTTATTTATCAAAATTTTCTCACCATAGATTATATACATAAGAAATTGGTATTGATTGGCACAAATATGTTTTTTTAATAGAAGAATCATAGCTTCAAGCAAGTAGATATGCAACAAAAATCGGTAAGATTTGCAATTTTCATCTCAAGTTTTATTTTTTCTATTGTATAATTTTTATTATCTTTATCTTTATTATAATCCTTTCACTTTAAGTTTCTTAGATATATTTACCTTTCATTATATTTTCTCTAAAATTTTAGGATACAAGTGACGAGGTGTATTATCCACAACTTATGGTGGAAGAACAATGTATATTTTCTGAGAATAGTTCAACACATGTATGTACATCGTTCACTTATTTAAATATTTTAATATTTGGAGTTTTTAATTTTTGATATTGACTTCAATTTCCTTGCTTGTACTAGTTGGAATCTCATAATGATGGTCTGCCTCTTGTTTCAATTTCTGCTTCCAAAAAATGTCAAAAAAATAATGAAATGGTTAGTATACCTTGGTTTGTAGTCTTTTTCCATTTGATTGTCTCTAACACTGAACCTATGTTTTAGGACTATTTAAACTCAAATCATAGTTTCATGGAGCTACTACAATGAATTCCATCTGTATGAGGAATATATACATATATTCTTAATTTTTGTATACTTTTAAATTAAAAGATATTCCATTTTAAGTTTTCTTTTCTTGTATTATAGGGTTCATGTAGTAGTGAACACTCTCTTCGACAAGATATGATCCAAGATCTTGAGGAGGTTGAAGTAGCACGGAAAAGACTTCGTGTGCGAAAGGTATGCTTAGTCATCTCTTGATATTTTATTTTAATATATGCATTTAATAAATTATATCTAGTTAGAAACTTATTGTGATAAGATGAGTGAGAAAATGCAGCAAAGCAAGCAACAACAAAAGGAGAGTAAGGGCAAAAATAAGAAATTATCTAAGGTACTTCTTTGCATTTCTTTTTACTAAATGTGGCATAATTTAATTTTGTTAACTTTATTTTATTGTCTATACTATAGGCTCTCGACCATGTTGAGCCATCAAAAATTGTGGATCCTTCTAATATAGAATTGCCATTAAAGAACTTCATTAGTAACTCAATGTTATTAAATATTAAGACAATAGAGTAGCTAATTAACTTATGATGTAGTAGCACACTAATCTAAGTTGTATTTCTAAAATGCAGGTTTTAATGCCTTTGAACAGGAAGACCAAGAAACCATTCTCCTCAAATATTTAGACATCCAATCCATTGATGAGCTATATGCATCATTAAAATCTACATATGGTGTTATTAAGAGAGATCCTACTTTTTTAGGAGGACACAATGAGCAAACATTGCCAGCCATGAGAAAAGTTCTCGTGGATTGGTTACTCTATAGAGAGAAAATTCATGTCACAAAAAATCACAATAAACCTTTGAGTATTGATGATATATGCACCTCTTTATTAATGAAGATAACATATTTTCATTCTTTCTATTATTTTAATTTATATTTTTTACCATAATAGTAATTCTTAAAAATATCTACATGATTGCAACTAGTTTTTTTATATTAAAAAATACTATATGATTAGTTCTAACTAGTCTGTTTATATAGTAAAATTTCACTACATGGATAACTAGAGAATTTTGAAATTCCTATACAGGAACATTTTACTATTTCACTAACTTGTAAAGTATTCCACTTTTACTAGTTGAGACTTTTCCTAGATACTTTGATAAGTATCTAGAAAATTTCTCCTTTTTTTCTATATGGATAGGTGTCTAAAGTTCCTTGTGCATCCATTCGTCGCACCTTTTTTCTCTTCCAGCTAAATTGGCAAAAGGCATGGTGCTTCCTTCTCAATTTATGTATAAGATACGTCTCAATGGGGGGTACTTCCTTCTCAGACGAGGATGAAAAGGATTTACTTCCTCTTCCTGAAATTTTTTTTCCCGAACCTTGCTTGTGTTCTTGGAGTGGCCTCCTCGGACATAGAATCTTAGATCACAATCCATGATCACGTGGAGCTATTGCTATCTTCTTTGGTGGGCATTTATGGGGATCTATAAAAACCTAAAACTTGAACACGACACAATGTCAAAACAATGCGTGCCAATAACATAATCCTGTGATGCATACTAATAACGCAATGTGAGGACGTGTACCAAGGATACCCTCTTTGACGTGCACAATCAAGATATTAAGGAGCATTGGTAAGGGTGTTGCAACTTAGTGCTTTGCTTAGTTGACTAGGACTTAGATATAACACTCAAGAGTATCTTGCAACAAACTGCAAAGATTCAAGGGAATTCACAAAGCTAGGATCAAGACAAGAGACTATGGTCAACAAACTCACTTAGCCTCTTTGTCCCTCACTTAGTGGTCGAGTTCAACTAACACATCTCATGTCTCTCAAAGTTCTTTTGCACGGTTATAAAGGTCCTAAGTAAAAGTGACGCCAAGTCTCTTACATATAACTTTTCAAAGTGATCACTTCAAGAAATTTGTCCCAAATCACTCGACCCTCGAAGTATCACATGTGTCATCACATCCAAGGGAGACCATCACATAGGATTAGTGAAACCACAAGGTTCAATGAACATGTCCCTTTCACGCAAGTCTCCAAGAGGAAGCACTAAGAAAAATCCTTACAAATGATGCCTCCAAGAATTCTAGCATTAAGTGAACCAATATAACACTATTTTTTAACATGAAATCTTGACTTGTAAGTACCAAGAAGATTCATGGCCATCATGATTTATTATCCATAGCTTTTTATTCCTTCTTTCAAATCTCACCTTAACTTCATACTCATCAATCTTCTCAACTCTAAATTCAAATGTTTCCCTTTACAACCCTCTCAATCAGAAGTCTTAAGGCCAGATGCACGTAACACACGAGATGTCCCTTCCCTCTACCTTTTAATCTCTTAGCTCAAAGCTCAATGTTATAGACAAGAGGCTACCCTTTCTTTTCCTCTCTCACTTGATGATAGTTTTTGCACACCAAAAAAACAATGAAAACACAAAGGTAACTACCTTAGTAAAAAATCTCAAGCATTCAAGGATAGGAAACCAAAACATGACCCATCTGCCATGCCTCATGACTCAAAGGTAATAGCACAAAGTCCCCGACCTCTCAATTTTAAAAGAGATCAGACACACACACACACACACACACACATACTCTCTCTCTCTCTCTCTCTCTCTCTCTCTCTCTTGGTGGTGAGGTTTCAATAAGATTCTAAATCAAACCAATTGCTAAAGATGCCAATGGTTCAGACAACCCAAAGGCCTACCCAAAAATCTCAATTCTTGATCAATTCTTGAATCGCGTGAAGGATAAGTGTAATTTTCAGGTCATCTTCATGGTCTTCTTTCAACTCCTTATTGTATTTACACCCTTACCTCATGCTCGGGGAAGTTACTATATGTATATCCTCTACATCACCTACGTTCAAGGCCTACTTATAAATATCCTTATATGTGAATTTTTCTTGAATAAAGCATAACCCTTTTCTATTCAATCCGTAAATAACCCCTTTATATTATAGTGTGCTCATAGAATGGGACCAAATTGCGTATGCATCTAGCATGAGAGTACACCTCCTTATATTCACGGATGATGGTTATATGCCAAGAACCCTTAAGTGTCCTCCCACACTAGGTGGACACGGACACCTACTGGTCACACACACCACACCTCCTCCCTTAGGGAAAAAAAAGATGAACATCGTTTTTAGACTTGACTGGACAACTTGGAGCTATCTCTTCTGATGCTTCATCTGGGGGGAAGGACTTACATCTAAGGGACTCGACTCGATCGGACTTGACTCGACTAAGGGCTAACATCATGCCGAATATCATCAAGGCATGGAACATGTACATCTCGCTCGTGCAAACATCAAGTCACTATCCCAATGTAATGGACAAGACGAGAAACGACTATGGACAGAGTCATAGAAATAGAGACGTGACACGACATACATATCCATTATCTTTTGGGGTTGGCTATGGGAGCATGGACTTATTGAAAACTTGACTTAGAAAGACTAAGTATAAGGGAAAAGGTGACTATCTATTATCAAAGTGAGATAGAGGCAAGATGTGAAGGGAATGACACACGAAGCATTCCTGAAAGTTGAGGTGCGCCAACTAAGTAGCTCTTCTAGTTATTTGTTGCTCTAGAGGTTGCCGTCATTAAGAGGTTGTCATGAGTTGTTGAAGGCAGGAAGGGTCAACAGGAGCACCAGAGAGAACTTTCGGGCACAACGGACTACTTTGAGGACTCCTTGCTTTGACCTTGCTTTCGAAACTACCAAATGTTGAGTTCTTAGCACCACTACATGCTTTCATGTCCTCCATAGCATGGACATTGTTGCTATTGTAAGCTAATAATCGCAAATGCCCACAAACATGGTCTTCATCTTCGTCACAACTTGCCCAAAATCTTATGGCAATTAGTGCACATCATGAGCAGAAGAGATCCTGTTGTGGGTACAAGTCGAGGGTGCTACTAAGTGCCATAGCAGTAGTGCTATAAATGAAGGTGTGTGCTAGTTGTGGGGAAAAGGCACGAGTTGCCTTCTTAGGGATTGCCTTCTTTAGCGTTGATGACTTGTTTGGTGTTGTCACAATGATGATGCAGAGGGGGCAGCCGGAGCAAGAGCAGCAACTAGTATAGACTTCATAGGTAGGGGACTTAGGAGTAGCAGCTCTTTTTGGTGATGTTTCCTTATCGGGGGTTGGCTTCTTGGGTATTGCTTTTGCCTTCCTGGATGTAGGCTTGGACTTCTTAGGCGACACGCCCTTCTATATCTTCTTCTTTGTAGGAGGGAGCACACATAGATGCTTCTGTGAAGAGGCTATTGTTGATGAGCATGCTTTGTTGGGTGCCGCTTGAACATCATGGAGGCCAAAACTAAGCATTTCTGAGATGGGTGTGGACTTTGGAGCTTCTTGGAGTAGGGGAAAAAACTAGATCTCGCCATGGAGAGCAAGCAATAGAGAGAGGGTAAGTGATGATAGGGTTGGGTTGTTAGAATATCAAGCTTACATTACTCTTGAGTCAGTCTATCATTCTATGTTTGACCGCCGACATTAGTTGGATACAGCTGTACACGTGTGTGACATTCAATAAGTCAGTGTAGTCAGTGACTTAACCATAGTTAGTCTTGGTTAGTCATACCTATGTGTGTAAGTCTCTTTTAGTGAGTATGATGGAAGAATAATGGAAGAAGAACAACAATGAGTTGAGGCTCATCTTTCGCTCCACTCTGTATCTCTCCCTCTATTCCAACATGGCATCAAAGCTTGAACACCTAAAGCCTGAAGGCTTGGCAGTGACCATTTGACATCAAGGCATCAGATCTAAAGAAAACATCATCAAAGGAGACTATGCCTCCAACCCGTTTTTTTGCAAAAGATATATCTTGCTACAGAAATGGTTTTTAGATAAAGGCCCGCATTCCCAACCATTTGGACATGGTCTAAAACTTTGCAGAAGAAAGTTTTTTCAAATTTCTCATAAATTTTGAGATATTTAGCACAGACCTGTGTAGACTGGCTATTTACTACAATAAATAGTAGGTGATTCTAGAGCACTGGTGGCTTTCATCCTAACAATGTATATGCACTTATTATCGTGCATTTGAGCATGATATTGGAGTGTTAATTGCTAAGTTTTGGAGCTTATTTACAAGCTAGAAATAGTGAACTCGTTGTTGTCCTAAATTTGGAAACAATATACCTATAGGATTGAATTATCTGTGATGCTTATTTACTACTGACAAATGCTTGGATCATACCACTTGAGTGGTAGATGCTTTTTGGGATATTGTGAGTCCTAAAAGTCCAAATTTTGGACTGATTTTTTGTTGGTTATACCAAGGTATTTACTAGTTATTGTCTACAGGAAGGATACATATCATCTTCACTTGATATACATGCAATATGTTCTGGACATAGTTTGTTGCTGGGATATTTTGCCACTACCATAGAATGTTTTGAGCTAATTTGAGGTTGGTTTATGCTCAATTGACTCTGTTTTTTCATTATTAAAATATAATTTATAGCAAGCACGTTGTCAGGAAAACTATCCTGAATTGCAGGGGAAACTATATTGAATAGCAGGAAACTGGTCCTGAACTGTAAGAAAAGGAGTCAGATACTTACAGATTGTATACATCACTAAATATCTAAGTTGAAACTATGGCAAATTCTCAAGGCACTAACAATATCACTCAAATTGTGGGAGAAAAGCTGGACAACAAAAATTTTGCTTCATGGAAGTTCCGTATGAAGAATTTTTTGGTTGGCAGAGGTTATTTGGGACTTATGTACAAGTGATGAGGCTGAATCTAAAATACATGAAAGGAATTCGACAAATGATAAAAAAAGGGCTCATAAGCTATGGAGTGAGAGAGCATGCAATGTGTTACATTGGTTTTTCTTATGTATATTAGATGCTATGGTTATACAAATTATTAGATGCAGTTCTCCAAAGGATGCATGGGACATACTCATTAAGAATTATGAAAATGTAACACATACAAAAAAGATTTAGCTAAAGCAACAGTTCAATAACATGTCTAGGAATGGAAAAAGCATTCAAGCCTACACTATAGAGATCAAGAACATAGGGAATCAGCTTGCCACCATTGGATCTTTAGTGTTTGAGGATGATATGATTGCATGGACTTGGCAAAGAGTATAAAGCATTTGATACGTCTATTTCTATGAGAGCTGAATCCACTGATTGGGATGAGTTGATTGCTTTGTTGCTGCATGAGGAAGTCAAGCTTGGGCTAAATACAGGTTCCAGTATGTCTCAAAGCAGAGACACTATTCTTTACTCTAGCCAGCATGGCAGAGGCGACAGAGGCCATGGCTCTTTTCAAGGTCGAGGAGACACTCGAAATGCTTATGGACAACATCAGCAGAATGCCTGGCATGGCACAAATACATAGGGCTAGCGTGGATCTAGCGGCTTTAGAGGCAAGGGGAGATCACCCCATGGTGAAGGTGGTGGATCTGGTTCATGTCAAATGATCAGTCAAACAAAGATAAGGACTATCATTACTGCGGTAGATATAGACACATTGCAAAGGATTGTTACAAGAAGCAAGGAGATATGAAGGAAAAGGTCAAACAACCTAGGCTCTATGAATCTTCTAGAGGTGCGCATGATGAGCAGGTTGACACATTGTTTGCCATGCAGCATGTGTCTAAGAATGCATCTAGGCAGGACAGAGATGAGAGATGGTACATTGATTCAAGGGCTTCAAATCATATGACACCCCATGGACAATAGTTTGATGAGATAGTTGCAGGTTCACATGGTTATATGTGTACTGTGGGGATGACACCCAGCATGACATTCAGCACACAAGAATTGTTTCGTTGTTGATGCTGGATGGCAAGAAAAAGAGCCTACATGATGTACTACATGTACCTACAATAACTAGAAGTCTTTTGTCATTTGGATAGATGGCAGAACAAAATCTGCAAGTGAGATTTAATAGAGATGGATGCTTTGTTGAAGAATATGGTAATGGCTACAAATTGATCGCTTGAGGCTGAAGAGATGGCAGAATTTCTACTCTTGATGTGTCAATTCCAGAATTGAAAGTAGCCATGTTTGCACATGATGATGGGGCTATATGGAATGTTGAGATATGGCATAAGAGGATAGGCCATGTGAATATACAAAAGCTGAAATCTATGCAATAGAAGGAGATTGTGCTTGGACTACCTAAGTTCAAGTATAATGACTTTGGAAATGTATGTGATGCATGTCATTTTGGAAAGCAAGCATAGTTTCCATAAATTATGAGACATATACAGAACAACTAATGACCCTTGTATTTGGTACATTTAGATGTATGGCATCCGTCTCATAATGCTTCGTTTGGTAGTGCTCATTACTATGTATCCTTCATTGATGACTTTAGCAAGTATACTTGGCTTTACATACTCAAACATAAGGATGATGTGTTTGATGCATTCAAGGAATTCAAGAAGCATGCTGAAAATGAGTTGAGTTGTAAAATTTCATATCTTAGATCAGATGGAGGTGAAGAATATGTCTCTAATTACTTTGATAAGTACCTTGCTAGACGTGGGATCAGAAGATAGTTAACTTGCAACTATACACCGTAGCAAAATGGTGTAGCAGAAAGGAAAAATAGGGTATTGATAGAATTGACAAGAGCTATGTTGAATGAGAAGGGTTTGCCAAATGGTTATTGGGCTGAAGCAGTAATGACTATTGTCTTTGTGCTAAATAGAACTCCTTATACAGCAGGGATTCATGATGTAACTCCATATGAGAGGTTGTATGGTCATAAACCTGACATTTCACACTTGAAAGTATTTGGCAGCATTGCATATATGCATGTTCCTGATGAAAACATGAAGAAATTGGATCCTAAAGCTGTCAAGAGTGTGTTCCTTGGTTATGCACAAGACCAGAAAGCTTGTAAGTGTTATGTATTGTCTACACATGAGACATTGATTAGTAGAGATGTTGTTTTTGATGAGCTCGCATGGTGGTATGGTAATCCTGTTGCAGTGGCTACTAATGGATCAGCCAATACTAGTAATGCTAAAAATACACCTACAGTGAGTACATCTATGAGTGGTTCTACAAGTGATGGGTCACCTACAGTAAGTCATTGGTCAGGACGCTTGCAGAGTCGTACTCCTACGTCCAATGACATGAATATGTGAGTGAGAGAGAGATTGGATAAGGGAAAAGAAAAGATGCTTCAGGATATGACAGGTCCACTTACAATAGGTTATGAGTCATCTAACAACGACAATTTGGATAGTGAGTTGGGAATTCTGTCTATTATGACACCATGACACCTGGAGCAAGGTGGAGTCATTATATACCACCTCATGAGAGGCAAGCTCAGAGTGAGCCACAATTACAAAGATCTAAGAGAGTCAAAAAATAGTTAATAGGTTTACATATATTGTTTATTCAGCCTACCATTATGCATATATAGCTAGTGTGACAGGTTACAAAGAACCTACAAAGTTTGATGATGAAGTTACATATGATAATTGGTGTGCTGCCATGGATGAGGAGTATGTAGCCTTGGCTGAAAATGAGACATGGGAATTGGTTGAGTTTCCTGAAGGAAAAGTCCCCATTGGTTGCAAATGGGTGTACAAGGTTAAGTGCAAGTCAGATGGTTCATTAGAATGCTATAAGGCCAGGCTGGTTACAAAAGGGTATACACAACAATATGGCCTTGACTATGAGGAGACTTTCAATCTGGTGGCTGAAATGGCAACAGTTAGAACTGTCATTGCTTTGGCAGCATGCAAAGGCTGGAAATTATTGCAAATGGACGTCAAGAATGCTTTCTTGAATGGTGATTTGGTTGAGGAAGTATATATGGAGCAACTTGAAGGCTATGTTCACCCGGACTTTCCTACACATGTATGCAAGCTGAAAAGGCTTTATATGGACTAAAATAGGCACCTAGAGCATGGAATGCTCGGATCAACAGTTATTTACAACAACATAGATTTAGATTGGGTGATGGAGATCAAAGTCTATTCATGAAGAAGATAGATCATGGATATGTGTTTCTAGTAGTTTATGTAGATGATCTTATCATCGCTGGAGATCATGAAGAGGGAATTCTTGAAATTCAATCATGTTTATAGGCTGAATTCAAAGTTAAAGACCTTGGTGAACTAAAGTATTTTCTTTGGATTGAGGTAGTCTCTACGCCTCAAGACATATGGTTGCTATAAAAGCAATATGCTCATGACATAATACGGAAGTATGGTATTGCTGAATGCAAGCCTATGGAGACACCTCTTGATCAGAATGTCAAGCTGCAGATTGATGTTGGGAATGACATAGAGAATGTGACCATGTATCGACAGATGGTGGGCAGCTTGATATACTTGACTATTATCTGTCCTGACTTATGTTACCATGTATTGACAGATGGTGGGCAACTTGATATACTTGACTATTATCTATCCTAACTTATGTTATGAGGTGGGATTGATTAGTCAGTTTATGCAGAAGCCTCACAAACCACATTTAGATGCAGTCAGGAGGATCATGAGATATGTAAAGGGTACTACAGATTATGGGTTGTTTTATGCATATGGAAAACCCCTTGACTTAACATGGTTTACTAATGCTGATTGGGTTGGTTGTGCCTATGAGACAGGAGGTCAACCAGTGATTATGCATTTGGATTGGGCAGTAGTATGATCAGTTGGCAGAGTAAGAAAGAGCCTACTGTTGCATTGTCTAGTACAGAAGCTGAGTATAAAGGAGCTATCTTAGCGGCTTGCAAAGAAGTTTGGTTGATGAAATTGTTGAAAGACTTGTGAATATAGCTGGAAAGCAAAGTGAGATTGCATTGTGATAACCTCAATAGTGTTATGTTGGCTAGCAATCCTATCTACCATGCTAGGTCCAAACATATTGAGGTTCACTACCATTTCATTAGAAAAATGGTTCTTATAGGGCAGATTGACTTGATTCATGTAAAGACTAAAGACCAGGTAGTAGCAGATATATTTACCAATTCTCTTGGTAAAGAAAAAATTGTATATTTTAGATAGCTACTTGGATTTTATCAAATGGTTTGAGCTTGAGGGGGAGTGTTATAATATCAAGCTCCCGTTACTCTTTAGTCAATCTACCTTTATGTGTGTGACCGCCAACATTAGCTGGATACAGTTGTACATGTGTGTGACATTCAATAAGTCAGTGTAGTCAGTAACTTAACCACAGTATGTTTGTCTTGGTTAGTCATACCTATGTGTGTAAGTCTCTTTCAATTAGTATGATGGAAGAATAATGGAAAAAGAACAACAATGAGCTGAGGCTCATCTTCCGCTCCACTCTGTCTCTCTCCCTCTCTTCCAACATGGGTTCTACATAGGCTCAATAGAGCTAATGGTACAAAGAGCCAGAAAGGGGGGTAGCAATGGGGTAGGCTGTGTACTCGAGTGAAATTGCGAGTTATGATAGCAACACATCCAAGAATAGCAAGAATCCATTCATGTGTAGTGAAACCCTAGTCTAGCTCATATGAGAAAAGCATCTCTTTTGCTATGTCTCAAGAAAACCTACCTAAGTGCCTAGTTGCTCGTCGTCTCCACCAATGTAGTGTGCTCATAGAATGGGACCAAATTGCATATGCCTCTAGCATGAGAGTGCACCTCCTTATATTCATGGATGATGGTTACATGCCAAGAACCCTTGAGTGTCCTCTCACACTAGGTGGACGGGGACACCTATATTGGGCACACACACAACAATATTACATCCTTTTGTATGTAGAAAATGTATAAAAATAGTATTTTACAAATACCTTATTTTGAACCCATGTGATGCACATATATATTCATGAGTAACTTACCCAAGACCTCATGAAGGAATCTCACAATTATGCAAGACCACAAGTTTACACTCTAAACTCACCTCATGCAACCTATCTCCAACTCCACCTTTTAAGATGCAATGACTTATTCTCCATGTAAGTTGTTGAGTCAATGACACATATCTCAAACCTTTTATTTCTCCCTTGAATAGGTTGTATCTTCTTACTTTAGATGTGGGTGATGCACAAGCTCAATATTTGATGCCTTTAAGTTCCAAATTAACTCTTAAACTGAACACTTGATCTTAGCCTCAATTCTATTCATGAGAAGCTTTGCATTAGCTCTTCTTTTGAGTTTATATGTTTCTTAATAACAAGTTTGTAACTTTTTTTTTCCTTTTTTCATAACATAAGCTTTTCTTACATTTTCAATAGTGCTAAACATAAAACCATGAAAACTTAAACCATGTATTCTTCAGAGTGACATATAGGAAAAGAACTAAGAAATGAAGACGTCAAAAATTCAATTATAAATGAATTATGGTGTTAATAGAACATTTCCATAATAGCCTACTATAAAGGTGATCACTAGGCTTCACTACAAGCCTTCCCATAGTAGACTAGATCACCATGAAATTACTTCCAGTTCATCCTAGGTTGGTAGTGCTTCTCTCTCCATGATTCAGGCTTGAATCGTTTAATCTCTTCTCAATATACTTATCAAAGCATGCCTTTACTTATTTATTGAAAATATTGACATGATATTCCATCTATTGTTGGCCATTCCAAACATCTCATCATATTCTTTCTTGGATGTGTCTACAAGCTTCATAGTTGCATTAGCCAGATGACTTGGGTAAGTTACTCATGAATATATGTGTGCATCCCGTGGGTTCAAAATAAGGTATTTTTAAAATAATATTTTTATACATTTTTTACATACAGAAGGATGTAATATAAAGGGATTATTTATAGATTGAATAGAAAATGGTTATGTTTTATTTAGGAAAATTTCACAGATAATGATATTTATAAATAGGCCTTGAACGCACGTGATGTAGAGGATATGCATATAGTAACTTCCTGAGGCTCGATGATTGGCATGATAGACACTCTCAAAGGACCTTTTTGGGCTCAGATGAGCATAAAGCACTCTCTTCCTAGGATTCTTGTCCCCAACAACCCTGTGCTCCCTAATCAAGGAGGGAAAATTGAAATTGTGCATATACAATAGGTTAGCTTGTCTAGAGTATGGCTGACATCCCTACCATAGTTTGCTGGGTGTAGCATGGAGATTCTTATCACATAAAATATGCAAACACCATTGCTACAAATCTCACTACCGTTCATGGTTTAAGCAATGTTCGTAGTGATTTGTGGTCTAGGCATCTTATAAGAGAAGCACTCCCATAAGCAATGCATTTGACCCAAGTGTCCCATAAGTGATGTTTTTTTAAAAAAATCGCACCTAGACCATAACACTCTAGTATCAAACTTTCTCTTTGTCACTTTCTTAGTATCTCTTCCTCAATTAATCTCTCAATCCCTATCTTTCTTCCCTAATTCTTATGCTTCCCTTTTCTCTCTCTTTTTCCCACCACATGGTCCTATTTTTGGTATGATTAAGTACCCTTATCACAACATATAATATTTGGTATAATCATGGTTATCACCCTACATTAGCATTGCTAACTTGCACATAGCTTATTGTGCTCTCTCTTCTTGCATAAAAAATATAGTCCCCTTTCAAATTGAGAAAGCAAGTATGCACATCATTATAATTTTTGGATCATATGGATGACAAAATTTGTTGTTTAAGTATCATTTAATATCATTGCACACATACACTCTTACAAAAACGTAAGATATGAGAAATTTAAGTGACACATTTATATTTTTCCAACTACAATTTGTGAGATTAAAAAAATAAAGAATGATACAAGATGAAACAATATCATATCATAATAGTAAAATATGTATGTAAATATAAGAGTAGCATGATACATGAAAGATCAAGTGGTCGACTAAAAAATGAAAGTACAACTAAGAAAGCCAATTAACACATGGATGTGTGACTTAGGCTCTGCATTTCTATTATGGTTGCATGAGTAGTCATTGTGCTCCTATGTATTGGAGTCAAAGTGTCACGGACATGCCATGATCAAGTGCACAGATTAATTTTTGCTCATGCCATATGAATCCATACCCCATCCGAACACACCCTTTAATAGGACATCCTTGAGCCAACGATGCAAACCCACCCTTAATAGGACATCTTTAATAGGACATCCTTGAGCCAACGATGCAAACACACCCTTAATAGGACATCTTTAATAGGACATCCTTGAGCCAACGATGCAAACCCACCCTTGCCATATCATCATAGAACCTTCTAGAAAATATGCCATGTCATTGCCTACATCATCGATGATGACATTGTGGAACATTCTAGAAGATCTTTACCCACCCTCCAACACCTATAAAAAGAGGGGCTCGCTATAGAGCTCCTCAATCTTGCCAATGCTAGTCTTGGGAGCTCAAGGAGTCAAGACCTCCAAGTAAGTAACTTCAAGTTCCAGTTCTAGTTCTTCTCTAGTCATGGTATCTAGTCTTGTCTCATCTTCCATTATACTCTTGTTGTCTTGTCACCTTGTAATCTTGTAGTAGGAGATTTTGTCTAGTACTTCCTTGTATCTTGTTTATCCTCATCAAAAGAGATCTTGTAATTTTGATATCTTATAACCATACCTATGGTCGCGGGTTGTGGGATCCTTCATATCCTATTGAGTCATGTTGTCTATACCTACAGTTCCAGGTTGTGGGATTTTTCATATCTTATTAAATTATCATCGTATCTTGTGCCCCTACGTGAGATTATCTTGTAATCAAAATTCTTGTAACAAATCTTGCATCTAGTCTAATATCTCGAGCATAGTCTAATGCCCCCATAATAGTTTGGAAAGATTGCTTTCTAGCCCTACTGAGCACCATGGAGGCGGCCCTTGAAAGAATCATGGCCTCCCTTCAAAACCTCCAACAACAAATTTAAGACTTGAATGAATGACAAGCACAACTTCAAACAGAACACCCTATACATCTAGGCCTTGTGCTTCAAGAGATGCAAGACCAAATCTGAGACTTGTAGAATAACAGAGAAATTGATCACATGATTCTACGCATTTATCAACCCACAAGAAGAGAACCCAAGATCAGCATGCTAGAGAAGTTCAATGGTGAATGTTCAAAGTTCAGGCGATTCCTGCAAACAATAAGTAAAGCTCTATATCTGCATGCAATCAGACATGTATCCAAATGGTGCTTCCAAGGTGTATTTCATTGGTACTTTTCTTTGTAGTCAAGCTTTATCATGGTTTTCCACAAACTTGGAAAAGAATATGCCAGTACTTCATAACTATGCAGAATTTCTTTGGGAGCTCACTTCCACATTTGGACATGTTGACACTCGTCGAGTAGCAAAAACAAAAGTTTGGAAGCTATGACAAGCCGCCCTACCTCTACTTATGCATATAAACTTAGGAAATTAATTTGTGACCTCATTCGGCATGGGGAGCAATTTATTAGGCAATTGAGTTGGGGTCTTTGAGATGACATCAAGGATCACATGTTAACTATGCCTAAGACAAAAACACTTAACAATTATATCATGCAAGCCATCCACTGTGATAATATATTATTTGAGAGGAAGCAAGAAAAGCAAGAAGAAATAAGGCCTCACCAATGGAACTCAACCCCAATTAGAGACCGAATCAGATAAAAGCCCAAGCCGTGCAAATAGATAATACCAAATTCTAGCCCTTGAACCCACAAGAAAAGTAAAGATGCAGAGAGAATCATCTATACCTATATTGTGGAAACCTTGGACACATCACCCTAAATTCCCAAATAAGAGGGCAAGAATCCAAAGATTTGTGGCAACCATCCTCGAGCAAGAAAACAAGGATGTCCAGTTGTAAATGAGACTGCCACACCCATGGAAACTTTCCTTGTCATAGTTCACATGATCTTGTAGAGAAAGACCCTTTTCCTCAAAGCCCTAGTCGACTCCGGGGCCTCCGCATGTTTCATTGATGATAGCTTTGTGAATAGATACTATATATCCACTATCATGCAACAACTGAAGTTGCGGATGGAAAACCTCTAGCATCTAGAGATATTACCAAGGAAAGCCAACCACTCATGGTAACCCTTCATGATCACAAATCTTGTGTATAATTTAATGTCATATCTAGTTTCACAAATCCAATCATCCTTGGGGTGCCTTGGCTAAAGAAATGGGAAAGAAACATAACCTAGAAATTGATTGGGTTAAGCAAAAGATTAAACGTCATGAAAATCAAAGAAATTTGGTATATCTAGGACCCAAAGCCTTTGTGCACACAGCAAGGCAAGAACCAACCTACATGATATATCATATACCAACTAAATAATCCAGTAACAATGAATCAATCAAGCTACCAAGTCAGTATCAAGAATTCCAAGATGTCTTTGAGAAAAGTAATGAAGATCTTTTGCTTGAATACAAAGACCATATGATTGTGCTATAGAACTCCATCACGGGGCTCAACCACCTTTTGGACCCATCTACAAGCTATCCCTTGATGAATTAGCTAGACTATGCAAGAACATTAATGAGAACTTAGCCAAGGGGTTCATTAGGCACTTGAAGTCTCTTGCTAGAGCCCCTATTATGTTCGTGAAGAAGAAAGATGGGTCACCTCAAACGTGTGTGGATTATCGAGGACTCAACAAGATAACAATCAAGAATCGATACCCTTTTCCATTAATACAAATGCTCCTAGAATGCCTTGGAAAAAGCTAAGACCTTCACAAAAATTGATCTCTGAGGGGCTTACAAACTTGTATGGATCAAAGAAGGAGACGAATGGAAGATAGCCTTGTACACAAGGTATGGTCACTTTGAGTATGTTGTTATTTCATTAGGTCTCACCAATGCTACGGCAGTGTTTCAACATATGATGAATGATATCTTTTGAGAGCATCTAGATGATTCTATAGTTATATACTTGGATGATATCTTGATGTTCTCAAAATATCCAAAGGAGCATGAGCACCATGTAAAATTAGTTTTGGAAAAGCTAAAGAAAAAGAACTATATGCAAAACTTAAGAAGGATTTTTTCCATAACGCAAAAGTGGAAATTTCGGGGTACAATGTCTCCTGAAGAGAAATCTTCGTGGACCCCAAGAAGATCAATACTATTCTTTTGACTGGCAGACACCCACATGTGTTAAGGGTGTCCAATGTTTCATTGGCTTTGCCAACTTCTACAAGATATTTATCAAGGATTTTTCAAAGATAGTCACACCGCTCATCATACTCATAAGAAACTCAAAGTTCTCATGGAACCTAGAAGTCAAGAAGGCCTTCGAGACCTTGAAGACTCCTTTCACCACTGTCCCACCCAAATCCTACCAAGCCATTTTTCTTGGAGACTGATGCATCAAACTTTGCCTTAGGAGCCACCTTGTCCCATCATGGAGATGATGGTCATATACATCTAGTGCCATTCCACTCAAGGAAGTTCTCCTTTGCAGAGATAAACTATGAGATCTATGACAAAGAATTCCTTACTAGTGTAGAGGTCTTTCATACTTGGCATCATCATCTAGAGGGTGGAACCCATAAAGTTATTTTCTATACAAAAATCACAAAAATATAGATTACTTTATGACAACTCGCATTCTCAATCGAAGACAATTCCCCTAGAGCAACATCTTATCTAGGTTTGACTTTGTCATCACCTATCGCCCAAGATGCCAACAATGTGCAATCAGATGCTTTATCAAGAAGATCCTACATGGCACCTAACAAGGGAGAAGAAGCTATTGATCAACAACGAGCAATACTACTCAAGCTAGAGCATCTCCAGCTAGTAGCCATCTCTAGTTATCACCAAGATGACCCTACCTTAATCTAGTTAATTCATGAAGCCTTGTTGCATGATGATTTGGCCAACAATGTCAAGAGAAAAAATCAAGAGAGAAAATAAAATGAAGGTTGTGAGTTTCAAGAAACTAATGGATTGTGAAACTAGCCTTCTCGAATAGGGTGGTAAATAACTTCATTTAGCTTTATTTACAACAATTGATAAATTAATAAAACTAAAATGCACACTTTATTATAGAATCTTGGACATTGGACACCCTGTTGGCCCCAAAATTGGCACCCCTTTTGCTATTTATTTAACTTAATTGAAGAAGAATTCACTGTACAATGGGATTTTTCCAATCCCTTTCAATATTTCAACTTTTCTTGCTGTCCAAAACAATTAACAAGTCTTCAATTAGATTGCCCCTTGATTTGGGCAGTCAATTGGCCTTCATCTGCTTTGATGGAGATGGAAAATGCCCAAAATTCATTGATTTTCTGGTCCCTCCACCTAATTTTGATTGAAAATAGCTTCAACCCTATTGAATCTAAGTCTTGGAGCTTCCAATTTCTAGCACGCTTCTTAAGGTTACTGCTAAACCCTAATTTTTGCTACTATAGATTAGGGTGTATAGCAAAGAAATATGATATTTCTCAACCTTTGTGATCTCAATGTTCTAATCTTTGGAGCAAGGCTATAGAAAGGCTAGGAGATGAGAGGGAATGATGAGGAGAGAGAAAATTGAGGCTTTCTTCGCAAAGAATTGAAGAAAATATGTCATTCATTGCTACTGCATTATCTCAACAACATGTAGATGCAAAGAACTAAAGAAAATTAGTCATTTACTATTGCTACCTTGTCTCAATAGGCTGATAGATATTATCACCTACTATTGATTGGTCTTCTCCTATCCCTAGCTACCTTTGAAGGTCCTCTAGTGGCTGCGAATCAAACCAGCAACTTCTCCTTCCTCTCTCTTGAAGCTTGAATCTACTAAAATGCCTTTCTCTAAAACACAATATTAGAGAGTTTGGAAATCTCCCAATTCCCATTTTTTGAATACTAAAAAGTTGGCACCCGGATAACATGACCATAAGTTTCTCAAAACCATATGATGTGACCTATCATTGGAAAGCGCTTGAAAAATGGAATCTATTGAGCTATAGAGTGCTCGATTTGGAGTTATAGTGTTCAAGTTATGACAAATCTAAATATTTGACCACGTGTCCCAAACTTATGGAAAATTCTCATTTTCTCCAATATGGTGTTCTAACCTCTAAAGAGGTTTTTCAGCCTTTCATGGGCATTTTTTACAATTGGCAACCTTTCCAAATGGTTTTTTTAGCATTATCCATACTTAAATATTGTGCAATATTTACTTAACCATGTGATTAAAAATTAATCCACATGTTAAGTGAGGTTTCAAAAATACATGTCCTCATATGACAACCCTTCTCTCTAAAATCCTTGCAATTGTCCTCGATTGCACTACCAAATGCATCAAAAGGAAAATAGTGGACTGGAATTTCCACAAGGCATCATAGTATCTTAAAAGCATTGCCAAATTATCATATGACATGTCTATTTCTCATTATCTCAACTCATCTAGTAAAACCATACCATACCATAGCACAACCAAGCATAAACCATGGCTAAAACATCAATGGCATCATATTAACATATACTATTGTCCATGGAACTAGATGTAAACCATTGAAAACTAAGCATAATCTGATCATAGACTGATCACTTATTGATTTGAGAACTAATCACAAACTATTGCAAATGTGACCCAAAGTGTTTACAAAACCATTGCAAAAACTGAATAATAATCAATGCAAAAATTGATGCAATATTGATCTTAAAAGTGACCATAAACGGGAGTGATGTTATGAGGACACAGTGTGAAAACGTATGGAATGCATCATCATCCGACTTCTTTATTGATCTAGAGAGTCCATGTGATTTGAACCATTAGTACTAGTGTGAGTTGCATGGATTATCCAAAAATACTAGATTTTTGGATAATTTTAGCCTAATTTTGATATTATTTATTGTGAAAATCCGAAAAAGTTAGAAAAAAGCTTCTAGATTAGGATGGCATGCAAAAAACTAGTTGCTTTTTTAGCTAATAAGGGGATTTTTACAAGAGGGATAGATTGACGAAATCACGCGCGTCGGGATCCCTGTAAACAGGTTGAAAACTACAGATTGAACTGAAAGAAGAAGGAGTGATCAGGGAGATCCGTGATCAAGTGTCCTGGAGTTTTACCCCCTTTTCGGAGCTAACAGATCCATCGGATTTAGGTTTCGAGTAGTAGAGAAGGAGCTGTAATTTTATGCACGTTTTGTTCTACGAAGAAGCTCCAGGAGATCTTAATGCCTCGAGATTGCTTCTAAGTAGTGCGAAGATTCCAGGTTGTTTCAATACATGTTGATTCAATTCATTGTGATTTGTCTTTGTAGTGTTTACCATTTGGGTATTCTCTATCTTCTCTTCCATCTCCTATCTCTACTTCCTTCTATTTTTGATCCCCGGTGGATTCGACCTTTCGAAAAAAAACCCCTCCGAAATTGGTGAACCCGACATGAAAGGTCGTCGAAGAAGGAAAGACAAGATGGGAGAATCTTCAAATACATTCTCCAGTGATGTTTTGCAATAGTTGGTGCAAAATATGAATATGCTTATGCAGGTACAACAACAACAGCAGGTGATGCAAGCTTCAGCTCAAACAGAAAGTGTTGTGATGTTATTCAATGGCACGAATGTATCTGCATATGCATATACCTATGCTCAAAAGATGGAATTATTTAGGGTGGCTCAATCTGCATGGAGCCGATATTTTGTACGTGTTACTATTCATGAATGGAAAGTACGGATTACTGAATTATACTTACAAGATGTAGACTAGGTAGACTTCAAGAAGACACTCAAGGAAGAATTTTACATTGAGGACACCAATTTGATTACACACAAGACTTTTCAAGAGTGGGTTCTACAACCCAATAAGGGTCTTGTGGCTATGAGATTGCTAAGCAAATTTGAAAGTCAATTTGAGCAGTTGGATCTTACAGAATAGCAAGCTCTTGCAAATTAGAAAATTGAATTGTTTCCACAGGCAGCTTGAGAAGCTTGATGATTTGCTGGAGGATTAGACTACATAGAAAAGTTTGAAAACAGAGTGGAGACATGTCAAGGAAGCTATTACTGTACTTGTGAAGAAGCATAGAAGATGAGAAAGATTGCATGTCTCTAGCTTGCCCACTGTTATGGGCAAGACAGTTGATGTATCCAGTAAGCCACCTACTTCTGTGGCTAACCCTATGGTTGCACCTGCTATTGTTCCCTCTGTTAGGGAAGATGTCTTAGATGAATTGGTCAAAGGCATGCGGGATCTTCAATTGAAGGTTGAAAAATTGGACAAAAAAGGACAAGAGGAAGGGGACGGGCAGCAACCCCTAAGCTTGGAAAAAGATGTATGTGATGTCACAGTTTGCAGCATGAGAGAAAGGATTGTGTTGCCTATCAGGAGGCCTTGGCACGACAGCTTATCATTTGGAAAGATGGCAAGATCCATACACAAGAAACGGGATTTCCTCTTGCTTTGAATTTTGGAAAGGGAGGTATGCAAAAGTTGTTAGAAGACTTAGCTGTCCGAAATGCTTATGCAGAGGTACATGCTTGTACTTTTGATCTACAGTTGGATAGAATGCATGGCCAAGTGATGGTTGGTCCAAAGGCTGAAATATGGACACATGCTTTACATGCAACTGAAAAGAGAAAGGTCACTGATAGTGAAATGTCTCATGCAGGGCAAGACATTCGTGGCATAACTGGTTGGGAATCACTGGTAGATGCATATTTAGTGTATCCATATTTAGAAAAGGTACCAAACACGGATGTACTTGTGGAGGAAAAACAAAAAAGAGATGAAGATATTGCAGGGACATCTAAAAGAATTACAAGAAGAAGTGTGGATCAGCCTAAAGCTGCAAATCAGCCATCTCCCGAGCATGTTATGGAAGAGGTCAATCAACAGGAGTAAAAATAAGATAACAAACAAGAGGGGAAAAAGAAGGGCAAGCAGCCAAGATATAAGTTGCAATTTGACATTGAGACAGCCATAGATCTTAAGAAGGTTCTTGAAGAACGGATCTTAAATCGTTGGGTGGAATCTACCTTGGGAGAGGTGCTTGGCATTGCCAAGCGAGAATTTCATGATGAGATCATTGACATAATTAAAAGGAAGCATTAGTTTCTTGGTGATACCACTAGTGCATTGTTGCAATTTGAAGAGGAAACAGGTTTGTTGGGTATTTGGGCTGAATATGAGCATGAAGTAAGTACAGGATTGTCTATGCAGGATGCTACTAATCAATGGACAGCATGTGGAAAAGAGAAGAAAGTGGCTAAAAATGCATTGTCTTGTAGCAATATGCATGGTGGAGTAAGGCAAATGCAACAATATGGAGAAGAGACTCTAGGATTTATTTCTCGAAGTCACTACACAAGAAATCATTAGGCTAGAGCTACCACTAAAACGGTAGTGAAAATAGGGGAACATGAAACTCCTTGTGTTGCTTTACTTGATCATGGGTCTGAGATAAATGTCATTGAGCGGGGATTGTATGAAAATGGTGCATGGCCTATAGACATTGATCATGGTCGGTGCATGAGGGCTGCAAATAATTCTTCACGGGAGCTCTATGTTGCATGTCCTAATGTAAAAGTGACGATTGGTGATGTACAGGAAGAGCAACACTTCTTTGTGCAAGATAGTTCCTCATACATATGCAGTGATTTTGGAACAACCCTATATTACATGTGTGCATATGGAAACAAAGGTGCTTGATGATGGTTCTGCTTATGCAAGAGTCAGAAGCAAGAATGGGAGAAAAACAGTCCAATTTCTTACTATTTGTGTTAATCATCCTAGAAATCCAGATACGCTTCAAGAGTCTCCTTTGGCTCCAAATGCAAGGAAATTCAAAGACTTGGATTTGCATTAAGCACTATTGTAATGCTGGGCTACAGTAGTGTTGTTCAATGGGTGTACTTGCCTCTTGATGAAATGAAGGATGTATTTACTATTGGTAATTCTTAGTTTATAGCAAACAATTCACGTTGGTTTAAGCCTATGGAAGCTATGTGTAGGTGAGAGCAGAGTTTTTGTGACGTGTCCACTAGTATCATCCAGGACACGTCTTAGCAGTCCATCAGAAAGGATATCTAGAAAACTCCGCCCGGCACTCCCATGGAATGTTACGAGTTTTGCGATCTAGGTCTTCCCGCGTCTGCCACGTAGCGGAAGTATCCTGGCCGTTCCCACTTAGGATCGATCGGAATTAGGTTTTTCATGATTGGTCATTAGCTAACAGCAACTAGCGTCAGACTCGAGCGAACTACTTTACGCAGAAACGCCAGGTCCGAAGCGGATTCACGCTGCACTTGGTTCAAGCAGAATGGGAAACGAGAGGGATGCAAGGCTCAACCTCTCTGCCATAAGGCATAGTCCCATTCCGTTCCCCTAAAATAGCGTAAATCGGGTAAGACGTAACTCTAGGTCATCGTTCTCGTTATTCGTTTTGATGATGATGATCATCCCGCTGTTCTTCGAGATTTTTGAGAAAAGCTCTCGGCTAACTAGGACCACCCAACCGTAGGACGGACCCATGGCCCATCCTCCGCACTTTCCTCGGTTTGTTTTAGTTATGTAATTATCTAACACATTAATTTGACATATAACAATCAGCTTCTTTAATTAATCCTGTTAAAAGCACTGGTTCCTTCACATAATCTTATCATGTGACATAGAAAAACAATATCAAGCAAGTTCTTTTTTAACATTTCATCATTTTATCTTTGAAATACAAGGAGTTCCGCCCGTAGGCTTGTCCATAATCCACCCGAAGGCTATCCAGTAATCCCCAGGGATCACTATTCCAAGCTTCCGCCTGTAAACTAGTATGCGGGCCTCGAGATCCAATCCCGAGTCACGTTAGCCTCTTGTGCAGGACCCGGAAGGCGAGGGATTTACGGCGAGAGCCCCCCCTGGCACCCAAGCGTCCTCCTACTCCAAGTAGAGCTCAACCGAGAGACCTCTCGCAGCAAGTTCGGTCCACGTTCCCGGCGCAGTGAATAACCCCCTTGGTTAGGGTTAGGCAGGTAGTCGGGGGTAATTGAAACTGCCTCTTCCTTCAGGCCTTTAACCTGAAGTATAGGTACTCATTTAATTTGTAATTCATAATTCAAACAGAGCCCTAAAATCTCTAGCAAGCACAAACATTTTCATTAATCAACCGTGTTGTTTGGCAAACTGCTAAAGAAGTGTTCTTTCCTTTTTGAGTGTATCAGCACTCGTTCCCAAGGTTTCTTGTAAATTGGCAAGATCCTTTACATTCCGGTGTAGGGCGTACCTTATTAACCCGTCTTGGTCAACCCTAAGTTCCTTAGATATGCTAGTTTCTGGTTTACAACTTTCCTTATTTAGGAGGATATGCAAAAATACGTCCTTTTTCAAGATAACTTGCGTAGGGTCTGCCATCCTTGTTGAGGGTTTTTACCCTTTCTCCTTTGAATCAATCACAAGACTAAATGATTTTGTACTTGCTGCGCAAGTCCTGCGATGGAATAATCTATTTAGATTCTTTAAGCTGACGTATGTCAGGCCTAGGGTTTCTTCTTTTAAGAACCTTAGGGACAAACCCTAGTTCTTTATCTTTACGAATTTATTGACCCTACAGTAAGGAAAGTAGTCAAGTGCTTAGGGTATGAATGTTTCTATGTTTAGATTGGTTTAGTTATCTTTTGGAAGGTAATATTAATCGTCTTGTCACGGTTTTGCTATCCTTGTGACAATTTACTTTCCAGTCAATACAGTTTAATTTAAACTTCCGTTTTCCTTACAGATAAACTCATGCCAAATAACAACATTTGCCTTGCTAAGATGTGCAATTAGCAAAGATAACTTCCTAGTAATTTGAGCATCGAAAGAAACCTTTCATGAATTTAACCATTTACAATGATTCGTTGTGAAAGGAATAAGACTAATGGTGTAAGATATAATTTCTACACCTTTAGGATTTTACTAAAATATACTACTATAGTAAATGGATAATCTCGCTCGTAATTTATAATGCTTGATGCAACTCGAAGGAAACTAAGTTCTATTCATTATCATTCATTCAAATAAGCTAAACTCCTTTATTACAAATAACTCGGACAAATATATCCTATCCCTAACAATTTCTCTTTGCATGATCGACTTAAAACCGAATTAAAGCCAAGAAGAAAAACCTGGTTTTGGGGTGAGATATCCACATGGATACCGCGAGATTACCCTCCCGCGGCTATGCCTTGGACTTTCTTAGGAGGCATCGCAATTGTAGTTTTTTTGAACGTGGAAGCAGCTTTACAACTCCTCCTTAGAATTCCACCGTCGCTCCCTTGCATCGTTCATCAAAAGTAGTTTTTTTGAAAGGCTCCCTCCTTGAATTCGGGAATTTGAAAGGGTGTTTTAGAATCTTTTACAACTAAGACCCATTGAAGCCATGGGGAAGGCTTAATGGCCTTTGTAAGCTCACACGAACGGGAATAAAAAGGTGTGGAAAAGACACAAGGTGCAGGAGAGCTCTAAGGAAAATAATAACCGTAAAGGTTATAAGTAAGGGTCTAAGGACCCTTAGGCAATTTTAGGAGAAAAGGGGCTTATGAGGGTTTACACACGTAGGGGGGAAATGATTCTAAGGCCAATGAGGAAGGGCTAAAGGAAAATTTAAAAAAAACACGGGGGTTGGGTTCCAACTATAGGAAGGGGTATATAATGCTTTAAACACGGGGGGGGGGGGGGGGGGGGGGGGTAATAGAAAAAAGGTTTCGTAAGGCACAAGAAGGGGGTCTTGGGAGGTTTTAGGACACAGGGGGCGAAAGGGGGCTTAAAGGAATAAAACACGGGGGGGGGGGGGGGGTTTGGTTCCCAAAGCCAAGGAAGGGGCTTAAGGGGGAAAGGGGGCTTAAGAGGCTGACCTGGTGGAATGCATTAAATGACTAGACACCACCTTCATGTTGCTAGCACTAGGTTATGATCTCTTGGACTTAGGACTATTGGAGCAACCCTTTGCAACTGAAGTTCAAACCATGCCATGCTCCTGGAAGACCTTTGAATTGCTCAACAACAAGATCTCCAAGGAGCAAGCCATCAAACAGCACCTTATCATGTCATATGATTAGCGAACCACTTCTGATATGATTGATCAAGAAATCACAGTGTTATCAAAGCTCGCTGATACTGACTCCCCATTCCTCAGGCATTGGTACACTCTTAGGCTACAATGGGAAGTTGAAGGGTGCAGCAAATGACAAACGCTGAGCACTGCTGCGCTATCAAAATAGCAGAATACGACCCCACATATGTCCCACCAACCTCGTATAGAGTGTTAACCACTCTTCGGGGCCGACCCATGGAAGAACAAATCAAAGGACACCCCTACCTCAACCGCTTGTTGACTGAGAAAGAGTTACACATTGCTAGCCGTGTCAACTCTAGTGACTTCCTAACAGATGTTCTCACATACATCACGCAAGTGGGGATTCAACCCTCTGATCAGGACCACAAAGCTCACTTAGAATACAACCCCCAGTTCTATGATTGGCTCCTTCACAAGTAACTCCTACGCCACCATGCCAAACGCCCTTGCCCTTCTGAGCCTAAATCCTAGGAAGGATTCTTCTCAAGCTGGAAGGGGAGGGGGTGAGGTGAATAAAATCAGGCCAACCAAATCAAAATTAGTGAAACACATAAATATATATTATGAAAAACGGGCAAAAAGTCAAAGGCTGAAAAGGAAAATTTACAATGGTTCTTAATGAATTCATTTAAAAAGCATAGAGTTTCTCTTTTTTCAGCAATCAGCAAATTACCATATAGAAAGCACAAATGAAAATTTTGGTTTATGACATGAACGAAAAATGTCGCAACAAGACCGTGCCCACCGGCTTCCATTCAAGGAAGAGGAGAGAGCGCAGTACAACATCACCTTGGAGAGCCACGCCTACAACCAACTAAAATTCCGAACTATTCATAATATAGAAGGATTAGTGGCCAAGGAGGTGGTGAGGAGAGTTGTTTTAGAAAGATTCGCAAAAACCCGACCACACAAGCTGTGTGGAATTTCTCAGGTCTTACGACCCCGACAACAAATGCGGCACAGTCACAATAGGAAGGGGACAGAATGCCAAGCAAGTGTTGGTTCGCTTAACCCCTGCCTTGGTGAAAAACGCACTGGGACTAGAACCAAAAATGGAAAAGAAGCCGAAGAGAGATGTGTATGCCATGCTGGGGATGAGAAAGGAGGGTATGCTGACAAATGACGACATCAGCATCCAAGATATCCCCGATGCAGAAACCAGATTGCATGCAAAATTGATACATGCGCTCTTTTCCAGCCAGCGCTACAATGCATTGATCCACCGAATCAGTGTGCGAATGTGGCGGCTCATACCCTGCATGAAGTCGATTGGAAAGGCTATGTGCGCAAAACCATCGACCAGGTAGCTAAAGCGCTAGCTTTAGGAAGCATGCCCGCAAGAGGAGAATCCCCAGCATCTAAGGCCATAGAAAGAAAGGAGGCCTCCTCCAAAGCCTCGTTCATCGCCTATGGAAGCATCTTAATAGCGCTCATCCAGGAGGCCGTGAAAGAGACGTAAGATGCAAAAGAGGGGGAAGGGGAAATGCCTGACAAGTCACCCCCTTATAAGTACCAGGAGAGGTCAAGCAACAGGACTGAGACCGATAAGGAAGGACAGGGGCAAGAAGATCAATCAAGCAAAAAGCAGGTCAAGGAAACCAAGAAGAAGGCAGCACAGAAGAAAATGAAACCGGATGAAGGTCGCAGGAAGGAGAATAAAAATTTGAAAAAAGCAAAATGGCAATCCCTCAGCCTCCGAGAGAGAGAGGGAGAGGAAGAAGGAAGAAGAAGAAACAACAGAGCAAGTCAAGCGGGCTAAGAAGGCGTCAAAGCAAGAGGCTGAAAGGAGAAGAAGAGAAGAGCAGGAAGAAAAAGAGAAACTAGAGAAAGAATACAAAAAGACCAAAAAAGAAAGGCAAAGAAGAGTTGCGGAGGAAAAAGAGGAGTTAAGAAGAAAGGAAGAGGAGGACTTGGCTGAGGCCACATGCCAGTCCATTGAGCAACAATGCAGAGCGGATGATCAAGGAGCCTGGAACCACCTGAGGGAAGAAGCGCCTAGCTCTAGCGTGTAGGCACCAGAAGCCGTGCCGTCCACAGTCCTGGAAGGCAAAGGCAAAGCACCCCTCCATCCTATGCCCACCCTCATGGCACCCTCCACTGAACCCACTATGCTCACCCCTAGCATCCCCACCAGCATGGAAGTTTCCAATTTTGTGGCGTGGATGCAATACTTCATTAGTAAAGAAATGGCCCAAGGGAAGAGCACAGAAACCATGATGATGGGGCCAAAAGGCCAGCAACAGTGGATGCAGAATCGAGGCAGGACTAGAAGCATCTGTGTGTGGAGGCCTCAACCACCCCCACCCATGCAACAATGACACCACCAACGAGTTACGAGGAATACGTCTTCGAGCTGCTCTCCCAATTGGACAGGGCGAAGGAGGAAAAGAGAGTGGCAAAGGCTGAGTTGGTGGCAGAGAAAGAGTCAGTAGCTGCCTTCCAACTGGAGAAAACCCGCATCATAGCCATGCAACAACGGCAAATATTTGACCTCAAGCAAGAATTGAAAGCAAAAGAGGACATGGAAGAAAGCTACAAACAACGGCCTGAGGACAAAAATCAAGAACTTGTGCAAATGCAGCGGGAATACAAGCTCCTCCTGATGCAACATGGGGAATTGGAGGCAAAAATGGCCACCATTGAGCAAATGATGGAGGAACTAAGCACCAAAGAAGAGAAGACAAGACAAGAGAGGGAGCAACAACAAAAAGAGATCGAGTCCATGACCAATCAACTACATCTCGAAAGGAAAGAACACGAGAATATGAGCAAGGAACTCAGAGCCTAGGAGCAGAAGCTCATAACCCTAGCACAAAAGCAGGGGGGAGAGCATGGAAGGAATGAGAAAAAGGGCCAAGGAATAGGCCACGCAGAACAAGAAACATGTGAAGGCACTGGCGCGGCACCTCGCCTTGGTGGAGAAAGAAAAAATCTTGGCAGAAAGCAAAGCAAACGCCGCCCAGATAGCCTTCACTGCCCAGCACAGGCCTTTCTCAACACATTAATGGACACAACCCGGCCGGAGAGAAAGGAGTCGTTGGAGGTGTTGCAGAAAAAACTGAGCATTGCATGCAGAGCCCTGCATGCGAGGCTATAGATGCCACCCCAACTTGCGGAAGTTAGGTTGGGCTTAGAAGAACAACGAAAGTACCTGCTATTGGCTGGCCTAACCCCCCAGGAGGCAGATGCACTCAGCTTTGAGGAAGGGGCGTAGTCAGATGATCGGCAGGGGGAGGACACTGACATTGAGTTTGTCATAAGAAGAACCAGCAAAGAAATAATCCCACAACCCCCCTCGCCGCACGATCAGGAACATCAACAACTCGACCCGCCCCCGGATAGACAAACCATGCTCAAGGATCGACAGAGAAAATTAGTGGAAGAAGCCAGAAGGCAGTTGCAAGACAAACCAGTCGTGCGGCCATCCGTGTCCCTCCCACCATGCCCCGATGGCCTCCCAATGCAATTTCACGTGGAGCTGGTAATCTGGGAACGACACGAAATCGAAAAGGACCCTTTTACTTTCAGTTTCCTCATGCCTAACAGCCTGAGAAGGGTCCTGCCAATTAAGGTAATGGAGGAGGTGATCGCAGCTGGCGGCTAGCTGAGCCAAAAATGGCTGAAAGACAGGGCAAAGTCCCTCACTCTGTGGGGCACGGAGGAGTCAAAGTTTTGGCAAGACAAGGTGTTTGAGGCACCACACACTGTAAAGGGCTACAACTGCCAACCTCTCTGGAGAAGGAGAATATGCGATATTAATATGCTCGCCTGGATGGTGTTTTGCAACACCCTACCCTACGAGAGGAATGACCCCACATTCATGGCGTATCCTCGTAGGGTGGGCGTGGATTTTGTTGCCACCCTCTACGGGCGGCATGACTTCCCCATCATCTACAACTCCAATGCCACCTCCTTCGAGTGTGCCCTCCTTTTTTATTTAGGAAGCCTAAGTGATTCCATGATGCGCTTTCTCGCAGACTTCTCCTCCTGTCCAGATCCTGCCTTTATAACTATATGTAATTACCTTAGGCTTCTTAAGGTATTACTCAAGCAAGATCCAAAACCACAAGAGAATGGCTTTCCCCCCCTCTTTTTTGATTGCAATGCTATTGATAGCTGCGCTATGGCACACCTAATGATGAGAGCTAGCCTACTCCCCTCCTTTTACCTAACCCTCCTAGAGGACATGAATTGTGAAAAAAAATTCATGTCCTCTAGGACATGAATTATGGCACACCTAATGATGACAGCTATGGCACACCTAAAGACTCCATAGACGCACTTGTAGACGCAATATTTGAATTGTGAAAAAAATTTTCGGGCGTGTTTATTACCGCGTCTATTTCTGTGTCTACCATATCGCGTCTAAAAGCGCGCTTATAGTCAGAGTTACATGCGCATGTAGACGCGCATATAGACGCGCGTATTAACGCGCTACGTAAATATATAATCATAGTTATAAAAAGTGGATATATTCATATTGTGCATCTATACACGCGTGTATCTACGCGTTTACTCTGCAAGTTTTTGACGAGAATAGACGCGGATTTATCATGCAATTTAGACGCGCTGATAGACACGCAAAATAGAGGTATGAAAAAAAAAACCAGAGAGCATGTGGCTTTGCAAGCCACATGCTCTCTCGTTTTTTTTCCCCCATCAACATCAAATTGTATGCTTAGGGAAAACAGAGAAAGATGATTTCGAAGATTGGATACTGAAAACAAAACAATGTATGTAGAACACGAAATTTGATATATATAGATGAAACGGTTTTACATTATGAGTTCTAGTGCTTGTGACGTCATGGTCGCAAGCACTAGCTGAAAGTAATACATATCAAAAATGAAAATTACAAGCCAAGGGGAGGCATGCATGCATGGGGCTCCTCTATATCTCCTCGGAAGAGGCATCATCATCGCTACCACCACCACTGCCTGTGCCGCTACCGTTGCCGCCACTGCTACTGCTACTCCCCCCCTTCGCTATCCTCAACTGCATTATGGTTCGCCTACACAAAGGATTAAGGTATATAAATACCATTACAAACAATAAATTAGAGTTATCTATACTTTTCATATAAAAAATAAAACATACCTCTTCTGGTGGTGGAATCGTCATGGTGCGATTATATTGCTCCTCCATGATGAGTCCCTCCTCGTAGAAGTGCTGCCAAGTGGACGTCCGGTTATGACCTCGATGGTAGCCTACCTCTCTAGGAGTAGGCATCCTACCAACGATATGATACTACAAAAAAATTTGAACATACAACGTATTAAAACACACTACATAATGAAGTGAAACAAATTATAAAATTTAATTTTAAAAAAGAAATCAAATAATACTTACAAACTCAGCCTCCCATGACTCCCTGCCACCCAATCCATAATGCGACGATCCCATGATTGCCATCTGGATACGTCGCGCCTCTGCATGCTGGCGACTTGTCATTTTCTCCGCTGCTCTCTTCTTGGCCTCTTTCCACTCCTTGCAGTGGCAATTGGGTGGTTGGCCATATACAGGGCGCCCCTGCTCTTGTCTCCGCAATGACTCCTTGGCGTGCATCATAATGTGAGACCTCTTGTTATGAAGCAGGTCTCTTACCTTTGACCATCCCCAATCATCTGAGAATCGTGAATTCTCGAGATTAGGGTACCTTTTATGTACTGCCTGCAGCACCTCTTGCCACAAACCATTTTTTTGGTGCTTGAAGGGAATCATGTAATCTTTGTATGTGGCATGCACGACACTCCTCAAGTAGGCTATCACTTCCCTCCCCTCAAAGTCATGCAAGATACCACCAACATCAGTGACAGAGTAGTACATTTGTGGAGGCTCACCTCTCTCATTTTCCGGTGAGGGTGATCGAGAGCCACCACCTAGGCAACCCCCACAAAGCCCTTGACCTCCTCGTCCTCCCGCACGACTCTCCCTCCTCCCTCGACCTTCACTACCCTCTACCTCACTCGATACACATGCTTCTGCAGATACACATACTTCGGCCGATCCATGTACCTCAGCTGATCCCGGTGTAGGCAAAGATATGATAGGTGTCCCAAACATCACACTTAAAACCTCCTCTGCAGTGGGAGGGCGACCAAGCTAATTAGTCATCTCCCCCATGAATTGCTCCTTGTTGAATGGGGTACTGGAGGATCCAGGATTCCACATCTACACAAGAAAAATCATATTACCCTGTGCAGATAAAACATATTACATGCAGCATCTATACATGCGTCTCTCTACGCGTCTATATATGCGTCTCTACGGGGGCATCTGTCAGTGTGTCTATTTTTGCGTCTATACCTCCATCTACACTGTCATCTCGATGTGCTGACAGACGTGCACAGTCGGATAATTTCTTTTCAAAATTTCTTAAAAAAATGCAAAAAAACCTCCATAGATGACAAGATCCAGCATGTGAAGAGAGAGACAAACAAACAGAGAAAGTAAATAAGATTGAGAGAGAGAAGAAGAACTCACCTTCTTTGCTTGTTCCAACAGGTGGCGGCTAGGTTGCAAGCTCCTTGTCCTCCTTCTCCCTTCCCTTGGTAAGTTGCTTGAATCTTCTTCTCTTCCTTGCTATTTGGCTCTTATTCTTTACTCTTTGGCTTTTCTTTCCTCCTGTCCTCTTTTTACTCTTATTTCCTTGCCTCATTGTCTTCATGAAGTGATAGATAGACATGAGTAGTGATGTTGAGCTCGAACTGTAGAAAACGCAGGAAAGCACAGGTTTGAAAAGAAAGCCACAAATTTTTTTAAATTTTTCTATACCTGCATGGCGCTTCTATAAGCGTGTGTAATTTCGCGTATATATGCGCAGATAATGCCTATTATATGCGCCTACACACGCGCAGGAACAATTTAGGGAATCAATGCATGCATTTAGGGAATCAATGGACCTATGTGGTGACATATATAAAAAAGCTTGAGGATAAGAGATAACACATTGGCAAGTCAATTGGCATATATGTAGTGACTTACTAGACCATCCCACTTACAATTCCATGCAAGTATCAATAGGTTGATAAAGCACGAATGGTTTTTAGCTAGAGAGAGATAATGCAATGAAGGTGTATACGAAAGAGATAGAGAAAGGCATATTATCCATCAAAATCAATCAAAGATATGTACATGAAGTGACTTGATATAGTAATTAAAGTATCGTCATTTTTAGGATGCTCCATTGACTTCTGTAAGTTCCTATAACCTTGAAGTAGAATATAGCCAACCACACTGTCCATGGAAGGAAAACTTGGCCTCATCAAATTAACCAAGTTAATTTACTTATACATTTCATAGATAAGAGATTTGTAGTTGGCTTGTTGGTATTAGTCACCAACAAGTGGACACACTGGCTAAAGATGATGAAAAGAGGACATGTGCACATTGGCTACATGTGGTCCACCTTATCTAAAATTATATGTGAGCTATAACTGCACCTTGACATGATTGGAATAGCTTGCACATGCACAAGCCAACTCATTTACATCAATCTACTCATGCTATGAATTGGCATGCATGGCTAGGTTAAGTGCACAACAAATGAGACATGTGAGTGTATTGATCAGTTCTCTCTCTCTCTCTTGTCAAGAATCGCGTGGTGGAGGGGGTTGCTCAAGATGCTGCGCCGAACACACACAAAATGCACAAGGAGAAGCTCACTCAAGAGACAAGAAGAGAGATGGAGGCCAAAACGTTTTCTTGCTGATTTCTTCTTCTTCTTCCACACTCTTTACAATGTACACAAAGTAGAGATAAGATACAACATAAAAGGAAAGTGGCCTACTAAGTCAAACAATTCATAACCGACCACACTAGTCGACTGGCGCTATAACTATGCCAGCTGTAAATAGGTGTAACAACCTGAATATAATAAGTAATGAGTCAGTGGCCGTGTGAGAGTCATAATGACCACCGGTGTGCTAAGTGTAGACATGTGAACCCATCTAACCAGGCGGTCCATCATCCATGTCCGCATGTGTTGAGCTTGTCATCTCAACACTTCCCCTCAAGCTCAACTGCATCTCTGCAACTCCAAGTAAGCTTCGAAAATTTTGAAGCTTCTCTGTACCCACTGCCTTCGTGAAGATATCAGCTATCTGATCCTGTGTGCTGACATACACCAAGTCAATCTCACCTGCTAGTACCTTCTCTCTCACAAAGTGGTAGTGTACCTCGATATGTTTTGTCCTGGCATGGAACACAGGGTTCCTAGCCAACTGTATACTGCTCATGTTGTCACAATAAATGACAACTGGACCTTCCACCTGCACATCCAAATCAGCCAGTAACTTTTGCAGCTATACTACCTCACATGCTGCAACAGCAGCACCTCTATACTCAGCCTCTGTACTCGACAAAGCAACTGTAGATTGCTTTTTGCTGCTCCATGCAACTGCTGCACTACCAAGAGAGAACATGTATCCGCTGGTAGATCTTCTATCAGACATACTACCAGCCCAATCTGCATCTGTGTATCCAAACACCTGTACATCTATACCTGCCTCATAGAAAAGTCCATAATCTAATGTGGACTTCACATATCTCAATATGCGTCTGACTGCATCCAAATGTGGCTTTCTAGGTACTTGCATAAACTGACTCACAAGACCAACAGCGTAGCTCAAGTCTGGCCTTGTAATGGTCATGTAGATCAAACTCCCCACTATCCTCCTGAACATAGTAGGGTCTTCTATCTCATCCCCAACATCAGCACTCAACTTTACATTTTGCTCCAACGGGACTGAAAGTGGTTTGCATGCAGTCATACCATACTTGGACAACATATCCAAGCCATACTGTCTTTGGAACAGCCATATACCATCATCACATCTGATCACCTCAATGCCAAGGAAGTACCTTAGTTCACCTAAATCCTTCATCTCAAACTTCATCTTCAAACAGCCCTTGACTTCAGCAATCCCACTGTAATATTTCCGTTTGAAATATTACTAGACCAACCTCCCGCGCATCGTAAATTTGTGAAAAGGTTATCTCCATTTCCGGTAGCTAATTTATGATCGTACGCGAGAAATGGAGTACTCTGCATTGGTAAATCGGGACCGAAGAATCATGACCTCTCAACTGGCAAAACGGGACCGAGGGTTAAATAACCCGCATAGCCATAGGTAAACAGCCTCTTGGGAAGAGGTCAAGAGGATAAGGTAATTGCAAATTTTTTTTATTACTTTCCCCAGCCAAGCGTGGCTGAGGGAAGGGGGATGGACTGAAATAGGGGAAATAGGAGAGGTGGAGGAAGAGGAGCCATGCAGGCACCACGTGGGGGGAGGGAGACCTTACCCCCCCTCCCTATAAATACCCCCTCTAAGGGGTGAGGAGGGGGGGAAGAAAAGAAGGCCATGCTGCAGCCGCGGCTGCCGCCTTATGACGCCACGCAGGCCACCTTCGTCGCCGCTATGAGGACCGCCAGGCTGCTGCCTGTTGCCGCCGCCCATCCCACCGCCATCATCATCAATTCCTCTCCTTCCATCATTACTCCCCCCTCCACGTCACTCTGTCCAGAAGCAGAAGCTTCTTGGAATCTTCCTTAGAAGCTTCTAAGGATAAGGCTCCCATGAGCCTTGTGCACACGATTTTTCCCCCGGGTTCTTAAAACCCACACCTTGTAAAGGGGCATTCCTGCGCAAGGGAGAACTAGATAGATTTTAAGGTTGTCTTTCCAAGCTTGGAAGGAGTTCAGAGATCACATAAAGGTAAGGACAATCTGCGGAGTCCGTATTCACGTCTGCAATGGCTCCCAAGAAGTTGCAAGGCGCGCCTGCGGAAGGTTCATCTTCTAGCATTCAAGTGGACATCTCCCCGAGCCCACAGACCCAGGTTTTTATGATTTTTGATTCTACGCAAAAGTAATGCATTAGGTATGATAACTCTCACGGAATAGAAAGCATCTATGCATGTTCAAATTTACCAAGCCAAAGTAAGAGGCAATTGAGGAAAATTTGTCTAATTGATCGATTACTAGAATTATCTCATGGCATGAAATGGAGTTATTAACATTCTCAATATGATGAACGTGAGTTGTCTATCCATCGTACGACCTTAGTATTATGTTGCCTTATCATGCATTTCAAATTAGCGAGCCTAGAACACCTACCGCCTATCATTATATGGCTGAAGTTATTAAGTGTATTTTTGACTAGTCATGGAAAGAATAGGCATATGTTGCAATTTAGGAAAAATCTTTATTGTAATGGTTCTTGGGGAAAAGTTGTTAACACCCGTAGGAGGTTATCCGAAAAGTAATGGTGGTGTATCAAAAATGAATCTATGGATTGACATGTGGCATGTGCTTGCAAGAAAGAATATACCAACACTAACTCTACAATAACCTCATTTAACTACGTTGTAGTTATGAAATGGTTGCATGTTGCACTTTCATCGTGCATAAAATTGATTCATCAAGTGTTGCATTTGGGAAAGGTTGCAGAATTTAAACAAAGCATGAGATTCTAAAGTGTGGATAACAAGGTAGTAGTCATGATTATTTGAAGTAAGTCCTAGTAGGTCCTAAGAAAGTTGGTATCCAGCTTATCATGTATTTTTACTTTACCAATAAAAGATAGAGTGAGTCACATGTTTACGTGTATTGTGGTAGTCGAAACCATTTTTCTTCTTTAGATCTAGTTTATTGTCTCTAGGGAGGGATTCATCCTTGTCGCGAGACAAGCATAGTGAATTACCCAAATCACCTAGCCGCAAAGGATTCGTATCGGCATGGTTCAGTCAATACGATAGATACCCCAAACACTAACTAGGGATTAGCACGTTAAGGATTCGACCAAGTTTTCCAATTGTCGCTAAGTCGAAACCTTCATGCCCAATAGTCCTAACCACATTCCCAAGATGTTGAGTTAATTGGATGCTCATGCAAACAATAGTCTAGGGTTCCTACCTTAAGGACCAATCGCTCAAAATGATGAAACTCGAATTGAGTTGGAACCCTAGGACTAAACGTTGTCGATCTAGTGAAATTAGGGATGGGACGGGTAAAAAGACACCCTAAACCCTGCATCTCGTCTGAAGATAATTCCGTGACCAGAAAACGCCATTCAATAGGTGAAATGGTCTCTTGGAATGGAGGCGACACTTGTGCAACAAGTTGCAACGTCGCATAGCCTTGTGGTTTGATCGCAAGGAAGTTTTGCCATTCCTTGGAATGGGGTTGGCAGGTTCTTGCGCAAGTTTAACTTGCAAGGGGTTGGTTAGTCATCCTGTTACATCGCCCTCATTAGGGAAAAATTTGCCAAGTTAAGGGAAGTTAAGTAATTGCTCGGACGCAAATGATTAATCAATAAATTAAAGCGACATGCCCGCCGGGATTTACTATTAATAAAACCTAAAGCATTGGATAAGTTGGGTTAACAGGGTATGACCCTAACCCAAAGACAATAGGAATCTTGCCAAGTTGCAACTGATTCCGGATCGAATGCTGGATGCATTCGGAGAGAAGGATTCACTCCTTAACAGTTTGCCAACTAAACAACCACTGGAATTGATTGTGCTTGTAACAGTTTAGAAAGCACTGTTTGCATTGTTTGTTCAAGGAACTAAAGGATGAAAGATATATAAATGCTTCAGGTTGAAGGCCTGAAGGGAGTGGCAGCTCAGTTACCCCCGACTGCCTGCCTGACCCTAACCAAGGGGGTTGTTGACCGCGCCGGGAACGTGGACCGAACCCGCCGCGAGAGGTCTTTCCGTTGAGCTCTACTTGGAGCAGGAGGACGCTTGGGTGCCAGGGGGGCTCTGGCCGTAAATCCCTCGCCTTCCGGGTCCTGCACAAGAGGCTGACGTGACTCGGGATTGGATCTCGAGGCCCGCATACTAGTCTACGGGCAGAAGCTTGGAATAGTGATCCCTAGCGGATTACTGGATAGCCTTCGGGCAGATTATGGACAAGCCTACGGGCGGAACTCCTTGTATTTCAAAGATAAAATGATGAAATGCTAATAAAGAAGTTGTTTGATACTGTTTTTCTATGTCACGTGATAAAATTACGTGAAGGAACCAGTACCTAACAGGGTTAATTAAAGAAGCTGATTGCTATATGTCAAATTAAATGTGTTAGATAATTACATAACTAAAACAAACTGAGGAAAGTGCGGAGGATGGGCCATGGGTCCGTCCTACGGTTGGGTGGTCCCGATTAGCCGGGAACTTTTCTCAAAAATCTCGAAGAACAGCGGGATGACCATCATTATCAAAGCGAATAATGAGAGCGATAACCTAGAGTTACGTCTTACCCGATTTACGCTGTTTTAGGGGAACGGAATGGGACTATGCCTTATGGCAGAGAGGTTGAGCCTTGCCTCCCTCTCGTTTCCCATTCTCCTTGAACCAAGTGCAGCGTGAATCCGCTTCAGACCTGGCGTTTCTGCGTAAAGTAGTTCGCTCGGGTCTGACGCTAGTTGCTGCTAGCTAATGACCAAAGAAGAAAACCCAAATTCAGGTCGATCCTAAGTGGGAACGGCCAGGATACTTTCGCTACGGGGCAGACACGGGAAGACCTAGATTGCAAAACCTGTAACATTCCATGGGAGTGCCGGGCGGAGTTTTCTAGACATCCTTTCCGATGGACTGCTAAGACGTGTCCTGGATGATCCTAGTGGACACGTTAGAGTTGGTATCAGAGCCAACCAACAAAGGACTTGTTTTTAGGAAATTTTAATAAGACGAAGTAAAGCAAATGCTACTATCCCAAACATTTCCTTACTTTCAATGCTGTCTTGCAGAATTGTGAAGCGTGGAACAAATTCTTAGTGTTCCGAGTCATGTTTATGACCGCGATGCATTCCACGGATTATCGACAAAGGGTTGAGCTGATGAACATCCTAGACCGCATTTACAATCCACCGCCTGTGTACGTGGAATGGAGATGGATGGGTGTTACAGGGATCTATTACATAACTGCCTATCAACCTGCGTACCTTCAAATTAACTTGAAGAGAATCAAGTGGATGGAGGATTTGAAGATCGTAAAGCTGTTCGTCTTTGTTGAGGCTCACGCGAACGCGTCCCTACAGGTCGGGGGTCGAAGGGTTAACCAGAATAAGTATGTGTACGGAGAAGTGATTCAAAGAATCCCTGCCGACCGAATCAAGGTTTTGGGGCGTCATGTGAAGAAGGGATATCAAAGGAAAAGATACCCTAATCTTCCAATGAACTATCGATTCCTGAAAATCGATGACCCCAATCCGTACTACTACTCAGTTCCTGTAGCTGAATGCAATAATATCTTATTCTCTTTGAATTAATGTATCAACTTGTTCCATCGCCCCAAGAAATAATTGTACCTCGAAAGGGCCATGCTGATATGAATGGAATAAAACTTTTTTTTCCGATTGTCTTGACTGTAAATATTGATAAAGAAGTAAAGTGAATTGGTCACTTGGCTGAATGAATACGTGGACGTAGTTTCTGAAGAGTTAACAAAACTCCCACTTCAAAGAGAAGTAGATCATGAGATCAAGCTAGTAATAGGAGCTGCGCCAATTGCGAAGAGACCCTACAGAATGTCTATACCGGAAGCAATTGAGCTGAAAGGAACAATTCAAGAAACTGCTAGATCAGGGCTACATCCGCCGTCCTAGCAGTTCACCTTGGGAAGCACCAGTACTGTTCCAGAAAAGAAAAGATGGAACACTTCAACTATGTATTGATTACAGAGGGTTGAATCAATCAACAGTCAAGAACAAATATCATATTCCCAGAATAGATGAGCTTCTTGATAGTCTTCAGGGTGCCAAAATCTTCTCCAAGATTATCTTAGGTCTGGTTACTATCAGATAAGAATCAAGGAAGAAGATATCCCAAAGACGACCTTCAACACTAGATATGGACACTTTGAGTTCTAGCTATGTCATTAGGGCTTACGAATGTGCCTGCCACATTCAATAGGTTAATGAAGGATATCTTTAGACCATATCTTGATAAACTTTGTGCTCGTCTTCTTTGATGACACTCTAGACTATTCCAAACAGGAAGGAGATCATGAACCCCAACTTCAGATTTTCCTTGAGACAAGGAGGTCATACAAGCTGTATGCTAAGATGACGAAATGTGCATTCCCCAAACATCAAATTGGTTATCTGGGATTCATCATATCGGTAGAAGGAATCTCAGTGGAGCCAGCCTAAGTTAGAAATGTTCTAGGATGGCCAATTACCAACAACTGTCAAAGAAATACTCAGCTTCCTTGGATTGACAAGATGGTATGGGGTCTTCATCAAAAACTATGCTTTGATTGCAGCACCTTTGACAGAATTATTGAAGAAGCAAACATCCATTGCATGGTCAACTGCCGAACAAACTAGCTTTGATAGGTTGAAGCAAAGTTTGGTATCAGCACCGATCCTAAAACTTCTAGACCACAGTAAGGAGTAGAGGAAGTAACTGATACTAGCATGCTTATATAGAAAAGTCATCCTATAGCCAAATCTTCAAGAAACTGAAGATCCATGAAAAGAATCATGCTACCCATGATCTTGATGTCAAGCTTTGGAGACACTACTTGCTGGGTAACAAGTTTACACTAGTGACTGATCATAAAAAGTCTCAAGTGGAACTTTACCTAGAACAAGCTCAACATGAGGAAATGTCGGTGGATTGAAGTACTGGAGGGGTGTGACCTTAAGATCAAGTACCGAACTGGAAAGGAGAATGTAGTTGCTGATGCACTCAGTCGCAAGGCATTCCTTAATCTTGCAAAATCCATCAATAGCTAGATCTCTAGCCACAAAGGTGTCAATTCCGAACAACCCCATACTTGAGCTAGCTAGAGAGGAAGGATGCCATGATCTAGCCTATCAAAGGATGCTAAGGGAAGTCTCTATCGAGGACCAGGAACAAAAGCTAGAGGCTAAGTATCATGAATTCTCTGTCAATAGTGGACTTGTCTACTACAGAACAAGGCTAGGTATTCCAACAAGCTAGTCACTTAAGCAGAAGATATTATGGGAAGCTCATGATTCCCCTTTCGCAGGACATCCTGGCTATGCAAAAACTCTTAATGCAGTTAGGAAGAGCTACCATTGGGAGAGGCTCAAAGGTGACGTTCTCAAATATGTCAATGAATGTTTGTCTTGCCAACGTATCAAGGCTGAACATGTCATGATGCCAGGAAAATTGCAACCACTTGACATTCCCCAAATGAAATGGGAATTCATCAGTATGGATTTTGTGGTGGGCTTACCCCAAGTCCAAGGAGGATACAACTCCATTATGGTTGTAGTTGACATGCTTACCAAGGTTGCACACCTGATTCCAGTAAAGACAAACTATAAAGCCTCCGACATTGCAAGAGTGTTTATCAAGGAGATATTCAAGCTACATGGGTTACCTAGAAGGATTATTAGCGATCGAGATTCTCTCTTCACTTCACACTTCTGGAGAGCTATCTTTGAAGCTATTGGAACTCAACTCTGTTTTAGCACCGCCTACCATCCCCAAACGGATGGACAAACAGAGCGAGTAAATCAAATCATTGAGGATATGCTTAGGGCCTACTGCTGTCGGGAGCCGAAGAGGTGGATTCAGTACTTGCCGTTAGTGGAATTTGCCTACAATGCTTCTTACCAGCAGAGCATTCAAATGACCCCTTTCCAGGCATTGTATGGTCATGATTGTCGAAGTCCCCTAAACTTTTCTGATCCAACCCTAAGAGTTGAGGCTTCAAGACAAATGTTGGAAAACATGGATGACCAAATAAGGTCAATAAGACAAGACATACAAGCAGACAAAAAGGCATATGCGGATTTGAAACGCCAAGAGAGGATCTTCGGAGAAGGAGACGTGGTCTTCATTCGTGTACGCCCAAAAAGGAGTTCTCTATCTCTAGGGAGACTGCAAGAAGCTAAGTCCAACGTATTCTTGACCATACAAGATCCTTAAGTGCCTAGGACCTATTGCTGATAGATTGCAACTCCTTGAAAACCTAAAGGTTCATAATATATTCCATATCAACCTATTGAAGAAGTATGTACCTAATCCTAACCATGTGTTCGATGACCAACAAGTTGTAATGCCTAGTCAAGGAGTCCTTGAACTAAGCCATGACAGGATCTTAGATGTTAGGGGAGAGACAACTAAGATCCAGAAACTTGAGAGAATGCCTCGCCCAGTGGAAAGATTATCCCGAGGAGGATACCACTTGGGTGGATGATAAGCACTCTCAACCATAAATATCCCCAGTTCATCTCGAGATGAGGACATCTCGATTCCTCCAAGGGGGAGAGAATGTAATATTTCCGTTTGAAATATTACTAGACCAACCTCCCGCGCATCGTAAATTTGTGAAAAGGTTATCTCCATTTCCGGTAGCTAATTTATGATCGTACGCGAGAAATGGAGTACTCCGCATTGGTAAATCGGGACCGAAGAATCATGACCTCTCAACTGGCAAAACGGGACCGAGGGTTAAATAACCCGCATAGCCATAGGTAAACAGCCTCTTGGGAAGAGGTCAAGAGGATAAGGTAATTGCAAATTTTTTTTATTACTTTCCCCAGCCAAGCGTGGCTGAGGGAAGGGGGATGGACTGAAATAGGGGAAATAGGAGAGGTGGAGGAAGAGGAGCCATGCAGGCACCACGTGGGGGGAGGGAGACCTTACCCCCCCTCCCTATAAATACTCCCTTTAAGGGGTGAGGAGGGGGGGAAAAAAAGAAGGCCATGCTGCAGCCGCTGCTGCCGCCTTATGACGCCACGCAGGCCACCTTCGTCGCCGCTATGAGGACCGCCAGGCTGCCGCCTGTTGCCGCCGCCCATCCCACCGCCATCATCATCAATTTCTCTCCTTCCATCATTACTCCCCCCTCCACGTCACTCTGTCCAGAAGCAGAAGCTTCTTGGAATCTTCCTTAGAAGCTTCTAAGGATAAGGCTCCCATGAGCCTTGTGCACACGATTTTTCCCCCGGGTTCTTAAAACCCACACCTTGTAAAGGGGCATTCCTGCGCAAGGGAGAACTAGATAGATTTTAAGGTTGTCTTTCCAAGCTTGGAAGGAGTTCAGAGATCACATAAAGGTAAGGACAATCTGCGGAGTCCGTATTCACGTCTGCAATGGCTCCCAAGAAGTTGCAAGGCGCGCCTGCGGAAGGTTCATCTTCTAGCATTCAAGTGGACATCTCCCCGAGCCCACAGACCCAGGTTTTTATGATTTTTGATTCTACGCAAAAGTAATGCATTAGGTATGATAACTCTCACGGAATAGAAAGCATCTATGCATGTTCAAATTTACCAAGCCAAAGTAAGAGGCAATTGAGGAAAATTTGTCTAATTGATCGATTACTAGAATTATCTCATGGCATGAAATGGAGTTATTAACATTCTCAATATGATGAACGTGAGTTGTCTATCCATCGTACGACCTTAGTATTATGTTGCCTTATCATGCATTTCAAATTAGCGAGCCTAGAACACCTACCGCCTATCATTATATGGCTGAAGTTATTAAGTGTATTTTTGACTAGTCATGGAAAGAATAGGCATATGTTGCAATTTAGGAAAAATCTTTATTGTAATGGTTCTTGGGGAAAAGTTGTTAACACCCGTAGGAGGTTATCCGAAAAGTAATGGTGGTGTATCAAAAATGAATCTATGGATTGACATGTGGCATGTGCTTGCAAGAAAGAATATACCAACACTAACTCTACAATAACCTCATTTAACTACGTTGTAGTTATGAAAGGGTTGCATGTTGCACTTTCATCGTGCATAAAATTGATTCATCAAGTGTTGCATTTGGGAAAGGTTGCAGAATTTAAACAAAGCATGAGATTCTAAAGTGTGGATAACAAGGTAGTAGTCATGATTATTTGAAGTAAGTCCTAAGAAAGTTGGTATCCAGCTTATCATGTATTTTTACTTTACCAATAAAAGATAGAGTGAGTCGCATGTTTACGTGTATTGTGGTAGTCGAAACCATTTTTCTTCTTTAGATCTAGTTTATTGTCTCTAGGGAGGGATTCATCCTTGTCGCGAGACAAGCATAGTGAATTACCCAAATCACCTAGCCGCAAAGGATTCGTATGGGCATGGTTCAGTCAATACGATAGATACCCCAAACACTAACTAGGGATTAGCACGTTAAGGATTCTACCAAGTTTTCCAATTGTCGCTAAGTCGAAACCTTCATGCCCAATAGTCCTAACCACATTCCCAAGATGTTGAGTTAATTGGATGCTCATGCAAACAATAGTCTAGGGTTCCTACCTTAAGGACCAATCGCTCAAAATGATGAAACTCGAATTGAGTTGGAACCCTAGGACTAAACGTTGTCGATCTAGTGAAATTAGGGATGGGACGGGTAAAAAGACACCCTAAACCCTGCATCTCGTCTGAAGATAATTCCGTGACCAGAAAACGCCATTCAATAGGTGAAATGGTCTCTTGGAATGGAGGCGACACTTGTGCAACAAGTTGCAACGTCGCATAGCCTTGTGGTTTGATCGCAAGGAAGTTTTGCCATTCCTTGGAATGGGGTTGGCAGGTTCTTGCGCAAGTTTAACTTGCAAGGGGTTGGTTAGTCATCCTGTTACATCGCCCTCATTAGGGAAAAATTTGCCAAGTTAAGGGAAGTTAAGTAATTGCTCGGACGCAAATGATTAATCAATAAATTAAAGCGACATGCCCGCCGGGATTTACTATTAATAAAACCTAAAGCATTGGATAAGTTGGGTTAACAGGGTATGACCCTAACCCAAAGACAATAGGAATCTTGCCAAGTTGCAACTGATTCCGGATCGAATGCTGGATGCATTCGGAGAGAAGGATTCACTCCTTAACAGTTTGCCAACTAAACAACCACTGGAATTGATTGTGCTTGTAACAGTTTAGAAAGCACTGTTTGCATTGTTTGTTCAAGGAACTAAAGGATGAAAGATATATAAATGCTTCAGGTTGAAGGCCTGAAGGGAGTGGCAGCTCAGTTACCCCCGACTGCCTGCCTGACCCTAATCAAGGGGGTTGTTGACCGCGCCGAGAACGTGGACCGAACCCGCCGCGAGAGGTCTTTCCGTTGAGCTCTACTTGGAGCAGGAGGACGCTTGGGTGCCAGGGGCGGCTCTGGCCGTAAATCCCTCGCCTTCCGGGTCCTGCACAAGAGGCTGACGTGACTCGGGATTGGATCTCGAGGCCCGCATACTAGTCTACGGGCAGAAGCTTGGAATAGTGATCCCTAGCGGATTACTGGATAGCCTTCGGGCAGATTATGGACAAGCCTACGGGCGGAACTCCTTGTATTTCAAAGATAAAATGATGAAATGCTAATAAAGAAGTTGTTTGATACTGTTTTTCTATGTCACGTGATAAAATTACGTGAAGGAACCAGTACCTAACAGGGTTAATTAAAGAAGCTGATTGCTATATGTCAAATTAAATGTGTTAGATAATTACATAACTAAAACAAACTGAGGAAAGTGCGGAGGATGGGCCATGGGTCCGTCCTACGGTTGGGTGGTCCCGGTTAGCCGGGAACTTTTCTCAAAAATCTCGAAGAACAGCGGGATGACCATCATTATCAAAGCGAATAATGAGAGCGATAACCTAGAGTTACGTCTTACCCGATTTACGCTGTTTTAGGGGAACGGAATGGGACTATGCCTTATGGCAGAGAGGTTGAGCCTTGCCTCCCTCTCGTTTCCCATTCTCCTTGAACCAAGTGCAGCGTGAATCCGCTTCAGACCTGGCGTTTCTGCGTAAAATAGTTCGCTCGGGTCTGACGCTAGTTGCTGCTAGCTAATGACCAAACAAGAAAACCCAAATTCAGGTCGATCCTAAGTGGGAACGGCCAGGATACTTTCGCTACGGGGCAGACACGGGAAGACCTAGATTGCAAAACCCGTAACATTCCATGGGAGTGCCGGGCGGAGTTTTCTAGACATCCTTTCCGATGGACTGCTAAGACGTGTCCTGGATGATCCTAGTGGACACGTTACACCCACTATCACTATCACCTGTAATAATCAAGTCATCCACATAGATGACTATGATGACCAAACCTGCATCTCCCTTTCTCACATAAAGTGAGTGATCATCATCAGAAACATAAAAGCCAATATTGACAAGATACTCTCTGATCTTGTCAGACCATGCTCTAGGTGCTTGCTTGAGCCCATAGAGTGCCTTCTTCAACCTGCACACATACGTGGGATGCTCTAAATCTTCATAACCTGCTGGCTGATCCATATACACTTCTTCCTGCAAATCACCATGCAAGAAGGCATTCTTTATATCCATTTGCTGCAACCTCCAACCTTTGGCTGCTGCCAAAGCAATCACACATCTGACAGTTGTCATCCTAGCAACTGGACTGAAGGTTTCATCATAATCTATGCCATATGTCTGGGCATAGCCTTTTGCAACCAGCCTAGCTTTGTACCTGCTAATAGAACCATCTGCATTGTGCTTAATCTTATAAACCCACTTACATCCAATAGTTTTCTTTCCCTTCGGCAATGATACTAGATCCCAAGTCTTATTGGCCTCTAATGCAGCCATCTCCTCATCCATTGCTGTATCCCAATGAGCATGACCAATAGCCTCCTCAAAACATGTGGGCTCAACATCCTCAACTAGTTTCACCATATAAGCATAATGGTGAGCTGCATAACCTTCAAAACCAAATCTTTTAACAGGGTATCTCACCCTGCTAGACCTGCGTACCACTGGATCACTCAATGGAGTCTTTGCATTAACGTGTGCTCTCTGCACACCTGGAGTCCTCACTGAAGGAATGCCAAGCTCATCATCCAAGCTCTCTGAGCCACCGGAATCTCCATCAAGAACTGCATCAATGCATTCTGACACTTTAATCTTTCCTTTGTCTTTACCTGTAGTGCTACTAGATGCACCCGAAGATGTAGAGGTACTCCTTAGTCTCCCAGACCAAGAATAATGCAAAAAATAAGGAAAAATACAAGGAAAATAGAGAAAACTCACTAAAAATAGGGGAAAAATGCATTTTGGGTGCGGAAAATTAATGAAAATTAAAAACGATGTTCGTGAATGTTTGGGGGGGACTGAAGCATGAGGATTTGCCTCAGTTCAACCCCCCTTCTTGTTCTAGTGTGTCTTTTTTCGCTTTTTACACATAAAATGATGGCAAAATGCCCTATAAATCTATACAACAATGCAACATTTGATCGATGGGAGGGTAGAGTGGTTAAAATGTGTCTCAATGTGGAGTAAAATGATGAAAAGATTGCTGGCTTTTGTTTGCATGCCATATAGGTCGGTGAATAATTATAAAATAAGAGCCTAGTAGCACGAGGGTTTCCTCGGTGCTAGGTTCGTGCAACGCCGCATAAGAACGGTAGTTGAAAATCATTGAAAGGATGTTTTCCGCATGTGCACAATATTGATTTTATAATTGTTTCAGCACTTAGCATCCACAATATGCATAAATCATGGAAATATTGAAAGGTATCAAAAATCCTGGATGCACAACAATTGCTTTCATTAGGATCTTGACCTACGTTGAGTGAGAGACAGGACACCCTAAGCCATAGGCTAGTCGTGGGGTCTAGGGGAAAGAGAAGTAAGGACAGTGGTACATTCCCATATACGAGTAAATGGTACCTTGAGTGGATTTTGTGCGAAATGTTTATATGTTGAGCGACGCATCTAGGGGCCAATCCCCAAGGTGTAGAAGAGTCGGAGAGGGGTGGCGGCATTCAGCCGTGCCATTGGAGGACTCCCTATGTCTGTGTTTCGTGCCATTAGGCAATGTGTAAGGGACTCCCTCTGAGGAGTAGTGGGTGAGAGAAAAGTGGACTACAAATGACGTAATACAAACGCAAGATATTTAGGAAGGCAATGTATGTGTCATCAACGCTCTTGGCCGCGAGGCCGTGGGGTTGTTGAGCGCGTGAGATAGAGGTCCGGCTAATGCACGAGCCAGTGCCGGCCCGTTCTAGGTTCCATCAGTGGTGCGCTTGCGGGGAGCCGCTTAAAAGTGGTGGTCCTCGAATCCTGGTTGTCTAGGGACCAACTAGCAATTTATGCCAAAGGATACTGTAATTGATCCGTTATTTATCGATAAGCATCGTCTAGCAGAAATCCAAAAGCAAGAGAGAGACGAAAGAGCTAGGCGACGTGCTGAAATTTTTAGGAGATATTCCCCTAAGCGTAGCGGTGCTGAACCCTTACGAGGGAGTGGATCTAGTGGTCTTGGGGCCACAAGCAGTAAGTTAGGAGAAGGTGGAAGCTCTAGTGCTCCCCTTTCTGCCATAAGCCAGTCTACATCAAGTGCGGGAGGTGTAACCCCACCGTCCCCTATTCCTAGTGCAAATCTAATTTTCGTTATGGCGCAGCCTATTGCAATTCCTGCAGGAATGACGGATTTGCCGGCTCTAGGTTACCCGCTACCCATTTTTAATGGGCTAGTTGAGGAAGATGTGAAACTCCACATTAGGGAGTTTCAAAAGCTGATGTTTAACTGTCCCATCCAAGAAGAAGGACATTTAATGATGTTCTTCAATATGACTCTCAAAGGAAGAGCTGCCATATGGTATCATGGTTTAGAAGCCGGAACCATATTGAATATTGATTCATTTTATGGAGCTTTTCGAAGGGAGTTTGCCCGTAAAAGGGGTGGGCAATATTGGTTGCGTGTACTCAACGTGACCCACCAAGAACCACACGAGGATATTCGTGCTTATGCGAAGAAAATAAAAGAGGTTTTCCGTAAGTTGGACACCTCTATTCCTATCCCCGCAGCTGCCCAATTGCAATATTTCCTACATGGTTTGGACTTTAATATCCAATTGCAGTTGAGTAGTGTCCCTTTGGGGGATATAGATACTGCCATTACACGAGCACAAGAGGTGGAATCCTGACTACAAGCACCCTATGCTTCTCGAGGCGATTCGAATATGGGTTTAGTATTGGGAAACAATATGGCGATGGCCAATGGCAATAGTGGCCAAGGGATAGCGATGGCTAACCCTAATGGGAGAGGGAACATGATGCAGAATGTCCCTTTATTACTAGCTCCCCCTAGCATGTCGATGCCTACGGGCAGTCAAATGGCTCCAAATGGTAGAGGCCAGATGGTCAATTCTAATACCATGCTTGTGGCTCAACAACCAGTGCCTAATCGAATTGTTCGGCCGATGGAACGACATGGTAATGACCAAGGCTATGAGTCGAGTGCTTCCAATGTTCTTGGCGAGGTTAAGGACATGATGAAGCATTATACCGACATGATAATAGAGCAGTATCGACAAATAGCCGTTGATGTCAACTTCCTTAAAAAACAACAAAATTTGATAGGAAGTAGATACCCAGATGAGGGTGCACCTTCGAGGTTTAGTTGCAAATGGTGTGGTGGGCAGCACTATCCAAGAAATTGCCCAAATTTTAAGTGCGACATCTGTGGAAAATCCAGTCATTTAGCAGCTACTTGCTGGAGTAAGATCAGTTCCCTCTAGCGAGGTAGTCGGTAACCACGGCCTGTTAATCATCGTGCCCAAGGAAATGATTCCCAGCAAGAAGATGGGCCTAAACAAATACTTCAACGACCAAAGACTACAGTGGAGGAGCTACCCAGTGGGAGTGGGGTTAGTTTGATTGAGGCTGTATGTGTTAATGATGCTGAAACCTCTAATTTGCAAACTGTTCTTACAAGAGGTCAAAAGGGTAGAGAAGCCGACAAGGATAAGCCTGTCGACGGAAATCCTAAACAAGGCGACAAAGGAACGCAAGTTTTGGATCCTGCCATGGAAGGCGGACCTTTGAAGCCCGTGGAAAGTAAAGCCGATAAGGAACCACCAAAGAAGAAGGTGAAAGTTAAGAAAGAGGCAATAAAGCCGGTTCAGCGACCTAAAGAGCGGATGGTTTTGCGTGAAAAGCGAGCTCTATCGAACTATCATGAATTTGATTTGGCGAGCTCTCTTTGCGAAGTCAAGCCGGATGTGAATCTCTTATAGCTTATTAAGCTTTCCCCAGGAGTACGCAAGGAATTTAGAAAGATCCTACATACCGGGTATATCGTAGAACCTTTGGGTATTGCGCGAGTTGGTGACGACTGGTTCGAGCATGCTGAGAAGCATTGCCCAAGGGTTGCAGCCTATGTCGATGGGATATTAGTAGATTATGCCATTTTCGACACGGGATCATATGTTAACATTATGAGTTCTGAACTGATGGAAAGGTTGGGTCTTGCGATCCAGAAAGATAGCTCCACAATTCTCAGAATGGCAGATGATAGTTTGAGACAGCCGGAAGGTTGCATTACTAAGGTCCATGTCACTGTTGCAAATGTAGAATGCCTGTTGGACTTTAGGGTGATTCGTTTTGCAGGGCGTCCAAGTTACCAAGTATTACTCGGACGACCTTGGATCTTGCAAGCAGACTGCCAAGTAGATATACCCGCCAGTCAACTAATATTCGGCAGAGGTGCCCAGTGTGTGGTGGTTGATGCTTATCCTGAGTCCCCACAGAGTGAGAGAGCTCCTCTATCTTCTACAGAATTGGAGACATTAGAAGATTTATCTGCCAATGAGACATCATCGAGTGATGAGTCCAAAGAGGGATCCACCACGGAAGACATCTATCAGATTACTTTGAACGAGCCCATAGAGGGACAAGATCATATAAGAGATGCAGATGTTATCGAGCTAGACCTTGGTATGCCTGATGATTCGCGGCCAATCAAATTAGGTTCTATGCTCAGCACAGCAAAAAGGGAGGACTATGTGGCCTTGATCCAAGAATTCCGTGATATCTTTGCCTGAAGTTATGATGAGCTGAGAGGCATTCCTCCTAGTCTTGCTGTCCATACAATTCCGTTGAAAGAGGACAGTCGTCCTGTACGACAGAAAGTATGGCGTATGCCTTTCGAACTGAGGGACGGGCTGTTTGAAGAGTTATAGAAGCTTCGGAAAGCGGGTTTGATTTTTCCTATGCAACACACGGAATGGTGTTCGCTAGTCGTGATCAGGAAAAAGAAAAATAATCAAATTTGATTATGTGTAGACTTCAGGGAGCTGAATAAGCAGACAGTTAATGACTACTACCCGTTGCCATTTATTGACCAGATTTTGGATCAATTAGCGGGTAGGGAGATATATTCGTTTATGGATTGCTTTGCAGAATACAACCAAATGGCAATTGCAGAAGAGGACAAGTTGAAAACAACTTTCATTACTGTATTTGGTACTTTTGCATACCATGTGATGGCCTTTAGTTTATGCAATGCACCTGGTTCGTGGCAACGAACAGTAGATAAGACATTCAGTGACATATTCCCTGAAGAGTTGAAGGTGTTTATTGATGACTTAGGGGCTGCCACCGTGAGAGGAAGGCAGTTGATCATTTTAAAAAAATGCTTTGAGCGCTGTAGACAATTCTGCATCGCTCTAAACCCACAGAAGTGTGTTTTTGGAGTACCTTATGGGCTATTGCTGGGTCATGTGGTCAGTTTGGTAGGAATTGCGACAGACCCCGAGAAGGTCAAAGTTATAGTTGCCATGGGTCCACCACGCACTCTGAAGGAAGTTCATAGCTTTTTGTCTTCAGTTGATTTGTATGGAGCGACCCTTGTATGGAGCGACCCTTGTAAGGTAGCATTCGAGGATGTGAAACAGGAGCTAGCAAGAGCACCAGTTTTAAAAGCACCTAAAAGAGGTGAGGTATTCTATATATTCTTAGGCAGCCACCATGTATAGTGGGAAGAGAAGTGGTACCACCCAATTGCTTTTGCTAGCCGGAAGCTAGGGGTATCCGAGATCAATTATACCTACATGGAGAAGTTGTGTATAGCAATGGTCTTTGGGACCAAGAAATTCAGGCATTATATTCTCTATGAGAAAGTCGTGCTTTATACAAAGGCGGAGGGACTTCGATTATTGATGAATAAGCTGCAGCCGCCTGATCGTCTAGCGAAGTGGTTAATCACTTTACAGGAATTTGATTATGAAATCAGGAGTAAGCCACCAAGGTTGCAAGGCATCGTGGAATGTCTTGTGAACTTTGGGGAGCCGAAAGAAACTGTGGCTGAAGGTAGTGACATGGAGTTGTTATTTAAAATAGATACGGCATCTATTCCCTCCTGGTATGCTGCAATAACGCATTATTTATTGACGGGAGAGGCGGGATCCGAATTATCTAAAGCTGAGAGAAGGAAGATTAAGCAGCAAGCGTTAAAGTTTGCTTTGATCGCAGGTACATTATATCGGCAAGGGGTTGATGACATCTATCGCCGATGTGTGATGCCTGACGAGGTGCCATTCATTTTGGAAGAGTGCCATGATTCTGCTTGCGGCGGCCATTTTGTTGGATGGCTTACAGCACAAAAGGCTTTAAGAGCAGGTTATTGGTGCCCTACCATCTTCCAGGATGCGTTTGCGTATGTTAAGAGATGCGATATTTGCCAACGAAATGATAGTCGAGAGAATAGGAAACGACCACTCAACCCTATTATGGCATGTCAAGATTGTGGGAGAGAAGGAAGGAGTCTCGCTTGAAGCTTTCTTGCTTGCACAATGGGGGAAGACACACAAGGGTGGAGGCTGAAAACAGTTTTCCTCTTCTTAGTTGTGTAAGCCAAAAGAACTCAAGTACAAAGAAATAGAAGAACCCTATATATGGGTCTCAAACCAAACTCAACTAACTAAGGTGGCATACTAACTGAGCCACGAACTAGAGTAGATAAGGATAGCTATCATGTAGCTATTATTCATGGGCGGTGTACCAACCGCGTCTGCAACTGACAAGTCGGTGACATAAATATACAACGGTCACCCTGGCGTATCACGAGTGGAGCTCGATATCTCAACACTCCCCCTCGAGCTCAATCCCAATTCCTGCACACCAAGCAGGTCTCTGAACTTGCGCAGCTTCTCTGCGCCCAATGCCTTCGTGAATATATCAGCTACCTGATCCTCTGTGCTGACATAAACTAGATCAATAAGACCTAGTAAAACCCTCTCTCGCACATAGTGATAATGCACCTCAATGTGCTTTGTTCTAGCATGATAGACTGGGTTATTTGCCAAGTGTATACTACTCATGTTGTCACAATAAATGACAACTGGCCCATCTGTAGACTGATGCATATCATAAAGTAGCTTATGCAACCAAGCTACCTCACATGCAGCCATTGCTGCACCCCTGTACTCAGCCTCTGTGCTCGACAAGGCAACTGTAGGCTGTTTCTTGCTGCTCCAAGTGACTGCAGCACTCCCAAAAGAGAATACATATCCACTGGTAGATCGTCTATCAGAAATACTACCAGCCCAATCAGCATCAGTGTATCCATGCAACTGTATCTGAACCCCAGTCTCATAAAATAGTCCATACTGCAATGTGGACTTCACATACCTAAGTATGCGTCTAGCCGCATCCAAATGTGGTTTCCTTGGAGCCTGCATAAACTGACTTACCAATCCAACAGCATAGCTCAAATCTGGCCTGGTAATAGTCATATAAATCAAACTTCCTACTATGCGTCTGTACATAGTAGGGTCTTCTAGAAGCTCACCTGCATCTGTGCTCAGCTTCACATTTTGCTCCAAAGGAACTGAAATAGGCTTACAGCCTGTCATCCCATATTTGGACAGCATGTCCAATCCATACTGCCTCTGCAAGAGCTGTATCCCACTTGGTGATCTAATCACCTCAATGCCCAAGAAATAACGCAGCTCTCCCAAATCCTTCATCTCAAACTTCTGCTTCAATAGCATTTTCACATGAAGGATATCTTCATCACTATCACCTGTCATAATCAAATCATCAACATAAATGACAAGCAGCATAATACCTTTCTCTGTTTTTCTCACATAAAGTGAGAAATCTGCCTTGGAAATCTGAAAGCCAATAGTGACAAGATACTGTCCTATCTTGTCAGACCATGCTCTAGGTGCTTGCTTCAAGCCATACAAGGCTTTCTTCAACCTGCAAACAAACTCAGGATGAACAGTATGCACATAACCTGGTGGCTGCTCCATATAGACCTCTTCTTGCAAATCACCATGCAAGAAGGCATTCTTTACATCCATCTGATGTAAAGACCATCCCTTTGATGCAGCCATAGCAATGACTGCTCTTACGGTTGCCATCCTTGCAACCGGGCTAAATGTTTCTTCATAGTCAATGCCATATGTTTGTGCATACCCCTTGACTACTAATCTTGCCTTGTATCTGTTCACAGAACCATCAGCGTTGTGCTTCACCTTATAAACCCACTTACAGCCAATTGCATTCTTACCTTTAGGCAAAGGTACTAACTCCCATGTAGCATTTGCTTCCAAGGCATCCATTTCTTCATCCATGGCTTTCTCCCATTTTTCTTTTCCCATGGCTTGCTCAAAAGATGTGGGTTCTGGTTCCTGTATCACTTTGACCATATATGCATAGTGAATGGCTGTAAATCCATCATATTTCAGCCTATCCACAGGATACCTAGCTCTTGTAGACCTGCGCAAAGTAGGTTCACTCCCAGGTGCTCTCAAAACATCCCTGGTCTTCCTTACTCCAGGTGTAACAATAGAAGGAATACCCAACTCATCATCAATGCTCTGTTCTGAGCCACTGGATTCACCATCCACATAAGAGTGACCTGCATTCACATCAAACATGGGCTGATCAACCTTCTCTTTTCCTTTTCGTGATACTTGCATACCACTATCTGCATTGCTTTGAGAAGATTCTCCTGATCTCAATCTGCCTGTCCATGGTGAAGAATGTGAACCACTGCTAGAGGACACTCCAGGTCCACTAATATTTTGTGACTGCTGCTGTGAATTCTGTGTAGCATTACCATTTTGTGCATCTTCATCATCAATCACATTTACTGGTTTATACCAGCTACTCATCTCATCAAAAACAACATCTCTGCTCACTGTAAACTTACGAGTAGAAGGGTTATAGCATCTATACCCTTTTTGCTGCAGAGAGTAACCAATAAAGATGCACTTCTCAGCTTTTGGATCCAACTTGGATCTCAGCTCATCTGGCACATGTACATAGGCAATGCAACCAAAAATTTTCAAATGAGAAATATCTGGTTTCCTACCAGTATACCTCTCCTCTGGAGTCATTCCATGTATTGCTGCAGTGGGAGTCCTGTTCATTATGTAGACTGCTGTAGCAACTGCTTCAGCCCAATAAAAATCTGGCAAGTCTTTTTCATTGAGCATGGCACGAGATACCTCTCCAATATGTCTGTTTTTTCTTTCTGCAATTCCATTTTGTTGTGGGGTATAACTGCATGAATATTGCTGCTTTATGCCATGCTCCTGCAAGAACTTTGCAAACTCATTTGAGAGGTACTCTCCCCCTCCATCTGACCTTAGGCATTTTATCTGCAAGCCTGTTTCTTTTTCAACCATAGCTTTAAGAGTTTTGAAATGCCCAAAAACTTCACTTTTCTTTTTCATAAAATACACCCAAACTTTTCTGCTATAGTCATCAATAAAACTGACAAAATAATGACAGCCTCCAAGAGATGCAGCTTTAGTTGTCCACACATCAGAGTGAATTAATTCCAATGGCTTCTCACTCTCTTGAACATGTCTAGGAAATGGTTTCCTTGCCTGTTTTCCAAACTGACAGGCTTCACATACCTTATGCATTTCTGCAACCTTGAATTTGGGCAATCCTGCAACAATATTTTGGGCCTGCATTGATTTAAGTCGCTGTACATTAACATGACCAATGCGTTTATGCCAGATATCAATATCTGCAACTACACCGGTCCCATGTGCAAACATTGCTGCACTCAATTCAGACATGTCTGCATCCAATGTAAACATTCTGCCCTTCTTCTTTCCTTTTGCTATCAAGCGACCTTTATTTTTCATATCCTCAACAAAGCATCCATGAGGATTAAATCTGACCTGCAAGCCCTGTTCAACCATTTGACCAACTGAAACCAGATTCTTGGTGATATTCGGGACATGAAATACATCGGACAGGTATTTCTTTTTCCCACCCTGCATAGACAAGGGAATTTTTCCAATCTGCACAATAGGATGTGCAGTATCATCACCAGTCTCCACAAATCCTGGTTTTTCCATTTTCCTTGCATCCTCCATCCATTCTGCATGACCTGTCATGTGGTTTGATGCACCTGAGTCAACATACCATACATCATTGCTTTCTTCTGCACTTGTCATAGAATTGTTCATGTGCTGCACCATGAACAAATGCTCATTTCTGTCATCACCCTGTCTACTAGAAGATGCATAATTCCCTTGTTGCAGTTTTCCATTCATGATGTCATTCTGCTTTTTATAGCAGTCTTTAGCCATATGACCCATTTTACCACAGTAGTAGCATTCAACATTACTGTTTGCATTTTGGCCTCTTTGCCATCCACCACGACCTCTTTGGCTCCCCCTGCCTCTAGAGTTACCACGTCCTCCTCCATAGGACTGGTTTTCTTGAGTTTGCTGCATATTCTGATTTCTGCCACGGCCTCCAAATCGGCCTCCTCTACCTCTGCCTCTACCTCTTCCAGCATTTGAGTAGAAGACAGCTTCTTTTGATGTTCCTCCTGAAGAAGATGCACCACCATTTCTCTGTTCCTCAGAAATTAGAAGAGCAATCAACTCCTCAAAATCAGGAAATCTTTCACGAACTGAAATGGATGTCCGAAACTGTGCATAATCCTTTCCTAGACCATTCAAGGTCACGGAAACTAAATCATCATCTTCCACTGGCGACCCAATGGAAGCAAGTGCATCTGCAATCTTCTTCACCTTCATGTGGTAGTCGTTGATGCTCATACTTTCTCTTTGCACATTATGCAACTCTTGCTTGAGCTGCATTTTCCTGGCTTGCGTATTTGTGCTATACATTTTTGACAAAGTATCCCATGCCTCCTTTGGCGTACTTGCATCCTGAATATGCACGATCATAGAGTCTGAAATACTGATAGACAGCCAATACATAACTTTCCTGGCTCTCTCATGCCATGTTTTAAATGCCTGCATTTGTTGTTGATTGGGAACATCAGGAAGAACTGGTTCTTCTTCATTTCCTGCAACAAATTCCCAATATCCTTTTCCCATAAGGAAATTCGTCATTCTAAACTTCCATGCCTGGAAGTTGTTCTTGTCAAGCTTTTCAGTGACAATCTGTGAAAGAGAATCAGACGCCATTACAGAATACTGCAAGAAATTCTGTCACTGCAAAAAACACAGCTTCACCCTCACAAGGGCAAATCTGCAAAACTGGCGAAAGTGGTATTTGACCACACAGTCACTTCCTAGTGACGATTTTGCATAAACAGGAACCAAGGATGATTCTGAAACTCCCAATGTCTCTGCGCACAAGCATACGATGCAATTTCTACAGTAACTTTTCACCGACCTGTAGAACAGTGGTCGCACAGCATAAAACTGAGCCTTTTCTTGAGTGCGTGCAGAAAACTTCCGCCTTCAAAACAGGCCCCGAAATGGCCTCAAATCAAAAAAATAAGGTCGCCAAGAGCTAAAGCTCTCCCCCGCAGCATATACTGCCCTCTTGCTTCACCGCGAAGGGCGTCTCAACCTGAGACAATGCACTCCTGCAATTTCCGGCTGTGCTACCTGCAGAGATCTGCTCCCAAAACAGAAAATGAAAGCAACACTGCTCCTCTTACCAGAACACCGCGAGCTTGGCTTGCTTTCTTGAGCTCCTTACCACGAACAAGGCTCTGATACCATGTCAAGATTGTGGGAGAGAAGGAAGGAGTCTCGCTTGAAGCTTTCTTGCTTGCACAATGGGGGAAGACACACAAGGGTGGAGGCTGAAAACAGTTTTCCTCTTCTTAGTTGTGTAAGCCAAAAGAACTCAAGTACAAAGAAATAGAAGAACCCTATATATGGGTCTCAAACCAAACTCAACTAACTAAGGTGGCATACTAACTGAGCCACGAACTAGAGTAGATAAGGATAGCTATCATGTAGCTATTATTCATGGGCGGTGTACCAACCGCGTCTGCAACTGACAAGTCGGTGACATAAATATACAACGGTCACCCTGGCGTATCACGAGTGGAGCTCGATATCTCAACATGGCAATACTTCCATTTGAGAAGTGGGGAATAGACTTTGTGGGTCCTATTACTCCATCATCGACTATGCAAAAGAGGTATATCATTGTAGCAACTGACTACTTCACAAAGTGGTCAGAAGCACGTGCAACAAGGAAAGATGATGCTAAAGAAACTGCTAGTTTCTTTTTAGAGCAGATAATATGCTGTTTTGGTCTGCCGAAAGAATTAGTGTCGGACCGCGGAACCCATTTCCTAAATAAGGTGATCAAAGGTTTGACAGAAATTTGGCAAATCAAGCATAACAAGACAACCCCATATAACCTGCAAGCCAATGGGCAAGTTGAGAGTACCAACAAGCAGCTTGTGGGCATCCTGTCCAAAATTGTGTTGGAAAAGAAACGGGATTGGGATAAAAAGTTATACGTGGCAGTGTGGGCCTATAATACGACCTTCAAACGAGCCATTGGCCATACCCCGTTCAAGTTAGTATATGGGGAGGAGTGTGTCTTGCCTTTGGAGATTGAGCTGCCGACTATTCGGTTTGCCATCAATCATTCTTTGAGTGATGAAGATGCACTTTTTGAGCGCTTGACGACACTGGCACATTTAGATGAGCTTAAGCTGCAGAGATTATTGCACCAAGAAGTGGCAAAACGCCGAATGAAGCAGTTACACGACCTCAAAGCCAAGAAATACACCTTCAAGAAATGACAGCTTGTTCTGTATTATGATGCACGATGTGAATTATTTCCAGGCAAGCTAGAGCCCAAATGGGACGGACCCTATAGGATCATTAGAATAGGAAATAATAAGTCCACAGTTTTGTTAGCTGACCTTGAGGGGGTAGAATTTAAAAATAAGGTTAATCTTAATAAGATTAAACCTTATTATTTCTGATTGCACTAATACTATGACTACCTTGTAGGTCTAGGAGAGGAGGACATTGTGATGGAGGTTGATGGGTCATCTGACCCCTTATTTAGAACACCCATATTTAGAATAGAGGTATCATCAGGGAAAGCTCATTTGGTGGAGCAAAGGATACAAGGTGATTGAGCAAGAAGGCGGGACATTTATTTGGGAGATCAAGGTCTTCTGCCATCACTGCCTCCAAATTTTGACCAGCATCCCTGTTGAATTCAATGATGATGGAGGGATGGAGCCTACAGTCCACCCGTTGAATATGCTGAATTTCGATTACTATAATTACGAGTAGAGTTCTGGATGGCGGGATATGTAAACCCTTTATGGACGTACACCTTGTACTTTGATGGGGCGTCCAGGGGTGCATGCAAAAAAGGAAGTGTAGGAGTTGTCATCCGAGGCCCCCGACGACGCATTGTCATGAAGTTAGCCACTTATCTCGGGGTGAATTTTACCAATAATATGGCAGAATACAAAGCCCTGATTATGGTTTTGAATATTGCAAAGAAGGGTGGTATCCACCAATTATTGGTGAAAGGGGACTCTCAGTTGGTTTTAAATCAACTCAATGGGACGTACATGGTACGAAACCCCATCCTTTGCATGTACCATCATACTGCCATAGCCCTGCTAGACGAATTTGATAGAGTGTCTTTTCAACTGATTCCACGAAATTGGAATTAGTTTGCCGATTCATTGGCTAATCTTGCGTATGAAGAAGACCTCTTCTTTAATTGTGACCTTTGTCCCGATATATCTATTGATGGTGAGACAGGACCTGGTCGTTTGTGGGGTATGCTTTCTGAACATGCCCTCTTTGGCAGATGATGGTTGATCTGGGTGATGCAGAGGGTAAGAGAGACTCATCTGCCTTTATTATCTTGGACCCACAAACTGATTAGACGACATGTGATGCGAACACCTCTTGCGATACACGCAGGAGGGATGGGTCATAATTTAATGCACCTAGTTTAGGGCTACGAGCCCTGTTCCCCTGGGAATGGTATGCTTTGCTATCTATCATAGTTATTTCCAGGAGGATGTTATGCGACGTCATATTTGATTTCATTAGGCCAAGAGGGCCGATTCAGTTTTGTAGCAAAGTCATGTTTGATTTCATTAGGCCAAGAGGGCCATTTCCCTGTCTAGTGTGGGTGCGTTTAATTGGGTTTTTGTTTTAAGTGTTGTGCTGGACAGGTTTCGTGGTTAGTGGAATTTGGTGGAGCCTGGAGGAGCCTTTGCTGTGATGGAAGCTTCTTGTGGCCAATCCAGGTGATATCTCTCCTTTACGAGTACCTTTCTTTCCTGTTATATGTGTCTTTGTACTTGTCGAGGGGATACATTTTTGTTGGGGACCGGCACCCAAGGCATGAAGTCCCAGGTTTAGGCTAAGTATGTTTGAGGGAGGTCGGAGTAGTCATTGCCTCCTGTAAAGACATTGTCAGGCATCAGAAGACCTGTTTTAGAAGGAAGTCCTAGTGGCCCTGTTCTGCTAGCCTGCTAGGCAGCCGTTCTAGGAGTTCTTGTTAGTAGTGAGGCAGTTAGAGAAGCCTGCCAGAAGATAATAATGATGATGTCAAGAAACCCTGAACATCCTACAGGATGAATATAAATACGAAGGTTTGTAAAAAGGGGTTCTAACCCCTATTAAAGAAAAGAAATAAAATGAAAATGTATAAGCAGTTGATCATTGCCTTGCGAAGGCCTGGTAGGTTCCTGGGGACGAGTCAGACCCGGGGCCGATACCTTGTCTTCCTAGGGGTGGCTTCTTGCTGGAAAAAGAATTAACAAAACAAGGAAGGTTGGAGCGAAAAATAAAAGTGAGCGTTAGAAAAGGATTAAGTGTCGCCTTGCGAGGGCTTGGTAGGTTCTTGGGTGCCGAGGCAAGTCCTGAGACCGATGCCCTGTTCTCCTTGGGTCACTATGCTCAGCTCCCTCCTTTTTACATGCCCAAGTATGTTGATAAAATAAAAACCCTAAAAGAAGAAATGTAATAAAAGAAAATACTCCTTGATCAGGCTACAGGAGTCCTCGCCTTGTAGGAGCTCCTAGTTGTGTTGTCTTTAGTTGGTAAGTAGTTCAGACTACCACTCAGGGCAACCTCTTTGATAGGGTTTTTTTTAGTTTGGCTGTGTTGGAGCAGCTGGTTAGTGACTCACTTTGGATCTTCTATTAAATGATGCTAGGCCTACTCCTTGTGGATGTCATGCCTTGGTTTTGTCCAGGGGTAGGGCGAGCATTGTGCTGAGTTTTATCATATATTTGTTTTGTATCAGCTTGATGCTTCTTTGGTTATTTATGTGCAAATATGTTCGTGGATTCGACGGGCTGAGTCGCCCTATCCCATGGTCGCCAATGAGAGCGGAATTTTGGTGCCGAGAATTGCTTAAAAATAGCTAAAAAATATGAATATCAAGGGAAAAATATCCAATGTCAAAGGCGGCGGCTCGACCTAGGACGATTTTAAGCGTCAAAGTGCTCTAAGGACGCCGAAGCAAAACTTGTGGATTTTTAGTAATTTTTCCATGCGCCTGTGGTGGTCAGTGGAGCTATCAGTCAGTGCGAGATGCCGAGACAAGCTCACAGAAATTTTCAGACTGCGATTTGGATACCGTATGAACGAGAAGCGGGGAAAAGGCCAAAAGGCCGGTCAAAAACTGGGAGGTGCCCAAAAAATTGAGAAGTGAAGGGGTGCCTTTGTGAAGGGGCACCCACCCTTCTAAAAATCGTGATTGAGGGGGGGTGGCGGCTGATCAGCGCCGCCGAAAAAAACGCCCCCCCCCCCCACAAATCGATATGGAGGCTGCAAGTAAGCCATGAAGCCAAACACTCCAGGCCACTACACTCTGTCTCCGCTCCGTATCGCCCCGGTCCACGCAGTCAATGGCAGCCTCTAGAGGGAGAGAGAAAATCAGTCTTTCTCTCTCCTCCCTCTCTCTCCTCTAAGAGGGAGTTCATGTGGGAAGAGAAAGGAAGAAGAAAGAATGGTGGAGGCTTGTCCGGCATTGATCGGATTGCTCCACGGGATGGAAATGGTGATTTGTGATCGTCATGAGCATGAAGTGCTGCTGATTTTCAGATTTGCAGCCATGGACATGAAACTCGAAACACGCAAATAAGCGGTAATTCAATTTTTCCAAAGGAAATTTGAGATTTCATGGTTTTTGATTGATAAAATGTTGTTCATGTGGGCTAAAAATTGTTTATGTTGCTGTTTTCCATGAGTACTTGTTGGTCATAATCAGAAAATTAGAAAAAACATGTATCTTGTGGCCCAAAATAATACACTAAAACACGTAAAATATGGAAAATCAAGGAAAAATGATGTTTTTGGGCATAAAAATGGAAGAATCAATAGGAACACCAACTAAATTTTCATTTTTGTTGCAAGAAGGAACTAAGGGCCACAGCCCATAACCTATTTTGAATTTTCAGTAATTAAATAATGCAAAAAATAAGGGAAAATACAAGGAAAATAGAGAAAAATCACTAAAAATAGGGGAAAAATGCATTTTGGGTGTGAAAAATTAATGAAAATTAAGAACGATGTTCGTGAATGCTTGGGGGGACTGAAGCATGAGGATTTGCCTTAATTTCAACCCCACCTTCTTGTTCTAGTGTGTCTTTTTCCGCTTTTTACACATAAAATGATGGAAAAATGCCCTATAAATCTATACAACAATGCAACATTTGATCGATGGGAGGGTAGAGTGGTTAAAATGTGTCTAAATGTGGAGTAAAATTATGAAAATATTGCTGGCTTTTGTTTGCATGCCATATAGGTCGGTGAATAATTATAAAATAAGAGCCTAGTAGCACGAGGGTTTCCTCGGTGCTAGGTTCGTGCAACGCCGCATAAGAACGGTAGTTGAAAATCATTGAAAGGATGTTTTCCGCATGTGCACAATATTGATTTTATAATTGTTTGAGCACTTAGCATCCACAATATGCATAAATCATGGAAATATTGAAAGGTATCAGAAATCCTGGATGCACAGTAATTGGTTTCATTAGGATCTTGACCTACGTTGAGTGAGAGACAGGACACCCTAAGCCATAGGCTAGTCGTGGGGTCTAGGGGAAAGAGAAGTAAGGACAATGGTACATTCACGTATACGATTAAATGGTACCTTGAGTGGATTTTGTGCGAAATGTTTATATGTTGAGCGACGCATCGAGGGGCCAATCCCCAAGGTGTAGGAGAGTCGCAGAGGGGTGGCAGCATTCAGCCGTTGGAGGACCCCCTATGTTTGTGTTTCGTGCCATTAGGCAATGTGTAAGGGACTCCCTCTGAGGAGTAGTGGGTGAGAGAAAAGTAGACTACAAACGACGTAATACAAACGCAAGATATTTAGGAAGGCAATGTATGTGTCATCAACGCTCCTGGCTGCGAGGCCATGGGTGTAACGTGTCCGCTAGAATCACTCTGGACACGTCTTAGCAGCCCATCGGGAAGGATGTCTAGAAAGCTCCGCCCGGCACTCCCATGGAATGTTACGGGACTTGCGATCTAGGTCTTCCCGAGTCTGCCACGTAGCGGAAGTATCCTGGCCGTTCCCACTTAGGATCGACCTGAATTTGGGTTTTCCTGTTTGGTCATTAGCTAGCAGCAACTAGCGTCAGCCCCGATCGAACTACTTTACGTAGAAACGCCCGGTCTGAAGCGGATTCAAGCTGCACTTGGTTCAAGGAGAATGGGAAACGAGAGGGATGCAAGGCTCGACCTCTCTGCCACAAGGCATAGTCCCATTCCGTTCCCCTAAAACAGCGCGAATCGGGCAATAGTTAATTCTAAGTCATCGTTCTCGTTACTTGTTTCGGTGATGACAATCATCCTCTGTTCGTTGAAGACTTTGAGAAAAGTTCCCGGCTAACCGGGACCACCCATCCGTAGGACGGACCCATGGTCCATCCTCCGCACTTTCCTCAGTTTGTTTTAGTTATGTAATTACCTACCACATTAGTTTGACATATACAAACAGCTTCTTTGATTAACCCTGTTATGCACCGGTTCCTTCACGTAATCTTATCATAGGACATAAAGAAAACAATGTCAAACAACTCCTTTATTATCATTATATCCTTTTATCTTTGAAATACAAGGAGTTTCCGCCCGTAGGCGTATTCATAATCCGCCCGAAGGCTATCCAGTAATCCACCAGGGATCACTAATCCAAGTTTCCGCCCGTAGACTAGTATGCGGGCCTCGAGATCCAATCCCGAGTCACGTTAGTCTCTTGTGCAGGGCCCGGAAGGCGAGGGATTTACAGCCAGAGCCCCCTCTGGCACCCAAGCGTCCTCCTGCTCCAAGTAGAACTCAACGGAGAGACCTCTCACGGCGGGTTCGGTCCACGTTCCCGGCGCGGTTAACAACCCCCTTGGTTAGGGTCAGGCAGGCAGTCGGGGGTAACTGAAGCTGCCTCTCAGGCACCAACCTGAAGCTTTAGATATATTTTCATCCTTTAGTTCATTGAGCAAACAATGCAAACAGTCCTTTCTAAACTGTTACAAGCACAATCAATTTCAGTGGTCTTTTAGCTGGCAAACTGTTAAGGAGTGACTCCTCTTCTCCGAATGCAACCTGCATTCGATCCGGAATCAATTGCAACTTGGCAAGATTCCTATCATTCTTGGGTTAGGGTCATACCCTACCAATACTTTAGTGTTTAGTTGTGGTAGATTCCAGCGACCATGTCGCTTTAGTTTATTGTCTGGTCATTTGCTTCAAGACAAACACCTAACCTTTCCTTTTCCTTGGCAGTTATCCCTCAAGAAAAGTGAGTAACAGGATGGTTACCCATCCTCTTGTAAGTTAAATTCTTTCAATAACTTGCCAACCTCATTTCGAGAGATGATAAACTCTCTGGTGGCCAAATCTCAAGTCTATACAAAGTTGCAGCTTTTTGCACATGTATTGCATCTATTCCACGGGATCATTCCACCCATTGAATGATGTTTTCCGGGTCACAGGGTTACCTCCAGATGAGTAGCAGGGTTTAGGGTATCTTCTTACCCAATCCATTCCTAGTTATATTGGCCCATGGCCCTAGGAATTTCCAACTCAGTCGGAGTTTCGTCATCTGTACGAGTGATCCTTAGGATGAAACCTTAGATCATTTTATGCATGAGCATCCAATTGATTCGACATTTCGTGAATGTGTGTAAGATCTTTAGATTTGCGGTTTTTGTCTTGGCAACCAGTGTAAACTAGGTCGAATTACCCTAATTAACATTTGGGATTCCTATCATATCGACTCAATCATACCCATACGAATCTTTGTGGTTTAGATTACTTTAGTCAACTCAATATTCTTGTATTGCAACAAGGATGAACCTTCTAAAGGTAATAAACTACATCTAATGGAGAACAATAGTTACAACTGCACCAATACGCGTAAACATGCGATTTATTGCTTCTATGCATCACATGATTCACGATAACCCTATCCTTCCTTGGTAAGGTAAAATGCTTGATAATCCGTACACTAACTTTCCTAGGTCCTACTAGGATTTACATCAATTAATCATGCTTACAACCTTGTAATCTACTTCCGAATCTTGTGCTTTGGCGAACCATGCAACCTTTCCTAAATGCGGTTTCTAATGAATGACGTTATCGCATGATGACTATGCAATATGCAACATTCTCCTAGCTACGAAGTAGTTAATGAAACTCATCCAAAGCTAGTGTTAACTTATTCCATCTTACATGCTATTTGTAAGTTCATAAGATCATCTTCGTACTCTATTATTCCTTTTCGGATAATACCTTATGGGGTTAACCTTGCCTCATGAAATCATTACGAGAAGGATGTTGCCTAACATGCGGCACACGCATTTCTACCATGTCTAGGACGAAAGAGAATGCATTTATAAATTCCATTTCTTTGCCTAAGTTTAGAACCTTTACTTTGATGATGTACCAAAAGCTACATGCAACTAGCCTTCTAAAGTGGATAACTCGTCCAAATTTATGACATAATTCAATCTTGCCTAATATTTCCAGAGATGCTTTATCACATGTATTCCTTTCCAATTTCCGTATGCATTAAATTTAAGCGAAGAATGCAATTTCCTCTATGAGCTAGGCGTGCCTAATCATGCGAGAATAACTTGAAAGAACCTGGACTTGTGGAGTCGGGGAGATGTCCACTTGTACATTCGGAGATGAGCCTCCCGGGGTCACATCTTGTGATCTTTTTGGGGCCATCGTACACGTAAGTTCGGTTTCTGGATTCGCTTTCGTCGTCTACGGATTGTTTTGCCTTGACATGCAACCTTCCAGCCTTTTCCTTCCCTCGTAGGCGGAAGATTCTTTTAAGGAATGTCGCTTGCGGTGAAGGGGCTTTAAAGACTTATTGCGGGAAGCCTTTTCCGACGGTCTAGTGGGGTCCTTATGGCCCCTCTTCAAATCCCGGGAAGGGGGTATTAATGGCTTATTCGGAATTGTGGTGGGAAGGGGATTTCGGAACAGGTGGTGGGAAAGGCCTTTAAGGAGGCCCCTCTTAGGAGCTTCCAAAGAAGCTTCTAAGAAGCTTCTGCTTCTTCAGTCCCACGTGGGGTCGCGATCAGCGTGGTGGGCAGGCTGTTTGGCGGCTGTGGCGGCAGCAACGGCTGCTGCCAGACAGGGCGGACTGGGGCGGCAGCAACGGCAGCGCGGCGTCGGTGATTCCCTCCATGGCGGCCAGCACGGCCCTCCCTCTTCAGCACGGCCCGCTCCCTCTCCCTTTCTCTAGCACACCTTCTTCTCCCACGGCCTTCCTTCTCCACAGTCTCCTCTCCCAGCCTCCTCCTTAGCACACCCCCTTGATGGGGGGTGTTTATATAGGAATGGGGGTGGGGAAGAGGGTCTCCACCCACGTGGAGAGCTTTCCTCATGCAACCCTCACTTGGCCATCCCCCCCCTCCACACTCCCTCTCCTCCAGCCATGCATCGGCTGGGGGAAGGGATAATAGTAAAAAAATTTGCCTTAATTTAATTAAAATTGTCCCTCCCAAGAGGGTGTTTTCGTGCGGCTTGCGGTTTCGATCTCCCGGTCTTGATTTACCAAAGCGGAGGACCCCATTTCACGCGCGCGGGTCACACATTACGCGGTCAATAATTTCAATGCAGGAGATACCCTTTGTACGGGGTTTACACGGCGTGCGGAAGGTTAATATTTACGGTACGATTACGCGGAAATATTACATTCTCTCCCCCTTAGAAGAATCGAGATGTCCTCATCTCGAGATAAACTGGGGATATTGAAGATTGAGAGTGCTTTCATCCATCCAGGTAGCATCCTCTTCGGGGTAATCTTTCCACTGGACAAGGCATTCTCTCAAGGTTCTAGATCTCAACTGTCTCTCCCTGACATCTAAAATCTTTTCTGGCCTTAGTTCAAGAACTCCTTGACTAGGCATTACAATTTGTTGGTCATCAAGTACATGACTAGGATTAGGTACATACTTCATTCTTCAATAGACTGTTATGGAATACATTTATGAACCTTTAGGTTTTCAGGGAGTTGCAGTCTATAAACATTAGGTCTTAAACACGTGAGGATCTTGTATGGTCCACAATACCTTGGACTTAGCTTCCTGCAATCTCCTAAGGATAGAGAACTCTTCCTTGGGCATACGTGAATGAAGACCATGTCTCCTTCCTCAAATATTCTATCTTGATACTTCAATTTCGTGTATGCCTTCTGTCTATCCTGCGCAGCTTTGATGTCCCGATAGAGTGAAATCATAAGCTTCGCACAATATCTTCTATTTAAATAACTGGCTTGCTCGTATACATGCTCTCATTCTATAGTAGACATGTCCATTATTGATAGAGAATTCACGATACTTAGCCTCTAGCTTTTGTTCCTGGTCCTTGATAGAGACTTCCCTTAGCATCCTTTGATAGGCTAGATCATGGCATCCTTCCTCTCTAGCTAGCTCAAGTATTAGGTCGTTTGGCATGGACACCTCTGTAGCTAGGGATCTAGCTATTGATAGATTTTGCAAGATTAATGAATTAAGGAATGCCTTGCGATTGAATGCATCAACAACTACATTCTTCTTTTCAGGTCGGTACTTGATCTTAAAATCATATTCCTCCAATACTTCAATCCGTCGACGTTGCCTCATGTTGAGCTCGTTTTGGGTAAAAATCCATTTGAGGCTCTTATGATCGGTTACTAGAGTAAACTTATTTCCCAACAGATAGTGTCTCCAAAGCTTTGGAGCATGGATGACAGCTAATAACTCCAGATCATGAGTGGCATAATTCTTTTCGTGACTCTTCAATTTCCTTGAAGAATATGCTGATGATTTTCCTATATGAGCACATATCATAAGGCAAGCGTGCTAGTATCAGTTACTACCTCTACTCCTTATTGAGATCGGGAAGTTTCAGAATAGGTTCTGATACCAACTTTGCTTCAACCTATCGAAGCTAGTTTGTTCGGTAGTTAGCCATGCAATGTTTGCTTCTTCAGTAAGTCTTTCAAAGGTGCTGCAATCAAGGCATAGTTTTTGATAAAGATCCTATACCATCTTGTCAATCCAAGAAAACTACGTATCTCTTTGACAGATACTGGTATTGGCCATTCAAGCACATCTCTGACTTTGGCTGGATCTACTGATATCCCTTCTGATGATACTATGAATCTTAGATATTCAATCTGACGTTTGAAGAATGCACACTTCTTCATTTTTGCATACAGCTTATGAGACCTCATTGCCTCCAAAACAATCCGTAGTTGAGGTTCATGATCTTCTTCCCGTTTAGAATAGACTAAAATGTCATCGAAGAAGACAAGCACGAAATCATCAAAATATGGTCTAAAATTATCTTGCATTAATCTAGTGAAAGTGGCAGGTGCATTTGTAAGGCCGAATGACATAACCAAGAATTCAAAGTGCCCATATCTTGTATTGAAGGCTGTTTTTGGAATATCCTCATCCTTGATCCTGATTTGATAGTAACCTGACCTGAGATCAATCTTGGAAAAGATCTTTGCACTTTGAAGGCGATCAAGAAGCTCATCTATTCTAGGAATATGATATTTGTTCTTGACTGTTGATTGATTCAACCCACGGTAATTAATACATAGTCGAAGTGTTCCACCTTTCTTTTTCTGGAATAGGGCTGGAGCTCTCCATGGGGAACTACTAGGACGGATGTAGCCCTAATCTAGTAGTTGCTTGAGTTGTTCCTTCAACTCGATTGCTTCCAATATAGACATTCTATAGGTTCTCTTCACAATTGGCACAGCTCCTATTACTGGCTTGATCTCATGATCTACTTCTCTTTAAAGGGGGAGTTCTGTTAACTCTTCAGAACTACGTCCCCGTATTCCTTCAGCCAAGTGACCAATTCACTTTACTACTTTTATCAATATTCACAGTCAAGACAATCGGGAAAAAGTTTTATTCCATTCATATCACCATAGCCCTTCCGAGGTACAATTATTTCTTGGGGCGATGGAACAAGTTAATACATTAATTCGAGGAGAATAAGATGTTATTGCATTCAGCTACAGGAACTGACTGTATGGATTGGGGTCATCGATTTTCAGGAATCGATAGTTCATTGGAAGATTAGGGTATCTTTTCCTTTGATATCCGTTCTTCTCCTGACGTCCCAAAACCTTGATTCGGTCGGTAGGGATTCTTTGAATCACTTCCCCGTACACATACTTATTCTAGTTAACCCTTCGACCTCCAACTTGTAGGGTCGCATTTGCGTGAGCCTCAATAAAGACGAACAGCTTTACGATCTTCAAATCCTCCATCCACTTGATTCTCTTCAAGTTAATTTGAAGGTACACAGGTTGATAGGCAGTTATGTAATAGATCCCTGTAACACCCATCCATCTCCATTCCACGTACACAGGTGATGGATTGTAAATGCGATCTAGGATGTTCTGTTGAGAGAGAGAGAGAGTACGAGAGAGATACACAAGACATGCTCCCAAAGAATGATTCATATTGATGTAGAGTTAGTATATATAGGTGAGACCCAAGTCAAGTGAGAGATGATATATATAGTTGTAACATCCCCACTCAAACAAAGGTCTCTGGCTGCGAGTGAAAAAACCCTTGGGGAGAACAAGGGAAAAACCCGAGCCCCTACACATACCTACGATACAAAAATGATTTACTATAAAGTTTTCTTGAATACAATGATACATGCCTCAATCAGTGAGACAAGAACTTGGAACAATACCAAGTTCATGTCTTAATGAGCTAAAGCGAGCTTCACTAAGAGCTTTTGTGAAGATATCTGCAACCATTTGATCACTGGGACAATGCTCCACCATAATGGAACCTTTCTTGACTTCATGTCGAACATAATGATAATGAATAGCAATATGCTTTGATTTACTATGTTGTATATAGTCTTTGGTAAGACTAATAGCACTTTGGTTATCGCATCGAAGAGGTGTACTAGATGATGAAGGATGTCCCAAATCTGCAAGTAGTTGTCGAAGCCAAACTAGCTCGCGAGCTGCTAATGATGCAGCAACATATTCGGCTTCAGTTGTAGAAACCGCAACACATCGTTGTTTCTTGCTGGACCAAGAAACCAAACATCCATTTACAAAGAAACAATTCCCACTTGTAGATCGCATGGATAAGTGTGAACTTGCCCAATCAGCGTCTGTATATCCAATAAGGTCAAGAGAAGTTGAAGAAGATAAAGAAGAATCCTCTTGACGACGATAAATAAGACCAAATTCCTTAGTACCCTTGAGGTACTTAAGAATACGTTTTGCAGTACTCCAATGAATAGTGGAAGGGGAAGAAAGATACTGTCCCAAAAAGTTAGCTGCAAATAAAATATCTGGTCTTGTGTTTAAACCAATAAATTGAAGACAACCAACAAGATTAGCAAAAGGTTGATGAATGGCCGATTCTTCATTGCGTGTTGTAGATGTACCCTTGGTAGAGCTTGAAAGAATGGGAGTGTTAGCAGAGTGCGCATTTGTCAACCCAAACTTCTTAACAATATCATTAATAAACTTTGTCTGGCGAAGAAGAAGAATGCCTTGTTGTCGGTGTCGTTGAACTTGAATACCCAAACAAGAATGTATCTCACCAAGATCCACCATTTCAAATGCACTCGATAAAAGCTTCTTCATAGCATCCAAGAAAGCAATATTATTTGACACAAGAATAGTATCATCAACATATAGAGCAAGAATAATAAAATATTTATCCTCCCTTTTGATGTAAAGATTTGGGTCAGCAAAACATGCAACAAAACCTTTAGATGTGAGGAACTGATCAATCTTAATATACCAAGCACGAGAGGCTTGCTTCAATCCATATAATGCACGATGAAGTTGACATACAAGATGCTCCTTTCCTGCAATCATAAAACCTTCAGGTTGCTCCATATAGATTTCTTCTTCAAGATCTCCATTGAGAAAAGCTGTTTTAACATCCATTTGGTGAATTTCTAGATCAAATAGTGTTGCAAAAGCCAAAATCATACGAACAGTTGTGGAGCGCACAACGGGAGAAAATGTTTCTTGATAATCTACTCCTGCAATCTGTGAGTAACCTTTTGCAACAAGTCGTGCTTTGAACTTATCAAACGAGCCATCAGCTTTGGTCTTGGTTTTATAAACCCATTTACATTTGATAGGAACACGATTTGGGGGGAGTTCAGTAAGAATCCATGTACCTTTGGAGATTAAAGAATCGTACTCAGCTTGCATAGCTTCTTGCCATTGATCCCTTTGAGACGAATTGATAGCTTCCATATACGATATTGGATCCTCTTGGACAGACATAGCATCATCAAAGACATCATATTCAATAGAATAGAATCCATGCTCTATCTCAATAGGAAGATCAACATAGATCTCCAAATTTTCATCAATTTTCTTTGGAGGTGAAGGAGGTTTATGATCATCAGAATTAGTAGAATCACAAAGCAAGTAAGGAAATGCACTAAGCAAAGATTGTGTATCATCTGAAACATCTGACGACCATGTGCCACCCATAGTCTTCTCATCAAATATAGCATCACGACTAATGATAACCTTTTGAGAAGAAGGATCATAAAATTTGTAACCTTTGGAATGATCTGAATAACCAAGAAAAATAACCTTCAAACCTGGAGGATCCAACTTATGTCGAGTGTCCTTGGGCACATGAATATAAGCAATGCAGCCAAATGTGCGAAAGTGAGAGACTGAAGGTGTCTTCCCTGTCCAAACTGTTATAGGAAGTTTACCAGCAGGTGCAGTAGTTGGAAGATGATTTTGAATAAAAACAGCTGTTAGAAGTGCTTCAGTCCAAAACTTTCGAGACAAACCAGAGTGTATAAGCATGCAACGTATAGCATTAAGAATCGTGCGATTTTTGCGTTCAGCAACACCATTTTGCTGAGGAGAATAAGGAACTGTAAACTCATGATGAATACCTTGATCCTTACAGAAGTCATCAAATAGATTGGATACATATTCACCGCCGTTGTCACTGCGAAGCGTCTTTATAGAGAATCCAGTTTGAAGCTCCACACTTATCTTGTATTGTTTAAATATAGATAAAGCCTCAGACTTATGTCGAAGAAGATAGACATGTGTGTACCGTGAGAAATCATCAATGAAAGTTATAAAATATCGATATTGAGACTTTGAGGCAGGAAAAGGACCGCAAATATCGGTATGAACCAAATCCAAGAGAGCACAGGAATGTGACGAAGTAGAAGTGTGGAAAGGCGAACGATGGTGTTTTCCAAGTGCACAGTACTCACATATTCCCATACATGGATGAGATTTAAGATCCATACCTTGCACAAGACCATGACGATGAAGATCAAGAATTTTGGCAAAATCGGAGTGTGCAAATCGTTGATGCCATAATTTGCAATCTGCATCTCCAGGGGCAGTAACAACATTTGCAACTGTATCATTCAATGATAGCTCAAATAGATTACCATGTCGAGGAGCCACTGCTATAGTATGCCCGTCTTTCTCTATACGACATTGATTATGATCAAATCCAACAAACAAACCAAGATCAACTAGACGAGCAACAGAAAGAAGATTTCTTTGCAAATCTGGAACATGAAGAACTCCTCTTAATATTCTAGTGGATGAAACAGTCCCCAGATATAAATCACCCACTCCTTTGACTTGACAAGTCGTATCATCCGCAAGATAAACAAACTTCTTGACAGGAAGAGAATGATAATTGTGAAGCCACTGTGATTGGTATGTCATGTTTCCAGTGGCACCTGAATCAACGATGAATAGAGAACCATCATGAACATGAAGTACCTTTTCTGGAGAGATATCATAATGGACGAAATTGAGCTCCTGATGAGTATGATCATCATCAGTTGTAGTTTGTTGAACAATATAAGCTCGAGAACGTTCTTCATCATATCTGCGTTTATAACAACGACGAGATGGATGATCTGTGTGTGCACAATAATCACAAGGAGGAAAACTTTTGGACGAGCGAGGTTGCTTTGTAGTAACTCCATGCTCCTCATCATATTGACGTGCCCAGCAATCAGAAGCCACATGACCTTTCTTATCACAATAAGAACAATGTTTGTTAGGATAAGCAAGACGAGAAGATTTACTACCTGGATTAGGGCGTCCACCCTGCTGAAAACGTGAAGCAGGACGCTTGCGAGCAACAAAAGCAGCATCAAAATCCCTTTGTTCTCGAGTGACCAAAACAGCATCAGATTTTTCCAAATGATGCTCATGACGTTGAGAATATTCAATAAGAGATATACATGCTTTGTCAAAGTGGATATCATCCTTGTTAGACAAAATAGTGATGATATTGTCATATAAAGGATCTTTGATGGTATGAAGAAGTTGAGTAACAATCTGATTTTTAGCAACAGGAGCGCCGGCAGCACCAAGCTGATTGATAATGTCTTTAAAAGCCTCGATATGAGAGTGCATAGAGGTACCAACCTTATATTGAAGATTCTTCAAACAAGTTTGGAGATATAAAATTTCGGTGACCGATTTCTTCTCAAACGTTGAGATAAGATACTCCCAAATAGCATGAGAGGTTTCCAGATGAAAGACATCCAACATAAGTGAGTCAGGAAGTGCAGACAATATATAACGACGAGCCGCTTTGTCACAACGAATCCAATCAGTATGATCAATTTTCCATTTTTCAAATAATGGACCATCAGTAATCAGAGAATTGTTATTCATCACATCAATAGGTTGAACTGGGCAAGACAGGTCGCCCAAAACAATATCAAATAATTCGTCACCTTCAAGAATTAGCATCATCTTTGCTTTCCACCCAGGAAAGCCTTGTCCTTGGAAGAAGGGAACCGAACGTTGACCAGACGGATATCCATTAACAATTACGCAATTGGCCATGCCTGTATGTCGAGAGAAAACAAATAAGATGAGATCACAGAATCTGCAAACCATGATCAAGACGAGCGTAGTTGAGACGCATGACAATCAAAATAGGGATATGCACGTAAGAACGACGAAAAGTATTGAGTGACTAAAAAGAAAGCCCGAAATAGAGAGGCGTAAAGTGCAAGACGAAACGACGCATATAAGAAAAGTGCTATTTCGGTCGGAGCAAAGAACGTGAACGATAATAAAACATCGCTAAAAATAGCAAGATGTTTGCTTGTCGTAATCAACATCATTAACGAAGACGAGCGATTAATAAACTGTAATTGGGGATTAACGAACTATAATTAGAAATACAGTTTTAAATAAAGAATCGCAGATTTGAGCAGAATTGCTGTCTTGAATCCTGAACTGTCATAACTTTTGATCCAGAACTCCGATTGACAAGCGGTTTTGACAGGATTCGACAAGCGGTTTTAAAGACAAAATTAATTAATACTTCTAATTTGAACAAGTTCATGTATCAAATCATCACTTGTGCAAAGAATTCAATCAAGTATAAACAATGAAACAACTTATCTTCCTTGTCGTTGCTACGCATTCATAGCTCTGATACCATGTTGAGAGAGAGAGAGAGTACGAGAGAGATACACAAGACATGCTCCCAAAGAATGATTCATATTGATGTAGAGTTAGTATATATAGGTGAGACCCAAGTCAAGTGAGAGATGATATATATAGTTGTAACATGTTCATCATCTCAACCCTTTGTCGATAATCCGTGGAATGCATCGCGGTCATAAACATGACTCGGAACACTAAGAACCTGTTCCATGCTTCATAATTCTGCAAGACAGTATTCAAAGTAAGGAAATGTTTGGGACACAACATTTGCTTTACTTCTTCTTATTAAAATTTCCTAAAAACAAATCCTTTGTTGGTTCGCTCTGATACCAACTGTAACGTGTCCGCTAGAATCACTCTGGACACGTCTTAGCAGCCCATCGGGAAGGATGTCTAGAAAGCTCCGCCCGGCACTCCCATGGAATGTTACGGGACTTGCGATCTAGGTCTTCCCGAGTCTGCCACGTAGCGGAAGTATCCTGGCCGTTCCCACTTAGGATCGACCTGAATTTGGGTTTTCCTGTTTGGTCATTAGCTAGCAGCAACTAGCGTCAGCCCCGATCGAACTACTTTACGTAGAAACGCCCGGTCTGAAGCGGATTCAAGCTGCACTTGGTTCAAGGAGAATGGGAAACGAGAGGGATGCAAGGCTCGACCTCTCTGCCACAAGGCATAGTCCCATTCCGTTCCCCTAAAACAGCGCGAATCGGGCAATAGTTAATTCTAAGTCATCGTTCTCGTTACTTGTTTCGGTGATGACAATCATCCTCTGTTCGTTGAAGACTTTGAGAAAAGTTCCCAGCTAACCGGGACCACCCATCCGTAGGACGGACCCATGGTCCATCCTCCGCACTTTCCTCAGTTTGTTTTAGTTATGTAATTACCTACCACATTAGTTTGACATATACAAACAGCTTCTTTGATTAACCCTGTTATGCACCGGTTCCTTCACGTAATCTTATCACAGGACATAAAGAAAACAATGTCAAACAACTCCTTTATTATCATTATATCCTTTTATCTTTGAAATACAAGGAGTTTCCGCCCGTAGGCGTATTCATAATCCGCCCGAAGGCTATCCAGTAATCCACCAGGGATCACTAATCCAAGTTTCCGCCCGTAGACTAGTATGCCGGCCTCGAGATCCAATCCCGAGTCACGTTAGTCTCTTGTGCAGGGCCCGGAAGGCGAGGGATTTACAGCCAGAGCCCCCTCTGGCACCCAAGCGTCCTCCTGCTCCAAGTAGAACTCAACGGAGAGACCTCTCACGGCGGGTTCGGTCCACGTTCCCGGCGCGGTTAACAACCCCCTTGGTTAGGGTCAGGCAGGCAGTCGGGGGTAACTGAAGCTGCCTCTCAGGCACCAACCTGAAGCTTTAGATATATTTTCATCCTTTAGTTCATTGAGCAAACAATGCAAACAGTCCTTTCTAAACTGTTACAAGCACAATCAATTTCAGTGGTCTTTTAGCTGGCAAACTGTTAAGGAGTGACTCCTCTTCTCCGAATGCAACCTGCATTCGATCCGGAATCAATTGCAACTTGGCAAGATTCCTATCATTCTTGGGTTAGGGTCATACCCTACCAATACTTTAGTGTTTAGTTGTGGTAGATTCCAGCGACCATGTCGCTTTAGTTTATTGTCTGGTCATTTGCTTCAAGACAAACACCTAACCTTTCCTTTTCCTTGGCAGTTATCCCTCAAGAAAAGTGAGTAACAGGATGGTTACCCATCCTCTTGTAAGTTAAATTCTTTCAATAACTTGCCAACCTCATTTCGAGAGATGATAAACTCTCTGGTGGCCAAATCTCAAGTCTATACAAAGTTGCAGCTTTTTGCACATGTATTGCATCTATTCCACGGGATCATTCCACCCATTGAATGATGTTTTCCGGGTCACAGGGTTACCTCCAGATGAGTAGCAGGGTTTAGGGTATCTTCTTACCCAATCCATTCCTAGTTATATTGGCCCATGGCCCTAGGAATTTCCAACTCAGTCGGAGTTTCGTCATCTGTACGAGTGATCTTTAGGATGAAACCTTAGATCATTTTATGCATGAGCATCCAATTGATTCGACATTTCGTGAATGTGTGTAAGATCTTTAGATTTGCGGTTTTTGTCTTGGCAACCAGTGTAAACTAGGTCGAATTACCCTAATTAACATTTGGGATTCCTATCATATCGACTCAATCATACCCATACGAATCTTTGTGGTTTAGATTACTTTAGTCAACTCAATATTCTTGTATTGCAACAAGGATGAACCTTCTAAAGGTAATAAACTACATCTAATGGAGAACAATAGTTACAACTGCACCAATACGCGTAAACATGCGATTTATTGCTTCTATGCATCACATGATTCACGATAACCCTATCCTTCCTTGGTAAGGTAAAATGCTTGATAATCCGTACACTAACTTTCCTAGGTCCTACTAGGATTTACATCAATTAATCATGCTTACAACCTTGTAATCTACTTCCGAATCTTGTGCTTTGGCGAACCATGCAACCTTTCCTAAATGCGGTTTCTAATGAATGACGTTATCGCATGATGACTATGCAATATGCAACATTCTCCTAGCTACGAAGTAGTTAATGAAACTCATCCAAAGCTAGTGTTAACTTATTCCATCTTACATGCTATTTGTAAGTTCATAAGATCATCTTCGTACTCTATTATTCCTTTTCGGATAATACCTTATGGGGTTAACCTTGCCTCATGAAATCATTACGAGAAGGATGTTGCCTAACATGCGGCACACGCATTTCTACCATGTCTAGGACGAAAGAGAATGCATTTATAAATTCCATTTCTTTGCCTAAGTTTAGAACCTTTACTTTGATGATGTACCAAAAGCTACATGCAACTAGCCTTCTAAAGTGGATAACTCGTCCAAATTTATGACATAATTCAATCTTGCCTAATATTTCCAGAGATGCTTTATCACATGTATTCCTTTCCAATTTCCGTATGCATTAAATTTAAGCGAAGAATGCAATTTCCTCTATGAGCTAAGCGTGCCTAATCACGCGAGAATAACTTGAAAGAACCTGGACTTGTGGAGTCGGGGAGATGTCCACTTGTACATTCGGAGATGAGCCTCCCGGGGTCGCATCTTGTGATCTTTTTGGGGCCATCGTACACGTAAGTTCGGTTTCTGGATTCGCTTTCGTCGTCTACGGATTGTTTTGCCTTGACATGCAACCTTCCAGCCTTTTCCTTCCCTCGTAGGCGGAAGATTCTTTTACGGAATGTCGCTTGCGGTGAAGGGGCTTTAAAGACTTATTGCGGGAAGCCTTTTCCGACGGTCTAGTGGGGTCCTTATGGCCCCTCTTCAAATCGCGGGAAGGGGGTATTAATGGCTTATTCGGAATTGTGGTGGGAAGGGGATTTCGGAACAGGTGGTGGGAAAGGCCTTTAAGGAGGCCCCTCTTAGGAGCTTCCAAAGAAGCTTCTAAGAAGCTTCTGCTTCTTCAGTCCCACGTGGGGTCGCGATCAGCGTGGTGGGCGGGCTGTTTGGCGGCTGTGGCGGCAGCAACGGTTGCTGGCGGACAGGGCGGACTGGGGCGGCAGCAACGGCAGCGCGGCGTCGGTGATTCCCTCCACGGCGGCCAGCACGGCCCTCCCTCTTCAGCACGGCCCGCTCCCTCTCCCTTTCTCTAGCACACCTTCTTCTCCCACGGCCTTCCTTCTCCACAGTCTCCTCTCCCAGCCTCCTCCTTAGCACACCCCCTTGATGGGGGGTGTTTATATAGGAATGGGGGTGGGGAAGAGGGTCTCCACCCACGTGGAGAGCTTTCCTCATGCAACCCTCACTTGGCCATCCCCCCCTCCACACTCCCTCTCCTCCAGCCATGCATCGGTTGGGGGAAGGGATAATAGTAAAAAAATTTGCCTTAATTTAATTAAAATTGTCCCTCCCAAGAGGGTGTTTTCGTGCGGCTTGCGGTTTCGATCTCCCGGTCTTGATTTACCAAAGCGGAGGACCCCATTTCACGCGCGCGGGTCACACATTACGCGGTCAATAATTTCAATGCAGGAGATACCCTTTGTACGGGGTTTACACGGCGTGCGGAAGGTTAATATTTACGGTACGATTACGCGGAAATATTACAATGGGGTTGTTGAGCACGTGAGATAGAGGTCCGGCTAGTGCACGAGCCAGTGCCGGCCTGTTCTAGGTTCCATCGCTATACATATATATATATATATATATATATATATATTGCAAATGCACAAGTCAACCTTTGATCTATATATACATCCAATCATCATGCCCTATCCAATCACATTTGTATAGGGCATGATTGGATGTACATAGGGCATGAAATCACATATATATAATTAGCTTTGAATGATTGGATGTATATTTTTAATACTCAGAAAGAAGTAAAGTTGGTAATGTATATCATGTCCTATGCATGTATATGCCCTATACATGTATATCATGTCGTATATACATGTATATCATGTCCGTATGATCCTATACATGTATATCATGTCCTAGCGTATGATCCAGGTGTAATTATGTCATATATACATCCAATCATGCCCTATTCAAACAAATACTAGCTGTTAAGAGGTTTGGTCATATTCAGGGACTTTATGAGAAATGAAAAATATGTGTGTTTATTTTCGCATCTATAAGCATGTTTATCAGGGCGGATATATAGACGTGTTTTTTATACTAGCGTGAATAGATGCGCTGATACACGCGCTTATAAACGCGCCTGCTTTTTCGCGTATATAGTGCGCATCTATAGGGCCTTTCTCTTGTAGTGTAGGTGTAATCACCCCTTCCTCCCTACCACCTCTCTCCACGTCCGCATGAATCTGAAAGGATACATGCAAAGCCACCAATTTTTGCACAAATCCATCCGACCCCCTTCCCCTCCTCTTTCAGATGAAGAGAATTAGGCCCTAGCTGTCATTCATTCCACTACTGTAACCAAAAAAAAAAAGCAGACAAAAGAACAGCATGAAAAACACTCACTCGACAACATCGCCCACTTGTAGAAGCACTCACCACCTAGGGGTTCTTAAGTTAGGCGTGTCCAGTGGCTTTGGTCGATCGGCTCCACTCCCAACCCCTAGCCCTTTTTGCTCCCCCACTTCATGCTTAGGGCACATCAAGGACAGGACATACCTAGGGAGGCAACACTCGCCTATGGTTAGACCTGTCACCCTAAGCCACTTCTATCGCACCTCCCTTGGCATAAATGGGGTCCTCAAGTATGGGACATCACCTAGGCGCTCCTGCGGTTAGACCCACCTCCCCATTTCACTAGCACGAGCACAATGCACTAATAGATGAGGTAAGCAATCCCCTTAGGAACATCACCCCACCTTCTCCTTTCAAACATCACAGAAAGCAACAAACCACCAACTTCAGCGGCCCTGTCAACCATGCAATACCCATTTGGCTCCTCCGACAAAAAATTTCACAGCTCCTACAAGCACCTAAGTCTCCAAGTGGCCCTCACCATTGCACCACTTGGCCAATTGCCTGCCAACCTACAACAACACAGAAGTGCCATGGGACTGGCACCTGTCTAGGAGGGGGGTAATGTTAACCCCAAGTCGAGATGGCAGAAAAAGAAAGGAAAAAGCAGGAAAAACATGGAAATAGAGCAAAGACACGCAGGTGACCCCCAAAGCTAATCCAGGGCAAAAAGCACAATTTTAAATGAAGGGCGCCTCCAAAAACTCAGAAAACTCTTGTAAAAGAGCGCCAGGATCCCTCCTGTGCCAATTGTAAAATAATATAGACGAGTGTAGGCTAGAGGCATAAGGCTAGAAGAGGCAAATGGAAGAAAGACCTTGCCACAAGGGCCGGTCATGTAAAAAAGGGATCGGTGCCCATGGTATTTTAGGGTTTGTATATATAAAGTTCAAAAAGTGAATGAGAGCTCATTCTTTGGTGTGTGGCTAATAAGAGCTCTCTTCTTCTTCTCTTCTCCTCATCTTCTTGCTTATGTGTGCTCTTGAGAGAGGGAGTGAGCGAGTGTGAGGGAGTGAGTGTGTGAGAGTGAGGGATCAAGAGGGTGAAGCTCTTCACCATCTCCTCTTCTCTTCTTCTCTTCTCTTCTCTTCTCTTTTCTTGCACGCGCGGCTATGGAGGGTGAAGCTTGGAGATGGAGGATGCTTGAGGATGCTTGAGCTCGCATCTAGGATCGTGAAGCTACTAGGGTGTGCGAGAAAGGAGGCAGCTCGTGTCAGCATCAAGGTAAGCTAACTACACTCATAAAATCAACGGCACGTCGGCTAGGTGAGAGATAGCGATTAGAGCTTGCTTGGAATGCTTGAAGCAATAAGCGGTCCGTGGGTCTTGGTGGTTGAGCGAAAGCTCCCACAGCTTCAAATCTGCGTATGCAATTTGTCTATCCTTGGCGGCTTGGATATCCTGTCTTATTGACTTTTCTTGGTCATCCATCTCTTCCAACATCTGCCTTGAAGCTTCAACCCTCAAGGTTGGATCTGAGAAGTTTAGGGGACTTCGACAGTCATGACCATACAATGCTTGAAAAGGGGTCATCTGAATGCTTTGTTGGTAAGAAGCATTGTAGGCAAACTCAACCAAGGGCAAGTATTGAATCCACCTTTTTGGTTCACAGCAGCAAAGTGTCCTTAGCATATCCTTGTTGACTTGATTGACTCGCTCCATTTGGCCAGCAGTTTGGGGATGGTAAGCTGTACTAAAACAGAGTTGAGTCCCAATGGATTCAAAGATAGCTCTCTAGAAGTGTGATGTGAAGAGAGAATCACGATCACTAATGATTCTTCTGGGTAACCCATGTAGCTTGAATATCTCCTTGAAAAACAACCTTGCAATGTCTGAGGCTTTGTAGTTTGTCCTAACTGGAATAAGGTGTGCAACCTTAGTAAGCATGTCAACCACAACCATGATGGAGTTATATCATCCCTGAACTTGGGGTAGGCCAACAACAAAGTCCATACTGATGAATTCCCATTTCATTTGGGGAATGTCAAGTGGTTGCAACTTTCCAGGAATTTTGACATGTTTGGCTTTGATATGTTGACAAGACAAACACTCAGTGACATATTTGAGAATGTCACCTTTAAGACTCTCCCAATAGTAGCTCTTCCTAACTGCATTGAGAGTCTTGGCATAGCCAGGATGTCCTGAGAAAGGGGAATCATGAGCTTCCCACAGTATCTTCTGCTTAAGTGATTGGCTTGCTGGTATACATAATCTCATTCTATAGTAGACAAGTCCACTATTGATAGAGAATTCCTGATACTTAGCGTGTAGCTTCTGGTCATGTTCCTTGATAGGGATCTCCCTTAGCATCTTTTGATAGGCTGGATCATGGCATGCTTCTTCTTTAGCTAGCTCAAGTATTGGGTTGTTTGGCATGGATACCTTTGTAGCTAGAGATCTAGCTGTTGACAGATTTTAAGGGATTAGAGAATTAAGGAATGCCTTGCAACTGAGAGCGTCAGCAATCACATTCTCCTTTCCCGATTGGTATTTGATTTCAAAATCATACTCCTCGAGCACTTCAATCCACCAATTTTGCCTCATGTTGAGCTCGTTCTGGGTAAAGATCCACTTGAGACTTTTATGATCAGTCACTAAAGTAAACTTGTTACCTAATAGGTAGTGTCTCCAAAGCTTTAAAGCATGGATAAAAGCTAACAGTTCTAGATCATGGGTAGCATAATTCTTCTCATGGCTCTTCAATTTCCTTGAAGAGTATGCTACAGGATGACCTTCTTGTATGAGCACACATCCTAAAGCAAGCATGCTAGCATCAGTTATTACTACCTCAAACTCCTTACTAAGGTCTGGAAGTTTTAGGATAGGTGATGATACCAAACTTTGCTTCAATCTATCAAAGCTGGTTTGTTCTGCAGAGTTGACCATGCAATGGATGTTTGCTTCTTCAGTAAGTCTGTCAGAGGTGCTGCAATCAAAGCATAGTTTTTAATGAAGACCCTATACCATCCTGTTAATCCAAGAAAACTACGTATTTCTTTGACAGTTGTTGGTATTGGCTATTCTAAAACATCTCTGACTTTAGCCGGATCCACTGAGATTCCCTCCGCTCATACGATGAATCCCAGATATTCAATGTGACACTTAAAGAACGCACACTTATTCATCTTAGTATAGAGCTTGTGTGCCCTCATTGTCTCAAGGACAATCTGAAGTTGGGTTTCATGATCTTCTTCTTGTTTGGAATAGACTAAAGTGTCATCGAAGAAGACAAGTACGAAGTCATCAAGATATGGCCTAAGGATATCCTGCATTAATCTGTTGAAGGTGGCAGGCGCATTCGTGAGCCCGAATGACATAACTAGGAACTCAAAGTGTCGATATCTTGTGTTGAAGGCTGTCTTTGGGATGTCTTCTTCCTTGATCCTTATCTGATAGTAACCAGACCTGAGATCAATCTTGGAGAAGATCTTTGCACCCTGAAGACGATCAAGAAGCTCATCTATTCTAGGAATAGGGTACTTGTTCTTGATAGTTGATTGATTCAACCCTCTATAATCAATACACAGTCGAAGCGTTCCATCTTTCTTTTCTTGGAATAGTATTAGAGCACCCCATGGTTTAGGGTTTAGGGTTTCTTGAGTTGCTTCTTCAGCTCCATTGCTTCCAAGATGGACATCCTATAAGGACTCTTTGCAATTCGTGCAGCTCCTGGCACTAGCTTGATCTCATGATCCACTTCTCTTTGAGGCAGGAGTTCTGTCAGCTCTTTAGGAAATACGTCCGCGTACTCCTTTAGCCATGAAGGTTCTTCACTAGACTCCTACTTTTGATCTAACTTATTGTGCTTAATTAAGTAGACAGGTAGTCCCTTTCTAACTCCCTTTATAATCTGTGATGCTTTAGCCAATTGAATTTTTGGCTTTCCAGCCTCTCCTTGAGTTGTGACCAATTCCCCTTCAGAGTTTTGAAAGGAAACTTGGCCCTTTCCATAATGAATGTGGGCATCCTTAGGTTTAAGCCAATCCATTCCGAGTAAACACTCATGGATACCTAGGTTCATGACTCTGAATTTGATCGAAGTCGTCTTTCCTCCTAGAAAGAATTCCACTTAGCAGTTTGCCTGGTACAATTGACCTCATGACCATTTGGTGATTCCACAAGCAAGGTAGGTGCTTCTACTATGGCTATTCCTAATCTTCTTGCACAAGCTGGTGAGATAAAGGAATGTGTCTGCCACAATCAATCAAGGTCGATGGTGTCTAAATCACTGAAAACTGATGATTCGGGCCTTTCTTGTGAAGAGTGGCATGGACTGTTGCCCTTTCAGCCTCTGCTTCCATGGTCGGATCTTCTTCTTCACACATTTCCCTGTTGGCAACGCAAACGGTTCTTCCTCTGCCTCGGGTGGCGGCTCCCTGGCCACGGCCAGTTCCTTGGAAAGATGCTTGATGATGTCCTCTGCCAAGCTTGGGACATTGCCTCTTGAAATGATCGGGCTAGTTGCAGTGGAAACATCGGAGATTTCGGCCATTGATTTGGGTAGGGACAAAGCTGTTGACATTATTAGTCCTTGCTCTCTTTCTTTGTCCCCGGTTTTGACCTTGAACTCTCCTCACTTGGGGCCTATATGCTCCTCTGTGTTGGTCATTATAAGACCAATTTTTGTTACTTGTTGGCCTAGCCTGCACCTCCTAAATTATGGGCGTAGCTTGAATGAGTGTGTCCTGTACATCTATTGGGTATATAGATTCGAGGCGGGTATTCACTGGTGGGTTTAAACCAGCACAAAATTTTGACACCTACTGTGTCATGCCCATCTGTGGCGCATACTTAGGAAGTGAGATGAATTTTGAGTAATATGTGTCAAGAGTGAGTCCTAGCTATTTCAGCTCGTAGAACTCATTCATTTTCTCAGTGCGATACGGAGGTGGTAAGTATCTTCCTTGTACATCTTTCTTCAGATTTTCCTAGGTAACAGATCCTTCCGAGATCCCTTGATCTCTGCACCATTGCTTCCACCAAAGCCTGGCTTCGCCGGTGAGCTTAAGCTTTGCGAGTATAGCCTGGTTGGTGGGTGCAGTACCGGTTGCTTCAAAGTAATCTTCAATGGACTCTATCCAAATCTCAGCATCCGCTTGGAGAGTCCTACCTTTCCCTTCAAATTCAGGCGGCTTGATCTGCTTGAGAAGAAACTTCTTCTCCTGGATCACAATAGTACTTGATGTGGGGGCGAACTGGGAGTCTGTACCTGGGGTTGTGCCGGGATAGAGGATTCTTAATGTTATAACTCTCTAATTGTTATGATTTATATTTCATACCCAATTCAGCCACCATCAAGCAAGAAACCTAGCCACTTAACTTTTTATAAATTCTCATAGACAGAACAGACTTTGATAAAAAGAAGTCTTATTCCATTTATATGGACATAGCCCTTTCGGAGTACAATATTTCTTGGGATGATAGAGCAAATGTTACATTCAGTTCGGGGAGAATAATGTTGTATTACATTTAGCTATGGAAACTGGATAATAGTATGGTTTCGGATCATAGATCTTCAAGAATCAGTAAGTCATTGGAAGATTAGGATATCCTTTCCTTTGGAATCCATTCTTCTCGTAGCATCCCAACACCTTTATCCTGTCGGCATGGATTACGTGGGTCACTTCCTCGTATACATATGAGTTCAGCTCAACCCTCCGACCTTCAATATGTAAAGTTGAGTTTACGTGAGCTTCCAAAAAAATGAACAGCTTCACGATCTTAAGGTCCTCCAACCACTTGATCCTCTTTAGGTTGGTTCAAAGGTACGCAAACCGGTGGGCAGCTATATAATAGATTCCTGAGTCACCCGTCCATCTCTGTTCCATGTACAAAGGCGATGTACTATAAATATGGTCTAGGATGATCATCATATCGGTCCTTTGTCCATAATCCAGGGAATGCATCGCGGTCATAAACATGACTCGGAATACTAAGAAACTGCTCCATGCTTCATAATTTTGCAAGACAACATCAAAAGTAAGGAAATGTTCTCAATAGCAACATTTGCTTTACTTCTTCTTATTACGATTTCTTAAAAACAAATCCTTCGCTCTAATTCTAACTATAACGTGTCCACATCTTCCCTTTAGGACACGTCTTAGCATTCCATCTGAAAAGAGTTCTAGAAAGCTCCGCTCGGCACTCCCATGGAATGTTACGGGGTTTGCGATCTAGGACTTTCCGTGTCTGCCACGTAGTGGAAGTATTCTGGCCGTTCCCACTTAGGACCGACCTGAATTAGGATTTTTCCTAATGGTCATTTCCTAAATGCCAACTAGCGTCGAACCCCGAGCGAACTAATTTACGCAGAAATGCTAGGGCCGAAGCGAATTCACGCTGCACTTGGTTCAAGGAGAATGGAAAACGAGAGGGATGCAAGGCTTGACCTCTCTGCCATAAGTCATAGTCTCATTCCATTCCCCTAAAACAGCGTAAATTGGGATTATTATATCCTAGAATCTGTGTCAATGCCCTTGCTATTCGTTTCCTTTAAGAAGATCTCCTTACTGTCCTTTATGATTGAGAAAAGTTCCCGACCAATCGGGACCACCCATCCGTAGGACGGACCCATGGCCATATCCACCTCACTTTCCTCAGGTTGTTTTAGTTGTCTAATTACCTACCACATTTAGTTGGACATGCATCAAGCAGCTTCCTTAATTAGCCTGTTAGACACTAATTTCTTTACATAATCTTAGCACTTGTCTAATTACTAATCCAAGATTCTGCTTGTAGACTAGTATGCGGGCCTTGAGATCCAATCCTAAGTCACGTCGGCCTCTTGTGCAGGGCCAAGAAGGTGAGGGATTTATGGCTAGAGCCCCCCTGGCACCCAAGCGTCCTCCTGCTCCAAGTAGCACTCAACGAAGAGACCTCTCGCGACGGGTTCGGTCCACGTTCCTGGCGCAGCGAACAACCCCCTTGGTTAGGGTCAGGCAGACAGTCGGGGGTAACTAAGGCTGCCTCTCCCTTCACGCCTTCAACTTGAAGCATTATATATCTTTTCATCCTTTAGTTCCTTGAGCAAACAAAGCAAACAGTGCTCTCTAAATTATTACAAGCACAATCATTTCCAGTGGTCATTAATTGGCCAATTGCTAAGGAGTGAATCCTTCTCTCCGAATGCATCCAGCATTTGATCTTTGATCAATTGCAACTTGGCAAGATCCCCAAGAAAGGTGATATAACAAGGTGACTATTCATCCTCTTGCAAGATAAACTTGCACAAGAATCTGCCAATCTCATTCCAAGGAATTGGCAACTCTCTTGTGATCGAACCACAAGATCATGCGATGTTGCAACTTATTGCACAAGTGTGGCATCTATTTCGTGGGATCATTTCACCCATCAAACGGTGTCTTCTGGTCACGGAATCATGATTAGACAAGAAGAAAGGTTTAGGGTGTCTTCTTATCCAACCCATTTCCAATTGCACTAGGCCGACAATGTTCGGTCCTAGGGGTTCCAACTCAGTTTGAGTTTCATCTTCTGAATGAGTGAACCTTAGGGTAGAAACCCTAGATTGTTTCTTGCAAGCGCGTCCAATTTCCCCTACATTTCGTGAATGTGGGTAGGACCTTTGGGTATGAGGGTTTCGACTTGGCAACAAGTGCGAAACTAGGTCAAGTCCTTAACGCGCTAAACCCTAGTTAGCACTTTGAGTATATTGTATGGATTGAACCATCCTATGCGAATCCTTTGGGGTTTAGGTGTTTTAGGTAATCCAATTTACTTGTCTTACGACAAGGACGAACCAATCCTAGGGATGTTAATTTGATCTAAAAGCGGAACTAGTTGCATTACGTCGCAATTCACGTAAGCAGGCGATTCATTGCCTCTACGTACGATTAGATTCATAAACCCTAACTTTTCATGTTAAGACCAAAGCACATGTTAAATTATAGCATAATTTCCATTGATCCTACTAGGACTTGCATTCACGAATCATGCCACTAAGCTTTTAAGATTTTACACTTAAATCAACCATGCAGCCTTTCCCTAAGTGTACCTTTGATGAATGAATTTCTTGCGTACGTCGAATGTGCAACATGCAACCTTTTCCTAACTACTACTTAGTTAAATGACATCCATGACAATTTGAAGCTAGAATTAACCTTTTTCATACATCCCTTAGAATCTTTTCCATCCTTTGCAATTTCCTACGGTTGATAACGACTTTCTTAATGAATCATTACGAAGAAGATTTGTCAAAACAAATATGACATGCAACTTAATCTTTCCATGCATAATCAAAGGTGTACTACAATAATTTCTACTTTGTAATGGTAGTCATTAGTTATTTTAGACTCATCAATTTGCAATACACAAAAGGCAACTTGCTAATAAGGTACTAAAATGCATAGACACCTTATGTTATTTGTTCGTTCATTCCATTGAAAGTACACATAACCAACTTCGTATCGTGAGTTACTTCAAGTAAATAGCAATTTTATTTCAATCGCAATTAACTAGGTGGATTTGACAAGCATAAGTGCATTCTAGTTCCATGAAATAACCATGCATAATTGCAATACTTCTATGTAAATCAAAAATAGGAAGAAAACCTAGACTTGTGGGCTCGGTGAGATATCCACATGAATACTAGGAGATGATCCTCCTGCAGGTGCGCCTTGTGACTTTTTAGGGGCCATCGTGATTTCGGCTTCTGGTTTTCCTTCGCGGATTCGAATTACTTGCCTTAGTTCGCAGTCTTATGATCTTTGCCCATCTCCCTCGTACGCGGAAATTCCCTTTGAAGTACGGCTCCTTGACAGAAGTATCGACTTGAGGAATTTGGCTTACGAAAAGCCTTAGGGTTCAGAGCTTGAGCCTTCTTTCTTTCGGAAAAAGAGAGGATTCATGAAAGGGTTCCTATGATGGACCTTGCGGGAGTGGAGACTTTAAATCCTGAGCCTAGGGGGCTTGTGGGTGTTTGGTGGGAAGGGCTTTATAGGCTTCAACTTATTCCCTTCAAAATCCCGAGGGAGAGGGGGTTAGGAATGGTTTTATGGGGCCTTGCAGGAAAGGCAGGCCTATGAACTTCTCCTTCCTCTCATAAAAATCCTGGGGGGTAAAGATCTTGTGGAAAGGGGATTTAAGGAAACCCTCTTCCTCTCTTCAAATCCCCAACTAGGGATGATTGGTGGGAAGGGGCTTTGTAGCTTCCTCACCTTCAAAGTCCCGGGATGGGCTTATTGAGTTATTGGTAGGAAGGCCCTTATAGGCTTCCCCTTGTTCTCTTCAAAGCCCGGGTGGGGCTTATTGAGGATCTAATGGAAAGGGGGGCTTAGAGAAGCCCCTTAGAAGCTTCCTAGAGAAGCTTCTATGAAGCTTCTGACAGCTACGTAAGGGCGTAGAGAATAGATGACGCCATTCACGGGAGGAAGTAGGGTGGGTTTGATGGGGGATGGTGGCGGCATGATAGCCTCTGGCAAGGCTCGGGGTAGCTATCAAGCCTCAGGCAGTCTAGGGCAGGAACAACGGCGACTTCCTCCTCCCAAGAGTCAACGACAGCAGCTCTGCAGTCTCTCTCCTTGGTGCTCTTTCTACTTGCTCTCCACGATAGTCCCAGCTTTGCCTCCTCTCATACGACGACCTCTTGCAGTTTGACGCAGCCTCTCCTCTTCTCACCTTCACCTTAGGGGGGATTTTTATAGTCCAGGGGGGAGAGGGGACCTCCCCCCATGTGGCCCACTTGCATGGCTCTCTTCCCCCCTTCCTCATGCAGCCCTACTAGCCCATCCCCCCACACTCCCTCTCCTCCAGCTGTGCATCGGGCTGGGGGAGAAGGAATAGTAAAAAAAAATTGAAATTTATTTCAACATTATCCTCTTAACCTCCTCCCAAGAGGAATGTTTCCTCATGGCTATGCGGGTTTGAATCCCCGGCCTTATTTTTCCAAGGCGGATTTTCTCCATTTCTCGCGTGCGGTTATAGATTAGTTGCCGGTATTGGGGATAACCTTTGCATGAGTTTACGGTGCGCGGGAGGTTGGTTTAGTAATATTTTTCAAATGGGAATATTACATTCTCTCCCCCTTGGAGGAATCGAGATGTCCTCATCTCGAGATGAACTGGGGATATTGTTGGTTGAGAGTGCTTTCATCCATCCAAGTGGCATCCTCCTCAGGATAATCTTTCCATTGGTCGAGGCATTCGCTCAAGGTTCTGGATCTCAGTTGTCTCTCCGTATCATCTAAGATCCTGTCAGGCCATAGCTCAAGGACTCCTTGGCTAGGCATTACAACTTGTTGGTCATCAAGTACATGGCTAGGATTAGATACATACTTCTTCAGTAGGCTGATATGGAATACATTATGAATCTTTAGGTTCTCAGGGAGTTGCAGTCTAAAAGCATTGGGTCCTAGGCACTTGAGGAACTTGTATCGTCCACAATACCTTGGACTTAGCTTCTTGCAATCTCCTAAGGATGGAGAACTCTTCTTTGATCATACGCAAATGAAGACCATGTCTCCTTCCTCGAAGGTTCTATCTTGATGCTTCAAATCTGCGTACGCCTTCTGTCTATCCTTGGCGGCTTGGATGTCATGTCTAATTGACTAAATTTGGTCATCCATCTCTTCCAACATTTGCCTTGAAGCTTCAATACTCAAGGTTGGATCTGAGAAGTTTAGGGAACTTTGACAATCATGCCCATACAATGCTTGAAAAGGGATCATCTGAATGCTTTGTTGGTAAAAAGCATTGTAGGCAAATTCAACCAAGGCCAAGTATTGAATCCACCTTTTTGGTTCACTGTAGCAGTGTGCCCTTAGCATATCCTCGATGACTTGATTGACTTGTTCTGTTTGACCATCAGTTTGGGGATGGTAGGCTATACTAAAACAGAGTTGAGTCCCAATGGCTTCAAAGATAGCTCTCCAAAAGTGTGATGTGAAGAGAGAATCATGATCACTAATGATTCTTCTGGGTAACCCATGTAGCTTGAATATCTCCTTGATAAACAACCTTCCAATGTCTGAGGCTTTATAGTTTGTCTTAACTGGAATAAGGTGTGCAACCTTAGTAAGCATGTCAACCACAACCATGATGGAGTTGTATCCTCCCTGAACTTGGGGTAGGCCAACAACAAAGTCCATACTGATGAATTCCCATTTCATTTGGGGAATGTCAAGTGGTTGCAACTTTCCTGGCATTTTGACATGTTCGGCTTTGATACGTTTACAAGACAAACACTTTGTGGTATATTTGAGAACGTCACCTTTAAGACTCTCCCAATAGTAGCTTTTCCTAACTGCATTGAGAGTCTTGGCATAGCCAGGATGTCCTAAGAAAGGGGAATCATGAGCTTCCCACAGTATCTTTTGCTTGAGTGACTGGCTTGCTGGTATACATAATCTCGTTCTATAGTAGACAAGTCCACTATTAATAGAGAATTCATGATACTTAGCCTATAGCTTCTAGTCCTGTTCCTTAATAGGGATCTCCCTTAGCTTCTTTTGATAGGCTGGATCATGGCATGCTTCTTCTTTAGCTAGCTCAAGTATTGGGTTGTTTGGCATGGATACCTTTGTGGCTAGAGATCTGGCTGTTGATGGATTTTGCAAGATTAGAGAATTAAGGAATGCCTTGCGACTAAGTGCATCGGCAACTACATTCTCCTTTCCAAGTCTGTATTTGATCTCAAAATCATATTCCTCCAGCACTTCAATCCACTGACGTTGCCTCGTGTTGAGCTCGTTCTGGGAAAAGTTACACTTGAGACTTTTATGATCCGTCACTAGAGTAAACTTGTTACCCAACAAGTACTGTCTCCAAAGATTTAGAGCATGGATGACAACTAACAGTTCTAGATCATGGGTAGCATAATTCTTCTCATGGCTCTTTATTTTTCTTGAAGAGTATGCAACAGGATGACCTTCTTGCATGAGCACACATCCTAAGGCAAGTGTGCTAGCATTAGTTACTACTTCAAACTCCTTACTGAGGTCCGAAAGTTTCAGTATAGGTATTGATATCAAACTTTGCTTTAATCTATCAAAGCTGGTTTGTTTTGCAGTTGACCATGCAATGGATGTTTGCTTCTTCAGTAGATAGGTCAGAGGTGCTGCAATCAAAGCATAGTTTTTGATGAAGACCCTATACCATCCTTTCAATCCAACAAAACTACATATTTCTTTGACAGTTGTTGGTATTGGCCATTCTAGAATATCTCTGACTTTGGCAGATCCACTGAGATTCCTACCCCTAATACGATGAATCCCAAATATTCAATCTGACGTTTGAAGAATGCACACTTCTTCATCTTAGCATAGAGCTTGTGTGCCCTCATTGTTTCAAGGACAATCCGAAGCTACGATTCATGATCTTCTTCCTGTTTAGAATAGACTAAGGTGTCGTCGAAGAAGACAAGTACAAAGTCATCAAGATATGGCCTATGGATATCCTACATTAATTTGTTGAAGGTGGCAGGCGCATTCATGAGCTCGAATGACCAAACTAGGAACTCAAAGTGTCCATATCTTGTGTTGAAGGCCATCTTTGGGATATCTTCTTCCTTGATCCTTATCTGATAGTAACCAGACCTGAGATCAATCTTCGAGAAGATCTTTGCATCCTGAAGACGATCCAGAAGCTCGTCTATTCTAGGAATAGGGTACTTGTTCTTAACAGTTGATTGATTCAACCCTCTGTAATCATTACACAGTCGAAGTGTTCCATCTTTCTTTTGTTGGAATAGCACTGGAGCTCCCCATGGTGAACTGCTAGAATGGATGTAGCCCTCATCTAGCAGTTGCTTGAGTTGCTCCTTCAACTCAATTGTTTTCGGGATGGATATCCTATAAGGCCTCTTTGGAATTGGTGCAGCTCCTAGTACTAGCTTAATCTCATGATCCACTTCTCTTTGAGGTAGGAGTTCTGTCAGCTCTTCAAGAAATACATCCGCGTACTCCCTTAGCCATGAGGGTTCTCCACTAGGCTCCTGCTTCTGATCTAGCTTATTAAGCTTAATCAAGTAGACAGGTAGTCCCTTTATTAACTCCCTTTATAATCCGAGATGCTTTAGCCAATTGAATTTTCAGTTTTCCAGCCTCTCCTTGAGTGGTAACCGATTCCCCTTCAGAGTTTCGAAAGGAAACTTGGCCCTTTCCATAATGAATGTGGGCGTCATTAGGTTTAAGCCAATCCATTCCGAGTAAACACTCATGGATACCTAGATTCATGACCCTGAATTTTCCCGAAGTCGTCTTTCCTCCCAAAAAGAATTCCACCTTAGCAGTTTGCCTGGTACAAGTGACCTCACGACCATTTGCTAACTCTACAAGCAGGGTAGATGCTTCTACTGTGGCTATTTCTAATCTTCTTGCAAAAGCTGGTGAGATAAAGGAATGTGTATTGCCACAATCAATCAAGGTTTTGAAACCTTTACCTTGATAGTCCGATGGTTTCTGAATCACCAAAAACTGGTGATTTGGGACTTTCTTGTGAAGAGCGGCATGGACTATCGCCCTTTCAAACTCTGCTTCCATGGTCAGATCTTATTCTTTGCACATTTCCATGTTTCCAACATAGGCGGTTCTTCCTTTGCCTTAGGTGGCGGCTCCCTGGCCACAGCTGGTTCCTTGGAAAGGTGCTTGACGATGTCCTCCGCCAAGCTTCGAACATTGCCTTTTGAAATGACCGAGCTCGTTGCAGTGGAAACAACGAAGATTTCGGCCATTGCTTTGGGTAGGGACAAAGTTGTTGACATTATTGGTCCTTTCTTTCTTTCTTTGTCCTCGATTTTGACCTTGAAATCTCTTCACTTGGGGCCTATATGCTCCTCTGTTTTGGTCATTATAAGACCAAGTTTTGTGACTTCTTGGCCTAGCCTACACCTCCTGAATTATGGGTGCAGCTCGAATGAGTGCATCCTGTAGATCTATTGGGCGCATAGATTCGAGGCGGGCATTCACTGGTGGGTTTAAACCAACACAAAATTTCAACACCTGCTGTGTCATGTCCATCTGTGGTGCATACTTCAAAAGTGAGACGAATTTTGAGTAGTATGCATCAAGAGTGAGACCCACCTGTTTCAGCTCGTAGAACTCATTCATTTTCTACATGCGATACGCAGGTGGTAAGTATCTTCCTTGCACAACTTTCTTCAGCTTTTCCCAGGTAACGGATCCTTCCGAGATCCCTTGATCTTTGCACCATTGCTTCCACCAAATCCTGGCTTTGTCGGTGAGCTTCAGCTTGGCGAGTATAGCCTGGTTGGCGAGTGCACTATCGACTGCTTCAAAGTAATCTTCCATGGACTCTATCCAAATCTCAGCATCCGCTTAGATAGTCCTACCTTTCCCATCAAATTCTAGCGGCTTGATCTGCTTGAGAAGAAACTTCTTCTCTTGGATCACAGCCGTACTTGATGAAGGGGAGGAACTAAGAATCTGTACCTGGGGTTGTGCCTAGATAGATGATTTTTTTAACATTACAACTTGCTAATCGTTATGATTATACTTCATACCCAATTTAGCTATCATCCAAGAACCCTAGCCACTTAACTTTTTATCAATTCTCATAGACAAGACAGACATTGATAAAAAGAATTCTTATTTCATTTATATGGGTATAGCCCTTTCGGGGTACAATAGTTCCTGGGATGATAGAGCAATTGTTACATTTAGTTCAGGGAGAATAATTTTGTATTACATTTAGCTATAGGAACTAGATAATATTATGGTTTTGGGTCATGGATCTTCAGGAATCGATAAGTCATTGGAATATTAGGCTATCCTTTCCTTTGGAACCCATTCTTCTCGTACCGTCCCAACACCTTGATCCTGTCGGCGGGGATTATGTGGGTCACTTCCTCATATACGTATGAGTTCAGCTCGACCCTCCGACCTTTGACATGTAAAATTGTGTTTATGTAAGCTTCAACAAAAATGAATAGCTTCACGATCTTTTGGTCCTCCAACCACTTGATCCTCTTTAGATTGGTTCGAAGGTACGCAAACCAGTGGGCAGCTATGTAGTAGATTCATGAGTCACCCGTCCACCTTCGTTCCACGTACAAAGGCAATGGATTATAAATACGGTCTAGGATGTTTATCATATTGATCCTTTGTGGATAATCTGAGTCGTGCATGGCGGTCATAAACATGACTCGGAACACTAAGAACATGTTCCATGCTTCATAATTCTGCAAGACAACATCGAAAGTAAGGAAATATTATTAATATCAACATTTTCTTTACTTCTTCTTATTAAGATTTCTTATAAAAAACAAATCGTTCGTTGGTTCACTTTGATACCAACTGTAACGTGTCCAAGTATTTCCTTTCAGGACACGTCTTAGCAGTCCAGTGGAAAGAGAGTCTAGAAAGCTCCGCCCAGCACTCCCATGGAATGTTACAGGGTTTGCAATCTAGGACTTTCTACGTCTGCCATGTAGCGGAAGTAATCCAGCCGTTCCCACTTAGGACCGACCTGAATCAGGGTTTCCCCTAATGGTCATTTCCTAAATGGCAACTAGCGTCGAACCCCAAGCAAACTACTTTACACAGAAACGTTAGGGAGGAAGCGGATTCATGTTGCACTTGGTTCAAGGAGAATAGGAAACGAGAGGGATGCCCGGTAGTCCCATGGAATGTTAGGAGGTTTGCGATCCAGGAATTTTCGCGTCTGCCACATAGAAGAAGTAACCCTATCATTCCTCCCACTTAGGACCGACCTAAATCAAGGTTTCCCCTCATGGTCATTTTCTAAATGGCAACTAGCGTCGAACCCCAAGCGAACTACTTTACGCAGAAATGCTAGGGACGAAGCGGATTCATGCTGCACTTGCTTCAAGGAGAATAGAAAATGAGAGGGATGCAAGACTCGACCTCTTCGCCCATAAGGCATAGTCCCATTCCATTCCCCTAAAATAGCATAAATCGGGATTTTTGTTGTTACTTAACTCTAGGTGAGCGCCCTTGTTGTTCATTTCCTTTGAGAATATCTCCTTGCTATCCATTACGATTGAGAAAAGTTCTCGGCCAACCGGGACCACCCATCCGTAGGACGGTCCCATGGCCACATCCACCGCACTTTCCTCAAGGTTTCTTTAGTTGTCTAATTACCTACCACATTTAGTTGGATATGCATCAAGCATCTTCCTTAGTTAGCCCCTTAGACATCGGTTCCTTCACGTAATCTTAGCACTTGACATAAAAAAGCAGTGTCAAACAAGTTTCTTTTCAACAGGTTATCATATTTATCTTTGGAATACATTCATAAAGTCCAGCCCGCAGGCTTATCCATAATCCGCCCGAAGGCTTTCCATAAACTGCCCGAAGGCTATCCAACAATCCACAAGGATTACTAATCCAAGATTCCTCCCGTAGACTAGTATGCGGACCTCGAGATCCAATCCGGAGTCACGTTGGCCTCTTGTGCAAGGCCCGAAAGGCCAGGGATTTATGGCTAGAGCCCCCCTGGCACCCAAGCATCCTCCTGCTCCAAGTAGTGTCGAACGAAGAGAGCTCACACAAAGGGTTCAGTCCACATTCCTAGCGCAGCTAACAATCCCCTTGGTTAGGGTCAGGCAGAGAGTCAGGGGTAATTGAAATTGCCTCTCTCTTCAGGCCTTCAACCTGAAGCCTTAAATATCTTTCCATCTTTTAGTTCCTTGGGCAAACAACACAAACAATGCTCCTAAACTGTTACAAGCACAATCATTTCCAGTGGTTGCTTATTTGGCCAACTGCTAAGGAGTGAGTCCTTCTCTCCGAATGCATCCAGCATTCGATCCAGGATCAATTGCGACTTGGCAAGATCCCCAAGAAAGGTGATATAACAGAATGACTATTCATCCTCTTGCAAGATAAACTTGCGCAAGAATCTGCCAATATCATTCCAAGGAATTGGCAACTCTCTTGTGATCGAACCACAAGATCATGCGACGTTGCAACTTATTGCACAAGTGTTGCATCTATTTTGTGGGATCATTTCACCCATCAAAAGGCGTCTTCTGGTCAACGGAATCATGATTAGACAAGAAGCAGGGTTTAGGGTGTCTTCTTATCCAACCCATTCCCAATTGCACTAGGCCGACAACTAGGGGTTCCAACTCAGTTCGAGTTTCATCTTTTGAATGAGTGAACCTTAGGGTAGAAACCCTAGATCGTTTCTTGCAAGCGTGTCCAATTTCCACTACATTCCGTGAATGTGGGTAGGACCTTTGGGTATGAGGATTTCGACTTGGAAACAAGTGCGAAACTAGGTCAAGTCCTTAACGCGCTAAACCCTAGTTAGCACTTTGAGTATATTGTATCGATTGAATCATTCTATGCGAATCCTTTGGGGTTTAGGTGTTTTAGGTAATCCAGTTTACTTGTCTTACGACAAGGACGAACTAGTCCTAGGGATGTTAATTTGATCTAAAAGGGGAACTAGTTGCATTACGTCGCAATTCACGTAAGCACGCGATTCATTGCCTCTACGTACGATTAGATTCATAAACCCTAACTTTTCATGTTAAGACCAAAGCACATGTTAAATTACAACATAATTTCCATTGATCCTACTAGGACTTGCATTCACACATCATGCCACTAAACTTTTAAGATTTTACACTTAAATGAACCATGCAGCCTTTCCCTAAGTGTACCCTTGATGAATGAATTTCTTGCATACGTCGAATGTGCAACATGCAACCTTTTCCTAACTACTACGTAGTTAAATGAGATTCATGCCAATTTGAAGCTAGAATTAACCTATTTCATGCAGCCCTTAGAATCTTTTCCATGCTTTGCAATTTCCTACGGTTGATAACGACTTTCTTAATGAATTATTACGAAGAAGATTTGTCAAAAAAATGTGACATGCGGTTTAATGTTTCCATGCATAATCAAAGGTGTACTACAATAATTTCTACTTTGTAATGGTAGTCATTAGTTATTCTAGATTCGTCACTTTGCAATACACAAAAGGAAACTTGCTAATAAGGTACTAAAATGCATAGACACCTTATGTTATTTTTTCCTTCATTCCATTGAAAGTACACATGACCAACTTCGTATCGTGAGTTAATTCAAGTAAATAGCAATTTTATTTCAATCGCAATTAACTAGGTGGATTTGACAAGCATAAGTGCGTCCTAGTTCCATGAAATAACCATGCATAATTGCAATACTTATACTAAATCAGAAATAGGAAGAAAATATCCACATGAATACTAGGAGATGATCCTCCTGCAGGTGCGCCTTGTGAAGTTTTAGGGGCCATCATGATTTCGGCTTCTGGTTTGCCTTTGTGGATTCGAATTACTTGCCTTGGTTTGCAGTCTTATGATCTTTGCCCGTCTCCCTGTTACGCAGAAATTCCCTTTGAAGTACGGCTCCTTAACAGAAGTATCGACTTGCGGAATTTGGCTTATGGAAGGTCTTAGGGTTCGAAGCTCAGGCCTTCTTTCTTTTGAAAAAAGAGAGGATTCGTGAAAGGGTTCATATGATGGACCTTGCGGGAGTGGAGACTTTAAATCCCTAGCCTAGGGGGCTTGTGGGTGATTGGTGGGAAGGGCTTTATAGGCTTCCACTTATTCTCTTCAAAATCTCGAGGGAGAGGGGGGGAGGAATGGTTTTATGGGGCCTTGCGGGAAAGGGAGACCTATGAACTTCTCCTTCCTCTCATAAAAATCCCGGGGGGTAAAGATCTTGTGGAAAGGGGGTTTAAGGAAACCCTCTTCTTCTCTTCAAATCCCCAACTAGGGATGATTGGTGGGAAGGGGCTTTGTAGCTTCCTCTCCTTCAAAGTCCCGGGATGGGCTTATTGAGTGATTGGTGGGAAGGCCCTTATAGGCTTCCCCTTCTTCTCTTCAAAGCCTAGGATGGGCTTATTGAGGATCTAATGGAAAGGGGGGCTTAGAGAAGCCCCTTAGAAGCTTCCTAGAGAAGCTTCTATGAAGCTTCTGACAGCTACGTAAGGGCGTTCATGGGAGGAAGTAGGGTGGGTTTGACGGGGGATGGTGGCGGCGTGATAGCCTATGGCGGGGCTACTGATAGCTATCAAGCCTCAGGCGGCCTACGGTAGGCACAATGGCGACTTCCTCCTCCCAAGAGTCAACGACAACAACTCTGCAGTCTCCCTCCTTCGTGCTCTTTCCACCCCCTCTCCATGATAGTCCCAGCTTTGCCTCCTCTCATACAATGACCTCCTGCAGTCTGATGCAGCCTCTCCCTCTTCTCACCTTCCCCTTCCCCCCCCCTAAGGGGGGGTTTTTATAGTCCAAGGGGGAGAGGGGACCTCCCCACACGTGGCCCCCTTGCATGGCTCTCTTCCCCCCCTTCCTCATGCAGCTCTACTAGCCCATCCCCCCACACTCCCTCTCCTCCAGCTGTGCATCGACTGGGGGAGAAGGAATAGTAAAAAAATAAATAAAAATTATTTCAACATTATCCTCTTAACCTCCTCCCAAGAGGATGTTTCTCCGCGGCTATGCGGGTTTGAATCCCCGGCCTTATTTTGCCAAGGCGGAGTTTCTCCATTTCTCGCGTGCGGTTATAGATTAGCTGTTGGCACTAGGGATAACCTTTGCACGAGTTTATGGTGCGCGAGAGGTTGCTTTAGTAATATTTTTCAAACGGGAATATTACATTTCTCCATTATAAAGAATTCTTCTATATGTGATAAGTAGATGTCCTACTAGCGCATTCTCTTGGAGACCAAGAAATTGCGCAACATATTTTTGTTCTTTTGATGAAAGCAGGCTACGATCTCTTCTCTTTTTTGTGACTAAAATGCCTTTTTCACATATCATTATGTTACAAGGATATTGGGAATCATCTCTTTCAAAAAGTTTCTATATCTCCTTTGCCTTCTCAATTGAAGAAACCTCCACAATGCCATTATCATGAAATGAATAATAGCAGGGTGTCTGGTAATCACTAAAAGCATAACCATAAGGTAAAACAAGACAAGCATGTACTTGGATAAGCATTCTTTCATGTGGAAAAGCCCATCTACTTCCATTTCAAATAACTTAAATATTAAAGTGAAGAATGTCCTCTTATAACAATTTACATAAGATATTTCGTCTAAGCGATATTAGTCTTTACCACTATATATAATGCTACCATTTGCTCAAAGTCACAACACCAATAGACATCATGTGATCCATGTCTCAATATGTCATCTAGTAGTTCTCCATTTCCTGCAACATGTTCTAAGGGAGAAGAAGTAGCACCAAAGGCTTCTTCCTTTCGAACTCTCCAAGCAGAAAACAAAGTACGTAGTACAATACCTAAACATTCTTTTGACCAACCAATACATCAACTATAACTATAGAAGGCATGTGCAATATCTATAAGCAACAAAGCTAGGTCATAATTTGACTTTGATATCTCATTAACTATACCTAAAATATATGGTAAGCACCATTGGATGAACTTTTGGTTCTCTTCAGCCTTAAAGCTTTCATAGTACTTACTTGGATTACGAGGCCACTGTCCATGACAAATAGAGGGTGGAGAGAGCTTATAAGCCTTTTCACAACAAAAATATATCATCTTTTTCTTTTCATTGGACATGGCTATCATGAGTACTTGTATGTATTTTTGAAATATATTTAGAGATAACACATTCATCGCATCATATACCAAGTCTATTGATAAGTTAAAACCATAAAAATCATATAGTTTCCATGGAATAGACTCTCTAGCTAATCTTGCAAGCTTTAGTTTTTCATCCTTTTTGGATTGTGTGGATGCCCTCTTTGAACTTGATAAGGCATCAATCATTTCACCTATGGACCGTTGGGCTGGAGGATATCTTGCTTGATATCGACTACCATCGTAAAGGTAACATCCTTGGAATGAGGGATTACTAGTATCAAGAGTCGCTTGGGCTTTGTCTCTATGACAAAAGAATTGCTCACCATCTTTGAAGGATCCTATTTTGCATTGTGCAAGATGATCCCCTATAACCATCATTAGCAATGATCTAATAACACAAAAGTTGTATTCTCCCATTGGATTTTCAAAAATCTTTTCTACAAGGTAGTTGTATGACACTTGCATGCCATTTATGTAAAGGTCTTGTAGCTCACTAATAAGTGGTCTTAAAAAAGTTTGAAATACATCAGGAGTATTATGAATAAGTTTAGGGCAACTAAAAAGTATGAATAAAATAGGAATAATGCCTAATATGGAACCCTTCCCACCATTAAGGACCTTAGTTTCAACCACACCACAGTCCTTTTGAGTGGTATGAGAGGCTTGGAAGCCATCCCAATGTAAATGAAGTGCCAAGTTCTAAGGATCACCTCTACACATTTTCTTTTTACATTTGTTGAGATGCCAACTTTATTTACAAACAAAATTATACTCTTGCATCTCCTGGTCAAAACCTTGTTCTAGAACTATTGAAAAACAAGACCTTGGAAATTTTGTATATACTTTTCCACATGTAGGGTTGTTGCACGCAACAACCATCTCATACTCAGCATCAAGATTCTGAAAATATTGATACTCATGACACTTTGTTCCATCCCAAAACTTGTTTATGAATTCTGGTTGCATATGGATATCTTTCCCTAACCATCTTGTTTTATGACGCCACATGCTTAGGAAATCATGACAAAGTGTCCATGATAGCACTTAAAGCTCTAATTGTTTCTTTAGAGGTAAATAATCAATATCTAACATTTCTCTCCTTGGTTTATTGCATTTTTTACACTTTTCACAACATTCAATTCAATTAAGCTTTAATATTCTTTTTCGCATATTTTGTTTGCAAGAACACAAGACTACATCTTTGGCATAAGAATCTCCTTTACTAGGTGTAAGAAGTTCAATTTCATGATCATTGTTATTACTTCCCATGCAAAACCTATAGCGCTTAGGTTGCCAAGACCATGATACATAGAGTTAAGTTGCTCCCAAGCTGTCGAGACTCTTACTCCATCAAGGTTTCCATCCCATGTGTATCACGTAGTTGCACTAATAGCTTACTTAAACTTGGCTTGCACTCTTCAAATCTTTGAGTCCTAGCCCTTGGATTTCCCATGTCTCCAAATAATAATTGAAGCATACTCTCTTGTGTACTAATTCATATTTGGTTCTCATCTATAACATGTCCGCTCATCCACTTGTGGGACACGTCTTAGCAACCCATCGAGAAGAGAGTCTAGGAAGCACCGCCTAGCACTCGCAAGGAATGTCACAAGGGTTTGCAATCTAGGTCTTCCAGAGTCTGCCCCAAGCAAAAGAATCCGGCCGTTCCCACTTAGGACCGACCTGAAGTCACGATTTCTTTCCTATCAGCAAAGTCTCTAGGAAGTAGCTAGCGTCGAGCTCCACATGAACCACTTTGCGTAGGAACAATAGAGTCGAAGCGGATTTATGCTGCACTTGGTTCATGGAGAATGGGAAATGAGAGGGATGCAAATCTCAACCTCTTTACCCATAAGGCATAGTCCCATTCCGCTCCCCTAAAATAGAATAATTCGGGATTCTAACTCTACCAACTCTAGGTCTTCATAGTTTTTCTATCATGTCATTTGAGAAAAGTTCCCAGCTAACCACGACCACCCTTTCGTAGGATGGACCCAAGTCACGTCCATCGCACTTTCCTCGATTTGCTTAGTTATCTAATTATCTACCACATTATGTTTGACATGCAAAAGAAGCTTCCTTAATTAATCAATTTAAACACAGGTTCCTTCACGTAACTTAGGCACTGGCACAAAAACAATGTCAAGCAAGTTTCTTTTTCAAATATCTGATCTTTATTTATCATAGTCCCGGAATACATCAAGTATCATGCCCGAAGGCTATCCCAAAAATCAACAGGATTGCTACTCCAAGTTTCGCCCGTAGACTAATACACGGGCCTCAAGATCCCATCTCGAGTCACGTAGGCCTCTTGTGCGGGATCTAGAGGCAAGGAATTTACAGCTAGAGCCTTCCCTGGCACCCAAGTGTCCTCCCGCTCCAAGAAACACCCACCGAGAGACCTCTCGCGGCGGCAGGTTCAGTCCATATCCCCGGCGCGGCTAACAACCCCCTTGGATAGGGCCACGTAGGCAACCGGAGGTTACTAAACGTGCCTCTCTCTCCAGGATTTTAACCTAAAGCATTAAGTGTTTTGCCTTGAGTTAGTTCCTTGAGCAAAGAAGTTCAAACAATGTATCTACGTGTACAATCACGATCATCCTGGAGGTTGTTTGTACGACCAACTGCTAAGGTGTGATTCCTTCTTCTCGAATGCTCCTAGCATTCGATCTTGGGTCATTCGCAACTTGGCGAGATTCTAGGGGCTTGGCAAGCTAGGTTGCTTATTTCCCCTTTTCCTTCGGGCTAGGGTTTGTACCCTATCGACCCTAATTAACCTTATCTTAGGTCTCCTTGTAAGATAGATCATGGACAATCCCATTGTCCTCGGTTGGTTAACTTGCTAGCTATCTCCTAGATCCCTTGAAGTACCTATGTACCTTTATCTTTGATTTTAATTCATCAAGATTTTCTATCCCCTTGACCATGGTTGGTCAAGATGGTTCTGTTTAGAGCAGTTCCTACTCTGTCTTAAGTATAATCTTCTTAAGCCCTCTTAATAATGCTCACATGCGCTAAGCTTTTACCTATCCCTCTTGAAGTCACCAAGGACTTTGATATGGGACTCATGGATCTCAGTCCCATTTGGTAGATTACAAACAACGTTGAATTTTCCGAACAACTTTAATGCACGCAATGTAATGCCATGCCTTCAATTCAATGCTTACAATTTTGAAATAATCCATATCATATTTTATGCCACACATGCGAAGGTACTTTCTATGCATGCAATCTTAAGATTATCCTCTATGTAAATATTTACACGATCTATAACCTTCTTGAATGATTTGATCTTAATAACTTAATGTAATTATTGTATGAGTCTAGCTGCACTTTAATCTTTTCTGCAGTTTATTACATGTACCTTAGAATCCATCTCGTGATATGGAGATGCAGCTTTATTTCTTTCAATGTCCTCTGAAATGCATTTTAAGCAAGAATTGGTGCAAGGAGCAATGCACTTTATGCTGGAATTCTTGCAAGACCTTTTTGGTAATTTATGATGCAATTATATAATCAATTTTACCTATTATGATGTCATATTACAACAGAAATTATCTTGCTCGTTACATGCATCACAACTAATTTCATACCTAGGAAATTATCAAACACGCAATTAATGTGATGCATATGAATATGATTTTTTCACCGTGATAATTATAACCTATGATTTAATAATAGAGAAACCTGGGTTTGGAGTGATGTCTTGAAACTAGTGGTATTGATGCCTAATGAACCATTCGCGAATGCGGTGCCACCTTGTTTCGATCCTCCATCCACACTTGCAGGGTTTCCGACCATCCTTGTGGAACTACGCTTTGGGGCCATACTCTAAGACGCATGTACGAGAGATAGAATTCTCGCATTCTCCTATGCAAAATTCTTGCTGCCTCTCCTTGAGTGGAGAAAATATAATGAAGGGGAGGGGTATATTTTTTGAAATGTTGAGGGGTGTGTGACCTCCCTTTAAGAGGGGGAAAGAAGAAACTTCTCTCTCTCTCTCTCTCTCTCTCTCTCTCTCTCTCTCTCTCTCTCTCTCTTTGTAATATTCCCATTTGAAAAATATTGCTAGTCCGACTTTCCACACCCTGTGTGAAACTCATGCAAAGGTTAATTCCAGTATTGGAGTTACCGGTAGTGCAATCTATAAACCGTACACGAGGAATCATGACCTCCGCATTGGCAAATCGAGACCGAGGTTTAAAACCCGCATAACCGCAGGTGAACTCCCTCTTGGGAGGAGGTTAAGAGGATAATGTTGAGATGAAATTATTGCAATTTTTTTTAAAATTTTACCTTCCCAGCCGATGCATGGGGCTGAGGGAAGGGGATGAGTTATTACTGGCAACATGAGGAGGTGGGGGGAGGATGCCATGCAAGGGGGCCACGTGGGGGGGAGCCCTCTCCCCACTTGTTGTATAAATACACCCTCTAAGGGGGAAGGTGAGAAGAAAAGAGGGCTATGATAGGCTGCCATTTTAGACGTGTGTGGAGGAAGGAAGAGTGGAGTGATGAGTCACCGTGCTGTGACAACTGTGACGTGTGTGGAGGAAGGAGGGGGAGTGACGAGATGCCGTCCTGCGTCGTGGAGGAGAGGGAGATGCCAGTTGACACGCCACTACCTGTGGCTCGTTTAGCCGCCGCCAACTGCCGTAGTTCCGCTAGCCACCAACTGAGAAGCCGCCAGATCCGCCAACGCCGCCATCTCCTGGCTGTTGAGAATCTGCCAATCACACCCTATGTATGCCCCTTTGTATGGAACAACTAGGCTAGGAAGATGTAGTTCATTCTAGGAAGAGAGACAGATCCCATAGGCACAGTGATGAAATGTGCTACCAAGCAATCCTATATAATGATGTACTTGACTATCACTTTCATATGAAGATAATGCAATAGTACTTGTCTCTTTCTGTCAAGTCACTGTGTCATTGTCAGTCCTACACAAGATTGTGTTTATGAGTTCAAGTCTCAATCTTGAAACCTAATTCACTTGTGTAACAGTTGTCTTCTTTGTCAATGTCAACATGAGTAGTATCTTCATCTTCCATCCTCCATAGCTTCCGCCTCTGCCATGCTCTAGATCCCGCATTTCTCTCATGGTATCAGAGCTCAGTCGGGCATGGCCTAGCTCATTTCACTCCTCTCTCAGCTCCTCTTCACTCAAGTTAGCTCAAGTCCAGCTCAGTCCCAGCTAATGAGCTCATTTCTGAACTCTATCTCCACTTGACCTGTGGCAGCCATAGCCAAACCTGCACCCTGCCTCCTTGGAGCTTCTTGATCTCCTTCCATAGTCAATATTTTGACCCGCTTTCTTCTGGAGATATCTTGCCTAGGTCAGGGCGCAGCTTCCTATCACATCACAGTTCAACATTGCGCACATCAGACGGCAGCATTGCGGAAATTCGAGCTCGCTGAAATTTCTGCGCCTGTTTCAGTCCGTACATCGATTCTCTCTCCACGCTGCGTGATTCTTCCTGCAACCATAGGGCATTTAAAGGGTGACCTATGAAGCTACTTCTCCCTGAATATTGCGCGTGATCGTTGCGTCTACGAGCTGCGCCAGGTCGAAAACCAGTCAGGCTGAAAACCCTAACTGTGGGACTCCATAGCAATTTTGTTTCAAGCTTCCATTTCACTTGATTTTCCTTATTGGCTTGAGTCAAGCTAAACCTTGCCACTTTGATTCACTGATTTTATTAGTCTCCAACAACATTTGTCCATCAAATCAAGGAGGGGAGATCTCTGAAGCATTGAAGCACTTAAAGACCATTGAAGATTTGAAGACCTCTCATAGACTTGAGCTCCAAAGCTTCATTTTCTTACTCTTTTCACTCAACTGAAGGTTTTGCTACTCTGATCTACTCCAAAACTCAGTCTTCAGCAAGAAATCAAAACATCAAAATCGACAAGAAGAAGGTTCAAGAAGATCCAGCATCAACATCAGGCTCATCAAGAACAGTATCTATTGATACTTATCAAGTGTTATTTAACACTATTCTTCTTGTATCCTTTGATACACTTGAGTACAACACTCTTACTGATTTATCTCAGATTTGAAGCTGATTCTTGGTCATATCAATGAAAATCAGGAAGATTTCTATGTGGATACACTTCATGAAGAGTAACATGACTTGTGTTGCTTATTTACATGACATAGAAGATGTTCTTACTCTACCTGCAGAAGGAAATGGAGCTACCTACACCAAAGAGAAATCAATGAATCCATTTGAAGATTCTGAAGACATGTCTACCACTTTGCTTGAGGGGGACAACTGGAAGAGCAAACTCAAAAATGCTACAAGCAAAGTCAATAAAGGAGCAGACCAAGAAGATCATGAAGAAGAGAAGAAAGATAAGAAGATTTTCCATGATGCTGACAAAGAAATAGCATATGCTGAAAAAGACCACAAGGGCCTATCGGTCCTTGTCTCTCATTTTCTGTTTTAAAAGCATTGTACCTGCCTTAATGTTCCTTTCATAAGCTTTGTAAACTCCTCATGTAGCCTTGTACTACAGCCTCTGTACACTTTGTGAGGCCCCTGTTACAGCCTCTGGATGTCCACCATGTTTATGGTACCCACACTTAGCCTTTTCTGCGACAGCCTCTGGTGTTTTGCCATGTTTGTGGTATGCCCACACTTTGCAGGTGCTGCTCTCACTAAAGCCTCTACACACTTTGTACTTTCAGGTTGTGATTGAGGAGGGGTGTTGAGAATCTGCCAATCACACCCTATGTATGCCCCTTTGTATGGAACAACTAGGCTAGGAAGATGCAGTTCATTCTAGGAAGAGAGATAGATCCCATAGGCACAGTGATGAAATGTACTACCAAGAAATCCTATATAATGATGTACTTGACTATCACTTTCATATGAAGATAATGCAATAGTACTTGTCTCTTTCTGTCAAGTCACTGTGTCATTATCAGTCCTACACAAGATTGTGTTTATGAGTTCAAGTCTCAATCTTGAAACCTAATTCACTTGTGTAACAGTTGTCTTCTTTGTCAATGTCAACATGAGTAGTATCTTCATCTTCAATCCTCCATAGCTTCCGCCTCTGCCATGCTCTAGATCCCGCATTTCTCTCACTGGCAAGGGAATCTTCCCTTGACGATGTCAGTACCACCTTTCCCCCTTTTTGCCATGACGATCATCATTTTTCCCCCTTTTCCCATGTAGCCTTGCACACACCCCCTGAAGCTTCTTAGAAGCTTCTCTAGGAAGCTTCTAAGAGGGCCTCTCTAAGCCCCCCGACATGGTTAATTCATGGAATTAGGATGCAGTTATGCTTGTCAAGTCCACCTAGTTTGATGTGAATGAATTACATTGGCTATTTTTAAAAGAAGTAACTCACGATTGAAGATTCGTCATTTGTATTTTTCAACGGAATGAACGAATGATGTCTATGCATTTTTAGCAAGTTTCTTTTGTGCATTACAAAGTAACAAATCTAGAACAACTAATGACTATCATTACAAAGTCGAAATTATTGTAGCACACCTTTGATTAAGCATGAAAAGATTAAATTGTCTGTCACAATTTTAGACAAATCTTCTTCGTAATGATTCATTAAAAAGTCGTTATCAACCATAGGAAATTGCAAGGCATGGAAATGATTCCAAGGGTTGCATGAAGTAGGTTCACTCTAGCTTCAATTGGCATAAATCTCATTTAACTGCGTAGTAGTTAGGAAAGGTTGCGTAATGCTCATCGAGCGTACAAATATTTCATTTAGAAATGTAGTTAGGGAAAGGCTGCATGGTTCATTTTAACATAAAACCTTAAAAGCTTAGTAGCATGAATCGTGAATGCATGTCCTAATAGGATCAATGGAAGTTATGTGAATTTTAACATGTGATTGGTTTTAACAAGAAAAGTTAGGGATTGCAAATCTAGAGGAAATGAATCACGTGCTTATGTGAATTATGACGTAATGCAACTAGTTTTTCCCCTCTTTGATCGAGACAATATCTTTAGGAGTAGACGTCCTTGTCGTAAGACAAGTAAATTGGATTACCCAAAACACCTAAACCACAAAGGATTCGCTTAGGATGGTTAAATCGATACAGTATACTCCAAGTGCTAACTAGGGTTTAGCACATTAAGGACTTGACCTAGATGCACTTATTGCCAAGTCGAAACTCTCATACCCTAAAGTCATGCCCACATTCACGGAATGTAAGGACAATAGGATGTACTTGCAAGAATCGATCTAGGGTTTCTACCCTAAGGATCACTTGTTAAAAAGATGAAACTCAGATTGAGTTGGAACCCCTAGGACCAAACGATGTCAGCCTAGTGCAATCGGGAATGGATTAGATGTGACACTTGTGCAACAAGTTACAACGTCGCATGATCTTGTGGCTTGATCACAAGAGAATGGCCAATTCCTCGGAATGAGATTGGCAGATTCTTGCGCAAGTTTAACTTGCAAGAGGACGAGTAGCCATCTTGTTGTAAAGTTGCCAAGATAAGGGAATTAGGTATTTTCTTGGAGCAAAGGACCCAATTAATAATTTGGAGCGACATGGTCACCATGATTTACCGTTAATAAAACCTAAGGTATTGGTTAAGTTGGGTTAATAAGGTAAGGCCCTAACCCAAGGACATAAGGGTTAACAAAAAAACCCTTGGGGATCTTGCTAAGTCACAATTGATCCCGAATATCGAATGCTGGATGCATTGGAGAGAAGGATTCACTCCTTAACAATTAGCCAAATAACGACCACTGGATATGATTGTGCTTGTAATAGTTTAGAGAGCATTGTTTGATTTGTTTACTCAAGGAACTAAAGGATGGAAAGATATCTAATGCTTCAGGTTGAAGGCTTGAAGGGAGAGGCAGCCTCAGTTACCCCCGACTGTCTCCCTGACCCTCACCAAGGGGGTTGTTAGCCCTGTCGGGAAGGTGAACCAAACCCGCCATGTGAGGTCTCTCTGTTGGGCACTACTTGGAGCAAGAGGATAGTTGGGTGCCAGGGGGGGCTCTGGCCGTAAATTCCTCACCTTAGAGGCCTTGCACAAGAGGCCAACGTTACTCAAGATTGGATCTCCAGGCCCACATACTAGTCTACGGGCGGAATCTTGGATTAGTAATCCCTGTGGATTACTGAATAGCCTTCAGGCGGATTATGGATAGCCTTCGGGCGGATTATGGATAAGCCTATAGACTGGACTTTATGAATGTATTCCAAAGATAAATATGATAACGTGTTGAAAAGGAACTTGTTTGACACTGCTTTTCTATGTCAAGTGCTAAGATTATGCAAAGGAACCAATGTCTAACGGGTAATTAAGAAAGATGCTCGATGCATGTCCAACTAAATGTGGTAGGTAATTAGACAACTAAAACAACCTGAGGAAAGTGTGGTGGATGTGGCCATGGGTCCGTCCTACGGATGGGTGGTCCCGGTTGGCCGGAAACTTTTCTCAATCATAATGGAAAATAAGGAGATCTTCTCAAAGGAAATGAATAGCAAGGGTGCTGACCTAGAGTCTAAGTTATAATAATCCCAGTTTATGCTGTTTTAGGGGAACATAATGGGACTATTCGTTATGGTAGAGAGGTCGAGCCTTGCATCCCTCTCGTTTCCCATTCTCCTTGAACCAAATGCAGCGTGAATTCGCTTCGGCCCTGGCGTTTCTGCCTAAAGTAGTTCGCTCAGGATTTGACGCTAGTTTCCATTTAGGAAATGACCATTAGGGGAAACCCTCATTCAGGTCGGTCCTAAGTGGGAACGACCAGAATACTTCCGCTACGTGGCAGACGCGAAAAGTCCTAGAGCGCAAACCCCGTAACATTCCATGGGAGTGCCAGGCGGAGCTTTCTAGACCTCCTTTCCGATGGACTGCTAAGACGTGTCCTAAAGGGAACAGCTGGACACGTTAGAGTTGTTATCAGAGCAAACCAATGAAGGATTTGTTTTTAAGAAATCGTAATAAGAAGAAGTAAAGCAAATGTTGCTGTTAAGAACATTTCCTTACTTTCGATGCTGTCTTGCAGAATTATGAAGCATGGAACAAGTTTTTAGTATTCCGAGTCATGTTTATGACCGCGATGCATTACCCGGATTATCAACAAAGGATTGATATGATGAACATCCTAGACCGTATTTATAATCCATCACCTTTATACATGGAATGAAGGTGGACGGGTGACTCAGGAATGTACTACATAGCTGCCCACCGGTTTGCATACCTTTGAACCAACCTAAAGAGAATCAAGTGGTTGGAGGATCTTAAGATCGTGAAGCTGTTCATTTTTGTGGAGGCTCATGTAAACTAAACTTTACATATTGAAGGTCGGAGGGTTGATCTGAACTCATATGTATACGAGAAAGTGACCCGCGTAATCCCCGCCAACATGATCAAGGTGTTGGGGCGCTATGAGAAGAATGCGTTCTAAAGGAAAGAATACCCTAATCTTCCGATGACTTACCGATTCCTGAAGATTCATGATCTTAAATCATACTATTATCCTATTCCCGTAGCTAAATGTAATTCAACATTATTCTCCCCGTACTAAATATAACAGTTGCTTTACCATCTTAAGAAATATTGTACTCCGAAAGGGCTAGGCCCATATAAATGGAATAAGACTTCTTTTTATCAATGTCTATCTTGTGTATGAGAATTGATAAAAAGTTAAGTGGCTAGGTTTCTTGTTAGATAGCTGAATTGGGTATGAAATATAAATCATAACGAGAAGCAAGTTATAATGATAAGAATTCTCTATCCAGGCAAAACCCTAGGTACAGATTCCCAGTTCGCCCGCCTACATCAAGTACTATTGTGATCCACGAGAAGAAGTTTCTTCTCAAGCAGATCAAGCCACCAAAATTTGACGGGAAAGGTAGGAATGTCCAAGCGGATGCTGAGATTTGAATAGAGTCTATGGAAGATTACTTTGAAGCAACCGGTACTGCACCTGCCAACGAGGCTATGCTCGCCAAGCTGAAGCTCACCGGCGAAGCCAGGCTTTGGTGGAAGCAATGGTACAGAGATCAAGGGATCTTGGAAGGATTCGTTACCTGGGAAAAGCAGAAGAAGTTGTGCAAGGAAGATACTTACCACCTGCGTATTGCACGCAGAAAATGAATGAATTCTACGAGCTGAAACAGCTGGTCTCACTCTTGACTCATACTACTCAAAATTTGTCTCACTTCTGAAGTATGTGCCACAGATGGACATGACACAGTAGGTGTTGAAATTTTGTGCTGGTTTAAACCCACCAGTGAATACCCGCCTCGAATCTATGCGCCCATCAGATCTACAAAACATACTCATTCGAGCTGCGCCCATAATTCAGGAGGTGCAAGCTAGGCCAAGAAGTAACAAAACTTGGTCTTATAATGACCAGAACAAAGAAGCATATAGGCCCCAAATGAAGAGAGTTCAAGGTCAAAACAAGGGTCAAAGAAATAAAGCAAGGACTGATAATGTCAACAACTTTGTCCTTACCCAAAGCAATAGCCGAAATCTCCATTGTTTCCACTACAACGAGCCCGGTCATTTCAAGAGGCAATGTCCCAAGCTTGGGGGAGGACATCATCAAGCACCTTTCCAAGGAACTGGCTGTGGCCAGGGAGCCACCACTCGAGGCAGAGGAAGAACCGCCTATGTTGCCAACAGGGAAATGTGCAAAGAAGAAGATCCGACTATGGAAGCAGAGTTTGAAAGGGCGACAATCCATGATGCCCTTCACAAGAAAGGCTCGAATTGCCTGTTTTCGATAATTCAGACACCATTGGACTATCAAGGTAAAGGTTTCAAAACCTTCATTGATTGTGGTAGTACACATCCCTTTATCTCACACTAGCTTGTGCAAGAAGATTAGGAACAGCCATAGTAGAAGCACCTACCTTGCTTGTGGAATTAGCAAATGGTCATGAACTGCTAAGGTGGAATTCTTTCTGGGAGGAAAGACGACTTTGGTCAAATTCAGAGTCATGAACCTAGGTATCCACGAGTCTCTAATCGGAATGGATTGGCTTAAACCTAATGATACCCACATTCATTGTGGAAAGGGCCAAGTTTCCTTTCGAAACTCTGAAGGGGAATTGTCACAACTCAAGGTGAGGCTGGAAAACCAAAAATTCAACTGCCAAAGCATCTTGGATCATAAAGGGAGCTAGAAAGGGACTACTTGTCTACTTGATTGCTCAATAAGTTAGATCAGAAGTAGGAGTCTAGTGAAGAACCTTCATGGCTAAAGGAGTACGCGGACGTATTTCCTGAAGAGCCGACATAACTCGCGTCTCAAAGAGAAGTGGATCATGAGATCAAGCTAGTGCCAGGAGCTCCGCCAATTGCAAAGAGACCTTATAGGATATCCATTCCGGAAGCAATTGAGCTGAAGGGGCAACTCAAGCAACTGCTAGATCAGGGCTACATCCATCCTAGCAGTTCACCATGGGGAGCTCCAGTACTATTCCAGAAAAAGAAAGATGGAACGCTTCGACTGTGTATTGATTACAGAGGGTTGAATCAATCAACTGTTAAGAACAAGTACCCTATTCCTAGAATAGATGAGCTTCTTGATCGTCTTCAGGGTGCAAAGATCTTCTCCAAGATTGATCTCAGGTCTAGTTACTATTAGATAAGGATCAAGGAAGAAGATATCCCAAAGACGGCCTTCAACACAAGATATGGACACTTTGAGTTCCTAGTTATGTCATTCGGGCTTACGAATGCACCTGCCACCTCAACATGTTAATGCAGGATATCTTTAGGCCATATCTTAATGACTTCGTACTCGTCTCCTTCGATGACACCTTAGTCTATTCTAAACAGGAAGAAGATCATGAACCCCAACTTCTCATTGTCCTTGAGACAATGAGGGCACACAAGCTCTATACTAAGATGAAGAAGTGTGCATTCTTCAAGAGTCAGATTCAATATCTAGGATTCATCGTATCAACGGAAGGAATCTTAGTAGATTCAGCAAAAGTCAGAGATGTTCTAGAATGGCCAATACCAACAACTGTCAAATAAATACGCAGTTTTCTTGGATTGACAGGATGGTACAGGGTCTTCATAAAAAACTATGCTTTGATTGCAGCACCTCTGATGGATCTACTGAAGAAGCAAACAGCCATTGCATGGTCAACTGCCGAACAATCTAGCTTTGATAGATTAAAGCAAAGTTTGGTATCAACACCTATACTAAAAACTTCTGGACCTCGGTAAGGAGTTTAAGTAGTAACTGATGCTAGAATGCTTGCCTTAGGATGTGTGCTCATGCAAAAAGTACATCCTGTAGCATACTCTTCAAGGAAACTGAAGAGCCATGAGAAGAATTATGCTACCCATGATCTAGAACTATTAGTTGTCATCCATGCTTTAAAGCTTTGGAGACACTACCAGTTGGGTAACAAGTTTACTCTAGTGAGACGGATCATAAAAGTCTCAAATGGATCTTTACCCAGAACTAGCTCAACATGAGGAAACATCGGTGGATTGAAGTACTAGAGGAGTATGATTTTGAAATCAAATACCGACCCAGGAAGGAGAATGTAGTTGCTGATGCACTCAGTCGCAAGGCATTCCTTAATTCTCTAATCTTGCAAAATCCATCAATAGCTAGATCTCTAGCTACAAAAGTATCCATGCCAAACAACCCAATACTTGAGCTAGCGAGAGAAGAAGCATGCCATGATCCAGCCTATCAAAAGATGTTAAGGGAGATCCCTATCAAGGAATAGGACCAAAAGCTATAGGCTAAGTATCATGAATTCTCTATCAATAGTGGACTTGTCTACTATAGAACGAGGGTATGTATACGGGCAAGCCAGTCACTTAAGCAGAAGATACTATGGGAAGCTCATGATTCCCCTTTCTCAGGACATCCTAGCTATGCCAAGACTCTCAATGCAGTTAGGAAGAGCTACTATTGGGAGAGGCTTAAAGGTGACATTCTTAAATATGACACTGAGTGTTTGTCTTGTCAACGTATCAAGGCCAAACATGTCAAAATGCCAAGGAAGTTGCAACCACTTGACATTCCCCAAATGAAACGGGAATTCATCAATATGGACTTTTTTGTTGGCCTACCCCAAGTTCAAGGAGGATACAACTCCATCATGGTTGTGGTTGACATGCTTACTAAGGTTACACACCTTATTCCTGTTAAGACAAACTATGAAGCCTTAAACATTGCAAGGTTGTTTATCAAGGAGATATTCAAGCTACATGGGTTACCCAAAAGAATCATTAGTGATCGTGATTCTCTCTTCACATCACACTTCTGTAGAGCTATCTTTGAAGCCATTGGGACTCAGCTCTGTTTTAGTACAGCTTACCATCCCCAAACTGATGGCCAAACGGAGCGAGCCAATCAATTCATCGAAGATATGCTAAGGGCACACTACTACCATGAACCAAAAAGGTGGATTCAATACTTGCCTTTGGTCAAATTTGCATATAGTGCCTCTTACCAACAAACCATTCAGATGACCCCTTTTTAAGCATTGTATGGACATGACTGTCGAAGTCCCCTAAACTTCGCAGATCCAACCTTGAGGATTGAAGCTTCAAGGTAGATGCTGGAAGAGATGAATGAGTAAATAAAGTCAATAAGACAGGACATCCAAGCCGCTAAGGATAGAAAAAAGGCATACGCGGATTTGAAGTGTCAAGATAGAACCTTCAAGGAAGGAGACATGGTCTTCACTCGTGTACGCCCAAAGAAGAGTTCCCTATCCTTAGGAGATTGCAAGAAGCTAAGTCCAAGGTATTATGGACCATACACGATCCTCAAGTGCCTAGGACCTAATGCTTATAGACTGCAACTCCTTGAGAACCTAAAGGTTCATAATGTATTCCATATCAGTCTATTGAAGAAGTATGTACCTAATCCTAGCCATGCACTTCATGATCAACAAGTTGTAATGCCTAGCCAAGGAGTCCTTGAGCTAGGGCCTGATAGGATCTTAGATGTTAGGGAGAGACAACTAAGATCCAGAACCTTGAGAGAATGCCTCCTCGAGTAGAAAGATTATCCTGAGGAGGATGCCACTTGGATGGATGAAAGCACTCTCAACCAAAAATATCCCTAGTTTATCTCGAGATGAGGACATCTCGATTCCTCCAAGGGGGAGGGAATGTAATATTCTTGTTTGAAGAATATTGCTTCCACACCCTGCGTGAAACTCATGCAAAGGTTAATTCCGGCATTGGAGTTACCGGCAGTGCAATCTATAAACCGTACACGAGGAATCATGACCTCTGCATTGGCAAATTGGGACCGAGGTTCAAAACCCAAATAACCGCAGGTGAACTCCCTCTTGGGAGGAGGTTAAGAGGATAATGTTGAGATAAAATTATTACAATTTTTTTTTAATTTTACCTTCCCCAACCAATGCATGGCTGAGGGAAGGGGATGGGCTATTACGGGCAACATGAGGAGGTGGGGGGAGGATGCCATGCAAGGGGTCCACGTGGGGGGGAGCTGTCTCCCCCCTTGTCCTATAAATACACCCTGTAAGGGGGAAGGTGAGAAGAAAAGAGGGCTACGAAAAGATGCGATTGTAGACGTGTGTGGAGGAAGGAGGAGTGGAGTGATGAGTCACCATGCTGTGACAACTGTGACGTGTGTGGAGGAAGGAGGGGGAGTGATGAGATGCCGTGCTGCGCCGTGGAGGAGAGGGAGATGCCAGTTTACACGCCACTGCATGTGGCTTGTTTAGCCGTCGCCAGCTGCCGTAGTTTCACTAGCCACCAACTAAGAAGCCGCCAATGCCGCCATCTCCTAGCAAGGGAATCTTCCCTTGACGACGTCAGTACCACCTTTCCCCCTTTTGCCACGACGATCATCATTTTTCCCCCTTTTTCCACGTAGCCCTACACACACCCCCTGAAGCTTCTTAGAAGCTTCTCTAGCACAACCCCAAGTATAGGTTCCTAGTTCGCCTCCTACATCAAGTACTACTGTAATCCAAGAGAAGAAGTTTCTTCTCAAGCAGATTAAGCCGCCCGAATTTGACGGGAGAGGCAAGTCCGTTCAAGCAGATGCTAAAATTTGGATTGAATCCATGGAGGATTACTTCAAAGCAACCAGTACTGCACCCGCCAATCAGGCCATGCTCACGAAGCTAAAGCTCACCGGCAAAGCGAGGCTTTGATGGAAGCAATGGTGAGGGATCAAGGGATCACGGAAGGATCCGTTACTTGGGAGAAGCTGAAGAAAGCCATGCAGGGAAGATATTTACCACTTGCATATCACACATAGAAAATGAATGAGTTCTACAAGCTAAAACAATTGGAACTCACTCTTGATGCATACTATTCTAAATTTGTCTCACTGCTTAAGTATGCAGCATAGATGGACATGATACAGCAGGTGTCCAAATTTTGTGCTGGTTTAGATCCACCAGTAAATACCCGTCTCGAATCTATGCGCCCATCAGATCTTCAGGATGCACTCATTCCAGCTGCCCCTAAAATTGAGGAGGTACAGGCTAGACCAAGAGGCAACAACACATGGTCTTATAATGACCCGAACAGAGGAGCATTTAGGCCTTAGATGAAGAGAGTTCAAGGTCATAATCAGGGACAAAGAAAGAAAGCAAGGACTAATAACGTCAACAACTTTATTCCTACTCAAAGCAATGACCAAAACCTCCGTTGTTTCCACTGCAACGAGCCCGGTCATTTCAAGAGGCAATGTCCCAATCTTGGAGGAGGACATTGCCAAGCACCTTTCCAAGGAACGGGCCATGGTCAAGGAGCTGCTACCCGAGGCACACGAAGAACTGCCTGTGTTGCCAATAGGCAAATGTGTGAAGAAGAAGAAGAAGATCCGACCATAGGAGCAGAGTTTGAAAGGGCAGCAGTCCATGCCGCTCTTCACAAGAAGGGCCCGAATCACCAGTTCTCGGTGATTCAGACACTGTCGAAATATCAAGGTAAAAGTTTCAAGACCTTGATTGATTGTGGCAGTACACATTCCTTTATCTCACCAGCTTGTGTAAAAAGATTAGGAATAGCCACAATAGAAGCACCTACCTTGCTTGTGAAATTGGCAAATGGTCGTGAGGTTACGTGTACCAGGCAAACTACTAAGGTGGAATTCTTTCTGAGAGGAAAAACAACTTCGGTCAAATTGAGAGTCATGAATTTAGGTATCCATGAGTGCCTACTTGGAATGGATTGGATTAAGCCTAATGACGCCCACATTCATTGTGGAAAGGGCTAAGTTTTCTTTCGGAACTCTGAAAGGGAATGAGTCACAACTCAAGGTGAGACTGGCATGCCAAAAATTCAATTGGCCAAAGCATCTCGGATCATAAAAGGAGTTAGAAAAGGGTTACTTGCCTACTTAATTAAGCTCAACAAGCTAGATCAGAAGCAAGAGTCTAGTGAAGGACCTTCTTGGCTAAAGGAATACGCGGACATATTCCCTGAAGAGTTGACAGAACTCCCGCCTCAAAGAGAAGTGGATCATGAGATTAAGCTAGTACTAGGAGCTTCGCCGATTGGAAAAAAACCTTATAGAATGTCCATACCAAAAGCAATTGAGTTGAAGGAACAACTCAAGCAATTGCTAGATTAGGGCTACATCTGTCCTAGCAGTTCACCATAGGGAGCTCCAGTACTGTTCCAGAAAAAGAAAGATGGAACACTTCGACTATGTATTGATTACAGAGGATTGAATCAATCAACTGTCAAGAACAAGTACCCTATTCCTAGAATAGATGAGCTTCTTGATCGTCTTCAGGGTGCAAAGATCTTCTCCAAGATTGAACTTAGATCGGGTTACTATCAGATTGATCTTCTCCAAGATTGATCTTAGGTCGGGTTACTATCAGATAAGGATCATGGAAGAAGATATCCCCAAGACGGCCTTCAATACAAGATATGGGCACTTTGAGTTCCTAGTTATGTCATTCGAGCTTACGAATGCACCTGCCACTTTCAACACGTTAATGCAGGATATCTTTAGGCCATATCTTGATGACTTCGTGCTTGTCTTCTTCGACGATACTTTAGTCTATTCTAAACAGGAAGAAGATCATGAACCCCAACTTTGGATTGTCCTTGAGACAATGAGGGTGCATAAGCTGTATGCTAAGATGAAGAAGTGTGCATTCTTCAAATGTTAGATTGAATATCTGGGATTCATAGTATCAGGGGAAGGAATCTCACTGGACCCAGCCAAGGTCACATATGTGCTAGAATGGCCAATTCCAACATCTGTCAAAGAAATACGCAGCTTTCTTGGATTGATAGGATGGTATAGGATCTTCATCAAAAACTATGCTTTGATTGCAGCACCTTTGACGAACTTACTGAAGAAGCAAACAGCCATTGCATGGTTTGGTATCAGCACTATCCTAAAACTTCCAGACCTCAATAAGGAGTTTGAGGTAGTAACTGATGCTAGCACACTTGCCTTAGGATGTGTGCTCATGCAAGAAGGTCACCCGGTAGCTTACTCTTCAAGGAAACTAAAGAGTCATGAGAAGAATTATGCTACCCATGATTTGGAATTGTTAGCCGTCATCCATGCTCTAAAGCTTTGGAGACACTTACCTTTGGTTGAATTTTCCTACAATGCTTCCTACCAACAAAGCATTCAGATGACCCCTTTCCAAGCATTGTATGGTCATGACTGTCGAAGTCCCCTCAACTTCTCAGATCCAACCTTGAGGGTTGAAGCTTCATGGAAAATGTTGGAAGAGATGGATGACCAAATAAAGTCAATAAGATAGGACATCCAAGCTGCCAAGGATATGTAGAAGGCCTACGCGGATTTGAAGCGTCAAGATAGAGTCTTCAAAGAAGGAGTCATGGTCTTCATTCGCGTACGCCCTAAGAAGAGTTCCCTATCCTTAGGAGATTGCAAGAAGCTAAGTCCAAGGTATTGTGAGCCGTACAAGATCCTCAAGTGCCTAGGACCTAATGCTTATAAACTGCAACTCCCTGAGAACCTAAAGATTCATAATGTATTCCATATCAGCCTATTGAAGAAGTATCCTAACCATGTACTTGATGACCAACAAGTTGTAATGCCTAGTCAAGGAGTCCCTGAACTAAGGCCTCACACGGTCTTAGATGTTAGGGAGAGACAAGTGAGATCCAGAACCTTGAGAGAATGCCTCATCCAGTGGAAAGACTATCCCGAAGAGGATGCCACTTGGATAGATGAAGGCACTCTCAACCATCAATATCCCCTGTTTATCTCGAAATGAGGACATCTGGATTCCTCCAAGAGGGAGAGAATGTAACAACTCCAAAATCCAAAATTCCCATATGAAAGCCCTCATAGGGATAATATTTTTCGAATTAAGAAAACTTTTAAAAAATTTATTTCCCCTCTCCTTCAGCCGACTTTTGAGCTGGAGAAAGAGGGGAATAGCAAGTGAGGCAAGCTCCTTGCTGGAGCTTGCCTAGGCAATGGCGCATGCCCATCGACGCGTGGGGGAGGGAGGATCATATCCCCTCCCCCTATTTAAATCATGGCTGCTAGTGGCTATGGTAGCCTGGGAAGAAAAGGAAGAGGGAGCCGACACTGTGTGAGCACCGGGAGGGAGAGAGAGATTGAGGTCGGTCACGCGCTGCTGCCGTGAGTGGAGAGGAAGCGCTGCAAAGGCTGCTATAATTCGTCTCCCGCCTAGCAGTCTCATTTCTGCCGCCGTCTGTCGACGGCCTCCCCCCCCACGTGTAGAAGCTCACTAAAGCTTCTAGAAGCTTCTAAGGGGGCTTCATAAGCCCCCCTTCCACCTCCCCCCCAAAAAAAAAGGTTTGACCTGAAAGGTCCCTTTTATCCCCCATGTTTTAAATCCCCCTTAGGCCCCTTTCCTATAGCCTTAAGACTACCTCCCCCCTCCCCCGAATTCCCTCCTAAGACCTCCATAAGCTTTTTTCTCCCACCTCCTCTCCCTTAGGCTTTTCATGTCCTTTTTCTTTTTCCTCCTAGACGTGGTTCATGAGGGATTGTTAAAACACCCCCTACCCCCGGGAATTACAAAACCTTCATGTGCCCTTGCATATAACACCCCATCCATGAAGTTTCCTCCCCAAGGACCCTTATATACCCTTTTGTTTTACCCCTTTACAAATAGAAAAGAGGGTGGTAAGGGTCTTTTGACACTTTACTACACCTTTTATTCCCCGTTCGTGTGAGTCTTTAAAAGGCCATTAAGCCTTTCCCATGGCTTTAATGGGCCTTATTCGCGAAAGACTTTGAAACACCCCTTTTTTTGAAATCCCTACTTCAAGGAGGAAGCCTTCTAAAACCGCTTCCGACGAACAGTGCAAGTTATTGCAAAGGGAGCTAAGATGGAATTTCAAAAAGAAGTTGCAAAGCTGCATCCACGACGGAAAGCCTGCATTCGCAATGACTCCTAAGAAAGCCCAAGGCACAACTGTAGGAGGATCGTTTCCTAGCATCCACGTGGACATCTCACCCCAAGTCCAGGTTTTCATGTCTAATTTTTATTTGGTATTGTTATAATCAAGCGAGGATAATTGTTGGAAAATAAGGATGCATTTTTCGTCTTAAATGCTTAAGACAATTGATATGCATTTAGTCCATATTTACAAAAATGGAATTAAGATAGCGTACTTCGTTTAAACATGGAAGTATAAACTGCATGTCACATTATTAAGCCATATCGTCTTCGCAATGAGTCATCATGGGAAGTGCTAGGAATCCTTAGGAAAGTGCAAGGCATGAAATGATTCTTACAATGCATAACTCTAGGCAATTATCGTTTGTCAACTGCATAAATTATTAGTAAAAGGTTGCTTGTTTAGCATGAATTTCGTTCGCAAGTTATAGGAAGATTAGTTGGAATTAACCTAACATATGCCTGACCTTAAATCAATAAGTTAGGGTTCAAAATCAATTTATGCGTACACAACGAGTCATGTGTTTATGAAATGACAACGTAATTATCTTCAAGAGTTAAACAAATTGGAATAAACCTAAACACCTAAACTGTGGAGTACTCGTTAGAATGAGTTAAATTCCAAGAAATTCACTAGGAATTAATACATGACCTAATCGTACGTATTGCTAAAACTGAAACTCCTATACCCTAAATACTTGCCCACATTCACCGAATGTAGGGACAGTGAAACATATTTGGGAAGTCATCTAGGGTTTGTTCCTAAGAATCTTATGCTAAAAATATGGAACTTGGAACCCTAGGACTGAAAACGTTAGCCTAAGGTAATCAGGAACAGATTGTTCCATGACTCCATTTGATGAGTAGAATAGTCTGATAGTTCGATGCGACACTTGTGCAAAAAGTGCAGAGTCGTATGATCTTGTGATTGGATAACAAGGGAATGGCCAATTCTCGCAATGAGGTTGGCAGGTCCTTACACAAGTTATCCTTCAAGAGGACGAATAATCATCTTATATTAGTATCTTTCTTGAGTAAAGAAGATTGCTTGGAAGCAAAAGACCAGCGGATAAATTGGAATAATCTATGAACCTAAGGGTTGACCAAGTCGGGTTAATGGGGTATGCCCTAACCCAGGATATAAGGGATCTTGCCAAGTTGCAAGTCATCTCGGATCGAGTGCTGGACGCATTCGAAAGGAAGGATTCATTCCTTAGCAATTGCCAAAAACGACCAATGGAAATGTTTGTGCTTGTTACAGATTTAAGAGCACTCTTTTGCTTTGTTTGATCAATGAATTAAAAGATAAATGGATATCTAATACTTCAGGTTGAAATCCTGAAGGGAGAGGTAGCTTCAATTACCCTCGACTGCCTGCGTGACCCTAACCCCAAGGGGGTTGTTAACCGTGCTAGGAAAGTGGACCGAACCCGCCGCGAGAGGTCTCTCCGTTGAGCGCTACTTGGAGCAGGAGGACACTTGGGTACCAGGGGGGTTTGGCCATAAATCCCTCGCCATCCGGGCCCTGCACAAGAGGCTAACGTGACGCGGGATTGGATCTCGAGGTGCGCATACTAGTCTATGGGCGGAAACTTGGATTAGTAGTCCCTATGGATTGCTGGATAGCCTTCGGGCGGATTGTGAATAAGCCTATGTGCTAGACTTTATGTATTTCAAAGATAAATATGATAACGTGTTAAAAAGGAACTTATTGACATTGCTTTTCTATGTCAAGTGATATGATTACGTGAAGGAACCAGTGCCTAACGGGCTAATTAAGGAAGCTAATTGATACATGTCCAACGAAATGTGTTAGGTAATTAAATAACTAAAACAACTTGAGGAAAGTGCAGTGGATGTGGCCATAGGTCCGTCCTATGGACGTGTGGTCCCGGTTGGCCGGGAACTTTTCTCAATTCACAATGGACAGCAGAAGATTGTCAAAGAACACGAACTACAAGAGCGTTGACCTAGAGTTATAATTGATCCCGATTTACGTTGTTTTAGGGGAACGGAATGGGACTATGCCTTATGCCAGAGAGGTTGAGCTTCGCATCCCTCTCGTTTCCCATTCTCCTTGAACCGAGTGCAGCGTGAATCTGCTTCGGACCTGGCGATTCTGCGTAAAGTAGTTCGCTCGGATTCGATGCTAGTTGCTGTTTAGGAAATGACCAATAGGAAAAACCCTAATTCTAGAACGGCTGGAATACTTCCGCTATGTGGTAGACGCGGAAAGTCCTAGATCGCAAACCCCGTAACATTCCATGGGAGTGCCGGGCGGAGCCTTCTAGACATCCTTTTCGATGGACTCCTAAGACATGTTTTGAAGATGACAGGTGGAAACGTTACACCTAGCTAGTACTTGTTGGAGTAAGATTAGCTCTCTTCGGCACGGGAGTAAACAGCCATGTCTAATTAATCATTGAGCACAAGTGAATAACCTTAAGCAGGATGAGGGACCAAAGAAAATATTGCAAAGAGAAAAAGCTTTCATAAAAGAACTACCTAGTGGTAGTAGTGTTAGCCATACCAAAGCTATGTGTGTCAACACAACTGTCTGATGTAGTAGCTGATCAAGTTATCTCCAGGAGTGCATAAAGAGTTTAAGAAGATCCTTAGCATTGACTATATCATGGAACCCTTGGGAATAGCCCATGTATGGGAGATTACTAGTTTGAACATGTTGAAAAGCTTTGCCTACGGATGGTAGCATATGTTAATGGAATATTAGTGGATCATGCCATTGTTGATAGGAGATCCTGTGTCAATATTGTCAAAGAAATTTCAATCAAAAGGTCGTATCCACTGGGGATTAGAGAGAGAAAGAAGTAGAGAATAGGAGATAGGAGAGATGAAAAATAACATATAAGAGGTATGCACTATAAAGATAAAGCACAATGAGTCAAAGCACCATGTATTGATATAAACTAAGAAGATAAACAAATTCCTTATATCTGGCACTACTCAAAAGCAATCTCCATACATTAGTTCTCCTAAAGCTCCCTTGTAGACCAAAAATGTAAATCAAAACAATACCTTCTTCTCTTCTGCTCAGACCCCAAATCTCATGGTTCTTTTAGCTCCAAAGGGGGAGTAAAACTCTAGGACACTTGCTCAGGAACCTTCTCGATCACTCCTTCTTCTCCGAGTTCCCAGAGTACTATTTTCAGAGCGACTAGGTCACGTCCTCAACGTGTTAAATCCTAGTAAGCTCTTTGGGATATGTTGCATTGAATTAACCCTTCCTAAACGAGTCCCTCGCGGTTTTTAGGTGTTTTATGTTTAAACCAATTTACTTGTATATTCTTGAAGATATTTACGAAACCACTTTCGTAACCACATGATTCATTGCCTACGTATTGAGTTGATTTTACAAACCCTAACCTTTTCGACTAAGATCAAAGCGTAAGTTAAGTTATGGCATAATTCCTAGTGATCCTTCTATAACATGCAATCAAGTTTCGTGCTACTAATCTTTTAGGGTTTTATGTTTGAACCATGCAGCCTTTTCTAACAATTACGTAGTTGAAGCGATATTTATACCAATTGATTAGAGTTATGCAGCTCAAGAACCATTTCATGTCTTGCAAATTTACTAGGGATTATTAGCAACTTTCTATAACGAATCATTGGGAAGAAGAGGAGATGTCTAATAATGCGACATGCGATTTATACTCCCATGCCTAATCGAAGTGCAGATAATAATTTCGACTTTATAAAGATGATCTTTAATTGATCTTAATTTGTTACTTGTAATGCATATAACAAATTGCTAAGAATGCGTAGACGTCTTATGTCCTTTCATTCGTTCCATTGGAAAAATACAAATGACCAATTCCTTGACCATAAGCTATTTCCTTTTAAATTACCCAAAGTATTTCAATCAAAAAAGTGCATCCTTATTTCATAAATGATCCATGCACAATCGAAATATTATGACGTTAATGAAATTTAGGAAGAAAAAGCTGGACTTGTGGTGAAATGTCCACATGGATGCTAGGTGACGATCCTCCTGCACTTGCACCTTGTGCCTTCTTAGGGGCCATCGTGAATTCCGTCTTTTCGCCTTGGGCGCACAGTTATAATCTTGTCCATCTCCTTCGTACGCGAACTCCCTTTGTGAATCGGTCTTCCTTGATCAATTTCACCGTCTTTTGGAAACGCCTTTAGAAGGCTTTATAGGATTCCTCCTTAAACTTCAAGGAAGAAGGGGTGTAAAAGATTTGCTTTGTGAAGGCAAAGGGGATTTTTAAAAGATCCTTGGTTAACAAGAACCCGCTTGAGAGGGAAATAGGGAAGGCCCACGGGGAGGGGTTTAGCACTCAGGCTATTGGGAGCTTGTGGGAAATCCAAGGGGGGGAAGGGCTTAATGAGCCTTTTTAAAGGCCTCGGATAGGACTCCACGGGAAAGGGGGTAGTAAATGGACGTTAGGGGATTGAAGAAAAAAGGGGAAAGGGTGTAAAGACCTTCTAGACGGATTTTTGTAGGGGAGGGGAGAAACCCGCGGGAATGGGATTTAAATCCCGGGGAGAGGAAGGTCTTAAAATGCATGCAGTGGAAAAAAGGGGGGAAAAATGGGGCTTAAAGAGCCCCCTTAGAAGCTTCAAGAAGCTTCCAGAAAGCTTCTGGTAACGTGGAGAGCCCACGTGGAGAAAGAAGACGATTTTGGTGGCAGCTATGTGGACAGCGCTGGGGTGGCCTCAGCTTCAGGCGACGGCATGGCAGCAACAAACTGGCTCCTCCCTCATGGAGTGGCAGATCTCCATCCACTCTCCTTCATGCAACGGTTCTCTCAGCTCCACTCAGCGGCATGACAGTCTTGCCTCCTTTCACTCCCCCCCCAAAAGGCTTTTATAGGTGAGGGGAGGGGATCTTCCCTCCCCCACGCGGCTTCCTGCATGGCCTTCACCCCCTCGCGAGCTCCAGCAAGGGGTTTAATCAACGTTGCTATTCCCCTCTCCTCTAGCATGACAGTGGGCTAGGGGAGAGAGGGATAATTTTTTTTTCCAAAATTGTAAAATTATCCTTTTGGCCTCCTAAGAGGAGGTTCGTATGAAGAGCACAAGGTTTTTTATTAACCCATAGTCCTAAGTCCCAATTGGCCCGTGACCGTACTGTGCGTGACCACAATGCCGGTATTCCCTTGTGTGAGTAACATGGGGTGTAGAAATATTATCACGGAAATATTACACAAGAGGTAAATATGACAAATACAAAGCAAAATGAATTAAATCAATATGTATTGGCAGAACCTAAAATCCTTTGTTTGGCACTACTCAGAAGTACTCTCTAAGCATTAGATCTCCTGGAGCTCCTTCGTAGACCAAAAATGTGCATCCAAATAACAACTCCTTCTCTGCTGCTCTGAACCCAAATCTGTTGCCAGGAGGCATATTTCACGGTGGATTCCGTGCCACGGTGGATTCCGTGAGGTTTTACGGTGGATTCTGTAAACTTTGTTGACTAGGGCTCATACACAAAGTGGATTCTTTGTGCGAGAAGTCGATGGGGATGCCTATCCTTTTTGGGCGTTTCATTAATTTAGTGTGTATATGGGTGATTCCATAGCGGGTGATTCCGCAAAATACATATTAAATTAATAAGCGTTTATGAGTTTAGAGTGCGCACTCGTAATAAATTAAGGTTAGGATTTATTTCTAACCAGTTGATTTATTTATGTAGCTGAAGACTGCTAGGTATTCACTTTTGTCGGTTTAATTGTATTATTTTACTAACGATTGTGAATGCTTCAGTTGATGTGTAGAGATAGCAGTAGTGGCAGAGGAAAGCATTGGAGGATAGCGTGTATTCGAGTTATCACTTATATTTTGATGGGCGCATACCTTAGGCATGGCGCCTATATTTTGTCACGCCAATTTATTGAGGCATTGGATATTTATTTATTATTTTGTATGCGCATGGACGCACGATTATGATATTTGTATTTGGACATTGTATTGGGTACGCCCGACTCTTTGGGCACCCGCCCATTAGCTTTATTTCTATTTTGTGCTAAAGCAAACTCAAAAGCCAAAAGTGTGCTATTTTGTAATTTGGGCTATTATTTGAGCTTGAAGATGATTAATACATAAAATACATGCTTTGTGGAGCGCTCACACAAGGCATGGGGGGAGATTGCACCCAATTGGTCTCTCGTTCATGTCGTGCATGATTTTTACCTTGAGTTTTGTGCAAAAAGTAGAGTTCTTTTGTTCTTGGGGACCTTCCGCAATTCACTACGTGAGCATACATCATCCGATCTGTGCAACAATGGTATCAGAGCGAAACTGAGATCGAGAGCTTCCAATCCCTACCCATCTTATGCGAAGGCGGAGCTCCTGGAATGATCGAGCTCTACGGTCAATCTCATCGCGAACGGTCGATACGAGTGGATTCCTGGCGGTCAAGAACCTCTGTTGGAACGGCGGAGGACCACTCCTACATCCTCTTCTCCAAGTCGTGGATATACAGAGATAAGCCATATCTTTCCTTAAGCTTCAAAGCTTAAGTTTTAAAGTTATAAAGCTTAGCTTAGCTTGAAGCTTTAAAAAGCTTCAAAGAATCAAATCGTTGATCAACGGGGCAGGACGTGCTGGGCGGCAAAATTTTCGCCGAGGATATGAATATGTCCTAAAATTTGACGACTGGTGGAGAAGCTTAAAGCTTCTAAGTAATCTAAGTCTACTAAGGTTCTCCAACTCCTCAAGTTCAAATTTACCTATTCTATAAGTTCTGTTAGTCATCAGTCACATAAATCTACCAAGTTGATCAAGTTTCGTAAGTCTGCAACTCTGCAAGTCCGACAAGTAACCAGAAGTCAAAACTGACTTTTACTCAAAACTCCTATAAGGACTGTTCCTGCGCAAAGTACCGAACTGCAAAGTTGTTCCCTGGAAGGTATTGTTCGCATACGCAGACTTGCTGAACCAGTTTGAGCACACGCATAAGGACAAAACACAGATTTTTCAAAGATTTCAAATCCCATAATTACCAAAGACGAAGATTGTGAAAGCCACACACAAAAATATATAAGCCTTGTACACCCGATCTTGAGCTACGCTCATCCCGCTAACTAGATTTTGAGAGTGTGAGGTCTTTTGAAGTTTTGCAGGATGACGGAACAAAATATGGATGATTTGATGGCTGAAGGCAATCTTCCTGAACCTACGATGGAGAAAAAGTTGGATTTAATTATGATGTAGTTGGACGAAGAACAAAGAGCCCGGCAAGCATTGCAAGTTCAATTGGCCAATTTACGAAGATCGACTACTACCGACAAAGAGGAACCACAATCTGAAGATCTTATCCGACGTACCATCGATGCGACTCTCGAAGTCTAATCCATTCGCAAAGAAACAAAGATAAGTAAAAGAAATTTCAAATTCCGTACTTTCAATGGCACTCGAGATGGAAAAACTCTTCTTGCATTCATCAATCAGTTTGATGATTACTTTCATGAGGAAACATACACTGAAAAAGATAAAATCAAGTGTGTCACTAATCATTTAGTGGATAGAGCATCTCTTTGGTGGACCGTGGTTCGTAAAAGTATAGATTGTCCCACTACCTGGGAGAGTTTCAAGAAGAAGTTTATGCAGAATTTCCTTCCTCCACAATTCCATGAAAAAGCCATAAAGCAATGGGACCTTCTTCAACAAAGAGATCGTGAGCCTATTCCTCAGTACACCGAACGCTTTTGGAATGCATTACTCCAGTTACGCATGCTTGAAGACGTACCTAAAGCAACTCACAAGCGCAAGCATATGTCTGGATTACTTGGGCATTACTATGCTGAAGTCAATATGTTCAAGCCTGCAACTCTTAAAGATGCAATTTCTTTAGCTCATGACACTAAAGACAAGCTTCGAGGAAGAGACAAGCGTCCACAACAATTTCAAGCCAATGGTAACTATGAATCTAAGCAATTCAATTCAAATTTTAGAAGATTCAATCAAGGTCGATTTCCTTCATCATCTTTCCGTAAGTCTTGGGCAAAACCACCTGCTTTGCCATCGAATATCAATCAAAACCCTAAGCCAACTTCAGAGCCAAATCCTAATATTCCTAGACTTCCTGCCATTGCAAACAATGTATCTAAATCCAAACCTATAGTGTGTTAAAAATGCCATCAACTTGAATATCTAGCAGCCAATTGCCAATCGAAGAAGACACTTGTCCATATCAACTATCTTGGAGCAATGGAAGATGAAGAACATGAAGAAATTCCTGACTTTACAGAAGATGAAGACGACATTACTACTCCTTCGGATACTTTACCAGGTATGCCAACTCCACATTGTTTGTTGACAATGAAATGTTTAGTGCATGGAAGAGAAAAGATCATTTTGCATGATGATGGTAGTACTCATGATTTTATTTTTGCAAAGTTAGTGAAAGAATTGAAATTACAAACTATTCCTACACATTATCGCATTAAAGCAGCATTCTTAGGCACAAGGTATAATGGAACACAAGAGGTGCATGATTTAGAAATTCAAATTGGTGAATATACTGAAAGAAGGAATTTTCTAGTTGTACCATTACAGTCCAATAATATTATTTTAGGTATGCCTTGGCGTCATCAGCATAATCCTGATATAGATTATTCCATGCATTCAATTAATATTCATTTTCAAGGAAAACATATTACATTGTATGGTATGCATGCACCTAATGCTTTTCCACTGCTTTCTCATACTCAAGCTAAACGTGCATTATGCAAAAGTAGTAAATCTTATCTAATTTGGGTGAATGAACTGCAAGCTAAAGAAAAACGTTGTCGTATTGCTGTGCATTCGAGGTGTGAAATCCAGCCAAAAGTTGTGTGTGTGGGATTTGATACTTTGTACATACTTAGTCCTTATGTTTGCATTTTTATTCTACATGGGTAATCTAGTAAAGAGGGGCTAGAAAAGGATACTCTTGTTGGCAGTGCATTGGTTGGTATGCATGCCATGTGTGACTTATTTGCAGAAGCACAAAAAGTGTTTGACAAGCATCGACTTTGTAGTGTAATCTCGTGGAATATGTTAATTTCTGGATACATCCAACAGGGAGTTGTTGAGAAAGCACTTCAGTGTTTTGTTGCATTTTGAAAGCTTGTGGAATGGCAAGAGCTATAAACACGGGCCAAAAAGTACATGCTCAGATTATCGAAGGAGGTTTGCTAGTGAAAGATCTTTTTGTTGGCAATGCTATAGTCGACATATATGCCAGATGTGACTTAGTTGCAAAGGTACAAGAAGTCTTTGACAAACTTCCAGTCCGAGAAGTGGCTACATGGAGTGTGCTAATACTAGGGTATGTACAACAAGGTTATGCTGAAGAAGTAGTGAGTTTTTTTTTTTGAACGGATGGTTATTTTTAAATGAAGGACTATTTTTGAAAGAAGGTTTTTTTGGGGGGAAAGAAAAAAAAGCGGAGAGGAAACAGAGAGCACTACTGAAGAATCGGAGGGGGAATCTCGGCAACTGGAAAGGGGAGTTCAGGACAGGAATAACAGGGGAAGGTAATCTTGATCGAGGGAAAAACTGATGCTGTGATAGAGGAGGAGAAGAGGGCCGTCAATAGTGGGAGAAAAGAAAAAAGAAAGAGTACGATGCAAGTAGGAGGGGAAGATCTATCAAAAGGGAAGCTTGCAAAGTGTGATTGAGGGAGAACTTCAAACCATAATTTAAACAGGGAATTATAATTCAATTGGGGGCTGATTTTTGAATGTGATGATGGAGAGTGAAGACGGCAGATCAAATTGCAGCTATGACGAGAGAGCCTACAATTTTCTTCTTTCAGACGGGCCACAGGTACTGATCGATTAACTCTACTAATTCAAGCCGAGGTCACATACTGATAAAGAAATATAGTGGAGGAGAGGCCTGGACTGCAGAAAGGTGTGACGTTGGCAACGAGTCGGATGCTGGTCAAACTTATGAATGGAGAGATAAACTACGTGGTTGAGTCAGGAAACAAACGCTTCTTTGTTACCGTGGATTAGACCCTTGACTGGTCTCTCTTTGGAGTTCCTTGAGGAAAGTCTTTTCTTTGTAGCTGGGGTCATCACCTGTACCGTATGATAACACAAAAACTTAGTAACCCAAAATATCGAGTTACATTTTGTGGTTCATCATTGAGGAAACAAGGTCACATTGCGAAACAGGATTATAGGGAAGTTAGACACATGTTTGAAATTGCAGATGGGCTGATTGATACTGTAGAACGAGATGATCCTTCGATTACTGGTCCACAAAACCCCTTTCTGGCTCGTAAGATATGCAATAAGCGACTGATAGAAAATGCAGATGATAGAGATGTTCGTCATATCGAATTTGACCTTAAAAGTTCTGGGATTGTCTATCAACCTAGAGATGCCTTAGTAGTGTTGCCTTCTCAAGATAAAAAAATCAGTGGATGCTTTTTTTTTAATCGATGCTGTCTTGATCCTGATACATTAGTGCTGGTAGAAGCTCAAAGTCCAACTGTGCCAAAAAAAAGGCCTGCAAAACCAGTGACATTGAGAGCAATTGTGAATTCCATGATGGATATTGTTTCAGCTTCTCCTAGACATTATTATTTTTTAGATATGAAGCAGCATTTTCAGCACTTGTTGATACATCCAACCAGCAATAATAGAATCTATCCATTCAAAGTCTTGTTCAAGGCGCTGATAATCAGAAAATTACTACGAAACTTGATGCAAAACATTTGGGAAGTCCGAAGACTGTACTCAACTTTGGAGACACACAACTGGGGATATTCAATTATAGCCAAGGGTTGTTGCTGTTGCAATCACATATAGATGATGCAAAGCAGGCAGAAACTGTTTCCAATTGTGTGCATTTGAAAACCTTGCTTTTCATAAGCTTGGACTTTAATAAGAGCTTGTATACATGACATGGATCAATTGCATAGATCACATGTGGTTTTGTTATGATGTTTCTCTATGCTCACAGTGATAACTTGGCAGTAATACAATTGTTACTTGGCATCATATTTGTCTTCATTATTTGCTTTGATTGATCTTCTGTCTTGGAATTTCTCAAGAACCTCTGTGGTTGCGACTTTGCTTTCGAAAACCCTTCGACATATTGGTGAACCCGATGTGAAAGCATCGCATAAATTTCAGGATGGGAGATACTTCAGCATCCATTTCAGCCTCTTCTACAATTCCTGCTTCGTCCTCTACTGCAGCTCCATCATTGACTGTTGCTTCAAGTACTTCAACGGATGATCTAAAGTAGATTTTGCAGAATATGTCTATGTATATGCAGCTTCAAAATCAACAGACACAATTGTATATGCAGCAGCAATAGCAATTGCATCAACAACAGTTGTCTCAGCAAAGGCAACTCTATTCGGAGCAGGAGAATGCAATCAGTGCGACTAAGGCGATTGAAGTAGTTGAGAATGAGAAGAAGCTATTTGATGGCTGTAATGTTTCAGCATATGAGATCAAGATGGGATTTTTTGGAGTACCAGCTGGACTTATGAGTAAGTATTTCCTTCGTCTTGTCACACCCGCCTTGAGGGCAAAAGTGACTGATCTTTTTATTCAAAATTCGCATTGGCAAGATTTTAAGAAGGCCCTGAAAGAAGAGTATTTCCTTGAGGACTTTGGGATGGCTACACGGCGGTCATTCCGAGAGTGGGTCTACATGCCAAACAAAGGTCTAGCTACTTCAGATTTGATTCGAGAATTTGAAGAGAGGTATAGTCAACTTGATGCCATTGAACAAAGAGCATTGGATGTTGAGAAAGTTGAGCTTTTCTTGCAAGCTGCAGATCCTGCTATTCAGGAAGAATTAGGAGAGCTCCTTGAGGATCGCACGAAGCCTATGGGTCTTAAACGGATTGGCAAGATGCCCAGGATGCAGTCTCGACTTTGACCAAGAGGAGGATATGGAAGACCCGCCTACAGAATGGATCTATGACACCAACGCCGTCTTCTGCTCCTATGTCTGTTTCTATCCCTGTTATTTCTTCTCTTCCTCAGCCAGTTTCTTGGCCTATGCCAGTGCCTACTGTTTCTACTCCTCCTATTCCTCCTGGTCCAAGACCGATGCCAGCTCCTTCTACTCCAAAACCATCCGCTCCATCGGTGCCTTCCTCTCTTGATGATATAATCAAAGGTATAACGGATTTGACACTAGAGTCAGTTAAAGCAGAATTGGTTGGAAAATTGTAAGAGCAGTTTGCATCGACTGCGCCTACTATTTTTTCTAGTGCTCCTACTGCACCTAGGAGTGCTCCTAGTGCACCTAGGAGAGATCGAAGATGTATTTGGTGTGATAGTATGGACCATTAGCATTGTAGGGATTGTGAATCTTTGCAGGATGCAAGGAGGAAGAATTTGGTATTTTCGAGACAAGATGGTAAGATTTGGTTGACTGGAACAGGAGCTCCGCTTGCTACTAATTTTGGGAAAGGCAGAATGAAGAAGTTAGTGGATGACATGGCTGCGCGTACTTCTTATGAGGCAGCTAGAGGAGATGATTCTGCATATGGAGTCCAGATTGATAAAGGATCAGAGAATCAGTCAGCATTATGGACTTATGCTATGGAGACGGCAAACAAGGGAAAAATTAAGCAAACTGTTTTGACTAGTGCAGGATCTAGCATCAGATTTGAGACAGGTTGGGATTCGCCTGTTGACAGGTACACTATTTATGCCTACTTGGCTAAGTCTCAGGGAGAGCAGATGTATTTGTTGAGGAGAAGCGTAAGAGGGATGAAGAAAATCCAAGTGCAGCTAAAAAGACTAGAGGGGGTGAGTTTGTTACTCCACATACTGCAGGACCGTCTTTGAGACCAGGGCCAGAACGACAGATGGAAGATGCTCAAAAGAGAGAAAAGAGGCAAGAGCCTAGAGAGAGAAAGCAGCCAGGGTTTAGATTGATGTCTGATATTGAGACATCTATGGACATGAAGAAAATCTTTAATGACAAGATACTTGACAGTGAGGTGACTTTTACTATTTCTGAGGTTTTGGGCATCTCAAAAAGGGAGTTTCAAGGTCAGTTCCAAGAAGTCCTGAAGAGGAAAAGACATGCATTGCCTACTACTGATACACAGGGAGTTTTGATTGGGGAGTTGGATGAGGGTGAGGATGAGGTTATGGTTGAGAATGCTTCTGTTTTTCCACAGATAGAGAAGAGGATTCAGCCTATGCATTATGCTGAAACTGATGAGCCTGTCTTGATACCGCGTAGTCACTTTTCGCGGAGTCATTGGGCTAGGGCATCTACAGAAACAATGGTAAAAATTGGAGAGAAACAGGTGCCTTATGTTGCTTTGGTGGATCATGGTTCAGAGATTAATCTCATAGTTCGTGGAGTTTATGAAAGTAATAGATGGCCTATGGATGTAGAGAATGGGTGGCGTATGAGAGCCGCCAACAACACTGCAGGTGATTTGTATGCTGCCTGTCCCAGTGTCAGGGTTTCTATTGGAGATGTAGAGGAGGATTTCCGTTTCTTTGTGCAGGATTCATGCTCTTATCCCATAATTCTTGGACAGCCATTCATCACAGAGATGCGCATGGAAACAAAGGTAATAGATGATGAATCTGCTTATGCACGGATTCACAGTAAAGATGGTATGAGAGCAGTTTAGTTTATGACTGTGTGTGTGAACCATGTTAGAAACAGGGATACTCTTAGAGATGCACCTTTGCCCACTATGAGAGATTCGGGTTTTCATTAGGTACAGCCGTTTCACGAGACGATGGTGGTACAGAGCAGAGGAGATTGGAGTTCTCGCCTCCTGGCAGCAGTGTTTTCTCCTCCAGTTTTGTTGGGATTTCAGCAAACAGTTCGATGAGCTATCAGAAGACTTCTAAGTTGCCTAGAGCTGCCAGGCAGTACATATGCAGGAAGGAGAAAAATTTGAAAAATGTAGGTATTTTAGAGGAGGATGAACATATAGATGGGATGTATGATAGTATGATTTATGCAGATACGATGATAGAGATGGAAAATATGCTGAAAACTGATATGCAGAGTTGTCACAGTAATGTAACAGTGCAATCCATGGACATGTTTCGGGAAATTGCAGATTTTGTGTCACAGATAGAGTCAGAGGCTGAGGTGACTCAGCAAAAAGTATTGAGTGCTGAAGAAATTCAGCAAACAGAGTTTCCAGCTGATTATGATCAGCTTACAAAGACACAGAGGGCTGAAAGCTTTCAGCCAAGAGAGTTTACTACTGAAATATTTCAGCATCCAGAGTTTAGGGTTGTTCCTATGCAGTCCATGGAGCATAGGGCTGAGGATATTCAGCCACCACTCGAGTGTAGAATTGCTAATTTACAGCAAGATTTGAGTAATGTAGAGGATCATAATGAAGCTAGGGTTGACACGAAATACAAGACTGTGGATAAGAAGGTGAAGCCGGTAGATGTACCGCTTCCACTTGATAGTGATCAGCAAATAAAGAGGGCTGCCAAACAGCCAATTTTGAGGAATCCAGAGCATATAGGCCATAAGTTTTCAGTAGAGACTCTTGCTGAATTGAAAATTGAAAATGGTGGTTTCTTGCTACCCCACAGAGAAGCAATGCTTTTAGGAGATGCTTGAGCGACATGGAAGGGGGTTTGCTTTTTTCCTGCATGAGATTGGATGTGTGAATCCGGATATTGTTGCTCCTATGGTGGTCTTTACTATTCCTCATATTCCATGGAACCTCCGACCTATTCCAGTGCTTAAGGCACACCTGCCAAAGCTGATTGACTTGTTGAATGAGAAAATCAGGATGGGAATCCTAGAGCCTTCATCTGCACCATACTCAAATAGGTGATTTACGGTTCCAAAGAAGTATTGTACTCTCTAATTTATACAGGTCATGCAGCCAGTAAACAGAGTTACTATTAGGAATGTTGGTATAGGTCCAGTTGTGGATGAGTTTGCAAAAGCATTTGCTGGACGTGCCATCTATTCTTTAGGTGATTTGTATTCGGGATATGATTAGTTTCAGCTGCCTTTGGAGAGCAGGGACATAACCACTATGAGAACTCCTATTGGGCTTGTCAGGATGTGTACCTTGCCTCAAGGTGCCACTAATTTAGTTGCGCATATGATGAATGTCATGCATAAGGTCCTTCGTGATTACATACCTCAGCTTACCATGCCTTTCTTGGATGATGTGCCCATTAAGGGGTGTGCAGAAGAAGAGAAGAATGAGAGTTTAAATGAGCAGGGATGTAGATACTTTGTGGCTGATCATATTTCAGCTTGTGAGAAGATTTTGGCAAGGTTAGAAGAAGTGAACTTGACAATATCAGGGCAAAAATCTGTTTTTGGAGTAAATGAGGTTGCCATTGTTGGACATATGTGTGGATATTATGGCAAGAAACCCTCACCTGAGAAGGTGGATGCTATAGGCAAGATTACGGAGTATTGTTCTACCACTTCAGAGGTACGGAGATTCATTGGTGCTTGTGTGTTTTATATGATTTGGATACCCCATTTTGCACACATAGCAGATTGTTTATATCAGCTGCTTCGAAAGGGGCAGAAATTCTATTGGGATGAGAGCCACACTAGAGCCATGCGGAAATTGAAGAATTTATTGTAAATTGCTCCTACTCTCAGGAAAGTGGATTATAATTGTGGAAGGCCTATTGTATTGACAGTTGACACTAGTCCAATTGGCATAGGTTGGGCTATGGGTCAAGATGATGCAGATGGAAATAGGTATGCTATTCGGTTTGGGGCAAAAGTCCTAAACGAGAGACAGAGGAGATATCCGCAAATCAAGAGGGAGTTACTAGGGATTGTTACGGCTCTCAAATGTGATAAGGAGTACTTTATTGGAGCTTCAGTTGTGGTAGAGACAGATTTCTTGCCGTTGATAGGTATGATTACGAGTTGCTCTACTCCGGATATAGCTATGCTGAGATGGATTGCATACATCAAGTCATTAAATCCAGAATTTAAACATATAGCAGGGAAGGATAATCCAGTGGGGTGGCAGATATGCTTTCTAGAGCCAGATATGATGATGAGGAGACCCTAGTTGCAGAAGAGGATGATGCAGAAATTTCAGCCGCTATGGTTGATCATGTTTGCCATGTCTATGATATTGTGGCTTTCATAGAAGAACTCTATGTTGGAGATTGGTTGCAGATTGGCAAGTACCTTAGTACACTAAGCAAAAGAGATGAATGGACAGATGAAGAGTTCACGAAGATAAGAAGAAAAGCCTATGGTTATTTTCTCAAGGACGGATTTCTTTGGAAGCATCCGAAGAAAAGAGGTGGATTACCCTTGCGGGTTGTCTGCGATAGAGAGACACAGTTACAGGTGATGAGGGAGTTTCATAAGAGTCCTTGGGCTGGTCATAGAGGAGTGTGTGCTACTTATGAGAAAATCAAGGAGAAATATTGGTAGAAAGGCATGTATAGAGATGTTTCTCACTTTGTAGAGACTTGCAAAGACTGCCAGATGTATTCGGTAGTGCATCATTGAGATGAGCTTCATCCGACCTATCCGCTATGCATTCATTATAAGTGGGTAGTTGACTTGGTTACTATGCCTATGGGTCTATGACAGATGAGATATATTGTTTTGGCTAGAGAGGATCTTACCAATCATGTTGAGGGCAGACCTTTGAGAATGAAGACCACTAGTGCAGTGTGTAAGTTCTTATTGGAAGAAATTTTCTACAGGTATGGCTGTGTGGGTAAGATCACTACGGATCGCGGTGAATTGGATGCAGATGAAGCTAGGGAGTTTTTCTCTCAACTAGGAATCAAGTTGGCTCTAACCACATCATACAATCCAGAGGGAAATGGGAAGAGTGAAAGAGGGCATCCGCCGCTAGTGAAAGCATTATCCAAAGCATGCAGAGGACGGATTGGAGAATGGCCGAGACTTCTACCATTTGCTTTGTGGGCTGATTGTACGACTCACAGTGTTACCACAGGATATATGCCCGCAGAGTTGATGTATGGTCAGAAACCGGTTATGCCAACTGAGACTTGTGCTTTGACTTGGTCAGTTTTACCTTGGCAGGAGAATTTGACAAGAGAGGAGGTCTTAGCTTTTCGGACTCGGCAGTTGGAGAGAATACTAGAGGATATTCAGCTAGCTATTGACAGGTTGAAGGTTGCTATACTAGGAAATAAGGACAGGTTTGACAGCAGGCATCGCTTGCGGCCTAGAGCAATAAAAGAGGGAGACTGGGTATTAGTCTTTGATAGCAGCCTTGAAAATCAGCATACTGCACTTTGAAAGATGGTGAAAAGATGGTTTGGACCGTACATAGTCAAACATGTCTTTGATAATGCAACATATGAGTTGACAGAATTGGATGGGACAGTGCTTAGAGTGCCTATTGCAGGAAAAAGAATCAAGATTTTCAAGAAAAGAGATGATGAGGATTATGCATTGGAAGAGTTTGCAAGAGAAGAGCAACGAGAAGAAACTTTAATAGAAGAGATAGATAATATGACAGATAATCTTGCTGAAGTACTGGAAATACATAATGAAGAGATTGATCTGTTTGTGGATCTTGATGATAATGATCGTGGGTAGTTGGCACATCCGGAGGATGTGCAGGATTAGAGGGGGTGGATGTCGTATTGCTGCGCATCCGAGGTGTGAAATCCACCCAAAAGTTGTGTGTGTGGGATTTGATACTTTGTACATACTTAGTCGTTATGTTTGCATTTATATTCTGCGTGGGTAATATAGTAGAGAGGGGCTAGAAAAGGATACTGTTGTTGACAGTGCATTGGTTGGTATGTATGCCATGTGTGGTTTATTTGCAGAAGCACAAAAAGTGTTTGACAAGCATCGACTTTGTAGTGTAATCTCGTGGAACATGTTAATTTCTGGATACATCCAACAGGGAGTTGTTGAGAAAGCACTTCAGTGTTTTGTTGCATTTTGAAAGCTTGTGGAATGGCAAGAGCTATAAACACGGGCCAAAAAGTACATGCTCAGATTATCGAAGGAGGTTTGCTAGTGAAAGATCTTTTTGTTGGCAATGCTATAGTCGACATATATGCCAGATGGGACTTAGTTGCAAAGGTACAAGAAGTCTTTAACAAACTTCCAGTCCGAGAAGTGGCTACATGGAGTGTGCTAATACTAGGATATGTACAACAAGGTTATGCTGAAGAAGTAGTGAGTTTCTTTTTTTGAACGGATGGCTATTTTTTAATGAAGGACTATTTTTGAAAGAAGGTTTTTTTGGGGGAAAGAAAAAAAAGCGAAGAGGAAACAGAGAGCACTACTGAAGAATCGGAGCGGGAATCTCGGCAACTAGAAAAGGGAAATCAGGACAGGAATAACAGGGGAAGGTAATCTTGATCGAGGGGAAAAACTGCTGCTGTGATAGAGGAGGAGAAGAGGGCCGTTGACAGTGGGAGAAACGAAAAAAGAAAGAGTACGATGCAAGGAGGAGGGGAAGATCTATCAAAAGGGAAGCTTGCAGAGTGTGATTGAGGGAGAACTTCAAACCATAATTTAAACAGGGAATTATAATTCAATTGGGGTCTGATTTTTGAATGTGATGATGGAGAGTGAAGACGGCAGATCGAATTGCAGCTATGACGAGAGAGCCTACAATTTTCTTCTTTCAGACGGGCCACAGGTACTGATCGATTAACTCTGCTAATTCAAACCGAGGTCACATACTGATAAGGAAATACAGTGGAGGAGAGGCCTAGACTGCAGAAAGGTGTGACGTTGGCAACGAGTCAGATGCTGGTCAAACTTATGAATGGAGAGATAAACTACGTGGTTGAGTCAGGAAACAAACGCTTCTTTGTTACCGTGGACTAGACCCTTGACTGGTCTCTCTTTGGAGTTCCTTGAGGAAAGTCTTTCCTTTGCAGCTGGGGTCATCACTTGTACCGTATGATAACACAAAAACTTAGTAACCCAAAATATCGAGTTACATTTTGTGGTTCATCATTGAGGAAACGAGGTCACATTGCGAAACAAGATTATAGGGAAGTTAGACACATGTTTGAAATTGCAGACGGAGTGATTGATACTGCAGAACGAGATGATCCTTTGATTACTGGTCCACAAAACCCCTTTCTGGCTCGTATGATATGTAATAAGCGACTTACAGAAAATGCAGATGATAGAGATGTTCATCATATCGAATTTGACCTTAAAAGTTTTGGGATTGTCTATCAACCTGGAGATGCCTTAGCAATGTTGCCTTCTCAAGATAAAAAATCAGTAGATGCTTTTTTTTTATCGATGCTGTCTTGATCCTGATACATTAGTGCTGGTAGAAGCTCGAAGTCCAACTGTGCCAAACAAAAGGCCTGCAAAACCAGTGACATTGAGAGCAATTGTGAATTCCATGATGGATATTGTTTTAGCTTCTCCTAGGCGTTATTTTTTTTGAGATATGAAGCAACATTTTCAGCACTTGTTGATACATCCAACCAGCAGTAACAGAATCTATCCATTCAAAGTCTTGTTCAAGGCGCTGATAATCAGAAAATTACTACGAAACTTGATGCAAAACATTTGGGAAGTCCGAAGACTGTACTCAACTTTGGAGACACACAACTAGAGATATTCAATTATAGCCAAGGGTTGTTGCTGTTGCAATCACATATAGATGATACAAAGCAGGCAGAAATTGTTGCCAATTGTGTGCATTTGAAAACCTTGCTTTTTATAAGCTTGGACTTTAATAAGAGCTTGTATACATGACATGGATCAATTGCATAGATTACATGTGGTTTTGTTATGATGTTTCTCTATGCTCACAGTGATAACTTGGCAGTAATACAATTGTTACTTGGCATCATATTTGTCTTGATTATTTGCTTCGATTGATCTTTTGTCTTGGAATTTCTCAAGAACCTCTGTGGTTGCGAATTTGCTTTCGGAAACCCTTCGACAACGTATGCACCCTAGGCATAAAGAACTTATTGCACAATTTAAAGAATGTTTTGTAGAAGATCTACCACCTGGTTTACCTCCTTCACGTCCTGAAGACCACAAAATAGATTTAATTCCTAGTACACAACCATCTTGTAAAGCACCATATAGGCATAACCAGATAGAGCAAAAAGAAATTCAAAATCAAGTTGAGGAATTACTAAATAGAGGATTGATTAGACCTAGTAGTTCTCCATTTGGTGCACCTGTTTTGTTGGTAAAGAAGAAGAATAATACTTATCGTATGTGCATTGACTATCGTGCTTTAAATAAGATTACAGTAAAGAATAGATATCCAATTCCTAGAGTCGATGATCTTATGGATAAACTACAAGGTTCTGCCATATTTAGTAAAATAGATTTTAAATCTGGTTATCATCAGGTGAGATTAGATAAGTCTGACATATTCAAGACTGCATTTAGAACACAATTTGGTCATTATGAATTTTTAGTGATGCCTTTTGGATTGACTAACGCACCTGCTACATTTAATAGAATGATGAATCGCATATTTTTGAAATATCAGCATTGTGTTATTGTATTCTTTGATGATATCTTGGTGTTTAGTAAAAATGAGAAAGAAAATTATGAACATCTGTCCTTGGTTTTCAAGTTATTGAAAGATAATCAATTGTATTCTAATCTGAAAAAAAGTGAGTTCTTTCAAACAGAAATTGAGTATTTAGGTCATATTGTATCATGAGATGGTATTAAGGTTGAACCTAAGAAGATAGAAGCAATATTGAACTGGCCTATACCTAAAAATGTTCATGAGTTACGTTCTTTTCTAGCTCTTGCTAGTTTTTACAGGAAATTTGTGCAAAATTTTTCATTACTTGCTTTGCCTTTGACTAAACTTTTAAAGAAATGTATTGTTTATCATTGGTATGATAATCAACAGAAATCCTTTGATTTATTAAAACATGCATTAACCCATGCTCCTGTATTACAACTACCTGATTTTAATAGACCATTCTTTTTAGTAGTTACTGATGCTAGCGTATATGGAATAGGAGCCGTACTTATGCAGGATAATCATCCCATAGCCTATTCTAGTTGTAAACTGAAACCTTTTGAACTTAAATATTCCACATATGATAAATAATTATTAGCTATGGTAGAAGCTTTAAGACAATGGAAACATTACTTAATGGGTTCTGAGTTTATGATTTAGATTGATCAACAAAGTATTAGACATTTACTTAGTCAACCTCAAATATCTGATCGACATATCAAATGGGCAGCTTTTATTCAGAGTTTTCATCCCATTATTCAATATCAACTAGGTAAAGAAAATGTAGTGGCCGATGCATTAAGTAGAAGACCGACCATTCATAATATCTCTGTTATATCATTTGATTCTCTAACTCCTATGAAAGATACTTATCATGAGGACATTACTTTTCATGTTGATTGGAATAAATTAGTTGGAAATAACTGGATTCCTATTGATTCACTGTCTTATAATGATGGATTCATGTTTTATGAAAAGAGATTATGTGTTACAGTTCCATTCAGATCTTTTGTTTTGAATGAGATTCATTGTCCTCCATATCAAGGTCATAGAGGTATCATATCTACTTTGCGTACATTGACTGAAGATTTTTATTGGCCACATATGGACACTGATGTATCTAACTTTGTTTCTGAATGTCTAATTTGTCAAAGAGTTAAGAGACATCGTGGTAAACAGTATGGATTACTTATGCCTTTATCTATTCCATCAAGACCATGGGAACAGATTTCTATGGATTTTATTACTAGTTTACCTAATACTAAAGCTAACCATGATATGATTTGGACTATAGTAGACATGTTTAGTAAAAAAGCATATTTCATTCCATGTAAGAAAACTTTAACAGCATCTCAGGCAGCACAATTATTTTTGAAAATTGTTTTCACTAATCATGGATTACCAAAAGTTATTATTTCTGATCGTGATTCTAGATTTTGTAACAACTTTTGGATTACTTTGTTTGCTAACCTAGGAACAAAGATTGATTTCTCATCTGCATTTCATCTTGAAACCAATAGACAAATAGAAGCCACTAATAGTACTATTTTAGATCTTTTACGTGCTTACACTATTTCTAAACCACAGACATGGGACACACATTTGTATTTACTACAGTTTGCATATAACACTACACCACACACATCTACACAGAAAGCACCATTTGAAGTGATTTATGGTTATAGATTGTCTACACCTGTTGCATCTTTATCAAATAAGATTCAGAGTGCTGATGATATTGCTACTATGCACGCTACTATTTTTGATGAGGTTAAAGACATGATTATCAATGCCCAGCAATCATATACCAAACAAGCCAATAAGAAAAGATAAGCAATGAATTTCAAAGTTGATGACTATGTTTAGTTGAGAATAGAAAAATGTAGATTATAGACTGTAGATAAACACCCAGTTGTAAAATTAGCACCTAGATTCTATGGACCATTTAAGATCATTCACAAAATCAATCACAATGCATTCAAGTTAGAATTACCACCTCACTGGAAAATTCACAACACATTTCACATTAGTTTATTACGGCCCTTTAGAAGCCAATTACCTGTACACCCTGTTTATGAAAACCCACCTTTGTTAGATGAAGAGACTGAAATACTTGAACCTGAAGCTATTCTAGATACTGACTTTATGACCACTAGAATTGGCCGAAGATATTCTAGATATTTAGTCAAGTTTAAAAACAATCCTGTAGAGGAAGCCCAATGGATGCACGCTAGAGACTTAAATGCTTTCCCCACTCTGTTAGCTCCACATTGAGCTAATAGCAATTGAGGTCAATTGCTATCCCACCCCAGGGGTATGATGCCAGGAGGCATATTTCACGGTGGATTCCGTGCCACGGTGGATTCCGTGAGGTTTTACGGTGGATTCCGTAAACTTTGTTGACCGGGGCTCATACACAAAGTGGATTCTTTGTGTGAGAAGTTGATGGGGATGCCTATCCTTTTCGGGCGTTTCATTAATTTAGTGTATACATGGGTAATTCCATAGCGGGTGATTCCGCAAAATACATATTAAATTAATAAACATTTATGAGTTTAGAGTGCGCACTCATAATAAATTAAGGTTAGGATTGATTTCTAACCAGTTGATTTATTTATGTAGTTGAAGACTGCTAGGTATTCACTTTTGTCGATTTAATTATATTATTTTACTAATGATTGTGAATGCTTTAGTTAATGTGTAGAGATAGCAACAGTGGCGGAGGAAAACATTGGAGGATAGCGTGTACTCGAGTTATCACTTATATTTTGATGGGCGCATACCTTAGGCATGGCGCCTATATTTTGTCGCGCCTATTTATTGAGGCGTTGGATATTTATTTATTATTTTGTATGTGCATGGGCGCACGATTATGATATTTGTATTTGGACATTGTATTGGGTACGCCTGACTCTTTGGGCGCTCGCCCATTAGCTTTATTTCTATTTTGTGCTAAAGCAAACTCAAAAGCTAAAAGCGTGCTATTTTGTAATTTGGGCTATTATTTGAGCTTGAAGATGATTAATACATAAAATACATGCTTTGTGGAGCGCTCACACAAGGCATGGGGGGAGATTGCACCCAATTGGTCTCTTGTTCATGTCGTGCATGCTTTTTACCGTGAGTTTTGTGCAAAAAGTAGAGTTCTTTTGTTCTTGAGGACCTTTCGGCATTCAGTACGCGAGCATACATCATCCGATTGCGCACCAAAATCTGATGGCTATGTTTGCTTTGGAAGGGGGGTAAAACCCTAGAACGCTTGGTCAGGGATCTCCTAGTTCACTCCTTCTTCTTTCAGTTCAAAGTGCAGTTTTTAGTCTATCAATAGTGATAGCAACGCACGCGATTTCGTCTAGATTTTTTTTAAATGAAAATTCCAATAGCTAGTTGAAAAAGAAACTTGCTTTTTGCATGCCATCCTAATCTAGAAGCTTTTCTAACTTTTTTGGATTTTTACAATAAATAATATCAAAATTAGGCTAAAATTATCCAAAAATCTAGTATTTTTGGATAAGCCATGCCACAGACACTAGCACTAATGACTCAAATCACATTGACTCTCTGCATTAATAAGAAAGTTGGATGATGATGCACTCCAAAGTTTTTCATACCATGTCCGCATAGTGGCATGACATCCATCCCCTCTAAATCTGCACATCCTCTGGTATGTGCCAAAATCCTAGTTGTCACAAAATTCTGAGTTTTTCTCATTCTCAACAACCATATCCTTTGCTTCTTCATCATCCATATCTTCGTGGCTAGCCCCTGTATCATGGCCACTATTTTCCTCCAATTCTATCGACATGCACCAATGTTCAATTCCTGTAATGTTTCAGATGTAAACTGATGATCTATATCTTTAGGATCTCCTAAGCTTGGCTGACTTGACACTTTTTCGTACAAACCCTCACTTTATGGTGAAAGTGGAAAAGCAATTGGTTTCACCTCTTTGTCAACTGTCTAATACTTTGTCTCCATAAGTGCTTCAGCCCTTTGTAATCCTTCCTACTGAGCAAACAATGCTATAACATCATACATATGCAAAGAACATACTGACAACACTCTGTTTTTAGCCTCATTTTTTCCATGTATAGTTGCTGAAATTTCAGCCATAGTGTCATTAATATTCAGCCCATAAAAGATGCCTGAAAATCCTTCATTTTTAGCTAATACTCCTAATGCTCTTAGTTCCTTTTAGTAGCCCGTTTCATATATATGTGTTCAGCTTTGCACATAGCTTCCCTAGGCTTAAACCAACATGAACTATTTGTTGTAACTTAAGAATAGCCAATAGTAAATACATACTTCATTCCATCAAGAGGCCAGTACATCCTCTCAATAACACTATTGTAGCCCCGCATTGCAACAGTGCTTAATGAAAATCTAGGTCTTTGAATTCCCTTCCATTTGGAGCCAAAGGAAACTCTGGAAGCGTATCCTAATTTCTAGGAACACAATATTAGTGAGTTTGGGAATCTCCCAATTCTCATTTTTTGAATACTAAAAAGGTGGCACCCGGCAAACATGCCTATAAGTTTCTCAAAACTTGAGAGCGGAGTTTTGAGCCCAGGATGTCTCTAAAATTTGCCAAAAATTTGAGAATTTAGGGGAAAAATATTTAACATCGAAGGCGATGGCTCCAGCTAGGACGATTTTAAGCACCAAGTGAAAGACGACTTTTAAAAGGCACCCGAGTGACACTTGTTGATTTTTGATAATTTTTTAGACTGTCGTGCGGGTTATCAGGAGTTGCTAGTCAATGCGGGTTGTCAAGTCGGACGCCCAGAAATTTACAACACTTGATTTGGATACCGAACGAGAAAATGGCCACAAGATGGGCAGGATATGAAGAGGTGGACAAAAAACTTGGACAAAATTAGGCATGCCATTTGGGAGTTTGGACCCCCCCAAAAGTTTGGTGATCAAAATGAAGAAAAAACGTGGGATGTAGGCATGGAAAAATGGCGATAGGGAGCGTCGAAAAATGTGCTTGATGATGATGGAGATGGGGATTTCTGGCTGCAAGCAACCTACCCAATTGATCATGGCCCCGATCTTCCCTCTCTTGGCTGATCATTTCGTCGTCCTTCGCCCGAGCAATGGCAGCCTGAATGAAGAGATGGAAATCTAGTCTTTCTCTCTCCTCCCTCTCTCTCCCCTAAGGGTCTGTTCTTGTGTGCAAGAGGAAAATGAAGAATGGTGAAGGAAAGCTAGACATTGAATGTGGACTCACCCGCAGTCCTGCACCAAATCGGAGATCCTGAGACACGAAGCCTAAGCGGTAATTCAATTTTTATGAAGGAAAAATGACTTTTGATGCTATTTGATTGATGAGACATTGTTCCGATGGGCTGATTATGCATTATGATGTTTTTTTCTATGAGTTTCAACAGTTTATCATCTGAAAATCAGAAAATCATAAGTGATATGGCTGAAATTAATGTTATAAAACCCGAAAAACATACGTTTAAGGGGTAAAAATTGGGTTTTTGCAAAATAAATGGAAAATATGAGACATAATACCTACAAAACCTAAAATTTTTCTATCAAGAAACCTAAGGGCCATAGCCCACAATCAATCTTAATTTTTAGTTATTTTTTATTGAAGAAAATAGAGGAAAAATATCAAAAAATGTAAAAAATGGGTTTTAAATGGAGAAAATTTAGGAAACGGTAAAAGAAAAATTCCAAAAAATTACATGTGTATTTGTGAAATGTATAATGAAGGTAAAGCACGAGATTGGCCTCGGTTTACCCTCGTTTCTATGTTTCCGTTCATGTTTATTGCTTTCTTTGTAAGAAAATACACATAAAATGACATTTTCACCTATCAACGAATGCAAAAAATTAAACGGTAGGGTGAGAGGGGAGGTTGAGCGTCAAAATATAAATTAAACTTTGTTTTATGTGTTGCATCATGCCTATAGGACGTTATTTTAAAATAAAGGAAAAGGCAACATGAGCGTAAGGCTCGGTGTCTTTTCTCTTTGTAGCATATAAATGCTAGCATGGAAATCATGAAAAGATTGGTTTCACACGATGCACAATGCTGATTTTCTCCTTTTTGTGCACTAAATGATTCACATTATGCACTATGCATAGTTCATAGTATTAATGGAAAAGCTCCTGGACTGCATAACACTTGTTTTCTTAAGACTTTGACCCACCATTGAGAGTGTAAGGTTATCTCTTGCCGTAGGATAGAGGGTCGGTTTTCTAAGGGATTGTTTGGTGAGGAAGCATGGTATATCTCTTGGATTCGAAATGAAAGAGAGGAGTTTGTGTTCGTTTGTGTTATATGTTGAGCAGCACATTAAGGGGCCAATACCTGCGATGTAGGAGAGCTGTAGTGGGGCCGCGGTGTGTCTACCAAGAGGTTGCCTCCATGTATGTTATCGTGGCATTGCCAATGTGTATGGGTTCTCCCTCTGTGGTGTTTATAGAAAGGAAAACGTTGGACTACAAAATGATGAAACTATAAACGCATAGATTAGGCTTTAGGGCAGCTTGTCCTTTAGCACTAGATTGACGCTCCTGGTCTGCGAGGCCGCGAGGGTGTGTTTGTCTGTCATGAGCATGAGGTCCGGCTAGTGCCAAAGCCAGTGCCGGCCCATTTCAGGTCCCATCAAAACCATATGATGTGACCTATCATTGGAAAGAGCTTGAAAAATGGAATCTATTGAGCTATAAACTGCTCGATTTGGAGTTATAGTGTTCAAGTTATGACAAATCCAAAGATTTGACCACATGTTCCAAACTTATGAAAAATTCCCATATTCCCGAATATGGTGTTCAGGATGATTAACACAAACACTCAGAAATTAGATTTCTTTCCGCCCATCCTTGCTTCTGACTCTTTCATAAGCAAAACCATCATCAAGCACCTTTGTTTTCGTACACACTCCTGTAATATAGGGTTGTCCCAAAATCAGTGCTGAAGTGTTGCTCTTCTTGTACATCACCAATTGTCACTTTTACATTAGGACATGTAGCATAGAGCTCTCCCGAAGAATTATTTGCAATCCCTCATACGCCAACCATGATTAGTGTCTATAGGCCATGCACCATTTTCATACAATCCACGCTCAATGACATTTATCTCAGACCCATGGTCAAGTAAAGCAACATAAGGAGTTTCACATACCCCTATTTTTCACTACTGTTTCAGTGGTAGCCCTAGCCCAATGATTCCTTGTGTAATGACTTTGAGGAATAAATCCTAGAGTCTCATTCCCATATTGTTGCATCAGCCTTACTCCACCATGCAAGACAACGCATTTTTAACCACTTTCTTCTCTTTTCCACATGTTGTCCACTGATTAGTAGCATTCTACATAGATAATCAAATACTTACTTCATGCTCATATTCAACCCAAATACCCAACAAACTAGTTTTCTCTTCAAATTGCAACAATGCACTAGTGGTATCACCGAGAAACTAACACTTCCTTTTAATTATGTCAATGATCTCATCATGAGATTCCCACTTGGCAATGCCAAGCACCTCTCCCAAGGTGAATTCCACCCAACTATTTAGGATTATTTCTTCAAGGACCTTCTTAAGATCTGTGGCTCTCTCAATGTCAGATTGAAACTTATATCTTGGCTGCTTGCCCTTCTTTTTGCCCTCTTATTTGTTATCTTGTTTTTTCTCCTGACTGACCTCTTCAATAACATGCTCGGGAGCTTACTTGTCAAGGTATCTTTTATGCCATGGAGAAACCAATCTATGGAGAGAGGTGATCAAATGCATCCCCCCTTCTTTTTTCCCTTTATCCCTCCTTAAATTTAAGTTCAATATAGGAAATTAAGAGGCGTCTACCTCTAATGCATATGCTTAAGTGTCCCCTTCCAAAAACCCCCCTTCCTTACACTCATGTGATACCATACAACATCTACACTGAATACCCCAGGTGGAGCCATCAGTTCATTCGCTAAATATGTTGAATTTTGACTATCATAATTACAAATAGGGGAGTTTTGGATGGTTGGCTGTGTAAACCCATTGTGGACGTACACATTATATTTTGATGGGGTAGCTTTAGGCTGATCGACACTTCTTCTTGTCATTCTTTTAGATGTCCCTATATTATCTTCATCTCTCTTTCCTTTTTCTTCCACAAGCACATCTGTGTTTTGTATATTTTCTAAATATGCATACACTGAATATGCATCTACCGGTGATTCCCAACCAGTTATGTCACAAATGCCTTTCCCTCCATGAGACATTTCACTATTAGTAAGCTTTCTCTTTTTAGCTACATGTAAAGGATGTGCCCATATTTCAACATTTGGACCAACCATCACTTGGCCATGCATTCTATCCAAATGTAGAGTGAAAGTAGAAGCATGTACTGCTGCATAAGCACTTCGAATAGCCATATGAAAATCTAGTAATTTTGGATAATCCATGTCACAGATACTAGCACTAGTGACTCAGATCACATTGACTCTCTACATTAATAAGAAAGTCAGATGATGATGCACTCCAGAGTTTTTCACATCGTGTCCGCGTGTAGTGGCATGACACCGATGCCTAGGCCCTTTTTCCTATTGTCCTCTTGTCTTCCTAGCTTCTTTTCTACTGCCATCTACTTTTACAAATTGCACGAGTGAGAGCCCGGCACTCTTAAAATAAATCATGGTGTGCCTTGCACTCTTTTACAAAAGTATTGACTTGCGCTTTTTCTTGTGCATCTTTCTCCTTGAGTTGGGACTATTTTGCACTTCTTGTGCTTCCAGATTCTTCTTTAGCACGCCTTCGTCTTCCATTTCACTTTTACTTTAACCTTTTCTTCTGCTTTATATTTTCCAGATTTCCCACCTTGTTCGTTTGAGGGTTAACACACATGGTGGAGCAATCTATATGCGCACTAGATTAGGTGAGCTTACGAATAGAGAGTTAAAGGGAAAGTATATCATTTTTGAAGCAAAGAAGGAACTTCTATTTTCATTTGAAGTAGGCCCTTCGTCTCTGCTGTTGAAAAAGCCAAGGAGTGAATGAGAGTCCTTATTCACTATCAGGTCTTTGTATTCTTTATTGCTATTAGCTATCACATGTACTTCTCCTAATGAATATAAGATATTTTTTAATTCTAATAAATATAAAATTATAAAATAAATGGATAGTTTTTATAAGGGTGACAATAATGTTTTGTACGTGAATAACACATTTCTATACATTGTTGTGATTTGATTTAATTATGTACACATGTGGTATACACACCACCTTAGTCATGTGTAGGTGATGCCGTAAGTTGTATTAATACCTATTACTACTTTCAATGCATGCATACCTAATAGTTATGTATTTCAAGAAACAAAGTTAAAAACTTTACTTAAAATAATTGAATTGAGTACAGATGATTGCATGAGACCAAAGATATATATCCATTTAATTATTACAGAGTATACACTCTTTTTGGCTTTCCAAGATATTATCATGTAGCACTCATGGAAAGACCTTGTGTCATTAGTGTCATAAGCTTATGGAGAAGTTTTATTGCCATGTCAAAGCCAAATAAGAAATTTAATGTCTTTGTTGGTGACTGTAACATGCTTTGCATAAATGGCCACTAGTTGTGTATCATTGAGTAGGTCAATAAGAAACCACTCTACAAGCATTTGCAAGGCCTCCATGGCTACATGATTCGACTTGCATGGTAATGTGCAATCAATAATTTGTTTCCAATACCTTCATAGACCGGTTAACTTCAAGTCGTGCATAATTTCTAAAATCACATTTTGATATGATATTTTGAGATGAGGAGCTCCTAGCCTTGCTAGAGACACCTTATCTCTCCTAGGGAAACGATGCCTAATCTCCATCTCCTCTTTTTCTATTGCAATATTTGTGCTCTAGTTAGGGTGAGCACCTACTACTACAGCAAAGGAGGTTCCACCTTGTGCTCTAGATGGGGATTGAGTGCATAATCTTTGCTAAAAAATGACAAGCGACTTGCTTGGTGTGCATCATGCAAGCTTGAGGAGGGCAAGATGGAGGAGAGATAGAGGTTGGTATGTGAGAATGGAGGAAATAATGAGATCAAGATATGAAAATTATTTTGAAAATGAATTTTAAATCTATTTAAACTCTTAAGCTGGGATAATGTAGCTTCATATGCATAATTCATTATGTGATCATAAATTCATACCCTTTTATCATAATGCAACAAAATTTCACATGCGTACCCATTAGGTGACCAAGAGCTCATCATCCTTTTAAAAGGGAAAAAAAAACTAGTAAACCCTTGGCTAGCATTTGGAGCCACAAAGTGACTCTAGATGCTAGACCTTGAACCAATGGTCTATTGGTAAATTTTTCCAAAATATTTGTGGGATCTTTGCTACCTAACGGTTGTGTCTGTGAAGTTTCTTCACATTCCAATAAATATTGATATCTTTAAGATTATTATAGATAAAATTATGGATGGATTGATAGTCAAGATATTAACATTGCGATTACTAGCTGTTAGAAATTTCAGACCACATAGATTATACAAAGGTTCACATGTTTTTCTTATTGAAACTAACAACAATAGTAGCAAAATCTATAATTAACTAGTTAATAATACAACAAAGACATACATTAAAGCTGAGAGTAAAGGATGAGAGAAAAAATTTAAATCATACTTTTACGTAAGTACAATAATTTTGCATGTGTTCAATGCATGGGGAGAAAACTATTCATTGCAAAATGATAGCATTAAAAATAGTATTCATTTCATTAGAAAAAAAGTTTCTTACAAGTGGAAAGTCCTTAGGGGGTTAGAGTAATGGGCTTTGCATGTATTGCATAACATTGAGCATCAACCATTAAGTCTACTGAGAAGGCCTCTACAACACATTGTAGATCATGAAGATATTCTTTTGTGAAGTGATCGGGTCTATCTTGTCCTTATGCCAAAAATGACCTTGTGCTTTCTGTTTGATAGAGGTCTTACATAATCCTGTGAAAAAGTCTCAAGAAATTAGCCTTTGGTATAATAAGATCAAAGGAGTGTTCATACTTCATGATTTTGCTTAGAGCCAGTATACCTGTCCTCTACTTGCATTTCTTATGAGGATGCTAAGGAGGAGCTTGTTAGGATAACTGAAGGAAGCTAGGTTAGGTTAATAAGGGAATGTTCCATTGGCAAGCTATGATATGTCATTGTCCAAGATTGACACAATGTGATTAAATCAAGTCTCTTGGGTAATTCACTATATGTATACTCTCTATATCATGTGCACTCAAGGCCTATTTATAAATATTCTTATCTCTTTGAATTTTGAATGCATGTGATATAAAAGTTATACATATAGAGACCTTGAGCCCTTTTCTATTCAAGCTATAAGTAAACCCTTTATATGGGACCATTCTATATGTAAAAAATGTATGAAAATGGTATTTCAAAAATCCCTTATGTTAAACCCACATGATACATACATATATTTTTTATTAACCTCCCGAGGTCAGGTCTACAACCGATTCATTGGCACTTTCATTTTCTTCCTTCTGCGACAATTGAGCTTCATTTGCTACTATGATCATATACACTAAGATAGCAATTGGATCAATGGATTACTATCATTCTTCATATCTCCATCATGATCAATTTTTCTTTGGCACACACCACATGCTATCCAATGTGAACTTTCTATCCCTTATGTGGACCAGACTTTGATGCTTCCCTTATCTAAAATGTATGGCCATATGTCTCAATGATATACTACAAAGGCACATAACACACATGAATGTAGTGGCCAAAGAAAATGAAGATGCTAGGGAGTTTGATAAATGTCCAAGGCAATCATGGAGAAAATTGCAAACCAAACAGTCAAATGCTATGGGGGATTTTACAGATACTGAAATGCTATCGTATGTTACAGAACTTTACATGCATAAAGGGGTATAGCCCATCAAATGTGATGTACATACACATGCATTTAGTGTTGTGTTCACTTTAGAAACATTGGAGGCAGCCCTCAATAAGATGGCTAATGGAAAAGCATGTGATACTTTGCAATTGAATGCAGAGATGTTGAAATGGACAATAAAGAGACGATATTGTTTATGCTACATGTGGTACATCATGCTTTTGCATATGGTTTTCCCCAAGAATGGCAGGATAATTGGATACAACCATTGTATAAGGGAGGAGATTGCAATTTGCTCACAAACTACACAATTATGGTCAAATCATCCATGGCAAAGCTATTCAGCACTATCCAAGAAATGCAATTGAGTAAATGCGTAGAAAGTAATAACAAATGAGATTATGGACAAGAAAGTTTTTTCCTTGGTCATAACACCATAGACCATTTGGTTACTTTATGTGTGCTTACGGATGAGAGTCGGCTTGAGGGAGCAACCTTGTATTGTTGTTTTGTGGATTTTAAGAAGGCTTTTGACACCGTACCTATTAAGAGAGAGAGTATACGAGAGAGATACAAAAGACATGCTCCCAAATAATGATTCATATTGATGTAGAGTTAGTATATATATAGGTGAGACCCAAGTCAAGTGAGAGATGATAGATATAGTTGTAACATCCCCACTCAAACAAAGGTCTCTGGGCTGCGAGTGAAAAAACCCTTGGGGAGAACAAGGGAAAAACCCGAGCCCCTACACATACCTACGATACAAAAATGATTTACTATAAAGTTTTCTTGAATACAATGATACATGCCTCAATCAGTGAGACAAGAACTTGGAACAATACCAAGTGCATATCTTAATGAACTAAACCGAGCTTCACTAAGAGCTTTTGTGAATATATCTGCAACCATTTGATCACTGGGACAATGCTCCACCATAATGGAACCTTTCTTGACTTCATGTCAAATATAATGATAATGAATAGCAATATGCTTTGATTTACTATGTTGTATATAGTCTTTGGTAAGACTGATAGCACTTTGGTTGTCGCATCGAAGAGGTGTACTAGATGAATAAGGATGTCCCAAATCTGCAAGTAGTTGTCGAAGCCAAACTAGCTCGCGAGCTGCTAATGATGCAACAACATATTCGGCCTCAGTTGTAGAAACCACAACACATCGTTGTTTCTTGCTGGACTGATGGCACCTAGAACAGGCCGGCACTGGCTCGTGCACTAGCCGGACCTCTATCTCATGCGCTCAACAACCCCACGGCCTCGCGGCCAGGAGCGTTGATGACACATACATTGTCTTCCTAGACATCTTGCGTTTGTATTACGTCGTTTGTAGTCCACTCTTCTCTCACCCACTACTCCTCAGAGGGAGTCCCTTACACATTGCCTAAGGGCACGAAGCACAGACATAGGGGGTCCTCCAACGGCTGAATGCCGCCACCCCTCTGCGACTCTCCTACACCTTGGGGATTGGCCCCTCGGTGCGTCGCTCAACATATTAAACATTTCGCACAAAATCCACTCAAGGTACCATTTAATCGTATACAGGAATGTACCATTGTCCTTACTTCTCTTTTCCCTAGACCCCACGACTAGCCTATGGCTTAGGGTGTCTTGTCTCTCACTCAACGTGGGTCAAGGTCCTAATGAAAGCAATTGCTGTGCATCCAGGATTTCTGATACCTTTAAATATTTCCATGATTTATGCATATTGTGGATGTTAAGTGCTCAAACAATTGTAAAATCAATATTGTGCACATGTAGAAAACATCCTTTCAATGATTTTCAACTACCGTTCTTATGCGGCGTTGCACGAACCTAGCACCAAGGAAACCCTCGTGCTACTAGGCTCTCATTCTATAATTATTCACCGACCTATATGGCATGCACCCAAAATCCAGCAATCTTTTCATCATTTTACTCCACATTTAGACACATTTTAACCACTCTACCCTCCCATCGATCAAATATTGCATTGAGGTATAGATTTATAGGGCATTTTGCCATCATTTTATGTATAAAGAGCGGGAAAAACACACTAGAACAAAAAGGTGGGGTTGAATTAAGGCAAATCGTCATGCTTCAGTCCCCACAAACATTCACAAACATTGTTCTTAATTTTCATTAATTTTCCGCACCCAAAATGCATTTTTCCCCCTATTTTCTGTGACTTTCCTTCATTTTCCTTGTATTTTCCCTTATTTTCTGCATTATTTAATTACTGAAAATTCAAAATAGGTTATGGGCTATGGCCCTTAGTTCCTTCTTGCAACAAAAATGAAAATTTAGTTGGTGTTCCTATTTATTCTTCCATTTTTATGCCCAAAAACATCATTTTTCCTTGATTTTCCATATTTTACGTGTTTTAGTTTATTATTTTGAGTCACAAGATGCATGTTTTTCTGATTTTCTGATTATGATCAACAAGTACTCATGGAAAACAGCAATATAAACAATTTTTAGCCCACATGAACAACATTTTATCAATCAAAAGCCATAAAATCTCAAATTTCCTTTGAAAAAATTGAATTACCGCTTATTTGCGTGTTTCGGGTTTCATGTCCATGGCTGCAAGTCTGAAAATCAGGAGCACTTCATGCTCATGACGATCACAAGTTTTCCAGCCCGTGGAGCAATCCGATCAATGTCGGACAAGCCTCCATCACTCTTTCTTCTTCCTTCCTCTTCCCACATGAACTCCCTCTTAGAGGAGAGAGAGGGAGGAGAGAGAAAGAATAATTTTCTCTCTCCCTCTATAGGTTGCCATTCCTCGCATAGACCGGAGCGATACGGAGCGTAGGATGAATGTAGTGCCTTGCTGCACTTGGTTTAATGGCTTACTTGCAAGCTCTCATGTCGATTTGTGGGGGGGGGGGCGTTTTTTTTCGGCGGCTCCTGATCAGCCGCCGCCCCCTCTCAATCACGATTTTTCTTGGAAGGGGGGGTGCCCCTTCACAAAGGCACCCCTTCACTTCTCATTTTTGGGCACCTCCCAATTTTTGACCGGCCTTTTGGCCTTTTCCCCGCCTCTCGCTCATACGGTGTCCAAATCGCGATCTGAAAATTTCTGTGAGCTCGTCTCGGCATCCCGCACTGACTGATAGCTCCACTGACCTGCGCAGGTGCATTGAAAATTTACTAAAAATTTGCAAGTGTGCCCGAGCGTCCTTAGAGCACTTTGACGCTTAAAATCGTCCTAGGTCGAGCTGCCGCCTTTGACGGTGAATATTTTTCCCTTGATATTCATAATTTTTAGCTATTTTTAAGCAATTCTCGGCACCAAAATTCCGCTCTCATTGGCAACCACGGGATAGGGTGACTCAGCGCGTCGAATCCACGAACATATCTGCACATTAACAACCAAAGAAGCATCAAACTGATACAAAATAAATATATAATAAAACTCAGCACAATGCTCCCCCTATCCCTGGACAGAACCAAGGCATGCCATCCACAAGGAGTAGGCCTAGCATCATCTAATAGAAGATCCGAAGCGAGTCACTAACCAACTAAAAACCCTATCAAAGAGGTTGCCCTAAGTGGTAGTCTGAACTACTTACCAACTAAAGACAACACAACTAGGAGCTCCTACAAAGCGAGGACTCCTATAGCCTGATCAAGGAGTATTTTCTTTCAGTACATGTCTTCTTTTAGGGTTTTTATTTTATCAACATACTTGGGCATGTAAAAAGGAGGGAGCTGAGCGTAGTGACCCAAAGAGAACAGGGCATTGGTCTCAGGACCTGTCTCGGCACCCAAGAGCCTATCAAGCCCTCGTAAGGCGACACTTAATCCTTTTCTAACGCTCACTTTTATTTTGGCTCCAACCTTCCTTGTTTTGTTATTTGTTTTTTCCAGCAAGAAGCCACCCCTAGGAAGACAAGGTATCAGCCCCAGGACCTGTCTCGGCACCCAGGGATCTACCAGGCCTTCGCAAGGCGATGATCAACTGTCTATACATTTTCATTTCTTTTCTTTTCTTTGATAGGGGTTAGAACCCCTTTTTACACACCTTCGTATTTATATTCATCTTTTGAGATGGTCAGGGTTTCTTGGCATCATCATTATTATCTTCTGGCAGGCTTCTCTAACTGCCTCACTACTAACAAGAACTCCTAGAACGGCTGCCTAGCAGGCTAGCAGAACAGGGCCACTCGGACTTCCCTCTAAAATAGGTCTTTCGATGCCTGACAATGTCTTTACAGGAGGCAATGACTACTCCGACCTCCCTCAAACATACTTAGCCTAAACCTGGGACTTCATGCCTTGGTTGCCGGTCCCCAACAAAAAATGTATCCCCTTGACAAGTACAAAGACACATATAACAGGAAAGAAAGGTACTCGTAAAGGAGAGGTATCACCTGGATTGGCCATAAGAAGCTTCCATCGCAGCAAAGGCTCCTCCAGGCCCCACCAAATTCCATGAATCACGAAACCTGTCTAGCACAACACTTAAAACAAAAACCCGATTAAACGCACCCGCACTAGACAGGGAAATGGCCCTCTTGGCCTAATGAAATAAAACACTTCACCACAAAACTGAATCGGCCCTCTTGGCCTAATGAAATAAAACATGACTACGCATAACATCCTCCTGGAAACAACTATGACAGACATCAAAGCATACCATTCCCAGGGGAACAGAGGCTTGTAGCCCTAAACTAGGTGCATTAAATTATGACCCATCCCTCCTGCATATATCGCAAGAGGTGTTCGCATCACATGTCGTCTAATCAGTCTGTGGGTCCAAGATAATAAAGGCAGATGAGTCTCACCTACCCTCGGCATCACCCAGATCAACCATCCTCTGCCAAAGAGGGCATGTTCAGAAAGCATACCCCACAAACGACCAGGTCCTGTCGCATCGTCAATAGATATATCGGGACAAGGGCCACAATTAAAGAAGAGGTCTTCTTCATACGCAAAATTAGCCAATGAATCGGCAAACTGATTCCAATTCCGTGGAATCTGCTGAAAAGACACTCTATCAAATTCGTCTAGCAGGGCTATGGCAGTATGATGGTACATGCAAAGGATGGGGTTTCGTACCATGTACGTCCCATTGAGTTGATTTAAAACCAACTGAGAGTCCCCTTTCACCAACAACTGGCGGATACCACCCTTCTTTCAATATTCAAACCCATAATCAGGGCTTTGTATTCTACCATATTATTGGTAAAATTCACCCCGAGGTAAGCAGCTAACTTCATGACAATCCGTCGTCGGGGGTTTCGGATGACAACTCCTACACTTCCTTTTTTGCATGCCCCCCTGGACGCCCCATCATAGTACAAGGTGTACGTCCATAAAGGGTTTACATATCCCGTCATCCTGAACTCTACTCGTAATTATGGTAATCGAAATTCAGCATATTCAACGGGTGGACTGTAGGCTCCATCCCTCCATCATCATTGAATTCAATAGGGATGCTCGTCAAAATCTGTAGGCAGTGATGGCAGAAGACCTTGATCTCCCAAATAAATGTCCCGCCTTCTTGCTCAGTCACCTTATATCCTTTGCTCCACCAAATGAGCTTTCCCTGATGATACCTCTATTCTAAATATGGGTGTTCTAAATAAGGGATCAGACGACCCATCAACCTCTATCACGATTTCCTTGCAGATGTTTGATCACTCTCTCCTAGACCTGCAAGGCAGTCATAGTATTAGTGCAATCAGAAATAATAAGGTTTAATCTTATTAAAATTAACCTTATTTTTAAATTCTACCCCCTCAAGGTCAGCTAACAAGACTGTAGATTTATTCTTTCCTATTATAACGATCATATAGGGCCCATCCCATTTGGGCTCTAGCTTGCCTGGAAATAATTCACATCGTGCGTCATAATACAGAACAAGCTGTCCTTTCTTGAAGGTGTATTTCTTGGCTTTGAGGTCCTGTAGCTGCTTCATTCGGCGCTTCGCCACTTCTTGGTGCAATAAGCTCTGCAGCTTAAGCTCATCTAAATGTGCCAGTGTTGTCAAGCGCTCAAAAAGTGCATCTTCATCACTCAAAGAATGATTGATGGCAAACTGAATAGTCGGCAACTCAATCTCTAAATGCAAGACACACTCCTCCCCATATACTAACTTGAACGGGGTATGGCCAGTGGCTCGTTTGAAAGTCGTATTATAGGCCCACACTGCCACGTATAACTTTTTATCCCAATCCCGTTTCTTTTCCGACACAATTTTGGACAGAATGCCCACAAGCTGCTTGTTGGTGCTTTCAACTTGCCCATTGGCTTGTGGGTTATATGGGGTTGTCTTGTTATGCTTGATTTGTCAAGTCTCTGTCAAGCTTTTGATCACCTTATTCAGGAAATGGATTTCGCGGTCCGACACTAATTCTTTCGGCGGACCAAAACGGCATATTATCTGCTCTAAAACGAAACTAGCAGTCTCTTTAGCATCATCTTTCCTTGTTGCACGTGCTTCTGACCACTTTGTGAAGTAGTCAGTTGCTACAATGATATACCTCTTTTGCGTGGTTGACGACGGAGTAATAGGACCCACAAAGTCTATTCCCCACTTCTCAAATGGAAGTATCACCATAATAGGGTTGAGTGGACGTTTCCTATTCTCTCGACTATCATGTCATTGACAAATATCGCATCTCTTAACATACGCAAACGCATCCTGGAAGATGGAAGGCCACCAATAACCTGCTCTTAAAGCCTTTTGTGCTGTAAGCCGTCCAGCAAAATGGCCGCCGCAAGCAGAATCATGGCACTCTTCCAAAATGAATGGTACCTCGTCAGGCATCACACATCGGCGATAGATGTCATCAACCCCTTGCCGATATAATGTACCTGCGATCAAGGCAAAATTTAACGCTTGCTGCTTAATTTTCCTTCTCTCAGCTTTAGATAATTCGGATCCCGCCTCTCCCGTCGATAAATAATGTGTTATTGCAGCGTACCAGGAGGGAATAGATGCCGTATCTATTTTAAATAACAACTCCATGTCACTACCTTCAGCCACAGATTCTTTTGGCTCCCCAAAGTCCACAAGACATTCCACGATGCCTTGCAACCTTGGTGGCTTACTCCGGATTTCATAATCAAATTCCTGCAAAGTGATCAACCACTTTGCTAGACGATCACGCGGCTATAGCTTATCCATCAATAATCGAAGTCCCTCCGCCTTCGTATAAAGCACGACTTTCTCATAGAGAATATAATGCCTGAATTTCTTGGTCCCAAAGACCATCTCTAGACACAACTTCTCCATGTAGATATAATTGATTTCGGATACCCCCAACTTCCGGCTAGCAAAAGCAATCGGGTGGTACCACTTCTCTTCCCAAATTTGGGCTAAACAGCAGGCTGATACTATACATGGTGGCTGCTGAGAATATATAGAACACCTCACCTCTTTTAGGTGCTTTTAAAACGGGAGCTCTTGCTAGCTCCTGTTTCACATCCTCGAATGCTACCTTACAAGGGTCACCCCATACAAACGAATAGCTAAAGGACAATAAATTTGTAAGCGGCAACGTTCTTTCTGCCAAGGCGTTTATGAATCTACGGTAATAACCAACCGAAGACAGAAAGCTATGAACTTCTTTCGGAGTGCATGGTGGACCCATGACAACTATAACTTTGACCTTCTCGGGGTCTCTCGCAATTCCAACTGAACTGACCACATGACCCAGCAATAGCCCATAAGGTACTCCAAAAACACACTTCCGTGGGTTTAGGGCGATGCAAAATTGTCTACAGTGCTCAAAGCATTTTCTTAAAATGATCAACTGCCTTTCTCTCACGGTGGCGGCCCCTAAGTCATCAATAAACACCTTCAACTCTTCAGGGGATATGTCACCAAATGTCTTATCTGCTGTTCATTGCCACGAACCAGGCGCATTGCATAAACCAAAGGCCATCACATGGTACGCAAAAGTGCCAAATACAGTAATAAAAGTTATTTTCAACTTGTCCTCTTCTGCAATTTCCATCTGGTTATATCCTGCAAATCAATCCATAAACGAATATATCTCCCTATACGCTAATTGATCCAAAATCTGGTCAATAAATGGCAACGGGTAGTAGTCCTTAACTCTCTGCTTATTCAGCTCCCCAAAGTCTACACATAATCGGATTTGATTATTCTTCTTATTTCTGATCACAACTGGCGAACACCATTCCGTGTGTTGCACAGGAAAAATCAAACCTGCTTTTCGAAGCTTCTGTAACTCTTCAAACAGCCTGTCCCTCAGTTCGAAAGGCATACGCCTTACTTTTTGTCGTACAGGATGACTGCCCTCTTTCAATGGAATTATATGAACAACAAGACTAGAAGGAATGCCTCTCAACTCATCATAACTCCAGGCAAAGATATCACGGAATTCTTGGATCAAGGCCACATAATCCTCCCTTTCTGCTGTACTGAGCATAGAACCTAATTTGATTGGCCGTGAATCATCAAGCGTACCAAGGTCTAGCTCGATAACATCTGCATCTCTTATACGATCTTGGCCCTCTATCGGCTCGTTCAAAGTGATCTGATAGATGTCTTCCGTGGTGGATTCCTCTTTGGACTCATCACTCGATGATGTCTCACTGGCAGATAAATCTTCTAATGTCTCCAATTCTGTAGAAGATAGAGGAGCTCTCTCACTCTGCGGGGACTCAGGATAAGCATAAACCACCACACGCTGGGCACCTCTGCCGAATATTAGTCGACCGGCAGGTATATCCACTTGGCAGTCCGCTTGCAAGATCCAAGGTCATCCGAGTAATACTTGGTAACTTGGACGGCCTGCGAAACGAATCACCCTAAAGTCCAACATGCATTCTACATTTGCAACAGTGACATGGACCTTAGTAATGCAGCCTTCCGGCTGTCTCAAACTATCATCTGCCATTCTGAGGATTGTGGAGGTATCTTTCTGGATCGCAAGACCCAACCTTTCCATCAGTTCAGAACTCATAATGTTAACAGATGATCCCGTGTCAACAATGGCATAATCTACTAATATCCCATCGACATAGACTGCAACCCTTGGGCAATGCTTCTCAGCATGCTCGAACCAATCATCACCAACTCGCGCAATACCCAAAGGTTCTACGATATACCCGGTACGTAGGATCTTTCTAAATTCCTTGCATACTCCTAGGGAAAGCTTAATAAGCTGTAAAAGATTCACATCCGGCTTGACTTCACAAAGAGAGCTCGCCAAATTGAATTCATGATAGTTCGATAGAGTTCTCTTTTCATGCCAAACCATCCGTTCTTTAGGTCACTGAACCGGCTTTATTGCCTCTTTCTTAACTTTCACCTTCTTCTTTGGTGGTTCCTTATCGGCTTTACTTTCTACGGGCTTCAAAGGTCCCCCTTCCATGGCAGGATCCAAAACTTGCGTTCCTTTGTCGCCTTGTTTAGGGTTTCCGTCGACAGGCTTATCCTTGTCGGCTTCTCTACCCTTTTGACCTCTTGTAAGAACAGCTCGCAGATTAGAGATTTTAGCATCATTAACGCGTACAGCCTCAATCAAACTAACCCATTACCACTGGGTAGCTCCTCTACTGTAGTCCTGCTCCGTAATCATGTCGGTATAATGCTTCATCATGTCCTTAACCTCACCAAGAACATTGGAAGCGCTCGACTCATAGCCTTGGTCATTACCATGTCGTTCCATCAGCCTAACAATTCGATTAGGCACTGGTTGTTGAGCCACAGGCATGGTATTAGAATTGACCGCCTGGCCTCCACCATTTGGAGTCATTTGACTGCCCGTAGGGATCGACATGCTAGGGGGAGCCGGTAATAAAGGGACATTCTGCGTCATGTTCCCTCTCCCATTAGGGTTAGCCATCGCTATCCCTTGACCACTACTGCCATTGGCCATTGCCACATTGTTTCCCAATACTAAACCCATACTCGAATTGCCTCGAGAAGCATAGGTTGCTTGTAGTCGGGATTCCACCTCTTGTGCTCGTGTTATGGCAGTATCTATATCCCCCAAGGGGACACTACTCAACTGCAATTGGATATTAAAGTCCAAACCATGAAGGAAATATTGCAATTGGGCAGCTGCGGGGATAGGAATAGAGGTGTCCAACTTACGGAAAACCTCTTTTATTTTCTTCGCATAAGCACGAATATCCTCGTGTGATTCTTGGCGGGTCACATTGAGTACACGCAACCAATATTGCCCACCCCTTTCAGGGGAAAACTCCCTTTGAAAAGCTCCATAAAATGCATCAATATTCAATATGGTTCCGGCTTCTAAACCATGATACCATATAGCGGCTCTTCCTTTGAGAGTCATGTTGAAGAACATCATTAAATGTCCTTCTTCTTGGATGCGACAGTTAAACATCAGCTTTTGAAACTCCGTAATGTGGAGTTTCGCATCTTCCTCAACTAGCCCATTAAAAATGGATAGCAGGTAGCCTAGAGCCGACAAATCCGTCGTTCCTGTAGCAATTGCAATAGGCTGCGCCATGACGAGGATTGGATTTGCACTAGGGATAGGGGACGGTGGGGTTACACCTCCCGCGCTTGATGTAGACTGGCTTATGGAAGAAAGGGGAGCACAAGAGCTTCCACCTTCTCCTAACTTACTGCTTGTGGCACCAAGACCACTAGATCCACTCCCTCGTAAGGGTTCAGCACCGCTACGCTTAGGGGAATATCTCCTAAAAATTTCAGCACGTCGCCTAGCTCTTTCGTCTCTCTCTTGCTTTTGTATTTCTACTAGACAATGCTTATCGATAAATAACGGATCAATCACAGTATCCTTTGGCATAAACTGCTAGTTGGTCCCTAGACAACCAGGATTCGAGGACCACCACTTTTAAGCGACTCCCGACAGACGCACCACTGATGGCACCTAGAACGGGCCGGCACTGGCTCGTGCACTAGCCGGACCTCTATCTCACGCGCTCGACAACCCCACGGCCTCGCGGCCAGGAGCGTTGATGACACATACATTGCCTTCCTAGACATCTTGTGTTTGTATTACGTTCTTTGTAGTCCACTCTTCTCTCACCCACTACTCCTGAGAGGGAGTCCCTTACAGATTGCCTAAGGGCACGAAGCACATATATAGTGGGTCCTCCAATGGCTGAATGCCGCCACCCCTCTGCGACTCTCCTACACCTTGGGGAATGGCCCCTCGGTGCGTCGCTCAACATATACACATTTCGCACAAAATCCACTCAAGGTACCATTTAATCGTATACAGGAATGTACCATTGTCCTTACTTCTCTTTTCCCTAGACCCCACGACTAGCCTATGGCTTAGGGTGTCCTGTCTCTCACTCAACGTGGGTCAAGGTCCTAATGAAAGCAATTGCTGTGCATCCAGGATTTCTGATACCTTTAAATATTTCCATGATTTATGCATATTGTGGATGCTAAGTGCTCAAACAATTGTAAAATCAATATTGTGCACATGTAGAAAACATCCTTTCAATGATTTTCAACTACCATTCTTATGCGGCGTTGCACGAACCTAGCACCGAGGAAACCCTCGTGCTACTAGGCTCTCATTCTATAATTATTCACCGGCCTATATGGCATGCACCCAAAATCCAGCAATCTTTTCATCATTTTACTCCACATTTAGACACATTTTAACCACTCTACCCTCCCATCGATCAAATATTGCATTGAGGTATAGATTTATAAGGCATTTTGCCATCATTTTATGTGTAAAGAGCGGGAAAAACACACTAGAACAAGAAGGTGGGGTTGAACTGAGGAAAATCCTCATGCTTCAGTCCCCACAAATATTCACAAACATTTTTCTTAATTTTCATTAATTTTCCGCATCCAAAATGCATTTTTCCCCTATTTTTTGTGATTTTCCTTCATTTTCCTTGTATTTTCCCTTATTTTTTGCATTATATAATTACTAAAAATTTAAAATAGGTTATGGGCTGTGGCCCTTAGTTCCTTCTTGCAACAAAAATGAAAATTTAGTTGGTGTTCCTATTTATTCTTCCATTTTTATGCCCAAAAACATCATTTTTCCTTGATTTTCCATATTTTACGTGTTTTAGTTTATTATTTTGAGTCACAAGATGCATGTTTTTCTGATTTTCTGATTATGATCAACAAGTACTCATGGAAAACAGCAACATAAACAATTTTTACCCCACATGAACAACATTTTATCAATCAAAAGCCATAAAATCTCAAATTTCCTTTGAAAAATTTGAATTACCGCTTATTTGCGTGTTTCGGGTTTCATGTCTACGGCTGCAAATCTGAAAATCAGCAACACTTCATGCTCATGACGATCACAAGTCTTCCAGCCCGTGGAGCAATCCGATCAATGCCGGACAAGCCTCCATCACTCTTTCTTCTTCCTTCCTCTTCCCACATGAACTCCCTCTTAGAGGAGAGAGAGGGAGGAGAGAGAAAGACTAATTTTCTCTCTCCCTCTACAGGCTGCCATTCTTCGCGTAGACCGGAGCGATACGGAGCGTAGGATGAATGTAGTGCCTTGCTGCACTTGGTTTAATGGCTTACTTGCAAGCTCTCATGTCGATTTGTGGGGGGGGGGCGTTTTTTTTCGGCGGCTCCTGATCAGCCGCCGCCCCCCCTCAATCACGATTTTTCTTGGAAGGGGGGGGTGCCCCTTCACAAAGGCACCCCTTCACTTCTCATTTTTGGGCACCTCCCAATTTTTGACCGGCCTTTTGGCCTTTTCCCCGCCTCTCCCGCATACGGTGTCCAAATCGCAATCTGAAAATTTCTGTGAGCTCGTCTCGGCATCCCGCACTGACTGATAGCTCCACTAACCCACGCAGGCGCATGGAAAAATTAATAAAAATCCGCAAGTGTGCCCGGGCGTCCTTAGAGCACTTTGACGCTTAAAATCATCCTAGGTCGAGCCGCCGCCTTTAACGATGAATATTTTTCCCTTGATATTCATAATTTTTAGCTATTTTTAAGCAATTCGCGGCACCAAAATTCCGCTCTTATGGACCAAGAGACCAAACATCCATTTACAAAGAAACAATTTCCACTTGTAGATCGCATGGATAAATGTGAACTTGCCCAATCAGCATTTGTATATCCAATAAGGTTAAGAGAAGTTAAAGAAGATAAAGAAGAATCCTCTCGACGATGATAAATAAGACCAAACTCCTTAGTACCCTTGAGGTACTAATTAAGAATACGTTTTGCAGCACTCCAATGATGTAACGTGTCCCCTAGTATCATCCAGGACTCGTCTTAGCAGTCCGTCGGAAAGGATGTCTAGAAAACTCCGCCCGGCACTCCCATGGAATGTTACGGGTTTTGCGATCTAGGTCTTCCTGCATTTGCCACGTAGCGGATGTATACTGGCTGTTTCCCACTTAGGATCGACCAGAATTAGGGTTTTCGTGTTTGGTCATTAGCTAATAGCATCTAGCGTCAGACCCGAGCGAACTACTTTACGCAGAAACGCTAGGTCCGAAGCGGATTCACGCTGCACTTGGTTCAAGGAGAATGGAAAACGAGAGGGATGCAAGGCTCAACCTCTCTGCCATAAGGCATAGTCCCATTCCGTTCCCCTAAAACAACGTAAATCGGGTAAGACGTAACTCTAGGTCTTTGTTCTCGTTATTCGTTTTGATGATGATGCTCATCCCGCTGTTCTTCGAGATTTTTGAGAAAAGTTCCCAGCTAGCCGGGACCACCCAACCGTAGGATGGACCCATGGCCCATCCTCCGCACTTTCCTCGGTTTGTTTTAGTTATGTAATTATCTAACACATTAATTTGACATATAACAATCAGCTTCTTTAATTAACCATGTTAAGCACTGGTTCCTTCACGTAATCTTATCACGTGACATAGAAAAACAATATCAAGCAAGTTCTTTTAACATTTGATCATTTTATCTTTGAAATACAAGGAGTTCCGCCCGTAGGCTTGTCCATAATCCGCCCGGAGGCTATCCAGTAATCCCTAGGGATTAATATTCCAAGTTTGCGCCCGTAAACTAGTATGCGGGCCTCGAGATCCAATCCCGAGTCACGTTAGCCTCTTGTGTAGGACCCAGAAGGCGAGGGATTTACGGCCAGAGCCCCCCCTGGCACCCAAGCGTCCTCCTACTTCAAGTAGAGCTCAACGGAGAGACCTCTCGCGGCGGGTTCGGTCCACGTTCCCGGCACGGTCAACAACCCCCTTGGTTAGGGTTAGACAGGTAGTCGAGGGTAACTGAAACTGCCTCTTCCTTCAGGCCTTTAACCTGAAGTATAGGTACTCATTTAATTTCTAATTCATAATTCAAACAGATCCCTAAAATCTCTAGCAAGCACAAACATTTCCATTAATCAACCCAGTTGTATGGCAAACTATTAAGGAAGTGTTCTTTCCTTTTTGAGTGTATCAGCACTCGTTCCCAAGGTGTCTTGTAAATTGGCAAGATCTTTTACATTCCGTGTAGGGCATACCCAACTTGGTTAACCCTAAAGTTCCTTAGATTTGCTAGTTTTTGGTTTATAACTTTCCTTATTTAGAAGGATATTCAAAAATACGTCTTTTTGTAAGATAACTTCCGTAGGGATCTGCCATCCTTGATGAGGGTTTTTACCCTTTCTCCTTGTGAATCAATCACAAGACTAAATGATTTCATACTTGTTGCGCAAGTCCTGCGATGGAATAATCTGTTTAGATTCTTTAAGCTGACGTATGTCAGGCCTAGGGTTTCTTCTTTTAAGAACCTTAGGGACAAACCCTAGTTTCTTATCTTTACGAATTTATTGTCCCTGGTAAGGAAAGTAGTCAAGTGCTTAGGGTATGAATGTTTCTATGTTTAGATTGGTTTAGTTATCTTTCGGAAGGTAACATTAATCGTCTTGTCACGGTTTTGCTATCCTTGTGACAATCGACTTTTCAGTCAAATACAGCTTAATTTTAACTTCCGTTTTCCTTATAGATGAACTCATGCCAAATAACAACATTTGCCTTGCTAAGATGTGCAATTAGCAAAGATAACTTCCTAGTAATTTGAGCATCGAAAGAAACCTTTCATGAATTTAACCATTTACAACGATTTGTTGCGAAAGGAATAAGACTAATGGTGCAAGATATAATTTCTACACCTTAGGATTTAGCTAAAATATACTACTATAGTAAATGGTTAATCTTGCTCGTAATTTATAATGCTTGATGCAATTTGAAGAAAGCTAAGTTCTATACATTGTCATTCATAAGCTAAACTCCTTCGTTACAAATAACTCAAACAAATATATCCTATCCTTAACAAATTTTCTTTGCATGATCGACTTAAAACCGAATTAAAGCCAAGAAGAAAAAACCTGGTTTTGGGGTGAGATATCCACATGGATACCGGGAGATGACCCTCCCGCAGCTACACCTTGGACTTTCTTCGGCGGCATCGTAGTTCAAATGTGAGATAGCCTTTTCCTCTTTCTTATGGAATTCCACCATCTCTTTGGATAAAAAAAAAAGTTTATGGGTGAGTGTGGTTTTGCAATCACGGAACCCTTGGAGGATTTTGACTTGGGGTAGAAGGAATAGAAAGCACTTATTCTCCTTCCTTCCCTTTCTTTTATCTTTTTCCCACTCTTCCTCCTTCACTCCTTCTTTTCACTCCCTCTACTTTCCCTCCCTATCTTTTATCTCACGGCTACTTTTCCCTTACGGGATATCATCCGAGGCCATGATGATGATTTGGATTTTTAGGTTCAGGGGGGGGAAAAATAATAAGGGGGATACGGGGGATTAAGAGTGAGGGCTGAAATGATGAACGGGTTGCCTCTTACCCATCCAACCTCCAATCCTCACTAAGAGAACTAAAGAGGGGCACCACCTAGCCAAAGGGAGGATGGGCTAGGACATCCCTTTTCTCAAAGAGAATCAAGAGAACCAAGACACAAATTTACAAGAGAGAATATATGTACTAGACACCCTATTGGAATATAAGAGAGAGAGAGATGAGAGGAGAGGGAGACAAGAGGAGAAGAGGTAGAAGAAGCTTGCCATTCTGCTACATGGAATGAGAAGATGAGAATAGAGGGAGATAATAGGAGAAGAGGTAGAAGAAGCTTGCCATTATGCTACATGGGATGAGAAGATGAGAAGAGAGGGAGATAATAGGAGAAGAGGTAGAGGAAGCTTGCCATTATGCTACATAATAAAAGAACTCACTCATAGCTTCCCTCAAAGAGATGAGGGTATTCTAGAATGCTCTCATGGACTTGTCATTCTTCTTCCTTCCCCCCTTCTTCATTCTCCATGGGCTCTTTATATAGCCTCCATGAGGGATTAGATTAAGCTAATCTTCTTGATTAACATAATCCTAGATGATGTATGGCATCTTTGAAAATATGGAGCATAGTGAATGGGACAAGTCCCCACCTTGGTCATCATGCAAGAAGCCAAGGGTGGTGGTAGACAACATAGAGAAATGGAGCTAGATTACAAGAGGTGGGTGCCCAAAGCACATTATTATAATATATTTAGAAGAAGGATAGAGTGGAAAGTTGGTGTGGTGAAAGAGAGAAGAAAATTGCATGTAGCCAGCAGTCTGCGCCTTCGTAACTTCAAATCCGTGAGGAATTTGGAAAAAGTTTCTTCTGCAACTTTGTAGACCAGGTCGAAACCAATCGGCCTTCACAAGAATTTTCTTGAAATTCGATTTTTCTTGGGAGTTATTGAGATTATAAAAAACGGCTTCTAAAAGCTGCTTTGACTTTAGTCCCCCATATGTATATAAATACATATAAACATGTGACAAAAGGGGTCCATGCTTGTAAGCTTTTGTGCAAGATCCAAATGACACCATGATGTGGATATTGACTTGTGTGCTAGGGTGAGGTGTCCTCTAATGATGGTGATAGATTCCAAATCTTAGTGATGCAGACGGAGCCCATGTGTAGTTGGAGGCTAGTCCTTTGAAAAATATATGCATTCACTCAACCCCTAGGTGTAATCCATTTTCATCTTCACTAAGATAACCATCCCTTTGACCCTTTACATTGACATGCCTTCTAAGAACTTGTTCCGCCCATTTGCTAGAGTTATCGTAATCGAGAAGCAATGTAGTATACCTAGTGCTTGAAGAGTAAACCCAAAGTGATATGGTAAGATCTTGATAGGGGCTTTGGCCAAAATTTTGTGGTAATAATCTGGGTTGTAAAAAACCCGGATCAAGAGGAAAGCTTAGGGAGTTGTGGGAAAAAAAAAGAAAAGAGTTATGAGGGGGGTTGAAAAAGGGTTAAAAGGGTTATAAGGGGGTGATAAGGCTTAGGGGAATAAGACACGGGGGGGGGGGGGGGGGGTAGGTTCCCAAATTCAAGGGAGGGGCTTAAGGAAAAAAGAGAATTTAAAATCCTAGGGGGGTGTGTGGTTCCAAAAACCATGGGAAGGGGCTAAGGGGATTTTTGAAACTTGGGGGAGGGGGGGAACAAGGGCCTTATGGGGATTAAAACCGGGGGGGGGGGGGGGGAAATAAGCAAAGGTGTGGAAAAGGGGGCTTAAGAAGGCCCCTTGGAATCTTCCAAGGGCCTTCTGGAAGGCTTACGAAGGCCACGTGGGGGGAAAAAGGAAATCGATGACTGGGCTGTCGGCCCAGCCTGGTGGCTAATTAGCCAGGCGGCAAGGGCCGCGACTGAAGATGGCGGTGACCTCTCCTGGCTCCACAGCTTCCTCCTCCCTCTTGATCTCCCTGGCGACCACAGAAACTCGTCCCCTTCCTCGACTCGTGGTTTCAGCAAAGCGATGGCTACCCACCTCTCTCTTTCTCTCCCTCACAGTAGACTGACGGCCACCTCCACAGCGTGTCGACCGTCCTCATTTAAATAGTGGAGGGGAGGGGGATCTTCCCTCCCTTGTGTGTCATCACGCATGTTTCGCCACCCTCGCTCCAGGCTCCACCAAGGAGCTTACTCAATCCTTCTATTCCCCTCCCCCTCCAGCTCGTCAGTTGGCTGGAGGGATAAGGGGGGAATAAAAAATTTTTTCATTTATCCAATTTTCCTATTCATTTGAGGCAGTTCACGCGCGTGCTTCTATTAGTGAATCAGAATATTACATTCTCTCCCCCTTGGAGGAATCGAGATGTCCTCATCTCGAGATAAACTGGGGATATTGATGGTTGAGAGAGCTTTCATCTATCCAAGTGGCATCCTCTTCGGGATAATCTTTCCACTGGACGAGGCATTCTCTCAGGGTACTTTCTTTCCCTAACATCTAAGATCCTATCCAGTCTTAGTTCAAGGACTCCTTGACTAGGCATTACAATTTGTTGGTCATCAAGTACATGATTAGGGTTGGGTACGTATTTTTTCAATAGACTGATATGGAACACATTGTGAACCTTTAGGTTCTCTGGGAGTTGCAATCTATAAGCGTTGGGTCCTAGGCTTTTGAGGATTTTGTATGGCCCACAATATCTTGGACTTAGCTTCTTGCATTCTCCTAGGGATAGAGAACTCTTTTTAGGGCGTACCCGAATGAAGACCATGTCCTCTTCTTAGAAGACTCTTTCTTGACGTTTCAAATCTGCATATGCCTTTTGTCTATCCTTGGCCGCTTGTATGTCTTGTCTTATTGACTTTATTTGATCATCCATGTCCTCCAACATTTGTCTTGAAGCTTCAACTCTTAGGGTTGGATCAGAAAAGTTTAGGGGACTTCGACAATCATGACCATACAATGATTGGAAAGGGGTCATCTGAATGCTCTGTTGGTAAGAAGCATTGTAGGCAAATTCAACCAAAGGCAAGTATTGAATCCACCTCTTAGGCTCTCGACAGCAGTATGCCCTAAGCATATCCTCGATGACTTGATTTACTCGCTCTGTTTGGCCATCCGTTTGGGGATGGTAGGCGGTGCTAAAACAGAGTTGAGTCCCAATAGCTTCAAAGATAGCTCTCCAGAAGTGTGATGTGAAGAGAGAATCTCGATCACTAATGATTCTTCTAGGTAACCCATGTAGCTTGAATATCTCCTTGATAAACAATCTTGCAATGTGGGAGGCTTTATAGTTTGTCTTTACTGGAATCAGTTGTGCAACCTTGGTAAGCATGTCAACCACAACCATAATGGAATTGTATCCTCCTTGGACTTGGGGTAAGCCCACAACAAAATCCATACTGATGAATTCCCATTTCATTTGGGGAATGTCAAGCGGTTGTAGTTTCCCTGGCATCATGACATGTTTGGCTTTGAAACGTTGGCAAGACAAACACTTAGTGACATACTTGAGAACGTCACCTTTAAGCCTCTCCCAATGGTAGCTTTTCCTAACTGCATTAAGAGTTTTAGCATAGCCACGATGTCCTGCGAAAGGAGAATCATGAGCTTCCCATAATATCTTCTGCTTAAGTGACTGGCTTGCTGGTATACACAGCCTTGTTCTGTAGTAGACAAGTCCATTATCAATGGAAAATTCCTGATACTTAGCTTGCAACTTCTGATTCTGCTCCTTGGTAGATATTTCCTTTATCATTGTTTGGTAGGCCAAATCATGGCATGCTTCCTCTCTAGCTAGTTCAATTATAGGGTTGTTTGGCATAGATATTTTTATAGCCAGAGATCTGGCCGTTGATGGATTTTGCAAGATTAGGGAATTTAGGAATGCCTTGCGACTGAGTGCATCGGCAACTACATTCTCCTTCCCTGGTCGGTACTTGATTTCAAAATCATATTCCTCCAATACTTCAATCCACCGACGTTGCCTCATGTTGAGCTCGTTCTGGGTAAAAATCCATTTGAGACTCTTATGATCAGTTACTAGAGTAAACTTGTTATCCAACAGGTAGTGTTTCCAAAGCTTTAGATAATGGATGACAGCTAGTAATTCCAGATCATGCGTGGCATAATTCTTTTCATGAATCTTCAATTTCCTTGAAGAGTATGCTACTGGATGACCTTCCTGCATAAGTACACACCCCAAGGCCAGAATGCTAGCATCAGTTACTACCTCAAACTCCTTATTAAGGTCAGGAAGTTTTAGAATAGGTGCTGATACCAAACTTTGCTTCAATTTGTCGAAGCTATTTTGTTCGGAAGTTGACCATGTAATGGAAGTCTGCTTCTTTAGTAAGTCTGTAAGAGGTGCTGCAATCAAAGCATAGTTTTTGATGAAGACCCTATAACATCTTGTCAATCCAAGAAAGCTACGTATTTCTTTGATGGATACTGGTATTGGCCATTCAAGCACATCTTTGACCTTGGCTGGGTCTACTGATATTCCTTCTGATGATACTATGAATCCTAGATATTCAATCTGACGCTTGAAGAATGCACACTTCTTCATTTTTGCATACAGCTTATGAGACCTCATTGTCTCAAGGACAATCCGAAGTTGAGGTTCATGATCTTCTTCCTGTTTGGAATAGACTAAAGTGTCATCGAAGAAGACAAGCACGAAATCATCAAGATATGGTCTAAAAATATCCTGCATTAATCTATTGAATGTGGCAGGTGCATTTGTAAGCCCGAATGACATAACCAGGAACTCAAAGTGCCCATATCTTGTATTGAAGGCCGTCTTTGGAATATCTTCTTCCTTGATCCTTATCTGATAGTAACCTGACCTGAGATCAATCTTGGAGAAGATCTTTGCACCTTGAAGACGATCAAGAAGCTCATCTATTCTAGGAATAGGATACTTGTTCTTGACTGTTGATTGATTCAACCCTCGGTAATCAATACATAGTCGAAGTGTCCCATCTTTCTTTTTCTGGAATAGTACTGGAGCTCCCCACGGTGAGTTGCTAGGCCGGATGTAACCCTAATCTAACAATTGCTTGAGTTGTTACTTCAACTCAATTGCTTCCGGTATGGACATTCTATAAGGTCTTTTTGCGATTGGTGCAGCTCCAGGCACTAGCCTAATCTCATGATCTACTTCTCGTTGAGGTGGAAGTTCAATCAATTCCTCAGGGAATACATCAGCGTATTCCTTTAGCCAAGAAGGTCCCTCATGAGATTCTTACTTTTGATCCAACTTGTTGAGTTTGATCAGGTAAACGGGTAATCCTTTTCTGACTCCTTTTATGATCCGAGATACTTTGGCCAATTGGATTCTTGGCACTCCTACCTCACCTTGAGTTGTGACAAATTCCCTTTCAGAGTTTCGAAAGGAAACTTGACCCTTTCCACAGTGAATGTGGGCGTCGTTGGGCTTAAGCCAATCCATTCCGAGTAGACACTCGTGGATACCTAAATTCATGACTCTGAAATTGACTGAGGTCTTCTTTCCTCCCAGAAAGAATTCCACCTTAGCAGTTTGCCTGGTACAAGTTACCTCACAACCGTTTGCCAATTCCACAAGCAGGGTAGGTGCTTCTACTGTGGCTATTCCTAATCTTTTTGCACATGCTGGTGAGATAAAGGAATGTGTATTGCCACAATCAATCAAGGTTTTGAAACCTTTACCTTGATAGTCCAACAGTGTCTGAATCACCGAGAACTGGCGATTCGGCCCTTTCTTGTGTAAAGCGGCATGGACTGTTGCTCTTTCAAATTCTGCATCCATAGTCGGATCTTCCTCTTCTTCTTCTTTGCATCTTTGCCTATTGGCAATGCAGGCAGTTCTTCCTCTTCCACGGGTGGCGGCTCCTTGACCGCGGCCTGCACCTTGGAAAGGTGTTTGACGATGTCCTCCGCTGACCTTGGGACATTGCCTCTTGAAGTGACCGGGTTCGTTGCAGTGGAAACAACGGAGGTTTCGGTCATTACTTTGAGTAGGAACAAAGTTGTTGAAGTTATTTGTCCTTGCTTTCTTCCTTTGTCCCTGATTGTAACCTTGAACTCTCTTCATTTGAGGTCTGAATGCTCCTCTGTTCGGGTCACTATAGGACCAAGTTTTGTTACCCCTTGGTCTAGCTTGCACCTCCTCCTGAATTATAGGCGCCGCTCGAATGAGTGCATCCTGAAGATCTGATGGACGCATAGATTCGAGACGGGTATTTACAGGCGGATTTAAGCCCGCGCAAAATTTGGACACCTGCTGCGTCATGTCCATCTGTGGCGCATACTTTAAGAGTGAGACGAATTTAGAGTGGTATGCGTCAAGGGTGAGTCCTAGCTGTTTTAGCTCGTAGAACTCATTCATTTTCTGAGTACGATATGCAGGTGGTAAATACCTTCCCTGCACGGCTTTTTTCAACTTCTCCGAGGTAACGGGCCCCTCTGAAATCCCTTGATCCCTGCACCATTGCTTCCACCAAAGTCTGGCTTCGTGGGTGAGTTTTAACTTGGCGAGCATGGCCTGATTGGTAGGTGCAGTACCAGTTGCTTCAAAGTAATCCTCCATGGATTCAATCCAAATTTCAGCATCAGCCTGGACGAATCTGCCTCTCCCATCAAACTCGGGTGGCTTTATCTGCTTGAGGAGGAACTTCTTCTCCTGGGTCACAGCAGTACTTGATGTAGGAGGCGAATTTGGAACCTGTACCTGGGGTTGTACCTGGATAAAAGTTTTCTTAACGTTATTATATGATAATCGACGTTAGCTTATCTTTAGTTCAGCTATCTCGTAAACAATGTAGCTACTTAACTTTTTAACAACTCTTATGCACAGTCAGATATTGATAAAAGAAGTCTTTATTTGTATTTACATGGGCATAGCCTTATACAATGTTCCGTGTGATGATAATCCAATCACTACATTCAGTTTGGGGAGAACAATGTTGTATTGCATTTATCTACAGGAACTGTGTAATAGTAGGGTTTTGGGTCATGGATCTTTAGGAATCGATAGTTCATTGGAAGTTCAGGATACCCTTTTCGTTGGAATCCATACTTCTCATGGCGGCCCAACACTTTAATCTTGTCGGCTGGGATTACACGGGTTACTTCCTCATATACATATGAGTTCATTTCAACCCTCCGACCTTGAATATGTAAAGTCGAATTTACGTGAGCTTCCACAAAAATGAACAGCTTCACGACTTTCAAGTCTTCCAACCACTTGATCCTCTTTAGGTTGGTCTGTAGATAAGCAAACCGGTGGGCGGCTATATAGTAGATTCCTGAAGACCCTGTCCATCTTCGTTCTATGTATAAAGGTGATGGATTATAAATCTGCTCCAGGATGTTCATCATCCCAATTCTTTGTCTATAAAGGGGAGGATGCATTGCAGTCATAAACATGACCCGAAATACCAAAAACTTGTTCCACGCTTCATAGTTCTGCAAGACAGCATTGAAGATGAGAAAATGTTTGGACAGCAATAATTTCCTTACTTCTTTTTATTGAGATCTCATAAAAACAATTCCGTTGTTGGTCGGCTCTGATACCAACTTGTAACGTGTTTCCTAGTATCATCCAGGACACGTCTTAGCAGTCCGTCGGAAAGGATGTCTAGAAAACTCTACCCGACACTCCCATGGAATGTTACGGGTTTTGCGATCTAGGTCTTCCCGCGTCTGCCACGTAGCGGAAGTATCCTGGCCGTTTTCCACTTAGGATCGATCGGAATTAGGGTTTTCCTGTTTGGTCATTAGCTAACAGCATCTAGCGTCAGACCCGAGCGAACTACTTTACGCAGAAACCCTAGGTCCGAAGCAGATTCACGCTGCACTTGGTTCAAGGAGAATGGGAAACGAGAGGGATGCAAGGCTCAACCTCTCTGCCATAAGGCATAGTCCCATTCCGTTCCCCTAAAACAGCGTAAATCGGGTAAGACGTAACTCTAGGTCTTTATTCTCGTTATTCGTTTTGATGATGATGCTCATCCCGCTGTTCTTCGAGATTTTTGAGAAAAGTTCCCAGCTAACCGGGACCACCCAACCGTAGGATGGACCCATGGCCCATCCTCCACACTTTCCTCGATTTGTTTTAGTTATGTAATTATCTAATACATTAATTTGACATATAACAATCAGCTTCTTTAATTAACCCTGTTAAGCACTGGTTCCTTCACGTAATCTTATCACGTGACATAGAAAAACAATATCAAGCAAGTTCTTTTAACATTTGATCATTTTATCTTTGAAATACAAGGAGTTTCGCCCGTAGGCTTGTCCATAATCCGCTCGGAGGCTATCCAGTAATCCCCAGGGATCACTATTCCAAGTTTGTGCCCATAAACTAGTATGCGGGCCTCGAGATCCAATCCCGAGTCATGTTAGCCTCTTGTGCAGGACCCGGAAGGCGAGGGATTTATGGCCAGAGCCCCCCGTGGCACCCAAGCGTCCTCCTACTCCAAGTAGAGCTCAACGGAGAGACCTCTCGTGGCGGGTTCGGTCCACGTTCCCGGCATGGTCAACAACCCCCTTGGTTAGGGTTAGGCAGGTAGTCGGGGGTAACTGAAACTGCCTCTTCCTTGAGGCCTTTAACCTAAAGTATAGGTACTCATTTAATTTGTAATTCATAATTCAAACAGAGCCCTAAAATCTCTAGCAAGCACAAACATTTCCATTAATCAACCCAGTTGTATGGCAAACTACTAAGGAAGTGTTCTTTCCTTTTTGAGTGTATCATCACTCGTTCCCAAGGTGTCTTGTAAATTGGCAAGATCTTTTACATTCCCTGTAGGGCATACCCAACTTGGTTAACCCTAAAGTTCCTTAGATATGCTAGTTTCCGGTTTACAACTTTCCTTATTTAGAAGGATATCCAAAAATACGTCTTTTTGCAAGATAACTTGCATAGGGATCTGCCATCCTTGATGAGGGTTTTTACCCTTTCTCCTTGTGAATCAATCACAAGACTAAATGATTTCATACTTGTTGCGCAAGTCCTGCGATGGAATAATCTATTTAGATTCTTTAAGCTGACGTATGTCAGGCCTAGGGTTTCTTCTTTTAAGAACCTTAGGGACAAACCCTAGTTTCTTATCTTTACGAATTTATTGTCCCTGGTAAGGAAAGTAGTCAAGTGCTTAGGGTATGAATATTTCTATGTTTAGATTGGTTTAGTTATCTTTCGGAAGGTAACATTAATCGTCTTGTCACACTTTTGCTATCCTTGTGACAATTTACTTTCTAGTCAATACAGCTTAATTTTAACTTCCGTTTTCCTTATAGATGAACTCATGCCAAATAACAACATTTTCCTTGCTAAGATGTGCAATTAGCAAAGATAACTTCCTAGTAATTTGAGCATCGAAAGAAACCTTTCATGAATTTAACCATTTAGAACGATTCGTTGCGAAAGGAATAAGACTAATGGTGTAAGATATAATTTCTACACCTTAGGATTTAGCTAAAATATACTACTATAGTAAATGGTTAATCTTGCTCGTAATTTATAATGCTTGATGTAATTTGAAGAAAGCTAAGTTCTATACATTGTCATTCATAAGCTAAACTCCTTCGTTACAAATAACTCAAACAAATATATCCTATCCTTAACAATTTTTCTTTGCATGATCGACTTAAAACTGAATTAAAGCCAAGAAGAAAAAACCTGGTTTTGGGGTGAGATATCCACATGGATACCGGGAGATGACCCTCCCGCAGCTACACCTTGCACTTTCTTTGGCGGCATCGTAGTTCGAATGTGAGATAGCCTTTTCCTCTTTCTTATGGAATTCCACCATCTCTTTGGATCAAAAAAAAAGTTTATGGGTGAGTGTGGTTTTGCAACCACGGAACCCTTGGAGGATTTTGACTTGGGGTAGAAGGAATAGAAAGCACTTATTCTCCTTCCTTCCCTTTCTTTTATCTTTTTCCCACTCTTCCTCCTTCACTTCTTCTTTTCACTCCCTCTACTTTCCCTCCCTATCTTTTATCTCACGGCTACTTTTCCCTTATGGGATATCATCCGAGGCCATGATGATGATTTGGATTTTTAGGTTCAGGGGGGGGAAAAATAATAAGGGGGATACGGGGGATTAAGAGGAAAGCTTAGGGAGTTGTGGGAAAAAAAAAGAAAAGAGTTATGAGGGGGGTTGAAAAAGGGTTAAAAGGGTTATAAGGGGGTGATAAGGCTTAGGGGAATAAGACATGGGGGGGGGGGTAGGTTCCCAAAGTCAAGGGAGGGGCTTAAGGGAAAAAGGGAATTTAAAATCCTAGGCGAGTGTGTGGTTCCAAAAACCATGGGAAGGGGCTAAGGGGATTTTTGAAACCCGAGGGGGGGGGAACAAGGGCCTTATGGGGATTAAAACTGGGGGGGCGGGGGGGAGGATAAGCAAAGGTGTGGAAAAGGGGGCTTAAGAAGGCCCCTTGGAATCTTCCAAGGGCCTTCTGGAAGGCTTACGAAGGCCACGTGGGGGGAAAAAGGAAATCGACGACTAGGCTGTCGGCCCATCCTGGCGACTAATTAGCCAGGTGGCGAGGGCCGCGACTGAAGATGGCGGCAACCTCTCCTGGGTCCACAGCAGCCGCCAGGAGTTTGGCGTCTCCTCCCTCCGTCTTGGTGGATGATGCGGCCTCACGCGGTGCTTCCTCCTCCCTCTTTATCTCCCCGGCGATCACAGAAACTCGTCCCCTTCCTCGACTCGTGGTTTCAGCAGAGCGATGGCTACCCGCCTCTCTCTTTCTCTCCCTCACAGCAGACTGACGGCCACCTCCACAGCGTGTCGACCGTCCTCATTTAAATAGTGGAGGGGAGGGGGATCTTCCCTCCCCTGCGTGTCATCACGCATGTTTCCCCACTCTCGCTCCAGGCTCCACCAAGGAGCTTATTCAATCCTTCTATTCCCCTCCCCCTCCAGCTCGTCAGTCGGCTGGAGGGATAAGGGGGGAATTTTAAAAAAATTCATTTATCAAATTTCCCTATTCATTTGAGGCAGTTCACGCGCGTGCTTCTATTAGTGAATCGGAATATTACAAATGAATAGTGGAAGGAGAAGAAAGATATTGTCCCAAAAAGTTAGCCTTGGTAGAGCTCAAAAGAATGGGAGTGTTGGCAGAGTGTACATTTGTCAACCCAAACTTCTCAACAATATCATTAATAAACTTTGACTGGCAAAGAAGAAGAATGCCTTGTTGTCGGTGTCGTTGAACTTGAATAGCCAAACAAGAATGTATCTCACCAAGATCAACCATTTCAAATGCAGTCGATAAAAGCTTCTTCATAACATCCAAGAAAGCAATATTATTTGACACAAGAATAGTATCATCAACATATAGAGCAATAATAATAAAACATTTTTCCTCCCTTTTGATGTGAAGATTTCAGTCAGCAAAACATGCAACAAAACCTTTAGATGTGAGGAATTGATCAATCTTAATATACCAAGCACGAGAGGCTTGCTTCAATCCATATAATGCACGATGAAGCTGGCATATAAGATGCTCCTTTCCTGTACTCATAAAACCTTCAGGTTGCTCCATATAGATTTATTCTTCAAGATATCCATTAAGAAAAGCCATTTTAACATCCATTTGGTGAATTTCTAGATCAAATAGTGTTGCAAAAGCCAAAAGCATACGAATAGTTGTGGAGCGCACAACAAGAGAAAATGTTTCTTGATAATCTACTCCTGCAATCCGCGAGTAAACTTTTGCAACAAGTCGTGATTTGAACTTATCAAACGAGCCATCAGCTTTGGTCTTGGTTTTATAAACCCATTTACATTTGATAGGAACATGATTTGGGGGGAGTTCAGTAAGAATCCATGTACCTTTGGAGATTAAAGAATCATACTCAGCTTGCATAGCTTCTTGCCATTGATCCCTTTGAGACAAATTGATAGCTTCCATATACGATATTTTCACAAAAGCTCTTAGTGAAGCTCACTTTAGTTCATTAAGACATGCACTTGGTATTGTTCTAAGTTCTTGTCTCACTGATTGAGGCATGTGTCATTGTATTCAAGAAAACTTTATACTAAATCATTTTTGTATCGTAGGTATGTGTAGGGGCTCAGGTTTTTCCCTTGTTCTCCCCAAGGGTTTTTTCACTTGCAGCCAGAGACCTTTGTTTGAGTGGGGATGTTACAATTATATATATCATCTCTCACTTGACTTGGGTCTCACCTATATATATACTAACTCTACATCAATATGAATCATTCTTTGGGAGCATGTCTTGTGTATCTCTCTCGTACTCTCTCTCTTAACAGTGAACTTGCCCAATCAGCATCTGTATATCCAATAAGGTCAAGAGAAGTTGAAGAAGATAAAGAAGAATCCTCTCGACGACGATAAATAAGACCAAACTCCTTAGTATCCTTGAGGTACTTAAGAATACGTTTTGCAGCACTCCAATGAATAGTGGAAGGAGAAGAAAGATACTGTCCCAACACGTTAGCTGCAAATAAAATATCTAGTCTTGTGTTTACACCAATAAATTGAAGACAACCAACAAGATTAGCAAAAGGTTGATGAATGGATGATTCTTCATTGCGTGTTGTAGATATACCCTTGGTAGAGCTCGAAAGAATGGGAGTGTTGGCAGAGTGCCCATTTGTCAACCCAAACTTCTCAAAAATATCATTAATAAACTTTGTCTCGCGAAGAAGAAGAATGCCTTGTTGTCGGTCTCGTTGAACTTGAATACCCAAACAAGAATGTATCTCACCAAGATCCACCATTTCAAATGTAGTCGATAAAAGCTTCTTCATAGCATCCAAGAAAGCAATATTATTTGACACAAGAATAGTATCATAAACATATAGAGCAAGAATAATAAAACATTTGTCCTCCATTGAGTGACTAAAATGAAAGCCCAAAATAGAGAGATGTAATGTGCAAGATGAGATGACGCGTATAAGAAAAGTGCTACTTCGGTCGAACAAAGAACGTGAACGAGAATAAAACATCGCTAAAAATAACAAGATGTTTGCTTGTCATAATCAACGTCATTAATGAAGACGAGTGATTAACAAACTGTAATTGGAAATTAACAAACTGTAATTAGAATTACAGTTTTAAATAAAGAATCGTAGATTCGAGCAGAATTGTTGTCTTGAATCCTGAATTGTCATAACTTTTGATCCAGAACTCTGATTGACAAGCGGTTTTGATAGGATTTGAGAGCACAACGAGAGCTACGCACCTAGACTATTTTTAAAGACAAATTTAACTAATACTTCTAATTTGAACAAGTTCATGTATCAAATCATCACTTGTGCAAAGAATTCAATCAAGTATAAACAATGAAACAACTTATCTTCATTGTTGTTGCTACGCATCCATAGCTTTGATACCATGTTAAGAGAGAGAGAGTACAAGAGAGATACACAAGACATGCTCCCAAAGAATGATTCATATTGATGTAGAGTTAGTATATATATAGGTGAGACCCAAGTCAAGTGAGAGATGATATATATAGTTGTAATAGTATCAAGGGTTGGTTTATGGCAATGAATGCAAGAATTAGGTGTCCCAAATGATCTATGCATGGGAATTTACAAGATATATCAACGAGTGGTGTGCTGCCTCAGTGGTCGCAACGCGATGTCACAAGTATTTTAGAGTAATATGGGAGTCAAAAAAGGTTTCCCACTCTCCCCTACATTATTTGGTTGACAAGCTAGAGGAAATACTTCTCACGGCTATGAATGAAGAGGAAGCGAAAAGCCCGCATATTGGTATGTTTGCCTTCTTGCTCATGCTTTATATAGATGATGTGGTCTTCTTTACATATATTGGGGAACGTACGTAGTAGTTCATGGGGATTCTTGAATGGTTTTTTCAATATATTGGTTTAATGGTGAATGTATCAAAAACAAAGCTAATGGATGTGCATACCAAGCAATCAAAGACCCCACCAAAAGTACTTTATGTGGGATAGTCTATAGAGGTAGTATCTACTTTCAAATACTTGGGGATTGAGATACGTGTAGTCCACAGATGACATACATGTGTGGAGCAGTGATTAGCGGCAAAGAAAAGCAAGTATTATCATTTTGAAAACGACTACATCCGTACAAATACTAAATGCTAGAAAATATGTTGTTTGATTTTTTATGCATATGTTCTACAGATGATATTATATGGAATGGAAGTGTGGGGGGGAGCATCTCCTCATCTGCATGGAATGACATTGAGAAGCTACAAGAAGCTTTTATTGATAGACATTTGGGCATCAAAAGCACCACACCTTATGTACTTATGCTTTTGGAATTTGGCCCTCTGCCAATTGAGGTACATGCTATGATCCGAGTACTAAGATATGCCACCTGAGTACGTAAAATGGATGATAGTACGCTCCCCAAATGGGCATGGGATGCTAGCACATTCCTATAGAAAATGTGGAAGAGTAAAGTGCTTTCAACATGATGCGTGTTGGATATGCAAAAACGGTTTAAAGGGTGGGGAGTGGATAGATATCTAGATATGGCATCTGAAGATATATGCAAAGACATACTTCAATTAGACCTCTTATGAGTGTATCGAGTAAAACATCAAAGCAAAGGAGAAAATGGAAAACTTTCTTATTATAGTATGCATATATATCCTTCATGTTGAAAATCCTACATGCACGCAGAGGCATACACACACCCATACATAGACAACCTGCTCTCAGTGGTATTTAGATGGAGTATTGCATGACTTTGAACTCCATCACACACTTTATTGATCAAGACAGGTGCATCGAGTGGACATGCAAGAGAGACAAGGTTATGCAAGTTGTGTGGATTATATAGAGTGTAGAATTAGAGGAGCACATGATTATGACATGCCCAACATATGCACACATACGGGTTCACTTTGATATCCCTTTACAGGGGCCATTTCACCAAATTCTGACCACTACTCCTATATCAAAGTTAGGGGCTCACATCACCCGCATGTTACGCTTTTGGGAGAACCACGCTGCATGGATCGTTCTTTCATCGTAGCTACCCTTTTCTACCATGGGGAAGGAGAATCATTGTATATTTGGAAAGGTCCCGTGGGTTATAATTTGGCCTTCCATGGAGGATAATAAACTACTCTACTCTACTCTCTCTCTCTCTCTCTCTCTCACAGATATCCAAATGATGAAGGAGATCAACACATGGGCACCAGTTGTGAAATAGGCACAAGCCGACACAACACAACACTCCAAATGGATTGAAGTATCAAAAAAGACCCCCATGTAGGAGGAGTTCATCAACGTAGCCATCGAGGAAGAGAGGAGGAGGAAAATGAGAGCCCTCCATGTTAGGGTGGTTGGGTGGAAAGAGGGAAACACCCTATGGAGGATGCCAAAGGCATTTGTGAGAAAATGGGGGTGGAGGACCCCTCCCCTGTGGAAACGATGTGGAGGGTAGGCAAGGAGTTAGACAGAGGAAAACCTCTCATCCGGAAATTTAACGATTTAGAGTCAGGACACGCCTTCCTTTCCAAAGAACAACCCTCAAAGGACAAAAAATATATCTGGAAGGTAGGCAAGGAGTCAAATGCCTCTCATCCTAAAATTTAACAACTTAGAGTCACGACACACCTTCCTTTCCAAAAGAACAACCCTCAAAGGATAGAAAATATATCTAGAAGATGACCTCACCCCATCCCAAGTGGCCCACAACCAGGAGTGTATGCCACATATCATGGAGGCATGCAAGGCAAGCAAATGGGCGGTCTATAGGGGCATGCGCATCATCATCATGGAGAAGCGCCAATGACAAGGCACGGCCTATGAGACACAATTGAGATTTGTAGTGTGGAACTATAATGGAGCCATGAGAACAGATGTTGGGCTCTTCCAGGAAACCTTCATGGGGAGGCACATAGTCATGTATAGAGAGACACATTAGAGCTGAGCCACATACCTTTCAATAGTGAGAGGTTACAAATGGGACTCAGCATGCCGCCCCCAGGCCAGATCCCGAGGGGGGACCAGAGGGTCGGGGGGAGTGGCAATACTCTATAGGGAGGAGCTACATCACAGCGTACAAGCCATGAAGAGGAACGATGAAGCTTGTTTCATGTGGAACAGGATATATACAAAGTGCCCATGGGATATATATGTCACGATATGCTACTTTGCCCCAACAAATTCCTTGTATACCACCCCAGGAGGACTATCCCCATACCTATCTCTATATGAGGATAACATGCACTACTTGAGCATAGGAGATGTCTTGCTCACAGGGGACTTCAATGCCCCCATAGCACAGAGCCAAGTTTCATTCTTTGAGAGCAAAGACCACATGTACTGAGCGCTGGCACCAGAGGAGTTGGGGATCAGCCCGTGGACATCACAGAACACAACTGAGTGCACAGAGTATGGAGACTATTTACTAGCACTAGGGGGCACATGGACTAGCCACCCTTAACGGCCTTGCCAGATGGCCTAGGTCTGATGCACTCACATGCTTTCCACATAAGCATGCATCCAGAGGCTCAAGAGGAGGCAACACAGTGGAGTACCTGCTAGGGCCACCTGCCTTGATCCCAGACATTGATCTCGGACATACATGCCTTTAGCATCTCACCACGCCCACTGGCAATAGCCGCAAACCACACATACCTCCAAATTAACATCACATGTAATTACTAGGGGACCCCCCATTGTGAAATCCTCAAAGATTCCCCACATACCACTTTACGAGGATTACCACGAGTGCCTACTGAGATCGTCTATACTGGAGCCTACAGGAGATGGACCCACACACACCGATGGAGGAGTTCATGACACAATTGGCTAGGATCCTTCACACATCAGCTATCGCATACTTCCCCCACAAACACCCCCACTCCACCCCTCCTAGCAAGAATGCCTCACGGAATAGTTGGTACGATAAGGAATTCAAGGAAACACGCCTCCACCTCCAACAAGGGAAAGCCAAAGGGAAATACACACACCGCCAAGCTTGCATGATCTTCTATCACCTCTTGCGAAGGAAGAAGCGGGCATACATATCTAGGCTAGAGCATGAGTTTTATTAGCTATTCCTAGGGCAAGACAACAAGGAGGCGTGGAAGGCATTCCAAGCACCCTGAGTAGAGACACACATTACCTCCACACAGACATGGCATAGTTATGCCACCTCAGTGTACCACGTGCCAAGACAACCCATTCTACCTCAGTCGTTAGAGGACACGCCAACTGCCTCCACCTTCTTCAAGACTGAAACAGTCTATGATGCCATTGAGAGACTCCAGAATGGTCGGGGCCCAGCACCACGTGGGACTAGTAGTAGAGCACCTTTCATTCCCTAGAGATACCATCACCTCCTCCTAGTCCACCTATTCAACAAGGCACTACATGAAGGCTTCCCATCCATTTGGTAAACTAACACAATAGTACCAATCCTAAAGGGGTCGGAGATCCCATGGTCCCTACAAACTACCGAACCGTCATGGTTGGCCATGTGCTGGCTAAGCTCTATGAATCCATCCAGGAGCATGAGCTAAGAGATTGGGCGGAGACACACCAACATCGGGCATGGGGGAAAGCTGACTTTAAGAGAGGCTACTCTATAGTTGACCACATCCTCACACTCCGAGCCATCATTGAAGAGAACAAGGAATAGTGAAAGTAGGTGTACTACTGCTTTGTGGACTTCCTCAAGGCATTTAATACAATTCCCTTAACAAGACTCATGTAGAGACTACAGGCACTCGAAGTCCCGACAAAGATGACATGGGGAATCCTGGCTCTATACGAGTTTGGGTCTGAGCACCGAGAGGGCTGTCAGAGGAGACTATTAGCACTACTGGGGTAAAGTAGAGATGCCCCCTCTCCCCCACCCTATTCAGGCTCTACATCAATGAGATATCAAATTATGTGGATTGACTTGGATGGGAGGATTCGTGCCTGGGGGGACACTGATACCCATGCTATTATATGCAGATGATATAGTTCTCCTCTGTAGCACGCCGGAGGGAGTGCACTGCCACGTAAACGCATTAAGGACCTTCTTCCAAAACTGGACCTCATAGTGAACCTAGGGAAAACCAAGATCATGGCATTCAACACATCCCCTCGATGGATCCTCCGGTCAGTGACCCACTTCAAATACGGAGAGGATATAATGGAGGTGGTCCAAAAATATATTAGTTGGGAGGGAGGGAGAGAGACAGAGTGGAGCAAAAGATGAGCCTCAACTCATTGTTTTTCTTTTTCCATTATTCTTCCATCATACTAATTGAAAGAGACTTACACACATAGGTATGACTAGCCAAGACTAATTGTGGTTAAGTCACTAACTACACTAACTTATTGAATGTTACACACATGTATAGCTATATCCTCAGTCACACAAATAAAGATAGAATGACTAAAGAGTAGTGGAAGCTTGATATCATAACACTCCCCCTCAAGCTCAAACCATCTGATAAACTCCAAGTAGCGGTCTCTGAAGTATATGAAATTTTCTTTACCAAGAGACTTGGTAAATATATCTGCTACCTTGTCTTGCATCTTCACATGAATCAAGTTAATCTACCTTGTAAGAACCATTTCTCTGATGAAATGGTAGTGAACCTCAATATGTTTGGATCTGGCATGGTAGATATGATTGCCAGCCAGCATAACACTGCTGAGGTTATCACAATGCAATCTCACTCTACTTTCCCACTATATTTTCATGTCTTTCAGCAGTTTCATCAACCAAAGTGCTTCGCAAGCCACTAAGGCAGCTCCTTTCTACTCAACTTCTATACTAGACAATGCAACAGTAGGTTGTTTCTTAATCTACCAACTAGTCATACTCCAAATGCATAACCACTGGTTGACCTCTTGTCATAGGCACAACCAGCCCAATCAGCATCAGTAAACCCTATTAAGTCAAGAGATTTTCCATATGCACAAAACAACCCATAATTGGTAGTATCCTTTACATATCTCATGATCCTCTTGACTGCATCTAAATGTGGTTTGCAAGGCTTTTGCATGAACTGACTAATGAGTCCCACTACATAATATAAGTCAGGATGGGTAATAGTCAAGTATATCAAGTTGCCCACCATCTCTCGATACATAGTCACATTCTCTATGTCATTCCCAACATCAATCTGTATCTTGACATTCTGATCAAGAGGTGTCTCCATAGGCTTGTATTTAGCCATACCATACTTCTGTAACATGTCATGAGCATACTGCTTTTGTAGAAGCCATATGCCTTGAGGCGTAGAGACTACCTCAATCCCAAAAAAATACTTTAGTTCACCATGGTCTTTCACTCTAAATTTAGCCTGTAAACATGATTTAATTTCAGCAATGCCCTCTTCATCATCTCCAGTGATGATAAGATAATCTATATAAACCACTAGAAACACATATCCATGATCTGTCTTCTTCGTGAATAGACTGTGATCTGCATCACCCAATCTAAATCCATGTGCTATAGATAACTACTGATCCAAGAATTCCATACTCTAGGTGCCTGTCTCAGTCCATATAAAGCCTTTTTCAACTTACATACATGTGTAGGAAAGTTCGGGTGAACATAGCCTTTAGGAGGCTGCTCCAAATATACTTCCTCAACCAAATTACCATTTAAGAAAGCATTATTGACATCCATTTGCCATAATTTCCAGCCTTTGCATGTTGCCAAATCAATGACAAGGTCTAACTATTGCCATTTTAGCCACCGGCTTGAAAGTCTCCTCATAGTCAAGGCCAAATTGTTGGGCATAATCTTTTGCAACCAGGCTGGTCTTATAGCGTTCTAACAAACCATCTGACTTGCAATTAGCCTTGTACACCCATTTGTAGCCAATTGGGACTTTTCCTTCAAGTAACTCAACCAATTTCCATGTCTCATTTTCAACCAGGGTTGCATACTCGTCATCCATGGCAGGACAATAGTTATCATCTGTAACTGCATTATCAAACTTTATAGGTTCTTTGTGACCTGTCACACTAGCCATATATGCATAATGGTGGGCTGAATAACTAGTGTATATAAACCTATCAAAAAGTTTTCTGACTCTCTCATATCTCCATAACTGTGGCTCACTCTGAGCTTGCCTCTCATGAGGTGGTACATAACAAATTTGCCTTGCTCTAGGAGTCATAACAGACAGAATGCCCAACTCACTATCCAAATTATCACTGCTCGATGACTCATAACCTACTGTAAGTGGACCTGTAACATCCTCAAGCATCTTTTCTTTTTCCTTATCCAGTCTCTCCCTCATTGACATATCCGTGTCAGTGGTGGACATAGGAGTACGACTCCGCAAGTGTCCTGACCAAGGACTTACTATAGGTGACCCATCACTTGTAGGACCACTCATAGATATACTCGTTGTAGGTGTATTTTCAGCATTACTAGTGCTGGCTGATCCATCAGTAGTAGCCACTACAAAAGGATTACCATACCACGATGCCAGCTCATAAAAAACAACATCTCTGCTAATCAATGACTCATGTGTAGATGGTACATAACACTTGTAAGCTTTTTGGTCTTGTGCATAACCAAGGAACACACTCTTGACAGCTTTAGGATCCAATTTCTTTCTCTTTCCATCAAGAACATGCACATATGCAATGCTACCAAATACCTTCAAGTGTGAAATGTCAGGCTTATGAGCATACAACCTCTCGTATGGAGTTACATCATGAATCCCTACTCTAGGGGTTCTATTCAGCACATAGACAACAGTCACTACTGCTTCAGCACAATAACCATTTGGTAAACTCTTTTGATTCACCATAGCTCTTGACAATTCCATCAATACCTTATTTTTCCTTTCTATACACCATTTTGCTATGGTGTATAGCTGCAGGTTAACTGTCTTTTGATCCCATGTTTAGCAAGATACATGTCAAGGTAATTTGAGATATATTCTCCACCTCCATCTGATCTAAGACATGAAATTTTACAGCTTAATTCATTTTCAATATGCTTCTTGAAGTCATTGAATGCATTAAACATATCATCCTTATGTTTTAGTATGTCAAGTCAAGTATAGCTACTAAAGTCATCAATGAAGGATACATAGTAACGAGCACCACCAAACGAAGCATTATGAGACGGACCCCATACATCTGAATGTACCAAGCGCAAGGGTCATGAGCTATTTCATACATGTCTCATAAATGGAAACCATGTCTGCTTTCCAAACTGACATGCATCACATATATATCCAAAGTCATGATACTTGAGCTTAGGCAGTCCAAGCACAATCTCCTTTTACTGCATAGATTTAAGCTTTTGTACATTCACATGGCCAATCCTCTTATGCCATATCTCAACATCTCGTATAGCACCATCATCGTGTGCAAACATGGCTACTTTCAATTCTGAAATTTACGCATCAAGAGTAAACATTCCATCTCTTCGGCCTCTAGCAATCAATTTGCAACCATTACCATATTCTTCAACAAAGCATCCATCTCTATTAAATCTCACTTGCAGATTATGTTCTACCATTTTTCCAACTAACAAAAGATTCTTGGTTATTGTAGGTACATTTAGTACATCATGTAGCCTCTTTTTCTTGCCATCATGCATCAACAACATAACAATCCTTGTGCGTTGAATATCATGTTGGGTGTCATCCCTAGTACACAAATAACCATGTGAACTTGCAACCATCTCATCAAACCATTCTCCATGGGGTGTCATATGATTTGAAGCCCTTGAATCAATGTACCATCTCTCATCTTTGTTCTATCTAGATGCATTCTTAGACACATGTTGCATGGCAAGCAATCTGTCAACCTGCTCATCATGAGCACTGCTAGAAGATGCATAGTGCCCATGCTGTTTACCCATTGCCTTCATATCTCCTTGCTTCTTGTAACAATCATTTGCAATGTGTCCATATCTTCCGCAGTAATGACAGTCCTTATCTTTGTTTGATTGATCATTTGACTACCATGAACCTGATGCACCACCTATACTATGGGGTGATCTCCCCCTACCTCTAAAGCTGCCAGATCCACACTGGCTCTGTGTATTTGTGCCATGCCAAGCATTCTGCTGATGTTGTCCATAAGCATTTTGAGTTTCTCCTCAACCTCAAAAAGAGCCATGGCCTTTGCTACCTCTACCATGCTAGCTAAAGCAAAGAATAGTGTCTCTGCTTTGAGACGTACTAGTGTTGAGATATCGAGCTCCACTCATGATATGCTAGGATGACCATTGTGCATTTATGTCATCGACTTGTTAGCTGCAGATGCGGTTGGTACACGGCCCATGAATAATAGCTAGATGATGGCTATCCTTATCTACTCTAGTTTGTGGCTCAGTTAGTATGCCACCTTAGTTAGTTGAGTTTGGTTTGACACCCATATATAGGGCTCTTCTATTTCTCTATACTAGAGTTTTTTTGGATTACACGACTAAGAAGAGGAAAACTGTTTTCAGCCTCCACCTTTGTGTGTATTCCCCCATTGTGTAAGTGAGAAAGCTACAAGTGAGACTCCTTCCTTCTCTCCCACAATCTTGACATGATATCAGAGCCTGGTTCGTGGTAAGGAGCTCAAGAAAGCAAACCAAGTTCGCGGCGTTCTGGTAAGAGGACCAGTGTTGCTTTCATTTTTCGAGTTTGGGAGCAAGTCTCTGCAGGTAGCACAGCCGGAAAGTGCAAGAGTGCATTGTCTCAGATTGAGATGCCCTTCGCAGTGTAGCAAGAGGGCAATATATGCTGCGGGAAAGGGCCTTAGCCCCTATTTGCCCTATTTTTTTGATTCGAGGCCATTTTGGGGCCTGTTTTGGAGGCGGAAGTTTTCCACACGCACTCAAGAAAAGGCCCTATTTTTTGCTGTGCGACCACTATTCTATAGGTTGGTGAAAAGTTACCATAGAAATTGCATCGTACGCCTGTGTGCAGAGACATTGGGAGTTACAGAATCATCCTTGTTGCCTGCTGATGCAAAATCGTCACTAGGAAGTGACTGTGTGGTCAAATACCACTTTTGTCAGTTTTGCAGATTTGCCCTTGTGAGGCTGAAGCTCTGTTTTTTGCAGTGACAGAATTTTTTGCAGTGTTCTATAATGGTGTCTGATTCTCTTTTACAGATTGTCACTGAAAAGCTTGACAAGAACAACTTCCAAGCATGGAAGTTTAGAATGACAAATTTCCTTATGCGAAAAGGATATTGGGAATTCGTTGCAGGAAACGAAGAAGAACCAGTTCTTCCTGATATTCCCAATCAACAACAAATGCAGGCATTTAAAGGATGGCATGAGAAAGCCAGAAAAGTTATGTACTGGCTGTCTATCAGTATTTCAGACTCTATGATTGTGCATATTCAGGATGAAAGTACGCCAAAGGAGGCATGGGATACTTTGTCAAAAACGTATAGCACAAATATGCAAGCCAGGAAAATGCAGCTCAAGAAAGAGTTGCACAATGTGCAAAGAGAAAGTATGAGCATCAATGACTACCACATGAAGGTGAAGAAGATTGCAGATGCACTTGCTTCCATTGGGTCGCCAGTGGAAGATGATGATTTAGTTTCTATGACCTTGAATGGTCTAGGAAAGGATTATGCACAGTTTCGAACATCGATTTCCGTCCGTGAAAGATTTTTTGATTTTGAGGAGTTGATTGCTCTTCTAATTTCTAAGGAGTAGAAAAATGGTGGTGCATCTTCTTCAGGAGGAACTTCAAAAGAAGCTGTCTTCTACTCAAATGCTGGAAGAGGTAGAGGAGGCCGTTCTAGAGGCCGTGGTAGAAATCAAAATATGCAGCAAACTCAAGAAAACCAGTCCTATGAAGGAGGATGTGGTAACTCTAGAGGCAGGGGGAGTCAAAGAGGTCGTGGTGGATGGCAAAGAGGCCAAAATGCAAACAGCAATGTTGAATGCTACTACTGTGGTAAAATGGGTCATATGGCTAAAGACTGCTATAAAAAGCAGAATGACATCATGAATGGAAAATTCCAACAAGGAAATTATGCATCTTCTAGTAGATAGAGTGATGACAGAAATGAGCATTTGTTTATGGTGCAGTACATGACCAATTCTGTGATAAGTGCAGAAGAAAGCAACGATGTGTGGTATGTTGACTCAGGTGCATCAAACCACATGATAGGTCATGCAGAATGGATGCACGATGCAAGGAAAATGGAAAAACCAGGATTTGTGGAGACTGGTGATGATACTGCACATCCTATTGTGCAGATTGGAAAAATTCCTTTGTTTATGCAGGATGGGAAAAAGAAATACATGTCAGATGTATTTCATGTCCCGAATATCACCAAGAACCTAGTTTCTGTTGGTCAAATGGTTGAGCAGGGCTTGCAGGTCAGATTTAATTCTCATGGATGCTTTGTTGAGGATATGAAAAATAAAGGTCGCTTGATAGCAAAAGGAAAGAAGAAGGGCAGAATGTTTACATTGGATGCAGACATGCCTGAATTGAGTGTAGCAATGTTTGCACATGGGACCGGTGTAGTTGCAGATATTGATATCTGGCATAAATGCATTGGTCATGTTAATGTACAGCGATTTAAATCAATGTAAGCCCAAAATATTGTTGCAGGATTACCTAAATTCAAGGTTGCAGAAATGCATAAGGTATGTGAAGCCTGTCAATTTGGAAAACAAGCAAGGAAACCATTTCCTAGACATGTTCAAGAGAGTAAGAAGCCATTGGAATTAATCCACTCTGATGTGTGGACTACTAAAGCTGCATCTATTGGAGGCTGTCATTATTTTCTCACTTTTATTGATGACTATAGCAAAAAAGTTTGGGTGTATTTTATGAAAAAGAAAAGTGAAGTGTTTGGGCATTTCAAAACTTTTAAAGCTATGGTTGAAAAAGAAACAGGCCTGCAAATAAAATGCCTAAGGTCAGATGGAGGGGGAGAGTACCTCTCAAATGAGTTTGCAAGGTTCCTGCAGGAGCATGGCATAAAGCAACAATATTCATGCAGTCATACCCCACAACAAAATGGAATTGTAGAAAGGAAAAACATGCATATTGGAGAGGTATCTCGTGCCATGCTCAACGAAAAAGACTTGCCAGATTTTTATTGGGCTGAAGCAGTTGCTACAGCAGTCTACATAATGAACATGACTCCCATTGCACAATACATAGGATGACTCCAGAGGAGAGGTATACTGGTAGGAAACCAGATATTTCTCATTTGAAGATTTTTGGTTGCATTGCCTATGTTCATGTGCCAGATGAGTTGAGATCCAAGTTGGATCCAAAAGCTGAGAAGTGCATCTTTATTGGTTACTCTCTACAAAAAGGGTATAGATGCTATAACCCTTCTAGTCGTAAGTTTATAGTGAGCACAGATGTTGTTTTTGATGAGATGAGTAGCTGGTATAAACCAGTAAATGTGATTGATGATGTAGATGCACAAAATGGTAATGCTGCACAGAATTCACAGCAGCAGTCACAAAATATTAGTGGACCTAGAATGTCATTTAGCAGTGGTTCACATTCTTCGCCATGGACAGGCAGATTGAGATCATGAGAATCTCCTCAAAACAATGCAAATAGTGGTATGCAGGTTTCACGAAAAGAAAAAGAGAAGGTAGATCAGCCCATGTTTGATATGAATGCAGGTCACTCTTATGTGGATGGTGAATCCAGTAGCTCAGAACAGAGCATTGATGATGAGTTGGGTATTCTTTCTATTGTTACACCTGGAGTAAGGAAGACCAAGGATGTTTTGAGAGCACCTGGGAGTGAACCTACTTTGTGTGGATAGGATGAAATATGATGGATTTACAGCCATTCACTATGCCTATATGGTCAAAGTGATACAGGAACCAGAACCCACTTTTTTTGAGCAAGCCATGGGAAAAGAAAAATGGGAGAAATCCATGGATGAAGAAATGGATGCCTTGGAAGCAAATGCTACATGGGAATTAGTACCTTTGCCTAAAGATAAGAATGCAATTGGTTGTAAGTGGGTTTATAAGGTGAAACACAATGCAGATGGTTCTGTGAATAGATACAAGGCAAGATTAGTAGTCAAGGGGTATGCACAAACATATGGCATTGATTATGAAGAAACATTCAGTCCGGTTGCAAGGATGGAAACTGTAAGAGCAGTCATTGCTATGGTTGCATCAAAGGGATGGTCTTTACATCAGAGGGATGTAAAGAATGTCTTCTTGCATGGTGATTTGCCAGAAGAGGTCTATATGGAGCAACCACCAGGTTATGTGCATGCTGTTCATCCTGAGTTTGTTTGCAGGTTGAAGAAAGCCTTGTATGGCTTGAAGAAAGCACCTAGAGCATGGTCTGACAAGATAGGACAGTATCTTATCACTATTGGCTTTCAAATTTCCAAGGCAGATTTCTCACTTTATGTGAGAAAAATAGAGAAAGATATTATGCTACTTGTCATTTATGTTGATGATTTGATTATGACAGGTGATAGTGATGAAGATATCCTTCATGTGAAAATGCTATTGAAGCAGAAGTTTGAGATGAAGGATTTGGAAGAGCTGTGTTATTTCTTGGGCATTGAGGTGATTAGATCACCAAGTGGGATACAACTCTTGTAGAGGCAGTATGGATTGGACATGCTGTCCAAATATGGGATGACAGGCTGTAAGCCTATTTCAGTTCCTTTGGAGCAGAATGTGAAGCTGAGCACAGATGCAGGTGAGCTTCTAGAAGACCCTAGTATGTACAGACTCATAGTAGGAAGTTTGATTTATATGACTATTACCAGGCCAGACTTGAGCTATGCTATTGGATTGGTAAGTCAGTTTATGCAGGCTCCAAGGAAACTACATTTGGATGCGGCTAGACACATACTCAAGTATGTGAGGTCCACATTGTAGTATGGACTATTTTATGAGACTGGGGGTCAGATACAGTTGCATGGATACACTGATGCTGATTGGGCTGGTAGTATTTCTGATAGATGATCTACCAGTGGATATGTGTTCTCTTTTGGGAGTGCTACAGTCACTTAGAGCAGCAAGAAACAACCTACAGTTGCCTTGTCGAGCACAGAGGCTGAGTACAGGGGTGCAACAATGGCTGCATGTGAGGTAGCTTGATTGCATAAGCTACTTTATGATATGCATCAGCCTACAGATGGGCCAGTTGTCATTTGTTGTGACAACATGAGCAGTATACACTTGGCAAATAATCCAGTCTATCATGCTAGAACAAAGCACATTGAGGTGCATTATCACTATGTGCAGGAGAGGGTTTTACTAGGTCTTATTGATCTAGTTTATATCAGCACAGAGGATTAGGTAGTAGCTGACATATTCACGAAGGCATTGGATGCAGAGAAGCTGCGCAAGTTCAGAGACCTGCTTCGTGTGTAGGAATTGGGATTGAGCTCGAGGGGGAGTGTTGAGATATCGAGCTCCACTCATGATATGCTAGGGTGACCGTTGTGCATTTATGTCACCAACTTGTTAGCTGCAGATATGGTTGGTACACTGCCCATGAATAATATCTAGATGACAGCTATCCTTATCTACTCTAGTTCGTGGCTCAGTTAGTATGCCACCTTAGTTAGTTGAGTTTGGTTTGAGACCCATATATAGGGCTCTTCTATTTCTCTGTACTAGAGTTCTTTTGGCTTACACAACTAAGAAGAGGAAAACTGTTTTCAGCCTCCACCTTTGTGTGTATTCTCCCATTGTGTAAGTGAGAAAGCTACAAGTGAGACTCCTTCCTTCTCTCCCACAATCTTGACAACTAGAACATGTATTCATCCCAAGCTTAACTTCCTCATGCAGCATCAAAGCAATCAACTCATCCCAATCAAGGGATTCAGCTCTCACATAATAGTTGTATCAAATGCTTTATACTCTTTGCCAAGTCCATTCAATGTTACTACAATCATATCATCCTCAGACACTGAAGATCCAATGGTGGCAAGCTGATCTGCTATGGTCTTGATCTCGCTAGTGTAGGCTTGAATGCTTATGCCATTCCTAGACATGTTATTGAATTGTTGCTTTAGCTGAATCTTTCTTGCATGTGTTACATTTCTATAATTCTTCACGAGTATGTCCCATGCATCCTTTGGAGAACTTCATCCAGTAATCTGTATAACCATAGCATCCGATATACATAAGGAAAACCTATGTAACACCTTGCATGCTCTCTCAGTCCATAGCTTATGAGCCCTTTTTTGATTGTTTGTCGGATTCCTTTCATGGATTTCAGGTTCAGCCTCATCACTTGTACATAAGTCCCAATAACCTTTCCCAACTAAAAAACTCTTCATACAGAACTTCCATAAAGCAAAATTTTTGTTGTCCAACTTTTCTCCCACAACTTGAGTGATATTGTTAGTGCCTTGAGTATTTGCCATAGTTGCAACTTAAGTATTCAATGATGTATATAACTTGTAAGTATCTAACTCATTTTCCTACAGTTCAAGACCAGTTTCTTGCTATTTGGGACATTTTTGTGTTATTCTTGACAGTTTCCTGCAATTCAGGACATTTTTCTAGACAAATTTCTTGCTATAAACTGTATTCCAACAATGAAAAAACACAGTAAACTGATAATAAACCAAGATTAAATCAGTTCAAAACATTCTATGATAGCTACAAAACATCCCAACAACAAACTATGTCCATACAAGTATCAATATTTGTAATGTATGCAAGTAGCAGTACCAAATACAACCAGCCCACTACTATAACCAGCAATTTTTTCTCTGCTAAAATAAGAGTATTCAGACCTCAAAACAGCCCCAAAACATCTCATTCACTTGCTACTCTATGCAGGAGTTGATACATGTCTAACCGGTCAGAATATATTTTATGTATGTCAAGTGAAGATGATAGGTATCCTTGCTGCAGACAATAACTAGTAAATACACTAGTATAACCAATGACAAATCAGTCCAAACTTTGGACTTTCAACACTCACAATATCCCAAAAATCATCTACCACTCAAGTTGTATGATCCAAGCATTTGTCAGTAGCAAATAAGCATCATAGATACTTTAACCCTATAGGTATATTGTTTCCAAATTCAGGACAGCAACCAGTTCACTGTTTTTAGCCTGCAAATAAGCTCCAAAATTAAGCATTTAACACTCCAATATCATGCTCAAATGCATGATAATAAGGACATATACATTGTTAGAATGAAAGCCACCAATACCTTGGAATCACCTACTGTTTACTATAGTAAATAGTCAGTCTGCACAGGTATGTGCTAAATATCTCAAAATTTGTGAGGAATTTGAAAAAAAATTATTCTACAAAGTTGTAGACCACGTCGAAACAGTCAAGAATAGCAACCATTTCTCCAAAACCCATTTTTTTAAATCAAGATATAGCTTTTGCAAAAAAACGGGTTGCAGGCACAGTCTCCTTTGATGATGTTTTCTTCAGATCTGATGTCTTGATGTCAAATGGCCACTGCCAAGCCTTTAGGCTTCAGGTGTTCAAGCTCTGATACCATGTTGGAAGAGAGGGAGAGAGACACAGTGGAGCGGAAGATGAGCCTCAGCTCATTGTTGTTCTTCTTCCATTATTCTTCCATCATACTAACTGAAAGAGACTTACACACATGGGTATGACTAACCATGACTAACTGTGGTTAAGTCACTGACTACAACAACTTATTGAATGTCACACACATGTACAGCTATATCTAGCTAATGCCGGTCACACACATAAAGATAGACTGATTGAAGAGTAACACGAGCTTGATATTCTAACAATGTTTACCTAGGGATCACATTCTTAGGGTCGAGATTCACCCTAAGGAAGGCCGCGGTGGAGAGACTGACATGCGGCTACACTGCCCTAGGATCTATGGAAAGCCAATATACACATCTACAAATTCAAGAACCTGGGATGAAACTATGGATGTTTGATAATTTGGTCACACTAGCACTTCTGTATGGGGTCCCGATATGGGGGTCTACCCTCTACCACACACGGTGAACCACACAAGATGAGCCATTGCCTGAAGGGGAGGAGAGATACAAAGGATAGGAGCAGATGGAATGTCCCGTGGTGATGATGATCTCTCGGTTGATGAGAAGTGAACCATTAGTATTACACGAGATCATGAGCGCCGAATTGGGAGCACCACCTATAGTGGCTGAGGCCCTTTCCCGGACGATTACCTTCCTGCACAGGCTTTGAAGCCTACCATGACACAGATAATACCACTACAACAAAAAGGCCTCATACACGCACATTTAGACGCGATTTTTGAATACAGAGAAAAACTTACGGGCGCGTCTATCCGCTCGTCTATTTGCGCGTCTATCATTCCGCATCTATAATTGCATGTATCGACGAATTTACACGCACAAATAGACGCGCAATAGACGCACATATACACGCGCATATAGACACGCTTTTAGACACGCTTTTACAAGCACTAATAGATGCGAACGGAAAACAAAAAATGTCTTTTTTAAAAAAAGATATTTAATTTCTTTTTTGAATAAAAATTATGCAATGCGTGTATGAGCGCGTGTAGTCTGCATTATAGACGCGCGAATAAACGCGAATTACCTGCAATCTAGACGTGTTGTGCAAAACAGAACTGGAAAAAAAAAACCAGAGAGCATGTGGTTGCACATGCTCTCTCGTTTTTTTTTTCCCCCTCCCATACATTAGATTGTGTATTTGGGAAAAAGACAATGTATCTTACGGGCACGAGAATTGAAAGTGAAAGTCCATGTATTCATTATATATCAAAGCATTTACAAGGGAAGTTTTGAGTGCTTGCGACCTAAAGCATGGCCGCAAGCACTAGGCTCAAAGAGATATCATATATATACAAGAAAAGAAGGCCTCATGAGGAGGTATGGTGCTCCTCTACGAATCTGAAGAGGAAACATCCTCGCTAGTACCACCATGGCTACTAGCGTCGCTATCCCCCTCCTTGCTGTGCTCCACATCCGGGTTCGCCTACACACACAAAAGATCAGGGTTGCTTACATAGACAAGGTGGAGAAAAAGTTATAATTAGTTATACTTTTGATAGGAAAGTAAGAAAAACATACCTCCTCTGGCTGTCCAATCCTCATGGCCCGGTTGTATTGGTCCTCAGTGAGATGAGACCCTCCTCATAAAAGTGAAGCCATGTCACTGCGCGGTTATGGCCTCGATGGTAACCTACCTCTCTAGGGGTAGGTGTCCTACCAATGATGGTAGTCTGCAAAACATTTAGAGATATACAAACAATTAGATGTCACAATATATTAGACTAAAATATATAAAGAATTTAAAGAAATATACATTAAAAAAAACTAGAAATCAAAATATACTTACAAACTCTGCCTCCCACGACTCTCTGCCACCCGATCCATAATGCGACAATCCCATGGTTTCCATTTGGATCCCTCGCGCCTCTGCGTGCTGGCGACTCTTCACTTTCTCAGCTACTTTCTTCTTGGCTTTCTTCCACTCTACGCGGTGGCACATAGGTGGTTGGCTGTAGGCTCCATGCCCCTCCTCCAGCCTCCGCAGTGAGTCCCTGGCCCGTGTCATGAGGTGGGATCTTTTGTTATGAAGCATATCCCTCACTTTTGTACGTCCCCAATCATCCGAGAATTGCTGACCCTCAGGATTTGGGTACCTCCTATGGACTGCCCTCAACACCTCCTGCCACAAGCCGCTTTTCTGATTTTTGAAGGCAATGAAACAATCTTTATACGTCGCATGCATGACGCTCCTCATGTACGCCATTACATCTCTTCCCTCATCATCATGAAAGATGCCACTGGCATCTGTAACTCTATAGTAATGGTGTACAACCTCCTCTACATGATCTACTGGTGAGGGTGATCGCTCGCCACATCCTAGGCAACCCCCACATAACCCTCGTCCTCCCCCTGGACTCTCCCTCCTCCCTCTCTGTCGACTGCCCTCTGCCTCATTGGACGCACGAGCTTCTGCAGATGCACATGCTTCTATAGATGCTCGTGCTTCAGCCGATGCACGTGGAGCACGTGGAGTACCTGCAAATGGAGTACCTGCATATGGAGTACCTGCATATGGAGTACCTGTATGTGGAGTACCTGCATGTGGAGTCTGGGAAGTAGTGCCAGGAAAAGACACTAGAGGCGTCCCAGACATGACACTGAACACCTCGTCCGTTGTGGGAGAGCGGCCAAGGTGTCTGGTCATCTCTCCCATGAATTCTTCCCTACCGGGAAAACCTCCAAAAAATGCATTGACCCCCCTGCCAAAGGAGGCCAATGTATCATTCATGCGATCCACATCTGGGTCATTGCTAGATGAACCAGGATACGACATCTGCAAAAAAAACATAGGAAAAAGACAAATTTATTTGCATATAAAAAATATAGGAGGATATTGTGCAATACAAGCAACTCATGGATGAGGGGTGGAGGTGACTATCCATAGACTAGAGGGCACATTGAGGCCTATATGCCTAGGTGAGGGCTCTAATTCACAAGATCCACATGTAGAACACACAAGTTTCAATCTCACTTTATGTAAAGAATGTAATGGCTGTATAAATGTGTATAAAAGTATACCATTTCCTAATTTGTCACTTTTAGATCTAACTAGACTTCTATTTAGGAGTTAATCAATACCACGCAACAAGATTTTGCTCTAGGTGATGTCACACAATAGGACCTTGAAGTTTTTAATGTGTATAAAAGTATAACATTGCAGTTTTTAAGCCTTTGACATAACATTGCAGTCTTTAAGCCTTTGACATAACATTGCTGTTCATCTTCTGTCCAACGCATCTAATGTGCAGCACAGACGCACTGCCAGACGCGCATCCCAGGTCAATGTGCGTGTATTTGTGCATCTAACGTGCAGCACAGACGCGCTGCCAGACGCGTATCCCAGGTCAATGTGCATCTAAAATTGTGTGTAGACTACAGGTCAAACTTCTGTGCAGCGCGTGTATCATCGCGTGTGCATTGCAGAGCACACGCGCTGTAAGACGCCCTCTCAGATGCATTGAGAGGAGACAATTTTTGCGCGTCTATGTCCGTGTCTACACTGAGATGTAGACGCGCTAACAGACGTGCTAGGTCGGCCGATTTTAGACCGACGACAGCCATTGAGGATTTACATAATGTAATACATTATAATGGAATCACAAATGAGCAATACACAGACAGAGCAGAGAGAGGAAGAGAGAAACAAGAGAGAGAGAGAGAGAGAGAGAGAGAGAGACTCATCTTGGGTGTTTGGTGTGGCGGGTGGTGGCGCTTCTCCTTCTCCTTCTTCCTCTCCTTGGTAAGTTACCCTCTCTTGATGCTTGTTTGCTTGCTTGCTGCTTCTTCTTGTTCTCCTCTTTCTTGTTCTCCCTTTCTTACTCTCGTTGGCTTTCCTTTTTCCCTTCTTGTGTGTTTGAAATGAAAGAAGAGGCGAGTCATGAGGAGGTGAGGCATGAAGAGACTAGGTGAGGCATGAAGAGACTGCATGTCGGCTAAACTCAAGCTTCAGAACCGCAAAAAACGCAGGAAAGGAAAGGCACAGTTTGAAAAGAAATGATATAAATATGGTTTCAATTTTGATGTGTGCATCTATTTTCGCGTGTATATGTGCGTCTGTTGTTCAGATAAACGAATGTAGACGCAAAAATAGACGCGTAGGTAGACACGGATGTAGACGCGCATTTGGGATTTATCATGATTTTTTGTTTTTAAGATAACTTTTGATAGTGAATTCTTCTTAAGTTTTGATAAGTTAAGATAAGTTTTAAGATGATGATTTTTGTGTATTTAAAATTAAGATCTTATGTAAACATATGAATGACAAATATTTTGATGTTGTCACGAATTAGGTTTAATCATGTCGACGTCGTCATCACCTAGTGCGGTGCAAGCTGGTGAGTCAATGAGCACATCCTCAAGTGAGGATGAAACATTGCGTCTTCATAATCGAGATGCATGGCTACGACGAAAAATTAGATGCATGTGTGATCGTTGTCGAGGGTGTATTTTTCGAGCACGTCGAATTGCAATGTCACACCTCAGCTTTTATGGAGAATGGGACCAAGAAAAATCATCGGTATTCATTGTTTTTTTTTACCACTAAGATTGCTAGTCTATGTTACGGGAATTATATATCAACGTACATGAAACTCCCTTTTGTGGTTGAGCAGGATGCGGTGCCACATCCTCAGATGCTCCCTCCTGGGCGTCGAGAGGTTGCAAAATGTCGACGCGAGGAGGCAAAGTTTTCAAGAAGAGTAGAGACTGACGACCATGATAGTAGCCCTCATGAAATGCCCCATCAAGTCGTAGAGGATGATATTTTGAACAACATGGTACACCATATATTTTCACAATCGATTCAGGGAGAAGGTCACTCTACGAAGCTAGATGATCCACTATATGTAGCATTATCTACTCCGTTGTATGAAGGTTGTACGTACTCCGTTCTTCGTGCGTCCCTCGAGACACTTAACTTGCAAACAATTTATGGATGGAATAATGTAAGTTTGGATGTGTTATTGAAGTAGGTATCAATTCAGTTTGGCTTATATATGAATCATAGTATTAATTGTTAACCTCTCTATTTTAAAATAAGACAGAAATATATGTTGCTGGTTTTTTAACTCACTTTTAAAATATATGTAGGTTATTATCACAAATTCTTCCAAAAGGAAACAAATTCCCAGCTAAGAGAGAGCAAGCAAGACATTACTTGACATCTCTGGGAGGCCTCGATTATGTCAAGATCCATGCATGTGTCAATGATTGTGTCTTATTTCGTGGGATTCATGAGTTCGCACGAGAGTGTCCTGTTTGTGGTGAATCAAGATACGAAGTGGAGATGAAGTCAATGGATGTGCCTCGTAAGGTTTTGCGACATTTTCCAATTGTTCCACGTATAAAACTTATGTTCAAGTGTAAGTCTATTGGAAAGCTCATGTCATGGCATGCTAGTCATCGTTCAAGTGATGGAAAATGGAGGATCCCTGCAGACACACCCGCATGGCAACATATAGATAATTTGTGGCCCATTTTCAAAGAAGAGCCAAGAAATTTGAGATTTGGTTTAGGTATGGATGGAATCAATCCATTTGGCATCAAAAGCACATCATAAAGTGTATGGCCAGTGGTATTGGTGAACTATAATATTCCTCCATCCATGGCAATTAAAAAGGGACATGTGATATTGTCCCTTCTGATTCCTAGAAAGCACAAGGTAAAAAACATGGACATTTACTTAGAGCCTTTGATTGAAGAGTTAGAAATGTTATGGGAAGGTATTGAGGTGCAAGATACAAGTGCATTTGCATCCTCTAGAGATTTCACATTGAAGGCCATGTTGTTGTGAACCATGCACGACTTTCTAGGATACGGAGAGTGTTCAGGTACATGTATATAACTCTATATTTGAAATTCAAGACTTGAATCAATTGCATTTTATTAATTCACTTATTTTTTCAAGTTTAACCAGGTCAGGATATCATGCATGTCCTATTTGTGGTCCCTCTCTAGTTTCCTCTAGGTCGGCAGGTTTAAAGAAGGTTATCTACGACAATCATCATTGATTTCTTCCTATTGACCATCCCAAATAGGTTCTCCCTACTAATGGAATGACTCCACAATCTCTAACCATTCGATGTTGGAAGGAGAGATGGATTAATGCTGACAGCCACCCTCCACATGGCATGAGTCGGTAAGAAGTGCATTTCTCTCGATTGACTTTAAAGTATTTAGCATGATGAAATGTTTACATAATATATTGTTTGTTTGTTAGGTTCTCTATATTCTTCTGTCTTTCGTATTGGACTGAACTCAAGATCCCCATGCACATATTCAAAAATGTTGTATCTACATTATGCGATCACTTGATAGGGGCTCGCGATTCAGTTAATGTAAGGGAGGATTTACGTAACATTGGTCGCATGAGACGAGCCTGGCCACGAATTGGACCCAGAGGAAAGATTGAGCTATCCCATGCACCTTGGATATTGTCAAAGAATGAGGAAAAAAAAGTGAAGGAACAAATATATAGCTTTCGAACACCCACTGGATGTATGAGATGTCTCAAGGGAGCCTTCATAAAGAAAAAGAAAAGAGGTGTGGAGCAACTATCCGGTTTGAAGTCCCACGATTGGAACAAAATGATTCAAGTAAGGGTATCTCTAACCATGAATATAGTAATTAGTGGCGTAACTATGTGTAAACTTTGGGGTATGATGACTTTTTCCTCTACTGACAATTTGCATCTATGAATATTGTTTACATTCAGTTCGTACTTCCTACTAGCATATCCCATTGTGCCTCCAAAGATGTACGTGATATCATTTACAAGATGGGAGAGCTTGTGAGGTGTGTATACATTGTATTTTTTTATTATATATCTTTGAATTTCTACACAAAAATAAACAATTCTCAAATACATCTTGACAAATACGTGAGCTCGAAGGAAATTGATCCAAACACATTGCAAGATGCTCGACTATTATCTATTGAGGTGGTTGTTTGGTGGAGGAAATTTTTCCTCAATCCATTTTGACTACTCAATTACATTTACTCGTACATTTGATTGATGAGATCGCACTTTGTGGGGCAGTTCATGTAAGGTGGATGTTTTTTCTTGAGCGCTTCATGAAAACCTTGAAAGATTTTGTGAGGCAAAAAGCACGGCCTGAGGGAAGCATGGCTGAGGGTTGGTTAGTGTAATCATCCCTTGTTTATATCTGTGAATATCTTGCTGAAGTGGATTCCTCTCAACCACGACTATGGAAAGATGATGAAGACTTGAGGATGACCTCTATAGTACCTCAAGGAAAAGGAATGAGTAAAGTGCTAACAAAAGAAGAACTTCGTAAGTTAAATAGTTTTTGTGTGCTCAATAGTGATGTTATGAGCAAATGGGTGACACTATATAATGAAGCAAGGGCAAGAAGAAAAAGCGAAAGACAAGAATTTCGCACTAGATATGGATGTAATGTCTCATTTCTAGATCATCTAAATGCTCTCCCACGTCATATGGACATAGATTGGTTACATGAGGAAATGGAAAGAATGGAAAAAGAGGAGGAAATTAATATATCTCAAGAAGAGTGGGAATACGCACGAGGTTGCTTATCAAAGGTGAGACATACTATCAATTAATTTGTTTCTATAAGTTTTCTTTTATATAAATAATTGACATGTTTGATCTTTTATCTTTTACTACTAGTGCACATTATTCAATGCACTTTGGTGTGAGGGTAAACATCTTCGAACTCAACATATAGATGAAAAGAGAAATATCCAAGATTGTGGTGTCCTTGCTCAGTTCGAGGCTGCCAATGGTACCATGGAAGGTTATTGTGGCTTGATCTAAGATATTCTGAAGCTTGACTTCAGACGATTCTTTATATATGTACTGGATGTGAAGTGGTTTAAAGAAGTGGTAACAAATGGTGAGCATTGCACAATCAGATGTCATCCAAGTGGTTTTGTAATCATTGACTCTACAAAATTTCACCAAAACAAGAATGACACATTAGTACTACCTCAATAATGCAAGCAGGTATATATGCAAAGGCTAATTTTTTTATATGTATACATGTGATACATATACACAATATAATAAGTACTTATGTTTTTTTCTTTTGTTTTTCAAATACAGGTTGTGTATCATCCAATGGTAAACAATAACCGATGGTGGTATGTCATCTCTATATCTAATCATTCAAAACCAATATATGGTAATAGTACCGACATGGAGATAGCAGATGACAATCCAACAAATAATGATGATGTGCATGATGACACCATAATGGATGATATGCATGATATAGTACAAGACGAACCTTGCGATGATGTTCAAGGAAACGCAGAAGAAGACAATAATGTGATTGTCGATGATAGTGATGAAGTTATTGAGCAATATAGCAACACATCTGATAGTGGGATAGACTTATTTGTTTCGTTACCTCTTGGTAACATAGACCTAGAAGTAGATAGTTTAGCAAGGGCTGATCTCATTGAAGATGAGATGGATCATTCACTGTAACATACTTAATTTGCTTATTGATTCAATATATGTGTATTCCTAATTCTATGCTTTTTATCATGTGCACACGTGCATATTCAAGAATCAATAGTCAATTTTAAAGCAAGCATTGAATTTTTCATAATAAAAAGGAAGTATCTTTTATCATCTTCAACTACATAGAGAAATTACGATATACGTATTGCAATGCTTGCTACTAATTGTAAGGTTTCTATCGCTTGCCGCTAATTACTTATATCAGGCTTGTCAACTGGAGGAACTGCCATTCATTAGAGAGTAATGAAAAAGTAATTATTAACTCTATTTTTTAAATATATTCAATGATTCAATGTGTATTCTTAATTCTATGGTTTTTATCATGCGCACATGTGCATGCTCAAGAATCAATTTCAGGTGGTTAAATAATTATTAACTTTGGTTTTTCAATTATGTGAATTGCTAATTTTAGGTGGTTAAATAATTGTGCGTCTGATAGCGCGTCTATATTTGCGTCTATTTGCGCGGATATATAGAAGCAAAATTCGCGTCTATTTACACGCATGTGTACACGCATTTATAGACGCTCTGATAGACGCGCCCGACTTTGCGCATCTAACGTGCGCGTCTATGCCTCGTTTCTGTTGTAGTGTATGCCTCATTGTAGAATCATCCAAACAACTCGCATCGCAAGGGGACACTAAATGTTGGTATGCCCGTACTCAGGCTTGCTGGCTGTAGCTGCATGGGCTACACATGGACCACCTCCCACCCCTACAATATAGTTTGGATTGCCCCTACCTGAAGATTAGCCAAGAGGAGCTGAACTGCATCATCAAGGTGGATATTATTCAGTTACACAAAGCCAAGATATGGGTATTACTGGCCGAGAACCTAGGGAAGAAGATGGCCCTCTACTGAGAGCACCTCCTACGCCTCACACCTGATGGCTTCATTATATGCCTGAGATACATGGATGTACACCTCTCTCATCGGGTCCAAAGTGCCATTGGGCAACTCCATATGTCATCACACGAGCTACGGATTGATAGGCAGATACGGATTGGACTCTCTCACACTAGAGGACAGGATCTACCAACTCTGCCACATGGAGCCAGAGACAAAAGAACATTACATATGTAGATGCTCGATGTACTATTGTAACGTGTCCACCTGTTCACTCGTAGGACACGTCTTAGCAGCCCATCGGGAAGAGAGTCTAGAAAGCGCCGCCTGACACTCCCACGGAATGACACAGGGTTTGGGATCTAGGCCTTCTCGAGTTTGCCACGAAGCGGAAGCATTCCGGCCATTCCCACTTAGGACCGACCTGAATCAGGGTTTTCCTAGCGGTCAAATTCCTAGAATGGTAGCTAGCGTCGAACCCCAGACGAACTACTTTACGCAGAAACATCAGGGTCGAAGCAGATTCATGCTACACTTTGCTCAAGGAGAATGGAAAACGAGAGGGATGCAAAGCTCGACCTCTCTGCCCATAAGACATAGTCCCATTCCGTTCCCCTAAAACAACATAAATCATACTCTAGTATTCTAGAATCTAGGTCATCATTCCTTGCTATCAAATTTCTTCAAGAAAAGTTCTCGGCCAACCGGGACCACCCATCCGTAGGATGGACCCATGGCCACATCCACTGCACTTTCCTCATGGTTGCTTTAGTTATCTAATTACCTATCACATTTAGTTTGACATGCAAAAATAACTTCCTTAATTAACCAATTAATCACTAGTTCCTTCATGTAATCTTAGCATTGACATAGAAAAACAATGTCAAACAAGCTCCTTTTCAGGAATTGATCTTATTTATCAGTCTTTGAAATACATCATAATAATCCAGCCCGAAGGCTAATCCATAATCCGCTCAAAGACTAATCCATAATCCGCCCGAAGACAATCCATAATCCTCTCGAAGGCAATTCATAATCCACCCAAAGGCAAGTCATAATCCACCCGAAGGCAATTGAGCAATCCATAGGGATTACTAATCCAAGTTTCTGCCCGTAGACTAGTATGTGGGCCTCGAGATCCAATCCCGAGTCACGTCCGCCTCTTCTGTAGGACCCAAAGGCAAGGGATCTATGGCCACAGCCCCCCTGGAAGCCAAGTATCCTCATGCTCCAAGTAGCACTCATGGAGAGACCTCTCGCGGCGGGTTCGGTCCATGTACCCAGCGTGGCTAACAACCCTCTTGGTTAGGGTAAGGCAGACAGTTGGGGGTAACTGATGCTGCATCTTTCTCCATGCCTTCAACCTGAAGCATTAATTATCTTTCCATCTTTAGTTCCTTGAGCAAAGAAAGTACAAACAATGCTCCTAACTTATACAAACACAATCAATCCAGTGGTCATTTACTTGGCCAACTGCTAAGGTGTGAATCCATCTCTCCGAATGCATCCAGTATTCGATCCGGGACCGATTGTGACTTGGCAAGATCCCCAAGGGTTTGTAATTTGTTTACCCTTTTATCCTTGGGTTCGGGTTTATACCCTGTTAACCCAAATTAGCAAACACCTTAGGTTCCTTAAGTTAAGACAGTAAATCCTGGTGACCTCGTCACTCTAACTTGATTTGTCAATTACTTGCTAGGCAATTCATAGTTACCCTAACTTGGCAACTTAGCCTTACAAAAGGGTAATATAACAGGATGGCTACTCATCCTCTCGCAAATTATACTTGTACTTAGAACCTGCCAACCTTGTTCCAAGGAGTGGAAAAGGGGTCATCTAAATGCTTTGTTGATAAAAAGCATTGTAGGCAAACTCAACCAGTGGCAAATATTGAATCCACTTTTTGGGTTCTCGGCAACAATGTGCCCTTGATGGGACCTAAAATGGGCCGGCACTGGCTATGGAACTAGCCAGACCTCATGCTCATGCAGACAAACACACCTTCACGGCCTCGCGGACTAGGAGCGTCTATCCACTACTAAAGGACGAACTGTCCTAAAGCCTAATCTATGCGTTTATAGTTTTATAGTTTTGTAGTCCAACGTTTCCCTTTCTATAAACTCCACAGAGGGAGAACCCATACATATTGGCCATAAATGCCATGATAATCACATACATGGGAGGCAACCTCTCGGTAGAAACACCACGGCCTCACTGCAGCTCTCCTACATTGCAGGGATCGGCCCCTTGATGCGCTGCTCAACATATAAAACAAAGGAACAAACTCCACTCTTTCCTTTTGAACGTATTCCAAGAGATACCATGTTTCCTTACCAAATAATTCCCTAAGAAATGAACGTCTATCCTACGGCTTAAAATGCCTTTCCACACTCAAGCATAGTCATTGTCAATGAAAACAGGTGCTATGCATCCAGTCCTTCTTATTCTGATACCATGGTTGACATGCACATGCAAAACTAAATGATTTTAAAGTGCTCAAACGTAATTTTCAATCAGAAACATGTTGTGCACAACCAGGTTTTCAATGCTTATTCTCTAACCCATTGTAGCGATAAAAGAATAGCACCGAGACAACACTCGTGCTACTATCCTCTTAATTAACATACCACAAACTCTATGACATGATGTGCATCAGAAAATCAACAACAATCAGCACGCAAATCACACCATTCAAACCTCCCAACCCCCAACATTTAGGTATTGCTTTCGTTGCATAGGTGTAGAGGTTCATTTTGTCATGTTTTGATGTATAAAAAGCAATAAATCACAAACTTCGACAAGGAGAGAGGGCAAACTAGGGCCAAACCTCATGCTTTGCCACTACCATACATCCACAAACAATCATTATATTTTTTCTTATTTTTCCAAGATGTATTACTATTTTCCCCTTATTTTTTTCATTTTCTTGATTTATTTGGCAATAAAATATGATATTTTTTTATTTTTCTTGTTTCAATCACTTCATCATACTAACATTCAATTTATCTTCCATTTTCCCCCCATGGGAACAAATTTCACCCACTCGAAACGGAAAAACTACCATTTTACTGCTTAAAAACCGTATTTCCAGTTTATGGGAATTAAATAAAGCATGTAAATCATTGCAAAATCAAGATTTTCTGATAAACAGTACTTAATCATAATGCAAACAGCCCACAAACAAATTCTCATCCAATAAGAACATCATTATCATCATAAACTATCAAAAATTCCTTCATTTTCTTCATAAAAATGGTCATACCGTGTTTTTCCGTAACCCGAGACGCCTTGAATGCATGCATAACCAGGGCAGAGCCTCCATTGCTCTCAATCTAATGTTGCACATCAATCTTCAGCATCTTCATCAATCTTTATCACCATTTTCTTCATTTTCCTTCCCTGGTTCCTTCATCAAGATGGTACACATGAACAACCCATGGAGAAGAGAGAGAGGGAGGAGAGAGAAAGACAAGAATATATTCTTTGCATCCCGACAGCCATTCTTCGCAAGAAGGGTGGCGATAGAACCAGCCAAGAGAGAGAAGATGCCGGCTGTCAGTTGCATGGGTTCTTCACAGCCCAGAAATCGATTGGGAGGGGATGATGGCGAAATTTGCGCCCTGCGTGCTGTCGCCTTCCTCCATGTTTTTTCTCCACGAACTGTTGATCCAAAATTGGGGGGGGGGGGTTAAATTTCCAAAGGGCACCCCCCCTTTAGTCCAAAGTTTGGCCACCTCTTCGTATCTTGCCCATCTTTTGGCCTTTTCCCCGTCTGGACTCCGATTCGAGCTCTGAAAAATCCTGGGCATCCGGCTTGACATCCCGCACTAACTGGCAGCTCCTGTCATCCCGCCCGGCAGTCGGAAAATTTATCAAAAATCCAAAAGTGTCGCTTGGGCGCCTTTTAGAAAGCCGGTGCTTAAAATCGTCCTAGCTGCAGCTGCCACCTTCGATGCTAAATTTTTTTCCCCTACATCCCAGATTTTTTGGCAAATTTTAGGCACATCTCAGGCTCAAAACTCCGCTCTCATTGGCAACCATGGGATAGAGCGACTCAGCCCGTCGAATCCCACAACAGATTTGCACAAAACAACCAAAGGAAGCATCAAGCTGATACAAAATAGATACATACTAAAACACAGCACAATGCTCACCCTACCCCCTGACAAAACCAAGGCATGAAATCCACAAGGAGTAGGCCTAGCATAATCTGATAGAAGGTCCGAAGCTAGTCACTAACCGATTGCTCCAACACAACCAAACTAAAAAGAACTATCAAAGAGGTCGCCCTAAGTGGTGGTCTGAACTACCTACCTAACTAAGGACAACACAACCAGGAGCTCCTACTAAGTGATGACTCCTATAGCCTGATCAAGAAGTATTTTCTTTTACCACATTTCTTCTTTTAGGTTGTTTATTCTTTCCATACTCGGGCATGTAAAAAGGAGGGAGCTGAGCGTAGTGACCCAAGGAGAACAGGGCATCGGCCTCAGGTCCTGTCTCGATACCCAAGAACATACCAAGCCCTTGCAAGGTGACACTGAATCCTTTTCTGACGCTCACTTTTATTTTCGCTCCAACCTTCCTTACTTTCTTCTTTTCCAGTGAGACGCCACCCCTAGGAAGACAAGGCATCAGCCCTGGGTCTAACTCGTCCCCAGGAACCTACCATGCCTCCGCAAGGCGATGATCAACTACTTATAAATTTTCCTTTCTTTTCTTTTCTAGTTTTTTAGGGGTTAGAACCCCTTTTTACACACCTTTGTATATATTTATTGTATTGGAGATATTCAGGGTTTTTTTTCTCTCTATCATTATCATGTTGCTTTGGCAGGCTTCTCTAACTGCCTCACAACTAACACGAACTCCTAGAACGGCTGCCTAGCAGGCTAGAAAAACAGGGTCACTAGGATTGCCTTCTAAAATAGGTCTTTTGATGCCTGACAATGTCTTTACAGGAGGCAACGACTACTCAGCCCTCCCTTAGACATACCTAACCTAAACTTGGGACTTCATGTCTTGGACGCCGGTCCCCAATCAAGAAAAGAAAATCCCGTACAAGTACACAGACACATATTGCATAAAAAAACGGTATTTGTAAAGGAGAGATATCACCTGGATAGGGCCACGAGAATCTTCCACGCAACAAAGGCTCCTTCCAAGCTCTTCTTTAACCTGTCTAGCATAGGACTAAAACAAGAAACCATTAACCGTACCTATACTAAACAGAAAACTAGCCCTCTTGGCCTAATGAAATAAAACAGAATAGCATCTACACATCCCTCCCCAAAATAGTACAGATATGCAATAATATGCTCCTTTCCAAGAAGGAAAAATAGGGCCCATAGCCCTAAACTAAATGCATAAGATTATGACCCATCCCTCCTGCATATATAGCAAGAGGCGTGCGCATAACATGTTGTCTAATCAACCTATGGGTCCAGGATAACAACGGTAGATTGGTCTCTGCTACTCTTTGCATCACCCATATCAACCATCTTCTGCCATATATCGCATACTCTGATAACATTCCCCACAAGCAACTAGGTCCTGTCTCATTATTAATAGCAATATCCAAACTAGGACCACAGTTGAAGAAAAGGTCTTCTTCATAAGCAAGATTTGCCAGTGAATCCACAAACTGATTCCAGTAATGTGGAATCAGCTGAAAGACACTCTCTCAAACTCCTTAACTAGGATCATGGTAGTTCAATGATACATACAAAGGATGGGATTCCGCACTGTGTACATCCCATCTAGCTAATTCAAGATCAACTGGGAATCCCCTTTTACTAACAACCACCGGATACCACCTTGCTTGGCAATATGCAATCCCATAATCACGGCTTTATACTCCGCCATATTGTTAGTGAATCCTATCCCGAGATAAGCAGCTAACTTCATCGTAACTCTTCATCGGGGATCTCGGATTACTACTCCAACACTCCCTTTTTTATTAGGGCCCCTGGACGCTCCGTCAATATATAATGTGTATGTCCACAATGGGTTTACACATCCTCCCATCGCGAACTCCTCTATTCGTAATTGTGATAGTCAAAATTTAGCATATTGAGAGGATGAACTGACGGCTGCATCCCACCTTCTTCATTAAACTCAATAGGGATACTTGTCAACATTTGTAAGCTGTGATGACAGAAGACTTTGATCTCCCACACAAAGGTTCCGTCTTCTTGCTCAATCACTTTGTATCCTTTGCTCCACCAGATGAGTTTCTCTTGATGGTATCTCTGCTCCAGATATGGGTGCTCCAAATAAGGAATTAACCGCCCCATCAAACAGCTTTAAGCTCTTTTGCAGGTCTCAAATCAGCCCCAGCATGGACTTGCAATGCATTTCCCCGTGTTATCATACTCAGAAATAATATGGTTTAATATTATTAAGATTAACCTTATTTTTAAATTCTACTCCCTGTAGATCAGCTAGTAGAGCCTTAGACCTATTTTTCCCTATCCTAACAATCTTGTAGGGGCTATCCCATCTAGGTTCTAGCTTCCCTGGAAACAGCTCCCTACGCACATCATAGTATAGAACTAATTGCCCTTTCTTAAAGGTATACTTCTTCGCTTTAAGGTCATGCAACTGCTTCAATCGACGTTTAGCTACCTCGTGGTGTAATAAGCTTTGCAATTTCAGTTCATCCAGGTGGACTATGGTCATGAAACATTCAAAGAGTGAATCCTCATCTCCCAAGGAGTGGTAAATTGCGAACCGTATGGTTGGCAACTCGATTTTGAGTGGTAACACATACTCTTCCCCATAAACCAATTTAAATGGACTATGGCCGGTAGCTCGCTTGAACGTTGTATTATACGCCCATACTACCACATAAAACTTCCTATCCCAGTCTCGTTTCTTCTCAGAGACTATTTTAGACAAGATACCCACAAGCTACTTATTAGTACTTTCGACTTGCCCGTTGGCTTCCGGATTATAGGGGGTCATTTTATTGTGCTTGATTTGCCAAGCTTCAGGTAGGCTTTTGATCATTTTATTCAAAAAATGGGTTCCACGGTCCGACACTAGTTCCTTCGGTGGACTGAAACGGCAAATAATCTGCTCTAAAAGAAAACTTGTAGTCTCTTTTGCATTGTCCTGCCTCATCGCCCACACTTCTAACCATTTTGTGAAATAACCAGTTGCTACTATAATGTACCTCTTCTGAGTAGTAGACGATGGGGAAATAGGACCCACAAAGTCAATGCCCCACTTCTCAAATGGAAGGATAGCCATGATAGGCGTAAGTGGGCGTTTTCTATTCTCTCTGCTGTCATGTCTTTGACAGGTATCACATTCTTAACATTCTCAAAGGAATCTTGAAAGATGGATGGCCACCAATATCCAACTCTTAAAGCTTTGAGTGCCATCAATTGTCCCGCGAAGTTCCCTCCACACGTAGAGTCATGGCACTCTTCCAAGATGAAAGGAACCTCGTCAGGCATCACACATCGATGATAGATATCATCAACACCCTGCCAAGATAGTGTTCCTGCGATCAAGGAAAACTTCAAAGCCTCTTGTCTGATTTTTCTCTTTTCTAATTTTGATAAACCAGCTCCAGTCTCTCCCGTTGATAGATAATGCGTGATAGTAGCATACCAACATGGGATAGAAGCTATATCAATTTTAAACATTTCTTCAATATCACTTCCTTCAGCCAAAGTCTCTTTCGGCTCCCCGAAATCCACAAGGCATTCCATAATCCCCTGCAACCTTGGTGGCTTACACTTTATCTCATAATCAAACTCTTGCAAAGTGATTAACCACTTTTCCAGACGATCAGGCGGTTGTAGCTTGTTCATAAGTAATCTAAGCCCTTTTGCCTTCGTATAGAAAACTACCTTCTCATAGAGGATGTAATGCCTGAATTTTTTATTTGCAAAGACCATCGCAAGGCACAACTTCTCCATGTAGGTGTAGTTAATTTCATATGCCCAATTTTCGACTAGCAAAAGCTATCAGATGATACCAATTTTCCTCCCAGATTTGGGCTAAACCGCAACTGGTACTATGCATGGTGGCTACTGAAAATATGTAAAATATCTCGCCTCTTTTAGGTGCTTTTAAAACTAGTGCTTTTACTAGATCCTATTTCACATCCTCGAAAGCTACCTTACAAGGGTCGCTCCACACAAATAGACGGCTAAAGGATAATAAGTTTGTTAATGGCAACGTCCTTTCTGCCAAGGCATTTATAAACCTCTGATAGTACCCTATCGATGACAGAAAGCTATGTACCTCTTTTGGAGTGCACGGTGGACTCATAGCGACTATAACCTTGATCTTTTCAGGGTCAGTTGCGATCCCTACTGAACTAACTACATGGCCTAGCAATAGCCCATAAGGCACTCCAAAGACATACTTCCATGGGTTAAGAGCGATATAAAATTGTCTACAGCGCTCAAAGTACTTTCTTAAGATAATAAACATCCTTTCCCTTACAGTGGCTGGCCCTAGGTCATCGATAAATACTTTCAGCTCATCGGGGGAAATGTCACCAAAGGTCTTGTCTATTGTTCGTTGCCATGATCCAGGTGCATTGCACAACCCAAAGGCCATCACATGGTATGCAAAGGTACCAAAGACAATAATAAAAGTCGTCTTTAACTTGTCCTCTTTTGCAATTGCCATTTGGTTGTATCCTACAAAGCAATCTATAAATGAATATATTTCCCTACCCGCTAATTGATCCAAAATCTGGTCAATAAATGGCAACGGGTAGTAATCCTTAACCGTCTGCTTATTCAGCTCTCTAAAATCTACACATAGTCGGATCTGGTTGTTTTTCTTCTTCCTGATGACAACTGGTGAACACCATTCTGTGTGCTGTACAGGGAAGATTAAACCAGCTTTCTTTAACTTCTGTAACTCCTCAAGCAGCCTGTCCCTCAATTCAAAAGGCATACGCCTTACTTTCTGACGCACAGGACGACTGTCTTCTTTTACCGGAATAGTATGAAGAGCCAGCCTGGGAGGAATGCCTCTCAGCTCGTCATAACTCCAAGCAAAGATGTCGCGGAGTTCTTGAATCAAGGACACATAGTCCTCCCTTTCTGGTGAACTGAGCATGGAACCTAATTTAATTGGCCGCGAATCATTCGGCATGCCGAGGTCCAACTCAATCATATCCGTGTCTCTTACCCTATCTTGCGGCTCTATCGGCTCATTTAGAGTTATCTAATAAATATCCTCTATAGTGGATCCCTCTTTAGATTCATCACTGGATGATATCTCACTACCAAATGGATCATCTGTTGTTTCTAATTCAATAGAGGATAAAGAAGCTCTCTCACTCTGAGGAGACTCAAGGTAAGCATCGACTATTACTCGATTAGCACCTCTACCTAGAACCACTCAACGGGCGGGTATATCAACTTGACAGTCTGTTCGTAAGATCCACGGCTTGCCTAGCAAGACTCGATAACTAGGACGTCCTACAAATCTTATCACCCTAAAGTCCAAGAAGCATTCTACACTTGCAACTGTAACATGGACTTTAGTAACGCAACCTTCTAGTTGTCTTAGAATATCATCAGCCATCCTAAGAAGGGTTGAGCTATCTTTTTGGATGCCTAGACCCAACCTCTCCATCAACTCTGAACTCATGATATTGACGAAGGACTCAGTTTCTACGATAGCATGCTCTACTAATATTCCATCCACGTATGATGGAACCCTAGGGCAATTCTTTTCAGCATGATCAAACCAATCTTTCCCTACTCATGCTATGCCCAAAGGTTCTACAAAATATACCCAATACGCAGGATCTTCTTGAATTCCTTGCATACTCCTAGAGATAATTTAATCAACTGTAAGAGGTTTACATCTAGTTTGACTTCGCAAAGAGAACTTGCTAAATCAAAATCATGATAGGTAGCCAAAGCTCTTTTTTCTCTCCAAACCATTCTCTTTTTTGGTCTCAGAACCAACTTTGGTGCTTCTTTTTTAGCTCTTGCCTTCTTTCTTGGCACTTCCTCATCCTTCTTAGGATCGATTTTTTTGTCAAAGGCCTTAAAGGTCCACCTTCCACGCCAGGATTCAGGACTTGTGTCCCCTTATCCCCTTGCTTAGGGTTTCCCTCGACCAGTTTTGCATTATCTTTATCAACCTCTTTAGCCTTTTGGCCTCTTGTCACGGCTCGTAGGTTAGAGGTTTCAGCGCCATTGACACATATAGCCTCGATGAGGCTGACTCCATTGCCTTGTGGAAACTCTTCTATAGTGGTCTTTCCCCTTTGCAATATTTGTCTTGGTTTGTCATTTTGCTGGAGGTTATTACCTTGCGCTCTATGATTAACTGGACCTGGCTGTTTACTCCCTTGTTGGAGGGAACTAATCTTACTCCAACAGGTAATGGCTAAGTGGCTCGACTTCCCACAAATATCACATTAAACATTTGGACAGTTTCTAGGGAAATGTTGTCCGCCACACCACTTATAGCTGAATCTTGAGGGACCACCCTCTTCAATGCATCGACTCCCTATCAAATTCTACTGCTTCTTCAAAAAATTGACGTCAATAGCTATTTGCCGATATTGTTCAGAAATCATGTCAGTGTAGTACTTCATCATATCCTTAACTTCGCCAAGGTCATTAGAGACACTCAAATCATAGCCTTGATCGTCCATCCATCATTCCATTGGCCTAACAATTTGATTGGGCATTGGTTGTTGACTCACAAGGACAACATTAGGGTTCGAAACTTGGCCTCCAACAGTTGGTGGAGCCAACTGACTAGCCATAGGCACAGTCACACTCGGAGGAGCTAGCAGTAAAGGTACATTTTGAACCATGCTTCCTCTCCCAGGCATCCCTTGACTTCCTTTGTCAATGGTAAATTTCCTCCTAGTACTAAACTCGCATTAAGATTTATTCGAGAGGAGTAGGCCGTTTGTAATCGTGACGCTACTCCTTCTGCCTGCGTAATGGCGGTGTCTATATCAACCAAAGCCACAGTGCTCAATTGTACCTGAATATTGAAATCCAATCCATGCGAGAAGTATTGAAATTGGGCATCTGGCGGAATAGGAATGTAAGTTTGTAACTTACGAAACACTTCCTTAAGCTTCTTAGCATAGGCTTTCACATTCTTATAGGGATCTTGGCGTGTTACATTCAAAACACGCAACCAGTATTGGCCACCTCTTTCAGGGGCATATTCTCCTTGGAAAGCTACATAAAATTGATCAATTGTGGTTATGGTTCCAGTATCTATGCTATGATACCATACCGCAGCCCTTCCTTTTAATGTCATGTTAAAGAACATCATAAGATGTCCCTCATCTTGGATGCGATAATTAAACATTAATCTTTGGAATTCACAAATGTGAAACTCCGCATCTTCTTCGGCTAACCCATTAAAAATGGGCAAAGGAACTTCTAAAGTTGGTAGATCCGGCGTCCTTGGAGGACTTGTAATGGGTTGTGCCATGACGACGATCAGATTGACAATAGGAGTTTGAACTAATGGAATCACACCCCCCACTTGAAGTGGGTTGACTTGGTGGAAGAGAGGAAGAACTTACGCTTCCTCCTACACCTAAAAGACTATGTGCAGCAGTTGGGTTACTAAGACCACTGCCTCTTATGCGTATCGGGCTACTCCTTTGAGAAGAATAACGACTTACAATCTCCAACCGCTGTCTAGCCCGCTCAGCACGTTCTACTTTTTGTATTTCGGCTTGACGGTCCTTGTCAGAGGACATAAACCAACTTTTTGGTCCCAAAAAGCCCTAGATTCGAGAACCAGCACTTGTTCGTAGCTCCTGGCAGACGTACCACTGATGGGACCTAAAATAAACCGGCACTGGCTATGGCACTAGTTGGACCTCACGCTCATGACAGACAAACACACCCTCACGGCCTCGCGGACCAGGAGCGTCTATCCATTGCTAAAGGATGAACTGTCCTAAAGCCTAATCTATGCCTTTATAGTTTTATAGTTTTATAGTCCAACGTTTCCCTTTCTATAAACTCCAGAGAGGGAGAACCCATACGTATTGGCCATAAATGCCACGATAATCACATACATGGGAGGCAACCTCTCGGTAGAAATACCGCGTCCTCACTGCAGCTCTTCTACATCGCAGGGATTGGCCCCTTGATGCGCTGCTCAACATATAAAACAAACGAACAAACTCCACTCTTTCATTTTGAACGTATTCCAAGAGATACCATGTTTCCTTACCAAATAATTCCCCAAGAAACAAACATCTATCCTACGGCTTAGGATGCCTTTCCACACTCAAGTGTAGTCATTGTCATTGAAAACAGGGGCTATGCATCCAATCCTTCTTATTCTGATACCATGGTTGACATGCACATGCAAAAGTGAATGATTCCAAAGTACTCAAACATAATTTTCAATCAGAAACGTGTTGTGCATAACCAGGTTTTCAATGCTTATTCTCTAACCCGTTGCGGTGATGAAAGAATAGCATCGAGACAACACTCGTCCTACTATTCTCTTAATTAACATACCACAAACTCTATGACATGATGTGTATCACAAAATTAGCAACAATCAACACGCAAATCACACCATTCAAACCTCCCAACCCCCTACGTCTAGGTATTGCTTTCGTTGCATAGGTGTAGAGGTTCATTTTGTCATGTTTTGATGTATAAAAAGCAATAAATCAAAAACTTCGACAAGGAGATAGGGCAAACTGAGGCCAAACCTCATGCTTTGCCACTACCATACATCCACAAGCAATCATTATATTTTTCCTTATTTTTCCAAGACGTATTACTATTTTCCCCCTTATTTTTTCCATTTTCTTGATTTATTTGGCAATAAAATATGCTATTTTCTGATTTTTCTTGTTCCAATCACTTCAACATACTAACATTCAATTTATCTTCCATTTTCCCCCCATGGGAACAAATTTCACCCACCCGAAACAGAAAAACTATCATTTTACCGCTTAAAAATCGTATTTCAGGTTTATGAGAGTTAAATAAAGCATGTAAATCATTGAAAAATCAATATTTTTTGATAAAAATCACTTAATCATAATGCAAATATCCCACAAACAAATTTTCATCCAATAAGAACATCATTATCATCATAAACTATCAAAAAATCCTTCATTTTCTTCATAAAAATGGTAATACCGTGTTTTTTCGTAACCCGAGATGCCTTGAATGCATGCATAACCGGAAAACAGAGCCTCCATTGCTCTCAATCCAATGTTGCACATGAATCTTCAGCATCTCCATCAATCTTCATCACCATTTTCTTCATTTTCCTTCCCCGGGTCCTTCATCAAGTTGGTACACATGAACATCCCATAGAGAAGAGATAGAAGGAGGAGAGAGAAAGACTAGAATTTGTTCTTTGCATCCTGACAGCCATTCTTTGCGCGAAGGGTGGCGATAGAACCAGCCAATAGAGAGAAGATGCCGGCCATTGTCAGTTCCATGAGTTCTTCACAGCCCAAAAATCGATTGGGAGGGGATGATGGTGAAATTTGTGCCCTACGTGCTGTCGCCTTCCTCCACGTTTTTTCTCCATGAATTTTGGATCAAAAATTAAGGGGGGGTTAAAATTCCAAAGTCCACCCCCCCTTTAGTCCAAAGTTTGGCCACCTCTTCGTATCTTACGCATCTTATAGCCTTTTCCCCGTCCAGACTTTGATTCGAGCTCTAAAAAATCTTGGGCGTCCAGCTTGACATCCCGCAACTGACTGGTAGTTCCTGTCATCCCACACAATAGTTGGAAAAATGATCAAAAATCCAAAAGTGTCGCTCGAGTGCCTTTTAAAAATCCGTCTTTCACTTGGTGCTTAAAATCGTCCTAGTTGCAGCCGCCGCCTTCGATGTTAAATATTTTTCCCCTAAATCTCGGATTTTTCAGCAAATTCTAGGCACATCCCGGCCCTTAGCATATCTTCAATGACTTGGTTGACTCGCTCTGTTTGACCATCGATTTGGGGATAGTAAGCTGTACTGAAATAGAGTTGAGTCCCAATGGCTTCGAAGATAGACCTCCAGAAGTGTGATGTGAAGAGAGAGTCACGATCACTAATGATTCTTCTCGGTAACCCATGCATTTTGAATATCTCCTTGATAAATAACCTTGCGATGTTTGAGGCTTTATAGTTTGTCTTAACAGGAATAAGATGTGCAATTTTGGTAAGCATATCAACTACAACCATAATGGAGTTGTATCCTCCCTGAACTTGGGGCAGGCCAACAACAAAGTCCATATTGATGAATTCCCATTTCATTTGGGGAATGTCAAGTGGTTACAGTTTCCCTGGCATTTTGACATGTTCGGCCATAATGCGTTGACAAGACAAATATTCAGTGACATATTTGAGAACATTACCTTTAAGCCTGTCCCAATAATAGCTCTTTCTGACTGCATTGAGGGTCTTGGCATAGCCAGGATGTCCTGAAAAAGGGGAGTCATGAGCTTCCCAAAGTATTTTTTGCTTGAGTGGCTGTCTTGCCGGTATACATAATCTCGTTCTATAGTAGACAAGTCTACTATCGATAGAGAAATCTTGATACTTTGCCTGTAGCTTCGAGTCTTGATCCTTGATAGGGATCTCCCTTAGCAATTTCGAATAGGTTGGATCATAGCATGCTTCTTCTCTAGCTAGCTCAAGAATTGGGTTGTTTGGCATGGATACCTTTGTGGCTAAAGATCTAGTTGTTGATGGATTTTGCAAGATTAGAGAATTTAGAAATGCCTTGCAATTGAGAGCATCCACAACTACATTCTCCTTTCTAGGCCGGTATTTGATTTCAAAATCATATTCCTCCAGCACTTCAATCCATCCACGTTGCCTCATGTTGAGCTCATTTTGGGTAAATATCCATTTGAGACTTTTATGATCCGTCACTAAGGTAAACTTTTACCCAGAAAGTAGTGTCTCCAAAGCTTGAGAGGATGGATGATAGCTAACAGCTCAAGATCGTGGGTAGCATAATTCCTCTCATGGCTCTTCAGTTTCCTTAAAGAGTATGCTACAAGATGACCTTCTTGCATAAGCGCACATCTTAAGGCAAGTGTGCTAGCATCAATTATCACTTCAAACTCCTTACTAAGATCTAGAAGTTTCAGAATAGGTGCTGATACCAAGCTTTGCTTTAGTTTATCAAAGCTAGATTGTTCAGCACAGTTGACCATACAATCGATGTTTTCTTCTTCAGTAGATCCGTCAGAGGTGCTGCAATCAAGGCATAGTTCTTGATAAAGACCCTATACCATCCTGTCAATCCAAGAGAACTACGTATTTCTTTGAAAGTTGTTGTTATTGGCCATTCCTGAAATTACTTTCGTTGATATAATGAATCCCAAATATTCAATCTATCGCTTCGAGAATGCACACTTCTTCTTCTTGGCATAAAGCTTGTGTGCTCTCATTGTTTCAAGAACAATGCGAAGTTGGGGTTCATGATCTTCTTCTTGTTTGGAGTAGACTAAGGTATCGTCAAAGAAGACGAGTACAAAGTCATCAAGATATGGCCTAAAGATATCCTGCATTAGCCTGTTGAAGATAGTAGGAGTATTCGTCAGCCGGAATGATATGACCAGGAATTCAAAGCGTCCATATCTTGTGCTAAATGCCATATTTGGGATATCCGCCTCCTTGATCCTTATCTGATAATATCCAAACCTGAGATCAATCTTGGAGAAGATCTCCCCAACTTGAAGACGGTCAAGAAGTTCATCTATCCTTGGAATGGGATATTTGTTCTTAATAGTTGATTAATTCAACCTGTAACATGTCCACCTATTCCCTTTAGGACACGTCTTAGCAATCCATCGGAAAGGAGGCCTAGAAAGCTCCGTCGGGACTCCCATGGAATGTTATAGGGTTTGTGATCTAGGAGTTTCTGCGTCTGCCATGTAGCGGAAGTATTCTAGCCGTTCCTAGTTAGGACCGACCTGAATCAAGGTTTCCCCTAATGGTCATTTTGTAAACAGCAACTAGCGTCCAACCCCGAGTGAACCACTTTATGCAGAAACACCAGGGCCGAAGCAGATTCACGCTGCACTTGGTTCAAGGAGAATGGGAAACAAGAGGGATGCAAGGCTCGACCTCTCTGCCATAAGGCATAGTCCCATTCCGTTCCCCTAAAACATCATAAACCGGGATTATTATAACCTAGACTCTAGGTCGGCGCCCTTGCTATTCATTTCCTTTGAGAAGATCTCCTTGCTGTCCATTATGATTGAGAAAAGTTCTCAGCCAACCGGGACCACCCATCCGTAGGACCGGACCCATGGCCACATCCACCGCACTTTCCTTGAAGTTGCTTTAGTTGTCTAATTACCTACCACATTTAGTTGGACATGCATCAATTAGCTTCCCTATTTAGCCTGTTAGACACCAATTCCTTCACGTAATCTTAGCACTTGATATAGAAAAACAGTGTCAAACAAGTTCCTTTTCAACAGGTTATCATATTTATCTTTGGAATACATTCATAAAGTCCAGTCTGCAGGCTTATCCATAATTCTCCCAAAGGCTATCCAACAATCCACAGGGATTACTAATCCAAGATTCCACATGTAGACTAGTATGCGGGCCTCAACATCCAATCCCGAGTCATGTTGGCCTCTTGTGCAGGAAGGTGAGGGATTTACAGCCAGAGCCCCCCTGGCACCCAAGCGTCCTCCTGCTCCAAGTAGTGCCCAACGGAGAGACCTCACGCTCCGGGTTCGGTCCACGTTCCTAGTGTGGCTAACAACCCCCTTGGTTACGGTCAGGCAGAAAGTCGGAGGTAAGTGAAACTGCCTCTCCCTTCAGTCCTTCAACCCGAAGCATTAAATATATTTTCATATTTTACTTCCTTGGGCAAACAACGCAAACAGTGCTCCTAAACTGTTACAAGCACAATCACTTCCAGTGGTCGTTTATTTGGCCAACTACTAAGGAGTGAATCCTTCTCTCTGAATGCATCTAGCATTCAATCTGGGATCAATTGTGACTTGGCAAGATTCCCAAGGGTTTGTTTGTTAACCCTTATGTCCTTGGGTTAGGGCCGTACCCTATTAACCCAACTTAACCAATACCTTAGGTTCTATTAACAGTAAATCATGGCGACCATGTTGCTCCAAATTATTGATTGGTCCTTTGCTTTCAAGCAAATATCTAATTCCCTTATCTTGGCAACTTTTCCCCCCAAAAAGGGTGCTGTAGCAGGACGGCTACTCATCCTCTTGCAAGTTAAACTTGCGCAAGAATCTGCCAATCTCATTCCAAGGAATTGGCAACTCTCTTATGGTCAAACCACAAGATCATGCGACGTTGCAACTTGTTGCACAAGTGTCGCATCTATTCCGTGGGATCATTTTACCCATCGAATGGCGTCTTCTGCTCATGGAATCGTGATTAGACAAGAAGCAGGGTTTAGGATGCCTTCTTATCCAACCCATTCCCAATTTCACCAGGCCGACGTCTAAGGGGTTCCAACTCAATCCGAGTTTCATCTTTTGAACGAGTGATCCTTAGGGTAGAAACCCTAGATCGTTTCTTGCAAGTGCATCCAATTGTCCCTACAGTCTGTGAATGTGGGCAGGACCTTTGGGTATGAGGGTTTTGACTTGGCAACAAGTGTGACTAGGTCAAGTCCTTAACGTGCTAAACTCTGGTTAGCACTTGGAGTATATTGAATCGATTTAACCATCCTATGCGAATCCTTTTCAGTTTAGGTGTTTTGGGTTATCCTGTTTACTTGTCTAATGACAAGGACGGGCCACTCCTAAAGATTTTGTCTTGATCAAAAAGGGGGAAAACTAGTTGTATTACGATACAATTCTCGTAAGCACACGATTCATTGCCTCTACGTACGACTTGATTCACAAACCCTAACTTTTCTTGTTAAGATCAAAGTGCATGTTAAATTTCAGCATAACTTCCATTGATCCTACAAGGACATGCATTCACGATTCATGCCACTAAGCTTTTAAGATTTTACACTTAAATGAACCATGCAACCTTTCCATAACTACATCTTTGAATGAAATTATTCGTATGATGAATGTGCATTATGGAACCTTTTCTAACTACTACGCAATTAATTGAGATTTATGCCAATTGAAGCTAGAGTTAACCTACTTCATGTAGCACTTAGAATCTTTTCCATGCCTTGCAATTTCCTATGGTTGATAATGACTTTTTTTAATGAATCATTACAAAGAAGATTTGTCTAAAATTGTGACATGCAATTTAATCTTTCCATGCATAATCAATGGTGTATTACAATAATGTCGACTTTGTAATGATAGTCACTAGTTGTTCTAGACTCGTCACTTTGCAATGCACCAAAAGGCAACTAAAATGCATAGACACCTTATGTTCTTTTCGCTCATTTCATTGAAATACAAAGGACCAACTTCGTATCATGAATTACTTTAAGTAAATTTCAACTAGCCAATTTATTTCAATCGCATTTAGCTAGGTAGATTTGACAAGCATAAGTGCATCCTAGTTCCATGAAGTAACCATGCATAATTGCAATACTTCTATGTAAATCAAAAAATGGGAAGAAAACCTGGACTTGTGGGCTCGGTACAATATCCACATGAATATTAGGGGATGATCCTCCTGCAGGTGCACCTTGTGACTTTTTAGGGGCCATCGTGAATTTGACCTCTGGTTTGCCTTCGTAGATTCGAATTACTTGCCTTGGTTCGCAGCCTATGATCTTTGGCCGTCTCCCTTGTACACAGAAATTCCCTTTGAAGTACGGGTCCTTGCAGAATTTGGCTTATGGAAGGCATTAGGGTTCGGAGCTTGGGCCTTCTTTCTTTCGGGAGAAGAGGGGATTCGTGAAAGGTTTCTTGTGAAGACCTTGTGAAAATGGAGGCTTTAGAGATTCTTCTCCTTGGAATTCCGGGCTAGGAATGGTTTTATGGGGCCTTGCAGGAATGGGAGGCCTATGAACTTCTCCTTCCTCTCATAAAAATCCCGAGGTAAAAGATCTTGTGGAAAGGGGGTTTAAGGAAACCCTCTTCTTCTCTACAAGACCCCGGGCCTAGAGGGCTTATGGGATATTTTGTAGGAAGGCCTTATAGGCTTCCTCTTGGAAACTCGGGGGGGAAAAAGATGATTGGTGGGAAATCTAGTGGGAAGGGGGCTTTAAACCCGGGCTAGGAAATGGGCTTGTGGTGGATCCAATGGGAAGGGGGGCTTAGAGAAGCTCCTGAGAAGCTTCCTAAAGAAGCTTCTATGAAGCTTCTACTACAATCAGAGGACCACGTGGCGAGAGGGGGTATCAATAACGATGATGGGACGGCTGTCGGCGATGACTACAATAGGTAGCCTCCTTCTCCTCTCTCACGAGTGTCCTCAGCTCCGCCTCCTCTCACACAACGACCTTATGCAGTCTGTCGCAGTCTCTCCCTCCTTCAACACCTCCTTTACTCCCCCCAAAGGGGGATTTTTATAGTCTGGGGGAGAGGGGACCTCCCCCAATGTGGTACTTTGCATGGCTCTCTCCCCTCCTCCCTTCCAAATACAGCCCTACTAGCCCATCTCCCCACACTCCCTCTCCTCCAGCTATGCATCGGCTAGGGGAGAAGGAATAGTAAAAAAAAAAAAATGAAATTTATTTCAACATTATCCTCTTATCCTCCTCCCAAGAGGATTTTTCCCCGTGGCTATGCGGGTTTGAATCCCCAGCCTTATTTTTCCAAGACGGAGGTCTCCATCTCTCGCAAGAGGATATAGATTAGCTGTCGGTACTGGGGATAACCTTTGCACGAGTTTACGGTGCGCGGGAGGTTGGTTTAGTAATATTTTTTTCAAACGGGAATATTACATTCTCCCCCCCCTGGAGGAATCGAGATGTCCTCATCTTAAGATGAACTGGGGATATTGTTGGTTGAGAGTGCTTTCATCCATCCAAGTGGCATCCTCCTCGGGATAATCTTTCCACCACTGGACGAGGCATTCTCTCAAGGTTCTGGATCTCAGTTGTCTCTCCCTAACATCTAAGATCTTGTCAAGCCGTAGGTCAAGGACTCCTTGGCTAGGAATTACAACTTGTTGGTCATCAAGCACATGGCTAGGATTAGGTACATACTTCTTCAATAGGCTGATATGGAATACATTATGAACCTTTAGGTTCTCAGGGAGTTGCAGTCTATAAGCATTGGGTCCTAGGCACTTGAGGATCTTGTATGGTCCACAATACCTTGGACTTAGCTTCTTGCAATCCCCTAAGGATAGGGAACTCTTCTTTGGACGTACGTGAATGAAGACCATGTCTCCTTCCTTGAAGGTTCTATCTTGATGCTTCAAATCTGCATATGCCTTCTATCTATCCTTGGTAGCTTGGATATCCTGTCTTATTGACTTTATTTGCTCATCCATCTCTTCCAGCATCTGTCTTGAAGCTTCCACCCTCAAGGTTGGATCTGAGAATTTTAGGGGACTTCGACAGTCATGCCCATACAATGCTTGAAAAGGGGTCATCTGAGAATTTCAACCAAAGGAAAGTATTGAATCCACCTTTTTGGTTCACGACAGCAGTGTGCCCTTAGCATATCCTCGATGACTTGATTGACTTGCTCCGTTTGGCCATCATTTTGGGGATGGTAGGCTCTACTAAAATAGAGTTGAGTCCCAATGGCTTCAAAGATAGCTCTCCAGAAGTGTGATGTGAAGAGAGAATCATGATCACTAATGATTCTTCTGGGCAACCCATGTAGCATGAATATCTCCTTGATAAACAACCTTGCAATGTCTGAGGCTTTATAGTTTGTTGATGGGACCTGAAATGGGCCGGCACTAGCTATAGCACTAGCCGGACCTCATGCTCATGACAGACAAATACACCCTCACGGCCTCGCGGACCAGGAGCGTCAATCTAATGCTAAAGGACAAACCGCTCTAAAGCCTAATTCATGTGTTTATAGTTTTATCGTTTTGTAGTCCAATGTTTCCTTTTTCTATAAACTCCTCAGAGGGAGAACCCATACACACTGGCAATGCCACAATCATATACATGGAGGAGACCTCTCAGTAGAAACACCGCAGTCCCACTGTAGCTCTCCTACATCGCACGAATTGGCCCTTTGATGCGCTCCTAAACATATAACACAAACGAACAAACTCCTCTCTTTTATATTTCTAGTATTTCCAGGAGATGTACCATGTGTCCTTACTTAACTGTCCCTTAGGAAACCGACCCTCTATCCTACGGCAAGGGATAACCTCACACTCTCAATCGTGGGTCAAAGTCCTAAGAAAACAATTGCTATGCAGTCCAGGAGCTTTTCCTTTGATACCATGAACCATGCATAGTGCATAATGTGAATGGTTTAGTGCACAAACAGAAGAAAATTAGCATTGTGCATCGTGCGAAACTAATCTTTTCCTGATTTCCATGCTAACTTTTATGTACTGCAAAGAGAAAAGACACCGAGTCTTACGCTCATGCTGCCTTTTACTTTATTTTAAAACAACATCCTTTAGGCATGATGCAACACATAAATTAGATTTAAGATTATACTTTGACGCTCAAACTCCCCTCTCACCCTACCGTTTAATGTTTTGCATTCGTTGATAGGTGAAATAGTAGTTTTATGTGTATTTCTTTACAAAGAAAACGATAAACATGAACGAAAACATAGAAATGAGGGTAAACCGAGGCCAACCTCGTGCTCTACCTTCATTATACATTGCACAAACACTCATGTAATTTTTTGGAATTTTTCTTTTATCGTTTCCTAAAATTTTCCCATTTAAAACCCATTTTTCACCATTTTTTGGTAATTTTCCTATATTTTCTTTAATATAAATGACTATAAATTAAGATTGATTGTGGGCTATGGCCCTTAGGTTTCTTGACAACAAAATTTCATGGTTTTATTGATGTTATATCTCATATTTCTCATTTATTTTGCAAAAACCCCCATTTTATCCCTTAAACTCGTGTTTTACGGGTTTTACACCATTAATTTCAGCCATATCGCTTATGATTTTCTGATTTTCAGAGCATAAACTGATAAAACTAATAGAAAACAACAACATAATGCATATTCAGCCCATGGGAACAATACTTCATCAACCAAATAGCATAAGAACTCATTTTTTCTTCATAAAAATTGAACTACCGCTTAGGCTTCATGTCTCGGGATCTCGGTTTCGGTGCGGGACTGCGGTTCAGCCCTCATTCAATGTCCAACATCTTCAAAATCAGCAATCTTCATGTCTACATCGATCCGAAAGCAATCCGGTCTCATTCGGACAAGCTTTCCTTCACAATTCTTCATTTTCCTCTTGCACACAAGAACAGCCCCTTAGGGGAGAGAGAGGGAGGAGAGAGAAAGATTAGAATTGGCTCTCTTCATTCAGGCTACCATTGGATGGGCGAAGACAGGCGATAAGATTAGCAAGGAAGGAGAAGATCGGGGGTAATGTCGATTGGGTGGGTTGTATTCAACCTGGAAATCATGATGAGAGAGGAGGAGGCGAAATTTGCGCCCTGCGTGCTGCGCCATCTTCTTCTTGTCTCTCCACGTTTTTTTTCATGCATTTTGGTTGGGGGGTTAAAATGTCCCAAAGGGCACCCCCCTTTGGTCCATGTTGTGGCCACCCTTTCAAATCTTGCCCATTTGTTGGCCATTTCCCCGTCCGGGCTCCAAATCGAGTGCTATAAATTTTTGCGCGTCCGTCTTGACATCCTGCATTGGCTGGAAACTCCTGACAACCCGCACGTCAGTCTGAAAATTTTCAAAAATCAACAAGTATCGCTCAGGCGCCTTTAAAGAGTTGTATTTCACTTGGTGCTTAAAATCGTCCTAGCTGGGGCCACCGCCTTTGATGTTGAAAATTTTTCCCCTAAATTTCGGATTTTTTGGCAAATTTTAGGCACATCCGGGGCTCAAAACTCCGCTCTCATTTGTCTTAACTGGAATAAGGTGTGCAACCTTAGTAAGCATGTCAACCACAACCATGATGGAGTTGTATCCTCCCTGAACTTGGGGTAGGCCAACAACAAAGTCCATACTGATGAATTTCCATTTCATTTGGGGAATGTCAAGTGGTTGTAACTTCCCTGGCATTTTGACATGTTCGGCCTTGATACGTTGACAAGACAAACACTCAGTGACATATTTGAGAATGTCACCTTTAAGCCTCTCCCAATAGTAGCTCTTCCTAACTGCATTGAGAGTCTTGGCATAGCTAGGATGTCCTGAGAAAGGGGAATCATGAGCTTCCCACAATATCTTCTGCTAAAGTGACTAGCTTGCCAGTATACATAATCTCGTTCGATAGTAGACAAGTCCACTATTGATAGAGAATTCATGATACTTAGCCTATAGCATTTGGTCTTGGCCCTTGATAGGGATCTCCCTTAGCATCTTTTGATAGGTTGGATCATAGCATGCTTCCTCTCTAGCTAGCTCAAGTATTGGGTTGTTTGGCATGGATACCTTTGTGGCTGGCGATCTAGCTGTTGATGGATTTTGCAAGATTAGAGAATTAAGGAATGCCTTGCGACTGAGTGCATCGGCAACTACATTCTCCTTTCCAGGTCGGTATTTGATTTTAAAATCATACTCCTCCAGCACTTCAATCCACTTACATTGCCTCATATTGAGCTCGTTGTGGATAAAGATCCACTTGAGACTTTTATTGTAACGTGTCTACTAGTATCATCCAGGACACGTCTTAGCAGTCCATCGGAAAGGATGTCTAGAAAACTCCGCCTGGCACTCCCATGGAATGTTACGGGTTTTGCGATCTAGATCTTCCCGCGTCTGCCACGTAGCGGAAGTATCCTGGCCGTTCCCACTTAGGATCGATCGGAATTAGGGTTTTCATGATTGGTCATTAACTAACAGCAACTAGCGTCAGACCCGAGCGAACTACTTTACGCAGAAATGCCAGGTCCGAAGCGGATTCACGCTGCACTTGGCTCAAGGATAATGGGAAATGAGAGGGATGCAAGGCTCAACCTCTCTGCCATAAGGCATAGTCCCATTCCGTTCCCCTAAAACAGCATAAATCGGGTAAGATGTAACTCTAGGTCATCGCTCTCGTTATTCGTTTTGATGATCATCTCGCTGTTCTTCGAGATTTTTGAGAAAAGTTCTCGGCTAACCGAGACCACCCAACCGTAGGACGGACCCATGGTCCATCCTCCGCACTTTCCTCGGTATGTTTTAGTTATGTAATTATCTAACACATTAATTTGACATATAACAATCAGCTTCTTTAATTAATCATGTTAAGCACTGGTTCCTTCACGTAATCTTATCACGTGACATAGAAAAACAATATCAAGCAAGTTCTTTTTTAACATTTCATCATTTTATCTTTGAAATACAAGGAGTTCCGCCCGTAGGCTTGTCCATAATCCCCGAAGGCTATCCAGTAATCCCCAGGCATCACTATTCCAAGCTTCCGCCCGTAAACTAGTATGCGGGCCTCGAGATCCAATCCGGAGTCACGTTAACCTCTTGTGCAGGACCCGAAAGGCGAGGGATTTACGGCCAGATCCCCCTGGCACCCAAGCGTCCTCCTACTCCAAGTAGAGCTCAACGGAGAGACCTCTCGCGGCGGGTTCGGTCCACGTTCCCGGCGTGGTGAACAACCCCCTTAGTTAGGGTTAGGCAGGTAGTCGGGGGTAACTAAAACTGCCTCTTCCTTTAGCCTTTAACCTGAAGTATAGGTACTCATTTAATTTGTAATTCATAATTCAAACAGAGCCCTAAAATCTCTAGCAAGCACAAACATTTCCATTAATCAACCGTGTTGTTTGGCAAACTGCTAAGGAAGTGTTCATTCCTTTTGAGTGTATCAGCACTCGTTTCCAAGGTGTCTTGTAAATTGGCAAGATCCTTTACATTCTGGTGTAGGGCGTACCTTATTAACCCAACTTGGTCAACCCTAAAGTTCCTTAGATATACTAGTTTCCGGTTTATAGCTTTCCTTATTTAGAAGGATATCCAAAAATACGTCCTTTTTGCAAGACAACTTGCATAGGGATCTGCCATCCTTGTTGAGGTTTTTTTTTACCCTTTCTCCTTGTGAATCAATCACAAAACTAAATGATTTCGTACTTGCTGCGCAAGTCCTGCGATGGAATAATCCGTTTTAGATCCTTTAAGCTGACGTATGTCGGGCCTAGGGTTTCTTTTTAAGGATCTTGGGGACAGCCCTAGTTCTTTATCTTTACGAATTTTTTTTGACCCTACAATAAGGAAAGTAGTCAAGTGCTTAGGGTATGAATATTTCTATGTTTAGATTGATTTGGATATCTTTTGGAAGGTAATATTAATCGTCTTGTCACGGTTTTGCTATCCTTGTGACAATTTACTTTTCAGTCAATACAGTTCAATTTAAACTTCCTTTTTCCTTGGAGATGAACTCATGCCAAATAACAAACATTTCCCTTGCTAAGATGTGCAATTAGCAATGATAACTTCCTAGTAATTTGAGCAACGAAAGAAACCTTTCATGAATTTAATCATTTACAATGATTCGTTGCGAAGGAATAAGACTAATGGTGCAAGATATAATTTCTATACCTGTAGGATTTAACTAAAATATACTACTACAGTAAATGGATAATCTTGCTCGTAATTTATAATGCTTGATGCAATTCGAAGGAAACTAAGTTCTATACATTATCATTCATTCAAATAAGCTAAGCTCCTTCATTACAAATAACTCGGACAAATATATCCTATCTCTAACAATTTCTCTTTGCATGATCGACTTAAAACCGAATTAAAGCCAAGAAGAAAAACCTGGTTTTGGGGTGAGATATCCACATGGATACCGGGAGATAATCCTCCCGCGGCTACACCTTGGACTTTCTTAGGAGGCATCGCAATTGTAGTCCGTCGAACGTGGAAGCAGCTTTACACTTCTTTCGGAATTCCACCGTTGCTCCCTTGCACCGTTTCCGTCGAAAGTAGTTTTAGAAGGCTCCCTCGAGGCTTTAGAGCGGGAAAGGAAGGTGTTTTAAAAAAAAAACACTCAGCACTCTCTTCCCTTTTACAAGTGGGGGAAGAAGAACAAAACTCCAAGGTATTTTGTGAGTTTGAAGGAAAGGCTAAGGACAAATTCTCTTGGGGGGAAAGGGGCCTTATAGAATTCTAAGGGAGGAACTCCAAGGGGGGGGGGGGGGGCGAAAGTAGCCTTAAAGGTTATTGGAAAAGGGGGCCTAAGGAGGCCTTAGGAGAAGATATAAGGGGGTAGTCTGAGGGTTATAATGAGCAAGGGCCCTAAGGGGGAAATAAAAACTGGGAAGATAAGACCTTTAAGGTCAAAAACCCTTTTATGGGGGAAAATCTCCAATCCCACAGGAAGGGGCCCTAGGGGGTTTTTTGTTTAAGACACGAGGGAGGGGGGGTGGTTCCAAGGGAAAAGGGCTTAAGGGAATTTATAAAAAGGGGGGGGGGTTTCCAAAATGGCACAAGGGAAGGGGGCCAAGGGTTTAAACTCGGAGGGGAGCCCAAGGGAAAGAGGGCTTAAGGATTACACATGGGGGTTGAGGGTGGTTTTTTTTTTAAACGCAAGGAAAAGGGGCTTATAGGTTAAACACGGGGGGGGGGGGGGGGGGATAAGGTGGGTTTGAACTAGGGGAAAGGGGGCTAAGAAGTCCCCCCGCCCCCTTTTGGAAGCTTCTTTGCTTCCAGAAGGTTACGTGGGGGTGGGGGGGTATTTAACCCTCCGATGGCGATGACGGCATGATGGTCAGGCGGCGAGGCCTGTGGCTCGGCAGCTCCACGTCCCGGAAGCAGCAGCGACAGCCTCTCTTCACGATCTCTCTCTTCCTTCCTAACCGGTTTAGGGTTTACTGAAGTGGGCAGAATAGGTCATAGCCAAGCTCTCCAAAACCCACAACGTCGAAGAGAAAATGCCTAGCTTGTAGCCCCATCCCCTCTAACTGGTAGCAGCAGGCCGTCCCTTTTTCTCCTTTCCCTACTGGTGGCAGCGTACCCTATTTAAATAGGGGAGGGGAGGGGGATCCTCCCTCCCCTGCGTGGCATCACGCATGCCTCTCCCTCACTCCAAGCTCCACCAAGGAGCTTAATCACTCCTTCTATTCCCCTCCCCTTCTAGCTCGTCAGTCGGCTGGGGGGATAAGGGGAATTTTTTAAAAAAAATCATTTATCCAATTTCATTTTTATTGAGGCAGTTCACGTGTGCCTTCGGGATATTACATTTATGATCCGTCACTAGAGTAAACTTGTTACCCAACAGGTAGTGTCTCCAAAGCTTTAGAGCATGGATGTCAGCTAATAGTTCTAGATCATGGGTAGCATAATTCTTCTCATGGCTCTTCACTTTCCTTGAAGAGTATGCTACAGGATGATCTGCTTGCATGAGCACACATCCTAAGGCAAGTGTGCTAGCATCAGTTACTACTTCGAGCTCCTTACTAAGGTCTGGAAGTTTTAGGATAGTGCTGATACCAAACTTTGCTTTAATCTATCAAAGCTGGTTCGTTCGGTAGTTGACCATGCAATGGATGTTTGCTTCTTCAGTAGATTCGTCAGAGGTGCTGCAATCAAAGTATAGTTTTTGATAAAGACCCTATACCATCCTGTCAATCCAAGAAAACTACGTATTTCTTTGACAGTTGTTGGTATTGGCCATTCTAGAACATCTTTGACTTTGGTCGGATCCACTGAGATTCGTTCCGCAGATACAATGAATTCCAAATATTCAATCTGACATTTAAAGAATGCACATTTTTTCATCTTAGCATAGAGCTTGTGTGCCCTCATTGTCTCAAGGACAATGCAAAGCTGGGATTCATGATCTTCTTCCTGTTTGGAATAGACTAAGGTGTCGTCAAAGAAGACGAGTACGAAGTCATCAAGATATGTCCAAGTAAAGACTCTTGCTTCTAATCTAACTTATTGAGCTTAATCAAATAGACAGGTAGTCCCTTTCTAACTCCCCTTTATAATCGGAGATGCTTTGGCCAATTGAATTTTTGGCCTTCCAACCTCTCCTTGAGTTGTGGCCGATTCCCCTTCAGAGTTTCGAAAGGAAACTTGGCCCTTTTCACAATGAATGTGGGCATCCTTAGGTTTAAGCCAATCCATTCCGAGTAAACACTCATGGATACCTAGGTTCATGACCCTGAATTTGACCGAAGTTGTCTTTCCTCCCAGAAAGAATTCCACCTTAGCAGTTTGCCTGGTACAAGTGACCTCACGACCATTTGCTAATTCCACAAGCAAGGTAGGTGCTTCTACTATGGCTATTCCTAATCTTCTTGCACAAGCTGGTGAGATAAAGGAATGTGTACTGCCACAATCAATCAAGGTTTTGAAACCTTTACCTTGATAGTCTGATGGTGTCTGAATCACCAAAAATTGGCGATTCAGGCCTTTCTTGTGAAGGGTAGCATGGATTGTCGCCCTTTCAAACTCTGCTTCCATGGTCAGATCTTCTTCTTTGCACATTTCCCTGTTGGTAACAAAGGCGGTTCTTCCTCTGCCTCGGGTGGCAGCTCCTTGGCCACGGCAAGTTCCTTGGAAAAGTTCTTGATGATGTCCTCTGCCCATCTTGGGACATTGCCTTTTGAAATGACCGGCCTCGTTGCAGTGGAAACAATGGAGATTTCGACCACTTCTTTGGGTAGGGACAAAGTTGTTGACATTATTAGTCCTTGCTTTCTTTCTTTGTCCCGGTTTTGACCTTGAACTCTCTTTACTTGGGGCCTATATGCTCCTCTGTTCTGGTCATTATAAGACCAAGTTTTGTTACTTCTTGGCCTAGCCTGCACCTCCTGAATTATGGGCGTAGCTCGAATGAGTGCGTCTTGTAGATCTATTGGGCACATAGATTCGAGGCGGGTATTCACTGGTGGGTTTAAACCAGCACAAAATTTTGACACCTGCTGTGTCATGTCCATCTGTGGCGCATACTTCAGAAGTGAGACAAATTTTGAGTAGTATGCGTCAAGAGTGAGACCCAGCTGTTTTAGCTCGTAGAACTCATTCATTTTCTACGTGCGATACGCAGGTGGTAAGTATCTTTCTTGCACAGCTTTCTTTAGCTTTTCCCAGGTAACGGATCCTTTCGAAATCCCTTGATCTCTTTACTATTGCTTCCACCAAAGCCTGGCTTTGCTGGTGAGCTTCAGCTGGGCGAGCATAGCCTGGTTGGCGGGTGCAGTACCAACTGCTTCAAAGTAATCTTCCATGGACTCTATCCAAATCTCACCATCCGCTTGGACAATCCTACCTTTCCCGTCAAATTCTGGCAGCTTGATCTGCTTGAGAAGAAACTTCTTCTCCTAGATCACAGTCGTACTTGGTGTAGGGGGCGAACTGGGAATTTGTACCTGGGGTTGTTCCTGGATAGAGGATTTTTTTAATGTTACAACTCGCTAATCGTTATGATTATACTTCATACTCAATTTAGCTATCATCCAAGAAACCTAGCCACTTAACTTTTTATCAATTCTCATAGACAAGACATACATTGATAAAAAGAAGTCTTATTTTATTTATATGGGCATAACCCTTTCGGAGAACAATAATTCTTGTGATGATAGAGAAATTGTTACATAAGTTTGGGGAGAATAATGTCGTGTTACATTTAGCTACGGGAACTGGATAATAGTATGGTTTCGGGTCAAGTCATCGAAAGATTAGGGTATCCTTTCCTTTGATACCCATTCTTCTCATAGCATCCCAGCGCCTTCATCCTGTCGCGGAGGGGATTACGGGGGTCACTTCCTCATATATATATGAGTTCATCTCAACCCTCTGACCTTCAATATGTAAAGTTGAGTTTATGTGAGCTTCGACAAAAATGAATAGCTTCATGATCTTTCGGTCTTGCAACCACTTGATCCTCTTTAGGTTGGTTTGAAGGTATGCAAACCAGTGGGAAGCTATGTAGTAGATTCTTGAGTCACCCATCCACGGCTGTTCCACGTACAAAGGCGATGGATTATAAATACGGTCTAGGATGTTCATCATATCGATCCTTTATCGATAATCCAGGGAATGCATCGCGGTCATAAACATGACTCGAAACACTAAGAACCTGTTCCATGCTTCATAATTCTGCAAGACAGCATCAAAGGTAAGGAAATGTTCTTATAGCAACATTTGCTTTACTTCTTCTTATTAAGATTTCTTATATAAAAAAATCCTTCCTTGGTTCGCTCTAATACCAACTGTAATGTGTCCACGTGTTCCCTTCAAGACACGTCTTAGCAGTCCATCGGAGAAGGTCTAGAAAGCTCCGCCCGGCACTCCCATGGAATGTTACGGGGTTTGCGATCTAGAACATTCCGCGTCTGCCATGTAGCGGAAGTATTCTGGCCGTTCCCACTTAGGACCGACCTAATGGTCATTTCCTAAATGGCAACTAGCATCCGAACCCCGATCAAACCATTTTACGTAGAAATACTAGGGCCGAAGCGGATTCATGCTGCACTTGGTTCAAAGAGAATGGGAAACGAGAGGGATGCAAGGCTCGACCTCTCTGCCATAAGGCATAGTCCCATTCCGTTCCCCTAAAACAGCATAAACCGGGATTATTATAACCTAGACTCTAGGTTAGTGCCCTTGATATTCATTTCCTTTGAGAAGATCTCCTTTGTTGTCCATTATGATTGAGAAAAGTTCCTGGGAAACCGGGACTACCCATTTGTAGGACGAACCCATGGCCACATCTACCGCACTTTCCTCAAGGTTTCTTTAGTTCTCTAATTACCTACCACATTTAGTTGGACATGCATCAATCAGATTCCTTATTTAGCTCGTTAGACATTGGTTCCTTCACATAATCTTAGCACTTGACATAGAAAAACAGTGTCAAACAAGTTCCTTTTCAATAGGTTATCATATTTATCTTTAGAATACAATCATAAAATCCAGCACACAGGCTAATCCATAATCCGGCGTGAAGGCTGGCCCGAAGGCTATCTAGTAATCCACAGGGACTACTAGTCCAAGATTCCACCCGTAGACTAGTATGCGGGCCTCGAGATCTAATCCCAAGTCAAATTGGCCTCTTGTGCAGGGCTCAGAAGGCGACCATGCCGTACCTTAGGATCTAATCAATACCTTAGGTTCTATTAACAGTAAATCATGGCGACCATGTTGCTCCAAATTATTGATTGGTCCTTTGCTTCCAAGAAAATATCTAATTCCCTTATCTCGGCAACTTTTCCCCCCAAAAAGGGTGCTGTAGCAGGACGACTACTCATCCTCTTGCAAGTTAAACTTGCACAAGAATTTGCCAATCTCAATCCAAGGAATTGGCAACTCTCTTGTGGTCAAACCACAAGATCATGCGACGTTGCAACTTGTTGCACAAGTGTCGCATCTATTCCGTGGGATCATTTCACCCATTGAACAGCGTCTTCTGGTCAGGGAATCATGATTAGTCAAAAAGTAGGGTTTAGGGTGTCTTCTTATCCAATCCATTTCCAATTTCACTAGGCTGACAACGTTCGGTCCGAGGGGTTCCAACTCAATCCGAGTTTCATCTTTTGAACGAGTGATCCTTAGGGTAGAGACCCTAGATCGTTTCTTGCAAGTGCGTCCAATTGTCCCTACATTCCGTGAATGTGGGCAGGACTTTTGGGTATGAGGGTTTTGACTTGGCAACAAGTGCGACTAGGTCAAGTCCTTAACATGCTAAACTCTGGTTAGCACTTGGAGTTTGAATCGATTTAACCATCCTATGTGAATCCTTTGCGGTTTAGGTGTTTTGGGTAATCCAGTTTACTTGTCTTACGACAAGGACGGGTCATTCCTAAAGATTTTGTCTTGATCAAAAAGGGAAAAAACTAGTTGTATTACGATACAATTCTCGTAAGCACATGATTCATTGCCTCTACGTACGATTAGATTCACAAACCTAACTTTTCTTGTTAAGATCAAAGTGCATGTTAAATTTCGGCATAACTTCCATTGATCCTACAAGGACATGCATTCACGATTCATGCCACTAAGCTTTTAAGATTTTACACTTAAATGAACTATGCAGCCTTTCCCTAACTACATCTCTGAATGAAATTATTCGTACGATGAATGTGCATTATGCAATCTTTCCTAACTACTACGCAGTTAATTGAGATTTATGCCAATTGAGCTAGAGTTAACCTACTTCATGTAGCCCTTAGAATCTTTTCCATGCCTTGCAATTTCCTATGGTTAATAACGACTTTTTTTAATGAATCATTACAAAGAAGATTTGTCTAAAATTGTGACATGAAATTTAATCTTTCCATGCATAATCAATGGTGTACTACAATAATTTCGGCTTTGTAATGATAGTCATTAGTTGTTCTAGACTCGTCACTTTGCAATGCACCAAAAGGCAACTAAAATGCATAGACACTTTATGTTCTTTCTGCTCATTCCATTGAAATACAAACGACCAACTTCGTATCGTGAATTACTTTAAGTAAATTTCAACTAGCCAATTTATTTCAATCCCATTCAGCTAGGTAGATTTGACAAGCATAAGTGCATCCTAGTTCCATGAAGTAACCATGCATAATTGCAATACTTCTATGTAAATCAAAAAATAGGAAGAAAACCTAGACTTGTGGGCTTGGTGAAATATCCACATGAATATTAGGGGATGATCCTCCTGCAGGTGCGCCTTGTGACTTTTTAGGGGCCATCGTGAATTCGACCTTTGGTTTGCCTTCGCAGATTTGAATTACTTGCCTTGGTTCGCATCCTTATGATCTTTGGCCGTCTCCCTCATACACAGAAATTCCCTTTGAAGTACGGCTTCTTGACAGAAGTATCATGTTGCGGAACTTGGCTTATGGAAGGCCTTAGGGTTCGGAGCTTGGGGCTTCTTTCTTTCGGGAAAAGAGGGGATTTGTGAAAGGTTTCTTGTGAAGTCCTTGCGAAAACGAAGGCTTGAGAGATTCTTGTCCTTGGAATTCCGGGCTAGGAATGGTTTTATGGGGCCTTGCGGGAATGGGAGGCCTATGAACTTCTCCTTCCACTCATAAAAATCCTGGGGTAAAAGATCTTGTTGAAAGGGGGTTTAAGGAAACCCTCTTCTTCTTTACATGACCCGGGGCCTAGAGGGCTTGTGGGAGATTTGGTAGAAAGGCCTTATAGGCTTCCTCTTGGAAACCTCGGGGGGAAAAAGATGATTGGTGGGAAATCTATTGGGAAGGGGGCTTTAAACCTGGGCTAGGAAATGGGCTTGTGGTGAATCCTATGGGAAGGGGGGCTTAGAGAAGCTCCTTAGAAGCTTCCTAAAGAAGCTTCTATGAAGCTTCTTCTATGATCAGAGGACCACGTGGCGAGAGGGGGTATCAATTAGGATGATGGGATGGCTGTCAGTGCTATAGGCGGCAGCCTTTGGCTTCACGGGTGTCCTCCTAGTCTATAGCACGGCTGCACAGCATTGACGTCCAATCCTCCTCCTATATGGTGATGACTGGAGTACGTAGCCTCCTTCTCCTCTCTCACAACTTTCCTCATTTCCGCCTCCTCTCACATGACGACCTTATGCAGCCTGTCGCAGTCTCTCCCTCCTTCAACACCTCCTTTACTCCCCCCAAAGGGGAGTTTCTATAGTCTGGGGGAGAGGGGACCTCCCCCCACGTGGTACTTTGCATGGCTCTCTCCCCTCCTCCCTTCCAAATGCAGCCCTACTAGCCCATCTCCCCACACTCCCTCTCCTCCAATCGTGCATCGGCTGGGGGAAAAGGAATAGTAAAAAAATTTTGAAATTTATTTCAACATTATCCTCTTATCCTCCTCCCAAGAGGATGTTTCCCCATGGCTATGCGGGTTTGAATCCCCGGCCTTATTTTTCCAAGACGGAGTTCTCCATCTCTCGCGTGCGGATATAGATTAGCTGTCAGTACTGAGGATAACCTTTGCACGAGTTTACGGTGCACGGGATCAATACATAGCCGAAGCGTTCCTTCCTTCTTCTTCTAGAATAGCACTAGAGCTCCCCATGGCGAACTGCTAGGATGAATGTAGCCTTGGTCTAACAGTTGCTTGTTGAGTTGCTCCTTCAACTCAATCGCTTCTGGGATGGACATTCTATATGGTCTCTTTGTAATTGGCGCAGCTCCTGGCGTTAACTTGATTTCATGATCAACTTTCCTTTCGCCGAAGTTCTGTTAGCTCTTCAGAAAATATGCCCGCGTACTCCTTTAGCCATAAAGGTTCTTCACTAGACTCCTGATTTTGATCTAGCTTATTAAGCTTAATCAAATAGACATGTAGCCACTTTCTAAGTTCTTTTATTATCCGAGATGCTTTGGCCAATTGAATTTTTGGATTCCCAGCCTCTCCTTGAGTTGTGACCAATTCCCCTTCAGAATTTCGAAAAGAAACTTGGCCCTTTCCACAGTGAATGTAGACATCATTAGGTTTAAGCCAATCCATTCCGATCAAACACTCATGGATACCTAGGTTCATAACCCTGAATCTGACCAAAGTCAACTTTCCTCCCAGTAGGAATTCCACCTTAGCAGTTTGCCTAGTACAAGTGACCTCACAACCATTTGCTAATTCCACAAGCAAGTTGGGTGCATCTTTTGTGGCTATTCCTAATCTTTTTGCACAAACTGGTGAAATAAAGGAATGTGTGCTGCCACAATCAATCAAGGTTCTAAAGCCTTTACCTTGATAATCTGATGGAGTCTAAATCACTAAGAATTGGTGATTTGGGCCTTTCTTATGAAGAGCGGTACGGACTATTGCTCTCTCAAAGTCTGCTTCCATGGTCGGGTCTTCTTCATCACCGAACTCCTTATCGGCAACACTGGCAATTCTTCCTTTGGCCCTGGTGGCGGCTCCTTGGCCATGGATGGTTCCTTGATGTTGTCCTCCGTCAAGCTTGGGACATTGCCTTTTGAAATGACCAAGCTTGTTGCAATGGAAGCAACGGAGATTGCAGCCACTTCCTTGGGTAGGGACGAAATTATTTACAGTGTTGGTTCTAGCTTTCTTCCTTTGTCCCTCATTTTGGCCTTGTACTCTCTTCGCCTAGGACCTATACACTCCTTTGTTCAGATTCTTGTAAGAGTAAGTCTGGTTATTTCTTGGCTTGGTCTGCACCTCCTGTATTATGGGCACAACTCGAATGAGCGCATCCTGAAGATCTATCAGGTGCATTGACTCGAGGCAGGTGTTTATAGACGGGTTTAATCTGACACAAAACTTTGACACCTGCTGTGTCATATCCATTTGTGGTGCATGCTTCAAAAGAGAGACAAACTTTGAATAGTATGAATCAAGAGATAGACCAAGCTATTTCAGCTCATAGAACTTGTTCATCTTCTGCGTGCGATAGGTAGGTGGTAGATATCTTCCTCATACAGCTCTTTTTAGCTTCTCCCAAGTAACTGACCCTTCCAAGATCCCTTGGTCTTTGCACCATTTCTTCCACCAAAGTCTTGCTTCACCGGTAAGCTTTAGCTTGGCGAGCATTGCTTGGTTAAGCGGGTGCAGTACCGACTGCTTCAAAATAATCCTCCATGGATTCGATCCAGATCTCAGCATCAGTTTGGATGGTCCTTCCCTTGTCATCAAATTCTGGTGGCTTGATTTGATTGAGAAGAAACTTCTTCTCCTGAATCAAAGTCGTACTTGGTGTAGGGGTCGGACTAGGAATCTACACTTGGGGTTGTGCGTGGGCATTGGAATTCTTTACGTTAAAAACTTACTAAACATTTCTCACACTACTTTACATTTCATGCCTAGTTCAGCTTTCAGCCAAGTGACCTAATCACTTTACTTCTTTACCAACTCACTATCAAGACAATCATTAATAAAAAGTCTATTTCATTCATATGGGCATAGCCCTTTCGACTAAAATTATTCTTGGGAAAATGGAACAAGCTGATACATTAATTCGGGGAGAATAAGATTGTGTTACATTCAGCTACAGGAACTGAGTAATAGTATGGATTGGGGTCATGGATTTTCAGGAATCGATAGGTCATTGGAAGATTAGGGTATCCTTTCCTTTGGTACTCGTTCTTCTCATAACTTCCCAACACCTTGATCCTGTCGGGAGGGATTATTCGTGTAATATTCGCATTTGAAAAATATTGCTAGTCCGACTTTCCACAACGTGCGTGAAACTCATGCAAATGTTAATGCTGGCATTCGAGTTACCGGCACTGCAATCTATAAACCGTATGCGAGGAATCATGACCTCCGCATTGGCAAATTGGGACCGAGGTTCAAAACCTGCATAGCCATCGGGAAACATCCTCTTGGGAGGAGGTTAAGAGGATAATGTTGGGATAAAAATTGAATTTTTTTTTTAAAAAATATTATTCCTTCTCTCCCAGCTGATGCACTACTGGAGGAGAGGGAGTGTGGAGGGATGGGCCAGCAGAGTTGCTTGAGGATGTGGGGGAAGAGGGCCATGCAACAGGCCACGTAAGGGGGAGGTCCCCTCTCCCCCAGATTATAAAAACCCCTTTGGGGGGGCTTGGAAAGGACGGTTGGAAGACGGAAGAAGCTGCAGAAGTCGCACATGGTAGGAGGAAGGAAGAGGCTGCGTCGTTGCAGAAGGCCATTGTGAAGAGAGAGTGGAGGTCGCCGCCTGCTTAACGCCACCAGCTGCCATCGAATTTGCTGCCACCAATTCCATGTGATATGATCAATGCACAACCCTCATTAGGTGCTACCAATGATCCATGGTGCTCAAAGTTGTAAGGCCCCCATTATGAGAAGAAGCCAAATGTGAGCCCGGACATTGGTTGAGTCCTGACTTGTATATCAGATGAGGTCTATGTGACCGGATGGCAAAAAGGTGACTGTTGTGGGTCTAATCTTTGGGTTAGATGGAGTGGTTAAGCTGGTAGCAACTTGAGGCACATTGCATCAAGTTGCGGTGTAAGGGAGTTAAAAGGGGCCCCTATTGTGGGGTCCGGGGGCTGCGGAAGCGGCCCCTAGCTGGGGGGGTCCTAGGGGGGCCAGAGGCCCCCCTGGTGGGGGTCCGAGGGCAGCGCCCCCGGCCCGATGGTAAAGGGAATATTCCCTAGAATATTTATTGGCCGACTAGTGGAGGCTCATATGGTAGGTCGTCAGCAGGCTGACCTAACGACCTTCATGGGCTATAAAAGCTAAACCCCTTCGCAGCCATCTCTCACTTATCTTTCACCCAGTCAGATTTGTTGTTCCAGCTAGCCTTAAGCTCTTCACCTATCTTCTGTCTAGATCGCCATCTAAGCTTCACACAGTGGAAGCGCATGGGTGGACAGAGCCATCTTTGTATCAGTTGTTTGGAGTTAAAGAATTTACTGATTCTTCTCTTTTTTGTTGTGTACTCTCTATCTCTTTCTCAGATTCTGTTCGCTGCGCCGTGTAATATTTTACATGGTATCAGAGCCGAGGGGGCTCTAGAGATCGGAGAGCGTGCAAGAGGCAAAGGCTTCAATAGCAAGGAGAAACTATGTCGACTCCCGGAAGCGGTTCTGGCTCATCAGGAAGCGGTGCAGGAGGTGGTGCTGTTGTTCCGGCTATTCAAACACTGAGGATTCGTCCACCAACCTTCAGTGAAGGCAAGTTAGATGGTACAAACTAAACCTTGTGGAAGTTCAAAATTACAACTATCCTTGATTCTTATGAGCTTCTGGAGACTGTGCTGGGGACTGACCCAGAACCACAGCCTACCCCTGACCCATCAAATCCTGGTGTGATGATTCCTCCGAATGTAGATCTTCTATGAGCTTGGAAACGAAGGAATGCAGATGCATTGTGTGCCTTAGTTACAAGCTGTTCTGACAGTGTTCTGACTTTGATTCAGCATACAACCAAAGCCTCAGAGGCTTGGAATGTACTAAGGAGTCAGTATGAAACACGAAATCAAACAAGGATTCAAAACTTGGAGAATCAACTAGCAGCGGAGAAGTTTGCTGAAGGAGAGACGGTTGAAGCATTCATCACTCGGATTAAGAATCTGCGCGACCAGATGGCTGGCGTTGGGATACAAAAGACTAGTGAAGAGCTAGCTCGGAGGTGTCTTCGGATTTGTCCACAAAAGTTTGATGGACTAGTAACTGCCCTTAATACTCAGGTGAGACCTCAAGCTTTAACTTTTGAGGAGTTTTGTGCATTATTAATGGAGGAGGAGTTGAGGCTGAAAGCCTGAGAAGAAAGCAACAATGGAGATGCTGCATTCTCTGCCAATGCAAAAGGCAAAGGTGTTTCCTCCACCAAAAATGATGGTGACAAAAAGAAGAAGGGCAGCAAGAAGAAGTTTCAAGGAGAGTGCTTCTATTGCAAGAAGAAAGGACATGCAATTGCAGATTGTCGTGTCAAGAAGGCAGATGAAAAGAATGGTACCCTTAAAAGTAAAGGGAAAGAGACAGCCAATACGGCTGAAGCAAAGCTGGAATTATTCATGGCGATCATTGAGGAAGTGTGCTCCTCAGCGCAAGAAGAATCTACCACTGACTCATGGGTGTTGGATAGTGGGGCCTCCCGTCACATGACCAACAAGAAAGGTCTATACAGTTCTATGCAGCCTCTACAAGAATCCATCACTGTGATGCTTGGAAATGATGCTAAATGCCCTACTGCAGGCACAGGTACTATTTCTTTTGTTGCTGCAAATGGTGAAGTCAAAAAGCTTTCAAATGTGTTGTATGTTCCCGAAATCAGGAGAAATCTATTATCAGTTGCTGCCATAACTGATCTTGGTCATGAAGTGAGGTTCAAGAAGACAGGTGCAGAAATTATTGATAGTTCTGGCACAATTGTTGGCAAAGGAGAAAGAAGGAATAACCTGTATGAGCTAAGTGCTCTTACAGCCACCGCTGGAGTGGGCACAAGTAAGCTTTGGCATGAAAGGTTTGGACACATTGGATTTGTAGTATTGAAGGAGATGCAAAAGCAAGGTATGGTTGCTCACCTACCTACAATAATTGAATTGAAGGAACCATGTGAAGCTTGTATGATGGGCAAGCAATAGAGAAAGGCATTTTCACAAGAAAGCAAGAATAGAGCACAGGCTCCTCTAGAGTTGGTGCATGCTGACTTGTGTGGTAAGATACCTACACAGGCCTTGGGGGGATCTTCTTATTTTATGTTGATTGTCGACGACTATAGTAGGAAGATGTGGATGTACTTCGTAATAAGGCTCAAGCTTTTGGTAAGTTTAAAGAATGGCTAATACTTGTTGAGAATGAAACATGGAAAAGTGTGAAGAAATTTAGAACAGATGGTGGTGGTGAGTTCAACTCAAAGGAGTTTGAAGGCTTTTGCAAGAGCAAAGGGATCAAGCGTCAATTAACAATGCCTCACACACCTCAGCAGAACGGTGTTGTGGAATGCAGGAATCGCACCATTGTGAAGATGGCAGGATGCATGCTAAAGGGCAAGGGATTGCCTAACCATTTTTGGGCTGAAGCTGTTAATACTGCAGTCTACATTCTAAATCGGAGCTACACAAAGGCTCTCAAGGGAGAAACACCCCATGAGGCTTACACTGGTAAGAAACCATCTGTCTCACATTTCAGAATTTTTGGATGTGAATGTTATGCACATGTTCTAGATGAGAAGAGAAACAAGTTACAACCAAAAAGCAGAAAATGTATCTTCTTCGGTTATAGTGATGAGCAGAAGGCTTAAAAATTATATGACCAAGAGGCAAAGAAGATCATCGCGAGCCGTGATGTGGTTTTCAAGGAGGAGCCACATACAGTGGAGGAGGAGAAGGCAAGTTCTTCCACTTTATCATCAAGCGAAAAAGTAGTCCACTATGAACCTGTCCCGAGAGCTATCCCTATCCTTAAGGAGGAGGAAGCATCATCTTCAGATGATGAGGAAAAAGTTCACCAACCTGACATCACCCCACCGGAAAAGCCATTGCCGCATTGGGTGAAGCAGCTCTATGACCACAATAATCCTATGACTGCATCTGTTGAGGAGAAGGTAGACGGACCAAGGAGGTCTCAGAGAATAGAGGAGCAAAGGAGGGCTTCTGCTCACATAGTCAATATGGCCTTGATGGTTGAGATTATGAGAGAAGTAAAGGAGCCAACTGACTTAGAAGAAGCACTTGCAGATCCATCATGGAAGGCTGTTATGCAGGCGGAGTATGATAGCATAATGAAGAATGACACTTGGGAGCTGGTGGATCGATAAGCAAAGCGGAAGGTTATTGGCACCAAGTGGATCTGGAAGGTAAAGTACAAGGCTGATGGCACCTTAGAAAAGTACAAAGCTATACTGGTTGCCCAAGGATTTTCACAAGTTGAAGGGTTTGATTTTCAAGAGTCATTTGCCCCAACTGCCAGAATGACCACTATTCGCATGGTACTTGCAGTGGCTGCCCACAAGAAGTGGCCAGTGTACCAAATGGATGTTAAGTCAGCGTTCTTAAATGGTGACCTCAAGGAGAAGGTGTACGTGGCTCAGCCACCAAGGTTTGAGGCCCCCCATTCTGAGAACAAAGTGTGTAAGCTGAAGAAGGCATTGTATGGGCTGAAACAAGCCCCCAGAGCATGGTACCAGCGGATAGATAGGTTCTTTTTAAACCTAAACTTCAAAAGATGTGCCTCAGATGCTAACTTGTATGTTTACAGGGATGGTAAAAAGTCTGTAGTGATTGTCCTATATGTGGACGACCTTCTTATTACAGGTGACTATGAAGATATGATCAACCAAACTCGAAAGGCTTTGAGTTCTGAGTTTGAAATGACACACTTGGGCTTGCTGCACTATTGTTTGGGGATTGAAGTCTGGCAAGAGCCAGGAAAGATCTTCATCTCTCAGAAGAAGTATGCATGGGAGATCTTGAAGGAATTTGGCATGACTGAGTGCAAGGAGATAGCTACACCTATGGAGGTGAATGCAAAGTTATTCGTCGAGGATATATCAGCACTAGCAGACATTGGGAGGTATAGGAGGTTGGTCGGCAGTCTGATCTACTTGTGCAACACCAGACCAGATATCAGTTTTGCTGTTGGTGTTTTGAGCAGGTTCTCAAACAAACCTCATGAGAGTCATTGGAAGGCTGGGATGCGGGTGCTTAGATACTTGAAGAAAACTCTTGACTATGGTATCACATACAGTTTCAGAACTTCTCTTGTGGGGAACTGTGACTCAGATTGGGAAGGAGACATTGATTCCAGGAAGTTAGTTTCTGGTTATTGTTTCTCTTTGGGTTCAGGAATTTTCTCTTGGATTAGTAAGAAGCAACCAACAGTGGCATTGTCTTCTACCGAAGCAGAGTACAAGGCAGCTTGTTTTGCTGCATGTGAAGCCGTATGGTTGAGAAGGATTTTATGGCATATGGGAGTGCAGGATGAAGAACCAACTGTGTTGAGATGTGACAATCAGAGTTGCATCGCCATTGCCAAAAATCGAGTGTTTCATGCACGCACCAAACATATAGAGATCCAGTATCACTATGTGCGTGATTTGATGGAGGATGGGATAGTGGAATTGGTCTACTATCCAACAGAGGAGAAGGGAGCAGATATCTTCACCAAAGCACTTACGAAGGATCTGCTTCAAGTTCATCTTCAGAGACTCGGCATTGGGCCGAGGAGATAGTTCACCTATGGGTGGACATTCAGGGGGGTGTTAGATATGATCAATGCCCCACCCTCATTAGGTGCTACCAATGATCCATGGTGCTCAAAGTTGTAAGGCCCCCATTATGAGGAGAAGCCAAATGTGAGCCCAGACATTGGTTGAGTCCTGACTTGTATATCAGATGAGGTCTATGTGACCGGATGGCAAAAAGGTGACTGTTGTGGGTCTAATCTTTGGGTTAGACGGAGTGGTTAAGCTGGTAGCAACTCGAGGCGCATTGCATGAAGTTGCGGTGTAAGGGAGTTAAAAGGGGCCCCTATTATGGGGTCCGGGGGCCGCGAAAGCGGCCCCTGGCTAAGGGGGTCCCAGGGGGGCCAGAGGCCCCCCTGGCGGGAGTTCGGGGGCAGCGCCCCCGGCCCGATGGTAAAGGGCATATTCCCTGGCCGACTAGTGGAGGCTCATATGGTAGGTGGGGACCTAAGGACCTTCACGGGCTATAAAAGCTAAACCCTTTCGCATTTATCTCTCACTTATCTTTCACCCAATCAGAGTTGTTGTTCCAGCTAGCCTTAAGCTCTTCACCTATCTTCTGTCTAGATCGCCATCTAAGCTTCACACAGTGGAAGCGCACGGGTGGACAAAGCCATCTTTGTATCAGTTGTTTGGAGTTAAAGAATTTACTCATTCTTCTCTTTTCTGTTGTGTACTCTCTATCTCTTTCTTAGATTCTGTTCGCTGCACCGTGTAATATTTTACATTCCACCTGATGGCCGCCATCAAGGCCTTGTAAATCCTCGTCTTCCACATAGCTATTATTCCCCCCTTTTTCCCATGTGGCCCTGCACCCATCTCAGAAGCTTCTTAGAAGCTTCTAAGGGGGCTTCTCTAAGCCCCCTTCCTATTGGATCCACCACAAGTCCATTTTATCCCTGGGATGTAAAGCCCCTTCCCATTGAACCCTCCAAAATCCCAAGTTTTCCCCCTCGAGCTTCGAAGAGGAAGCCTATAAGGCCTTCCCATTAGTTTTCCCAATAAGACCTTTCCGGGACTTTGAAGGAGAGGAAGCTACAAAGCCCTTCCCACCGATCATCCCTAGTTCGGGATTTAAAAAGAAGAGGAGAAAGCCTATAAACTCCCTTCTCACTAGTTTCCCCAATAAGCCCATCCTTACCCCCGTGTCTTTGTGGAAAAGAAGAGGGCTTCCTTAGACCCCCTCCCCACTGTATTCCATATAAGTCCGATCCTACCCCTTGTTCCCCTGGGATTTTTAGGAGAAGAAGAAGAAGTTCATAGGCCTCAGTTTCCGCAAGGCCTTCACAAAATCCCTCTTTTCCCGAAAGGAAGAAGGCCCAAGCTCCAAACCCTAAGGCCTTCCAAAGCCAAATTCCGCAAGTCAGTACTTGTGTCAAGGGATTTGCACGTACAAGGGATTTGTGCCGTACCTCAAAGGGATTTGCGCTTACAAGGGAGATGGCCAAAGATCATAAGACTGTGAGCCAAGGCAAGAAGTTCGAATCCACGAAGGCAAACCAGAAGCTGAATTCACAATGGCCCCTAAAAAGTCACAAGGGGCACCTGCAGGAGGATCATCTCCTAACATTCATGTGGATATCTCACCGAGCCCACAAGTCCAGGTTTCCTTCCTATTTTTAATTTATGTCAAAGTATTGCAATTATGCATGGTTATTTCAAGGAATTAGGATGCACTTATGGGATTGAAATACATTGGCTATTTTAAAGGAAGTAACTCACGATTGAAGATTGGTCATTTGTATTGGAATGAACAAAAAAGAACATAAGGTGTCTATGCATTTTTAGCAAGTTTTCTTTGTGCATTGCAAAGTAATGAATCTAGAACAACTAATGACTATCATTACAAAGTCAAAATTATTGTAGTACACCTTTGATTATGCACAGAAAGATTAAATTGCATGTCGCAATTTTAGAAAAATCTTCTTCGTAATAATTCATTAAAAAGTCATTATCAACCATAGGAAACTGCAAAGCATGGAAAGATTCTAAAGTTGCATGAAGTAGGTTAACTCTAGCTTCAATTGGCATAAATATCATTTAACTGCGTAGTAGATAGGAAAGGTTGCATAATGCCCATTCATCGTACGAATAAATTCATTCAGAAACGTAGTTAGGGAAAGGATGCATGGTTCATTTTAACATAAAACCCTAAAATCTTAGTGGCATGAATCGTGAATGCATGTCCTAGTACGATCAATGGAAATTATGCCATAACTTAACATGTGTTTTGGTCTTAACAAGAAAAGTTAGGGTTTGTAAATCTAATCATACATAGAGGCAATGAATCACGTGCTTACATGAATTGTAACGTAATGCAACTAGTTTTTCCCTTCTTTGATTAAGACAACATCTTTAGGAATGGTTCGTCCTTGTCGTATGACAAATAAATTGGTTTACCCAAAACACCTAAACCGCAACTAGTTTTTCCCCTCTTTGATCAAGACAACATCTTTAGGAATGGTTCGCCCTTGTCGTATGACAAGTAAATTGGTTTACCCAAAACACCTAAACCGCAAAGGATTCGCATAGGATTGTTAAATCCATACAATATACCCCAAGTGCTAACTAGGGTCTAGCACGTTAAGAACTTGACCTAGTTTCGCACTTGTTGCCAAGTCGAAACCCTCATACCCAAGGGTCGTGCTCACATTCACGGAATGTAGGGACAATTGGACGTACTTGCAAGAAACGATCTAAGGTTTCTACCCTAAGGATCACTCGTTCAAAAGACCCCTAGGACCAAACGTTGTCGGCCTAGTGCAATTGGGAATGGATTGGACATGAAGTCACCCTAAACCCTGTTTCTTATCTTATCATGATTCCGTGATTAGAAGACGCCATTCAATGGGGTGAAATGATCCCATGGAATAGACGCGACACTTGTGCAACAAGTTGCAACGTCGCATGATCTTGTGGATTGATCACAAGAGAATGGTCAATTCCTCGGAATGAGATTAGCAGATTCTTGCGTAAGTTTAACTTGCAAGAGGATGAGTAGTCATCCTGTTATATCAACTTTCTTGGGAAAAGTTGCCAAGATAAGGATATTAGGTATTTGCTTGGAAGCAAATGACCAATCAATAAATTGGAGCGACATGGTCTCCATGATTTACCGTTAATAGAACCTAAGGTATTGGTTAAGTTGGGTTAATAGGGTACAGCCCTAACCCAAGGACATAAGGGCTAACAAACAAACCCTTGGGGATCTTGCCAAGTTGCAATTGTTCTCGGAACGAATGTTGGATGCATTCGGAGAGAAGGACTCACTCCTTAGCAGTTGGCAAAATAATGACCACTGGATATGATTGTGATTGTAACAGTTAGAGAGCACTGTTTGATTTGTTTGCTCAAGGAAGTAAAGGATGAAAAGATATTTAATGCTTCAGGATTGAAGGCCTGAAGGGAGAGGCAGCCTCAGTTACCCTCGATTGTCTACCTGACCCTAACCAAGGGGGTTGTCAGCCGCGCCGGGAATGTGGACCGAACCCGCCACGTGAGGTCTCTCCGTTGGGCGCTACTTGGAGCAGGAGGACACTTGGGTGCCAGGGGGGGGCTCTGGCCGTAAATCCCTTGCCTTCTAGGCCCTCCACAAGATACAAACGTGAATCTGGATTAGATCTCGAGGCCCGCATACTAGTCTACGGGTGGAATCTTGGATTAGTATCAACTAGAGCTATCAGTTTAGCAAATCCATTTTCTTTCTTTGAATAAGGCTCTTCAACCTTGATAAGATCTAAAGGTTATTGATCTATGGAATTCAATTTATAAGAAACATTTTGAGGCTTTTGAAGATAACAAGCTAGAACCTATTACTCTTTTCTGAGCTCTTGGATGATAAAGCATTGCTTGGTATATTGCTTATGTTGATGGCATGCTTGTGATGGCATGGGATATTTCAGTGAGACATTTAAATGCTTATGTTGATATATCTATAACAATGTCTTTCTTATGTTAGTAGTGGTGGTAAGGTGATTCTCATGTTGGAATGAAAATGATCATGTTGGCAATGGTTGACTCATCTTGGCATTGACTCAATCCATACAATGATTTCATGACATTACTCCTTTAGTACAGCCATTGAAATGGGTGGTTTACTTTACATTGATCATAAATTGGTATCTTAGTATTCTACAAAGTGCCCTTAGCTCTTCAATGAGTCTACAAGGTTAAAGAAGGTCAAAATTTGATTTATGGACCTCTTATAGGCTCATTCAAACAGGGCAAGTTGTGGATAGTTTTAGTCAGCCAACTATCATATATTTTTCTACCCTTATATAGAATTTATTGTTAAGTGCTCTATATCTAAGAGAAAAGTGTTGGTTTTGATTTGAATCAAGAATTATTTTGGTCAAAGCTTTTAGTTAAAAATTATATTTGATTTAATAACTATCGATACTTATAGGAGTGCACTCTCCACAGGCAAGAAAACAGAGCATTATGAGACTTATCAGAGATATTGGTTCTAATAGGATGAATATTCCTTTGGTATACATTATGGGTACTTTGGCACATGATTTCATGCCTTATGATGACTCTAAAATGGCATTTAAAGTGATATATGTGAGTTTGATTGAGCAGTTACTTATCCATAAGTTAAAACCACATACTTCTTAGGTAAATCAACAAGGTGCAATACATGATCTTCTCAATCTCTACGATAATAGTGTCTTACAAGAATGTATATGTAATGTGGAATCTAAAATAATATTTTTAGGATTACTAACCTTGGACACACTAGAGGTTGAAGATGATTTGTGGACATCAATGAAGTAATTCTTGCAATAGTGTTACTACTCTTCTACAATCTCTTCAAGGAAGGGATGTATTACATTGGTTTGTAAAATTTCTTAATCAGTCATCTTAAGAGCAGTTAGAATATGTATTGGTATTTCTTTCCACTCTCTTTGCTAGAATTAATGCGAATCAATAGGCTATGATAGTTTATATACCTCCATTAGCTAGGAAGTAGTTATGGGCTTCATTGGAAGGACAACCATCATGGGAAATTGTAGATATTAGTATGCTTTCATTGGTGAAACATTTTGGGAAATGTTCCACCAAGATAGATGAATATACTACATTCATTTTGATTTGCCTTTGTATCTTCGCAATTGTGTGGAGATGGCTATAATTCTTTTGTTAAAGCATGTTGAATGGAAGAAGAAAATGCGTGTAATGATTTCTAGTTGGTGCATTCACTTCAAGGGTAATGCTCAACCTAATCTACAAGATGTGATCACTTCATTGGATCATTTTGATACTGGTCATATGTCTAAATTTGTAGAATTAAACCATGGAAAACAAGTATACTTTATACAAATCCACAATGAAGAGGATTATTCCATTGATCTTGGATAGCAAGTCGATGGGAATCAACCAAATGCAATGGTGAACTCTTTGTTTCTTCAAGATAATGCTGATGTTGAAGTGGACAATGGGTTTTATGATGAGCAAGAGGGGAAAAAAGTCATAACACACTTGATTTGGATATGCCCATCAAAACACAACTCAATTTAACTACAACAAGATATATAGTAGACAACAAGCTACCGATTCTTTATATGTGCCTTTTCTTGGAGTTTTGGTGGTCTAATTGAGAGTTTTATCATTTAGAATGGATATCCAAATGGTCTGATTGGTTTTTCACTTCTAAATTTTATACATTACTTTGCATATACTAGTTATTTTCCCCATTTTTTTAACCAGTTGTAGTAGAGTAGTACTCTAATCCCTTTACATTCAGTCCTTGTAAATAGTATGCCAAGGTTTTTTAGGAAAAAGAAGAACCTTTTTTGAGTGGGGATGGAATATAAGAGATGGTAAGTAGGGTACATAGAGACAGGTATAAAAGGTGAAAGTATTAATTATTTTGTAGCCAATTTTGACATAAGTACAAATTTTTTCTTACTTTATCTCTCTCCTCATAGCTTTCATGGTGGCTGACATCTTCTTTCCTTTTCTATGTTTCTCCCTCTTTTTCTAGTGTTTCTCACACTCCTCTCTTCTTGCAATCTTTCTCTCCATTATTGAGCAATCTTCTCTCTCATGTCTTTCTCTCTCCCCGTTCACTTCATGACACATCTGATTATGAGGGATACAGAGTATCCCACTTAAAGATGCTTTTTGCATTCCTGAGTATATAAGCAAAGTAGAGATGGAGTAATGTAAGTGTTATTGAATTGTTCAAGTGCATAGTATACTTGGTTTTTTATTGTATGAAATAGTTTTCTGATTTCTATAACACTTTTGGATTTTCACATTACAAAAATGTCACATATTTCCATTTAAAAAGACAATGCCCAAGTCTCATGAGATGATGCAAGATAAGTGTTATGAAAGCTAGGCATAAATTATAATAGTATACATGCATGTGTTAATAGTTATGTACTCTTTCAAGAAGAAAATGAGTCCATGGCTACATGTTTGATGTGTGGTTCTTATGGGTATCTACAAGACTTGCAAGGTTAAACAATCTTATACAAGGTTCTCAGAAACTTTCCACTCATATTGCACGTTTGTCACATGTTTCACACGTTGTCATGAGACTATAGGTTTAGTGAAGGAAAAGTAAGAAAAGACATTCATACAAGTATTTTGAATATATACTTATGGGTATAAAAATAGTTTGAATATCAAATAACTTAAAGAGAAGTTTGAGTGGACTAAAATACATATAAGGACTTATCTTAAGTGGTATAAGTCATTCAAATATATAAAAAGGCGGTCATCCCCACTTTTTACATGGCCGGCCATTAGCCTAGGCCCTCTTTTCCTATTTCCCACTGTTCTAACTTATCCCATTCCCAACTAGTGCATACAATTTGCACATGAGTGAGCCTAGCACTCTTGTACAAGGATTCGGGAGCGCTTTCACAATTAATGGGGAAAATTTCTTGCAAGGATGAAATCACAAAGTTGATATGAGTGAAAGATGGTCCATGAAGAGTCCCTTCTAAGTTTAATGAGATGGTCCATGAAGAGTCCCTTCTAAGTGGAATGAGATGGCTCTTAGTTTTCTTTGAGTTGCCATATTAGAATCATTTACAAATCGATCATCTTTTGGATCCCATACACATTTTCAACAATGTTGAAAACTTGTTGTGGGATTACATAAGAAGAAACAAAGATACTTTGGGAGAAAGGATGGACTTGAAAGACATAGGTAAGATAGAGTCGTTTTGGCCACAAACAAGCTCTGATCATCATGTGCAACTACTTTGTACTCCTTGGGTCCTTTCCACTAAAGAGAAGCACAAATTAAAGCAAATCATTAGGTTTATGTGCACATTGATGGTTATGATACACTCTCTCATGTCTGCATTTTCTAAAGATGACCTACTAGTAGGACTCAGATCCCACGAGTGCCATAAAATTTATCAAGTTTGTACCAGCAGAGATAGTCACACTGACTTGATTAAGTGCTCCTAATATTTTCTTTTTTACATTGATATGTCGTACCTAATGCATTAAATTTGTGATAGGTCATACTACTGATCATGAGAATTGTGGGTTTTCTCACTCTAGAGATATGCTCGAGATTTTATAAGTTGTCAAACTTAATGTAATGGAACTTGCAAAAGGAGATAAGGACATCCTCAATCAAACAAGCCAAGGATAAATGGAAAAAATCTATCTATTTGAGAATTATTTATCCACAAGAATAATCATGTTATAGACCCACCACCTAGTGCATCTTATGGATGAAGTGGAGATTGCATGACCAGTACATACCTAATGGATGTTCTCTTGGGATAAATTCATGAAAACCCTGAAAGGCTTTGTGTGAGAGCATATTCATGTAGAAGAGGGTAGCAAGGCTAAAGATTGGAGGCATTGGGACATATTTTTGAGTGGCTTTTGATGGTGAATATAGACAATAAATGCTTTGGATACTGAAGGAAAATGATAGAATAACTAGAGATGTGGTAGTTGAAAATGGGATAGGGAAGTGGATGAATAAAACCATGGAGGAGAATGTGACTTATGTTTGTATGCTACACTATGTATCCATGGAAAAGTGATTGAATAGGTATGCAGTTACCAGAATGCAAGGAGAGGAAGTGTAATCAGAGTTTTGATGTAGTATATGTTAGAAACTTTTTTGATATCCCAAGGACGTGTAGAAGTTACCACAATTTTTGCCTGTGAGATGTTGCATGATGCATTGATACTAGCATCATGTGAAAGGGAAGAAAGTCACTACAGAGGAGTGGGAATTCTCCAAGAGATATAGTCCAAAGGTAAACATGTGTTTTCATCATTGTTGTGTCTGGAAATTGTAAGTAATAAATAACTCAAAAGTTTCCATATACAATACAAAGACTATAGTGTAGTGTGGTTGTCAAGATTGTGGGAGAGAAGGAAGGAGTCTCACTTGAAGCTTTCTTGCTTGCACAATGGGGGAATACACATAGAGATGGAGGCTGAAAACAGTTTTTCTCTTCTTAGTTGTGTAAGCCAAAAAGAACTCACGTACATAGAAATAGAAGAACCCTATATATGGGTCTCAAACCAAACTCAACTAACTAAGGTGGCATACTAACTGAGCCACGAACTAGAGTAGATAAGGATAGCTGTCATCTAGCTATTATTCATGGGCGGTGTACCAACCGCATCTGCAACTGACAAGTCGGTGACATAAATACACAACGGTCACCCTGGCGTATCACGAGTGGAGCTCGATATCTCAACACTCCCCCTCAAGCTCAATCCCAATTCCTGCACACCAAGCAGGTCTCTGAACTTGCGCAGATTCTCTGCGCCCAATGCCTTCGTGAATATGTTAGCTACCTGATCCTCTGTGCTGACATAAACTAGATCAATAAGACCTAGTAAAACCCTCTCCCGCACATAGTGATAATGCACCTCAATGTGCTTTGTTCTAGCATGATAGACTGGGTTATTTGCCAAGTGTATACTACTCATGTTGTCACAATAAATGACAACTGGCCCATCTGTAGGCTGATGCATATCATAAAGTAGCTTATGCAACCAAGCTACCTCACATGCAGCCATTGCTGCACCCCTGTACTCAGCCTCTGTGCTGGACAAGGCAACTGTAGGCTGTTTCTTGCTGTTCCAAGTAACTGTAGCACTCCCAAAAGAGAACACATATCCACTGGTAGATCGTCTATCAGAAATGCTACCAGCCCAATCAGCATCAGTGTATCCATGCAACTGTATCTGAACCCCAGTCTCATAAAATAGTCCATACTGCAATGTGGACTTCACATACTTGAGTATGTGTCTAGCCGCATCCAAATGTGGTTTCCTTGGAGCCTACATAAACTGACTTACCAATCCAATAACATAGCTCAAATCTGGCCTGGTAATAGTCATATAAATCAAGCTTCCTACTATGCGTCTGTACATAGTAGGGTCTTCCAGAAGCTCACCTGCATCTGCGCTCAGCTTCACATTCTGCTCCAAAGGAACTGAAATAGGCTTACAGCCTGTCATCCCATATTTGGACAGCATGTCCAATCCATACTGCCTCTGCAAGAGCTGTATCCCACTTGGTGATCTAATCACCTCAATGCCCAAGAAATAACGCAGCTCTCCCAAATCCTTCATCTCAAACTTCTGCTTCAATAGCATTTTCACATGAAGGATATCTTCATCACTGTCACCTGTCATAATCAAATCATCAACATAAATGACAAGTAGCATAATACATTTCTCTATTTTTCTCACATAAAGTGAGAAATCTGCCTTCGAAATCTGAAAGCCAATAGTGACAAGATATTGTCCTATCTTGTCAGACCATGCTCTAGGTGCTTGCTTCAAGCCATACAAGGCTTTCTTCAACCTGCAAATAAACTCAGGATGAACAACATGCACATAACCTGGTGGCTGCTCCATATAGACCTCTTCTTGCAAATCACCATGCAAGAAGGCATTCTTTACATCCATCTGATGTAAAGACCATCCCTTTGATGCAGCCATAGCAATGACTGCTCTTACGGTTGCCATCCTTACAACCGGACTGAATGTTTCTTCATAGTCAATGCCATATGTTTGTGCATACCCCTTGACTACTAATCTTGCCTTGTATCTGTTCACAGAACCGTCTGCATTGTGCTTCACCTTATAAACCCACTTACAGCCAATTGCATTCTTACCTTTAGGAAAAGGTACCAATTCCCATGTAGCATTTGCTTCCAAGGCATCCATTTCTTCATCCATGGCTTTCTCCGATTTTTCTTTTTCCATGGCTTGCTCAAAAGAAGTGGGTTCTGGTTCCTGTATCACTTTGACCATATATGCATAGTGAATGGCTGTAAATCCATCATATTTCAGCCTATCCACAGGATACCTAGCTCTCCTAGACCTGCGCAAAATAGGTTCACTCCTAGGTGCTCTCAAAACATCCCTGGTCTTCCGTACTCCAGGTGTAACAATAGAAGGAATACCCAACTCATCATCAATGCTCTGTTCTGAGCCACTGGATTCACCATCCACATAAGAGTGACCTGCATTCACATCAAACATGGGCTGATCAACCTTCTCTTTTCCTTTTCGTGATACCTACATACCCATGGCGAATAATGTGAACCACTGCTAGAGGACGCTCCAGGTCCACTAATATTTTGTGACTGCTGCTGTGAATTCTGTGCAGCATTACCATTTTGTGCATCTACATCATCAATCACATTTACTGGTTTATACGAGCTACTCATCTCATCGAAAACAACATCTCTGCTCACTGTAAACTTATGAGTAAAAGGGTTATAGCATCTATACCCTTTTTGCTGCAGAGAGTAACCAATAAAGATACACTTCTCAGCTTTTGGATCCAACTTGGATATCAACTCATCTGGCACATGTACATAGGCAATGCAACCAAAAATTTTCAAATGAGAAATATCTGGTTTCCTACCAGTATACCTCTCCTCTGGAGTCATCCCATGTATTGCTACAGTGGGAGTCCTGTTCATTATGTAGACTGCTGTAGCAACTACTTCAGCCCAATAAAAATCTGGCAGGTCTTTTTCATTGAGCATGGCACGAGATACCTCTCCAATATGCCTGTTTTTCCTTTCTGCAATTCCATTTTGTTGTGGGGTATGACTGCATGAATATTGTTGCTTTATGCCATGCTCCTGCAGGAACCTTGCAAACTCATTTGAGAGGTACTCTCCCCCTCCATCTGACCTTAGGCATTTTATTTGCAAACCTGTTTCTTTTTCAGCCATAGCTTTAAGAGTTTTGAAATGCCCAAAAACTTCACTTTTCTTTTTCATAAAATACACCCAAACTTTTCTGCTATAGTCATCAATAAAAGTGACAAAATAATGACAGCCTCCAAGAGATGCAGCTTTAGTAGTCCACACATCAGAGTGGATTAATTCCAATGGCTTCTTACTCTCTTGAACATGTCTAGAAAATGGTTTCCTTGCCTGTTTTCCAAATTGACAGGCTTCACATACCTTATGCATTTCTGCAACCTTGAATTTAGGCAATCCTGCAACAATATTTTGGGCTTGCATTGATTTAAGTCGCTGTACATTAACATGACCAATGCGTTTATGCCAGATATCAATATCTGCAACTACGCCGGTGCCATGTGCAAACATTGCTGCACTCAATTCAGGCATGTCTGCATCCAACGTAAACATTCTGCCCTTCTTCTTTGCTTTTGCTATCGAGTGACCTTTATTTTTCATATCCTCAACAAAGCATCCATGAGGATTAAATCTGACCTGCAAGCCGTGCTCAACCATTTGACCAACAGAAACTAGATTCTTGGTGATATTCAGGACATGAAATACATCGGACAGGTATTTCTTTTTCCCATCCTGCATAGACAAAGGAATTTTTCCAATCTGCACAATAGGATGTGCAGTATCATCACCCGTCTCCACAAATCCTAGTTTTTCCATTTTCCTTGCATCCTCCATCCATTCTGCATGACCTGTCATGTGGTTTGATGCACCTGAGTCAACATACCATACATCATTGCTTTCTTCTGCACTTGTCACAGAATTGTTCATGTGCTGCACCATAAACAAATGCTCATTTCTGTCATCACCCTGTCTACTAGAAGATGCATAATTCCCTTGTTGCAATTTTCCATTCATGATGTCATTCTGCTTTTTATAGCAGTCTTTAGCCATATGACCCATTTTACCACAGTAGTAGCATTCAACATTGCTGTTTGCATTTTGGTCTCTTTGCCATCCACCACGATATCTTTGGATCCCCCTGCCTCTAGAGTTACTGCGTCCTCCTCCATAGGACTGGTTTTCTTGAGTTTGCTGCATATTATGATTTCTACCACGGCCTCCAAATCGGCCTCCTCTACCTCTGCCTCTACCTCTTCCAGCATTTGAGTAGAAGACACCTTCTTTTGAAGTTCCTCCTGAAGAAGATGCACCACCATTTCTTTGCTCCTCAGAAATTAGAAGAGCAATCAACTCCTCAAAATCAGGAAATCTTTCACGGACGGAAATGGATGTTCGGAACTGTGCATAATCCTTTCCTAGACCATTCAAGGTCACAGAAACTAAATCATCATCTTCCACTAGCGACCCAATGGAAGCAAGTGCATTTGCAATCTTCTTCACCTTCATGTGGTAGTCGTTGATGCTCATATTTTCTCTTTGCACATTATACAACTCTTGCTTGAGCTGCATTTTCCTGGCTTGCGTATTTGTGCTATACATTTTTGACAAAGTATCCCATGCCTCCTTTGGCGTACTTGCATCTTGAATATGCACAATCATAGAGTCTGAAATGCTGATAGACAGCCAGTACATAACTTTCCTGGCTCTCTCATGCCATGCTTTACATGCCTGCATTTGCTGTTGATTGGGAACATCAGGAAGAACTGGTTCTTCTTCATTTCCTGCAACAAATTCCTAATATCCTTTTCCCATAAGGAAATTTGTCATTCTAAACTTCCATGCTTGGAAGTTGTTCTTGTCAAGCTTTTCAGTGACAATCTGTGAAAGAGAATCAGACGCCATTACAGAACACTGCAAAAAATTCTGTCACTGCAAAGAACACAGCTTTAGCCTCACAAGGGAAAATCTGCAAAACTGGGAAAGTGGTATTTGACCACACGGTCACTTCCTAGTGACGATTTTGCATATACAGGAACCAAGGATGATTCTGTAACTCCCAATGTCTCTACACACGAGCATACGATGCAATATCTGTGGTAACTTTTCACCGACCTGTCGAACAGTGGTCGCACAGCATAAAATAGGGCTTTTTTCCTGAGTGCGTGCAGAAAACTTCCACCTCCAAAACAGGCCCCGAAAATGGCCTCAAATAAAAAAAACAGGGTCACCGTGAAGGGCGTCTCAACCTGAGACAATGCACTCTTGCAATTTCCAGCTGTGTTGCCTGCAGAGATCTGCTCCAAAAAATAGAAAATGAAAGCAATATTGCTCCTCTTACCAGAACACCGCGAGCTTGGCTTGCTTTCTTGAGCTCCTTACCACGAACAAGGCTCTGATACCATGTCAAGATTGTGGGAGAGAAGAAAGGAGTCTCACTTGAAGCTTTCTTGCTTGCACAATGGGGGAATACACACAGAGATGGAGGCTGAAAACAGTTTTCCTCTTCTTAGTTGTGTAAGCCAAAAAGAACTCACGTACATAGAAATAGAAGAACCCTATATATGGGTCTCAAACCAAACTCAACTAACTAAGGTGGCATACTAACTGAGCCATGAACTAGAGTAGATAAGGATAGCTGTCATCTAGCTATTATTCATGGGCGGTGTACCAACCGCATCTGCAACGACAAGTCGGTGACATAAATACACAACGGTCACCCTGGCGTATCACGAGTGGAGCTCGATATCTCAACAGTGGTCACATGGGAGATATTGTTGAGTAGAGCATTGATAAATTGCACTAGACAATAGATTGTGATATCATTATGAAGTTTGAGTAGAAAAGTTGATTATGGGTCATAAATTGTGTTGTTATCCTAATCTATACAGAATGCACAATAGGACAGATAGTGCCCCATGGAAAAAATACATAATCTTATATCAAACCACTAATAGAAACTCAAAGATAATGACATAGAGACATAAAAACACATGCTTCAGCACTAATAATCAAAGAATGAGAAGTAGAACATAAAGAATATGCTGAGAATAGAGCACGAACACAATGAATGATGGCGCCAATTGCCATATCTGCTATATAATAATGAGAATCCATCATACACAAGTTTTTAACATTAGAGAAGATCCCAAAAATGAGAATGACACCAATTTGCCTCATCACATTATGTTTTTACAACTACTGTTGAGTGTGGAAATGATTTGTTTTTAGGCTGATTTTTTGTTGTTTTTGTTGTTGAATGGTTGTTTTTGGTGATTGATTGTTTAAATTGAAGATTTTTTGAAGTTTTTGGAATGGTTTGAGTATGTTTGAAGGGTTGATGTTGGTTTTTGATGAGGATATGTTGTTCTGTGATTCTCTATGTTTAGTTCTGTAAGGTCTAATTTTCTTTAGTTTTATTCTGTCTTGGTAGTTGAGATGATTGAATGGATGTTTTGAGAGATGGTTGGGGTTTTATTAAAAGGTTTATGAGATATTGAATCGGTTTTGGTTTGTTTTTTGTGGTTTTTATGGTCTTTGTTGATCTTTTGTAAGGCTCTATAGCTTCTATAGTTCTGTTATTCATTATCATGTTGTTTTGTGGTCTATACTGTTTGTTTTTCTTGGGTGTTATGTTGGATGTATGGATGTTTTGGAAAGTTTTCTTGTCTTAGAAAAGGATGAATGGAATCTCTATTCAAGCTAATTGAAGTGAAGAAGTAGCTGATGAAGATTCACAGAAGGTTACAGAAAAGCAGTGCCAGAAGCCAGATCTCACAGGACACTATAATATCTCTGGTGCCTCTTTGCATCTGACACACCTTTTGGGAGGTGTATCCACGACCTAAGAAGGATTATTATGAGTGATTATTGAGCATTGTAGTGAGGTTTTGATGTACTATTGAGAGTGTACTTTTGTGAGAAAGATCATATGCAAGAGATAGCCAATTCTATCAAAACAATGTAGCCTTCTATGACAGATTGAGAGAGAGAACTATGAAGACAATGAAGATGAATAATATGTGATTATATCCATTCAAAAGTGGTGTCTTTCTTTTGCGTTTCTTACTCTATTGATAAATTCTATGAAGATGTTGAAGATTATAGTTGATTGTATCAAATCCATGGGAGGTATCTACTATGATGCTACGTGAAGATTTATTCTTTTCCTTGTTGTGGTTCTCTAAAGAATGAAGCAAAAACTTGTTGATGTTACAATATAGATTTTCTTGCAGTAGAAACCTCTTTTCCTTGGTGTTCCTCTTGGGGCTCCTTTTTTTTGGTGCGCAGCCGAAGAAACTTGCCATCAACAAGCATTAGAAGAGGCTGAAAATGAAGAAAATGGCATTGCCAAGAAGAGGAGATTCAATGGATGCCTGCAAAGTTCCTTCTTCCACTGAAGAGTTGGAGATTCTTATTGCCAAAGAAACTTTCTACAAGAAGTTCATCCCACAATGGCAGAAACATAAATATTACCATCATGATGCAAGCTCTATGTGGTGGATTATTTCCTCTTTCAGTTGAAGCAACAGAGATATGTATCTTGGTGGCAAATTTCTTGGCAACAAACTAAAGAGAAGAAACTGAGAGAATGACCATCCATGGAAGATTTGGCATTTTTTGAGAAGTTTTCAGACATCATTAAGTGGAAGATCATGAAAAATCTTCAAGAGTCTTGGTCTGTGGAGGTTCACAACAATAAGAAGAAAAAGAGTTGGGACCTGTTTGTAGATGCTCAATAGCAAGATACATGGGATGCTTGGTGTTCTAACAATCTAATGTTTGTCCAATTAGCAAACCACTCAAAGTTGGCAAAAAAAGTATTCTTCACAACATACACTATTAGAACCATCAGAAGCTAGCATTATTATGATAATGGCACAACAACGGTCCTCGAAATTATGAGTTTTGATACCTTTAAAATGGAATATCTCCCCCTCTGTAGTGGCATGAAAGCAGAATTCAAAGATGTTGAAAAGAAAGAAGTAGAATAATTGTTGGCAAGAGAGTCCTCCAAAGACTAAAGCCTTCTATTATCCTTCTGGGAGCACTAACAACTTGGTGGAGCCAACCCCCTCATGAATTATGCCAAGGTACGTGAGAAGAGAGAAGACAAAAATCAAGGCTGAGAAAGAGCTTGTAGCAAAAGCCTCCTTTAACACCTTAAAAGCACTCTTTACAGAAGTCCGCATGGTGACTCAAGGTCCCCTTCCTAGTCAGATTTGTCCTGGAAATATTAATGATAGGCCAGTAAATGTAGTCCCATTGCCAATTTTTAAGGAAGAGTACAATGAAGACCATGATCTTCATGTAGCAAAGTTTATGGTAGCATGTGTGGCTAACAATGCCAGAACCCCTAAGCATTGGATAGTAATATTCTCGGCCACTTTCAATGGCGCGACGTTTCAATGGTTTGAGAGACAAGCAACATGAACTTTTGGCACATGGGACAACTTGAAGTTGGCCTTCCTCACTAAGTTCAAGCGTGAAGGTCTTGAAGAGAGGATGCAAGAGGAGTTCATGAACCTAAGTCGGTCCTCTAGAGAAAGAGTAGAAGCTTATGTCTCGTAGATGGAATCCATCCTAAAGAGATGGACCAATCATCATTTGGATGAAGGCATGTAGAAAGGAGTGTTCCTCAGGGGCCTACAACCAAAAGTTTTCAAGCTCGTGGAATTGATAAGACGAGGCAACTTACAAGCTGCAGTGGAATGTGCAAGACTGTATGATGAAGTTGAAGAAAGGTTGTCAATGACCCCACGAAGAGGAGTCTTATCTCTATGCAGTCCTAGGGAAAGTTCCCTACCCCTATCCCTAGATGCAAACAGTGCCGCAGTATAGTGCACCTCTAATGCACAGTGGTCACCGCCGCAGATGACAGTGCCTCAAATGATGGTTCAACCACAACAACAGTGGTGTCAGACAGTTCCTCTAATGGTGACTCAACAACAGTGGAACCCTACCAACTAGAATCAACAACACCAAGTCTCAACATGCATGTTGAATCAAAACCAGAACAAAGGCCTTTGGATCAACCCAACCAGTGTATGCGGTAATAAAAGAAGCTTTCCCAAACCCTACTACAAGTACTCTAGGAGGTGAAAATCTGAAGGACTACATATCCAACTTAGTCGCAAGTATTAAGAAAGACCTTATGGATGGGATTACAGAATAGCTACAGACACTGAAGGTAAATACCACCAATATATCCACTCCTGCGGGAGATGGGAGATATGTGATACATTCTGATACATGGTGTGGAAAGTGCCATCAAGTGTTACATTTAGCCACTAAATATACCCAAAAACCAACCATTCCTAGAGCCTTTTGTTTATACTATTTGAGGAAGAACCATAAAGAGGATATTTCTTCTCTGAAAGAGATGCACTAACGAAGAAAGAAAGATGAAGACACAATATTCAACTTGCTGGAATCCAAAATGACAATGCATGACATTGGACCAAAGCCTAGGGAATTTGGTACTAATTTTGGACCCATACAATTTCCATTCCAAAGTTACAGAGGAAGACAATTTGGCAGTGGCCAGAGATCAGAGGTGGAGTGTTACACATGTGAAAAAAAGGGTCATATCTCACCAAATTGTCCAAACCCTAGAAGGTTTGTGAATTATATGCCCTTATATAGTCAATGCAAAGGAGAAGGACACACTGTAAAAGATTATCCAAGCCCAACTCCAATGAAGAACAACGCTGTTGATAACTAATCCAAGGTCCAAGAGCCTGCCTCCAATTTGGTGGAATTGGAGGTTGCCGCCATCACGCATGCCAAGAAGAAGGAACCACTTGCCCAAAAAGAAAATAATCCTCTTTCCAAACAGTGAAGTTCAGTCTTCTAAAAGAAAAATAGAATATAACATAACAAAACAATGCACTACATAGGACTATAGTGCCACAGAGAGTCATAGAGACAGTCCTAGAGACAGGACCAGAGGTCTAAGAGATAGAAGAAGAGGAAGAGCCACAAGTGACAGAAGACATTACATGCCCCTGTTAAAAGAAAAAGGAAAAATGAAAATGGATGTCATCCCATTCCCTAGCCGTTTGGAGAAACTGGTGGATCCTATCAAAGAATATGATCTGGTCAAAGACCTAGATCCCTTCAAACCAAACCTAACATTTCGACAATTGCTAATGCTGTCTCGTAGTTGCCAAAAAAGATTCAAAAGAATCTTGACAAGAAGATGTGGCCTAAGGATTGGTCCCCCAACAACAAAAAAGTCCAACAGAGCCTTAAAACCTATGAAGGAAGTAGATGTGTCCAACACCTTCCTCGATCTTGGAACCCCAGAGATTGCTGTATGGATAGAAGGATACTTTATTTTAGATGCATTGATTGATGGAGGCTCATCAATAAACATAATGACGGATGTGACATTGAAGGATCTAGGTTTGCTGTAACGTGTCCACTAGTATCATCCAGGACATGTCTTAGCAGTCCATCGAAAAGGATGTCTAGAAAGCTCTGCCCGGCACTCCCATGGAATGTTACGGGGTTTGCGATGTAGGGCTCTCCGCATCTGCCATGTAGCGGGAGTATTCCGGCCATTCTCACTTAGGATCGACCTGCATTAGGGTTTCCTGATTGGTCATTTCCTAACAGCAACTAGCATTGGACCCAAGTGAACTACTATATGCAGAAACGTTAGGTCCGAAGCGGATTCACGTTGCACTTGGTTCAAGGAGAATGGGAAACGAGAGGGTTGCAAAGCTCAACCTCTTTGCCATAAGGCATAGTTACATTCCATTCCCCTAAAACAACGTAAATCGGGATAAGACATAACTCTAGGTCAATGCTTTTGTTGTTCGTGTCCTTTGACGATCATCCCGCTGTTCCTTGTGATTTGAGAAAAGTTTCTGGCCAACCGGGACCACCCATCCGTAGGACGGACCCATGGCCCATCCTCCGCACTTTCCTCGGGTTTTTCTAGTTATGTAATTATCCAATACATTAGTTGGACATGTAACAACCAGCTTCTTTAATTAACCCGTTAAGCACTGGTTCCTTCATGTAATCTTATCACTTGACATAGAAAAAAAATATCAGACAAGTTCTTTATTAACATGTCATCATATTTATCTTTGAAATACAAAGAGTTCTGCCCGTAGGCTTATCCACAATCCGCCCGAAGGCTATCCAGCAATCCACAGGGATCACTATTCTAAGTTTCCGCCTGTAAACTAGTATGCGGGCCTCGAGATCCAATCCCGAGTCACGTTAGCCTCTTGTCCAGGACCTGAAAGGCAAGGGATTTACGGCCAGAGCCCCCCTGGCACCCAAGCGTCCTCCTGCTCCAAGTAGCGCTCAACAGAGAGACCTCTCGCGATAGGTTTGGTCCTCGTTCCCGGCACGGTCAACAACCCCCTTGGTTAGGGTCAGGCAGGCAGTCGGGGGTAACTGAAGCTGCCTCTCCCTTCAGGCCTTCCATACTCATTTATTTTGTAATTCATTGGTCAAACAAGTCAAACAGTTCTCTAAAATCTCTAGCAAGCACAAACATTTACATTGATCGATTTTGTTGTTGGCAAACTGCTAAGGAATGATTCCTTCCTTTCAAATGCATCCAGCACTCGATCCGCGATGTCTTACAACTTGGCAAGATCCCATATATTCTGGGTAGGGTGTACCATATTAACCCAACTTGGTCAAACCTTAAAGTTCATTAGGTACCTCAGTTTGTAGTTTTTAATCTCCTATTAATCTTCCTTACTCAAGAAGGATATCAAAGTATACATCCTCTTGCAAGATAACTTGTGTAAGGATCTGCCATCCTTGTTGCGAGAATTTGGCCTTCCTTCTTGTAATTCAATCACAAGACTATATGACTCCGTACTTTCTGTGCAAGTCCCGCATCGTACTATGCAATAATAGAGTCACGAAACAATCCGTTTCAGGTTCTTTAAGCTGACGTTGTTAGAGCTAGCATTTCCTAGCTTTATTGTTTGTAAGAATCTCAGGGACAAACCCTAGTTCCTTTTACGATTACAATTCACTAACCCTACATTCAAGGAATGTGGACAAGTATTTAAGGTATAGACGTTTCTTGGAATTTAACTCATTTCCAACGAATATTTCGCAGCATAGGTATTTTTAAGTTTATATTAATTTGGTTAACTCTACAAGGTAATTCCGAGATTACTTCCATATGATTTGTTATCTATGTGTCAATTGTTTTTTCCAATCCTAAATTTTATCGATTTGAGGTTAGGTTAATTCCAACTAAACTTCCCTTTTCTTTGCAAACAAAACTCATGCTAAATAACAACCTTTTTCTTGCAATGTTATGCATTTAACAATGATAATTTCATAGAGTTTATGCATCGTAAAAGTCCTTTCATGATTTGCACTTTCCATGATGATTCATTGTAAAAAGAATAGGGGTTAATAGTGCGAGATGCAGTTTTATACCTTTAGGCTTAACCGAAGTATACTACTTTAATGGGTAATAATCTTGCTCATAATTCATTTCAATGCATAAAGCTATTTGCAAAAAAGTATGTTTATACTTTATTTATTTTGCATGTTCCATTAGATGTATTTCGTCGTGAATGACTAGGACAAGATATATCCTATTTCTAACAACTAACCTTGCATGATTAAATTACAATGATATAAAATAAAAATTAAGAAGGAAAAAACTGGGTTTGGGGTGAGATATCCACATGGATACCGGGAGATGACCCTTTCGCGACTGCGCCTTGGACTTTCTTAGGAGGCATTGCAATTGTAGTCCTTCGGACGTGGAAACAGCTTTACACTTCATTTTCAGAATTCCACCGGCACTTCAATACTCTTCTTCTCTTTTTCGAGTAGGGGGAAAAACCCAAGTCCCAATGGTATTTTGGAAAGGGCAAGGAACGGCTAAGGGGTTTAACCATGAGGAGGGGGGTAGTAAGACCTTTTCAAAGCCTAGTACTTTTGGGGGGGAAAAGGGTCTTGTAAAGCCCAAAAAAAAAAGGTTATAGGTGGTTAAAGCATGGGGGGGAAAATGATTCCAAAATGAAGGGTAAGGGCTAAAGGAAAATTAAGAACACTAGGAGGGGGGTTTCAAAATACCATGGAAAGAGCTTATAGGAGTTTAAAAAAACCAGACAAGGGGGGGGGGGGGGGAATGAAAGGCAACACAAGGGTTTGAAAGGGAAGACAAGGTTTTTTTTTAAAAACAGCCCAAGACAAAAGATTATTGATGTTAGCACCGGAGGGGGGGGGAAAGGCTAGGGAGAATTTGGTGAGGAAAAAAAAAGGGATTAAGGGCCCTTTAAAATAGTAAAACTGAGGGGGGGGGGGAATGAAAGGGGACACAAGGGGGTGAAAGGTATAGGAAGGGGGTCTTGGAGGGATTTTAGGACACGGGGGGGGGGGGGGGGGGGTGGGGGGTGAAAAGGGCTTAAGGGCCCCTTGGAAGCTTCCTCTCCCAAGAAGTTTCCACACCACGTGGAAGCAGAAGATCGACTCGGGCGGCAATTTGACAGCTGGGGGTGGAAACGAAGACTGGGATGTCAGGGCCCGACGATGTGCATCAATCCTCCTTCCACACACGCGGCATCACCCATCTTCACGATGTCTAGCCCTCCCTCAGTCATCACGGTAGTCCACTCCCTCCACCTCCCGTCTTTCCTCACGGCAGCGGCCTTCACTCCCACAAGCTAAATAGGGAGACTCACTCCCTACTTTTGGCAACCAGACGGCGTTCAGCGTCTTTTGTCCTCCCTTCATGGAGGCAGGCCCCTCTATTTAAGTAGGGGAAGGGAGGGGGATCCTCCCTCCCGACGTGGCGAGAGGCATAGCCTCCTACACCAGGGAGCTCCCAACGAGGAGCTTCCACTTCCTTGCTATTCCCCTCCCCTACCAGCACATCAGTCGGCTAGGGAGGGGAATAAAAAAAATTATATTATCCCTTTTTTTAAAAAAAATGATGTTTTAGGCGAACGTTACATTCTCTCCCCCTTAGAGAAATCGAGATGTCCTCATCTCGAGGTAAACTGGGGATATTGATGGTTGAGTGTGCCTTCATTTATCCAAGTGGCATCCTCTTCGGAATAGTCTTTCCACTAGACCAGGCATTCTCTCAAGGTTCTGGATCTTAATTGTCTCTCCCTAACATCTAAGATCCTGTCACACCTTAGTTCAAGGACTCCTTGACTAGGCATTTCAACTTGTTGGTCATCAAGTATATGGTTAGGATTAGGTACATACTTTTTCAATAGGCTAATGTGGAATACATTATGAACTTTTAGGTTCTCAAGGAGTTGCAGTTTATAAGCATTAGGTCCTAGGCATTTGAGGATCTTGTATGGCCCACAATACCTTGGACTTAGCTTCTTGCAATCTCCTAGGATAGAGAAGTCTTTTTAGGGTGTACACGAATGAAGACCATGTCTCCTTCTTCGAAGACCCTTTCTTGACGCTTCAAATCGGCATATTCCTTTTGTCTATCCTTAGCCACTTGTATGTCCTGTCTCATTGACTTAATTTGGTCATCCATCTCTTCCAACATTAGCCTTGAAGCTTCAACCCTTAGGGTTGGATCAGAAAAGTTTAGGGGACTTCGACAGTCATGACCATACAATGCTTGGAAGGGAGTCATCTGAATGCTTTGCTGGTAAGAAGCATTATAGGTGAATTCAATCATAGGTAAGTATTGAATCCACTTCTTCGGCTCATGACAGCAGTATGCCCTAAGCATATCCTCGATGACTTGATTTACTCACTTTGTTTGGCCATCCGTTTGGGGATGGTAGGCAGTGCTAAAATAGAGTTGAGTCCCAATAGCTTCAAAGATAGCTCTCCAGAAGTGTGATGTGAAGAGAGAATCACGGTCACTAATGATTCTTCTGGGTAAACCATATAGCTTGAATATCTCCTTGATAAACAATCTTGCAATGTTTGAGGCTTTATAGTTTGTCTTTACTGGAATAAGGTGTGCAACCTTAGTAAGCATGTCAACCACAACCATGATGGAGTTGTATCCTCCCTGGACTTGGGGTAGGCCTACAACAAAATCCATACTGATGAATTCCCATTTCATTTGGGGAATGTCAAGCGGTTGCAGTTTTCCTCGCATCATGACATGTTTGGCTTTGATATGTTGACAAGACAAACACTCGGTGACATATTTGAGAACGTCACCTTTGAGTCTCTCCCAATGGTAGCTCTTCCTAACTACATTGAGAGTCTTGGCATAACCAAGATGTCCTGCGAAAGGGGAATCATGAGCTTCCCACAATATCTTCTCCTTAAGTGACTGGCTTGTTAGTATACACAACCTTGTTCTATAATAGACAAGTCTACTATTGGTAGAAAATTCATGATATTTAGCCTGTAATTTTTTATTCTAATCCTTGATAGAGATCTCCCTTAGCATTGTTTGGTAGGCTCAATCATGGCATGCATCCTCTCTAGCTACCTCAAGTATAGGGTTGTTTGGCATAGATACTTTTGTAGATAAAGATCTAGCTATTAATGGATTCTGCAAGATTAGGGAATTTAGGAATGCCTTGCGACTAAGTGCATCGGCAACTACATTCTCTTTCCCTGGTCGGTACTTGATTTCAAAGTCATATTCCTCTAATACTTCAATCCACCGATGTTGCCTCATGTTGAGCTCGTTCTGGGTAAAGATCCACTTGAGACTCTTATGGTCAATTACTAAAGTAAACTTGTTACCCAACATGTAGTGTCTCCAAAGCTTTAGAGTATGGATGATAGCTAGTAATTCCAGATCATGCGTAGCATAATTCTTTTCATGACTCTTCAATTTCCTTGAAGAGTATGCTACTGGATAACCTTCCTGCATAAGTATACACCCCAAGGCAAGAATGCTAGCATCAGTTACTACCTTGAACTCCTTATTGAGGTCTCGAAGTTTTAGAATAGGTGTTGATACCAAACTTTGCTTCAATTTGTCGAAGCTATTTTGTTCAGGAGTTGACCATGCAATGGAAGTTTGCTTCTTCAGTAAGTCCGTCAGAGGTGCTGCAATCAAAGCATAGTTTTTGATGAAAATCCTATACCATCCTGCCAATCCAAGAAAGCTACGTATCTTTTTGACAGATACTGGTATTGGCAACTCAAGCACATCTCTGACCTTGGATGGGTCCAGTTATATTCCTTCTGCTGATACTATGAATCCCAGATATTCAATCTGATGCTTGAAGAATGCACACTTCTTCATTTTAGCATACAGCTTATGTGACCTCATTGTCCCAAGGACAATTCGAAGTTGGGGTTCATGATCTTCTTTCTGTTTAGAATAGACTAAAGTGTCATCAAAGAAGAGAAGCACGAAATCATCAAGATATGGCCTAAAGATATCCTGCATTAACCTATTAAAGGTGGCAGGTGCATTCGTAAGCCTGAATGACATAACTAGGAACTCAAAGTGCCCATATCTTGTATTGAAGGCCGTCTTTGGGATATCTTCTTCCTTGATCCTTATCTGATAGTAACCTAACCTGAGATCAATCTTGGAGAAGATATTCGCACCCTGAAGACGATCAAGAAGCTCATCTGTTCTAGGAATAGGATACTTGTTCTTGACTGTTGATTGATTCAACCCTCGGTAATCAATACATAGTCGAAGTGTCCCATCCTTCTTTTTCTGGAATAGTACTGGAGCTCCCCACGGTGAATTGCTAGGCTGGATGTAGCTGTGATCTAGCAGTTTCTTGAGTTGTTCCTTCAGCTCAATTGCTTCTGGTATGGACATTCTATAAGGTCTCTTTGCAATTGGCGCAGCTCCTGGTACTAACCTAATTTCATGATCCACTTCTCTTTGAGGTGGAAGTTCAGTCAACTCTTTAGGGAATACGTCCGCGTATTCCTTTAGCCAAGAAGGTCCTTCATGAGACTCTTGCTTTTGATCTAATTTGTTGAGTTTGATCAAGTAAACAGGTAATCCTTTTGTGACTCCTTTTATGATCCGAGATACTTTGGCCAATTGGATACTTGGCACTCCTGCCTCACCTTGAGTTGTGACTAATTCCCTTTCAGAGTTTCGAAAGAAAACTTGACCCTTTCCACAATCAATGTGGGCATCGTTGAATCCATTCCGAGTAGACACTCATGGATACCTAAATTCATGACTCTGAATTCGACCGAAGTCTTCTTTCCTCCCAGAAAGAATTCCACCTTAGCAGTTTTCCTGGTACAAGTAACCTCACGACCATTTGCCAATTCCACAAGCAGGGTAGGTGCTTCTACTGTGGCTATTCCTAATCTTTTTGCACATGTTGGTGAGATAAAGGAATGTGTACTGCCACAATCAATCAAGGTCTTGAAACCTTTACCTTGATAGTCCGACGGTGCCTGAATCATCGAGAAGTGGCGATTCGGCCCTTTCTTGTGTAAAGCAGCATGGACTGTCGCCCTTTCGAATTTTGCTTCCACGGTTGGATCTTCCTCTTCTTCTTCTTCGTAGATTTGCCTATTGGCAATGCAGGTGGTTCTTCCTCTTCCTTGGGTAGCGGCTCCTTGACCATGGCCTGTTCCTTGGAAAGGCGCTTGGCGATGTCCTCCACCAAGCTTGGGACATTGCCTCTTGAAGTGACCGAGTTCGTTGCAGTGGAAACAACGGAGGTTTCGGCCATTACTTTGAGTAGGAACAAAGTTGTTGACGTTATTCATCCTTGCTTTCTTTCTTTGTCCCTGATTATGACCTTGAACTCTCTTAATTTGAGGTCTGAATGCTCCTCTGTTCAGGTCATTGTAAGACCAAGCTTTGTTACCCCTTGGTCTAGACTGCACCTCCTTAATTATAGGCACCGCTCGAATGAGTGCATCCTGAAGATCTAATGGACGCATAGATTTGAGACAGGTATTGACTGGTCGATTTAATCCTGCACAAAATTTAGACACCTGCTGTATCATGTCCATCTGTGGTGCATACTTAAGAAGTGAGACAAATTTAGAGTAGTATATATCAAGCGTGAGCCCCAACTGTTTTAGCTCATAGAAATCATTCATTTTTTGCGTGCGATAAGAAGGTGGTAAATATCTTCCTTGCATAGCTTTCTTTAGCTTCTCCCAGGTAACGGATCCCTCTGTGATCCCTTGATCCCTACACCATTGCTTCCACCAAAGCCTGGTTTCGCCGGTGAGCTTTAGCTTGGCGAGCATAGCCTGATTGGTAGGTGCAGTACCGGCTTCTTCGAAGTAATCCTCCATGGATTCAATCCAAATTTCAGCATCAGCTTGGATGAATCTGCCTCTCCCATCAAACTCGGGTGGCTTAATCTACTTGAGAAGGAACTTCTTTTCCTGGATCATAGCAGTACTTGATGTAGGAGGTGAACTAGGAACCTGTACTTGGGGTTGTGCCTGGATAAAGGTTTCTTAACGTTATTATACGATAATCTTTATTGATTTATATTACATCTTTAATTCAGCTATCTCATAAACAATGTAGCTACTTAACTTTTTATCAACTCTTATGCACAACCAGACATTGATAAAAAGAAGTCTTTATTTGTATTTATATGGGCATAGCCCCTTCAAAATACAAAATTTCTTGCGATGATAAGCCAACTGTTACATTTAGTTTGGGAGAACAACGTTGTATTACATTTATCTACAGGAACTGTATAGTGGTATGGTTTCAGGTCATGGATCTTCAGGAATCGGTAAGTCATTAGAAGTTCAGGATATCCTTTCCATTGGAATCCATACTTCTCATGGCGGCCCAACACTTTAATCCTGTCGGCGAGGATTACACGGGTTACTTCCTCATATACATATGAGTTCATCTCAACCCTCCGACCTTGAATATATAAAGTTGAGTTTACGTGAGCTTTCACAAAAATGAATAGCTTCACGACTTTCAGGTCTTCCAACTACTTGATCCTCTTTAGGTTGGTCTCTAGATAAGCAAACCGGTGGGCGGCTATATAGTAGATTCCTGAAGCACCCGTCCATCTTCGTTCCATGTACAAAGGTGATGGATTATAGATCTGCTCCAGGATGTTAATCATCCCAATCCTTTGTCTATAAAGCGGAGAATACATTGCAGTCATAAACATAACTGGAAATACCAAGAACTTGTTCCACGCTTCGTAATTCTGCAAGAAAGCATTGAAGGTAAGGAAATGTTTGAATAGCAACATTTTCTTTACTTCATCTTATTCTGATTTCATAAAAACAATTTCATTGTTGGTCGGCTCTGATACCAATTGTAACGTGTCCACTAGTATCATCCAGGACACGTCTTAGCGGTCCATCGGAAAGGATGTCTAGAAAGCTCTGCCTGGCACTCCCATGGAATGTTACGGGGTTTGCGATGTAGGGTTTTCCGCATCTGCCATGTAGCGGGAGTATTCCGACCGTTCTCACTTAGGATTGACGTGCATTAGGGTTTCTTGATTGGTCATTTCCTAACAGCAACTAGCATCGGACCCAAGTGAACTACTTTACACAAAAACGCCAGGTCCGAAGCGGATTCACATTGCACTTGGTTCAAGGAGAATGGGAAACGAGAGGGATGCAAAGCTCAACCTCTCTGCCATAAGGCATAGTCCCATTCCATTCCCCTAAAACAACGTAAATCAGGATAAGACATAACTCTAGGTCAATCCTTTTGTTGTTCTGTCCTTTGACGGATCATCCCACTGTTCCTCGTGATTTGAGAAAAGTTCACGGCCAACTGGGACCACCCATCCGTAGGACAGACCCATGGCCCATCCTCCGCACTTTCCTCGGGTTGTTTTAGTTATGTAATTATCTAACACATTAGTTGGACATGTAACAACCAGCTTCTTTAATTAACCCGTTAAGCACTGGTTCCTTCACGTAATCTTATCACTTGACATAGAAAAACAAATAGAAAAACAATATCAAACAAGTTCTTTATTAATAGATCATCATATTTATGTTTGAAATATAAAGAGTTCTACATGTAGGCTTATTCACAATCCGCCCGAAGGCTATCCAGCAATCCACAGGGATCACTATTCCAAGTTTTCGCCCGTACACTAGTATGCGGGCCTCGAGATCCAATCCCGAGTCACGTTAGCCTCTTGTCTAGGACCTGAAAGGCGAGGGATTTACGGCCAAAGCCCCCCTTGGCACCCAAGTGTCCTCCTGCTAAAAGTAGCACTCAACAGAGAGACCTCTCGTGGCGGTTTGGTCCATGTTCCCGGCGCGGTCAACAACCCCCTTGGTTAGGGTGAGGTAGGCAGTCGGGGGTAACTGAAGCTGCCTCTCCCTTCAGGCCTTCAACCTGAAGTATAGATATTCATTTATTTTGTAATTCATTGGTCAAACAAGTCAAACAGTGCTCTAAAATCTCTAGCAAGCAGAAACATTTCCATTGGTCGATTTTGTTGTTGGCAAACTACTAAGGAATGATTCCTTCCTTTCGAATGCATCCAGCACTCGATCCGGGGTGTCTTGCAACTTGGCAAGATCCCATATATTCTGGGTAGAGCGTACCATATTAACCCAACTTGGTCAAACCTTAAAGTTCATTAGGCACCTGAGTTTTTGGTTTTTAATCTCCTATTAATCTTCTTTACTCAAGAAGGATATCAAAGTATACATCCTCTTGCAAGATAACTTGTGTAAGGATCTGCCATCCTTGTTGTGAGAATTTGGCCTTTCTTCTTGTGATTCAATCACAATACTATATGACTCCATACTTGCTGCACAAGTCCCGCATCGTACTATGTGATAATGGAGTCACAAAACAATCTGTTTCAGGTTCTTTAAGCTGACGTTGTTAGAGCTAGGGTTTCCTAGCTTTATTTTTTGTAAGAATCTCAGGGACAAACCCTAGTTCCTTTTACGATTACAATTCACTAACCCTACATTCAAGGAATGTGGACAAGTATTTAAGGTATAGACGTTTCTTGGAATTTAACTCATTTCCAACAAATATTTCGCAACATAGGTATTTTTAAGTTTATATTAATTTGGTTAACTCTACAAGGTAATTCCGAGATTACTTCCATATGATTTGTTATCTATGTGTCAATTGTTTTTTCCAATCCTAAACTTTATCGATTTGAGGTTAGGTTAATTCCAACTAAACTTTCCTTTTCTTTGCAAACAAAACTCATGCTAAATAACAACCTTTTTCTTGCTACGTTATGCAGTTAACAACGATAATTTCATAGATTTTATGCATCGTAAAAGTCCTTTCATGATTTGCACTTTCCATGATGATTCATTGTAAAAAGAATAGGGGTTAATAGTGCGAGATGCAGTTTTATACCTTTAGGCTTAACCGAAGTATAATACTTTAATGGGTAATAATCTTGCTCATAATTCATTTCAATGCATAAAGCTATTTGCAAAAAAGTACGTTTATACTTTATTTATTTTGCATGTTCCATTAGATGTATTTCGTCGTGAATGACTAGGACAAGATATATCCTATTTCTAACAACTAACCTTGCATGATAAAATTACAACGATATAAAATAAAAATTAAGAAGGAAAAACCTGGGTTTGGGGTGAGATATCCACATGGATATCGGGAGATGACCCTTCCGCGACTGCGCCTTGGACTTTCTTAGGAGGCATCGCAATTGTAGTCCTTCGAACGTGGAAACAGCTTTACACTTCCTTTTTGGAATTCCACTGGCACTTCAATACTCTTCTTCTCTTTTTCGAGTAGGGGAAAAACCGAAGTCCCAATGGTATTTTGGAAAGGGCAAGGAACGGCTAAGGGGTTTAACCACGAGGAGGGGGGTAGTAAGACATTTCCAAAGCCTAGTACTTTTGGGGGGAAAAAGGGTCTTGTAAAGCCCAAAAAAAAAGGTTATAGTTGGTTAAAGCACGGGAGGTAAAATGATTCCGAAACCAAGCGTAAGGGCTAAAGGATAATTAAGAACACTAGGAGGGGGGTTTCAAAATACCATGGAAAGAGCTTATACGAGTTAAAAAAAACCAGGCAGGGGGGGGGGGGGAGGGAATGAAAGGCAACACAAGGATTTGAAAGGGAACACAAGGGTTTTTTTTAAACGGCCCAAGACAAAAGATTATTGATGTTAGCACCCGGGGGGGGGGGGGGGGGAAGGGTAGGGAGAATTTGGTGAGGAAAAAAAAAAGGGATGAAAGGCCCTTTAAAATAGTAGAACCGGGGGGGGCGAAATGAAAGGGGACACAAGGGGGTGAAAGGTATAGGAAGGGGGTCTTGGAGGGATTTTAGGACACCGGGGGGGGGGAGGTGAAAAGGGCTTATGGGCCCCTTGAAAGCTTCCTCTCTCAGGAAGCTTCCACGCCACGTGGAAGCAGAAGTCGACTCGGGCGGCAATTTGATAGCTAGGGGGGAAACGAGGACTGGGATGTCAGGGCCCGATGGCGTGCATCAATCCTCCTTCAACACAGGTGGAAGCACCAATCTTCACGATGTCTGGCCCTCCCTTAGTCGTCACGGCAGTCCACTCCCTCCACCTCCCATCTGTCCTCATGGTAGCGGCCTTCACTCCCACAAGTTAAATAGGGAGACTCACTCCCTCCTTTTGGCAACCGGACGGCGATCAGCGTCTTCTGTCCTCCCTTCATGGAGGTAGGCCCCTCTATTTAAATAGGGGAAGGGAGGGGGATCCTCCCTCCCGACGTGGCGAGAGGCATGGCCTCCTACACCAGGGAGCTCCCAGCGAGGAGCTTCTACTTCCTTGCTATTCCCCTCCCCTTCCAGCACATCAATCGGCTGGGGAGGGCAATAGAAAATTTTATATTATCCCCTTTTTTTTAAAAAAAAATATGTTTTACGCAAACGTTACATTTGCAAGGAATTCAACTGACATAATGGCTTATCAAATTGGCAGACCAAAGCAGAATCAAACCGTTGGGCATCCTCCCATACGTAAAAACAACCCTTGTGGGAAGAGACTATTGGCTCATATATTTTGTGGTCCAATAAAATTCCTACGAGACCTCGTACCCTCTGCTTTGGGGAGACCATGGCGTTTTGAAGCAAGAGAGAGGAGAGATTGGTTCAAAGGAACCCTGACCCTAGGCAGTAGAGGACCCAACAAAGTAGTATTGAAGTTGTATGGATTGCAAGAAGTCAATGGATCCACATCCATTGAATTCATAACCGAGTCCTATAATGAAGTAATAGATGGTACATCAGCAAAAGAAGAAGTTGTTAAATAGATCTTTCCTAAGAAAACAGAGGCACAGTCCCTAATAGTGGGGACTGTAAGCCAACTCCCTCAAAATGCAAAGTCCTTGTCAATTGGTGAATACTTCCTTCCTCAACCAGGAATGACTTTCAACATTACCTCTAATAGCAAGATAGAGGCCTGGATGTACTGCTCTCCCTACTACATGGCCAAAGCAGAGCCAGAGACAAAGGCTGAAGATGAAATAGAGAACTTGTTCTTCTCTTACAAAGCTCCTACAGAGATAGAGACAGAGTCTAAAATGGATGAAGATAATACTAAGACAATTATGAAAGTGAACTGGAAGAATTTATCCCACCTAAAGAGGATACATATGAGGAGGACGTTTTAGTAGCACTAGAAGAAGATCTCGTGCTCTGGGACAGAATGGCGATGGTACCATTTGGTCTGGTAAATGGACCCTCTCATATGAAAAATCATTATAAGAAATGGATTAGAAAGAATAAGACGTCTTTCAGTAGTGGCTCTTACCGCCCTCACCTATCCTTCCCAAGAAAAGATGATGATGATGCACCTTGCCAACAATCACCAATCCAACGGCCCCAATAGAAATAAGAGGGTCCTTCTTATGTGACATTCTCAAATGCATCATCAGAAGATGAGTCCTCGATCCAAGAGGTAACTAATTTTGGAACCAAACCCGAAACAACCCTAATCCCATTTCAACATCCCAAGGAGCAACCCAAAGAAGAAGTCAATTCTAGTGAAACATCAAATGAGGACACCAATCCATTGAAGGAGTTGGATCTATATCTAGAAGCAGTCGTGGGACCTTCATCCATGAGGTAGAAGGTGAATGACAGTTGACTTTTGTGGATGTAGATGGCTCTGAACATCACCTAAAGGTGGGTAGCAACTTGCCAAAAGAGGAACTATTGATTTTGCATAACTTAAGTGAAAGAGAACTTGGACGTGTTTGCATGGTCTTATAAAGATCTGAAGGGGATTGATCCCACAATATGTCAACATCACATTGATCTAGAGCCTGATGCCAAGCCTGTACGGCAATGATAGAGGCGAATGAACCCAAACTACTCTACCTTGGTCAAAGTAGAGCTGTTGAAGCTTCTAGAAGCAGAGTTCATTTATCCAGTGGCTAATAGTGAATGGGTTTTACCCATTGTGGTCGTACCCAAGAAGAATAGCAAACTTCAAATATGTATGGACTTCAGAAAGTTAAATTCAAAGACGAAAAGGGATTGCTTTCCTATCCCTTTCATTGACCAAATGTTGAACATAGTGGCAAGCCATGAGCTTTATTCCCTCCTAGATGGATTCAGTGGTTATAACCAAGTGCAAATAGTAGAAGAAGATTAGTCCAAGACAACCTTCACAACAGAGTGGTGGACCTATGCCTACAGAGTGATGCCATTTGGGCTTTGAAATGCCCCTGCTACCTTCTAATGAGTCATGATGGCCACATTTCAAAATCATTTACATGACTTCATTGAGGTATACTTGGATGATTTCTATGTTTATAGTTTGATCCTTAAACATTGGGGATATTTAGAGCAATGCTTTGATCGATGCTAGGAGTATGAGATCTCCCTCAATGTCAAAAAATGCATACTTCGAGTCTCTTCTGGAGTCCTGTTGAGCCACATTTTCTTTGCACAAGGGATAGCAATAGACCCTCCAAAGATTGAGAAGATTGTAGCCTTGACATCACCAACCAACCTCAAATAGTTGAAGGGATAGCTAGGCCATGTGGGCTACTACAGAAGGTTCATAGCCCATTTTGCAACAAAGGAAGCCCCCCTGCATAAGCTTTTAAGGAAGAATGTGGAGTTCATTTGGACAGAGGATTGTGATAAGGCCTTCAACACTTTGAAACAGTGCTTAGTTGAGGCACCTATCCTGAAATCTCCTGATTTGACGAAACGAGTTCCATGTGCATACTGATGCATCAATTCAAGGCTTAGGTGCAGTCTTATGCCAGAAGGACTCCTCAAAGTTGGATCAGACCATCTACTATGCAAGCCAAAAAGTCACTAATAGAGAGCATAATTATACAATGACAGAGTCGGAATGCTTGGCAATGGTGTTTGCCCTAGAGAAGTTTTGCCACTACCTGCTGTCAATTCACTTTAGATTTTATGTGGATCGCGAGGCCCTATCCTTCCTGATAAACAAAGCAGATGTGAAGGGAAGAATGATGAGATGTCTCCTTCTATTCTAGGAGTTTGACTTCGAGGTAATCAGCAAACCTAGTCGCTCGCATGTTCTAGCTGATCATCTATCACGTATTCCACAGACTATAGAAGAGGAGCAGGATGAATCAGACCTCCCTTATGCGTCCTTGTTTGTGGTCGGCACACTGTCACCTCCTGGTATACAGACATTGCCAACCTACTAGCAACCCAATCATATTCTCATGGCATCTCTAATCGTGACAGGAAGAAGCTTCTATTCGAATCAGCCCCTTATACCCTATTAGGCGGTGCACAATACAAGAAAGGCAAAGATGAACTGCTCAGAATATGTGTTGCAAGAGACGAGATTGGGATTATTCTAAAGGCTTGCCATGACAAGCCAGGTGGAGGCCACTTTACAAGAGAAGAAATAGCTAGAAAGGCTCTGCTCATAGGATATGGGTGGTCAACCCTCCACAAGGATACCTACAACTACTGTAAGTGATGTGATGCTTGTCAACGAATGGGAAAACCCACCAAGACTAGTGCCATGCCACTACAACCTATCCTTTCTGTGAAGCCATTTCAGAAGTGGGGCATCGACTTTGTAGGTCCAATCGAACACCCCACCAGATGGAAGTAGAGCATATACATTCTAGTATGTATGGATTGTGTCACCAAGTGGTGTGAAGCTAAAGCTATGAAGTGGGACGATAGTAATAGTATGGCCTTATTCCTGTACGAGAATATCATCACCTGTTTTGGCAATCCCCTAGAGCTTATTAGTGATAGAGGCACCCACTTCCTTAACAAAATCATGGAAGAGTTGACAAATTTGTACAAGATCCACCATCACAAGTCCACCCCCTATTACCCCAGAGCCAATGGCCAAGTTGAAGTCACCAATCGCATTCTCTACTCGATCCTGACAAGGACAATCGCCACACATTGCTATGATTGGGATGATCACCTTACATAGGCCCTCTGGGCGTATAGAACCTCCCATAAGGCAACTATAGGACAAACTCCTTTCCACTTGGTGTATGGAATAGATATTGTCTTTCTTGTTGAACTCGAGCTACCCTCTCTATGTGTGGCCATCAATGAACACTTGGGAGATGCTGAGTCTCTGCAATGCTGCGTGTTGCACTTGGAGTGTCTTGATGTGATCCGCAGGATGGCCGTACAATGCATGAAAACCACACATGCCTTAGTCATAACCTTGCACCATGAAGCCACAAAGAGAAATGATAAGTAGAGCATCTCTTGTAGGATACTTATATCCCTCTAATATGGTTGCATAATCCACTCAAAGGATAGTAAAAACAAAATAAAGGCGTATATAGTAAGAATGATGGAAAAAAGAAACCAAATCTGATAGTGGTACAAAACAGTATCTCATGAGCTATGAGGCTTATGAGCATCACGAGAGTCAGTGATAGACTATAGTTGTATAATCCTCATGTGATACAAGAGGTAAAATATCCATATCATGAATCTGATCCACTGTAAGCTCCACTACAAGATACAAGTCTCTTATCAACGTTCAAAGCGACACAAATTTTCATTTAAAAAATTGTCATCATCATCACTAAAAGTGTCGCTATAAACATCTCTACAAAATCGTTGTGCATAATGACAATAATAGCAACATGTACACAAAAATCGACGACGCTAATAATGACGGTTACAAAGGAAAAGAAAATTGTGGTAGGGCAACACCATGTGCTGTATAATATCCTGCAAAACAATTATATATTGGGTATGCAATGGTGATCAAGACAAACGCAAAAACTACTTAAACCCACAAGATTGATAACTCATAGAGTAAGTACAAGACTCATGATAACAAGTCATGACATTACACGGAACTATGGAGAGAGAGGAGAGCCAAAACACACATGAAAATCTATTTGTAATTATTGCAAGATACGATTTTATACAAATGATGATAAGTACATATAAGGAATATTACATGGAAGATGTCTACATAGACCATAGGACCAAAGAAGAAGAGGGTGTGCACTCCACAAATCCAAATGTGTGCTACAAATCCTCGCCATTAGAAAATCTTGTCTTGTTACACAAAGGAGTATCGAACAAGACTCTACAAAATGAACAACTACACATCAGTCCACCATACATAATGCTTTTAAAAAAAATAGTAACTACGGACAAGAAAGATGATTGACTTACTAGGTTGCCATGCACATACAATCTATTGATGAGTGGAGTGAGACCATGTCTCTCTACATATCTAGTCTCCAAACCTATGGGATCGCGGTTTGTGATGGAGTGTTGCAAAGAAAATAGAATACAACTCTTAGAAACATGATTGTTAGTACAGGTGATATTGCAAATAAGAAAGCAAGAAGAACCAAAACAAAACTTATAAAGTTCTCCAGATAAGTCACGTGGCCACCACTCCCCAAATGACGCACAATCCCTACCTCCAATTGTGCTCTGCATTTTGCTCTATTGTTGTCCCCATCCTCTTGGAGAATCTGTAGCCTCCTCCATCAATCTCTGCCAATTATCTGCATCTAGCCACTCAGGCTTTGAGGTGCCACTCTTGAGTGTCTTTTGTGTGCGTCAAATCGTCAATGTGACATATATGCATGTATACACTTCATCATCCACCCAGTGGAAAACCTCTCTACCACGATAGGTAGTGAAAACTCCTTGTGCAAGAATGCCACTATATAGTCCTTATTGCCCTCTTAGGTATATTATTCCAATGGTCAAAGACATTGTGCCTAAAAACTTATTGACAGAACTCACATGTGATAGATTACCCTCCTCCCCTCATTGTTCATGATCACAACACCTGTCATGTCATCTATGAGGTATCCATAACCTGTTGGGGTATGTCTAAGATGTGTCCTCTCCCACCTGCGACTATGCTCCTAGGCATAACCAGGAAACCCCTATATATATGGCGTATCCATCAGTGTAGTATCTCTGAGAGTACCACCCATGGGGGTGCCACCCTCCTGCAGATGGTTGCCAGAATCATTGGAGTAGATGTCCCTATAGGTGTGACAAATCCTGGAGGTGAGAAGTATCCACTAGATTGATGAGACGAAGATATTGCTTTAGTGCCTTCACAACACCCACCTAAGCCACCCTCTCTGAGACCTGTATGAAAGAAAGGAGTAGCACCCCTATTTGGAAGAGACTAGAAGCTTACAACATCCACATCTTTGTAGCACCCCTTAGAACCACTCCCTTTGTCTAGGGCCAATTTATAGCATCGACCTCATCTATTGGAAACCAAAGCATCAGAGCGTGCCGAAGTAGATCTCACAAAATGATTTGATGGTGTCCAAGAGACAACTCATGGTCTCCCATATCTCTAAATCAGGTCATTTGATCTGAAGACATACGTGTGAATATCTCCTGCAACTCCTCATCGCTCATCCCCCCTCAGCTCATCCTGCACTCCAAGTCTCATCAAAGGTAACCTACACAATTAGAAAATGATGTTAGCATAATCAATATAAAAATTTAGGTAAATTATGATAATATAACTTTGAAAAAAATGATGCTAATTTAAAATGCATATTCTAAATTACCCTTAAAAGTGAATCATAAATGAATTGAGTAAGTGGATGCAAATACAACTCGGCCTATGGCCCCATGTCAATCTCCTAGAACAACTCCGCATATATTGGAAGGTCTATAGATAGGTCCCCATAGAAAGAGGATTCCACTTCATTCTAAAAAAATTCTTGGCCTCCTATCTCTTTGTCTACATTATTCGTGTCAGTCTCCTCTATATGTTCCAAGCCCTCTTCAGCTGCCACCCTCTGCAATATCAACCCCTCCACCTACATACTCTCCTTGTCTATACTAGAAAAATTGCTTTCATCATATTATACTCTCGCACTCCGAGAAGCTCACAGTACAACATACCATCATCAAGGTTGTCGGGGATTTGGATAGAAGATTACATGTTCAATATCACATATAAGAGTGAATCAACATTAATGATTGTTTTGTGTTGTGAAAAATATTTAATAAAATAGGTCATGCACCTATTCAGAATGGGCTGGTAGGACAAATGTGTTGTTGGATCTCTCCATCTTTTCTCGAAATCTATTTCTAGAAATCCAGATAGACCTCACAAAACGGTTGCCCTAGCTCCTTCCAATATCACTTTGAACCATTGTATATCGAGTATGATCATGGAGAAGCTTCAGATAACACTTTGTAAGTTTCCAAAATACTCCATCTCATCTACAATAGTGTTGGATTCGTGGCCAAGACCTTTAAGGTCTTAGCTTCTTCAGAGAAGGAAAGGTTTATAAAGCCTAAGAAGGCCCTATAGGGTATATACACGGCAAAAAGGTTATGGGTGACTGTGGCTTTCGCAACCATATGAACCTTGGGAGAACTTTGGGCTTTGGGGTAAAAGGTATAGGAAGGGGGATTTTTGGAGAAGTTTTGGGATACGGAGTAGTAAAGGTTTTAGGGATTTCAACCCGGAGTGATAGGGGAAAGGTGAAGGGTGAAGGCTTATAGCACGGGGGAGAGGGAAAAGGGTGTGTAAGGAAACAGGGACTCGGGGTTGGAAAGGGCTTAGGTGTTTAAAAATCGGGAGGGGGGAAGAAAAGGGTGAGTAAAACGGGATATAAGGGGGGTGAAAGGGTTGTAAGGGAATAAAAACCGAAACTGGGAGGGGGGTGTGAAAGGTAATAGGGCTATAGGAAGGGGGGCTTAAGGAGCCCCCCCTTAGAAGCTTCAAGAACTTCTTGAAGCTTCTGTAGTGAGGGGGGAAAATTTGATGGCGATGGGGGGTGAAAAGTCTGCAGGCAGCGCAAGTCAAAACTTCTATAAAAGAGCGCAAGCGCATCATGGTTTAATTCAAGGAGCACCAAGCTCTCACCCGTGCAATTTGTAACTGTAGACGGGCGGTGGAAAGGAAGCTAAGAAGATAGAGGGACAATGGGAAAAGGGCCTAGGCTATGAGGCCATGTAAAAAAGGGAAAAGGGGAGGACTGTCCAAAAGGGATTTAGGGTTTTGTATATAAAGTTGAAAAGTGAATGAGAAGCTCATTCTTGTGGGTGGCAAAAAGTGGCTCTCCTCTTCTTCTTCTTCCTCTTCTTCTTGCTTGCTTGGGCTTGTGCTTGAGAGAGGGAGTGAGTGTGTGAGAGTGAGGGACCGGGGAGGAGAAGCTCTCCATCTTCTCCTCTCTTCTTCTCTTCTCTTCTCTTCTCTTGTGGGGAGAGAGGATAGAGGCGGCAGGCGGCAGGCGGCAACTCGGTAGCATCAGGCGGCGTCCTCCTCGTCTTTGTCCTCCCTCCTACAGCTTGCAGCAGCACCAGCAGCTCCCAGGCTTCATCCTCTCCCTTCATTTATATAGGGGAGGGGAGGGAATCCTCCCCCCTCGACGTGTCCATTTGCATGCTCATGGAGCCGAGCAAGATCCAGCGAGGAGCTTGCTGGCTCCTCAATCCCCCGTCTACCCTTCCAGCACGATGCGCCACCGTGCAAGAAGGAGAAAAATAAAAATAAATATTTGATATATTACATTATCGTAGATAAAATCTAGATATGAGAGCTCATATAAAATATTCGGTCACATTTGGACTACATCCCCTCAAGAATTCTCACTTCTCTGTAGAGACCTCTACCCCTTGCGAGAAGCTACGATCAAAGCTACATGTAACCACCGCATAGACATAAACCATGGAATCTCCTCCATGCCCTAAGGATATCGAATTGATCGATGGCATGTACATCATCAAAATTTGGATCGCGCTTCTTTCCGATATTTTGTAGAGGCCTGCTCGTACCTAGCTAGCCACTTCTCCATGGATGCATGATGCAACATAGAAAAATGATTCACTTTCTCCTCCATTGTAACATCCATCCTTTTTTCTAGTTCATTTCCAACCATCAGATCTCCAGTCAGTCTATCATCATCCTTTAGTGACCATAGCATACTATTGTCTAAATCCGCCATTGGTAGCCACTCTGAAATATGCACTGATGCCTCGAACACCAGCCAACCTTCAACCATGCTACCTTCTAAGTGAGCTCGTTGTCGCACAAAGCCCTTCATGGTTTTCACGAATCTCCAAGAAAAACATCCATCACATATGGACACATCCTACAATCTCCACTTCATCTACGAGATGCATAAGGAGGAGAGTTTGTATTATGAGCATATTGGTGGGCAGGTACTTTTCAAAGAGACAAACCGTCTCCACTGCTCCTCGACTTGGGATTCAATAGAAAATGTTTTGATCTCCTTTTGTGAGATCCATTGCACTAAATTTGAAAACTTGGAAATCACCTCGTGTATTTCTAGAGTGAGGTATCCTATGATCATGGCCGGTAGTACAAACTGCCATAAATGAAGAAGCATCACAAACACCGAGGAGACACTAAATAGCAAAATATGTAGGCTACTTGCAACCAAGGTCAAGACAAACCTGACATATCTTATGCCAATCATGGGATTTGAACCCAAATAGTTGGTCTTCTTTAGAGAAATTAAATATAAGGGAATGCATCACACCCATCGGGGTGCAGATAGACCTGATAATTTGCTTCACAATGCGCTCTTCTTTAGTGGACACATGACCCAAGGAGCATGAGGTAGTTGCAAGCGACCATCAATGTTTCGATTGTGGACAAAACGCCTCCATGTTGCCTACCTTCTTCAAATCCATTCATGCCCCTCCAGTTTCTCTCTTTCATGTGATGTGGTCCCATAATAAGCTACCCACATTCTTGAAAATATGCATGGTATGATCTTTAAGTGGGTCCAATATAGCAACTCCTAGAAAACAGAGAACCATCACATTCTATTTGGATGTGACTCCTTGTGGACCATTTTCAAGTCGTACGAGCTTTGGGCATTCATTCATACTAGAGGTCATCCAAGAAAACCTTCCCTTAGTTCATGACCATCCAGTAAGAAAGTGGAGTGTCCTTGATATACCATCTTCTTCATGGTTTGTAACCTTTGGGAGTCTAACTATGGCCCATACAATGGATATGCATGATAACTTGAGATAATTGAGCCTCTCACAATATCCCTATTTAGTCAATACAAAGTTGAAAAAGCTATATTAGATATCACCAACAAGAATGCAAGCCTGCTTACCTCAACACTCCCTGAATCGTGGAGAGTCATGCATGGTCCACATGAGACTGGCTCATATATTGGCCAACTGTCGACCATCGTGCTTGCTCATAAATTCAGTAGCAACCGTCTCCTCCCAAAAAACTTAGGCTCATCAACTAATGGATGGATATATATGTCCATATTCTTGACTTTGTAGTGCCCAAGAATAAGCAAGCTAAGGATCATGTGTCCTTTCTTCATAGAAAGCCATGGCCAGATGTTGTAGTTAATAAGGACTACAGGCCACACACTGTAAGAAGTTGAGTGGAGACCAAATGGATTCATGTTATCCATAGGAAGATTGAGCCAAAGATTCATTGGCTCTCAAGAAAAGCTTGGAAAGGTGGAGTCAATGATGTGGATCCAGGCACGTGAATTTACTAATATTCATTGGACTCGATATGTGGATCTATTCTATGCATGCTAAGTTGTCAAGCTCGCCATGCACGATGCACGAAACATGTAATGTATACATGGTATAGGTGGAAAGTGTCTAATAATTTTCTAAGGGATGGTTTGCCCTTGCAAGTCTGGTCGATACCTATAAGCACCACACTTTTGACATGTCTCCATAGTCCCATAGTCTCCTCAAAACAGCACACAATTGTTGATACATGCATGAATGCTATTGTAAAAAACCTTTAGAAAAATCAAAAGACACCTTGAAAAAGCACAATAAGTGTATTTTATAATAGAGTCAAAAAAATCAACGAAGTGTAGAATGTACTTAAACAACTCAGTCACACTTGAATCGCTCCACCCGTACTTTGCCTAGACACTTAGGAGCACAAATAGCATCTTCAAGTGAGATACTTGGCACCCATCATATCATGGTATGGATGTTTCCTTTGTCAGTGGATCAAATGACTCAACATCCATGGGCATCAATGCATCAATCATTGCCTCCATCTTAGGCTCCAAGATTGGAGGAAGGTCCAAAAAGCCAACTATCTCCTCTGGTATCAAGGATGTAGATTGAGTCATGCCCTCCAATTGGTGTATCGGCTTAGGCACTCCATCCATGGCATGCTCACAAAACCTTCTAAGTGGACACAATAGGTGCATTCTCCTTGGGATGAGGCATCACCTCCCTATACAAATTTTATGGGCACGTTTAATATTTTTGTATATGATATTCAATCACTTTGAGAATGTAAAACATGATGGATACACACTTTTCCTATTGTTTGCTCAAAGTCTGAGATTGCTTGATCAATGACTCTGATTGAAACTTGCCAAAGTGTCATACATGTTCTATGGAGGACAAGCGACGCTTTAGTCTGATTGCCAGCTTGCATTGAGAGCAAGGACGTGAGACACATTGATTAAGATACACCTCGTGATCTTGGACATCACAACCATCATCATTCTCCATTTGGTCTATGTTACAGCAAACAACAATTTTTTTTCCTCTCATTGATGATCTTCCTTTGTTTTAATCTCTAATCCTCTTTCTCTCCCTTTCCCTTGATTTGTTTGCCTCCCTCCATCTCTCTTTATCCATTCATTTTCTCTCCATGTCTCTCTGTCTTTATCTATACTCCTCTTTATTTCTCTCCCCGTCCCTCTTTCTATCTCTCTTTTTGCGTTTTTTATTTTCCTCCCTTGATCCTTCTTTATTTCTCTTTCCACCTTTCAAATTCTCTCTCTCTTTCTCTTTTAAATTATTTTCCTCCCTTCATCCTTCTTTCTCTCTCTCTCTCCCCTCTCTCTCAATGTTCATTTCTCTCACCCATCTTCTCTTCCCATTCTCACTTATTCTCTCTTTTCCTTTCCCTCTCTTCTTTTCTCTATGTCTTTTTCTTTTTTCCTATCCACTCTCACTCAATACATCTTGTTGCAATCAAATCAATGATAGAAAATTAGAAACTCATAAAACAAGACATTGAAAGACCTCAAGGAAGTTACTATATATATATATATATCCTCTACATCACGTGCATTCATGATCTATTTATAAATATCCTTATCTATGAATTTTTCTTAAATAAAATATAACCCTTTTCTATTCAATATATAAATAATCCCTTGATATTATACCCTTTTATATGTAAAAAATATATAAAAATTGTACTTAAAAAAACCTTATTTTGAGCCCACGTGATGCACACATATTCATGAGTAACTTACCTGAGTAAAAGACCCTCTCGGCCCTACCCCTCTTTGTGTCTCTGTTCCCTCTCCCTTTATTTTTTAATCATTCCATTCTCTCTAATTTTTTTATTGTTTCCATTTTTCTCTCTCCTTCTCGCTTGCTCTCTATTTGTTGTTTCCTCTATCTCTCTTTTTCTCCCTCTTTCTATCCCTTTCCCCTCTCTTTCTAGCTCTCTCTTTTTTTCACTCTCCTTCCTCTCTTTACCTCACCCTTTTATCCATGTCTTCCTTCACTCTCTATTTCTTTTTCTCTCCCCTTGTCTTTCTTTCTCTATTTCTCTTTCTTTATTGCCTCTCACTTTATTTCTCCCTCCCCCTCATTGTTTCTCTCACTCATTTTTCTCTCTCCTTCCCTTTCTCTATCTCTTTCTCTCTTTCTTTGTTAACTTTCCTCTTTTTCTCTATCTTGTTCTCAATTCCTCTTCCTTCCTTGTTCTCCCTCTCTCTTTCTCTCTCTCTCTCTCTCTCTCTCTCTCTCTCTCTCTCTCTCTCTCTCTCTCTCTCTCTCTATCTCAATGCATCTTATTACAAAGAAAAATAAGCAAAAGAAAATGAGAAAACACAAGAACAAAGCAAGAAGAGGCAATGTGCCTACAACAAAGGCCCGAGGATGGATTGTTCGCCTCCTCTTCATGATGTCCCTTCTTTCTCCATTGGGCACTTCTCCCTCTTCTTCGCATACGGTGGCCGTGGTGAGAAGCTCTCCTTCTCTCTCTTTTCCTCTTTCTCTCCCTCTCTCTCTCTCTTAGGGCGATGATCTCCCTCGCTCTCTCTTGAAAATTTTTTAAGCAAATGCCATGCTTGGGTTTTTGGCGCTCGTTTTTTCTCAAATCGATGCGTTGCTACTTGTGTTGCAAATAGCATCACAAATAGCATGAAAAAATACGATGTTTGCAATGCAAATAGCCATCGCTATTTTACATCACAAATTGCCATTGCTATTTACCCATTCCCTTGTAGTGCTCCTTCATCTTTACCTATTTACTGATGTCATGCAATACATAATTGATATCAGTCTTGACAACATCAACATTTAAAAATCGATTTTCAGCATAATCAATCTGCTTAATACTCTGCAAAGTAGTAACCAATTCCACATGTCTATGATACTCAACCTTATGAGGCAAAAATCCACAACCTACTGAATAGAAAAGAAAAAGAGTTGAAGCTTGCAAGTATTTTTTAGGAAGAAGATAGGGTAGATGGTCTCTATGATGGACTTTCACGCTCAGATACTATGGAAGAACTTTCAATATTCAATACTATCAATCAAGAATTCTCATATGTTTTATAGGTTCATTCTCTGGTGATGTATTACAAAATTACTGATTTCATGCTTCAAGAGAATGTGGGTGTTGAGAATCCTCAGCAAAAAGTGTTCTTTGTTGAAATATTTCAACGAAAAGAATTGGATACTGCTGTTTATACATAGCAAAATTTGTGTCTACCAAGGTATTTTCAATAAGGGCTAAAATTTGCAGGTTGTAACATAGTAGCCAGAGTATAAACAGAATATAAGATAGTTGACAAGAAAGTTAGACTAGTTACAGGACCACTACCTTTGAAAAGTGATGAGATGATTAGGAGAGCTACTATGCAACCTCCTTTATGAGATCCTGTCGGTATTGAACACAAGTTTTCAGTTGAGACACTGAAAGAGATGAAGATTGGGACTAAAGATTTTTTGCATCCAGAAGAGGTAAGATGTTTGGAAGAGATGTTGTGTAGGCATGGGAAAGCTTTTACCTTTTTCCCACATGAGATTGGATGCGTTGATCCTAGGGTTGTGATGCCTATGCTTATTCTTACCATTCCGCATGTCCATTGGAATTTATAGCCTATTCTTGTGCCTAGGGCTCACTTGCCCAAATTGGTGGAGATTTTGAATGAGCGGATCAAGATGGGAATTCTAGAGCCATCTTCAGCTTCATATTCCAATCGATGGTTCTCAGTTCCTAAGAAAAATGGGACACCTGGATTCATACAGGACTTATAGCCAATGAATAGGGTCACTATTTGAAATGTTGGTGCAGGATCTATCGTGGATGAGTTTGTAGAAGCTTTCTCTAGACATGCTATATATTCACTTGGTGATCTTTATTCTGGATATGACCAGTTCTAGCTTGCCCTTAAGAGTAGAGCTTTTACTACAATGAAGACTCCTTTAGGCCTTGTCCGAATGTGTACGCTTCCATAAGTAGCTACTAATTCAGTTTCCCATATGATGAATGGGATGAACAAGGTTTTATAAGATTTTATTCTAGAGCTGGCCATGCCTTTCATTAAAGATATGCCTATCAAGGGTTGCTTGGAGAAAGAGAAGGATGATTCTTTAAACAATCATGGATACATATTCTTTGTGGCTTCACATATTAGATATGTTGAGAGGATTCTTTGTAGGCTAAAGGAAGTAAATTTAACCTTGTGAGGGTTGAAATCTATTTTTGGAGCCAGAGAAGTTTTGATTGTTGGACATATGTGTGGTTATTACGGCATGAAGCCTTCACATGCGAAGGTTGATTCTATAGAGAAGATCGAGGAGACTTGCTCTTCTCGAGGTTCATAGGTTTCTTGGATCTTGTGTGTTTTATCTTATTTGGATTCCTCATTTTTCTCATATTGCAAATGATCTCTACCAACTCTTGAGGAAAGGGCAATATTTTTCTTAAAAGATGAGACATACTAAAGCTATGCAAAAACTGAAGAAATTATTCAGAGCTGCACTAACTCTTCGAAAAGAAGATTATGAGTGTGGGAGACCTATTTTAATTACTATTGATACTAGTCCTATCGGCATTGGATGGGCTGTTGGCCAACACGATGCACATGTTTGAGTGACCTATGATAAGATTAAAGAGCTTTATTGGTGGAGAGGCATGTACAAAGATATCTCACAGTTTGTTGAGATATGCCCTGATTGTCATTTGTTCTCTTCAGTGAGGCATGAGAGATGAGCTTCATCCTACCTGCTATGTATTCACTACAAGTGGATTCTTGATTTGATTACTATTCCTATTGGTTTATGGGAAAGTTGTTACATTGTTTTGGCACAAGAAGATCTCACAAATCAAGTGGAAGGAAGAGCTAGCTGATAGGATGGAGCGAGGAGAATATCTCAAAGCTTATCGTTTTCAAGAGTCTTAACACTAGCATGTTCACCATCCTTGGCTTCCTCTATAGAATATCAATCAGGAGAAGGTTGCATCTTTAGCTGCAATAGGCTACTGAAGAAGAGAAGAAACCAGAGCCTAAAGAGGAATCTGATGATGTTATGAGGTACTTGTCTTCACACAAAGAATTGGCGACTGCGAAAGAAGAGTAAATGTCATAGAGAAAGGTGGCAAAAAGATTTCGTTAAAAGCTAGCCTTAATTATTTAAAGATTTAAAGCTTTAAACCATAAAGCCATCATTTTTAATAGGACCCTTGCTTTAAAAACAACATATCTATATAAAGGAGTATGAGGGGATTGGGGGGGGAGATATTCCTTGAACACTCCTCGTTCTCTCCAAGAAGACCATGAAGAGAAGCTCTTGAGTCGAGCTTAATGCTTCTCGCTTCTTCAACAAGTTTGTGAGATCTCACCCATTGAAATCAAGTGTGAACAACTTGAGGTTGAGAGTAAATCCCTCACCTTCTTTGGAGACCATCATCGAATTTTTGACAGAAGGTTTGAGTACCAGCTTTAAGCCCCTCGCCTACATCGAAGATACCATCATCATGAGTCGCTATGGAGATTGGATTTATTTGAGCTTAATGCTTCTCGCCTATTTTTGAAGATCGACAAGAAATTCCGTACAACATTAGGCTTCTAAGTTGAAGCTTCGTGCTCCTTAAAATTCTTCCATAAAATTTGTCATCCTACCATCTTCTCTTTTCTCTTAGATTCAGAATTCATCTTGTCTTTTCCAAAACTCTTGTGATCAAAATCAAAAATCTTATGAACATGTAACTTGCCTATATTTTAAATCAAGAATTTGTTTTCTCATTCAAAATTCTTTTGGATAAATTTTATTTCATTGACTTCTCCCATCTCAAAGCGTTCCTGCGGTGAGCGACTTTACGAACCCCCGCACGAATCTCATGCAACAACATTGTGCCTAAATACTTGTTGGCACAACTCTTTCATGCGAGACATCACCCTCCTCCCCTCATCATTCATGATCATAGCATATCTCTTATCATTTATGAGGTATCCATATGTTACTGGGGTATGTCTAGGGTGTGGTCTCTCCCACATGTGACCACATTCTCCTAGGCATAACCAGGAGACCCCTATATATCTAGCATACATATGAGGATAATATCTCTTGGAATAGCACCCATAGGAGTGCCACGTATGATAGAGCAAAACCTAGAGTCACGGGAGTCCTATAGAGTCATGCAGAGTCTACATGAGAATGGCTTCTATATTAGTGGACCGTTGACCATTGTGCTTGCTCATGTCTTCCATAGCAACCCCCGCTTCCCACAAAATCTTGAGCTCATCAACTAATGGACAGAGGTAGATATCCATGATCTTGACTTTATAGCACCCAAGAATGAGCAAGCTAGGAATTAGGTATTCTTTCTTTGTAGAAAGCCATGGCGGGATGTTGTAGTTAGCAAGGACTATAGGCCACACACTGTAAGAAGTTGAGCAGAGAACAAATGGATTCACACCATCCATAGCAAGACCAAGTTGAAGATTCATTGGCTCACGTGCAAAGCTTGGAAAGAAGGAGTCAATGTGGCTCCATGCAAGTGAATATGCCAATATTCGTTGGACTCCATCTATGGATCTGTTTTACATATGCCACATTGTCAAGCTTCCAATGTCCAACGTACAAAACATGTAGCGTATACATAGTGTAGGTGGAAAGTTTCCACAAACCTTTTGAGGGATGGTTTTCTTTGCAAGTCATCTTGTCAATACCTGTGATGTCTCCATAGTTGCATAGTCTCCTCGAAATAGCACACAATAGTTAACATATGCATGGATATTGTTGTAGTCTATGCTAAGCTTTTGTAACACCAATCATGCATCATTACAGGAGACCCGGATATTGTGTTTCCAAGTGGTAATATGTGATACTTTAGCAACTTGAAAAACTTGGTCACATTCACATTGCTCCATCTGTACTTTGCTTGCATACTTAGGAGCACAAGCAACATCTTCAAGCGAGATACTCGGCAAATTACTATGGATGTAGAGCATGGGTGGCGTATGAGAGCCGCCAATAACACTGCAGGTGATTTGTATGCTGCCAGTCCTAGTGTCAGGGTTTCTATTGGTGATGTAGAGGAGGATTTTCATTTCTTTGTGCAGGATTCATGCTCTTATCCCATAATTCTTGGTCAGCCATTCATTACAGAGATGCGTATGGAAACAAAGGTCATGGATGATGGATCTGCTTATGCACGGATTCGCAGTAAAGATGGTATGAGAGCAGTTCAATTTATGACTGTATGTGTGAACCATGTTAGAAACAGGGATACTCTCAGAGATGCACCTTTGCCCACTGTGAGAGATTCGGGTTTTCATTAGGTACCGCCGTTTCGCGAGACGACGGTGGTACAGAGGAGAGGAGATTGGAGTTCTCGCCTCCTGGCAGCAGTGTTTTCTCCTCCGGTTATGTTGGGATTTCAACAAACAGTTCGATGAGTTATCAGAAGACTTCTAGGTTGTCTAGAGCTGCCAGGCAGTATATATGCAAGAAGGAGAAAATTTTGAAAAATGCAGGAATTTTGGAGGATGATGAGCACATAGATGGGATGTATGACAGTGTGATTTGTGCAGATACGATGACAGAGATGGGAGATATGCTGAAAACTGATATGCTGAATTGTCATGGTAATGTATTAGTGCAGTCCCTAGACATGTTTCATGAAATTGCAGATTTTATGTCACAGATTGAGTCAGAGGCTGAGGTAACTTAGCAAAGAGTGTTGAGTGCTGAAGAAATTCAGCAAACAGAGTTTCCAGCTAGTTATGATCAGGTTTCAGAGAGACAGAGGGCTGAAAAATTTCAGCCAACAGAGTTTACTGCTGAAATATTTCAGCATTCAGAGTTTGGGGCTATTTCTATGCAGTCCATAGAGCACAGGGCTGAGAATATTCAGCCATTGGAGTGCAGAATTGCTGATTTACAGCAAGGTTTATGTAATGCAGAAGACCATAATGAAGCCAGGGTAGACACCAAATACAAAACTGTGGATAAGAAGGTGAAGCCGGTTGCTGTACCGCTTCCACCTGACAGTGATCAGCAAATAGAGAAGGCTGCTAAACAACAAATTTTGAGGAATCCAGAGCATATTGGTCATAAGTTTTCAGGAGAGACTCTTGCTGAATTGAAAATTGGAAATGGTGATTTCTTGCTACCCATAGAGAAGCAATGCTTTCAGGATATGCTTGAGCGACATGGAAGGGGATTTGCTTTTTTCCCACATGAGATTGGATGTGTGAATCCTGATATTGTTGCTCCTATGGTCATTTTTACTATTCCTCATATCCCATGGAATCTCCGACCTATTCCAGTGCCTAAAGCACACTTGCCAAAGCTGATTGATTTATTGAATGAGAAAATCAGGATGGGAATCCTTGAGCCTTCATCTGCACCATACTCAAACAGGTGGTTTACAGTTCCAAAGAAGAATGGTACTCTCCGATTTATTCAGGACATGCAGCCAGTGAACAGAGTTACTATCAGGAATGTTGGTATAGGTCCAGTTGTGGATGAGTTTGCAGAGGCATTTGCTGGACGTGCCATCTATTCTTTGGGTGATTTGTATTCAGGATATGATCAGTTTCAGCTGGCTTTGGAAAGCAGGGACATAACCACCATGAGAACTCCTATTGGGCTTGTCAGGATGTGTACCTTGCCTCAAGGTGCCACTAATTCTGTTGCGCATATGATGAATGCCATGCATAAGGTCCTTCGTAATTATATACCTCAGCTTACTATGCCTTTCTTGGATGATGTGCCCATTAAGGGGTGTGCAGAAGAAGAGAAGAATGAGAGCCTAAATGAGCAGGGATGCATTGCAGATGTCGTATCCTGGTTCATCTAGCAATGACCCAGATGTGGATCGCATGAATGATACATTGGCCTCCTTTGGCAGGGGGGTCAATGCATTTTTTGGAGGTTTTCCTAGTAGGGAAGACTTCATGGGAGAGATGACCAGACACCTTGGCCACTCTCCCACAGCGGACGAGGTGTTCAGTGTCATGTCTGGGATGCCTCTGACGTCTTTGCCTGGCTCCATATGCATGTACTCCACGTGCTCCACGTGCATCGACTGAAGCTCGTGCGTCTAGTGAGGCAGAGGGTAGTCGACAGAGAGGGAGGAGGGAGAGTCGAGGGGGAGGACGAGGCTTGTGTGGGGGTTGCTTAGGAGGTGGCGAGCAATTTCTTTCAATTCTTTATATATTTTAGTCTAATATATTGTGACTCATAATTGTTTGTATATCTCTAAATGTTTTGTAGACTACCATCGTTGGTAGGACACCTACTCCTAGAGAGGTAGGTTACCATCGAGGCCATAACCGCGCAGTGACATGGCTTCACTTTTATGAGGAGGGTCTCATCACTGAGGACCAATACAATCGGGCCATGATTCGACAGCCAGAGGAGGTATGTTTTTCTTACTTTCCTATTAAAAGTATAACTAATTATAACTTTTTCTTCACCTTGTCTATGTAAGCAACCCTGATCTTTTGTGTGTGTAGGCGAACCCGGATGTGGAGCATAGCGAGGAGGGGGATAGCGACACTAGTAGCCATGGTGGTACTAGCGAAGATGTTTCCTCTTCAGATTCGTAGAGGAGCACCATACCTCCTCATGAGGCCTTCTTTTCTTGTATATGTATGATATCTCTTTGAGCCTACTGCTTGCGGCCACGCTTTAGGTCACAAGCACTTAAACTTCCCTTGTAAATGCTTTTGATATATAATGAATACATGGACTTTTATTTTCAATTCTCGTGCCCGTAAGATACATTGTCTTTTTCCCAAATACACAATCTGATTTTTTTTTCCACTTCTGTTTTGCGCGTCTAAATTGCAGAAAATTCGTGTTTATACGCGCGTCTATAATGCAGACTACACGTGCTTATACACGCGCTTCATAATTCAAATTTAAAAACTAAATTAAATATCTTTTTTTTAAAAATGACATTTTTGGTTTTCCGTTCGCGTCTACCAGTGCTTGTAAAAGCGCGTCTACCAGTGTGTCTATATGCGCGTGTATATGTGCGTCTATTGCGCGTCTATTTGTGCATGTAAATTCGTTGATACATGCGATTATAGACGCGAAATGGTAGATGCGCAAATAGACGGGCGGATAGACGTGCCCGTAAGAATTTCTCTATATTCAAAAAGCGCATCTAAATGTGCGTCTATGAGGCCTTTTTGTTGTAGTGGAAGTAATATTGAAGAAATGTTTACAATTGATACAGCTTCTATCCCATCTTGGTATGCTGCTATCACGCATTATCTATCCACAAGAGAGACTGGAGCTGGTTTATCAAAGTTTGAAAAGAGGAAAATCAAACAACAGGCTTTGAAGTTTTTCTTGATCTTAGGAACACTATATCGGAAGGTTGTGGATGATATCTATCGCCGATGTGTGATGTCTGATGAGGTTCCTTTCATCTTGGAGGAGTGCGATGACTCTGCATGTGGAGGGCACTTCGCTGGACGGTTGACGGCATAGAAAGCTTTAAGAGCTGGATATTGGTGGCCGTCCATCTTCCAAGATTCCTTTGAGTATGTTAAGAGATGTGATACCTGTCAAAGACATGACAGTAGAGAGAAGAGGAAATGCCCACTTACGCCTATCATGGCTATCCTTCCATTTGAGAAGTGGGGCATTGACTTTGTGGGTCCTATCACCCTATCATCTACTACCTAGAAGAGGTACATTATAGTAGCAACTGATTATTTCACAAAATGGTCAGAAGGGTGAGCGACGAGGCAGGACAATGCAAAAGAGACTGTAAGTTTCGTCTTAGAGCAGATTATCTGCCGTTTTGGTGCACCGAGGACCGTGGAACCCACTTTTTGAATAAAGTGATCAAAAGCCTGCTTGGCAAATCAAGCATAACAAAGTGACCCCCTATAATTTGCAAGCAAACGGGCAAGTCGAAAGTACTAATAAGCAACTTCTAGGTATTTTGTCTAAAATAGTCTCTGAGAATAAACGAGACTGGGACAGAAAGTTGTATGTGGCAGTATGGGTGTACAATACAACGTTCAAGTGAGCTACCAGCCATACTCCATTTAAATTAGTTTTTGGGGAAGAGTGTGTGTTACCCATCAAAATCGAGTTGCCAACCATACGGTTTGCAATTAACCACTCTTTGGGAGATGAGGATTCACTCTTTGAGTGGTTTATGACCATAGCCCACCTGGATGAGTTGAAATTGCAAAGCTTATTACACCAGGAGGTAGCTAAACATCAGATGAAGCAGTTGCATGACCTTGGAGCAAGAAATATACCTTTAAAAAAGTGAAATTAGTTCTGTACTATGATGCACGTAGAGAGTTGTTTCCAAGAAAGCTGGAACCTAGATGGGATGGCCCCTACAAGATTATCAGGATAGGGAAAAATAGGTATACGGCTCTACTAGCTAATCTGCAGGGAGTAGAGTTTAAAAATAAGGTTAATCTTAATAAGATTAAACCTTATTATTTCTAAGTATGCTAACACATCGAAATGCATTGCAGTTCCATGCTGGGGCTGATTTGAGACCTGCAAAAGAGCTTAAAGCTGGTTGATGGGGCGGTTAATTCCTTATTTGGAGCACCCATATCTGGAGTAGAGATACCATCAGGGGAAACTCATCTGGTAGAACAAAGGATACAAAGTGATTGAGCAAGAGGACGGAACCTTTGTGTGGGAGATCAAAGTCTTCTGCCATCACTGTTTACGAATGTTGACAAGTATCCCTATTGAGTTTAATGAAGAAGGTGGGATGGAGCCGTCAGTTCATCCTCTAAACATGCTAAATTTTGACTATCATAACTACGAATAGAGGAGTTCGTGATGGCTGGCTATGTAAACCTGTTGTGGACATACACATTATATTTTGATAGAGCATCTAGGGGCCCTAATAAAAAAGGGTGTTGGAGTTGTAATCTAAGATCCCCGATGTAGAGTTACGATGAAGTTAGCTGCTTATTTGGAGGTAGGATTCACTAACAATATGGCGGAGTATAAAGCCTTGATTATGGGACTGAATATTGCCAAACAAGGTGGTATTCGACGGTTGTTAGTAAAAGGGGATTCCTAGTTAATCTTGAATCAGCTAGATGGGACGTACATAGTGCAGAATCCCATCCTTTGTATGCATCATCGAACTGCGATGACCCTACTTGAGGAGTTCGAGAGAGTGTCTTTTCAACTGATTCCACATTACTGGAATCAGTTTGCAGATTCACTGGCAAATCTTGCTTATGAAGAAGACATTTTCTTTAATTAAGGTCCTAGTTTGGATATTGCTATCAATAATGAAACAGGACCCGGTCGCTTGTAGGGAATGTTATTAGAGCATGCAATATATGGCAGGTGATGGTTGATATGGGTGATGCAAAGAGTAGCCGATCCCAATCTACCGTTGTTATCCTAAACCCATAGGTTGATTCGACAACATGTTATGCGTACAACTCTTGCTATATACGCAGGCGGGATGGGTCATAATCTTATGCATTTAGTGTAGGGCTGTGAGCATATTTTTCCTCCTTGGAAAGGAGCATATTATTGTATATTTGCACTATTTCAAGGAGGGATGTGTAGGTGTTATTTTGTTTTATTTCATTAGGCCAAGAGGACCGATCAAGTTTTTGTAGTGTAGTGATTTATTTCATTAGGCCAAGAGGGCCAGTCGTCTATTTAGTACAGGTGCGATTAATGGTTTCTTATTTTAGTTTTTCACTAGACAGGTTCAAAGAAGAGCTTGGAAGGAGCCTTTGTTGCATCGAAGCTTCTTGTGGCCCTATCCAAGTGATATCTCTCCTTTATGAGTATCGTGTTTTTATGCTATATGTGTCTGTGTGCTTGTAGGGGATTTTCTTTCCTTGTTGGGGACCAGCGTCTAAGGCATGAAGTCCCAGGTTTAGGTTAGGTATGTCTGAGAGAGGTTTGAGTAGTCGTTGCCTCTTGTAAAGACATTGCCAGACATCAAAAGACCTGTTTTAGAAGGCAATTCTAGTGACCCTGTTCTGCTAGCCTGCTAGGCAGCCGTTCTAGGAGTTCTTGTTAGTTGTGAGGCAGTTAGAGAAGCCTGTCGAAAGGAAAATAATGCTGATAGAGAGGGAAAAAAACCCTGAATATCTTAAAGACAATAAATATATACAAAGGTGTGTAAAAAGGGGTTTTAACACCCTATAAAAATAGAAAAGAAAAGAAAGGAAACTTTATAAGCAGTTGATCATCGCCTTGGGAAGGCCTAGTAGGTTCCTGGGGACGAGTCAAACCTGGGGCCGATGCCTTGTCTTCCTGGGGGTGGCATCTTGATGAAAAAGAAGAAAGTAAGGAAGGTTGGATCGAAAATAAAAGTGAGCATTAGAAAAGGCTTGGTAGGTTCTTAGGTACCGGGATAGGACCTGAGGCCGATGCCCTGTTCTCCTTGGGTCACTACGCTCAGCTCCCTCCTTTTTACATGCCCGAGTATGGAAAAATAAAAAAAAACCTAAAAGAAGAAATGTGCTAAAAGAAAATACTTCTTGATCAGGCTATAGGATTCCTCGCCTAGTAGGAGCTCCTAGTTGTATTGTCCTTAGTTAGGTAGGTAGTTCAGACCACCACTTAGGGCGACCTTTTGATAGTTCTTTTTAGTTTGGCCATATTGGAGTAGTTGATTAGTGACTAGCTTCCGACCTTCTATCAGATTATGCTAGGCCTACTCCTTGAGGGTTTCATGCCTTCATTTTGTCAGGGGGTAGGGTGAGCATTGTGTTGTGTTTTAGTATGTATCTATTTTGTATCAGCTTGATGCTTCCTTTGGTTGTTTTGTGCAGATCTGTTGTGGGATTTGACGGACGTGGTTGCCAATGAGAGTAGAGTTTTGAGCTCGGGATGTGCCTAAAATTTTCCAAAAAATCCAGAATTTAGGGGAAAAATATTTAACATCGAAGGCGGCGGCTCCAGCTAGGACGATTTTAAGCACCAAGTGAAATACGACTCTTAAAAGGCCCTCGAGTGACACTTGTGGATTTGTGATAATTTTTTAGACTACCGTGCCGGATGTCAAGAGTTGCTAGTCAATGCGGGATATCAAGCCAGACACGTAGAAATTTACAGCACTCGAATCAGAGCCAGGATGAGGAAATGGCCACAAGATGGGCAAGATTTGAAAATGTGGACTTGTTTTGGCCAAATTGGGTAGTGATCTTTGGGGCCTTGGGACATTTTATGCAACATCAAATTGTGGAGAGATAAGGATAAAAAAATCATGAAGAAGAAGGCGCCATCAACATCACGCCGAAAAATGCGCCCTCATGTTGATGGGGGTGATCATCAAGCTAAATACAACCTACCCAACTGACAATGGGGGGAAACTTCTCCTTCCTTGCTGGTCCTATCGCTGCCCTTCACGTGTGAAATGGCTGTGGGAATGAAGAGATGGAAATCTAGTCTTTCTCTCTCCTCCCTCTCTCTCCCCTAAGGGGTTGTCCTTATGTGCAAGAGGAAAATGAAGAATGGTGAAGGAAAGATTGTCCGGTTGGAACCAGATTTCTTCTGGATCAATGTAGACATGAAGATTGCTAATTGTGAAGATGCTGGACATTGAATGTGGCCTGACCCGCAGTCCCGCAGCAAAACGGAGATCCCGAAACATGAAGCCTAAGCGGTAATTCAAAATTTTATGAAGAAAACATAAGTTTTAATGCTATTTGATTGATGAAGCATTGTTCCCATGGGCTGATTATGCATTATGATGTTTTTTTCTATGAGTTTCAACAATTTATAATCAGAAAATCAGAAAATCATACGTGATACGACTGAAATTAATGTTATAAAACCCAAAAAACACGTGTTAAGGGGTAAAAATGGAATTTTTGCAAAATAAATGGGAAATATGAGACATAACACCTACAAAACCTGAAATTTTGCTGTCAAGGAACCTAAGGGCCATAGCCCACAATCAATCTGAATTTCTAGTCATTTTTTATTGAAGAAAATAGAGAAAAAATACAAAAAAATGTGAAAAATGGGTTTTAAATGGGAGAAATTTAGGAAACGATAAAAGAAAAATTCCAAAAAATTACATGTGTGTTTGTGTAGCGTATAATGAAGGTAAAGCATGAGGTTGGCCTCGGTTTACCCTCATTTCTATGTTTTCATTCGTGTTTATCGCTTTCTTTGTAAGGAAACACACATGAAATGACCTTTTCACCTATCAACGAATGCAAAACCTTAAACGATAGGGTGAGAGGGGAGGTTGGGCGTCAAAATATAAATTAAAATCTAGTTTATGTGTTTCATCATGCCTATAGGATGTTGTTTTAAAATAAAGGGAAAGGCAGCATGAGCGTAAGGCTCGGTGTCTTTTGTCAACACATAAATGCTAGCATGCAAATCATGAAAAGAATGGTTTCGCACGATGCACAATGCTGATTTTATCCTGTTTGTGCACTAAATGGTTCACATTATGTACTATGTCTAGTTCATGGTATCAACTGAAAAGCTCTTGGACTGCATAGTAATTGTTTTCTTAGGACTTTGACCCACGATTGAGAGCATAAGATTATCCCTTGCCATAGGATAGAGGGTCAGTTTCCTAAGGGACTGTTTATTGAGGAAACATGGTATCTCCTGGATTCGAAATGAAAGAGAGGAGTTTGTGTTCATTTGTGTTATATGTTGAGCAGCGCATCAAGGGGCCAATCCCTGCGATATAGGAGAGCTGAGTGAGGCCGCGGTGTTTCTACCGAGAGGTTGCCTCCATGTATGTGATCGTGGCATTGCCAATGTGTATGGGTTCTCCCTCTGAGAAGTTTGTAGGAAGGGAAACATTGGACTACAAAACTATGGAACTATAAACGCGTAGATTTGGCTTTAGGGCAGTTTGTCTTGTAGCATTAGATAGATGCTCGTGGTCCGCGAGGCCGTGAGGGTGTGTTTGTCTGTCATGAGCATGAGGCCCGACTAGTGCCATAGCTAGTGCCGGCCCATTTCAGGTCCCATCAAGCATACTCAATGCATACATAATACCTCCAAGCTCCATATCATGCTAGATATGAGAAAAAATTTGGAAGAGCATGTTTAATGTATACACACATCTCCACACATCATGCTAGCTATGAAAACAAATTTGGAAGAGAATGTTTAAGGTATGCACACACCTCCACATTATGCTTCCTTATCTTGAGGAAGGCAAGGCCACTTGTGTAGTGGAATTCAAGATTGTAATTATCCATGATGTCATGTTGGAGATGGCCCTTCTACATCTTGATCTCCATCATAGACCAAGACCACCCAATCCAGCACATCATCCATTCCGGGCTTAGGTTTTCCTAATTTTGGATGAACAATAGGACCATGGTCGTACTCAAACTTCTCCTCGTGATCGGATCCTTTCACACCTGCATCCAAAAAAATAGGAAAGCGCATTGCTTTGAAATACATACATGGAGTAAGATAAAAACTTAAAATAACATTTGGGCTAGAAGAAATCGCAGTGTATACTAAGAGGAGTGCCTTATCTTTTACTCTCTTGAATGAATCACCTTTTGTAGGTTTGATATGTGCAACCACAAAGATATGGTTACAAATATATGTGTAGCCACAAAGGTATGACTTTTGTTGACAATGAGGTCACTACATCTGAGAAGAGGTTTTCTCTAAAATTTTCCCAAAGCATTTCAAAGCTTCATCATGATTTCTATCAATCAACCTAAACAGTAGCAAATCAAGCCAATCCAAGAGACTATGTTCAATACTAGAAGCAACTTCTCATAATTTCATAATTTCTATCTTTCATCCAAATGCAAGGATTATCTCGAATCATAGCAATGGTGTGCATGTGCAAAGGAGCCTTGAGATATCATTTGTATGTCTTTATGAGATAGGACCCAACAATTGTTGTAGCTAGCTTATATTAGGTAATGGAGAGAATCACCAACAACTATTGCAACTACCTTATTTCAAGCCATGGAGATACTATAAGAGTCACTTGAGCTTTATGACTAGGAAATGGGACTAGAACTATCTTATTCAATGGCATATTTCTCATATGACATGTACATTAACAATGTCTTAATAGAGATAATTGATATTGGTCGTTAGTTGGATCTATTTCTCATCTCTTTGCACCATGAAAATCTAAAAAATGTATTGAACCATAGTGCAAGGTAAAAACTTCATCAAGCATGCTTTCCCCCTTTTTACATCTCTCCTCAAGCTTCTCCTTTCTCATAGAAAGCTTGGTATGAAGGTACTTGATGAGCTCATCCTAGAGGACGTTTTGCACCATGTACATTGAGAGTGTGCCCTTTTCTTGGCTTTCTCTTTTAATCAAAATTCTTTATTCACATCTTCTTTATTCTTCCTTCTAATGCTCATCTTGCCCACCTTTCTTGTGCTAAGACTATGTTTAGTGTTGTACCTCTACTTTGACATGCTTGCACTTTGTATCTTCAAAGATCATTAGAAGTGTAGGTCCAAAGTCCAAGGTAAGGATTTTGGGCCTCATCTTATAATATTACCTTGTTTCCAACTCACTTGATTGTTGCCAATTTAGTTTGAAAGGTTGTAGCGAGTAGGTGTTCCTTCATGTGAGTTAGCATATAGGTTGGTGAATTGATTGGAGGGGGACCAAATGTCATTGAGGAGCACCTACTCTTGGTTAAAGTGGAAGAGTGCAATTACCTCTTATAATTTTGAGGGAAGTTACATTCATATGGGTTCTTGAGGATATGGCCGATTGCATAGTGACTTTGATTAAACACCATACAATGGTATGGATGCTTCCTCTCTCACTGGATTAGATGACTCGCCATCCATGGGTGGCAATGCATTGATCATTGCTTCCATCTCAAGCTCAAGGTCTGAAAGGTCAAGTCTCCTCTGGTATCAAGGGTGTAGTGTGTGGCATGCCCTTCAATTGGTGTATTAGCTTAGGTATGCCATTTATCACATGCTCACAAACTCTTCAAATGGGCCACAATATGTGCATTCCTTGGGATGAAGCGTCACCTCTCTGTACAAATTTTTGGGACATGTCTAATAGTTTTATATATGATATTCAAGTACTTTGTGAATGCAAAGCATGATTGACACACACTTTTCTTACCATTCCCTCAAAGTCTAAGATTTTCTAACCAATATTCTCTAATTGAAACTCGCCGAAGCATCATATGTGATCTATGGCCACACTTTCGTATGATTGCCAGCTTCTTGTATTGAGTGCAAGGACATGGGACATGCTGATTAAGATACTCCTCGTGATCTTAGACATTAGGACCATCATTGTTCTCCATTTCGTCAATGTTACGAAAAAATATATGTTTTTTTTCCCTCGTTGATGATTTTTCTCCATTTTAATCTCTACTTATCTTTCTAGATCTGCATTCTTATGTTTTCCACCATTCCTTTTCTCTCTCCCCTCTTTACTTCTCTCCCTACCCCTCTTTCTTATCCATTTCCCTTTCTTTTTTTGCCTCCTTTTATCTCATTTTTTCTCTCTTTTCCCCTCACGGAGGTTATTCATTAATATATGCCAACCACTTGCGAGCCTATGCTCCAAGATGACACCAACACCATTTGAAACCTAACTGCCCTTCCACTTGCACCAAGGGGTCGCATGACAATAGGCCATCTGTTACTCTCATAAACTCCACGAACTATGAGATTAATCTCTGAACCATGATCAACCAATGCAACATAAGGCACCTGTTTCTCTCCAATCTTTACCATCGTCTCTGTAGTTGCCCTAGCCCAATGGCTCCGCGAAAAGTGACTATGCGGTATCAAAACAGGCTCATCAATTTCAGCATAATGCATAGGCTGAACCCTCTTCTCTACCTGCGGCAAAACAGAAGCATTATCAACCATAACCTCATCCTCATCCTCATCCAACTCCCCAATCAAAACTCCCTGTGTATCAGTGGTAGCCAATGCATGTCTTTTCCTCTTCAGGACCTCCTGAAACTGATCCTGGAACTCTCTTTTTGAGATGCCCAAAATCTCAGAAATAGTGAAAGTCACCTCACTGCCAAGTATCTTATCATTAAAGATTTTCTTCATGTCTGTAGATGTCTCAATATCGGACATCAATCTGAATCCTGGCTGCTTTCTCTCTCTAGGCTCTTGCCTCTTTTCTCTCTTTTGAGCATCCTCCATCTGTCGATCTGGCCCTGGTCTTGAAGACGGTCCTGCAGTAGGTGGAGTAACAAACTCACCCCCTCTAGTCTTCTTAGCTGCACTTGGATTTTCTTCATCCCTCTTACGTTTCTCCTCAACAAATACATCTGCACCATGAGATTTAGCCAAATAAGCATAAATAGAGTACCTGTCAACAGGCGAGTCCCAACCTGTCTCTGATCTGATGCTAGAGCTTGCACTAGTCAAAACAGTTTGCTGAATTTTCCCCTTGTTTGCAGTCTCCATAGCATAAGTCCATAGTGCGGACTGAGTCTCTGATCCCTTCTCAATCTATACTCCATATGCAGAAGCATCACCTCTAGATGTCACATAAGAAGTACGCGCAGCCATGTCCTCCACTAACTTCTTCATTCCACCTTTACCAAAGTTGGTAGCAAGTGGAGCTCCTGTCTCAGTCAACCAAATCTTACCATCTTGCCCCCAATATACCAAATTCTGCCTTCTTGCATCCTGGAAAGAGTCACAATCCCTGCAATGCTGATGCTCCGTACTACCACACCAAACACATCTCCGATCTCTCCTAGGTGCACTAGGAGCACTCCTAGGTGCAGTAGGAGCACTAGAAGAAGTAGCAGGCGCAATCGAAGCAAACTGCTCCTTCAACTTACCCACCAACTTCGCTTTGACTGACTCCAGTGTCAAATCTGTGATGCCTTTGATTATGTCATCAAGAGAAGTAGGTACCGATGGAGCGGATGGTTTTGGAGCAGAAGGTGTAGGCATCGGTCGTGGAATAGGAGGAATAGGTGGAGTAGAAACAGTAGGCACTGGCATAGGCCAAGAAACTGGCTGAGGAGGAGAAGAAATAACAGGGATAGAAGTAGGCATAGGATCTGATGAAGGTGTAGGTGTCATGGAACCATTCTGTAGGTGAGTCTTCCATATCCTCCTCTTGGTCAAAGTCGAGACTGCATCCTGAGCATCCTGCCAATCAGTTTTAAGACCCATAGGCTTCGTGCGATCTTCAAGAAGCTCACCCAATTCTTCTTGAAGAGCAGGATCTGCAGCTTGCAAGAAAAGCTCAACTTTTTCAACATCCAATGCTCTTTGTTCAATGGCATCAAGCTGACTATACCTCTCTTCGAATTCTCGAATCAACTCCAAAGCAGCGAGACCTTTGTTTGGCATGTAGACCCACTCTTGGAATGACCGCCGAGTAGCCATACCAAAGTCCTCAAGGAAGTATTCTTCTTTTAGAGCCTTCTTAAAATCTTGCCAATGTGTATTTTGAATAAAAAGATCAGTCACTTTTGTCCTCAAAGCAGGTGTGACAAGACGAAGGAAGTACTTACTCATAAGTCCAGCAGGAACTCCAAAAAACCCCATCTTGATCTCATATGTCTTCAAATATGCTGAAACATTACACCCGTCAAATAGCTTCTTCTCACTCTCAACTGCTTCAATAGCCTTAGTCGCGCTGTTTGCATTCTCCTGCTCCGAATAGAGTTGCCTTTGCTGAGACAACTGCTGTTGATGCAATTGCTGTTGCTGCTGCATATACAATTGTGTTTGCTGATTTTGGAGCTGCATATACATGGACATATTCTGCAAAATCTGTTTTAGATCCTCCATTGAAGTACTTGACGCAGCAGTCATACATGGAGCTGAAGTAGACACAGCTGGAGTTATAGAAGAAGCTGAAATAGATGCTGAAGTATCTCCCATCCTGAAATTTCTGCGACGCTTTCACGTCGGGTTCACCAAAGATGTCGAAGGGTTTGTGAAAGCAATGTCGTAACCACAGAGAACCCTGACTAATTTCAGGATAGAAGATCAATCAAGCAAATAATCAAGATGAGAAAATGATACCAAGATTCTGTTTTATTTAAGTTCAATGAAGCATAACCAATCATCCTGTGAATGTAGTTCCAAGAATCTTCTTCTTACAAAATCCAAATGTTCTTCTTCTTGTTTTCTCCAAAGATTCAGACTGCTCAGTTGAAAGAGTTAAACCAAGGCAAGTTACCCTTCAAGGACTCTTACTGAATATAAGAGTTTTAGTTTTAACCTTATGCCCTCTTTCTCCTCTCAACTGACTGCTAATATAAAGCATGAAATCTCACTTCAGTATTTGAGCCTCCTGTTATGTCAATTGTTTATTCAGAATTGTCATGAATGGTCAAACTGGAAAATACATCGTTTCTGGTGGATATATCATTTAGGTCTCCTATTTCTGTTCCTTTATTTTCTGTCATGGAATGCACTTACAAAATGTCAGCTTCTTAAGTTCATCCTCTTCGTTTTACTCTTGGCATTTCGTTGCAGAATACAGTCATCAAAGACTCATCAAGTAAAGCTGTACTAACTATAGAGAGTGTTTTCAGAGAGGTTCCAAGAGGAACCGGGGGAATTGATCTCCTTCCTCCCTGCAATTCCTCTTTCATAAGCGCTGTACAGCCCCAAATCTATTAAACCTCATTCGTTTGCACAGAATGGTAAAAGTGAAGATTATCAGTTCCCTAGTTAATGAATTCCCTTCATCCACAGTCAATCCTGATGTCGAAGGATTTTCAACTCTCTATAAGTCCTCTTTGCATCAATGTTGTTGTCGAAGACATTGCATATTCTCTTAATGGCAACAGGCTCATTGGTTTCAGAATTGAGCGCAGAGCAGACAACACCATATGCACCTCTCCCGATGGGGTAAAGGGAGGCTTGTATTTTGTTGTGACCTCGAAGATATTGCCATAGACATTGTACTCGGTGAATTTGCCACCATAAGTGGGGATTCCTTCCATTTCATCATCACCATAATCTGAGTATGAATTATCTTTAACTGCAGCATGCATGCGCCTGTTACACTATTGTACCTCAAGAACTGCTCTTGGTATCTTAAACATGGAATGGAATGCGTGGCTGACTGATGATCTCTGAGCTCTCGGACAAGACCAGCTTCCGCTGCTCTCTTCAATACAGATTCTGGCACACTTTGGCAGGATCAGAGGCCTCCTCAGAACTCATGTTTGCAGTCTGGCGATGGCTTCGCAGTAATAGTGAGCCCACGATTCTGAAATCCTAATCAAACCTACTGTGCTGCCAACCTTTCCAGCAAGTCTCGCTCTCGTAAGCGGAACAAAATCAGATGGAAATCTTTGCCTCGTAGAACCGAACTCTCTGTTGATTTTGAGATTGAAGGTAGGTGCCCATTCATATGTTCCCAATGACTGCGGAAATCCAAATGAATTTACCAAGGCTAGTGCATCGTTTCTATATTGAAACGCCTCGCAAAATACATCAACAATACGACGAATTACAGCATAGAGAACCAGTCCAACCGTGCGAAAAAAAAAACTGATTTCATTTATCTCGGAGAGCATCAAGAATTGAGCACATTATAGCGTGGTGAATCCATCCAAACATGCGACATTCTTATGCTTGTTATGTCAATCTGGCAACTCTGAAACTTCTCTTCAACTCCTTGTTTTCGTTATTGAGTTGCCTGTACTGCCCTCTGATCGCAAGCAAAGTATAGTTCTTCGTATTGCGCTGCAAATCAGACATGGCTTTTCTACCTTTCTTCCTCATTTTGTTCCAGCATTGCGTTCCTTCTTCCTCAGGCATTCAATTTCCCCCCCCAATGCTCTGTTCTCTCCCTCTTTATCCAACAGTTTGTCTCTTGTAAGCTGACGTAGCCTTCTCACAGTCGCTATGTCTCCCTGGCAACAATCAATGCTTCACGTATACAAAAGCCAGTGCTGTCTCTCCTTGAGCCTGAATATCTTCCAGTATGGATGCCCATGTTTTCTGTGTTTCTTCCTCTTTCCCCCAGATTAGCGTAATTCCCCCTTTGTCCAGATTAGCCTCGACTTCTTTTTTCATCCCATACACTTGCTTTTCCCTCCCTCTTTAGCTTTTGAAAATCCCCTCTTTAGCCTTTGAAAAATCCCTTATTAGTCTGCTCCTTCCATGTTCTCAGCGCCTCCCTTTCCCGATTCCTCTCCAAAAGCGACCCTTTCTTTCCTCCCATTTCAAATCTGCTTTTTCCCCCCCTTACTCGTACAAACTAGAGAGGTAAGCTGCAGCTTAGCAAGATCTGTTTTCACAGCAAGCACACGGGCACCAGTAGACATAGAACCGATATTTAATATCAACACTTCTCCTTTAGCTAGCTTTGAAACCTTTCCTTGCAAAGCCTACACGTGTTTTTCCATAACCGAAAACCGTGTGATAAGCCCCATGAAAACATCTCCAAGAATCCATAGAAGCCTTGAAGAAACATCCAAACCCATAATCGACATATCTTGAAATAAGTATAGCCATGAGATTGCATCTCAAGCCTAAAACTCCTTGATCTTCTTCGTCTTCAGCATAAAGTAAAAGAGCAAACATAACATCTAAATATGTACAAAGTATCAAATCACACACACAACTTTTGGGTGGTTTTCACACCTTGAATGCGCAGCAATACGACATCGCGTTAAGAGTTGAAGGTCTACCACCGGGGCTTTTAGTGCAGAAGAAAGCTTGGGATTCAAGATTCAGAAAGGAAAAATGGATTGGGTTTAAATAAGATTCGGGGATTAGAAATAATCTAGGTACGGAAGAGGAATTCAAGCCTTTTCACTTTGTACTTAGCATACATGAACAGAAGGAATAAGATTAACTTGATTACATCAAATACTTCAGGATGCATACATCATTTTAGAAAGGATATTTTCAGATTTCTAATTCGTTTATGAATGTCAAATGCAAGCTCTAATGGCATTTATTTCATGTACAAAGACGGATTTCAATCCTTTGGGTCAAGTATATTGATGCTAGAATCAAATACATCCAAGATTTGGGCCAAAGATGCATGAATTGGATTGAAAAAGAATATTTTTAGCTTCAGCCCTATTTTAAAATAGAAAATTCCAGCCCATAAACAAATTCAAAATGAGTGCATAGACTCAAGAAGAAGCTCTTTTGATCATTTATGAACAATGTCCTGAAGAAAAGAGGTCATTTTCCTCTATTACAACCATAAAAAACCCATGTCTGCTCATAAAAAGTAGTTCAAAATAGTGGGCTGCCCTATTTATGACTAGTTATTTCAGCCCATAACAATCCATAAGTCTTCAATATCCTCACCCTTTGCTTGCCCCAAAGTCACTCAAGTACTTGGGCACAAGTCGGGCTTCATTGGACCAAGAATAAGGTAGAGAAGATGAGAGAAGTCGTGCATAAGAGAAGGCTAAATACCCTTCTCTCAGATTTTCCCTCTTTTATAGACAGTTTCAGCATGCATTTTCGTTAGACCAAAGAGGTAGAGAAGTGGAGCTCTCACCAAGTTATCATCTTCAGTTGTTGGCCTGTTAATCTTTAGTTTGCATGCTCCATTCCATGCATCTCAGCTCCAGCTTTCTCCCAGTTTCCCTGAGGTAGAGCAGCCTGAATTTTGCGCCGAAAAATGCGGGCTGCTCTCTGATCTAACCCTGGTTACTTTTTGACCAGCCTAGGTCACTTGCTGGTCACCTTAGTCAGTTACTTTGGGTCCCATGTGGACCTAGTGGACTTTTGACAGTTTTTTGGCAACATTTTTGGGTTTTGTCCATATTTTTGTACGTGAATTAATGTGATTTATCTAGCAGACTGTCAATTACTTCTAGATGTCTAAGTTTTAGGTTCCCATAGACTTATTTTTCATAAATGTACATGGTATATCTGCAAATTATATGCTAGATACAAAAGAACTTGTATAACTAAGGTAGATATTGGATAATAATGCCTGAATTTTGTATGCAAATATCTCGTACAATCTTCCAGTGAAACTCTTCTATGTTCATAAGAATCCCATGATTTATATCATGGATAGTAAACTCTTTGACATTCACCCCCTCCTAACATGCACATCCTCCGGCATGTGCCATTTTACAAGATTACAGGTCAAGGAGGGTCTTCTTCTTCATCTTCATTCCCTAAGTCTTCGTCTTCCTGCATGTCTTCAAGTAAAGGGCTTGTATCAAAGTCATCGAGTTCATAAGTTGAGGATTCTCTTTGTTTGAAGAGTTTAATTCGTTTCCCAGCTATTGGAGTCTTTATCATCGTCCCATCCATTTCAGCCAAAGAGTAAGTAGCATTATTATGTACTAATTTTACAACATATGGTCCAAACCATCGCTTGGCTAACTTCCTATGAGCACTATATTGATTATCTAGGCTGCTATCATAAACAAGAACCCAGTCATTCTCTTGAATAGCTCTTGGACAGAGTCGATGGTGCTTATCAAACCTCTTCTTATTCTTTAATCTTGCTGTTTTTAGCTTTTCAATGGCTATTTTAACATCTTCTGGCCTTCTTTCAAGTTGCCTTATGCGTAAAAACAACAATTCTTCCATGTTCATGTCTTCATCCCAAGGCAAGATACTCCATGTGACAATGAATTCCTCAATAGGCATAATAGGTGGCTGTCCATACATGAGTTCAGCTGGCATATATCCTGTTACTGCACTATGGGTTGTTATATCAGCCCCATAATGCAAATGGTAGCATTTTAGGCCATTCCCTCAACTTTCCTTTGCATGATTTTGCTAAAGCTTTAAGAATTGGTTGATGACCTCTTTCACTCTTACCATTTCCTTCAGGGTTGTAGGCTAAAGTAAGAGATAGCTTAATCCCCAATTGAGAAAAGAAATGATGAGTTGCATCGGCATCCAATTCTCCTCTATCAGCAATTACTTTAGCAACACATCCATACCTGCAAAATACTTCTTCAAGTAAAAATCTACAAACATCATGAGTGGACTTTGTTGTCAAGGCCTTTCCTTCCACTTGATTTGTGAGATCTTCTCTAGCAAGTACTAGATATCTCATGTTCCAAATTCCTGTAGGCATGGCTACTAAATCAATAACCCATCTATAGTGGATAGATAAAGGATAGGTAGGCTGAAGCCCATCTCTATGCTTTACCATAGAATACATTTGACAAGCATGACAAGACTCAACAAAATGCTCAATGTCTTTATACATGTTTTGCCACCAAAATTTTTCTTTTATTTTGGCAAAAGTACCCCATATGCCTCTATGACCAACCAATAGGCTTTCATGGAATTCTTGCATGACCTGTCTTTGTGTCTTTTTGTCACCTAAGACACGAACAGGTGCTCTTCCTTTCTTTTTTGCATCCCTCCAAAGGTAGCCATCTTTGAGAAAAAAACCATAGGCTTTTCTCTTAATTCTCTTAAATTCTTCATGAGTCCATTCTTCCTTCTTTGTCATAGTGCTCAAAAATTGGCCAATTTTTAGCCAATCATCTGCATAATATTCTTCTCTCAAGTGTGAACAAACCGTAACAAAACATGGAATATGCTGTTTACTAGCTGTCCATTGTCCTTCTTTAGTTGATTCATCCATCTTTGCTGATGTAAGAGTTGTATTATCAGCTGAACCTATTGTTCTTGCTATAATTTTTGTTGTACCTGCATTAATAGCTTCATTTATAAACTCTGATTCTTCTTTATCCATCATTTCTTCTTCATCCATATATCTGGCACGTGAAAGCATGTCAGCAACTGGATTATCTTTACCTGTAATATGTTTCAAATCAGGATTTAAGGATTTGATATAGACTATCCATCTTAGCATGGCTATGTCAGGAGTGGAACAGTTGGCTATTATGCCCAAGAGTGGAAGGCAATCTGTCTCAACTATAACATGTGCGCCCATGAAGTACTCCCTGTCACATTTTAATGCAGTTACTACTCCCCAAAGCTCTCTTTTAATTTGAGCATACCTTCTTTGTCGTTCATTAAGAACCTTTGCTCCAAAGTGGATCACATATCTGTTGCCTTCAAGGTCGTCTTGACCAACTGCCCATCCTATTCCAATAGGACTTGTGTCCACTGTGAGTATAATGGGTTGTCCATTAGAGTAGTTAGCCCTCTTTAAAGTGGGAGCCGAAGTTAGTATTTTCTTGAGTTTCCGAATAGCCTGAGTGTGTTCTTTTGTCCATAGAAACCTTTGGCCCTTTCTTAGGAACTGATAAAGACTTCAGCAACATGAGAAAAATGTGGTATCCAAATAAGGTAGAAGACACATGCACCAAGAAATCTTCTCACTTCTGAAACATTTGTACATTCTTCTTGCATTTTGCTAATTGCATTTATTTTACATGGAGAAGGATTTCGGCCATATGGTCCACACATATGACCGACCACAAGGACTTCTTCAACTCCAAAAACAGATTTAGCTCCTGAAAGAGTAAGATGAACTTCTTCTAATTTAGACAGGATTTGAGCACAATCATTAATATGTTCAAAAACAAACTTTTGACATCCAAGTTCATTGAGATCTTCATTTTTCTCATGAACTTCACATCCTTTGATTGGAACATCATCAAGGAAAGGAAAAGTCAATTGAGGAATATAATCCCTCAATACTTTATGTATGGCATTCATAATGTGAGCTACTGAATTCGTAGCCCCTTGAGGTAGAGTACACATGCGGACTAGGCCAAGAGGTGTCTTCATTGTAGTAATGTCACCACTTTCCAAAGCAAGCTGAAATTGGTCGTAGCCTGAATATAAGTCTCCCATGGAATAGATTGCCCTTCCTGCAAAAGCTTCAGCAAACTCATCCACAATTGGTCCTGATCCAACATTTCTAATAGTGACTTTATTAACGGGTTGCAAATCTTGAATGAATCATAAAGATCCATTCTTCTTAGGTACGGTAAACCATCGGTTGGAATATGGAGCTAAAGATGGCTCCAATATTTGCATTTTTATCTTTTCATTTAAAAGTTCCAATAACTTAGGCAAATGAGCCCTTGAAACCGGAATTGGTTTAAGATTCCAAGCACATGTGGAACTGTAAATATTACCATTGGAGCCACAATTCTTGGATCCACACAGCCGATTTCATGCGGCTCAAATGAAAAGGCTTTACCATGGTTCTTTAACATCTGCATGAAGATTTGTTTTTCAGCTGGCAAGAGGAAAGAGTCTTCACCAATTTTCAGCTTTTGAAGACTTTCAACTGTAAATTGATTACCAATATCTTTAGGATCACGAAGGCTTGGTTGTTTGGATACCCTTTCTGCCAATCCTTCGCTTTCAGGTGGTAGAGGAGTAGCTACCGGCTTGACCTTCTTGTCAACTGTTTTATACTTTGTTTCTACTCTTCGTTACATCCTTGTTTGGCTATCCAAAGGCTTCATAATCTGCAAATTCTTGAATTATGTCATACATATCCATTGTACATACCTGTAAGGACTGATTTTCAGCTTGATTTTCTGCATGAATGGCTGTATAAATTTCACCCATTGTATCATTATAATTCAGCCCATAAAATAGACTTGAAATTTCTTCATCTTTAGGTAAAACATCAATTTGCTTCAGTTCTTGCTCCATATGACTCAAATACTTTCTTTCAGCCCTGTTCATGGCTGAAAATTGTTTATAACAGCCCACTCCATTGGCTGAAAAAACCTGCAAATTAGCTTTAGACCTTGCCTCCTTCATATGTGGAGGCAATTTTTTATGACATGATGCACTGCCATAGCCTCCACTTATAGCAGCGCTACCCGAAAACCCTTAAATTCTCGGGCATTAGGAGGAACAGAATGATCTCTCAATCGATCCCTATTCCGATGGTGATTAACACAGACAGTTAGGAATTAAACGGCCCTGTCATTATCCTTGCTTCTTACCCAAGCGTATGATGAACCATCATCGAGAGCCTTTGTCTCTAAACGAGACTCGGAAATAAATGGTTGTCCAAGAATGATTGGATAGCTGCAAGAATCTTGAACAAAGAAATGAAATTCATCTTTTACATTACCAATAGTAACTTGTACATAAGGACATGCTGCATAAAGATCGCCAGAAGAGTTATTGGCTGCCTTCATGAGCAACCCTGGGTCCACTCAATGGGCCATCCACCATTCTCATAGAGACTTCTTGACATAACATTAAATTCTGAACCATGGTCTATAAGGGCAATGCATGGAGTTTCTTTCTCACCAATTTTAACAACAGTTTCAGTAGTCACCCTTGCCCAATGGGTATGCGAATAGTGACTACTTGGAATAAAGTGAGTTTCACTTTCTTCCTGCATGTTGTAAAGAAAAGTCTCTTTCTTTTGCATGGGCTGAACTTTAGATTGAGAAGTTTCCACCATTATGGCTTCTTCAGCTTCTGCTTCATAAATGTCTTCATCTTTGGCTTCTATGGCTGCAATCAATTCTTTGATTTTCTCCAATCGAATCCCTTGAGTTTTCAGCTTCTCTTTATCTTGTAAATACACATGAAGTACTTGCAAAAAAGCATGTACAGATTCTTCAGTTTCCTCACCAACATATTGTCTTTTTTGTTTAATTACATCAATTATTACATCATGAAATCCTCGTTTTGCAATACTGAGAATTTCACCTTATGTAAATTCAATTCTACTTCCAAGAATCCTTTTTTCTAGGATCCGTTTAAGATCCGTTGCGGTCTCTATGTCTGACTGCAACTTGTAACTGGGATGTTTGCTTTTCCTTTTTTCTTCTGTCTTCTTTGCTTGAGGGGCATCTCCCATGTCAACTTCTGGTGGTGGCGGATTTTCAGCAGCCTTTTGTTGGTCTGGTTTGCTTATTGTTATGCGTTTAGTCGGTTCTGAAGAAGAAGGACTGGCAACATCTTCTTCTCTTCTTCTTTTTTTCTTCTATCATGGCTTATTGATTATTAATTTTAGCTAGCCGGGTAAAAGCTGAAAATGAATCCACAGGCTGGGACCATCTGGTTCTTCCTCGAATACATTGGCTGGCAGTGGTTAAATCATCCTTAGTTGCCTTGCCTTGCTCCATGCGTTCCAAGGCCTGCGTCCACACTTTAGATTTTGCATTAATTTTACATGCTTTAACAATTTCATTAGTTGGCTCAATTTGCAACCCATAAGTTGCAACATCGACAGCTGCATAGGCTGTTCTTGTTGCCAAATCCTCCAATCTTTTCTTCATGCCTCCGTTACCGAAGTTTGGCTCAAGAGGAAGCCCGGTTTCGGTTGCATGAATTTTGCCATCCTTCCAAAAGACTAATTTTTGTGCTTCGGCTTCACGGAATGCTCCGCACTCCCTCTTGTCATGCTGAAGACTATCACACCAAATGCAGCGTCTTTTAAAGCCTTCTCGTGCAGGTCTTTGGGCGGTTGACCGACCCCTTTCTTCTACTTTAACATCAAGCCTTTCTACTTTAGAATTAATTTCTGTTAAATTAAGATGGAGATCCCGCATGCTTTTAATTAACTCATCCATGACATCCTTCTTTGGAGAAGGAACAACAGAATTTCTTGGTTGCTCGGCCATAGAGACACGAGGTCGAGAAGCTGGAATAGGCTCCTTCATAGAATCAGTTGTTACAGGGGTTGATCCCCATCTTAGGCGCAATCGCTCTCTTCGAGGAATCATATTAACTACTTCAGTAACATCGCTCCAAGCAGTCTTTAATCCCAACTCAAAGTCAAGGTCTTCAAGTCGTTCAGTTAATTTCTCCTGAAGAGAGGAATCTGCAGCTTTTAAAAATAACTCAATCTTTTGACTTTCCATACCTTGTTGGTCATCAGGATCTAGTTGGGCAAATTTGCTTTCAAACTCTCAATGAAGAGCAATAGCAGTTAGACCCTTATTGGGCCTCTCGACCCATTCGGTGAAGATTTTCTTTGTCATAAGGCCAGAATCTTCAAGGAAAAATTCTTCTCGAAGAGCCTTTTTGAACACAGTCCATCCAGCATCTTTTTGGGAAAGACCATGAATTCGGTCCTGGAGGCCATGCACAGCTAGGCGGGCAAAGTAACGGCTCCAGGCATGTTGAGGAACTCCAAAGAAAACCATCTTGTCGGTGTAGAGACGGATAAAAGAGGACACATTTTTCTCATTAAATTGTTTGAGCTCATGCCCAACTGCTTCTAAGGCCTTAATGGCAGTAGCATCAATCCGTTCTTCTTCTTGTCTCCGTTGTTGTTGCAATTGCAACTGCTGCTGAAATTGCAGCTGTTGTTGTTGGCTCTCTTGCATTAGACGAACCAACTGTTGCAAAGCATCTCCTCCCAAGCTTGATGATTCTTCCATTGGACTTCTTCTTTAGCTGACCTTCACGTCGGGCTCACCACTCTCGTCACGTTAAGAGTTGAAGGTCTACCACCGGGGCTTTTAGTGCAGAAGAAGAGCTTGGGATTCAAGATTTAGAAAGGAAAAATGAATTGGGTTTAGATAAGATTCGGGGATTAGAAATAATTTAGGTACGGAAGAGGAATTCAAGCCTTTTCACTTTGTACTTAGCATACATGAACAAAAGGAATAAGATTAACTTGATTACATCACATGCTTCAAGATGCATACATCATTTTAGAAAGGATATTTTCAGATTTCTAATTCGTTTATGAATGTCAAATGCAAGCTCTAATGGCATTTATTTCATGTACAAAGACGGATTTCAATCCTTTGGGTCAAGTATATTGATGCTAGAATCAAATACATCCAAGATTTGGGGCAAAGATACATGAAATGGATTGATAAAGAATATTTTTAGCTTCAGCCCTGTTTTAAAACAGAAAATTCCAGCCCATAAACAAATTCAAAATGAGTGCATAAACTCAAGAAGAAGCTCTTTTGATCATCCATGAACAATGTCCTGAAGAAATTAGGTCATTTTTCTCTATTACAACCATAAAAAACCCATGTTTGCTCATAAAAAATAGTTCAAAATAGTGGGCTGCCCTGTTTATGATTGGTTATTTCAGCCCATAATAGTCCATAAGTCTTCAATATCCTCACCCTTTGCTTGCCCCAAAGTCACTCAAGTACTTGGGCACAAGTTGGGCTTCATTGGACCAAGAATAAGGTAGAGAAGATGAGAAAAGTCGTGCATAAAAGCAGGCTGAATACTCTTCTCTCAGATTTCCCCTCTTTTATAAACAGTTTTAGCATGCATTTTCGTCAGACCAAAGAGGCAGAGAAGTGGAGCTCTCACCAAGTTATCATCTTCAATTGTTGGCCTGTTAATCTTCAGTTTGCATGCTTCATTCCATGCATCTAAGCTCCACCTTTCTCCCAGTTTCCCTCAAGCAGAGCAGCCCGCATTTTGCATTGAAAAATGCGGGCTGCTCTCTGATCTAACCCTGGTCACTTTTTGACCAGCCTAGGTCACTTGCTGGTCACCTTAGTCAGTTACTTTGGGTCCCATGTGGACCTAGTGGACTTTTGACAGTTTTTTGGCAACATTTTTGGGTTTTGTCCATATTTTTGTACGTGAATTAATGTGATTTATCTAGCAGACTGTCAATTACTTCTAGATGTCCAAGTTTTAGGTTCCCATAGACTTATTTTTCATAAATGTACATGGTATATCTGCAAATTATATGCTAAATACAAAAGAACTTGTATAACTAAGGTAGATATTGGATAATAATGCCTGAATTTTGTATGCAAATATCTCATACAATCTTCCAGTGAAACTCTTATGTGTTCATAAGAATCCCATGATTTATATCATGGACAGTAAACTCTTTGACAACGCGGATATAGACGTGCATTTGGGCTTTATCATAATTTTTTGTTTTTAAGATAAGTTTTGATAGTGAATTCTTATCATAAGTTTGAATGTATTTATGATGATTTTTGTGTATTTTAAATTGAGATCTTATGTAAACATATGAATGACAAATATTTTGATGTTGTCATGAATTACGTTTAATCATGTCGACGTCGTCATCACCTAGTGCGGTGCAAGCTGATGAGTCAATGAGCACATCCTCAAGTGAGGATGAAACATTACGTCTTCATAATCGAGATGCATGGCTACGACGAAAGATTAAATGCATGTGTGATCGTTGTCGAGGGTGTATTTTTCAAGCACGTCGAATTGCAATGTCACACCTCAGCTTGTATGGCGAATGGGACCGAGAAAAATCACCGGTATTCATTGTTTTTTTTTACCACTAAGATTGCATGTCTATGTTACAGGAATTATATATCAACGTACATGAAACTCCCTTTTGTGGTTGAGTAGGATGTGGTGCCACATCCTCAGATGCTCCCTCCCGGGTGTCGAGAGGTTGCAAAATGTCGACGCGAGGAGGTAGAGTCTTCAAGAAGAGTAGAGACTGACGACCATGATAGTAGCCCTCATGAAATACCCCATCAAGTTATATGTATACATGTGATACATATACACAATATAATAAGTACTTAAGTTTTTTGCTTTTGTTTTTCAAATATAGGTTGTGTATCATCCAATGGTTAACAATAACCGATGGTGGTATGTCATCCCTATATCTAATCGTTCAAAACCAATATATGGTAATATTACCGACATGGAGATAGCAGATGACAATCCAACAATTAATGATGATGTGCATGATGACACCATAATGGATGATATGCGTGACATAGTACAGATGAACCTCGCGAGGATGTTCAAGGAAACGCAGAAGAAGACAATAATGTGATTTTCGATGATATTGATGAAGTTATTGAGCAATATAGCAACACATCTGATAGTAGGATAGACTTATTTGTTTCGTTACCTCTTGTTAACATAGACCTAGAAGTAGATAGTTTAGCAAGGGCTGATCTCATTGAAGATGAGATGGATCATTCACTGTAACATACTTAATTTGCTTATTGATTCAATGTGTATTCCTAATTCTATGGTTTTTATCATGCGCACATGTGCATACTCAAGAATCAATAGTCAATTTTAAAGCTAAATTGAATTTTCCATAATAAAAAGGAAGTATCTTTTATCATATTCAAGTACGTAGGGAAATTACGAGATACATATTGCAATGCTTGCTACTAATTGTAAGGTTTCTGTCACTTGCCGTTAATTACTTATATCAGGCTTGTCAACTGGAGGAACTGCCATTCATAAGAGAGCAATGAAAAAGTAATTATTAACTCTATTTTTTTAATTCAATGATTCAATGTGTATTTTTAATTCTATGGTTTTTATCATGCGCACATGTGCATGCTCAAGAATCAATTTCAAGTGATTAAATAATTATTAACTTTGGTTTTTTAATTATGTGAATTGGTAGTTTTAGGTGGTTAAATAATTGTGTGTCTGCTGGCACGTCTATATTAGTGTCTATTTGCGCAGATATATAGACACAAAATTTGTGTCTATTTACACGCACGTTTACACGCACTTATAGACGCTGTGATAGATACACCCGACTTTGCGCGTCTAACATGCATGTCTATGCCTCGTTTCTGTTGTAGTGTTCCTTCAGCCAAAGTCTCTTTCGGCTCCCCGAAATCCAGAAGGCATTCCACAATCCCCTACAACCTCGGTGGCTTACTCTTAATCTCATAATTGAACTCCTGCAAAGTGATTAACCACTTTGCCAGAGGATCAGGCGGTTGTAGCTTATTCATAAGCAATCTAAGACCTTCCACCTTCGTGTAGAAAAATTCCTTCTCATAGAGGATGTAGTGCCTAAATTTTTTAGTTGCAAAGACCATCGCAAGACACAACTTCTCAATGTAGATGTAGTTAATTTCTGAAATGCCCAATGTTCGACTAGTACCGCAGCCCTTCCTTTTAATGTCATATTAAAGAACATCATTAGATGTCCCTCATCTTGGATGCGATAATTAAACATTAATCTTGGAACTCACAAATGTGAAACTCCGCATCTTCTTCGACTAACCCATTAAAAATGGGCAAAGAAACTCCTAAAGCTGGCAGATCCAGCGTCCGTGCAGGAATTGCAATGGGTTGTGCCATAGCGACAATCGGATTAACAATAGGAGTTTGAACTGATGGAATCACACCCCACTTAAAGTTGATTGACTTGGTGGGAGAGAGAAAGAACTTGCGCTTCCTCTTGCAACTAAAGGACTATGTATAGTAGTTGGTTTACTAAGACCACTTCCTCTTATGCGTATCGGGCTACTCCTTTGAGGAGAGTAACGACTTACAATCTCCAACCGCCATCTAACCCTCTCAGCATGTTCTGCTTTTTGTATTTCGGCTTGACGATCCTTGTCAGAGAACATATACCAACTTTCTTTTGTTCCCTAAAAACCCTAGATTCGAGAACCACCACTTATTGGTAGCTCCCAACAGATGCACCACTGATGGGACGTGAAATGGGCCAGCACTGGCTATGGCACTAGCCGGACCTCATGCTCATGACAGACAAACACACCCTCATGGCCTCGTGGACCAGGAGCATCTATCTAATGCTAAAGGACAAACTGCCCTAAAGCCTAATCTACGTATTTATAGTTCCATAGTTTTGTAGTCCAACGTTTCCCTTCCTACAAACTCCTCAGAGGGAGAACCCATACACATTGGCAATGTCACGATCACATACATGGAGGCAACCTCTTGGTAGAAACATCGTGGCCTCACTGCAGCTCTCCTACATCGCAGGGATTGGCCCCTTGATGCGCTGCTCAACATATAACACAAACGAATACAAACTCCTCTCTTACATTTCGAATCCAGGAGATACCATGTTTTCTCACTAAAGAGTCCCTTAGGAAACTGACCCTCTATCCTAGGGCAAGGGATAACCTTACACTCTCAATCGTGGGTCAAAGTCCTAAGAAAACAATTGCTATGCAGTCCAGGAGCTTTTCCGTTGATACCATGAACTATGCATAGTGCATAATGTGAACCATTTAGTACACAAACAGGAGAAAATTAGCATTGTGCATCGTGCGAAACCATTCTTTTCATGATTTCCATGCTACCGTTTATGTGCTGAGAAAAGACACCGAGCCTTACGCTCATGACCCAATCTCCCCTCTCACCCTACCGTTTAATGTTTTTCATTCGTTGATAGGTGAAAATGTCATTTCGTGTGTGTTTCCTTACAAAGAAAGTGATAAACACGAACACAAACATAGAAACGAGGGTAAACCGAGGCCAACCACGTGCTTTACCTTCATTATACGCTGCACAAACACACATGTAATTTTCTGGAATTTTCCTTTTACCGTTTCCTAAATTTCTCCCATTTAAAACCTATTTTTCACCTTTTTTTGTATTTTTCCTCTATTTTCTTCAATAAAAAATGACTAGAAATTAAGATTGATTGTGGGTTGTGGCCCTTAGGTTTGTTGATAGCAAAACTTCAGGCTTTGTAGGTGTTATGTCTCATATTTTCCATTTATTTTGCAAAAACCCTATTTTTACCCCTTAAACGCGTGTTTTTCGGGTTTTATAACATTAATTTCAGCCGTATCACTTATGATTTTCTGATTTTAAGATTATAAACTGTTGAAAATCATAGAAAATAAACATCATAATGCATAATTAGCCCATGGGAACAATGTTTCATCAATCAAATAGCATAAAAACTCATTTTCTCTTCATAAAAAATTGAATTACAGCTTAGGCTTCGTGTTTCCGGATCTTGGTTTTGCTGCGGCACTGCGGGTCAGCCCACATTCAATGTCCAACATCTTCACAATCAGCAACCTTCATGTCTACATCGATCCGAAAGCAATCCGATTCCAACCGGACAATCTTTCCTTCACCATTCTTCATTTTCCTCTTGCACACAAGGACAGCCCCTTAGGGAAGAGAGAGGGAGGAGAGAGAGAAAGACTAGATTTCCATCTCTTCATTCCCACAGCCATTTCATGGGCGAAGGGCAACGATAAGACCAGCAAGGAAGGAGAAGTTGCCCCCCATTGTCAGTTGGGTAGGTTGTATTCAGCCTGATGATCACCCCCATCAACATGAGGGCACATTTTTCGGCGTGATGTTGACGGCGCCTTGTTCTTCACAATTTCTTCATCCTTCTCTTTCCACGATTTGATGTTGCATAAAATGTCCCAAGACCCCAAAGGTCACTATCCAATTTGGCCAAAACAAGTCCACCTTTTCAAAACTTGCCCATCTTGTGGCCATTTCCTCGTCCTGGCTCCGATTCGAGTGCTGTAAATTTTTGCACGTCCGGCTTGACATCCCGCATTGACGGCAGTCTGAAAAATTATGAAAAATCCACAAGTGTCACTCGGGTGCCTTTTAAGAGTCGTATTTCACTTGGTGCTTAAAATCTTCCTAGCTGGAGCCACCGCCTTCGATGTTAAATATTTTTCCCTTGAATTCCAGATTTTTTGGCAAATTTTAGGCACATCCTGGGCTCAAAACTCCGCTCTCAATGCTAGTCTTCCAACTAAGAACTTGTTTCCATGTCTCATACCCCATTTTTTAATGTTCTAAATGAGCAAAATAGAGGAGTTGAAGCTCTAATTTCGATCTAAAATGATGAATTTGTGGGCATGTGATTGTATCTTACCCTAGGTATGTGATTGTAATATCTTTCAAGAGGGTATTTGCCTGCTAAATTTGTGGGTTTGTTGAATCCTCTCTCAAATTTTTGAATTTGTGGGTCACAGGCATTGTTGAATCCTCTCTCAAATTGCGTGATTTGATTAAAAAAACTCCAGATTGGATAATTAGACAACAGCTCTCATTGGACAGTAGCTCTAATTTAAATAGTGTTGATTGTAGTATCTTTCAAGAGGGTATTCATGGCTATGGTAGTGATTACTAAAGAGAGTTTGATGGCAGATTGTATCTTACTCTAGATATGTGATTGTAGTATATTTAAAGAGGGTATTATGACTATCTCTGAAAATTAATGGCAGATTGGGCCGCTTTGACCAGAATTGGATAGTGTAGTAATTATTGGATTTTGCATTCTACTGTGGCAAGTTTTTCCTCTAATTTAAATAGTGCTGATCTCAGTATGTTTCAAGAGGGTATTCATGGCTACAATAGTGATTAGTGAAGAGAGTTTAATGGTAGATTGTATCTTACTCTAGGTATTTGATTGTAGTATCTTTAAAGAGGGTATTCATGACTATCTCTGAGACTTAATGGCAGATTGGGCCACTTTGACCAGAATTGGAAAGTGCAATAATTATTGGATTTTGCATTCTACTGTGGCAAGTTTGTCCTCTACTTTAAATAGTGCTAATTGCAGTATCTTTCAAGAGAGTATTCATGGCTACATTAGTGATTATTGAAGAGAGTTTGATGGTGGATTGTATCTTACTCTAGGTATTTGATTGTAGTATCTTTAAAGAGGGTATTCATGACTATCTCTGAGACTTAATGGCTAATTGGGCTACTTAGACTAAAATTGGACAGTGCGGTCATTATTGGATTTTGCACTCTACTGTGGCAAGTTTTTCTTCTCATTGGACAACAGCTATGATTTAAATAGTATTGATTGTAGTATCTTTCAAGAGGGTATTCATGGCTACAGTAGTGCAAATCTTGGATTATTTTTGCAACCTTCAATTTTTGATATGGTAACAATGATTCTCATCTCAAAGAGCTATGGCCAAGGTTGCACTGATGTTAGCCATAGCAATGATTGTCTAGGTAACTTGCTCTTAATCCTAGATGACTATGGGCAAGTTCAGCCTCAGGATTAGATGCTTCTGTTCTGAAGGATAACAATAAATACTTCTTTTGATACATTTTTTGTAATGTACATTAATTATATGTTAGTAGATGCACCATATTTTTGTAGCCTTCAATTTTTGAGACTGTAAGTTTCTCAATGCTTGGCTATGCTTATGAGGACATGACATTATTACAACCATACTATATTTTTAAAAAAATTAAATAAGAATCTTGAATTTTATCGTAAAGTAGTGACTAATTGAATTTATAATGTCTTGACTCCCATGCCTAATCACACTATGCAAAATTGTAGCTGCACCAATGAGATTATAGTACAACATAAACATTAGTATAACCCCTAAGGATCAACTAGTTATTATGACTATAATGATAGAGAAGATTATCACGAGTACTATTACAGTGAGAGATGTACGTCTTTCTTACCTTGGATCAGTTGGAGATTGCAGATTACCAAGTGATCGATGATGGAGATGTTGAATATTGAAGTATCACAATACAAAACTAGAGTATTGCTTCTTTTACTTGTTTGCACATTGTGCTAGCTCAAATCACAAAGTACAAAACCATCTTGTGAAAGGATTAAAAAGAAAAAGAAATGGTACATTGGAGAAATAGGCGGGAACCCCAAAATGTAAACGAGGGAAGCCAATTTGTTTTTTGGCTAACGCTAGGATGAGAAATTTCTTTTTCTAAAACTTCATGTTATGGTACGATTAGATTTCTCTTTTTTCCACAAAATCGTCATTCTATGATGTTATAATTTCTTATTTTTATGACATATTATATTTTAAATATAGTTAAAGAAGAATCTTGAAATTGATTGCAAAACAGTACCTGAGCTATCAAGGAGTGGTGATGGAGACGAAATAAATTTTTAATGTCAACTCCCGTGCCTAATCACACTATGCCTAATCACGTGACCAATTAAAAGTAAAGGACGAAAACTATAACCTTTTTTTGCATAGGCTTGCAAGCGGTTGGCATGCTAGCACTAGCTCTTATGCTTCAGGCTTCATAGTCAACTAATAATTATAAGCTCCATCATGCAAACAGAGCTTGGAATGTCTAAAATATGAGACATTTATTGATTTAGAAAAGTTTTCTCTTATATTCAAAGGGAATTTCTATAATGTTTTTGAGTAATGTAGCTTTCTAGTTATATCCAAAAGTCATTGTAGTGATAACAATATAATCAAGTTAATCTTTTTAATAATCAAGACACATATTCAATTACTGCCAAAAAAGAACCATTTCAAATTAGGACAGAATAGAGATAAGTGCATGAGGATTTCCTAGGTTTAAGTACCAACACAAAATCAATAAAGCAACTAAAAGAGCTAGCTCATCATTTATGGAGGAACGTTAGATGAATTGATGGGATTCTATGGCAAGTATATTTCCATGTATGTATGGGTAGTAGAAACAATACACATGATTTGATTGGCCAAATTATAATGAAGTCTCGTCTCATCTTATGATAGTTTCCTAAAAGAGAAGGTCCATCTATGTTGCTAGAATAGTGAGTAATCCAAAAAATTTCAACCTTGTGATAGACATTGCAAGGATGTTATCCAAACCTCCTATCTTCTAAATCTCCTATCCAAATCTCCTATCTTGTAAAGGAGGGGAAATATAACATTTCTTGGCTAATGGTAGGATGAGAATTATCTTTTTCTAAATCTTCATTTTATGGTAGGATTACATTTCCCTTTTTTTCACAAAGTCTTCATTCTATGATTCTATAATTGCTTATTGTTGAGAGCTATCCACATGTGTATGTATATTTAAAGGCACATGCTCTGACTCAAAGTGTACATGTGATATATATATATGCATGATTGCCTTTTACAAGTAATCATGTATATCTCTTTACATATATATTTTTTGAGTTGTGCAGGTAAACTCCTCAGTAGACACACATAATGTGTTTGGGGTTTCAAATCCCTTTGAGGGGAGTCTCTCGAATCTCTGCTGTAAATTTGCCCCATGGTAATTCAAACAAGATGCCATCGAAGCTAACTGGAAGAGAATTAAAGGCTTTCATTTCCCAAGACAAATGCATACACCTTGCCTCGGGGAGTCTCTCAAATCTCTGCTACAAATTTTCCCATGGTAATTTAAACAAGATGCCATCGAAGCTAATTGGAAGAGAGTTGTAGGCTTTCATTTCCCAAGCAACACTAAAATTCAGCAGCTACTCTGAATACTCAAATACCCCATGAAATAGCTATAGAAGAGTACTAAGCTCCTCTAAATGCTTTGCGGCAAGTACCTGTGAGCTCGATTAGTCGACACAAAACCCAAATCCCCCCTAGAGGAGCTATAGAAGAGTTGAACCTAAACAAAATGTTGTTCCCATCATGTGCTTGAAGGTTATGTACGGGTCTACTACTAGCTATATTGCTATTACTTGAGTTCTCCCCAATGTACCATACGCATTGTCAAGTGTATGCAGAATGTGAAAATTATTTGGAAGCTTCACACTATCTACAACTGGATTGGATCATAATGGTTGCAATGTTTCATCTGCATGACATGATGGCACATCAAGAATACCAATCTCAATTGTTGTATCAAATGTGCCAAGCCAAATGCGTGCACCTTGCCTTGGGGAGTCTCTCAAATCTTTGCTGCAAATTTTCCCCATGGTAATTCAAACAAGATGCCATCCAAGCTAATTAGAAGAGAATTGCAAGCTTTCATTTTCCAAGCCAAATGCATGCACCTTTCCTTGAGGAGTCCCTTGAATCTCTGCTACAAATTTGCCCCATGGTCAAATCCCCCCTACACCAAATACTCAACCCCCCCTGCATACTCAACACCAAGTACTCAACTCCCCCTACATAATACTCAAATCCCCCCTATAGTAGCTATAGAAGAGTACTTAGCTCCTCCAAATGGGTTTGCTACTAGCCATATTGCTATTACTTGAGTTCTCCCCAATCAATTGACTACCATAGGCATTGTCAAGTGCATATGGAATGTGAACATTATTTGTAAGCTTCACACTATCTACAACTCGATTGGATTGTAATTGTTGTAATTTTCCATCTACATGACATGATGGCATAACAAGAATACCAATCTCAATTGCTGTATCAAATGTGCCAAGCCAAATGCATGCACCTTGCCTCAGGGAGTATCTTGAATCTTTGCTGCAAATTCGCCCCATGGTCTTTTCCTTTGGACCCCTCTGTGTAGTGTTGGGTGGCCTTGGGTGGTGTTCAGAGCTTGAAAGATATTTGTGCAAGAAAACAAGTTATAAGGGAACTTGATCTATGCAAAAGGAGTTGATGAAGATTTGAATGTCATATTGATGGCAGCCTCAACTGTCCAGATGCAGGGCCACCAAGTCTGTTAGAACCACTTGCTCCTCCTGATCTTGATCTTGATTGATTTGATGACAATCACTGATGCAGATTAATAACAGTTGGTGGACGTAGAAGTAGTACAATCACTGAAATAGCTGCATACGCAGGTAGCGTAGTACATGCAAATGATGTCACTAATCTTGGTAAGTACATCATCCTCAAACAGCTAATCTTTTCAAATTATACCGGCCTGATCATTTTCTCCTATTAATATATCATCCCAGTTTGGCAGCTTAGCTACTTCGACTTCTTCTCTGTGCTCATCTTCTTCTTCATGTTTAGAAGGCAAAAAAGTGGGTATGCCCACTATGGCCACCATAGAGAAGGATGGTATGTGGTTAGAAGTAGAATTTTCATAAGGCCTCTTGCCTTTCATGGTTTGGGGGCCTTTGATGCAGATTTCTACAGGTTTGTTGTGAGGGAGCGAGATGCCGCGATCGACTATTTTCACAGCTGCATTCTGCACAACTGTTCCACAGGACCCTACTTTAACAGGAAATGGATTCTTTGCAAATGCTAAGGACATGGATAATATAGGCCCTGTTGAGATATCGAGCTCCACTCGTGATATGCCAGGGTGACCATTGTGCATTTTATGTCACCAACTTGTCAGTTGCAGATGCGATTGATACACTGCCCATGAATAATAGCTACATGATAGCTATCCTTATCTACTCTAGTTCGTGGCTCAGTTAGTATGCCACCTTAGTTAGTTGAGTTTGGTTTGAGACCCATATATAGGGTTCTTCTATTTCCTTGTACTAGAGTTCTTTTGGCTTACACAACTAAGAAGAGGAAAACTGTTTTCAGCCTCCACCTGTGTGTGTATTCCCCCATTGTGCAAGCAAGAAAGCTACAAGTGAGACTCCTTCCTTCTCTCCAACAATCTTGAAATGGTATCAGATCCTTCTTCGTGGTAAGGAGCTCAAGAAAGCAAGCTAAGCTCGTGGTGTTCTGGTAAGAGGAGCAGTGTTGCTTTTATTTTCTGTTTTGGAAGCAAGTCTCTGTAGGTAGCACAGCCGAGAAATGCAAGAGTGCATTGTCTCAGGTTGAGATGCCCTTCGCGGTGAAGCAAGAGGGTAGTATATGCTACGGGAAAGGGCTTTAGCCCCTGGTGACCTTGTTTTTTTTATTTGAGGCCATTTCGGGGCCTATTTTGGAGGCGGAAGTTTTCTGCATGCACTCAGGAAAATGCCCAGTTTTATGCTGTGCAATCACTGTTCTACAGGTCGGTGAAAAGTTACTGTAGAAATTGCATCGTATGCCTGTGCGCAGAGACATTGGGAGTTACAGAATCATCCTTGTTGCCTATTGATGCAAAATCATCACTAGGAAGTGACTGTGTGGTCAAATACCACTTTCGTCATTTTTGCAGATTTTCCCTTGTGAGGCTGTAGCTGTATACTTTGCAGTGACAGAATTTTTTGCAGTGTTCGGTAATGGCGTCTGATTCTCTTTCACAGATTGTCACTAAAAAGCTTGAGAAGAACAACTTCCAAGCATGGAAGTTTAGAATGACGAATTTCCTTATGGGAAAAGGATATTGGGAATTGGTTGCAGGAAATGAAGAAGAATCAGTTCTTCCTGATGTTCCCAATCAACAGCAAATGCAGGCATTTAAAGCATGGCATAAGAGAGCCAAGAAAGTTATGTACTGGCTGTCTATTAGCATTTCAGACTCTATGATTATGCATATTCAAGATGCAAGTACGCCAAAGGAGGCATGGGATACTTTTCAAAAATGTATAGCACGAATACGTAAGCCACGAAAATGCAGCTCAAGCAAGAGTTGCATAATGTGCAAAGAGAAAATATGAGCATCAATGACTACCACATGAAGGTGAAGAAGATTGCAAATGCACTTGCTTCCATTGGGTCGCCAGTGGAAGATGATGATTTAGTTTATGTGACCTTGAATGGTCTAGGAAAGGATTATGCACAGTTCCGAACATCCATTTCCGTCCGTGAAAGATTTCCTGATTTTGAGGAGTTGATTGCTCTTCTAATTTCTGAGGAGCAGAGAAATGGTGGTGCATCTTCTTCAGGAGGAACTTCAAAAGAAGGTGTCTTCTACTCAAATGCTGGAAGAGGTAGAGGCAGAGGTAGAGGAGGCCGATTTGGAGGCCGTGGTAGAAATCAGAATATGCAGCAAACTCAAGAAAACCAGTCCTATGGAGGAGGACGTGGTAACTCTAGAGGCAGGGGGAGCCAAAGAGATCGTGGTGGATGGCAAAGAGGCCAAAATGCAAACAGCAATGTTGAATGCTACTACTGTGGTAAAATGGATCATATGGCTAAAGGCTGCTATAAAAAGCAGAATGACATCATGAATGGAAAATTGCAACAAGGGAATTATGCATCTTCTAGTAGACAGGGTGATGACAGAAATGTGCATTTGTTTATGGTGCAGCACATGAACAATTCTGTGACAAGTGTAGAAGAAAGCAACAATGTGTGGTATGTTGACTCAGGTGCATCAAACCACATGACAGGTCATACAGAATGGATGGAGGATGCAAGGAAAATAGAAAAACCAGGATTTGTGGAGACTGGTGATGATACTGAACATCCTATTGTGCAGATTGGAAAAATTCATTTGTCTATGCAGGATGGGAAAAAGAAATACCTGTCCGATGTATTTCATGTCCCGAATATCACCAAGAATCTGGTTTCTGTTGGTCAAATGGTTGAGCAGGGCTTGCAGGTCAGATTTAATCCTCATGGATGCTTTGTTGAGGATATGAAAAATAAAGGTCACTTGATAGCAAAAGGAAAGAAGAAGGGCAGAATGTTTACGTTGGATGCAGACATGCCTGAATCGAGTGTAGCAATATTTGCACATGGGACCGGTGTAGTTGCAGATATTGATAACTGGCATAAACGCATTGGTAATGTTAATGTACAACGACTTAAATCAATGCAGGCCCAAAATATTGTTGCAGGATTGCCTAAATTCAAGGTTGCAGAAATGCATAAGGTATGTGAAGCCTGTCAATTTGGAAAAAAGACAAGGAAACCATTTCCTAGACATGTTCAAGAGAGTGAGAAGCCATTGGAATTAATCCACTCTGATGTGTGGACTACTAAAGCTGCATCTCTTGGAGGCTTCATTATTTTATCACTTTTATTGATGACTATAGCAGAAAAGTTTGGGTGTATTTTATGAAAAAGAAAAGTGAAGTTTTTGGGCATTTCAAAACTCTTAAAGCTATGGTTGAAAAAGAAACAGGCCTGCAAATAAAATGCCTAAGGTCAGATGGAGGGGGAGAGTACCTCTCAAATGAGTTTGCAAGGTTCCTACAGGAGCATGGCATAAAGCAGCAATATTCATGCAGTCATGCCCCACAACAAAATGGAATTGCAGAAAGGAAAAACAGGCATATTGGAGAGGTATCTCGTGCCATGCTCAATGAAAAAGGCCTGCCAGATTTTTATTGGGCTGAGGCAGTTGCTACAGTAGTCTACATAATGAACAGGACTCCCACTGCAGCAATACATGGGATGACTCCAAAGGAGAGGTATAATGGTAGGAAACCGGATATTTCTCATTTGAAAATTTTTGGTTGCATTGCCTATGTTCATGTGCCAGATGAGTTGAGATCCAAGTTGGATCAAAAGCTGAGAAGTGCATCTTTATTGGTTACTCTCTGCAGCAGTAGAAAGGGTATAAATGTTACAACCCTTCTACTCGTAAGTTTACAGTGAGCAGAGATGTTGTTTTGATGAGATGAGCAGCTGGTATAAACCAGTGAATGTGATTGATGATGTAGATGCACAAAATGGTAATGCTGCACAGAATTCACATCAGCAATCACAAAATATTAGTGGACCTGGAGTGTCCTCTAGCAGTGGTTCATATTCTTCGCCATGGACAGGTAGATTGAGATCAGGAGAATCTTCTCAAAGCAATGTAGATAGTGGTATGCATGTATCACGAAAAGGAAAAGAGAAGGTTGATCAGCCCATATTTGATGTGAATGCAGGTCACTCTTATGTGGATGGTGAATCCAGTGGCTCAGAATAGAGCATTGATGATGAGTTGGGTATTCCTTCTATTGTTACACCTGGAGTAAGGAAGACCAAGGATGTTTTGAGAGCACCTGGGAGTGAACCTACTTTGCACAGGTCTACGAGAGCTAGGTATCCCGTGGATAGGCTGAAATATGATGGATTTATAACCATTCACTATGCATATATGGTCAAAGTGATACAGGAACCAGAACCCACTTCTTTTGAGCAAGCCATGGAAAAAGAAAAATTGGAGAAAGCCATGGATGAAGAAATGGATGCCTTGGAAGCAAATGCTACATGGGAATTAGTACTTTTGCCTAAAGTAAGAATGCAATTGGCTGTAAGTGGGTTTATAAGGTGAAGCACAATGCAGATGGTTCTGTGAATAGATACAAGGAAAGATTAGTAGTCAAGGGGTATGCACAAACATATGGCATTGACTATGAAGAAACATTCAGTCCGGTTGCAAGGATGGCAACCATAAGAGCAGTCATTGCTATGGCTGCATCAAAGGGATGGTCTTTACATCAGATGGATGTAAAGAATGCCTTCTTGCATGGTGATTTGCAAGAAGAGGTCTATATGGAGCAGCCACCAGGTTATGTGCATGCTGTTCATCCAGAGTTTGTTTGCAGGTTGAAGAAAGCCTTGTATGGCTTGAAGCAAGCACCTAGAGCATGGTCTGACAAGATAGGACAGTATCTTGTCACTATTGGCTTTCAGATTTCCAAGGCAGATTTCTCACTTTATGTGAGAAAAACAGAGAAAGGTATTATGCTACTTGTCATTTATGTTGATGATTTGATTATGATAGGTGACAGTGATGAAGATATCCTTCATGTGAAAATGCTATTGAAGCAGAAGTTTGAGATGAAGGATCTGGGAGAGCTGCGTTATTTCTTGGGCATTGAGGTGATTAGATCACCAAGTGGGATATAGCTCTTGCAGAGGTAGTATGGATTGGACATGCTGTCCAAATATGGGATGACATGCTGTAAGCCTATTTCAGTTCCTTTGAAGTAGAATGTGAAGCTGAGCGCAAATGTAGGTGAGCTTCTGGAAGACCCTACTATGTACAGACACATAGTAGGAAGCTTGATTTATATGACTATTACCAGGCCAGATTTGAGCTATGCTATTGGATTGGTAAGTCAGTTTATGCAAGCTCCAAGGAAACCGCATTTGGATGCGGCTAGACGCATACTCAAGTATGTGAAGTCCACATTGCAGTATGGACTATCTTATGAGACTGGGGTTCAGATAAAGTTGCATGGATACACTGATGCTAATCGGGCTGGTAGCATTTCTGATAGACGATCTACAAGTGGATATGTGTTCTCTTTTGGGAGTACTGCAGTCACTTGGAGCAGCAAGAAACAGCGTACAGTTGCCTTGTCTAGCACAGAGGCTGAGTACAGGGGTGCAGCAATGGCTGCATGTGAGGTAGCTTGGTTGCATAAGCTACTTTATGATATGCATCAGCCTACAGATGGGCCAGTTGTCATTTATTGTGACAACATGAGTAGTATACACTTGGAAAATAACCCAGTCTATCATGCTAGAACAAAGCACATTGAGGTGTATTATCACTATGTGCGGGAGAGGGTTTTACTAGGTGTTATTGATCTAGTTTATGTCAGCAGAGAGGATCAGGTAGCTGACATATTTACGAAGGCATTGGGCGCAGAGAAGCTGCGCAAGTTCAGAGACCTGCATGGTGTGCAAGAATTGGGATTGAGCTCGAGGGGGAGTGTTGAGATATTGAGCTCCACTCGTGATATGCTAGGGTGACCGTTGTGCATTTATGTCACCGACTTGTCAGTTGCAGATGCGGTTGGTACACCGCCCATGAATAATAGCTACATGATAGCTATCCTTATCTACTCTAGTTCGTGGCTCAGTTAGTATGCCACCTTAGTTAGTTGAGTTTGGTTTGAGACCCATATATAGGGTTCTTCTATTTCCTTGCACTAGAGTTCTTTTGGCTTACACAACTAAGAAGAGGAAAATTGTTTTCAGCCTCCACCTTTGTGTGTATTCCCCCATTGTGCAAGCAAGAAAGCTACAAGTGAGACTCCTTCCTTCTCTCCCACAATCTTGACAGGCCTTGCCACTCAGTCATCCCATAGCCCTGCACAGTGTAATAACAGTAAGAAAATGTAGGCATTGATCATATTAAGTCAAGAAAGAAGGGTTGTAAACTCTATTGTTGTGTCATCACCCCTCTAACTTGAGCTAAGATCACAAAATAATGAAGCACTTGACCTCGATTTGCCAAAATCTTCTAGATGTGTTTTGGGATTCTATCCATGACAATGCTAAATCACAATGTGATCCATTCTATGTCATGAGTGCAACTGATCAAAACATTGAAATTCAGTCTCCTTTCTGTGGGCACACATTTGACATTGTCACTTTGACTCGAATACATGCCATTTCTTATGCCACATTATCCAAGTGAGGTAGATTAGTGCATCTCTTGCCTCTGAATCACTGTTCTCTCAAGCTATATCTCTGAGTAGACTTGCTTAGAACAAATTATCAATGTATCAATGATATATATAGATAAGATATAAGGCAAGCTCCAACTATGTCTACCAACAATATCTTCACTCAATCTAGGCTCTTGAACATTCAAGAGAAAGGTCAGCTCTAACAAGCAAGGTAGCTAGTAGAGTCTTAAATAGATATCCCTATTTTGCACATCATTATGATTACCTAAGCCCCATTAGCACCCACACACAATAGGGAAAGGCATCAAAATTGTTCATGTTAAGTACAGATCTACCCAATGATTGCATGGGGGACTTTGTCCTTGAATGCATCTTCAAGATCTTTGCCAAGGGGGGCAGCTCTTGACATGAGGATTCTAATGTTGAAGAGGTCATATTTTTCCACCAAGGGAAGCTTGAACAATGCCAGCACTATAAGAGGAACCATGGGGGCCATATTCACCTTATGCTTCTCAATGACCTCCAGCAATGTGCCTATCTCAAACTTGGGCATGATGGCAATGGAGGCCCCCACCCTCAAAGAGCAGAGTAGCACATAATTGAGGGAGTAAATGTGAAACATGGACAACACACAGAGGATGACATCATTAGCAGACTTGAAGACATAGAGCTGGTTGGGATTCTCTCCATCCACATGTTGGGCCACAGTGAAAACCAACCTCTTATGGGTGAGCATGACAGACTTGGGGAGGCTTATAAAAGTACTTGCTCCTTCATTTGAGATTGCAGCCTACTGAACAGGTTTCCCCCATCACAAAACTCCATCAAGAGATCATGAAAATTAGTTGCTTTTCAAATCAAAGTTGCTGGTAGATGCAGATCGCTGCTGGTAAACCCCATCAAATGTCTCGTAGAGAGGAGAAGGATATTCTATTAGAGCTACATGCAGCTAGTGATCTCAGTCTCCTTCCACTAAAAGCGTACCCATGGGGCACACCTTTAATCTTCCTAGATAATCGTACCCACCAATAGTCTTATTAGCATATTAGTTACTATGCTTTATAAGAGAAATATTATATATAAGAAAGAAAGAAAATGATTGAAGTTTGAAAATATATCAATGGGAGAATAACTTTCAAACATTCATGATGTGAAGATGTTATTGGTCCAATGGAGATTGACTTATACGTATGAAAGTATGTACTACAAAAGGCTTTTTATTAGCATATCGATCTTCACATGAGAGCTTGATGCAGTGGTACCCACTCTCTCATTTGATATTCTTGACAAACATTACACACTAGTGGAAGACCCTTTTAATATCGGTGTGGTGACGATGCGAGTCCACCACGGCAAACCTGAGGGTGGAATTTTTTGCCAAGATTTTAGACTCTTAAGTCAGCATCATTATAAGTTTATTTTCCATTTTGTGCATCTTTTTTGTTTGCATTTTGCTTGATACACGAGCACATGTAGATAGGCTAGGCACATTATTTTCAATGCATTCATAACTTTTTGTATGGAAGAATTGTTTGAATGATTGCATTACATGTTTTTCTCATTACAAACTACATGAATGATTGAGCATAAAATTTTCTTACAAAAGCATAAGTTTTGATAGGGCACAATGCATGGAAAGATGGGTTCATAAGAAGATATTCATATTGAAAGCTCGAAGGCCCATTCTCTACTCTAGAAAATCACCATCCATGGTAATGGAAACAAAGCCACTTCTTACCATTGAGAATATGAATCATGAAATACCTTCATCCTTTTATGAGACATGATTTGAGCCACCCATTACCACCCATCAAATTGACAACTTTTCCCATCGTTCCAAAGGACTAATACAAATCATTAATAAACCAGAGCATCAATAAATGGTTGTGATGATGGGGCAAGGATTGCTACTCCTGGCTCTAGCTCTCCAATAATACTGGCTGCTGCAACCTCATGAAGCAATCAAATCAAGTGAAGCCAAACGATTATCTTTGGAGCTATGTGGTATGATGGATGAAGAAGCATTGCAACTTTATTCTCTCATTTGAAGGCCTTAAGAAGAGTTGTTAAAGTATCTCATCCTTGGGATCAAGATGGTGTATAAATACTAGAACATGTTGACATTTCGAGTACTTGTCATGGTGGAGATATTGAGGATCTTGGCTTGTGAAAAGATCAAAATACAATGTGACAAACACTGCAGAACGTCATCATTGATGTCATACGACCTAAGGCATGGGGGCTGGGTAGGATTCCAGGTGGGCCAGATAAAGGGCGGCTTCGACATCAACTACGACTTGATGAACGGACCCCACAAGATGGCCGCCACCAAGCTTACGGCCAGGGTTGAGGACCCCACCTGCGGCCACTCCCTAGCGCTTTATACCGACCAGCCAAGTCTCCAATGCTACATCACCAACTAGCTTTCTCCGCGATGGTCTCAAAAGCAAGCATGGCGTCGTCTATCCCCAGCATGATTGACCTATTCAATGATGTTAGGGCAACGATAATTGAGAAAGCATGTTCAAATTTTAAAAGCTTTGAAAAAGCTAAAATCCTAGATTTGAGAAAGCCACGTGCTATAAAAGGACGTCCATGAAGGACAAAGGGGGGGAGAACTAAGGACGACGGAACCCGGCAAAAGAAGTTCTCTCACTCAATGTAGCTGAGAAGGGAGTAAAGCGTCAATGATGGAGGGAGACCAGAAAGCTACATCAAGTGGAAGAGCCCGAAGTTGACAAGCACTGCAGTGGCCCCTTCACTTTTAGCCCACGGCATGCCTGGCCTTCCCTCCGATCATCTAAGTGATGATGACTCCGATTCTAAGCAATGTCAACTTCTCCCTGAATCTCGCATGCACGTTGAAGGGAGATAATAATCTGAATATCATCTCGCACGTCAAAGGGTGATAGTAATCTGAATATCATCTCGCATGTCAAAGGGTGATAATAATCTCAATATCATATTGTATCAATTGGCTTTACCATTCAGAAAATACCAACTGTGGGAGTCGTCTTCAATCCAATACTTGATGAACTTTTTACTATGAAAAGGAAGGACAAGCATTCTTAAACGGAAGTCCTATTTCGTAGAAGGAGATTGGCAAATCAGTCCCAGCTTCTGAGGTGGAGACTAAGCAGGATACTGAAATAGTTGAAGCCACCACAAAGAGATTAAACAACCTTCTTTTCAAGGGTCGATCCCTTCGCATGTTTGGATTATGTGCTCTCAAGCTGTGAGGAATAGCATGTGGAAAGCTTGATCTGTTCTATGAACATGATCAAAAACACTTTCAGTTCGTTTCTCTTTTCATGCATATCCATGACATATTATGCTCTCTTGTGACAAAAAATTGAAGATCTCTTGTGAAGTGATTCATTGTACTTCTTCTAGATCTTTCATTTGCGAGCATCAAATCAAAAATTCAATGTATGGATACAAGTGTTATGATGTAATGAGAAGAATCAATGCCTTGATTTTCCACTTCTCTTTTTATGCCAATATATGTAATCGAACGAATATGAAACCCAAGCATTCTTTTTGCTCCATAAATTTACCTTGAATTGAGTATTCTTCAAATTTAGTACTCTACAAAATCCTTTGCTTTCATCTTGCAAAGCGTCCTTGTAGCGAGCGACTTCACGAACTCCTGCGCGAATTCCGTGTGACACCTAGTGAACCCGACGTGAAAGCGTTGCTTCTCATTGTTGAGGATCTCTTCGAATACTCCACCCACTTCATCATGGAGTGCTTCTTCCTTTTCGACCAATGAGATGAAGAATTTATTGTAGACTCTTTCTTTGGCTATTATGATGCAGAATCAGTAGATGTAGTTATCTATACAGTAGCAGCAACTAGATCAACAAAAAACGAATGCTACATCAAGAACGAGTACATACACATGGTGCAACCAAGGCAATTGAGGCCGTGGTAAGTGACCGAAAATTATTTAATGGTCACAATGTCCAACTTATCTTAAAACTTTTGAAAGCTAGATGCACTTCTTTGGAGTTCCTACCAACTGGAGCAACTGTTTCCTACGACTTGTCACACCTGCTTTGCGGGTTAGAGCTGATTTATTTGTGCAGGATTCAAATTGGAATGTCTTCATAAAGGTGCTAAAAGATGAATATTTCTTGGAGAATTATGGTATTTCTATGCGAAAGACATTCATAGAGTTGGTCTATCAACCCAACAAAGGACTTGTTGCTTCCGAGTTATTACGGAGTTTGAAGAACATTACAACCAGTTGGATGCACTTAAGCAAACAACCCTAAAATCAAAGAAAGTGGAGTTATTCTTGTAGGCAGCTAATCCTGCACTTTAGGATGAGTTGGAAGAGCTTCTTATCAAGCAAATATCTTATTTTTATTTTCAATAGATTTCACCTATTATTTTATTCTCAAACTGTAGGATAAGGTCACTTTTTCTCAAAATCCTCATAGCTAAAAAAATACAATTGTATTTTCTGTAAAAATGGAGCCAATCATTAATATACAACTCTTTAATGCCCTCATGACTATTCAACATGAAAATATATTAGAATCATTCTGATTCTTGCTTCTTAAAAGGGCGGAAGTTAAAAAATATTATAAAATGACGTACACATCATATTTTAATATTATATTTTACCCGGAGACACCTTTTTTACTCGGGAGTTTTCTTGTAAATTTTTATTATTTTTGGACAAGTATATGCCTATTTCTAGGCATTTCTTCATTCCCTCTCAAAGCTCTAGTTTTATCTGAAATTTTATATACTCTTCTCCTTCCCTCCAGAATATGGTTTCTTGCATACGAATTCTTCTGAAGTAATACTCAATACTATCTACAACACTCTCTATATCCTGCTACAAGCATTCTCACGAGTGATTTTGATAGCATTTGCTGAAATCGGATAATCTCTATCTACAACACTCTCTACCCTGCTACAAGCAATCTCCCTCTTCAGTATTGTGCTATAAGATATCTTCCTCTTCAACACTCTACTATAAGCAATCAAGTGATAATGGAATTATCTTTATTTTTTTAATCTCTGTGATGTTATTATTCTTCATAATTGTTGTTTAATCCTTAAGTGTTAATTGAGAGAGAGAGAGAGAGGGGGGGAGGGAGAAGGGAGGGGGAAGAGAGAGGATTGTGTGAGATGAACTAAGAAAATAAGTGATAGAGTGACAAAGAGTAAATTAGGGTAGAAGATAAGATTATGTTTTTGTTTTCCACTAGCCAAGATTTTGTATAAATGTGTTTAAATATCTTTTATCCATTCTTCTTGAGAGAGAGAGAGAGAGAGAGAGAGAGAGAGAGAGAGAGAGAGAGAGAGAGAGAAGATTTTGCATAGAATAGAAGATAAGATTGAATGTTGATTAGAGCTAGATTAAAATCTAAGATAATAGGTAAATTAGGGATTGATTAGGGTCTATCATGATTGAAATCAAGAGAAAGAGACAAGATCCAACTAGGTAAAAAAGAACACAGATATAGTGAATCAAAGGGGTGTAATTGTGTGATTTGAGCCAATCCAAAATTAGCTGCATGCTGCTGGATTGATGATGACCTATAGCTCCTACATATTTAGACGTTCTTACTATTGATCAGAAAATTGGCATCGACTCCTTAGCTTACTATTAATCAAAGGGGTGTAATTGTGTAATGTTAAAATCGGCATATATTTTTCTTTACAGGATGTAGGTGTAGGACGACATACCAAGAGAAAGAGAGATATTAACTTTCAATTGGAGGATGAATATGCACCAATGTTCAAAAGAACTGTAAAAAAGGGATGATGCAATAAGATACAGTCTGCAACAAGAAAGAAATATAGGGAAAAAAAGGATGCACCTTTGGGTTGATGGATGCATTTATCCACCCGATCCAGTTACTCAAAGGCCACCACAATTTGAAGGGCTTACATCATTTGTAAAGTTTGTTTGTGAAGGAAGTGAAGGATTGTATGGATACATATGCAGACTTGTCACACAAGGATTATCAGGGATTCATCAAGCCTTGATAAATATGTAGACAAGATTACAAGGAAATATGTAGTCTTTGATGGAAAAGGATAGATGATTGGTTGAGAAGGATAGGGAGAACCAGACCCTACAACAAGAAATGACTGTCATTGAAGATGTTATGTAGACTACACATGTGCAAAATATGGAGTTACAGTCTAAAGTTATGGACTTGGAGAAGGAGAATAGAAACATAAAGAGGAAACTCACAAAAACTTTGAAGATTAGGCCCACTTTAAAAACCAAAGAAGCAGGTCGACGCATCAGATTAGTTAAGCCAATTCACCAATTAACCAGAGGAAGGGAACAATATCATAAACATATATATGCTCAATCTACTACAATGAGAAATAAGTTTCCTCATGTAGAGAATGATACTATTGCCAAAGTCCTAAGCAAGAATATGGTAAAAAATGCATTGAAAAATTGTAAATTCAGGGATATTGTAGATGGTGTCGCAAGTGAATATCTTAGGGATGTGAGCAACTTGTTTACTGCTACAGATGCTCAGGTATTATGTGACAAGGTGGGAATGAGGTCTGAGTCATATAGTATGCTCTATCAACAATTGGATATAGGATTTAAGCAAGTCTTCAAAACTAAGCGAGTAATGCCTCTGCCAAAACCATTTCACGTGAAAAAAGCTCGAAAACAACTAAATGAAAAAGTTTTAGAACTAATTGGTGAGCCAACGCATTCGGAAAATACACACATATTGAAGTATGATTCCAAAGAAGTTGCATTTGTATTGAATGCATCCAACAACTTTGTATTGGATATATGTAGGGTTCAAATTGCTATGGTCAAGTTCTACAATATGTCTATAGAAGAATGTAGAGGCAAGCTTAAGTTTGTCCTCAAACTTGATAAGAGTGAGATTATTAAGGGGCAAAAATTTGAACGTGTGAGTATAACACTTATGAATCGAGCATTGGATCCCAATATCGATGAAAACCACCCTTTATACTTCAATGTACAGTCAGAAAATGAAATATGGTGGCTTGTAGCAATTGAAGTACCAAAGGAGGACCGTGAAGTACTTAAAGTTTTTTTTAACCTCACTAATATACCCAATGTTATTCAATAGTAAAATAATGAAGCAATTTTACATATCGAGGGGTTTGGGGACTATCAAGTTGAATGGCATCTTGCAAGTGATTTAAAAACATTGAAGTGTATGTTTGGTTTATCAAATGCAGCGAATGCGAAATTTTCCTGCATATACTGCATGCAAACTAGGAAGAAAGTGAAAGATGGAAAGAAAGAATGGCTTGCGTAGGCAAGAAAATAAGGTGCTCCAACGCATGATCAAAAATTCATGAGAAATGGAATGCTAGTTCCAATGGATCCAAACTGGCGCCCTATTTTGGAAATACCACTAACAAGGGTTCACTTTTGCACATTGCATTGTTTGGTTAGAATAATTGAGAAGCTAGTATATGAATATATATGCTTTGCATACAGGATGCAGCCTATGTCAGAAGTTGAACCTACATGCAAGAAGGTAGAACGAGTCCTCTCTGAAGTTGGATTGCACAGGGGCCAAGTAAAAATAAAAAAGGACAAGAAAAAATCGGAAAAGAGTGGAAATATCCCTTGTAAACCATGCTTTGGTGGACCCAAGGCTAGGATGTTTATATCTCCACCTCAAGATGAGGAAGGTAATATACTTGTAAAACAACCAGAGAAGTATGAAGCATGGAAAAAGCTGCACCTTGCTGTTCTCGATTGAAGCAATGGGGGATGAACGAGGATTGCAAAGGCAAAAGTGTGGATACACCTAGATAGATTGGCAGTTCTCTTACAAAAGTTGAGGTTTAGGGATAGTGATGCTAATACATTTAAAGAGACAGTTGCTAAATTTCATAAGTCCATGGTGAAGGCATTGACTACAAATAGTATAACACACTACATGGTCAGTATTGTCACAATTACAAAAAAATATCATCATTTGAAATTAGTTTATGTTTCTAATCTCTCTTCTTGTGCAGCATATACTTGAAGCACATGGCCCATACTTTGCAAATCAAGGATGTTTGGCAGTATGGTCAACTCAAGGCATGGAATGATCTCATTGGCAAGCTTGCTATGCTTTTCAAAAGGAAACTAATCATGGAGGTGGCATCAATGATTCCAATACTATGAGGCAATTATCACAATGGTGCATAGGAGATTAGAGATACGATACAAGGAAAAAGAAAAGAAGTCCAAAACCTCTCAAGCAGAATTTATAAGTAGGGCAATATATGAGGTGAAAAAAGCAAGGTATGAAAATAGCACAACTAGACAACGCCAAGCAGAATGGTTGGCAACCGAAGAGAGAGATGGCAAGAAATGGAGACCTAGATAAAGATAATACTTTTGATGCATTTAGAGTCCACGAGAGAGCACAGGTACCCACGATATGACACATCAATCCTTCTATCTTTAATATGAGATGTCTTGCAAAATTAGTTTAAAATTTCAAAGGTTTGTTACTATGTTTTTCAAAGTCGATTTCAAACTATATTTTTTAATTTTGAAAGTCATTTATACCATAGTAAGTTTTAAAGTTTCGTACTTAAGTCAAGTCTCTCCTTTCATTTTTGTAAAATATTACACGGCGCAGCGAACAGAATCTGAGAAAGAGATAGAGAGTACACAACAGATAAGAGGAGAATCAGTAAAATTCTTTAACTCCAAACAACTGATACAAAGATGGCTCTGTCCACCCGTGCGCTTCCACTGTGTGAAGCTTAGATGGCGATCTAGACAGAAGATAGGTGAAGAGCTTAAGGCTAGCTGGAACAACAACTCTGACTGGGTGAAAGATGAGTGTAAGATGGCTGCGAAGGGGTTTAGCTTTTATAGCCCGCGAAGGTCGTTAGGTCGGCCTGCTGACCGACCTACCATATGAGCCTCCACTAGTCGGCCAGGGAATATTCCAGGGAATATTCCCTTTACCATCGGGCCGGGGGCGCTGCCCCCGGACCCCCGCCAGGGGGCCGGGACCCCCCAGCCAGGGGCCGCTTCCGCGGCCCCCGGACCCCACAATAGGGGCCCCTTTTAACTCCCTTACCACGCAACTCAATGCAATGTGCCTCGAGTTGCTACCAGCTTAACCACTCCGTCTAACCCAAAGATTAGACCCACAACAGTCACCTTTTTGCCATCCGGTCACATAGACCTCATCTGATATACAAGTCAGGACTCAACCAATGTCCGGGCTCACATTTGGCTTCTCCTCATAATGGGGGCCTTACAACTTTGAGCACCATGGATCATTGGTAGCACCTAATGAGGGTGGGGCATTGATCATATCTAACAATTTTTTCCCATTAATCTTCACTCTACCCTCTACCTTTCTATCCTTCATTATCACAACCATGGCACGTTCCAAGCTTCTTATCAAGAAGGCGCCTGCATGAGCAAGAGCTCAACACTCTTCCAAATCTAGTGAGCGTATTGTGAGTGACAAAAGTCCCTTGGTGGCCACAATGGTGGCCCTACTACAACTAATAATGGTGGTGCTACTGTGTCCAACAATGGTGCCCCTAGTGTGGTCAATAATAATGGTTCACCATTGTCCAGAAATGGTGGTCCACGTGCTCGAGTTATTCCATCTCCCACTACTGCTCCAGCTTGTAATACATGTCCTCCAACACATAAGCGAAGATGGAGACCAAGCACAACTACCCTACGTGAGATAAGGAAATTCCAGAAGAGTGCCAACTTGATTATTCCTAAGGCACCATTCTCTAGGTTGGTGCGAGAAATACTGCAAGATCTACAATTAGGGGATCATCACAAGTTCTTTTCAAGAAACCAGGCAAGGAATGTGGGGGTAATGTTCAAGCCAAGCCTTGCTTGCTCTCTAAGAAGCAGCTGAAAGTTACTAGATTGATCTAATGGGTGATTCTCAAGTTTTAGCCATTCATGCCTGACGTATCAGTATTAAGCCCATAGATATGGTTCTTGTTCTTAGGATCCGCAACAACAAGGATGCATTTAATCTTAATTTCAGCAATATGCTTTGAGAAGCTACCTTGTAATTGGATCTATGTTTTTAGCTCAGGTTTGGTTGTAGATTACAAGGAGATTAGTTTTGGTTTATCTTTCCAGTAGACCTTCAAGTATTTGATAGCACTGGTCTACAAAATGGAGCTAAACTTTGCCTAGCTCTAGTTGTACTTGGTGCAATCCACTATCTATTATGCATTTCATGGTTTTATAATGCCAAATCTGATATTTAATCTTCTATTTTGCCATGATTTGCATTATGCGTATTTTCAAGTTTCTAATTTTGAAATTAATTTTATTAAGGATAAATTCAATGTGCAATCACACACACATCAGTGATCACTTGTACATGGGCGGATACACTATATCTTTACTATATTTAGCAATTTGGCAACACTATATCCAATATGAAATATACCATTTGAACCATGACTTAGTTTTTGTGAAATTTTAAGTGTCCAATATTTCAAGTAGTTTAGTTGACAACACATTTAATATGCAGTTGTGCTCACTCAGTGCGGTGGTGAGTTTTTATATTATCAGTGAAGTATAATCTACTTAATGCATTTTCAAAAAATGACTGTCAATTTTATAAATCAAAATCTGGTGAAACTTCATCTACATACTAGGCATCATAAAAACTTATGGACATTAAAAAATTGGCCCCATCATAAGTCTCCGGGACACCTCTCCGTAGGCTCACGTCTGGGGCCTTGAATCTGGGGATTCAGGGCCCCAAACGCTAGCCTTTGAACAAGTGTCCTAGAGACTTTTGATGAGGCCAAATTTTTTTTTATAGTTGATGTACCCTAGAGGAGTCCATAGGTAAAATTTCACGTTAATTGGATCACTAGTCATATTTTTCCAAAGCCTGGATACATTAATTCAAGTATAAGGGTTTTAAAAAAGTTTTTCTATAAGTTTAAATTTTCACCTCATTTTACACATTTCATTTTTGAGTTTTGGGTTTTCTCTCCTACAAGACATGGCACACACCAAGCAAGCAGCTCGGAGATACCCCTCTAGAAATCCTATGTAGAGGCTACCTCCCCCAGCTCCACTACCACCACCACCATGCCAGCATCACAAGCATCAATGGAAGCGAGGCACAGTGGCTCTTTGTGAGATCCACCATTACCAGAAGACCACATATCTCTTGATACCAAAGGCTCCATTCCAGAAGCTAGTGCATGAGATTATGGACAACATACTCATTAAGAACAGCAAGAGGCACTTTTCAGAATGAACATGCTTGCAAAAACCTGATCGTTGGACTGCCCAAGCCCTCCTTGCACTACAGGAAGCTGCCAAAGCTTACGTCATGGACTTGTTCGGATACTCGGTCTATACAAGAGTACATGCAAGGAGAGTTAGTGTCATCGATAGGGATTTGCGGATAGTGAGGTTCTTCTGGTGATAGAAGGATAGTCCTCGTGGAGATCAACAATGATAGGGGTGTACTACCAAAACATATACGGAATGTAGCTTCCAAAGAGATTTTGTAAAACCCTGGTTGTAATGGATTCCATGTAAAATGTTATAAATATGAATACAAATTTTTGTGTGGGTCTTATTTTTGTTTATTCGCTTGTTGTTTGTTTTATTTATGTCTTTGAGTTATCATTGCACGTGTTCAAACGAATACATGTTGCGCACAGTCTCGATAAAGCACTACGTATTAAATTTAGGGTACGAATCATGTTGCATATAAATACGATTAAAAAATGTAATATTCAATTGAAAAACAATAATAAATTATGCATATGACAAACTACATTGCACACAAATCCAACAAATATTGGTTTTCATTACTTCAAGAGAAGATTATAAATTACATAACATTGGTGATGAGATATCATTTGGCACTAAGTACATCTACTCTCTCCTAGGCTTCTTTGAGCTAGACTCCCCATGGTCAGAGCTATTATTGATCTTAGGCTACAACAGATTCTGCCCTAGTAGTTCTTGCCTAATGACATTGGGATCTTGAACACCAGCAACCATTCCATGGGCCACCATGGAAAAAAGTGGCCCAGACCTAGTACTAGAGAATAAGTAGAGGAGCTTCAAACGTCGAAGCAACACTACTTTCTCCAAGCTAGAGTTCGTTGGGATGGTCTTGAAGGGCCCAGCCTTTGTTAGTGCCCTCAACTTCAAGAAGTTCTCAAAAAAAGCTGGAGAGCATGTCTTATGGAATACAAAAATGTCACTCACAAGCTGGCCGATATACTCCTTTAATGCTAAGTCTTGTACCCTTCCTTGGCTACCAAATTGGCCACCTTGTCTAGATGAAAATTCATCTATATAGACAATGTCTTGCATCAAACAAGTTCAGTGTCAGACTCACTGTGTCAAACTCACTATGCATGGAGTGTGGTAAAGATAGATACATTGGATTTGCGTCAAAATTTACCAATAGGGCCTCTAGGGCCTCGGGAGTATGCACATCAAAATTTGTCGGGATCAGGCCCCCAAAGCTGCCCTCATTGGAAGCTCACATCTAGCGGTAGATTCATATCCCCAGATGCAAGCCTTCGGCCAGGGCACCTCTGGGGGCCCAATCCCGGAAAAATTTGATGTGCTCCAGAGGCCCTAATATAGGCCCTACTGGTAAATTTGACACAAATCTGATAACATTAATCCGATTATACTACCTTCTCTGCATTATCTATCTGTTGCTGTAATGGAGCATCCAGATCTGCTCTTGCAACTGGGCCATCCTCATCTCTCTCTTGGGAAGGTACTGCGTAGTCGGGTTGAGGTCCGAAAGGCTTTCTTGCAACCGCTTCAACTCCTCATCTAAGATCTCATTCTTTGGTGTCGCATTCTCAATCTGCTCTTGGATGCTCATAATGGCAGAGATGTCATCGACACTCATGCCATCATATCGAGCAACCTCATCAACATGTGCTGGTGCATCTTGTTTATCAAAATCTATAAAATCATCAAGTGCATCACGCACCATGATACAATATAGCTCTTCTTTGCTTAGCTCTAAATTATCTAGCACATCCTGCATAAGTAAATATTTCACCCCCTCGATGATGATAGCATGGAGAGAAGAGAGGGGTGGCTCATCCCTTGTCGGCATCTCAATAAGGAAAGGAGGTGGGTGCACAATGGCTAAGCTTTGTGCTGCCTCTACTCTCGGATCAAGTGTGATCTCTTCAGGCTCCCTCTCGAAATACTCTAGTTGAGGCTGATTTCAAATTAAAACTCTTACCTTAGTTTCTTTATTTCAATACTTTAAAGTAACCGTTAAAATTACTCATACAAACAAATGCTTCGTTCTACATTATTATATCCTCGAATATACTTGGATCGCTGAGTATATTCAAGTCCATCTACACAAAATATAGAAAATTTTCAAGAAAAAAAATGTGAAAGACCTTCAAAACACCTTGGATCCAATTTAGTATTTAATTTTAAGAAATACATAGAAGAGATGAGCTACAATATATCACTATGCAAAGATAATATTGCATAGATTATAGAACTCTAGCCTACAATTTAATTATGATTTTAACCAGCACGATTAACTAATTATAGGATGTATTATCGCACGCTTGGATCATAGTAAACAAAAATTATCTAAATTGAAAGTACTCAAAAGTTTTTAAAAAATTTATATTCATTCTTTATTTTCAAAAAATTACAAGGATTCCACTATCTCAAGGATATGTGGAGAAGCACATTGTTTATATGTCATGGATTGCTCACTATGAATCCTGACTTTTCTATTATATCTAACTTGAAATAGAAGTTGCAGAGGGGCTCATTGGACATTAATTGGACTTCTTGTCTGAGAAAAGAAATGGGCCAATGGCTCTCTACCTGACCACAAAAGGATTATGACCATTCCACAAGATAACCACATCTATGAGAGCTGTATGTGTCTCATCTTGGGTATCTTGATCCAAGTTGATCCACTCCCCTCACAAAAGTCACCATCTACTATATCAAAAGTAAATTCATAGAGTTTGTCTAGCGATGAAATACCTATAATAAAAACAAAACTAATGGTAAGTAAATGCGAATAACACAACAATTCATCTAAGTAAGACCTATGCCAATTAAATCAAGGCATTCAGAGCAGTTAAAAAGATTTACCTGAATGTGAGATCAGATTGGTTGACCATGCATTCAATCATCTCATCAAAATGTGTTCTTTTGACTTGCCAAGACTCACCCAATAGGACTCATCCATTCCTCGGATGGACACTTGCATTGATAACTAATCTTTGTTTTCTTCAGAACATCACATAAACCAAACAAATGTGCAAACAATGAGAATGGAATAAACCAACTAAGATGCACATCTTTTGAGCTTGTGATGGGTTTCATAGCACTATTAATGTCAGATTTTATCTTGGACTTACATGCTCCTAACAAATCCAAGCTACCAATCAACTATTCACCACTAGATAATGGATGCAATGGGACATGCTGCAATCTATGGCCTTCTACTACATACAATGAATTATAAAAATATATATTTCGAGTTGCAAGTTGACTTACAAAGTTATTATCATAGATCAAAGAACCTATGTCTTCATGCCAAACATGTATCTTACCGCTCAAACATTCCACATTCTTCCATTCATGCAAAGTTGATGGATATAGAGCTGTCAGTAAAACAAGATTGAATTAGAACACTGCAAAGATTTTAAAAAAAAACTCTGATGCAAAAAAATAAACAATGATAAAATTTAAAAACTTACTATTTTGTTTATAATTTGCAATGTAGTTCTTATCGTGTACAGAGATTTGTTTGTGCGTATAAACATGTTGGATCAACACTTGTGTTATTGTACTTGTTCCATTGAACACTTTTTTGAACTCTAAAATTCTACCTTTCCAATAATTGCTAGGGTTTGCAACATCCTTATGCCTGACCTGGAAACTCGCTCGAGTACTTGGGTGCATCAAAATCCAATCCAACTTATAGTACTTATCACAAATCCAATTACTACTACTATATTTCCTATTGAAGACCTCCACTACAAGTATATTACTAATGTTTTTCCTCCGTGAAGACATCTATGATAACCAAATAGAAAAGTTATCGATCATCATGTGTATCATTTGCAAATGTTCTCTCCAAATGAAATGAAATTTAAATGGAGTAATTTTTTTAAAAAATTGTACCTGCAATTCTTTTCACAAAGAAGCCTAGATGTAATATTCCGAACTTCACGCATGAACCGCCTCTATAAAGGATAATTGAATTAAGTAAATGTCACTTTTTTTAAATTTATTATTCCCCTTATTCCCCGAGCCGATTGTCGTGCTGGAGGGGGAGGGGAATAGGAAGTGTGATTAAGCTCCTCAATGGAGCTTGCACGAGCGAGGAGGGCATGCGTGATGCCACGCAGGGGAGGGAGGATCCCCCTCCCCTCACCTATTTAAATCACGGGTCGTGAGAGCAGAGGGGGTGGTCGATGCTGCCATAAAAGCCTGAGAAGACAGTGCAAATTGAGGGGCTATCGATGAGCAGCTGTACACGTCGCGGAGTCACCAATCGCAGCAGGTGCTGCAGTCTGAACCCCCTGCTGATGGGACCTAAAATAGGCCAGCACTAGCTCATGCACTAGCCGGACCTCTATCATGCACTCAACAACCCCACGGCCTCGCGGCCAGGAGCGTGGATGACACATACATTATCTTCCTAAGCATCTTGCATTTGTACGACGTCTTGTAGTCCAACTCTAACCTAATCAACACTCCTCAGAGGGAGTCCCAGCACATTGCCAAATAGCACGAAGCACAAACATAGGAGGTCCTCCAATGACTGAATCTCCTACACCTTGGGGATTGGCTTTGTGCTATTTGGCAATGTGCTGGGACTCCTACACCTTGGGGATTGGCCCCCCATACATCCAAAAACATTGGCTACCTCACTGCGACTCTCCTACACCTTGGGGATTGGCCCCTTGACGCGTTGCTAAACATATATAACATACGCACAAAAACTTCTCTCTTTTATGATTCACGTATTTCCAGGAGATATACCATGCTTCCTCACTTTACTTTCCCTTTAGACCCAATGCCTAGCCTACAGCTTGGACAACCTTACTCACTCAACGTTGGTCATATTCCTCTAAAAAACAATTACTATGCATCCAAGAGGTATTATCTGATACTTTTTAACTTTCATGCTTCATGCAAATTGTAAATGTCCACGTGCTCAAACAATTAAGAAAATCAGCATTGGTGCTTAGGGCAAAAGCATTTTTCCATGAATTTCTCTACCACTCGTATGCAGCGTTGCATGAACCTAGCACCAAGAAACCCTCGTGCTATTAGGTTCTTAATCTTTAAATATCGTCCAATCTATATGGTATGCATAAAAAACCAGCAAGCTTTCTATCATTTCATTCAACATTTACACACTTTTCATACACTCCAATCCCCTCACCCGTTTAGGTTGTGCATATTGCATAGGTTTAGGGTTCATTTTCCACATTTTTATTGCTTAAAAAGCCATAAAAACCCACTAAAACATAAAGATAGGGCTGAACTGAGGCTAAACCTCATACTTCAGACCCCCCATACATCCAAAAACATGAATCTTATTTTTCCTTAATTTTCGGCACTCAAAATCTATTTTTCCCCTATTTTTCTCTTATTTTTCCTATTTTCCTTGTATTTTTTTCAATATTTAATGACTGAAAATTCAAGATGAGTTATGGGCTGTGGCCCTTAGGTTCATTTGCAGCAAAAAGACAAGTTTAGTTGGTGTGTCTTATGATTATTTTCATTGATATCTCAAAAACACCCAATTTCCCCATATTTTGCATATTTACGGGTTTTTCACTACTAATTTCATCCACAACACTTATGATTCTTTGATTCTTTGATCATAAATAGTTGAAAGACATTGAAGACAACATCATAATACATTATCATCTCATGGGAACAAGAATGCATCAAGCCAATTGCATAAAAACACCATTTTCCTTCATAAAAATGAGATTACCGTTCTTTTGCGGGTTGCGGGTTTTTATTTGCCATATTTCGGGACTGATTTCCAGCCACCATTACTACTCATGATAGTCCACATTCAGATATCTTCAATCTTCTTACACCATGGAACAACCCGGTCTTCTTTGGGCAAGCATCCATCACCCATTCTTCTTCTTCCTCTTCACCACATGAATCTGCCTTTAGGGGAGAGAGAGGGAGGAGAGAGAAAGACTAAAATCAGAATTCTTCACAGAGACCACCATTTCTCGGGCGAGAGGCGGCGATAGAGTCCACAGACAGAGGGGAATGAAGCCCCATAATCCATTGGGGGGGTTGTTTGCAACAGGCAAGTTGCCTCTCCATCCTCCATGGCGCATTTTTCGGGCGCCATCTTCCTCCACGTTTTTTCATCCCTCTTCATTCTCTCTCCAGGTTTTCTGTTTCATAAGGTGCATAAAATTTTTGAGGGGGTCCAAACTCAAAAGGCATGCTCAAATTTGGCCTCCCAAGTGTCCACCTTTTCATATCTTGACCATTTTGTGGCCATTTCCCCGTCCAGACTTAGAATTGAGCTCTGAAAAATCCTGGGCGTCCGGCTTGGAATCTCGTATTGGCCGGTAACTCTTGCCAACCTGCACGACTGTCTGAAAAATTATGAAAAATCAACAAGTGTCGCTCGGGCACCTTTAAAGCACTTTGGCGCTTAAAATCGTCCTAGATCGAGCCGCCGCCTTTGACATTGGATATTTTTCCCTTGATATTCATAATTTTTAGCTATTTTTAAGCACTTATCGGAACCAAAATTCCGCTCTGATTGGCGACCACGGGATAGAGCGACTCAGCCCGTCGAATCCCACAGTAGATCTGCACATAAACAACCAAAGAAAGCATCAAGCTGATACAAAACAAATAGGCGATAAAACTCAGCACAATTATTAGGGCCAAAAACACTTCAAAAATGGCACTTGTAAAAAAGTGATTAAGTTTCTAATTAGTTGAGGTTTAGGAAGAATAAAACCTCTAAATTTGGTTGTCCAGATGTGATTAATGAGAGAATATTTGGTTCATTGAAGAGGTCGGCCATTAATTGCCCTCATCTTTTAATCCAGGTCAGGGGTCACCTTTTCGGCCGTTTATTGTCTTAGAACTCGAGAGATTTTGTATTTTCGAGATTTTCGTACGAACTTCGCATTTGTTTGCTCCGCGTTTTCTTTCTACACACTATTCTCTTTTACCATTCCTTTTGTTGCACTTGCTTCCTATCACTGTGAGATTCTTGCTCGGTTCATTTGCTAGAATGTCTAGCAATACTACTTCAAATAACACAGGCGCAAGCACACGTAAATACAAGCTATCTATTCAGCTAGATCCGACTTACACATCTTGGAGAAGTATACATCATCGAGTATTGATAGATGAGATTGAAGCCAACAGGTTGCGAACACAAGGAATGAAGCATATAGATTTGTGGGTGGATGGAAATATCTATCCCAAGGATCCTTCTACAGGTAAACCACCTCCTTTTTTGAATGTCCATGACTATATAAGATATGCTGGAGAAGGTTACAATGAAATGCTTGGCTACTGTATGAGGTTATACTCTGCATCTTACACATATATAGCTCAAGTGCACGAAATGAAAAAAGCACTAGAAACTACACAAACAAATATTTTAGAGTTGACAAGTCAGATTGATATTTTGAAAAATGTTAACAATTCATTGCAGGATAAGCTAACACGCTTGAGAGAAACTCCAGTAGGATTTAGAGAGAGGAAGAGACCATTAAAAAATATAACCAACTTGTGTGAGAGAGCAAAGAAAAGGAGACTAAATCTTACAAAGAAATATGTCTCTAACATACTAGGCATAAATATCCGAGAGAATGAGGAAAGAATCAAACTTTTGAAGGAAACCATGAATAAGAAAGATATTTTGAGGATTCTTAAGTTACCAGAAAATGTGGATTTGAGAGCCAACTCTGAGAGAGTTAGTGAAGAATTTAAAAGGCACAGTGAAAGCAAATGAAATCGTAGAGACATGTGAGATTGTGGGTATAAGTCGAAAAGGTTATCGTGCTATCTCTGGATTATGGTTTAAAAATCTTAAACGCAATAGGGTAACTATATTTGGATGGCCCTGAGCCCTTGTAGTTTCGACTGCAAGAATTTCCATGAATCGCAAGATTCCACATGTTTTTGGAGATTACATTCACATCGAAAGGTCTATGTCCTATGAAAAACAAAAAAAACAGGCAATTTTTTATTACAATGAGTTTAACAATATATGGGTTGATCTAAAAAATGTGCAAATTGCAATGGTTCACATGTATAAAATCACAGTAGAAGAAAGTTATGGTGTTCTAAAGTTTGCCTTGAAGTTGGATGAAGCACAGATTCAAAAGGGACAGAAGATGGAAAGACTTAGCATTTGCCTCATGAACATGGCATTGGACCATGGCAATGGCGAGGGCAAAGCTCCATTGCATAAGATCCAATCCGAGATGGAGATTTGGTGGATTGGTGCAGCCCAAGTACCAATTGAAAATCATCAAACGTTGAAATGGTTGTTCAACCATACAGGTATTCCAAATATCATTAAGTCTCAAAGTGAAGGCGAAATGTTGGTAGTTGATGGGGTTGGTAAATTTAATGTGGAATGGCATATGAGTGCTGATTTGAAAACTATCAAATGTATGCTTGGAATATGTAATGGTGCAAATGCAAAATATCCTTGCATTTATTGCATGGAAAGTATTGGATCCAAAGATTGGAGTAGTTTGCGACTAGTAAGAAGAGCCCCAAATAGAGACTCTATAGATTTGAGTAAATTTAAAAACATAGAAGACATCTGGGATCCCATTCTTTCCATTTCTCTTAAGAATGTTCATATTTGTACTTTGCATGCAGAGATTAGAATAATCGATAAGCTTCTCAGGTTGCATCTTGACTACGCATATTCCATTAAGCCATTATCTTTATCAGATGAGTGTATTGATAAATGCGAGGCATTGCTATCGAAAATGGGATTTCATGGGGGCCAAGTTCACTTGAGAAAGGATCCAATACTTTCAGGAAAAACAAGAGATATCTTGGCCGATGTCTCTATGGGAGGCTCAAAAGATAGACGATTCTTAGGAAATCATTAAGGAAGGCAGGTGAATGCGGCTTGGGAGTGTTGGAGAGAGCTATGTGAGATCACAACAAATGTTGCAAGCACGCCGAGGCTTGCGTTTCTTAGAATGGAGGTCTGGATACACCTTGATGTTTTTCTGAAACTCCTCAGGCAACATAAGACAACATATACATATGCGGAAGAGTTCAAAAGATCAATCACAAAGCTTGTTCAGGCGATAAAAGAAGCATGGGGAGAAAAAGATATCACTTTTTATCTGGTAAAGTAATAATTATTTAATATGGGCTTATTTTGATAGGTTTTTCAATTGGTATAAAATTTGTGTTACTTTGTATTGCAGCATATTCTTCATATTCATGGACCTTTCTTTGTGGAGGAGCATGGCCCCTTAGCAACTTATAGTAACCAAGGCATGGAAAAATCCCACTATCAAGCACGCATAAGTTATTTTCGAAGCACAAGGCATGGGGGAGGAGTTACAAAAAGCAATGCTTTGGAGGAGCTATTCAACTTGTTTTTTCGACGACAACTTCAAAGAATGCAAATAAAAGACAGCAATGACACATGAGCAATCGCACTTTTATATATAAGAAAGAATATATACAAAGCTAGTTTTCCAAAACTCTCACATTCTCTTCCTCCTCAGGAATCTTTCCTCTATAATGTAGAAATTTTTTTCTCTTGTAGCCAGCTATAGATTTTACATCAGTTCGGTCTGCAGCTAAGGCGTAGGATGAAAACGCCAAAAAGTATCCTGCTCTAGAAGCAGAGTAACCTGGACCGTAGCCAAAAATCCTAATTGCTGTAGTCTTTTCCAAAAACATTACTTTGTGGGCATTATATTGTAATCCTGAGAAACCTAGAAGCCTTGTAAGAGCTTTAATACAAAGTATGGGCCATGCTGCATCCTCTGAGAAACTACTATGAAGTACAAAAAAGGAATCAGGGTCAATCCTAGCCAAGAGTGCAATGTCTTTGAATGTGTTACTAGCAGCTCTCGATCCTTTGCCACGCCCCAAGAAGTTATCTGTATCAGCAATCTCCAACTGCAAATAAAACCCATACTGAATGAGCATGAAATGTAAACCTACCAATGTGTAAAAGCAAATTCAAAATTATCTTACCACTTGATTTTCATCGTACTCCAATTTAAATGGATTCCATAAATTAATTGATGATGCTGTCTCATTGGTGTTAGTCAATTCTTTAACATATTCAGACTCCTCTCTTCCAAAATTGGAAATCCCGAGTTCGCTTTGAATGCGATCGAAGTTCTCATCAGTAATACTCAACTCTTTCTCAGCTTCTTTGGCCTTTTCAAAACAAAGAGAGAGGGCCTCACTAGCATCAATAAACTTATCATCTAGAGTTTCTTTATCAAGTTTCAGAATCTCTTCCTTTGATTCATTTTCTGTGTCAATTATCCCATTTGCAGCATCAGAAGCCTCTACAATAATTGCAAGACAATAATCTTCCCTGAGATTAAAAAGTTTTTGAATATCTGACAGTAAAATGTACTCCTTGTCCTTGAAAGGTATACATGGTAGGGAAGGAACAATATGGTGAGAGCTCTCATCAGGTTGAGGGTTTGTATCTCCTTGGCTCTCCTCAATGATACTCTCAGCTTTGAAGTGAGCAACATCCAAATTCTCAGCAATAGAAGCCTCAAAATCTGTATCTACAACCTCCTCTGTTTCCTTTTCATCTACCAGATCATCTAACATGCAAAAGCTGGCAGACTTTGCTCCTTCCAACTGTTGCTCCTCAGCTTTCACAGGGTATTTGACAAGGGTGAAAACAATAAAAGCAGCATATTTTCTCATCATCTTGCAGTTTTTAGAATGAGTGCAGCAAAATATGTCTCTTGAATAAAACCTCTCCAGAGAGTGGGCACTGCACTTTTTAGTAAATACTGACTTTTCATTTCCTGTTGACCCAATGGGAACATGGACATATTCAATTGTGCCAACTTCAACAGAAGGACCTGCAAGATTTTCAAACTCCAAAAAGTCCTCCACAATATAATTTTCACAAGATTTCAGAACTTTGTCAAGTTCCCAATCAGGATTAAACACATTTTTCACAACTCCATAGAATGAGAGATCCATTCCATTCTGAAGCATAAAATCAAGTAGCCTCTCTGATGGAGTGATATCAGTGAGCTCTGATACTCCTTGACCTCTCACTACCGACGTTCGCTTCCCTGGAGATGTACTTGGCCTTCTCACACTGGTGGCAGAGGATGGAGAGGAAAAAGAATGCAGAGACTCATCGCATGTTGATGCCCTTGAGCCTTTTGAAAGCCTTCTTCTTTTACCAGTTCCTGGAGAAACCTTGGATCCTAGGAATTCTATGGGTTCAGATATGTTTACAACTTCTGCCGATATGGCGTGATAAGAGAGAAACGATTCAGACGGATAGGCCCCCTCGCACTGTATCGGTGATTCCAGCAAGAAGCGAGAGAGCCACAATGGTGGTCACACGAGCTTGGGCAGAATGAGCTTGAGAGGAGAGCTGAAAGAAGACTCTGCAGAATCTCCAAAACGACGCGAAGAGAGGAAAGCGAAGAAGGCAAACAGTCGCTCTCGCGCCGTATTAGGATAACAAACAGAGGTCCCGAAAAAATCGAAAAAAGCCGTACCGATAAGGGACACACCCTTATGTAGGCGCGGAATTATGCCACCTGGCAGTATCTGTTGGTCTCCGACACGTGGCAATAGCCGTTGGCCAACACATGGCCGATAACCACGTGGCAAACAAGTGGACCGGTCATTACTTGACACGTAGCATATGGACCATAAATGCAGATACGTAGCACAATCAGCGTCGGACACGTGTCCGACACGTGTCATGATTGACGTGGGTATATAAGTGGTTATTTTTCCTACGTATACACTTTTCATTTCTCGAGCTCTTCCGCCTTGCTTGCCGATACGGTGCGATACAAGACTTGTGTCTTCTCTATTTCTTATCTCTCGCGTTGTATCGGTGGTCTTTCGGCTGAGTCCTTTATTCGCTAGTAAAAAAGAGGTGTGCCGATACGGAGCGAGGGCATCCAAACGCTGTTCTCGTTTCCTCCATATCGCGCCGTATCAGCAGTTTGGTCTCACCAATACGAAGCAGGTCTATTAACATTCCGCTTGTGTCATTGCCAATACGAAGCGAGGGCGTCCATACGCTATCTTCGTTTGCTCCATATCGCGCCGTATCAGCATTTTGGTTTCACCCTTGTGTCATTGCCAATACGGAGCGAGGGCGTCCATACGCTGTCTTGGTTTCCTCCATATCGCGCCGTATCGGCATTGTGGTCTCCAATACGGAGCGAGGGCGCTGTTCCATTCTGCTCGTTTTGTTCATATCGCGCCGTATCAGAATTGCTCATTTCGTCCCTTTTCGTGCCAATTAGCCTGTTGGGTTTACAGATTTTTACTATTTCAGTTATTGTCCTTCTGGTTGTTATTTTTGCTTTTCTAGATGGCAAGGACAAAGCAAACTGCAAGAAGAGTGTATCTGGATGGGAAGGACAGTGGGGGTAGAAGAAAGTTAAAATTTGATGAATCTGAGGAGGAGCCCTCTTCCAAGTTTACTGAAGCTGGTCCATCACAGGCCCCAGAGCATTTTACAACAGAAATCCCCCCTACACCAGGTGTTGGCCTTACATCTTCTATAAATGTTTCTTCTCCTGAAGTTGAGGAAGCAAAGGGTGAGGCTTGCCCTGTGAAAGATTCATTCCCTACAATGGCACCTGAGCCTACATCTGCTGAAGCCACTGAACCTCCCAAGCCACAAAAGAGAAAGAGGAAGTCTAGGTTCTTCTATATGCAGAGATGTTTCAGTGAGATCAGGAAAGCCCAGAGAGCTACACAGCATGTCATTCCAAAAGCTGCTTTTATAAGGGTCGTTAAAGAGATCTCTGATAGATTGTCTCAAGTGGCAACTGTCTCTGGTCTAAATAAGAAGTGGCAACTCTCAGCCATTCTTGCCCTGCAAGAGGCCGCAGAAGATTTTGTTATTGATTTCATGAACGACGCTTACATTGCTGCCGCCCATGCTCATAGGATCACCCTTATGAATAAAGATTTTAGCATCATCAGCAGAGTCAGGTATAGGTTTGACAAAGTGCTGAGGCCCTTGCCTTCTAATGATCAAAAAGACCTTGAAATCCTTAACATTCCCCCAAAATTGTCCATGAAAGAGAAAAAGCTAAATGTTGAGGATGTTACTCACCTTTACTCTACAAGGGGTGCCACCCAGCAGGAGGCTTTCTTGAGTGAAAAAAATCAGGAGGTGTTTGAAACTGAAGACGATGTTTACAAGAGGAAAGCCGCATCACTTGCTCCCGTCAACAGCGAGAGGATGGGCAAAGTGTATGGGCACATTCTTGTGAATGTTTCTGCGGAACCTGAGGAGGAATATCTTAGTATATCTCCCGAGGACAAGCCCATGTTGGAAAAAAGGGATGTCCAACTATCTGACTCCATGGTTTTTTGTTGCATAAGGTAAGGTTTATATATATTTTTTTGCGTAAGTTAAGTCTTATAGGTTCAAGTATATTTTGGATGAAATTTGTATTGAATAGCTTTTGCTATTGTCTGCAAGGCATTGGTCTCCTCTCTCACTCTCGATATCCGAAGAACCATATACATTGTTGATCCACTTCTCTCTTCGGAACTTTTTGCAAAATCCGGTTCTAATATTTCACCGTTTTTTCGTAGCTTCGATAGTGTGATAAATTACCACATCTTTTTCCCTTATGTAGAAAGGTATTTTTCTTTTTCTGTAGAGGAAAATTTATATTCATTTGCTTTCACCCTTCTACTCACCTCTTTTATGAATTTGCAGAGGGCATTGGAGTCTCATCTACATTAATTGTCTTTCAAGGGAAATTATCTTTATGAATTCTCTCAGCGGTGTTCATGGTCAAGCACGAATGTATGTTGAAAGAAAATTACTTACTTTGATTTTATTTATAAAGAATATTTTGAACTTACAAAGCTTCCTTTTGCAGTGCTGGTAGACTCGTTTCTACATTTTTGGATACAACATACGAGGATATTGCTGATCCTCAAAGGCCTTATACTTTTCTTCTACAAGAAGTTCCATTGCAAAGCGATGCACATTCTTGTGGATGGAGAGTTATCTCAAACATTTGCAGAACAGTGGATTCAAAGTTGTTACAAATAGAAGGAGTGAATGTAAGTTAATTTCATTTAATGTTTGTGTTACCCTTATCATGATTTCTTTTCACTAACTTATAACATTTATTCTTACAGTGTAGAGACTATCCTGAATCATATGTTTGGTGGATAAGGGAGAGATGCATCGAGCTGATTCTGGACAAGGCAATCACACCATATGATCCTAACTCCCCTCTTCCTCCCAAAACTTCAATGGCCAAGGGCACAAGCAAGGGAAAGGCCAAGGGAAAGGGTAAGGACAATGGCAATGGTAAAGGCAAGGGCAAGGGCAAAGGCAATGGGACCACTGCTGCAGAGTCTAAGAAAAAAGGAATGCCAATGCTCTCTCCTCTTAAATTTGATCCATCCCCTCTTAAGACCCAAGAAAAGAGACTACCTGTAAAGGTGAAATTTTTTCAACAATCAAAGAAAGGCCCTGTGAGAAAAAATATATTTGAAGAAATCGATAAAGAATGAAAATAGCAAACATAAGCATACACGAGCCTTATTATTTTGGCTTTGTACATTTTTATGCAATTTTTGTACCTCATTGTGTAATGAAAATTCACTTGTAAATCGAATGTAATGTACATTTTATTTATACACATTCGAAAGGCAACTTGCTTCATGATAGCTTATGAGTTCCCATTAAAAAATATCTTAAGGACAGTCTATTAAGATAAATTCCTGCCAAGTTTTCATTCTCAAGGCTCAAAACTCACAATTGTGGGAGACAAACAACTCGTACAAATGAAAGAACGCTCGGCTCTTTTACCAATTGTTACACCATTCACTTTGAACTTATATCTAGGGGATGTATTGTCTAGCAATTCCAAGGTATCCCTCACATCTTTCAGACTCCAATTGGAAGTAACATTCACCTTCTTTACTTCTTCATGCGGCAAAACGTGCACCGCAAGTTTATATGGTGTGTAATCTGTATCGGAATCCAAGGGAACCCAAATACCCAATCTTAGTTTGTATCTCCTGTAATCAAAGCCCAAAGCAAGAGTTTGGCGAGGGATACTGTAAGCCAAAGCCAAGGATTGAGGGCATGCACTGCACCTCAAGATATCACCCTTACGGTCGCACTCTCTAGATTTCCAATGCATCCCTATAGTGTTGTCCAAATCCTCTTCCGAAAAGTTTCTACTTAGCCAGGATACCTTCATTCTTTGTAAATTTGATGTTTTGAAGCAAGCCACGAAGGTATGGAGGGGTACAAACCATGATAAACGTATTCTTCTTGAGATCCTTCCAGCTATCATGGACTTTTTAATATCTTGAGATATTTTGAATTTGAAACTCTACACCGTTACCTTGTCAAGAATCTCCCAGTTTAGAGATGAAAGACTTGGCAATGGCAAATCTTCGATATTCCCATACCTATCCGCTTTAGAGGGAACCACATACTGTGCATAATATATAAAAACCTTGCATTCACTATAAAAAGACACAGTTTGATCGGCATAAATAATGTCTGCCAATACCTTATGAATGGCATGGAAAGTCCCACTTAGGCTTTCCACAGGTTGCCATTCAATACTTGTTGACAGAAAGATATCTACAATGACGAACCGTTTGTTAGAACTTGCATAAATGGAAAAGAATTATATACGTTATTCAACTTATAACTTACAATGTGTTTGTTGGGGAACACGTTCATTTGGAGGCAAGTGCATATCCTTGGCCATGTAAACATGTTGCACCTTGACAAACCAGCCTTCGGGCATAATTTTGAAGGCAATGATATGCCCCTTCCAGTGATGTTTTATATCTTCTCGTTTTCTTCTTTTCACCTTATGAGAGCCCTTGCAAGATGGCAGCATGGTAACCCAATCGTTTACAGCAAAGGTTTTGGGCTCAAAATTTCCATCTACTCCCTGGCTATAGACTGTGTAAGAGTGTATTAAACGAGAAGGGCGCCTGGAGGAAGCCATGAAAAGAATGAAAGCGCAGAGAAAGAAGCTCAAAGAGGGGTGAATGAACTAAAAAGTAGCGCCAAGAATCCAAATGAGTATGTATTGGGCGCCAAAAACAATATTGAAAGATCTCCCGACTTTCAAAAAACTCTTATTAATTTCATCACATCTCTGTCACGTATTTTGTCAGATTTGTAAGTAAATAACGTCTTTGGGACTCCAAAACATGTCAGACTTTAGGGGTTTTGGCTAAAAAAGAAGAGAGAATCACGAAATGGACTCCACTATCTCTAAAAAAGAGGAGATAAGAATACCATATTCTTGCACATGTGGCAAACTCTCTTTGGCCCTTTCCTTAATCCCGTGATTAACAAAAGTGCATTTTTTGAAGCGTTTTTGGCCCTAATGGCTCCCCCTACCCCTTGACAAACCAAGGCATGACATCCACAAGGAGTAGGCCTAGCATCACCTAAGAGAAGATCCGAAACGAGTCACTAACCAACTACTCCAACACAGCCAAACTAAAAAAAACCTATCAAAGAGGTCGCCCTAAATGGTGGTCTGAACTACCTACCAACTAAAGACAACACAACTAGGAGCTCCTACTAGGCGAGGACTCCTATAGCCTGATCAAGAAGTATTTTCTTTCAGTACATTTCTTCTTTTAGGGTTTTTATTTTATTGACATACTTGGGCATGTAAAAAGGAGGGAGCTAAGCGTAGTGACCCAAGGAGAACAGGGCATCGGCCTCAGGACCTGTCTCGGCACCCAAGAACCTACCAAGCCCTCGCAAGGCGACACTTAATCCTTTTCTAATGCTCACTTTTATTCTCGCTCCAACCTTCCTTGTTTTGTTTTTTTTTTCAGCAAGAAGCCACCCCTAGGAAGACAAGGTATCGGCCCTGGGTCTGACTCGTCTCCAGGAACCTACCAGGCCTTCGCAAGGCAATGATCAACTGCTTATACATTTTCATTCCTTTTCTTTTCTTTGATAGGGGCTAGAACCCCTTTTTACACACCTTCGTATTTATATTCATCTTTTGGGATGCTCAGGGTTTCTTGGCATCATCATTATTATCTTCTGGTAGGCTTCTCTAACTGCCTCACAACTAACAAGAACTCCTAGAATGGCTGCCTAGCAGGCTAGCAAAACAGGGTCACTCCAACTCCCTTCTAAAACAGGTCTTTTGACGCTTAGCAATGTCTTTACAGGAGGCAATGACTACTCCGACCTCCCTCAAACATACTAAACCGAAACCTCGGGACTTCATGCCTTGGACGCCGGTCCCCAATAAGAAATGAAAAACCCCTTAACAAGTACTCAACCACATATAACAAACAACCACAGTACTCATAAAGGATAGATATCACCTGGATAGGGCCACGAGAAGTGTCGATGCCACAACAAAGGCTCCCTCCAAGCTTGCCTTCAAACCTGTCTAGCACAGAACTCAAACAAGATACCGTTAACTGCACCTGCACTAAATAGACAACTGGCCCTCTTGGCCTAATGAAATAATACACTTCACTACAAAACTAAATCGGCCCTCTTGGCCTAATGAAATTAAACATAGTAACACCTACACATCCTTCCTCGGAATAGCACAAATACACGATCATAAGCTCCTTTCCAAGGAGGAAAAACAGGCTCATAGCCCTAAACTAAATGCATGAGGTTATGACCCATCCCTCCTGCATAGATAGCAAGAGGCGTACACATAATATGATGTCAAATCAACCTATGGGTTCCAAATAGTAACGGTAGATTGGTCTTGGCGACTCTCTGCATCACCCATATCAACCATCGTCTGCCATATATTGCATGTTCTAATAACATCCCCCACAAGCGGCTGGGTCCTGTTTCATCATTGATCACAATATCCAAACTAGGACCACAATTAAAGAAGAGGTCTTCCTCATAAGCAATATTTGCTAATGAATTTGCAAACTCATTCCAGTAACGTGGAATCAGCTGAAAAGACACTCTCTCAAACTCCTCAAGTAGGGTCATTGCAGTCTGATGATACATACAAAGAATGGGATTCCCCACTATGTATGTCCCATCTAGCTGATTCAAGATCAACTGGGAATCCCCTTTTACTAATAATCAACGAATACCACCTTGCTTGGCAATATGCACTCCCATAATCAAGGCTTTATACTCCGCCATATTGTTAGTGAATCCTACCCCGAGATAAGCAGCTAACTTCATCGTCACTCTACGTCGGGGATCTCAGATTACTACTCCCACACTTCCTTTTCTATTAGGGCCCCTGGACGCTCCGTCAAAATATAGTGTATACGTGCACAATGGGTTTACACAGTCGGCCATCACAAACTCCTCTACTCGTAGTTACGATAATCAAAGTTTAGCATGTTGAGAGGATGAAGTGACGGCTCTATCCCACCTTCTTCATTGAACTCAACAGGGATACTCGTCAATAGTCGTAGACAGTGATGGCAGAAGACTTTAATCTCCCACACAAAGGTTCCGTCCTCTTGCTCAATCACCTTATATCCTTTGCTCCACCAAATGAGTTTCCCCTGATGGTATCTTTGCTCCAGATATGGGTGCTCCAAATAAGGGATTAACCGACCCATCAACCGTCTTTTAAGCTCTTTTCGGTAGGTCTCAGATCATTCCTAGCATGGACCTGCAATGCATTTTCTTTGTATTAGCAGATTTAAAAATAGTAAGGTTTAATCTTATTAAGATTAACCTTATTCTTAAACTCCACTCCCTGTAAATCAGCTAATAGGGCTGTAGACTTATTCTTCCCTAACCTAACGATTTTGTAGGGTCCATCCCATTTAGGCTCCAATTTTCCTGGGAAAATCTCCCTACGCACATCATAATATAAAACCAGTTGTCCCTTCTTAAAGGTGTACTTCTTGCTTTTAGATCATGCAACTGTTTCATGCGACGTTTAGCCACCTCTTGGTGTAATAAGCTTTGCAACTTAATTTCATCCAGGTGTGCTAAGGTCGTAAATCGCTCTAATAGGGCGTCCTCATTACCCAAAGAATGGTTTACTACGAATCTAATGGTCGGCAACTCAATTTCCAAGGGCAAAACACACTCTTCACCATAAACTAGTTTGAACGGTGTGTGGCCAGTGGCTCGCTTAAACATGGTATTATATGCCCATACTGCCACATACAGCTTCTTATTCCAATCGCGTTTCTTTTTAGACACGACTTTCGATAGGATACACACAAGCTGCTTGTTAGTGCTTTCAACCTGCCCATTTGCTTGCGGATTATAAGGAGTTGTTTTGTTGTGCTTGATCTGCCAAGCCTCTGTCAAGATTTTGATCACCTTATTCAGGAAATGGGTTCCACGGTCCGACACCAATTCTTTCGATGGACCAAAACGGCATATTATCTACTCTAAAAAGAAACTAGCAGTTTCTTTAGCATCATCTTTCCTTGTTGCACGTGCTTCTGACCACTTTGTGAAGTAGTAAGTTGCTACAATGATATACCTCTTTTACGTAGTCGACGACGGAGTAATAGGACCCACAAAGTCTATTCCCCACTTCTCAAATGAAAGTATCGCCATAATAGGGGTGAGTGGTCTTTTACTATTCTCTCGACTATCATATCGTTGACAAATATCACATCTCTTAACATACGCGAACGCATCTTGGAAAATGGCAGGCCACCAGTAACCTGCTCTTAACGCCTTTTGTGTTGTAAGCCGTCCAGCAAAATGACCTCCGCAAGCGAAATCATGGCACTCTTCCAAAATGAATGGCACCTCATCAGGCATCACACATCGGCGATAGATGTCATCAACCCCTTGCTGATATAATGTACCTGCGATCAAGGCAAACTTTAACGCTTGTTGCTTAATTTTCCTTCTCTCAGCTTTAGATAATTCGGATCCAGCCTCTCCCGTCGATAAATAATGCGTTATTGCAGCATACCAGGAGGGAATAGACGCCGTATCTATTTTAAATAGCAACTCCATGTCACTACCTTTAGCCACGGATTCTTTCGGCTCCCCAAAGTCCACAAGACATTCCACGATGCCTTGCAACCTTGGTGGCTTACTCCTAATCTCATAATCAAATTCATGCAAAGTGATTAACCACTTTGCTAGACGATCAGGCAGCTGTAGCTTATTCATCAATAGTCGAAGCCCCTCCGCCTTCGTATAAAGCACAACTTTCTCATAGAGAATATAATGCCAGAATTTCTTGGTCCCAAAGACCATCGCCAAACACAAAACTTCTCCATGTAGGTATAATTGATTTCGGATATCCCCAGCTTCCGGCTAGCAAAAGCAATCGGGTGGTACCACTTTTCTTCCCAAATTTGGGCTAAACAACAGCTGATACTATGCATGGTGGCTGCTGAAAATATATAGAACACCTCACCTCTTTTAGGTGCTTTTAAAACGGGAGCTTTTACTAGCTCCTGTTTCACATCCTCGAATGCTACCCTACAAGGGTTACCCCATACAAACAAACAGCTAAAGGACAATAGATTTGTAAACGGCAACGTTCTTTCTGCCAAGGCGTTTATAAATCTGCGGTAATAACCAACCGAAGACAGAAAGCTATGAACTTCTTTCGGAGTGCATGGTGGACCCATGGCAACTATAACTTTGACCTTCTCGGGATCTGTCGCAATTCCTACCAAACTGACCACATGACCCGGCAATAGCCCATAAGGTACTCCAAAAACACACTTCCGTGGGTTTAGGGCGATGCAAAATTGTCTACAGTTCTCAAAGCATTTTCTTAAAATGATCAATTTCCTTTCTCTCATGGTGGCGGCCCCTAAGTCATCAATAAACACCTTCAACTCTTCAGGGGATATGTCACCGAATGTCTTATCTGCTGTTCGTTGCCACGAACCAGGCGCATTGCATAAACCAAAGGCCATCAGATGGTACGCAAAAGTACCAAATATAGTAATAAAAGTTGTTTTCAACTTGTCCTCTTCTGCAATTGCCATCTGGTTATATCCTGCAAAGCAATCCATAAACGAATATATCTCCCTACCCTCTAATTGATCCAAAATCTAATCAATAAATGGCAACGGGTAGTAGTCCTTAAGTGTCTGCTTATTCAGCTCCCTAAAGTCTACACATAATCGGATTTGATTATTTTTCTTCTTTCTGATCACAACTGGTAAACACCATTCCGCGTGTTGCACAGGAAAAATCAAACCCGCTTTCTGAAGCTTCTGTAACTCTTCAAACAGCCCGTCCCTCAGTTCGAAAGGCATACGCCTTACTTTTTGTCGTACAGGACGACTGCCCTCTTTCAACGGAATTGTATGAACAGCAAGACTAGGAGGAATGCCTCTCAGCTCATCATAACTCCAGGCAAAGATATCACGGAATTCCTGAATCAAGGCCACATAGTCCTCCCTTTCTGCTTGCTGAGCATAGAACCTAATTTGATTGGCTGCGAATCATCAGGCATACCAAGGTCTAGCTCAATAACATCTACATCTCTTATACGATCTTGGGCCTCTATTGGCTCGTTCAAAGTGTTCTGATAGATATCTTCTGTGGTGGATCCCTCTTTGGACTCATCACTCGATGATGTCTCACTGGCAGATAAATCTTCTAATGTCTCCAATTCTGTAGAAGATAGAGGAGCTCTCTCACTCTGCGGGGACTCAGGATAAGCATCAACCACCACACGCTGGGCACCTCTGCCTAATATTAGTCGACCGGCGGGTATATCTACTTGGTAGTTCGCTTGCAAGATCCAAGGTCGTCCGAGTAATACTTGGTAACTTGGACGCCCTGCAAAATGAATCACCCTAAAGTCCAATAGGCATTCTACATTTGCAACAGTGACATGGACCTTAGTAATGCAGCCTTCTGGCTGTCTCAAACTATCATCCGCTATTCTGAGAATTGTGGAGGTATCTTTCTGGATCGCAAGACCCAACCTTTCCATCAGTTCAGAACTCATAATGTTAACAGATGATCCCGTGTCGACAATGGCATAATCTACTAATATCCCATCGACATAGGCTGCAACCCTTGGGCAATGCTTCTCAGCATGCTCGAACCAGTCATCACCAACTCGTGCAATACCCAAAGGTTCTACGATATACTCGGTACGTAGAATCTTTCTAAATTCCTTGCGTACTCCTGGGGAAAGCTTAATAAGCTGTAAAAGATTCACATTCGGCTTGACTTCGCAAAGAGAGCTCGCCAAATCGAATTCATGATAGTTCGATAGAGTTTGCTTTTCACGCCAAACCATCCGCTCTTTAGGTCGCTGAACCGGCTTTATTGCCTCTTTTTTAACTTTCACCTTCTTCTTTGGTGGTTCCTTATCGGCTTTACTCTCCACGTGCTTCAAAGGTCCCCCTTCCATGGCAGGATCAAAAACTTGTGTTCCTTTGTCGCCTTGTTTAGGGTTTCCGTCGACAGGCTTATCCTTGTCGGCCTCTCTACCCTTTTGACCTCCTGTAAGGACAGCTCGCAGATGAGAGATTTCAGTGTCATTAACGCATACAGCCTCAATCAAAATAACCCCACTACCACTAGATAGCTCCTCCACTGTAGTCTTTGGTCGTTGGAGTATTTGTTTAGGCCCGTCTTCTCGCTAGGAATCATTTCCTTGTGCACGATGATTAACAGGCCCTGGTTACCGACTACCTCGCTGGAGGGAACTGATCTTACTCCAGCAAGTAGTTGCTAAATGGCCGGATTTTCCACAGATGTCGCACTTAACATTTGGGCAATTTCTTGGATAGTGTTGCCCACCACACCATTTGCAACTAAACCTCAAAGGTGCACCCTCATCTGGGTATCTACTTCCTATCAAATTTTGTTGTTTTTTAAAGAAGTTGACATCAACGGCTATTTGTCGATACTGCTCCGTAATCATGTCAGTATAATGCTTCATCATGTCCTTAACCTCGCCAAGAACATTGGAAGCGCTCGACTCGTAGCCTTGATCATTACCATGTCGTTCCATCGGCCTAACAATTCGATTAGGCACTGGTTGTTGAGTCACAGGCATGGTATTAGAATTGACTGCTTGGCCTCCACCATTTGGAGCCATTTGACTGCCCGTAGGCATCGGCATGCTAGGGGGAGCTTGTAATAAAGGCACATTCTGCATCATGTTCCCTCTCCCATTAGGATTAGCCATCACTATCCCTTGGCTACCACTGCCATTGGCCGTCACCATATTATTTCCCAAAGCTAGACCCATATTCGAATTGCCTCGAGAGGCATAGGCTACTTGTAGTCGGGATTCCACTTCTTGTGCTCGTGTAATGGCAGTATCTATATCCCCCAAAGGGACACTACTCAACTGCAATTGGATATTAAAGTCCAAGCCATGCAAAAAATATTGCAATTCGGCAGCTGCAGGGATAGGAATAGAGGTGTCCAACTTACGGAAAACCTCTTTTATTTTCTTCGCATAAGCACGAATATCCTCGTGTGGTTCTTGGCGGGTCATGTTGAGTACACGCAACCAATATTTCCCACCCCTTTCAGGGGCAAACTCCCTTCGAAAAGCTCCATAAGATGCATCAATATTCAATATGGTTCTGGCTTCTAAACCATGATACCATATGGCAGCTCTTCCTTTGAGAGTCATGTTGAAGAACATCATTAAATGTCCTTCTTCTTGAATGCAATAGTTAAACATCAGCTTTTGAAACTCCCTAATGTGGAGTTCCGCATCTTCCTCAACTAGCCCATTAAAAATGGAGAGTGGGTAACCTAGAGCCAGCAAATCAGTCGTTCCTATAGGAATTGCAATAGGCTGCGCCATGACAAGAATTGGATTTGCACTAGGAATAGGGGACGGTGGCGTTGCACCTCCCGAACTTGATGTAGGCTGGCTTATGGAAGAAAGGGGAGCACTAGAGCTTCCACCTTCTCCTAACTTACTGCTTGTGGCACCTAGACCACTAGATCCACTCCCTCATAAGGGTTCCGCACTGCTACGCTCAGGGGAATATCTCCTAAAAATTTTAGCACGTCGTCTAGCTCTTTCGTCTCTTTCTTGCTTTTGGATTTCTGCTAGACGATGCTTATCGATAAATAACGGATCAATCTCAGTATCCTTTGGCAAAAACTGCTAATTGGTCCCTAGACAACCAGGATTCGACGACTGCCACTTCTAAGCGGCTCCCGGCAGACGCACCACTGATGGGACCTAAAACGGGCCGGCACTGGCTCATGCACCAGTTGGACCTCTATCATGCACTCAACAACCCCACGGCCTCGCCGCCAGGAGCGTGGATGACACATACATTATCTTCCTAAGCATCTTGCGTTTGTATGACGTCTTGTAATCCAACTCTAACCTAATCAACACTCCTCAGAGGGAGTCCCAGCACATTGCCAAATAGCACGAAGCACAGACATAGGAGGTCCTCCAATGACTGAATGCCGCTACCTCACTGCGACTCTCCTACACCTTGGGGATTGGCCCCTCGATGCGTCGCTAAACATATATAACATACACACACAAACTTCTCTCTTTTATGATTTGCGTATTTCCAGGAGATATACCATGCTTCCTCACTTTACTTTCCCTTTAGACCCAACGCCTAGCCTACAGCTTGGACAACCTTACTCACTCAACGTTGGTCATATTCCTCTAAAAAACAATTGCTATGCATCCAAGAGGTATTATCTGATACTTTTTAACTTTCATGCTTCATGCAAATTGTGAATGTCCACATGCTCAAACAATTAAGAAAATCAGCATTGGTGCTTAGTGCAAAAGCATTATTTCCATGAATTTCTCTACCACTCGTATGCAGCATTACATGAACCTAGCACCGAGAAACCATCGTGCTACTAGGTTCTTAATCTTTAAATATCGTCCAATCTATATGGTATGCATAAAAATCCAGCAAGCTTTCTATCATTTCATTCAACATTTACACACTTTTCATACACTCCAACCCCCTCACCCGTTTAGGTTGTGCATATTGCATATGTTTAGGGTTCATTTTCCACATTTTTATTGCTTAAAAAGCCATAAAAACCCACTAAAACATAAAGGTAGGGCTGAACTGAGGCTAAACCTCATACTTCAGACCCCCCATACATCCAAAAACATGAATCTTATTTTTTCTTAATTTTCGACACTCAAAATCTATTTTTCCCCTATTTTTCTCTTATTTTTCCTATTTTCCTTGTATTTTTTCCAATATTTAATGACTGAAAATTCAAGATGAGTTATGGGCTGTGGCCCTTAGGTTCGTTTGCAGCAAAAAGACAAGTTTAGTTGGTGTGCCTTATACTTGCCATCTAACCAAAGATCAAGATTCTTGTTTCCTTCAAACCTGATTATATGTTTTGTAGACTCTGTAATAGTAATGGATTTTTGTTCTCTTCCTTATTGGTTCATACTCACTATCCAACTCAATATGAAGATGATAGAGATGCCTTTTACTAGAGCTACAAAGATAATTGGATGACTGATCCATAGCTAAGGATGTGATTAGAAGATATATTTACTTACCAATATATTTAAAAAAATAAAAATAAAAAATATTTTATTTTATAAAATATTTTCTCTTTCTAGGATCGCTTACATGGTATTTTCAAGATCTCAAAACTCCCCTGATGCCTATTTTGCTGGTTATCGCCAGTATATCACATACCACAGCCTCTCAAAGAGGATCTACCACATTTCCTTGAACTTGAGTAAAATGATTGGTCATGTTCACCATTTCTTTTTGATGAGTCACCCTGTATATTGATCTCTTCGTTGATAATTGTTTGTATAGAGTGACCCTTGTAAGGTAGCTTTCGAGGATGTGAAGCAGGAGCTAGTAAAAGCACCTGTTTTGAAAGCATCTAAAAGAGGTGAGTTGTTTTATATATTTTCAGCAGTCACCATGCATAGTATGAGCTAATGTTTAGCCCAAATCTGGGGGGAAAAGTGGTATCATCCGATAGCCTTTGCTATTCGAAAATTGGGCATTTCAGATATCAATTATACCTACATGGAGAAGTTGTGTCTTGCGATGGTCTTTGGGACCAAGAAATTCAGGCATTATATTCTCTATGAGAAAGTTGTGCTTTATATGAAGGCGGAGGGGCTTCGATGATTGATGAATAAGCTGCAGCTGTCTGATCGTCTAGCGAAGTGGTTAATCACTTTGCAGGAGTTTGATTATGAGAATCAGGAGTAAGCCATCAAGGTTACAAGGTATTGTGGAATGTCTTGTGGACTTTGGGGAGCCAAAAGAATCTGTGGGTGAAGGTAGTGACATGGAGTTGTTATTTAAAATAGATACGGCGTCTATTCCCTCCTGGTACACTGCAATAACGCATTATTTATCAACAAGAGTGGCTGGATCCGAACTATCTAAAGGTGAGAGAAGGAAAATTAAGCAGCACGCATTAAAAATTGTCTTGATCGCAGGTACATTATATCAGCAAGGGATTGATGACATCTATCGCCGATGTGTGATGCCTGACGAGGTGCCATTCATTTTGGAAGAGTGCCATGATTCCGCTTGCAGAGGTCATTTTGCTGGACGGCTTACAACACAAAAGGCTTTAAGAGCAGGTTACTGGTGGTCTGCCATCTTCTAGGATGCGTTCGCATATGTTAAGAGATGCGATATTTGTCAATGACATGATAGTCGAGAGAATAGGAAAAGACCACTCACCCCTATTATGGCGATACTTCCATTTGAGAAGTGGGGAATAGACTTTGTGGGTCCTATTACTCCGTTGTCGGCTGCGCAAAAGAGGTATATTATTGTAGCAACTGGCTACTTCACAAAGTGGTCAGAAGCACGTGCAACAAGGTAAGATGATGCTAAAGAAACTGCTAGTTTCCTTTTAGAGCAGATAATATGCCATTTTGGTCCCCCGAAAGAATTAGTGTCGGACCGTGGAACCCATTTCCTGAATAAGGTGATCAAAAGCTTGACTAAGGCTTGGCAAATCAAGCACAATAAAATGACTCCTTATAATCCGCAAGCAAATGGGCAGGTTGAAAGTACTAATAAACAGCTTGTGGGTATCTTGTCCAAGATAGTCTCTGAGAAGAAACGAGATTGGGACAAGAAGCTGTATGTGGCAGTATGGGCATATAATACCACGTTCAAGCGAGCCACTGGCCACACACTGTTCAAACTAGTTTATGGTGAAGAGTGTGTTTTACCCTTAGAAATTGAGTTGCCAACCATTAGATTCGCAATAAACCATTCTTTGGGTAATGAGGACGCCCTATTAGAGCGATTTACAACCTTAGCGCACCTCGATGAAATTAAGCTGCAAAGCCTATTACACCAGGAGGTGGTTAAACGTCGCATGAAACAGTTGCGTGACCTAAAAGCGAAGAAGTATACCTTTAAGAAAGGACAACTGGTTTTGTATTATGATGCACGTAGGGAGCTGTTTCCAGGGAAGCTGGAACCTAAATGGGATGGTCCCTACAAGATTGTTAGATTAGGGAAGAAGAGGTCTACGGCCCTATTAGCTGATTTACAAGGAGTGGAGCTTAAAAATAAGGTTAACCTTAATAAGATTGAACCTTATTATTTCTAAGTCTGCTAATACAAAAGAAATGCTTTGCAGGTCCATGCTAGGGATGATCTGAGACCTGCGGGGAAAGAGTTTAAAAGACAATTGATGGGTCGGTTAATCCCTTATTTGGAGCACCCATATCTAGAGCAGAGATACCATCAGGGGAAACTCATCTGGTGGAGCAAAGGATATAAAGTGATTGAGCAAGAAGACGGAACCTTTGTGTGGGAGATTAAAGTCTTCTGCCATCACTGTTTACGACTGTTGACAAGTATCCCTGTTGACTTCAATGAAGAAGGTAGAATGGAGCCGTCTGTTCATCCTCTCAATATGCTAAACTTTGATTACCACAATTACGAATAGAGGAGTTTGTGATGGCTAGCTGTGTAAACCCATTGTGGACGTATACATTATATTTTGACGGAGTGTCCAGGGGCCCTAATAAAAAAGGAAGTGTTGGAGTAGTAATCCGAGATCCCCGACGTAGAGTGACGATGAAGTTAGCTGCTTATCTCGGGGTAGGATTCACTAACAATATGGCAGAGTATAAAGCCTTGATTGTGGGACTGCATATTGCCAAGCAAGGTGGTATTCGTCGATTGTTAGTAAAAGGGGATTCCCAGTTAATCCTGAATCAGCTAGATGGGACATACACAGTGCGGAATCCCATTCTTTGTATGTATCATCGGACTGCTATGATCCTACTAGAGGAGTTTGAGAGAGTGTCTTTTCAACTGATCCCACGTTACTGGAATCAATTTGCGGATTCATTAGCAAATCTTGCTTATGAAGAAGACCTCTTCTTTAATTGTGGTCCTAGTCTAGATATTGTTATCAATGATGAAACAGGACCCGGTCGCTTGTGGGGAATGTTATCAGAACATGCGATATATGGCAGACGATGGTTGATATGGGTGATGCAAAGAGTGGCCGAGACCAATTTATCGTTATTATCTGGGACCCATAGGTTAATTAGACAACATATTATGCGTACGCCTCTTGCTATCTATGCAGGAGGGATGCGTGATAGCCTTATGTATTTAGTTTAGGGCTACGTGCCTGTTTTTCCTCCTTGGAAAGGAGCTTATTATTGTATATCTGTATAATTCCAGGGAAGGATGTATAGGTGTTATTCTGTTTGATTTCGTTAGGCCAAGAGGGCGAGTGTTGCGAGGTTTTGAATGCTTTATTTCATTAGGCCAAGAGGGCCGATTAAGTTTTGTAGAGAAGTGTTTTATTTCGTTAGGCCAAGAGGGCTAGTTGTCTGTTTAGTGGAGGTGCGGTTAATGGTTTCTTGTTTGAGTTCTGTGCTACGCAGGTTTGAAGAAGAGCTTGGAAGGAGTCTTTTGTTGCGTGGAAGCTTCTCGTGGCCCTATCCAAGTGATATCTTTCCTTTATGAGTACTAACGGTTTTTTGCTATATGTGTTTGTGTACTTGTTAAGGGGTTTTTTGTTTCTTGTTGGGGACCAGCGTCCAAGGCATGAAGTCCCAGGTTTAGGTTTAGTATGTCTGAGGGAGGTCTGTGTAGTCATTGCCTCCTGTAAAGACATTGTCGAGCATTGAAAGACCTGTTTTAGAAGAGAGTCCTAGTGACCCTGTTCTACTAGCCTGCTAGGCAGCCGTTCTAGGAGCTCTCGTTAGTTTTTAAGGTAGTTAGAGAAGAAGCAAAAGAATGCTGATAATAAGAAACCCTGAACATCTGAAAAGACAATAAATATATACAAAGGTGTGTAAAAAGGTGTTCTAACGCCTATAAAAATAGAAAAGAAAAGAAATGAAAATGTATACGCAATTGATCATCGCCTTGCGAAGGCTTGGTAGGTTCCTGGGGATGAGTCAAGACCCGGGGCTGATGCCTTGTCTTCCTAGGGGTGGCATCTTGCTAGAAAAAGAAGAAATTAAGGAAGGTTGGAGTGAAAATATAAGTGAGCATTAGAAAAGGATTAAGTGTCGCCTTGCGAGGGCTTGGTAGGTTCTTGGGTACCGAGACAGGTCCTGAGGCCGATGCCCTGTTCTCCTTGGGTCACTACGCTCAGCTCCCTCCTTTTTACATGCCCGAGTATGTCAATAAAATAAAACCCTAACAGAAGAAATGTGTTGAAAGAACATACTTCTTGATCAGGCTATAGGAGTCCTCGCCTAGTAGGAACTCCTAGTTGTGTTGTCCTTAGTTAGGTAGGTAGTACAGACCACCACTTAGGGAAACCTCTTTGATAGTTCTTTTTAGTTTGGCCGTGTTGGCGCAGTCAGTTAGTGACTAGCTTCGGACCTTCTATCAGATTATGCTAGGCCTACTCCTTGTGGATGTCATGCCTTGGTTTTGTCATAGGGTAGGGTGAGCGTTGTGCTGAGTTTTATTGCATATTTGTTTTGTATCAGCTTTTTGCTTCCGTTGGTTGTTTTTGTGTAGATCTATTGTGGGATTCGACGGGCTGAGTCACCCTATCCCGTGGTCGCCAATGAGAGCGGAATTTTGGTGCCGAGAAGTGCTTAAAAATACCTAAAAATTATGAATACTAAGGGAAAAATATTCAACGTCGAAGGCAGCGGCTTGATCTAGGACGATTTTAAGCGCCAAAGTGCTTTAAAGACGCCCGAGCGACACTTGTTTATTTTTCATAAATTTTCAGACTGTCGTGTGGATTGACAAGAGTTACTGGCCAATGTGGGATGTCAAGCCGGATGCCCAGGATTTTTTAGAGCTCAATTCGGAGTCCGGATAGGGAAATGGCCACAAAATGGGCAAGATTTGAAAAGGTGGACATGAGTTTGGCCAAAGGAGTGGTGACATTTGGGGCTAGGGGGCATTTTATGCCAAACTTTTAGTTAGCATGAAATCGTGGGATGAGAGAGAAGAGAAGAAACGTGATCAGGGAGGTGCCGAAATTTGCGCCCCCTTGTTGATCATGCCACCTCCAGCCTGCAAACAACCCACCCCACTAATCATTGCCCTTGCTTCCCCCCTGGATGCCAATCCTATCGCTGGTCTTCGCTCCTCCAGTGGCGGTCTCTATGAAGAATTCTGATTTTAGTATTTCTCTCTCCTCCCTCTCTCTCCCCTAAGGGCAGATTCATGTGGTGAAGAAGAAGAAGAAGAATGGATGACGGATGCTTGTCCAATGAAGACCAGACTGCTCTGTGGTTCAAGAGGAAGGAAGATTGCTGATTGTGGACTGTCATGAGCATTAATGATGGCTGGAAATCAATCCCAAAATATAGCAAATAAAAACCCGCAACCCGCAAAGAACGGTAATCTCATTTTTACAAAGGAAATTGATGTTTTATGCAATTTGCTTCATGAATATTTGTTCCCATGGGATGATTATGCATTATGATGTTGCTTGCTATGAGTTTGATCAGTTTATACTCAGAAAATCAGAAAATCATAAGTGTCGTGGATGAAATTAATATTGTAAAACCCGTAAAACACGCGAAATATGAAAAAATTGGGTGTTTTTGACATATAAATGGAAAATATAACAAGACACACTAACTAAATTTGTGGTTTTGCTGCAAATGAACTTAAGGGCCACAACCCGCAACTCACTTTTTATTTTCAGTTATTTAATATTGCAAAAAATACAAGAAAAATAGGGAAAATGGGGAAAAATAGATTTTGAGTGCCGAAAATTAAGGAAAAATAAGAACCATATTTGTGGATGTATGGGGGGTCTGAAGTATGAGGTTTAGCCTCAGTTCAGCCCTACCTTTATGTTTTAGTGAGTTTTTATTGCTTTTCATACAATAAAAATGTGGAAAATGAACCCTAAACCTATGCACCATGCACAACCTAAACGGTTGAGGGGGTAGAGTGTATGAAAGGTGTTTAAATGCTGAATGAAATGATGAAAAGCTTGCTGGTTTCTATGCATACCATTTAGGTTGGTTGATAATTAAAAATTAAGAACCTAGTAGCACGAGGGTTTCTCGGTGCTAGGTTCATGCAATGCCGTATACGAGCAATAGTTGAAATCATTGAAAGAAATGTTTTCCATATGTGCATAAATACTGATTTTCTTAATTGTTTGAGCACATGGACATTCACAATTTGCATGAAGCATAAAATGATAAAAAGTATCAGACAATACATCCTGGATGCATGGCAATTGCTTTCTAGAGGAATATGACCAACGTTGAGTGAGTAAGGTTGTCCAAGCTGTAGGCTAGGCATTGGGTCTAGGGGAAAGAAAGTGAGGAATGGTACATTCCTGGATATGATCAATTGGTACCTTGAGTGGAAATGTGTGCGATATTGTGTTATATATGTTTAGCGACGCATCAAGGGGCCAATCCCCAAGGTATAGGAGAGTCGCAGTGAGGTAGCGGCAGTCAGCCGTGGGAGGACCTTCTATGTTTGTCCTTCGTGCTATTTGGCAATGTGCTGGGACTCCCTTTGAGGAGTGTTAATTGGGTTAGAGTTGGACTACGAGACGTGATACAAATGCAAGATGTTTAGGAAAATGATATATGTGTCATCCATGCTCCTGGCCGCGAGGCCGTGGGGTTGTTGAGCGCATGATAGAGGTCCGGCTAGTGCATGAGCCAGTGCCGGCCCGTTTTAGGTCCCATCACATTTGGTCCTGGGTCGTTCACGACTTGGCGAGATTCCAAGGGCTTGGGGAGCTAGGTTGCTTGTTTTCCCTTTTCCTTTCGATTAGGGTTTGTACCCTAACGACCCTAATTATCCTTACCTTAGGTCTCCCTGTAAGATAGATCATGGACAACCCCATTTTCCTCGCTTGGTCAACTTGCTGGCTATCTCCTAGATCCCTCGAAGTACCTATGTACATTTATCTTTGATTTTAATTGATCAAGATTTTCTAGCCCCTTGACCATGGTTGGTCAAGATGGTTCTGTTTAGAACAGTTCCTACTCTGTCTTAAGTATAATCTTCTTAAGCCCTCTTAATAATGCTCACATGCGCTAAGCTTTTACCTATCCCTCTTGAAATCACCAAGGCCTTTGACATGGGACTCATGGATCTCAATCCCATTTGGTAGATTACAAACAACGTTGAATTTTTCAAGCAACTTTAATGCACGCAACATAATGCCATGCCTTCAATTCAATGCTTACAATTTTGATATAATCCATACGATATTTTATGCCACACATGCAAAGGTACTTTCTATGCATACAATCTTAACATTATCCTCTATGTAAATATTTACACGATCTATAACCTTCTTGAATGATCTCATCTTTATAACTTAATGTAATTATTGTATGAGTCTAACTGCACTTTAATCTTTTCTGCAGTTTATTACATGTACTTTATAATCCATCTCGCGATATGGAGATGCACTTTGTTTCTTTCAATGTCCTCTGAAATCCATTTTAAGCAAGAACTAGTGCAAGGAGCAATGCACTTTATGTAGGAATTCTTGCAAGATGTTCTTGGTAATTTACGATGCAATTATCTAATCAATTTTACCTGTTATGATGTCATCTTACAATGAAAATTATCTTGCTCGTTACATACATCACAATTAAGTTCATACCTAGGAAATTATCAAACACGCAATTAATGTGATGCATGTAAATATGATTTTTTTCACCATGATAATTATAACCTATGATTTAATAATAGAGCAACCTGGGTTTGGAGTGATGTATTGATTCTAGTGGTATTGATGCCTGATGAACCGTTCGCGGTTGCGGTGCTACCTTGTTTTGAACCTCCTATCAAGATTGTGGGAGAGAAGGAAGGAGTCTCACTTGTAGCTTTCTTGCTTGCACAATGGGGGAATACACACACAGGTAGAGGCTGAAAACAGTTTTCCTCTTCTTAGTTGTGTAAGCCAAAAGAACTCTAGTACAAAGAAATAGAAGAACCCTATATATGGGTCTCAAACCAAACTCAACTAACTAAGGTGGCATACTAACTGAGCCACGAACTAGAGTAGATAAGGATAGCTGTCATCTAGCTATTATTCATGGGCGGTGTACCAACCGAATCTAGAACTGACAAGTCGGTGACATAAATGCACAACGGTCACCCTGGCATATCACGAGTGGAGCTCGATATCTCAACACTCCCCCTCGAGCTCAATCCCAATTCCTGCACACCAAGCAGGTCTCTGAACTTGCGCAGCTTCTCTGCGCCCAATACCTTCGTAAATATGTCAGCTACCTGATCCTCTGTGCTAACATAAACTAGATCAATAAGACCTAATAAAACCCTCTCCCGCACATAGTGATAATGCACCTCAATGTGCTTTGTTCTAGCATGATAGACTGGGTTATTTGCCAAGTGTATACTACTCATGTTGTCACAATAAATGACAACTGGCCCATATGTAGGCTGATGCATATCATAAAGTAGCTTATGCAACCAAGCTACCTCACATGCAGCCATTGCTGCGCCCCTCTACTCAGCCTCTGTGCTCGATAAGGCAACTATAGGCTGTTTCTTGCTGCTCCAAGTGACTGCAGCACTCCCAAAAGAGAACACATATCCACTGGTAGATCGTCTATCAGAAATACTACCAGCCCAATTAGAATCAGTGTATCCATGCAACTATATCTGAACCCCAGTCTCATAAAGTAATCCATACTGCAATGTGGACTTCACATACCTGAGTATGCGTCTAGCCGCATCCAAATGCGGTTTCCTTGGAGCCTGCATAAACTGACTTACCAATCCAACAGCATAGCTCAAATCTAGCTTGGTAATAGTCATATAAATCAAACTTCCTACTATGCGTCTGTACATAGTAGGGTCTTCGAGAAGCTCACCTGCATCTGTGCTCAACTTCACATTCTGCTCCAAAGGAAATGAAATAGACTTACAGCCTGTCATCCCATATTTGGATAGCATGTCCAATCCATACTGCCTCTGCAAGAGCCATATCCCAGTTGGTGATCTAATCACCTCAATGCCCAAGAAATAACGCAGCTCTCCCAAATCCTTCATCTCAAACTTCTGCTTCAATAGCATTTTCACATGAAGGATATCTTCATCACTGTCACTTGTCATAATCAAATCATCAACATAAATGACAAGTAGCATAATACCTTTCTCTGTTTTTCTCACATAAAGTGTGAAATCTGCCTTGGAAATCTGAAAGCCAATAGTGACAAGATACTGTCCTATCTTGTCAGACCATGCTCTAGGTGCTTGCTTCAAGCCATACAATGATTTCTTCAACCTGCAAAAAAACTCAAGATGAAAAGCATGCACATAACCTTGTGGCTGCTCCATATATACCTCTTCTTGCAAATCAACATGCAAGAAAGCATTCTTTACATCCATCTGATGTAAAGACCATTCCTTTGATGCAGCCATAGCAATGAATGCTCTTGCGGTTGCCATCCTTGCAACTGAACTGAATGTTTCTTCATAATCAATGCCATATATTTGTGCATACCCCTTGACTACTAATCTTGCCTTGTATCTGTTCATAGAACCATCTGCATTGTGCTTCATCTTATAAACCCACTTACAGCCGATTGCATTCTTACCTTTAGGCAAAGGTACCAATTCCCATGTAGCATTTGCTTCCAAGGCATCCATTTCTCCATCCATGGCTTTCTCCCATTTTTCTTTTCCCATGGCTTGCTCAAAAGAAGTGGGTTCTGGTTCCTGTATCACTTTGACCATATAGGCATAGTGAATGGCTGTAAATCCATCATATTTCAGCCTATCCACAGGATACCTAGCTCTGGTAGACCTGCACAAAGTAGATTCACTCCTAGGTGCTCTCAAAACATCCCTGGTCTTCCTTACTCCAGGTGTAACAATAGAAGGAATACCCAACTCATCATCAATGCTCTATTCTGAGCCACTGGATTCACCATCCACATAAGAGTGACCTGTATTCACATCAAACATGGGCTGATCTACCTTCTCTTTTCCTTTTCGTGATACCTACATACCACTATCTGCATTGCTTTGAGAAGATTCTCCTGATCTTAATCTGCCTGTCCATGGCAAAGAATGTGAACCACTGCTAGAGGACGCTCCAGGTCCATTAATATCTTGTGACTGCTGCTGTGAATTCTGTGCAGCATTACCATTTTGTGCATCTACATTATCAATTACATTTACTGGTTTATACCAGCTACTCATCTCATCAAAAACAAGATCTCTGCTCACTGTAAACTTACGAGTAGAAGGGTTATAGCATCTATACCCTTTCTGCAGAGAGTTCTCAACTCATCTGGCACATGAACATAGGCAATGCATCCAAAAATATTCAAATGAGAAATATCTGGTTTCCTACCAGTATACCTCTCCTCTGGAGTCATCCCATGTATTGCTGCAGTGGGTGTCCTGTTCATTATGTAGACTGTTGTAGCAACTGCTTCAGCCCAGTAAAAATCTGGCAAGTCTTTTTCGTTGAGCATGGCACGAGATACCTCTCCAATATGCCTGTTTTTCCTTTCTGCAATTCCATTTTGTTGTGGGGTATGACTGCATGAATATTGCTCCTTTATGCCATGCTCCTGCAGGAACCTTGCAAACTCATTTAAGAGGTACTCTCCCCCTCCATCTGACCTTAGGCATTTTATTTGCATGCCTGTTTTTTTTTCAACCATACCTTTAAGAGTTTTGAAATGCCCAAAAACTTCACTTTTCTTTTTCATAAAATACATTTTCTGTTATAGTCATCAATAAAAGTGACAAAATAATGACAGCCTCCAAGAGATGTAGCTTTAGTAGGCCACATATCAGAGTGGATTAATTCCCGATGGCTTCTTACTCTCTTGAACATGTCTAGGAAATGGTTTCCTTGCCTGTTTTCCAAACTGACAGGCTTCACATACCTTATGCATTTCTGCAACCTTGAATTTTGGCAATCCTGCAACAATATTTTGGGCCTGCGTTGATTTAAGTCGCTGTACATTAACATGACCAATGCGTTTATGCCAGATATCAATATCTGCAACTACACTGGTCCCATGTGCAAACATTGCTGCACTCAATTCAGGCATGTCTGCATCCAATGTAAACATTCTGCCCTTCTTCTTTCCATTTGCTATCAAGCGACCTTTATTTTCATATCCTCAACAAAGCATCCATGGGAATTAAATCTGACCTACAAGCCCTGCTCAACCATTTGACCAATAGAAACCACGTTCTTGGTGATATTCGGTACATGAAATACATCCGAGAGGTATTTCTTTTTCCCATCCTGCATAGACCAAGGAATATTTCCAATCTGCACAATAGGATGTGCAGTATCGTCACCAGTCTCCACAAATCCTGGATTTTTCATTTTCTTTGCATCCTGCATCCATTCTGCATGACCTGTCATGTGGTTTGATACACCTGAGTCAACATACCACACATCGTTACTTTCTTTTACACTTGTCAGAGAATTGGTCATGTGCTGCACCATAAACAAATGCTCATTTCTGTCATCGCCCTGTCTACTAGAAGATGCATAATTCCCTTGTTGTAGTTTTCCATTCATGATGTCATTCTGCTTTTTATAGCAGTCTTTAGCCATATGACCCATTTTACCATAGTAGTAGCATTCAACATTGCTGTTTGCATTTTGCCCTCTTTGCCATCCACCACGACCTCTTTGGCTCCCCCTGCCTCTAGAGTTACCACGTCCTCCTCCATAGGACTAATTTTCTTGAGTTTGCTACATATTCTGATTTCTACCACGGCCTCAAGATCGGCCTCCTCTACCTCTGCCTCTATCTCTTCCAGCATTTGAGTAGAATACAGCTTCTTTTGAAGTTCCTCCTGAAGAAGATGCACCACCATTTCTCTGCTCCTCAGAAATTAGAAGAGCAATCAACTCCTCAAAATCAGGAAATCTTTCACGGACGGAAATGGATGTTCGGAACTGTGCATAATCCTTTCCTAGACCATTCAAGGTCACAAAAACTAAATCATCATCTTCCACTGGCGACCCAATGGAAGCAAGTGCATCTGCAATCTTCTTCACCTTCATGTGGTAGTCATTGATGCTCATATTTTCTCTTTGCACATTATGCAACTCTTGCTTGAGCTGCATTTTCCTAGCTTGCGTATTTGTTCTATACATTTTTGACAAAGTATCCTATGCCTCCTTTGGCGTACTTGCATCTTGAATATGCACAATCATAGAGTCTGAAATGCTGATAGACAGTCAGTACATAACTTTCCTGGCTCTCTCATGCCATGCTTTAAATGCCTGCATTTGCTGTTGATTGGGAACATCAAGAAGAACTGATTCTTCTTCATTTCCTGCAACAAATTCCCAATATCCTTTTCCCATAAGGAAATTCGTCATTCTAAACTTCCATGCTTGGAAGTTGTTCTTGTCAAGCTTTTTAGTGACAATCTGTGAAAGAGAATCAGAAGCCATTACAAAACACTGCAAAAAATTCTTTCGCTGCAAAGAACACAACTTCAGCCTCATAAGGGCAAATCTGCAAAACTGATGAAAGTGGTATTTGACCACACAGTCACTTCCTAGTGACGATTTTGCATCAACAGGCAATAAGGATGATTCTGTAACTCCCAATGTCTCTGTGCACAGGCATACGATGCAAATTCTATAGTAACTTTTCACCAATCTGTAGAACAGTGGTCGCACAGCATAAAACTGAGCCTTTTTCTGAGTGCGTGCAGAAAACTTTCACCTCCAAAACAGGCCCCGAAATGGCCTCAAATCAATAAAACAGGGTCACCAAGGGCTATCGCCCTCCCTTGCAGCATATACTGCCCTCTTGCTTCACCGCGAAGGGCGTCTCAACCTGAGACAATGCACTCTTGCCCTTTCCGGTTGTGTTACCTGCAGAGACTTGCTCCCAAAACAGAAGAATGAAAGCAACACTGGTCCTCTTACCAGAACACCGCAAACTTGGCTTGCTTTCTTGAGCTCCTTACCACGAACAAGGCTTTGATACCATGTCAAGATTGTGGGAGAGAAGGAAGGAGTCTTACTTGTAGCTTTCGTGCTTGCACAATAGGGGAATACACACACAGGTGAAGGCTAAAAACAGTTTACTCTTCTTAGTTGTGTAAGCCAAAAGAACTCTAGTACAAAGAAATAGAAGAACCCTATATATGGGTCTCCAATCAAACTCAACTAACTAAGGTGGCATACTAACTGAGCCACGAACTAGAGTAGATAAGGATAGTTATCATCTAGCTATTATTCATGGGCGGTGTACCAATCGCATCTGCAACTGACAAGTCGGTGACATAAATGCACAACGGTCACCCTGGCATATCATGAGTGGAGCTCGATATCTCAACACCTCCATCCACACTTACAGGGTTTCCGGCCATCCTTGTGGAACTACTGATTTGAGAAAATCACAGAAAAATATTTGTCTAACACTTTGTTGATTTTTTCTACATTTGGAGCTTTGAAATAAAGAAGAGAGTGGGAACAACCTCTTGGAAAATCCAAGAAATCACTGGATGGAAATATTTCATGGATCGGTTTACCAAGGGGGGGTGAAGAGTAAAGATCAATAGAGGAAGGTGAAGGGAAAATGTATAATGTGAAAAGAAAAGACATGAAATGGATTTGGAGCCATCCAAAGGGCATGTGAGGCTCATAATGTCATGACTTTGGAGCCTTATGATAGTTCAACCAAATGGGAACCTTCTTGGAAGCATTAGTGGAAGAAAAATTAGGCACATGATTTTGTAAGATTTTTTACAAATACTTCCGCTTCGATCCAAAAAAACTGTTCAACATCAAAGTTGTAACGTGTGAGTTGAAGTTTTGGCTGGTGTTTTTATTATAATTTTTTGGAGGTACGAGTCACAAGATATGGCCAAAATGGTGGATGCCAACTTTTTCCAACTGTGGTGGAGACCACCTCCCAATTTTATGCACACCCACACTTTCTTCCCCACACTTAACACTTCCATAAAATATCATTCATTAGACTCCCAACCCTTTCCCCTCTCTTATCCTCTCTCTCAAGCTAATAAACCATTAGAATTCCCCTCCTAAATTTTCCTCAAACCATCCTTAGTTGTAGTAGTAATGTATGAATGCTCACTACTCTCTCTCCATTATTACTAGATATGATCTTATTTTATGAAGATTCTCTATATTTTTTTATAGGAGAGCTCTTCGACTCAAGCTATGGGGGGGAGAATGGAGACAACTCACCTATGATGGAGCTTGATTAAGTACAAATTGGTCAACAAAACATCTAGATGGAGCTTCCACATTGGTGGAACCGCCTTAATGCAGCTTTGGTGGTGTTAATTCTTATTCTATCTTAACCTCCTTCCTAAACACCCTCAAGGCCTATATAAAGAGGCCTTATCCTTTATAATTTGCAAGAATAAGAGAGAGAGCCAAGAGGCCTTCTTCAGCCCCATTGAGGCTTTCCCATTCTCTCTCATGAGCTTATGCAGTTCATTCCCTTACTATAGCTCATGCATGCTCTTAAGTGTAATAAGCCCATGCTTTTGGTGTCCATATTGTGTATATTGGTTATGTCTTGAGGGTTATCCATCTCTTGTGTCCTCTTAAGTTTTATTGATTCATCTATCTTTTAAAGCTCTCTCTCTCTCTCTCTCTCTCTCTCTCTCTCTCTCTCTCTCTCTCTCTCTCTCTCTCTCTGTTTTCCTCTCTTCTCCCTCACAAGCTCTTCTCCCTCTTGCATAGCGTCCTATGTTAATTCTTATTCTATCTTAATCTCCTCCCTAAACACCCTCAAGGACGATATAAAGAGGCCTTATCCTTTGTAATTTGCAAGAAGAAGAGAGAGACCCAAGAGGCCTTCTTCAGTCCCATTGAGCCTTTCGCATTCTCTCTCATGAGCTTTTGCAGTTCACTCCATTACTATAGCTTATGCATGCTCTACAGTGTAATAAGCCCATAATTTTGGTGTCCATATTGTGTATATTGATTATGTCTTGAGGATTCTCTATCTCTTGTGCCCCCTTAAAATTTATTGATTCATCTATCTTTTGTAGTTCTCTTTCTCTCTCTCTCTCTTTCTCTCTCTCTCTTAGTTTTCGTCTCTTCTCCCTCACAACCTCCTCTCCCTCTTGCATAGCGTCCTCGTCCGCTCTTCCAGGACTAGGTGGTGCCCTTACCTCATTCACTTTGTGGCAGAAGGGAGTTTGGCACAGTATAGAGGCTGCCATACCTAATTTCCTTCGTCATAAATTGGTGCTCCCACTGAGGACATTCTCATCCACAATTCTCTACCTCCTTATGCGGGACGATACAACACATGGTGGTGCATCCTCTACAACAAGTGCTCCAAGTGGCTCTTCTCCAACGCCTTCACCAACTCTTTTTGAAGCTGGTCGAAGTCCACGACTCCCACAATGGTTTCCCAAGGAAGCCCAAGAAAGGAAGTATGCCTATCGGATGATGATGGCACGTATGCGAGTAAAAGGTGTTCACCTTAGAAATTCCATTCTCTCACAATGGAAAAAATCATGTTGCCATCAATTGCTAGGTTCTCATAATTGTGGTGAGTGTTTTGCAAACAAAGTGAAGGCCCTTCCGAGAGGTCCTTGTCTCCAAATCATCAAATCTCTCTCTCTATGGCCTAATCCACATCAAAGGAGGACAATTATGCATGAACGGTGTGGAATTTTGTAGAGTTGCAAAGTATGGAGACTACCCTCAACTGTTGCTAGCTCGAAGGAGTGAGAAATGTGGGATCTAGAGCATTGCAGTTGGTTAAGGTGGATGGAAAGAGAAGAGTGGACTCATGATGGAGAAGACCAAGACACTGTTTGTTACACAAGTGAATTAGGTTCCAAGATTGAGACTTGGACTCATAAACACAATCTTGTGTATGTGGACAATGACACTGACACTTCACTGAAAATAAAAGAGTACTATCATTGCATTAAGAAAAGGAAGCAAGTACAATGCTTTATAGGAAAGTAGGAAACAGCAGTAGGCACCATTGTGCATATGGGATAGGTTAGCCTGCATATCCTTGACCTTAAAGCTCCATACAAAGAGGCTGTTTGAGTGAGTGTGATTGCTGATTCTCAACACCCCTCCTCAATCACAACTAGAAAGGCACAAAGTGTGTAGAGGCTGTAATGAGAACCACCTGCAAAGTGTGGGCACACCACAAACATGGTAGACACCAGAGGTTGTTGCAGAAAAGGCTAAGTGTGGGCACCAAAACATGATGGACATCCAGAGGCTGTAACAGGGGCCTCACAAAGTGTACAGGGACTGTAATGCCAAGTTACATGAGGAGTTTACAAAGCTTATGGCAGGAAGCATTAGGGCAAGGAAGTACAAGGCTTTTTAAAATAGTCTATCAGAATTATGAGAGTAAAAGGACTGATGAGTCTTGTCCTTCCGATCCTGGTGGTCTTCATCTTCATCTTCATCTTCATCTTTTGGTCCATGGTCTTCTTCTTCTTTTACAGCTGCAAGATAGGCCTTTTGGGACCTCTTCCTAGCATGACAGAACTTTTCAGTATGTCCGGTCCTTTTGTAGAAGTCACAGAAGAGCGGTTCCTTTTTACCTTTGTATCTGTTGTTTACATATAACATTTGTTCATCCTTTGAAGTGCTGGGCTCTTCTTTGCTTTTAAGTTTCTTTTCTTCTTCTAACACAGATGCCTGGATATCAACAAGTTCAGGATTTGGCATGTTGATTAAAGTTGTTGATACATTATTATATTCAGGAGGCAAACTCTTAAGTAGAACACCGATGCAAACATCTTCATCCATTTTAATGTTGATTCCTGCAAGTTGGGTTAGGAGTCCTTCCATGTAATTGAGATGTGTGGCAAGTGATGTGCTAGACTTCATTTCAAGCCTGAAGAACTCAATCAGGAGACCATACTTTGATGATTTAGATTGTGCACCGAACAGGGTGTCAAGTCTTTTCCATGTATCCTGTGAGGTCTCACAGTTATATCTCCAGTTTGATAATGGCCTGGGCTCTGTCATCATTCTTTTGCCAAGTAGTTGCAAAGTCCGCGTCCCGAGGTTTCTTCTCTTTGCCATTTGTGATGGCCCAGAGACCCTTTTTCATCAAGATGAGCTTGATGCGGGTTTGCCAAGTGTGAAACCCGACTCCTTTGAATCAAGCATTTGGAGAGTCTTTTCCCATGTTGAGGTTGCTAGATTAGCAGCAAATCAACACCAAAATTCTGAGATTTTATCAGTAGAAGAGCAGAATGCAGTGTGTCAAGAGACACAGTTAGTGACAGTGTGAAAACACACTATGTCAGTGTTGATGTTGAGCTTGATTCTTCTTGTTCGGGATCGTTCAATCGTTCTTCGGTCTTCTCAGGTCCTTCCCCTTCTTGATTTGATGCTGGGTCAATGGATTAGAGTGACAGAGGCTTGGGTTGAGTGTCAGGAGAAAGAAAAACTGAGGAAAAAAAAGCTTGAGAAATTTTGGCTATGGCTGACAGTTTAGGGTTTCAGAGAGAGGCCTGGTTTTTTGCAGATTGCAGGAGCTATGGTTGATCATTTCCAAAACTTTTTTTATGGAAATGTAGGTCTTTCCAAGGCCTATCAAAGCCCTATGATCTTCGTCAGCATCGCGACGTGTGCAGGCGGAATATGACGTATGAATCAGCAGCAGCGCAGTCTGGACAACGACGACGAATTTTCGCAATGCTGGATCTGTAGCTCACCAATGTTGGTTTTTGAAGTGATAGGATGCAGTGCCCTGAGTCAAGGAACATTTCTCCTGAAGAAAGCAAGTGAAGATATGCCCTGTAAGTGGAGATCCAGCTCCTCCAACAGAGGTAGGTTGCAGGTTGGCTATGGCTGCGAAGGGGTAGAGAGTGAAAATGGAGTTGGAGATGAAGTCAAACACTTGAGCTGAGCTGGATAGAGATTGTGAGAAACTGAGAGAGAAGAGAGAGGACTTGAACCATGCTAAGCCATGCTCAGCTACGCTCTGATACCAAGTGAGAAATGTGGGATCTAGAGCATGGCATTTGGTTATGGTGGATGGAAAGAGAAGAGTGGACTCATGATGGAGAAGACCAAGACACTGTTTGTTACACAAGTGAATTAGGTTCCAAGATTGAGACTTGGACTCATAAACACAATCTTGTGTATGTGGACAATGACACTGACACTTCACTGAAAAGAAAAGAGTACTATCATTGCATTAAGAAAAGGAAGCAAGTACAATGCTTTATAGGAAAGTAGGAAACTGTAGTAGGCACCATTGTGCATATGGGATAGGTTAGCCTGCATATCCTTGACCTTGAAGCTCCATACAAAGAGGCTGTTTGAGTGAGTGTGATTGCTGATTCTCAACAGAAGGTTGGGTGTGGTTGAAAAGGTGTCCATCACACCTTATGAAATATATGTCACCGAGGATGGATACACTAAGGCAAGAACAATCACTAGTGAGCAAATTCTCTGTATAGCAAAGTTGGTGGGCTCCAGAAAGAAACATTCTGGGGAAAATCCTTTATAATTCAAGAAATTGCATTCCCTTTACTCCCTTAAGTAGTCTCCAATGATGAATAATAATAATGGCCTGAATTTCTACACCTTCCACTCTGTACAAAACATTCAAGTTAATGTATGCATTAGTAGGAAGATTTTCTTCCAGCAGCGTCTTGTCATGTACTTTGGGGCTGAAAGATTAAGGGAGATTCTTGTATCACCAGAACCTATAATCTTCCCAATGCTAGACTACAATGCATCCTTCAATGTACATGTCTTTATTTTATTATAATATTTTCTCATGAATCACCGCGAGTTGTATGGACCAATCCAACCTCTTGCTATGCAAACTATGCATATTGTAGCCAGCACAAAGCTTAGATTCCAAGGCATTATTAGAAGCATATTGGGGCCTGGACGTCTTGCTGAAATCAATGCATCTGTGAACCCATTCATCCTTCCCCTCATAAAATACAACTTAAGTCTAGATGTGTTCATCTTTGTACTCTACTAAGGCAACATAGCATTTCCAATCTTCTTTGGGCGCAATGGGAAAAATGTAGTGGATTTTTTGGACAACCTTGAGATGGCCTTTCTTGTGTCTAGAAGGGATGACAAAGCATTAAAGTTGAGGACTTTCCTTTGGTGCTTAAGGAAGAAGCTAGAATGTGGTTTCAAACTCTAAATCCGGCCCAAAGAGCAAATGGGAGGGATTGAAGGCAGCTTTGTTGCAGAGATTTCAACAAGCCAACTCAGCTAAAGAGTTATGGCAATGGCTTTTGGCCCTCCATCAAAGTGATTCTTATGGTTATGCAACTTATGAGGAAGGATTTTTGAAGCTTTGGGGGCAGTGGTCAGACTAAGTGAATCCTGGTGAGAGAGCTCCAAATTTCCTTCAAAAGGATTGATTTATTTCGGGTTTGTACCCCTTGCTCAGGGAGAAGGTAAATTTGAAATTTCCAAACACTTCTGAAGATGCTTTGAGAATCACTAGGGAAAAGAATCGAAAGATTATCTACCAATCCCAAGCTAGCCAAGCAATTTTGGGAAACAACATCACAACTATGGAGGCCTCTCAAGTTCCCTGTATCTAATGCACCAGGTGTTGTTAGAGGTCAAGAAGACATGATCTAACAAATAAACAATCTTACTAATCAACTAGAGGGTTTGAGAGTGAATCTTGTGCAAGGTGCGAGAAGACCTATCGACGGGAATGGTGGGAATCGACCACAAATGCGATGATAATCAAGGGAGATGTTGTGTTACAACTGTGGAGAAAATGGACATGGCATGTATAATTGTCCTCACCCTGGAAGATATGATCACCCTGCCAGAGGTCCTCGACAACAAGTAAGCCTCCTCGTGCTAGGACTCAAGAGCAAGAGCGGTCATGACCTGCAATTTTACGACCACCTTATGTTCAAGCTGAAACCCTTGTTGTTCAACCAAATGTTAATGTCATAAAAATAGAGGAGGTGGTCAGGGATAGAAGGCTCCAAGAAGAAATAGCGAGAGGTAAAATGAAGGTAGATGTAGTAGAGACCAGGCCTATCAAGCGGGTACGTGTCCAAACTGAGGCAAGCAAGGAAGCAATCAATGAGGTAAGTACATCACGGGCACTAGAGATGAAAGGAAGAAGAGAAAGACTCGAGCAGGTCTAAAATTGATATCTCCGACTTCTGTTTGGGTTCTTGAACACAACCTTATGATCTGGTAGCAGATGTAAGCTCCCAAGGGCCAAAAATTACTTGGCCACAACTACTTCATGTCTCTCCAAAGCTACGACGACAATGGTCAAAAATGGTAAGCACAAGGGCAAGGCAACGTAAAATGGTTAGTGCAATCAAGGCATATGGCCTCAAATATATAGTGCATTTAGTGGAGGCTCAAGTCAAAGGTCAACGGATTCGAAAAGCATACATCGATAGTGGAGCAGAGGTTTGTGTCATGGCAGAAAAGCTTATGCATCAATTAGGATTTAAAGTAATGGAATCCTCAACCTTTAGGGCAAAGATGGCCAACAATGATGTGGTCACATGTATGGGTGTAGTGAAAGCTTTGAGTGTTTCTCTTTTTGGAATCACTGTAGCAGTGGATGTTTATGTGATGCCAGTAAAGGGAGAAGGATATCCCCTCATCCTAGGGAGACCTTGGTTGATGGGCATCAGAGCTAGGCAAGATTTGGAACCAGGAGATTTGGAGTTGAGGCCATGTAAGATGGGTGGCCACGATCAAAAGGTGGTTTACAACTTGAAGAGTGGGCGTTAAGGGAACCTTGAACTAGAAATGTCTACCGATGAGTGAAGCTCAAGTGGATGTTCATCATCGATAGAAGAGGAAGAGAGTTTAAGTGGAGAGAGTGATAGCACTCTCGAAGTTATGGGCATCACCTTAAAGGAACCTACCTCATTAGAAGACAATCCAAGAATCCAAGGAGAAGATCTATGGGATGCTAGCTTAGAGAAGACGATATCCAAGGATATAAAGGATGAAGAAAGGGAGGGTTATGTGAATGTTCTCAAGAAGCATGCATCATTGTCTATTTCTGATTATACTAACATTATAGGTGTCAGTGGAGTGAAGCATCACATCCAAGTCAAAGAAGGAAGCAAACCTGTAATACAAAGATTGAGAAGAATAGGAGTTGTGCAACATGATGCACTATTGACAGAGTTGAAGAGACTCTTGAATGCAGGATTCATATACCTAGTGGAAGATTCAGAATGGGTCTCCCCAGTAGTAGTGAGGCCAAATAAAAATGGTAAGTGGTGAGTATGCATAGATTACAAGCCATTAAATGCTGCAACAAAGAGGGACCACTTCACTCTCCCATTTCAGGATAAAATTTTGAGTGAAGTAGCACGACATGAGCGGTATACGGTGTGTGATGGCTACTCTGGATACTTCCACATTCGCATCATAGAGGAGGATCGAAAGAAGACCACATTCATCACACCATGGGGTTGTTTTGCCTTTCGGGTCATGCCCTTTGGTCTCACAAATGCCCCAACAACCTTTCAACAATCCATGAATATGGTATTCCAACCTTACTTTGGTAAGTCCATAAGGGTTTTCATAGATGACTTTTGCATTTACAGCTCAAGGAACATACATCTACGCAAGGTTAATGAAGGATTTACTCGCTTATCTAGGTTGGGTGGACAATAAATAAGGATAAATGTCACATTGGGGAAAGAAAGGCTACACTACTAGGGCATGTAGTATCAATTGAAGGAATTGAGGTAGATCCAAATAAGGTAGAAACATTGCTAGCTCTACCTTCCCCAACCTCCATCAAACAATTAGTCTCCTTCTTACAAAAGCTAATATATTTGGGTAGATTTATACACTTACTCTCTCAAGCCATATATCCCCTCTAGCAACTCGCACGCCAAGAAACACTTGTATGGAGTGAACAAAATGAAGGACATTTTAAGGAGATAAAGAAAATGTTGGGGTCACCCTATAATCCTCCAGCCTTGTTGGGAAGAAACATTCTTTGTAAACCCTATCATGGAAGAAGAGGCCATTGGTGCTGATCTCCTACAAAAAGATCCAAAAAAATCCTTCATGAGGCCTGTGTATTTTGCCAGCCACCTCATGAAAGCCTTAGAGAAGGCTTACACCTCCATGGAACAACTAGTGTTGGCCCTCATGTTTGCAGTAACCAAATTTCGATCATATTTGCTTCCAAAGAGGTTTGTGATCATCACTGTGGAGGATATCTTTCCCTATGCACTACAACATATGGAAATCTGTGACATAATAGAAAAGTGGGTGGTCTGACTTCAAGAGTTTGATTATACATTGCAAAATATAAAAAAAAACTCGAGCATGCTTGGCTGATATTTTGACAAACAAGTGCTATGAGAAAAATCTCAGGGTGAAAAGAAAGAACCTTCCACCACCCCCATCCATAAAGACTCTTGTAGATGCTTATAGCCTCTACTTTGATGGTGCATACAAGAGAACTAAGGATAAGCCAGCCGCCGCAGGCATCGTTGTTTTCTTTCCTTTAGGAGAGAAAATCTATGGTGAAGGAATCATCTTGGAAGGTGTCCACTCTAACAATGAGACAGAATATCAAGCTTTAATTCATGGTCTTTGTTGGTGTCTTAGTAATTCAATTGAGAGGTTGAATTCTTTTGGAGACTCGATGCTATTGGTAAGGCAGATGCAAGGTACATGGGCATGCAAAAATACAAACCTCTCTACTAAAATGAGAGAGGCCAAATCTCTTATGAGAAGATTTAGGGAGGCACAAGTACATCATGTGCCAAGAGACCAGAACAAAGATGCCGACCATCTAGCATCATCAAAGCTGAATGAGTCAATGGTGGGAGCAGTGGCTATCAAACCCCCACTTCGGCAAGGCAAGGAAGAATTAGAAGATATTATACATCTCTTAGAGCAAGGAGAAGCTCCCAAACACCTGAATAAGGGAGAAAGAGAGTGGCTAGCTTGGAAGGCTACACGATATCGCATGATAAATGATACTTTGTATTGTCTTGGTAAGGATGGTGTGCTTAGGAAAGTGCCTTCGAAATGGGAAATTAAAGAAATCTTAAAAGCTTGCTATGATGATGTGTGTGGAGGCCACTTTGCACGTGAAATCACAAGTAGAAAGGTTCTATAAGCCAGCTTTACTTGGCCCAGTCTACACCGAGATGTCAAATATTGATGTCAAACATGTGAAGAATGTCAAAAATCAGGACCACGACGGCTCATATCAGAACCCCAAACCCCAATCAAGGTCTATGGACCCTTTGAGAAGTGGGGAATTGATGCCATGGGGCCTCTATCATGCAGTCCATCAGGAAAAGAGTATATTATCATGGGGGTAGATTACATGACTAGATGGGCCGAGGCTATTCCAACTAGAAGAATCACTGCTAAGGAAGTGAGTAAATTCATCTTTGACCACATTTGTTGTAGGTTTGGTACCCCTCTTGAAATACTATCAGATAGAGGACCAGGGTTTAGATTTAATGTGGTGGGTGAACTCATGAAAAAGCTAAATATTCAATGATGATACTCTACCCCTTACTACCCGCAATGCAATGGATTGGTGGAAAAGGTAAATGGAATGATTTGTAAAATCATCAGCAAACAGGTACATTCAAGGCCCTAGGATTGGGTCAAGCACCTTAATGGAGCTCTATGGGCTTACAGAACCTCCTTCAAAACCATGTTGGGGTTCACACCTTTTCATCTAGTTTATGGACAAGAGGCTCTTTTGCATATTGAGGTGAAATCAGCTAGCCTTCGGGTACTAGGTGGCACAGTAGGCTCTCAAAAGGAGAAGTTACATCAAAGATTACTGGACCTACAAAGGCTACAACTAGATCATGAAGAAGCCATCAACCACTACTCCCAGGGAGTTGAGAAGCGTAGAGAAAAGTTCAACAAGAAGCTAACAGATAAAAACATCAAGGAGGGATCTTTAGTGCCTCGATATGACAATCGCTTTGATAAAAGAAAGGATGGCAAGTTTCTCTATCGGTGGGAGGGACCGTTTTGGGTCACAAAAAAATTCAACAATGGCTCCTACAAACTTCAAGACATTGAGGGAAAAATGCACAAGACCAGGGTAAATGGATGGTGCTGAAAACCCTATCCTGTCAGGGCGGGGTCAGCTCAAGATACCAAAGAGTGTCTAGAGGCATAAATACCTCTAGCCAGGTTGGGGGGGCTGTATGATCCGAGAAAATCACAAAAAAATATTTGTCTAACACTTTGTTGATTTTTTGTACATTTGGAGCTTTGAAATAAAGAAGAGGGTGGAAACAACCTCTTGGGAGATCCAAGAAATCATTGGATGGAAATATTTCATGGACCGGTTTACCAAGGGGGGGTGAAGAGTAAAGATCAATGAAGGAAGTTGAAGGGAAAATTTATAATGTAAAATGAAAAGACATGAAATGGATTTGGAGCCATCCAAAGGGCATGTGAGGCTCATAATGTCATGACTTTGGAGCCTTATGATAATTCAACCAAATGGGACCCTTCTTGGAAGCATTAGTTGAAGAAAAATCACGCACATAATTTTGTAATATTTTTTAAAAATACTTTCACTCCGATCCAAAAAAACTTCTCAACATAAAATTTGTAGCGTATGAGCTGAAGTTTTGGCTGGTGTTTTTTTATAATTTTTTGGAGCTACGAGTCGAGAGATATGGCCAAAATGGTGGATGCCAACTTTTTCCAACTGTGGTGGAGACCACCTCCCAATTTTATGCACAACCACATTTTCTTCCCCACACTTAACACTTCCATAAAACATCATTCATTAGACTCCCAACCCTTTGCCCTCTGTTATCCTCTCTCTCAGGCTAATAAACCATTAGAATTCCCCTCCTAAATTTCCCTCAAACCATCCTTAATTGTAGTAGTAATGTATGAATGCTCACTACTCTCTCTCCATTATTACTAGATATGATCTTATTTTATGAAGATTCTTTATATTTTTTTATAGGAGAGCTCTTGGACTCAAGCTATGGGGCGGAGAATGGAGACAACTCACCTATGATGGAGCTTGATTAAGTACAAATTGGTCAACAAGACATCTAGATGGAGCTTCCAAATTGGTGGAACCGCCTTAATGCAGCTTTGGTGGTGTCAAATCTTATTCTATCTTAACCTCCTCCCTAAACACCCTCAATGCCTATATAAAGAGGCCTTCTCCTTTGTAATTTGCAAGAAGAAGAGAGAGAGCCAAGAGACCTTCTTTAGCCCCATTGAGCCTTTCGCATTCTCTCTCATGAGCTTATGCAGTTCATTCCCTTACTATAGCTCATACATGCTCTACAGTGTCATAAGCCCATGCTTTTAGTGTCCATATTGTGTATATTGGTTATGTATTGAGGGTTCTCCATCTCTTGTGTCCTCTTAAGTTTTATTGATTCATCTATATTTTGTAGTTCTCTCTCTCTCTCTCTCTCTCTCTCTCTCTCTCTCTCTCTCTCTCTCTCTCTCTCTCTCTCTCTTAGTTTTCCTTTCTCCTCCCTCGCAAGCTCCTCTCCCTCTTGCATAGTGTCCTAGTCTGCTCTTCCAGGACTAGGTGGTCCCCTTACCTCACTCACTTTTTTCAGAAGGGAGTTTGGCATAGTATAGAGGCTACCATACCGAATTTCCTTCATCATAAATTGGTGCCCCCACTAAGGACATTCTCACGCACAATTCTCTACCTCTTTATGCAAGATGATACAACACATGGTGGTGCATCCTCCACAATAAGTGCTTCAAGTGGCTCTTCTCCAATGCCTTCATCAACTCTTTTTGAAGCTGGTCGAAGTCCATGACTCCCACAATTATCTCCCCAGGAAGCCCAAGAAAGGAATTATGCCTATCGGATGACGGCACGTATGTGGGTAAAAGGTGTTCACCTTAGAAATTCCATTCTCTCACAATGGAAAAAAATCATGTTTCCAACAATTGCTCGGTTCTCATAATTGTGGTGAGTGTCTTGCAAACAAAGTTAAGGCCCTTGCAAGAGGTCCTTGTCTCCAAATCATCAAATCCCTCTCTCTCTCTGGCCTAATCCACATCAAAGGAGGACAACTATGCATGAACGGTGTGGAGTTTTGTAGAGGTGCAAAGTATGGAGACTACCTTCAACTGTTGCTAGCTCGAAGGTAGGGTGTAGTTGAAAAGGTGGCCATCACACCTTATGAAATATATGTCTCCGAGGATGGATACTCTAAGGCAAGAACACTGGTGAGCAAATTCTCTGTATAGCAAAGTTGGTGGGCTCTAGAAAGAAACACTCTGGGGAAAATCCTTTATAATTCACAAAAGTGCATTCCCTCTACTCCCTTAAATTATCTCCACTGAGATGAATAATAATAATTGCCCGAATTTCTACACCTTCCACTCTATACAAAACATCTGAGTTAATGTATGCATCAGTAGGAAGATTTTCTTCTAGCAACGTCTTGTCATGTACTTTGGGGCTGAAAGATTAAGGGATATTCTTGTATCACCAGAACCTATAATCTTCCCAATACTAGACTACAATGTATCCTTCAATGTACATGTCTTTATTTTATTATAATATTCTCTCATGAATCACCGCGAGTTATATGGACCAATCCAACCTCTTGCTATGCAAACTGTACATATTGTAGCCAGCACAAAGCTTAGATTCCAAGGCATTATTAGAAGCATACTGGGGCCTAGATGTCTTGCTGAGATCAATGCATCTGTGAACCCATTCATCCTTGCCCTCATAAAATACAACTTAAGTCTAGACGTGTTCATCTTTGTACTCTACTAAGGCAACATGGCATTTCCAAGCTTCTTTGGGCGCAATGGGAAAATCAGTGGATTTTTTGGACAATCTTGAGATGACCTTCATTGTCTCTGGGAGGGATGATGAAGCATTAAAGTTGAGGGCTTTTCCTTTTGTGCTCAAGAAAAAAGCTAGAATGTGGTTCCAAACTCTAAATCCGGCCCAAAGAGCTGAATGGGAGGGATGGAAGGCAGCTTTCTTGCAGAGATTTCAACAAGCTAACTCAGCTGAAGAGTTATGGCAATGGCTTTTGGTCCTCCATCAAAGTGATCCTTATGGTTATGCAACTTATGAATAAGGGTTTTTTAAGCTTTGTGGGCAGTAGTCAGACTCACCTAATCCTGGTGAGAGAGCTCCAAACTGCCTTCAAAAGGATCGATTTATTTCGGGTTTGTACCCCTTGCTCAGGGAGAAGGTAAAGATGAAATTTTCAAACACTTTTGAAGATGCTTTGAGAGTCACTAGGGAAAAGAATCGAAAGATTCTCTACCAAGACTAAGCTAGCCAAGCAGTTTTGGGAAACAACATCACAACTATGGAGGCCTCTCTAGTTCTCCCACATGTATTTAATACACCAGGCCTTGTTAGAGGTCAAGAAGACATGATCCAACAAATAAACAATCTTACTAATCAACTAGAGGGTTTGAGAGTGAATCTTGTGCAAGGTGCAAGAAGACCTATTGACGGGAATGGTGGGAATCGACCACAAATGCGACGACAAGCAAGGGAGATGTTGTGTTACGACTATGAAGAAAATGGACATGGCATGTATAATTGTCCTCACCCTAGAAGATATGATCACCCTGCCAAAGGTCCTCGACAACAAGTAAGCCCTCCTTGTGCTAGGACTCAAGAGCAAGAGCGGTCACCACCTGCAATTTTACAACCACCTTATGTTCAAGCTGAAACCCCTGTTGTTCAACCAAAGGTTAATGTCATAAAAATAGAGGAGGTGGTGAGGGATAGAAGGCTCCAAGAAGAAATAGCAAGAGGTAAAATGAAGGTAGATGTAGTAGAAACTATGCCTATCAAGCGGGTACGTGTCCAAACTAAGGCAAGCAAGGAAGCAATCAATGAGGCAAGTACATCATGGGCACCTAGAGATGAAGGAAAGAAGAGAAAGACTTGAGCTAGGTCTAAAATTGATATCTCTGACTTCCCTTTTGGTTCTCCGACACAACCTTTTGATTTGGTAGCAGATGTAAGCTCCCAAGGGCCAAAAATTACTTGGCCACAACTACTTCATGCCTCTCCAAAGCTATGACGACAATGGTAAAAAAATAGTAAGCACAAGGGCAAGGCAAGGTATAATGGTTAGTGCAATCAAGGCATATGGCCTCAAAGATATAGTGCATTTAGTGGAGGCTCAAATCAAAGGTCAACGGATTCGAAAAACATACATCGATAGTGCAACAGAGGTTTGTGACATGATAGAAAAGCTTATGCATCAATTAGGCTTAAAAGTAATGGAATCCTCAACCTTCAGGGCAAAGATGGCCAATAATGATGCGGTCACATGTGTGGGTGTAGTGAAAGCTTTGAGAGTTTCTATTTTTGGAATCACTGTAGCAGTGGATGTTTATGTGATGCCAGTAAAGGGAGAAGGATATCCCCTCATCCTAGGGAGACCTTGGCTTATGGGCATCGGAGCTAGGCAAGATTGGGCAACAGGAGATCTGGAGTTGAGCCACGTAAGGTGGGTTGCCATGATCAAAAGGTGGTTTACAACTTGAAGAGTGGGTGTCAAGAGAACCTTGAACTAGAAACGTCTGCGGATGAGTGGAGCTCAAGTGGATGTTCCTCATCGGTAAAAGAGGAAGAGAGTTCAAGTGGAGAGAGTGATAGCACTCTCGAAGTTATGGGCATCACCTTAAAGGAACCTACCTCATCAGAAGACAATCCAAGAATCCAAGGAGAAGATCTGTGGGATGCTAGCCTAGAGAATATGATATCCAAGGATATAAAGGATGAAGAAAGGGAGGGTTATGTGAATGTTCTCAAGAAGCATGCATCATTGTTTATTTCTAATTATACTCACATTATAGGTGTCACTGTAGTGAAGCATCACATCCAACTCAAAGAAGGAAGTAAACCTATAGTACAAAGATTGAGAAGACTAGGAGTTGTGCAACAGGATGCACTGTTGATGGAGGTGAAGAGACTCTTGAATGCAGGATTCATATACCTAGTGGAAGATTCAGAATGTGTCTCCCCAGTAGTAGTGAGGACAAATAAAAATGGTAAGTGGCGAGTATGCATAGATTACAAGCCATTAAATGCTACAACAAAGAGGGACTACTTCCCTCTCCCATTTCAGGATGAAATTTTGAATGAAGTAGCAGGACATGAGCGTTATACAGTGTGTGATGGCTACTCTGGCTACTTCCAGATTCGTATTGTAGAGGAGGATCAAAAGAAGACCACTTTCATCACACCATGGGGCTATTTTTCCTTTCGGGTCATGCCCTTTGGTCTCACAAATACCCCAGCAACCTTTCAACGATTCATGAATATGGTATTCCAACCTTACTTTGGTAAGTCCATATAAGGGTTTTCATAGATGACTTTTGCATTTACAGCTCAAGGAACATACATCTACGCAAGGTTGATGAAGGATTTACTCGCTTAGCTAGGTTGGGTGGACAACTAAATAAGGATAAATGCCACATTGGGGAAAGCAAGGTTACACTACTAGGGCATGTAGTGTCAATTGAAGGAATTGAGGTAGATCTAAATAAGGTAGAAACATTGCTAGCTCTACCTTTCCCAACCTCCATCAAACAATTAGTCTCCTTCTTACAAAAGCTAAGTTATTTGGTTAGATTTATACACTTACTCTCTCAAGCCATATATCCCCTCTAGCAACTCGCACGCCAAGAAACACTTGTATGGAGTGAACAAAATGAAGGACATTTTAAGGAGATAAAGAAAATGTTGGGGTCATTTCCTATAATCCTCTAGCCTTGTTGGGAAGAAACATTTTTTGTAAATCCTAGCGTGGAAGAAGATGCCATTGGTGCTGCTCTCCTACAAAAAGATCCAAAAACATCCTTCATGAGGCTTGTGTATTTTGCCAGCCGCCTCATGAAAGCCTCAAAGAAGGCTTACACCTCCATGGAACAACTAGTGTTGGCCCTCATGTATGCAATAACCAAATTTTGGCCATATTTGCTTCCAAAAAGGTTTATGATCATCACTGTGGAGGATATGTTTCCCTATGCACTACAACATATGGAAATCTCTAACAAAAAAGCAAAGTGGATGGTCCAACTTCAAGAGTTTGATTATACAGTGCAGGTTGAAAAAACAACTTGGGCATGCTTCGCTGATATTTTGACAAATAGGTGCTATGAGAAAAGTCTCAGGGTGAAAAGAAAGAACCTTCCACCACCCCTATCCATAAAAACTCTTGTAGATGCTTATAGCCTCTACCTTGATGGTGCATACCAGAGAACTAAGGATAAGGCAGCCGTAGGCATCGTTGTTTTCTCTCCTTTAGGAGAGAAAATCTATGGTGAAGGAATCATCTTGGAAGGTGTCCACTCTAACAATGAGGCAGAATATCAAGCTTTAATTCATGGTCTTTGTTGGTGTCTTAGTAATTCAATCGAGAGGTTGAATTCTTTTGGAGACTCGATGCTATGGGTAAGGTAGATGCAAGGTACATGGGCATGCAAAAATACAAACCTCTCTAGTAAAATGAGAGAGGCCAAATCTCTTATGAGAAGATTTAGGGAGGCACAAGTACATCATGTGCCAAGAGACCAGAACAAAGATGCTGACCATCTAGCATCATCAAAGCTGAATGAGTCAATGGTGGGAGTAGTGGCTATCAAACCCCAACTTCGGCAAGGCAAGGAAGAATTAGAAGATATTCTACATCTCTTAGAGCAAGGAGAAGCTCCGAACACCTGAATAAGGGAGAAAGAGAGTGGCTATCTTGGAAGGCTACAAGATATCGCATGGTAAATGATACTTTGTATTGTCTTGGTAAGGATGGTGTGCTTAGGAAAGTGCCTTCAAAATGGGAAATTAAAGAAATCTTAAAAGCTTGCCATGATGATGTGTGTGGAGGCCACTTTGCACATGACATCACAAGTAGAAAGGTTCTATAAGCCGGCTTTACTTGGCGCAGTCTACACCGAGATGTCAAATATTGGTGTCAAACATGTGAAGAATGTCAGAAATCAGGACCACGACGGCTCATATCAGAACCCCAAACCCCAATCAAGGTCTATGGACCCTTTGAGAAGTGGGGAATTGATGCCATGGGGCCTCTACCATGCAGTCCATCAGGAAGATAGTATATTATCATGGGGGTAGATTACATGACTAGATGGGCCGAGGCTAAGCCAACTAGAAGAATCACTGCTAAGGAAGTGAGTAAATTCATCTTTGACCACATTTGTTGTAGGTTTGGTACCCCTCTTGAAATACTATCAGATAGAGGACCAGGGTTTAGAGTTAATGTGGTGAGTGAACTCATGCAAAAGCTAAATATTCAACGATGACACTCTACCCCTTACTACCCTCAATGCAATGGATTGGTGGAAAAGGTAAATGGAATGATTTGTAAAATCATCAGCAAACATGTACATTCAAGGCCCCGGGATTGGGTCAAGCACCTTAGTGGAGCTCTATGGGCTTACAGAACCTCCTTCAAAACCATGTTAAGGTTCACACCTTTTCATCTAGTTTATGGACAAGAGGCTCTTTTGCCTATTGAGGTGAAATCAGCTAGCCTTCGGGTATTAGGTGGCACAATAGGCTCTCAAAAAGAGAAGTTACATCAAAGATTTCTGGACCTAAAGAGGCTACAATTGGATCGTGAAGAAGCCATCAACCACTACTCTTAGGAAGCTGAGAAGCGTAGAGAAAAGTTCAACAAGAAGCTAACAGATAAAATCATCAAGGAGGGATCTTTAGTGCTTCGATATGACAATCGCTTTGATAAAAGAAAGGATGGCAAGTTTCTCTACCGGTGGGAGGGACCATTTTGGGTCACAAAGAAATTCAACAATGGCTCCTACAAACTTCAAGACATTGAGGGAAAAGTGCACAAGACCAAGGTAAATGGATGGCGCTTAAAACCCTATCCCATCAGGGTGGGGTCAACTTAAGATACCAAAGAGTGTCTAGAGGCATAAATACCTCTAGCCAAGTTGGGGGGGCTATATGATCCGAGAAAATCACAAAAAAATATTTGTCTAACAGTTTGTTGATTTTTTGTATATTTGGAGCTTTGAAATAAAGAAGAGGGTTGGAAACAACCTCTTGGGAAATCCAAGAAATCACTGGATGGAAATATTTCATGGACCGGTTTACCAAGGGGGGGTGAAGAGTAAAGATCAATGGAGAAAGTTGAAGGGAAAATGTATAATGTGAAAAGAAAAGACATGAAATGAATTTGGAGCCATCCAAAGGGCATGTGAGGCTCATAATGTCATGACTTTGGAGGCTTATGATAATTCAACCAAATGGGACCCTTCTTGGAAGCATTAGTGGAAGAAAAATCAGGCACATGATTTTTTAAGATTTTTTAAAAATACTTTCGCTCCGATCCAAAAAAACTTCTTAACATAAAATTTGTAGCACATGAGCTGAAGTTTTGGCGGGTGTTTTTTTATAATTTTTTGGAGCTATGAGTCAGGATATATGGCCAAAATGGTGGATGCCAACTTTTTCCAACTGTGGTGGAGACCACCTCCCAATTTTATACACACCCACACTTTCTTCCCCGCACTTAACACTTCCATAAAACATCATTCATTAGACTCCCAACCCTTTGCCCTCTCTTTTCCTCTCTCTCAAGCTAATAAGCCATTAGAATTTCCCTCCTAAATTTCCCTCAAACCATCCTTAATTGTAGTAGTAATGTATGAATTCTCACTACTCTCTCTCCATTATTACTAGATATGATCTTATTTTATGAAGATTCTTTATATTTTTTTATAGGAGAGCTCTTAGACTCAAGCTATGGGGGGGAGAATGGAGACAACTCACCTATGATGGAGCTTGATTAAGTACAAATTGGTCAACAAAACATCTAGATGGAGCTTCCACATTGGTGGAACCGCCTTAATGCAGCTTTGGTGGTGTTAATTTTTATTCTATCTTAACCTCCTCCCTAAACACCCTCAAGGCCTGTATAAAGAGGCCTTCTCCTTTGTAATTTGCCAGAAGAAGAGAGAGAGCCAAGAGGCCTTCTTCAACCCCATTGAGGCTTTCCCATTCTCTCTCATGAGCTTATGCAGTTCATTCCCTTACTATAGCTCATGCATGCTCTACAGTGTAATAAGCCCATGCTTTTGATATCCATATTGTGTATATTGATTATGTGTTGAGGGTTCTCCATCTCTTGTGTCCTCTTAAGTTTTATTGATTCATCTATCTTTTGTAGTTCTCTCTCTCTCTCTCTCTCTCTCTCTCTCTCTCTCTCTCTCTCTCTCTCTCTCTCAGTTTTCCTCTCTTCTCCCTCACAAGCTCCTCTCCCTCTTGCATAGCGTCCTAGTCCACTCTTCCATGACTAGGGAGCCCTTACCTCATTCACTTTGTGGCAGAAGGGAGTTTGGCATAGTATAGAAGCTGCCATACCAAATTTCTTTCGTCACTACGCTTCGGGGCCATACTCGAAGACGCGTGTATGAGAGATAAAATTCTCACACTCTCCTATGCAAAATTCTCACCGCCTCTCATTGAGTGGAGAAAAGATAATAAAGGGGAGGAGTGTATTTTCGAAAATGTTGAGGGGTGTGTGACCTCCCTTCAAGAGGGGGAAAGAAGAAACTCCCCTCTCCCTCTCTCTCTCTCTCTCTCTCTCTCTCTCTCTGAGCGATGATCACAGGGGGGACTGCTACTTGGCGATGAGGGAGGGGGGCGTTGTGTGCTGATGACGATCCCTAGGGGGGAGGGGGGCTTCACGAGGGGAGGGAGACGGCCGTTAACGGCCGTCTCCCTCCACCTAGGGGCCGTTAACGGCTGCCACCCTCCACCTGGGGGGCTGCATGCTCCCCTTTTCACTCTCTTCACTCCCTCTCTCTCTCTCTCTCATTCTCTCTCTCTCCCTGACGTGCTATTGGCGGGGAGAGAGAGAGGGAGTAAAGAAATTTGAGTTAAATTTAAAAATTTTAAGGGGGGGTTCTTATGGGAAAGGTACAGGGGGGGATGTTACATCATCCCAAAGAGCTTGAAGCTCGATTATTTTTTGTATAGTTTGTTGATATAATGATGGCCCAATAATAGATATGTGATTCTGTATAGAAGGATCTATTTAAGGAGACTTAGCATGGTTAATTGAGTTGTTTTCATCAACGAAGGGATGACTTATAGAAGTATTGATAGTTTGATCATTGTCGTTTATGTTTCCTTTCATTAGAAGGAGTAAGACCGATTTGCATACTTAGTGCATCATATTTGGCCTTCAACTCTTGGTGCCTATGAAAAGATTGTGGACCAACACTCCTCCCGCCATTACAATATGTAAGGAAATCACACCACATACGTCGTCTATTCAAATAATCTATGTTAGTTTCACCATGCAGTGGAGATGATTCTTCATGCCTTCAGTTCTCAAGATGATCTCCTTGCACATTTGAGTCGCTTGGTTCACGAGGATGTGATCTTTCTAGAGAAGAATGGGTACTCCCAAGCATGTCATTTTTAGTGTGTCTAAAATAAGTACTACGATTCACTAATTGCCAACCTTCAATACTATGTGCACACTTATAGTTACATATACATTTTCTTAATGTGCTTGTAGAAGAAGACATCCCTTACTTGAGTATCTTCAATCTTCAATCCAAGGTTGATGAATTTATGAGATCCACAATTAAAACTCCAAGATTGCAAAAAAAACCGACGCATAACATATTTCACTTTAATAACATATTTTAGTTGCATAGTTAATATCATAGTCTATACTAGTTTAGCAGTATAGCTAACTCTTCATCATGGGTTCCAATATTAGCATTGTGATGTTTTCTCTTCAGGGGCCCCTAATGTATGTTTGTTCTTCTCGTCTTAGCCTAGCCTTGATCTCAAGAGCAAGAAGAAAGAGGATTCATGAGGGAGATGAGAGCCTTACACTATGAGAATGAAGATTGCTTTGCAAGAGAAGAGTGCCTTAAACTATTAGAAGTTATTTTTCTCATAAAATTTGCAAGAGAAGAGACTCGGGGAGATCATTAATAAATATATGTATGTATCACGTGAGTTCAACATAAGGGATTTTTAAAATATCATTTTTTACATACAAAAGGGTCCCATTTAAAGGGGTTACTTACAAATTGAATAGAAAATCGTTATGTTTTATTAAGAAAAATTTCACAGATAAGGATATTTATAAATAGGCATTGAATGAACGTGATATAGAGGGTATACCTATAGTAAACTACCCGAGAGAAGAGAGACTCGCACTATTGACATATGATTTTTGATTATGAGAAGTGCTTAAAAATAGCAAAAAATTCCAAATTTCAGGGGAAAAATAGACTTCGTCGTCGAAGGCGGCGGTGGCAATCAGTATGATTTTAAGCGGCAATGATCGAAAGTGCTTAAAAGACCCACTAGACGACAATTGGTGAGTTTTCATAAAAGTTTAGCATGTCAGAGGAGACCTTGGGAGATCCCCAATAGTGTGGGACTTCAAGGTAGATGTCCAAGCTTTTTCAAACTTCAATTCAGACACCAGACGCGGAAGAGGGAGTGCCCGGGAGGCCAAGGCCCAAAGGCCAAGTGGGAAAGGACTTAAGAAAGTCTAAAGGGCATGCCTTTTGGGGGCTCCTTTTGGGGGCCCCTTAAAAAAAAAGAATTTGTGGGGGGGGTGCCAATTTTGTCGGCGTGAGGTAGATGAAGGTGCTATTTTCTTATGATTGAAGGAGGGGACCTATGGCACCTGCAAACAACCCCCCCAACTGATTACATGCCTAAGATGCATTCAATCTTCGCTCCTCATCGCTCTAGACCGTGCGTGGAATGGCTGCTTGGTTGTGGAGATCAAAATTTAGTCTTTCTGTCTCCTCTTTCTCTCTCCTACATAGAAGCACTTCATGTGGCAAGAATCAAGAAGAGAATCGGGCGATGCATGCTTGTCCGGGAGGCACCGGATTGTTCCAAGAGGCTGAGGAGGCTGAAGGCTAAAGACCTATGATGAAATCCATGGCTAGTTGGTCCATACACGGTCCCAATTAAATATTCAAAAAACCCGAAACACACAAAAAGGTGGTATGCTCTATTTTATGAAAGAATTTTACTTGTTTTTTATCATTCATGGTCTAAATGGTGTGCATATGAGTTGAAATTTTATTTGAATGTTCCTTGCATTATGTTTGAGGGCTGCAATCATTGTTATGTAGAACCCATATTGATTTATAGCAATTCTAAATTTTTAAAACGTGAAAAATACTAATTTTGATAAAAATTGATAGTTTCTTTGATTTTAAGTTGGAAAAAATGAGTGGACATGGGATAAAATAAGAAGAAATGCTGAGTTTTAGTTCCAATGATCAGTCATCACGCAAAAACTAGAAAATATCTATTTTCTATTGAAAATAAATAGGAAAAATAGAAAAAAATGAAAAAAAAATGATTTCTTGCGTTAATATTTTTTTGAAAAATAAGATCTATGTATGTGAATGTCCGAACGGGCTGAATCATGAGATCAAGCCTCATTTTGACCCTTGTACTTTGTGTTAAAGTGCATATTTATTGCTTTTACATACAAAAAATGACATAAAAGAACCTCTACACCTATGCACAACACAACAAAACTTAAACGGGGAGGGGGAGGATGATGTTATACAATAGTTTAAGCATTGAAATAATAAAAAGTGTGATTGTTCTCTTTATGGATAAATAGCCAGTGCCGGCTCATTTTAGGTCCCATCAGTGGTGCATTTTCCAGGAGCCGCCAACAAGTGGTGGTTCTCAAATCTAGGGTTTTTAGGGACTAAATATTTGGTTTATGTTCTGTGACAAGGACTGTCAAGCAAAAAATACAAAAAGAAAAACGTGCTGAGAGGGCTAGATAGCAGTTGGAGATTGTAAGTCTCTATTCTCCCCAAAGGAGCAACCCACTACAAATAAGTGGCAGTGGTTCTAGTAACCTAAGTATTACGAGTAGCTCTTCGAGTGCAAGTGGAAGTCTTAGTACTTATGTACTTCTAGTTAATCAACCCACAATAAGTGGGAGTGTAGTTGCACCTGCACAAACTCCTATTGTCAATCCGGTTGTAGCCAAGGCACAACCTATCGCAATTCCAGCAGGTACAGTGGATCTACTAGCATTAGGAGCACCTTTGCCCATTTTCCATGGGTTAGCAGAAGAAGATGGAGAACTGTATATTAATAAGAAGTTCCAAATGCTCATGTTCAACTATCGAATCCAAGACGAAGGACACCTAATGATGTTCTTCAACATGATATTAAAAGGAAGAGTGGTAGTATGGTATCATGGTCTAGAAGCCGGAACCATAACTAGTACTGCCCAATTCTTCATGACTTTTCATAGAGAGTTTGCTCTTGAGAAGGGTGGATAGTATTGGTTGTGTATCTTGAATGTAACATGTCAAGAACCAAATGAGAATGTCCAGGCCTATGCCAAGAAACTAAAGCAAGTTCTTCGCAAACTTAACACTTATATTCCCATTCCAGCAGCTGCACAGTTGCAATATTTCTTACATGGATTAGATTTCAATATCCAGGTGTAGCTTAGTAGTGTCACTTTGGCCGACATTGACACTGCTATTATCCAAGCAGGAGTAGAATTGTGCTTGCAAGCTGCTTATATAGCAAGGATAAATTGGAATGGTAATAATTTGGCATTGACCACTGGGAGTCAAGGGGACCCCATATCAAACACGAATGGGAGAGAGAGTATCATGCCAAATTTTCCTATGTTACGAGCTCTTCCTAGTATGACTATGCCCATGTCTAATTAGGTGACCTCACTAAGTGGTGGAAGCCAAACAATTAATCCTAATGTTGTCCCAATAGGTCAGCAGCCAATTCCTAATCAAGTGGTTAGGCTGATGGGATAATAGATAGATGATTGCGGCTATAAGTCGAGTGCCTCTATGGAACCCCAAAGAGGAACACCAAGGAAAAGGGTATTCTCTTGCAAGAAAATCTATCTTGTAACATCAACAAGCTTGTTTATCATGTTTCATATGATCACAATGAGGAAAAGAACACCAGGCACAACAAATCTTCATGCAGCATCATGTAGATCTCCCACGGTTTTTAATAGAATCAACCATATTTTTCAATATCTTCACAAAATCCATCAATGGAACAAAGAAAGCAAAGAAGTACACCATCTTTGAATGGAAATACATCACATAGTATTCATCTTCAATATCTTCATAGTCTTCTCTCTCAATCTCTCATATACAATCACTCTGTTTCAGTAGAATTAGCTATCTCTGACTCTCTCTCTCTCTCTATCAATAATACATCATATCCTCACTACAATCTCTCAAAATCACTCTCAATAAACACTCTTAGGTCGTGGATACCCCTCCCAAGAGGTATGTCTGATATGAAGAGTCACCAGAGCCACTACAGTGTCCTTTCATAGCTCACTACTGTCACTTCACTCTAGTCTTCACTTGAGTCTTCAGCAGCTACTTCTTCCACTTCTTTCAGCTCTTTTGCACTTGTATTCACCTCTTTCCAAGGCTAGAAAACTTTCCCAAAGTCACACATACATTCCACAGAACACATACAGAAGCATACAGAACAGTCTACAGAACAGTACCAGAACAGCTACAGTACAGAACAGAACAGAACAGAACAGAAGCAGAAGACCTACAGAAGGTTACAGAAGGTTATCAAAACCTCATAACTCATTCTCAAACCATTCCAAACTCTCAAAAACTATTCAATAAACTTTCACAATATCTCAATCTTCATTAATCAATACTCCATCCCTCCTTACAGAAGACAATCAGAACAAAACAGACCAAAACAAAACAAAACAGAAGGTATACAGAACCATTCAGAACCTATCAGAACCATTCAGAACCTATCAGAACATCACAGAACCATCAACAAACATCATGATCTTCCAAAACACAATCAATATCATCCAAAACACTCTCAAACCACTTCCAAATCAATCAATCATCTCATAAAATCAACCATTCAGCTCTCAAAAACAACAAAAATCAGCCAAAAAACAAGTCATTTCAACACTCAACATATCCCCACACTTAATAAGGAAGCGTCCTCGCGACCCAGGAAAAAGGGAATACAAGTTCAGGGAAAAGCTCAACTTTAATCTTCAATATCTCTTCAAAAAGAATCCGTCCACCACGACCTCAACTTATAACCTGTTTCTGATATATATAAAAAATATATAAAGAAAGGAAAACCCTTTTGAAATTAACACCTCCTATCAAACTAAAAATCACCACAAATTTGTAAAGGATATAAGAATTTTCTTCTTCTTCATCAGCATCAGCTTCAACTCTCCAACCACGACCCCATCACCACAATTCTCCAAAACAGAGCTCGTACACGAAATCCAATAGGAAACCACCACGTTCGTTTGATATAAATGAACTCACAACACAAACACTAATACACAACACAACCATCTGAATGACTCCTTCAAAAAGAAGAGTTTTGCATTAAAAAGCTTCCATTATACATTGGAAAGGTATCAATGAAGATGATCCCTCTTAAAAGATTGATGTTGTCGGAATCGATCCATAGATAAGGATTCATCTACAAAGTTTTTAGGAGGATTTTGGAAAAATTGGAGACAGCACATTCGTTCCAACAGGACCAAGTATCTGCTAGGCAAACAGAGGGCATGAAAATACAGTATCTCCAGCTGTTGGGAATCAATGTTTACATTGACATTCATGCACAACTTTGGAATAGGCTTTGAATCAGTATGAGAGTGCCTATGCATATACGCCAGGTACCAAGCAAAGTGAGCAGTTAATCTCACTGAGGGATCTGCAGACTGTGAATACTGTTGGGCAAAATGAACATAGTTTTGATAAGCTTGACTTGAAGCTGTCCATTCTCCTGGAATTACTGGCCAATTAATCTGCGGTCCTGTAAGGCAATCATCCGAACTCCATCCCCTTCTTCTGGAAATCTGATTATCAAACCCGTCACAGTCACTAACCAACTGAGGTGGTTGAGATAGGGAAGTGTTAGGAGAGGGTAGTGGAATAAGGGAAAGTGGATGTAGGGAAGGATAGGAAAAATCATAAAAGGAAGAAAAGGTTAAAGAAGGAGTGGCAGAAATTTGTAAGGAATCACTAAGGAACGGTGTTAATTGATAAATAGGAAATGTAGAGGGTACATTAATGAGGGGTGAAGGACAGGGTGGAGAAGGGGAAAATACCCTATCCTCAATAAAGGAACAGTAAGTGAAAATAGGAATTTGAGGGAAATTTGAAGGTTGGAAAAGAAGTGGTAAAATAATTGTGGAATTAGACTGACAAAGGGAAATATATATAGCATAGTGGTGAGCCATTTGTTGGTAATAGAGGAGGGTAGGAACAGAAGGTCCTAAGAGAGATCGTCTATGATAGGCATCAAAGAAGGTAGCATCAAATGGATTATGTTTGGAAAGATAGGTTAAGAGATCCATCCTCAGTTGGTTAGTACTCTGGACAAAGGTAGGAGCTGTGTTTTGTCTTTGATTTAGGACCACCGAATCAATCATGGGATGCCACGAATTATCCTGACAATCAGCTACTTTGGAGGAATAACTCTGGAACATATCAGCTATGCGCAACTCCAAATGATTGACATATAAAACAGCCTGTAAGACCACATCCCCCACATACCATGCCATATCTACCTCATCTGGAATTAACAAATCTCCTCGGAGATACATGTATGACATCAACATGGTGTCTGGCGTGACAGAATCTTCAAAGACCATTCTGACTACCTCTGTCAACAACTCAGCAGACCAAGCCCCACTCCAGCCATCCTCTGGAAAAGGTAAATCCATGGTGGAAAGCTTCATGTAGAAGACCAACTTCTGTAAGTGGTAGTGGACAAAGAAAGAATAGTCAGGTAAGACATATTCCTGAAACTGCTCAAAGGTAGACCATAACAAGTCCATTCTGGACTGCAATCTTTTCACTTTGTCTTGGAATAGAGGGCACAAAGTAGCCTGTCTCTGTAGGGCAGCCAAGTCCTACTGTGAAAGAGAAGGAATTAATGGAACAGGAGGGCTTGGAGGAACAGAGCGGGACTTTGCAAGCTGATCTTGCAACTGCTGGATTTGGGAGGCTTGGTTGGCCACTGTGTCATTAGCCATCTGTAAAGCTGAAAGCTTGTCATCTAAAATAGCTTGGAATTCCTTCGCTTCACTGGACATCTTCTCCTTCTCGTCTGAAAGGCTAGTAACTTGTGACTGAGCCTCGAGTAACTGGGTCTTCAATGAAGAAATCTCATTGCTTTGGTTGACAACCAGTTGGGTTTGTTGTTCCATTTGCTTAAATAAATCTGCTAGGGTATCCTTAGCAGAAGCTAACTCAGATGTTGCCTTATGCAACTGGTCTTTGGACTGCATGAGCTCTTCATAGAAAGATGCGTACAGCTGTTGAACACAGGCTGTCACGGACAACTCAATGGAACTTTGAATATCCTTGCAGAGGAAAGGAATGGCATCTCCTGAGACGAGACTGTTCAGGGAAGGAACTGAGATCTCCAAGGATCCTTCTCGATGTGCTCTGAACAGGTTATTGCAAGTGAGATACCCAAGGAGTTCACTGCTAGAGGTAGCAGGGATAGGCACTGAGGGAAGTACAGCAGGGGCTTTATCCGCTACCCTCTTCAAGCGTTGGCGCTGTATGACCAGGGGAGGCGGAGAATCATCATCCTCTATGTCAATGGGTGCTGACTCTTCTGAAGGTGGAGGAGGAGGAACTGGATCTGATGGAGGAGGTGGAGGCACAGTCTTCTGTAAACCTGAATAGGTCAAGAAGGCAGACAAATATGATCCATAGGTAACATTGGTAACATTACCTCTGGTGACCTTAACAAAATGCTGATCCATTTTAGTAAGGAGGTAAGTGCTCCAATCAATAGCAACTCCTTTCAGCACCATCCTGGAAGCTGTGAAAAGCTCTTTGGACAAATAGTGGGATGGCATTTTGGCAGGCATAAACCTGTCCTGAAGGAACTGACACAGCGTCTTCCATACGGGATCAGTGATCATAGAAAAGGAAACTCCTAAAGAGTTTATCACCTTCTTAACATCAAGGACTTCCCTTGTCTACTTTTGCAATAGCTTGAGAATCTCTTCATTAGAGAAGAGCTGACGAGTGGTCACAAAAGGTTCTCCTTTGAAGGGTAAAGACAGAGCCTTCCCTAAGCCTCGAGATGTCAAAGTGATAGACATGCCTTGGACTACGCCTGTCTTCTTGCTGTAAGAGGCCAGGAACTCATCACATAACGACGGATCCTCTGGAAGCAAGGGAAAAGGAGTGGCCACAAAAGCAGCAAGTCCCACCTTCGTGAGGGGCTCAAAAGTAAGTAGGGAAGAGTAATCCCTACTAACTAATGGGACGTACTGGATAGGGGGAGGAGCATGAGAAGGCGCCATTCAGATGGTTACACACACACCACAAACACAGACAATCAAGGAGAATGCCTGCAAAACAACAGACAAAAACCAAGGATAAGAGAATTACCAAATAAGACGTGACACGACCAACTAACCCCAAGCAAACCACATCCTAGAAAAAATTTGACATGACCTCGAGACAAATGCGACCGAAAGCTTCATGCGATGCATCAGACAAACACCCTGAACCCCGTATCAGGCAATAAAAGAAAAAACTGCATACCGTACCCGTAACCGTAACTAAGACAGAAAACCAAAATAAGACCACATCCGACACATATCAATACTATATCTGTGATAAACCAAGACTGGACCATGGAAATAACGCTAAGGACTGCGCAAACCCATCCCACGAAACGCGTTAGTAAAAAGGGGAATTAAGTGCAGTGAGGGGGGAATTAATTTAATGAAGGGTTGATTTTAATCAATTATTAAAAATGGGTGAATTTTTATTAGGTGATAAACCTTAACAAGAAAACGGTGGTTCCTTATTATAAATTTAATTACCAATTATTAGGTTAAGCGGTGCAGTTATTCGATTCCCGGACTTCGATTCCCGACTGGGTCTCTAAATGCAATTCATTGATTACAAATTAAGGTGATGTGGAGCGCTTTTTTGCCAGCGCGTGCTCATGTGACGGCTGGTTCTTTTTAATTAAAAAAATTAAAGTGCCTCTTTAGCGCACGTAGCGCGTGCTAAGTGAACGGCTGGTTTATTTTAATTAAAAAGTATGTGTGTTTAGCACGAATGCGCGTGGAAACTGTGGGTGAATTAAAGGGTTCATTTTAACAATTAATTTGTGATTAAGGGGAAAATAAAAATAAATAAAGCACATAAAATAAATACCTGGAAGGGGTGTGTATGTAATGCAGAAATGCGCACGGAAGAGTCCACCAAAAGAAGTGAATCCAGTAAAGGAAAAGTAAAGATCACTGATGAAACAACAAACAACACCTTAGCGGATGTGTGGATTGGGTTTGTGTTGGTTGTTTATTTTTATTTTTATTTTTTATTTTTATTTTTTATTTGTTTAGTTTTTGTTTTATTTTTGTTTTGTGTTAAGTTGTGATTTTTTATGGTTGAATAGATGGAAAATGATCAAGGGAGGTGAGGGGAATTTTTGAGAATTTTTTAGAATTTTGTTAGAATTTTTTACTATTTTTAAATGAATTTTCTACATTTATTGGCAATTTGGGGGTTAAATGAGAAAATATTTAATTTTCAGAAATTGTGGGGTGGGTAATGTCCAGCACACAAATTCCCAAAAATTGGCAAAATGCAAAAGGAATTTTTAGAAATTTTTTGGAATTTTTTTAATGGAAAAAGTAATGTAATGATTAATAAAGTCACCTAAATCACATTAATCAGATAAGTCAGTGAGGCATAAGTCAGTTAAGTCTGGTTAGTGAGGGGAAGTCATGTTAGTCTGCCCAAGTCAAGTCAAGTTAGTCAAGGTTGCTTAGTTTAGTCAACTAGGCTAGGTTAGTCAACTAAGTTAGGGTAGTCAACTAAGTTAGGTTAACTAGGTAGGGGTTAGTCAACTAGGTTAATTAAGGTTAGGTAATTAAGGTGACTATGGTTAGGTTAGTCAACTAACTAGGGGAGGGTTAGTAAACTAACTAGGGTTAGGTTAGGGAACTAACTAGGGTTAGTTGAGGGTAGGTTAGGTGTAAGGTTACTAGGGGGTTAGGTTAACCTAGGGGGTTAATTGAACCTAACTAGGGTTAGTGGGAACTAACCTAAGGTTAGTTGGTTAGGGGGTGGGTTAGGTTAGGGTGACTAGGGGGTGAGGGGGTTAGACTAACTACTTTAGGGTTAGTGTAAGTTAATTAGGGTTAGATTAACTTAATTAGGGTTAGTTTAAGTAACCTAGGGTTAGTTTGACTAACCTAGGGTTAGAGAGGGGGAGGAGGAGGAGGTGGTGGGGTCGGCGGCGGCTGCTCCACGGTGCGGCGGCGGCGACTGCAACACGGCGTGGCGGCGCGGGCAGGGGATGGAGGGGAAGAGGAGGGGCGGCAGAAGGGCGGGGGGGCGGGGGAGAAGCACGGCGGGCTGGGGGGAGGGAAGGAGAAGGCGACGGGCTGGGGGGAGGGAGAAAGAAGGCGATGGTGTGGGGGGAGGGAAGAGAAGGCGACGGCTGGGGGGAGGGAGGAAGAGGCGAGGGAGGAGGAGGCGACGGTGGGCTGGGGGGAGGGAGGAGAAGGCGACGGTGTGGGGGAGGGAGGAGAAGGCGACGGCTGGGCTGGGGGGAGGGAGAAAGAAGGCGATGGTGTGGGGGAGGGAGGAGAAGGCGACGGTTGGGGGGAGGGAGAAAGAAGGCGGCGGTGTGGGGGAGGGAGGAGAAAGATCGCTGGTGAGAGGAGGAAGGGAGGGAGGTCGCTGCGGGGGGAGGAAGGGAGGGAGGAGGTCGCTGCCGAGAGGGAGAAGGAGGGAGGTGGGCGCTGCCGAGAGGGAGAAGGAGGGAGGGCGCTGCGGGGGGAGGAAGGGAGGAGGAGGCGACGGTGGGCTGGGGGGAGGGAGGAAGAGGCGAGGGAGGAGAAGGCGACGGTGGGCTGGGGGGAGGGAGGAGAAGGAGGAGAAGACGCACAGAGAGAGGGAAAGAAAGGGAGAGAGAGAAAGAAAGAAAGAGAGAGAGAGAGAGAGAGAGAGAGACGGGCGGTTGGGGGGAAGGGGTGGGCAGTTGGGAGGAAGGGGTGGGGGCCCATGGGGGGGCCATGGGGTGGGCAGCTGGGGGAAAGGGTAGGGGGCAAAAGGGTAAGGGGTGGGTAGGGACAAGGGTGCGTACCCCCGTCCCGCGCTCGTGCGCGGGGCGGGGTAAAAAAATTTGCCGTGACGGGATTGAAATGACGCGGGGAAGACGGAACGGGTTATGCGGACACGACCGGGGCGCGTGGAGACTCGTAAAATCGAAAAAGGGCGCGTTCACGCGCAAAACGGGCGCAAGAAAAAACGTAAAAATAAAGAAAAATTAATAACTCCCAATCCGGACATCAAAACGAAATAGCGTAAAAACAAAAAGTGGGCAGGACAACAGGGGGAAAACAAGAACAATATATGACAGAGATTCCGGGAGGGGTAAAGGCGGTCACGTGCAAAAAACACAAAAAACGAACCAAAAACGCAATTTTAAAAATTAATATCGAAAGATCCGTGCATCGGAATGAGGTGCAGAAAAAAGGAAAACTGTGCAAAATAATGTGCCCGACAATCCTATCACATCAAAACATAATTCCGACGGAGATAAGACGTGTTCACATGGGAAAAACCCAAAAAAAAAACCCGAAAATGGGAGCAGAAATTAATATCGGACGAATCGTTCACCGGAATGACATGCAGTAAGAAGGAAAAATGCCCGCGGGAAGGGGTGGCACAGGGGTATCACGTTAAAACGCAGTTCTGGTGGAAGGAGGAGGGGTTCATATGCAAAAAACTCCAAAAATACTCCCGAAAACTCATTTAAAAATTAATAAGTAAAAATCCGGAAGTTGAAAAAGGGTGGAGGAAAAAGGAAAAAGGTCAAGGAAGGCACAGGGAACACGGCTGTCAAATCAAATTGGAATTCCGATGCAAATAGGGCAGGTTCACATGGAAAAATGTCAGAAATACGCATGAAAAAGTCGTAAAAACCCGGAAAATTAATAATGGACAAACCGTGTATCAAAATGACTCGGAGTAAAAAGGAAAAATGTCAGGGGAAAAGTGGTTGGCAGGGCTATGACGTCAGAGCATGGTTCCGAAGCAAGAAAAGCGCATTCATATGGGAAACCGGCTAATTTGCACAAAATGCTTCAAAAATTAATAACTTGAAAACCGTGCACCAGAATAGGGGTAGGTAAAAAGGAAAAATGATCAGTTCAATGGGGGGAATAGGGCTATAAGGTTGGATTTGGATTTTGGTGAACGTCGGGTACATTCACATGGAAAAATCTCATAATCAGGGAATGAAGGAAAACTGCAAGGGAACAGCCCCAAGGGTGGGTGGAACATAACCGGGTGGTTGGGAAGGGATCCCATTAGGGTAAAAATAAGTCATGGCATACATGCAGGAACAGGTTGAGGCAGATGCAGAAAGGTATGCACGGTAGACGCACAGGGACGCGTCCCCACACTTAAGACCTTAACGGATAGGGTTAACCGAACAACAGGGACCTAGGACCATGCCACAGACCATCCACTAACTTTCCCACACTTAAAACATGAACATCACTAAGAAACAGAAATTGTAGGGTTAGAAAAACTTGGCCCGTTTCGTCAAGAATCAAGGTTGAATGTCAACGGCACGTCCACGGTGGTTGTCGGCGCTGGAGGAACCAAGGCAGCTTCTCGGCACACATCCGTCATGGCAGGGACCACGCGGCAGCACCCAGGGAGGTAGCTGATGGAAGGAATCGCAGGAAATTCGTCGATGATGAGAAATACTACACTCAACTCACAGTCACTCAAACGAAATGAAAGAACAGTCACTCACCCCATGACTAATATCACCCGAGGAATAAGGATTAAAACCCATATCTCATACCCGGTTGAGAAATCAACAAGGGGAAATTGGTGCAGAAGGAGTATGCCAGGGTGCACAGTTGATGGTGCAGTAGTGCGTCCAACCCGTCTGGCATAGGTGCAAGGAGAAAGGCAAGGGAGCCTTACAGTGCAGTGTACAGAACAGGGTGATGTGTCTTGTGATGACGGCAAAGACCCATCCCGTGGGTGCATAGGAAAACGGGAACATACCTAACTCCAAGTGTCGTAACGTCCCTCAATCTCACCTCTCGGTAATTGATTGAAGAAACTCCAGTCACACTCAACCCACCCTCTGTCTCACTCTCTGTTGATAAATACAGAAGGGCAGCCTTTTCCTGAAACCCATTGATGTCATCCTCACAGTCAGTTGTGCAAAGATTGTATGCCTTGTGCGCATTTGATGGTGCAACAGTGCATCCCGCCCTGTGCCGGCATACGGTGCGAGAAGGAAGGCAAGGGAGCCTTATGGTGCAGTGCACAGAAACAAATTGTGCTTTGTGCATTGAGAGGCCCATCCCGTGCGTGCAACACTTCATTCACACTTCTCACCTCTCATTTGATTTGAAGGGAAAAGACTGGTCTCTCGCCCCACCCTCTGTCTCACTCGTTGTTGATAGATACAGAGGGCAACCCATACTCACTTCCCCATCCGATTAGGATGAAAGCTCACATCACTCAATTGGTTGTCGATGAAGATCGCGTCATCAGTTGTTGAAGAGGCGTACCCAGGGAGGTAGCCATGAAATCGATTATTGTATTGGATAGGAACATGTTGTCTGCTGGAGGACAGGTAGACACTTTGCAAAAAAACCCAGGACACAGCGTACCAAGGGAGGCAGCTTCGAAATTGGATCCGAGGGATATCAATCAATGAATCCACTTTCTGGACTGCTGGGTGTTACCACCTTTTCACAGCCAGCTTCTCGCCCAAGGGTGTTTATCACCTTTTCTTGGAACGAGGCCTGCTATGACAGGGAATTTCTTCCTTTTCTCTCATAACAGATTTGTTTTTTTTTTCTTTTTCTTGTTTTTCCCTATTCCCGAGGGTGTTTCCACCTTTTCTCGAAGAATAGGTCGGCATGACAGGGACCTAAGTCCTTTTCTCCCATGACCGATATGTTTTGGTTTGTTTTTTTTCTTTTTTTTCTTTCTGCAAATTGAGCAAGGGAATGGTAGAAAAACCATGTGTCAAGACCAACCTCGCCACTGTCGCTGGTGGAAAATAGAGGATAAGAGATCAAGGCTGGAAAGGGGGTTTGAGGGGACAGAGGGTTGCGCCCACTTCATCAGGAATGATTGAAGAACGGCTAACAGAAGTAACATCATAAGAAGTACAGTGCCGCGCCAACGAGGGAAAAGATCAAGTGACCGTAATTGTCAAGATCCCCAAGGAGGGAAGTACTTCTTCAGGCGATATCCATTAATCAGAAAGGGATCATCAGAGGCATCAACGGTCTGTACTTGGACAGAGCCATTAGGGTTGACGGCAAGTACCTTATAGGGGCCCATCCACCGCTGTTGGAGCTTGCCAGGAAACTTGCCAAAGCGTGAATCATAGGCTAGGACCAAATCACCTTCTTTGAACTCCTTGTGCTTGATGAAACTGTCATGGTAAGCCTTACGTCGGGCTTGCGTGGCTTCCATGCACTGTAGAGCCATCCTGCGAATTTCGTCCAAACATTCCAAATGCAGGAGACGGCGTTGCAGTGAATCATCATCCCCCAAACGCTCTTTGATAGCCACTCTCAAAGAGGGTAGTTCCAATTCAACAGGAAAAACAGCTTCTGTTCCATACACCAACTGGAAAGGTGTCTGTCCTGTTGCTGCTTTATGGGAGGTTCTGTACGCCCAGAGGGCCTCTGTAAGTCGATCGTCCCAATCACGGCGATGTGCGGCAATTGTTCTTGTCAGAATCGAGCAGAGGATGCGATTGGTGACTTCGACTTGGCCGTTGGCTCTGGGGTAATAGGGAGTGGACTTACGATGGCGGATCTTATATAACTCTGTCAACTCTTCCATGACTTTGTTGAGGAAATGAGTGCCTCTGTCACTTACCAGCTCTAAGGGACTGCCAAAACGGGTGATGATATTCTCGTACAAGAACAGGGCCACGCTGTTACCATCGTCCCGCTTAAGGGCTTTAGCTTCACACCACTTTGTGACATAATCCGTACATACGAGGATGTATCTGTTCTGTTTCCTTCTGGTGGGAGGGTCGATCGGACCTACGAAGTCAATGCCCCACTTCTCAAACGGCTTTAAGGGAAGGATAGGTTGCAGTGGCATGGCACTTGTCCTCGTGGGTTTCCCCATTCTTTGACAAGCATCACATCTTTTACAGTAATCATAGGAATCTTTGTGGATGGTAGGCCACCAATATCCCGCTAGCAGAGCCTTCCTGGCTGTAGCTTCTCCTGCAAAGTGACCTCCACATGGCTCGTCATGGCAAGCCTTCAGAACAATCCCAATCTCTTCTCCTGCAACACATCTTCTGAGCACTTCATCTTTGCCTTTCTTGTACAGTGCACCACCTAGCAGGGTGTAGGGGGCTGATTCTAGCATGAGCTTCTTCCTGTCCCGACTAGAAATACCAGGAGGGTACTGTTGGGTTGCTAACAGATTGGCAATGTCTGCATGCCAGGGAGTGACAGTTTCTATCAAGAATAGGGAAGCATCAGGGAGGTCTGGATCATCCTGCTCCTCGTTTGTAGTTTGTGGGATACGCGACAGATGATCAGCCAGAACATGGGAACGACCAGGCTTAGTAATCACCTCAAAGTCAAACTCCTGGAATAAAAGGAGCCATCTCATCATTCGTCCCTTCACATCTGCTTTGTTCATCAAGAAGGACAGGGCCTCATGATCCACATAAAATTTAAAGTGGGTAGATAGGAGGTAATGGCGAAACTTCTCCAGGGCAAACACCATTGCCAAGCACTCCAGCTCTGTCACAGTATAGTTCCGTTCCCTATCAGTGACTTTCCGGCTTGCATAATAGATCGGTTGATCCAGCTTCGAGGAGCCCTTCTGGCAGAGGACAGCACCTAAGCCTTCAATTGATGCATCAATGTGTACGTGGAACTCTTTCGTCCAATCAGGAGGTTGCAGAATGGGTGCCTCTACTAGACACTGCTTCAGAATGTGGAAGGCTTTATCACATTCTTCCGTCCAAGTAAACTCTGCATCTTTCCTCAGGAGCTTGTGCAAGGAGGTTGCCTTTGTCGCAAAATGAGCTATGAACCTTCTGTAGTAACCCACATGGCCTAGGAATCCCCTCAACTGTTTGAGGTTGGTGGGTGCTGTCAGAGCTGCAATCTTTTCAATCTTTGCAGAGTCTGTTGATATCCCTTGTGCAGAGACAATGTGGCCCAACAGAACTCCAGAAGAGACCCCAAAGATGCATTTGTCGGGGTTGAGGGAAATCCCATACTCCCGGCATCGGTCAAAGCATTGTTCCAGGTGTTCCCAGTGTTCACTGATCAAACTATAGACACAAAAGTCATCCAAATATACCTCAATAAAGTCGTGCAGATGATTTTGAAATGCGGCCATCATGACTCGTTGGAAAGTAGCAGGGGCATTGCAGAGCCCAAATGGCATCACTCGGTAAGCGTAGGTCCCCCATTCTGTGGTGAAGGTTGTTTTGGATTGGTCTTCTTCTGCGATTTGGACTTGGTTGTATCCACTGAATCCATCCAAAAGAGAATAAAGTTCATGTCCTGCCACTGTGTCCAACAGTTGGTCTGTGAAAGGGATAGGAAAGTGATCCTTCTTCGTCTTGGAATTAAGCTTTCGGAAATCCACACATATTCGCAATTTGCCATTCTTCTTGGGTACAACCACGATGGGTGAAGCCCATTCACTATTTGCCACTGGATAGATAAACTCGGCTTCTAGAAGCTTCAGCAGATCCGCTTTCACCAATGTGGAATAATTCGGGTTCATTCGCCTCTGTCGTTGCCGTACCAGCTTGGCATCAGGCTCCAAGTCAATATGATGTTGACATATTGTGGGATCAATCCCCTTTAGGTCTCTATAAGACCACGCAAACACGTCCAAATTTTCTTTCAACAAGTTGTACAAGGTTGACAGCTCCTCTTCTGGGAGGCTGTTACCCACCTTCAAGTGGCGTTCAATGCCTTCAGCATCCACAAAAGTTAACTGCCTTTCACCTTCTACTTCACGGATGAAGATCCCGCGGACTGCTTCTGGGTAGAGATCCGACTCCTTCAAGGGAGTGGTGTCCTCTTCTAATGTCCCACTAGAACCAACTTCTTCTTTTGGTGGAGACTTAGGTTGCTCCTTGAGATGTTGAAATGGGATCAGAGCCGTTTCGGGTTTGGTGTCAGAACGAATTACCTCTTGGCTTGAAGACTCCTCTTCTGATGACACATCCAAGAACGTCACATAACAGGGACCCTCTGATGCCTGTTGGATTTGTGGGACTGGTGCTTGTTGGCACGGTGCATCATCATCATCTTTCTTTAGCAAGGATGGGTTAGGACGGCAGGAGCCACTCTTGAAAGACGGCTTGCTCTTCTTAATCCATTTCTTATAAAGGTTTTGCATATGAGATGATCCATTTACTAGACCAAATGGTACCATTGCCATTCTGTCCCATAGCATGAGCTCATCGGCTTCTGATACTTCTGGAACTTCTTCCTCAAATGTATCCTCTTCAGGTGGGATAGATTCTTCTGGCTCACTTTCATAATCTTCTTCGTCCATATCATATTCATCCTCTTCTGTCTCTGTCTCTGCTTCTGCTTCTGTTTCTGCTTCTGCTTCTGCCTCTGCTTCTGCTTCTGCTTCTGCTTCTGTCTCTGCTTCTGCTTCTGTCTCTGCTTCTGTAGGAGCTTTGTAACAGAAGAACAAATTCTCTGTTTCCTCTTCTACCTCTGTCTCTGTTTCTACTATGGCCATGTAACAGGGAGAGCAATACATCCATGCTTCTATCTCACTATCAGAAGTGATTTCAGAAGTCATTCCCGGTTCAGGCAGGAAGTATTCACCCATTGATAATGGCTTTGCATCTTTTGGAAGTCGGCTTACAGTATCCACTGTTAAGGAATGTGCCACTGTTTTCTTGGGAAGGATCTGTTTGACAGCATCTTCGTCTGCTGATGTTCCATCTGTAGCCTCATTAGGGGAGTCCGAAGATAATTCCAAGGAGGTGGATCCATGTCCTTTTTGAGAACCATACAGTTTCAGCACCACTTTGTTGGGTCCTCTACCCAAGGTCAAGGTTCCTTTGAACCAATCCATCCTTGCTCGGGCTTCAAAAAGCCATGGTCTGCCCAGTAACAGAGGATAGGATGTGCCATAAGAGTTTGGCTTCACCACCAGATAGGTTAGCCAATAATCTTTTCCAGCCACTGTAGTCTTCACATATGGGAGAATGCCCAAAGGCTTGATTCTACTCTGATCCGCCAGTCTGATGAGCCATTGGGTTGGTTGCACACCTTGTAGGCCTAGATCCTTCATTGTAACATCCGTCATAATATTCACCGATGAACCACCATCAATCAGTGCATTTGCGATGAAGCAGCCTTCTATCCACACGCCAATCTCTGGGGTACCCGGATCTAGGAAAGCATTAGCCACATCCACTTCTTTTACAGGTTCTGAAGCCTTGTTGGACTTTGTTGCTGTTGAGGGAGCAATCCTTAAGCCACGTCTTCTTGTCAGTATACTTTTGAACCTTCTCCGGCAACTGGGGGACAACATCAATAATTGTCGGAATGTGAGATTTGGTCTAAAGGTATCTAGATCTCTGACCAAATCGTATTCCTTAATAGGATCCACTGGCTTCTCTAACCGGTTAGGGAATGGGGCAACACCCATTTTCATTTTCCCTCTTTCTTCCATCAGAGGAATTACAGGAGCTTCTTCTGCCAATTGTGGCACTTCCTCCTCTTCTATCTCCTGGACCTCTGGTCCTGTCTCTGTAACTCTCTATGGCACTGTAGGGCTCTGTACGGCACTGTTAGGCTCTGTTCTGTTCTGTTCTTCTGGTGGGAGATTGAACTTCACTGTTCTGGCAGGAGGGTTATTTTCTTTCTGGACAGGTGGTTCCTTCTACTTTGCACGCGTGATGGCAGCAACTTCCAATTCCACCAAATTGGAGGTAGGCTCTTGGGCCTTGGCTGGACTATCAGTAGCACTGTTTTTCACTGGGGCTGGGCTTGGACAGTCTTTTGCAGTGTGGCCTTCTCCTTTACATCGACTGCATAAGGGCTTATAATCCACTGACCTTCAAGGATTTGGACAATTTGGTGAAATGTGTCCCTTTTCTCCGCATCTGTAACACTCCACTTTTGATCTCTGACCACCGCCAGACTGTCTTCCTCTGTAACTTTGAGAGGGAAATCTTCTGGGTCCAAAATTATGACCAAACTCTCTAGGCTTGGGTCCAATATCCTGTGTTGTCATTTTGGATTCCAGCAGGTTGAATCTTGCGTCTTCTTCCTTCCTTCTCCTATCATGCATCTCCTTCAGAGAGCAAATGTCCTCTGTATGGTTCTTCCGCAAACAGTAGGAACAGAAGGCCCCAGGAATGGTGGGTTTTCGTGTACATTCAGTGGCTAAATGGCCTGCTTGATGACACTTACCACACCAAGTGTTTGACCGCATCACATCTCTTCCTGCTCCTGCAACGTTAGATATGCTAGCGGTATTCACTTTCAGCGTCTGTAGTTGTTCTGTAATCACATCCATCAACTCCTTTTTGATGTTTGCAACTGAGTTGGATAAATAATCCTTCAAGCTTTCTCCTCCGGACGTACTGGCAGGAGGGTTTTGAGGAGTCTCTGTAATCACTGCATAAACGGGTTGAGCCGGTACAGAGGGATCTCTGTTCTGGTTCTGATTCAGAGCTCCTGTTTGAACTATTGGCTGTTGACTCCAGTTGGTAGGGTTCCACTGTTGTTGCTGATTTGGCATTGAGGAAACTGGTTGGGACCATTGTTGTTGTGGGTGAACCACCATTTGAGGCATGGATTGTGGCCACTGTGGATTTGGTGCACTGTACTGTGATACTGGGGGCATCTGTTGGTAGGGATAGAAAACATTCCCAGGAACTGCATTTGGTGGGTACATCATTCCTGGCATCAGAGGAGGTAGGACTCCTCTTCCTGTATTCATCGCTAATCGAGCTTCCACTTCATCGTACAGTCTTGCACCTTCTGTTGCAGCTTGTAGTGTGGCTGGTCTTTGCAGCTCCACAAACTTACGGACTTCTGGTTGTAATCCTCTGAGAAACACCCCCTTCTGAATGCCATCATCTAGATTATGGTTAGTCCATCTCTTCAGGATGGATTCCATTCTTGAGACATAAGCTTCTACTCTTTCTCCAGAGGATTGACTTAGGTTCATAAATTCCTCTCGCATCCGCTCTTCAAAACCTTCACGCCTGAATTTAGTGAGGAAGGCCAACTTCAGGTCGTCCCATGTGCCAAAAGTTCCTGCTGCTTGTCTCTCATACCACTGAAACGCCGCGCCCTTGAAAGTGGCGGGGAATATTGCTAACCAATGCTCAGGGGTTTTGGCATTGTTAGCCACACACGCTACCATGAACTCTGCTACATGAAGATCAGGGTCTTCATTGTACTCTCCCTTAAAAACTGGCAATGGGACTACATTCGCTGGCCTGTCATCAATATTTCCAGGACGGATCTGGCTTGGAAGTGGACCTCCAGCAGGAGGAGGAAGGGCTTGATGTGCCATTGGGACTTCTGTAAAGAGTTCCGCAAGGGCGTCAAAGGCGGCCTCTGCTGCGAGCTTGCTCTCGGATCTGATTCTTGCTTTCTCTCTTCTCACGTACCTCTGGACTCGTTCTAACGCTTGACTTTTTATTGCGTCATTCATCAGGGGGTTTACTCTACTATGTTGTTAGTGCTCCACAGAGGGTTAACAGAAGGCTTCAGTCTCTGGAGGACTCTCTTGCCAACATTTCTTCTACTTCTTTCTTTTCAACGTCCCTGAATTCTGCTTTCATGCCACTGCACAGAGGAAGGTATTCGGTTCTGAAGGTGTCAAAATGCATACGTCTGAGCATTGTGGTGGTGCCATCATCATAGTAATGCCAGCTTCTGATGGTTTCAACAGTGTATGTTGTGAAAAACACTCTGTCTACCAGCTTCCAGTGGGTTGCTAATTGAACAAACAGAAGATTATCAGTACACCAAGCATCCCATGTATCTTGCTGTTGAGCGTCCACGAACAAATTCCAACTCTTTTCCTTCTTGTCTTTGTGAACCTCTACAGACCAAGACTCCTGAAGCTTCTTCACAATCTCCCACTTGATGTTGTCTGGAAACTTCTCAATGAATGCCAAATCTTCCATGGATGGTCATTCTCTCTGTTTCTGCTCTTCAGTTTGTTCCCAAACAGTTTGCCACCAAGATGCAAGTTTCTGCTGCTTCAACAGGAAGAGGAAACTGTCCACCACATAGAGCACGCATCATGATGGTGATGTGTTTCCGCCATTGTGGGATGAACTTCTTGTGGAAAGTGGCTTTGATTATGAGAAATTCCAACTCTTCAGTGGAAGAAGGAACTTTACAAACATCCATTGAATTCTTCTCTTCTTGGCAATGCCATTTCCTTCATTTTCAGCCTCTTTTGGTGCTTGTTGATGGCAAGATTCCCCGGCTGCGCACCAAAAACATGGAACCCCAAAGAGGAACACCAAGGAAAAGGGTATTCTCTTGCAAGAAAATCTATTATGTAACATCAACAAGCTTGTTTATCATGTTTCATATGATCACAATGAGGAAAAGAACACCAGGCACAACAAATCTTCATGCAGCATCATGTAGATCTCCCACGGTTTTTAATAGAATCAACCATATTTTTCAATATCTTCACAAAATCCATCAATGGAACAAAGAAAGCAAAGAAGTACACCATCTTTGAATGGAAATATATCACATAGTATTCATCTTCAATATCTTCATAGTCTTCTCTCTCAATCTCTCATATACAATCACTCTGTTTCAGTAGAATTAGCTATCTCTGACTCTCTCTCTCTCTCTCTATCAATAATACATCATATCCTCACTACAATCTCTCAAAATCACTCTCAATAAACACTCTTAGGTCGTGGATACCCCTCCCAAGAGGTATGTCTGATATGAAGAGTCACCAGAGCCACTACAGTGTCCTTTCATAGCTCACTACTGTCACTTCACTCTAGTCTTCACTTGAGTCTTCAGCAGCTACTTCTTCCACTTCTTTCAGCTCTTTTGCACTTGTATTCACCTCTTTCCAAGGCTAGAAAACTTTCCCAAAGTCACACATACATTCCACAGAACACATACAGAAGCATACAGAACAGTCTACAGAACAGTACCAGAACAGCTACAGTACAGAACAGAACAGAACAGAACAGAAGCAGAAGACCTACAGAAGGTTACAGAAGGTTATCAAAACCTCATAACTCATTCTCAAACCATTCCAAACTCTCAAAAACTATTCAATAAACTTTCACAATATCTCAATCTTCATTAATCAATACTCCATCCCTCCTTACAGAAGACAATCAAAACAAAACAGACCAAAACAGAACAAAACAGAAGGTATACAGAACCATTCAGAACCTATCAGAACATCACAGAACCATCAACAAACATCATGATCTTCCAAAACACAATCAATATCATCCAAAACACTCTCAAACCACTTCCAAATCAATCAATCATCTCATAAAATCAACCATTCAGCTCTCAAAAACAACAAAAATCAGCCAAAAAACAAGTCATTTCAACACTCAACACTCTAATGTCCTTGGCGAAGTTAAGGACATGATGAAGCACTATACCGATATGATCTTTGAACAATACATACAAATAGCTGTGGACGTCAATTTTCTTAAGAAGTAGCAGAATTTGATAGGGAGTCAATGCCGTGAAGAGGGTGCCCCCTCAAGATTCAGCTGTAAGTGGTGTGGTGGCCAACATTTCCCTAGGAATTGTCCGAATGCTAAATGCAATATTTGCAGAAAGTTTGGCTACTTAGGTGCTACCTATTGGAGTAAGATCAGTTCTCTCCAACAAGGGAGTAAATAACTAGGTCTAGTTAACCATCGTGCACAAGGGAATAATCTCTAGCAAGATGAGGGACCAAGACAAATACTGCAACGAGGAAAGGTTACTGTAGAGGAGTTGCCTAATGGAACTGGAGTCAGCCTTATTGAGGCCGTACATGTCAATGATGTTGAAACTTCTAATCTACGAGCCGTAATAAGAGGTCAAAAGATCAAAGAAGGTGACAAAGGAATTGTAAAATCCATTGAGGGAATCCCTAAGCAAGATGCTAGGGAAAAGCGCGTCCTCAATCTTGATATGGAAGGTGGACATTTAAGACCTCTTGTTAGTAAAGTTGATCCCAAGAACGATAAAAGATTGCCAAGAAAGACGATAAAGGCTAAAAAAGAGGCACCAAAGCCAATTGAAAGACCAAAGGAGAGAATGGTTTGGCGCGAGAAGAGAACTTTGGCTAACTACCATGACTTTGACCTAGCAAGTTCTCTTTGCAAAGTTAAACCAGATGTAAATCTCTTACAATTGATTAAACTTTCTCCAGGAGTACGCAATAAACTCAAGAAAATCATGCATATAGGGTATATTGTAGAACCTTTGGGCATAGCTAGAGTGGGAAAAGATTGGTTCGATCATGCTGAACAACATTGCCGTAGGGTTCCAGCATATATGGATGGAATATTAATGGAGGACGCTATCATGGACACTAGATCCTCCGTCAATATCATGAGTTCAGATTTGATGGAGAGGTTAGGTCTAGAGATCCAAAAAGACGGCTCCACACTTCTTAGGATGGCTGATGATAGTCCAAGACAACCGGAAGGTTGCATCACTAAATTCCACGTTACAATTGTGAGCGTGGAATGCTATCTGGACTTTAGGGTCATAAGGTTTGCAAGACATCCTAGCTATCGAGTTTTGCTAGGCAGGCCATGGATTCTACGGACAAATTGTCAAGTCGATATACCCACTGGTCGAGTGATTCTAGGTCAAGGTGCCCATCATGTAATAGTGAATTCTTACCCTGAGTCTCCTCAGAGTGAGAGAGCTCCATTATCCTCCACTGAACTAGAAACAATGGATGAACCATCCGGTAGTGAGACTTCATTGAGCGATGGATCTAAAGAAGAGTCCACTACAGAAGATATTTATTAGATAACCTTGAGTGAGCCGATAGAGCCTCAAGATCGAATAAGAGATGCGAACGTTATTGAGTTGGACCTTGGCATGCCTAATGATTCGCGGCCAATTAAATTAAGTTCCATGCTCAGTTTGGAAGAGAGGGAGGACTACGTTTCCTTGATTCAAGAGTTCCACAACATCTTTGCTTGGAGCTATGACGAACTTAGGGGTATTCCTCCCAGTCTGGCTGTGCATACCATTTCTGTAAAGGAAGGTACTCGCCCTGTATATCCGAAACTAAGGCATATGCCTTCTGAACTAAGGGATGGGCTATTTGAAGAGCTTCAGAAGTTGCAAAAGGCGGGTTTGATCTTCCCAGTTCAGCATACTGAATGGTGTTTGCCAATTGTGGCTAGAAAGAAGAAGAATAATCAAATCCATCTTTGTGAGACTTTAGAGTGCTAAATAAACAGAATGTTAAAGATTACTACCCATTACCATTTATTGACCAAATTTTAGATCAATTGGCGGGTAGGGAAATATATTCGTTCATGGATTTCTTTGCAAGGTATAACCAAATGAAGATTACTGAGCAAGACAAGCTGAAAACGACATTTATAACTGTCTTTGGTACATTTGTGTGCCATGTGATGGCATTCGTGTTATGTAATGCACCTGGTTCGTGGCAAATAATAACTAACAAGACCTTTGGTGACATCTCCCTAGAGGAGTCGAAAGTATTTATTGATGACCTGGGGGCAGCCACTGTAAGAGAAAGGTAGTCGATTATTTTGTAGAAGTGTTTTGAGTGTTGCAGAAAATTTTGCATAGCTCTCAACCTACGGAAGTGCGTCTTTGGAGTGCCTTATGGGCTATTGTTATGCCATGTGGTCAGTTTGGTAGGGATTGCGATTGACCTTGAAAAAATCAAGGTCATAGTCGCCATAAGTCTGCCACGTACTCCAAAGGAAGTACATAGCTTTCTGTCATCGGTAGGGTATTATAAGAGGTTTATCAATGCCTTGGCAGAAAGAACGTTGCCACTAATGAACCTATTGTCCTTCAACTGTTAGTTTGCATGGAATGATGCTTGTAAAGTATCTTTTGACAATGTGAAGCAGGATCTTGCCAAAGCACCTAAAAGGGGCAAATGTTCTATATATTTTTAGTAGCAACTATATATAGTATTAGTTGTTTCTTATCCCAAAGTTGGGAGGAGAAGTGGTACCATTGGATAGCTTTTGCTAGTCGAAAGTTGGGCATATCAAAAATTAACTATACCTATAAAGAGAAGTTGTGCCTTGCAATGGTATTTGCGATCAAAAAGTTCAGGCACTACATTCTTTATGAGAAGGTGGTTTTTATACAAAGGCGGAAGGGCTTCGATTATTGTTGAATAAGTTACAACCGCCTGATCGTTTAGTAAAGTGATTAATCACTTTATAGGAATCTGATTACGAGATTAAGAGCAAGCCGCCGAAGCTTTAGGGCATTGTAGAGTGTCTTGTGGATTTCTAATTGGACCTAAAACGGGCCGGCACTGGCTCATGCACTAGCCAGACCTCTATCATGCACTCAACAATCCCACGGCCTCGCGGACCAGGAGCGTTGATGACACATACATCATCTTCCTAAACATCTTGCGTTTGTATCACGTCTTGTACTCCAACTCTAACCCAATTAACACTCCTCAAAGGGAGATCCCAAAGTACATTGCCAAATGGCACGAAGTACAAACATAGGAGGTCCTCCCACGGCTGACTGCCCCTATCTCACTGCAATTCTCCTACATCTTGGGGATTGGCCCCTCAATGCGTCGCTAAACATATATAACACTTCGTACATAGCCCTCTCAAGGTACCAATTATTTCGTTCCAGGATTTACCATACCTCACTTTACTTTCCCCTTAGACCCAACGCCTAGCATACAGCTTAGGACAACCTTACACACTCAACGTTGGTCACGATGAAAGTGTGATTAGTGCAAAATCATTCTTTTAATGAATTTCTTTGACGCGTAATTGCTACGTTGCACGAACCTAGCACCGAGGAGACCTCGTGCTACTAGATCCTTATTTTAAATTAACGATCGATCTATATGATATGCATAGATGAAAACAATCAGCCTTTTCTTTCTCTCAGCACTTAAACACCACTCTCATTCTCTTTACCCCCTTTCCGTTAAGATTATGCACGGTGCATAGGTTTAGGGTAATATTTTCTATGTTTTGTTGTATGAAAAGCAACAAAAACTCACTAAAACATAAAGGTAGGGCTGAACTGAGGCTAAACCTCATACTTCAGACCCCCCATACATACACAAACATGAATCTTATTTTTTAGTATTTTTCGCACACTCAAAACCTATTTTTCTCTTATTTTTACCCATTTTTTCTATTTTTCTTTTATTTTTCACAATATTAAATAACTGAAAATACAAAATGAGTTGTGGGCTGTGGCCCTTAGGCTCATTTGCAGAAAAAACACAAATTTAGTTGGTGTGTCTTATTATATTTTCCATTTATATATCAAAAACACCCAATTTTTCCCTATTTCGCGTGTTTTACGGGTTTTGCACCATTAATTTCAGTCCAACACTTATGATTTTCTAAGCATAAATTGATCAAAATCATAGCAAACAACAACATAATGCATAATCATCCCATGGGAACAAATACTCATGAAGCAAATTGCATAAAATAACAATTTCCTTTGTAAAAATGAAATTACCGTTCTTTGCGGGTTGCGGGTTTTTGTTTGCCATGTCTCGGGACTGATTTCCAACAGCCATTAATGTCCATGACAGCCCACAATTAGCAATCTTTATTCCTCTTGAACCAGGAGCAATCCGGTCTTCATTGGACAAGCATCCGTCATCCATTCTTCTTCTTCTTCTTCACCACATGAATCTGCCCTTAGAGGAGAGAGAGGGAGGAGAGAGAAAAACTGAAATCAGAGTTCTTCATAGAGACTACCATTGGAGGAGCGAAGCATGGCAATATGACCAGCAGCAGGCAGAGGGGAAGCAAGGGCAATGATCATTTGCAGGGGTTGTATGCAACCTCCATCCTCCCTCTCCATCTTCTTAGCGCAAATTTCGGCGCCTCATGTCGCCATGTTCTCCACGTTTTTGCTCCTCTTGGAGATGCCATGATTTGTTGTGGCATAAAATGCCCCCCAAGGCCCCAAAGGTCACTTAATTTGGCCAACAATAAGTCCACCTCTTCAAATCTTGACCAGTTTCTTGGCCATTTCCCCGTCCTGACTCCGAATTGAGCTCTGAAAAATCTTGGGCGTGGCTCGGCATCCCGCAATGGCCAGTAACTCTTGAAAACCCGCAGAGCAATCTGAAAAATTATGAAAAATCAACAAATGTCGCTCGGGCACCTTTAAAGCACTTTGATGCTTAAAATCGTCCTAGATCAAGCCGCCGCCTTCGACGTTGAATATTTTTCCCTTGATATTCGTAATTTTTAGCTATTTTTAAGCACTTCTTGGCATCAAAATTTTGCTCTCATTGGCAACCATGGGATAGGGCGACTCAGCCCGTCGAATTTACATACTCAAAAGAATCTTGGAAAATGGATGGCCACCAATATCCAGCTCGTAAAGCTTTCTGTGCCATCAACCATCCCGCAAAGTGCCCTCCACATGCAGAGTCATGACACTTCTCGAAGATAAAAGGAACCTTGTCAGGCATCACACATTGGCGATAGATATCATCAACACCTTGCCGATATAGCGTCCCTGCGATCAAGGAAAACTTCAAAGCTTGCTGTTTGATTTTTCTCTTTTCACACTTTGACAAACCAGCTCCCATCTCTCCTGTTGATAGATAGTGTGTAATAGCAGCATACCAAGATGGGATAGAAGCTATATCAATTTTAAACATTTTCTCAATATCACTTCCTTCAGCCGAAGTCTCTTTCAGCTCCCCGAAATCCACAAGGCATTCCACAATACCCTGCAACCTCGGTGGCTTACTCTTAATCTCATAATCGAACTCCTGCAAAGTGATTAGCCACTTTGCCAAACGATCGGGCGGCTGTAGCTTGTTCATAAGCAATCTAAGTCCTTTCGCCTTCATATAGAATACTACCTTTTCATAGAGGATGTAGTGCCTGAATTTCTTAGTCCCAAAGACCATCGCAAGACACAACTTCTCCATGTAGGTATAATTGATCTCCGAAATGCCCAATTTTCGACTAGCAAAAGCTATCGGATGATACAACTTTTCCTCCCAAATTTGGGCTAAACAACAGCTAATACTATGCATGGTGGCTGCTGAAAATATATAGAACTCCTCGCCTCTTTTAGGTGCTTTTAAAACGGGTGCTTTTACTAGTTCCTGTTTCACATCCTCAAAAGGTGCCTTACAAGGGTCGCTCCACTCAAATGAATAGCTAAAGGATAATAAATTCGTTAATGGCAACGTTTTTTCTGCCAAGGCATTTATAAACCTTTGATAGTACCCTATCGATGACAGAAAGCTGTGAACCTCTTTCGGAGTGTGTGGTGGACTCATAGCAACTATGACCTTGATCTTCTTAGGGTTAGTTGCTATCCCTACTGAAATGACCACATGGCCTAGCAATAGCCCATAAGGTACTCCAAAGACACACTTCCGTGGGTTAAGAGCAATCCAAAATTGTCTGCAACGCTCAAAGCATTTTCTCAAAATAATCAACATCCTTTCCCTTATAGTGGCTACCCCGAGGTCATCAATAAATACTTTTAACTCATCTAGGGAGATGTCACCAAAGGTCTTGTCCGCTGTTCGTTGCCACGATCCAGGTGCATTGCACAAACCAAAGGCCATCACATGGTATGCAAAAGTACCAAAGACAGTAATAAAAGTTGTTTTCAACTTGTCCTCTTCTGCAATTGCCATCTGGTTGTATCCTGCAAGGCAATCCATGAATGAATATATCTCCCTACGTGCTAATTGATCCAAAATCTGGTCAATAGACGACAACGGGTAGTAATCTTTAACTGTCTAAAGTCTACACATAGTCGGATCTGGTTGTTTTTCTTCTTCCTGATAACAACGGGTGAACACCATTGTGTGTGTTGAACAAGGAAGATTAACCCATCTTTCCTTAACTTCTGCAACTCTTCAAATAGCCCGTCCCTCAATTCAAAAGGCATACGCCTTACCTTCTGACGCACAGGACGAGTGACTTCTTTTATAGGAATAGTATGAATAGCCAGGCTAGGAGAAATACCTCTCAACTCGTCATAACTCTAGGCAAAGATATCACAGAATTCTTGAATTAGGGACACACAGTCCTCCCTTTCTGCCTAACTGAGTATGGAACCTAATTTAATTGGCCGCGAATCATTCGGCGTGCCAAGGTCCAACTCAATCACATCTGCATCTCTTATCCTATCTTGTGGCTCTATCGGCTCATTTAGAGTTGTCTGATAGATATCCTCTGTAGTGGACCCCTCTTTAGATTCATCACTAGATGATGTCTCACTACCAGATGGATCATCTGCTGTCTCTAATTCCGTAAAAGATAAAGGAGCTCTCTCACTTTGAGGAGACTCAGGATAAGCATCGACTATTACTCGATTAGCACCTCTATCTATAACCACACGACCAGCGGGTATATCGACTTGACAGTCTGTTCGTAAGATCCAAGGCCTACCTAGCAAAACTCGATAGCTAGGGCGTCCTGCGAATCTTATCACCCTAAAGTCCAAGAAGCATTCTACACTTGCAACTGTAACATGGACCTTAGTAACGCAACCTTCTGGTTGTCTTAGACTATCATCAGTCATTCTCAGAAGGGTGGAGTTGTCCTTTTGGATGCCTAGACCCAGCCTCTCCATCAATTCTGAACTCATGATATTAACAGAGGATCTAGTGTCTACAATGGCATGTTCCACTAATATTCAATCTACATAAGCTGGAACCCTAGGGCAATTCTTTTCAGCATGGTCAAACCAATCTCCCCCTACACATGCTATGCCCAGAGGTTCCACAATATACTCGATACGCAAGATCTTCTTAAATTCCTTACGTACTCCTGGAGATACTTTAATCAATTGCAAGAGGTTCACATTTGGTTTAACTTCGCAAAGAGAACTTGCTAAATCAAAGTCATGATAAGTAGCGAGAGCTCTCTTTTCTCGCCAAACCATCCTCTCTTTGGGTCTTTGGACTGGTTTTGGTGCTTCTTTCTTGGCTCGTGCCTTCTTTCTTGGCATCTCCTCATCCTTCTTAGGGTCGCCTTTCCTGTCAACCGGCCTTAGCGGTCCCCCTTCCATGCTAGGACTTTGGACTTGCGTCCCCTTATCCCCTTGTTTAGGGTTTGCCTCAACCGGTTTTCCCTTATCTTTGTCAACCTCTTTAGCCTTTTGGCCTCTTGTCACGGCTCTTAAGTTAGAGGTTTCAGTATCATGTACTCATACAGCCTCAATAAGGCTGACTCCATTGCCTTGTGACAAGTCTTCTATAGTTGTTTTTCCCCTCTGCAATATTTATCTAGGTGCATCGTTCTGCTGCAAGTTATTTCCTTGCGCTCTATGATTCACTGGACCCGGTTGTTTACTCCCTTGTTGGAGAAAACTAATCCGGCTGTGGCCCTTAGGCTCATTTGCAGAAAAAACACAAATTTAGTTGGTGTGTCTTATTATATTTTCCATTTATATATCAAAAACACCTAATTTTCCCCTATTTCACGTGTTTTACGGATTTTACACCATTAATTTCAGTCATCACAACACTTATGATTTTCTAATTTTCTAAGCATAAACTGATCAAACTCATAGCAAACAACAACATAATGCATAATCATCCCATGGGAACAAATACTCATCAAGCAAATTGCATAAAACATCAATTTCCTTTGTAAAAATAAAATGATTGTTCTCTGCGGGTTGCGGGTTTTTATTTGCCATGTCTCGGGACTGATTTCCAGCAGCCATTAATGTCCATGGCAGCCCACAATCAGCAATCTTCATTCCTCTTGAACCACGAAGCAATCCAGTCTTCATTGGACAAGCATCCGTCATCCATTCTTCTTCTTCTTCTTCACCACATGAATCTACCCTTAGAGGAGAGAGAGGGAGGAGAGAGAAAGACTGAAATTAGAGTTCTTCATAGAGACCACCATTGGAGGAGCAAAACACGGTGATATGACCAGCAGCAGGCAGAGGGGAAGCAAGGGCAATGATCATTTGCAGGGGTTGTATGCAATCTCCATCCTCCCTCTCCATCTTCTTGGCGCAAATTTCGGCACCTCCTGTCGCCATGTTCTCCACATTTTTGCTCCTCTTGGAGATGCCACGATTTGTTGTGGCATAAAATGGCCCCCAAGGCCCCGAAGGTCACTTACATTTGGCCAAAAATAAGTCCACCTCTTCAAATCTGGACCGGTTTCTTGGCCATTTCCCTATTCGGACTCCGAATTGAGCTCTGAAAAATCCTGGGCATCCAGCTCGGCATCCCGCATTGGCTAGTAACTCTTGACAACCCGCAGGCAGTCTGAAAAATTATGAAAAATCAACAAGTGTCGCTCGGGCGACTTCAAAGCACTTTGACGCTTAAAATCGTCCTAGATCGAGCCGTCGCCTTCGATGTTGAATATTTTTTCCTTGATATTCGTAATTTTTAGCTATTTTTAAGCACTTCTCGGCATCAAAATTCCGCTCTCAATTTCGGAGAAGCAAAAGAGGTTTCGGCTAAAGGAACTGATATGGAAGCTTTATTCAAGATTGATGCGGTATCTATTCTCTCATGGTATGCTGCGATAACGCACTATCTTTCTACACGAGAGACTGGACCTACTTTATCAAAATCGAAGAAGAGGAAAATTAAACAGTAGGCATTGAAATTTTCATTGATCGCAAGAATACTATATTGGCAAGGTGTTGATGATATCTATCACCGATGTGTGATCCTTGACGAGGTTCCATTTATACTTGAAGAGTGCCATGACTCCGTTTGTGGAGGGCACTTTGCTGGGCGGTTAATGGCACAAAAGGCTTTAAGAGCTGGATATTGGTGGCCATCCATCTTTGAGGATTCATTTGACTATGTCAAGAGATGTGATACATGTCAAAGACATGACAATAGAGAGAATAGAAAGCGTCCACTTACGCCGATTATGGTTACCCTTCCATTTGAGAAGTGGGGCATCGATTTTGTGGGACCTATTATCCCATCGTCTACTACTCAGAAAAGATACATTATAGTAGCAACTGATTACTTTACAAAGTGGTCAGAAGCATGGGCAATGAGGCAGGACAATGCAAAAGAGACTGCCAGTTTCCTACTTGAGCAAATCATCTACCATTTTGGTCCACCAAAGGAAATAGTATCGGACCATGGAACCCATTTTTTGAACAAGGTGATTAGAAGCGTGACTAAAGTATGGAAAATTAAGCATAACAAGATGAGCCCCTATAATCCGCAAGCCAATGGACAAGTTGAAAGTACCAATAAGCAGCTTGTGGGTATCCTATCCAAAATAGTCTCCAAAAAGAAGCCGGACTAGGATACAAAATTATATGTAGAGGTATGGGCGTATAATACGACATTCAAACGAGCCATTGGCCACACCCCATTCAAATTAGTTATGGGGAGGAGTGTGTCTTGCCCTTAAAAATTGAGTTGCCAACCATTACATTCACAATCAATCATTCTTTGGGTGATGAAGATTCCCTATTCGAGCGTTTTACGACTATAGCCCACTTGGATGAACTTAAATTGTAGAGTCAATTGCACGAGGAAGTGGCTAAGCATTGGATGAAGTGGTTGCATGATCTGAAAGCGAAGAAATATACCTTTCAGAAAGTGCAGTTAGTTTTATACTACGATGCGTGTAGGGAGCTATTTCTAGGAAAGCTGGAACCCTAGATGGGATGGCCCTTACAAGATAGTCTGGTTAGGTAAAAATAAATCCACAGCTTTATTAGCTGATCTACAGGGAATGGAATTTAAGAATAAGGTTAATCTTAATAAGATTAAACCTTATTATTTATGAATATGCTAACGTGCTAAATGCATTGCAGGTCTATGTTGGGGTTGATTTGAGACCTGCAGGATAGCTTAAACTGGTTGATGGGGTGATTAATCCCTTATTTGGAGCACCCATATCTCGAGCAAAGATATCGTCAGAGGAAGCTTATCTGGTGGAGCAAGGGATACAAAGTGATTGAGCAAGAAGATGGTACCTTTGTGTGGGAGATCAAAGTTTTCTGCCATCACTGTTTGTAAATTTTGACAAGTATCCATGTTGAGTTTAATGAAGAAGGTGGGATGGAGCCGTCAATTCATCCTCTAAATATGTTGAATTTTGACTATCATAATTACGAATTCTGGAGTTCTTGATGGCTAGCTGTGTAAACTCATTATGGACATACATGTTATACTTTGATGGAGCATCTCGGGGGCCTAATAAAAAAGGGAGTGTTGGAGTAGTTATCCGAGATCCCTGACGTAGGGTTGCAACGAAATTAGTGGTGTATCTCGAGGTAGGATTCACTAACAACATGGTAGAGTATAAAGCCTTGATTATGCGATTGAATATTGCCAAGAAAGGTGGACCTATTCGGCGGTTGTTTGTAAAGGGGGGTTCCCAGCTGATCTTAAATCAAATCAATGGGATAAATACAGTCTGGAATCCCATTTTTGTATGCATCGTCGCACTGCCATAACCCTACTTGATGAATTTGAGAGCATATCTCTTCAGCTTATTCCACGTTATTGGAATCAGTTTGCGGATTCCTTAGCTAATTTTGCTTATGAAGAGGACCTCTTCTCCAACTGTGGTCTTAGTCTAGATGTCAGTGTAATGTGTCCACCTGTCTCTTTAGGACACGTCTTAGCAGTCCATCAGAAAGGATGTCTAGAAAGCTCCGCCCAGCACTCCCATGGAATCTCACAGGGTTTGCGATCTAGGACTTTCTACGTCTGCCATGCAATGGAAGTATTCCGGCCGTTCCCACTTAGGACCGACCTGAATGAGGGTTTCCCCTAATGGTCATTTCCTAAACGGCAACTAGCGTCGAACCCGAGCGAACTACTTTACGCAGAAACTCCAGGTCCGAAGTGGATTTACGCTGCACTTGGTTCAAGGAGAATGGAAAACGAGAGGGATACAAAGATCAACCTTTCTGCCATAAGGCATAGTCCCATTCCGTTCCCCTAAAACAGTGTAAAATCGGGATTGTTATAACTTAGACTCTAGGTCAATGCTCTTGTTGTTCGTGTCCTTTGAAACAATCTTCTTGCTGTCCATCATGATTGAGAAAAGTTCTCGGCCCACCGGGACCACCCATCTGTAGGACGGACCCATGGCCACATCCATCGCACTTTCCTCAAGTTGTTTTAGTTATTTAATTACCTACCGCATTTAGTTGGACATGCATAAACCAGCTTCCTTAATTAGCCCGTTAGGCACCGGTTCCTTCACGTAATCATAGCACTTGACATAGAAAAGCAATGTCAAACAAGTTCCTTTTCAACAGCTTATCATATTTATATTTGGAATACATTTATACAATCGAGCCCGTAGGCTTATCCATAATCCACCCAAAGGCTATCCAACAATCCACAAGGATTACTAATGCAAGATTCCGCCCGTAGACTAGTATGCGGGCCTCGAGATCCAATGCCAAGTCACATTGGCCTCTTGTGCAGGGATCGGAAGGCAAGGGATTTATGGCCAGAGCCCCCCTGGCACCCAAGCGTCCTCCTGCTCCAAGTAGCGCTTAACACAGAGACCTCTCACGGTGGGTTCGGTCCACCTTTCCGATGCAGTTAACAACCCCCTTTGTTAGGGTCAGGCAGGCAGTTCGGGGTAATTGAAGCTGCCTCTCCCTTCAGGACTTCAACCTAAAGCATTAGATCTCATTTCATCCATTAATTCCTTGAGTAAACAAAGCAAACAGTGCTCTATACAACTGTTACAAGCACAATCATTTCCAGTGGTCGTTATTTGGCCAATTGCTAAGGAGTGAATCCTTCTTTCTGAATGCATCTAGCACTTGATCCGGAATCAATTGCAACTTGGCAAGATTCCCAAGGGTTTGTTTGTTAACCATTATATCCTTGGGTTAGGGCCATACCCTATTAACCCAACTCAACCAATACCTTAAGTTCTATTAGCAGTAAATAAGTTATCCCAATTTACTGATTGGTCTTTTGCTTCCAAGCAATTTATCTAATTTCCTTATCTTGGTCACTCTTAAGAAAGGTGCCATGTCAGGATGACTACTCATCCTCTTGCAAGAAAAACTTGCGCAAGAAACTGCCAATCTCATTCCGAGGAATTGCCCATTCCCTTGTGATCAAATCACAAGATCATGCGACTTTGCAACTTGTTGCACAAGCGTCACATAAAAAACCATGGGACTATTTTACCCATCACACGATGTCTTCTAATCACGAAATCATGATTAGATGGAGAACAGGGTTAGGGTGTCTTCATAACAATCCGTTCCTGATTGCATTAGGCCAACATTGTCGGTCCTAGGGTTCCAAATTCAAACCGAGTTTCGTCTTTTAGCGAGCGATCCTTAGGGTAGAACCCTAGATCGTCTCTCGCAAGTACGTCCTATTGTCCCTACATTCTGTGAATGTAGGCAAGTCTTTAGGGTATAAGAGTTTTAGCTTTGGCAATAGCAACGATTAGGTCACGTCCTCAATGTGCTAAATCCTAGTTAGCACTTGGGATATGTTGCATCGATTTAACCATTCCTAACGAGTCCCTCGCGGTTTAGGTGTTTAGGTTAAACCAATTTACTTGTCTACTCTTGAAGATAATTACGCTACCATTTTTGTAACCACATGATTCATTACCTACATATTGAGTAGATTTTACAAACCCTAACTTTTCTGGTTAAGATCAAAGCATATGCTAAGTTATGGCATAATTCCAATTGATCCTTTTGTAACATGCATTCAAGATTCATGCTACTAAAATTTAGGGTTTTATGTGAACCATGAAACTTTTTCTAACTTCTTTTCTCAATGAGATATTTGTACACTGAATGAGCATTACCTAACCTTTCGTAACTACCTACGTAATTGATTGAAATTTATGCGAATTGCCTAGAGTTTAACCTACTTCATGCAGCTCAAGAACCATTTCCATGCCTTGTAAATTCCTACGGACTATTAGCAACCTTCTTTTAATGAATCATTTCGAAGGAAAGATGCCTAATAATGCGACATGTGATTTATTCTTTCCCATGCATAATCGAAGTGTACATCAGTAATTTTGATTTTATAAAGATGGGCATTAGTTAATCTGAGTTCGTGACTTTGCAATGCATAATAACCACTTGCTAGGAATGCATAGAGATCTTATGCTCCTCTTTTTCATTCATTTAATACAAATGATCAATTCTTTGATCGAAGTTATTTCCTTTGATTTAGCCAAGGTATTTCAATCGAAAAAGTGCATCCTAATTTTCGTAAATGAATCATGCACAATTGAATTATTACAACATAAATCAAAATTAGGAAGAAAACCTGGACTTGTGGTGAAATGTCCACATGGATGCTAGGAGATGATCCTCCTACGGTTGTGCCTTGTGCCTTCTTAGGAGCCATCTCGAATTTGACCTTTTCGACTTGGATGTAGATTTATGATCTTGGCCATCTCCTTCGCACGCGAAAACTCCCTTTTGGTTCGGCTTCCTTGATCAATTTCACCGTCTTTTGAAACCGAGCTTTAGAAGGCCTTAAGGGCTTCCTCCTCGAAGTAGTGATTTCATGATTAGGAAATGGATTTAAAAAGGCTTGTAATGGAAGGCCTTGAAAGGAAATAGGGTTTAAAAACTTTGTGGGGATGCAATGGCTTAAACTCCGGGTCTATAAGGGAAGAAAAAGGCCTTAAACTTCCAGGAAAAAGGGGTGTAAAAGATTGCTTTGGGAAGGCAAATAAAATGGGATTTTAAAAGGTCCCGAGGTAACAAGAACCGGCTTGAGAGGGCAATAGGGAAGGGGGTTTAGAACCTCGGGCTAATGGGAGCTTGTGGGGAAATCCAAGGGGGGAAAAAGGGGCTTAATTTTTGGGGTACATGGGCTTTTAAAGGGCTTGGATGGACCCCCACGGGAATGGGGTTTAAATCTCGAGGAGGTGGGGTTATAAAAACCCTCTTTGTAAAGGCAATAGGAAAGGCCCACGGGAAGGGGGCTTTGGATCCCTGAGGGGGGGGGAGGGGGGGGAAAGTACGAGAAGGGGGGCTTGGAGAGCCCTTAGAAGCTTCAAGAAGCTTTTGGAAAAAATGTGGTACACCCACGTGGAGGGAAGAGGAAGGCGGCAACTGATGCAGGTTCCAATGGGCTGCAGACGGCGTAGCTCTATGACAGCATCACGACCCAACATTGTGGCTCTCTCCCTTCCTTGTCAGCGTTCTGCTCCCTCGTCCAGCTCCTTCTCTATGGTAGCGTCACGGCTCCTTACTCCCTTCCCCTTACTCCCCCCCACAGGGGGTTTTTATAGGGTGTAGGTAGGAGGACCTCCCTCCCCCCACGCGGCCATTTGCATGGCATTCACCCCCTCCATGGCATCTAGCAAGGATGCTCAGTCATCCCGCCTCCCCTCCCTCTCCTCTAGCACGATCCACTGCGAGGATAATTACAAAAAAAAATGCCATTATTCCAAATATTATCCTTTTAGCCTCCTACCAAGAGGAGGTTCTTATGAAGAGCACCGGTTTTTATTAACCCATAGTCCTAAATCTCGATTGGCCCCTGGAGAGTGTACAATTAATGACCAAATCGTTCCCAACCACAATGTCGACATTGTCTTTTTCCGATACTTCACACGTGTACGAAATAATTTTCCATAGAAATATTACATTCTCTCCCCCTTGGAGGAATCGAGATGTCCTCATTTCGAGATAAACTTGGGATATTGATGGTTGAGAGTGTTTTCATCTACCCAAGTGGCATCCTCCTCGGGATAATCTTTCCATTGGACGAGGCATTCTCTCAAGGTTCTGGATCTCAGTTGTCTCTCCCTAACATCTAAGATCCTATCAGGCCTTAGTTCAAGGACTCCTTGACTAGGCATTACAACTTGTTGGTCATTAAGTACATGGCTAGGACTTGTTATATACTTCTTTAATAGGCTGATATGGAATACATTATGAACCTTTAGGTTTTCAGGGAGTTGCAATCTATAAGCATTAGGTCCTAGGCACTTGAGGATCTTGTATGGTCCACAATACCTTAAACTTAGCTTCTTGCAATCTCCTAAGGATAGGGGACTCTTCTTTGGGTGTACGTGAATGAAGACCATGTCTCCTTCTTCGAAGATTCTATCTTGATGCTTCAAATCCGCGTATGCCTTCTGTCTATCCTTGGCGGCTTCGATGTCCTATCTTATTGATTTTATTTGGTCATCCGTGTCTTCCAACATTTGCCTTGAAGCTTCAACACTCAAGGTTGAATCTGAGAAGTTTAGGGGACTTCGACAGTCATGACCATACAATGCTTAAAAAGGGGTCATCTGAATGCTTTGTTGGTAAGAAGCATTGTAGGAAAATTCAACCAAAGGTAAGTATTGAATCCACCTTTTTGGCTCATGATAGCAGTGTGCCCTAAGCATATCCTCGATAACTTGATTGATCGGCTCCGTTTGACCATCAGTTTGGGGATGTTAAGCTATGCTAAAACACACTTGAGTCTCAATAGCTTCAAAGATAACTCTCCAAAAATGTGATGTGAAGAGAGAATCACAATCACTAATGATTCTTCTGGGGGTAGCCCATGTAGCTTGAATATTTCCTTGATAAACAACCTTGCAATGTCTGAGGCTTTATAGATTGTCCTTACTGGAATAAGTTGTGCAACCTTAGTAAGCATGTCAACCACAACCATGATGGAGTTGTATCCTCCCTGAACTTGGGGTAGGCCAACAACAAAGTCCATAGTGATGAATTCCCATTTCGTTTGGGGAATGTCAAGTGGTTGCAACTTTCCTGGCATTTTGACATGTTCGGCTTTTATACATTGACAAGACAAACACTCAGTGACATATTTGAGAACGTAACATTTAAGCCTCTCCCAATGGTAGCTCTTTTTAATTGCATTGAGAGTTTTGGCATAGCCAGAATGTCCTGAGAAAGGGGAATCATGAGCTTCCTGTTGAGATATCGAGCTCCACTCGTGATACGCCAGGGTGACCGTTGTGCATTTATGTCACCGACGTGTTAGTTGCATATGCGGTTGATACACCGCCCATGAATAATAGCTACATGATAGCTATCCTTATCTACTCTAGTTTGTGGTTCAGTTAGTATGCAACCTTAGTTAGTTGAGTTTGGTTTGAGACCCATATAGAGGGTTCTTCTATTTCTTTGTACTAGAGTTCTTTTGGCAAAAACAACTAAGAAGAGGAAAACTGTTTTCAGCCTCCACCCTTGTGTACATTCCCCCATTGTGCAAGCAAGAAAGCTACAAGTGAGACTCCTTCCTTCTCTCCCACAATCTTGACATGGTATCAGAGCCTTGTTCGTGGTAAGGAGCTCAAGAAAGCAAGCCAAGCTCGCGGTGTTCTGGTTGAGACGCCCTTCGCGGTGAAGCAAGAGGGCAGTATATGCTGCGGGGAAGGGCTTTAGCCCTTGGCGACCTTGTTTTTTTGATTTGAGGCCATTTCGGGGCCTGTTTTGCAGACGGAAGTTTTCTGCACGCACTCAGGAAAAGGCTCGGTTTTATGCTGTGCAGCCACTGTTCTACAGGTCGGTGAATAGTTACAGTAAAAATTGCATTGTATGCTTGTGCGCAGAGACATTGGGAGTTACAGAATCATCCCTGTTGCCTGTTGATGCAAAATCGTCACTAGGAAGTGACTGTGTGGTTAAATACCACTTTCGCCAGTTTTGCAGATTCTCCCTTGTGAGGGTGAAGCTGCGGTTTTTGCAGTGACAGAATTTTTTGCAGTCTTTTGTAATGGCATCTGATTCTCTTTCACAGATTGTCACTGAAAAGCTTGACAAGAACAACTTCCAGGCATGGAAGTTTAGAATGACGAATTTCCTTATGGGAAAAGGATATTGGGAATTTGTTGCAGGAAATGAAGAAGAACCAGTTCTTCCTGATGTTCCCAATCAACAGCAAATGCAGGCATTCAAAGCATGGCATGAGAGAGCCAGGAAAGTTATGTACTGGCTGTCTATCAGCATTTCAGACTCCATGATTGTGCATATTCAGGATGCAAGTACGCCAAAGGAGGCATGGGATACTCTGTCAAAGATGTATAGCACAAATACGCAAGCCAGGAAAATGCAGCTCAAGCAAGAGTTGCACAATGTGCAAAGAGAAAATATGAGCATCAACGACTACCACATGAAGGTAAAGAAGATTGCAGATACACTTGCTTCCATTGGGTCACCAGTGGAAGATGATGATTTAGTTTCTGTGACCTTGAATGGTCTAGGAAAGGATTATGCACAGTTTCGGACATCCATTTCAGTTCGTGAAAGATTTCCTTATTTTGAGGAGTTGATTGCTCTTCTAATTTCTGAGGAACAGAGAAATGGTGGTGCATCTTCTTCAGGAGGAACTTCAAAAGAAGCTGTCTTCTACTCAAATGCTGGAAGAGGTAGAGGTAGAGGTAGAGGAGGCCGATTTGGAGGCCGTGGTAGAAATCAGAATATGCAGCAAACTCAAGAAAACCAGTCCTATGGAGGAGGACGTGGTAACTCTAGAGGCAGGGGGAGCCAAAGAGGTCGTGGTGGATGGCAAAGAGGCCAAAATGCAAACAGTAATGTTGAATGCTACTATTGTGGTAAAATGGGTCATATGGCTAAAGACTGTTATAAAAAGCAGAATGACATCATGAATGGAAAACTGCAACAAGGAAATTATGCATCCTCTAGTAGACAGGGTGATGACAGAAATGAGCATCTGTTTATGGTGCAGCACATGAACAATTCTGTGACAAGTGCAGAAGAAAGCAACGATGTGTGGTATGTTGACTCAGGTGCATCAAATCACATGACAGGTCATGCAGAATGGATGGAGGATGCAAGGAAAATGGAAAAACCAGGATTTGTGGAGACTGGTGATGATACTGCACATCCTATTGTGCAGATTGGAAAAATTCCTTTGTCTATGCAGGATGGGAAAAAGAAATACCTGTCCGATGTATTTCATGTCCCCAATATCACCAAGAATCTGGTTTCTGTTGGTCAAATGGTTGAACAGGGCTTGCAGGTCAGATTTAATCCTCATGGATGCTTTGTTGAGGATATGAAAAATAAAGGTCGCTTGATAGCAAAAGGAAAGAAGAAGGGCAGAATGTTTACATTGGATGCAGACATGTCTGAATTGAGTGCAGCAATGTTTGCACATGGGACCGGTGTAGTTGCAGATATTGATATCTGGCATAAACGCATTGGTCATGTTAATGTACAGCGACTTAAATCAATGCAGGCCCAAAATATTGTTGCAGGATTGCCAAAATTCAAGGTTGCAGAAATGCATAAGGTATGTGAAGCCTGTCAGTTTGGAAAACAGGCAAGGAAACCATTTCTTAGACATGTTCAAGAGAGTGAGAAGCCATTGGAATTAATCCACTTTGATGTGTGGACTACTAAAGCTACATCTCTTGGAGGCTGTCATTATTTTGTCAGTTTTATTGATGACTATAGCAGAAAAGTTTGGGTGTATTTTATGAAAAAGAAAAGTGAAGTTTTTGGGCATTTCAAAACTCTTAAAGCTATGGTTGAAAAAGAAACAGGTCTGCAAGTAAAATGCCTAAGGTCAGATGGAGGGGGAGAGTACCTCTCAAATGAGTTTGCAAGGTTCTTGCAGGAGCATGGCATAAAGCAGCAATATTCATGCAGTCATACCCCACAGCAAAATGGAATTGCAGAAAGAAAAAACAGACATATTGGAGAGGTGTCTCGTGCCATGCTCAATGAAAAAGACCTGCCAGATTTTTATTGGGCTGAAGCAGTTGCTACAGCAGTCTACATAATGAACAGGACTCCCACTGCAGCAATACATGGAATGACTCCAGAGGAGAGGTATACTGGTAGGAAACCAGATATTTCTCATTTGAAAATTTTTGGTTGCATTGCCTATGTATATGTGCCAGATGAGTTGAGATCCAAGTTGGATCCAAAAGCTGAGAAGTGCATCTTTATTGGTTACTCTCTGCAGCAAAAAGGGTATAGATGCTATAACCCTTCTACTCGTAAGTTTACAGTGAGCAGAGATGTTGTTTTTGATGAGATGAGTAGCTGGTATAAACCAGTAAATGTGATTGATGATGTAGATGCACAAAATGGTAATGCTGCACAGAATTCACAGCAGCAGTCACAAAATATTAGTGGACCTGGAGCGTCCTCTAGTAGTGGTTCACATTCTTCGCCATGGACAGGCAGATTGAGATCAGGAGAATCTTCTGAAGGCAGCGCAAATAGTGGTATGCAGGTATCACGAAAAGGAAAAGAGAAGGTAGATCAGCCCATGTTTGATGTGAATGCAGGTCACTCTTATGTGGATGGTGAATCCAGTGGCTCAGAACAGAGCATTGATGATGAGTTGGGTATTCCTTCTATTGTTACACCTGGAGTAAGGAAGACCAGGGATGTTTTGAGAGCACCTGGGAGTGAACCCACTTTGCGCAGGTCTACCAGAGTTAGGTATCCTGTGGATAGGCTGAAATATGATGGATTTACAGCCATTCACTATGCATATATGGTCAAGGTGATACAGGAACCAGAACCCACTTCTTTTGAGCAAGCCATGGGAAAAGAAAAATGGGAGAAAGCCATGGATGAAGAAATGGATGCCTTGGAAGCAAACGCTACATGGGAATTGGTACCTTTGCCTAAAGGTAAGAATGCAATTGGCTGTAAGTGGGTTTATAAGGTAAAGCACAATGCAGATGGTTCTGTGAACAGATACAAGGCAAGATTAGTAGTCAAGGGATATGCACAAACATATGGCATCGACTATGAAGAAACATTCAGTTCGGTTGCAAGGATGGCAACCGTAAGAGCAGTCATTGCTATGGCTGCATCAAAGGAATGGTCTTTACATCAGATGGATGTAAAGAATGCCTTCTTGCATGGTGACTTGCAAGAAGAGGTCTATATGGAGTAGCCACCAGGTTATGTGCATGATGTTCATCCTGAGTTTGTTTGCAGGTTGAAGAAAGCCTTGTATGGCTTGAAGCAAGCACCTAGAGCATGGTCTAACAAGATAGGACAGTATCTTGTCACTATTGGCTTTCAGATTTCCAAGGCAGATTTCTCACTTTATGTGAGAAAAACAGAGAAAGGTATTATGCTACTTGTCATTTATGTTGATGATTTGATTATGACAGGTGACAGTGATGAAGATATCCTTCATGTGAAAATGCTATTGAAGCAGAAGTTTGAGATGAAGGATTTGGGAGAGCTGCGTTATTTCTTGGGCATTGAGGTGATTAGATCACCAAGTGGGATACAGCTCTTGCAGAGGCAGTATGGATTGGACATGCTGTCCAAATATGGGATGACAGGCTGTAAGCCTATTTCAGTTCCTTTGGAGCAGAATGTGAAGCTGAGCGCAGATGCAGGTGAGCTTCTGGAAGACCCTACTATGTACAGACGCATAGTAGGAAGCTTGATTTATATGACTATTACCAGGCCAGATTTGAGCTATGCTGTTGGATTGGTAAGTCAGTTTATGCAGGCTCCAAGGAAACCGCATTTGGATGCAGCTAGACGCATACTCAGGTATGTGAAGTCCACATTGCAGTATGGACTATTTTATGAGACTGGGGTTCAGATACAATTGCATGGATACACTGATGCTGATTGGGCTGGTAGCATTTCTGATAGACGATCTACCAATGGATATGTGTTCTCTTTTGGGAGTGCTGCAGTCACTTGGAGCAGCAAGAAACAGCCTACAGTTGCCTTGTCGAGCACAGAGGCTGAGTACAGGGGTGCAGCAATGGCTGCATGTGAGGTAGCTTGGTTGCATAAGCTACTTTATGATATGCATCAGTCTACAGATGGGCCAGTTGTCATTTGTTGTGACAACATGAGTAGTATACACTTGGCAAATAACCCAGTCTATCATGCTAGAACAAAGCACATTGAGGTGCATTATCACTATGTGCGAGAGAGGGTTTTACTAGGTCTTATTGATCTAGTTTATATCAGCACAGAGGATCAGGTAGCTGACATATTCACGAAGGCATTGGGCGCAGAGAAGTTGCGCAAGTTCAGAGACCTGCTTGGTGTGCAGGAATTGGGATTGAGCTCGAGGGGGAGTGTTGAGATATCGAGCTCCACTCGTGATACGCCAGGGTGACCGTTGTGCATTTATGTCACCGACGTGTTAGTTGCATATGCGGTTGATACACCGCCCATGAATAATAGCTACATGATAGCTATCCTTATCTACTCTAGTTTGTGGTTCAGTTAGTATGCAACCTTAGTTAGTTGAGTTTGGTTTGAGACCCATATAGAGGGTTCTTCTATTTCTTTGTACTAGAGTTCTTTTAGCAAAAACAACTAAGAAGAGGAAAACTGTTTTCAGCCTCCACCCTTGTGTATATTCCCCCATTGTGCAAGCAAGAAAGCTACAAGTGAGACTCCTTCCTTCTCTCCCACAATCTTGACACTTCCCACAATATCTTCTACTTGAGTGACTGGCTTGCCGGTATACATACTCTCGTTCTATAGTAGACAAGCCCACTATTGATAGAGAATTCATGATACTTAGCCTGTAGTTTTTGATCCTGGTCCTTGATAGGGATCTCCCCTAGCATATTTTGGTAGGCTGGATCATGGCATGCTTCTTCTCTAGCTAGCTCAAGTATTGGATTGTTTGGCATGGACACCTTTGTGGCTAGAGATCTAGCTGTGGATGGGTTTTGCAAGATTAGAGAATTAAGGAATGCCTTGCGACTGAGTGCATCGGCAACTACATTCTCCTTTCCAGGTCGATATTTGATTTCAAAATCATACTCCTCCAGCACTTCAATCCACGGATGTTGCCTCATGTTGAGCTCGTTCTGGGTAAAGATCCACTTGAGACTTTTATGATCACTCACTAGTGTAAACTTGTTACCCAATAGGTAGTGTCTCCAAAGCTTTAGGGCATGGATGACAGCTAACAGTTCTAGATCATGGGTAGCATAATTCATCTCATGGCTCTTTAGTTTCCTTGAAGAGTATACTACAGGATGACCTTCCTGCATGAGCACACATCCTAAGGCAAGCGTGCTAGCATCAGTTACTACCTCAAACTCCTTACTGAGGTCTGGAAGTTTTAGGATTGGTGCTCATACCAAAATTTGCTTCAATCTATCAAAGTTGGTTTGTTCGGGAGTTGACCATGCAATAGATGTTTGCTTCTTCAGTAAGTCCGTCAGAGGTGCTGCAATCAAAGCATAGTTTTTGATGAAGATCCTATACCATCCGGTCAATCCAAGAAAACTACGTATTTCTTTGACAGTTGTTGGTATTGGCCATTCTAGCATATCTCTAACCTTGGCTGGGTCCAGTGAGATTCCTTCCACTGATACGATGAATCCCAGATATTCAATCTGACGTTTGAAGAATGCACACTTCTTCATCTTAGCATACAGCTTATGTGCCCTCATTGTCTCAAGGACAATCCGAAGTTGGGGTTCATGATCTTCTTCCTGTTTAGAATAGACTAAAGTGTCATTGATGAAGAGGAGCATGAAGTCATCAAGATATGGCCTAAAGATATCCTGCATTAACCTATTGAAGGTGGCAGGCGCATTCGTAAGCCCGAATGACAACTAGAAACTCAAAGTGTCCATATCTTGTGTTGAAGGTGTCTTTGGGATATCTTCTTCCTTGATTCTTATCTGATAGTAACCAGACTTGAGATCAATCTTGGAGAAGATCTTTGCACCCTCAAGACGATCAAGAAGATCATCTATTCTAGGAATAGGGTACTTGTTCTTGACAGTTGATTGATTTAACCCTCTGTAATTAATACATAGTCGAAGCGTTCCATCTTTCTTTTTCTGGAACAGTACTAGAGCTCCCCATGGTGAACTGCTAGGACGGATGTAGCCTTGGTCTAGCAGTTGCTTGAGTTATTCCTTCAGCTCAATTGCTTCCGGTATGGACATTCTATAGGGTCTCTTTGCAATTGGTGCAACTCGTGGTACTAGCTTGATCTCATGATCCACTTCTCTTTGAGGCGGGAGTTCTGTTAACTCTTCACGAAATACGTCCGTGTATTCCTTTAGCCAAGAAGGTCCTTTGCTAGACTCCTACTTCTAATCTAACTTGTTGAGCTTAATAAAGTAGACAGGTAGTCCCTTTCTGACTCCCTTTATAATTTGAGATGCTTTAGCCAATTGAATTTTTGGCTTCCCAGACTCTCCTTGAGTTGTGACCAATTCCCCTTCAGAGTTTCGAAAGGAAATTAGGCCCTTTCCACAATGAATGTGGGCATCATTAGGTTTAAGCCAATCCATTCCGAGTAGGCACTCATGGATGCCTAGGTTTATGACTCTAAATTTGACTGAAGTTGCCTTTCCTCCTAGAAAGAATTCCACCTTAGCAGTTTTCCTGGTGCAAGTGACCTCACGACCATTTACTAATTCCACAAGCAAGGTAGGTGCTTCTACTGTGGCTATTCCTAATCTTTTTGCACAAGATGGTGAGACAAATGAATGTGTACTGCCACAATCAATCAAGGTCTTGAAACCTTTACCTTGATAGCCTGACGGTGTCTGAATCACCGAGAACTGGCGATTCGGCCCTTTCTTGTGAAGAGCGGCATGGACTGTGGCCCTTTCAACCTCTGCTTCCATGGTCGGATCTTCTTCTTCTTCGCACATTTGCCTATTGGCAATTCAGGCCATTCTTGAAATGTCCTGGCTCGTTGTAGTGGAAACAATGAAAGTTTCGGCCCCATTGCTCTGGGTAGGGACAAAGCTGTTGGCATTATTAGTCCTTACTTTCTTTCTTTGTCCCTGATTTTGACCTTGAACTCTCTTCATTTGAGGTCTATATGCTCCTCTGTTCGAGTCATTATAAGAACAAGTTTTGTTACCTCTTAGTCTAGCCTGCACCTCCTAAATTATAGGCGCAGCTTGAATGAGTGTGTCCTATAGATCTTATGGGATCATAGATTCGAGATGGGTATCTACTAGTGGATTTAAACCAGCACAAAATTTTGACACGTGTTGTGTCATGTCCATCTGTGGTGCGTACTTAAGAAGTGAGACGAATTTAGAGTAGTATGTGTCAAGAGTGAGTCCTAGTTGTTTCAGCTAGTAGAACTCATTCATTTTCTGTGTGCGATATGCAAGTGGTAAGTATCTTCCTTGCACGGCTTTCTTCAGCTTCTCCCAGGTAACAGATTGTTCCGCTATCCCTTGATCTCTGCACCATTGTTTCTACCAAAGCCTGGCTTTGCCAGTGAGCTTTAGCTTGGCGAGCATAGCCTGATTGGCGGGTGCAGTACCGACTGCTTCAAAGTGATTCTCCATGGATTCAATCCAAGTTTTAGCATCCACTTAGATGAACCTGCCTTTCCCATCAAATTCAGGTGGCTTAATCTGCTTGAGAAGAAACTTCTTCTCTTGGATTACGACAATACTTGATGTAGGAGGCGAACTGGGAATCTATACCTGGGATTATGCCTGGATAAAGGTTTCTTAACATTATTATTCTTTAATTATTATGATTTATATTTCATACCCAATTCAACTATCAACCAAGAATCATGGCCACTTAACTTTTTATCAATTCTCATCGACAAAACAAACATTGATAAAAAAAAGAAGTCTTATTGCATTCATATGGGCATAGCCCTTTTGGAGTACATCAGTTCCTAAGATGATAGAGCAAGTGTTACATTTAGTTTGGGAAGAATAATGTTGTATTACTTTTATCTACGGAAACTGGATAATAGTATGGTTTCGGGTCATGGATCTTCAGGAATCAGTAAGTCATTGGAAGATTGGGGTATCCTTTCCTTTGGAACCCATTCTTCTCATAGCGCCCCAACACTTTGATCCTATCGGTGGGGATTACACAGGTCACTTCCTCATATACATATGAGTTCAGCTCAACCCTCCGACCTCGAATATGTAAAGTTGAGTTTACGTGAGCCTCCACAAAAATGAACAGCTTCACAATCTTCAGGTCTTCCAACCACTTGATCCTCTTTAGGTTGGTTTGAAGGTATGCAAACCGGTGGGCAGCTATATAGTAGATTCCTGAGGCACCTGTCCATCTTCATTCCACGTACAAAGGTGATGGATTATATATATGCTCTAGGATGTTCATCATCTCAACCCTTTCTTGATAATCCGGGGAATGCATCGCAGTCATAAACATGACTCGGAATACTAAGAACCTATTCCATGCTTCATAATTCTGCAAGACAGCATCGAAAGTAAGGAAATGTTCAGAACATCAGCATTTTCTTTACTTCTTTTTATTAAGATTTCATACAAAAAATCCTTTGTTGGTTGGCTCTCATACCAAGTGTAACGTGTCCACCTGACTCTTCAGGACACGTCTTAGCAGTCCATCAAAAAGGATGTCTACAAAGCTCCGCTCGGCACTCCCATGGAATGTCACGGGGTTTGCGATCTAGGACTTTCCGCGTCTGCCACGTAGCAGAAGTATTCTAGCCTTTCCTACTTAGGACTGACCTGAATCAAGGTTTCCCCTAATGGTCATTTCCTAAACGGCAACTAGCGTCGAACCTGAGCGAACTACTTTACGCAGAAACGCTAGGTCCGAAACGGATTTACGCTGCACTTGGTTCAAGGAGAATGGGAAACGAGAGGGATGCAAAGCTCAACCTTTCTGCCATAAGGTATAGTCCCATTCCGTGTTAAGAGAGAGAGAGAGTACGAGAGAGATACATAAGACATGCTCCCAAAGAATGATTCATATTGATGTAGAGTTAGTATATATAGGTGAGACCCAAGTCAAGTGGGAGATGATATATATAGTTGTTGTCAAGATTGTGGGAGAGAAGGAAGGAGTCTCACTTGTAGCTTTCTTGCTTGCACAATGGGGGAATACACACACAGGTGGAGGTTGAAAACAGTTTTCCTCTTCTTAGTTGTGTAAGCCAAAAGAACTCTAGTACAAGGAAATAGAAGATCCCTATATATGGGTCTCAAACCAAACTCAACTAACTAAGGTGGCATACTAACTGAGCCACGAACTAGAGTAGATAAGGATAGCTATCATGTAGCTATTATTCATGGGTGGTGTACCAACCGCATCTGCAACTGACAAGTCGGTGACATAAATGCACAACGGTCACCCTGGCATATCACGAGTGGAGCTCAATATCTCAACAGTTGTAACATCCCCACTCAAACAAAGGTCTCTGGCTGCGAGTGAAAAAACCCTTGGGGAGAACAAGGGAAAAACCCGAGCCCCTACACATACCTACGATACAAAAATGATTTACTATAAAGTTTTCTTGAATACAATGATACATGCCTCAATCAGTGAGACAAGAACTTGGAACAATACCAAGTGTATATCTTAATGAACTAAAGCGAGCTTCACTAAGAGCTTTTGTGAAGATGTCTGCAACGATTTGATCACTAGGACAATGCTCCACCATAATGGAACCTTTCTTGACTTCATGTCGAACATAATGATAATGAATAGCAATATGCTTTGATTTACTATGTTGTATATAGTCTTTGGTAAGACTAATAGCACTTTGGTTGTCGCATCGAAGAGGTGTACTAGATGATGAAGGATGTCCCAAATCTGCAAGTAGTTGTCGAAGCCAAACTAGCTTGCGAGGTTGCTAATGATGTCGCAATATATTCAGCCTCAGTTGTAGAAATCACAACACATGGTTGTTTCTTGCTGGACCAAGAAACCAAACATCCATTTACAAAGAAACAATTCCCACTTGTCGATCGCATGGATAAATGTGAACTTGCCCAATCAGCATCTGTATATCCAATAAGTTCAAGAGAAGTTGAAGAAGATAAAGAAGAATCCTCTTGACGACGATAAATAAGACCAAACTCCTTAGTACCCTTGAGGTACTTAAGAATACATTTTGCAGCACTCCAATGAATAGTGAAAGGGGAAGAAAGATACTGTCCCAAAAAATTAGCTGCAAATAAAATATTTGGTCTTGTGTTTAAACCAATAAATTGAAGACAACCAAGAAGATTAGCAAAAGGTTGATGAATGACTGATTCTTCATTGCATGTTGTATATGTACCCTTGGTAGAGCTCGAAAGAATGGGAGTGTTGGCAGAGTGTGCATTTATCAACCCAAACTTCTCAACAATATCATTAATAAAGTTTGTCTGGCGAAGAAGAAGAATGCCTTGTTGTCGTTGTCCTTCAACTTGAATACCCAAACAAGAATGTATCTCACCAAGATCCACCATTTCAAATGCAGTCAATAAAAGCTTCTTCATAGCATCCAAGAAAGCAATATTATTTGACACAAGAATAGTATCATCAATATATAGAGCAAGAATAATAAAACATTTGTCCTCCCTTTTGATGTAAAGATTTGGGTCAGCAAAACATGCAACAAAACCTTTAGATGTGAGGAACTGATCAATCTTAATATACCAAGCACGAGAGGCTTGCTTCAATCCATATAATGCAAGATGAAGCTGGCATACAAGATGCTCCTTTCCTGCAATCATAAAACCTTTAGGTTGCTCGATATAGATTTCTTCTTCAAGATCTCCATTGAAAAAAGCCATTTTAATATCCATTTGGTGAATTTCTAGATCAAATAGTGTTGCAAAAGTCAAAAGCATACGAATAGTTGTGGAGTGCACAATGGGAGAAAATGTTTCTTGATAATCTACTCCTGCAATTTGCAAGTAACCTTTTGCAACAAGTCGTGCTTTGAACTTATCAAACGAGCCATCAGCTTTGGTCTTGGTTTTATAAACCTATTTACATTTGATAGGAACACGATTTGGGGGGATTTCAGTAAGAATCCATGATGAGTATGATCATCATCAGTTGTAGTTTGTTGAACAATATAAGCTCGATAATGTTCTTCATCATATCTGCGTTTATAAAAACGACAAGATGGATGATCTGTATGTGCACAATAATCACAAGGAAAACTTTTGGACGAGCGAGGTTGCTTTGTAGTGACTCCATGCTCCTCATCATATTGACGTGCTCAGTAATCAGAAGCCACATGGCCTTTCTTATCACAATAAGAACAATGTTTGTTAGGATAAGCAAGACGAGAAGATTTACCACCTTGATTAGGGCATCCACCCTGCTGAAAACGTGAAGCGGGATGCTTGCAAGCAACAAAAGCAGCATCAAAATCCCTTTGTTCGTGAGTGACCAAAACAGTATCAGATTTTTCCAAATGATACTCATGATGTTGAGAATATTCAATAAGAGATATACATGATTTGTCAAAGTGGATATCATCCTTGTTAGACAAAATAGTGATGATATTGTCATATAAAGGATCTTTGATGGTATGAAGAAGTTGAGTAACAATGTGATTTTTAGCAACAGGAACGCTGGCAGCACCAAGCTGATTGATAATATTTTTAAAAGCCTCGATATGAGAGTGCATAGAAGTACCAACCTTATATTGAAGATTCTTCAAAAGAGTTTGGAGATATAAAATTTCGATGATCGATTTCTTCTCAAATGTTGAGATAAGATACTTCCAAATAGCATGAGAGGTTTCCAGATGAAAGACATCCAACATAAGTGAGTCAGGAAGTGCAGACAATATATAACAACGAGCCGCTTTGTCACAATGAATCCAATCAGTATGATCAATTTTCCATTGTTCAAATAACGGGCCATCAGTAATCAGAGAATTGTCATTCATCACATCAATAGGTTGAATTGGGCAAGACAGGTCGCCCAAAACAATATCAAATAATTCGTCACCTTCAAGAATTAGCATCATCTTTGCTTTCCAACCAGGAAAGCCTTGTCCTTGGAAGAAGGGAACCGAAAGTTGGCCAGACGGATATCCGTTAGCAATTACGCAATTGGCAGAGTTAATTGTTCTTCTAATTCATACATTAGTCCAGAAAAAGCCTCAGAAGCAAGGTAGAGTGCGTGTGAAACTGCTCGATGGAGATGATGCTAGGCTATCTCATATGATACACTAATGATGGCAAAGGCATTTAATTTTAGTTTGAGGTTACTGATGCTGAAATAACAGTTGGTGATTTATCATGGTGATGTATCTCTATTACTGTTCTAGGAGGCTGTGTCCCTGGTACTACCTTCTGCACAACCCTCCCATCTGCTACCAGGCTACTTGGGCATTGCCACTCAAGGCTCCCAAACTCAAAAGCTTGTGGAGAAGCCAACCCACTTCCCATCTGCCGTTGATCTTCACAATTGTGGTATCAAATTCCAATCTGTAGCACCAGGTTACATGAACTCAGTCAGTTTCGATGGCTCCCAAACTCAAAAGCTTGTGGAGAAGCCTATTCTAGCTGATGATACATTATTTCGTTTATATTCTTTCCAGCTGATGACACATTATTTCGTTTATATTCTTTCCAGCTGATGAGTGTCTATATTCCAGCTGATGATACATTATTTCGCTTATATTCTTTCCAGGTGATGAGTGTCTATATTCCAGCTGATGAAAAATTGTTTAATTTATATTATGTTCATGGAGCCCCACATGTGTTATGTTGTCTATAGAGCGGCGTCGCGAACCATCTCTATAGACCTTGTGTTGTTCTAATGTCACTGTAACGTTTTTCTTTAAGTTTTGACGTGACAGATATATTGCTTATATCCCAAGTTCAGTTGAAGGAATTTCCTGGAGATTTTATCTTTTGCAGTGATATCGCTTATCGAAAGAATTTCTTGGAGATATTCAGTTGAAGGAATTTCTTGAAGATTTTATCTTTTGCAGTGATGTCGCTTATAAAAGGAATTTCTTGGAGAGTTCAGTTGAAGGAATTTCTTGGAGATTTAATCTTTTGTAGTGATGTCACTTATCCTTATTTTACATGTTATATATTTAGGAGTGATAAAGCTCTTTTGATGCCTCTGAGTAGGCTCTTGTAATTCAAGAGTGATGTAGGTCCTTCTCCGTTGATGTTGTAATTCACGAGTGATGTAGCTCCTTTGATGCCTATGAATAGGCTCTTGTAAGTTCAACTTTGTAATTTGAATATTAATATAACGGTAGGCCTATATAGAGCTGCGGGTTTTTCCCTTGAGCCCCCAAGGGTTTTTTCATCCATAGTAAGGGACCTTTATTTGAGCGGGGGTGTTAGCTATATATACTTAGCTATATATAGTCTATCTATATATAGCGCCCCAGGTCCCCTCTATATATTCCTATCATGTGTGCTCAATTGACACACTTCTGGGGTTCCACTTCCGGTGTCTCATATCTCTCTTCTCTCCTCTCTTCCTCTCGTCTCTCATCTTCCTCGCAGTCTCGAACATGGTGTCGTGCAATCTTGAACACTATGCACTCTCATATTGAGGCTTTTAAAGACATTATCAATCAGCTTGGTGTTGCCGGCGCTCCTGTTGCTAAAACTCATATTGTTACTCAACTTCTTCATACCATCAAAGATCCTTTATATGACAATATCATCACTATTTTGTCTAACAAGGATGATATCCACTTTGACAAAGCATGTATATCTCTTATTGAATATTCTCAACATCATGAGCATCATTTGGAAAAATTTGAATAACCAAGAAAAATAAGCTTCAAACCTAGAGGATCCAACTTATGTCGAGTGTCCTTGGCACATGAATGTTATATATATAACTATATATATATAGCTATATATATAACTCTATATATATAGTTATATATATATATATATATAGCTATATATATAACTATATATAGCTATATATAGTCTGTCTATATATAGCTAACAGCCAGGCATTGAAATACATGTTTTAGAAGGCAATTCTAGTCACCCTATTCTGCTGACCTGCTAGGCGGTTGTTCTAGGAGTTCCTATTAGTTGTGTGGCAGTTAGAGAAGCCTATTATAATAATGATGGTAAAGAGGCAAAACCCTAAATATCTAAAAGACAATATATGAATATATGAAGGTGTGTAAAAGGGGGTTATAAAAATAGAAAAGGAAAGAAATAAAAATCCTTGAGCTATTGTTTATCGCCTTGAAAGGCCTGGTAGGTTCCTGGGGACAAGACAAGACTTGGGGCCAATGCCTTGTCTTCCAAGGGGTGGCATCTAGCTGAAAAAACAAAGAATATAAGAAGGTTGGAGTGAAAATAAAAGTGAGTGTTAGAAAAGGAACAATATCGCCTTGCGAGGGCTTGGTAGCTTCTTGGGTACTGAGACATGACTTGAGGCTGATGCCCTATTCTCCTTGGGTCACTACGCTTAGCTCCCTCATTTTTACATGCCCAAGTATAGAAAATAAGAGGCTAAAGAGCAATGTGCTAAAATATAATATTTGTTGATCAGGCTATAGGAGTTCTTGCCTAATAGAAGGTCCTAATTGAGTTGTCCTTAGTTAAGTAGGTAGTTTAGACCACCACTTAGGATGACATCTTTGATAGTTCTTTTTAGCTTGGCTGTATTGCAACAATTAGTTAGTGACTAGCTTTAGACTTTTAGTCAGATTATGCTAGGCACTTTTAGTTTCTTTGATTTTGATGATAAATTTTCAAAACCCAAAAAAACACTAATTTTGATGAAAATTGATAGTTTCTTTGATTTTGAGTGGAAAAAAATGAGTGGACATGGGATAAAATAAGAAAAAATACTCAGTTTTAGTTTTAATGATTAGTCATTTAAAAAAACTAAAAAATACCTATATCTATTTTAAAAAATATAAAAAATAGGAAAAAATAGAGAAAATTTGATTTTTTACGTGCGAAAAAATTGAAAAAAAAATATCTATGTATGTGAATATCTGACGTCACTGAAGCATGAGGTTAAGCCTTAGTTTGGCCCTTGTCCTTTGTATTAAAGTACGTATTTATTGCTTTTACATACAAAAAATGACATAAAAGAGCATCTACACCTATGCAACGTAGCAAAATTTAAACGGTGAGGGGGAGGATGACAAACGCACAATGTACCTACGATGGCAGGGCAATGTGTCCTGTAAACGCTCCTAACCGCAAGGCCATGGGGCTATCTTGTGCATGTCAGAGGTTCACCTAGTGCTATAGCTAGTGCGGGCCCATTTTAGGTCCCATCAACTATGGGTATGATTTTGTATTAAACCTTAATGATAAGAAAGAAATGCTACAACAATATCTAAGTAATTTTTTTTTTGTTCTAGGTACATCTCTAGATACCAAACATTCCCATCACATAAGGTAATAAAGAGTAGTAATTAACTACGACTAGTTATCTAGCAAAAATTTTCTTGATGTATTCCATTAAATTTGAGTAATTTATACATTATTTGTCTTACCTCCACAATATTATAAGTTTTTTTAAAACTATTGTAGTTACATTACTGATACACCATCTTTATACTTAAGATTTAAAAACACCAAGTTTCATTTTTATGCATACAATCTAATATACAAGACCAAGTTTGGATTCTTGTGATCATGAGATAAAAATTCATGTGGAGATTTACCGATGTCACACGGAATTTGCGCGAGAGTTTGTAAAGTCACTCGCTGCAAGGACGCTTTGTAGGATGGAAGCAAAGGATTATGTAGAGTACTAAATTTGAAGAATACTCAATTCAAGGTAAATTGATGGAGCAAAAAGAATGCTTGGGTTTCATATTTGTTCAATTACATATATTGGCATAAAAAGAGAAGTGAAAAATCAAGGCATTCAATCTTCTCATTACATCATAACACATGAATCCATACATTAAATTCTTGATTTGATGCTTTCAAAGGATAGATTAGAAGAAGTACAATGAATCACTTCACAAGAGATCTTCAAATTTTTGTCACAAGAGAGCATAATATGTCATGGATATGCATGAAAAGAGAAGTGAATTAAAAGTGTTTTTGATCATGTTCATAGAACAGATCAAGCTTTCCACATGCTATTCCTCATAGCTTGAGAGCACATGATGGAAACATGCGAAGGGATCGACCCTTGAAAAGAAGGTTGTTTAATCTCTTTTATGGTGGCTTCAATTGTTTTAGTTTCTCGCTTGGTCCCCACCTTAGAAGCTGGGAGTGATTTGCCAATCTCCTTTTACAAAGAATCTGAAATAGGACTTTTATTTGAGAATGCTCCTCCTCCTTTTTCAGTAGTAAAAAGTTCATCGAGTATTGGATTGAATTTGGTATTTTCTGAATGATTAAGCCAATTGATACAATATGATATTGAGATTATTATCACCCTTGGACGTGCGAGATGATATTCAGATTACTATCACCCTTCAGCGTGCGAGATTCAGGGAGGAGTTGACGTTGCACAGAATCGGAGTCATCATCGCTCAGATGATCGGAGGGAAGGCTGGGCAGCATGCCGGGGGCTAAAAGTGAAGGGGAAGGAGGGAAGAACAGAGGTATGAGAGAGAGGAAGATAACAATGAGTATAATTGCTGCACCTATTATTCCGTGCTAGACGCAGATGGCGAAGTGCGGATCAATATCATCATCATGATGAATCACCCAAAGAGATAATGTACCAAGAGAGAAGGAACTGTTTGAAACATAGACGAGGAGATTCTGATCAATATTGAAGGCTCTCAAGTTCCCCACCGAGCACAAAGTAGGTAGGCAACAAGAACGGAAGCATACCAAGCACTGCCATGCTTGTTGACTTCAGGTTCTTCCACTTGATGTAGCTTTCTAGTATCCCTCCATCGTTGACGCTTTACTCCCTTCTCAGCTATGTCGACTGAGAGAACTTCTTTTGCTGCGTTCCATCGTCCTTAGTTCTCCCCCCCTCTGTCCTTTATGGACGTCCTTTTTATCACTATCTGCCATCTCGATTTAGCACGTGGCTTTCTCAAATCCAGAATTTATCTTTTTCAAAGCTTTTACAATTTGAACATGCTTTCTCAATTATTGTTGGCTTAATGTCATTGAATAGGTCAGTCATGCTGGGGATAGATGACGCCATGCTTGCTTTTGAGACTGTCCTAGAGAAAGCTAGTTGGCGATGTAGAACTGGAGACTTGGCTGGTCGGTATAAAGCACCACGGAGTGGCCGCAGGTCTGGTCCTCGACCTTGGCCGTAAGCTGAGTTGGTGGTGGCCATCTTGTGGGGTATTCATCAAGGCGTAGTTGATGTCGAAGCCGCCCTTTATCTGGCCCACTCGAAATCCTACCCGGCCCACATGCCTTAAGCCGTATGACGTTAATGATGGCATTCTGCAGTGTTCGTCACATTGTATTTTGATCTTTTCACAAGCCAAGATCTCAATATCTCCGCCATGACAAGTACTCGAAATGTGAACATATTCTAGTAATTATACTCCACCTTGATCCCAAGGATAAGATACTTTAACAGCTCTTCTTAAAGCCTTCAAATGAAAGAATAAAGTTGCAATGCCTCTTCATCCATCATACCACATAGCTCCAAAGACCATCGTTTGGCTTCACTCGATCTGATTGCTTCGTGAGGTTGCAGGAGCCAATATTATTGGAGAGCTAGAGCCTTTCAAGAGATGTAATCATTGCCCCATCATCACAACCATTTATTGATGATCTATTTTATTAATGATTTGTATTAGTCCTTCGAAATTATGGAAAAAATTGTCAATTTGATGGGTAGTAATGGGTGGCTCAAAGCATGTCTCATAAAAGGATGAAGGTATTTCATGATTCATATTCTCAATGGTAAGAAGTGGCTTTGTTTCCATTACCATGGATGGTGATTTTCTCTGGGGGGTTACTCATGAATATATGTATATATAACGTGAGTTCAAAAGAAGAGGTTTTTAAAACACTAGTTATATAAATTTTTTACATACTAAAGGGTGTCATATAAAGGGGTTACTTATAGATTGAATAGAAAAGGGTTGTGTTTTATTCAAGAAAAGTTCACAGATTAGGATATTTATAAATAGGCCATGAACGCACGTTATATAGAGGATATATATATAGTGAACCCCCCGAGGATTTTCTAGAGTAGTAGATCACCTTCGAGCTTTCAATATAAATATCTTCTTATGAACCCGTCATTCCATGCATTGTGCCCTATCAAAACTTATGCTTTTGTAAGAAAATTTTATGCTCAATAACTCATGCAGTTTGTAATGAGAAAAACATGTAATGAAATATTCAAACGATTCTTCCATACAAAAATTTATAAATGCATTGAAAAGAATGTGCCTAGCCTATCTATATGTGCTTGTGCATCATGCAAAATGCAAACAAAAAAGATACACACAATGGAAAATAAACTTAAAATGACGTTGACTTAAGAGTCCAAATTCTTGGTAGAAAATTCTGCCTTCAAGTTTGCAGTGGTAGAACCGCAGTGTCACGACATCCGCCCCCTCTAAACCTACACATCCTATGGATGGGTCACAGCTACCCATCCTCATCATTGCCAAGCTCAACAGTGAATGCAATCTATTCATCTTCTGCAAAAGTATTTGAATGTCCATATCTTCATCTTCTTCATCTCCTGACTCAAGACCATCATAAATCGCATCATCCAACTCCTCAACTACATAGGCTATAGCATCTCTTCTCTTGAAGAGTTTGATTCTCTTCGCTGCAATATCGAAATCTGCAAGGTTGTACTATCAAGCTCTGTTAAGGAATATGAAGTATTGTCATGGATATGCTGTACTAGATAGGGCTCAAACTATCGTCTAGAAACCTTGCCGATAGCACTATGTTGGTTGTCTAGACTGCTATCATAGACCAACACCCAATCTCCCTCTTTAATCTCTTTAGGCCTCAATCTGTGTCTACTATCAAAGTGATCTTTGTTGTAAATTCTGGCCTCTTTGAGATTTTGAATTACTTTCTCAATATCTTCAGGTCTTCTCTCCAACTAACGAATACAAAGAGCCAAAAGATCTTCTCTAGACATCTCTTCTTGTTGCCATAGTAAAGCACTCCAAGTAAGTATTGAGATGGCAAGCTCAACACGTCTGGACATTGATGATGGACTGCTTGGCTAGATGAGTCTGCACGTCTACATTTAGCACGTTGGTGGTCATTATGATACTCACATGGCCACTGACTTATCACTTATTATATTTAGTTTGCCTACAGTTGGCAAAGATATAACGCCAGTCGATTAGTGTAGTCTGTTATGCACTGTTTGACTTAGAAGGCCACTTTCCTTTATGTTTTATCTTATCTATACTTTGTGTACATTGTATAATGTGTGAAAGAAGAAGAAGAAACCAACAAGAAAACGTTTTGGCCTCCATCTCTCTTATTGTGTTCTTGAGTAAGCTTCCTCTTGTGTATACAATGTGTGTTTGGCGTAGCAGCTCAAGCACATCCCCCCATCACATGATTCTTGACAATAAGTGTGCAAGTTTATGTAGGCATGACTAGATTTTGCCCATACATCAACTCAACTGCCATATATCTTGTAGTCACACTGTGAGTAGTGCGATCGGCCCATAAGGCATAAGGCACCATGCTTTGGCCAAGGTTTTCAAAATTTGCGGATGACCTCTTTTGATCTTCCCATTTCCTTTTGGATTATATGCCGAAGTCAAATCAAGTTAAATGCCAAGGCGAGAGAAAAACTCTCTAGCCTCATCAGCATCCAACTTACCTCTATCTGCAATAATTTTCCCAATACATCCATACCTGCAAAAAACATCTTCCAATAGAAACTTACAAACCACTGAAGTAGACTTTGTTCATAATGCTCTTCCTTCCAATTGATTTGTGAGATCTTCTCATGCCAAAACAATGTAGCCCATATGCCATAAACCAATAGGCATAGTAATCAAATCAAGAACCCACTTGAAATGAATACATAGTGGGTAGGTAGGATGAAGCTCATCTTTATGTCTCACTGAAGAGAACAACTGACAATTAGGGCATGTCTCAACAAATTGTGAGATTTCTCTATATATGCCTCTTCACCAATAAAGCTCTTTGATCTTCTCGTAGGCTATCCAAAGAGCTCGATGCCCAACCCAAAGACTTTTATAGAATTATTTCATGATATGCATGTGTGAAACTCTATCACAAAAAACTCTCAATGGATGTCCTCCTCGCTTTCGTGGATGCTTCCAAAGTAGCCCACTTCAGAAGAAAAAACCATAAGCTTTTCTTCTAATCTTTTTGAAGTCTGCATTAGTCCATCCATCCTGTCTAGACATAGTATTCAAATAACGACCAATCTATAAATACTCTCCTCTATACAAAGACTCATCAAAGCTTTCCAAAGTAGACACATGACAAGTATGATCACCATGCATGGCTGAAAGATTAGCCCCATCATCAGCATCATCAATACAAGATATATCTTCATACCTTGCTTATGAAAGCATATCAGCTATCAGATTGTCTTTACCTGCTATGTGCCTGAACTCAGGATTCATGGATTTTTTGTACCCAATCCACCTAATCCTGGCAATATCTAGAGTAGAAAAGCTTGTGATCATACCTAGAAGAGGCAAACAATCAGTCTTCTTGACCACCGCAACAGCTCCAATGAAGTACTCTCTATCATTCTTGAGAGCTGTGACAACTCCCAAGAGCTCTCTTTTAACTTGTGGATACCTTCGTTGTCACTCGTTTAGGACTTTTTCCCCAAACCAAATGGCATACCTATTCCCATCTACATCATCTTGGCCAACAGCCCATCCAATGGTGATAGGACTAGTATCAATAATAAGAAGGATAGGTCTCCCACACTCATAATTTGCCTTTCCAAGAGTTGGAGTAGCTCTCAATAATTTCTTCATTTTCTACATGGCTTTAGTATGTTTTATCTCCCAAGAAAAACGTTGTCCTTTTCTCAAGAGCTGGTAGAGATCATATGCAATATGAGCAAAATGAGGAATCCAAATAAGATAGAATACACAAGCTCCAAGAAACGTGCGAATCTTTGAAGTAGAAGAGCAAAGTCTCTGCAATCTTTTCTACGGCATCAACCTTTGCAGTAGAAGGCTCGAACAATCAAAACTTCTCTGGCACCAAAAATAGATTTAAACCCTGACAAGGTCAAATTCACTTCCTCTAGTCTGTACGAAATCCTCTCAACATCTCTAATGTGTGAAGCCACAAAGAATCTGCATCCAAGGTCATCTAAAGAATCATCTTTTCCTTCTTCCAAGCAGCCTTTGATAGGTAAATCATCAATGAAAGGCATAGTAAGCAAGCTCAGGAATAAAATCTCATAAAACCTTGTTCATCCCATTCATCATATGAGCAACCGAATTAGTAGATCCTTGCGAAAGCATGCACATTCAGACAAGGCCTAGAGGGCTTCATTGTAGTCAAATCTCTACTCTCAAGGGCAAGCTGAAACTAATCATATCCAAAATAATGATCGCCAAGTGAATAGATAGCACGTCCAACAAAAGCTTCAACAAACTCATCCACAATAGGTCTAGCACCAACATTTTGAATAGTGACCTTGTTTACTGGTTGTAGGTCCTATATGAATCTGAGTGTCCCATTCTTCTTAGGAATTATGCACCATCTGTTGGAATATGGAGATGAAGATGGTTCTAGAATCCCCATCCTGATCCGCTCATTCAAAAGCTCTACCAACTTGGGCAAGTGAGCCCTCGGTATAGGAATAGACCATAGATTCCAAGGGACATGTGGATTGGTAAAACATAACCATAGGCATCACAACCCTCAAATCAATGCATCCAATCTCATATGGAAAAAAAGCAAAAGCTTTTTCATGTCTGCATAACATCTCTTCAAAACATCTTACCTCTTCTAGAAGTAGAAAATCTTCGGTCCCAATCTTCATCTCTTTCAATGTCTCAGCTGAAAACTTATGTCTGATACTTGCAAGATCTCGCAAAGGAGGTTGCATAGTAGCTCTCCTAATCATCTCATCACTGTCCAAAGGTAGCGGTCCTGCAACTAATCTAACCTTCATGCCAACTATCTTATATTTTGTCTGAACTTTGGCTTCATTGCTACAACTTGTAGATTTCACCTCTTGATGAAAATACCCTGATAAACACAAATTTTGCTATGTATAAACAGCAACAACCAACTCTTTTTGTTGAAATATATCAGCAAGGAATACATTTTGCTGAGAATCCTGGATACCCAAATTATTTTGAAGCATAAAATCAGCAATTTTGCAATACATCACCGGAGAATAGTCCTGCAAGACATATGACAACTCTTGATTGTTAGCATTTAGCAATACCAAAAGTTCTTCCACGGTATGTGAGCATGAAAGGCCATAATAGAGACCATCTATTCGGTCTTCTTCCTACAAAACACCTGCAATCATCAATTCTTTTTCTTTTCTTTTTACATACTGCTATACAGATCATTAGGAGAAATATGGACTCTCTTTTTTTCCCCTTAAGTAGTGAATAAAGAAATTTGGAACTAACCAATGAGAGAGGTAGGATTCGAGATTCATGTAACATGAATCTTCTAGCCATATCTTAGCCCAAATCTTCCCTCAACAATAAAATAAGGGGAAATGTGGGGAATACAATGCTGACACTTCCTAGAAGTTTGTGACTCAAATTTTCATTTTCTTATTTTTTTATGTTTGACTTTTCATTTCTCCCCTTTTCAGTTTTCCCCTCTTTAATCTTAGGCATAACTCAAATTTATCATATCTCTTCCTCCGCTTCTTCTTCTGACGAAATCTTACAACCTCATTGATGCTTGTCCTATTTGTAACCCTGTGAAATTTCATTTCCTCTACACAAACACAGAGTGAGTTTCACATTTTTAATGAGAGCAGAGCTTGTTATACTAAAGCCCTAATATTTTCTTCACAAAACTTTACAGATATATTATTCTCGTCCATGGATGTTCTATGGTAAAGTTTTATCTTGTTTGGATAAAACTTGTGCAAGTTATGTGCATTCTCTAACATGTAATTTCTTTTGTTTTGGTACTCTAGGAGTCTCTTAAAGTCAAGAACAATGATCTTTTGAACACTCAACTTCTTCTTCAACATCTTACAGTTTCTTTGTAAACAAAGTTACAAGTATGTTGTCTTGTTGTTTTGCTGCTCCATGTTTAAATTTTATCTCGTTTGGAAAAAATGTATGAAAGCTATATGCATACTGAGTTTTCCTTTGTTTTTTTACTCCGAGAGTCTTTGAGAGTGGAGAACAATGATTTTTTAAAACCTCAAATTCTTCAACAACTTTGGGCTTCTTTGCAAAGAGAGCCACATGTATATTGCCACTTTTTTCTGTTGGTCCATGGTTAAGTTTCAACTCATTGGATAAAGCCTATGTAAGTTATATGTATACTTTGACTTGATATTTCTTTTGTTTTTGCACTATAGGAATTTGTCAGTGAAGAAACAATGGTCTTATTATAAGTCAACTTCTTGTTCAACATCTCTAGTATAACGTGTCCACCTGTTATCTTCAAGACACGTCTTAGTAGTCTATCGGAAAGGATATCTAGAAGGCTCTTCCTGGCACTCCCATGGAATGTTACGGGGTTTGCGATCTAGGACTTTCCGCGTGTGCCATGTAACGGAAGTATTCCGACCATTTCCACTTAGGACCGACCTGAATTAGGGTTTCTCCATATTGGTCCTTTCCTAACGGCAACTAGCGTCGAACCCAAGCGAGTTACTTTACGTAGAAACGCCACGTTCGAAGCGGATTCATGCTACACTTGGTTCAAGGAGAATGGAAAATGAGAGGGATGCAAAGCTCAACCTCTCTGCCATAAGGCATAGTCCCATTCCATTCCCCTAAAATAGCGTAAATCATGATCATTTATAACTCTAGGTCAATGCTTTTGTTGTTCGTGCTCTTTGACCACCTTCTGGCTGTCCATCGTGATTTGAGAAAAGTTTGCGGCCAATCGAGACCTCCCATCCGTAGAAGGGACCTATAGCCACATCCACTGCACTTTCCTCAGGTTGTTTTAGTTATTTAATTACCTAACACATTTAGTTGGACATGTATCAATCATCTTCCTTAATTAGCCCGTTAGGCACTGGTTCCTTCACGTAATCATAGCACCTGACATAGAAAAACAATGTCAAATAAGATCCTTTTTAACAGGTTATCATATTTATCTTTGAAATACATAAATTCCAGCCCGTAGGCTTATCCACAGTCCGCCCGAAGGCTATCGAGCAATCCACGGGGATTACTAATCCAAGATTCTGCCCATAGACTAGTATGCAGGCCTCGAGATCCAATCCTGAGTCACGTTAGCCTCTTGTGCAGGGCCCGGAAGGCAAGGGATTTACAGCTCAACGGAGAGACCTCTCGCGGTAGGTTCGGTCCACCTTCCCGGCGCGGTTAATAACCACCTTGGTTAGGGTTAGGCAGGCAGTCGGGGGTAACTGAAGCTGCCTCTCCCTTCAGGCCTTCAACCTGAAGCATTAGATATCCATTTATCCTTTAATTCTTTGATCAAACAAAGCAAAACAGTGCTCTTAAATCTGTAACAAGCACAATCATTTCCATTGGTCGTTATTGTTGGCCAACTGCTAAGGAGCGAATCCTTCTGTCCAAATGCATCCATCACTCGATCCGGGATTACTTGCAACTTCGCAAGATCCCCTATATCTTGGGTTAGGACCGTACCCTATTACCATAACCTGACTTGGTCAATACCTTAAGTTCATATATTATTCCAATTTATTGGTTGGTCTCTTGCTTTTAAGCAATTATCTTTACCCAAGAAGGATACTATATTAGGACGACTATTCATCCTCTTGCAAGATAACTTGCGTAAGAGTCTGCTAACCTCATTCCGAGGAATTTGGCCATTTCCTTGTGTTCAATTCACAAGATCGTGCGACTCTACTACTTGTTGCACAAGTGTCACATCAAGTTGTGGGACTATTTACCCTTCGAATGGAGTCACAAAACAATCCGTTCATGATTACATTAGACTGACATTGTTAGTCCTAGGGTTCCAAGTTCCATCCTTTTTTTAGCGAGAGATTCCTAGGGAAAAACCCTAGATCACTTCTCAAGTATGTTCTGTTGTCCCTACATTCAGTGAATGTGGGCAAGTATTTAGGGTATAGGAGTTCTAGTTTTAGCAATACGTGCAACTAGGTCACGTATTAAATCCTAGTGAGTTCTTTGGAATTGAATTAACTCTTTCTAAAACGAGTACTCTACGAGTTTAGGTATTTAGGTTTATGCCAATTTAACCTATCTAATTTTGAAGATAATTACGCTATCATTTCCATAACCACATGACTTATTATCTATGCGTAAGTTGATTTTCAAATCCTAACTTTCCGGTTTAAGATTAAGCATGGGTTAAGTTATAGCCTAATTCAAATTAATCATCCTATAACTTACGAACAAGATTCATGCTAAAACATGCAATCTTTTCTAATAATTATGCAGTTGAAAAACGATATTTATACCAATTGACTAGAGTTATTCAACTTAAGAATCATTTCATGCCTTGCACTTTCCTATGGATTATTAGCACTTTCCATAATGACTATTAGAGCTTCCACCTTCTCCTAACTGGCTGCTTGTGGCACCAAGACCACTAGATCCACTCCCTCGTAAGGGTTTAGCACCGTTATGCTTAGGGGAATACCTCCTAAGAATTTCAGCACGTCGCCTAGCTCTTTCGTCTCTCTCTTACTTTTGGATTTTTGCTAGACGATGCTTATCGATGAATAACGGATCAATCTCAGTATCATTTGGCATAAACTGCTAACTGGTCCCTAGACAACCAGGATTCGAGGACCGCCACTTCTAAGTGGCTCTCGACAGACGCACCACTGATGGGACCTAAAACGGGCCGGCACTGGCTCATGCACTAGCCGGACCTCTATCATGCGCTCACCAACCCCACGGCCTCATGGCCAGGAGCATGGATGACACATATATCATTTTCCTAAACATCTTGTGTTTGTATCACGTCTCCTAGTCCAACTCTAACCCAATTAACACTCCTGAGAGGGAGTCCTAGCACATTGCCAAATAGCATGAAGTACAAACATAAGAGGTCCTCCCACAGCTGAGTGCCGCTACCTCACTGCGACTCTCTTACACCTTGGGGATTGGCCCCTCGATGCGTCGCTAAACATATATAACACAATATCGCACACATTTCCACTCAAGGTACCAATTGATCATATCCAGGAATGTCTCACTTTCTTTCCCCTAGACCCAACACCTAGCCTGCAGTTTGGACAACCTTACTCACTCAACGTTGGTCATATTCCTCTAGAAAGCAATTGCCATGCATCCAGGAGGTATTGTCTGATACTTTTTATCATTTTATGCTTCATGCAAATTGTGAATGTCTGTGTGCTCAAATAATTAAGAAAATCAGCATTTGTGCACATGTGGAAAACATTTGTTTCAATGATTTCAACTATTGCTCGTATACGGCATTGCATGAACCTAGCACCGAGAAACCCTCGTGCTACTAGGTTCTTAATTTTTAATTATCGACCAACCTAAATGGTATGCATAGAAACCAAAAAGCTTTTCATCATTTCATTCAGCATTTAAACACCTTTTATACACTCTACCCCCTCACCCGTTTAGGTTGTGCATGGTGCATAGGTCTAGGGTTCATTTTCCACATTTTTATTGTATGAAAAGTAATAAAAACTCACTAAAACATAAAAGTAGGGCTGAACTGAGGCCAAACCTCATACTTCAAATCCCCCATACATCCACAAACATGGTTCTTGTTTTTCGTTAATTTTTGGCACTCAAAATCCATTTTTCCCTTATTTTTCCCTACTTTCCCTATTTTTCTTGTAGTTTTTACAATATTAAATAACTAAAAATACAAAGTGAGTTGTGGGCTGTGGCCCTTAGGTTCATTTGCAGCAAAACCACAAATTTAGTTGGTGTGTCTTGTTATATTTTCCATTTATATGTCAAAAACACCCAATTTTCCCATATTTCGCGTGTTTTACGGGTCTTACACTATTAATTTCATCCACGACACTTATGATTTTCTGATTTTCTGAGTTTAAACTGATCAAACTAATAGCAAGCAACATCATAATGCATAATCATCCCATGGGAACAAATATTCGTGAAGCAAATTGCATAAAACATCATTTTCCTTTGTAAAAATGAGATTACCGTTCTTTGCGGGTTGCGGGTTTTTATTTGCCATATCTTGGGACTGATTTCCAGCCACCATTAATGCTCATGATAGTCCACAATCAACAATATTCCTTCCTCTTGAACCATGGAGCAATCCGGTCTTCATTGGATAAGCATCTGTCATCCATTCTTCTTCTTCTTCTTCACCACATGAATCTGCCCTTAGGGGAGAGAGAGGGAGGACAGAGAAAGACTGAAATCAGAATTCTTCATAGAGACTGCCATTGGAGGAGCGAAGACCGGCGATAGGATTGGCATCCAGGGGGGAAGCAAGGGCAATGATCGGTGGGTTGGGTTGTTTGCAAGCTGGAGGTGGCATGATCAACAAGGGGGCACAAATTTTGGCGCCTCCCTGATCACGTTTCTTCTCTTCTCTCTCATCCCACGATTTCAGGCTAACTAAAAGTTTGGCATAAAATTCCCCCTAGCCCCAAAGGTCACCACTCCTTTGGCCAAACTCATATCCACCTTTTCAAATCTTGCCCACTTTGTGGCCATTTCCCCGTCCGGACTCCAAATTGAGCTCTGAAAAATCCTGGGCATCCGGCTTGACATCCCACATTGGCCAGTAACTCTTGTCAACCTGCACGACAGTCTGAAAAATTATAAAAAATCAACAAGTGTCGCTCGGGCGCCTTTAAAGCACTTTGGCGCTTAAAATAGCCGCCGCCTTCGACGTTGAATATTTTTCCCTTGGTATTCGTAACTTTTAGATATTTTTAAGCACTTCTCAACACCAAAATTCCACTCTCAAAATGCGGGGAGCATTCGGGAAGGTCGTACAAATGACCTTTGATATGATCGTGATTGTACACTTAGGTACATTGTTTGAACTTCTTTGCTCAAGGAACTAACTCAAGGAAAAACACTTAACGCTTCAGGTTAAAAGCCTGGAGGGAGAGGCAGGTTCAGTTACGTCTGAATGTCTGCATGGCCCTATCCAATGGGGTTGTTAGCCGCGCCGAGGATATGGATCGAATCAGCCCACGAGAGGTCTCTTCGTGGTGTTGCTTGCAGTGGAAGGACGCTTGGGTGCTAGAGGAGGCTCTAGCTGTAAATTCCTTGCCTTTAGATCTTGCACCAGAGGCCTACGTGACTTGAGATGGGATCTCGAGGTCCGTATACTAGTCTATGGGTGAAACTTGGAGCAGCGATCCTGTTGATTGGTGGGATAGCCTTCATGCATGATACTTGATGTATTCCGGGACTATGATAAATAAAGATCACATATTTGAAAAATGAACTTTCTTGACATTGTTTTTGTGTCAGTGCCTAAGTTACGTGAGGAACCTGTGTTTAAATTAATTAATTAAGGAAGCTTCTTTTGCATGTCAAACATGATGTGGTAGGTAATTAGATAACTAAGCAAACCGAGGAAAGTGCAGTGGAGGTGACTTGGGTCCGTCCTACGGAATGGTAGTCCCAGTTAGCTAGGAACTTTTCTCAAAAGACCTGATAACAAAACTGTGAAGACCTAGAGTTGATAGAGTTAGAATCCCGATTTATGTTGTTTTAGGGGAGCGGAATGGGACTATGCCTTATGGGCAGAGAGGTTGAGCTTCGCATCCCTCTCGTTTTCCATTCTCCATGAACCAATGCTGCATAAATCCTCTTTGACTCTGTTGTTCTACGCAAAGTGGTTCATCTGGAGCTTGATGCTAGCTACTTCCTAGAGACTTTGCTGATAGGAAAGAAACCATGACTTCCGGTCGGTCCTAAGTAGGAATGGCTGATTCTTCCGCTCGGGGCAGCAGAGTCGGGAAGACCTATATCGCAAACCATGTGACATTCCTTGCGAGTGCTAGGTGGCGCTTCCTAGACTCTCTTCCCGATGGGTTGCTAAGACGTGTCCCACAAGTGGACGAGCGGACACATTACAATTGGTATCAGAGCAAACCAACGAGATCTAAAGATTACAAGGGAACTTAATGGAGGAAAATAAACGGAATAAGGAAATAAACAGGAAAAGGTGAGTAGAATAGAGCAGTGTTTTCTATTGAAAACATTTCTTTACTCACTCATGGATGCTGGGGTTGCAGAGTCACGAATCATGGAGCAAGTTCTTGGTATTCCATGTCATGTTCATGACTACAATGCACGCTTCGGATTATTGCCAGAGTCTTGGCATGATGAATATTCTGGACCGCATGTATAATCCTTCGCCTCTGTATGCAGAGCGGAGATGGATGGGAGACTCATGAATATATTACATAGCATCCCACCGACTCACATACCTTCAGACCAACTTGAAGAGAATCAAGTGGATGGAGGATTTAAAGATCGTGAAGCTGTTCATGTTTGTGGAAGCTCGCGCAATTGCAACTTTGCATGTTAGCAGTCAACAAGTCAAGCAGAACAAGTATGTCTATGAAGAAGTGACCCGGGTGATCTCTGCTGTGACAGAATCAAAGTGTTAGGGCGCTATGAGAAGAATGGGTATCAAAGGAATGGATACCCCAAGCTTCCTATGACTTACCGTTTCTTGAAAATCCATGACTCCAGTCCATATTATTATTCTGTCCCTGTAGCCGATTGTAACACAATCCTATTTTTCCCAAATTGATGTATCAATCAGCTTGTCCTACTTATCCAAAATAAATATACTCAAGGGGTTATGCCTTCATGAATAAATAAGACTTTTTACAATTATCTATCTTGATCATAAATGTTAACTGAGGTGTTAAGTGATTAAATCACTTGGCTAAAAAGCTATGCTAGTCATATTAACCTAATATGGGAACGTATGATAAGATGTTAACATAAAGAATCTTATTGTTCAGACGCAACCCCAAGCGCAGGTTCCCCCGAGTTTGATGGCAAGGGAAGGACTATTCAAGCCGACACCGAGATCTGGATTGAGTCCATGGAGGACTATTTTGAGGTAGCAGGAACTGCACCTACTAACCAAGCCATGCTCGCCAAACTTAAGCTTACAAGCGAAGCAAGACTTTGGTGGAAACAGTGGTGCAGAGACCAAGCGATCTCGGAGGGGACAATCACTTGGGATAAGCTTAAGGAAGCTGTGCGAGGGAGGTATCTGCCACCTGCCTACCGCACACAAAAGATGAATGAATTCTATGACTTGAAGTAGCTAGTATTATCCCTGGAAGCATATTATTAGAAGTTCATTTCACTCCTAAAGTATGTGCCTCCAATGGATATGACACAACAGATGTCAAAATTCTGTGTTAGGTTGAATCCACCCATAAACACTCGATTGGAATCAATGCGCCCAACGGACCTACAAAACACACATTCGAGCTACTCCAATAATACAGGAGCTGCAGACCAAACAAAGGAACAACAGGATTTGGCCTTATAAAGATCAGAATAATGGTATGTTTAAGGCTTAGACTAAGAGAGCAGAGGGTTAGAATCAGGATCAGAGAAAGAAAGCTAGGGTCAATACTGTTAACAACTTTGTTCCAACACAAAGCAATGATCGCAACCCACATTGCTTCCATTGCAATGAGCCCGGACACTTCAAGAGGGAGTGCCCCAAGCTTGGCAAAGGACATCACTAGGGGCAATTCCAAGGTCAAAATAGAGCCGCTCATGGCCAAGGAACCACCATTATGGCCAGAGGGAGGACCTCCAGTGTTTCCACCAAGGAGCTAGACAATGAAGAAGATCCATCCATGGATGTTGACATTGAGAGGGCAACAGGTCACGTCACTCTTCACAAGAAGGGTCCAAATCGCCAATTCTCGGTGATTCAAACTCCATCAGAATATCAAGGTAAAAGCTTCAAAATCCTGATTGACTATGGCAGTACACATTCCTTCATTTCACCAATCTGTGCAAAAAGATTAGGGATAACCACAATAGATGCACATACTTTACTTGTGGAATTAGCAAATGGTCATGAAGTCACTTGTACTAGGCAAACTGCTAAGGTGAAATTCCTACTGGGTGGGATGCCAACTTCTGTGAGATTCAGGGTAATGAACCTAGGTATCCACGAGTGTTTACAAGGAATGGATTGGCTAATACCCAATGATGCCCACATCCACTGTGGGAAGGGCCAACTCTCCTTCCGAAATTCTGAAGGGGAACTAGTCATGACTCAAGGTGAGGCCGGTAAACCAAAAATACAGTTGGCAAAGGCAACACTGATAATAAAAGGTGTTCAAAAGGGTCTACCTGTCTATCTAATTAAACTGAATAAGCTAGATCAGAATCACAAATACAGAGAAGAACCTTCATGGTTAAAGGAATACGCAGACGGATTCCTTGAAGATCTGATGGAACTCCCTCCCCAAAGGGAAGTCGGCCACGAAATCAAACTTATTCCAAGAGCTACACCGGTCGCAAAGAGGCCATATAAGATGTCCATCTCGAAAGCTATCAAATTGAAAGAGAAACTCAAGAAACTGTTAGATCAAGGCTGCATCCGACCTAGCAGTTCTCCATGGGGAGCTCCAGTGTTGTTCGAAAAAAAGAAAGATGGAACACTTCGCCTATGCATTGACTCAAGAGGGTTGAATCAAGCAACCATAAAAAATAAATACCCCATTCCTAGAATAGATGAATTACTTGACCGTCTTCAAGGGGCAAAGATCTTCTCAAAGATAGATCCCACATCTTGATATTATCAGATAAGGATCAAGGAAGAAGATATTCCGAAGACTGCATTCAGTATAAGGTATGGACACTTCGAATTCCTAGTGATTTCATTCACGCTGACGAATGCTCATGCTACCTTCAATAGGTTAATGCAGTATATCTTTAGGCCCTATCTTGATGACTTCGTACTCATCTTTTTAAACGATACCCTAGTCTACTCAAAACAAAGAAAGGATCATGAACCCCAGCTTTGCATTGTTCTTGAAACAATGAGAGCACACAAGCTTTATCCCAAGAAGAAGAAGGCCACATCTTTCAAGTGACAAATTGAATATCTGGGATTCATTGTATCAGCAAAAGGAATTTTAGAAGATCGAGATGTTCTGGAATGGCCAACACGAACTTCTGTCAAACAAATACGTAGTTTTCTTGGGTTGACAAGGTGGTATAGGATTTTCATCAAAGATTATGCTTTAATTGCATCCCCTCTAACTGATCTACTAAAGAAGCAAGTAGCAATTGCATGGTCACCTGCTGAACATACCAACTTTGACACACTAAAGCAAAGCTTAGTATTAGCACCCATTCTAAAACTTCCTGATCTTAGTAAGGAGTTTGAAGTGGTAACTGTTGCTAGTGCACTTGCTTTAGGATGTGTACTTATGCAAGAAGGTCACGCTGTAGCATATTCTTCAAGAAAATTGAAGATCCATGAAAGAAATTATGCTACCCATGACCTAGAGTTGTTGGCTACCATCCATGCTCTCAAACTTTGGATACATTACTTACTAGGTAACAAATTTTCCTTAGTAATAGACCACAAGAGTCTTAAATGGATTTTCACTTAGAACGAGCTCAATATGAGGTAACGTGGATGGATCAAAGTGGTGGAATAATATGATTTTGAAATCAAATTTAGGCTTGGAAAAGAGAATGTAGATACCGATGCACTCAGTCACAAGGCATTTCTAAATTCTCTTATTTTGCAAGATCCATCAACAGCAAGGTCTCTAGCCAGAAATGTATCAATGCCAAACAACCTGATTCTTGAGCTAGCAAAAGAGGGGGGATATCATGACCTAGTCTATCAAAAAATGCTACGGGAGATCCCCATCAAGGATCAAGCCCCGAAGCTAAAGACGAAGTATCAAGAATTCTCCATCAGTAGTGGACTTGTCTACTTTAGGACAAGATTATGTATCCCTGCAAGCCAAACTCTCAAGCAGAAGATAATTTGGAAAGCCCATGACTCCCCTTTCTTAGGACATCCTTGTTATGCCAAGACCCTTAATACGGTCAGAAAGAGCTATTATTGGGAAAGGCTCAAGGGAGACGTACTCAAATATGTCACGGAATGTTTGTCTTGTCAACGCATTAAGGCAGAACATGTTAAAATGCCTAGGAAATTGCAACCACTTGACATTCCCCAAATGAAATGGAATTCATTAGTATGGAATTCATTGTTGACTTACCCGAAGTTCAGGGAGGATATAACTCTATCATGGTTGTAGTAGATATGCTCACCAAGGTCGCACATCTCATCCTTGTCAAGACGAACTATAAAGCTTCAGAAATTGCAAGACTATTCATCAAGGAAATATTCAAACTTCATGGGCTACCCAAAAGAATCATTAGTGATCGTGACTCTCTCTTCACATCACACTTCTGGAGGGTTATCTTTGAGGCTATTGGAACTCAACTCTATTTCAGTATAGCGTACCATCCCCGAACAGATGGTCAAACAAAAGGAGTCAATCAAGTCATTGAAGATCTGCTTACGACATACTGCTGTCATGAACCCAAAAAGTGGATTCAATTCTTACCACCACTGGTTGAGTTTTCCTACAATGCTTCTTACCAACAGAGTATTCAAAGGACCCCTTTCCAAGCATTGTATGGGCAATGATTGTCATACCCCTTTGAACTTCTCAGATTCAACTTTGAGGGTAGAAGCTTCAAGGCAGATGCTGGAAGACATGGATGATCAAATCAAATCAATAAGACAAGACATTCAAGCTGCCAATGATAGACAGAAGGCTTACGCTGACTTGAAATGGCTAGACAGATCCTTCGTCGAAGGTGATATGGTCTTCATCCGTGTATGCCCTAAAAAGCTTCACTATCCTTGGGAGAGTACAAGAAGCTAAGTCCGAGGTATTGTGGACCTTATAAGATCACCAAGTGCCTAGGGCCTAATGCTTATAGACTACAGTTGCCCTTGGGATAGTAGAAGAAGCTAAGTCCAAGGTATTGTGGACCTTATAAGATCACCAAGTGCCTAGGGCCTAATGCTTACAGACTACAGCTGCCTGCAACTCTAAATATTCATAATGTATTCCACGTTAGCCTATTGAAAAAGTATCTATCTAGTCTGAATCATGTACTTGATGATCAGCAAATTGTAATGCCTAGCCAAGGAGTCCTTGAGCTACGACCTGATAGAATCCTAGATGTTAGGGAGAGGCATTTGAGATCAAGGACCTTGAGAGAATACCTCATCCAGTGGAAAGATTATCCCAAAGAGAATGCCACGTGGATGGATGAAAATACTCTCAACCAACATTATCCCCAGATCTTCTTGAGATGAGGACATCTCGATTCCTCTAAGAGGGAGAGGATGTAACATCCCCCCCGTACCTTTCCCATAAGAACCCCCCCTTAAAATTTTTAAATTTAACACAATTTTTTTTACTCCCCCTCTCTCTCCCCACCAACAGCACGTTGAGGAGAGAGAGAGAGAGGGAGTGAAAAAAGTGAAAGGGGGGGCATGCAGCCCCCTAGGTGGAGGGTGGCAACCGTTAACGGCCATCTCCCTCCCGTCGTAAAGCCCTCCTCCCCACCATATCAGGAAGCCCCCCCTCCCCCTTCGGGGCTGTCGTCAACATGCAGTGTCCCCCTCCCTTGTTGCGAGGCAGCAACCCCCCGCCCCCTCCCCTCCCTTCATCATCTCAAAGAGTGTCACGTGTCCACCTGTTTCCTTTAGGACACATCTTAGCAGTCCATCGGAAAGGAGGTCTAGAAAGCTCCGCTTGGCACTCCCATGGAATGTTACGGGGTCTGCAATCTAGGACTTTCCGCATCTGCCATGTAGCGGAAGTATTCTAGCCGCTCCCACTTAGGACCAACCTGAATTAGGGTTTCCCCTAATGGTCATTTCCTAAACGGCAACTAGCATCGAACCCTGAGTGAACTACTTTACGCAGAAATGCCAAGGCTGAAGCGGATTCACGCTGCACTTGGTTCAAGGAGAATGGGAAACAAGAGGGATGCAAGGCTCAACCTCTCTGCCATAAGGCATACTCCCATTCCGTTTCCCTAAAATAGCATAAACCGGGATTATTATAACTTAGACTCTAGGTTTGCACCCTTGCTATTCATTTCCTTTGAGAAGATCTCCTTGTTGTCCATTATGATTGAGAAAAGTTCCCGGCCAATGGGACCACCCATCCGTAGGACGGACTCATGGCCACATCCACCACACTTTCCTCAGGTTGTTTTAGTTGTCTAATTACCTACCACATTTAGTTGGACATGCATCAAGCAGCTTCCTTAATTACCCATTAGACACTGGTTCCTTCGCATAATCTTAGCACTTGACATAGAAAAGCAATGTCAAACAAGTTCCTTTTCAACAAGTTATCATATTTATCTTTGGAATACATTCATAAACTCCAGCCCGTAGGCTTATCCATAATCCGCCTGAAGGCTATCCATAATCTGCCTGAAGGCTATTCAGCAATTAGCAAGGATTATTAATCCAAGATTCCGCCCGTAGACTAGTATGCGGGCCTCAAGATCCAATCCCGAGTCACGTTAGCTTCTTATGCAGGGCCCGGAAGGCGAGGGATTTACGGCCAGAGCCCCCCTTGCCACCCAAGCATCCTCCTGCTCCAAGTAGTGTCGAAGGGAGAGACCTCATGCAGTGGGTTCGGTCCACCTTCCCGGCATGGCTAACAACCCCCTTGGTTAGGGTCAGGCAGACAATCAGGGGTAACTGAGGTTGCCTCTCCCTTCAGGCCTTCAACTTGAAGCATTAGATATCTTTTCATCCTTTAGTTCCTTGAGTACAAAAATCAAACAGTGATCTCTAAACTGTTACAAGCACAATCATATCCAGTGGTTGTTATTTGGCCAACTGCTAAGGAGTGAATCCTTCTCTTCGAATGCATCCAGCATTCGATCCAGGATCAATTGCGACTTGGCAAGATCCCCAAGGGTTTGTTTGTTAACCCTTATGTCCTTGGGTTAGGGCCGTACCTTATTAACCCAACTTAACCAATACCTTAGGTTTTATTAACAGTAAATCATGGGGACCATGTCGATCCAAATTATTAACTGGGTCCTTTGCTCCAAGCAAATACCTAATTCCCTTATATTGGCAACTTTATAATAGGATGACTACTCGTCCTCTTACAAGTTAAACTTGCGCAAGAATCTGCCAATCTTATTCGGAGGAATTGACCATTCTCTTGTGATCAAGCCACAAGATCATGCGGCGTTGCAACTTGTTGCACAAGTGTCGCATAAAATCCATTCTTGATTACACTAGGCCGACATCGTTCAGTCCTAGGGGTTCCAACTCAATCCGAGTTTCATCTTTTTAACTGTGAGAAATGCAGGATCTAGAGCATGGCAGTGAGTTACGGTGGATGGAAGGAGAACTGTGGACTCATGATGGAGAAGACAAAGACACTGTTTGTTACACAAGTGAATTAGGTTCCAAGATTGAGACTTGGACTCATAAACACAATCTTGTGTATGTGGACAATGACATTGACACTTCACTGAAAAGAAAAGAGTACTATCATTGCATTAAGAAAAGGAAGCAAGTACAATGCTTTATAGGAAAGTAGGAAACTGCAGTAGGCACCATTGTGCATATGGGATAGGTTAGCCTACATATCCTTGACCCTGAAGCTCCATACAAAGAGGTTGTTTTAGTGAGTGTGATTGCTGATTCTCAACACCCCTCCTCAATCACAACTAAAAAGGCACAAAGTGTGTAGAGGCTGTAATGAGAACCACCTGCAAAGTGTGGGCACACCACAAACATGGTAGACACTAGAGGCTGTTGCAAAAAAGGCTAAGTGTGGGCACCAAAACATGATGGACATCCAGAGGCTGTAACAGGGGCCTCACAAAGTGTACAGGGACTGTAATGCCAAGTTACATAAGGATTTTTACAAAGCTTATGGCAGGAAGCATTAGGGCAAGGAAATACAAGGATTTTAAAATAGTCTATCAGAGTTATGAGAGTAGGACTGATGAGTCTTGTCCTTCCGATCCTGGTGGTCTTCATCTTCATCTTCTTCTTCCTTTGCTCCATTTTCTTATTCTTCTTTGACTGCGACTAGATAGGCCTTTTGGGATCTCTTTCTTGCGTGGCGGAACTTCTCGGTGTGTCCGGTCCTTTTGCAGAAGTCACAGAAGAGCTGATCCTTCTTGCCTTTGTACCTGTTGCCAACATATAATGCATGATCATCTCTAGAAGTACTTGGTTCTTCCTTAGTTTTTAACTTCTTTTCCTCTTCTAACAGTGATGCCTGGATATCAACAAGTTCAGGATTTGGCATGTTGATTAAAGTTGTTGATACATTATTATATTCAGGAGGCAAACTCTTAAGTAGAACACCGATGCAAACATCTTCATCCATTTTAATGTTGATTCTTGCAAGTTAGGTTAGGAGTCCTTCCATGTAATTGAGATGTGTGGAAAGTGATGTGCTGGACTTCATTTCAAGCTTGAAGAACTCAATCAGGAGACCATACTTTGATGATTTAGATTGTGCACCGAACAGGGTGTCAAGTCTTTTCCATGTATCCTGTGAGGTCTCACAGTTATCCACATGGTGGATATAACTGTTGTCTAGCTCCAGTTTGATAATGGCCTGGGCTCTGTCATCATTCTTTTGCCAAGTAGTTGCAAGGTCCGCGTCCCGAGGTTTCTTCTCTTTGCCATTTGTGATGGCCTAGAGACCCTTTTTCATCAAGATGAGCTTGATGCGGGTTTGCCAGGTGTGAAACCCGACTCCTTTGAATCGAGCATTTGGAGAGTATTTTCCCATGTTGAGGTTGCAAGATCAACAGCAAATCAACACCAGAATTCTGAGATTTTATCAGTAGAAGAGCAGAATGCAGTGTGTTAAGAGACACAGTTAGTGACAGTGTGAAAACACACTATGTCAGTGTTGATGTTGAGCTTGATTCTTCTTGTTCCGGATCGTTCGGTCGTTCTTCAATCTTCTCAAGTCCTTCCCCTCCTTGATTTGATGCTGGGTTAATGGATTAGAGTGGGCTTTAGCTTGGTTTAGTGTCAGGAGTGAGAAAAACTGAGGAAAAAAAAAGCTTGAGAAATTTTGGCTATGGTGGAATTAGGGTTTCTGAGACAAGGGCCTGGTTTTTCTCAGATTGCAGGAGCTATACTTGATCATTTTCAAAAAAATTTACATGCCTAGGAATCTTACTTCATGAGCTATCAAAGCCCTATGAAAATCGTCTAGATCGTGGACTGTATGAAGCACGCAGGGCACTCGATCAGATTCGGCGCAGTTCAGGACAGGTTTTCGCGATTCCGTAATGCTGGGGTCAGGGTGCAGCAATGTGATCGATTTTTGTGCCAGGATGAAGCGCCTTGGGTAGAAGAACAACTCCCTAGAAGGAATCAAGAGCTGAAATGGCCTGATTGAGAAGTTATTGAAGCTCCAAGTGAGGTAGGTCCTGTCTGGCTATGGCAGACACAGAGCAGAGATTGAGGATTTTCACAATGTTGAGCTTCAGATAGCCAAAGGTCATGGATTGATGTGATATAGGGAAGCTTTGTGAGTTGGAGAATACTTTTCCAGAAGGAAGCTCCAAGAGATTTGACCTGTGGAGTGAGATATAAGCAGCTCAATCTGATAGGGTGCTCTTGGCTATGGCTGCCATGGAAGCTTCAGTGAGGATAGAGTTGGGAGATGAAGTCATGAGCTGACATTGAGCTAGATTTAGGTTGAGAGGAATCAAGAGAGGCTGGAGAAGCAATGCCATGCCCAACTGGGCTCTGATACCATGTGAGAAATGCGGGATCTAGAGCATGGCAGTGAGTTACGGTGGATGGAAGGAGAAGTGTGGACTCATGATGGAGAAGACAAAGACACTGTTTGTTACACAAGTGAATTAGGTTCCAAGATTGAGATTTGGACTCATAAACACAATCTTGTGTATGTGGACAATGGCATTGACACTTCACTGAAAAGAAAAGAGTACTATCATTGCATTAAGAAAAGGAAGCAAGTACAATGCTTTATAGGAAAGTAGGAAACTGCAGTAGGCACCATTGTGCATATGGGATAGGTTAGCCTGCATATCCTTGACCCTGAAGCTCCATACAAAGAGGCTGTTTTAGTGAGTGTGATTGCTGATTCTCAACATTAACAAGTGATCCTTAGGGTAGAAACCCTAGATCGTTTCTTGCAAGTACGTCCTATTGTCCTTACATTCCGTGAATGTGGGCATGACTTTAGGGTATGAGAGTTTCGACTTGGCAATAAGTGCATCTAGGTCAAGTCCTTAATGTGCTAAACCCTAGTTAGCACTTGGAGTATACTGTATTGATTTAACCATCCTAAGTGAATCCTTTGCGGTCTAGGTGTTTTGGGTAATCTAATTTACTTGTCTTACGACAAGGACGTCTATTCCTAAAGATATTGTCTTGATCGGATAAAGGTTTCTTAACGTTATTACATGATAAGCGTTATAGATTTATATTATATCTCTAATTCTGCTATCAACTAGGCAATCGAACCACTTAACTTTTTATCAATTCTCATGCACAATCAGATATTGATAAAAAGAAGTCTTATTTGTATTTATATGGGCATAGCCCTTTCGGAATACAACATTTCTTATGATGATAAGCCAACTGTTACATTTGGTTTGGGAAAAATAATGTTGTATTACATTTATCTACAAGAACTGTATAAAAGTATGGTTTTGGGTCATGGATCTTCAGGAATCGGTAAGTCATTGGAAGTTCAAGGTATCCTTTCCTTTGGAATCCATTCTTCTCATGGCGCCCCAACACTTTAATCCTATCACAGCAGGGATTACACGGGTTACTTCCTCATATACATATGAGTTTAGTTCGACCCTCCGACCTTGAATATGTAAAGTTGAATTTACGTGAGCATCCACAAAAATGAACAGCTTCATGACTTTTAGGTCTTCCAACCACTTGATCCTCTTTAGGTTGGTCTGTAGGTATGCGAACCGGTGGGCGGCTATATAGTAGATTCGTGAGGCACCCATCCATCTTCGTTCCATGTACAAAGGTGACAGATTATAGATTTTCTCTAAAATGTTCATCATCTCAACCCTTTGTCGATAATGCAAAGAATGCATTGCAGTCATAAACATGATGCGGAACACCAAGAACTTGTTCCATGCTTCGTAATTCTGCAAGACAGCATTGAAAGTAAGGAAATGTTTGGACAGCAACACTTACATTACTTTATCTTATTCAGATTTGATAAAAACAATTTTGTTATTGGTTAGCTATGATACCAACTGTAATGTGTCCACCTGTCATCTTCAGGACACATCTTAGCAGTCCATCGGAAAGGATGTCTAGAAGGCTCCGCCCGGCACTCCCATGGAATGTTACGGGGTTTGCGATCTAGGACTTTCCGCATCTACCACATAGAGGAAGTATTTCGGCCGTTCCCATTTAGGACCCCCACTTAGGACCCCGACCTGAATTAGGGTTTTCCCTATTGATCATTTCCTAACGGCAACTAGCGCTGAACCCGGGCGAACTACTTTACGCAAAATCGCTAGGTCCAAAGTGGATTCACACTGCACTTGGTTCAAGGAGAATGGGAAAGAGAGGGATGTGAAGCTCAACCTCTTTGCCATAAGGCATAGTCCCATTCCGTTCCCCTAAAACAACATAAATCGGGATCAATTATAACTCTAGGTCAATGCTCTTGTAGTTCGTGTTCTTTGACAATCTTCTATCGTCCATCATGATTTGAGAAAAGTTCCCGACCAACCGGGACTACCTGTCCGTAGGACGGACCTATGGCCACATCCACCGCACTTTCCTCAAGTTGTTTTAGTCATTTAATTACCTAACACATTTAGTTGGACATGCATCAACAGCTTCCTTAATTAGCCTCTTAGGCACTGGCTCCTTCACGTAATCATATCACTTGACATAGAAAAGCAATGTCAACAAGTTCCTTTTTAACACGTTATCATATTTATCTTTCAAATACATAAAGTCCAGCCCGTAGGCTTATTCACAATCCGCCCGAAGGTTATCCAGCAATCCACAGGGATTACTAATCTAAGTTTCCACCCGTAGACTAGTATGTGGGCCTCAAGATCCAATCCCGAGTAACGTTAGCCTCTTGTGCAAGGCCCGGAAGGCGAGGGATCTACGGCGAGAGGCCCCCCTAGCACCCAAGTATCCTCCTGCTCCAAGTAGCGCTCAACAAAGAGACCTCTCGCGACGGGTTCGGTCCACTTTCGTGGTGCAGTTAACAACCCCCTTGGTTAGGGTCAGGCAGGCAGTCGGGGGTAACTGAAGCTGCCTCTCCCTTCAGGACTTCAACTTGAAGTATTAGATATCCATTTATCTTTTAATTCATTGATCAAACAAAGCCAAAGAGTGCTCTTAAATCTGTAACAAGCACAAACATTTCCATTGGTCGTTTTTGGCAACTGCTAAGGAATGAAACCTTCCTTTCGAATGCGTCCAGCACTCGATCCGAGATGACTTGCGACTTGGCAAGATGCCCTATATCCTGGGTTAGGGCATACCGCATTAACCCGACTTGGTCAACCCTTAGGTTCATAGATTATTCCAATTTATCGGCTGGTCTTTTGCTTCCAAGCAATCTTCTTTACTCAAGAAAGATACTAAATTAGGATGATTATTCATCCTCTTGCAAGATAACTTGTGTAAGGACCTGCCAACAACATAATATTAGTGAGTTTGGGAATCTCCCAATTCCCATTTTTTGAATACTAAAAAGGCGGCACCTAGATAACATGCCCATAAGTTACTCAAAACCATATGGTGTGACCTATCATTGGAAAGAACTTGAAAAATGGAATCTATTGAGCTATAGAGAACTTGATTTGGATTTATAGTGTTCAGGTTAAGACAAATCCAAAGATTTGACCATGTCTCCCAAACTTATGGGAAATTCTCATATTCCCCAATATAGTGCTCAACCTCATTGCGAGAATTGGCCATTTCCTTGTGATCCAATCACAAGATCATACGACTCCGCACTTGTTGCACAAGTGTCGCATCAAACTATGAGACTATTCTACTCATCGAATGGAGTCACGAAACAATCTGTTCCTGATTATCTTAGGCTGACGTCGTCAGTCCTAGGGTTCCAAGTTCCATATTTTTAGCGTAAGATTCTTAAGGGCAAACCCTAGATCACTTTCCAAATATGTTTCACTGTCCCTACATTTGGTAAATGTGGGCAAGTATTTAGGGTATAGGAGTTTCAGTTTTAGCAATACGTACGATTAGGTCACGTATTAATTCCTAATGAATTTCTTGGAATTTAACTCATTCTAACAAGTACTCCATGGTTTAGGTGTTTAGGTTTATGCCAATTTGTTTAACTCTTGAAGATAACTACGTTATCATTTCATAAACACATGACTCGTTGTCTACGCATAAATTGACTTTTAACCCTAACTTATCGATTTAAGGTCAGGCATAGGTTTAGGTTAATTCCAACTAATCTTCCTATAACTTGCGAACAAAATTCATGCTAAACAAGCAACCTTTTACTAATAATTTATGCAATTGACAAATGATAATTGCCTAGAGTTATGCATCGTAAGAATCATTTCATGCCTTGCACTTTCCTAAGGATTCCTAGCACTTCCCATGATGACTCATTGCGAAGACGATATGGCTTAATAATGTGACATGCAATTTATACTTCAATGTTTAAAAAAAGTACGCTATCTTAATTCCGTTTTTGTAAATATGGACTAAATGCATATCAATTTTCTAAAGCATTTAAGACGAAAAATGCATCCTTATTTTCCAACAATTATCCTCGCTCGATTATAACAATACCAAATAAAAATTAGGAATGAAAACCTGGACTTGGGGTGAGATGTCCACGTGGATGCTAGGAGACGATCCTCCTGCAGTTGCACCTTGGGCTTTCTTAGGAGGCATTGCGAATGCAGCCTTTCCGTCGTGGATGCAGCTTTGCAACTTCTTTTTGAAATTCCACCTTAGCTCCCTTTGCGATAACTTGCACCGTTCGTCAGAAGCGGTTTTAGAAGGCTTCCTCCTTGAAGTAGGGATTTCGAAAAAAGGGGGTGTTTCAAAGTCTTTCACGAATAAGGCCCATTAAAGCCATGGGAAAGGCTTAATGGCCTTTTAAAGACCCACACGAACGGGGAATAAAAGGTGTAGAAAAGTGTCAAAATACCCTTAACACCCTCTTTTATATTTGTAAAGGGGTAAAACAAAAGGGTTTATAAGGGTCCTTAGGGAGGAAATTTTGTGGATGGGGTGTTATATGCAAGGGCACATGAAGGTTTTGGAATTCCCGGGGGCAGGGGGTGTTTTAACAATCCCTCATGAACGAGGGCTAGGAGGAAAAAGAAAAAGCACATGAAAGGCCTAAGGGAGCCCTTAGGGAGGGATTTTGAGGGGGTGGGAGAAAAAGGCTTATGGAGGTCTTATGAGGGAATTCGAGGGGGCGAGGGGGGGGGGGTAGTCTTAAGGCTATAGGAAAGGGGCCTACGGGGGATTTAAAACACGGGGGATAAAAGGGACTTAAGGTCAAACCTTTTTTTGGGGGGGCAAGGGGGGCTTATGAAGCCCCCTTAGAAGCTTCTTCAGTGAGCTTCTACACGCTCGGGGGAGGGGGGGGGAGAGGCCGTCAACAGACGGCGACGGAAATCAGACTGTTGGGTGGGAGATGAATTACAGCGGCCTCTATAGCGCTTCCTCTCCACTCACAGCAACAGCAGCGCGTCACCGACCTCAATCTCTCTCTAATCCCTCCTGTTGCTCACAGAGTCTAGGCTCCCTCTTCCTTCTCTTCCCAGGCTACCATAGCCACTAGCAGCCGTGATTTAAATAGGGGGAGGGGATAGGATCCTCCCTCCCCCACGCGTCGATGGGCATGCGCCATTGCCTAGGGAAGCTTCCCTCACTTGCTATTCCCCTCTTCCTCCAGCTCGAGAGTCGGCTGGAGGAGAGGGAAAATAATTTTTTTAAAAAAAATTCTCAATTCGAAAAATATTATCCTTATGAGGGCTTTCATATGGGAATTTCGTATTTCGGAGTTGTTATACTAGGTGGTTGGACTTCCCACATGTGTCACATTTGACATTAGGGCAGTTTCTCGAAAAGCGTTAACCACTACGTCACTTACAACTAAATCTTGATTGACCAACCTCTTCATGATATTGACTTCCTAATAAGTTTTGCTACTTCTTTAGAAAATTAATATTTACAACTATTTGTCTATAATAGTGTTCTATTATCATATTGGTATAATGCTTCATCATGTGCTTGACTTTGCCAAGAATTTTTAATGCACTAGACTCATAGCCGTGATCATTTGCTTGAGTTCAACTAGCCTAAGCACCTGATTAGGAATCCGTTGATGTTGATTAGTTGGCATGACGTTAGGATTTATCATTTGGCTTCCATTATTTAGTGGAACCATTTGGCTAGCCATTGGCATAGAAACATTAGGAGGAGCCGTCAACATGGGCACATTTAGCATTATGCTTCCTCTTTCATTCGAATTAGTCATATGTATACTAGTCACACCTTGACTTCCATGATCAATGTCAAATTTTTTCTAGGGCCTAGACTATAATTTAGGTTTTTACTATATGTGTAGGCTCCTTGTAATTACAACTCTATCTCCTATGCTCATGTAATGGTAGTATCTATATTAGCGAGAGGAACACTATTGGGTAATGGGTGGAATAGGAATAGAGCCTTGCAATTTTCAAAATGCCTCCTTCAATTTCTTTGCATAAGCTTGAGCATTCTCGTGAGGCTCTTAAAATGTTAGATTCAAAACACAGCCAATATTGACCACCTCTCGTAGGGGGGCAAACTCTCTTCGGATGACTGCATAAAATAGATCTATCATAATTATAATTCCGGCTTCCAAGCCATGATACCACATTGCAGCTCTTCCTTTCAAAGTCATATGAAATAACATCATAAGATGTCCTTCGTCCTGAATTCAACAATTAAACATTAGTTTCTCGAAGTCAATGATTTGGAGCTCTGCATCTTTGTTAGTCATTGGCCTGACACACTATGTTTGGATTTAGCATGGTTTAGAACCTTAGTCATAGTAGTTCTATGTGTAAAGCAGTCTTTAAATGCCTCATAAAGTTGTACATTGAGAGTGTGATTTTAAGCCTAGAAAAGAGCAAAAAATGTGCCAATTTTATTAATTTGAGGTGGAAATAGAAGCTCATTCGAAGCAGTGGATGCAGATCCGATAATTTTAAGTAGTCGTGGAAGGCTGAATTTAAAAGCACTTCTCAAGATAGATCTCATAACAATCACAAAATTTTAGTAATTTTTTGATGTGTTAGAATGAAGTGGAATAAGTGCCAGGTAGTGGGGACTTCGAGAAAGTCATGGAAAATTTTTCAGATCATCACAATTTCAACACTAGAAGCTAGAGTTGCAAGTGCCTAGTGCCCAGGCAAAGGGGGTCAAAAGTGAATGTAAAGAAGACTTGGTGGGGGGGAGGGGGTGTGTGTGACCTTTGGAGCCTCCCATCCCCCAAAAAAATTCACATGACAGCAGGAAGAGGTTTGTAATGGAAGAAAAGGAAGCTCTCCCTACATGTAATGATGAAAAATAGAGAGTGAGGGGCTAGTGAGCCAAAACAAAAGCATATAATTTTATTACAACAGCCTTCTCCTTCAAATTTTTTGCTTCCCATTGCTTATAATCTCAGCTCCACAGATGATGGCCTAATGAAGAAGATGGAAAATCAACCTTTCTCTCTCCTCTCCCTCTCCTTTGATAGGTAGTTCACGTGGGAATTCTTGTGAGAAGATCGGTTGGCAGCTTGAACTAGATTGATGTGGGACCATGCCAATAATGAGTGATGATGACTAGCATTTTTTGGAGATTAATGGTAGGTCTAATCGCTCTTTGCCATAAAATCAATTATTGAGACCCGAAACATGAAAAGTGGCGGTAAGCCTTGTTTTTAATGGAAATTTGAATTCTTTTTGACATCTTATGGTGCAAATCTTATTTATATGTGATGAAAATTTGTTTGAAGCTTGGTTGTGATGTGCTTGAGGGTTCTAAAGCATAAAATGTAGAATTCATGTTGGTGAGTGTGAGTTATTAATTTTAAAGATCCAAAATGTGTGTTTTAAAAGAAAAAATGATATTTTTCTTGGTTTTAAGTAATCAAATCATGTTTACACTGTATGATATTAAATGTGATAATGGACCAAAGTATAAACTACTTTCTTTAATTAAAAAATATAAAATAAAATATTTAACATAAAAAAGTAAGAAAAATACCCAAAATGCGATTTTAAGACAAAGAAAATAGGAAATTTTTACTTTTTATGCACAAAAAGTATAAAAATTTATGATTTTATTTGCGCAAGTATGATGGAGGTAAAGCATGAGGATTTGTCTCAGTTTAACTCCATTTGTATAAGGAAAAACATACATGAAAACATCTCTTAATCTACCCATCGCAAGCAAAACCCTAAATGATGGTAGGGAGAGAACGGGTTTTATATGTTAAATATGGTTCAAATTTTGATTTTTTAATTGAAATTTTGATATAAGTCTCGATGTTAATTTAAGTATTAAGGGGTATAGTGGCATGGAGTGCTGCCTTACCATTGTAGAAAAGTTGTTAGTGAAAGAACATCATAGAAAGAATGTTCGAACACATTCACAATAATGATTTTGTTTTTAGTAAAATATTTGTGCACTCAAAGTCATCCACTTTCCATTGCAGTGCATCGATGTGATATAAAGAGGACTATCTCCTAGATGCATAGCACTTGATTTCAAACTATTGATCCATGATGAGTAGGATGCTCCCTATGCTGTAGGTTTAGTATAATTGTTTCCTTTGGGACTAATTTTGTGAGGAATATAATATCTCCTCAAACGAATATTATGAAGAGTAGACTTTGTGTGTATGTGTTATATGTTGATATGGCGGATCCTAGGGTGTATGAGAGATGCAATGGGGCCACATTGATAAGGTGGGAGATATTCCCTTTGTCTTGTTACGAGTTGCTAGCCACCTATCTGTTTGGGTATTATGTCTGCTTGGAGTCAGGAAGAGCATCATGTTGGACTACAACTAGATATGGTATCTACAAATGCATTATTTCAATAAATCAGTTCATAGTGTCTATACGCTCATGGCCATAAGGCCACGGGCTTATTTAGGTGAGTATAGGAGGTGCATGACTAGAGTTCTAGAGCGAGTGTCACACCCATTTTTGGTCCCAACATATGCCTCATGAAGTGCCATTTGTAGGTAGTTGAAAAAAGTGTCCTACATAGGTATTATGTGTCTTTCTCACGTATGGATCATCATTCTTTATCATGACTAGTTGTATGTTTAGAGTTTCTTGCTTAGCAATACAATAGGAGAGTGGTCACCATGATTCATATCTCTATTTCTATCTTATTTCTTGCATATACTCTAATTTCTATCTTTGATTCGCCATTATGAGTGTTGTAGAGTGTAGCTCTATGTTGCTATTTCATTATTTCTAAGTTTTCTATGAATTTCTTGATGAGATGTTAGGTATTTTCAGCACTCGCTTGATGCAGTTTACTATATTCTTGTATGAGGCAATTCGGTCCTATTGTGCATTCAGTATAGATTTGGGGCTGAAAAAACCACTTTGACAATCTTGTCATGATTTTGTGAACCTCTCGTATGGAATTTTAACAAAAAATACATTCAATTGATGCTAGAAATTCGAAGCTCTATAAAAAATGACCCTATTTTAGAGAAGAAAATCTAATTTCCTGTATGCAATTTGAAAGGTTATCAGTGTGTAAAATTTGTGCAAGGACTTGAAGCAATAACTAAGATTTGTGAAAAATGACTTTGTTTAATGGACAAAAAACAAATTTGTTGTATGGACTTCAAAGGGTTTTCTATGTCTATACCCTATTATTGTTTCTTTGTATCTTTGGTTTCAAGCATTGGAAAAAACAACCTTGTTTGATGGCAAAACTCAAATTTTATATATGAAGTAGTGATACATTTCATACAACAAGATGTTGCAATTTGGTCATTCTTACCTTGTATCACTTATTTCCAATCCTACTTAGAAAGTGTTGTGGGAGCATTTGGGGTCGAAAATCTACTACGGGGGTAAGAGAGAGTAGGGTGAAGGGAGATTCAAGGAGAGGAGCAGATGAAAGAAAATGGGTTTGAAGAAATAGAAGATGTAGAAGAAAATTGAAAGAGGTGAACCAGTCAATTTATTTCAGCATCTTGTGGTGCACAAATCAAATGTTGGATGCGTACATAGCGAGCACCAGAAGGTCCCCAAGAACAAAAGAACTCTACATTAGCTCAAAAATCAAGAAGATAGACTTGCACAACATGGTGCGCAGATCCGATGCTGTACGCTCGCGTAGTGAATGCCGGAAGGTCCCCAAGAACAAAAGAACTCTACTTTTTGCACAAAACTCAAGGTAAAAAGCATGCACGACATGAACAAGAGACCAATTGGGTGCAATCTCCCCCCACGCCTTATGTGAGCGCTCCACAAGGCATGTATTTTATGTATTAATCATCTTCAAGCTCAAATAATAGCCCAAATTACAAAATAGCAAGCTTTTAGCTTTTGAGTTTGCTTTAGCACAAAATAGAAATAAAGCTAATGGGCAGTGCCCATTGAGTCTGGCGTACCCAATACAATGTCCAAGTACAAATAACATAATCGTCGCCCATGCGCATACAAAATAATAAACAAATATCCAACGCCTCAATAAATAGGCACGAAAAAATGTAGGCACCATGCCTAAGGTATGCGCCCATCAAAATATAAATGATAAATCGAATACTCGCTATCCTCCAATTCTTTCCTCCGCCACTGCTGCTAAGAAAGTTATGGTGTTCTAAAGTTTGCCTTGAAGTTGGATGAAGCACAGATTCAAAAGGGACAGAAGATGGAAAGAATTAGCATTTGCCTCATGAACATGGCATTGGACCATAGCAATGGTGAGGGCCAAGCTCCATTGCATAAGATCCAATCCGAAATGGAGATTTGGTGGATTGGTGCAGCCCAAGTACCAATTGAAAATCATCAAACGTTGAAATGGTTGTTCAACCATACAGGTATTCCAAATATCATTAAGTCTCAAAGTGAAGGCGAAATGTTGGTAATTGATGGGGTTGGTAAATTTAATGTGGAATGGCATATGAGTGCTGATTTGAAAACTATCAAATGTATGCTTGGAATATGTAATGGTGCAAATGCAAAATATCCTTGCATTTATTGCATGGAAAGTATTGGATCCAAAGATTGGAGTAGTTTGCGACCAGTAAGAAGAGCCCCAAATAGAGACTATAGATTTGAGTAAATTTAAAAACATAGAAGACATCTGGGATCCCATTCTTTCCATCTCTCTTAAGAATGTTCATATTTGTACTTTGCATGCAGAGATTAGAATAATCGATAAGCTTCTCAGGTTGCATCTTGACTACGCATATTCCATTAAGCCATTATCTTTATCAGATGAGTGTATTGATAAATGCGAGGCATTACTATCGAAAATGGGATTTCATGGGGGCCAAGTTCACTTGAGAAAGGATCCAATACTTTCAGGAAAAACAAGAGATATCTTGACCGATGTCTCTATGGGAGGCTCAAAAGCTAGACGATTCTTAGGAAACCATTCAGGAAAGCAGGTGAATGCGGCTTGGGAGTGTTGGAGAGAGCTATGTGAGATCACAACAAATGTTGCAAGCACGCCGAGGCTTGCGTTTCTTAAAATGGAGGTCTGGATACACCTTGATGTTTTTCTGAAACTCCTCAGGCAACATAAGACAACATATACATATGCGGAAGAGTTCAAAAGATCAATCACAAAGCTTGTTCAGGCGATAAAAGAGGCATGGGGAGAAAAAGATATCACTTTTTATCTGGTAGAGTAACAATTATTTAATATGGTCTTATTTTGACAAGTTTTTCAATTGGTATAAAATTAGTGCTACTTTGTATTGCAGCATATTCTTCATATTCATGGACCTTACTTTGTGGAGGAGCATGGCCCCTTAGCAACTTATAGTAACCAAGGCATGGAAAAATCCCACTATCAAGCACGCACAAGTTATTTTCAAAGCACAAGGCATGGGGGAGGAGTTACAAAAAGCAATGCTTTGGAGGAGCTATTCAATTGGTTTTTTCGACGACAACTTCAAAGAATGCAGATAAAAGATGGCAATGACACATGAGCAATCGCACTTTTATATATAAGAAAGAATATATACAAAGCTAGTTTTCCAAAACTCTCACATTCTCTTCCTCCTCAGGAATCTTTCCTCTATAACGTAGAAATTTTTTTCTCTTGTAGCCAATTATAGATTTTACATCAGTTCGGTTTGTAGCCAAGGCATAGGATGTGAACGCCAAAAAGTATCCTGCTCTAGAAGCAGAGTAACCTGGGCCGTAGCCAAAAATCCTAATTGTTGCAGTCTTTTCCAAAAACATTACTTTGTGGGCATTATATTGTAATCTTGAGAAACCTAGAAGCCTTGTAAGAGCTTTAATACAAAGTATGGGCCATGCTGCATCCTCTAAGAAACTACTATGAAGTACTAAAAAGGAATCAGGGTCAATCCTAGCCAAGTAGTGGCTGAGTGCAGTGTCTTTCAATGTACTACCACCAGCTCTCGATCCTTTGCCACGTCCCAAGAAGTTATCTGTATCAGCAATCTCCAATTGCAAATAAAACCCATATTGAATGAGCATGAAATGCAAACCTACCAATGTGTAAAAGCAAATTCAAAATTATCTTACCACTTGATTTTCATCGTACTCCAATTTAACTGGATTCCATAAATTTATTGATGATGATGTCTCATTGGTGTTAATCAATTCTTTAACATATTCAGACTCCTCTCTTCCAAAATTGGAAATCCCAAGTTGGCTTTGAATGCGATCGAAGTCCTCATCAGTAATACTCAACTCTTTCTCAGCTTCTTTGGCCTTTTCAAAACAAAGAGAGAGGGCCTCACTAGCATCAATAAACTTATCGTCTAGAGTTTCTTTATCAAGTTTGAGTATCTCTTCCTTTGATTCATTCTCTGTGTCAATTATCCCATTTGTAGCATCAGAAGCCTCTGCAATAATTGCTAGACAATAATCTTCCCTGAGATTGAAAAGTTTTTGAATATCTGACAGTAAAATGTACTCCTTGTCCTTGAAAGGTATAGATGGTAGAGAAGCAACAGTATGGTGAGAACTCTCATCAGTTGGAGGGTTTGTATCTCCTTGGCTCTCCTCAATGATAGTCTCAGCTTTGAAGTGAGCAACATCCAAATTCTCAGCAATATAAGCCTCAAAATCTGCATCTACAACCTCCTCTGTTTCCTTTTCATCTGCCAGATCATCTAACATGCAAAAGCTGGCAGACTTTTGCTCCTTCCAACTGTTGCTCATCAGCTTTCATAGGATATTTGACAAGGGTGAAAACAATAAAAGCAGCAGATTTTCTCATCATCTTGCAATTTTTGGAATGAGTGGAGCACAATATGTCTCTTGAATAAAACCTCTCTAGAGAGTGGGCACCACACTTCTTAGTAAACACTGACTTTTCATTTCCTGTTGACCCAATGGGAACATGGACATATTCAATTGTGCCAACTTCAATAGAAGGACTTGCAAGATTTTCAAACTCCAAAAAGTCCTCCAAAATATATTTTTTATAAGATTTCAAAACACTGTCAAGGTCCCAATCAGGATTAAAGACATTCTTCACAACTCCATAGAATGAGAGATCCATTCCATTTTGAAGGATAAAATCAAGACGCCTCTCTGATGGAGTGATATCAGTAAGCTCTGATACTCCTTAACCTCTCATTATCGACTTTCGCTTCCCTGGAGATGTACTTGGCATTCTCACACTGGTGACAGAGCATGGAGAAGAAATAGAATGCACAGGCTCATCACATGTTGATGCCCTTGAGCCTTTTGAAAGCCTTCTTCTTTTACCAGTTCCTGGAAAAACCTTGGAGCCTAGGAATTCTATGGGTTCAGACATGTTTCCAACTTGTGCCGATACGGCGCAATAAGACTGAAACACTTGACATGGATGTGCCTCCTCGCGCCGTATCGGTGATTCCAGCAAGAACCTTAACGAAAGAGCCGCAATCGTAAGGACGGGAGAAGAGAGAGCCAGAATCAGTGATCACCCGACCTCGGGCACTATGAGCTTAGGAGGCAAGCTGAAGGAAGAGTCTGCAGAACACCCAAAACGACGCGAATAGACGAAAGCACAGAAGACAAACACTCGCTCTTGCGCCGTATTAGGAGAAGAGATAGAGGTCCACAAAGAAACCGAAAAAAGCCGTACGGATTAGGGACACACCCTTATGTAGGCGTGCAATAATGCCACCTGGCACTATCCGTTGGGCTTCGACACGTGGCAGTAGCGGTTGGCCAACACATGGCCGATAAACACGTGGCAAACACGTGGACCGGTCGTTAGTCGACACGTAGCATATGCACGATATGCGCAGACACGTGGCACAATCAGCGTCAGACACATGTCATGATTGACGTGGGTATATAAGGGGTTATTTTTCCTACGTGTACACTTTACATTTCTCGAGCTCTTCCGCCTTGCTTGCCGATACGGTGCGATCCAAGTCTTGCATCTTCTGTGTTTCTATTCTCTCGCGTTGTATCGGTGGTCTCTTTGCTGATTTCTTTGCTTCGGTGGTCAAAACAAGGTGTGCCGATATGGAGCAAGGACGTTCGTCTGAGGCTTTCGTAACCTCCCTCTCGCATCATATCGGCCTTGTGTCATTTCCAATACGGAGCGAGGGCTTGTTTACGTAGTCTTCGTTTTCTCCATATCGCGCCATATTGGCATTTTTCATCTCGTCTTTGATACGACGCGATTGTCCTCTCCAATACGGAGCGAGGGCGTGCTTCCATTGTCTTCGTATTCCTCCTATCGCGCCATTTCAGCATTTCTCTTCTTGGCATTTCTCTTCTTGTCCTCTCCAATACAGAGCAAGGGCGCGCTTCCATATTCTTCGTATTCTTCATATCGCGCCGTATCGGCATTTCTCTTTTCGTCCCTTCTCACGCCGTATAAGGCCTATTGCATTTACAGATTTTTGCTATTTCACTTTTTGTCCTTCTGGTTCTTGTATTTGCTTCTCTGGATGGCAAGGACAAAGCAAACTGCAAGAAGAGTGTATTTGGATAGGAAGGACAGTGGGGGTAGAAGAAAGTTACAATTTGATGAATCTGAGGAGGAGCCCTCTTCAAATTTTGCTGAAGCTGGGCCATCACAGGCCCAGAGCATTTTACCACAGAAATCCCCCCTACACCAGGTGTTGGCCTAACATCTTCCATGGAGTTAAAGAATTTCAGTGCAGTGAATGTTTCTTCTCCTGAAGCTGAGGAAGCAAAGGGTGAGACTTGCCCTATGAAAGATTCATCCCCTGCAATTGCACCTAAGCCTACATCTGCTGAAGCCACTGAACCTCCCAAGCCACAAAAGAGAAAGAGGAAGTCCCGGTTCTTCTATATGCAGAGATGTTTCAGTGAGATCACGAAAGCCCAGAGAGCTACACAGCATGTCATTCCAAAGGCTTCTTTTATAAGAGTCCTTAAAGAGATCTCTGATAGATTGTCTCAAGTGGCAACTGTCTCTGGTCTAAATAAGAAGTGGCAACTCTCAGCCATTCTTTCCCTACAAGAGGCCGCAGAGGATTTTGTTATTGATTTCATGAACGATGCTTACATTGCTGCCGCCCATGCTCATAGAATTACCCTTATGAATAAGGATTTCAGCATCATCAGTAGAATCAAGTATAGGTTCGATAAAGTGCTGAGACCCTTGCCTTCCAACGATCAAAAAGCCCTTGAAATCCTTAACATTCCCTCGAAATTGTCCAGGAAAGGGAAAAAGCTAAAGGTTGAGGATGTAACTCACCTTTACTCTACAAGGGGTGCCACCCAGCAGGAGTCTTTCTTGAGTGAAAAAAATCAGGAGGTGTTGGAAACTGAAGACGAAGTTTACAAGAGGAAAGCTGCATCACTTGCTCTTGTCAACAGCCAGAGGATGGGCAAAGTGTATGGGCATATACTTGTGAATGTTTCTGCGGAACCTGAGGAGGAATATCTTAGTATATCTCCCGAGGACAAGCCCATGTTGGAAAAAAGGGATGTCCAACTATCTGACTCCGTTGTTTTTTGTTGCATAAGGTAAGGCTTATATATATATATATATATTTTGCGTAAGGAAAGTCTTATAGGTTCAAGTATATTTTAGATGTAATTTGTATTGAATAGCTTTTGCTATTGACTACAGGGCATTGGTCTCCTCTCTCACTCTCGATATCCATAGAACCATATATATTGTTGATCCACTTCTCTCTGTGGAACTATTTGTAAAATCTGGGTCTAATGTTTCACCATTTTTTCGTAGCTTCGATAGTGTGACAAATTACCATGTCTTTTACCCTTCTGTAGAAAGGTATTTTTCTTTTTTTTAGAGGAAAATTTATATTCATTTGCTTTCACCCTTCTACTCACCTCTATTATGAATTTGCAGAGGGCATTGGAGTCTCATCTATATTAATTGTCTTACAAGAGAAATTATCTTTATGAACTCTCTCAGCGGTGTTCATGGCCAAGCACGAATGTATGTTGAAAGAAAATTACTTACTTTGATTTTATTTACAAAAAATATTTTGAACTTACAAAGCTTCCTTTTGCAGTGCTGGTAGACTTGTTTCTACATTTTTGGATACTACATATGAGGATCTTGCTGATCCTCAAAGGCCTTATACGTTTCTTCTACAAGAAGTTCCATTGCAAAGCGATGTGCATTCTTGTGGATGGAGAGTTATCTCAAATATTTGCAGAACAGTGGATTCAAAGTTGTTACAAATAGAAGGAGTGAATGTAAGTTAATTTCATTTGATGTTTGTGTAACCCTTATCATGATTTCTTTTCACTAACTTATAACATTTATTCTTACAGTGTAGAGACTATCCTGATTCATATGTTTGGTGGATAAGGGAGAGATGCATTGAGCTGATTCTGGACAAGGCAATCACACCATATGATCCTGACTCCCCTCTTCCTCCCAAAACTTCAATGGCCAAGGGCACAAGCAAGGGAAAGGGCAAGGGAAAGGGTAAGGACAATGGCAATGGTAAGGGCAAGGGCAAGGGCAAGGGCAAAGGCAATGGGACCATTGCTGCAGAGTCTAAAAAAAGAGGAATGTCAATGCTTTCTCCTCTGAAATTTGATCCATCCCCTCTTAAGACCCAAGAAAAGAGACTACCTCTAAAGGTGAAATTCTTTCAATAATCAAAGAAAGGCCCTCTGAGAAAAAACATCTTTGAAGAAATCGATAAAGAAGCCACAAAGCCAACAAAGGAGAAGGCAACAGATAAAGAATCAAAATAGCAAACATAAGCATACACGAGCCTTATTATTTTGGCTTTGTACATTTATATGAAATTTTTGTACCTCATGGTGTAATGAAAATTTGCACTTATAAATCGAATGTAATGTACATTTTATTTATATACATTCGAAAGGCAACTTGCTTCATGATAGCTTATGAGTTCCCACTAAAAAATATCTTAAGGACAGTCTATTAAGATAAATTCCTGCAAAGTTTTCATTCTCAAGGCTCAAAACTCACAATTGTGGGAGACAAACAACTCGTACAAGAGAAAGAGCGCTCGGCTCTTTTACCAATTGTTACGCCATTCACTTTGAACTTATATCTAGGGGATGTATTGTCTAGCAATTCCAAGGTATCCCTCACATATTTCAGACTCCAATTGGAAGTAACATTCACCTTCTTTACTTCTTCATGCGGCAAAACGTGCACCGCAAGTTTATATGGTGTGCAATCTGTATCGGAATCCAAGGGAACCCAAATACCCAATCTTAGTTTGTATCTCTTGTAATCAAAGCCCAAAGTAAGAGTTTGGCGAGGGATACTGTAAGCCAAAGCCAAGGATTGAGGGCATGCACTGCACCTCAAGATATCACCCTTATGGTCGTACTCTCTAGATTTCCAAAGCGTCCCTATAGTGTTGTCCAAATCCTCTTCCGAAAAGTTTCTACTTAGCCAGGATACCTTCATTCTTTGTAAATTTGTTGTTTTGAAGCAAGGCCCGAAGATATAGAGGGGTACAAACCATGATAAACGTATTCTTCTTGAGATCCTTCCAGCTGTCATGGACTTTTTAATATCCTGAGATATTTTGAATTTGAAACTCTGCACCATTACCTTGTTAGGAATCTCCCAGTTTAGAGATGAAAGACTTGGCAATGGCAAATCTTCGATACTCCCATACCTATCTGCTTTAGAGGAAACCACATACTGTGCATAATATATAAAAACCTTGCATTCACTAAAAAAGACACAGTTTGATCGGCATAAATAATGTCTGCCAATACCTTATGAATGGCATGGAAAGTCCCACTTAGGCTTTCCACAGGTTGTCATTCAATACTTGTTGACGGAAAGATATCTACAATGACGAACCGTTTGTTAGAACTTGCATAAATGGAAAAGAATTATATACGTTATTCAACTAATAACTTACAATGTGTTTGTTGGGGAACACGTTCGTTTGGAGGCAAGTGCATATCCTTGGCCATGTAAACATGTTGCACCTTGACAAACCAGCCTTCGGGCATAATTTTGAAGGCAATGATACGCCCCTTCCAGTGATGTTTTATATCATCTCGTTTTCTTCTTTCACCTTATGAGAGCCCTTGCAAGATGGCAGCATGGTAACCCAATCGTTTACAACAAAGGCTTTGGGCTCAAAATTTCCATCTTCTCCCTGGCTATAGACTGTGCAAGAGTGTATTAAATGAGAAGGGCGCCTGGAGGAAGCCATGAAAAGAATGAAAGCGCAGAGAAAGAAGCTCAAAGAGGGGTGAATGAACTAAAAAGTAGCGCCAAGAACACAAATGAGTATGTATTGGGCGCCAAAAATAATATTGAAAGATCTCCCAACTTTCAAAAAACTCATTATTAATTTCATCACATCTCTATCACGTATTTTGTCAGATTTGTAAGTAAATAACGTCTTTGGGACTCCAAAACATGTCAGACTTTAGGGGTTTTGGCTAAAAAAGAAGAGAGAATCACGAAATGGACTCCACTATCTCTTAAAAAGAGGAGACAAGAATACCATATTCTTGCACACGTGGGGAACTCTCTTTGGCCCTTTCCTTAATCCCGTGATTAACAAAAGTGCATTTTTTGAAGTGTTTTTGGCCCTAATGATTTTATTTACCGGGTTGATATTGGATAATCGGTTGAAAACTTTGAATAAAGACTGCCCATTTGATATGTCAGTCAGATATTTGAGGTTGGCTAAGTAAATGTCTAATACTTTGTTGATCGGTCTTAATAAAAAATTCAGACCCCATTAAGTAGTGTTTCCATTGTCTTAAGGCTTGTACTACAGCTAATAATTCTTTGTCATATGTGGAATATTTAAGTTCAAAGGGTTTCAGTTTACAACTAGAATAGGCTATAGGATGATTGTCCTGCATAAGTACAGCTCCTATTCCAGATCCGCTAGCATCAGTCACACTACTAAAAAGAATGGTCTATTAAAATCAGGTAGTTGTAAAACAGGAGCATGGGTTAATGCATGTTTCAATAAGTCAAAGGATTTCTGTTGATTATTGGACCAATGATAAACAATACCTTTCTTCAAAAGTTTAGTCAAAGGCAAAGCAAGTAATGAAAAATTTCGCACAAATTTCTTGTAAAAACTAGTAAGACCTAGAAAAGATCGTAACTCATGCACATTTTTAGGTATAGGCCAGTTCAATATTGCTTCTATTTTCTTAGGGTCAACCTTAATACCATGTGATGATACAATATGACCTAAATATTCAATTTCTGTTTTAAAGAACTCACTCTTTTCCGGATGGGCATACAATTGATTATCTTTTAATAACTTGAAAACCAAGGACAAATGTTCATAATGTTCTTTCTCATTTTGACTAAACACCAAAATATCATCAAAGAAGACAATAACACAATGCTGATATTTCAAAAATATACGATTCATCATTCTACTAAATGTAGCAGGTGCATTTGTCAATCCGAAAGGCATCACTAAAAATTCATAATGACCAAATTGTGTCCTAAATGTAGTTTTGAATATGTTTGCTTATCTAATCTCACCTGATGATAATCAGATTTAAGGTCTACTTTACTAAATATGGCAGAACCTTGCAGTTTATCCATAAGGTCATCGACTCTAGGAATTGGATACCTATTCTTTACTGTGATCTTATTTAAAGCACGATAGTCAATGCACATACGATAGGTATTATTATTCTTCTTTACTAACAAAACAGGTGCACCAAATGGAGAACTACTAGGTCTAATCAATCCTCTATTTAGTAATTCCTCAACTTGATTTTGAATTTCTTTTTGCTCTATCTAGTTATGCCTATATGGTGATTTACAAGGTGGTTGTGTACCAGGAATCAAATCTATTTTATGGTCTTCTAGACGTGAAGAAGGTAAACCAGGTGATAGATCTTCTGCAAACCAGTCTTTAAAGTGTGCAAGAAATTCTTTATGCCTAGGGTGCATATGGTTTTCTTTAACTTGCAGTTCATTCATCCAAATGAGATAAGATTTACTACTTTTGCGTAATGCACGTTTAGCTTGAGTATGAGAAAGCAGTGGAAAAGAATTAGATGCATGCATACCATACAATGTAATATGTTTTCCTTGAAATTGAATGTTAATTGAATGTGTGGAATAATCTATATCAGGGTTATGCTGATGACGCCAAGGCATACCTAAAATAATATCATTAGACTGTAATGGTAAAACTAGAAAATTCCTTCTTTCAGTGTATTGACCAATTTGAATTTCTAAATCATGCACTTCTTGTGTGCCATTATACCTAGTGCCTAAGAATGCTGCTTTAATGCGATAATGCATAGGTACAATTTGTAACTTCAATTCTTTCACTAACTTTGCAGAAATAAAATCATGAGTACTACCATCGTTATGCAAAATAATCTTTTCTTTTCCATGCACTAAACATTTCATTGTCAATAAAGAATGTGGAGTTGGCATATCTGGTAAAGTATCCGAAGGAGTAGTAATGTCGTCTTCATCTTCCGTAAAATCAGGCATTTCTTCATGTTCGTCATCTTCCATTGCTCCAAGGTAGTTGATATGGACAGGTGGCTTCTTCGAATGGCAATCAGCTGCTAGATGTCCGGGTTGGTGACATTTGTAACATACTATAGGCTTGGCTTTAGATACATTGTTTGCAATGGCAGGAAGTCTAGGAATATTAGGATTTCGGCTGTGGAATAGGCTTGGGGTTTTGGTTGGTATTGGATGGTAAAGCGGGTGGTTTTGCCCAAGTCTTACGGAAAGATGATGAAGGAAAACGACCTTGATTAAATCTTCTTAAATTTGAGTTGAATTTCTTAGATCCATAGTTACCATTGGTTTGGAATTGCTGTGGACGCTTGTCTCTTCCTCGAAGCTTGTCTTCAGTGTCATGAGCTAATGAAATTGCATCTTCAAGAGTTGCAGGCTTGAACATATTAACTTCAGCGTAGTAATGCCCAAGTAGTCCAGACATATACTTGCGCTTGTGTGTCACTTCAGGTACGTCTTCAAGCATGCATAACTAGAGTAATGCATTCCAAAAGCGTTCGGTGTACTGAGGAATAGGCTCACGATCTCGTTGCTGAAGAAGGTCCCATTGCTTTATGGCTTTTTCATGAAATTGTGGAGGAAGGAAATTCTGCATAAACTTCTTCTTGAAATTCTCCCAGGTAGTGGGACAATCTATACTTTTACGAACCACGGTCCACCAAAGAGATGCTCTATCCACTAAATGATTAGTGACACACTTGATTTTATCTTTTTCTGCGTATATTTCCTCATGAAAATAGTCATCAAACTAACTGATGAATGCAAGAATAGTTTTTCCTTCTTGAGTGCCATTGAAAGTACGAAATTTGAAATTTCTTTTACTTATCTTTGTTTCCTTGTGGATGGATTGAGCTTCGAGAGTCGCATCGATGGTACGTCGAATAAGATCTTCAGATTGAGGTTCCTCTTTGTCGGTAGTCGATCTTTGTAAATTAGACAATTGAACTTGCAATGCTTGACTAGCTCGTCGTTCTTCATCCAACTGCATCATAATTAAATCCAGCTTTTGCTCCATCGTAGGTTCAGGAAGATCACCTTCAGTCCTTAAATCATCCATATGTGGTTCCGTCATCCTGCAAAACTCAAAAGACCTCACACTCTCAAAATCAAATAAGCGGGATAAGCGTAGCTCAAGTTCGGGTGTACAAGGCTTATATATTTTTGTGTATGGCTTTCACAATCTTTGTCTTTGGCTATTGCGGGATTTGTAATCTTCGAAAAATCTACGTTTTAATCTTCTGCGTGTGCTGAAAATGGTTTAGCAAACCTACATGTGCGAACAATACCTTCCAATGAACAACTTTGTAGTTTGGAGTTTCTGCGCAGGAACATCCCTTCTATGAGTTTTGAACAGAAGTCAGTTTTGACTTCAGGTGACTTGTCTGACTTGCAGAGTTGCAGACTTATGTGACTTGTAGAGTACCAAGACTTGCAGAACTTGGTTGATTTATCAGACTTGCAGGATTTAGACTTGGGAGACTTGCAGAACTTGGGAGCTTTTGTGTGACTTGTGGCTTAAGTGACTTAGCTTAGTAGTGTAGTTTAAGGCTTTAATAAGCCTATTTGATTTTCAAGTAACGCGGCATACTGTCGACGGGTTTGAACACGGCGGAAGTATACTGACGCCGTCCGAGATGAAATTTGTGGTATTAAGTTTATTAAAGCTTAAAACTAAGCTTTGTAGTCTTTAGTTTTAAGCTTTTAAGCTTATAGAAATTGAGACTTATCTCTGTATAACCACGACTTGGAGAAGAGGATGTAGGAGTGGTCCTCTGCTGCTGCAGGCCGGTCCTTTGCGATCTGAGGATGGAAACAAATGTTCTTGATCGCCAGAAATCCACCCGTATCGACCGTTCACAATGAGATTGACTGTAGAGCTCGATCGTTCCAGGAGCTCCGCCTTCGCACAAGATGGGTAGCGATTGGAAGCTCTCGATCTCAATTTCGCTCTGATACCATTGGTGCGCAGATCGGATGATGTATGCTCGCGTAGTGAATTGCGGAAGGTCCCCAAGAACAAAAGAACTCTACTTTTTGCACAAAACTCAAGGTAAAAAGCATGCACGACATGAACAAGAGACCAATTGGGTGCAATCTCCCCCCATGCCTTGTGTGAGCGCTCCACAAAGCATGTATTTTATGTATTAATTATCTTCAAGCTCAAATAATAGCCCAAATTACAAAATAGCACGCTTTTGGCTTTTGAGTTTGCTTTAGCATAAAATAGAAATAAAGCTAATGGGCGGGCGCCCAAAGAGTCAGGCATACCCAATACAATGTCCAAATACAAATATCATAATCGTGCGTCCATGCGCATACAAAATAATAAATAAATATCCAACGCCTCAATAAATAGGCGCGACAAAATATATGCGCCATGCCTAAGGTATGCGCCCATCAAAATATAAGTGATAACTCGAATACACGCTATCCTCCAATGCTTTCCTCCGCCACTACTGCTATCGCTACACATCAACTGAAGCATTCACAATCGTTTAAAATAATACAATTAAACCGACAAAAGTGAATACCTAGCAGTCTTCAGCTACATAAATAAATCAACTAGTTAGAAATCAATCCTAACCTTAATTTATTACGAGTGTGCACTCTAAATTTAATATGCATTTTGCAGAATCACCCGCTATGGAATCACCCATGTACACACTAAATTAATGAAACGCCCATAGGTGTCCCCATCAACTTCTCGCACAAAGAATCAACTTTGTGTATGAGCCCTGGTCATCAAAGTTTACGGAATCTACCATAAAACCTCATGGAATCCACCATGAAATATGCCTCCTGGCATCACGACATGAGGCAAAAGGAGACCAATTGGGTACAATCTCCCCCCATTCCTTGTGCGAGTGTTTCACAAGGCATGTATTTATAAATTTATTTATCTCAAAGCTCAAAAATAGCCCAATTTACAATTAGCATGCTTTTGGATTTTGTGCATGCTTTTGCCCAAATAAAGAATAAAGGAGTTGGGCTTCCCAAAAGTCGGCGGTGGGCTGTGTCCAAATACAATATACAATAATGAAATATTTAAACTGAGCACCCATGTGTATACAAAATAATGAATATTTGTCGAATGCTTCAATAAATAAGTGTACCTAAGTAAATATTAGCGCCATGCCTTCAATGATAAGAAACATGCCCATCAAAAATGATAAATGATTCTAAGTAATCTGAATACATGCTATTGCTCCCAACGTTTCCCAACGCCACCAGTGCATGCTCTACACATCAAGTGAAGGATTCACAATTGCTTGAAAATAATAAAATTAGATCGACAAAAGTGAATACCTAGCAGTCTTCAGCTACAAAATAAATAAATAGGTTGAAACTCTCCCTTAACCTTAATTTAATATGAGTACGCGCTCTAAACTCATAAATGTCCATTAATCTAAATATGTATTTGTGGCATCACCCGCTATGGAATCACCGACATGCACATTAAATTAACATGATGCTCGAAAAGGATAGGCGTTCCCATCAACTTCTCGCACAAGGAATCCACGTATTGTATGAGCCTCGGTATATAAATATAGTTTTACAGAATCCACCGCAAAACCTCATGGAATCCACCGTGGAATATGCCTCCTGGCATCATACCCTAGGGGTGGGATAGAAATTATTCTCAATTGCTATTAGCTCAATCTGGAGCGAGCAGTGAGGGGTAAGCACTTAGGTTGTGGACGTGTATCCATTGGGCCTCTTCAACATGATGATTTTTAAACTTTACCAAAAATCTAGAATATCTATGGCCAGTTCTAGTGGTCATAAAGTTTGTATCTAGAATAGTTTCAGGTTCAAGGATTTCAATTTCTTCTTCTAACAAAGGAGAGTTTTCATAGACAGGGTGTACAAGTAATTGGCCTCTAAAAGTTCATAACAAACTGATATGAAAAGTATTATGGATTTTCCAGTGGTGGGGTAATTCTAATTTAAATGCATTGTCATATATTTTGTGAATGATCTTGAAAGGTCCATAAAATCTAGGGGCTAACTTAACAACAGGGTGTTTCTCAACACTTTGTAATATTTTCTTTTCAATGTGTAACCAAACATAATCATCAATTTTGAAACGCATAGCTTTTCTTTTCTTGTTAGCTTGTTTTGTATATGATTGCTGGGCTTTCGCAATCATATCTTTGACTTAAGCAAAAATAGTAGCATGCATATTGGCAATATCTTCAGTAGCTTGAACTTTGTTTAATAATGACATAACATGTGTAGGCAATCTATGTCTATAAATGATTTCAAAACACTACAACGTATAGACCCAACAGCGACGTTTAAAGCGACGGAATTATTCATGAAAAAAATTACCCCCGTCATCGCTATTCGCATCGCTATTAGCGATCGATTGATTCGTCGCTATTAGTGTCTCTATTAGTGTTGCTATTTGTGTCGCTAACCTAATTAGTGACGCTAATAGAGATGCTAATAGCGATGCAAATCGGGACGCAAATAGCGATGCTAATAGCGATGCCAATAGCGACGGTTGTAGAGTAAATTTCCGACGCAAATAGCGACGGTTATAGAGGGAAAAAAATTAAAACCTGAATCTTTTGATTGCAAAAGCTAGATATAATCAATTCAAAAAGGTGTTTCACAAGGAGCCTTTTCATCACTTGCTTAGGCACGAGAAGAAAAAGAGCTTGTGATTGCAAAAGCTAGATATAATCAATTCAAAAAAGTATTACTCAAGGAGCTTTTTTATCACTTGTTAGGCCCAAGAAGAAGAGCTTCACTTCAAGCTTTCATTATAGTCAAGACCCTGAGGTATGAATAAGTCCCATTGATCTTCTACTCACTCCAGCTTATTCCAAACTTGTTCAAGTATTTTTGGGGTAGCATTTGGACATTTTTAAGAGTTATACAGTGGTGTTGGAGCTAGAAACACTTATATAGGGAGTGGTAGTGTCTCTAAACTCTACTTCTGCCTTCTTGTTTTTACCTACGTCTAAGTCATCTTCTATCTTTTCTTTCTTGTCTTCACCCTCAATCTCAATGGATGGAGGTGCTTTAAGATCAAAAGAATCAAGCTCATCCTCCCCCTTCTCAAACTCCATTTCTTGAGCTCAGACTAGTTGCTATACTCCAAGTAGATCCCTAAAATGAATGAATTTCTCTTTACCAAGTGATTTGGTAAAGATATCTGCTACCTGGTCTTCTGTCTTCACATGAAGTAGATCAATCTATCCTACAAGTACCATTTCTTTGATGAAATTGTAATGAACCTCTATGTGTTTGGATCTAGCATGATAGACGGGGTTGCTAGCTAGCATCCATATACACCTCACCTCAAGTTGTGTACATAACCCTCACGTTGCTCTATATATACCTCTTTAAGCAAGTCACCATTCAAGAATGCATTTTTGACATCCATCTGCCATTATTTTCAGCCCTTAGAAGTCACTAATGCAATGACTATTCTCACCATTTCCATCTTGGCAACCGAGCTGAAAGTCTCCTCATAATCTAGGCTGTATTGCTATGCATATCCCTTTGCAACCAGCCGGGCTTTATACCTTTCCAACAAACCATCTGACTTTCATTTCTCTTTATAAACCCATTTTCTTAAAGACGTCGAGTACCTCATCCTTGTACTTTTGAATGTATAGATATGTGTATCAGTTGAAATCATCTATCCAACCGACAACAGATTCTTGCAAATTGTGTTCTGCCATCTGTCCAACCGACAATAGATTCTTGGTAATAGAAGGTACATGTAGTACATCATGTAGGCTCTTCTTTCTGCCATCATAGCTGCACCAATCTACCTTCCTATTGGTGGGCCATCCCGTACTCGTGCCCAAAATCTTTCCATCCCTTTCTACTCCAAGTCTTGCATGACTTCCTGAACAACCTTATGAATAGATCTTTTAAGGATAAGAAGCTCGTATCCACACTGGATTCTCCTTATCTCCCGAAGGGTGATAGTGCCCGTTTTCCATCTTCTCTTCTTCTTGGTGGTCATTGTTCTCTATGGGGAGCACCTGTTGCTGCACTAGAGGAGGCTCCACCTTGTACTCTAGGTGGCGGGCTTTGGCATGAGGCCTTCCCATGGCCAAAAAACGGGGACATGCTTGCTTGGTGCCTGCCATGCAAGCTCGAGGAGGGCAAGATGGAGAAGAGACAGAGGTTGGGGGTGTGAGAATGAAGGAAGAAAAGAAAGTAAGATGTGAAAATGAGAAAAAGAATGAACTTTTAATCCATTTAAATCTCAAAACCAGGATAATGGAGCTTCATATGCACTGTCCCATCGTGTGATCATAAATCCATAATATTTTATCGGAATGCAACGAAACTTCACACGCACACTCATTAGGTGGCCAAGATCCTTTTTTTTTTTTGGAAAAAAAAGCGTACACACTACAAGGATATGAGGGTATAACGATGCCCATTAGCAACGAGAAATAGCGGCGTCGCTATTAGCGATGCAAATAACAACGGTACCCAAAGGAAAAAAACGCGGGCCGAAACCTGAGCGTGTCATTTTTTGCACATTCACAAAAGAGAGAACGACAGGGAGAGCGAGCATCTTGCTGAGAGGGGGAGAGAGAGAGAGAAAGAAGGAGAAAGAAGGCTTCTCACTGCCACTGCGGCCACCGCTGCCATTCACGAAGAAGAGGAGGAGGTGTACGGAGGGCGAAGAGGAGCCACCAAACCCTTCTTTGAGCCTTTACGGTGAGTGCATTGTCCATTCTTTCTTTGCTTTTTTGTTTTCTCTCTCTCTCTCTTACTTTTTTTTTTGTATAATTCGTGTGTATTGAGAGAGGGAGAGGAAATGAGAGAGAAAGAGAGGGAGAGGGAGAGGGAGGGAGAGGAAATGGGAGAGGGAGGGAGAGAGAAAGAGAGAGGGAGGGAGAGGAAAAGAGAGAAAAAACATTAAACATAATAGGGAAAGAGAGAAAGAGAGGGAAAGGGTGAGGGTGAGGGAGGGAGAAGAAATGAGAGAGGGAGAGGAAGATAGCAAAAGGAAATGAGAGAGGGAGAGGAGAGAGAAAAAAATGAGAGAAGGAGAAGAGAGAGAAAAAGATAGAAAATATGTTAAATATAATAGGGAAAGAGAGAAAGAGAGGGAGAGGTGAGGGTGAGGGAGGGAGAGGAAATGAGAGAGGGAAAGGAAGAGAGAAAAAGAAATGAGAGAGGGAGAGGAGAAAGAAAAAGAGACAAAAAACATTAAACATAATAGGGGAAGAGAGAAAGAGAGGGAGAGGGTAAGGGAGGGAGAAGAAATGAGAGAGGGAGAGGAACAAAGCAAAAGAAAATGAGAGAGGGAGAGGAGAGAGAAAAAGAGAGAAAAGATGTTAAACATAATAGGGAAAGAGAGAAAGAGAGGGTGAGGGTGAGGGTGAGGGAGGGAGAGGAAATGAGAGAGGGAGAGGAAGAGAGGAAAGAAAATGAGAGAGGGAGAGGAGAGAGAAAAAGAAATGAGAGAGAGAGGAGAGAGAAAAAGAGAGAAAAAACATTAAACCTAATAGGAAAAGAGAGAAAGAGAGGGTGAGGGTGAGGGAGGGAAGGAAATGAGAGAGGGAGAGGAGAGAGAAAAAATGAGAGAGGAGAGGAGAGAGAAAAAGAGAAAAAAAACATTAAACCTAATAGGGAAAGAGAGAAAGAGAGGGTGAGGGTGAGGGAGTGAGATAAAATGAGAGAGGGAGAGGAAGAGAGAAAAGGAAAGGAGAGAGGGAGTGGAGAGAGAAAAAACATTAAAAATAATACGGAAAGAGAGAAAGGGAGGGAGAGGGTGAGCGTGAGGGAGGGAGCATATACGAGAGAGGGAGAGAAAGAGAGAAAAGGAAATAAGAGAGGGAGAGGAGAGAGAAAAAAATGAGAGAGGGAGATGAGAGAGAAAAATAGAAAAAAAAGCTTCAAATTCATAGAAAGAAATATCCTAATACAGAAAGGGAGAGAGAGGGAGGGAGGGGGAAAGAGAGAGAGAGAGAGAGAGAGAGAGAGAGAGAGAGAGAGAGAGAGAGAGAGAGAGAGGACTCACCTTGGGTCTTTGGTATGGATGGGTGGTGGCGCTGCTTCCTTCCCCTTCTTCCTCTCCTTGGTGAGTTGTTCTCCCTTGATGCTTGTTGCTTGTTGTCTTCTCTCTTTGCCTCTTATTCCTCTTGTTCTCCTCTCTTTTGTTCCCTCTTTCTTCCTCTCCTTAACTTTCTTCTCTTTAGCTGTCTTCTTTCCCTTCTTGTCTCTTTGAAGTGAAAGAAGAGGTGAGTCATGAAGATACTAGTCGAGGTAGATTGCATGTCGGCTGAACTCGAGCTCCATAACGCACAAAAAACGTATGAAAGGCACAGTTTGAAAAGAAATCACTTGTATCTTTTGAATTTTGACATTTGCGTCTATTTTTGCGTGTATATGCGCGTCTAATTTTATGTAAACGCGCTAATAGAAGCATATTTAGATGCGCAGATAGACGCAGGCATAGACACGCATTTAGCGCGCTTGCATTTTTATAATAAGTTTTTGTATTTAAGATAAGTTTTGATAGTAAGTTTTTCATAAGTTTTTATGTATTTATGATAAGTTTTGTGTATTTAAAATTGAATATCTTAGAATAGCCTTGAAGTTTTTATGTAAACATATTAATAACAAATTTGATATTGTCATAAATTAGGTTTAATCATGTCATCGTCATCACCTAATGCGGTGCATGCTGATGAGTCAATGAGCACATCCTCAAGTGAGGATGAAACTTTATGTCTTCATAATCGAGATGCATGGCTATGACGAAAAATTAAACGCATGTGTGATCATTGTCGAGGGTGTATTTTTCGAGCATGTCGAGTTGCAATGTCACACCTCAGCATGTATGGAGAATGGATCGAGAAAAATCACCGGTATTCATTGTTTTTAACACTAAAATTGCTAGTCTATGTTTGATATATATATCAACGTACATGTAAATCCCTTTTGTGGTTGAGTAGGATGCAGTGCCACATCCTTAGATGCTCCCTCTCGGGCGTCGAGAGGCTACAAAACGTTGATGCGAGGAGGCAGAGTCTTCAAGAAGAGTGGAGACTGACGACCATGATAGTAGCCCTCATGAAATGCCCCATCAAGTTGTAGAGGATGAGATTTTGGACAACATGGTACACGATCTATTTTCGCAACCGGTTCGGGGAGAAGGTCACTTGACGAAGCTAAATGGCCCACTATATGTAGCGTCATCTACTCCGTTGTATGAAGGTTGTACGTACTCCATTCTTCGTGCGTCCCTCGAGATACTTAACTTGAAAAAAATTTATGGATGGAGTAATGTCAATTTGAATGCGTTATTGAAGTAGGTATCAATTCAGTTTGGCTTATGAATCATAATATTAATTATTCTATTTTGAAATCAGACACAAATATATGTTGGTGGTTTTTTAACTCACATTTAAAAATATATGTAGGTTATTATCACAAATGCTTCCAAAAGGAAACAAATTGCCAACTAAGAGAGAGCAACCAAGACATTACTTGACATCTCTGGGAGGCCTCGATTATGTCAAGATCCATGCATGTGTCAATGATTGTGCCTTATTTCGTGGGATTCATGAGTTTGCACGAGAGTGTCTTGTTTGTGTGAATCAAGATACAAAGTGGAGATGAAGTCAATGGATGTGCCTCGTAAGGTTTTGCGACATTTTCCGATTATTCCACGTATTCAACTTATATTCAAGTGTAAGTCTATTGGAAAGCTCATGTCATTGCATGCTAGTCATCATTCAGTGATGGAAAATGGAGGATCCCTGGCAGACACACCGGCATGGCAACATATAGACAATTTGTGGCCCATTTTCAAAGAAGAGCCAAGAAATTTGAGATCTTGTTTAGGTATGGATGGAATCAATCCATTTGGCATCAAAAGCACATCATCATACAGTGTATGGCCAGTGGTATTGGTAAACTATAATATTTCTCCATCCATGGAAATTAAAAAGCGACATGTAATGTTGTCCCTTCTGATTCCTAGAAAGCACAAGGTAAAAAACATTGAGATTTACTTAGAGCCTTTGATTAAAGAGTTACAAATGTTATGGGAAGGTATTGAGGTGCAAGATACAAGTGCATCTGCATCCTCTAGAGATTTCACTTTGAAGGCCATGTTGTTGTGGACCATGCATGACTTTCCAAGATATGGAGAGTGTTCAGGTACATGTATATAATTCTATATTTGAAATTCAAGACTTGAATCAATTGCATGTTATTAATTCACTTGTTTGTTCAGGTTTAACCACATCAGGATATCGTGCATGTCCTATTTGCGGCCCCTCTCTAGTTTCCTCTAGGCCGGCATGTTTAAAGAAGGTTATCTATGACAATTATCATCCATTTCTTCCTATTGACCATCCCAAATATATTCTCCCTACTAATGGAATGACTCCACAATCTCTAACTATTCGAGATTGGAAGGAGAGATGGATTAATGCCGACAACCACCCTCCACTCAGCATGTAAGAAGGATATTTCTCTCGATTGACTTTAAAGTATTTAGCATGATGAATTGTTTACATAATATATTGTTTGTTTGTTAGGTTTTCTATATTTTTTCATCTTTCGTATTGGATTGAACTCAAGATCAATCACCTATTAGACCCCATGCACATATCAAAAATGTTGTATCTACATTATGGGATCACTTGATAGGGGCTCGTGATTCAGTCTCAATGTAAGGGAGGATTTACGTAACATTGGTCGCATGAGATGAGCCTGGCCACGCATTGGACCAAGAGGAAAGATTGAGCTATCCCATGCACCTTGGATGCTATCAAAGAACGAGGAAAAAATAGTGAAGAAAGAGATATGTAGCTTTCGAACATCCACAGGATGTATGAGATGTCTCAAGGGAGCCTTCATAAAGAAAAAGAAAAGAGGTGTGGAGCAACTATCTGGTTTGAAGTTCCACGATTGGTACAAAATGATTCAAGTAAGGATATCTCTAACCATGAATATAGTAATTAGTGGAGTAACTATGTGTAAACTTTGGGGTATAATGAATTTTTCCTCAACTAATCATTTGATCTATGAATATTATTTACATTCATTTCATACTTCCTACTAGCATATTCCATTGTGTATCCAAAGATGTACGTGATATCATTTACAAGATGGGAGAGCTTGTGAGGTGTGTATACATTGTATTTTTTCATTATATATTGCATACATCATGTAGTGAACCTATTTGAATTTCTACACAAAAATAAACAATTGTCAAATACATCTTGACAGATACGTGAGCTCGAAGGAAATTGATCCAAACACATTGCAAGATGCTCGAGTATTATCTGTTGAGGTGGTTTGTTTGGTGGAGGAAATTTTTCCTTGCTCCATTTTGACTACTCAATTACATTTACTCGTACATTTGATTGATGAGATTGCACTTTATGGGGCAGTTCATGCAAGGTGGATGTTTTTTCTTGAGCGCTTCATGAAAACCTTGAAAGATTTTGTGAGGCAAAAAGAATGGCCTGAGGGAAGAATGGCTCAGGGTTGGTTAGTGCAATCATCCCTTGTTTATATCTCTGAATATCTTGCTGAAGTGGACCCTTCTCAACCACGACTATGGAAAGACAATGAAGACTTGAGGATGACCTCTATAATACCTCAAGGAAAAGGAAGGAGTAAAGTGCTAACAAAAGAAGAACTTCATAAGTTAAATAGTTTTTGTGTGCTCAATAGTGATGTAATGAGAAAATGGGTGACACTATATAATGAAGCAAGGGCAAGAAGAAAAAGCAAAAGACAAGCATTTCGCACCAGATATGGATGTAATGTCTCATTTCCAGATTATCTAAATGCGCTCCCACGTCATATTGATATAGATTGGTTACATGACGAAATGGAGAGAATGGAAAAAGAGGAGGGAATTAATATATCTCAAGAAGATTGGGAATATGCACGAGGTTGCTTATCAAAGGTGAGACATACCGTCAATTAATTTGTTTCTAGTTATATTTTATATAATAAATTGACATGTTTGATCTTAATCTTTTACTCCTAGTGCACATTATTCAATGCTATTTGGTATGAGGGTAAACATCTTCAAACTCAACGTATAGATGAAAATAGAAATACCCAAGATTGTGGTGTCCTTCCTCGCTTCGAGGATGCCAATGGTACCATGGAAGGTTATTGTGGCTTGATCCAAGATATTCTGAAGCTTGACTTCATACGATTCTTGTTGAGATGACAAGCTCAACACATGCGGACATTGATGATGGACCGCCTGGTTAGGTGGGTCCACACATCTACACTTAGCATGTCGGTGGTCATTATGACTCTCACATGGCCACTAACTCATTACTTATTATATTCAGGTTGTTACACCTATTTACAGCTGGCATAGTTATAGCACCAGTCAACTAGTGTAGTCGGTTATGCATTGTTTGACTTATTAGGCCACTTTTCTTTATGTTGTATCTTATCTATACTTTGTGTACATTGTAAAGTGTGTGGAAGAAGAAGAAGAAACCAACAAGAAAACGTTTTGGCCTCCATCTCTCTTCTTGTGTCTTGAGTAAGCTTCTCCTTGTGCATTCTGTGTGTGTTCGGCGTAGCATCTTGAGCAAGTCCCCCTACCACGCGATTCTTGACATGTTATCAGAGCCGCGCCACTGAGAGAGGCTGATTTCAAAGGCTGAAGCGAAGGAGAAGAAGCAAGGTTCGAGCAAGCAAGCCACGGGTAAGAAGCTCTCCCATTCTTCCACTCTCTCTCTTGGATAGTGCTTGTGGAGGCACTGGAAGCAGGGTCGAGCAAAAATCTCAGATTGCAGTGAGATTTGGTATGCGCGAAGAGCATTGTGTATTATGCAAATAAACTCTTTAGGGCCTTGTCGCAATTATTTTGGGCATCTGAGGCTGTTTCAGACCCCATTTTAGAGCCACAAGGTTGCGAGCAGTAGTTTCAGGGTACACTGACTTTGACTGTATTGACCGAAAGTGGGTGCGCAAATTACAGATTTCAGATTTGTAAGCTCAAAGGTGTTTATCAGCGAGTAAACACAAGGTTTATCTGCAAACTGGTTTGCAGATTGCATGTATTGTTGAGCAAACAGTGAAAAAAACTGTCTGGTGTATTGTTGTGTACTACAGGTCGAGGGTTGCAGAAGATTTGCTTGCTGTTTGGTATTAATTTTGTGATAATGGCAGAGAACAGTGGAAGCCCCATCATTGAGAAGCTCGACAAGAATAACTACCCTTCATGGAAGTTCCGTGTTATGAACTTCCTTATTGGAAAGGCCTCTACGAGTTTATTTCAGGTGAAGAAAAGGAGCCGGAGGTGAGTGATCCTCCAACTGTAGAAGAGACAAAGGCACGGAAGGAATGGAATGCAAAAGATAAAAAGGTCATGTATTGGTTGTCTGCAGTAATTGATAATAATATGTTGGGATACATTAAAAATGCAGAGAATTCATATGCAGCTTGGACCATACTTGAAAGTATGTTTTCTATAAATACAAAGGCACGAAAGATTCAACTCAAGCAAGAGTTGAATACATTGAAGAAAGGGAAGATGTCTATCAATGAGTATGCATTGAAGGTAAGGAGCATTGCAGATGCCTTGGCAGCGATTGATGCAATGCCCGATGATGATGATTTGGTGTCATCTACCTTGGGTGGACTTAACAATGAAAAGGATTAGAAGTCTTTTGTAACTTCCGTATATGTTAGAAAGCCATTTCCAGATTTCGATGAGTTGGTCTCCCTCATGATCACTGAAGAGATCAACATGCAGAGTGAGACATCTGAAAAAAGTGGTGAACAAGTCCAAGCTTTCTACTCCAGTTCAGGAAGGGGATGTGGTAGGTTCTCTTCAAGAGGCCGTGGTACAGGACGTGGTAGTGATAACCAGCAAAATAGATTGAATCAGCAATTTGGCGATATGCAGGTTTCAAGAGGTCATGGTAACTTTAGAGGCAGGGGGAGCTTTAGAGGAAGAGGTGGATGGCATAATAGAGGTTCTAACAACTCTGGTATTGTGTGTCACTATTGTGGCAAAACAGGTCATATTGCAGCCCAATGTTATGCTAAGAAAGATGATATCCGTAGTGGTAAGTTGCAGCAAGGAAACTATGCATCGTCTTCACGACAGAATGAAGACAAAAATGAACGTATGTTTGTTATGTAGCATATGCTGAATACTGTTACAGGAAAGGGAACACATGATGATGTTTGGTATGTTAAATCTAAATTGAATTTTCCATAATAAAAAAGAATTATTTTTTATCTTCTTCAAGTAGAGAAATTACGAGATACATGCAATGCTTGCTACTAATTGTATAATAAAGTTTGTGTCGCTTGCCACTAATTAATTATATCAGGCTTGTCAACTGGAGGAACTGCCATTCATTAGAGAGCAATGCAAAAATAATTATTAACTCTGGTTTTTTTATTATATTAAGTCCAATTTCAGGTAGTTTAATAATTACATGTCTGAAATTGCGTCTATATTCGCATCTATGTTCGCGTTTATCTCCGCGGATATATAGACACAAAATTCGCGTCTATTTACATGCTCTTTTACATGTGCATATAGACGCAATGATAGACGCGCCCGACTTTGTGCATCTAACATGCGCGTCTATGACTCGTTTCTGTTGTGGTGTCATAAACTATTGAAAAATAGTTTCGGTTTACTTATTAAAATGAACTGATGTGCATGTCACGGCGATATAACCTATGTCTTTATGAGTAGCAAGGATGGCAATTAATACCTAGTTATTCGGATATGAATTATCCATACTCGATGTTGTATTCATATTCACAAAAATGCCCTAGCTGGTGGCTCCATTGTTAGATGCAAGATTACCGGTTTTGCATGTCTCCCTTTGTTTTGGGGCATACTTTCAGCTTACAAATCTCTCTCTCTCTTTCTCTCATCAGAGAGATGGTGTGATGGGGTGACACTTCTCAATTGTGATGGGGGTTAAACTTGTGGGGAGATGAGGAGAAGAGCAACACGTGTGGTCACCCTCTAAGGAGGGAAAGAGAAGAAGAATCTTCATTAGATTATTCTCTCTCTCTCTCTCTCTATCATCTCTTTCTCTCTCCCTCTCTCCCTCTCTCCCTCACTCTCTCCCTCTTCTTCTTCTTCTTCTTCTTCTTCTTCTTCTTCTTCTTCTTTGTCTCTCTATCTTCTCACCTCTCTCTCTCTCTCTCTCTCTCTCTCTCTCTCTCTCTCTCTCCACAGCAAAGGGGGGGCAAGAGGTGGTATATCGCTACCTTTCCGGGGGGAAGGGTTTATAATAGGAGAGGGGTTATTGTTCGGGGGGGAGGGGGAACAAATAGTGGGGGGAGAGTGAGGTAGCACATGTGTGCTCCTCCCCCCATCGACTTGATCAATGCCATTTTCTTCTCCACCATCATCCTTATTGTCATTGACTCCTCCTTGTTCCTCGATATCATTAGCAACTTCCTCCTCCATGCGTACTGTTACTGCAGCTCCCCTCCTTGATATCATCAGTGGCTTTCCCCTCCATGTGTACTGTTACTGCAGCTCCCCTCCCTCCGCTAGTTGGCGGCATCGACAAGGGGCGTTTAAAAATTTTCAATTAATTCTATTAAAAGGGGGGGTGGTTCCTATGCGGGCAAGAAGGGATATTACATCTTAGAGAATTCGAGATGTCCTCATCTTGGAAGAACTGGGGTTCATTATGGAGCCTATGGGATAGGGCCCATCACTCTTTCATTGCTCACTCATAAGCATATGGTCTTTTAAAAAAAACCACTTAATGTATTAGATATATCCGAGTCTGGATTACAAGAGAAAAGTTTATTGTAGTTATATCTCATGAATATCTTCTAGGTTTTTCCTAAGTGTCTGGTATATACTGGATCATTGGAGCTTGTACAATTGCATTCCTTGTAAGTTCAGTTTCTCCTTGAGTCTTGTTGGGACAATTGACATGTCTGGTATATTCTAGATCATTGGAGCTTGTACAATTGCATTCCTTCTAAGTTTAGTTTCTCCTTGAGTATTCTTGGGACAATTGATGTGGATATGTCCAATGTTGTGGCACTTGGAGCATTAGAGTTTAGGGCGCTTTGGACATTCCCTTTTGAAATGACATAACTCCTTGCAATAGAAACATCATGAATATTTACAATAGAAACATCATGAAGCTTTATCACTTTGCATCACAAGATTTTTGGTTGTCCTTGGCATGATTTTTTTCTTTAGATCGATTGTCCTAGGATCCTTTCAGCAGACTAAAGTTGTCCTTTATCATGAAAACTTTGTTTTCGAATTGTCCTCTTTTTCGATCTGGATTGAGGTCCACGATCAATCGTATTTGCTTATAATATTAAAGAATACTTCCAAAATTTGACATTCTGGCAAGACCCAATCTATATTAGTCGAGAAGAAAAGGAATATTCATTACAAGTTATAACTCTCATTCCTTGCTAGAGTATCTCTACTTATTTGAAAGTTTTAGGCTCAAAATAGATGCAATTCATATTACTTGGGTTAACCGTAGTTACAAGACTAAGGTTTATTTCGGTTAGCATATGTCTACAAACCATACATTGATCAATCATGTAGCATTACCAAGTTTTTCCTTGATACCAACTCTAACATGCTCGCTTATTGGTCATTCTAGGCACGTTTTTAGCGGACCATCGAGAGACGAGTCTAAGCGATGCGGCCCGGCACTCCCATGGAATGTCACAAGATTTGTTGCCTATGGTTTTTTGATTCTATCTCGCAATGGAATGTTTGCAGCTGAACACACTAGGATCGACCTAAAACTTGGGTTCCTATGGTCAAGGTCTCATCAGTTGGGTCCTTGGCATCCTACTTTACATAGAGATACCCAAGCTAAAACAAATCTATGCTGCACTTCGTTCAAGGAGAATGGTAGATGAGAGGGATGCGTCGCTCAACCTCTCTATCCGTAGGGCATAGTCCCATTCTAGTCCCTAAAATAGCATGAATCGGAACTCTAACTTAACAATACCTAAAGGTCGATAAAACCTTGTGAGAAGCCTCCTAGTTCTCTGGGACCACCCTACCATAGGACTGATGCGTCAAGGGTTCTGCCCACCTACTTTTCTTAGTAGTCATTCTTTAATTATCGAATTAGGTCCTATCACATTTATGTGTGACATATAAAATCAACTTCATTAATTAATCCTTTTAGGAAACAGGGTTCGTTCATGTAATTTATGGCACACAGACATGAATCATAGAGCAAGCAATCCCTTGACAAACAAGTTCAAACGAATTCCTCAACTTATCTTCACGTTAATATTTGTCTCCTACCCATATAAGAGAAATTATGTATCCCTTCTGTCCAACAGAAGTACCCGGTCCAAATCACATGGCACCATCACTTCTATCCTTTAACTAAAATAGGATCTTCCAACACCCTAGACGTTGGGCTCACGGTAGCCTTCAACTCCATTCCGGACTAGGCAAGGAGTGTGTCCAGAGCTCCACTAAACCCAAGCAACCTAGGAGTGAGACACAACTTCTATGGTTGGCCTTTTCAACACTCAACCTTTGGCCCGTCGACCAGTGCCCTCTCAAATTGGAACGTAGTGTGACCTTCAAGATGATCTACGCGCGCAAAATATCCTTCCTTAATTAATCCATTTAAGAATCAAGCACAATCAAGGCAATTAGCCTAATATCATCTTCCAAGGAAAAATTCCTTTATTCTCCCATGGCAACTTGTCATCACTAACCCCTACCATGCATTTACCATCAAACACAAGCACTTGGAATAATCATCCAATTCACATCCCACAATTAGTTTAATGCAAAAGCATTTATGATGTTATTTGATCAATCAACAAAAGCAATGGCATCCTTTTCCAAACATTGCTAGAATAGTTGCGATAACCTTTCCATCATGTACTTGCTCTCTCCCTTGGGATCTGGAGCGGTTCCATGTAAAATTTACTTAACACACCCTTCTTTTGGCTGAGGCATATGCTAAGGTTTCAAACATCGTTCAAGGCATAAGTTCTATTAATCTCTTACATTGATCGATAACCTAGCCTTCTTTCCAAAAAGTACAAAAGCATGGGTATTTCCTTTGACTTAGGGTTTCCTAATCCTTGAGCTCTTCACTTACCCTGAAGTTATTCTTTGCATCTAGTCCAACCCCGAATAGGATTGATAAACATAGTAGCTATCGAACGGATCTCAAGGAATCTTAGTTTTTAATCCTTACAATCGTTGTTTGTGTCTTGAGAGTCTTTCTTGGGGTAATTAATCTCTTAAAATTTGATTGTGAGTTAAAAATGAGATGCCATTTTTACACCCTTTACCTCTAGATTTGTCCAAGTTTCCTACCATAGATTGTGTGGTCTTAAAGAAAGTGACCATCACTACCTTTAGTATCTATGGACTTGAACTAACTAGGGTTCTCACTACTCTAAAAGGGGGAAATAGATTTGAAAGGAGGAGAGACAGAAAGGATCGAGGCACAACATCAAGATCCCAATGAACTAAGAGTTGGTGATATCAGCGAGACTTTAATGCAAGATCAATTTGTGTACCATCGATGTATGTTTCATATATTCTTTCCCATGCATGCACCATCTATGTACATAACCCTTAAGTAACCTTATATGCTGTTTATGCTACGTATGATTTTTGTTGCGTAGCACTAGGATGCAATGATTGTATTTGGATACAAGGGTTTGTGAGACCCTTAATGTGTCATGGCATGAATCTTCTCAAGGTCATCTATGGTTATGAAAAGAATTATCCTAAAAATCCCCTATGAGTTCATAAACTATTGAAAAATACTCTCGGGTTACTTATTTAAATGAACTCATGCGCATGCCAAGGCGATATAACCTATGTCTCAATGAGTAGCAAGGATAGAAATTAATACTTGGTCATTTGGATATGAATTATCCATACCCGACATTGTATTTGTATTCGCAGAAATGTCTTGGCTGAAGGCTCCATTGTTGGATGCCGGATTACCATCAGTGCGTGTCTCCCTCCATTTTGGTGCCATACTTTCTTCTTATGAATCTCTCTCTTTGTTTCTCTTGTCGAAGAGATGGTGTGTGGGGTGACTCTTCTTGATTGAGATGGGGGTTAAACTCGTGGGCAGATGATGTAATGTGTCCACGTGTTATCTTCAGGACACGTCTTAGCAGTCCATCGGAAAGGATATCTAGAAAGCATCACCTGGAATTCCCATGGAATCTTACGGGGTTTGCGATCTAGGACTTTTTGCGTCTGCCATGTAGCGCAAGTATTCTGGCCGTTCCCACTTAGGACTGACCTGAATTAGGGTTTTTCCTATTGGCCATTTCCTAATAGCAACTAGCATCGAACCCAAGCAAACTACTTTATGCAAAAACGCCAGATCTGAAGCAGATTCACGCTGCACTTGGTTCAAGGATAATGGGAAACAAAAGGGATGCAAAGCTCAACCTGGTGCGCAGATCGGACACAGATAGCTCACGTGGTGAATCCCGGAAGGTCCCCAAGAACAAAGTACTCTACTTTTTAGCACAAAAACCCATGTAAAAGCAAGCACGACAAGAGGCAAGAGACAAATTGGGTTCAATCTCCCCCATGCCTTGTGTGAGCGCTTCACAAAGCATGTATTTAATGTATATTTCCAATCTTCATGCTCAATAATAGCCCAATTACAAAAATATGACAAGCTTTTAGCTTTTGATTTTGCTTTCTACCAAAAATAGGAAAATAAAGCTAATGGACGGTGCCCATAGTGTCTGGCACGCCCAATCTCAATGTCCAAATAGAAATAACATATCCAGGCGCATAAGCGCATACAAAATAATAATAAATAATCGATGTCTCAATAGACATAACAAAATATAGGCGTGGCGCCTATCAAAATCTAGTCCAAGAGTCAAAAACCCGCTAGACTCCAATGCTTTCCTCCGCCACTGCTGCTATCTCTACACATCAACTGAAGCATTCACAATCGTTAGTAAAATAACACAATTAAACCGACAAAAGTGAATACCTAGCAGTCTTCAGCTACATAAATAAATCAACTGGTTAGAAATAAATTACAAGTGCGCACTCTAAACTCATAAACGTTTATTAATTGAATATGCATTTTGCGGAATCACCCGCTATGGAATCACCCATGTACACACTAAATTAATGAAACGCCCGAAAAGGACAGGCGTCCCCATCAACTTCTCGCACAAAGAATCCTCTTTGCGTATGAGCCCCGGTCATCTAAGTTTACGGAATTCATCGTAAAACCTCACGGAATCCACCGTGGAATATGCCTCCTGGCATCATACCCCCGGGGTGAGATAGCAATTGACCTCAATTGCTATTAGCTCAATGTGGAGCTAACAGAGTGGGGAAAGCATTTAAGTCTCTAGCGTGCATCCATTGTGCTTCCTCTACAGGATGGTTCTTAAATTTTACTAAATATCTAGAATACCTTCGGCCAGTTCTAGTAGTCATGTAGTCAGTGTCTATGATGGCTTCGGGTTCAAGTATTTCAGTCTCTACTTCTAGTAAAGGTGGGTTTTCATAGATAGGGTGGATAGGTAATTGACCTCTAAATGGTCTCAATAAACTAATATGAAATGTATTATGAATTTTCCAATGAGATGGCAGTTCTAACTTGAATGCATTGTCATTAATCTTATGAATGATTCTAAATGGTCCGTAGAATCTAGGAGCTAATTTGACAACTGGATGTCTATCTACACTTTGCAGTCTACGCTTTTCTATTCTAAGCCAAACATAATCATCAACTTTGAAATTCATGGCTTGTCTTTTCTTGTTGGCTTGTTTGGTATATGATTGTTGGGCTTTAGCAATCATATCCTTTACTTCATCAAAAATGGTGTTATGCATAACAGCAATATCATCGGCACTTTGTATTCTATTAGACAAAGATGCAACAGGTGTAGATAATCTATATCCATAAATAACTTCAAAAGGTGCTTTCTTTGTAGATGTGTGCGGTGTATTATTATAAGCAAACTGTAATAAATGCAAATGAGTATCCCATGTTTGAGGTTTAGAGATAGTGTATGCACGTAAAAGATCTAGAATGGTGCTATTTGTGGCTTCTGTTTGTCCATTTGTTTCTGGATGAAATGCAGATGAGAAATCAATCTTTGTGCCTAGATTTGCAAACAGTGTAATCCAAAAATTATTACAAAATCTAGAATCTCTATCTGAAATAATCACTTTCGGCAATCCATGGTTAGTAAAAACAGTTTTCAAAAATAACTGTGCTGCTTGTGATGCTGTTAAAGTTTTCTTACATGCAATGAAATATGCTTGCTTACTAAATCTATCTACAATTGTCCAAATCATGTCATGGTTAGATTTAGTATTTGGTAACCCAGTAATGAAATCCATAGATATATGTTCCCAAGGTTTAGATGGAATAGATAAAGGCATTAATAGTCCATACTGTTTACCATGATGTCTCTTTATTCTTTGACAAATCAGACATTCAGAAACAAAATTAGATACATCTGCATCCAAATGCGGCCAATAAAAATCTTCAGTTAACATGCGTAATGTAGAAATGATACCTCTATGACCTTGATATGGGGGACAGTGAATTTCATTTAAAACAAAAGATCGGAATGGAATAGTAATACACAGTCTCTTTTCAAAGAACATGAATCCATCATTATATGACAATGAATCAACAGGAACGAAATTATTTTGAACTAATTTTTGCCAATCAGAATGAAAAGTAATATCCTGGTGATATGTGTCTTTCATAGCAATCAAAGAATCAAAAGATATAATAGATATATTATGAATTGCAGGTCTTCTACTCAATGCATCAGCAACTACATTTTCTTTTCCAGGTTGGTATTGAATGATAGGATGGAAACTTTGAATGAATGAAGCCCATTTGATATGGCGGTCAGAAATTTGGGGTTGGCTAAGTAGATGTCTAATGCTTTGCTGGTCGGTCTTTATCATGAATTCTGAACCCATTAAATAATGCTTCCATTGTTTTAATGCTTGTACAACTGCTAAGAGTTCTTTGTCATAAGTGGAATATTTAAGCTCAGAGGGTTTCAGCTTAGAACTAGAATATGCTATTGGATGGTTGTCTTGCATTAGCACGGCTCCTATTCCTGATCCGCTAGCATCGGTCACAACTAAAAAGAATGGTCTGTTAAAGTCAGGCAATTGTAGAACAGGGGCATTGGTCAATGCACGTTTGAGTAAGTCAAAGGATTTCTGCTGATTTTCAGTCCATTGATAAACAATGCCTTTCTTAAGAAGTTTGGTCAATGGTAAAGCAAGTAATGAAAAATTACGTACAAACTTCCTATAGAAACTAGCAAGACCAAGGAATGAGCGTAATTCATGTACATTTTTAGGAACAGGCCAATGCAATATTGCATCAATTTTCTTAGGATCAACTTTTATTCCTTCTTTTGATACAATATGACCTAGATATTCTATTTCTGTCTTGAAGAACTCACTCTTGTCAGGATTTGCAAACAATTGATTTTCTTTCAGTAATTGAAAAACTAATGATAAATGCTCATAATGCTCTTTTTCACTTTGACTGAACACTAAAATATCATCAAAGAAAACAATCACACAATATTGATATTTTAGAAAAATACGGTTCATCATTCTACTGAAAGTAGCAGGTGCATTAGTTAATCCGAATGGCATGACTAAGAATTCGTAATGGCCAAACTGTGTTCTGAACGCAGTCTTAAATATGTCGGATCTATCTAGCCTCACCTGATGATATCTAGACTTAAGGTCAATTTTACTAAATATAGAAGATCCTTGTAGTTTGTCCATAAGGTCGTCAACTCTAGGTATAGGATACCTATTCTTTACAGTGATCTTGTTTAATGCTCGGTAGTCAATACACATCCGATAAGTATTATTCTTTTTCTTGACTAAGAGCACAGGTGCACCGAATGGAGAACTGCTAGGTCGAATTAAACCTCTATTTAGTAATTCTTCAACTTGACTCTGGATTTCTTTTTGCTCTATTTGATTGTGCCTATATGGGGCTTTGCAAGGTGGTTGTGTGCCTGGTATTACGTCAATTTTATGGTCTTCTGGACGTGATGGAGGTAAACCTGGTGGTAGGTCTTCTGCAAAACAGTCCTTAAAATATGCGAGAAATTCCTTATGCCTAGGGTGCATATGATTTTCCTTTGCGTGCAATTCATTCACCCAAATGAGATATGATTTAGTATTCTTGCGTAGTGCACGTTTTGCTTGAGTATGCGAAAGCAGTGGAAACATATGAGATGCATGCATACCAAATAATGTAATAGATTTTCCTTGAAAATTAATATTCATTGTGTGTGTGGAATAATCTATATTGGGATTATGTTGGTGTCTCCATGGCATTCCTAGAATAATGTCGCTTGACTGTAATGGGACAACTAAGAAATTTCTTCTTTCAATATATGGACCAATTTGAATTTCTAAATCTTGAACTTCTTGTGTGCCATTGTACCTAGTGCCTAAAAATGCAGCTTTTATGCGATAGTGCGTAGGTACAGTATGCAGTTTCAATTCCTTTACCAATTTTGCTGAAATAAAGTCATGGGTACTACCGTCATCATGCAATATAGTTCTTTCTTTTCCATGCACCATACATTTCATAGTCAATAATGAATGTAAAGTAGGCATACCTGGTAAAGTGTCGGAAGTAGTAGTAGGATCATCTTCTTCTTCAGTGAAATCTGGCATATCCTCATGCTCTTCTTCGTCCATGGCTCCAAGGTAGTTGATATGTGCTGATGGCTTCTTTGAATGACAATTTGCTGTGAGATGCCCTGGCTGGTGACACTTGTAGCATACGATTGGCTTGGCTTTGGTCACATTATTTGCAATGGCTGGGAGTCTGGGTATATTTGGATTTGCTTGTGGAATAGGCTTAGGGTTTGGATTGACAGTGGATGGTAATGCAGGTGGTTTAGGCCAAATCTTGCGGAAAGATGGTGATGAGAAACGACCTGGATTAAACCTTCTGAAATTGGAATTGAATTGTTTAGATCCATAATTACCATTTGCTTGGAATGGCTGTGGTCGTCGATCTCTTCCGCGTAACTTATCTTCAGTGTCGTGAGCTAAAGAGATGGCGTCTTCAAGGGTAGCAGGCTTGAACATGTTCACTTCAGCGTAGTAATGTCCAAGAAGTCCAGACATATACTTCCGCTTATGTGTCGTCTCTGGTACGTCTTCAAGCATGCGTAGCTGTAGGAGTGCATTCCAAAAACGCTCTGTATACTGTGGAATAGGCTCACGATCGCGCTGTTGAAGTAAATCCCATTGCTTGATAGCCTTCTCATGAAATTGCGGTGGTAGGAAATTTTGCATGAACTTCTTCTTGAAATCTTCCCATGTAGCAGGACATTCTATGCTCTTGCGGACTACAGTCCACCAAAGTGATGCTCTGTCTATCAGATGATTAGTAACACACTTGATTTTATCTTTCTCGGGATAAGTTTCCTCATGGAAATAGTCATCAAACTGGCTAATGAATGATAAAACAGTCTTTCCTTCTCTTATGCCATTGAAAGTGCGAAACTTGAAACTTCGTTTACTTATCTTGGATTCCTTGTGAATGGTTTGTGCTTCAAGAGTGGCGTCGATGGTACGGCGAATCAAATCTTCAGCTTGAGGTTCTTCTTTGTCAGTGGACGCTCCTTGTAGCTTTGTCAATTGCGCTTGCAAGGCTTGCCTAGCTCTTCGCTCTTCTTCCAATTGCAACATGATAAGATCTAGCTTTTGTTCCATGGTAGGCTCGGGTAGATCTTCTTCAGCCATAGGATCATCCATATATGGGGTAGTCATCCTGTAAAACTCAACAAACCTTTCTCACTCAAAATCAGTTAGCGGGATGAGCGTAGCTCAAATTTGGGGTTACAAGGCTATGTATTTTTGGGTATTTTCTTCTTCAATTTTCAGAAATTCTGCAATATTTCTGTCTCCATTTGCTGAAAGTACTTCAACGAACTTGTAGATAGGTAGAACAGCTTGCTGCGAACAACTTTCCAGTTCAGAGTTTTTGCGTACGAACAAGTCTTCTATGAGTTTTAAGCACTAGTCAGTTCTGATTTAGTCTGACTTGCATAGTTGCAGACTTAGCAGACTTGCAGAGTTGTGGACTTGCTGGACTTAGGCCGACTTGCAGAACTTGCAGGACTTGATTCTACCTGACTTGTAGAACTTGACTTTGGCAGCGCAGGACCTGGAGTTTGTGGACTTTGTTGCCCTGTGTGACTTGCAGAAAGCTTAGAAGCTTTGTTTGACTTAATGGATTAAGAAGCTTTAAGCTTCTTAATCCGTCGTGGATTTTTAGGATAAGAGTATGTCCTTCACGGATTTGCGCCGCCCTGGACAGCCTCACGCCGCTTCGATTTCGATTTGCTTAAGAGAAACCTTCTTAAGCTTCTGATCAAATTGATTAAGTTGTAACTAGAAGCTTTGAAGAACTAGCAAATGGGCGAGAAATCACTTGCACTAGACAAACTACTAAGGTGTAATTCCTACTCGACTCTTTTTGTCTGTTATCCACGATTTTGGTGAAAGAGATGATTGCGTGGTCCTCCGCCTGCAGAGCCTGGTCCTTTGCGATCTGACAGTGGAAACAGGGGTTCTTGATCGCCAGAAGTCTGCATGTATCGACGGTTCGCGACGAGATTGACTGTAGAGGCCGTTTGTTCCTGGAGCTCCGTCTTCGCCCGAGATTGGTAGCGATTGGAAGCTCTTGATCTCTGCTCCGCTCTGATACCACTGGTGCGCAGATCGGACGCAGATAGCTCACGTGGTGAATCCCGGAAGGTCCCCAAGAACAAAGTACTCTACTTTTTAGCACAAAAACCCATGTAAAAGCAAGCACAACAAGAGGCAAGAGACAAATTGGGTTCAATCTCCCCCATGCCTTGTGTGAGCGCTTCACAAAGCATGTATTTAATGTATATTTCCAATCTTCATGCTCAATAATAGCCCAATTACAAAAATATGACAAGCTTTTAGCTTTTGAGTTTGCTTTCTACCAAAAATAGGAAAATAAAGCTAATGGACGGTGCCCATAGTGTCTGGCACGCCCAATCTCAATGTCCAAATAGAAATAACATATCCAGGCGCATAAGCGCATACAAAATAATAATAAATAATCGATGTCTCAATAGACATAACAAAATATAGGCGTGGCGCCTATCAAAATCTAGTCCAAGAGTCGAAAACCCGCTAGACTCCAATGCTTTCCTCCGCCACTGCTGCTATCTCTACACATCAACTGAAGCATTCACAATCGTTAGTAAAATAACACAATTAAACCGACAAAAGTGAATACCTAGCAGTCTTCAGCTACATAAATAAATCAACTGGTTAGAAATAAATTACAAGTGCACACTCTAAACTCATAAACGTTTATTAATTTAATATGCATTTTGCGGAATCACCCGCTATGGAATCACCCATGTACACACTAAATTAATGAAACGCCCGAAAAGGACACGCGTCCCCATCAACTTCTCGCACAAAGAATCCTCTTTGCGTATGAGCCCCGGTCATCTAAGTTTATGGAATCCACCGTAAAACCTCACGGAATCCACCGTGGAATATGCCTCCTGGCATCACAACCTCTTTGCTATAATGCATAGCCCCATTCCATTTCCCTAAAACAGCGTAAATCAGGATCAGTTATAACTCTAGATCAATGCTCTTGTTGTTTGTGTTCTTTGAATGATCTTCACGCTGTCCATCTTGATTGAGAAAAGTTCCTGGCCAACCAGGACCACCCATCCGTAGGACTGACCTATGGCCACATCCACTACACTTTCCTCAGTTGTTTTAGTTATTTAAATACCTAACACATTTAGTTGGACATGTATCAATCAAGTTCCTTAATTAGCCTGTTAGGCACTAGTTCCTTCATGTAATCATAGCACTTGACATAGAAAAGCAATGTCGAACAAGTTCCTTTTTAACAGGTTATCCTATTTATCTTTGAAATACATCAAGTCCAGCCCGTAGGCTTATCCACAATCTGCCCGAAGGCTATCCAGCAATCCACAGGGATCACTAATCCAAGATTCCGCCCGTAGACTAGTATGCGGGCCTCGATATCCAATCCCGAGTCACATTAGCCTCTTGTGCAGGGCCCGAAAGGCGAGGGATTTACGGCCAGAGCCCCCGTGGCACCCAAGCGTCCTCCTGCTCCAAGTAGTGCTCAACGAAGAGACCTCACGCGGCGGGTTCGGTCCACGTTCCCAGTGCGGCTAACAACCCCCTTGGTTAGGGTGAGGTAGGCAGTCGAGGGTAGCTGAAACTACCTCTCCCTTCAGGCCTTTAACCTGAACCATTAGATATCCATTTATCCTTTTATTCTTTGATCAAACAAAGCAAAATAGTGCTCTTAAAACTGTTACAAGCACAAACAATTCCATTGGTCGTTATTTTTGGCCAACTACTAAGGAGTGAATCCTTATTTTCGAATGTATCGAGCACTCGATCCGAGATCAATTGCAACTTGACAAGATCCCCAAGGGTTTGTTTGTTAACCCTATATCCTGGTTTAGGGCGTACCCTATTAACCCGACTTGATCAATACCTTAAGTTCATATGTTATTCCAATTTATTGGTTGGTCTTTTGCTTCCAAGCAATTATCTTTACCCAAGAAAGATACTATTTTAGGACGATTATTCATCCTCCCGCAAGATAACTTGTGTAAGAATGTGCCAACCTCTTTCCGAGGAATTGGCCATTCCCTTGTGATCTAATCACAAGATCATATGACTCTGCAACTTGTTGCACAAGTGTCGCATCAACTATGGGACTATTCTATCCATCAACGGTGTCTTCTAATCACGGTGTCATGATTAGTTATTACAATCCATTCCTCACTGCATTAGGCCGACATTATCGGTCCTAGGGTTTCGAGTTTCATCTTTTTAGCGAGAGATCCTTAGGAAAATCCTAGATATTTTCTCGCAAGTATGTCCTACTGTCCCTACATTCCGTGAATGTGGGCAAGTATTTAGGGTATAGGGGTTTCAGTTTGGCAATACGTGCGACTCGGTAAATGTCTTTACCGTTCTAACCCTAGTCAATTCCTTGGGATACGTTGCATTGAATTAACCCTTTTCTAAACGAGTACTCCACTGTTTTAGGTGTTTAGGTTTATGCCAATTTAACGTGTCTATTCTTGAAGGTAATTATGCTATCATTTCCATAACCACATGACTCGTCTACGTGTAAGTTGATTTTCAAACCCTAACTTTTTGGTTTAAGATCAAGCATAGGTTAGGTTATAGCCTAATTCCAATTAATCATCCTATAACTTGTGAACAAGATTCATGCTAAAACATGTAGCCTTTTCTAATAATTATGCAATTGAAAAACGATATTTATATCAATTGACTAGAGTTATGCAACTTAAGAATCATTTCATGCCTTGAAATTTCCTATGGATTATTAGCACTTTCCATAATAACTTATTGCGAAGAAGATATGTCCTAATAATGCGGTATGCAATTTATACTCTCATGCCTAAACGAAGTGTACTATCTTAATTCTGTTTTGTAAAATTGAACATTAATCTAAATTTTTTTCCTTGCAATGGACAAAAACTACTTGCTAGAAATGCATATCAATCTTCTGCTCACTTTATTTTGTTCATTTTATTGAAAATGTAAATGGCCGAACTCTTCCATCGTGAGCTAATTCTTTTAAGATAACCAAAGTATTTAAGCTGAGAAATGCATCCTATCTCCAAAGATCATCCACGCACGATTGAATTATAACGACATAAATAAAAAATTGAGAAGAAAAACCTGGACTTTTGGTGAGATGTCCACGTGGATGTTAGGAGACAATCCTCCTGCGCTTGTGCCTTCGGCTTTCTTAGGAGCCATTTCAAATTCAGCCTTTTCGCCTTGGACACAGAATTATGATCTTGTCCGTCTCCTTCGTACGCAAACTCCCTTTGTGAGTTGGCTTTAGAAGACCTTAAACCCGGCTAGGAGAGGAAAAATCCACAAGAAGGATTTGAGGACTTGTGGGAAACCTTATGGGAAGGGAATTAGGTGGGATTTACACAGAAATGGGTGGAAAAATCCCGGCGGGTAGGGGGTATAAGAACCATGATAGGGGTTTTAAGTCTTCTGATGGTAAGGCTTCTTTAAAGCCACGAGAAGGAGGCTCTTCTTGAATCCCTAGGGGGGGGGAAGCTTTAGCAAGCCCACATGAATCAGGGCTAGGAGAAATGCCACAAGAATATTTTGGGGTGGGGGTGTTATATGAAAGGGGCTTAAGAAGGAACTTTGTATTGGCGGGGGGGGAGGGGCTTAAGGACCACATGAGGGCCCTTCAAGGTAAATTTGGGGGGGCAAGGGGGCTTATAGAGCCCCCCCTTAGAACCTTCTAAATCTTCTAAAGAAGCACGTGGGGGGTTTGACTGTGAGATGGTGGCAGGCGACAGATGGTAGTTCGACGGCTTCACGACAACGCCTCGACTACAGCGTCAGTGTCCACTCCTCTCTCTCACAGCGGCAGCCACTTCTTGCTCCATGGCAGCACAGCAGTCTCACGGCCTTTTCTCCCCCTTTTCTCACGACCACCCTTTCCTCCTTCACGACTGCATAGTAGGGTCTCCACTCCCCTCCCTTTCACGGTAGCGGCATCATCTTCACCCTCCTCTCTACTAACGGCGGAGTCGATGGCATCTTCTTCTTGTTCTACGGTAGCCTCCCTCCCTCTGTAGCCTCTATCATAGATTAAATAGGTGAGGGGAGGGATTCATCCCTCCTCCACGTGTCATTTCTCATGGGATCTTCCTCCGTACAAGCTCCATTGAGGAGCTTGATCATACCTGCTATTCCCCTCCCCTCAAGCACGTCACTCAACTGGGGGGGATAAGGGGAATAATAATAATAAACATTTGCCCTTATTTTAACCTTTTAACCTCCTAAGAGGAGATTCGTATGCAGAATGCTTGTTTTTTATTCGGAAATGTTACATTCTCTCCCCCTTGGAGGAATGGAGATGTCCTCATCTCAAGCTAAACTGGGGATATTGATGGTTGAGAGTGCTTTCATCTATCCAAGTGGCATCCTCTTTGAAATAATCTTTCCACTAGATAAGGCATTCTCTCAAGTTTCTGGATCTCAGTTGTCTCTCCCTAATATCTAAGATCCTGTCAAGCCTTAGTTCAAGGACTCCTTGACTAGGCATTACAACTTGTTGATCATCAAGTATATGGTTAGGATTAGGTACATACTTCTTCAATAGGCTGATATGGAATACATTATGAACCTTTAGGTTCTCAGGGAGTTGCAGTCTATAAGCATTAGGTCCTAGGCACTTAAGGATCTTGTATGGTCCACAATACCTTGGACTTAGCTTCTTGCAATCTCCTAAGGATAGGGAACTCTTCTTTGGGCGTACGCGAATGAAGACCATGTCTCCTTCTTCAAAGACTCTATCTTGACGCTTCAAATCCGCGTATGCCTTCTGTCTATCCTTGGCAGTTTGGATGTCCTGTCTTATTGACTTTATTTGGTCATCCATCTCTTCCAACATCTGCCTTGAAGCTTCAACCCTCAAGGTTGGATCTGAGAAGTTTAGGGGACTTCGATAGTCATGGCCATACAATGCTTGAAAAGGGGTCATCTGAATGCTTTGTTGGAAAGAAGCATTGTAGGCAAATTCAACCAAAGGTAAGTATTGAATCCACCTTTTTGGTTCATGACAATAGTATGTCCTAAGCATATCCTCGATGGTTTGATTGACTCGCTCTGTTTGGCCATCCGTTTGGGGATGGTAAGCCGTGCTAAAACAGAGTTGAGTCCCAATGGCTTCAAAGATGGCACTCCAGAAGTGTGATGTGAAGACAGAGTCACGATCACTAAGGATTCTTCTTGGTAGCCCATGTAGCTTGAATATCTCATTGATAAACAATCTTGCAATGTCTGAGGCTTTATAGTTTGTCTTTACTGGAATAAGGTGTACAACTTTAGTAGGCATGTCAACCACAACCATGATGGAGTTTTTTCCTCCTTGGACTTGGGGTAGGCCAACAACAAAATCCATACTAATGAATTCCCATTTCATTTGGGGAATGTCAAGTGGTTGTAACTTCCCTGGCATTTTGACATGTTCGGCTTTGATACGTTGACAAGACAAACACTCGATGACATATTTGAGAACGTCACCTTTAAGCTTCTCCCAATGGTAGCTCTTCCTAACTGCATTGAGAATTTTGGCATAGCCAGGATGTCCTGAGAAAGGGGAATCATGAGCTTCCCACAATATCTTCTGCTTAAGTGACTAACTTGCCGGTATACACAGCCTCATTCTATAGTAGAAAAGTCCATCATTGATAGAGAATTCATGATACTTAGCCTGCAGCTTTTGATTCTGATCCTTAATAGAGATCTCCTTTAGCATCATTTGGTAGGCTAGATCATGGCATGCTTCCTCTCTAGCTAGCTCAAGTATTGGATTGTTTGGCATAGATACCTTTGTAGCTAGAGATATAGCTGTTGATGGATTTTGCAAGATTAGAGAATTAAGGAATGCCTTGCGACTAAGTGCATCGGCAACTACATTCTCTTTTCCTGGTCGGTACTTGATTTCAAAGTCATACTCCTCCAGTACTTCAATCCACCGACGTTGCCTCAAGTTGAGCTCGTTCTGGGTAAAGATCCACTTGAGACTCTTATGATCAGTCACTAGAGTAAACTTGTTACCCAATAGGTATTGTCTCCAAAGCTTTAGAGCATGGATGACAGCTAACAATTCCAGATCATGGGTAGCATAATTCTTCTCATGACTCTTTAGTTTCCTTGAAGAGTATGCTACATGATGGCTTTCCCAGCATGAGCACACATCTTAAGGCAAGTGTGCTAGCATCAGTTTTTACCTCGAACTCCTTATTGAGGTCTGGGAGTTTTAGGATAGATGTTAATACCAAAAAATTTGCTTCAATCTATCAAAGCTAGTTTGTTCGGGAGTTGACCATGCAATGGATGTTTGCTTCTTTAGTAAGTCCGTCAGAGGTGCTGCAATCAAAGCATAGTTTTTTATGAAGACCCTATACCATCCTGTCAATCCAAGAAAACTGTGTATTTCTTTGACAGTCGTTGATATTGGCCATTCTAGCACATCTCTGACCTTGGCTGGGTCCACTAAGATTCCTTTTGCTGATACGATGAATCCCAAATATTCAATCTGATGTTTGAAGAATGCACACTTCTTCATTTTAGCATACAACCTATGTGCCCTCACTGTCTCAAGGACAATCCGAAGTTGGGGTTCATGATCTTCTTCCTGTTTAGAATAGACTAAAGTGTCATCGAAGAAGACGAGCACGAAATCATCAAGATATGGCCTAAAAATATCCTGCATTAACCTGTTGAAGGTGGCAGGCGCATTCGTAAGCCCGAATGATATAACTAGGAACTCAAAGTGTCCATATCTTGTATTGAAGGCCGTCTTCAGGATATCCTCTTCCTTGATCCTTATCTGATAGTAACCAGACCTGAGATAAATCTTGGAGAAGATCTTCACACCCTGAAGACGATCAAGAAGCTCATCTATTCTAGGAATAGGATACTTGTTCTTGAGAGTTGATTGATTCAACCCTCTGTAATCAATACATAGTCGAAGTGTTCCATGTTTCTTTTTCCGGAACAATACTGGAGCTCCCCATGGTGAACTACTAGGTCAGATGTAGCCCTGATCTAGCAGTTGCTTGAGTTGTTCCTTCAACTCAATTGCTTCCAGGATGGACATTCTATAAGGTCTCTTTGCAATTGGCGTAGCTCATGGTACTAGCTTTATCTCATGATCCACTTCTCTTTGATGCGGGAGTTCAGTCAACTCTTCAGGAAATACATCCGCGTATTCCTTTAGCCAAGAAGGTCCTTCACTAGACTCCTACTTCTGATCTAACTTATTGAGCTTAATCAAGTAGGCAGGTAGTCCCTTTCTGACTCCCTTTATAATCCGAGATGCCTTGGCCAATTGAATTTTTGGATTTCCAACGTCTAGTTGAGTTGTGACCAATTCCCTTTCAGAGTTTCGAAAGGAAACTTGGCCCTTTCCACAATGAATGTGGGCGTCATTAGGTTTAAGCCAATCCATTCCGAGTAGACACTCATGGATGCCTAGGCTCATGACACTGAATTTGACAGAATTCGTCTTTCCTCCCAGAAATAATTCCACCTTAGCAGTCTGCCTGGTACAAGTAACCATACGACTGTTTGCCAATTCCACAAGCAAGATAGGTGCTTCTACTGTAGCTATCCCTAATCTTTTTATACAAGTTGGTGAGATAAAGGAATGTGTACTGCCACAATCAATCAAGGTCTTGAAACTTTTACCTTGATAGTCCGACGGTGTTTGAATCACCAAGAACTGGCGATTCGGCCCTTTCTTGTGAAGAGCGGCATGGATTGTTGCCCTTTCAAACTCTGCTTCCATGGTCGGATCCTCTTCTTCTTTGCACATTTGCCTATTGGCAACGTAAGCGGTTCTTCCTCTGCCTCGGCTAGCGGCTCCTTGACCATGGCCCATTCCTTGGAAAGGTGCTTGGCGATGTCCTCCCTCAAGCTTGGGACATTGCCTCTTGAAATGACTGGGCTCGTTGCAGTGGAAACAACGGAGGTTTCGGCCATTACCTTGAGTAGGGACAAAGTTGTTGACATTATTAATTCTTGCTTTCTTTCTTTGTCCCTAATTCTGTCCTTGAGATCCCTTCATTTGAGGCCTAAATACTCCTCTGTTTGGGTCATTACAAGACCAAGTTTTGTTGCCTCTTGGTCTAGCCTGCACCACTTGAATTATAGGGGCAACTCGAATGAGTGCATCCTGTAGATCCGATGGGCACATAGATTCGAGACAAGTATTCACTGGTGGGTTTAAACCAGCACAAAATTTGGGCACCTGCTGTGTCATGTCCATCTGTGGCGCATACTTAAGAAGTGAGATAAATTTGGAGTAGTATGCATCAAGAGTGAGTCCCAGCTATTTTAGCTCGTAGAACTCATTCATTTTCTGCGTGCAATATGCAAGTGGTAGGTATCTTCCCTGCACGGCTTTATTTAGCTTCTCCCAGGTAATGGATCCTTCCACGATCCCTTGATCCCTGCACCATTGCTTCCACCAAAGCCTGGCTTCGCCGGTGAGCTTCAGCTTGGCGAGCAGAGCTTCAGCTTGGCGAGCATAGCTTGATTAAGGAGTGCAGTACCGACTACTTCAAAGTAATCCTCCATGGATTTAATCCAAATTTCAGCATCTGCTTGGATGGACCTACCTCTCTCGTCAAATTCGAGTGGCTTAATCTGCTTTAGAAGAAACTTCTTCTCCTGGATTACAGCAGTACTTGATGTAGGAGGTGAATTGGGAACCTGTACTTGGGGTTATGCCTGGATAAAGGTTTCTTAACGTTATTACTCAATAATCGTTACGATTTATATTTCATCTAGATTTTAGTTATCATGCACCAACAGACATTTGATCAAAAGAAGTCTTATTGTATTTATATGGGCATATAGCCCTTTCGAAATACAACATTTCCAGAGATGATAAAATAACTGTTTACATTTAGTTTGGGGAGAATAATGTTGTATTACATTTATCTACAGAAACTGTATAATAGAATGGTTTCGGGTCATGGATCTTTAGGAATCGGTAAGTCATTGGAAGATCAGGGTATCCTTTCCTTTGGAACCCATTCTTCTCATGGTGCCCCAACACTTTAATCCTGTGGCAGGGATTACACGGGTTACTTCCTCATATACATATGAGTTCAGCTGAACCCTCCGACCTCGAATATGTAAAGTTGAGTTTACGTGAGCTTCCACAAAAATGAACAGCTTCATGACTTTCAGGTCTTCGAGCCACTTGATCCTCTTTAGGTTGGTTTGTAGGTATGCAAACCGGTGGGCAGCTATATAGTAGATTCTTGAGGTACTAGTCCATCTTCCTTCCATGTACAAAGGTGATGGATTATAGATACGTTCTAGGATGTTCATCATCCCAACCCTTTGTCGATAATTTGGGGAATGCATCGCAGTCATAAACATGACTCGTAACACTAAGAACTTGTTCCATGCTTCGTAATTCTGCAAGAGAGCATTGAAAGTAAGGAAATGTTCGGAATAACAACATTTTCTATACTTCATCTTATTAAGATTTCATAAAAACAATTCCTTTGTGAGTTGGCTCTGATGCCAACTGTAACGTGTCCACTTGTTATCTTCAGGACACGTCGTAGTAGTCCATCGGAAAGGATATCTAAAAAGCTTTGCCTGGCATTCCCATGGAATGTTACGGGGTTTGTAATCTAGGACTTTCCACGTCTGCCACGTAGTGGAAGTATTCTAGCCGTTCTCACTTAGGACCGACTTGAATTAGGATTTTCCCTATTGGTCAATTCCTAACAGCAACTAGCGTCGAACCCAAGTGAACTACTTTACGCAGAAACGTTAGGTCTGAAGTGGATTCACACTGCACTTGGTTCAAGGAGAATGGGAAACGAGAGGGATGCAAAGCTCAACCTCTCTGCCATAAGGCATAGCCCCATTGCGTTCCCCTAAAACAGCGTAAATCGGGATCAGTTATAACTCTAGGTCAATGCTCTTATTGTTCATGTTCTTTGAACGATCTTCCCGCTGTCCATCTTGATTGAGAAAAGTTCCCGCCCAACCGGGACCACCCATCCATAGGACGAACCTATGGCCACATCCACCGCACTTTCCTCGGTTTTTTTAGTTATTTAATTACCTAACACATTTAGTTGGACATGTATAAATTAGCTTCCTTAATTAGCCGGTTAGGCACTGGTTCCTTCACGTAATCATAGCACTTGACATAGAAAAGCAATGTCAAACAAGTTCCTTTTTAACAAGTTATCATATTTATCTTTGAAATACATAAACTCTAGCCCATAGGCTTATCCACAATCTGCTCGAAGGCTATCCAGCAATCCGCAGGGATTACTAATCCAAGATTGCGCTCGTAGACTAGTATGCGGGCCTCGAGATCCAATCCCAACTCACGTTAGCCTCTTGTGGAGGGCCCGGAAGGTGAGGGATTTATGCCCAGAGCCCCCCCGGCACCCAAGCGTCCTCCTGCTCCAAGTAGCACTCAACGAAGAGACCTCATGTGGCGGGTTCGGTCCACGTTCCTGGTGCGGCTAACAACCCCCTTGGTTAGGGTCAAGTAGGCAATCAAGGGTAACTGAAACTACCTCTCCCTTCAGGCCTTTAACCTGAACCATTAGATATCCATTTATACTTTAATTCTTTGATCAAACAAAGCAAAACAGTGCTCTTAAAACTGTTACAAGCACAAACAATTCCATTGGTTGTTATTTTTGGCCAGCTGCTAAGGAGTGAATCCTTATTTCCGAATGCATCCAACACTCGATCCGGGATCAATTGCGACTTGGCAAGATCCCCAAGGGTTTGTTTGTTAACCCTATATCCTGGTTTAGGGCGTACCCTATTAACCCAACTTGATCAATACCTTAAGTTCATATGTTCTTCCAATTTATTGGTTGGTCTTTTGGTTCCAAGCAATTATCTTTACCCAAGAAAGATACTATTTTAGGACGATTATTCATCCTCTTGCAAGATAACTTGCGTAAGAATTTGCCAACCTCTTTATGAGGAATTGGTCATTCCCTTGTGATCTAATCACAAGATCATACAACTCTGCAACGTGTTGCACAAGTGTCGCATCAACTATGGGACTATTCTATCCATCAACGGTGTCTTCAAATCACGGTGTCATGATTAGTTATTACAATCCTTTCCTGACTACATTAGGCCAACATTATCGGTCCTAGGACTCTAAGTTTCATCTTTTTAGCGAGAGATCCTTAGGAAAATCCTAGATCTTTTCTCGCAAGTATGTCCTACTGTCCCTACATTCCGTGAATGTGGGCAAGTATTTAGGGTATAGGGGTTTCAGTTTGGCAATATGTGCGACTAGGTAAATGTCTTTACCGTTCTAACCCTAGTCAGTTCCTTGGGATACATTGCATTGAATTAACCCTTTTCTAAACGAGTACTCCGCGGTTTTAGTTGTTTAGGTTTATGCCAATTTAACGTGTCTATTCTTGAAGCTAATTACACAATCATTTCCATAACCACATGACTCATTGTCTACGTGTAAGTTGATTTTCAAACCCTAACTTTTTGGTATAAGATCAAGCATAGGTTAGGTTATAGCCTAATTCCAATTAATCATCCTATAACTTGCGAACAAGATTCATGCTAAAACATGCAGCCTTTTCTAATAATTATGCAATTGAAAAATGATATTTATATCAATTGACTAGAGTTATGCAACTTAAGAATCATTTCATGCCTTGAAATTTCCTATGCATTATTAGCACTTTCCATAATGACTTATTGCGAAGAAGATATGTCCTAATAATGCGATATGCAATTTATACTCTCATGCCTAAAGGAAGTGCACTATCTTAATTCTATTTTGTAAAAATGAACATTAATCTAAATTTTTTTCCTTGCAATGCACAAAAACTACTTGCTAGAAATGCATATTAATCTTCTGCTCACTCTGTTTTGTTCGTTTTATTGAAAATACAAATGGCCGAACTCTTCTGTCATGAGCTAATTCTTTTAAGATAACCAAAGTATTTAAGCTGAGAAATGCATCCTATCTCCAAGGATCATCCACTCACGATTGAATTATAACGATGTAAATAAAAAATTGAGAAGAAAAACCTGGACATGTTGAGATATCCACGTGGATGTTAGGAGATGATCCTCCTGTGGGCGGCTGTGCCTTGGGCTTTCTTAGGAGCCATTTCAAATTTAGCCTTTTTGCCTTGGATGCAGAATTATGATCTTGTCCGTCTCCTTTGTATGCAAACTCCCTTTGTGAGTTGGCTTTAGAAGACCTTAAACCGGGCTAGGAGAGGAAAAATCCACAAGAAGGATTTGAGGACTTGTGGGAAACCTTACGGGAAGGGAATGAGGTGGGATTTACATGGAAATGGGTGGAAAAATCCCGGAGGGCACGGGGTATAAGAACCATGATAGGGGTTTTAAGTCTTCCGATGGTAAGGCTTCTTTAAAGCCACGGGAAGGAGGCTTTTCTTGAATCCCAAGGGGGGGGGGAAGGTTTAGCAAGCCCACATGAATCAGGGCTAGGAGAGAGGCCACAATAATAATTTGGGGTGGGGGTGTTATATGAAAGGGGCTTAAGAAGGAATTTTGTATTGGCAAGGGGGGGGGGAAGGGGGCTTATAGAGCCCCCCCTTAGAAGCTTCTAAAGCTTCTAAAGAAGCACGTGGGGGGTTTGACTATGAGATGGTGGTAGGCGACAAATGGCAGTTCGACGGCTTCACGACAGCGCCTTGACTATAGCGTCAGCGTCCACTCCTCGCTCTCACGACGGCGGCCACTTCTTGCTCCATGGCAGCACAACAGTCTGACGGCCTTTTCTCCCCCTTTTCTCACGACCACCCTTTCCTCCTTTACGGCTGCATAGCAGGGTCTCCACTGCCCTCCCTTTCACGGCAGCGGCAGCATCTTCACCCTCCTCTCTACTCACGGTGGAGTCGATGGCGTTGATCCGGGTTCTTTACAACCCGGATTATTACCACAAAAATTTGGCCAAAGCCCCTATCAAGAGCTTACCATATCACTTTGGGTTTACTCTTCAAGCACTAGGTATACTACATTGCTTCTTGATTAGGATAACTCTAGCAAATGGGGGGAACAAGTTCTTAGAAGGCATGTCAATGTAAAGGGTAAAAGGGATGGTTATCTTAGTGAAGATGAAAATGGATTACACCTAGGGGTTGAGTGAATGCATAGATTTTTCAAAGGACTAGCCTCCAACTACACATGGGCTCCGTCTGCATCACTAAGATTTGGAATCTATCACCATCATTAGAGGACACCTCACCCTAGCACACAAGTCAATATCCACATCATGGTGTCATTTGGATCTTGCACAAAAGCTTAAAGCATGGACCCCTTTTGTCACATGCTTATATGTATTTATATACATATGGGATACTAAAGTCAAAGCAGCTTTTGGAAGCCCTTTTTTATAATCTCAATAACTCCCAAGAAAAAGCAAATTTCAAGAAAATTCTCGCGAAGGCCGATCGGTTTCGACCTGGTCTACAAAGTTTCAGAAGAAACTTTTTTCAAATTCCTCACGGATTTGAAGTTATGAAGGCACAGACTGCTGGCTACATGCAATTTTCTTCTCTCTTTCACCACACCAACTTTCCACTCTATCCTTCTTGTAAATATATTATAATAATGTGCTTTGGGTACCCACCTCTTGTAATCTAGCTCCATTTTTCTATGTTGTCTACCACCACCCTTGACTTCTTGCATGATGACCAAGGTGGGGACTTGTCCCATTCACTATGCTCCATATTTTTAAAGATGCCATACATCATCTAGGATTATGTTAATCAAGAAGATTAGCTTAATCTAATCCCTCATGGAGGCTATATAAAGAGCCCATGGAGAATGAAGAACGGAAGAAGAAGAAGGACAATGACAAGTCCATGAGAGCATTCTAGAATACCCTCATCTCTTTGAGGGAAGCTATGAGTGAGTTCTTTTATTATGTAGCATAATGGCAAGCTTCTTCTACCTCTTCTCCTATTATCTCCCTCTCTTCTCATCTTCTCATCCCATGTAGTATAATGGCAAGCTTCTTCTACCTCTTCTCCTATTATCTACCTCCATTCTCATCTTCTCATTCCATGTAGCATAATGGCAAGCTTCTTCTACATCTTCTCCTCTTGTCTCCCTCTCCTCTCATCTCTCTCTCTCTTATATTCCAATATGGTGTCTAGCACATATATTCTCTCTTGTAAATTTGTGTCTTGGTTCTCTTGATTCTCTTTGAGAAAATGGATGTCCTAGCCCATCCTTCCTTTGGCTAGGTGGTGCCCCCTCTTTAGTTCTCTTAGTGAGGATTGGAGGTTGGATGGGTAAGAGGCAACCCGTTCATCATTTCAGCCCTCAGCATCTTCTTTTTGTTCTACGGTAGCCTCCCTCCCTCTGTAGCCTCTATCACAGATTAAATAGGTGAGGGGAGGGAATCCTCCCTCCCCCACGCGTCATTTCGCATGGGATCTTCCTCCTTGCAAGCTCCATCGAGGAGCTTCATCATAACTGCTATTCCCCTCCCCTCCAGGACGACAGTCGACTGGGGGGGATAAGGGGAATAATAATAATAATAATTTGCCCTTATTTTAACCTTTTAACCTCCTAAGAGGAGATTCGTATGCAAAATGCGTGTTTTTGATTCGGAAATGTTACAGATGAGGAGAAGAGCAATGCATGTGGTCACCCTTTAAGGAGGGGAAGAGAAGAAAAATTTACCTTAGATTATTATCTCTCTCTCTCTCTCTCTCTCTCTCTCTCTCTCTCTCTGTCACCTCTTTCACACACACTCTCTCTCTCACTCTCCCTCTTCTTCTTCTTCTTTTTCTTCTTCTTCTTCTTCTTCTTCTTATTTGTCTCTCTATCTTCTCACTTCTCTCTTTCTCTCCCACACACACACACACACTCTCTCTCTCTCTCTCTCTCTTTCCTTCGGTAGAAAAGGGGGGGGAAAGAGGTAGTATTTTTCTGCCTTTTCAGGGAGGGAGGGTTTATAATAGGAGGGGTGTTATTATTGGGGGGGGGGGGGAGGGAAGGGGGAACAAATAGTGGGGGGGAGTGAGGTAGCACATGTGTGCTCCTCCCCCAATTGACTTGATCGATGCCATCATTGCAATCGTGGTCGACTCCTCCTTGTTCCTTGATATCATCAACGGCTTCTACCTCCATGTCCACTATTACTACAACTCCCCCTCCCTCTGCCACAGCTAATGGCGTCGACACAGGGGGCGTTAAAAAATAATAATTCTATTAAAAGGGGGGTGGTTCCTACGTGGGAAGGGAGGGATATTACATATACTCAAACCGATCCAATGAGAAATAGAAGAGAGATGATCCCAAATGATCAATACTACAATAAGAAATATATCAAAACACTCAAAAATAATACTAATGTAAGATAAATATTGTACCAACATTGAGATCATCATGCCTATGATCACAATAATTTTTTATACCAATCATGATCATGGTCATCAATATCATCAAGACGGTCATAACCGTCATAGTCCACAATTAGAATGGTTGTAATAGCATAATGAACCTTGAACTTGTTGCCAATTCCATAATGAAATGGCCATCAAAATCCAAACCATGAAAAAGAAGAAGGCTAAGAGTTGATGATGACTATAATAAGATAAATAATGTACCAACTTTGAGATCATCATGCCTATGATCACAATCATTTATATACCAATCATGATCATGGTCACGAATATCATCAAGACGGTCATAACTGACATAGTCCACAATCAAAATGGCTGTAATAGCATAATGAACCTTGAACTTGTATCCGATTCCATAATGAAATGGCCATCAAAATCCAAACCATGAAAAAGAAGAAGGCTGAGAGTTGATGATGACTATAATTATGTTAATTAAGGTAGAAATGACTATAATTATTTGAATCTCAATGCTTACTAAATCTAAAAGCACTTAGACTACAAGTGGATTATAGGTAGCCAAGACAAGATGAAATGATACATAGTAACAAGGTGGGTAATAAAGTCTATCTATAATTTTTCAAGTATATTAATCTCCATAACATCCAATATCTTCTGATAATGACATATCCAAAGTAGCCTCGATCATGAATAAGGTTAGAAACACCATGGGTTGCCCATTAGCAAACTAAGAGCTCTTCTAGCTAAGTATGAAAGGACTATGATTGGATCAATATGATGTATTTAAGAGTTTCTATGGTTATTAATAGTGACTATGATGTGTTCCAAAGCTACCATGGTCATTGAAAATATGCTATTAATAACTGCAAAGTGGTGTTAATTGTGACTATCCCTAGACACAATCATCATGACGGATTTGAGTATGATGATCTCCATAATGATAGAAAAGAAGGGTGAGACCTTACTCTTCAAGTAGCAAATAACCAAACGTGCAAGGAAGAGAACTTGATACACTACATCAACTTTCTTGAAAAGACCTACAATCACAGTTCCAAAAACCTTTCCTCAGTGATGCAAACTTAATACATTATATCAAGTTAGCTAGAAAAAAATATGGGATTCACTAGTTTTCAAACTGGGTGACAAAAAAGCAAGAAAGCACAATGGAAAATAAATGAAACAAGAGTGAAATTATGTCTATTTTTAGAGAATTGAAGCAAAACTTTTTTATTTAATTTCAAAAAAATTTGGTTGCTCCCTTAAACCCCCCTAGTGCCAACTACAAAAATGAAGAAAAAGAAAAACTTAGTGAACTAATTTTGGGCTTGGTGACTAGACATTTGATGTACTATAGTAGCACTCAAGAAATGTAATTAGACTAATTCATGGTAACTTTGTACACTAAAATCAAGTTATTAAAATGAAAAAAAACTATTTAGATAAGACTTTATGTGTTTGTTTCAAGCTTACCATAAAATTAATACATTTCATCAAGTGTGGCAAACTAAAATAATTCAAAATTAAAGTGAACTTGATACACTATATCCAAACTTGATGGATTATAGTAATCTAACTGCAAAAAAAATAAGATTTCAAGGATGATGCATTAGATGAAGTAAGGTAAAATAATTATATTGAAATTTAAGTGAACTTGATGTGTGGTATCAAGTGACCAAACTATTAGCTAAAATTTAAGGAGACTTGATACATTGCATCAACATGGTCGAAAAATTACAAAAGTTTATAAGATAATTGATGCATTGCATTAACTTGGCCCAAAATTTAGCAAAGTTTATAAGAAACTTGATACATTGATCTAACTTGGGTGAAAAAATTAGCAAAATTTCTGATAGTGCATCCACTTGGCTAGAAAATTAGTAAACTCTCTAAGAAACTTGTTGCAATGTACCAAGAAAGATAGAAATTTATATAAATATCAAGTGAAATTGATGCATTGCATCAACTCATCCAAAATATTAGCTACAACTCTAGGAAAATGGATACACTATATCAATTTTGCTAAAAATTTAACCAACTTTCTAAGCAACTTGATGCACTATATGACATAGAAAAAATTGAACAAAGTTTTTCTGAAACTAGATGTAGTATACTAATTAAGACTCAAAACTAATACAAATAGTGGATAAAGTTGATGTAGTGATATCATAATTCCTTTATGCATTCTTTCCCTTTGTGTTATATATGTATATGTGTGTGTGTGAAATTTTCTTCTTTTGGGGACTGGCACTCAAGGCATCAAGTCCCAAGGTTTGGTTTGGTATATTTTGAAAAAGTTTGGAGTAGTTGTCTCTCAAGAATACATTGTTGGGCACTCTAAGAGTTGTTTTGAGAGTAGTCTCTAGTGACCTTGTTTTGCTAGCCTACTAGGCAATTATTTCTAGGCTAGTTGTGAGGCAACTAGAGAAGCCTACTAAAAATGAAGCTTGAAAATGATAAATACCTTGAGACATTTGAATACACCAACTACAATGGCCTAGTACTATTTTTAACATATACATCTCTAACTGCTCTAGTGTCTTGAGCAAACATGGCTACCTTTACTTGGAGAATAGTACCATCCAATGTATACATCATGCCATCCCTTCTACCTTTAGTAATTAGCTTGTAGCCATTTTCATACTTTTCAATGAAACAACCATCTCTATTAAATCTGACTTGTAGATTCCACTTTATTACCATTTTTCCAATTGGCAATAAATTTGTACTCATAGATTGTATGTGCAACACATCATATAGACTCTTTTTCTTTCCATCATACATGACCAGTTGTACAACACCTAGATGCTTGATGTCATGCACTATATCATCACCAGTACACATACATAGCCATGAGAGCTTGCACTCATCTCATCAAACCACTTTCCATGTGGGATTATATGATTTGAGGCACCTAAGCAAATATACCACTTTTCATTAGCCTTGCCTTACTTAGCCATACTCTTCAATACATGTATCATAGCAAATAGCTTAGTTGGTTGATCATCAGTAGCATTATTAGATGATGCATAGTTACCATATTGTTTGAATTTTTCTTTCATGTTATCTTGCTCTTTATGATAGTGTTTTGCTATTGTGAGCAACGGATGCGTGGTTTGCGCGTAGCGAATGGAAGAAGCTCCCTCTTTCTCTCTTTTACTCATAAAATTGCATACGACTCATAAGAAATTAAAAATCGACTAAAAGAGAAGGTAAAGTAAGATGAAGCGACACAAATTCGGATACAAGCTTCCTCCGACATGAAGTGGGCAGCTCCCTTCATGCCGTATTTATAATAATACTATGAAATCTTCTTTGCCCAAGATTGTAAAGGGCCTAAATCTTATTTGCCCAAGATTTAGGCCCTTTACAATCACTCTTTGCATAAAGAGTTTGAGTGTACTGGAAAAGAGATAGAGTAATCTGAATTAATGGATGCTAACAGTTGTGCATCCCACAACTCTCTAGAACCATTAATATTTTATTGGACATATCTTCTAAAAATCTATTTTGCTAATAAATATTTACATAGAGGCTATGCGCACACTTTATAAGAAATAGCGGTGCATCTAATACAATAATCCAATAATTGCCAAATAAATTTTTGAGGAAATAATCTTTAAAATGCTTGCACATGGCGCGCCTTTCCAATTGACCTTGCTCTGCCAAAAATTCAAAAAATCATGTTAGAATAATAACCAATTGAATAATTGTAGCTAGCCACATAAATCAATTAATTTTGGAATTCCATATAATAACTAATTCATGAAGACAATAATACTCGTGTGGATAAAATAGTATCACCCACGTTCACACTTCCATCGATGCCCGGAAAAGATAGGCATCCCCATGGACCTTCCGCCTAAGACAATTCTTAGGAACGTGCCTCGCATTGATGGAGAACCATTTAAGTCACTCATCCTGCCAACATGCACACAAAGGAGAACCATTTAAGGTGCTCATCCCTTTACGTAGGTGCCACCTGGCAACATACCCCCGGGGTGGGATAGCAGTTGTCCTCAATTGCTATTGGCTAGATGTGGAGACAATAAATTAGAAAAAGGTCGCAAATCACGAGTATGCATCCATTGAGCTTCCTTAACACGGTGATTGTGCAATTTAACAAGATCATGAGGATAAGTATTTCAAGTTCTAGTGGTGTTACGCGAGCGGTGATCGAGAACAAGCCTCACTCACAACCCGATAACAAGATGTTAAGGAGTGTCGGATGGGGTAATTGACTTTGTCGAATGCACAACTCAATTTGAAAATTTACAATACTCGATAATACACCATAATCCACGTATAAAAACAAGACAAAACACAATGCCTCTTATAGCTCAAAAAAAAATTTTAAACATGTATGCGGGTAGAGCATCACACAACTACAATACAACGAGAATACCAATAATTCGAAAGCAAAACAAGTGAGATATATTTTTGTATCTTAACAACCTTGAGCCAATGCTCGGCGCTTTGACACCCAAAAGCTCCAACTTCCAAATTGGCATGACAAGAGCTCACTCTAGCATGCGACCCTCCTCTCTCCTCTCTCATAAAATACAATTGTAAGCAAGGGGGAAGGCCCTTAACTCTCCATTCTCATCTCCTTATATAGTTTTCTATCCACACTCACACACATTAGAGGCTTTTTGCTTTCAGCTTTTAGCTTTTGCTTTTCCACTGCTTTTCACTATTTTTGTATTTTCTGCTTTATGCTTGTTTGCAACTTGTTTGGATCATAACTTCGTTATTTGAACTCCAAATATAGTTGTTCGGATACTCAAAACGATCGCAACATATCTAGTCGACAAGCTCACACGAGCAGAATTACGAAAATCCATCAAACTCGGGCAAAAATACTAGTTTTCATAAATCGTTTTTTTTTTCTCCATCTTTTATCTTGGATGACTTATTCCCTTTCTTGGCCTATTGTTATTGTAATTACACACACTTTCACCACACATATCCTCTTTTCCTTCAAGAAATACTCGTCGATGATGTAAAACGTACGATGTCTTTCTTTGATCCTCGAGTCTTTAAAATAAGCATTCTTTGGATATGAACCTTTTTTTTATGCAATGTGCCCTAGCAGGAATATGGTTTTTTGAAATGAACTCCGTGCCCAACCATACATGATTTGATAAAAAATTGCAATTGATATATGATATGCAATCATTCAATCCATGCGACACACAAAATAATGTATGCATTGAAGAATCGTGCCTAGCCTATCTAGATGTGATCGTGCGTCATGCAAAATACAAACAAAATTTCTTATTAACTCAAAATTACTTATCCTCATCTCTCAACTCTCATAAGAAGATATGATAAACTCCGCTCCATCCGCCCATAATCTCACGTCACTCTAGAAAATGATGGTCCTCAAGATGTTGACCAAATATGAACAACTCTTCTCACAATTGATGGCGTCCTTCACGACCCTCAAACTCTCCCAACCACCTTACCCTCTCAACCAGAGGTTCCTAACTTTGTGATGAACATCCCAAATAGTGCGTGTAAGAAACGTGTGTGATCAATGACAGGTGCTCTCTCATGTGTGCGTGCATCTAAGATTTACTTCATATAGTTGCAGCGGACCTCATGCTGTGCTAGTACTCAATGATGGTGCAAAACATGCATAATCCCAACCCACGACATGGAAGTATTTGATAAGAACAGGAGATGACCCCCGAGTGCAGTGCATCAACAAGTGCAACGTGAAGTGCTCGTGAATCCTAAATCCGTGTGTGACGTGCAAGAGTCTTGGCAAAAAAATATACCTAGCTCCTCAATGTTCTGTAGCTATTGACAAACAAAAGCTTCATCCTGTTCAAAAAATACCAAGCTCGACCAAGGCTATCAAGTTTCACACTCAACAAATCAAACAAAATGACAAAAACAAAACCTAGATTAAACAAACACAAGAAATCCAACTACGAAAGAACAAAACAAACTATCACACAAACAACTAAGCTAGCAAAAATCAAACCTAACTACAATTTGACTAGGGGATTTCAGTTTTCAGAAAAACACTTGACAGTGGTCATATAGTCAACATCAATAATTGTTTCAGGGATTAGGATGCAATTCAGGGTGGTGATTCATAAACACCGTGAATAGAAAGAGAACCTTTAAAGGGACGCAAAAGACTAATGTGAAAAGTGTTGTGGATTTTCCAATGATGAGGTAACTCTAATTTATAAGCATTAGGATTAATAAAATGGAGAATTTTAAAAGGTCCATAGAAACAAGGACCTAATTTTACATTCAGGTTCTTTTCTACACTATGGAGTCTACGTTGTTGAACGGTTTTCGAAAGCAAAGTCACGACCATAGATGACCTTGACTAGTTTCAGGATAGAAGATCAATCATACAAATAAGTAAGATGAGAGGATTTGTGAGCAGCAAAAGCACTAATACTATGCCACAAAAATCAGCAGAATCCACTATTCAATCAGCTACAGATATAACCAAAATTATTGTTGACAGCATTACCAGATATGTGAAAAGGACAGGTATTCCTAGCATACGTATTCCACATTATTATTCAATGCATTATCTTTGTGGGTGCCTATGAGGGAAGAAAAGATCCCAATCTCTGCATTCAAACAGCCAGTTCTTTAACTTGACTCTGCTTAACTAGCCAATCTGAGACTCTGGTTATAAGAGGATGAATAGGCCCATCTGCAGTTTTGCTCCAAGGGTAACTATTATTGTAATCGAAGAGAAGCACTTCAATGCCATGCAAAGCACAGTCCACAGCATATTGAGGATTGTCATCAATCAAGATTTGAGACCGTGTAGATCTGCTTATGAAACATCAAGGCATAAGAACTCCCACGATGGCTCGAGCCTCTCTGCCTCTGTTGCCTCCTATCCACCATATCTTATGTTCTCTTCAATGGTTTCTGTAAACAGGACAGGTTCTTGTTGCACTAATGCCATATGCTCCCTCAACCATTGCAGGTCAATTTCATGAATGTCCTTCTGATCTAGTCGTATGTGACTAGCTTGTGGTCGTAAAATCTTTGTAGCAGTGCAATCACAGAACTCTTTTCTGAGCCACTTCGTCCCACCAATGCTATTGTCTTATCAGCAGGAACATTCAAGCTGAAGTCACTCACCACCTGAAAGGCAGGGCTTGATGGATAGTCAAAGCATACCTTCATGAATTCCACATTGCCCTCACTCCTGTTTCATCATTTTATGCTTTTTCTTCCCCCAAGGATACTGGATCATGGTTGTGCCATCCAAGGAGACACCTAGTCCACTTGAATGATTCTGCCCTATAGACAAATCCTTCATAACTTGACCAAGGAAAAACTCGTGTTGAACTTAGGGCCAACCCTAAAAATTTCAGCCACATCATTGATCAAACTTTGCATTCTATGTAGATTCTCCATTAAGCATCAGCATCCCCTTGCTTGTAAAGCAAGGAGACTATCATCTTCCACATTATTTTTAATTCCTAGTTCAAGGAAGTTTGACTCATTAAGTGATCCATTGACATCAGATTTCTCGAATGGAGAAGCAAAGTTTGATACAGCCTCTTCTGCTTGATTTTCAACATTCTCTGTGCTTCTGTTCACAGTGCCACGAGAAACAGGGACTCCAGATGGTTGGGCTATAAACAATAGACTGTCCCACTTCACAGCAACAGATGTAGTTGGACCTACTACAAGTTGTATATTGTCTTGTGTGACTTCATATTCCTGTGGAAGAGCATACTTGGGCAAGAAAATTCTGAGGGAGAGGAAAGCTATGTGTATGCCCTTTGAAGCGACGCCATCAACAAAGGAAGGATTGGCACAAGCGACGGTACTGAACTCCAAAGGAGAGCTGAATCCATCCTTATTGCTCCGATTTAGCATCCTGCACTTCAGCACAGTTTTTTAGAAGACGTAGAACTTTGATAGACACACAAGAAATCTCTCTCTCTCCCCCACGGTGCCATACTACAGTCCCCATCTTTTCCTCTTCCTTCTGTGCCAAAAGCAGGCTCCTTTCTTTCTGCTTTTTCCCTTGGAATCTGATTAGTGCGTACGGGGTACTGAATATGCTCTGCTCTTGTGCTAATAAAGTCTCCTAGTCAAGTCAAAGGGACTGAGATCCAAAACCAAAGGGCCAGAAGCCTGAAGAAAAGAGAGATGAGAATAGCACCCGTGCTCTTATTAGCCTAGAGAAGAAAGTTTAAAGCCATGAAAATCCCAAAAGAAATCCCACGAGAAAAAGCAAACCACGTGCCATGCTATTGATCTCTAGCCAGATATATCTCCTTTCATAGTCCTCCACAACCGCGGTGCAACATACCCTGCAGCTATTCCAAGAATCAAATACAACATAATCATCCTAGAAAGAAGCATTCCTCTTGAAGCAGGAGACATAAATCCAAATGTTGCAAAGAGGATTGTTACAACTGCCATTCCAGTAATCTGAACCCCATCCCCAACCATGATACTCAGCAGCTCAGCATGTGGTGGAGCTCTGAAAACATCCCCAACCACAAGCTTCCATCCAAAAATTTCCTCTGTCATCTGGGCCTGCTCTATGTAGGTTGAAAGCATTGTATCCCTACGACATGCTGTTTTGAGCAGGCATTTCGTCAAACAAATTTTTTGCTTCCATAATGCTTCCACACTTGCCGTACATAGAGATCATGGTATTCTCAATAAACATGTCTAGATGGATATTTCTGCAAGCATCAACATCTGGTAGGTTTCCATACTTGGCATACATGCCAACTAGAGCATTATAGATAAGTTCCTCTTGCTCCAACCCCCTCTCCACTATACTGCTCACGTAGAACAAAAATGCAAATACAACGACTAAGTATGTACAAAGTAACAAATGTCACACACACGACTTTTTGGTAGATTCCACACCTCGGATGCGTAGCAGTATGACATCCACCCCCTCTGATCCTGCACATCCTCTGGAGGGGCCAACCATCTATGATCATTGTCGTCAAGATCCACGAACAGATCAATCTCTTCATTGACTATTTTCGGTATATCAACAACATTATCTGTCATATCATCTGTCTCTTCTACTGGAGTTTCTTCTCATTGCTCTTCTCTTGAAAATTCTTCCAATGCATAATCCTCATCAACTCTTTTCTTGAAAAATTTGATTCTTTTTCCTGCAATAGGCACTCTAAGCACTATTCCATCCAATTCTATCAGCTCATATGTTGCATTGTCAAAGACATGTCTCTGACTATGTACGGCCCAAACCATCTTTTCACCATCTTCGAAAGTGCAGTATACTGATTTTCAAGGCTGCTATCAAAAAGACTAATACCGAGTCTCCCTCTTCTATTGCTCTAGGCCGCAAGCGATGCCTGTTGTCAAACCTATCCTTATTTCTTAGTCTAGCAACCTTCAACCTGTCAATAGCTAGCTGAATATCCTCTGGTCTTCTCTCCAACTGCTGGATCCAGAGAGCTAAGAGCTCCTCTCTCATCAAATCCTCTTGCCAAGGTAAAAATGACCAAGTCAAAGCACAAGTCTCAGTCGGCATAACACGGTTTCTGACCATTCATCAACTCTGCGGGCATATATCTTGTGGTAACACTATGAGTCGTACGATCAACCCACAAAGCAAATGGTAGAAGTCTCGGCCATTCTCCAATTCGTCCTCTGCATGCTTTGGCTAATGCTTTCACTATTGGCGGATGCCCTCTTTCACTCTTTCCATTTCCCTCTGGATTGTATGCTGTCGTTAGAGCCAACTTGATTCCTAGTTGAGAGAAAAACTCCCTAACTTCATTTGCATCCAATTCACCATGATCTGCAGTGATCTTACCCACATAGCCATACATGCAGAAAATTTCTTCCAATAAGAACTTACACACTGCACTAGTGGTCTTCGTTCTCAAAGGTCTACCCTCAGCATGATTGGTAAGATCCTCTCTAGCCAAAACAATATATCTCATCTGCCATAAACCCATAGGCATAGTAACCAAGTCAACTACCCACTTATAACGAATGCATAGTGGATAGGTTGGATGAATCTCATCTCGATGATGCACTATGGAATACATTTGTCAGTCTCTACAAAGTGAGAAACATCTTTGTACATGCCTTTCCACCAATATTTTTCCTTAATTTTTTAATAAGTAGCCCACACTCCTCTATGACCAGCCCAAGGACTCTCATGAAACTCTCTCATCACCCGTAACTAGGTCTCTTTATCGCAGACAACCCGCAAGGGTAATCCACCTCTTTTCTTCGGGTGCTTCCAAAGAAATCCCTACTTGAGAAAATAACCATAGGCTTTTCTTCTGATCTTCTTGAACTCTTCATCTGTCCATTCATATCTTTTGCTTAATGTACTAAGGTCCTTGCCAATCTGCAACCAATCTCCAACATAGAGTTCTTCTATGAAAGCCACAATATCATAGACATGGCAAACATGATCAACCATAGCGGCTGAAATTTCTGCATCATCCTCTTCTGCAAGTAGTGTCTCCTCATCATCATATCTCGCTCTAGATAGCATATCCGCCACTGGATTATCCTTCCCTGCTATGTGTTTAAATTCTGGATTTAATGACTCAATATATGCAATCCATCTCAGCATAGCTATATCTGGAGTAGAGCAACTTGTAATCATACCTATCAATGGCAAGCAATCTGTCTCTACCACAACTGAGGCTCCAATAAAGTACTCCTTGTCACATTTGAGAGCCATAAAAATTCCCAGTAATTCCCTCTTGATTTGCGGATACCTCCATTGTCTCTCGTTTAGGACTTTCGCCCCAAACCGAATAGCATACATGTTTCCATCTGCATCATCTTGACCCAGAGCCCAACCTATGCCAATTGGACTAGTGTCAACTGTCAATATAATAGGCCTTCCCCAATTATAATCTTCTTTTCTGAGAGTAGGAGAAATCCGTAATAACTTCTTCAATTTCCGCATGGCTCTAGTGTGGCTCTCATCCCAAAAAAATTTCTGCCCCTTTCGAAGCAGCTGATATAAACAATCTGCTATGTGTGCAAAATGGGGTATCCAAATCATGTAAAACACACATGCTCCAATGAATCTCCATACCTCTGAAGTGGTAGAACAATACTCCGTAATCTTGACTATAGCATCCACCTTCTCAGGTGAAGGTTTCCTACCATAATACCCACACATATGTCCAACAATGACAACCTCATTTACTCCAAAAACAAAATTTTGCCCTGATAGTGTCAAGTTCACTTCTTCTAACTTGGTCAAAATCTTTTCACAAGCTGCAATATGATCAGCCACAAAGTATCTGCATCCTTGCTCATTTAGACTCTCATTCTTCTCTTCTTTTGCACACCCCTTAATGGGCACATCATCCAAGAAAGGCATGGTAAGCTGAGGTATGTACTCACGAAGGACCTTATGCATGGCATTCATCATATGGGCAATAGAATTCGTGGCACCTTCAGGCAAGATACACATCTTGACAACCCTAATAGGAGTTCTCATAATGGTTATATCCTTGATTTCCAAAGCCAACTAAAACTGATCATATCCCGAATACAAATCACCTAAAGAATAGATGGCACGTCTAGCAAATGCTTTTGCAAACTCATCCACAACTGGACTTATACCAACATTCCTGATAGTAACTCTGTTTACTGGCTGCATGTCCTGTATAAATCGGAGAGTACCATTCTTCTTTGGAACTATAAACCACCTATTTGAGTATGGTGCAGATGATGGCTCTAGGATTCCCATCCTAATTTTCTCATTTAGCAAATCAACTAACTTTGGCAGGTGTGCCCTAGGTACTGGAATAGGTCCGAGGTTCCATGGAATATGAGAAATAGTAAAGATCACCATAGGGGCAACAATATCCGGATTCACATATCCAATCTCATGCGAGAAAAAAGAAAATCCCCTTCCATGTCGCTCAAGCATATCCTGAAAGCACTTCTTCTCTGAGGGTAGCAAGAAATCACCATTTCCAATTTTTAATTCAGTAAGAGTCTCTGATGCTGAAAATTTATGGCCTATATGCTCTGGATTCCTCAAAATTGGTTGTTTGGCAGCCCTCTCTATTTGCTGATCACTGGCAAGTGGAAGCCGTCCAGCTATCGGCTTCACCTTCTTATCCACAATCTTGTATTTCGTGTCAACCCTGGCTTCATTATGATCCTCTGCATTACTCAAATCTTGTTGTAAATCAGTAATTCAGCACTCTGGTGGGCTAAATATCCTCAGCCCTCTGCTCTATGGACTGCATAGGAACAGCTCTAAACTTTGGATGCTGAAATATTTTAGCCACTAAACTCTGTTGGCAGTTAGAAATTCTGTTTGCTGAATTTCTTCAACACTCAACACTTTTTGTTGAGTGACCTTAGCCTCTGACTCTATCTGTGACACAAAATCTGCAATTTCATGAAACATGTCCAGGGACTGCATTGATACATTACTGTGACAACTCTGCATATCAATTTTCAACATATTTTCCATCTCTATCATCGTATCTACACAAATCATACTATCATGCATCCCATCTATATGCTCATCATCCTCTAAAATACCTAAATTTTTCAAATCTTTCTCCTTCCTACATATGTACTGCATGGCATCTCTAGGCAACTTAGAAATCTTCTGATAACTTATCGAATTGTTTGCTAAAATTCCAACAAAATTGGAGGAGAAAACACTGCTACCAGGAGGCGAGAACTCCAATCTCCTCTACTCTGTATCACCGTCGTCTCGCAGAACAGTGGTACCTAATGAAAACCCGAATTCCTCATAGTGGGCAAAGGTTCATCTCAAAGAGTATCCCTGTTTCTAGCATGATTTACACACACAGTCATAAACTAGATTGCTCCCATACCGTCTTTACTGCGAATCTGTGCAGAAGCAGATCCATCATCCATCACTTTCGTCTCCATGCGCATCTCTATGATGAATGGCTGTCCAAGGATTATGGGGTAAGAGCATGAATCCTGCACAAAGAAATGGAAATCCTCCTCTACATCTCCAATAGAAATCCTAACACTAGGACAGGCAGCATACAAATCACCTGCAGTATTGTTGGCGGCTCTCATACGCCACCCATGCTGTGCATCCATAGGCCATCTATTACTTTCATAAACTCCACGAACTATGAGATTAATCTCTGAACCATGATCCACCAAAGCAACATAAGGCACATGTTTCTCTCCAATTTTTACCATCGTTTCTGTAGTTTCCCTAGCCCAATAACTCCGTGAAAAGTGACTATGCAGTATCAAGATAGGCTCATCAGTTTCAGCATAATGCATAGATTGAACCCTCTTCTCTGTCTGCAGAAAAATAGAAGCATTCTCAACCATAACCTCATCCTCATCCTCATCCAACTCCCCAACCAAAACTCCCTATGTATCAGTAGTAGGCAATGCATGTCTTTTCCTCTTCAGGACTTCTTGGAACTAATCTTGAAACTCTCTTTTTTAGATGCACAAAACCTCAGAAATAGTAAAAGTCACCTCACTACCAAGTATCTTGTCATTAAAGATATTCTTCATATCCATAGATGTCTCAATATCGGACATCAATCTAAACCCTGGCTGCTTTCTCTCTCTAGGCTCTTTCCTCTTTTCTTTCGTTTGAGCATCTTCCATCTGTCGTTCTGGCCCTAGTCTCAAAGATGGCCCTGCAGTAGGTGGAGTAGCAAACTCATCTCCTCTAGTCTTCTTAGCTACATTTGGATTTTCTTCATCCCTCTTACGCTTCTCCTCAACAAGTACATCTGCTCCCTAAGACTTAGCCAAGCAGGCATAAATAGTGTACCTGTCAACAGGCGAATCCCAACCTGTCTCAGATCTGATGCTAGAACCTGTACTAGTCAAGACAGTCTGCTGAATTTTTCCCTTGTTTGCCATCTCCATAGCATAGGTCCATAATGCTGACTGACTCTCTGATCCTTTCTCAATGTGGACTCCATAGATAGAAGCATCTCCTCTAGCTTCCACATAAGAAGTATGCGCAGCCATATCATCTACTAATTTCTTCATTCCGCCTTTCCCAAAATTGGTAGCAAGCGGAGCTCTTGTTTCAGTCAACCAAATCTTGCCATCTTGTTCCCAAAATACCAAATTCTTCCTCCTTACATCTTGAAAATATTCACAATCCCTGCAATGCTGATGATCTATACTATCACACCAAATGCATATTCGATCTCTCCTAGGTGCATTAGGAGCACTTCTAGGTGCAGTAGGAGCACTAGAAGAAATAGTAGGCGTGGCTGAAGTAAACTGCTCTTTCAATTTTCCCACCAATTCTGCTTTAACTGACTCCAGTTTCAAATCCGTTATGCCTTTGATTATGTCATCAAGAGAGGAAGGAACCAACGGAGTGGATGGTTTTGGAGCAGAAGGAGCCGGCATCGGTCTTGGAATAGGAGGAACAGGAGGATTAGAAATAGTAGGCACTAGCATAGGCCAAGAAAATGGCTGAGGAAGAGAGGAAATAACAGGGGTAGAAGCAGACATAGGAGCAGAAGACGGCGTCGGTGTCATAGACCCATTCTGTATAGGTGGGTCTTCCATATCCACCTCTTGGTCAAAGTCGAGACCACATCTTGGGCATCTTGCCAATTCGTTTTAAGACCCATAGGCTTCGTGCGATCCTCAAGAAGCTCTCCTAATTCTTCCTGAAGATCAGGATCTACAACTTGCAAGAAAAGCTCAACTTTCTCAACATCCAATGCTCTTTGTTCAATGGCATCAAGCTGCCTATACCTCTCTTCAAATTCTCATATCAATTCTGAAGCAGCTAGACCTTTGTTTGGCATGTGGACCCACTCTCGGAATGATCGCCATGTAGCCATCCCAAAGTCCTCAAGAAAATACTTCTCTTTCAGGGGCTTCTTAAAATCTTGCCAATGCGAATTTTGAAGGAAAAGATCAGTCACTTTTACCCTCAAGGCGGGTGTGAGAAGGCGAAGGAAATATTTACTCATAAGTCCTGCTGGTACTCCAAAAAATCCCATCTTGATCTCATACGTCTTCAAATAAGCCGAAACATTACGGCCATCAAATATCTTCTTTTCATTCTCAACTGCTTCAATCGCCTTAGTCGCGCTAATTGCATTCTCTTGCTCTGAATATAGTTGCCTTTGCTGAGACAACTGTTGTTGATGCAACTGCTGCTGCTGCTGCATATACAATTGTGTCTGTTGGTTTTCAAGCTGCATATACATAGACATATTCTGCAAAATCTACTTTAAATCATCTGTAGAAGTACTTGAAGTAGAAGTCGATGATGAAGCTGAAGTAGAGGACAAAGCAAGAATCGTTGATGGACCTAAAAACGGGCCGGCATTGGCTCATACACTAGCCGGGCCTCATCACTACGCACAAGACAACCCCTCAGCCTCGCGGCCAGGAGCGTCTATCAAAATCTCTGCCTTCCTAAACATTGCGTTTGTAATACGTTGTAGTCCAACTGATCCTAACCCAATATTACTCCTCAGAGGGAGTCCCTTTCACATAGCCAAAAGGCTCGAATCACATACACATGGGGTTCCTCCTACGGCTGAATGCCGTCAACCCTCTGCGACTCTCCTACACCTTGGGGATTGGCCCCTCGATGCGTCGCTCAACATTTAGACATTTCGCACAAACGTCGCTCAAGGTACCCAATAAGCGTGTCCAGGAATGTACCATTGTCCTTACTTGATTTCCCCTTTAGGATCCCACGACTAGCCTACAGCATGGGTATCTCACTGCCTCTCATCGTAGGTCATATCCTAATGAACCAATTGCAATGCATGTCCAGGAGCTGATCACTGATACTTTTAAAATCTTTTTCATGCTCTATGCATTTGGTGGATGCCTAGTGCTCAAACATTTAGCAAAACAGTATCGTGCACAAGTGCAAAAACATCCCTTTCATGGTTTCTTTCTAACGATTGTATGCTTCGTTGCATGGCATTTTACGGCTTTTTCCATTATTTTTTCATATCAAAAGCGGACAAAACCGAACTAAAACATGGAAGCAAGGCTGATCTGAAGCGAATCTTCATGCCTCAGCCTCACTATACATTCACGGACATTACTCATAATTTTCCTAATTTTTCGAAGCCCAAAATATAATTTTCCCCTTTTTTTTTTAGGGTTTTTCCACCATTTTCTTGCAATTTTTTCCAGTTTCTCCCATTTTTTAATTGCTGAAAATTAAGTTCAATTTATGGGCTGTGGCCCTTAGTTCATTTCAGCAGAAAAAGAATTTTAGTAGGTGTGGATTAATTTATTGCATCATTTTTTAGCCCAAAAACCCTATTTTCTCTCATTTTTATGGTTTTTCGTGTCTCGGTTTTCTATTTTCTGCTATCCCGCACATGGTTTTTCTGATTTTTAAATGATGAACAGCCAGAAAACAACTCAAAGCACAACATACTCAAAACTCAATCCATATGAACACATTTTTATCAACCAAATTTGCATCAAAAGGCCATTTCCTTTGTAAAAATAATTATTACCGTGTCTTGCGGGTTTTCCCATTAAATTTGGCACGTCCCACGATTGATTTCCAGCCATGAATTCTGCTTGGAATCAGCAATCTACAATGATTTGGCATTGCCCTTCAGTCTCGTCAAGAATCGGCATCCATCCGGCCATCCATTTCCATTCTACTCTTCCACGCACGAACGGGGGTTAAGAGGAGAGAGGAGGAGAGAGAAAGACTGATTTTCTCTCTCTCTCTACAGTCCACCATTGCGGGAGCGGAGACCGGCGATACGGAGCGTAGGATAGATGCAGGAGCCTGGCATGATCATCTTCATGGCTTGTGTATCAAGCCTCATCATGATTGGGGGGGGGGGGGGGGCGCGATTTTTTCGGCGGCTGAAAAACAGCCGCCGCCCTCCCCCTACATCACGTTTTTTTTTTTGAAGGGGGGGGTGCCAAAGGTCACCCCCCCTCTTACACCTTTTGGTATTTCCAATTTGGGCCCCCTTTTGGACACCCCGGCCGGTTTCGGGCCATCTTCCACGTACGGACTCCGATCGTCAGTCTGAAAATTTCTATGAACTCGTCTCGACATCCCGCACTGACGGGCAGCTCCACTGACTGGCACAGGCGCACGGAAAAATTATGTAAATTCTCGGAGTGTCGTACGGGCGCCCGTCAAACACTTGACGCTTAAAATCGTCCTAGGTCGAGCTGCCGCCTTCGTGGTTGAGCATTTTCCCCCGCATTTCCACATTTTTCTCCTATTTTTAGGCACGTTCCGGGGCTTAAAATCCATCCTTCATTGGCGACCACGGGATAGGACGACTCAGTCCGTTGAACCCACGAACATATCTGCACATAAACAACCAAAGAAGCATCAAACTAATACAAAACAAATATATAATAAAACTCAGCACAATGCTCCCCCTACCCCTGGACAGAACCAAGGCATGACATCCACAAGGAATAGGCCTAGCATCATCTAATAGAAGGTCCGAAGTGAGTCACTAACCAACTGCTCCAACACAACCAAACTAAAAAACCTATCAAAGAGGGAGAGAAGAGAGAAAAATGAATGAGAGAGAGAGGAGAGAGAAAAAGGAATGAGAGAGGGCAAGGGATTTTCGCTCCAACCGTCCTTGATTTGTCATTATTTTTTCCAGCAAGAAGCCATCCCTAGGAAGACAAGGTATCGGCCCCGGGTCTGACTCGGCCCCAGGAACCTACCAGGTCTTCGCAAGGCAATGATCAACTGCTTATATATTTTCATTTCATTTCTTTTCTTTTCTTTGAGAGGGGTTAGAACCCCTTTTTACACACCTTCGTATTTATAGTTATCTTTTAGGATATACAAAGTTTCTTGGCATCATCATTATTAGCTTTTGGCAGGCTTCTCTAACTGCCTCACTACTAACAAGAACTCCTAGAACGGCTGCCTAGCAGGCTAGCAAAACAGGGCCCCTAGGACTTCCTGCTAAAACAGGTCTTTCAATGTCTAACAATGTCGTTGCAGGAGGCAATGACTACTCCGACCTCCCTCAAACATACTTAGCCTAAACTTGGGACTTCATGCCTTGGTTGCCGGTCCCCAACAAAAATGTATCCCCTCGACAAGTACAAATACACACAGAACAGGAGAGAAAAGTACTCGTAAAGGAGAAATATCACCTGGATTGGCCACAAGAAGCTTCCATCGCAGCAAAGGCTCCTCTAGGCTCCACCAAATTCCACGAAACACGAAACCTGTCCAGCACAACACTTAAAACAAAAACCCGATTAAACGCACCCGCACTAGACAGGGAAATGGCCCTCTTGGCCTAATGAAATCAAACACTTCACTACAAAACTGCATCGGCCCTCTTGGCCTAATGAAATAAAACAACACTATGCATAACATCCTCCTGGAAACAAATATGATAGACAGCAAAGCATACTATTCCCAGGGGAACAGAGGCTCGTAGCCCTAAACTAGGTGCATTAAATTATGACCCATCCCTCCTGCGTATATCGCAAGAGGGGTTCGCATCACATGTCGCCTAATCAGACTATGGGTCCATGATAATAAAGGCAGATGAGTCTCGCTTACCCTCTGCATCACCCAGATCAACCATCGTCTGCCAAAGAGGGCATGTTCAGAAAGCATATCCCACAAACGACCAGGTCCTGTCTCACCATCAATAGATATATCGGGACAAGGGCCACAATTAAAGAAGAGGTCTTCTTCATACGCGAAATTAGCCAAAGAATCGGCAAACTGATTCCAATTCCTTGGAATCAGCTGAAAAGACACTCTATCGAATTCGTCTAGCAGGGCTATGGCAGTATGATGGTACATACAAAGGATGGGGTTTCGTACCATGTACGTCCCATTGAGTTGATTTAAAACCAACTGAGAGTCCCCTTTCACCAACAACTGGCGGATACCACCCTTCTTCGCAATATTCAAACCCATAATCAGGGCTTTGTATTCTGCCATATTATTGGTAAAATTCACCCCGAGATAAACAACTAACTTCATGACAATGCGTCATCGGGGGTCGCGGATGACAACTCCTACACTTCCTTTTTTGCATGCACCCCTGGACGCCCCATCAAAGTACAAGGTGTACGTCCATAAAGGGTTTACACATCCCGCCATCCAGAACTCTACTCGTAATTATGGTAATCGAAATTTAGCATATTCAATGGGTGGAGTGTAGGCTCCATCCCTCCATCATCATTGAATTCAACAGGGATACTCGTCAAAATTTGTAGGCAGTGATGGCAGAAGACCTTGATCTCCCAAATAAATGTCCCGCCTTCTTGCTCAATCACCTTGTATCCTTTGCTCCACCAAATGAGCTTTCCCTGATGATACCTCTGTTCTAAATATGGGTGTTCTAAATAAGGGATCAGACGACCCATCAACCTCTATCACGATTTCCTTGCAGTTGTTTGATCGATCCCGCCTAGACCTGCAAGGTAGTCATAGCATTAGTGCAATCAGAAATAATAAGGTTTAATCTTATTAAGATTAACCTTATTTTTAAATTCTATCCCCTCAAGGTCAGCTAACAACACTGTAGATTTATTCTTTCCTATTCTAACGATCCTATAGGGCCCATCCCATCTGGGTTCTAGCTTGCCTGGAAATAATTCACGTCGTGCATCATAATACAGAACAAGCTGTCCTTTCTTGAAGGTGTATTTCTTGGCTTTGAGGTCGTGTAGCTGCTTCATTCGGCGCTTCGCCACTTCTTGGTGCAATAAGCTCTGCAACTTAAGCTCATCTAAATGTGCCAGTGTCGTCAAGTGCTCAAAAAGTGCGTCTTTATCGCTCAAAGAATGATTGATGGCAAACCGAATAGTTGGCAGCTCAATCTCTAAAGGCAAGACACACTCCTCCCCATATACTAACTTGAACGGGGTATGGCCAATGGCTCGTTTGAAAGTCGTATTATAGGCCCACACTGCCACGGATAACTTTTTATCCCAATCTCGTTTCTTTTCCGACACGATTTTGGACAGGATGCCCACAAGCTGCTTGTTGGTACTTTCAACTTGACCATTGGCTTGCGGATTATATGGGGTTGTCTTGTTATGCTTGATTTGCCACATCTCTGTCAAACCTTTGATCACCTTATTCAGGAAATGGGTTCCGCGGTCCGACACTAATTCTTTCGGCGGACCAAACCGGCATATTATCTGCTCTAAAAGGAAACTAGCAGTTTCTTTAGCATCATCTTTCCTTGTTGCACGTGCCTCTGACCACTTTGTGAAGTAGTCAGTTGCGACAATGATGTACCTCTTTTGCGTAGTCGACGACGGAGTAATAGGACCCACAAAGTCTATTCCCCACTTCTCAAATGGAAGTATCGCCATAATAGGGGTGAGTGGTCGTTTCCTATTCTCTCGACTATCATGCCGTTGGCAAATATCGCATCGCCTAACATACGCAAACGCATCCTGGAAGATGGCAGGCCACCAATAACCTGCTCTTAAAGCCTTTTGTGCTGTAAGCCGTCCAGCAAAATGGCCACCGCAAGCAGAATCATGGCACTCTTTCAAAATGAATGGCACCTCGTCAGGCATCACACACCGGCGATAGATATCATCAACCCCTTGCCGATATAATGTACCTGCGATCAAAGCAAACTTTAACGCTTGCTGCTTAATTTTCCTTCTCTCAGCTTTAGATAACTCGGATCCCGCCTCTCCTGTTGATAAATAATGCGTTATTGCAGCATACCAGGAGGGAATAGATGCCGTATCTATTTTAAATAACAACTCCATGTCACTACCTTCAGCCACAGATTCTTTCGGCTCCCCAAAGTCCACAAGACATTCCACGATGCCTTGCAACCTTGGTGGCTTACTCTTGATTTCATAATCAAATTCCTGCAAAGTGATTAACCACTTTGCTAGACGATCAGGCGGCTGTAACTTATTCATCAATAGTCGAAGTCCCTCCGCCTTCGTATAAAGCACGACTTTCTCATAGAGAATGTAATGCCTGAACTTCTTGGTCCCAAAGACCATCGCTAGACACAGCTTCTCCATGTAGGTGTAATTGATTTCGGATACCCCCAGCTTCCGACTAGCAAAAGCAATCGGGTGGTACCACTTCTCCTCCCAAATTTGGGCTAAACAGCAGCTGATACTATACATCGTGGCTGCTGAAAATATATAAAACACCTCACCTCTTTTAGGTGCTTTTAAAACGGGCGCTCTTGCTAGCTCTTGTTTCACATCCTCGAATGCTACCTTACAAGGGTCACCCCATACAAACGAACAGCTAAAGGACAATTAATTTGTAAGCGGGAACGCTCTTTCTGCTAAGGCGTTGATGAATCTATGGTAGTAACCAACCGAAGACAGAAAGCTATGCACCTCCTTCGGAGTGCGTGGTGGACCCATGGCAACTATAACTTTAACCTTCTCGGGGTCTGTCGCAATTCCTACCGAACTGACCACATGACCCAGCAATAGCCCATAAGGTACTCCAAAAACACACTTCCGTGGGTTTAGGGCGATGCAAAATTGTCTACAGCACTCAAAGCATTTTCTTAGAATGATCAACTGCCTTTCTCTCAAGGTGGCAGCCCCTAAGTCATCAATAAACACCTTCCACTCTTCAGGGGATATGTCACCGAATGTCTTATCTGCTGTTCGTTGCCACAAACCAGGCGCATTGCATAAACCAAAGGCCATCACATGGTACGCAAAAGTACCAAATACAGTAATGAAAGTTGTTTTCAACTTGTCCTCTTCTGCAATTGCCATCTGGTTATATCCTGCAAAGCAATCCATAAACGAATATATCTCCCTACCCGCTAATTGATCCAAAATCTGGTCAATAAATGGCAACGGGTAGTAGTCCTTAACTGTCTGCTTATTCAGCTCCCTAAAGTCTACACATAAACGGATTTGATTATTCTTCTTTTTTCGAATCACAACTGGCGAACACCATTCCGTGTGTTGCACAGGAAAAATCAAACCCGCTTCTCGAAGCTTCTGTAACTCTTCAAACAGGCCGTCCCTCAATTCGAAAGGCATACGCCTTACTTTCTGCCGTACAGGACGACTGCCCTCTTTCAACGGAATTGTATGAACAGCAAGACTAGGAGGAATGCCTCTCAACTCATCATAACTCCAGGCAAAGATATCACGGAATTCCTGGATCAAGGCCACATAGTCCTCCCTTTCTGCTGTACTGAGCATAGAACCTAATTTGATTGGCCGCGAATCATCAAGCGTACCAAGGTCTAGCTCGATAACATCTGCATCTCTTATACGATCTTGGCCCTCTATCGGCTCGTTCAAAGTGATCTGATAGATGTCCTCTGTGGTGGATCCCTCTTTGGACTCATCACTCGAGGATGTCTCACTGGCAGATAAATCTTCTAATGTCTCCAATTCTGTAGAAGATAGAGGAGCTCTCTCACTCTGCGGGGACTCAGGATAAGCATCAACCACCACACGCTGGGCACCTCTGCCGAATATCAATCGACCGGCGGGTATATCTACTTGGCAGTCCGCTTGCAAGATCCAAGGTCGTCCAAGTAATACTTGATAACTTGGGCGGCCTGCAAAACGAATCACCCTAAAGTCCAACAGGCATTCTACATTTGCAACAGTGACATGGACCTTAGTAATGCAGCCTTCCGGCTGTCTCAAACTGTCATCTGTCATTCTAAGAATTGTGGAGGTATCTTTCTGAATCGCAAGACCCAACCTTTCCATCAGTTCAGAACTCATAATGTTAACCGATGATCCCGTGTCGACAATGGCATAATCTACTAATATCCCATCGACATAGGCTGCAACCCTTGGGCAATGCTTCTCAGCATGCTCAAACCAGTCGTCACCAACTCGCGCAATACCCAAAGGTTCTACAATATACCCGGTATGTAGGATCTTTCTAAATTCCTTGCGTACTCCTGGGGAAAGCTTAATAAGCTGTAAGAGGTTCACATCCGGCTTGACTTCGCAAAGAGAGCTCGCCAAATCGAATTCATGATAGTTTGATAGAGCTTGCTTTTCATGCCAAACCATCCGCTCTTTAGGTCGCTGAACTGGCTTTATTGCCTCTTTCTTAACTTTCACCTTCTTCTTTGGTGGTTCCTTATCGGCTTTACTTTCTACGGGCTTCAAAGGTCCCCCTTCCATGGCAGGATCCAAAACTTGCGTTCCTTTGTCGCCTTGTTTAGGGTTTCCGTCGACAGGCTTATCCTTGTCGGCTTCTCTACCCTTTTGACCTCTTGTAAGAACAGCTCGTAAATTAGAGGTTTCAGTATCGTTAACACGTACAGCCTCAATCAAACTAACCCCACTACCACTTGGTAGCTCCTCCACTGTAGTCTTTGGTCGTTGAAGTATTTGTTTAGGCCCATCTTCTCGCTGGGAATCATTTCCTTGGGCACGATGATTAACAGGCCCTGGTTGCCGACTTCCTCGCTGGAGGGAACTGATCTTACTCCAGCAAGTAGCTGCTAAATGGCTAGATTTTCCACAAATGTCGCACTTAACATTTCGGCAATTCCTTGGATAGTACTGCCCACCACACCATTTGCAACTAAACCTCGAAGGTACACCCTCCTCCGGGTATCTACTTCCTATCAAATTTTGTTGTTTTTTAAGGAAGTTGACATCAACGGCTATTTGCCGATACTGCTCCGTAATCATGTCGGTATAATGCTTCATCATGTCCTTAACCTCGCCAAGAACATTGGAAGAACTCGACTCATAGCCTTGGTCATTACCATGTCGTTCCATCGGCCTAACAATTCGATTAGGCACTGGTTGTTGAGCCACAGGCATGGTGTTAGAATTGACCGCCTGGCCTCCACCACTTGAAGCCATTTGACTGCCCGTAGGCATCGACATGCTAGGGGGAGCTGGTAATAAAGGGACATTCTGTATCATGTTCCCTCTCCCATTAGGGTTAGCCATCGCTATCCCTTGGCTACTACTGCCATTGGCCATTGACACATTATTTCCCAATACTAAACCCATGTTCGAATTGCCTCGAGAAGCATAGGCTGCTTGTAGTCGGGATTCCACCTCTTGTGCTCGTGTAATGGCAGTATCTATATCCCCCAAGGGGACACTACTCAACTGCAATTGGATATTAAAGTCCAAACCATGTAGGAAATATTGCAATTTGGCAGCTGCGGGGATAGGAATAGAGGTGTCCAACTTACGGAAAACCTCTTTTATCTTCTTCTCATAAGCACGAATATCTTCGTGTGGTTCTTGGCGGGTCACGTTGAGTACACGCAACCAATATTGCCCACCCCTTTCAGGGGCAAACTCCCTTCGAAAAGCTCCATGAAATGCATCAATGTTCAATATGGTTCCGGCTTCTAAACCATGATACCATATAGCGGCTCTTCCTTTGAGAGTCATGTTGAAGAACATCATTAAATGTCCTTCTTCTTGGATGCGACAATTAAACATCAGCTTTTGAAACTCCCTAATGTGGAGTTCCGCATCTTCCTCAACTAGCCCAATAAAAATGGGTAGCGGGTAACCTAGAGCCGGCAAATCCATCGTTCCTACTGGAATTGCAATAGGCTGCGCCATGACGAGGATTGGATTTGCACTAGGAATAGGGGACGGTGGGGTTACACCTCCCGCACTTGATGTAGACTGGCTTATGGCAGAAAGGGGAGCACTAGAGCTTCCACCTTCTTCTAACTTGCTGCTTGTGGTACTAAGACCACTAGATCCACTCCCTCATAAGGGTTCAGCACCGCTACGCTTAGGGGAATATCTCCTAAAAATTTCAGCACGTCGCCTAGCTCTTTTGTCTCTTTCTTGCTTTTGGATTTCTGCTTGACGATGCTTATCAATAAATAACGGATCAATCTCAGTATCCTTTGGCATAAACTGCTAGTTGGTCCCTAAACAACCAGGATTCGAGAACCGCCACTTTTAAGCGGCTCCCGGCAGACGCACCACTGATGGACCTAAAAACGGGCCGGCACTGGCTCATGCACTAGCTGGGCCTCGTCACTACGCACAAGACAACCCCTCGGCCTCGCGGCCAGGAGCGTCTATCAAAATCTCTGCCTTCCTAAACATTGCGTTTGTAATACGTTGTAGTCCAACTGATCCTAACCCAATATTACTCCTCAGAGGGAGTCCCTTTCACATAGCCAAAAGGCTCGAATCACATACACATGGGGTTCCTCCTACGGCTGAATGCCGTCAATCCTCTGCGACTCTCCTACACCTTGGGGATTGGCCCCTCGATGCGTCGCTCAACATTTAGACATTTCGCACAAACGTCGCTCAAGGTACCCAATAAGCGTGTCCAGGAATGTACCATTGTCCTTACTTGGTTTCCCCTTTAGGATCCCACGACTAGCCTACAGCATGGGTATCTCACTGCCTCTCATCGTAGGTCATATCCTAATGAACCAATTGCAATGCATGTCCACGAGCTGATCACTGATACTTTTAAAATCTTTTTCATGCTCTATGCATTTGGTGGATGCCTAATGCTCAAACATTTAGCAAAACAGTATCGTGCACAAGTGCAAAAACATCCCTTTCATGGTTTCTTTCTAACGATTGTATGCTTCGTTGCATGGCATTTTACGGCTTTTCCCATTATTTTTTCATATCAAAAGCGGACAAAACCGAACTAAAACACGGAAGCAAGGCTGATCTGAAGTGAATCTTCATGCCTCAACCTCACTATACATTCACGGACATTACTCATAATTTTCCTAATTTTCCGAAGCCCAAAATATAATTTTCCCTTATTTTTTTTAGGGTTTTTCCACCATTTTCTTGCAATTTTTTCCATTTTCTCCCATTTTTTAATTGCTGAAAATTAAGTTCAGTTTATGGGCTGTGGCCCTTAGTTCATTTCAGCAGAAAAAGAATTTTAGTAGGTGTGGATTAATTTATTGCATCATTTTTTAGCCCAAAAACCCTATTTTCTCTCATTTTTATGGTTTTTCGTGTCTCGGTTTTCTATTTTCTGCTATCCCGCACATGGTTTTTCTAATTTTTAAATGATGAACAGCCAGAAAACAACTCAGAGCACGATATACTCAAAACTCAATCCATATGAACACATTTTTATCAACCAAATTTGCATCAAAAGGCCATTTCCTTTGTAAAAATAATTATTACCGTGTCTTGCGGGTTTTCCCATTAAATTTGGCACGTCCCACGATTGATTTCCAGCCATGAATTCTGCTTGGAATCAGCAATCTACAATGATTTGGCATTGCCCTTCAGTCTCGTCAAGAATCGGCATCCATCCGGCCATCCATTTCCATTCTACTCTTCCACACACGAACGGGGGTTAAGAGGAGAGAGAAGGAGGAGAGAGAAAGACTGATTTTCTCTCTCTCTCTACAGTCCACCATTGCGGGAGCGGAGACTGGCGATACGGAGCGTAGGATAGATGCAGGAGCCTGGCATGATCATCTTCATGGCTTGTGTATCAAGCCTCATCATGATTGGGGGGGGGGGGGGCGCGATTTTTTCGGCGGCTGAAAAATAGCCGCCCCCCCCCCCCCTACATCACGTCTTTTTTTGGAAGGGGGGGTGCCAAAGGGCACCCCTCCTCTCTTACACCTTTTGGTATTTCCAATTTGGGCCCCCTTTTGGGCACCCCGGCCGGTTTCCGGCCATCTTCCGCGTACGGACTCCTATCGTCAGTCTGAAAATTTCTATGAACTCGTCTCCACATCCCACACTGACCGGCAGCTCCACTGACTGGCACAGGCGCACGGAAAAATTATGTAAATTTCCGGAGTGTCGTACGGGCGCCCGTCAAACACTTGACGCTTAAAATCGTCCTAGGTCGAGCTGCCGCCTTCGTGGTTGAGCATTTTCCCCCGCATTTCCACATTTTTCTCCTATTTTTAGGCACGTTTCAGGGCCTAAAATCCATCCTTCAATCGTAGAAGAGGCTGAAATTGATGCTGAAGTATCTCCCATCCTGAAATTTAAATGCGATGCTTTCACGTCGGGTTCACCAAAGATGTCGAAGGGTTTTTGAAAGCAAAGTCACAACCACAAACAACCTTGACTAGTTTCAGGATAGAAGATCAATCATACAAATAAATAAGATGAGAGGATTTGTGAGCAGCAAAAGCACTAATACTGTGCCACAAAAATCTGCAGAATCCACTATTCAATCAGCTACAGATATAGCCAAAATTTTTATTGACAGCATTACCAGATATGCGAAGAGGACGGGCATTCCCAGCATACGTATTCCACATTATTATTCAATGCATTATCTTTGTGGGTGCGGATGAGGGAAGAAAAGATCCCAATCTCTGCATTCAAACAGCTAGTTCTTTAACTTGACTCTGCTTAACTAGCCAATCTGACTCTGGTTATAAGAGAATGAACAGGCCCATCTGCAGTTTTGCTCCAAGGGTAAATGTTATTTTAATCGAAGAGAAGCACTTCAATGCCATGCAAAGCACAGTCCATAGCATATTGAGGATTGTCATCAATCAAGATTTGAGACCCTGTAGATGTGCTTATGAAACATCAGGGCATAAGAACTCCCAAGATGGCTCCAGCCTCTCTACCTCTGTTGCCTCCTGTCCACCATATCTTATGTTCTCTTCAATGGTTCTTGTAAACAGGACAGGTTCCTGTTGCACTAATGCCATCTGCTCCCTCAGCCATTGCAGGTCAATTTCATGAATGTCCTTCTGATCTAGTCGGATGTGACTGGCTTGTGGTCGTAAAATCTCTATAGCAGTGCAATCACAGAACTCTTTTCTGAGCCACTTTGTTCCACCAATGCTACTTTCTTATCAGCGGGAACATTCAGGCTGAAGTCACTCAGCACCTGAAAGGCAGGCCTTGATGGATAGGCAAAGCATACCTTCACAAATTCCACATTGCCCTCACTCCTGTTTCACCGTTTTTTGCTTTTTCTTCCCCCAAGGATATTGGATCATGGTTGTGCCATCCAAGGAGGCACCTGGCCCACTTGAATGATTCTGTCATGTAGACAAATCCTTCATAACTTGACTAGGGAAAAACTTGTGCTGAAACTAGGGCCAACCTTGAACAATTGAGCCATCATCGATCAGACTTTGCATTCTATGTAGATTTCCCATTAAGCCTCAGCATCCACTTGCTTGTAAAGCAAGGAGATTATCATCTTCCACATTATTCTGTGGTTCTATTCACAGTGCCACGAGAAAGAGGGACTCTAGATGGTTGGGCTCTAAACAACAGACTGTCCCACTCCACAGCAACAGATGTAGCTGGACCTACTACAAGTTGTATATTGTCTTGTGTGACTTCATATTCTTGTGGAAGAGCATACTCGGGCAAGAAAATTTTGAGGGAGAGGAAAGCTATGTGTATGCCCTTTGAAGCAATGCCATCAACAGAGGAAGCATTGGCACGAGCGGTGGTACTGGACTCCAAAGGAGAGCTGAATCCATCCTTATTGCTGTGATTTAGCAACCTGCACTTCAGCACAGTTTTTTAGAAGACATAGAACTTTAATAGACACACCAGACATCTCTCTCTCTCCCCCACGACGCCATACAGTCCCCATCTTTTCCTCTTCCTTCCATGCCAAAAGCAGGCTCCTTTCTTTCTGCTTTTTCCCTTGGAATCTGATTAGTGCGTAGGGGGTACTGAATATGCTCTGCTCTTGTGCCAATAAAGCCTCCTAGTCAGGTCAAAGGGATTGAGATCCAAAACCAAAGGGCTAGAAGCTTGAAGAAAAGAGAGATGGGAATAGCACCCGTGCTCTTATTAGCCTAGAGAAGAAAGTTTAAAGCCATGAAAATCCCAAAAGCAATCCCAGGAAAAAAAGAAAACCATGCGCCATGCTATTGATCTCTAGCCAGATGTATCTCCTTTCATAGTCCTCCACAACCGCACTGCAACATACCCTACAGCTATTCCAAGAATCAAATACAACATAATTATCCCAGAACGAAGCATTCCTCTTGAAGCAGGAGACATAAATCCAAATGTTGCAAAGAGGATCGTTACAACTACCATTCCAGTAATCTAAACCCCATCCCCAACCATGATACTCAGCAGCTCAACATGTGGTGGAGCTCTGAAAACATCCCCAACCACAAGCTTCCATCCAGAAAGTTCCTTTGTCATCTGGGCCTGCTCTATATAGGTTGAAAGCATTGCACTCCTACGACATGCTGTTTCGAGCAGACATTTCATCAAACAATTTTTTTGCTTCCATAATGCTTCCACACTTGCCGTACATAGAGATCATGGTATTCTCAATAAACATGTCTAGATGGATATTTCTGCAAGCATCAACATCTGGTAGGTTTCCATACTTGGCATACATGCCAACTAGAGCATTACAAATAAGTTCCTCTTGCTCCAGCCCCCTCTCCACTATACGGCTCACGCAGAACAAAAATGCAAACACAATGACTATGTACAAAGTAACAAATGTCACACACAACTTTTTGGTGGATTCCACACCTCGGATACGTAGCAGTACGACAACGTTTTTCAACACGTAACCAAACATAATCTCCTTCTTTATAAATCATGGCTTGCCTCTTTTTATTTGCTTGTTTCACATATGATTGTTGGGCCTTTGCTAGCATTTGTTTAACTTGCTCATAAATACTTGAATGATTTTGAATCTAATCATCAACAGAAGGTATTTTCTGTGTGAGATGAAATGTGGGAGTTGGCAATTTGTGACCATAAACAATTTCAAAAGGTGCCTTTTTTGTAGTAGTGTGAGTGGTATTATTGTAAGAGAATTGTAGAAGGTGCAAATGATTATCTCATGTGGCTGGAGAAGAGATTGTGTAAGCACGGATTAAATAAAAAATTGTGCTATTTGTGGCCTCTGTTTCACCGTTAGTCTCTGGATGAAATGCAGAGCTAAAATCAATCTTAGTTCCTAAGTTAGTAAACAATGTAATCCAAAAATTATTACAGAATCGAGGATCTTGGTCGGACACAATAATTTTCGAAAATCCATGGTGCATAAAAATATGCTTGAGAAATAAGTCAGCGGCTTGTGCAGCACCACTTAAGGTCTTTTTACAAGCAATGAAGTAAGCATGTTTACTAAATCTATTAACTATGGTCCATATCATATTATTCTGTGAAGAAGTTTGTGGTAAACCTGTAATGAAGTCCATAGAAATCTACTCCCAAGGTGAATTAGGGATAGGTAATGGAAATAATAAACCAAATGACTTAACATGATGTCTTTTTATGTGTTGACATACAATGCATTTAGAAACAAAATTAGAGACATCACATTGCATATTTGGCAAGAAAAAATATTCGTATAAATTTCTAAGCGTGGATATAATACCACGATGTCCCATATAAGGAGGCTCGTGTACTTCTTGCATAATGAAATGACGAAAAGGATTAGTAATACATAACCTTTTTTCATAAAATGCAAAACCATCGGAAACAAAAAAGTTATTAGTAGGGATCCATTGATTGTTAGAAAAATTTACCTAAACATCATCAAAATCAGGATCTTGAAGATAAGTATTTTTCATTGTGTCTAATGAAGAAGTAGAAATGATAGAAATATTGTTTAATGATGGCCTATGGCTAAGTGCATCGGCTACTACATTTTCCTTACCTGGTTGATATTGAATGAGTGGATGAAAGGATTGAATAAATGATGCCTACTGTATGTGTTTATGAGATATTTGTGGTTGTGATAATAAATGTTTAATACTCTGCTGATCGGTTTTAATCATAAACTCCATACCCATTAAATAGTGCTTCCATATGTGCAATGCATGAACTACGACTAATAATTCTTTGTCATATGTACTATATTTAACTTTAGAAGGTTTTAGTTTACAACTAGAGTATGCTACAGGGTGATTGTCTTGCATCAATATTGTACCGATGCCAAAACCACTTGCATCACTAACTACAGGAAAGAATGGTCGATTGAAATCAGGTAACTGCAAAACTGGTGCATGTGTGAGTACATGCTTAAGTATTTCAAACAATCGTTGTTGGCCGTCACCCCAATGATAAACAAGACCTTTCTTTAACAAAAGAGTTAACGGTAAAGCAAGAAATGAAAAGTTTCTAACAAATTTTCGATAAAAGCTAGCTAGTCCTAGAAATGAACGAACTTCATGTTAGGTGTTGGCCAAGACTTAATTGCTTTAATTTTATGTGGATCTACGTGTATGCCTTTGGCTGACACGATATGACCTAAATATTCTATTTCAGATTGAAAGAAAGAACTTTGTAAGGGTTAGCATATAGATGGTTTTGTTTTAATAAACTAAACACTAAAGATAAATGTTCTTCGTGTTCTTTTTCAGTTTTGCTGAAAACAAGAATGTCATAAAAAAAGACTATTACACACAATGCTGAAAATGAAAAAATATTCTATTCATAATTCTATTAAATGTAGCTAGTGCGTTAGTAAGTCCAAAGGGTATTACTAAGAATTCATAATGTTCAAATTATCCCTCCCTCGTCCTCTCCCTCTGTTTCTCTCTTTCCCTATCAAGTTTAATTTTTTTCTTTCTTTTTCTCTCTCCTCTTCCTCTCTCATTTTTTTCTCTCTCCTCTCCCTCTCTCATTTCCTTTTCTCTCTTTCTCTCCCTCTCTCATTTCCTCTCCCTCCCTCACCCTCTCCCTCTCTTTCTCTCTTTCCCTATTATGTTCAATGTTTTTTCTCTCTCCTCTCCCTCTCTCATTTTCTTTTCTCTCTTCCTCTCCCTCTCTCATTTCCTCTCCCTGCCTCACCCTCTCCCTCTCTTTCTCTCTTTCCCTATTAGGTTTAATATTTTTTCTCTCTTTTTCTCTCTCCTCTCACTCTCTCATTTTTCTCTCTCCTCCCCCTCTCTCACTTCCTTTCTCTCTTTCTCTCCCTCTCTCATTTCCTCTCCCTCCCTCCCTCACCCCCCCTCTCTTTCTCTCTTTCCCTATTAGGTTTAATATTTTTTCTCTCTTTTTCTCTCTCCTCTCCCTCTCTCATTTTTTTCTATCTCCTCTCCCCTAAAGGTTTAATGTTTTTTCTCTCTTTTTCTCTCTCCTCTCCATCTCTCATTTCCTTTTCTCTCTTTCTCTCCCTCTCTCATTTCCTCTCCCTCCCTCACCCTCTCCCTCTCTTTCTCTCTTTCCCTATTAGGTTTAATATTTTTTCTCTCTTTTTCTCTCTCCTCTCTTTTTCTCTCTTCCTCTCCCTCTCTCATTTCCTCACCCTCCCTCACCCTCACCGTCACCCTCACCCTCACCCTCTCTTTCTCTCTTTCCCTATTATGTTTAATGTTTTTTCTCTCTTTTTCTCTCTCCTCTCCTTCTGTCATTTTTTTAATCTCTCCTCTCTCTCTCTCTCATTTCCTTTTGCTCTCTCCTCTCTCATTTCCTCTCCCTCCCTCACCCTCTCCCTCTCTTTCTCTCTTTCCCTGTTATGTTTAATGTTTTTTCTCTCTCCTCTCCCTATCTCATTTCCTTTTCTCTCTTCCTCTTCCTCTCTCATTTTCTCTCCCTCTCTTTCTCTCTTTCCCTATTATGTTTAATGTTTTTTCTCTCTTTTTTCTCTCCTCCCCCTCTCTCATTTCTTTTTCTCTCTACTCTCCCTCGCTCATTTCTTCTCCCTCGCTCACCCTCTCCCTCTCTTTCTCTCTTTCCCTATTATGTTTAATGTTTTTCCTCTCTCTTCTCCCTCTCTCATTTCCATTTCTCTCTTCCTCTGCCTCTCTCATTTCCACTCTCTCCCTCTCTCTCTCCCTCTCTTTCTCTCTTTCTCTCTTTCCCTAGTATGTTTAATGTTTTTCCTTCCTCTCCCTCTCTCATTTTCTCTCCCTCCCTCTCCCTCTTCCTCTCCCTCCCTCTCCCTCTCCCTCTCTCATTTCCTCTAACTCCCCCTCTCTTTCTCTCTTTCCCTATTATGTTTAAGGTTTCCCTCTCTCCCTCTCCCTCTCTCATTTCCTCTCCCCCTCCCCCTCTCCCTCTCCCTCTCTTTCTCTCTCCCTCCCTCTCTCTCTCTCTCCCTTCCTGTTCCTCTCCCTCTCCCTCTCCCTCTCTCATTTCCTCTCCCTCCCTCTCCCTCTCCCTCTCTTTCTCTCTCATTTCCTCTCCCTCTCTCAATACATATGAATTATACCAAAAATAAGTAAAAGAGAGAGAGAAAATAAAAAAGCAAAGCAAGAATGGACAATGTACTCACTGTAAAGGCTCGAAGAAGGGTTTGGCGGCTCCTCTTCATGACGGCAGCTCCTCTTTGCCCTTCGTACACCTCCTCCTCTTCTTCGCGAATGGCGGCGGCGGTGGCGGTGAGAAGCCTTCTTTCTCCCTCTTTCTCTCTTTCTCTCCCTCTCAAATGCAAGATGTTTGCTCTCCCTTTTGCTCTCTCTTTCGTGAATGCGTGCAAAATGACGTGCTCGGGTTTCGGCCTGTATTTTTTTCGTCTCGGTACCGTCGCTATAGCGATGTCGCTATTTCTCGTTGCAAATGGCCGTCGCTATAGCACAACTCATAAAACTCAAACTAGACTTAAAGAAGAGTAAATAAAATTTAAGCGATACACTATTGGGTGCAAATTCTCACTGTACATAGAGTGGAAATCTTCTCCATATCATATTTATAATTAAAAAGTGAATCTTGCTTTGTCCAAAGATAGGCCCTTTACAATCACTTTTTCACAAAAGATTGAGTTTACTGAATAGATGGTTACAATTAGTTGTACAACTCATAACTATTGAGAGCCATAAAATATTTCTAGAATATCTTCAATATATCTGCTAGAATTTTAAGTATTAATAAATTTTTACAAAGAGGATGTGTGCATAACTTAGACTAAATGGGGTGTGTGTATTGAATAATTTAATAAAGAAGTCCATAGAATAAATTGCATTTGTCACACGTATCCAATAATTTATCTTGCTCTACATATTATCTACCAAAAATTCAAAAACGTATGTTAGAAAATTAATTTATTGAATAAATACAACTAGCCATAATAAATAAAATAATCAAATCACATAGACCTTAGCACTTGAGATATGAATATTGTGACATTATCCACGTAAGACTTCACCCACATAAACACTTGCAAGTCACTCATAAAGAATAGGCATCCCCATTTTCTCTTAAGAACATGCCCCATGCTAACGAAGAACCATTCAAGGCACTCATCCCATCAATGTGCACAAAAGAGAGAATCATTGAAGGCACTCATCCCCTTGTGTAGGTGCATCTATATGAGGGGATGAGTGCCTTTAATGGTTTTTCCCTGTGTGCACGTTGATGGGATGAGTGCCTTGAATGGTTCTCTATTAGTGCAAGGCACGTTACTAAGAGTGAATTTATATTTTTCATCTTAGATGGAAGGTTGATGGGGATGCTTATCTTTATCAATCGTGAGACTTGCAGGTGTGAACGCGGGTAAAGCCTTCTATATGGGTGATGCCACAATATTCATATCTCAAGTGCTAATATCTACGTGATTTGATTATTTAATAAAATTTCAATGATTATTTGATTTATTATGGCTACCTATATTTATTCACTTACTTATTTTTTACTAATATTTTAGCTGATATGTAAAGCAAGATGAATTGGATACATGCGGCAAGCACAATTTATTACATAGACTTCTTCATTGAATTATCTAAATAGACGCATCCTCATTTTTTCTAAGGTGTGCACACATTCTCTTTGTAAATATTTATTAATACTTGAGATTTGATGAGATGTATTGAAGATATTCTAAAAATATTTTATGGCTCTCAACAATTGTGATTTGTACAACTAGTTGCAACCATCCATTTAGTGAACTCAAGCTCTTTTGTGAAAGGAGTGACTATAAAGGGTTTATCTTTGGGCAAAGCAAGATTCATTTTAATATTATAAATATGGCAGGGAGAAGATACTCACTCCATGTATGTAGAAAAATTGTATCCAATAGTGTGTCATTCAATTTTACTTTACTCTTCATTAAGTCTATTTTGAGTTTTATGAGCCATGCTTTCATGTTTATAAGAAAAAGAGAGCGAGGGAGAGTGCTCGCTACGTGCAAGTCTCGCATCGGATTTGCATAACAAAATGGACTTTATGCATGTTTTTGGGTGTAAGCCATGTATTAATAGCCTCAATTTCATGTGGCTCATCTTGCATTTCTTTAGCAGAAAAAACATATGACCTAAATATTCAATATTTATTTAAAAGATAATACTCTTTTCAAGGTTACCAAAAAGATTATTTTATTTTAGGCCAAAGATAAATGATGTTCACATTCTCTTTCAGTTTTACTAAAAACAAGGTCGATATAATTGAAAAAGACAATAAGACAATGTTGAAAACTTAGAAATATTTTATTCGTCATCCTAGTGGAAAGTGGAAGAAGCATACTAAAGGGCATTACTAAAAACTCATAATGGCCAAATTGGGGCCTAAAGGTAGATTTACAAATATTAGGTTTAGGCATGTAGCCTTGATGATAGCCTAAACATAGTAGCACCTTGTGATTTCTCTAATAAATCATCTACACGAGGAATTCGATATTGATTTTTAGTAGTAATTTTATTTAGAGATCTATAGTCTATGCATATATGATAGGTTTGATTCTTTTTCTTTACTAAAAGAATGAGAGCTCTAAAAGCTGGTGAACTACTTGGTCTGATTAATTTTTATGTAATAGTTCTTCAACTTGTTTTTGGATTTCTTTTTGTTCTACCCAATTATGACAATAGAGGGATTTACATGAAGGTTGACTAATAGATAGAAGATCGATTTGATGATCCTTGGGTTGCGATGGAGAAAGTTGAAGAGGCAAGTTAGAAGAAAAATAATCAAAAAATTTGTTAAGAATAAGATTTTGTTGTCTTATGGTTAACTTAGACTTGGTAGCTTTGATTTCATTAATTAATACAAGAAAAGATTTAGATTGTTTTCAAATGGTATGCTTCACCTGAGTGTGATATTTAATGTATATAGATCAGTGTCTGTTAGACCTTCAAGAAAAAATAATTTTACCTTCATGTTGAATATGCATTGAATGCATGCCATAATCAATCTTAGGATTAAATTGATGTTGCCAAGGCATACTAAAAGTATATCAACAAATTGTAATGGTGCTACTAAAAAGGTTCACTTTTCCCTATAAGGTCTAATGCAAATTAATCCATGTAGTTCTTTAGTTCCATTATATCATTGCCCTTAAAATAGAGGCCTAATTTTATAAGTGGATAGAATAATTCTAAGTTACAATTTTCTAACTACCTTTTTTGAAACAAAGTCATATATACAACCATCATCATGCAAGATAGTCATTTCATTATTGTGGATTTTATATCTCATTTTCAAAAAAACATGGATATAAATTTTACCAGTAATTTCATCAGTATCGTTAGAGTTTTCTCCCATAAGCTTCACTTCATCAAAATCAGGCATTGTTTTTTCAGGGTTTTTAGTTGCTTCATTAGCTCTAATATATTTTAAATGTGTAGTAGGCTTTTTCCAATCATGAGTGTTACCCATATAGGACAATGACTCGCAATATGGCTAGAACGATTGCATTTATAACAAATTACACTCTTGGAATTGGTATTTAAGACACTTGGATCAACATTTTTAGATTCAGATGACTTAGGCACATTAGAAGGTAGATGAGAAATCTTGGGATTAGAATCTGAAGTGGGCTTGCCTACATCATTATAAAAATTCATCATCCAAGGTTGGAAATTAGGACAATTTTTTCCAAATTGAAAGTTGGAAGTACGAAAGGAATTTAAGCAAGAGTTGTTGTTACCTATATTATTTTGCTTGGAAGCTAGAAAGTGTCATTGATCTTTAGTTTGTTTTTTTCAACGTTATGCACCAAAGAGATAGCCTCATCCAATGTGTTGGGTTTAAACATGTTGACTTCGGCTTAGAAAAATGGAAGAAGGTCAAACATATACTTACTTTTAAAAGTGGATTTAAAGTGATAGTTGTTGTTACCTATATTATTTTGCTTGGAAGCTAGAAAGCGTCATTGATCTTTAGTTTGTTTCTTTTCAACGTCATGCACCAAAGAGATAGCCTCATCCAATGTGTTGGGTTTAAACATGTTGACTTCAGCTTAGAAAAATGGAAGAAAGGCATACATATACTTACTTTGAAAAGTGGATTTGGCTACACACGCGACCATTTAAAGTTGTGGCAATGTACTCCTAAATCTTTCAGTGTGCTAGGAATAGTTTCTTGCTCTCACTACATAAAGACATTCCATTGTTGTTGCATGCGAAGCTTGAATTGGGCAGAAAGAAAATTAATGAGGACCTTCTTGCGGAATGCTTCCCATGTAAGAGAACGATCAGTGCTTCTACGTGTGACATCCCACTATAAAGAAGCTTTGTCATGAGAATAGGTCATTTTGATTTATTAAATGCACAGTCTTCTTGGCATATACATTGCATCTTATCAAACTAACCAAGGTAAACCAAAAATGACATAAGATGTGAGGGTTAGTCTCATGCTACATATGCAAGTTAGGTTATTGCAATCTAATGATCAAAGCTTACTCTTGGGATTTTGTATATCCACAAGTCCAATCCTTTCCACTGATATAACATATGCTATCTCTTCTTGGGTGCTGGTAGCTAAATGAATGACCTCATTGGGCTCATGTGAAAAATCTTTATTTTCCTTTAAATATATTGGTTGTTGAGATTCCCAAAGACCCCTCCTACACAGAGAGAATAAAAAATTCATGCTCATTTAAACCTTTCTTATTTAACACCATATTGGGGAATATGGGAGTTTTCCATAAGTTTGTGACATATGGTCAAATATTTGGATTTGTCATAACTTGAACACTATAACTCCAAATCAAGTGATCTATATCTCAATATATTCCATTTTTCAAGAGCTTTTCAATGATAGGTCACATCATATGGTTTTGAGAAACTTATGGGCATGTTATCCAGGTGCCACCTTTTTAGTATTCAAAAATTGGGAATTGGGAGATTCCCAAACTCATTAATATTGTATTATTTGGATTATTATACATATCAGTATTACAATCCAAACTAGGTAGAGTTTCACATAGATGCATCCTCGAGTGGTGCATATTCTTAGATGTACCATTATGGCCTCTGGTCTCATCCACTTGGGAATCAACCATCGTATATCCACCTAGAATTATTGGTCTCTCATCTAACACACCAACCACACTTTCAGAGATTTTGGGCATCCAAACCCATCTCACATTCCTCTTTATATTCTTACACTACCTCAATTTTCCACATTGGTTTGATGGACTCAATGCAGACTTATTGCTATGACCAAATCGCCTCACACACTTATTACTTCCATCCAACATAGGTTGACCTTTGGCATTGTGCATCTTCTTCACACTAGATGCTTTTACTTGTCTATCCACATTGCAACTTCTCACTCATAGGAATCATGCTTTTACTAAGAGGAACAACATCCACCCACCAAAAGCATGATTCGCTTATAGATGGCAAACGTCTCTCAAGAACCCTTCTAGAAGCAAAATGAGAACCATTCATAGGATGCTCATCCACACTTGTAGTCCCAATGATTCTATCGATTTTGCCTTCACAAACACCCCTCATGAAAGTGTTGTAAGCCCTTCTAGGACTTGCTTGGCTTAGAACCTTTCCACCAAATAAAATTCACATTGCCTAAATAGAGATTTTGACTACCAAGGTTCCCCACATAGGTTGTCTTGGTGTAAGCAAGTGAATTATCTCCTTGGAGGAGAGCTTGGATACTTGGATGCACTTGTAATGAGCGGGGAAAACTCCAAAAGTTTGCCCAACCACTCTAAATATGTTGCCCATACTCGATTGTTTGTATCTTAGCCTCAATAAATGACTTAGGATCTCATATCCTCACTTGGATTTGCATATTAATCACTAAGCTACTCATAAAGAGCTCACACAACACATTGTTTGGTAACATACTGGCTCTTCTTGGTCAAAGCCTACCAATATTATCAAAGGTTCTAGTATATTCTTTGACTAAGATATATGACTCTTGCCAAATTTGTGCAAGCTATCCCAAGACCAAAGTTATGGGAATCTTCTTCTCATACTCATCTAGGAAATTGTCACATAGTTCCTCAAAGATTCTAATTGACCCTCTTAGGAGGCTCCAATACCATTTCTTGGCCTCTCCCTTCAAGGTTCTTGAAAACACAAGCATCCAACGTATATCATCAAAACCACTCGCAAGGCAAGTTAGGCCGTATTCTTTCAAATGCAACACTAGATCCTCATCTAGCAGCCCATAAAACATAGCGAGATCCCTATAAGGAGAAAGCCAATTATTCCTCTTCTTTGGGATCGGAATTAAGTCATCATCTAGATCTTCATATTCATTGACCTAATCCCAACATCTCAAGGTCTCTAATCTCTTCTGTTTCCACCTTTACTAGTATCGAAAGGTCTATATTCCATTGATATCTCCTTCTGCAACTCACAGAGTGGTCTAGGGAGTCCTATAACTTGCAGCATATCATTCTGATACTTTCTCGGTGGATATTCCATCCCTTGGCTATCCATAGGCAATTCCATAATAGATTTATGTAAGAGATTTTTCCCCTCACCTAAAGAAAGTATATCAATATTACTTAGAGCTTGGGGGTCGTGCCTTTTGAGCAACGGTTTCCCCTTAAAACAATAAAGGCTTCCAACATCCTTGTGAGGCCTAATATTTTAGTATGGTGACCCCACCACATGGGATGTTTTAGCCACAACTAAATCCCATTGTGTATTAGTACATTTTCATGGTGTTAGAGCTTTAGCATGATCGTTAGTCACTACCACAGATTCCAATATACGTGCTGCATATCCTCTACATGGATGGATTGTTGTGCACAATGTCTCCTGGGTAGAGACTGCACCGAGGGGAACCTCAACCCATGCCATCATACTAGAGGACTGAATAACCACTAAATGGTTACTTTCTACATCACATAAATTATCTCTTGTAGAGGATTCATGCTCTACATAATTAATTAGGTCCATTAGTAGGTTTTGTATAGGACAAGCTAAGTGTTTTAATTCTTGGACAAACCATATTTTGTGAATATTTTAGCACATCCCCAATGTTATAAATTTTTAGATCCCTTTTTCAACCAAGGTTGTGAAACCTCCACTTATAAGCGGCTCCCAGAAAATGCACCACCTATTGGGACAAAAAATGGGCATGACACTAGCTCTAAGGCTCTAGCCAATGGGCTCTAGCTACACTCTCCAAATAACCCTCACTACCTTGCAGCCAAGAGTGTCTAGACGCTACAAAATAATGTTTCTAACAAATGCATTTGTCGATATAATATTCAAACTATAGTCCAACATACTAATCATGCCGACTCCAAGCAAAGGGAGCCTCTTGCACATAGATGACTACTTCATCTCGATACACACACACAAAGGACATCCCCCAGCAGACTGTTGTGGCCCTTACGACTCTCCTACACCCCAAGGATTGGCCCTAGGATGTGTCTCTTAATACATAAAGAACAATGTGATATACTATGATCTTTTCTCACTAATATCCCTTATGACCCATGTATCTCAATGGCTGATGTGTCTTGTGCACTCAATCAATAAAATACAATTTTTATGTGATAGTCTATGCAAGATTATGCTTGTATACAAAATGTTAATGAATGTGAATGAATGTGCATGAACATATTTAATGAGATGACCAAAGTGTGAATGTGTAACAATATTTCCTTTACATATTTCCATGAATTCTACTAGTTGTAGCATTGCTAAATATACCCCAAAGGTAGTGAGTCCTCTTGACTCATGCTATATTTGGGAACATAAATAACACACAACCATCCTACTCATGAAGTATAGAAAAATTTCATTCTTTTCAACAATTATTCTCCAATTTTTTACATTTGTATTCCTTTAGTACATCGCGAACGACACCTGGACCACTCTCGTGCTATTGAAATGTTTAATGCTTGTTTTTATGATTTTTTAAATGATATATGAAATATGATTATGTTCTATGGTTTTTGTGTTCATTCTCAGTATTCCATTATTAATTGTATTTTTATTACTTTTCCAAATTTTCTAAGAATTTATTTAACAAAAATTCATAAAGATAGCAAACAAAAAATGTGAAGTACTAAAAATTAAGTATTCATATCCCTTTTCCACCCTCTAAAATATTTTCCAATTCCATTCCATTTATTATGAAAATTAATGAACTTACTTGAAAATTGCTTACACGCTGTGACAACAATGAGGTACTGCATGGATTCCAAGGCTAGTGACGCTTGAGATAGCTGCTAACATACTTGATGGTGCTCCACCAACATGCCACGAACTATGTCTTTCACAGAACTCTCACCTCTCCTTCTCTTTTATCCATCCCCATTCTCTCATAAGAATAGCCATTATGCAAGAGGAAAAAGAGAGAGAAATATTCTTTTGAGATAGGAGAGAGAAATACTAAAAAAAACATTCTTTACTCTTCATATCAAGCCACAAAATTTACATCATTGTGTAGAGGATGGTGAGGGGCTTTGTTTCATCCATCACACACGAAAAATGATGAGGATCTCTACCCTGCAGCAATCATCAAATACCCAACACCATGGCATTTTTCATTTTCTGCCCACCTTTTCCCATTCTTTCTCTCTTCCAAACGACTCAAAACATCAAGAAAAAGTACCCCTTTGAGGCCCATCATAAGTGCCCTTCAAATTGGGCTTGTCCACATGGTTTTGGAGGCTTTTTTGGCTTCCTTGACTGCCCACTCTCCCTTCCCACATAAATTAAGGTCTTGCGGCCCTAAATTCTACCCCAACTGTGCGGAATCAATGCCCAGGTGATGGCTGGATGCTTCTTCATTATTTGTAGACTCAACTTGGCACTTTAGTACACCTCAAACCTCAAAATGCTTTATCTCTTTTGCCTTGATCACTTTGTACCATGAACCACTTTGGAGCCTAAAATCTTCATTTTTGCCCATAAATGTCTCACAAATCATCTAAAATTGTCCAAAATCTTGAAAAGTGCACCTTTAAATATGCCTGTTAGTCCTTAAAAAAGAGATCATGTAGAGTTGGGTGAGAATGTGTGGTCACTGGGATGGTGTAAAACTAGAGTGATGGTGTGTGCTTGTGTGTGAGTGTGTGATGGTCTAGTATTGGCAAGTGCTATGGACAAACCCCTTCTGTGGTGTGAATGCTAATCGAGAGAATTGGGCTTGTGTGTAGTTAATGGCCTTGGCAAGTTAAACCCAATGTGATAGTGCCTAGCCCACTGTTAAATGGGAACCTACTATGAGTGTGGGGACCTATATCTTTGCATACAACCAAGTGGGAATATTGGATCCATGTGAGCTTGCCTCTATTGATTCGGTTTTTCTAAGGAGATTCCTTTTCTTTTTACGCAAGCTACATGCTATTCTCCTATAGGAAGAAATGTCATTCCTTCAATAGTATCAAGGATTTGCACATCCGTCATTGGTCATCAAGGTCCTATAGGTCCTTGTATGTGAAGGTGGGGGTCTGTTCTACCTTGGGATCAAGAAGGTGCCAAAGGGATGCTTGGCAGTCTTATGTGGATAGGGCTTTAGTTTTAGGCTAGTCCTATTTGATCAAAGAGCTTGGCTTAAGTAGTTTTAAGGTGATCTTTAGGCCTTTGAGTAGGCTATTGGCTCACCAGTTGATCTCAAGTGGAGTATCACTTGAGATTAGCATGAAAGGTACACTCTTTCAAGTCACATCCTTGTAGAAACCGCCTTCTTCCTATTCTCTATCGACTACCACTGACTTAAAATATTTATATTTTTAAGGATTTTTCTAAGGTTTGGAATCTTATTCTATTGCTTTTACCTTTCTACATGAAAAATCTGATATGCACAACCAGAAATAAATTACAAAGTCACATAAACAAATTGATTGCATCTTGATCCATCTAAATTTGCATGGTGTTTTAGATTATGAGCTCATATTCTATCACATCTTATAGAGAGTATGTGCCTATTTTCTTACAAATGGAGCTAAAATGTCATTGCTCTCATGAGCTAGGCCACCAGGCTTACGAACTACTGATTGTTTCAAGTGTTTTGAGCAATATTGGAGGAGTCAGTTATGACTTTGACAGATGTGGATCCATTTCCGTTTTGCGATCCATACAGTTTCAACACAACTTTGTTCGGTCCTCTGCCTAGGGTTAGGGTTCCTTTGAACGAGTCCGTCCTGGCTCTCGCTTCAAAAAGCCAAGGTCTTCCCAACAGCAGAGGGTATGAGGTCCCATAAGAATTTGGTTTAACCATTAGATACATCAGCGACTAATCTTTTCCTGCAAGGGTTGTTTTTACGTATGGGAGGATGCCCAACGGTGGCTCATTGATGGCTCCATGATCCTTGCAATGTGCTACAAGTGTGCTCTAACTCCTTTGTCTTGATCACAACACCAGCTCAAAGAAGAAGAAGAAGAAGAAGAAGAAGAAGAAGAGCTTCTCCAATCGGTCCCTCACTCTAACTCACACTCCCCCCCTCTCTCTCTCAATTTCTTCCTCTCTAACACAAGCAAGAAGAAAGAAGAGAGGTCACACGATTACACACCAAAAGAATGAGCTTATCCTTTCACTTTCTAGTTTTTATACATGGCCCTCCTTTTGCATTTACTTAGACTAAAGTGTGATGGTTTGGCCCTTGGAATCCCTTGTAGGGCATGTTTAAGACCCAAATAGGAGGCATCCGAGTAGCCCATGATGCATCACATTACAGCATGGCTCCCCAAATTGAAATGCACCCCATACACATAACTCAACACGATACAACATCAAAGTTTGCAAAATGTCCCATCCTGAGGGCAAAGCTCATATTCATAGAGGGGGACTATGTACTAGACAAGCCAAAGGCATAGAGCAACGTGGTTTACACATGAGGGGGTTTAGTGCTATCAACAAGCATCCAAGCATGACTCAATGTTGTGGGTTGAAGGAGGTAGGGCCTATAATTTCTCTAGTTTTTATACATGGCCTCAATTTTTGGGTGCCCTCCTTTTGCATTTGCCCAAACTAAACTTCTCTCATCACTAGCATACACCATTTATATTATTTTACTTTTTTACTGACCACCTTGATTGAGATTGATTGTTATAATTTGTATGGGAGCAAGCTTGGTACTCTTATACAAAAATAATTCCATGTAACTTTCTAATTTCAAAACTTGAACGTTGTTTTCTCTTTTACTTTTCTTACACCTCTGTAACTTTTTGATTTTTCTTTTGTCTTCTTTTGCACGTTCCTTGGTTGCACCTTCGTAGATGGGGTTAGCAATATTACTATCATTTGTGATAGCACAATCCCTTACTATTGTAGATGGAGGATGATTAGCCCTTGAGTATAATTCATCAAAATATGCTAACTTTTATAATTAGATACTAGAAAGATTTGAAGCCAAGCTAAGAGTACTATTACCAATGGAAACTGTGTGGCTCAACACATTTTAGAAATTGTGGAGACTCCTTAAATAACCCAACTCCATAAGTTATAATATCAAACACTTGTAGTTTTTGGATTTTAAAGCTAATAGAATGCAATAGTTTGCACTATCTTACGGTTGCAATATTTCAATTTTTTATTAATTTCAATTTATCATATATTCATGTAGTTATATTTGAAACTATTTGAATATATGTAGGTGCATTTTAAATTTTGAGATAAGCCATGTGAGTGCAAATACACACTCGGAAGAGAGAAAAGAGAATTTTCTCCCCTAATTTTGAACATGATTCACACCAATTAATCTCAAGTGATACTCCACCCAAAAAAGGGGTGAAAACCCCTCTCACACGAGACACAAATTTTTGAATAGCACATCACATGAGAGGGTTGTTCACTAGTGTTTAGTAGTGGATTACCACTCAACCTTAAGTGATCCATCACCATAGAGTCGTTGTTTACCACTTTTAAGTGTTGAAGCAATGATAAAAAGAGGTAGGCTTCCACTTAGAAGCCCTAAACACCACTAGAAAGCTGGGAGCACGATAAAAAGCCACCATCTAATAGTAGTTGTATACCACTTTGGAGTGGTTCCTCATCACTTTAAAGTGCTGGAGGTACCTCTTAAAATTAAGTGGTGGATCAATTTGAGAGGGCTTGTAAACCACTTTTAATAGTGGATGACCATAACATATCACCAATTAGATGGTTTTACACCACTTTAGCATGGCTCCTTACCACTTTTAAGTGTTGGAGCACTACTAGAAAGTGGTGTAGTATTGAACACATTCATATGAGGTGATGCACAACTTTCAAGTGGTACCTCACATAGAGTGATTGTTTATAGCTTTTAATTGGTGGAATAAAGCTAGAAAAAACGTGTTCTACACAAAATTCCTTTCAGCACTATCGAAAAGTTGGGAGCACCATAACACACCACCATGTTACATTGGTTTTACACCACTTTAGAGATATTTTTCACCACATTTGAGTGGTGTAGCACCATTGAAAAGTAGCATGGTGTTGCATGAGCTGAAAAAATGAAGTGACTACCACTAGTAAGCAATTCCTCACCTTTGAGTGGATTTTCTCCACTTTTAAGTGGTAGACCAATGCTAAAAAGTGGAGACATTGCACTCAAAAATTCCCCCAACACCATGAAAAAGTTGGAAGCACTATAATACACCAGCCTATTCTTGTGGTTTTACACCACTTTAGAGTTTTTGTTTACCACTTTTGAGTGGTGAACCACCACCAAAAAGTGGTGTTGTGCTAACACATTCAAAAATGAAGTGATCATGAATGTTAAGTGGTGCCTCATCTCTAAGTTGTTGCTCACAACTTTTCAGTGGTGAAGAAATGCTAAAATGTGGTCAAATTCGAAATAGAATTAGTGAGCACCATTAAAAGGTTGGGAGCCCCATAATGCACCACCACATTATAGTCATCTCCATAGTACTTGTTCACCATCTTTTAGGAGTGGAGTACCACTAAAAGGTAGTGCAATGTTGCAATATTTAAAAAATTAATTGATGCACATTTCTAAGTATACCTCACCTCTAAGAAATTATTCACTATTTCTAGTGTTGGAACAGTACTAAAAAATCCTTAGCACCGCTTGAAGGTTTGGAGCACCACAACATAGCACTATGCCACAATGGTTACTTACTACTATAGATTACATTTAATGTAGTGGTGTACAATAGATTACTTTTAAGTGGTGGATTACCAAGTGAAAGGGGTGGTAATATACCCAAATTTCTTGCAATACAATAATGTAGTCCTTGCCCTTAGCCTCTATTATCAATACTTGATGAAACAATATATCTTATTACAAGAAGACAATCACTCAGCACTTTTTATGATGTTAGTGTTTATGTTATTAAGTATTGCCACCTAAGATATGCTAAAGATGAATATAGTCACCAAAAAGGTCAAAATTTAGAAGAAATGATCAACAATAATACCCTATCATAATAGCAAAATAATAGTACATTGAGCATAATAATGAGGATAGAAGTCTCTATTAATGAGGCATTTATGCTAATCTATAACTCAAAGGTTCTTCAAAGCTCTTTGTCTCCTCCAAAACAAGATTTTGAAAACTTTTGTGACATAGAACAATAACAAGGCTTAACTTAATGGTTAGTGTGTTAGGGTGATGATAGTACCAAGATGAGTGACCTCTTGAAAAGTTTTTCTTTCAAGAAAAAATGGTTTCACCTTGCATATAGCCAATGGCACTGAGCAAGGATTTTGTAACCTCATTGCTAAGAATGCCAAGGTATATGCCTTGGTTGCCACCTTGGTGGACATAAGCCGTAGGAGGATGTTGCCTCTACTGTTGTTGTCACTTATTGTGCATGGTGATACAATATGGGGGATGACAATCCCAATCACCAATAAAATAATAAATTATAATATTTAAAATTTCATGTGTTTCTTTTCAATCCATAAAAGTTGGCCATCATAAGAAAAAAGGGGCACCGTACTTATAACTTTAATATCTCAACATAAATCCTTCCTAGAACACCATATTGGGGAATATGGGAATTTCCCGTAAGTTTGGGACACATGGTCAAATCTTTGGATTTATCATAACTTGAACACTATAACTCCAAATTGAGTGCTCTATAGCTCAATAGATTTCATTTTTCAAGTGCTTTCCAATGATAGGTCACATCATATGGGTTTGAGAAACTTATGGGCATGTTATTTGGGTGCCACCTTTTTAGTATTCAAAAAATGGGAATTGAGAGATTCCCAAACTCACTAATATTGTGTTCTAACATCGTCATTAATGATGAAAGCTCTAAATTCTATGAAGGCATACGTGCCCCTCTCTTTTACACAAAAGGTCACTCCACCCCATCCCTTAAAGAATGTATAAATCTTCCGTCTCTTATCCCCTCGATACACACATACACAATGATGAGTGCATGACAAGACCTTGATATCAATAGAGGAGAGAGGAGCTAAGACTAAGAGGGCATAACTCTTTGACATATCAACCACAACCTCTTTATTGTCCTCACATTGAGATCCTTAGTCCATGGATGTAGCTCTATAATGATCTCTTCTATGACAACACTCTCACAGTCAACCTTCTACATATTTCTCTCTTTGTCCATCATCTCCCTAATACTTTTGTACCCAAGAATTCTACTTCTAATCATTACCAAACATTTTCAATGAATTTCTTTCAATAAAGCTCACTATTATCTACTTTGAGAGCTAATCTAGATTGTGACTTATAGTGTTATGATATGATAGCCTCAAGAAGAATAAAAGCATTTGCAACAAATAAAATCCCAACAATGACAAAAGAAAAGCAAATGGTTATGATGATGGATATAGCCCCTCTTTTGCCTCCACCCCCAAAAATACCAAGTGACTCTGTTATATTCATTTACTAGAAATTAATACTATTAGGACTCAAGATAAATTGAAAAGAAGATCCCTTTTGATGCTTCTAGACTTGAAGATACACAAGTCAAATTCCTTAGCCAATTTTTAATCATGAAAATATAGTATATTTTTTAGTTATTGAGATTACATTTGCTTTGATAAATGAAATTAGGGAAAGCATTGTCTCAAAAGGGCTATTTGCAAGTATTGTTTTTAAATGAATACTAGTTTCCTTGCTTATGTTTTCCATTTAAATATATTGGATGGATTGAGTTCATATAGAGTGTACAGGAAGTGGGTGTGGTTATCTCTAAGCACATTGATGAGTTTTGTCAGTGAGAACTAGTTTTGTGATGGGTGATCTGACAAAGTGTAACGTGTCCCCTAGTATCATCCAGGACACGTCTTAGCAGTCCATCAGGAAGGATGTCTAGAAAGCTCCGCCCGGCACTCCCATGGAATGTTACGGGTTTTGTGATCTAGTTCTTCCCGCGTCTGCCACGTAGCGGAAGTATCCTGGCCATTCCCACTTAGGATCGACCGGAATTAGGGTTTTCCTAATGGGTCATTAGCTAACAGCAACTAGCGTCAGACCCGAGCGAACTACTTTACGCAGAAACGCCAGGTTCGAAGCAGATTCACGCTGCACTTGGTTCAAGGAGAATGGGAAACGAGAGGGATGCAAAGCTCAACCTCTCTGCCATAAGGCTTAGTCCCATTCCGTTCCCCTAAAACAACGTAAATCGGGTAAGACGTAACTCTAGGTCATCGTTCTCGTTATTCTTTTTGATGATAATGATCATTCCGCTGTTCTTTGAGATTTTTGAGAAAAGTTCCCGGCTAACCGGGACCACCCAACCGTAGGACGACCCATGGCCCATCCTCTGCACTTTCCTTGGTTTGTTTTAGTTATGTAATTATCTAACACATTAATTTGACACATAACAATCAGCTTCTTTGATTAACCTTGTTAAGCACTGGTTCCTTCACGTAATCTTATCACGTGACATAGAAAAACAACATCAAGCAAGTTCTTTTAACATTTCATCATTTTATCTTTGAAATACAAGGAGTTCCGCCCATAGGCTTGTCCATAATCCGCCCGAAGGCTATCCAGTAATCCTTAGGGATCACTATTCCAAGCTTCTGCCCGTCAACTAGTATGCGGGCCTCGAGATCCAATCCCGAGTCACGTTAGCCTCTTGTGCAGGACCCGGAAGGCGAGGGATTTATGGCCAGAGCCCCCCCTGGCACCCAAGCGTCCTCCTGCTCCAAGTAGAACTCAACGGAGAGACCTCTTGCGGCGGGTTCGGTCCACGTTCCCGGCGCGGTCAACAACCCCCTTGGTTAGGGTCAGGCAGGCAGTCGGGGGTAACTGAAGCAGCCCCTCCCTTCAGGCCTTTAACCTGAAGTATAGGTACTCATTTAATTTGTAATTCATAATTCAAACAGAGCCCTAAAATCTCTAGCAAGCACAAACATTTCCATTAATCAACCAGTTGTATGGCAAACTGCTAAGGAAGTGTTCTTTCCTTTTTGAGTGTATCAGCACTCGTTCCCAAGGTGTCTTGTAACTTGGCAAGATCTCTTACATTCTGGTGTAGGGCATACCCAACTTGGTTAACCCTAAGGTACCTTAGATATGCTAGTTTCTGGTTTACAACTTTCCTTATTTAGAAGGATATCCAAAAATACGTCTTTTTGCAAGATAACTTGCGTAAGGATCTACCGTCCTTGATGAGGGTTTTTTTTTCCCTTTCTCCTTGTGAATCAATCACAAGACTAAATGATTTCATACATGTTGCGCAAGTCCTGCGATGGAATAATCTGTTTAGATTCTTTAAGCTAACGTATGTCAGGCCTAGGGTTTCTTCTTTTAAGAACCTTAGGGACAAACCCTAGTTTCTTATCTTTATGAATTTATTGTCCCTACAGTAAGGAAAGTAGTCAAGTGTTTAGGGTATGAATGTTTCTATGTTTAGATTGGTTTAGTTAACTTTTGGAAGGTAATATCAATCGTCTTGTCACGGTTTTACTATCCTTGTGACAATTTACTTTCCCAATCAAGACAGTTTGATTTGGCATATAGCATAATGCCAAGGTGATACAAAGAGCGACAATACTCCTTGGGACAAAAAGGCCTAGCTGTGAAATTGGTGTATACACACTTTATTAGTCCCAAGTCCTCAATTAGCAAAAAGAGTGTCATCCAGCAATCCCCCATTACATTTTCTTTCCAAATGAGTTCATATATATAATTTTTATACTTGTTAATTCCTAACATTTAACTTCCGTTTTCTTTAAAGATAAACTCATGCCAAATAACAACAATTGCCTTGCTGAGATGTGCAACTAGCAAAGATAACTCCCTAGTAATTTGAGCATCGAAAGAAACCTTTCATGAATTTAGCCATTTACCATGATTCGTTGCGAAAGGAATAAGACTAATGGTGCAAGATATAATTTCTACACCTTAGGATTTATCTAAAATATATTCCTATAGTAAATGGATAATCTTGCTCGTAATTTATAATGCTTGATGCAATTTGAAGAAAGCTAAGTTCTATACATTGTCATTCCTAAGCTAAACTCTTTCGTTACAAATAACTCGAACAAATATATCCTATCCTTAACATTTTTCCTTTGCATGATCGACTTAAAACCGAATTAACACCAAGAAGAAAAAACCTGGCTTTGAGGTGAGATATCCACATGGATACCGGGAGATGACCCTCCCGCAGCTACACCTTGGACTTTCTTCGGCGGCATCGTAGTTCGAATGTGAGATAGCCTTTTCCTTTTTCTTCTTGGAATTCCACCGTCTTCTCCTTCCTTTTCTTTTACCTTTTTCCCACTCTTCCTCCTTCACTCCCTCTTTTCACTCCCTCTACTTCCCTCCCTATCTTTTATCTCACGGCTATTTCTCCCTTACGGGATACCATACGAGGCCATGATGATGAATTGGATTTTTAGGACATGGGAGTGTGTGGACACTGGCTTGTTTGATAAAACTAAGAACACAAAGCTCAACTAAGAGAGCACTTGCACAAAAAGATCTAAAAAGTGAATGAAGGAATTAATGTAAGAGAATGAAAGTCTGCAAGGTAGCCTAAGGACAAAGTAGGCCTATGGGTGTGACTTGAGTAGTCTAAAGAGCTAAGGGGGGGGAAAGAAAGAAGGGCTTAGGGGGAATTAAAACCCGGGGAGGGGGGGGGGAACAAGGGGGCTTATGCGGATTAAAACCAGAGGGGGGGGGAAACAAAGGGGGTTTAAAAAAACATAAGGGAGGGGTGAAAAGGGGGGCTAGAAGGTTCTTTTTTTTGGGGGGGGGAAAGGGGGCTTATAAAGCCCCCTTAGAAGCTTCCCCCTAAGAAGCTTCTACAGCTTTAGAACCACGTGGCAGGGGGGGGGAAAGAGAACCAACACCAAAGGCGGCGTTCTGACGGCGGCAGGGGCATGGTTTACGACTGCCTAGGGCGACGGATTACGACGGCGTCTCCTCCTTCAGCAATCCAACATGGTTGTCTCTTCGGTCTCTTCTCTCACGGCTCCCTTCATTCCTCTAGCGGCCCCCCCTGCCTCGTTTAAATAGTGGAAGGGAGGGGGATCTTTCCTCACGGCATGTCATCACGCATGGTCCCCCTCCCTCCTAAGGCTCCACCAAGGAGCAGCTCCTTCTATTCCCCTCCCCCTCCAGCTCGTCAGTCGGCTGGAGGGATAAGGGGGGGAATTTTTTTTTTTCCATAAATCCCATTTATTTCCTTAACGCGGAATATTACACAAAGACTATACATGTCAGGTCTCTCCAGAAGGTTAGACTGATCATGCAAGACCATGATGAGTAGCAGGGCTCTAGGGAGACCCTGACCATGTATACCTTTAATATCATGTGCATTCAAGGCCTATTTATAAATATCCTTATATGTGAATTTTCCCTTAGTAAAACATAATCCTTGTCTTTTCAAACTATAAGTTACTGCTTTATATGGGACCATTTTGTATGTAGAACAAGTGTAAGATTGGTATTTTAAAAATCCCCTATTTTGAATCCACGTGATACATATATATATTTATGACTGACCTCCCTAGGAGACCGTCATGAGGTCTAGGATAGGATTATTGACTTATAAGTTTGAATGCATTATAGAAGATCCTTGTACTAGTTAGAAGACAGTTTGGTAAAGGCTTGATACTAATAGTCCTAGTCCAAAGTGATTTTTTCTCCATATTAATTTATATCTAGGTTGGGTTAGCTCTATATAGAGAACTGTTTTCCTAATGCTAGTTCTGTGTCCAATCAAGGATAGGATACTAATGTTTACCAATGGACATTGTATTTACCTTCTTTGAAATGAGAGACTATTTTCACGGACTAATTTTACTTGCTTTTATATACATGATATAAAGGTGTGACATAAACTTGTGCAAAAGGGCTCATTAGGGAATCTGGTTTGAAACGTCCAACCTAATCATACTAGGACTCTAATTAAAAAATTAAAGATGCTTTGTGCATATGTATGGGAAGGAAGTTGACAACTTCCTTGATGGATGTTTCCTTATGGCTACTTGGACCCAATTAATTAAGTGGCTTTTGAAGGGATATGTTTAGAGTTAAATACTAACTTCCCTAGGGTCCAAGCCTTAAATCCCATCATAGCACCATTTTAGGGGAACAATGTGAAACTATGGCTTATTGGAAGAGGGATTGGCATTCTACTCTCTCTCATTTCTCACTCTCATTGAACCAAGTGTAGTGCTTGCATATTTCAAGTTATTATTGATCATGCAATAGTGGCCTTCTTAACTCAATGCTTGAATGTTGTTAACAAGTATAGTTTATTCATTAAGAACCTTAGGTCAATTCTCCTATGTTAATTTAGATGCTTCCTTACAAGGTATACCTAGAAGCAACCTAATTTCCTAAGGACCTATATTCCAAGGGATCTAGGTGGTGATGCTTAGGACAAGTGACTAGGCAACAATTCAACATTACTTGGGTTTTCCAAACTAGTGCATTCTTGCACCTTTTTCCTAGCCAAAAGAAAAGATCTTGTAAACATTGTATAGTCAAGGTTTCTAACATAAGAAAGGTAGTTAGAATAGGGAATTTTATACTTTTAGTGCCAATTGTTTGGATGGGGTGTTAGATAAGATGTTTCACAACCAAAATCTAGGCCTTGGAATAATGCATACATCTACCTTATGAGCATTTATGAAGCATAATTAAAACCTTATGCTTCATAGGACTTCTCTTTAGGCTCGTTTGAAGAAAAAATTTGTCCTTTATTTGTTATTGTCATGAGTCCACTGTACTTGTTCTTGTGTTAATGAAGCAAAGGGATGGGTGTTTTAACCCCCATTTCAATTCAATGATGGTGGCCTAAGAATGGTGGAGTTTGTTCTAAAGCCTCAATAATCAAGTATTCTTCTCAAAAAAGGAAGAATCTTGAAGTCTAGTTGTATCACTAACAAGATTTCAAAAAACTTGATCCTGTGGACACTATTGGTTTTCTAGGGGAGGGGGTGGTCACTTGAAAATATGTATGCATATCATGTGGATTTAAAACAATGGATTTTTAAAATATCATTTTCAAACATTTTTTACATAAGGAAGGGTGCCATATAAAGGGGTTTCTCACAAATTATATAGGAAAGGGGTGTGTTCTATTTAGGAGAAATTCACAAATAAGGGTATTTTCAAACATGCTTTGAATGCAGATAATATAGAGGATTTACGTTTACTGAATCCCTCAAGTTGGTTTTGTAAAAATAAAGGATTTGTTTTATATGATGTGTTCAGAATTGTGGATTCAAATAGTGCATGTAAAGGGTATTTATTTTGAAATACTCTTTGAAAGTTTCTCCCTCATTATTGGTTCATTCTAGTCAAAACCTTTACTCAAAGTTTAGTCCCCACAACTCTCCTTAATGGCAGCTGTAATACCTTACACTAAGGAATTCTAAGAATAATCTTCTTGAACTTATGATTTTAGACTCATTAATATTTATTTAATCTTGGATCTTTATCCTATGGTTTTGGTTGTAAGCCATGTACGGTGCTGGGAGTGGGAAAAGCACACATCACAACCTCTTGTAGCTAGAACTCATACATGGGAGGTACCAACACAATGTCTTATAGCTAGAACCAGTACATGGAAGGTACCAACACAATGCCTTATAGTTAGAACTAGCACATTGAAGGTACCAACACACTCACAATAGGGCACCACTATCACACTTTTAAACACATATCTCTTCCCGATCACCCATCCAACTCATTCGTAATACAATAAGTCCACCACCCTTAATAAGCCTTTGCAAGGGACCAACAATAGATCAATATAATATCTTAATTCTTTTAAACAACTTATTTAGCTCAAGGAAAAGGTTCATAGTATATCTTCTTTTTCTTAAAGGGTATCCTCTCTATATCATTTTGAATAGGTTATAAGGCATGCCATAACATTGTTTCATCATGAGTTCAATGCAAGACACAAGCATATGCTCTATATATGTACAAGATATTTCCCAAATTCAACACTATATTAGAGAATTTGGGAATCTCCCAAGTTCCATTCTCAAATTAAAAATAAAGATTTGACCATGTGGCTAAATCTTAACCCCTTTTTTGAAGATGAAACTTGGTACTATAATCTATATAGTATCTATAAAAACCTTCACCTTCAAGGAAGGGGGTACCAATTTGACCATGTGACCAAATATTGACTATCCTTTAAATTCTCAAAGTATTTGAAAATGAATGTAGGATGCACAATTACATTTTATAGGGGGACATCACTTAAGAACTAGATAATCATCATTGGATGACAAAGAAGGCAAAGCCCCATAATTGGCCACATACCCAAGGCCATTGATCTTTCTTTGGGAACTGTGAGGGTGGGCATCACACAAAGCCCATCATATACTAGATACAACAACTGATCAAATCACCAAAATTAGGCTACATATGCTAATTGTAATGTGCAAAATTTAGAACTTAAGCCTTTTAATAATCCTTGTAAATAACCATGCTACCTAGTCATAGGGAGGAACTATAAATGCTGCACAAGGTGCTATGTTAGGTGCCTTTTTTCATTATGATGAATAAAACTTGGTGAGTTAGTTTCATTTTCTAGATTAATGCAATTTAAGCTATGGTTTCTGGCTATTTTCTTGTAATTAGAGTAATTTATTTTTAGTTCCTTGGTTAGAGTTAGGCAAGTTAGGCTAGGTTAGGTTTTCCTTCTTTACATTGGTATCAATGCAATAGGCTAGATATGTCTATTGTCATTTTTAACCATGGGTTTTGTTGCAAACATTAGGACATAGGACGATAGTTAGATTCTAGTCATAAGTCTTGGTTATTCATTGAAACTATGACTAGGCATGATCTACTAAAACAAATTATGATCATTTTTAAGGACATTCACAAGATCTTGGAAGAAACGGCACGCAAGATGCCATTTTAGTAGGTTGTGGCCAGTTGAGTGGCATTTTAGAGACTTTTGGAAACAGTTGGAGTTTTCATGGAGGAAATATATAACTCTGACTCTCTTTTGTGGCTTTTATCACCTCAAAGGCCTTCAAATATTGAATCTTTAAATCAAAAGGAGCTCGATAACAACCCTATTGGCCTATCTATAACCCGGATTTCACATTAATCTATCCCAAAATTTGCACATGTTATTCTTGTTGATCCTCACCATGTGGATTGCTCAAGAATGGAGCTATGAATTTTTAGTCATGAGGCAAACAGTAAATGAAGTGATGCTTTGGAAAGAAGTTTTAATAATCTCTACTTTTAGGGCAGCTAAATAGGTGTGAGTTATTGCTGGAATCTAGCATGATTTCAGCTGGTTTATGCTAATCAGAGGACTATGCACAATTAGTTGTATGGAAGCTCTATGGGATTGAAGACAAAACATCACAATTCAAACACAAAGGATGAATTGTAATATCTTTAATGAATTGTACTTTCTCAACATTATATAAGCAACTCAGTATAAAAATCTGCATGTAAGTCAACAGATTCTATTTTGTTGCATTCATCAAGGACTACACCTGTGTCAAATATTTGATTTGATAATAGGGAATGTAATATAACCCCCCTTATTTTTTTAAAAAAAAAAATTAAAGAAAAAAATTTTATCCCTCTCTCTCTCTCCCCGCCGACAGCACGTCGGGGAGAGAGAGAGAGAGGGAGTGAAGTGAGAGAAGGGGGGACATGCAGCCCCCCAATTGGCAGGGAGCACCGTCTCCTCCACCCATAAGCCATCTCCCGCACCTTAAAAGGCGGCAGTTCCCTCCTCGCTGGGGGCTCTCGATAGGCACGTCTTCTCCCCCCCCCCCTCTCGTGCTTCGCAAGCTCCCCCCCCTCCATTGTGGCAAACAACAACAGGAGACCCCCCCTGGGGGCTTCCGTCAGAAATCTCCCCCCTCCTTGTTCGTCAGGCAGAAGAAACCCCCCCTCCCGTGAAGAGAGAGAGAAGGAGGGAGAGAGGGAAGAAGAAGAAGAGAAAAAGAAGAAGAGGAAGTAGAGAAAGAGTGAATAAGAGAAGGAGGGAGAGAGGGAAGGAGAGGAATAGAAAAAGAAGAAGAGGAAGAAGAGAGAGAGTGAAGAAGAGAAAGAGAGGGAGAGAGGGAAGGAGAAGAAGAGAAAAAGAAGAAGAAGAGGGAGAGAGAGAAGAAGAAGAAGGAGAAGAGGAGAAGAGAAGAAAAGAGGAACAAGAGGGAGAGAGAGAGAGATAAGAAGAAGAAGAAGAAGAAGAGGGAGAGAGAGGAGAAGAAGAGAAGAAGAGAAGAAGAGGAAGGGAGAGAAAGAAGGAGAAGAAGAGGGAGAGAGGAGAAGAAGAGGGAGAGAGAGAAGGAGAAGAAGAAAAAGAAGAAGAAGGAGAGAGAGAAGGAGAAGGAAAGAAGAAGGAGAAGAAGGAGAGGGAGAGAAGAAGAAGAAGAAGAAGAAGAAGAAGAAGAAGAAGAAGAAGAAGAAGAAGAAGAAGAGGGAGAGAGAGAAGGAAAAGAAGAAGAAGAAGAGAGAGAGAGAGCTTTGGAAGGTTCTAGGAACCTTCCAAGCATCCCTAGCTTAGAGGGAGTTTTCCCTCCTTCTCAAATTTCGCAATTTGGATTGCCGAAGGTGCTGTAGGCCACGGGAGCTTTTGGAGAAAGCTTTCTGTGAAGCCTAAATGAATTTTACCTTGTGTACGACCACTAATTTCCTGCGAAATATGGCACCTAAGAGGCATGCGTCCAGCAACCATGCGAGTAAGTCCAATCAAGACGGGGCCGTCGCCACTAATGGGATCTCAACTGATGGGAACCAGGTCCCAGACTCATATCCTCTCGCTGAATTTAAGCTCGTAATTTGACTTCATAATCCGCCTTTAACATGTAAAAATATTAGTTGCAAGAGTAGATTGCATCGATTAGAATGATAATAATAATAATAAGTTCAAGGAAGGTTGCATTGATGAAAGTCGTAAATTTTGTCACACTCAAAGCATGGAAAGGAATAGGTTATTGCATCCTACTTTTTACACATTCTCTTGAGGGATCAATAGAAGTTCTTCTCAATTCTGTTGTCCTACCAATTAGGGCACACTATGCTGAATTAAGGGAATTAAGGTTTTGACCAATTCCCTATTTTAGCAGATCGTCAATTGCCAATTTGCAATTGTGGTTCCAAAGTTGTGCAACACAACTTGGGATGGAAAAATTCTCTTGTTCTTCTAGGAAGGGGAGACTTACACACTAGGGTAAGGACGTCCTAGTGGACTCAATGCACAACAACATTTAGGAGTTAGATAGGTAAACTATCTAGGGAAAAATTCCTATGAAGACCTAGTCAATGCTAAGGTCGTTGGAAAGGATGGATCACCAATCCATAACTCGAAAAGCACGTGTTGAATTGGCGCTTGACTATGTAGATTCTTGTTCCTTACAAGCAAAGGCAAACTTAGGGAAATCCCAGATTCCCAAGGTATCGGATCTTGCGGGTTGCAATTGACCTAAGGAAGAATGCTGAGGGTATTCAGGAAAGGAACTTCACGTTAATAGGAATGTTGTACAAACCACCAAACTTGTCTATGTTTGAAACAATAGGACAATGTTAGCCTTAGTCAAATCAGGATCAAGGGGAAGACCACTTAGATCATTTTAAGGATCTAGAAGGATTTCTACCTTAGAAAAGGTTGTAAATTCCTTGAGTAAGTGCTTTGATACATCCAAGTTAAATTCTGGTTGTGCATGCAATGGGATTGTGATGCCTTGAAGCAAGAGGTTGTGCATTCAATTGTTTGTTAATGTGGTTTGGAATGTTAATCCAAGTGGGGTGTGATTGATGATTTCATGGTCGGGTCTGTGATGACTAATTTCCATGGGAACAAAAAGGATGTTTTCCTAGTTAAAGGATGTTAGGCTAGTTGTTTTAGCTTGATTGTTCCCGAAAGGATACTTAAGGATTGGCTGTGGTTTTGGATGAATATCCAAGTGATTATATTTTCATGGCAGGAACTCTAAGGATAAATTTCCATGGGAACAAAAGGGATGTTTCCCTACAAAATGTTATTGGGATGGTTTCTTCAACAGTGGACGATTTCCTAAAGGGATAATTAAGGAAGGATGGCGCTAGCTACCCCCCCGCGAACTGCCAAACCCTAACCAAGGGGGTTATGAATCCGCATCAGGAATGTGGACCGAACCCACTGCGAGAGGTCTCTCCGTGGAAATTACTTGGCGTAGGAGGACTCTTGGGTGCCAAGGGGGCTCTAGGCGTAAATCCCAATGCCTCCGGACCCTACACAAGTGTTCTACGTGACTCAAGATGGGATCTCAAGGCCTTGATACTAGTTGCAAGGCAGAATCTTGGTAGGATAAACCTTCGAGTTTTTATTGCCAGGAGACGGAAGGATTTTTCTGTGGAGGCAGAAAGGGACACTTAATTCTCCTATATGGGCGGAAGACAAACATTAATCTGAAGGTAAGTTAAGGAAGTGTTTGATCTTGTTATCTTGTCTTCCTGTCTGTGCCCTAAATTACGTAAAGGAACCTGTGATTAATGGGTTAATTAAGGAAGCTGCTTTTATGTGTCAAACATAATGTGGTAGGTAATTAGATAACTAGAACAACCCTTGAAGGAAGTGTGGTGGATGTGACCAATGGGTCTATCCTACAGAAGGGTGGTCTCGGTTAGCGGAGAGATTTCCTCAATGGAATTTATTTGATGCGAACATTAGATAGACAGGGACCGTAGAATTTGTAAGTTAAAAACCTGATTCATGCCATTTTAGGGGACCGGAATGGGACTATGCCTTACGGGCAGAGAGGTTGAGCGATGCATCCCTCTCGTTTCCCATTCTCTTTGAACCAACTACGGTATGAGTCTGCCTTGGTCCAGTTGTATCTACACAAAGTGGAGCGGCTATCAACCGATGCTAGAAGGCAGTTAGAAAGACTCGACTACGAGGAACCCGGACTTCAAGTCGATCCTAGTGGGAATGGCTGGATACTTCCATTGCGAGGCAGACTCGAGAGACCCTAGTTGGCAAACCCCGTATCATTCCTTGGGAGTGCCCGGTGGCATCTTCTAAATATATCTCTCAATGGACTGCTAAGACATGTCCCGCAATTTGAGGAACGGGCACGTTACAGGGAACTTTGTGAAAACAAATGTTGGAATAAGGCTAATGGTTGGTGATCTGTGTGGATATGTAAAGGTTCAAACTGCTCCACAATTTCTTCTTCCATGACTAAGGATTCGTAATGCTTCTTATCCTTTGCCATGAGATAGTTCAAGTTCCCTTGTTCATCATTGAAGGATTTGTACTTTTCTTTGAGAATAATCTTCATTCTTAAAGCCGAATAAACCACAACAATAGTAACTTTAACATTATCAGTTATAGCAACTGTAACATCAGCACAATGACAACAATGAAAATATTTATAAAATCGAATATTTAGTCCATTTTGCAACAACCTATGGCAACAATTACTAGTCAAAAAAACACAACACTTGGAAGTAGTCCTACCCACATTCTAGTGTTGTCCATGTTGGAGCTATATATAGCTCACCCTATCTTGACTAGGTCACACACACACACACACACACACATACACATATATAGTGATCAATATGAAATATTCTTTGGGAGTATACATGGTGTGTCTCTTCTCTCTCTCTCTCATCTCTACATATCTTCTCTCTTTGATCTTAACATGGTATTAGAGCTACACGATTGACTACAACCAATTCTGTAAAGAGAAGACATTCAAGAAGTATACGTTTGTAGTATCTCTTCAATTCTTGATTCATATTATTTTCATGCTTAAATTTGATGTATTGTATATGTTATGAGCATCTTATATTATGAATTTAAAGCATAGAAGTACTTCACTCGATCATCATTTAGATTGCAAATATGTTGAATCGTAGATATGCCTTGCTTGGACACCCTAAAAGTTTATATTTGGGAAACTATTAAGGAAACATCTTTCTCAAGAAAATTTTTTGTGATGTGCTAGGACTCGCAAGCTTTCTTCCTAGCAAATATATGCTCAATTTGGAGTTTTGTATCAAGAGTTATGTCAATTCAAGTAAATTGGACTTGAAATAATAGGAAAACAAACAGGACAACAACTTTTCATGTAGACTTCAAAGACATAGGTTTCCTCATGATTACTCACTTGGCTTCATCAGGACTACTCACTTCATCTATTTTGGGCTGATTTATTTTTGCCCACGTTTCGTCTATTTTGGGCCACTTTAGTCTTTCTCACATTTTTTCTATCTTGTGGGCCACTTTATTCTTGCTCACATTTTGTCTAAGTTGGATCACTTTATTGTGGTGTATGATTTTTGAACTAAAAGTCTTTCTTTATAGCATACTTCTGCATATGACTTGTTTTGCTGCACTTTTGTTGTCGTTTAGTATATGGTGTGCAGATTTTGTGATCTCATATTGTATGTATGCTAGATATGTCGAATTCCATAATGGTCAATGGACTTTCTTCTTGACAACATTCTGCCCCTCACTTTCAAAGACAAGGATTCTTTGGATGGAAAGTAAAGATGCTGCTATTTCTTGAAGGCCATGACTTGCATGATATTGTTCTTAGTAACTATGAATCTCCACCTCAACTAATTGATCAAGCCTGTAATAATACTCTTGAAATTGAAGGACCTATCTTTGAAGAATGGAAAATTTCTTATAATGAGTGTGTCAGATGAGACAATGTAGTTCGTCACTATATTCTTTTTGCTCCTCAAGAATCTCTTATGCTTTATATATGTAATGTTTCAATCTCACAAGCTATATGGGAGTATTTTATAGAAAATTTTGAGAAGCAATCTATTACAAAAATACTTTATCTTCATAGCTAGTTCAATGAGTTACAGTACAACATCCAAACTTCTATAACAACACATATCAAATCATTCAAGAACATTATCAATCAACTTGCTCTTGCTACTAGTGATGCCATTCCCTAAAAGAAATTGTTAAAAGAGCTTCTTAACATTATAAAGGATCATGCTTATGATAATATTATTATCATATTATCTAACAGAGATGGGATCACTTTTGATCAAGCTTGTTTATCTTTGATTGAATGTTCACAACGACATGAACAACGATGCACAAATCAAGAAACAGCTATGATATGACAAGAGGACACACAGTCAGAACAAATCGGCCAAGATTTACTTGCTCAAAGGCATCCCTTTTAATGGTTTACACATGAGTTGTCGTGGTGGTAGCTTCTCTCATCTCAAGTTTCCTAATAGACATTGTTCTTATTGCAATAGAAATGGTCACACTATAGATGACTGTTGGGAAAAACAATATGATGAAAAACATAGTATTACAAATAAAAAACCATCTTATCCAAAGATTATTCTCCTTGTCACTATTACCAAAAGAGTGATCATACAATCCATATATGTTTCAAGAGGCATTTTGATTCAGATCATAATAGAGCATATGTTGCTACACATGACAACACTACTGAAGAAGCAATTTGTGTGAGTCGTTCTATCTCTCCAGATAGGATACTTCATGTTCATGATGGATATCTTTTTATTATTGATTTTGGTGCTATGAGAAAAATGACATATTAGTCCTAATAGTTACATAATTATCATTTTATTCCTGTCAACAAGAAATTCATTTATCTTGCTGATAACACAATCTGTCAAGTCAAAGATATCGGTGATTTACATCTCGATACTCTTTCTTCAATAAGAACTCTACGTGGAGTTTTACATATCCCAAATCTAGAAAGGAATCTCCTTTCACTTGCAAGACTTGTGAATACTGGTCTCTTTGTTGTCGATTTTGACCATACCAAGTGTCAAATTGAGAAAGATAGACAAACCATAGTTGCAGCTCCTTGAAATGATAAATTTTTTGAGTTATCTTTAATTGAAGATATTGCAAATGTTGTTATAGCTCCTAGCAATCTTATTAGCAAAATATGGCATCATCACTTTATTCGCTTTGATTTTCCTAACCTTATCAATCTTTATTGGCGTGACCTTATTCAAGGTATGGAGTTCAAAGCTTATCCTCAGATGGGTATTTGTGAATATTATACACTTGGAAAGTATTTTTGGAAACCTTTTTCTATTTCCACCACAACTCATTCAAGAGATTTACTTGATTCTATTCACATTGATATTTGTGAACCTTTTCCTCCATCAAAATCTCAGTATTGGTATTTCATGACTTTTATTGATGACTTCTCAAGATCCACCACTATTTTTCTCTTTCAACACAAATTAGAAGTTTTATTATCTTTTAAGAAATATCAAAACCTTATAGAAATATGTCACGTGCCCCTATCCAAGCATGTTTTTGGTAGTCGAAGAATCTAAGTGTCGCTGCTTGGCACTCTCGCGGAATGTCACGGGGTTTGTCGCCTAGGGTTTCCTGAGTCCACCTCGCAATGGAATGTTCGTAGCCGAACCCACTAGGATCGACCTGAATCCTGAATCCCTAGTGGTCAAGGTTTCCCAGCCACTCTACTATATGCAAAGTTACCCAATCTGAAGCAAGTCCATACCCCACTTGGTTCAAGGAGACGTACAAGCGAGAGGGATACATTGCTTCACCTCTCCGCCTTGTAGGGCATAACCCCATTGCGGTCCCCAAAATTGGTATGAACTTACTAGATATTAACCCGTGTTGCCTAAAGGTCAAACGACATTAAAATCTTGTGTGAAGACTCCCATTTCTCTAGGGCCACGCTGTCGTAGTACAAACCTAGAGAACTGGGAGGGTGGCCCCAATTCTCTAGCGAATCCTTCTTAGGTCAATGATGCAATGAGGAGCTCTAGTCTTGGGAATTTCTTTTCAATATACTTATGCAAATCATAAATAGAGGCTTATATTTTACTTTTGTGCGAGGAGCACAAAGACATCAGGCCTAATGCATGTGCGAGCAATATCCCTCTAAAGGGTTACAGAAGCGTAATACCCGACCTAGCATTGCCATGACCTAAATATACTTAACTGTCATTGTAGCAACTCACGATCCTCATATACTTGACTCAAGCCTCTACTCCTATCTTCCCAATTTCACAATTTTTGCGATGCAAAAAAGTACGACTTCCGCTTAATGACGAATATAATTAAGCGTATTTTCTTACTCTCTCTCCCTCTCTTTTCTCTCACACACTCTCTTTCTCTGACCTAGCATTGCCATGACCTAAATATACTTAACTGTCATTGTAGCAACTCACGATCCTCATATACTTGACTCAAGCCTCTACTCCTATCTTCCCAATTTCACAATTTTTGCGATGCAAAAAAGTACGACTTCCGCTTAATGACGAATATAATTAAGCGTATTTTCTTACTCTCTCTCCCTCTCTTTTCTCTCACACACTCTCTTTCTCCCTTTTCTCTTTTTATTCTTTCACCAATTGGATAGCAGGAAATGACAAAAATCCCTTCTGCCCCTCCTTTCAACACCCAAAGCCATTCTATAGAGTATTGGGGTGGGGAAATTTGGTAAGGTATGGCCCCCCCCCTTATTCCCCATCAATGTTGTAGCCCCCCTACGACCTCGTTAACTGGAGCTTCTCCCTGCCCGCACATCATCAACAACAGCCCCCTCTCCGTCCACTAGCTGGCATAGTGAGGAAAAAAAGGGGGGTAGTTTAATATTTTCTTTTTTTTAAAAAAATATTTCATTTAACTAGGGGGTCATATAGCGGGAGGGAGGGAAATGTTACATTCTTTCCCCCGTAAGGAATCACGATGTCCTCATCTCGAAAGGAATTGGGGGTATTGTTAGTTGAGAGTACTCTTGTTAATCCATGTGGCATCTTCTTCTGGAAAGTCCTTCCACTGGATGAGGTACTCCTCGAGAATTCTACTCCTCAACCTCTTGTCTCAAATGTCTAGGACTCTATCCAACCATCCAAAGCTCAAGAACTCCTTGGCTTGGCATTACAATCATTGAGTACATGATTAGGATTGGATACATATTTCTTTAGTAGGCTAACATGCAATACATTGTGAACCTTTATGTTCTCAGGGAGTTGAAATTTGTAGGCATTAGGCCCTAGGCATTTGAGGATCCTGTAGGGTCTGCAATCCCTTGGACTCCGTTTTTTAAATTCCTCCAATGATAAGGAACTCCTCTTGGGCCATACATGAATAAAAGCCATGTCTCCCTCATTGAAGAGTTGCTCTTGTCTATTTAGATCTGCATAGGCTTTTGCAACTCTAATGTCTTATCTGATGGCCTTAACCTACTCATCCATTTCCTTAAGCATTTCCTTAGAAGCTTCTACCCTTAAAGTAGGATTTGAAAAGTTCAATGGGGTACAACAGCCATGCCCATACAATGCTTGAAAAGGTGTCATTTGAATGCCTTGTTGGTACGAAGCATTATAGGCGAACCCTACTAATTGTAGATATTGAATCCATTTCTTAGATTTGCGGTAGCAATAAGCTCTAAGGATATATTCAATGACTTGGTTGCCCCTTTCTGTTTCGCCGTCAGTTTGAGGGTGATAGGCTATGTTGAAACAGAGTTGATTTCCAATGGCCCCGAATATCCCTTTCCAAAAGTGAGATGTGAAGAGGGAGTCGTGGTCACTAACGATCCTTCTAGACAACCCATGGAGTCTGAATACCTCCTTCATGAACAATCTGGCAATATTCAAAGCTTTATAATTTGTATTGATTGGAATGAGGTGTGCAACCTTGGTGAGTATGTCTACTATAACCATAATTGACTTGTAGCCTCCTTGCACTGAGGGTAACCCAACAACAAAGTCCATACTGATAAATTTCCACTTCATTTGGGGGATGTCGAGAGGTTGTAGCTTCCTAGGCATCTTGACATGTTGCACCTTAATGCACTGGCAAGACAAACATTTCGTGATATATTTGAGCACGTCTCCCTTAAGCCTTCCCCAAGTAGCTCTTTTTGACTGTGTTGAGGGTCTTGACATATCCAGGATGGCTTGAAAAGGGGGAGTCTTATCCCTCATTGACAAAGAATTCTTGATATTTGACCTTGAGGGTATGCATAATCTTGTCCTAAAACAGACAAGTCCCTCATTGATAGAGAATTCTTGATATTTGACCTTAAGTCTGGGGTTTTGGTCCTTTTCCAAAATTTCATTTATCATCTCCATATATTCTGGATCATAGCTATCTTCTTCCTTGGCTAGTTCAAGGATACAGTTGCAAGGCATTGACACCATCATTGCCAAAGATTCGGCCATTGAGGGTTCCTCCATTATAAGAGAGTTGAGGAATGCCTTGCAAATTAGGGTGTGAGTCACCACATTCTCTTTGGCACCTGATCTCAAAATCATACTCCTATAGAACTTCTATCCGATGACGTTGCCTCATGTTGAGGTCGTCTGGGTGAAGATCCATTTAAGGCTATTATGGTCCGTGATCAAAGAAAACTTGTTACAAAGCAAGTAATGATGCCAAATTTTGAGGGCATGAATCACTACTAACAGTTCCAGGTCATGTGTGGCGTAATTTCTCTCATGGGTTTTCAGCTTCCGCGGGGAATAGGCTATGAGATGACATTTTTGCATTAGTACATAGCCCAGTGCAAGTGTGCTAGCATCTGTGACAACTTCAAATTCCTTGCTTAAGTCAGGGAGCTTCAGAATTGGTGTTCTCACCAAGCTATGCTTGAGTTGATCAAAACTTGCTTGTTCACAGGGCATCCACACTATGGTAACTTGCATTTTTAGAAAATTTGTGAGGGGTGCTATGATTAAAGCATAGTCCTTAATGAAGATCATGTACCAACCTGATGGGATAGAAATAGGCCGGCTGGACCTCATGCATACAACAGACACCTCAACCACCACCCTACCTCACAGTCCAAGAGTGTGTGTAATAACTAAATGCGCACTAGGTACTTCTAATATTGCGTTTTTAGTTAGATAAAAGTCCAACGGCACCTTCCCCAAAACCCCTCAAAGGGGGTATCCCACACATATTGACAATAAGTGCCATGTATCACAAACATAAGAGGCACCCTATCGGCTGATTATCGTGGCTTCACTGCAGCTCTCTTACATCCTGCAGATTGGCCCCTCGATGCACTGGTTTTACATATAAACACATTCACACACAACTCCTCTCTTTTCAGCGAGATCCAAGAGATACCATGTTTCTCACCAATAATTTTTCGCACGAACGAATGGCTATATCCTACGGAAAGGGGAATCTCACCTTCTCAAACGTGGGTCAACTATAACTCAAACAATTGTTATGCATTCCCAAGAGTTGATACCACATGTATGATCAATGCAATAGTGGATGTCTCATTGTGCACAAACAGTTATGCTTCAAAATCAGCCTATGTGCTAGTGCGCAAACAATTTTTCCATGAATTTCAACTAATACGCGTATGCTTCTTTGTTGCAAGAATCTAGCACTAAGGCAAACCTTGTACTACTAGATCCCTAATTTTCAAATAGGCCATTTCCTAAATGCTATGCATAGAAAAAACAATCAAAATTTGTATTATTTAAGCCCTCAAACTATTGCACAAAATCCTACTCCTCCTCATCGTTTAAATTTTGCTTCGTTGCATAGGTGTATAGAGATTATTTCATCAGGATTTAGTGTATAAAGAGTAATAAATCACACACATAACAAAAAGATAGGGCAAATTGAGGTCAAACATCATGCTTTGCCCCACCATACATCCACAACCACTTATTATATTTATTTGTATTTTTCTAAGATATATTCCTTTTTTTCTCTTATTTTCTCCCAATTTTCTCTATTTTCCTTTATTTTTTCCAATTAAAAATTGACATATTTTCAGAGCTATGGCTCTTGATTCTTAGAACAACAAAAATATAGATTTTATTAGTATTTTATCCCATGTGTATTGGTTTATCCCACTCGAAAACACCAAAAACCCCATTCTCCTCATAAAAATAGTGTTAGTTTCTAAAAATTATTTCCAGCATTTTAACTTTATTTTTAATGATTTTTTCATCATGGAAACATAGAAAAAAAAAATTTCTACCAATTTTCACTCCATAAGAACAACATTGACTCAATCAAATGTAAAAAACAAGCAATTTTCCTTTGTAAAATAGAAGTACCGATTTTCTCCTTCTTTGCGGGTTATAAAATTTGATGTGGGACTACAGACCAGCCCTCATTCAAGGCTCAGCCCTCCTTGGAATAGCAAACTCTAGCCCTCCACCAACCCAGGAGTGATCCGGTACCATGCCGGACAAGCAGTCTTGAATCGGTCTTCAATCTTGTTCATTGGCATGAGCTACCTCTTAAGGGGAGAGAGAGGGAGGAGAGAGAAATATTGTTTTTGGATCTCAGCAACAGGGCAGCCGTCTCAAAGGTCAAAGGCGAAAATAGAAAGTGTAGATAAGAGGGAGATCATCCATTTGATTAGTTGGGGAGGGGGAGTGCATTTAAGTGGCAAAATGCTTATGCCCTCCCTCTCCACCAATTTTTTCCTCTCACCTGCTGCCATATCCTCTCCTTTTTTTTCATCAAGAAAAAAAATGCCCCCCTGTCACGTGAAATTTTGGGGGGGTGGCCCCAAAGGTTACACCCCCTACTACCCCTCTTAAACCCCTTTACACTTGGCCTTCTGCCCTTGGCCTCTAAGGCACTTCCTCTTTCGCGTTCAATGTTCGATTCGCGGTCCAAAAAATCCTAGGCATTTGTCTTGAAGTCCCCCACTGTCGAACATCTCCCAAAGTCTTATCTAACATGGCAAAAAAGTATCAAAATTCACCGACCGCCATGTAGTGGCTCTTTAAGCACTTTTTGGGCCTTGCTGCTTAAAATCAAATTGATTGCAGCTGGCACCTTCGATGAAGTCTATTTTTCCCCTAAAATTCTGAATTTTTGGCTATTTTTAAGCACTTCTCGGAGTCAAAAATCATCTGTCATTGGCAACCATGGGATAGGGTGACTCAACTCGTCGAATCCCACGAACAGATCTACACATAAACACAACCAAAGGAAGTATCAAGCTGATATAGAAAGATGCATCAAAACACATCACAGGTTTCACCCTATCCCCTAGAAAAACCAAGGCATGAAATCCACAAGGAGTAGGCCTAGCATAATCGGATGGAAAGCCAAATTTAATCACTAACCAATTGCTCCAACACAGCCAAGCTAAAAAGAACCAACAAAGAGGTCATCCTAAGTGGTGGCCTGAACTACCTACCTGACTAAGAACAACTCAACTAGGAGCTCCTATTAGGTGAGGACTCCTATAGTGTGATCAATGAATATTATCTTTTAGTACATTGGTCATGTAACCTCTTATTTTCCATACTCGGGCGTGTAAAAAGGAGGGAGTTGAGTGTAGTGACCCAAGGAGAACAGGGCATCGGCCTCAGGTCCTATCTCAATACCCAAGAACCTACCAAGTCCTCGTGAGGCGACACAATCCTTTTCTAATGCTCACTTTTATTTTCGCTCCAACCTTCTCTTATTCTTATTCCATTGCTTTTCATCTAGTTTCCACCCCCTAGGAAGACAAGGCATCGACATCGAGTCTTGTCTCGTCCCTAGGAACCTACCAAGACTTCGCAAGGCAATGAACAACTTCTCAAAGATTTTTCTTTCTTCTTTTTTTTAATTGTTTTAGGAGTTAGAACCCCTTTTTACACAGCTTCGTATATTCATATATTTCCTTTTAGGTATTCAGGGTTTTTCCTTATGGGTATTTGGAGCAGGCTTCTCTAACTGCCTCACACTAATAGGACCTCCTAGATCAGCCGCCTAGCAGGTTAGTAGAACACACTCACTAGAACTCCCATCTAAAATAGGCCTTTTAGTGTATGACAATGTCATTGCAGGAGGCGATGACTACTTAGCCCTCCCACAGACATACCAAACCTGAACCTGGGACTTCATGCCTCGATTGCTGGTAAGCTCCTCCGCAACACATGCTCCCTCTAGCGACTTCGTCAACCTGTATGATGCAATTACTAAAACAAAAAACCCCCATTAAACGTTACTGCACCAAACATACATAGGACCCTCTTGGCCTAAAGAAATCAATCAAACCAGCTCATATAGATCCCTCTTGGGAAGAAGCTAGATATACAAAAATATGCTCTGTTCCAAGGGGAAAAATAGGTCTCTTAGCCCTAAACTAAATGCATCAAGTTGTGACCCATACCTCCTACATATACATCAAGAGGCATATACATAACATGTACTCGAATCAACCTATGGGTCCAGTATAATAGTGGTAGATGGATCTCCACTACTCTTCGCATTACCCATATCAACCATCACCTACCATATAAGTGTGGTCTAATAACATTCCCCACAAGCAACTAGTTCCGGTCTCATTATCAATAACAACATCTGGACTAGGACCACAGTTGAAGAAGAGGTCCTCTTCATAAGAAAAATTGGCTAATGAATCCACAAATTGATTCCAATAACGTGGAATTAGCTGAAGAGAGACGCTCTCAAATTCACCAAGTAGGGTTATAGCAGCTCGATGATACATATAAAGGATAGGATTCCAGACTACATATGTCTCATTGAGTTGATTTAAGATTAGCTAGGAATCCCCTTTAACTAACAACTACCGAATACCACCTTTCTTGGCAACATTCAGTCCCATAATCAAGGCTTTATACTTTGCCATGTTGTTAGTGAGTCCTACCCCAAGATGAGCAGCTAATCTCATTGTAACTTTACGTCAGGGATCTTGGATAACTACTCCAACACTCTCTTTTTTATTAGGACCCCTAGATGCCCCATCAAAATATAATGTGTACGTCCACAATGGGTTTACACAGCCAGCCATCCAGAACTCCCCTATACGTAATTATGATGGTCAAAATTCAACATATTTAGCGGGTGAAATGATGGCTCCACCTGGGGTATTCACTGCAGATGTTGTATGGTATCACGTGAGTGTAAGGAAGGGGGGTTTTGTGAAGGGGACACTTAAGTGTTGTCGTATTGCTGCGCATCCGAGATGTGGAATCCACCAAAAAGGTTATGCTGAACATGGACCATTTGTCAAGGCACTTGCTTCTTATCATCACATGTAATTAGAGGGTGTCTGTCCAGATGTTGTCAGTCATTGGACATGGGTTTCAACTATATTACAGTCAGCGAATGAGACTTTTACATATGGAATAAGTGGATCTTTTTGGTATGCCACTAGCTCAGCCATCCAAATACTTCTTTTTGGTATCATTGCAATGGAAATTAAGCGAGGGGCACCAAAGGCTCACACTGTTTTGGAACTTGTTCGACGTCGCTAGGGTCATGCTATTAGCTTTGTAATCTTTCAAAAATCTCGATTCAGGTCTATTCATCAGATGTCTATCCATTGGGAAGCATTGACTGGGACTAGGTAAGAAGAATCTTGAAAGGAGTAAAAGTTATTTCCCATCACACGAATATGATTCATAGGAACATTGGATTCAGTGACTGTTCGTGTGCAGAACAAAAGTTTGCAAGGAAAATAGTTGATGGTGAAGGCAATGTGAATGAATCTGAACTTTCAGTTGAGGAATACCTGGAGTTGAAATACAACATCCGGTTGAGCTATCCATTCTTTCCCTACAGTCTGAAGGCGAATTTAGGAGCCGCGTGAAACGGAAGAGGATGTCGTCGTTTGGAAGGGAAGCTATCTCTGGGGTGCAAGGGAATTTCGGAATGGTGGCTAATGTTGAGGATGAAGGGAAAATAGCCTATGGAGTTAATGGGGAACGTGGCTGTTTTTTTTCTCTCTGGGATCAATCAGTGGAGGACGAACGTTCGATGGAGTGAGAGGGAGGCTATGTTCAGCTCTCCTGATCAAATTGATACAACGGGATTTTACTTCTATGCAGAACGAACGGCACAAAGAGACAGTGAAAGGGGAATTTCTGAATCTGAATCTTCCTAAGAATCATATCTGACCTGGGAGACAATTCGAAGGGGAACGCTGCTTTTGTGTTAAAAGTGGCTGCAAACGATAGTTTGAGGTAGAATTCGTTGGGTTCAAACGAGCCAATATGTTGCAGTTTCAAATCCGTTGATGGTTGGCACAGGTCTGGGAGGAAGGTGAGCTCTATGTTCAGAAACGGAAGAGGATTGTTAACAGAAAACGACAGGGAAATCTGAATTTTATGCTGGGGCTTTGAGTTCTCGGCTCTGGTTTATTGTAAGGGACTCATCGCTTCTCTCAACTCTTATAGCTTGGGTGCAAAAGGAACACAGCAGACGAGAAGGAGGCTAATGAACACAGATTAAAGGAGGTGAGCTCTGGAGGGAACTATGGCGTTTATACAATAGATGCAGGAGGATCACAATAGATTCTGTGTTCCTGTAATCCTGGGAAGGCAATCTATCTCTCTGTGATTTCTCTTTCCGTCCGCTAATCCAGCTCTGCCATCCTTGTTCCCATTCATCCCCTCTCAGCAGACAAAAGGAATCCGCCATATCATCTCCCTTATGTCCTTTTTATCCTCTTTGCAGCTGCACAACCTCAAGCCGCTGAAAATCCCTCATTTATTGTACAATCGCCATCGCAGTGACTGAATTGAAGCTCTCACAAGCTGATTTTCCAATGACGCCTTTTTCTTTTTTGTAGAACTATCAAATAAGAGTGCTAGGCTTGAAGGTTTGTGCTATCAAAGCTCCAGGCTTCGGGGAGAACAGAAAATTTTATTTACAAAATGTTTCCATACTTACTGGGGAAAGGCAATTCCTTTGGGTGCAAACTGTTTTCAGAGAATATTGCTTTAAGCAACTTCTTATGAATGCATCTGTATGACAACAATCTATATTCCAGTAGCATTAGTGTGCTGAAAGAAGCAAAAACAAAGTTTCAGATCTCTGTGGGAACCTTAGCTCTTTCTTGGAGTAATGGAGGGGAAAAACTGTGAAACAGGTTGAAGAGCTCTTGGTGGATAGATATAGTTTCCACACAGAATGGACCACAGTTCGAGATATTAGTAAAGAGACTTTATTACAGTTCATGCCTCCTGTTTGTAAACTCACTGATGGCAGTTTCCCACACATTATCGACATCTGAATCCAAGAAGATCACAATAGTGTTGTATATTTGAATTCTAAATTTTTGCACATAGTGTTTGAGGTCAAGGATCTACAAATGCAGCAGAATTAAATTAAGAGGCCTAAAATCAGTGGACTGATCAGATTTGAAATCATCTTGTATTTTGCAAACTTCATGGCAGAAATATAAATACTATTTGGCATAATTTTCTCGTCTTTCTTATTCACATGTTGGAACTTCTATCTTGAAATTATTCGAGGTCTTCTGTGGTCGCGACTTTGCTTTCGAAAATCCTTCGACATCTTTGGTGAACCTGACGTGAAAGCGTCACACAAATTTCAGGATGGGAGATACTTCAGCCTCTATTTCAGCCTCTTCTACAATTCCAACTGCGTCCTCTACTTCAGCTCCATCAATGACTGCTGTGTCAAGTACTTCAACAGATGATCTAAAGCAGATTTTGCAGAATATGTCCATGTATATGCAACTTCAAAATCAGCAGACTCAATTGTATATGCAGCAGCAACAGCAATTACATCAACAACAGTTGTCTCAGCAAAGGCAACTATATTCGGAGCAAGAGAATGCAAACAGCGCGACTAAGGCTATTGAAGCAGTTGAGAATGAGAAGAAGCCATTTGATGGCCGTAATGTTTCAGCATATTTGAAGACATATGAGATCAAGATGGGGTTTTTTGGAGTTCCAGCTAGACTTATGAGTAAGTACTTCCTTCGTCTTGTCACACCCGCCTTGAGGGCAAAAGTGACTGATCTTTTTATTCAAAATACACATTGGCAAGATTTTAAGAAGGCCCTGAAAGAGGAGTATTTCCTTGAGGACTTTGGGATGGCTACACTGTCAAGATTGTGGGAGAGAAGGAAGGAGTCTCACTTGTAGCTTTCTTGCTTGCACAATGGGGAAAAACACACAAGGGTGGAGGCTGAAAATAAATTTTCCTCTTCTTAGTTTGTGTAAGCCAAAAAGAACTCTTATACAAAGAAATAGAAGAACCCTATATATGGGTCTCAAACCAAACTCAACTAACTAAGGTGGCATACTAACTGAGCCACGAACTAGAGTAGATAAGGATAGCTGTCATCTAGCTATTATTCATGGGCGATGTACCAACCGCATCTACAACTGACACGTTGGTGACATAAATGCACAACGGTCACCCTTGCATATCACGAGTGGAGCTCGATATCTCAACACTCCCCCTCGAGCTCAATCCCAATTCCTGCACACCAAGCAGGTCTCTGAACTTGCGCAGCTTCTCTACGCCCAATGCCTTCGTAAATATGTCAGCTACCTGATCCTCTGTGCTGACATAAACTAGATCAATAAGACCTAGTAAAACCCTCTCCTGCACATAGTGATAATGCACCTCAATGTGCTTTGTTCTAGCATGATAGACTGGGTTATTTGCCAAGTGTATACTACTCATGTTGTCACAATAAATGACAACTGGCCCATCTGTAGGCTGATGCATATCATAAAGTAGCTTATGCAACCAAGCTACCTCACATGCAGCCATTGCTGCACCCCTGTACTCTGCCTCTGTGCTCGACAAGGCAACTGTAGGTTGTTTCTTACTGCTCCAAGTGACTGCAGCACTCCCAAAAGAGAACACATATCCACTGGTAGATCGTCTATTAGAAATACTACCAGCCCAATCAGCATCAGTGTATCCATGCAACTGTATCTGAATCCCAGTCTCATAAAACAGTCCATACTGCAATGTGGACTTCACATACCTGAGTATGCATCTAGCCGCATCCAAATGCGGTTTTCTTGGAGCCTGCATAAACTGACCTACCAATCCAACAGCATAGCTCAAATCTGGCCTGGTAATAGTCATATAAATCAAACTTCCTACTATGCATCTGTACATAGTAGGATCTTTCAGAAGCTCACCTGCATCTGCGCTCAGCTTCATATTCTGCTCCAAAGGAACTAAAATAGGCTTACAGCCTGTCATCCCATATTTGGACAGCATGTCCAATCCATACTGCCTCTGCAAGAGCTGTATCCCACTTGGTGATCTAATCACCTCAATGCCCAAGAAATAACGCAGCTCTCCCAAATCCTTCATCTCAAACTTCTTCTTCAATAGCATTTTCACATGAAGGATATCTTCATCACTGTCGCCTATCATAATCAAATCATCAACATAAATGACAAGCAGCATAATACCTTTCTCTGTTTTTCTTACATAAAGTGAGAAATCTGCCTTGGAAATCTGAAAGCCCATAGTGACAAGATATTGTCCTATCTTGTCAGACCATGCTCTAGGTGCTTGCTTCAAGCCATACAAGGCTTTCTTCAACCTGCAAACAAACTCAGGATGAACAGCATGCACATAACCTGGTGGCTGCTCCATATAGACCTCTTCTTGCAAATCACCATGCAAGAAGGCATTCTTTACATCCATCTGATGTAAAGACCATTCCTTTGATGCAGCCATAGCAATGACTGCTCTTACAGTTGCCATCCTTGCAACCGGACTGAATGTTTCTTCATAATCAATGCCATATGTTTGTGCATACCCCTTGACTACTAATCTTGCCTTGTATCTATTCACAGAACCATCTGCATTGTGCTTCACCTTATAAACCCACTTACAGCCAATTGCATTCTTACATTTAGGCAAAGGTACCAATTCCCATGTAGCATTTTCTTCCAAGGCATCCATTTCTTCATCCATAGCTTTCTCCCATTTTTCTTTTCCCATGGCTTGCTCAAAAGAAGTGGGTTCTGGTTCCTGTATCACTTTGACCATATATGCATAGTGAATGGCTGTAAATCCATCATATTTCAGCCTATCCACAATATACCTAGCTCTGGTAGACCTGCGCAAAGTAGGTTCACTCCCAGATGCTCTCAAAACATCCCTGGTCTTCCTTACTCCAGGTGTAACAATAGAAGGAATACCCAGCTCATCATCAATGCTCTGTTCTAAGCCACTGGATTTACCATCCACATAAGAGTGACCTGCATTCACATCAAACATGGGCTGATCTACCTTCTCTTTTCCTTTTCGTGATACCTGCATACCACTATTTGCACTGCCTTGAGAAGATTCTCTTGATCTCAATCTGCCTGTCCATGGCGAAGAATGTGAACCACTGCTAGAGGACGCTCCAGGTCCACTAATATCTTGTGACTGCTGCTGAGAATTCTGTGCAACATTACCATTTTGTGCATCTACATTATCAATCACATTTACTAGTTTATACCAGCTACTCATCTCATCAAAAACAACATCTCTGCTCACTGTAAACTTACGAGTAGAAGGGTTATAGCATCTATACCCTTTTCGCTACAGAGAATAACCAATAAAGATGCACTTCTCAGCTTTTGGATCCAACTTGGATCTCAACTCATCTGGCACATGAACATAGGCAATGCATCCAAAAATTTTCAAATGAGAAATATCTGGTTTCCTACCAGTATACCTCTCCTCTGGAGTCATCCCATGTATTGCTGCAATGGGAGTCCTGTTCATTATGTAGACTGCTGTAGCAACTGCTTCAGCCTAGTAAAAATCTGGCAAGTCTTTTTCATTGAGCATAGCACGAGATACCTCTCCAATATGCCTGTTTTTCTTTTCTGCAATTCCATTTTGTTGTGGGGTATGACTGCATGAATATTGATGCTTTATGCCATGCTCCTGCAGGAACCTTGCAAACTCATTTGAGAGGTACTCTCCCCCTCCATCTGACCTTAGGCATTTTATCTGCAGGCCTGTTTCTTTTTCAACCATAGCTTTAAGAGTTTTGAAGTGCCCAAAAACTTCACTTTTCTTTTTCATAAAATACACCCAAACTTTTCTGCTATAGTCATCAATGAAAGTGACAAAATAATGACAGCCTCCAATAGATGCAGCTTTAGTAGTCCACACATCAGAGTGGATTAATTCCAATGGCTTCTTACTCTCTTGAACATGTCTAGGAAATGGTTTCCTTGCCTGTTTTCCAAACTGATAGGCTTCACATACCTTATGCATTTCTGCAACCTTGAATTTAGGCAATCCTGCAACAATATTTTGGGCCTGCATTGATTTAAGTCACTGTACATTAACATGACCAATGCGTTTATGCCAGATATCAATATCTGCAACTACACCTATCCCATGTGCAAACATTGCTGCATTCAATTCAGTCATGTTTGCATCCAACGTAAACATTCTGCCCTTTTTCTTTCCTTTTGCTATCAAGCGACCTTTATTTTTCATATCCTCAACAAAGCATCCATGAGGATTAAATCTGACCTGCAAGCCTTGCTCAACCATTTGACCAACAGAAACCAGATTCTTGGTGATATTCGGGACATGAAATACATCGGACATGTATTTCTTTTTCCCATCCTGCATAGACAAAGGAATTTTTCCAATCTGCACAATAGGATGTGCAGTATCATCACCAGTCTCCACAAATCCTGGTTTTTTCATTTTCCTTGCATCCTCCATCCATTCTGCATGACCTGTCATGTGGTTTGATGCACCTAAGTCAACATACCATACATCGTTACTTTCTTCTACACTTGTCATAGAATTATTTATGTGCTACACTATAAACAAATGCTCATTTCTGTCATCACCCTGTCTACTAGAAGATGCATAATTTCCTTGTTGCAGTTTTCCATTCATGATGTCATTCTGCTTTTTATAGCAGTCTTTAGCCATATGACCCATTTTATCACAGTAGTAACATTCAACATTACTGTTTGCATTTTGGCCTCTTTGCCATCCACCACGACCTCTTTGGATCCCCCTACCTCTAGAGTTTCCACGTCCTCCTCCATAGGACTAGTTTTCTTGAGTTTGCTGCATATTCTGATTTCTACCACGGCCTCCAAATTGGCCTCCTCTACCTCTGCCTCTACCTCTTCCAGCATTTGAGTAGAAGACAGCTTCTTTTGAAGTTCCTCCTGAAGAAGATGCACCACCATTTCTCTGCTCCTCAAAAATTAGAAGAGCAATCAACTCCTCAAAATCAGGAAATCTTTCACGGATGGAAATGGATGTTCGGAACTGTGCATAATCCTTTCCTAGACCATTCAAGGTCACAGAAACTAAATCATGATCTTCCACTGGCGACCCAATGGAAGCAAGTGCATCTGCAATCGTCTTTACCTTCATGTGGTAGTCATTGATGCTCATATTTTCTCTTTGCACATTATGCAACTCTTGCTTGAGCTGCATTTTCCTGGCTTGCGTATTTGTGCTATACATTTTTGACAAAGTATCCCATGCCTCCTTTGGCGTACTTGCATCCTGAATATGCACAATCATAGAGTCTGAAATACTGATAGACATCCAGTACATAACTTTCATGGCTCTCTCATGCCATGCTTTGAATGCCTGCATTTGCTGTTGATTGGGAACATCAGGAAGAATTGGTTCTTCTTCATTTCCTGCAACAAATTCCCAATATCCTTTTCCCATAAGGAAATTCGTCATTCTAAACTTCCATGCTTGGAAGTTGTTCTTGTCAAGCTTTTCAGTGATAATCTGTGAAAGAGAATCAGACGCAATTACAGAACACTGCAAAAAATTCTGTCACTGGAAAGAACACAACTTCAGCCTCACAAGGGCTAATCTGCAAAACTGACGAAAGTGGTATTTGACCACACAGTCACTTCCTAGTGACGATTTTGTATCCACAGGCAATGGGGATGATTCTATAACTCCCAATGTCTCTGCGCACATGTATACGATGCAATTTCTAGAGTAACTTTTCACCAACCTGTAGAACAGTGGCTGCACAGCATAAAACTGGGCCTTTTCCTAATTGTGTGCAGAAAACTTCCGCCTCCAAAACAGACCCCAAAATGGCATCAAATCAAAAAAACAGGGTCGCCAAGGGCTAAAGCCATCTCCCGCAGCATATACGGCCCTCTTGCTTCACTGCGAAGGGCATCTCAACCGAAGACAATGCACTCTTGCAATTTCCGACTGTGCTACCTGTAGAGATCTGCTCCCAAAACAGAAAATGAAAGCAACACTGCTCCTCTTACCAGAACACCGCGAGCTTGGCTTTCTTTCTTGAGCTCCTTACCACGAACAAGGCTCTGATACCATGTCAAGATTGTGGGAGAGAAGGAAGGAGTCTTACTTGTAGCTTTCTTGCTTGCACAATGGGGGAAAACACACAAGGGTGGAGGCTGAAAACAGTTTTTCCTCTTCTTAGTTTGTGTAAGCCAAAAAGAACTCTTATACAAAGAAATAGAAGAACCCTATATATGGGTCTCAAACCAAACTCAACTAACTAAGGTGGCATACTAACTGAGCCACGAACTAGAGTAGATAAGGATAGCTGTCATCTAGCTATTATTCATGGGCGGTGTACCGACCGCATCTGCAACTGACATGTCAGTGACATAAATGCACAACGGTCACCCTGGCATATCACGAGTGGAGCTCGATATCTCAACATACACGACGGTCATTCCAAGAGTGGGTCTATATGCCAAACAAAGGTCTAGCTGCTTCAGAGTTGATTCGAGAATTTGAAGAAATGTATAGTCAGCTTGATGCCATTGAACAAAGAGCATTGGATGTTGAAAAAGTTGAGCTTTTCTTGCAAGCTGCAGATCCTGCTCTTCACGAAGAATTGGGAGAGCTTCTTGAGGATTGCACGAAGCCTATGGGACTTAAAACGAATTGGCAGGATGCCCAGGATGCAGTCTCGACTTTGACCAAGAGGAGGATATGGAAGACCCGCCTACAAAATGGTTCCATGACACCGATACCATCATCTGATCCTATGCCTGTTTCTATCCCTGTTATTTCTTCTCCTCCTCAGCTAGTTTCTTGGCCTATGCCAGTGCCTACTGTTTCCACTCCACCTATTCCTCCTGTTCCACGACCGATGCCAGCACCTTCTGCTCCAAAATCATCCGCTCCATTGGTGCCTACCTCTCTTGATGACATAATCAAAGGCATAACGGATTTGACACTAGAGTTAGTTAAAGCAGAGTTGGTGGGAAAATTGAAAGAGCAGTTTGCTTCTACTGCGCCTACTATTTCTTCTAGTGCTCCTACTGCACCTAGGAGTGCTCCTACTGCACCTAGGAGTGCTCCTAGTACACCTAGGAGAGATCGGAGATGTATTTGGTGTGATAGTACGGACCATCAGCATTGCACGGATTGTGAATCTTTTCAGGATGCAAGGAGGAAGAATTTGGTATATTGGGGACAAGATGGTAAGATTTGGTTGACTGAAACAGGAGCTCCGCTTGCTACCAACTTTGATAAAGGTGGAATGAAGAAGTTAGTGGATGACATGGCTGCACGTACTTCTTATGTGACAGCTAGAGGAGATGCTTCTGCATATGGAGTCCAGATTGAGAAGGGATCAAAGAATCAGTCAGCATTATGGACTTATGCTATGGAGGCTGCAAACAAGGGAAAAATTCAGCAAACTGTTTTGACTAGTGCAGGCTCTAGCATAAGATCAGAGACAGGTTGGGATTCGCCTGTTGACAGGTACTCTATTTATGCCTACTTGGCTAAGTATCAGGGTGCAGATGTTCTTGTTGAGGAGAAGCGTAAGAGGGATGAATAAAATCCAAGTGCAGCTAAGAAGACTAGAGGGGGTGAGGTTGTTACACCACCTACTGCAGGACCGTCTTTGAGACCAGGGCCAGAACGACAGATGGAAGATGCTCAAAAGAGAGAAAAGAGGCAAGAGCCTAGAGAAAGAAAGTAGCCAGGGTTTAGATTGATGTCCGATATTGAGACATCTACAGACATGAAGAAAATCTTTAATGACAAGATACTTGGCAGTGAGGTGACTTTCACTATTTCTAAGGTTTTGGGCATCTCGAAAAGAGAGTTTCAAGATCAGTTTCAGGAGGTCCTGAAGAGGAAAAGACATGCATTGCCTACCACTGATACATAGGGAGTTTTGATTGGGGAGTTGGATGAGGATGAGGATGAGGTTATGGTTGAGAATGCTTCTGTTTTTCCGTAGGTAGAGAAGAGGGTTCAACCTATGCATTATGCTGAAACTGATGAGCCTGTCTTGATACCGCGTAGTTACTTTTTGCGGAGTCATTGGGCTAGGGAAACTATAGAGACGATGGTAAAGATTGGAGAGAAACAGGTGCCTTATGTTGCATTGGTGGATCATGGTTCAGAGATTAATCTCATAGTTCGTGGAGTATATGAGAGTAACGGATGGCCTATGGATGTAGAGCATGGGTGGCGTATGAGAGCCGCCAATAACACTGCAGGTGATTTGTATGCTGCCTGTCCCAGTGTCAAGGTTTCTATTGGAGATGTAGAGGAGGATTTCCATTTCTTTGTGCAGGATTCATGCTCTTATCCTATAATTCTTGGATAGCCATTCATCACAGAGATGTGCATGGAAACAAAGGTAATGGATGATGGATCTGCTTATGCACGGATTCGCAGTAAAGATGGCATGAGAGCAGTTCAGTTTATGACTGTGTGTGTGAATCATGTTAGAAACAGGGTTACTCTCAGAGATGCACCTTTGCCCACTGTGAGGGATTCGGGTTTTCATTAGGTACCGTCGTTTCGCGAGACGACGGTGGTACAGAGCAGAGGAGATTGGAGTTCTCGCCTCCTGGCAGCACTGTTTTCTCCTCCGATTTTGTTGGGATTTCAGCAAACAGTTCGATGAGCTATCAGAAGATTTCTAGGTTGCCTAGAGCTGCCAGGCAGTACATATGTAGGAAGGAGAAAAATTTGAAAAATGCAGGAATTTTAGAGGATGATGAGCACATAGATGGGATGTATGACAGTGTGATTTGTGCAGATACGATGACAGAGATGGGAAATATGCTGAAAACTGATATGCAGAGTTGTCACAGTAATGTATTAGTGCAATCCCTGGACATGTTTCATGAAATTGCAGATTTTGTGTCACAGATTGAGTCAGAGGCTGAGGTGGCTCAGCAAAAAGTGTTGAGTGCTGAAGAAATTCAGCAAACAGAGTTTTCGGCTGATTATGATCAGCTTACAGAGACACAGAGGGCTGAAAACTTTCAGCCAACAGAGTTTATTGCTGAAATATTTCAGCATCCAGAGTTTAGGGCTGTTCCTATGCAGTCCATAGAGTAGAGGGCTGAGGATATTCAGCCATTGGAGTGCAGAATTGTTGATTTACAGCAAGATTTGAGTAATGTAGAAGAGTATAATGAAGCCAGGGTTGACAGGAAATACAAGACTGTGGATAAGAAGGTGAAGCCGGTAGCTGTACCGCTTCCACCTGACAGTGATCAGCAAATAGAGAGGGCTGCCAAACAGCCAATTTTGAGGAATCTGGAGCATATTGGCCATAAATTTTGAGCAGAGACTCTTGCTGAATTGAAAATTGGAAATGGTGATTTCTTGCTACCCATAGAGAAGCAATGCTTTCAGGAGATGCTTGAGCGACATGGGAGGGGGTTTGCTTTTTTCCCGCATGAGATTGGATGTGTGAATCCGGATATTATTGCTCCTATGGTCATTTTTACTATTCCTCATATTCCATGGAATCTCTGACCTATTCCAGTGCCTAAAGCACACCTGCCAAAGCTGATTGATTTATTGAATGAGAAAATCAGGATGGGAATTCTTGAGCCTTCATCTGCACCATACTCAAACAGGTGGTTTACAGTTCCAAAGAAGAATGGTACTCTCCGATTTATACAGGACATGCAACCAGTAAGCAGAGTTACTATCAGGAATGTTGGTATAGGTCCAGTTGTGGATGAGTTTGATTAGAAGCATTTGCTGGATGTGCCATCTATTCTTTAGGTGATTTGTATTCAGGATATGATCAGTTTCAGCTGGCTTTGGAAAGCTGGGACATAACCACCATGAGAACTCCTATTGGGCTTGTCAGGATGTGTACCTTGCCTCAAGATGCCACTAATTCTGTTGCACATATGATGAATTCCATGCATAAGGTCCTTCGAGATTATATATCTCAGCTTACTATGCCTTTCTTGGATGATGTACCCATTAAGGGGTGTGCAGAAGAAGAGAAAAATGAGAGTCTAAATGAGCAGGGATGCAGATACTTTGTGGCTGATCATATTTCAGCTTGTGAGAAGATTTTGGCCAGGTTAGAAGAAGTGAACTTGACACTATCAGGGCAAAAATCTGTTTTTGGAGTGAATGAGGTTGTCATTGTTGGACATATGTGTGGGTATTATGGCAGGAAACCCTCACCTGATAAGGTGAATGCTATAGGCAAGATTGCGGAGTATTGTTCTACCACTTCAGAGGTACGGAGATTCATTGGAGCTTGTGTGTTTTATATGATTTGGATACCCCATTTTGCACACATAGCAGATTGTTTATATCAGCTGCTTCGAAAGGGGAAGAAATTCTATTAGGATGAGAGCCACACTAGAGCCATGCGGAAATTAAAGAAGTTATTGCAGATTGCTCCTACTCTTAGGAAAGCGGATTATAATTGTGGAAGGCCTATTGTATTGACAATTGACACTAGTCCAATTGGCATAGGTTGGGCTGTGGGTCAAGATGATGCAGAAGGAAACAGGTATGCTATTCGGTTTGGGGCGAAAGTCCTAAATGAGAGACAGAGGAGATATCCGCAAATCAAGAGGGAGTTACTGGGGATTGTTACGGCTCTCAAATGTGACAAGGAGTACTTTATTGGAGCTTCAGTTGTGGTAGAGACAGATTGCTTGCCATTGATTGGTATGATTACGAGTTGCTCTACTCCGGATATAATTAAATCCAGAATTTAAAGACATAGCAGGGAAGGATAATCCAGTGGCAGATATGTTGTCTAGAGCCAGACATGATGATGAGGAGACTCTACTTGTAGAAGAGGATGATGCAGAAATTTCAGCCACTATGGTTGATCATGTTTGTCATGTTTATGATATTGTGGCTTTCATAGAAGAACTCTATGTTGGAGATTGGTTGCAGATTGGTAAGTACCTTAGTACACTAAGCAAAAGAGATGAATGGACAGATGAAGAGTTCAAGAAGATCAGAAGGAAAGACTATGGTTATTTTCTAAAGGACCGATTTCTTTGGAAGCATCCGAAAAAAAGAGGCGGATTACCTTTGCGGGTTGTCTGCGATAGAGAGACACAGTTACAGGTGATGAGGGAGTTTCATGAAAGTCCTTGGGCTGGTCATAGAGGAGTGTGGGCTACTTATGAGAAAATCAAGGAGAAATATTGGTGGAAAGGCATGTATAGAGATGTTTCTCACTTTGTTGAGACTTGCAGAGACTGCCAGATGTATTTGGTAGTGCGTCATCGAGATGAGCTTCATCCGACCTATTCGCTATGCATTCATTATAAGTGGGTAGTTGATTTGGTTACTATGCCTACGGGTCTATGGCAGATGAGATACATTGTTTTGGCTAGAGAGGATCTTACCAATCATGTTGAGGGCAGATCTTTGAGAACGAAGACCACTAGTGCAGTGTGTAAGTTCTTATTGGAAGAAATTTTCTGCAGGTATGGCTATGTGGGTAAGATCACTACAGATCGCGGTGAATTGGATGTAGATGAAGCTAGGGAGTTTTTCTCTCAACTAGGAATCAAGTTGGCTCTAACCACAGCATACAATCCAGAGGGAAATGGGAAAAGTGAAAGAGGGCATCCGCCGATAGTGAAAGCATTAGCCAAAGCATGCAGAGGACGGATTGGAGAATGGCCGAGACTTCTACCATTTGCTTTGTGGGTTGATCGTATGACTCACAGTGTTACCACAGGATATATGCCCGTAGAGTTGATGTATGGTCAGAAACCGGTTATGCCGACTGAGACTTGTGCTTTGACTTGGTCAGTTTTACCTTGGTAGGAGGATTTGACGAGAGAAGAGCTCTTAGCTCTTCGGATTCGGCAGTTGGAGAGAAGACCAGAGGATATTCAGCTAGCTATTGATAGGTTGAAGGTTGCTAGACTAAGAAATAAGGACAGGTTTGATAGCAGGCATTGCTTGCGGCCTAGAGCAATAGAAGAGGGAGATTGGGTATTAGTCTTTGATAACAGCCTTGAAAATCAGCATACTGCACTTCGGAAGATGGTGAAAAGATGGTTTGGGCCATACATAGTCAGACATGTCTTTGATAATGCAACATATGAGCTGACGGAATTGGATGGGACAGTGCTTAGAGTGCCTATTGCTGGAAAAAGAATCAAGATTTTCAAGAAAAGAGATGATGAAGATTATGCATTGGAAGAATTTGCAAGAGAAGAGCAACGAGTAGAAACTCCAATGGAAGAGACAGATGATATGATAGATAATCTTGTTGATATACCGGAAATGCATAATGAAGAGATTGATCTGTTTGTGGATCTTGATGATAACGATCATGGGTAGTTGGCCCATCCGGAGGATGCGCAGGATTAGAGGGGGTGGATGTCGTATTGCAGCGCATCCAAGATGTGGAATCCACCAAAAAGGTTATGCTGAACATGGACCATTTGTCAAGGCACTTGCTTCTTATCATCACATGTAATTAGAGGGTGTCTGTCCATATGTTGTCAGTCATTGGACATGGGTTTCAACTATATTACAGTCAGCGAATGAGACTTTTACATATGGAATAAGTGGATCTTTTTGGTATACCACTAGCTCAGCCGTCCAAATACTTCTTTTCGGTATCATTGCAATGGAAATTAAGCGAAGGGCACCAAAGGCTCACACTGTTTTGGAACTTGTTCGACGTCGCTGGGGTCATGCTATTAGCTTTGTAATCTTTCAAAAATCTCGATTCAGGTCTATTCATCAGATGTCTATCCATTGGGAAGCATTGACTGGGACCGTGTAAGAAGAATCTTGAAAGGAGTAAAAGTTATTTCCCATCACACGAATATGATTCATAGGATCATTGGATTCAGTGACTCTTCGTGTGCAGAAAAAAAGTTTGCAAGGAAAATAGTTGATGGTGAAGGCAATGTGAATGAATCTGAACTTTCAGTTGAGGAATACATGGAGTTGAAATACAACATCCGGTTGAACTATCCATTCTTTCCCTGCATTGCGGAAGGGAGGCAGAAACGACCAACATATGTTCCAATCGCCCTCAACAATCAAGGGGCACAGACTGGATGAGAAGCTTTTCTGGGGCGGCTTTATTAGTCTGAAGGCGAATTTAGGAGCCGCCTGAAACGGAAGAGGATGTCGTTGTTTGGAAGGGAATCTATCTCTGGGGGCGCAGGGGAATTTCGGAATTGTGGCTAATGTTGAGGATGAAGGGAAAATAGCCTATGGAGTTAATGGGGAACGTAGCTGTTTTTTTTCTCTCTGGGATCAATCAGTGGAGGACGAACGTTCGATGGAGTGAGAGGGAGGCTATGTTCAGCTCTCCTAATCAAATTGATACAATAGGATTTTACTTCTGTGGCAGAACGAACGGCACAAAGAGACAGTGAAAGGGGAATTTCTGAATCTGAATCTTCCTAAGAATCATATCTGACCTGGGAGACAATTCGAAGGGGAACGCTGCTTTTGTGTTAAAAGTGGCTGCAAATGATAGTTTGAGGCAGAATTCGTTGGGCTCAAACAAGACAATATGTTGCAGTTTCAAATCCGTTGATGGTTGGCACAGGTCTGGGAGGAAGGCGAGCTCTATGTTCAGAAACGGAAGAGGGTTGTTAACAGAAAACGACAGGGAAATCTGAATTTTATGCTGTGGCGTTGAGTTCTCGGCTCTGGTTTACTGTAAGGGACTCATCGCTTCTCTCAACTCTTATAGCTTGGGTGCAAAAGGAACACAGCAGACGAGAAGGAGGCTAATGAACACAGATTAAAGGAGGCGAGCTCTAGAGGGAACTATGGCGTTTATACAATAGATGCAGGAGGATCACAACAGATTCTCTGTTTCTGCAATCCTGGGAAGGCAATCTCTCTCTCTGTGATTTCTCTTTCCGTCCGCTAATCCAGCTCTGCCATCCTTGTTCCCATTCATCCCCTTTCAACAGACAAAAGGAATCCGCCATATCATCTTCCTTATGTCCTTTTTATCCTCTTTGCAACTGCACAACCTCAGGCCGCTGAAAATCCCTCATTCATTGTACAACCGCCATTGCAGCGACTGAATTGAAGCTCTCACAAGCTGATTTTCCAATGATGCCTTTTTCGTTTTTGTAGAACGATCAAATAAGAGTGCTAGGCTTGAAGGTTTGTGCTATCAAAGCTCAGGCTTCGGGGAGAACATAAAATTTTATTTACAAAATGTTTCCATACTTACTGGGGAAAGGCAATTCCTTTGGGTGCAAACTGTTTTCAGAGAATACTGCTTTAAGCAACTTCTTATGAATGCATATGTATGACAACAATCTATATTCCAGTAGCATTAGTGTGCTGAAAGAAGCAAAAACAAAGTTTCAGATCTCTGTGGGAACCTTAGCTCTTTCTTGGAGTAATGGACAGGAAAAACTGTGAAACAGGTTGAAGAGCTCTTGGTGGATAGATACAGTTTCCACACAGAATGGACCACAGTTCGAGATATTAGTAAAGAGACTTTATTACAGTTCATGCCTCCTGTTTGTAAACTCACTGATGGCAGTTTCCCACACATTATCGACATCTGAATCCAAGAAGATCACAATAGTGTTGTATATTTGAATTCTAAATTTTTGCACATCGTGTTTGAGGTCAAGGATCTACAAATGCAGCAGAATTAAATTAAGAGGCCTAAAATGAGTGGAGTGATCAGATTTGAAATCATCTTGTATTTTGCAAACTTCATGGCAGAAATATAAATACTATTTGGCATCATTTTCTCGTCTTGCTTATTCACATGCTGGAACTTCTATCTTGAAATTATTCAAGGTCCTCTGTGGTCGCGACTTTGCTTTCGAAAATCCTTCGACAGCGTATACATTAGAGGTAGACGCCTCTTAATTTCCTATATTGAACTTAAATTTAAGGAGGGGATAAAGAGAAAAAAGAAGGGGGGGATGCATTTGATCACCTCTCTCCATAGATTGGTTTCTCCATGGCATAAAAGATACCTTGACAAGTAATGTTAAAACCCTAAACCCTCACATAGTAGCGTTATTGAATTAATCATAGTGTGGGAGGGGGGGAGTTGGCACTCTCCATAGTTTTGGTAGAAAGATTAAACTCCCCTTCTTCCAAAGAGACCTTGGTGTCTGCTTGGTGCAGTCACTTTAAGTATAAAGGAATTCCATTCTCCTACTCTCTCTCCTCGTGTGGTAAGGGGGCACGGGCACTCAAAAACATTGTGACACATACTTCGATTGTATCCAAGTGCCATTACATAGATCACTTTTTGATATGACCATTTTGATACTTTTAATTGCTTAGGATAATTCCAACTTTTAAAAAGAAAGTTAGTATATGTTCTATGAAGAGTTACATTTAAGAAAGGGGATACATAAAAAGTCATACATGTATATATCGGGGGATATATTAGTCTTACAAGCTTCATAAATAGGGGTTTTTTTAGAAGTCCTTGCACACAGGTGACATGTCTTCTTTACTATGAGTGAACCCCCTATGCGGCTCCATCCCCCCTTCATCATTAAAGACTACAGGGACTCTCATTAGAATCTGCAAATAATGATGATAGAAGACCTTAATATCCCAAACGAATGTCCCGTCGTCTTGCTCAATCACTTTATAGCCTTTACTCCAATAGATCAGCTTTTCCTGATGATATCATTGCTCTAGATATGGGTGCTCCAAATAAGGAATCAGTCGACCCATCAACCTCTATTGTTGTTTCCTTTGAGATGTCTGATCAATCGCGCATAGACCTACAATGCACTTATGTCATTAGTGCAGTCAGAAATAATAAGGTTTAATCTTATTAAGATTAACCTTATTCTTAAAATCCACACCCTCAAGTTCTACCAATAGTGCTGAGGATTTATTCTTCCCAATCCTGACAATCCTATAAGGACCGTCCCATTTGCGCTCCAGCTTTCCTAGAAATAATTCTCTGCACGCATCATAGTATAGCACTAGCAGTCCTTTCTTAAAAGTGTATTTCTTTGCTTTCAGGTCATGGAACTGCTTCATCCAATGCTTGGTCACTTCCTGACATAGCAAGCTCTATAATTTAATCTCATCGAGGTGTGCCAGAGTCGTAAAACGCTCTAAGAGGGCATCCTCGTCACCCAAAGAATGATTGATTGTGAATCTAATGGTCGGAAACTCAATTTCTAAGGGCAAAGAACACTCCTCTCCATATACTAGCTTGAATGGGGTGTGACCAATAGCTCATTTGAACGTCATATTATATGCCCATACTACCACATATAATTTGGTATCCCAATCCCGTTTCTTTTCAGAGACTATCTTGAATAGGATACCCACAAGTTGCTTATTGGTACTTTCAACGTGACAACAAGATTGATTAATGGAAATGTTTGTGCTGGCTAGAAATTTCAGAGCACTGTTTGATTTATGAATTACAAATTAAATGAATATCTATACTTCAGGTTGAAGGCCTGAAGGGAGAGGAAGCTTCACTTACCCCCGACTGCCTGCCTGACCCTAAGCAAGGGGGTTGTTGACCACTCCGAGAACGTGGACCGAACCCGCCGTGAGAGGTCTCTCCGTTGAGCACTACTTGGAGCAGGAGGACGCTTGGGTGCTAGGGGGGGCTCTAGCCGTAAATCCCTCACCTTCTGGGTCCTGCACAAGAGGTTAACGTGACTCGGGATTGGATCCCGAGGCCGGCATACTAGTCTATGGGCGGAAGCTTGGAATAGTGATCCCTGTGGATTACTAGATAGCCTTCGGGTGGATTATGGACAATCCTATGGGCGGAACTCCTTATATTTCAAAGATAAATATGATGATATGTTAATAAAGAACTTGTTTGATATTGTTTTTCTATGTCACGTGATAAGATTACGTGAAGGAACCAGTGCTTAACAGTTTAATTAAAGAAGCTGATTGTTACATGTCCAACTAACGTGTTAGATAATTACCTAACTAAAACAAACTGAGGATGGGCCATGGGTCCGTCCTATGATTGGGTGGTCCCGCTTGGCCGGGAACTTTTCTCAAATCTCGAAGAACAGCGGGATGATTGTCAAAGGATACGAACAACAAAAGCATTGACCTAGAGTTATGTCTTAACCGATTTATGCTGTTTTAGGGGAACGGAATGGGACTATGCCTTATGGCAGAGAGGTTGAGCTTTGCATCCCTCTCGTTTCCCATTCTCTTTGAACAAAGTACGGCGTGAATCCGCTTCGGACCTGGAGTTTCTGCGTAAAGTAGTTCGCTTGGGTCTGACGCTAGTTGCTGTTAGGAAATGACCAATCAGGAAAACCCAAATTCCGATCGATCCTAAGTGGGAATGGCCAGAATACTTCCGCTATGTGGCAGACGCGGAAAGCCCTAGATTGCAAACCCCGTAACATTCCATGGGAGTGCCAGGTGGAGCTTTCTAGACATCCTTTCCGATGGACTGCTAAGACGTGTCCTGGATGATACTAGTGGACACGTTACATATTTTGTGTAGAGGGGATTTGACCATGGGGCAAATTTGGAGCAGAGATTCAAGGGACTCCCCAAGGGATGGTGCATGCATTTGTCTTGGGAAATGAACGCTTGCAATTCTCTTCAAATTAGCTTGGATGGCATCTTGTCTGAATTACCATGGGGCAAATTTGCAGCAGAGATTTGAGAGACTCCTCGAGGTAAGGTGCACGCATTTGGCTTGGCACATTTGATACAATAGTTGAGATTGGTATTTTTGATGAGCCATCATGTCATGCAGATGGCAGATTGAAACCATTACGATCCAATCCAATTGTAAATAGTGTGAAGCTTACAAATAATGTTCACATTTTGCATACACTTGACAATGCATATGGTAGTTAGCTGATTGGGGAGAACTCAAGTAATAGCAATATGGCTAGTAGCAGACCCATACATAACCTTCAAGCACATGATGGGAACTCCAAGGGGGATTTGGGTTTTGTGCTGACTAATCTAGCTCATTGGTACTTGTTGCAAACCATTTAGAGGAGTTGAGTACTCTTCTATAGCTACTGCATGGGGTATTTGAGTATTGAGAGGAACTGCTGAATTTTAGTGTTGCTTGAGAAATGAATACCTACAATTCTCTTTCAATTAGCTTGGATGGCATCTTGTTTGAATCACCATGGGGAAAATTTGTAGTAGAGGTTTGAGAGACTCCCTGAGGCAAGTTGTACGCATTTGTCTTGGGAAATGAAAGCCTTCAATTCTCTTCCAATTAGATTGGATGGCATCTTGTTTTAATTACCATGGGGCAAATTTGCAGCAGATATTCTAGAGACTTCCCTCAAAGGGAGTTGGAACCCCAAACACACTATGTGTGTCTACCGAGGAGTTTACCTACACAACTCAAAAAAAATATTTGTAAAGAAATATACATGATTACTTGTAAAAGGCAATCATGCATCTCTCTCTCTCTCTCTCTCTCTCTCTCTCTCTCTCTCTCTCTCTCTCTCTCTCTCTCTCTCACGTGTACACTTTGAGTAAGAGCATGTGCCTTTAAATATACATACACATGTGGATAGCTCTCAACAATAAGCAATTATAGAATCATAGAATGAAGACTTTGTGAAAAAAAGAGAAATGTAATCCTACCATAAAATGAAGATTTAGAAAAAGATAATTCTCATCCTACCATTAGCCAAAAAAATTTATATTTTCCCTCCTTTACAAGCTAGGAGATTTGGATAGGAGCTTTAGAAGATAGGCAATTTGGATAACATCCTTGCAATGTCTATCACAAGGTTGAATTTTTTTTTGATTACTCAATATTCTAGCAACATAGATGAACCTTCTCTTTTAGGAAACTATCATAACATGAGACGATACCTCATTATAAGTTGGCCAATCAAATCATGTGTATTGTTTTTACTACCCATAAATACATGGAAATATACTTGCCATAGAATCCTATCAATTCATCTAACATTCCTCCATAAATGATGAGTTGGCTCTTTTAGTTGCTTTATTGATTTTTTGTTGGTACTTAAACCTAGGAAATCCTCATGCACTTATCTCTATTCTATTCTAATATGAAATGGTTCTTTTTTGGCAATAATTGAATATGTGTCTTGATTATTAGAAAGATTAACTTGATTACATTGTTATCACTATAATGGCTTTTGGATATAACTAGAAAGCTACATTACTCAAAAACATTATAGAAATTCCCTTTGAATATAAGAGAAAATTTAGCTAAATCAATAAATGTTTCTCATATTTTAGACATTCCAAGCTCCGTTTGCATGATGGAGCTTATAAATATTTGTTGATTGTGAATCCTGAAGCATACGAGCTAGTGTGCTAGCATGCTAACCACTTGTGAGCCTATGCTCCAAGATGCCAACTAGTTGCGAGCCTATGCTCCAAGATGCCAACCAGTTGTTGCGAGCCTATGCAAAAAAAAGTTATTGTTTCCCTCCTTTACTTTTAATTGGTCACATGATTAGGCACAGTGTGATTAGGCACGGGAGTCAGCATGTAACGTGTCCACTTGCTATCTTCACGACACGTCTTAGCAGTCCATCGGAAAGGATGTCTAAAACGCTCCGCCCGACACTCCCATGGAATGTTACGGGGTTTGCGATCTAGGACTTTCCACGTCTGCCACGTAGCGGAAGCATCCCGGCTGTTCCCACTTAGGACCGACATGAATTAGGGTTTTTCCTATTGGTCATTTCCTAACGGCAACTAACGTCGAACCCAAGCGAACTACTTTACGTAGAAGCGCCAGTTTCGAAGCGGATTCATGCTGCACTTAGTTCAAGGAGAATGGGAAATGAGAGGGATGAGAAGCTCAACCTCTCTGCCATAAGGCATAGTCCCATTCGGTTCACCTAAAACAACGTAAATTGGGATCAATTATAACTCTAGGTCAATGCTTTTGTTGTTCCTGTTCTTTGACGATCTTCTGGCTATCCATCATGATTTGAGAAAAGTTCCCGACCAACCGGGACCACCCATCTGTAGGACGGACCTATGGCCACATCCACGGCACTTTCCTCAAGTTTTTTTAGTTATTTAATTACCTAACACATTTAGTTGGACATGCATCAATTAGCTTTCTTAATTAGACCATTAGGCAGCACTGGTTCCTTCATGTAATCATATCACTTGACATAGAAAAGCAATGTCAAACAAGTTCCTTGTTAACAGGTTTTCATATTTATCTTTGAAATACAAAAATTCCAACCCGTAGGCTTATCTACAATCCGCTTGAAGGCTATCCAGCAATCCATAGGGATTACTAATCCAATATTCCGCCCGTAGACTAGTATGCGGGCCTCGATATCCAATCTCGAGTCACGTTAGCCTCTTGTGCAGGGCCTGGAAGGCGAGGGATTTACGGCCAGAGCCTCCCTGGCACCCAAGCGTCCTCCTGCTCCAAGTAGCACTCAACGGAGAGACCTGTCACAGCGGGTTCGTTCCACCTTCCTGGCGTGGTTAACAACCCCCTTGGTTAGGGTCAGGCAAGCAGTCGGGGGTAACTGAAGCTGTCTCTTGCTTCAAGCCTTCAACCTGAAGCATTAGATATCCATTTATCCTTTAATTCTTTGATCAAACAAAGCAAAACAGTGCTCTTAAATCTTTAACAAGCACAAACGTTTTCCATTGGTCGTTATTGTTGGCCAACTGCCAAGGAGTGAATCCTTATTTTCGAATGCATCCAGCACTCGATCTGGGATGACTTCCGACTTGGCAAGATCCCCTATATCCTGGGTTTGGGTCGTACCCTATTAACCTGACTTGGTCAATACCTTAAGTTCATATGTTATTCCACTTTATTGGTTTGTCCTTTGCTCTAAGCAATTATCTTTACCCCAAAAAGATACTGTATTAGGACGATTATTTATCTTCTTGCAAGATAACTTGCATAAGAATCTGCCAACCTCATTCCGAGAATTGACCATTCCCTTGTGATCCAATCACAAGATCATATGACTCTGCGTTTGTTGCACAAGTGTCGCATCAAACTATGGGACTATTCTACCCATCAAATGGAGTCACAAAACAATCTGTTCCTGATTATATTAGGCTGACGTTGTCAACCCTAGGGTTTCAAGTTTCATCTTTTTAGCGAAAGATTCATAGGGACAACCCTAGATCACTTATCAAGTATATTCCGCTGTCCCTACAATCGGTGAATGTGGGCAAGTATTTAGGGTATAGGAGTTTCGGTTTTAGCAATATGTGCGACTAGGTCAGGTATTAAATCCTAGTGAGTTCTTTGGAATCGAATTAACTCTTTCTAAAATGAGTACTCTGGGGGTTTAGGTGTTTAGGTTTATGCCAATTTGTCTAATTCAAGAAGATAATTACACTATCATTTCCATAAACACATGACTCATTGTCTACGCGTAAATTGATTTTTCAACCCTAACTTATCGATTTAAGATCAAGCATAGGTTAGGTTATAACCTAATTCCAATTGACCATCCTATAACTTGCGAACAAGATTCATGCTAAACAAGCAACCTTTTACTAATAATTATGCAGTTGAAAAACGATAATTGACTAGAGTTATGCAACGTAAGAATCATTTCATGCCTTGCAATTCCCTATGGGTTATTAGCACTTCCCATGATGACTCATTTCGAAGAAGATATGGCCTAATAATGTGACATGCAATTTTATACTTCCATGCCTAAACGGAGTGCACTATCTTAATTCCATTTTTTGTAAATATGGACTAAATGCATATCAATTTTCTAAAGCATTTAAGACAAAAAATGCATCTTTTTTTCCAAAAATTATCCTCGCACGATTATAACAATACCAAAAAAAAATCAGGAAGGAGAACCTGGACTTGTGGTGAGATGTCCACGTGGATGCTAGGAGATGATCCTCCTGCGGTTGCGCCTTGGGCTTTTTTAGGAGAAATTGCAAATGTAGCCTTTTCGCCTTGGGCTCGGAGTTACGATCTTGTCCGACTCCTTTGTATGCGAACACGGAAAGGGATTTAGAAGGTTTCCTCCTACGAACTTGAGTGGGGATTTCCTTTAATGGCAATTCAGGAGGGGGGGAAAAGTGCTTTAAATAGGCCCACATGAACCGGGGCTTGGTGGGAGACCACAAGAGGAATGGATTAGTATGGAAGGGGACTTAGGAAGCCCCCTTGGAAGCTTCTAGAAGCTTCAGAGAGCTTCAAAACGTGGAAGCCTTACGTGGAGGAGAGGAACAAGAAAACGGTTTCCGGCCGGTAGCTGGCGTGATTCCATGTGGCAGCGGCAGTAGCGCGGAGACCCCACGGTGGCGTTGACCAGTCTCTCCTTCCTTCACAATTGTTCCTACGGTAGCGTCTCCGTCCCTCACAGAGCCTCACTCTCTACCTCTCTAAATTCGATGGCGTCCCCCCTTTACACATTCACGGCAATGCCCCACTCCCCCCCCCCCCCCCCGTCCTTCATCTTGCCTACACTCCCCCAATTTATATAAGTAAGGGGAGGGGGATCCTCCCTCCCCTGCATGGCATCACGCCAGTCCTCCTCTCTCCTGCAAGCTCCATGGAGGAGTTTGAACGTACCTTCTATTCCCCTCCCCCTCCAGCTCGGCAGTCGGCTAGGGGGGATAAGGGGAATAATTTTTTTTTAATTTTTTTTAAATCATGATACTATTATTTATCCAAATCAAATATCCTTTGTAGAGGTGGTTCACGCGTGAAGTTGGGGATGTTACATTCTCTTTCCCTTGGAGGAATCGAGATGTCCTCATCTCGAGATAAGCTGGGGATATTGATGGTTGAGAGTGCCTTTATCTATCCAAGTGGCATCCTCTTCAGGATAGTATTTCCACTGGATGAGGAATTCTCTCAAGGTTCTAGATCTCAGTTGTCTCTCCCTAATATCTAAGATCCTGTCAGGCCTTAGTTCAAGGACTCCTTGACTAGGCATTACAACTTTTTGGTCATCAAGTACATGGTTAGGATTAGGTACATACTTCTTCAATAGGCTGATATGAAATACATTGTGAACCTTTAGGTTCACAGGGAGTTGCAGTTTATAAGCATTAGGTCCTAGGCACTTGAGGATCTTGTACGGTCCACAATACCTTGGACTTAGCTTCTTGCAATCTCCTAAGGATAGGGAACTCTTCCTTGGGCGTACGCGAATGAAGACCATATCTCCTTCTTCGAAGACTCTATCTTGACGCTTCAAATCCGCATATGCCTTATGTCTATCCTTCGCAGCTTGGATGTCCTATCTTATTGACTTTATTTGGTCATCCATCTCTTCCAACATCTGCCTTGAAGCTTCAATCCTCAAGGTTGGATCTGAGAAGTTTAGGGGACTTCGACAGTCATGACCATACAATGCTTGGAAAGGGGTCATCTGAATGCTTTGTTGGAAAGAAGCATTGTAGGCAAATTCAACCAAAGGCAAGTATTGAATCGACCTTTTTGATTCATGACAGCACATGCCCTAAGCATATTCTCGATGACTTGATTGACTCGCTTTGTTTGGCCATCCGTTTGGGGATGGTAAGCTGTGCTAAAACAGAGTTGAGTTCCAATGGCTTCAAAGATGGCTCCCCAGAAGTGTGATGTGAAGAGAGAATCACGATCACTAATGATTCTTCTTGGTAGCCCATGTATCTTGAATATCTCCTTGATAAACAATCTTGCAATGTCCGAGGCTTTATAGTTTGTTTTCACTGGAATAAGGTGTGCAACCTTAGTAAGCATGCCAACCACAACCATGATGGAGTTGTATCCTCCCTGAACTTGGGGTAGGCCAACAACAAAATCCATACTGATGAATTTCCATTTCATGTGGGGAATGTCAAGCGGTTGCAGATTTCCTGGCATCTTGACATGTTCGACTTTGATACGTTGACAAGACAAACACTCACTGACATATTTGAGAACGTCACCTTTAAGCTTCTCCCAATGGTATCTCTTCCTAATTGCATTCAGAGTCTTGGCATAGCCAGGATGACCTAAGAAAGGGGAATCATGAGCTTCCCACAATATCTTCTGCTTAAGTGACTGGCTTGCTGGTATGCATAGCCTCGTTCTATAGTAGACAAGTCCATTGTTGATAGAGAATTCATGATACTTAGCTTGCAGCTTTTGATCCTGATCCTTGATAGATATTTCCCTTAGTATCGTTTGAAAGGCTGGATGATGGCATGCTTCCTCTCCAGCTAACTCAAGTATTGGATTGTTTGGCATAGATACCTTTGTGGCTAGAGATCTAGCTGTTGATGGATTTTGCAAGATTAGAGAATTAAGGAATGCCTTTCGACTGAGTGCATCGGCAACTACATTCTCTTTCCCTGGTCAGTATTTTATTTCAAAGTCGTACTCTTCCAGCACTTCAATTCACCGGCGTTGCCTCATGTTGAGCTCGTTCTGGGTAAAAATCCACTTGAGACTCTTATGGTCAGTTACTAGTGTAAACTTGTTACCCAATAGGTAGTGTCTCCAAAGCTTTAGAGCATGGATGACAGCTAGCAATTCTAGATCATGCGTAGCATAATTCTTCTCATGACTCTTCAATTTCCTTGAAGAGTATGCTACAGGCTGACCTTCCTGCATGAGCACACATCCTCTTTGAGGTGGGAGTTCTGTTAACTCTTCAGGAAATACATCCGCGTATTCCTTTAGCCAAGAAGGTCCTTCACTAGACTCTTGCTTCTAATCTAACTTGTTGAGCTTAATCAAGTAGACAGTTAATCCTTTTCTCACTCCTTTTATGATCCGAGATGCTTTGGCCAATTGGATTTTTGGCACTCCAACCTCACCTTGAGTTGTGACTAAATCCCCTTCAGAGTTTCGAAAGGAAATTTGGCCCTTCCCACAATGAATGTGGGCATCATTAGGCTTAAGACAATCCATTCCGAGTAGACACTCATGGATACCTAAATTCATGACTCTGAATTTGACCGAAGTCATTTTTCCTCCCAAAAAGAATTCCACCTTAGCAGTTTTCCCTGTACAAGTAACCTCACGACCATTTGCCAATTCCAGAAGCAAGGTAGGTGCTTCTACTGTGGCTATTCCTAATCTTTTTGCACAAGCTAGTGAGATAAAGGAATGTGTACTGCCACAATCAATCAAGGTCTTGAAACTTTTACCTTGATAGTCCGACGGTGTCTGATTCACCGAGAACTGGCAATTCAGGTCTTTCTTATGAAGAGCGGCATGGACTGTCGCCCTTTCAAACTCTACTTTCATGGTCGGATCTTCTTCTTCTTCGCACATTTGCCTATTGGCAACGCAGGCAGTTCTTCCTCTGCCTCGAGTAGCAGCTCCTTGACCATGGCCCGTTCCTTGGAAAGGTGCTTGGCGATGTCCTCCTCCAAGCTTGGGACATTGCCTCTTGAAGTGACCGGGCTTGTTGCAGTGGAAACAACGGAGGTTTCGGCCATTGCTTTGAGTAGGAACAAAGTTGTTGACATTATTAGTCCTTGCTTTCTTTCTTTGTCCCTGATTCTGACCTTGAACTCTCTTCATCTAAGGTCTGAATGCTCCTTTGTTCGGGTCATTATAAGACCAAGTTTTGTTACCCCTTGGTCTAGACTGCACCTCCTGAATTATAGATGTAGCTTGAATGAGTGCGTCCTGAAGATCTGATGGATGCATAGATTCAAGACGGGTATTTACTGGTGGATTTAAACCAGCACAAATTTTTGACACCTGCTGTGTCATGTTTATCTGTGGCGCATACTTTAAAAGTGAGACGATTTTGGAGTAGTAATCCCTGTGGATTGCTGGATAGCCTTCGGGCGGATTGTGGATAAGCGTACGGGCTGGACTTTTTGTATTTCAAAGATAAATATGAAAACCTGTTAACAAGGAACTTGTTTGACATTGCTTTTCTATGTCAAGTGATATGATTACATGAAGGAACCAGTGCCTAATGGTCTAATTAAGGAAGCTGATTGATGCATGTCCAACTAAATGTGTTAGGTAATTAACTAAAACGACCTAAGGAAAGCGCGGTGGATGTGGCCATAGGTCTGTCCTACGGATGGGTGGTCCCGGTTGGTCGGGAACTTTTCACAAATCACGATGGACAGCCAGAATATCGTCAAAGAACACAAATCACAAAAGCGTTGACCTAGAGTGATAATTGATCCCAATTTATGATGTTTTAGGGGAATGGAATGGGACTATGCCTTATGGCAGAGAGGTTGAGCTTCGCATCCCTCTCGTTTTCCATTCTCCTTGAACCAATTGCAGCGTGAATCCGCTTCAAACGTGGCATTTCTGCGTAAAGTAGTTCGCTTGGGTTCGACGTTAGTTGCCGTTAGGAAATGACCAATAGGGAAAACCCTAATTTAGGTCGGTCCTAAGTGGGAACGACCGGAATGCTTCTGCGACGTGGTAGGCATGAAAAGTCCTAGATTGCAAACCCCGTAACATTTCATGGGAGTGTCGGGCGGAGCTTTCTAGACATCTTTTCCGATGGGTTGCTAAGACGTGTCCTGAAGATAGCAAGCGGACAGGTTACACAACATTAAAAATTTAATTGGTCACCGTCACCACTCCTTGATAGCTCATGTATTATTTTGCAATAAATTTCAAGATTCTTCTTTACCTATATTTAAAATATAATATGTCATAACAATAAGAAATTATAACATCATAGAATGAAGATTTTGTGGAAAAAAGAGAAATCTAATCCTACCATAAAATGAAGTTTTAGAAAAATAAATTTCTCATCCTTCTGTTAGCCAAAAAACGAATTGGCTTTCCTCCTTTACATTTTGGGACTCCTGCCTATTTCTCCAATGTACCATTTCTTTTTCTTTTTGTTCCTTTCACAAGATGAGTTTGTACTTTCTGCTTTGAGCTAGCGCAATGTGCAAACAAGCAAAAGAAGCAATACTCTAGTTTTGTATTGTGATACTACAATATTCCACATCTCCATCATCAATCACTTGGTAATCTGCAATCTCCAAGTGATCCAAGGTAAGAAATATGTACATCTCTCACATGATAATCTTCTCTATCATTATAGTCATAATAACAAGTTGATCCTTAGGGGTTATACTAATGTTTCTGTTGTCCTATAATCTCATTGGTGCAACTATAATTTCGCATAGTGTGATTAGGCATAGGAGTCAAGACATTATAAATTCAATTAGTCACCATCAATACCACTTCTTAATAGCTCACGTACTATTTTAAGATAAAATTCAAGATTCTTCTTTAACTATTTTTAAAATATAGTATGGTTGTAAAAATGTCATGTCCTCATCAGCATAGCCAGGCATTGAGAAACTTACAATCTCAAAAATTGAAGCCTGTAAAAATATGGTGCATCTACTAACACATAATTAATGTACAGTACAAAAAATGTATCAAAAGAAGTATTTACTGTTATCCTCAGAACAGAAGCATCTAATCCTAAGTCTGAACTTGCCCATAGTCATCCAGGATTAAGAGCAAGTTACCTAGACAATGCTTGCTATGGCTAACATCAGTGCAGCCTTGGCCACAGCTCTTTGAGATGAGAACCATGGTTACCGTCTCAGAAATTGAAGGTTGCAAAAATAGTCTAGCATTTTCCCTATTGTAGCCATGAATACCCTCTTGAAAGATACTACAATCAACACTATTTAAATCATAGATGCCGTCCAATGAGAGGAAAAACTTGCGATAGTAGAGTGCAAAATCAAATAATGATTGCACTGTCCAATTTTGGTCTAAGCAGCCCAATCTGCCATTAAGTCTCAGAGATAGTCATGAATACCCTCTTTAAAGATACTACAATCAAATACCTATAGTAAGATACAATCCACCATTAAACTCTCTTCACTAATCACTAATGTAGCCATGAATACCCTCTTCAAAGATACTGCAATTAGCACTACTTAAATTAGAGGAAAAACTTGCCACAGTAGAATGCAAAATCCAATAATGACTGCACTATCCAATTCTAGTCAAAGCGGCCCAATTTGCAGCTAAGTCTCAGAGATAGTCATGAATACCCTCTTTAAATATACTACAATCACATATCTACAGTAAGATACAATGTTCCATTAAAATCTCTTCAATAATCACTAATGTAGCCATGAATACCCTCTTGAAAGATACTACAATCAACACTATTTAAATTAGAGCTACTCTCCAATGATAGTTATTGCCCAATTATCCAATCTGGAGTTTGAGTTCTGATTGAATCATGCAATTTGAGAGAGGATTCAACAATGCCCATGACCCGAAAATTCAACACTTTGAGAGAGGATTTAGCTGACCCATAGATTCAGCAATTGAGACCTAAATTAGAGCTTGAACTTCTCTATTTTGCTCATTGAGAGCATCAAACAGGCAAATACCCTCTTGAAAGATACTACAATCACATATCTAGAGTAAGATACAATCACATACCCACAAATTCAGCATTTTAAATCAAAATTAGAGCTTCAACTCCTCTATTTTGCTTATTGAGATCATCAAACAATGGGATATGAGACATGGAAACAAGTTCTTAGTTGGAAGACTAGCAGACTCAATGCATACATAATACCTCCAAGCTCCATATCATGCTAGATATGAGAAAAAAATTGGAAGAGCATGTTTAATATATACACACACCTCCACACATCATGCTAGTTATGAAAACAAATTTGGAAGAGAATGTTTAATGTATGCACACACCTCCACATTATGCTTTCTTATCTTGAGGAAGGCACGGCCACTTGTGTAGTGGAATTCAAGCTTGTAATTATCCATGATATCATGTTGGAGATACCCAATCCAACACATCCTCCATTCCGGGCTTAGGTTTCCCCAATTTTAGAGGCCCCATAGGACCATGGTCATATTCGAACTCCTCCTTGTGATCGATCCTTTCACACTTGCATCCAAAAAAATAGGAAAGTGCATTGCTATGAAACGCATACCTGGAGTAAGATACAAATTTCAAAAAACGTTTGGGCTAGAAGAAATCGCAGTGCATACTCAGAGGAGTGCCTTACCTTTTACTCTCTTCAATGGAAACAAGTTCTTAGTTGGAAGACTAGCATGCTCAATTCATACATAGTGCCTGCATATCATACTTGATAGAAGACATGGAAACAAGTTCTTAGTTGGAAGACTAGCATGATCAATGCATACATAGTACCTTCACCCTCCATATCATACTAGATATGAGAACAAATTTGGAAGAGGATTTTTAATGCATGCACACACCTCCACACATCATGCTAGCTATGAAAATAAATTTGGAAGACAATGGTTAATGTACACACACACCTCCACATCATGCTTCCTTATCTTGAGGAAGGCAGTCCCACTTGTGTAGTGGAATTCAAGATTGTAATTATCCATGATGTCATGTTGAAGATAGCCCTTTTGCATCTTGATCTCCATCATAGACCGAGACCACCAATCTAGCACATCCTCCATGGGCTTAGGTTTCCCTAATTTTGGAGGCCCCATAGGACCATGGTCGTATTCAAACTCCTCCACATGATCGGATCCTTTCACACTTGCATCCAAAAAAATAGAAAAGTGCATTGCTTTGAAACACATATCTGGAGTAAGATACAAACTTCAAAAAAAAATTGGGGTAGAAGAAATCACAGTGCATACTAAGAGGAGTGCCTTACCTTTTCTCTCTTGAATGAATCACCTTTTGTAGGTTTGATATGTGCAACCACAAAGATATGGTTACAAATATATGTGCAGCTAGAAAGGTATGACTTTTGTTGACAGTGAGGTCATTACATCTGAGAAGAGGTTTTCTCTAAAATTTTCCCAAATCATTTCAAAGCTTCATCACGATTTCTATCTATCAACCTAAATAGTAGCAAATCAAGCTAGTCCAAGAGACTATGTTCAATACTAGTCTAAGCAACTTGTCATAATTTGAGACTTTCTGTCTTTCATCCAAATGCAAGGATTACCTCAAATCATAGCATGGTGTGCATGTGAAAAGGAGCCTTGAGATAGCAATTGTATTACTTTATGAGATATGACCCAACAATTGTCGCAGCTAGCTTATATTGGGCCATGGAGAGAATCACCAACAACTATTGCAACTACCTTATTTCAAGCCATGGAGATACTATAAGAGCCACTTGAGCTTTATGACTAGGAAATGGGACTAGAACTGTCTTATTCAATGGCGTATTTCTCATATGACATGTACATCAACAATGTCTCAATAGCAATAATTGATATTGGTCCTTAGTTGGATCTCTTTCTCATCTCTTTGCACCATGAAAATCTAAAACATTTAGTGAACCATAATGCAAGGCAAAAACTTCATCAAGCATGCTTTCCCCCTTTGTACATCTCTCTTCAAGCTTCTCCTTTCTCACAAAAAGCTTGGTACCAAGATACTGGATGAGCTCATCCTCGAGGACCTTTTGCACCATATGTACATTGAGAGTGTGCTCTTTTCTTGGATTTCTCTTTTAATCAACATTCTTTATTTTTCACATCTTCTTTCTTCTTCCTTCTAATGCTCATCTTGCCCACCTTTCTTGTGCTAAGACTATGTTTAGTGTTGTACCTCTACTTTGACATGCTTGCACTTTGTATCTTCAAATATCATTAGAAGTGTAGGTCCTAAGTCCAGGGTAAGGAGTTTGGGCCTCATCTTATAATATTACCTTGTTTATAACTCACTTGATTGCTACCAATTTAGTTTGGAAGGTTGTAGTGAGTAGATGTTTCTTCATGTGAATTAGCATATATGTTGGTGAATTGATTGGAGGGGGACCAAATGTCATTAATAAGAACCTACTCTTGGTTAAAGTGGAAGAGTGCAATTACCTCTTATAATTTTGAGGGAAGTTACATTCATATGGGTGCTTGATGGTATGGGCAATTGCATAGGGACTTTGATTGTCATGCGACCCCTTGGTGCAAGTGGAAGGGCAACTAGGTTTCAGATGGTGTTGGTGTCATCTTGAAGCATATGCTCGCAAGAAGTGGTTGGCATATATTAATGACTAACCTCCCCGAGGGGAAAACAGAGAAGCAATGAGATAAAAGGGGGCAAAAAAAGAAAGGGAAAGGGAGAAAGAAAGAGGTGGGGAGAGAAGTAAAGAGGGGAGAGAGAAAAGGAATGGTGAAAAACATAAGAATGTAGATCGAGAAAGATAAGTAGATATTAAAATGGAGAAAAATCATCAATGAGGGAAAAAAAACATATTGTTTGTTGTAACATTGATCAAATGAAGAACGATGATGGTCGTGATGTCCAAGATTGCGAGGAGTATCTTAATCAGTGTGTCCCATGTCCTTGCACTCGATACAAGATAGCAATCATACGAAAGTGTGGCCATAGAGCATATATGACGTTTTGATAAGTTTCAATCAAAGAATATTGGTCAGACGATCTTAGACTTTGAGGGAATGGTAAGAAAAGTGTGTATCAATCATGCTTTACATTCACAAATTACTTGAATATCATATATAAAAATATTAGACATGTCCCCAAAATTTTTACAGAGAGGTGACACTTCATCCCAAGGAATGCACCTGTTGTGGCCTGTTTGAAGAGTTTGTGGGCATGTGATAGATGGAGTACCTAAGCTAATACACCAATTGTAGGGCAGGCTCCACACTACACCCTTGATACCAAAGGAGACTTGGCCTTTCGAACCTTGAGCTTGAGATGGAAGCAATGCATTGCCACCCATGGATGCTGAGTCATCTAATCCACTGAGAGAGGAAGCATTGAACATACCATTGTATGGTGGTTGTTGATTATCTCGCTTGAAGATGCTGCTTGTGCTCCTAAGTATGTAGGAAAAGTAGAGATGGAGCAATGTGAGTGTGACCAAGTTTTTCAAGTTGCTAAAGTATCACGTATTACCACTTGGAAACACAATATCCAGGTCTCTTGTAATGATGTATGATTGGTGTTACGAAAGCTTAGCATAGACTACAACAACATCCATGCATGTGTTAACAATTGTGTGCTATTTTGAGGAGACTATGTAACTATGGAGACATGTCAAAAGTATGATGATCACAGGTATTGACAAGACGACTTACAAAGGCAAACGATCCCTCAGAAGTTTCGTAGACACTTTCCACCTACACCATGTATACGCCACATGTTTTTTTACGTTGGACATTGGAAGCTTGACAATGTGGCATACAAAAAATAGATCTAGAGATGGAGTCCAACGAATATTGGCAGATTCACTTGCATGGAGCCACATTGACTCCTTCTTTCTAGGCTTTGCACGTGAGCCAAGGAATCTTCAACTTGATCTTGCTATGGATGGTGTGAATCCATTTCGTCTCTGCTCAACTTCTTAGAGTGTGTGGCCTATAGTCCTTGTTAACTACAACATCCCACCATGGCTTTCTATGAAGAAAGAATACTTGATTCCTAGCTTGCTCATTCTTGGGTGCTACAAAGTTAAGATTATGGATATCTACCTCTATCCATTAGTTGATGAGCTCAATATTCTGTGGGAGGAGGGGGTCGCTATGGAAGACATGAGCAAGCACAATGGTTGACGGTCCACTAATATACAAGCCATTCTCATGTAGACTATGCATGACTCTCTAGGATTCGAGGAGTGCTCAAGTCAATGGGCTTCCATTCTCGTTGTTGATATCTAACATGGTTTGTTCAAGTTTGTGTTGACTAGATAGGGATATTGTGATAGGTTTCCTTGCCTCATGTTATCAAACCTGTCATGATCATGAAGCTCACAATCCATGAAGAAGATGGTATATCAGGGATACAACACTTTCTTCCCAGAGGGTCATGAACTAACGGAAGGTTTTCTTGGATGACCTCCAGCATGAACTAATGCCCAAAACTGGTACAAGCTAAAAATGATCCACAAGAAGTAACATCCAAGTGGAATGTGATGGTTCTCAATTTTCCACAAGTTTCCATATTGTATCCACTTACAAATCAACCATTTGTTAGATCCCATGCATATTTTCAAGAATGTGGGAAACTTATTATGAAACCATATCACAGGAAAGAGAGAGAGACACTGTAGGGGCACGAATGGATATGAAGGAGGTAGACAAGATGGAGGCTCTCGAGCCCTGATGCTTATTTGCAACTACCTCAGACTCCTTGGGTCTTGTGCACTAAAGAAGAGCATATTGTGAAGCAAATTATCTTGTCTATTCACACTCCAATGGATATGATGCATTCAGGTTTACTTTTTCTAAAGATGACTAACTATCAGGGCTATCAAGTAACCTTAATATTTCACTATTTTGTGTCTACTCAATTTTTGTAAGGTTTTTCCATTTCTGATAGTTTGTACTATTGATCGTGATCACAGGGTACCTAAACTCTAGAAATATGATCAATGACTTGTAGGTTGTTGAAATTAGTGCAATGGATCTCAGAGAAGGAGATCAAGATATCCTCTATTAAATTTGCAAGGCATGGTGGAGATTGTTTGTCTCTTTGAGAAGTACCTTCCCACAAGCATGCTCATGATACAAACTCACCTCTTGGTACATCTTGTAGATGAAGTGGATATTTTGGGATCCATCCATACACAACGGATACTCTTCCTAGAACACTTTATGAAAACCCTAAAGGACTTTCTGCAACAATGAGCTCAGCCAAAAGGTAGCATGGTCGAATTTTGGGAGGTTTGCGGAGATGTAGATGTTGTGAGCCTACGGTTGGTTTGAGAGAGAGTTACTACTCCTTGCTCTCATAATGGTTCTAGAGAGGGTGGCTCAGGTGGGTATTGTGGAGGCAACCATGTAGTGTCACTATCTTGTCGGTCTGGTGGATACTTATCACCTTTAGGATTTGCCACACCTATAAGGACATCTACTCCCGTGACTCTAGGTATCACTCTGTCATTCATGGCACCCCTGTGGGTGCTATTCCAAGAGATATTATCCTAACATGTATGCTAGATATACAAGGGTCTCCTGGTTATGCCTAGGAGAACGTGGTCACATGTGGGAGAGGCCACATCCTAGACATACCCCAGTAACATATGGATACCTCATAGATGACAAGAGAGATTCTATGATCATGAATGATGAGGGGAGGAGGGTGATGTATCGCATGAAAGAGTTGTGCCAACAAGTATTTAGGCACAATGTTTTTGCATGGCATTCATGCGAGAATTCGTAAAGTCGCTCGCCATAGGAATGCTTGGAGATGGGAGAAGTCAATGAAATAAAATTTATCGAAAATAATTTTGAATGAGAAGAAAATTTCTTGATTTAAAATATAGGAAAGTTATAGGTTCATAAGATTTTTGATATTGATCACAAGAGTTTTGAAAAAGACAAGATGAATTCTCAATCTAAGAGAAAAGAGAAGAAGGTAGGATAACAAATTTTATGGAAGAATTTTAAGGAGCACAAAGCTCGGACTCAGAAGTTTGATGTGGTACAAAATTTGTTGTCGATCTTCAAAAATAGGTGAGAAGCGTTAAGCTCAAATCAAGCCAATCTCCATAGCGACTCATGATGACGGTATCTGATGTAGGCAAGGGTCTTAAAGCTTGTACTCAAACCTTCTTTCAAAAATTCGATGATGGTCTTCAAAGAAGGCGAGGGATTTACTCTCAACCTCAAGTTTTTCACAGTTGATTTCAATGGGCGAGATCTCACGAACTTGTTGAAGAAGCGAGGAGCATTAAGCTCGATGACTCAAGAGCTTCTCTTGATGGTCTTCTTGGAGAGAACAAGGAGTGTTCAAGGAATATCTCCCCCCCCCCCAATCCCCTCATACACCTTTATATAGATTTTTCGTTGGGGCTTTTTCTTTCATAGGTTGTTTTTAAAGCAAGTGTCTTAATAAAAATGATGGATTTATGGTTTAAAGCTTTAAATATTTAAATAATTAAGGCTAGCTTTTAATGAAGGCTTTTTGCCACCTTTCTCTATGGCATTTACTCTTCTTTTACAATCGCCAGTTCTTCGCATGAAGACAAAGCAACTCATAACATCATCAGATTCCTTTTTAGGCTCCAACTTCTTCTCTTCTTCAACAGCCTACTACAGTTAAAGCTGCAACCTCCTCCTGATTGACATTCTATAGAGGAAGCCAAGCATGGTCAACATGCTAGTGTTAAGACTCTTGAAAACGATAAGCTTTGAGACATTCTCCTCACTCCATCCTATCAGCTAGCTCTTCCTTCCACTTGATTTTTGAGATCTTCCTGTGCCAAAACAATGTAATGCCTTTGCCATAAAACGATAAGCATAGTAATCAAATTAAGGACCCACTTGTAGTGAATACATAATAGGTAGGTAGGATGAAGCTCATCTCTCATGCCTCACTGAAGAGAACAATTGACAATCAGGGCATATCTCAAGAAACTGTGAGATATCTTTGTACATGCCTGTAATATTTCAGGCCATGTGAAGTCTCGGGAAAATAACAAGGTTGCATTGAGGTTTGGGATGGGATAGTCTAAACTAATACACTCTCCACTGAGCCCAAACGAGACACAGCTTTATGAAACCTTGTATTTCTCATAAGAACCTCCACTTGGGAGGAGGATAAGGGATAAATATGGGATTTAATGCAATTTTTTTTTATTGCCTTCCCCCAGCCGAAGCGTGGCTGAGGGAAGGGGATGGTGCTAAAATGGGATAGTGTAGAGGTGGAGGGGAGGGATCACATGCAGGATCCATGTGGAGAGGGAGGCCCTATCCCCCTCTTCCCATAAATACTCCTCTTCTAGTGACAACGGGAGAAAGGAAGAGGGTGATACTCATAGTCCGTGAGGGAGACGACTGCAACAACTGCCGCCGTGTGGAGGAGGAATTGCTGTGCCGTGGAGGGAAGGGCGAGGAGACAAGAGGTGACGCCCCCCTTCTACTCACGTCACCGCCCCCTCGTTGGCTATTTGCAGGGCCCTTGAGGCCATCGGACTGAAGGCTCCCCCCTCCTCGCTCGGTGACGCTGCACACCCCCTCCCTTGGGCCTTTGTCCATAGTCGCCAGACGCTGCCTGGGGCCCTCTGAACAGCGTTGTCCCCCTGCGTTCCGCTCTAATGGCAGCTGTGGGCTGATGTACTGCACCGCCACACAGGCGGACATCTCAGCCTACCTCTCTCCCTCACGTTCTGTTGAATGGGCCCAGGCTAGGATCATAACCACCCCCCTCTGATCACCTGCCATGCACTGAAATGGGCCTTGGACTACAACCGTACCCCTCCTTCCCCCCCCCTGATCACCAGCTGCGTGGGGCCCCCTGAGGAAGAGTAGGAAGAGGGGAAGTAGAAAGAGAGAAGGAGAAGAAGAGAAGGAGTAGGAAAGAAGTAAAGGGTGGGAAAAGATAAAGAAGAGAAAGAGAGGAGTGAAGGAGAAAAGAGTAGTGTGAAAGAAGGAATAGGGTGGGAAAAGATAAAGAAGAGAAAGAGAGGAGTGAAGGAGAAAGAGTAGTGTGAAAGAAGGAATAGGGTGGGAAAAGATAAAGAAGAGTAAGAGAGGAGTAAAAGAGGAAGAGTAGAGAAGGAATAGAGGGAGGTAGAAGAGTAAAAAGGAGGAAAAAAGAGGAGTGAAGGAGGAAGAGTAGGGAAGGAGAAGGAAAAAGGTAGAGGAAGTGCAAGAAAAGAGAATAATTTCCTTCTATACCTTTTACCCCAAGCTAAAGTTCTCCAAAGGTTCATGTAGTTGCAAAACCACACTCACCCATAAACTTTTTGCCAAGTATATACCCTATAGGGCCTTCTTAGGCTTTATAAATCTTTTCCTCTCGGAAGAAGCTAAGAACCTAAAGGTCCTATTATTCCTTCTCATGATCAACCATTTAAACGGCACCTTGCCTCGAAAGAGAGACGGTGGAAATCCGGAAGAAATAGTAAAAGCTACCTTCATGTTCGAACTGCGATGCCGCCTAAGAAAGTCCAAGGAGTAGCTGCGGGAGGGTCATCTCCCGGTATCCATGTGGATATCTCACCCCAAAACCAAGTTTTTCCTTCTTGGTTTTATATCGGTTTTAAGTCAATCATGCAAAGATGAATTGTTAGGGATAGGATATATTTTTCTGAGTTATTTACAATGAAGGAGTTTAGTTTAATTGAACAAATGATAATGTATAGAACATAGTTTCCTTCAAATAGTATCATGCGTTATAACGAATTACGAACAAGATTATCTACTTACTAAAGTAGTATATTTCAGATAAATCCTGAAGGTATAAAAATTGCATCTTGCACCATTAACCTTATTCTTTCTGCAACAAATCATCATGAAACTCATGAAATGTTTTTTTAACGTTGCTCAAATTACTAGGAAGTTATCATTGCTAATTGCATATCTTAGCAAGGAAAATATTGTTAACTGGCATGAGTTTCGTTTGCAAGGAAAAAGGAAGATTAAATTGAATTTACCGATGGAAAAGTCAATTGTCACCAGGGATAACAAATCGTGACGAGGTGATCAATATTACCTTCCAAAAGATAACCAAATTAATCTAAACTTAGAAATACCATGCCTTAAAGACCAAAGACACGTTTATACCTTAAGCACTTGAATACCTTCCCTGATTGTAGGGTCAATAAATTCGAAAATGTAAAAGAACTAGGGTTTGGCCATGAGGTTCTTAAAAGGAGACCCTAGGTCCGACAAACGTCAGCTTAAAGAAACTAAAACGGATTATTTTATCGTAGGACTTGCACAGCAAGTACGAAGCCATGTAGTCTTGTGATTGATTCACAAGAAGAAAGGGTAAACAACCTCAACAAGGATGGCAGATCCTTACGCAAGTTATCTTGCAAAAGGATGTATTCTTGGATTTCCTTCTAAATAAGGAAAGTTACAAATCGGAAACTAAAGTATCCAATGAACTTTAGGGTTGACCAAGTTGGGTTAATAAGGTACGCCCTAACCCGGAATATAAAGGAGCTTGCCAAGTTGCAAGATCCCTTGGAACGAGTGTGGATACATTCGAAAGGAAAGAATCATTCCTTAGTAGTTTGCCGAACAACAAGGTCGATTAACGGAAATGTTTGTGCTTGCTAGAGATTTTGGAGCACTGTTTGATTTATGAATTACAAATTAAATGAATACCTATACTTCAGGATGAAGGCCTGAAGGGAGAGGCAGTTTTAGTTACCCCCGACTGCCTGCCTAACCCTAACCAAGGGGGTTGTTGACCGCGCCGGGAACGTGGACCGAACCCGCCGTGAGAGGTCTTTCCGTTGAGCTCTACTTGGAGCAGGAGGACACTTGGGTACGAGGGGGGGCTCTGGCCGTAAATCCCTCGCCTTTCGGGTCCTGCACAAGAGGCTAACGTGACTCGGGATTGGATCTCGAGGCCCGCATACTAGTCTACGGGCGGAAGCTTGGAATAGTGATCCCTGTGGATTAGTGGATAGCCTTCGGGCGGATTATGGACAAGCCTAAGGGTGGAACTCCTTGTATTTCAAAGATAAAAATAATGTTATGTAATAAAGAACTTGTTTTATATTGTTTTTCTATGTCATGTGATAAGATTACGTGAAGGAACTAGTGCTTAACGGTTTAATTAAAGAAGCTGGTTGTTACATGTCAAATTAATGTGTTAGATAAGTACATAACTAAAACAAACCGAGAAAAGTGCGGAGGATGGGCCGTCCTGCGGTTGGGTGGTCCCGGTTAGCCGGGAACTTTTCTCAAAGAACAACGGAATGATCGTCAAAGAAAACGATAACGAAAGCGATGACCTACAATTATGTCTTAACCGATTTACGCTGTTTTAGGGGAACGGAATGGGACTATGCCTTATGGCAGAGAGGTTGAGCTTTGCATCCCTCTCGTTTCCCATTCTCCTTGAACTAAGTGCAGCGTGAATCCGCTTCAGACCTGGCGTTTCTGCGTAAAGTAGTTCGCTTGGGTCCGACGCTTGTTGCTGTTAGTTAATGACCATTCAGGAAAACCCTAATTCCGATCGATCCTAAGTGGGAACGGCCAGGATATTTCCGCTACGTGGCAGACGCGGGAAGACCTAGATCGCAAATCCCGTAACATTCCATGGGAGTGCCGGGCGGAGCTTTCTAGACATCCTTTCCGATGGACTGCTAAGACGTGTCCTGGATGATACTAAGAGGACACATTACAATGCCTCTCCACCAATAAAGCCATTTAATCTTCTCATAGGTCACCCAAATAGCTTGATATCCAACCCAAAGACTTTCATGAAATTCTTTCATGATCTATACCTGTGGAGCTCTATCATAAAAAACTCTCAATGATTGTCCTCCTCACTTTCATGGATGCTTCCAAAGTAGCCCACTTAGCAAGAAGAAACCATAAGATTTTCTCCTAATCTTCTTGAAGTCTGCATCAATCCATCCATCCTATCTAGACATGGTGCTCAGATAACGTCCAATCTATAAATACTCTCCTATATACAAAGACTCATCAAAGCTTTCCTAAGCAGACACATGACAAATATGATCAACATGCATGGTTGAAAGATCAGCCCCATCATCAACATCATCAATGTAAGAAAAATCCATATCATCATACCTCGCTCGTGAAATCATATCGGCTACTAGGTTTTCTTAAGCTGCTATGTGTTTGAACTCAAGATTCATGGATTTTATGTATCAAATCCACCTAAGATGGCAATATCTGGAGTAGGGAAACTCATGAACATATCTACAAGAGGCAAACAATCAATCTCGACCACCAGAGCAGCACCAATGAAGTACTCTTTGTCATTCTTGAGAGTCGTAACAACTCCCAAGAGCTCCCTCTTAATCTGTGGATACCTACATTGCCGCTCATTTAGGACTTTTGCACCAAACCGAATAGCATACCTATTCATATATGCATCGTGTTGGCCAACAACCCATCCAATGCTAATAGGACTAGTATCAATAGTAATTAAAACATGTTTCCCACACTCATAATCTTCTTTTTGAAGAGTCAGTGTAGCTCTCAATAATTTCTTCACTTTCTGCATAGCTTTAGTATGTCTCATCTCCCAAGAAAAATCTTGCCCTTTCCTCAAGAGCTGGTAGAGATCATCTGCAATATGAGCAAAATGAGGAATCCAAATAAGATAAAACACACAATATCTAAGAAACCTGCGAACCTTCGAAATAGAAGAGCAATTATCCACAATCTTCTCTATGGCATCAACCTTTGCAGGTGAAGGCTTCATGCCGTAATAACCACACATATGTCCAACAATCAGAACTTCTCTGGCTCCAAAATTAGATTTCAACCGTGACAAGGTTAAATTTACTTCCTCTAGCCTTCAAAGAATCCTCTCAACATCTCTAATATGTGAAGCCACAAAGAACATGCATCCATGATCATCCAAATAATCGTCCTTCTCTTTCTTCAAGCAGCCCTTGATAGGCAGATCATTAATGAAAGGCCTGGCTCTGGAATAAAATCTCATAAGACCTTGTTCATCCCATTCATCATATGGGCAACTGAATTAGTAGCTACTTGTGGAAGTGTACACTTTCGAATAAGGCCTAAAGGAGTCTTCATCGTAGTCGAATCTCTGCTCTTAAGGGCAAGTTGGAACTGGTCATATCCAAAATAAAGATCACCAAGTGAATAGATAGCACATCTAGCAAAAGCTTCTACAAACTCATCCACAATAGGTCCTACACCAACATTTCAAATAGTGACCCTATTCACTGGCTATAAGTCCTGTATGAATCTAAGTGTCCCATTTTTCTTAGGAACTATGAACCATCTATTGGAATATGGAGCTAAAGATGGCTCTCGAATTCCCATCTTGATCCGCTCATTCAAAAGCTCCATTCCAATGGACATGCGAAATGGTAAAAATAACCATAGGCGTCACAACCGTAGGATCAATGCATCCAATCTCACGTGGAAAAAAAGTAAAAGATTTCCCATTCCTACAAAACATCTCTTCAAAACATCTTACCTCTTCTGGAAGCAAAAAATCTTGAGTCCCAATGTCCATCTCTTTCAATGTCTCAGTTGAAAACTTGTATTCAATACCAACATGATCTCGTAAAGGAGATTGCATAGCAGCTCTCTTAATCATCTCATCACTGTCCAAAGGTAGTGGTCATGCAACTAGTCTACCTTTCTTGTGAACTATCTTATATTTTGTTTATACTCTAGCTACTTTGTTACAAACTGCAAAATTCAGCCCTTGTTGAAAATACCATGGTAGACACAAATTTTTCTATGTATAAACATCAATATCCAATTCTTTTTGCTGAGAATTCTCAGCACCTGCATTCTCTTGAAGTATGAAATCAACAATTTTGCAATATATCAACAGAGAATGGACCTATAAGACATATGAAAATTCTTGATTGACAGTATTGAATATTGAAAGTTCTTCCATAGTATCTGACCATTAAAGTTCATCATAGAGACCATCTACCCTGTCTTCTTGCTACAAAATACCTACAAGCTTCAATTCTTTTTCTTTTCTATATAGCAGGTTGTGGGGTTTTGCCTCATAAGGTTGAGTATCATAGACTTTTGGAATTGGTTACTACTTTGTAGAGTATTAAGCACATTTATTATGCTAAAAATCGATTTTCAAATGTTAATGTTGTCAAAACTGATATCAATGATGTATTGCATGACATTAGTAAATAGGTAAAGATCAAGGAGCACTATAAGGGAATGTATAAATAGCAACGATGGTTTGCGATGTAAAATAGTGTCAATTATTTGCATCACAAACATCGTATTTTTCAATGGTATTTGTAATGCTGTTTGCGACACAAATAGCAATGCATTGGTTTGTGAAAAAAAAGCACCAAAAACCCGAGCATGGCATTTGCTAAAAAAAATTTCAAGAGAGAGCGAGAGAGATCATCGCCCCAAGAGAGAGGGAGGGAGAGGAAGAGGGAAAGAGAGAGAAGGAGAGCTTCTCACCACCGCTGTCGTATGTGAAGAAGAGGGAGAAGTGCCCAAGGGAGAAAGAATGGACGTTATGAAGAGAAGGTGAGCAATCTATCCTCCACCCTTTGTGGTAGGTACATTGCCTCTTCTTGCTTTGTTCTTTTGTTTTCTCATTTTCTTTTGCTTGTTTTTCGTTGTAATAAGATGCATTGAGAGAGAGAGAGGAGGAGAGAAAAGGAGAGAGGGAGAACAATGAAGGAAGAGGAATAGAGAACAAGAGAGAGAAAAAGAGGAAAGGTAACAAAGAAAGAGAGAAAGAGAGAGAGAAAGGGGAGGAGAGAGAAGAATGAGTGAGAGAAACAACAAGGGGGAGAGAGAAATAAGAGAAAAGCAACAAAGAAAGAGAAATAGAGAAAGAAAGACAGGGGGAGAGAAAAAGAAACGGAGAGTGAAGGAAGAGGCGGATAAAAGGGTGAGGTAAAGAAAGGAAGGAGAGTGAAAAAAAAGAGCTAGAAAGAGAGGGGTAAAGGGATAGAAAGAGGGAGAAAAAGAGAGATAGAGGGAACAACAAATAGAGAGCAAGCGAGAAGGAGAGAGAAAAATAAAATCAATGAAAGAATTAGAGAGAATGGAATTATTGAAAAATAAAGGGAGAGGGAACAGAGAGGAAAAGAGAAAAAGACATAGAGAAAAGAAGAGAGGGAATGGAAAAGAGAAAATAAGTGAGAATGGGGAGGGAAGATGGGGGAGAGAAAAAAACATTGAGAGAGAGGGGAGAGAGAGAGAAACAAAGAAGGATGAAGGGAGGAACATAATTTAAAAGAGAAAGAGAGAGAGAATTTGAAAGGTGGAAAGAGAAATAAAGAAGGATCAAGGGAGGAAAATAAAAAAAAGAGCAAAGGAATGGATAAAGAGATATGGAGGGAGGCAAACAAATAAAGGGAAAGGGAGAGAAAGAGGAGTAGAGATTAAAACAAAGAAATATCATCAATGAGAGGAAAAAAACTTGTTGTTTACTGTAACGTAGACCAAATGTAGAATGATGATGGTTGTGATGTCCAAGATCAAGAGGTGTATCTTAATCAGTGTGTCTTGTGCCCTTGCTCTCAATGCAAGCTAGCAAATAGATGAAAGTGTCGCTTGTCCATAGAACATGTATAACACTTTGGCAAGTTTCAATTAGAGATCATTGATCAAGCGATCTTAGGCTTTGAGAAAACAATAAGAAAAGTGTGTATCCATCATGTTTTACATTCGCAAAGTAATTGAATATCATATACAAAAATATTAGATGTGCCCATAAAATTTATGCAGGGAGGTGATGCCTCATTCCAAGGAGAATGCACCTATTGCGGCCAGTTAGAAGGGTTGTGGGCGTGTGATGGATAGAGTGCCTAAGCCAATACACCAATTGGAGAGCATGACTCAGTCTACATCCTTGATACCAGAAACACCATGTTGGAGAATATGGGAAATTTTCATAAGTTTGGGACATGTGGCCAAATCTTTGGATTTGTCATAACTTGAACACTATAACTTTAAATTTAGCGCTCTATAGCTCAATAGATTCCATTTCTCAACCACTTTTCAATGATAGGTCACATCATATGGTTTTGAGAAACTTATGGGCATGTTATTCAGGTGCCACCTTTTTAGTATTCAAAAAATGGAAATTGGGAGATTCCCAAACTCACTAATATTGTGTTCAGAGGAGATAGTCGGCTTTTTGGACCTTCCTCCAATCTTGGAGTCTAAGATGGAGGCAATGATTGATGCATTGATGCCCATGGATGTTGAGTCATTTGATCCAATGAGAAGCGTCTATACCATGATATGATGGGTGCCAAGTATCTGGGTGCCAAGTATCTCACTTGAAGATGCTAGTTGCGCTCCTAAGTGTCTAGGCAAACTACGGGTGGAGCGATGCGAGTGTGATCGAGTTGTTGAAGTACATTCTACGCTCGTTTGATTTTTTTGACTCTATTATAAAATACACTTATTGTGATTTTTCAAGGTGTCTTATAATTTCTTTAAAGGTTTCTAAAGTATTATACATTACCACCTGGAAACATGATGCCTGAGCCCCATGATGATGTGTGACTCATGTTACAAAATCTTGGCATGGACTAAAATAGCATTCATGCATGTATCAATGATTGTGTGCTGTTTTGAGACTATTTGACTATGGAGACATGTAAAAGGTGTGGTGCTTATAAGTATCGACAAGACTTGTAAGGAAAAACCATCCCTTAGACCTTAGACACTTTCCACTTATACCACGTATACGCTACATATTTCGTGCGTCGAGGATAGCGAGCTTGACAACTTAGCATGCATAGAATAGATCCATAGATGGAGTCCAACAAATATCAGTAAATTCATGTGCATGGAGCCACATCATTGACTCCACCTTTCCAGGCTTTACGTGAGAGCCAATGAGTATTTAGCTCAATCTTCCTATGGATGGTGTGAATCCATTTAGTCTCCACTCAACTTCTTACAGTGTGTGGCTTGTAGTCCTTGTTAACTACAACATCTCGCCATGGCTTTCTATGAAGAAAGGACACATGATTCTTAGCTTGCTTGTTCTTGGTGGGCAGTATAAAGTCAAGAATATGGACATTGTGTATATCCGTCCATTAGTTGATGAGCTCAAAATTTTGTGGGAGGAGGTGGTTGCTATGGAATTTATGAGCAAGCACGATGGTTGACAGTCGGCCAATATACAGAGCAATTCTCATGTGGACCATGCATGACTCTCCAAGATTCGGGGAGTGCTAAGGTAAGTGGACTTGTGTTCTTGTTGGTGATATCTACATAATATCTACATAGCTCGTTCAACTTTGTATTGAATAAATAGAGGTATTGTGACAGGTTCAATTATCTTAGCTTAGCATGCATGCCCATTATATGGGCCACAATTAGACTCCCAAAGGTTACGAACCATGAAGAAGATGGTATATCAAGGACACGCCACTTTCTTGTTTGATGATCATGACCTGAGGAAAGGTTTTCTTGGATGACCTCTACTATGAATGAATGCCCAAATCTGGTACGAGTTGAAAATAGTCCACAAGGAGTCACATCTAAACAGAATGTGACGGTTCTTATTTTTCTAGGAGTTGCTATATTGGACCCACTTACAGATCATTCCATGCATATTTTCAAGAATGTGGGTAGCTTATTATGGGACCGCACCACATGAAAGAGAGACACTGGAGGGGCACAAATGGATTTGAATGAGGTAGGCAAGATGGAGGCATTTTGACCACAATCAAAACAAGTGATGGTCGCTTGCAACTACCTCATGCTCCTTGAGTCCTGTGTCCACTAAAGAAGAGTGTATTGTGAAGAAAATTATCAGGTCTATCTACACCTTGATGGGTATGATGCATTCCATTAGATTTAATTTCTCTAAAGACGGCAAGCTATCTGGGTTCAAATCCCATGATTGGTATAAGATATGTCCTTGGTTGCAAGTAGCCTACATATTTTTCTATTTAGTGTCTACTCGGTGTTTATAATGCTTCTTCATTTATGGAAGTTTGTACTACCGGCCATGATCATAGGATACCTCACTCTAGAAATATGCAAAGTGATTTCCAAGTTGTCAAATTTAGTGCAATGGATATCACAGAAGGAGATCAAGGCATTCTCTATTGAATCCGCAAGTCGAGGAGCGGTGTAGATGGTCTGTCTCTTTAAGAAGTACCTGCCCACCAATATGCTCATGATACAAACTCTCCTCCTTATGCATCTTGTAGATGAATTGGAGATTTCAGGACGTGCCCATATGCGATGGATGTTCTTCTTGGAGCACTTCATGAAAACCGTGAAGGACTTTGTGTGACAACAAGCTCGGTTAGAATGTAGCATGGTTCAAGGTTCGCTGGTGTCCGAGGCATTAGTGCATATTTCAGAGTGGCTACCAATGGTGGATTTAGACAATAGTATGCGATGGTCACTAAAGGATGATGATAGACTGAATAGAGATGTGAGGGTTGGAAATGGAGTAGAAAAAATGATGGATGCTACAATGGAGGAGAAAGTGAGTCATTTTTCTATGTTGCATCATGCATCCATGGAGAAGTGGCTGGCTAGGTATAAGCAAGCCTCTAGAAAATATCGGGAAGAAGTGCGATCCAAATTTTGATGCTATACATGCCATTGATCAATTTGATATCCTTAGTGCATGGAGGAGATTCCACGGTTTATGTCTATGAGGTGGTTACATGTAGCTTTGATCGTAGCTTCTCGTAAGGGGTAGAGGTCTCTACGGAGGAGTGATACATCTTGAGGGGATATAGTCGAAAGGCGACTCCATGTTTTATAAGCTATCATATCTAGATTTTATCTAGGACAACTAATCTAACCATTTCATTGTACAATACAAAATTTATAGTGCGATTGGTTGTGTGGGTGACATTTCTATGTTGAGAGCACATTGACAAAAATGCACTCCATAATGGATTGTGGTGTCATGGAAAAGTTCAAGAGAGTAGACGACGGGCAACAAATCCAACATTGTTGTAGATGAGTTGGAGTATTTTGGAAACTTGCAAAGTGCTATCTGAGTGGATTATTGTAGCTTCTCCATGATCATACTTGATATACAGTGGTTCAAAGTGGTATTGGAAGGAGCTAGGGAAACCGTTTGTTGGCAAGGTCTATCTTGATTTTTGGAAATAGATTTCGAGAAAAGATGGACAAATCTAACAACACATTTGTCCTACCAGCCCATTTTGAATAGTGCATGACCTATTTTCTTAAATATTTTTCACAACACAAACTAGTCACAAATGTTGATTCACTCTTATATGTGATATTGAATATGTAATCTTCTATCCAAATCCCCAATAACCTCGATGGTGGTATGTTATACCATCAACTCCTCGAAGTACGAGAGTATATAACCACATATTCAAGATTTTGAAAATTTTCATAAAGTTTGAAAATTGCTAATGTGATTGATATTTTGACACAGGGTCAAATCTTATCCCCTAACTTAAAGGTGAAATTTTCCCTAGATACTATATAAGCGATCCTCGCAAGTCCCACTCTCAAATATTGGGTTAAGATTTAGCCATTTGGTCAAATCTTTACTCCTTATTTGAAAGTGGAACTAGGGAGATTCCCAAACTCTTTAATATGGTATTGTATGATGAAAGCAATGTTCCTAGTATAGACGAGGAGAGTATGCAAGTGGAGGTGTTGATATTGCAAAGGGTGGAAGCTAAAGAGAGCTTAGGACATGTAGAGGAGTCTAACATGGGTAACGTAGACAAAGAGACATGAGGCCATGAATTTTTTGAGAATGAAGTGGAATCCTCTTTCTATGGGGACCTATCTGTAGACCTTTCAATGTATGCGAAGTTGTTCCAGGAGATTGACATGCGGCCATAGGCCGAGTTGTGTTTGCATCCACCTATTCAATTCATTGATGATTCACTTTTAAGGGTACTTTAGAATATGTATTTTAATTAGCATCATTTTTTTCAAAGTTATATTATCGTACTTTACCTAAATTTTTATATTGATTATGCTAATATCATTTTCTAGAGGTTACCTTTGATGATACTTGGAGAGCAGGATAAGTCGAGGGGGGATGAGCGATGAGGAGTTCTAGGAGATATTCACACATATGTCTTCAGATCAAATGACCTGATTTAGAGATATGGGAGACCATGAGTTGTCTCTCTGACACCATCAAACCATTTTGTGAGATCTACTTTGGCACACTCTGATGCTTTTGTTTCTAGTAGATGAGGTCGATGCTCTAGATTGGTCCTAGACAAAGGGAGTGGTTCTGGGGGGGTATATGAAGATGTGGACAATTTTAAGCTTGTCATCGCTTTCAGATAGGGGTGCTACTCCTTGCTTTCATACAAGTTTCAGAGAGGGTGGCTTAGGTGGGTGTTGTGAAGGAACTAATGCAATATCTTTGTCTCATCGATCTGGTGGATACTTGTCACCTCCAAGATTTGTCACACCTGTAGGGACATCTACTCCAATGAATCCGGCAACCATCTACAGGAGGGTGGCACCCCCATGGTTGGTACATTGAGAAATACTACACCCGTGGATATGCCAAATATACATGGGTCTCTTGGTTATGCCCAGGAGCATAGTCGTAGGTAGGAGAGGACACATCTCAGATGGGAGAGGACACATGTTAGACGTACCCCAGTAGGGTATGGATACCTCGTAGATGACATGACAAGTGTTGTGATCATAAACAATGAGGAAAGGAGGGTGATGTATCACATATGAGTTGTGTCAACAAGTTTTTTGGCACAACTTCTTTGACCATTGGAACAATATACCCGATGGCAGGAAGGACTATATGGTGGCATTCTTGCATAAGGAGTTTTAAGTACCTATGGTGGCAAATATGTTTTCCACTAGGTGGATGATGGAGTGTATACATGCACATATGTCACATAGATGATCGGACGCACACAAAAGGCACTCAAGAATGGTATCTCAAAGTCCGAGTGGCTAGACGCAGATAATTAGCGGAGATTGATACAGGAGGCTACACATTCTCTAGGAGGATGGGGACAATAACATAGCGGGAGGCAGTGAGCATGATTGGAGGTAGAAATTGTGCATTATTTTGGGAGTGGTGGCCACATGACTTATCTGGAGAACTTTATAAGTTTTATTTTGGTTCTTCTTGCTTTCTTATTTGCAATATCACTTGTACTAACAATCATGTTTCTAACAATTTTATTCTATTTTCTTTGCAACACTCCATCGCAAACCACGATCCCGTAGGTTTGGAGATTGGATATGCAGAGAGACACGGTCTCACTACACTCATTGATAGATTGTATGTGCATGGAAACCTAGTAAGTCAATCATCTTTCTTGTCCGTAGTGACTATTTGTTTTTTGATGCATTATGTATGGTGGACTAATGTGTAGTTGTTCATGTTGTAGAGTGTGTTCGATGCTCCTTTGTGTCACAAGAAAAGCTTTTTGATGGCGAGGATTTGTAGCATACACTTGGATTCGTGGAGTGCATACCCTCTTCTTTTTTGGTCCTATGATTTATGAAGGCATACTCCATGTACTATTCCTTATATGTACCTATCATCATTTGTATAAAATCGCATCTTGCGATAATTACAAATAGATTTTCATGTGTGTTTTGGCTCTCCTCTCTCTCCATGGTTCTCTGTAATGTCATGAGTTGTTATCATGAGTCTTGTACTTACTCTATGAGTTATCACTCTTGTGGGTTTAAGTAGTTTTTGTGTTTGTCTTGATGACCATTGCATACCCAATATGTATTTTTTTTGCAGGATATTATATAGCACATGGTGTTGCCCTACCACAAATTTTTTTCCTTTATAATTGTCACTATTAGCGTCACCAATTTCTGTGCACATATCGCTATTGCTGTCACTATGTGCGATGATTTTGTAGAGACATTTATAGCGACACTGTCGTGCTGCTGCGCATCCAAGGTGTGGAATCCACCAAAAAGTTTGTGTGTGTGACATTCATTACTTTGTGTATACCTAGTCGTTGTGTTTGCATTTTCCTATGTGTGATGTTTTTTCCCTATATTTTTTTTGTACCTATTCGGGTAGTACCCGTATTTTCTTTAGCCTATGTGTGCATGATTTCATGTGAAAGTGTGTGTATTCAATAAAGATCGAGAAACCCGCACTTTAGTGAGTGCAAAAGCCCTTGCTTGATCAAAATCAAATATGCTCTGGGTGAAAGGGGATAAATAATGATTGGGGAGAAGAAGCTTCTACAAACTTCTAATAAAGCTTGAATAGAAAGGAAGATTTTTCAGAACGTACTGCTTTTTGGGGCATGCTGAATGTGTTTTGGGAAGGGCATTGGCCATCTAAGATAGGTGCAGGGCTTTACCACATTGGATCTTCAATTGATACGCAAGTTTGTTGGCTCTCTTTCTCTCATAGAGTCACTAGATGTGTGAAGTTGCAACGTGGCTACTTCTTTTACCCACAAAGGGGGGAAGTCTGGGCTGTCTACCAACGAGGAGAGAGAAGCCGACCTTGGTTTGTGTTTGTTGTTGACAGCAAGATTGACAAGAGCAAACTAGAAGCAGCCAAACCTGAAGGTTTCAAAGCTCAATGTAAGATTTTGTGACTATTTATGCAGACTGATGTATTCAGGATAACTGACAAAGAGATGGTTTATACATACTTATTACAATTTTCTTCCCTACTTTTACAAAAGTGAAGCAAGTCTCATTAAACTTGAGTTCGGTAACAAAGGAAGAAAATTGCTTTCAGAGAAGAAAAGGAAACGGCGCTGATCCCGGCTTTTCCCCACAGCAATTAGTTTTGGATTTATCTTGGAGTTTCGTCGATCCAGGAAAAACACACGCTGATATGCAAAAAGAAAAAGCATGGCCGCTGTCTTGAGGGGTGAACTCTCTAAGGCCTATCAAAGATGCACATGTAAAAATAATAATTGGGAAGGGACACTGACGTCGAAGGTAGAAGATGACGGAGAACGACTATGCTTTCATTGCTTTTTGGAAGTTTTTTTCGAGAAGGTAGACGATTATTAATTGCAATCATGACTGCAGGAATGGAGATCAGGGAATGAAGAGGCACAATATGTTGCAAAGGAGCTAGAGTCAATAAAGACTCTGTGACAATCACATGACACTGCAGTAACTAACGGGACGAAGCATCGATGAGCTCTGTGATTTCGGAGGGCAAAACGAGACAAAGAAGTTGAAGTGGAAGACAAAGGAAGTGGATGACGAACTCTGATCAGCAAAAAATGATAAAAATGACATGTCAGAAGATTGTGTTGACGACTGTTGGAGCAACAACAAAAAAGCGGGAAGGATGGATAAGGATGCTTGTTCCAACCAAATTGAGTGGGTGTTACTACACTGAAAGATCTTCCAAACCTCTGCACTGACAATCTTAGTTGCACTCACCACGGCGATCAGTTGCTTCTTTCCAGATACAGCCGATCGTGAGATAGAGTAGTGGTGGACTCTATGCGGGAAAGTTGGTGAGTCCTGGGCCAAAATCCCTCTGGGCCCAAAGCGCAAATCTCTGCGAGTGCTGGTCAGGGGGTGCAGGATTTGTTGGCAGCCATCTTGTAGACAATGTGGGTAATAAGTACTCAAGGCTACTGTATTTCTGGAACCAGCTGGCTGCTGCAAGTTATGACTGTGCCCAGTGAGTCCTGCGAGTATTTGCGAGAAACATGGCAAATCTTCATGCCTCTTTGCTCGTGCCGCTGATCCTATTGAGCTTGTTAAGAAAGTAAAGATTTCGATGGTTGCGCTTGGTTCCCTTCATCATCTTCAACCAGTTCTGCAGCATGGCCAGCTACAACAATTATAATCAGAAGCTTGATTATGTTTACAAAGTCGTCATTTTCAGGAGTCTAATTGTCATGATTTGAAGAGTTATTCTCAGTTATCATACTGCTCACGAGAGGGTGGCACAGATTTGTCAACTGTTGTAATCACATATAGATGATGCAAAGCAAGCAAAAACTGTTGTCAATTGTGTGCATCTGAAACCTTGCTTTTCTTAAGCTTGGAATCTAATAAGAGCTTGTATACATGGAACGAGTCAATTGCATAGGTCACATGTGGTTTTGTTATGATGTCTCTCTATGCTCACAGTGATAACTTGGCAGTAATACAATTGTTACTTGGCATCATATTTGTCTTGATTATTTGCTTCTCTTGATCTTCCATCTTGGAATTTCTCAAGGACCTTTGTGGTCGCGACTTTGTTTTCGAAAACCCTTCGACATCTTTGGTGGACCCGACGTGAAAGCGTCGCATTAAAAAATTTTCAGGATGGGAGATACTTCAGTATCAACTTCAGCCCCTTCTACAATTTCTACTTTGACTCCGTCATTGACTTTTTTTCAAGTACTTCTACAAATGATTTATGTCTATGTATATGAAACTTCAAAATCAAAGCAGACATAATTGTATATGCAGCAACAACAGCAGTTACATCAACAACAGTTGTCTCAGCAAAGGCAACTATATTCGGACCAAGAGAATGCAATCAGCGCAACTAAGGTGATTGAAGCAATTGAAAATGAAAAGAAGTTATTCGATGGCCGTAATGTATCAGCTTATTTGAAGTTGTATGAGATTAAGATGGGATTTTTTGGAGTACCGAGAGGACTTATGAGCAAATATTTTCTTCGCCTTTTCACACCCACCTTGAGGGTAAAAGTGACTGATCTTTTCCTTCAAAACTCGCATTGGCAAGATTTTAAGAAGGCCCTGAAATAGGAGTAATTTCTTGAGGACTTTGGGATGGCTACACGGCGGTCATTTCGAGAGTGGGTCTACATGCCAAACAAAGGTCTAGCTGCTTCAGAATTGATACGAGAATTTGAAGAGAGGTATAGTCAGCTTGATGCCACTGAACAAAGAGCATTGGATATTGAGAAAGTTGAGTTTTTCTTGCAAGCTGCAGATCCTGCTCTTTAGGAAGAATTAGGAAAGCTTCTTGAGGATCCCACGAAGCCTATGGGTCTTAAAAGAGATTGGCCGGACGGTTAGGATGCGGTCTCGACTTTGACCAAGAGGGGGATATGGAAGACCTGCCTACAGAATGGATCTATGACTCCGACGTCCTCTTCTGCTCTATGTCTACTTCTACCCCTGTCATTTCTTCTCTTCCTCAACCAGTTACTTGGCCTATGCCAGTGCTTACTATTTCTAATCCTCCCGTTCCTCCTGTTCCTAGACCGATGTCGGCTCCTTCTGCTCTCCGAAATCATCCGCTCCTTTGGTTCCTTCCTCTCTTGATGACATAATCAAAGGCATAATGGATTTGAAACTGGAGTCAGTTAAAGCGAAATTGGTGGGAAAATTAAAAGAGCATTTTGCCTCGCCTGCACCTACTATTTCTTCTAGTGCTCCTAATGCACCTAGGAGTGATCCTAGTGTACCTAGGAGAGATCGAAGATGTATTTGGTGTGATAGTACGGGCCATCAGCATTGCGGGGATTGCGAATCTTTTCAAGATGCAAGGAGGAAGAATTTGGTATTTTGGGGACAAGATGGCAAAATATGGTTGACTGAAACAGGAGCTCCGCTTGCTACCAATTTTGGGAAAGGTGGAATGAAGAAATTGGTGGATGACATGGCTGCGCGTACTTCTTATGTGGCAGCTAGAGGAGATGCCTCTGCATATGGAGTCTAGATTGAGAAAGGTTAAGAGAGTCAGTCAACATTATGGACCTATGCTATAGAGATGGCAAACAAGGGGAAAATCCAGCAGATTGTTTTGACTAGTGTAGGTTCTAGCATCAGATTTGAGACAGGTTGGGATTATCCTGTTGACAGGTACACTATTTATGCCTAGTTGGCTAAGTCTCATTGAGCAAATGTACTTGTTGAGGAGAAGCATAAGAGAGATGAAGAGAATCCAAATGTAGCTAAGAAGATTAGAGGGGGTGAGTTTGTTACTCCACCTACTGCAGGGCCATCTTCGAGACCAAGGCCAGAACGACAAATGGAGGATGCTCACAAGAAAGAAAAGAGACATGAACCTAGATAGAGAAGGCAGCCAGGATTTAGATTAATGTCCGATATTGAGGCATCTACGGACATGAAGAAAATCTTTAATGACAAGATAATTGGCAATGAGGTGACTTTTATTATTTCTGAGGTTTTGGGCATCTCGAAAAGAGAGTTTCAAGATCAGTTTCACAAAGTCCTAAAGAGAAAAAGACATGCATTGCCTACTACTGATACACATGGAGTTTTGATTGGGGAGTTGGATGAGGATGAGGATGAGGTTATGGTCAAGAATGCTTCTATTTTTCCGCAAACACAGAAGAGGGTTTAGCCTATGCATTATGCTGAAATTGATGAGCCTATTTTGGTACCGCACAGTCCCTTTTCGCAGAGTCATCGGGCTAGGGCAACTACAGAAACAATGGTAAAAATTGGAGAGAAACAGGTGTCTTATGTTGCCTTGGTGGATCATGGTTTAGAGATTAATCTCATAGTTCGTGGAGTTTATGAAAGTAATAGATGGCCTATGGATGCAGAGCATGGGTGGCGTATGAGAGCCGCCAATAACACTGCAGGTGATTTGTATGCTGCATGTCCCAGTGTCACGATTTCTATTGGAGATGTAGAGGAGGATTTCCATTTCTTTGTGCAGGATTCATGCTCTTACCCCATAATCCTCAGACAGTCATTCATTACAGAGATGCGCATGGAGACGAAAGTAACGGATGACGGATCTGCTTATGCACACATTCGCAGTAAAGATGGTATGAGAGCAGTCCAGTTTATGACTATGTGTGTAAATCATGCTAGAAACAGGGATACTCTTCGAGATGCGCCTTTGTCCACTGTAAGGGATTCGGGTTTTCATTAGGTATCGCTGTTTTGCGAGATGACGATGGTACAAAGAAGAGGAGATTGAGTTCTCACCTGAGTAGTGTTTTCTCCTCCAATTTTGTTGGAATTTGAGCAATACTATAGGGGAGACCATGGCTTTTTTAAGTGAGAGCGAGGACATATTGGTTCAAAGGAACCCTGACCCTAAGCAGCAGAGGACCTAACAAAGTATTATTGATGTTGTATGGATCATAAGAAGGAAATGGATCCACATCCATTAAAGTCATAACCGACTCCTCTAATGAAGTAATAGATGGTACATCAGCAAAAGAAAAAGATGTTAAATAGATCTTTCCCAAGAAAAAAGAGGCAGAGTCCCTAACAGTAGGCACTATAAGCCAACTCCCTCAAGATGCAAAGTCCTTGTCAATTGGTGAGTACTTCCTGCGTGAACGAGGAATGACTTCTAACATTACCTCTGATAGCGAGATAGAGGCTTGAATGTACTGCTCTCCTTGCTACATGGCCGAAGTAGAGCCAGAGGCAAATGCACAAGATGAAACAGAGAACCTAATCCTCTCTTACAGAGCTCCTATAGAGACAGATACAGAGATAGAGTCTGAAATGGAAGATGGTTATGAAAGTGAACTGGAAGAATCTATCCCACCTGAAGAGGATACATATGAGGAGGACATTCCAGGAGCACCAAAAGAAGAAGATCTCGTGCTGTGGGACAGAATGGCGATGGTATTGTTTGGTCTCGTAAATGGACCCTCTCATATGAAAAATCCTTATAAGAAATGGATTGAAAATAATAAGCCGTCTTTTAGTAGTGGCTCTTGCCGCCCTCACCTATCCTTCCCAAGAAAAGATGATGATGATGCACTTTGCCAACAATCACCAATCCAATGGCCCCAACAGACATAAGAGGGTCCTTCTTATTTGACATTCTTGGATGCATCATCAAAAGATGAGTCCTTGAGCCAAGAGGTAACTAATTTTGAAACCAAACCCGCAACAACCCTAATCCCATTTCAACATCTCAAGGAGAAACCCAAAGAAGAAGTCAATTCTAGTGAAACATTATATGAGGACACCACTCCCTTGAAGGAATCGGATCTGTATCCAGAAGCAGTCCGTGGGACCTTCATCTGTGAGGTAGAAGGTGAAAGATAGTTGACTTCTGTGGATGCAAATGGCTCTGAACGCCACCTAAATGTGGGTAGCAGCTTGCCAGAAGAGAAACTATTGATTCTACATAACTTATTAAAAGAGAACTTGGACATGTTTGCATGGTCTTATAAAGATCTGAAGGGGATTAATCCCATAATATATCAGAATCAAATTGATCTAGAGCCTGATGCCAAGCCTGTACGGCAACGATAGAGGTGAATGAACCCAAACTACTCTACCTTGATAAAAACAGAGCTGCTGAAGCTTCTTGAAGCCGAGTTCATTTATCCAATGGCTAACAGTGAATGGGTTTCACCCATTGTGATCATACCCAAGAAGAATGAAAAACTTCAAATATGTGTGGACTTCCAAAAGTTGAATTCAAAGATGAAGAAGCATCACTTTCCTATCCCTTTCATTGACCAATTGTTGGACATAGTGGCAGGCCATGAGCTTTACTCCCTCCTGGATGGATTCAATGGTTATAACCAAGTGCAAATAGCAGAAGAAGATCAGTCCAAGACAACCTTCACAACAGAGTGGGGGACCTATGCCTACAGAGTGATGCCGTTTGGGCTTTGCAATGCCCCTGCTACCTTCTGGCGAGTCATGATAGCCACATTTCAAAATCATCTGGAGGACTTCATTGAGGTGTACTTAGATGATTTTTGTATTTATAGTTTTAAACATTGTGGATATTTAGAGCAATGCTGTGATTGATGTTGGGAGTATGGGATCTCCCTCAACCTCAAAAAATGCATATTTGGAGTCTCTTTTGGAGTCGTGTTGGGCCACATTGTCTCTGTACAAGGGATAGCAACAGACCCTGCAAAGATTGAGAAGATTGCAGCCTTGACATCATAAACCAACCTCAAATAGTTGAAGGGATTTCTAGGCCATGTGGGCTACTATAGAAGGTTCATAGCCCATTTTGCAACAAAGGCAGCCCCCCTGCATAAGTTTCTAAGGAAGGATGCAGAGTTCATTTGGACAAAGGATTGTGATCAAGCCTTCAAACTCTGAAACAGTGCCTAGTTGAGGCACCTATCCTGCAACCTCTTGATTGGATGAAGGAGTTCCATGTGCACATTGATGCATCAATTGAAGGATTAGGTGCAATCTTATGCCACAAAGTCTCCTCGAAGTTGGATTATCCCATCTACTATGCAAGCCGCCGAAATGCCACTAACAGATAGTATAACTATACAATGACAAAGCTCGAATGTTTGGCAATGGTGTTTGCCCTAGAGAAGTTTCATCCCTACCTGTTGTTAACTCACTTCAGATTTTATATGGATCATGAGGCCCTATCCTTCTTGATGAACAAAGCAGATGTGAAGGGAAGAATGATGAGATGACTCCTTCTATTCCAGGAGTTTGACTTCGAGGTAATCACCAAACCTAGTCATGCCCATGTTCTGGCTGATCATCTATCACATATCCCACAGACTGCAAAAGAGGAGCAGGATGATCGAGACCTCCCTGATGCATCCTTGTTTGTGGTCGACACTGTTACCCCCTAGTATGCAAACATCACCACCTACTAGCAACCCAAAAGTATCCTCTTGGCATCTCTAATCACGACAGGAAGAAGCTTCTGTTTGAATCAGCCCCCTATACCCTATTAGCCAGCGCACTATACAAAAAAGGCAAAGATGGAGTGCTTAGAATATGTGTTGCAGGAGACGAGATTGGGATTATTCTAAAGGCTTGCCATGACAAGCCATGTGGAGGTCACTTTGCAAGAGAAGCAACAGCTAGAAAGGCTCTACTCGTAGGATACTGGTGGCCAACCCTCCACAATGATGCTTATGACTACTATAAGCGATGTGATGCTTGTCAACGAATGGGAAAACCCACCAAATCTAGTGCCATACCAGTGCAACCTATCCTTCCCTTGAAGCCATTCAAGAAGTGGGGCATCAGCTTCATAGGTCCAATTGATCCCCCCATCAAAAGGGTATGAGGTCCCATAGGAATTTGATTTGACCACCAAATATGTTAGCTAATAGTCTCTTCTCGCAACAATTGTTTTTATGTATGGGAGAATGCCCAACGGTTTGATTCTACTTTGGTCTCCCAATCTGATAAGCCACTTTGTCGGTTGAATTCCTTGCAAACCTAGATCCTTCATTGTCACATCTGTCATTATCTTTATTGATGAGCCTCCATCAACCAATGCATCTGAAATAAAGCATCCTTCTATCCATACACCAATCTTTGGGGTTCCAAGATCCAGGAAGGTGTTGGCCACATATACTTCCTTCACAAGTTCTGAGGCTCTGTTGGACTTTGTTGTTGTTGGGGGAGCAATCCTTGGGCCATGTCTTCTTATCAAGATTCTTTTGAATCTTTTTTGGCAACAGGGAGACAATATCAGCAAAACTGTCAAAATGTTAGGTTTGGTTTAAAGGTATCTAGATCTTTGACCATATCATATTCTTTGAAAGATAGGATCCATGGGCTTCTCCAAGTGGCTAGGGAATGGGGTGACACCTATTTTAATTTTCCCTTTTTCTTCTAGCAGGGGCATCATGGTAACGTCTTCTGTCACTTGTGGCACTTCCTCTTCTTCTATCTCTTGGGCCTCTGGTCTTGTCTCTGGGACTGTCTCTATGACTCTCTATGGCACTGTAATGCTATGTAGTGCACTATTCTGTTCTGTTTTATCCTTCTTCTTGGCACGTGTGATGGCGGCAACCTCAAATTCCACCAAATTGGAGGCAAGCTCCTGGACCTTGGACTGGTTATCAACAGTGTTGTTCTTCATTGGAGTTGGGCTTGGATAGTCTCTTGCAGTGTGGCCTTCTCCTTTGCATCGACTACATAAGGGCTTATAATCCACAAACCTTCTAGGGTTTGGAGAATTTGGTGAGATATGACCCTTTTCTCCACATTTGTACCACTCCACCTGTGATCTCAAGCCATTGCCAACAGACTGTCTTCCTATGTAACTTTGGAATGGAAATTGTCTGGGTCCAAAATTAGGACCAAATTCCCTAGGCTTTGGTCCAATGTCTTGCGTTGCCATTTTGGATTCCAGCAAGTTGAATCTTGCATCTTCATCTTTCTTTCTTCGTCTGTGCATCTCTTTCAGAGAACAAATATCCTCTATATGGTTCCTTCTCAAATAGTATGAGCAGCAGGCTCCAGGAATGGTTGGTTTTTAGATACATTTAGTAGCTAAATGTCATGCTTGATGGCACTTTCCACACCATGTATTTGAACTCATCACATCTCTCCCAACTCCCGTGGGAGTGGATAGATTGGTGGTATTTACCTTCAATGTCTATAGCTGTTCTGTAATCACATCCATAAGCTCTTTGTTAATACTTGCAACTCAGTTGGATAGGTAGTCCTTCAGATTTTCACCTCCTAGAATTCTTTCAGTAGGGTTTTGAGAAGCTTCTATTATGACTGCATACACTGGTTGGGTTGATCCAGAGGGTCCTCTATTTTGGTTCTGATTCAGCACGCCTGTTGAGACTTGGGATTGTGGATTCCAGTTAGTAGGGCACAACTATTGTTGAGTCACCATTGGAGGAACTTTTTGAGGCCACTCTTCACTACAAGATATAGGCCTTATACCGACGTTTAAAGCGACGAAAATGCAAACAACAAAATTTGCCCCCGTCGTTACAAAAAGCGTCGTTATTCGCGATGCCATAGAACAGTCGGTATTGACGTCACTATCAATGTCGGTATTGGCATCGCTATCAGTGTTGCATTTGTGATGCTAACAGCGACCCCAATACCGATGCTAATAGTGACGGTTTGCGACGTGCATAACAATGCTAATAGCGACGTGAGGAGTAAAATTTGCGACGCTAATAGCGACGGTAACAGAGGAAAAAAAAATTGTGGCAGGGCAGTTGTGTGCTTTATGAGAGCCATACAAAATAGTTTCTGCACTACTGTGTATAATGCGCTTGCAAACAAAAATAATGTATACTAAAATCATAAAATTGATACATGAAATAAATACATGATCGCATAAAAAGCGATTGGTACAATCATGACATGATATCACTAATATATAGAAAATGTCTAATAGATCAAGCGACTCAAAAATAAAGGTGTGTGAGCTCCTGGGATCAAAGAGCGAGCTACAAATCCTCGTCCCCTGAAAGCTCGTCCCGCCGCAAAGGAGCATCGAACGGACTCTGTAGAAAAAGAAACAACACATCAGTCCACCATACAATAATTCATTCAAATATCTAATGGTAACTACAGACAAGAAAGATGAGTGACTTACAGGGCCGTTGCGTCTATACAATCGATCGATCAATGCAGTGAGACCGTGCTTCTCTGCAAATCGAGTCTCAAGGCCAGTCGGATCACGATTTGTAATGGAGTGCTGCAAAGAAAATAAAATGCTAACTGTTAGAAATATGATTATCAGTACAAAGAATATTTCAAAAAAATAAACAAGCAAAACAAAAGAAAAACTTACAAAGTCCTCCAAATATGTCCTGTGCCCACCACTCCTAAGATGATGGACTACTCCGGCCTCGAGTCGTGCCCTCGACGCCTCTTGCAACTGACTCTGATGTCCTGGAGAATCTGTAGCCTCCTCCCTCAGGTGCTAGTCCTCTGCATCTAACCACTCGGGCTTTGTAGCCCCACTCTTGATTGCCTTGCGTGCATTGGATCGTCTATGTGACATGTATGCACGCATGCAATCCATCATCCAGCCCGTAGAGAATCTATCTACTGTGGCTGCCACTGGAAACTCCTCATGCAAGGATGCTACTATGTAGTCCTTGCTCCCCTCCGGTATGTTCTTCCAATGATCCAAGACGTTGTGCCGAAAAACTTGTTGGCACAACTCTCTCATGCGAGCCATCACCCTCCTCTCCTCATCATTCATGATGATGGCTCCTGACCTACTATCGACTAGATATCCATAACCCCTAGGAGTCTGCCTAAGATGAGTCCTCTCCCATCTGCGTCCACGCTCCTGGGCATATCCAGGAGACCCCTGTGCATCCGGTGTACCGACGGGGGTAATATCTCTCGGAGTGGCACCCATAGGGATGCCACTTGCTGACGGCTGCGCAAAAGTCGGAGTAACTGGAGTAGACGTCCCCACAGGTGTGACAAATCCTGGAGGTAATGTAGCTCTAGCTGAACAATGAGACAGAGACACCGTGTCCGTGCCTCCATAGAATCCACCTGAGCCACGAGAGCGAGGAGTCCACCTATATCCCATGTCGACCGTGGGCTCACTCCCTCTGTTTCTCTGCAGTATCCCCCTGATCCCGATACACTCTCTCCCTCTGGCCCAAGTCGTGAGCGTCGAGATCGTCTGCTCGAAGCCGAAGCATCCGATCGCGCTGAAACAGATCTAGCAGAGCGCCCTGACAAAGACCGAGACAGCTCCTGGTTTGCCATCTCTCTGAATTTGGCGATCTGGTCTGGAGACATGCGTGCGAAGATGTCCTGTAACTCCTCATTGCTCATCCCTCGACTCATCTTGTCAACATCACCTGCACAGATAAAAAATGATGTTAGAATAATCAATTTAAATCATACAAAGTACACTAATGTAAATCATTTAAAAAAAATCTCACTTAAAATGCATATCTTATGTACCCTTATAAACGATTGGTCAACGAATTGAGTAAGGGGATGCTCCAAGTATGAAGTATCCTATGGTCCCATGTTAATCTCTTGACACAACTCCACATACATTGGAAGGCCGATAGACATGTCACCACAAAAGAATGAGTCTGCCTCGTTCTCAAAGAATTCTTGGACTCCTGTATTTCCATCATTGTTAGCCGATGCTGGCTCCAAGCTTTCGACGGCCTCCACTCCTTGCAATATCGACCCCTCTATTTGCATATTATCTTCATCTATGCTCGAAACATCACTTTGATCATATACTCTCGGACTTCGGGGAGTTGAAGGTATAACATACCACCATCGAGGTTGTCGGGGGTTTGGATAGAAGATTACCTGTTCACAAACACGTACAAGAGAGTTCAAACCATTGTGACAGAAACCATATCGTAATACAATTAGCAAGCAAATGAGTCCATGCACCTGTTCACAATGAGCCGGCAACACAAAGGTGTCGTGCAAATCCGTCCATTTTTTTTCGGAATCTATTTCGAGAAATCCAGATGGACCTCGACGAACTGTTGCTCCAGCTCCTCCAAGTACCACTTTGAACCACTGGACATCGAATAGTATCATGGAGAAGCTACGGTAATCCACCATAACAATACTTTGCAAGTTCCCAAAATACTCCATCTCATCCACAACCGTGTTTGGATCCGTTGCTCGTCGCCACCTCTCTTGCTCGAACCTTGCCATGATACCACAGTCCATTGTGGAGCACATTTTGTCAATACGATCCACGCGAAAATGTCGTCCATGCGACCACGCTGCACTATATATTTTGTACTTTTTACATTGAAACACTCAAATTAGATGTCGCATATAAAATTTAGATACGACAGATTCTAAACCCCTCATCACCTTTGGACTACATCCCCTCGAGAATTCCCACTCCTCCATTGAGACCTCTGTCCCTTCGCGAGACGCTACGGTCAAAGCTCCATACAACCATCGCTTTGACATAAACCGCAGCATCTCCTCCATGCGTTCGGGATATCAAATCGGTCGATGGCATGTACTACGTCGGAATTCAGCTCGCGCTTCCTCTCGATCTTGCCTAGCGATCTGGTACTGGGCGAGCCATGTCTCCATAGAGGCATGGTGCAACATACAAAAGCAATTCACTTTCTCTTCCATTGAGGTATCCATTCTTTTTTCTACCCCATTTCCAACCACCACATCTCTAGTGTGTTGAGATGACAAGCTCAACACATGCGGACATTGATGATGGACCGCCTGGTTAGATGGGTCCACACGTCTATACTTAGCACGTCGGTGGTCATTATGCACCTCACATGGCCACTGACTCATTACTTATTATATTTAGGTTGTTACACCTATTTACAGCTGGCATAGTTATAGCGCCAGTCGACTAGTGTAGTCGGTTATGCATTGTTTGACTTAGTAGGCCACTTTTCTTTTATGTTGTATCTTATCTATACTTTGTGTACATTGTAAAGAGTGTGGAAGAAGAAGAAGAAATCAGCAAGAAAACGTTTTGGCCTCCATCTCTCTTCTTGTCTCTTGAGTGAGCTTCTCCTTGTGCATTCTGTGTGTGTTCGGCGCAGCATCTTGAGCATCTCCCCCCACCACGCGATTCATGACATGGTATCAGAGCCACACCACTGAGAGAGGCTGATTTCGAAGGTTGAAGCAAAGGAGAAGAAGCAAGGTTCGAGCAAGCAAGCCACGGGTAAGAAGCTCTCCCATCCTTCCACTCTTTCTCTTGGATAGTGCCTGTGGAGGCACAAGAAGCAGGGCAGAGCAAAAATCTCAGATTGCAGTGAGATTTGGTGTACGCGAAGAGCGCTGTGTATTCTGCAGATAAGCCCTTTAGGGCTTGCCCGCAGTTATTTTGGGCATTTGAGGCCGTTTCAGGGCCCGTTTTAGAGCCGCAAGGTTGCGGACAACAGTTTCAGGGTACACTGTGACTTCGACTGTATTGACCGAACGTGGGTGCGCAGGTTACAGATTTCAGATCTGTAAGTTCAAAGGTATTTACAGTGAGTAAACACAAGGTTTATCTGCAAACTGGTTGCAGATTGCATATATTGTTGAGCAGACAGTGAAAAAGGCTGTCTGGTGTATTGCTGTGCACTACAGGTCGAGGGTTGCAGAAGATTTGCTTGCTGTTTGGTATTATTCTTGTGATAATGGCAGAGAATAGTGGAAGCCCCATCATTGAGAAGCTCGACAAGAACAACTACCTTTCATGGAAGTTCCGTGTCACGAACTTTCTTATTGGAAAAGGCCTCTACGAGTTCGTTTCAGGTGAAGAAAAGGAGCCGGAGGTGAGTGATCCTCCAACTGCAGAAGAGACAAAGGCACGAAAGGAATGGAATGCAAAAGACAAGAAGGTCATGTATTGGTTGTCTGCAGTAATTGACAATAATATGTTGGGACACATTAGAAATGCAGAGAATGCATATGCAGCTTGGACCATACTTGAAAGTATGTTTTCTGTAAATACAAAGGCACGAAAGATTCAACTCAAGCAAGAGTTGAATACATTGAAGAAAGGGAAGATGTCTATCAATGAGTATGCATTGAAGGTAAGGAGCATTGCAGATGCCTTGGCAGCAATTGATGCAATGCCCGATGATGATGATTTGGTGTCGTCTACCTTGGGTGGAATTAATAATGAAAAGGCTTGGAAGTCTTTTGTAACTTCCGTATATGTCAGAAAGCCATTTCCAGATTTCGATGAGTTGGTCTCCCTTATGATCACTGAAGAGATCAACATGCAGAGACATCTGAAAGAAGCGGTGAACAGGTCCAAGCTTTCTACTCCAGTTCAGGAAGGGGACGTGGCAGGTTCTCTTTAAGAGGCTGTGGTACAGGACGTGGTAGTGACAACCAGCAAAATAGATTGAATCAGCAATTTGGCGATATGCAGGTTTCAGGAGGTCGTGGTAACTTTAGAGGCAGGGGGAGCTTTAGAGGAAGAGGTGGATGGCAGAACAGAGGTTCTAACAACTCTGGTATTGTGTGCCACTACTGTGGCAAAACAGGTCATATTGCAGCCCAATGTTATGCTAAGAGAGATGATATCCGCAGTGGTAAGTTGCAGCAAGGAAACTATGCATCATCTTCACGACAGAATGAAGACAAAAATGAACGTTTGTTCGTTATGCACCATATGCTGAATGCTGTTACAGGAAAGGGAACACATGAAGATGTTTGGTATGTTGATTCAGGTGCATCCAATCATATGACCAGCCATGCAGAATGGTTTGGAGAGATGCAGGATTTGCAGAATGCAGGTTATGTGCAGACGGGTGATGACTCATGCCACCCAATTTCACACATTGGAAAAGTTCCCTTGTCCTTGCATGATGGTAAGACAAAGAGTCTTTCAGATGTATTACATGTGCCATCTATTACAAAGAACTTGGTGTCAGTCGGTCAAATGGTAGAGCAAGGGCTGCAAGTTAGATTTAATGCAAAGGGCTGCTTTGTAGAAGACTTCAATGACAAGTGCAGGTTGGTAGCAAAGGGAAGTAGAGTTGGACATATGTTCACTCTAGATGCTGGAATTCCTACTATGAATGCGGCTATGTATGCCAAAGGAAAAGGTGTTGTTGCAGACATTGAAATTTGGCACAAACGCATTGGACATGCAAATGTACAAAGGCTGAAATTAATGCAGTCCAAAGGGTTGGTTACAGGTTTGCCTACATTTAAAGTTGCAGAATTTCAGAAGGTTTGTGAAGCATGTCAGTTTGGTAAGCAGGCAAGACAACCCTTTTCACATGACAGAGATGTAAGCAGAAATATCCTTGATGTTGTGCATACAGACATTTGGGGGCCTACACAAAATGTATCTCTTGGAGGTATTTCATACTTCGTCACATTCATTGATGATTGTTCTAGAAAGCTGTGGGTATATTTTATGAAGGAAAAGAGTGAAGCGTTTGAGCACTTTAGAACTTTCAAGGCTGCAGTTGAAAGAGAAACAGGCTTGAAAGTAAAGTGCCTGAGGTTAGATGGAGGGGGAGAGTACCTCTCAAATGAGTTCAGTGATTTTCTGAGGTCTCATGGGATAAAGAGACAGTTCACATGCAGGTATACCCCACAGCAAAATGGGGTTGCAGAAAGGAAAAACAGGAATATTGCAGAAGTTGCACGCGCCTTGATGGCTGAAAAGAATATGCCTAAGCATTTTTGGTCTGAGGCTGTTCATACTGCTGTTTATATTATGAACAGAACTCCCACAGCTGCAGTTCATGGTATGACCCCCGAAGAATGTTTTACAGGTAAGAAGCCTGATGTTTCACACTTGAAAGTATTTGGCTGCATTGCTTATGTTCATGTGCCAGATGAGTTGCGGAAGAAACTGGATCCAAAGGCTGAAAAGTGTGTCTTTATTGGATACTCTTTAGAGCAGAAAGGGTATCGCTGTTACAACCCTGTCACATGTAAGTTCAGAGTGAGCAGGGATGTCATCTTTGATGAAATGAGCAGTTGGTATGCATCTAGTGGTGATGCATTGGATGTTGATGATGATCATGACACTCATGTGCAGGCTGAAAGGCAAGAATCACGGACTCTTAGTGGACCAGAGACATCATCTGGTAGTCCTTGGTCTGGGAGACTAAGGAGTACCTCTACATCTTTGAGTGTATCTAGTAGCACTACAGGTAAAGACAAAGGAAAGAATAAAGTGTCAGAAGGCATTGATGCAGTTCTTGATGGAGACTCCAGTGGCTCAGAGAGCTTGGATGATGAGCTTGGCATTCCTTCAGTGAGGACTCCAGGTGTGCAGAGAGCACGTGTTAATGGAAAGACTCCATTGAGTGATCCAGTGGTACGCAGGTCTAGCAGGGTGAGATACCCTGTTAAAAGATTTGGTTTTGAGGGTTATGTAGCTCACCATTATGCTTATATGGTGAAACTAGTTGAGGATGTTGAGCCCACATGTTTTGAGGAGGCTGTTGGCCATGCTCATTGGGATGCAGCAATGGATGAGGAGATGGCTGCATTAGAGGCCAATAAGACTTGGGATCTAGTATCATTGCCAAAGGGAAAGAAAGCTATTGGATGTAAGTGGGTTTATAAGATTAAGCACAATGCAGATGGTTCTATTAGCAGGTACAAAGCTAGGCTGGTTGCAAAAGGCTATGCCCAAACATATGGCATAGATTATGGAGGTTGCAGCAAATGGATGTAAAGAATGCCTTCTTGCATGGTGATTTGCAGGAAGAAGTGTATATGGATCAGCCAGCAGGTTATGAAGATTTAGAGCATCCCACGTATGTGTGCAGGTTGAAGAAGGCACTCTATGGGCTCAAGCAGGCACTTAGAGCATGGTCTGACAAGATTAGAGAGTATCTTGTCAATATTGGCTTTTATGTTTCTGATGCTGATCACTCACTTTATGTGAGAAAGGGAGATGCAGGTTTGGTCATCATAGTCATCTATGTGGATGACTTGATTATTACAGGTGGTAGTGATAGTGGAATTGCTGAAGTCAAGGGCTGTTTGAAGATGAAGTTTGAGATGAAGGACTTAGGTGAGCTAAGATACTTCCTTGGCATTGAGGTGATCAGATGTGATGATGGTATATGGCTGTCCCAAAGACAGTATGGCTTGGATATGTTGTCCAAGTATGGTATGACTACATGCAAACCACTTTCAGTCCCGTTGGAGCAGAATGTAAAGCTGAGTGCTGATGTTGGGGATGAGATAGAAGACCCTACTATGTTTAGGAGGATAGTGGGGAGTTTGATCTACATGACCATTACAAGGCCAGACTTGAGCTACGCTGTTGGTCTTGTGAGTCAGTTTATGCAAGTACCTAGAAATCCACATTTGGATGCAGTCAGACGCATATTGAGATATGTGAAGTCCACATTACATTATGGACTTTTCTATGAGGCAGGTACAGAGGTACAGGCGTTTGGATACACAGATGCAGATTGGGCTGGTAGTATGTCTGATAGAAGATCTACCAGCAGATACATGTTCTCTCTTGGTAGTGCAGCAGTTGCATGGAGCAGCAAAAAGCAATCTACAGTTGCTTTGTCGAGTACAGAGGCTGAGTATAGAGGTGTTGCTATTGCAGCATGTGAGGTAGTATGGCTGCAAAAGTTATTGGCTGATTTGGATGTGCAGGTGGAAGGTCCAGTTGTCATTTATTGTGACAACATGAGCAGTATACAGTTGGCTAGGAACCCTGTGTTCCATGCCAGGACAAAACATATTGAGGTACACTACCACTTTGTGAGAGAGAAGGTACTAGCAGGTGAGATTGACTTGGTGTATGTCAGTACACAGGATCAGATAGCTGATATCTTCATGAAGGCATTGGGTACAGAGAAGCTTCAAAAGCTTCGAAGCTTACTTGGAGTTGCAGAGATGCAGTTGAGCTTGAGGGGGAGTGTTGAGATGACAAGCTCAACACATGCGGACATCGATGATGGACCGCCTGGTTAGATGGGTCCACACGTCTATACTTAGCATGTCGATGGTCATTATGCACCTCACATGGCCACTGACTCATTACTTATTATATTTAGGTTGTTACACCTATTTACAGCTGGCATAGTTATAGCGCCAGTCGACTAGTGTAGTCGGTTATGCATTGTTTGACTTAGTAGGCCACTTTTCTTTTATGTTGTATCTTATCTATACTTTGTGTACATTGTAAAGAGTGTGGAAGAAGAAGAAGAAATCAGCAAGAAAACGTTTTGGCCTCCATCTCTCTTCTTGTCTCTTGAGTGAGCTTCTCCTTGTGCATTCTGTGTGTGTTCGGCGCAGCATCTTGAGCATCTCCCCCCACCACGCGATTCTTGACATAGTGAGTCTATCATCGTCCTTCAGCGACCATAGCATTTCATTGTCTGGTTCCACCATTGGTAGCCATTGTGAAATATGCACTAGTGCCTCAGTCACCAACCAACCTTCGGCCATGCTACCTTTTGGTCGAGCTCGTTGTCGCACAAAGCCTTTCAGGGTTTTCATGAAGCGCTCCAAGAAGAACATCCATTGCGTATGGACAGGTCTAGCAATCTCCACTTCATCTACAAGATGCACAAGAAGGTGGATTTATATCGTGAGCATGCTGATGGGCAGGTATTTCTCAAAGAGACAGACCGTCTCCACTGTACCCGCCTCACGGATTAATAGAGGACGTCTTAATCTCATTCTGTGAGATCCATTGCACCAAGGTCGACAACTTGTAAATGGCCCAACGTATTTCTGGAGTAAGGCATCCTGCGATCGCGATCGATAGTACAAACTGCCACAAATGAGAAAGCATTATGAATAGTGGCTACATTCCAAATAGCAAAATACCCACACTAATTACAATCCATTCGTAGTACAAACCTGACATATCTTATGCCAGTCATGGGATTTTAGCCCTGATAATTAGTCGTCTTTAGAAAATGCGGACTTGAGAGAACGCATCATACCTGTCGGAGTGCGGATAGACTTGATTACTTACTTCACAATGCGCTCTTCTTTAGTGGACAAAACCCAAGGAGCGCAAGGAAGCTGCATGCGACCATCAGCACTCGACTGTGGCCAAAGCACCTCCATCTTATCTACCTCCTTCAAATCCATTCGTGCCCCTATAGTGTCTCTCTTTCCTGTGATATGGTCCCATAATAAGCTACCCACATTCTTGAAAATATACATGGGATCCAACAAGTGGTTGACCTGTAAGTGAGTCCAATATGGCAACTCGTAGAAAACTGAGAACCGCCGCATTCCATTTGGATGTGATTCCCTGTGGACCGTTTTCAGCTCGTACCAGCTTGCGGCGTTCATACGTGTTGGAGGTCATCCAAGGAATCCTTCCCTGAGTTCATGATCCTCCGGCAAGAAAGCAGCATGTCCTTGATATACCATCTTCTTCATGGTTCATGACCTTCGGGAGTCTAACTGTGGCCCGCACAATGGACATGCATGATAACCTGAGGTAACCAAACCTGTTCCAACACCACGACCTAGTGAATACTTGATTGAATGAGATAAAATATAGATATTACCAGTGAGAATGGAGGCCTGCTCACTTGAGCACTCTCCCAATCCCGGAAAGTCATGCATCGTCCACATGAGAATGGCTTGAATATTGGCTGACTGCTGACCATTGCGCCTGCTCATATCTTGCACAGTGACCCCCTCCTCCCACAAAATCTTAAGCTCATCGGCTAATGGACAAAGATACACGTCCATATTTTTTACTTATTAGTGGCCTGGGATGAGCAAGCTAAGGATGAGATGTCCTTTCTTCGTAGAAAGCCATGGAGGGATATTGTAGTTGACAAGGACTATAGGCCACACACTATAAGAAGTTGAGCGCAGACCGAATGGGTTCATACCATCCATTGCGATACCGAGCTGAAGATTCCTTGGCTCTCGGGCAAAGCCTAGAGAGGTAGAGTCAATGTGGCTCCATGTGTCCAAATCCAATGATATTTGTTGAACTCCATCCGTGGACCTATTCTGCGCATGCCACGTTGTCAAGCTCACCATGCCGGATGTAGAAACATGTGCTTTATGCGGGGGATAAGCGGAAAGTGTCTGAGAACTTTTTGAGGGATGGTATGCCCTTGCAAGTTGTGTCGATACCTATGAGCACCGCACTTTGGGCATGTCTCCATAGTCTTGTATTCTCCTCAAAACAAACAGCAATCATTGATATATGCATGGATGTTATTGTAGTCCATGCCAAGCTTCCGTAAAACATGTCGTGCATCATCACGAGACTTAGGCATGGTATTTGCAGGTGATAATATATGATATTTCAATAACCTTAATAAAATCATAAAACACCTTGAAAATGCAAAAATGTTTGTAATAATAGTGCTGAAAAAAAATCAATGAAGCGTATGTACAAGGTACCTGAACAACTAGCCTCCCTAGATAGAAAATTTGCCAGCAAGACCCAATCTTATTGTATATGGTATTCAATTAGCTTACGAGTACAATGCATGATTGATATTAAATTCAAATTACCATTTGCTGAAAATCTACAATTGCTTGATCAATGATCTTAGATTGAAACTCGCCAAATCGTCGTACATGTTCTATAGACAATCGGTGTTTTCGTCTAATTGCCAACTTGCATTGAGAGCAAGGACATGGGACACGTTGATTAAGATACGCCTCGTGATCTTGAACAACAAGATCTTCTTTGTTTTCCATATTGTCTACGTTACGACAAACAATTTAATGACTTGTAATAAAATATGGGAAAACCCTTCACTCACTGTTTATTGGAGGTCACTTATGCTTCTCGAGATGTCTATTTGATGTGAGATCACTTGGGATGCTATGTCAATGTCTTGGAATGCTATTGGACTAATTTAAGCACTCATTTAATCAATTTTACAGAGGTTTTCACTTCTGTAATAAGTAGGGTTGAATGCTATTTTGTCAGAGAAACTTCATGCTTATTGCTTGTTGATGCTTATTGATTATTTTGCATGATACATTAATGTCTATGGTTGATGCCATATACTTGGCCATGCTTCTAGAATGCACTTGGATTGAGATTGAAGCTTAGTGTCATTGAGTTTGACTGTCACTTCTCACATCAAGCATTAATTTAAGACACTTCATGCCTCTTATCATTGGATGATACATGAGCCATTTGTTAGATATATTATAGTAAGACAATAGGACTAATTGTGACATGTACATGCTCTCTTGATACTCATTGGATGCAGTACCCCTATCATAGGATGGTTTGATGTTTTGTCTTGGATCTAGTACTTATATCTGTCATAGTGTTGTCAGTGGTATTTATATGCTTCTAGATTATGTATCGAGCCTTAGTGTCCTCTCTCATTTCCTTTTCTCTCTCCTCTCTCTCTCTCATTTTTCTCTCTCCTCTCCCTCTCTCATTTCATTTTCTCTCTTCCTCTCCCTCTCTCATTTCATTTTCTTCCTTAAATTTTTTATTTGGAAAATATCTCCCTCTCTTCCTGCTAGCTTTGACTCAAGAGGTCCTTCCATTTAAATGCTCCTAACACTCTCCAATGAGTTGCATTTATATAAGTTACATTGTGAGTTCAATTTGAATGCAACCCATAGGGTGTTTTATCTAGAGAACTAATTTCATGTCGTAAGCAAAAAAAATTCACTAATTTCTTTCCTAATACAATTGATAAACATTAGACATAACTAATCCTCCATAGAGATCATTAGACATAATAGTAGACATAACTAATTTCTTTCCTAATGCAATTGATAAATGTTGGACATAACTAATCCTCCATAGCAATCATCAATCAATGCAATTCGAATCTCTACTACAAATTATTAGAGAGTTTTTAATAAAAAATTGAGTTGTTGATTTCTATCTGCTCTAATATACTCAACCAATCAAATCATCATCTCAAATCAATTCAGCCTCACAATCCAAGCATGGCTCCCTCAATTGGTTACACCACTCCATTTTGCAATCCATCCATTTCTCAAGTACTCCAACAAAGAGAGGAAGCATAGAAAAGAAAGAGGGATATCCCAACCTCATCTTAACTCCACCTCTCACCCTCCAAATTGTAGAAGAAGAAGGGGAAGAAGAGAAGAATGCAAGATAGGAGAGAAGCTTCACTCTTCTAGTTCCTCACTTAATTCCTCTCTCACTCTCCCTCACCCTCACCCTCACCCTCAATGTGAAGCATAAGAAGAAAGGATACAAGGAGAGAGAAGAGAGCTCTCAAGTTTGCACACACAAGAATGATCTATGCGTGCATTCTATGTCAATTTGAACACTTCAAAAAAGTGAATAGAGAGTTTTGCCCACAACCTCTTCCATTTCCTCCCTCTCCCTCCCTCTCCCTCTCCCTCCCTCCCCCTCCCTCTTCCTCTCCCTCTCTTTCTCTCTCATTTCCTCTCCCTCTCTCAATATATACACACAAATTATAAAAGTAAAAGGGAGAGGGAGAGAGAGAATGCACTCTCCCTCCCTCTCCCTCTCCCTCTCCCTCTCCCTCTCCCTCTCCCTCTCCCTCTCTTTCTCTTTCTCTCCCTCTCTCATTTCCTCCCCCTCCCCCTCCCCCTCCCTCTCCCTCTCTTTCTCTTTCTCTCCCTCCCTCTTCCTCTCCCTCTCTTTCTCTCTCATTTCCTCTCCTAAACAAGCAAAAGAGAAAGAGAATTAAACCCTAAACAAGAAAAAGAAGGAGATAATAGACTCACCCATGAGATATGGCGAGGGTTTGGCGGCTCCTCTTCGCGATGAAGGCTCCTCCTCTCCTTCGCGAAGGACGGTGGCAGCAGCGGCGGCAAGCCTTCTTCCTCTCCCTCTCTCATGACGGTTGCTCTCTCTCTCGCTCTCACTCTCAAAACAATAGAGGAAAAAACGCAAAATAAACTTGCCCTCAGTTTCGGCCTGTTTTTTTTCTCTGTGGGGCGTTGCTATTTGTGTCGCAAATGCGATGCAAATAGCAATGCTGCTGCCCGCATCGCTACCCGCCGTCGCTATAGGCTTAAATCCTTGTAGTGCTTGTTGTGATTGAGCCATCATTTGAGGCACTGTCACCTACGGCGGCCACTGTGGATTAGGTGCACCGTATTGTGGCATTGTTTGCATCTCGGGGTAGGGGTAGGGAACTGTCCCTGGGACTGCATTTCCTAGGTATACCATCCCTGGCATGGGAGGAGGTAAGACTCCTCTTCATCGGATCATTGACAGCCTTGCTTCAACTTCATCATACAACCTTCCATTGCAGCTTGCAAGTTGCTTGGTCTTCTCAATTCCACAAACTTGCAAACTTCCATTTGTAGGCCTCTGAGGAACACTCCTTTCTAGATGCCTTCATCCAAATGATGATTGGTCCATCTCTTCAGGATGGATTTCATTTGCGAGACATAAGCTTCTACTCTTTCTCCATAGGACTGACTTAGGTTCATGAACTCCTCTCGCATCCTCTCTTCAAAACCTTCATGCTTGAATTTAGTGAGGAAGACCAACCCTTCTCTTTTCATCTTTGTTTTCTTTTTTATTTTTTTCTTTCTTTCTCTCTTTTGTTTCCTTTGTTTTTTTGCCTTTTCCTTTTCTTTTTCTTTTGGATTACATAGGCAGGATGAGAGCTAAGCGTCGTCCTCTGAGTGGGGTGGAGGAGGGGAACTTAAGAGATTCATTCAAGAATTGCCAACTTTGCATAGGCAGGATGAGAGCTAAGCTTCGTCCTCCAAGTGGGGTGGAGGAGGGGAACTTAAGAGATTTATTCAAGAATTTCCAACTTTGCAAGTAGCTTCTAAGGTTCAGGTGGACTTGCAAAGTGGTAGTAAAGAGAAATGGATGATTGCAATGTGTAAAGCAGCTATCATTCATATGGCATTGGGATCAAAATAGAGGGTTGGAAGGCCACGTTCTTGTGAAGTGAGATTTTTCATAAGTAGTATTCTAAGAAATCTAAGGTAATTACATGTAGTAATGAATGAAGGGTTTGGGCACGAAGAGAATTCATCTACAAAGAAAACTATGGAGTCATACAAATCTTTTGAGGTGAAGATAAGGGCCTCTTCAAGCTTAGTACAATTCGCATTGTAAATTATAGGGAAGTCATACTAGCAGTGGACATTGGGGTCAAACTCCACTCCAATTCTTCAAAGATATGGCATGAATGTCGAGTTGTTGCATTCAAATGGGAGGGTGTTGCAGTCACACAGGTGGGAGAGAACACATCTTAGGCATACCCTAGAGGGATATGGATACCTTGTAGATGATAGGATAGGAGCCGTCATCATGAATGATAAGGGGAGGAGGGTGATGGCTCTTATGAGGAGTTTCTGATATCCACTGCGACAGATAGATTTTTCATAGACTGGATGATGGAGTGCATACGTGCGTGCATGTTTGTCACAGAGACGATTGGGATGCATGCAAAGCACTTAAGAGTGGGCCTCAAAGCCCGAGTGACTAGATGTAGATGACTAGCACCGACTCAAGGAGGAGGCTAGAGATTCTCCAAGACGTTGGAGACAGGAGTGGGAGGCGGCGAGGGAACGATTGGAGGGAGGATTGGTCCATCATCTTCGGATTGGCGAACACAGGAATTCTCTGGAGGACGTTGTAAGTTTTTCTTATGTTCTTCTTGCTTACTTTTTTTCAATATTGCTTGTACTGACAATTGTGTTTCTAACCGTTGTATTTTGTTCTCTTTACAGCACTTCATTATAAACCGCAATTGCACTGGCCTGGAGACTCGATATGGCAGAGAGACACAGTCTCACTACATTGATTGATAGATTGTATGCATGAAGTGGCCCAGTAAGTCACTCATCTTTCTTGTTCCTAGTTACTTATTTTAATTAAAATGCATCATTGTATAGTGGACTGATGAGTAGTTACTTCTTTCTTTGCAAAGTCTCTTCATTGCTCCTTTGCGTCGAGACGAGCTTTTGGATGGCGAGGATCTATAGCCCGCACTTGGATTCCTAGAGCACACATCCTCTTCTTTTTTGGTCCTATGATTTATGTAGGCATTTTCTATGCACTATGTTATTATCATCCTTTGTATCTTGCCATGATTCCATGAGTGCTTTCATTAAGAGATCTTGTATTTATTTTATGTATCAATCTTGTGGATTCAAATACACTTTGCCTTCATTTTGATGACCATTGTACACTTTACATGTAATCCATTTGTATAATGTAAATACAACACAGTGCAATTTTGTTTTCTCTATAACCGTCATTATTAGCGTCGCTACTTTACTATATGTGTTGCTATTAGTGTCGCAATTTGCATCTCAAATCGTCTCTACGACACCAATAACAATGCAGATAGCGATGCTAATAATGACACCAACAGCGACAATTCTATGGAGATGCTGATACCAACGTGTTTAGCGACAATGGGGATAAATTTTTTGGTGAACATTTTTGTCGCTTTAAACATCTGTATGAGGCATATATCTTGTGGTGGAAGGTGGATAGGGTGCCAGGGGGGCTCTAACTAGTAGATCCTTTATGCACCTAGGAACTACTTAGTCTCCTGTATGGGCCAAGTTCTACTTGAGACACCTAAAAACACTAGCTATAGATGGATTTGATCTTGGTGATGTGCAGATGCGCCAGATGAGATAGCACATGAAATTGTAATTTTTTTCCTGTATGGACCGGAGAACACACATTATGGAACATAATCAATGAATTTGTTTTATTTTGATTGTATGTCCATGAGTAAATTATGCAAGCAAAAAACTATGCATAAAAGGATTTTTTAAATTAATGAAACTATTTTTATATGTTTCAAGTAATGTGGTAGGTAATTGGATAACTAAGAACTTTCATAGAGGAAAGCGGGTGGATAGATTCTCAACGAATCTAGTCCTATGGCAGGGTGGTCTCAGTTAGCTAAGAGGTTTCTCCAAAAACAAACGCTAGGAAGAAACTCTAGGAAGGGCCAATTTGCTAACTTACCTAGGGTTTGGTCTCAAAACCCGAATTATAAATTATCTTAGGGGAAAGGTATGGCGGCTGTGCCAGAGCACTGTGAGAGATTTCATAAATCTTTAGTCTGCTATACTGGAAAAAAAGTGTTGTACTGCATGATCTCCATTGTAATATTTCTGTTGAAAAATATTACTAGTCCGACTTTCCACAACCCGCGTGAAACTCATGCAAAGGTTAATTCTGGCATCAGAGTTACCGACAGTGCAATCTATAAATCGTACCGAGGAATCATGACCTCCATTGGCAAATCGGGACCGAGTTTAAAAAAACCCGCATAACCGTAGGTGAACTCCCTCTTGGGAGGAGGTCAAGAGGATAATGATAGGTTTATTACAAATTTTTTTATTCACCTTCCCCCAGCCGATGCGTGGCTGAGGGAAGGGGATGCTCTATTATGGGCAACTGGAGGAGGTAGAAGGGAGGATACCATGCAAGGGGGCCACGTGGGAGGGAGCCTTCTCCCCCCTTGTCCTATATATACACCCTCTAAGGGGGGGTAAGGTAGTTGGAGAGAAGGAGGCCACGACCTGACTGTGGGAGGCATTGATGCTTCCATTGTAGAGAAAGGAGGAGTGGAGGACGAATCGCCGTGTTGCACTGTGGAGGAGAGGGAGATGCCAGTGACATGCCGCCGCCTGGGCTCGTTTAGCTGCCGCCAGCAAGCCTGTAAGTCACCACGCCGCCCTGTGCTGTCCCTGAAGTTTCTTAGAAGCTTATCTAGGAAGCTTCTAAGGGCACTTCTCTAAGCCCCCTTCCCATTGGATCCTAAACAAGCAATCTTTACCCCCCGAGATTTAAGCCCCCCTTCCCATTGCATTCTCTCACAAGCCATATTAGCCCCGGTTTTAAAACCCCCTTCCCGTGGAGTCCCCATAAATCCCATTTTACCGAGATTTTAAGTCCTCTTCCTATTGTATCCACCCACAAGCCCATTTTGCTAGCCCATTTAAAGGCCCTTCCTATTGAACCCTCCAAATTCCCAAAATTTTTTCCCTCTTAAGCTTCGAAGAGGAAGCCTATAAGGCCTTCCCATTAGTTCCCTATTACATCTTTCTGGGACTTTGAAGGAGAGGGAGCTACAAAGCCCTTCCCACTCGATTTCCCCCATAAGCCCATTGAAGAGGATTTCCTTAAACTCCTGGGATTTTTAAAGAAAATAAGTATAAAGCCTTTTTTTGGGATTTAGAGTTCCTTTTTCCTGCAAAGCTTTTGCAAGAACCCTCTCACGAATCCCTCTTTTCCGAAAAAAACAAGGCCCAAGCTCCGAACCCTAAGGCCTTCCAAAGCCCAATTCCGCAAGTCAATGAGCGGTACCTCAAAGGGATTTGCGCGTACAAGGGAGATGGCCAAAGATCATAAGACTGCGAGCCAAGGTAAGAAGTTCAAATCCTCGAAGGCAAACTAGAGGTCGAGATGGCCCCCTAAAAGGTACAAGGCGCAACCGCAAGAGGATCATCTCCTAATATTCATGTGGATATTTCATCGAACCCACAAGTCTAGGTTTTCTTCCTATTTTTGATTTACATCAAAGTATTGCAATTACGCATGGTTAATTTATGGAACTAGGATGCACTTTTGCGATTCAAATACTTTGACTATTTTAAAGGAAGTAACGATCGAAGATCGGTCATTTGTTTGTTTCAATGGAATGAACGAAAGATGTCTATGCATTTTGAGCAAGTTGCTTCAGTGCATTGCAAAGTAACGAATCTAGAACAACTAATGACTATCATTACAAAGTCGAGATTATTGTAGTACACCTTCGATTATGCATGGAAAAATCAAATCGCATGTCACATTATTAGACAAATCTTTCTTCATAATGATTCATTAAGAAAGTTGCTAACAACCGTAGGAAATTGCAAGGCATGGAGATGATTCTAGGGCTGCATGAAGTAGGTTAACTCTAGTCAATTGGCATAAATCTCATTCAACTACGTAGTAGTTAGGAAAGGTTGTGTAACGCTCAATCAGCGTACGAATATTTCATTCAGAAATGAAGTTAGGGAAAGCCTGCATGGTTTGTTTAACATAAAACCTTAAAAGCTTAAGTAGCATGAGTCGTGAATGCATGTCCTAGTAGGACCAATGGAAGTTATGCGAATTTTAACATGTGCTTGGTCTTAAAAAGAAAAGTTAGGGATTGCGAATCTAGAGGAAATGAATTGCATGCTTACATGAATTATGACGTAATGCAACTAGTTTTTCCCCTCTTTGATCAAGACAGTATCTTTAGAAATCGTTTGTCCTTGTCGTAAGACAAGTAAATTGGATTACCCAAACACCTAAACCGCAAAGGATTCATTTAGGATGGTTAAATAGATACAATATACTCCAAGTGCTAGCTAGGTTTTAGCACATTAAGGACTTGGCCTAGACGCACTTATTGCCAAGTGGAAACTCTCATATCCCTAAGTCCTGCCCACATTCACGGAATGTAGGGACAATTGGACGTACTTCCAAGAAACGATCTAGGCTTTCTACCCTAAAGATCACTCGTTCAGAAGATGAAACTCAGATTGAGTTGGAACCCTTAGGACCGAACGATGTCGGCCTAGTGCAATCCGGAATGGATTGGATCTGAAGACACCCTAAACCCTGTTTCTTATCTAATCATGATTCTGTGATTAGAAGATGCCGTTCCATGGGTGAAATAGTCCCATGGATTAGATGCGACACTGGTGCAACAAGTTGCAACGTCGCATAATCTTGTGGCTTGATTACAAGAGAATGGCCAATTCCTCGGAAGGAGATTGGCAGATTCTTGCGCAAGTTTAACTTGCAAGAGGACGAGTAGTCATCCTGTTATAAAGTTGCCAAGATAAGGGAATTAGGCATTTGCTTGGAAGCAAAGGATCCAGTTAATAATTTGGAGTGACATGGTCGCTATGATTTACTGTTAAAAAAACCTAAGGTATTGGCTAATTAGTTGGGTTAATAGGGTACGGCCCTAACCCAAGGACATATGGGTTAACAAACACACCCTTGGGGATCTCGCCAAGCTGCAATTGATCCCGGATCGAATGCTGGATGCATTCGGAGAGAAGGATTCACTCCTTAGCAGTTGGCCAATTAACGACCACTGGAAATGATTGTGCTTGTAACAATTTAGAGAGCACTGTTTGCTTTGTTTGCTCAAGGAACTAAAGGATGAAAAGATATCTAATGCTTTAGGTTGAAGGCCTGAAGGGAGAGGCAGCCTCAGTTACCCCCAATTGTCTGCCTGACCCTAACCAAGGGGGTTTTTAGTCGCGCCGAGAAGGTGGACCGAACCCTCCGTGAGAGGTATCTCCGTTGAGCGCTACTTGGAGCAAGAGGACGCTTGGGTGCCCGAGGGGGCTCTGGCCCCCGTAAATCCCTTGCCTTTCGGGCCCTGCACAAGAGGCCAACGTGACTCGGGATTGGATCTCGAGGCCCGCATTCTAGTCTACGGGCAAAATCTTGGATTAGTAATCCCTGTGGATTGCTGGATAGCCTTCGGGCGGATTATGGATAAGCCTGCGGACTCGACTTTATGAATGTATTCCAAAGATAAATATGATAACGTGTTGAGAAGGAACTTGTTTGATACTGCTTTTCTATGTCAAGTGCTAAGATTATGTGAAGGAATTAGTGTCTAACGGGCTAATTAAGGAAGCTGCTTGATGCATGTCCAACTAAATGTGGTAGGTAATTAGACAACTAAAACAACCTGAGGAAAGTGCGGTGGATGTGGCCATGGGTCCGTCCTACGGATGGGTGGTTCCTGGTTGATCGAGAACTTTTCTCAATCATTAAGGATAGAAAGGAGATCTTCTTAATGGAAACGAATAGCAAGGGTGCTGACACAGAGTCTAGGATATAATAATCCCGATTTAACACTGTTTTAGGGGAATGGAATGGGACTATGCCTTATGGTAAAGAGGTTGAGCCTTGCATCCCTCTCGTTTCCCATTCTCCTTGAACCAAGTGCAGCATGAATTCACTTCGGCCATGGCATTTCTGTGTAAAGTAGTTCGTCGAGGTTCGATGCTAGTTGCCGTTTAGGAAATGACCATTAGGGGAAACCCTGATTCAGGTCGGTCCTAAGTGGGAATAGCCAGAACACTTCCACTACGTGTTGGAAGACGCGGAAAGTCCTAGATCACAAACCTCGTAACATTCCATGAGAGTGCCGGGTGGAGCTTTCTAGACCTCCTTTCCGATGGACTACTAAGACGTGTCCTAAAGGAAATATGTGGACGTTACAGTTGGTATCAGAGCGAACCAATGAAGGATTTGTTTTTAAGAAATCTTAATAAGAAGTAAAGAAAATGTTGCTATTGAGAACATTTTCTTATGTTCGATGCTGTCTTGCAGAATTATGAAGCATGGAACATGTTCTTAGTGTTCTGAGTCATGTTTATGACCGCGATGCATTCCTCGGATTATCGATAAAGGACCGATATGATGAGCATCCTAGACCATATTTATAATCCATCGCCTTTGTACATGGAACGGAGATGGATGGGTGACTCAAGAATCTATTATATAGCTGCCCACCAGTTTGCGTACCTTCAAACCAGCCTAAAGAGAATCAAGTGGTTGGAGGACCTTAAGATCATGAAGCTGTTCATTTTTGTGGAAGCTCACGTAAACTCAACTTTACATATTGAAGGTCGTAGGGTTGAGCTGAACTCATATGTATACAAGGAAGTGACCTATGTAATCCTCACCGACAGGATCAAGGTGTTGGGACGCTATGAAAAGAATGGGTCCAAAGGAAAGGATACCCTAATCTTCTGATAGCTTACCGATTCTTGAAGATCTACGACCCAAAACCATAATATTATCCAGTTCCCGTAGCTAAATGTAATACAATATTATTCTCCCCAAACTAAATATAATAGTTGCTCTATCATCCCAGGAAATATTGTACTCTGAAAGGGCTATGTCCATATAAATGGAATAAGACTTCTTTTTATCAAAGTCTGTTTTGTCTATGAGAATTGATAAAAAGTTAAGTGGCTAGGTTTCTTGGTTGATGTGGCTAAATTGGGTATGAAATATAAATCATAACGATTAGCAAGTTATAACATTAAGAATCCTCTATCCAGGCACAACCCCAGGTACAGACTCCCAGTTCGCCCCCTACATCAAGTACTGCCGTGATCTAGGAGAAGAAGTTTCTTCTCAAGCAGATCAAGCCGCCTGAATTTGACAGGAAAGGTAGGACTGTCCAAGCCGATGCTGAGATTTGGATAGAGTCCATGGAATATTACTTTGACGCAGCTGGTACTGCACCCGCCAACCAGGCTATGCTCGCCAAGCTGAAGCTCACCGGCGAAGCCAGGCTTTGGTAGAAGCAATGGTGCAGAGATCAAGGGATCTCGGAAGGATCCGTTACCTGGGAAAAGCTGAAGAAAGCTGTGTGTATTGCACGCAGAAAATGAATGAGTTCTAGGAGCTAAAACAGCTAGGACTCACTCTTGATGCATACTACTCAAAATTCGTCTCACTTATTAAGTATGCACCACAGATGGACATGACACAGCAGGTGTCAAAATTTTGTATTGGTTTAAACCCACCAGTGAATACCCACCTTGAATCTATGCACACAACAGATCTATAGGATGCACTCATTCGAGCTGCGCCCATAATTCAAGAGGTGCATGCTAGGCCAAGAGGTAACAAAACTTGGTCTTATAATGACCAGAACATAGGAGCATATAGGCCCCAAGTGAAGAGAGTTCAAGGTCAAAACTAGGGACAAAGAAAGAGAGCAAGGACTAATAATGTCAACAACTTTGTCCCTACCCAAGCAATGGCCAAAATCTCTGTTGTTTCCACTGCAGTGAGCCCGGTCATTTCAAGAGGCAATGTCCCAAGCTTGGCAGAGGACATCGTCAAGAACCTTTCCAAGGAACTGGCCATGGCCAGGGAGCTGCCACCCGAGACAAAGGAAGAACTGCCTCCGTTGCCAACAAGGAAATGTGTGAAGAAGAAGATCCGACCATGGAAGTAGAGGTTGAAAGGGCAACAGTCCATGCTGCTCTTCATAAGAAAGGCCTGAATCACCAATTTTCTGTGATTCAAACACCATCGGACTATCAAGGTAAAGGTTTCAAGACCTTGATTGATTGGCAGTACACATTCCTTTATCTCACCAGCTCGTGCAAGAAGATTAGGAATAGCCACAGTAGAAGTACCTATCTTGCTTGTGGAATTAGCAAATGGTCGTGAGGTCAATTGTACCAGGCAAACCGCTAAGGTGGAATTCTTTCTGGGAAGAAAGACGACTTCGGTCAAATTCAGAGTCATGAACCTAGGTATCCATGAGTGTTTACTCGGAATGGATTGGCTTAAACCTAAGGATGCCCACATTCATTGTAGAAAGGGCAAAGTTTCCTTTCAAAACTCTGAAGGGAATTTGGTCACAACTCAAGGAGAGGCCTGGAAAGCAAAAAATTCAATTGGCTAAAGCATCACAGATTATAAAGGGAGTTAGAAAGGGACTACTTGTCTACTTAATTAAGCTCAATAAGTTAGATCATAAACAGGATTCTAGTGAAGAACCTTCATGGCTAAAGGAGTATGCGGATGTATTTCTTGAAGAGGTGACAGAACTCCCGTCTCAAAGAGAAGTGGATCATGAGATCAAGATAATGGCAGGAGCTAGGCCAATTGCAAAGAGACCTTATAGGATGTCCATCCCAGAAGCAATTGAGCTCAAGGAGCAACTCAAGCAACTGCTAGATCAGGGCTACATCCGTCCTAGCAGTTCACCATGGGGTGCTCCAATATTGTTCCAGAAAAGGAAAGATGGAATGCTTCGACTGTGTATTGATTACAGAGGGTTGAATCAATCAATTGTCAAGAACAAGTACCCTATTCCTAGAATAGATGAGCTTCTTGATCATCTTCATGATGCGAAGACCTTCTCCAAGATTGATCTCAGGTCTGGTTACTATCAGATAAGGATCAAGGAAGAAGATATCCCAAAGACGGCCTTCAACACAAGATATGGATACTTTGAGTTCCTAGTTATGTCATTCGGGCTTACGAATGCGCCTGCCACCTTCAATAGATTAATGTAGTATATCTTTAGGCCATATCTTGATGACTTTGTACTCGTCTTCTTCGACGACACTTTAGTCTATTCCAAACAGGAAGAAGATCATGAAACCCAACTTTGGATTGCATCCTTGAGACAATGAGGGCACACAAGCTCTATGCTAAGATGAAGAAGTGTACGTTCTTCAAGCGTCAGATTGAACATCTAGGATTCATCATATCAACCAAAGGAATCTCAGTGGATCCGCCCAAAGTCAGAGATGTTCTAGAATGGCCAATACCAACAACTGTCAAAGAAATACGCATTTTTCTTGGATTAACAAGATGGTATAGGTTCTTCATTAAAAACTATGCTTTGATTGCAGCACCTCTGACGGACTTACTAAAGAAGCAAACATCCATTGCATGGTCAGCTGTGCAGAACAAACCAACTTTGATAGATTGAAGCAAAGTTTGGTATCAGCACATATCCTAAAACTTTCAGACCTCAGTAAGGAGTTTGAGATAGTAATTGATGCTATCACGCTTGCTTTAGGATGCGTGCTCATGCAAGAAGATCATCCTATAGCATACTCATCAAGGATATTGAAGAGCCATGAAAAGAATTATGCTACCCATGATCTAGAACTGCTAGCTTTCATCCATGCTTTAAAGCTTTGGAGACACTACCTGTTGGGTAACAAGTTTACTCTAGTGAGACTGATCATAAAAGTCTCAAGTGAATCTTTACCGAGAACGAGCTCAACATGAGGCAACGTCAGTGGATTGAAGTGCTAGAGGAGTGTGATTTTGAAATCAAATATCGATCGGGAAAGGAGAATGTGGATGCTGATGCTCTCAGTTGCAAGGCATTCCTTAATTCTCTAATCTTGCAAAATCCATCAACAGCTAGATCTCTAGCTACAAAGGTATCCATGCCAAACAACCCAATACTTGAGCTAGCTAAAGAAGAAGCATGCCATGATCCAGTGTATCAAAAGATGCTAAGGGAGATACCTATCAAGGAATAGGACCAGAAGCTACAAGCTAAGTATCATGAATTCTCTATTAATAGTGGACTTGTCTACTATAGAACAAGATTATGTATACCGGCAAGACAATCACTTAAGGAGAAGATACTGTGGGAAGCTCATGATTCCACTTTCTCAAGACATCCTGGCTATGCCAAGACTCTCAATGCAGTGAAAAAGAGCTACTATTGGGAGAGGCTTAAAGGTGACGTTCTCAAATATGTCACTGAGTTCTTATCTCAACATCAACGTATCAAAGCCAAACATGTCAAAATGCCTGGAAAATTGCAACCACTTGACATTCCCCAAATGAAATGGGAATTCATCAGTATGGACTTTGTTGTTGGCCTAACCCAAGTTCAGGGAGGATACAACTCCATCATGGTTGTGGTTGACATGCTTACTAAGGTTGCACACCTTATTCCAGTTAAGACAAACTATAAAGCCTCAGACATTGCAAGGTTGTTTATCGAGGAGATATTCAAGCTACATGGGTTACCCAGAAGAATCATTAGTGATCGTGATTCTCTCTTCACATCACACTTTTGGAGAACTATCCTTGAAGCCATTGGGACTCAACTCTATTTTAGTACAGCTTACCATCCCCAAATTGATGGCCAAACGGAGCAAGTCAATCAAGTCATCGAGGATATGCTAAGGACACACTGCTGCTGTGAACCAAAAAGGTGGATTCAATACTTGCCCTTGGTTGAGTTTGCCTACAATGCTTCTTACCAACAAAGCATTCAGATGACCCCTTTTCAAGCATTGTATGGTCATGACTGTCGGAGTTCCCTAAACTTCTCAAATCCAACCTTGAGGGTTGAAGCTTCAAGGCAGATGTTGGAAGAGATGGATGACCAAGTAAAGTCAATAAGACATGACATCCAAGCTGCCAAGGATAGACAAAAGGCATACGCGGATTTGAAGCGTCAAGGTAGAACCTTCGAGGAAGAAGGCATGGTCTTCATTCGCGTATATCAAAAGAAGAGTTCCCTATCCTTAGGAGATTTCAAGAAGCTAAGTCCAAGGTATTGTGGACCATACAAGATCCTCAAGTGCCTAGGACCTTGCTATCTATCCAGGAGGGATGGGTCATAACCTTATGAATTTAGTTTAGGGCTACAAGCCTGTTTTTCCTCCTTGGGAGGGAGCCTATTATTGTACATCTGTGCTATTCCAGGGAAGGATGTGTAGGTGCTACTATGTTTTGTTTCATTAGGCCAAGAGGGCCAATTCTTTTTTGTGGTGAAGTGTTTTTAGGCCAAGAGGGCCAGTTTTCTGTTTAGTGCAAGTACGGTTAATGATTTCTTGTTTTAGTTTTGTGCTTGACAGATTCGGAAGAAGAGCTTGGAAGGAGCCTTTTGTTGCGTGGAAGCTTCTCGTGGCCCTATCCAGGTGATATCTTTCCTTTATGAGTACTGTGGTTTTTATACTATACATGTCTATGTACTTGTTAAAGGGGTTTTTCTTTTCTTGTTGGGGATCTGCATCCAAGGCATGAAGTCCCAGGTTTAGATTCAGTATGTTTGAGGGAGGTCTGAGTAGTCGTTGCCTCCTGTAAAGACATTGCCAAGCATTGAAAGACCTCTTTTAGAAATAGTTCTAGTGACCCTGTTCTGCTAGCCTGCTAGGCGGCCGTTCTAGGAGTTCTTGTTAGTTGTGAGGCCGTTAGGGAAGCCTGCAGAAGAAAAATGATAATGATAAGAAGAAGGAGAACCCTGAATACCTAAAGAGGAAATATAAATACAGAGGTGTATAAAAAGGGGTTCTAACCCCTATCAAAGAAAAGACAAGAAAGGAAAATTTATAAGCAGTTGATCATCGCCTTGCGAAAAACCTGGTAGGTTTCTGGGGATGAGTCAGACCCGAGGCCGATGCCTTGTCTTCCTAGGGGTGGCATCTTGCTGGAATAGAAGAAAGTAAGGAAGGTTGGAGCGAAAATAAAAGTGAGTGTTAGAAAAGGATTAAGTGTCACCTTGCGAGGGCTTGGTAGGTTCTTGGGTACCGAGATAGGACCTGCGGCCGATGCCTTGTTCTCCTTGGGTCATTACGCTCAGCTCCCTCCTTTTTGCATGCCCAAGTATAGAAAATGAAAACCTAAAAGAAGAAATGTGCTAAAAGAAAATACTTCTTGATCAGGCTATAGGAGTCCTCGCCTAGTAGGAGCTCCTGGTTGTGTTGTCCTTAGTTAGGTAGGTAGTTCAGACCACCACTTAGGGCAACCTCTATGATAGTTCTTTTTAGTCTGGTCATGTTGGAGCAGTCGGTTAGTGACTAGCTTCAGGCTTTCTGGCAGATTATGCTGGGCCTACTCCTCGTGGATTTCATGCCTTGGGTTTTGTCAAGGGTAGGGTGAGCATTGTGCTGTGTTTTATTATGTATCTTTTTGTCTCAGCTTGATGCTTTCCTTGGTTTCTTTGTGCAGATTTGTTCGTGGATTCGACGGGCTGAGTCGCCCTATCCCATGGACACCAATGAAAGCTGGATTTTAGGCCCCCGAAAAGTGCTAAAAATTAGCAGAAAAATGTGGAATTGCGGGGAAAAATACTCAACCACGAAAGCGGCAACTCAACCTAGGACGATTTTAAGCATCAAGAGCTCTAAAGATGCCCGTGCGACACTAGTGGATTTTTAGTAATTTTTCTATGTGCCTGTGCGAGTCAAGGAAGCTTCCGGCGAGTCCAGGATGCCGAGGCGGACGGCCAGGATTTTTTGGAACGTGATTCGGACATCGTATGCTAGAAAGGCCAGTAAAAGGGCCAGAATTGAAAGGGTGGCCAAGGAGGGAGCCAAAGGGTTTGCCTCTTGGGACCCCCTACCCCCAAATCTCACAAAAAAAGAGGGTGGCATGTCGTCAACCAGATCGGCGTGATCAGAAAACGCCCCCCCCTCCCCAAAAATCGATTTCATGGTTGTAAGTAAGCCATGGCAATGATAAGGCAGGGCTGATCCACTACTTCTTCACTCCGTATCACTGTCCTTTGCACGCAAAATGGTGGACTATAGAGAGAGAACAGAAATCAGTCTTTCTCTCTCCTCCCTCTCTCTCCTGTAAGGGCAGATTCGTGCGGTGAAGAAGAAGAAGAAGAATGGATGACGGATGCTTGTCCAATGAAGACCGGATTGCTCCGTGGTTGAAGAGGAATGAAGATTGCTGATTGTGGGTCGTCATGAGTATTAATGGTGGCTGGAAATCAGTCCCGCAATGAGGCATAAAAACCCGCAACCTGAAAATACAATTGGTAATGTGTTTTTCTAAGAAAATTTGATTCTTTATGCTATTTGATACATGAGACATCGTTCATATGGGCTATAAATTGATAATAATGTTGTTTGCAATGTCTTCCAACTGTTTGAAATCAGAGAACCAGAAAATCATGAGCCGTATGGCCGAAAACAATAAAATAAAACATGTAAAACACGCGAAATAGGGGAAAATTGGGTGTTTTTGATACATAAATGGAAAATATAATGGGACACACCAACTAAATTTGTGTTTTTGCTGCAAATGAACCTAAGGGCCACAGCCCACAACTCATTTTTCATTTTCAGATATTTAATATTATGAAAAATACAAGAAAAATAGGAAAAATGGGTCAAAATAAGGGAAAAATAAGTTTTGAGTGTGGGAAAAATACTAAAAAATAAGATTCATATATGTGTATGTATGGGGGGTCTGAAGTATGAGGTTTTTTTAGCCTCAGTTCAGCCCTACCTTTATGTTTTAGTGAGTTTTTATTGCTTTTTATACAATAAAAAACATGGAAAAATATTACCCTAAACCTATGCATCGTGCACAATCTAAACGGCGAGGGGGTAGAGAGAATGAGAGTTGTGTTTAAGTGCTGTGAGAAAGAAAAGGCTGATTGTTCTCATCTATGTATATAATATAGATCGATCGTTAATTTAAAATGAGGATCTAGTAGCATGAGGTCTCCTCGGTGCTAGATTCGTGCAACGTAGCAATTACGCGTCAGAGAAATTCATTGAAAGAATGCTTTTGCACTAAGCACAATGCTGATTTTTCTTTGTTTGAGCACATGGACATTCACAATTTGCATGAAGCATAAAATGATAAAATGTATCAGACAATACCTCCTGGATGCATAGCACCTGTATTCTCTAGATCATGACCAACATTGAGTGAGTAAGATTGTCCCAAGCTCTAGGATAGGCGTTGGGTCTAAGGGGAAAGTAAAGTGAGGTATGGTACATCCTGGAACGAAATAATTGGTACCTTGAGAGGACTATGTGCGAAGTGTTATATATGTTTAGCAACGCATCGAGGGGCCAATCCCCAAGATGTAGGAGAGTCGCAGTGAGGTAGCGGTAGTCAGCCGTGGGAGAACCTCCTATGTTTGTACTTTGTGCCATTTGGCAATGTGTTGGGACTCCCTCTAAGGAGTGTTAATTGGGTTAGAGTTGGACTATGAGATGTGATACAAACGCAAGATGTTTAGGAAGGCAATGTATGTGTCGTCAACGCTCTTGGCCGCAAGGCCGTGGGGTTGTTGAGCGCATGATAGAGGTCCGGCTAGTGCATGAGCCAGTGCCGGCCGTTTTAGGTCCCATCACTTACTCAAGAAGGATACTAAAGTATTCATCCTTTTGCAAGATAACTTGCATAAGGATCCACCATCCTTGTTGCGAGAATTTGGCCTTTTTCTTGTGATCCAATCACAAGACCATATGACTCCGTACTTGCTGCACAAGTGTCGCATCGTACTATGTGACAATGGAGTCATGAACAATCTATTTCAGGTTCTTTAGGTTGACGTTGTTAGACCTAGGGTTTCCAAGCTTCATCTTTGTAACATTCTCAGGGACAAACCCTAGTTCCTTTTATGATTATAATTCATTGTCCCTACATTGAGCGAATGTGGCCAGGTATTTAAGGTATAGGCGTTCCTTGGAATTTAACTCATTCCCAACGGGTATTTCACAGCATAGGTGTTTTAAGTTTATATCAATTTGGTTAACTCTAGAAGATAATTTCGAGATTACTTCCACATGATTCGTTGACTATGTGTAAATTGATTTTTCAACCCTAACATGTCAGTTTGAGGTCAGGCATAGGTTCAACTAATCTTCACTTTTCTTTGTGAACAAAATTCATGCTAAATAAGCAACCTTTTTCTTGCTAATTTATGCAGTTGGAAACGATAATTTCATAAATTCTATGCATCGTAAAAGTCGTTTCATGCTCTGCATTTTTCATGATGATTCATTGCGATTTGAGTTAATAGTGCGAGATGCAGTTTATACTTCTAGGCTTAACCGAAGTATACTATTTTAATGGATAATAATCTAGCTTATAATTCATTTTGATGCATAAGCTATTCGCTTGAAATGCGTTTATACTTTCTTAATTTGCATGTTTCATTTAAAAGTATTGATGTCTAAGTTCCTTCATCGTGAACAACTAGGACAAAAATATATCATATTTCTAATAATTAACCTTGCATTTTTGAATTACAAAAATATCAAATAAAAATTAAGAAGGGAAACGTGGGTTTGGGGTGAGATATCCACATGGATACCGAGAGATGACCCTCCCATGGCTACGCCTTGGACTTTCTTAGGAGGCATTGCAATTGTAGTCCTTCAGACGTGGAAGCAACTTTACACTCCTTTTCGGAATTCCACCGTCGCTCCCTTATACTTCAATACTCTTCTTCTCTTTTTCGAGTAGGGGAAAAAACCAAAGTCCCAAGGGTATTCTGGAAAGGGCAAGAAAGGACTAAGGGGTTTAACCACGAGGAGGGGGTAGTAAGACCTTTTAAGGCCTTAGTACTTTTGGGGGGGAAAAGGGACTTATAAAGCCCAAGAAAAAGGGCTTATAGGTGGTTAAAGCACTTGGGGGGGGATGATTCCAATATCCACGAAAAATGGGCTTAAGGGTTTATAAAAACACGGAGGATATCCCAAGGAAAGGGAGCCTAAGTGAACTTTAAAATCTCGAGGAAGGGGTAATAATAGGCACAAGTAGGGCCCTTGAAGGGTTTTACGACACGGTGGTGAAAGGGGTTTCAAGGAATAAAACATCGAGGGGGGGGTGATCCCGAAGCCAAGGGATAGGGCTTTTAGGGATTATACACAAGGAAATAATAATAATAATAATAATAAGACCCTTAAGGCCTTCGTGCTCTTGGGGGGAGTGACTCCAACGTGAAGGGAAAGGGGTTTTTAGCACGAGGGTGAAAGGGGGCTTAAGGGATTTTAAAACCCGAGGGGGGGGGAGGTTCCAAAAACATAAGAAGGAGGACTAAGGAGCCCCCCCCCCTTGGAAGCTTCTGAGCTTCTAGACTTCCACGTGGGGGGGGGGGGTGTGAAAGTCCTCTGTCGACAGCGAAAAGTGAAGGCGGCGGCTCCCGTTGGTTGTCAGCCTCGTCCACAGCACGGTAATGAGGCGGCACGTTTGACTCCTTCCCTCCACTCCAACAAACAGGCGGCGACCTCCTCTGACTACATGGTAGCGAGCCCTTGTCTCCTCCCCCTCGGCGGCGGTTAGTTGGACAACTTCCCTCACACAGCCTTATCCTCCCACTCTCTTCAATTTAGATCACCTCCTCCCCTAGCGGCAGCAATGCAGGGTTTAAATAGGGGAGGGGAGGGGGGATCCTCCCTCTCGACGTGGCGAGAGGCATGGCGCTCTACACCTGTGAGCTCCCACTGAGGAGCTTCGGCCTTGTTGCTATTCCCCTCCCCTTCTAGCACAACAATCGGCTGGGGAGGGGAATAATAATAATAATAATTTTGCATTATCCTAAAAATTGCCATATCAATATCCCCTTTCCTATAAGGGTAGTTCACATAAAAAGAAATTTGGAACGTTACAGTTCTTTGCGAACATAATGCTGGCAACATTATCACAATACATAATGACTCCACCATCAATCTCTATGCCCATGTCATATAAGATCAATCTCATCCATGTCTGCTCACATGCTGCCAATGCAATGCCTCTATACTGTGCTTCAGTGCTTGATAAAGCAACTATAGGTTGGTTCTTACTGCTCCAACTTACCATGGCTGATCCAAATGAGAATACATAGCCACTAGTAGATCTTCTATCCATAGAGGTACCTGCCCAGTCTGCATCTGAGTATCCAAATAATGTAGGCTTGATTCCTTTTCCATAAAACAGCCCAAATCCAACTGTCTTCTTCACATATCTAAGAACTCTTCTTATTACATCCAAATGTGATTTGCATGGTTTCTACATAAACTGACTTATCAATCCAACAACGTAACTCAAGTCTGGTCTTGTAATGGTCTAGTAGATAAGACTACCAACCATCTTTCCGAATAGAGTAACATCCTCAACATAAGATCCATCATCCATCAACTTAGCATTTTGATCTAATGGTGTATCAACCGGTTTGCATCCTGTCTGTCAAGATTGTGGGAGAGAAGGAAGGAGTCTCGCTTGAAGCTTTCTTGCTTGCACAATGGGGGAAGACACACAAGGGTGGAGGCTGAAAACAGTTTTCCTCTTCTTAGTTGTGTAAGCCAAAAGAACTCAAGTACAAAGAAATAGAAGAACCCTATATATGGGTCTCAAACCAAACTCAACTAACTAAGGTGGCATACTAACTGAGCCACGAACTAGAGTAGATAAGGATAGCTATCATGTAGCTATTATTCATGGGCCGTGTACCAACCGCGTCTGCAACTGACAAGTCGGTGACATAAATATACAACGGTCACCCTGGCGTATCACGAGTGGAGCTCGATATCTCAACACTCCCCCTCGAGCTCAATCCCAATTCCTGCACACCAAGCAGGTCTCTGAACTTGCGCAGCTTCTCTGCGCCCAATGCCTTCGTGAATATGTCAGCTACCTGATCCTCTGTGCTGACATAAACTAGATCAATAAGACCTAGTAAAACCCTCTCCCGCACATAGTGATAATGCACCTCAATGTGCTTTGTTCTAGCATGATAGACTGGGTTATTTGCCAAGTGTATACTACTCATGTTGTCACAATAAATGACAACTGGCCCATCTGTAGACTGATGCATATCATAAAGTAGCTTATGCAACCAAGCTACCTCACATGCAGCCATTGCTGCACCCCTGTACTCAGCCTCTGTGCTGGACAAGGCAACTGTAGGCTGTTTCTTGCTGCTCCAAGTGACTGCAGCACTCCCAAAAGAGAACACATATCCACTGGTAGATCGTCTATCAGAAATGCTACCAGCCCAATCAGCATCAGTGTATCCATGCAACTGTATCTGAACCCCAGTCTCATAAAATAGTCCATACTGCAATGTGGACTTCACATACCTAAGTATGCGTCTAGCCGCATCCAAATGTGGTTTCCTTGGAGCCTGCATAAACTGACTTACCAATCCAACAGCATAGCTCAAATCTGGCCTGGTAATAGTCATATAAATCAAACTTCCTACTATGCGTCTGTACATAGTAGGGTCTTCTAGAAACTCACCTGCATCTGTGCTCAGCTTCACATTTTGCTCCAAAGGAACTGAAATAGGCTTACAGCCTGTCATCCCATATTTGGACAGCATGTCCAATCCATACTGCCTCTGCAAGAGCTGTATCCCACTTGGTGATCTAATCACCTCAATGCCCAAGAAATAACGCAGCTCTCCCAAATCCTTCATCTCAAACTTTTGCTTCAATAGCATTTTCACATGAAGGATATCTTCATCACTGTCACCTGTCATAATCAAATCATCAACATAAATGACAAGCAGCATAATACCTTTCTCTGTTTTTCTCACATAAAGTGAGAAATCTGCCTTGGAAATCTGAAAGCCAATAGTGACAAGATACTGTCCTATCTTGTCAGACCATGCTCTAGGTGCTTGCTTCAAGCCATACAAGGCTTTCTTCAACCTGCAAACAAACTCAGGATGAACAGCATGCACATAACCTGGTGGCTGCTCCATATAGACCTCTTCTTGCAAATCACCATGCAAGAAGGCATTCTTTACATCCATCTGATGTAAAGACCATCCCTTTGATGCAGCCATAGCAATGACTGCTCTTACGGTTGCCATCCTTGCAACCGGACTAAATGTTTCTTCATAGTCAATGCCATATGTTTGTGCATACCCCTTGACTACTAATCTTGCCTTGTATCTGTTCACAGAACCATCAGCATTGTGCTTCACCTTATAAACCCACTTACAGCCAATTGCATTCTTACCTTTAGGCAAAGGTACTAACTCCCATGTAGCATTTGCTTCCAAGGCATCCATTTCTTCATCCATGGCTTTCTCCCATTTTTCTTTTCCCATGGCTTGCTCAAAAGATGTGGGTTCTGGTTCCTGTATCACTTTGACCATATATGCATAGTGAATGGCTGTAAATCCATCATATTTCAGCCTATCCACAGGATACCTAGCTCTTGTAGACCTGCGCAAAGTAGGTTCACTCCCAGGTGCTCTCAAAACATCCCTGGTCTTCCTTACTCCAGGTGTAACAATAGAAGGAATACCCAACTCATCATCAATGCTCTGTTCTGAGCCACTGGATTCACCATCCACATAAGAGTGACCTGCATTCACATCAAAAATGGGCTGATCAACCTTCTCTTTTCCTTTTCGTGATACCTGCATACCACTATCTGCATTGCTTTGAGAAGATTCTCCTGATCTCAATCTGCCTGTCCATGGCGAAGAATGTGAACCACTGCTAGAGGACGCTCCAGGTCCACTAATATTTTGTGACTGCTGCTGTGAATTCTGTGTAGCATTACCATTTTGTGCATCTTCATCATCAATCACATTTACTGGTCTATACCAGCTACTCATCTCATCAAAAACAACATCTCTGCTCACTGTAAACTTACGAGTAGAAGGGTTATAGCATCTATACCCTTTTTGCTGCAGAGAGTAACCAATAAAGATGCACTTCTCAGCTTTTGGATCCAACTTGGATCTCAGCTCATCTGGCACATGTACATAGGCAATGCAACCAAAAATTTTCAAATGAGAAATATCTGGTTTCCTACCAGTATACCTCTCCTCTGGAGTCATTCCATGTATTGCTGCAGTGGGAGTCCTGTTCATTATGTAGACTGCTGTAGCAACTGCTTCAGCCCAATAAAAATCTGGCAAGTCTTTTTCATTGAGCATGGCACGAGATACCTCTCCAATATGCCTGTTTTTCCTTTCTGCAATTCCATTTTGTTGTGGGGTATAACTGCATGAATATTGCTGCTTTATGCCATGCTCCTGCAAGAACTTTGCAAACTCATTTGAGAGGTACTCTCCCCCTCCATCTGACCTTAGGCATTTTATCTGCAAGCCTGTTTCTTTTTCAACCATAGCTTTAAGAGTTTTGAAATGCCCAAAAACTTCACTTTTCTTTTTCATAAAATACACCCAAACTTTTCTGCTATAGTCATCAATAAAACTGACAAAATAATGACAGCCTCCAAGAGATGCAGCTTTAGTTGTCCACACATCAGAGTGAATTAATTCCAATGGCTTCTCACTCTCTTGAACATGTCTAGGAAATGGTTTCCTTGCCTGTTTTCCAAACTGACAGGATTCACATACCTTATGCATTTCTGCAACCTTGAATTTGGGCAATCCTGTAACAATATTTTGGGCCTGCATTGATTTAAGTCGCTGTACATTAACATGACCAATGCGTTTATGCCAGATATCAATATCTGCAACTACACCGGTCCCATGTGCAAACATTGCTGCACTCAATTCAGACATGTCTGCATCCAATGTAAACATTCTGCCCTTCTTCTTTCCTTTTGCTATCAAGCGACCTTTATTTTTCATATCCTCAACAAAGCATCCATGAGGATTAAATCTGACCTGCAAGCCCTGTTCAACCATTTGACCAACTGAAACCAGATTCTTGGTAATATTCGGGACATGAAATACATCGGACAGGTATTTCTTTTTCCCACCCTGCATAGACAAGGGAATTTTTCCAATCTGCACAATAGGATGTGCAGTATCATCACCAGTCTCCACAAATCCTGGTTTTTCCATTTTCCTTGCATCCTCCATCCATTCTGCATGACCTGTCATGTGGTTTGATGCACCTGAGTCAACATACCATACATCATTGCTTTCTTCTGCACTTGTCATAGAATTGTTCATGTGCTGCACCATGAACAAATGCTCATTTCTGTCATCACCCTGTCTACTAGAAGATGCATAATTCCCTTGTTGCAGTTTTCCATTCATGATGTCATTCTGCTTTTTATAGCAGTCTTTAGCCATATGACCCATTTTACCACAATAGTAGCATTCAACATTACTGTTTGCATTTTGGCCTCTTTGCCATCCACCACGACCTCTTTGGCTCCCCCTGCCTCTAGAGTTACCACGTCCTCCTCCATAGGACTGGTTTTCTTGAGTTTGCTGCATATTCTGATTTCTGCCACGGCCTCCAAATCGGCCTCCTCTACCTCTGCCTCTACCTCTTCCAGCATTTGAGTAGAAGACAGCTTCTTTTGAAGTTCCTCCTGAAGAAGATGCACCACCATTTCTCTGTTCCTCAGAAATTAGAAGAGCAATCAACTCCTCAAAATCAGGAAATCTTTCACGAACTGAAATGGATGTCCGAAACTGTGCATAATCCTTTCCTAGACCATTCAAGGTCACGGAAACTAAGTCATCATCTTCCACTGGCGACCCAATGGAAGCAAGTGCATCTGCAATCTTCTTCACCTTCATGTGGTAGTCGTTGATGCTCATACTTTCTCTTTGCACATTATGCAACTCTTGCTTGAGCTGCATTTTCCTGGCTTGCGTATTTGTGCTATACATTTTTGACAAAGTATCCCATGCCTCCTTTGGTGTACTTGCATCCTGAATATGCACAATCATAGAGTCTGAAATACTGATAGACAGCCAATACATAACTTTCCTGGCTCTCTCATGCCATGTTTTAAATGCCTGCATTTGTTGTTGATTGGGAACATCAGGAAGAACTGGTTCTTCTTCATTTCCTGCAACAAATTCCCAATATCCTTTTCCCATAAGGAAATTCGTCATTCTAAACTTCCATGCCTGGAAGTTGTTCTTGTCAAGCTTTTCAGTGACAATCTGTGAAAGAGAATCAGACGCCATTACAGAATACTGCAAGAAATTCTGTCACTGCAAAAAACACAGCTTCACCCTCACAAGGGCAAATCTGCAAAACTGGCGAAAGTGGTATTTGACCACACAGTCACTTCCTAGTGACGATTTTGCATAAACAGGAACCAAGGATGATTCTGAAACTCCCAATGTCTCTGCGCACAAGCATACGATGCAATTTCTACAGTAACTTTTCACCGACCTGTAGAACAGTGGTCGCACAGCATAAAACTGGGCCTTTTCTTGAGTGCGTGCAGAAAACTTCCGTCTGCAAAACAGGCCCCGAAATGGCCTCAAATCAAAAAAACAAGGTCGCCGAGGGCTAAAGCCCTCGCCCGCAGCATATACTGCCCTCTTGCTTCACCGCGAAGGGCGTCTCAACCTGAGACAATGCACTCCTGCAATTTCCGGCTGTGCTACCTGCAGAGATCTGCTCCCAAAACAGGAAATGAAAGCAACACTGCTCCTCTTACCAGACCACCGCGAGCTTGGCTTGCTTTCTTGAGCTCCTTACCACGAACAAGGCTCTGATACCATGTCAAGATTGTGGGAGAGAAGGAAGGAGTCTCGCTTGAAGCTTTCTTGCTTGCACAATGGGGGAAGACACACAAGGGTGGAGGCTGAAAACAGTTTTCCTCTTCTTAGTTGTGTAAGCCAAAAGAACTCAAGTACAAAGAAATAGAAGAACCCTATATATGGGTCTCAAACCAAACTCAACTAACTAAGGTGGCATACTAACTGAGCCACGAACTAGAGTAGATAAGGATAGCTATCATGTAGCTATTATTCATGGGCCGTGTACCAACCGCGTCTGCAACTGACAAGTCGGTGACATAAATATACAACGGTCACCCTGGCGTATCACGAGTGGAGCTCGATATCTCAACACTGTCATGCCATATTTTTCCAACATCTCCAATGCATATTTCCTTTGTATCAGCCATATACCATGAGGTGTGTCAATAACCTCAATACCCAAGAAGTATCTCAAAAAAACAAGGTCCTTTATATCAAACTCTTTATGTAACCCATGCTTGATTTCAGTAATCTCCTTCTCAAGTGTACTTGTAATAATGAGATCATCAACATAGATGACCACAACAACCATACCATCTTCTGTATGCCTTGCATAAAGTGAATAAACAGCTTTGCTCTGCTGAAATCCCATACTACCTAAGAATTTGTTGATTCTATCACACCATGATCTTGGTGCTTGCTTCAGCCCATATAAAGCCTTCTTCAACCTGCATACATAATGTGGGTATTTTGAATCCACATCGCCCTTTGGTTGATCCATGTACACTTCCTCTTCTAAGTTGCCATTCAAAAATGCATTTTTCACATCCGATCTCACTGTTCTCATTTTAGCTACTGGACTGAATGTTTCTTCATAGTCCAAACCATAAGTTTGTGCATATCCTTTTGCAACTAGCCTTACTTTATACCTTTCAAAGAGAACCATCCGACTTACATTTGACCTTATAAACCCATTTACATCCAATGGACTTCTTGACATAAGGTAGTTTCACCAAATCCCAAGTCTTGTTTTTCCTTAGTGCATCCATCTCTTCATCCATTGCTTGTCTCCACTCTTTGCTCTCTACTGCTTCTTCAAAGCAAGTAGGCTCCACATGTTGTACATAAGAAACCATATATGCATAATGCATCTTCATGAACCCATTATAAGTCAATCTGTCAACTGGATACCTTACCCTTTCTGACCTTCTCAATTGAGGTGCACTACCGTGTGTCTCATCTCATCTAGCATGTGGTGGCATATACTTTCCTACACTTCTACTGCTAGGTGTTTTAACATGCCGAATGCCATACTCGTCATCTATAGATTCATCTTCTGAACTTTCAGTCAATGGTCTCTTACCTTTTGCAACTTCTGCACTCCTTTGTGCATTTCTCAATCTACCACTCCATGGACTATAGCTGCCACTACTTTCCACATTCTCTTGAGGTCTTGAAGCATCTTCCACATGCTAATTTTCAGCCTTGCTGTTTGCTAAAATTTTTCTTCCATAGCCATCATCATCATTGCTTTCATAGGAATCAACATCCACTACAATTTTGGGCTTGTACCATGATTCATATTCATTGAATCTAACATCCATGCTTATGTATACTTCCTTACTCACTGGATCATAGCATTTGTATCCCTTCTTCTCATCAGGATATCCAAGGAAAATGCATTTTACAGCCTTAGGTTCCATCTTCTTTCTCAAATCATCCGGAACATGAAAATAACAGACACATCCAAAGGCTTTAAGGTATGCAACAGTGGGTTTCATGCCATACATTCTCTCATATGGTGACATATTATGAATCAAGACTATAGGTGTTATATTCATAATGTGAACTGCAGTATGCAGTGCTTCTACCCAATATGACAATGGCATGTTCATTTGGTTCATCATTGCCCTTGCAACCTCTGCAATTATCTGATTCTTCCTTTCAACCACACCATTTTGCTGAGGCATATACCTGCATGTCAATTGCCTTTTGATACCATGATCTCTCAAGAAGTCACAAAACTCATATGACATGTACTCTCCACCATTATCTGACCTCAAACATTTTATGTAGCATCCAAACTGCTTTTCAGCCCATAGATCTAAATTCCAAGAACTTTTCAAATGCTTCACTTTTATGTTGCATAAAGTACACCCAAGTCATCCTGCTAAAATCATCAATGAAAGTGATATAGAATCTACATTTTCCGCTCATGGAAACATTCTGACATGGGCCCCAAATATTTGAGTGTATTATTTCCAAAGGATAGCTGCTTATTCTCCCCCTCTTTGGAAATGGCAATCTGGACTGCTTGCCAAATTGACAAGCCTCACAAAGATGATCAAAATTCAATATCCTAAATGCGGTAGACCACGGACTATCTGTTTTAATTGCATTTTCTTCACTCTTTGCAAATTAACATGACCAATCCGTCTATGCCATAATTCCACATCCTTATCTTGCCCATGTCCTCTCTCAACATACATAGAGTTTTGAATCACTCGAGTACCTGCATCCAAAGCAAACAATCTCCCTTTCTTTCTACCATGAGCAATCACCCTGCCAGTTCTCCCATTATGGAACTCTTCAATGAAACATCCAAACTTATTGAATCTCACCTGCAATCCTTGATCTATCATTTGACCAACCGATGCTAGGTTCTTAGTTATTGTGGGCATATAAATTACCTCACCAAGCTTGTTCTCAATCCCATCTTTAGTAACAAGTGGCACACTACCAATATGAGTAATTTTGTGTAAAGTATCATCACTAGTGGCAACATATTCATCATTTTGCATTTTCTCCTTGCTATCAAACCACTCAGCGTGATGAGTCATGTGGTTTGTAGCTCCTGAATCCGAAAACCAATCATTCTCACGAAGAGGATGAGTCATGCTCCCAAGTACATGCTCCATAGTAAATAGGTGACCTCTACACGATCCACCTCTAGGTCCATAACCTGTACCACCATAAGTGCCTGCATAGTGGCCATATTGGGTCCTTCCACGTGTTGAGAATCAGCAATCACACTCAAAACAGCCTCTTTGTATGGAGTCTCAGGGTCAAGGATATGCAGGCTAACTTATCCCATATGCACAATGGTGCCTACTGCAGTTTCCTACTTTCCTATAAAGCATTGTACTTGCTTCCTTTCTTAATGCAATGATTGTACTCTTTTCATTTCAGTAAAGTGTCAATGTCATTGTCCACATACACAAGATTGTGTTTATGAGTCCAAGTCTCAATCTTGGAACCTAATTCACTTGTGTAACAAACAGTGTCCATTCCATCATGAGTCTACACTTCTCTTTCCATCCTCCATAGCTTCCGGTTATGCCATGCTCTAGATCCCGCATTTCTAACATGGTATCAGAGCCCAGTTGGGCATGGCATTGCTTGTCTAGCCTCTCTTGATTCCTTTCAACCTCAGTCTAGCTCAATGTCAGCTCATGACTTCATCTCCCAACTCTACTCTCACTGAAGCTTCCATGGCAGCCATAGCCAGCAGCACCCTGTCAGATTGAACTGCTTATATCTCACTCCACAGGTCAAATCTCTTGGAGCTTCCTTCTGGAAAAATATTCCCCAACTCACAAAGCTTCCCTGTATCACATCAATCCAGGACATTGGACCATCTGGAGCTCAGCATTGTGAAAATCCCCAATCTCTGCTCTGTGTCTGCCATAGCCAGACAGGACCTACCTTGCTTGGAGCTTCCATAACTCTTCAACCAGGCCATTTCAGCCCACGATTTCTTCTAGGGAGTTGTTCCTCTGCTCAAGGCGCTTCATCCTGGCACAACAAACAACCACATTGGCAAGCTACAGCTCTGGCATTGCACAAATTCGACGTCGCTGCCCCAGACTGCGCCGATTCTGTTCGCGGCTCCTGCGTGCTGCATACCAGTGTCCACGATTTTGACGATTATGATAGGGCTTTTGTAGCCCATGAAATCAGCTTCCTAGGCATATAAAAAGTTTGGAAAATGATCCACTGTAGCTCCTGCAATCAGTAAAAAACCAGGCCCCTGTCTCAGAAACCCTAATTCCACCATAGCCAAAAGCTTCAAAATCTTGACATTTTTTCACTGTTTCTCTCACTGAAGTTATCAACAGTGATTTTAATCACTGAGAAATACTCTCTGAAGTTTGTTAAAGTACTGTCACTCAGATCTGAAGGCATCAGCATCAAATCAAGAAGGGGAAGATCACTTGGAGTAAAAGATTTTTGCAGATCTGGTATTCATTGACACTCAGTTAGTGCTTTTTAGCACTTGTGTCTCTCAATCAATTCTTCTGTTACTCAAATCAAATAAAGTCTGAAGTTGATTTGCTACTGTTCCCGTAAATCTAACATGGGCAAAGACTCTCCAAATGCTCGATTCAAAGGAGTCGGGTTCCACACTTGGCAAACCCGCATCAAGCTCATCTTGATGAAAAAGGGTCTCTGGGCCATCACAAATGGCAAAGAGAAGAAACCTCGGGACGCGGACCTTGCAACTACTTGGCAAAAGAATGATGACAGAGCCCAGGCCATTATCAAACTGGAGCTAGACGACAGTTATATCCATCATGTGGATAACTGTGAGACCTCACAGGATACATGGAAAAGACTTGACACCCTGTTCGGTGCACAATCTAAATCATCAAAGTATGGTCTCCTAATTGAGTTCTTCAGGCTTGAAATGAAGTCCAGCACATCACTTGCCACACATCTTAATTACATGGAAGGACTCCTAACTCAACTTGCAGGAATCAACATTAAAATGGATGAAGATGTTTGCATCGGTGTTCTACTTAAGAGCTTGCCTCCTGAATATAATAATGTATCAACAACTTTAATCAACATGCCAAATCCTGAACTTGTTGATATCCAGGCATCACTGTTAGAAGAAGAAAAGAAGCTAAAAACTAAAGAAGAACCAAGTACCTCTAGAGATGAGCATGCATTATATGTTGGCAACAGGTACAAAGGCAAGAAAGATCAGCTCTTTTGTGACTTCTGCAAAAGGACCGGACACACCGAGAAGTTCTGCCACGCAAGAAAGAGATCCCAAAAGGCCTATCTAGTCGCAGTCAAAGAAGAAGAAGAAAATGGAGCAAAGGAAGAAGAAGATGAAGATGAAGACCACCAGGATCGGAAGGACAAGACTCATCAGTCCTTGTACTCTCATAATTCTGATAGACTGTTTTAATAGCCTTGTATTTTCCTTTCCCTAATGCTTCCTGCCATAAGCTTTGTAAACTCCTTATGTAACTTGGCATTACAGTCCCTGTACGCTTTGTGAGGCCCCTGTTACAGCCTCTGGATGTCCACCATGTTTATGGTACCCACACTTAGCTTTTTCTGCGACAGCCTCTGGTGTTTTGCCATGTCTGTGGTATGCCCACACTTTGCAGGTGGTTCTCATTATAGCCTCTACACACTTTGTGCCTTTTCTAGTTGTGATTGAGGAGGGGTGTTGAGAATCAGCAATCACACTCAAAACAGCCTCTTTGTATGGAGTCTCAGGGTCAAGGATATGCAGGCTAACTTATCCCATATGCACAATGGTGCCTACTGCAGTTTCCTACTTTCCTATAAAGCATTGTACTTGCTTCCTTTCTTAATGCAATGATTGTACTCTTTTCATTTCAGTAAAGTGTCAATGTCATTGTCCACATACACAAGATTGTGTTTATGAGTCCAAGTCTCAATCTTGGAACCTAATTCACTTGTGTAACAAACAATGTCCATTCCATCATGAGTCTACACTTCTCTTTCCATCCTCCATAGCTTCCGGTTATGCCATGCTCTAGATCCCGCATTTCTAACACCACGACCCCTAGACATAGCATTCTATTTCTGATAACAATCCCTCTCAAAGTGACCAAACTGCCCACAATAATGACAAGTGCCGTCTCTTTGTGAAGAAGGACTAGACCGCCGTCCTCTACCTCTAGGGAAAGATCTCCCCCTGCCTCTATGCATGAAGTCACCACGACCAAAGTTACCTCTTCCACGAGCAAAACTATAATTACTAGGACCAAGTGAAGAGCCTCTAGCTCTAGTTGAGCTGCCACAACCTCTCTGGTGATAGAAAACACTATCTCCACTTGCATTTTTGCCATTGCTAGATACATTCAATCCCAACTTGATTTCTTATATAGTAGCAATACAATAAGCTCCTCAAAGTCAGGCATAGAGCCTCCCCTAATGGAAATAGAGGTATCCAAAGATTTGAAAGCTAGTCCAAGCCCATTTAGTGTCACTAACACTAAATCATCATCATCAACAGGTGCATTAATGGATGCAAGGTCTTCTGAAATTTGCTTGATTTCTGTCACATAGTCACTGATACTGCGATTGCCTCTCCATGCACCATGTAATCTCTGCTTAAGTTGTATCTTACGAGCCTCTGTACATGTTCCATACATTTTTTCTATGATTTCCCATGCCTCCTTATAAGTACTTGCCTTTTCGATATGAGGAATCAATGTTTCTGAAATACATGTGGAGATCCAATGCAAAACCTTCATGTTCTTCCCAGTCCAATCCTTGTACGCTTTCTTTTGCTCTTCAGTTGGATGTTTGGGAACTTCTGGACATTCATCATCACATGTTATGAGATCCCATAGGTCTCTACCCATCAAAAAATTCTCCATCCTATAGGACCAAACACTATAGTTGTCTTTGGTTAATTTGTCTCCCACGATCTGAGTGATCTGTGCCGTGTTAGACATTATGACTGCTGCAAATTCAGAAGAAAAACAACAATACAACCTGTCCAAAAATGGTATTCAGTAATATGATTGTCATACATGTGTCCAAAAATTGTTATATACATCCATCCATGATGCCAACATGTCATACATTCAATTTCCAACAAGAACCATCCAAATCGGATCCCTAACGATGTCTGTATGACCCAAAATGCATCAAAACACGGGTCTAAAATTGATCATTTTTCCTGCAATTTTTCTACCGATTTTTGTGCCAAGCTAGGAATACATATCAAGCAAAAGCTATAAAAATTTTCCCATAATTTTTTGAGCAAAGAACGGCCTCCAAATAGCCTCCCATAAATTGCATAAAAATTGCCATTTTTCAGTCTTCAAACCAACTAGATCCTGTCAGGCCGTAGCTCAAGGACTCCTTGGCTAGGCGTTACAACTTGTTGATCATCAAGTATGTGTCTAGGATTAGGTACAAACTTCTTCAGTAGACTGATATGGAATACATTATGAACCTTTAGGTTCTCAGGGAGTTGAAGTCTGTAAGCACTAGGTCCTAGGCACTTGAGGATCTTGTAGGGTTCACAATACCTTGGACTTAGCTTATTGCATTCTCCCAAGGATAGGAAACTCTTCTTTGGGCGTACGCAAATGAAGACCATATCTCCTTCAGCGAAGGATCTATCTTGACTTTTCAAATCCGCATATGCCTTCTGTCTATCCTTGGCAGCTTCGATGTCCTGTCTTATTGACTTCATTTGGTCATCCATATCTTCTAGCATTTGCTTTGAAGTGATCTGAGAAAAAAAAAATATTTTTCTAACACTTTGTTTATTTTTTGTACATTTGGAGCTTTGAAATAAAGAAGAGGTTGGGAACAACCTCTTGGAAAATTCAAGAAATCACTGGATGGAAATATTTCATAGACTCGTTTACCAAGGGGGGGTGAAGAGTAAAGATCAATGGAGGAAGGTGAAGGGAAAATGTATAATGTGAAAAGAAAAGATATGAAATGGATTTGGAGCCATCCAAAGGGCATGTGAGGCTCATAATGTCATGACTTTGGAGCCTTGTGATAATTCAACCAAATGGGACCCTTCTTGGAAGCATTAGTGGAAGAAAAAATCAAGAACATGATTTTGTAAGATTTTTTAAAAATACTTCCACTCCGATCCAAAACAATTTTTCAACATGAAAGTTGTAGCGCATGAACTGAAGTTTGGGCTGGATTTTTTTTAAAATTTTTTAAATCTATGAGATGGGAGATATGGCCAAAATGGTGGATGCCAACTTTTTCCAACTGCGGTGGATACCATCTCCCAATTTTATGCACACCCATACTTTCTTCCCCACACTTAACACTTCCATAAAACATCATTCATTAGACTCCCAACCCTTTTCCCTCTCTTCTCCTCTCTCTCAAGCTAATAAACCATTACAATTCCCCTCCTAAATCACCCTGAAATGAGCCTTGATTGTAGTAGTAATGTATGAACTCTCACTACTCTCTCTCTCTATTATTGCTAGATATGATCTTATTTTATGAAGATTCTCTATTATTGCTAGATATCTTAATCTCCTCCCTAAACACCTTCAAGGCCTATATAAATAGGCCTTCTCCTTTGTAATTTGCAAGAAGAGTGAGACCCAAGAGGCATTCTTCAGTCCTATTGAGCCTTCACCATTCTCTCTCATGAGCTTATGCGATTCATTCCCCTACTATAGCTTATGCATGTTCTACGGTGTAATAAGCCCATGCTATTGATGTCCATATTGTGTATATTGGTTATGTCTTGAGGGTTCTCCATCTCTTGAGTTTATTGATTCATCTATTTTTTTTGTAGTTTTCTCTCTCTCTCACTCTCTCTCTCTCTCCCTCTCTTAGTTTTCCTCTCTTCTCCTTCACAAGATCCTCTTCCTCTTGCATAGCGCCCTAGTCCGCTCTTCCATGACTAGGTGGTGCCCTTACCTCATTCACTTTGTGGAAAAAGGGATTTTGGCATAGTATAGAGGCTACCATAGCAAATTTCCTTCGTCATAAATTGGTGCCCCCACTGAGGACATTGTCATCCATGTGGCACGATACAACACATGGTAGTGCATCCTCTATAGCAGGTGCTCCAAGTGGCTCTTCTCCAATGCCTTCACCAACTCATTTTGAAGCTAGTTGAAGTCCACGACTCCCACAATGGTCTCCCAAGGAAGCCCAAGAAAGGAAGTATGCCTATCGAATGACGGCACCTATGCGGGTAAAAGGTGTTCACCTTAGAAATTCAATTCTCTCACAACGAAAAAAATCATGTTGCCATTAATTGCTAGGTTCTCATCATTGTGGCGAGTGTTTTGCAAACAAAGTGAAGGCCCTTCCACGAGGTCCTCGTCTCCAAATCATCAAATCCCTCTCTCTCTCTAGCCTAATCCACATCAAAGGAGGACAACTATGCATAAATGGTGTGGAGTTTTGTAGAGGTACAAAGTATGGAGACTACCTTCAACTATTGTTAGCTCGAAGGTTGGGTGTGGTTGGAAAGGTGGCCATCACACCTTATGAAATATATGTCACTGAGGATGGACACACTAAGGCAAGAACAATCACTGGTGAGCAAATTCTCTATATAGCAAAGTTGGTGGGGTCCAGAAAGAAACACTTTGGGAAAAATCCTTCATAATTCAAGAAAGTGCATTCCCTCTACTCCCTTAAGTAGTCTCCACTCATGAATAATAATAATGGCCCGAATTTCTACACCTTCCACTCTGTACAAAACATCCAAGTTATAATGTATGCATTAGTATGAATATTTTCTTCCAGTAGCGTCTTGTCATATACTTTGGGGCTTAAAGATTAAGGGAGATTCTTGTATCACCAGAACCTATAATCTTCCCAATGCTAGACTACAATGCATCCTTCAATGTACATGTCTTTATCTTATTATAATAGTTTCTCATGAATCACCACGAGTTGTATGGACCTATCCGTCCACTTACTATGCAAACTGTGCATATTATAGCCAGCACAAAGCTTAGATTCCAGGGCATTATTAGAAGCATAATTGGGCCGAGACATCTTGCTGAGATCAATGCATCTATGAACCCATTCATCCTTCCCCTCATAAAATACAACTTCAGTCTAGACGTGTTCATCTTTGTACTCTACTAAGGCAACATGGCATTTCCAAGCTTATTTGGGCGCAATGGGAAAAATGCAGTGGATTTTTTGGACAACCTTGAGATGGCCTTCCTTGTCTCTGGGAGGGATGATGAAGCATTAAAGTTAAGAGCTTTTCCTTTGGTACTCAAGGAAGAAGCTAGAATGTGGTTTCAAACTCTAAATCCGGCCCAAGGAGTTAAATGGGAGGGATTGAAGGCAGCTTTCTTGCAGTGATTTCAACAAACTAACTCAACTGAAGAGTTATGGCAACGGCTTTTGGCCCTTCATTAAAGTGATCCTTATGGTTATGCAACTTATGAGGAAGGGTTTTTGAAGCTTTGGGGGCAGTGGTCAGACTCACTGAACCCTGGAGAGAAAGCTCCAAATTTCCTTCAAAAGGATCGATTTATTTCAAGTTTGTACCCCTTTCTCAGGGAGAAGGTAAAGTTGAAATTTTCAAACACTTTTGAAGATGCTTTGAGAATCACTAGGGAAAAGAATCGAAAGATTCTCAACTAAGCCTAAGCTAGCCAAGCAGTCTTGGGAAACAACATCACAACTATGGAGGCCTCTCAAGTTCCCCCCAAATGTATCTAATGCACTAGGCCTTGTTAGAGGTCAAGAAGACACGATCCAACAAATAAAAAATCTTACTAATCAACTAGAGGGTTTGAGAGTTAATCTTGTGCAAGGTGCAAGAATACCTATCGAGGGGAATGGTGGGAATCGACCACAAATGCGGCGACAAGCAAGGGAGATGTGTTACAACTGTGGAGAAAATGGACATGGCATGTACAATTGTCCTCACCCTAGAAGAAATGATCACCCTGCCAGAATTCCTCAACAACAAGTAAGCCCTCCTCGTGCTAGGACTCAAGAGCAAGAGCAGTCACGACCTACAATTTTACAACCACCTTATGTTCAAGCTGAAACCCCTGCTATTCAACCAAATGTTAATGTCATAAAAATAGAGGAGGTAGTCAGGGATAGAAGCCTCCAAGAAGAAATAGCGAGAGGTAAGATGTAGTAGAGACCATGCCTATCAAGCGGGAACGTGTTCAAACTGAGACAAGCAAGGAAGCAATCAATGAGACAAGTACATCACGGGCTCCTAGAGATGAAGGGAAGAAGAGAAAGACTCGAGCTAGGTCTAAAATTGATATCTCAGACTTTCCTTTGAGTTCTCGGACACAACCTTATGATCTGGTATAGCAGATGTGATCTCTCAAGGGCCAAAAATTACATGGCCACAACTACTTCATGTCTCTCCAAAGCTACGACGACAATGGTAAAAAATGGTAAGCACAAGGGCAAGGCAAGGTAAAATGGTTAGTGCAATCAAGGCATATGGCCTCAAAGATACAGTGCCTTTAGTAGAGGCTCAAATCAAAGGTCAACGGATTCGAAAAACATACATCGATAGTGGACCAAAGGTTTGTGTCATGACAGAAAAGCTTATGCATCAATTAGGTTTAGAAGTAATGGAATCCTCAATCTTTAGGGCAAAGATGGCCAACAATGATGTGGTCACATGTGTGGGTGTAGTGAAAGCTTTGAGAGTTTCTGTTTTTGGAATCACTATAGCAGTGGATGTTTATGTGAAGCCAGTAAAGGGAGAAGGATATCCCCTCATCCTAGGGAGACCTTGGCTTATGGGCATCCGAGCTAGGCAGGATTGGGCTACAGGAGATCTGGAGTTGAGGCCACATAAGGTGGGTGGCCACAATCAAAAGGTGGTTTACAACTTGAAGAGTGGGTGTCAAGAGAACCTTGAACTAGAAATATCTGCTGATGAGTGGAGCTCAAGTGGATGTTCCTCATCGGTAGAAGAGGAAGAGAGTTCAAGTGGAGAGAGTGAAAGCACTCTCGAAGTTATGGGTGTCACCTTAAAGGAACCTACCTCATCAGAAGACAACCCAAGAATCTGAGGAGAAGATGTGTGGGATGCTAGCCTAGAGAAGATGATATCCAAGGATATAAAGGATGAAGAAATGGAGGATTATGTGAATGTTCTCAAGAAGCATACATCATTGTTTATTTCTGATTATACTCACATTACAGGTGTCACTGCAGTGAAGCATCACATCCAACTCACAGAAGGAAGCAAACCTATAGTATAAAGATTGAGAAGACTCGGAGTTGTGCAATAGGAGGCACTGTTGACGGAGGTGAAGAGACTCTTGAATGCAAGATTCATATACCCAGTGGAAGATTCAGAATGGGTCTCCCCACTAGTAGTGAGGCGAAAGAAAAATGGTAAGTGGCGAGTATACATAGATTACAAGCCACTAAATGCTGCAACAAAGAGGGACCACTTCCCTCTCCCATTTCAGGATGAAATTTTGAATGAAGTAGCGGGACATGAGCAGTATACGGTGTGTGATGGCTACTCTAGCTACTTCCAGATTTGCATTGCAGAGGAGGATCAAAAGAACACCACTTTTATCACACCATGGGGCTGTTTTGCCTTTCGGGTTATGTCCTTTGGTCTCACAAATGCCCTAGCAACCTTTCAACGATTCATGAATATGGTATTCCAACCTTACTTTGGTAAGTCCATAAGGCTTTTCATAGATGACTTTTGTATTTACAGCTCAAGGAACATACATCTATGCAAGGTTGATGAACGATTTACTCGCTTAGCTAGGTTGGATGGACAAATAAATAAGGATAAATGTCACATTGGGGAAAGCAAGGTTACACTACTAGGGCATGTAGTGTCAATTGAAGGAATTGAGGTAGATCCAAATAAGGTAGAAACATTGCTAGCTCTACCTTCCCCAACCTCCATCAAACAATTAGTCTCCTTACAAAAGCTAAGATATTTGGGTAGATTTATGCACTTACTCTCTCAAGCCATATATCCCCTACAGCAACTGACACGCCAAGAAACACTTGTATGGAGTGAACAAAGTGAAGGACATTTTAAGGAGATAAAGAAAATGTTGGGGTCACTTCCTATAATCCTCCAGCCTTGTTGGGAAGAAACATTCTTTGTAAATCCTAGTGTGGGAGAAGAGGCCATTGGTACTGCTCTCCTACAAAAATATCCAAAAATATCCTTTATGAGGCCTGTATATTTTTCCAGTCGCCTCATGAAAGCCTCAGAGAAGGCTTACATCTCCATGGAACAACTAGTGTTGGCCCTCATGTTTGTGGTAACCAAATTTCGGCCATATTTGCTTCCAAAGAGGTTTATGATCATCGTTGTGAAGGATATGTTTCCCTATGCACTACAACATATGGAAATCTCTGACAAAATAGCAAAGTGGGTGGTCCGACTTCAAGAGTTTGATTATACAGTGCAGGTTGAAAAAACAACTCGGGCATGCTTGGCTGATATTTTGACAAAGAGGTGCTATGAGAAAAATCTCATGGTGAAAAGAAAGAACCTTCCTCCATCCCCATCCATAAAAACTCTTGTAGATGCTTATAGCCTCTACTTTGATGGTGCATAGAAGAGAACTAAGGATAAGGCAGTCACAGGCATCGTTGTTTTCTCTGCTTTAGGAGAGAAAATCTATGATGAAGGAATCATCTTGGAAGGTGTCCACTCTAACAATGAGGCAAAATATCAAGCTTTAATTCATGGTCTTTGTTGCTGTCTTAGTAATTCAATCAAGAGTTTGAATGCTTTTGGAGACTCCATGCTATTGATAAGCCAAATTCAAGGTACATGGGCATGCAAAAATACAAACCTCTCTAGTAAAATGAGAGAGGAAAAATCTCTTATGAGAAGATTTAGGGAGGCACAAGTACATCATGTGCCAAGAGACCAGAACAAAGATGCCAACTATCTAGCATCATCAAAGTTGAATGAGTCAATGGTGGGAGCAGTGGCTATCAAACCCCCTCTTCGACAAGGCAAGGAAGACTTAGAAGATATTCTACATCTCTTAGAGCAAGGAGAAGCTCCCAAACACCTAACTAAGGGAGAAAGACAGTGGCTAGCTCGGAAGGCTACAAGATATCGCATGGTAAATGATAGTTTGTATTGTCTTGGTAAAGATGGTGTGCTTTGAAAAGTGCCTTCAAAATGGGAAATTGAAGAAATCTCAAAAGCTTGCCATGATGATGTGTGTGGAGGCAACTTTGCACACGACATCACAAGTAGAAAGGTTCTACAAGCCCGCTTTACTTGGCCCAGTCTACACCAATATGTCAAATATTGGTGTCAAACATGTGAAGAATGTCAGAAATCAGGACCACGATGGCTCATAGCAGAACCCCAAACCCCAATCAAGGTCTATGGACCCTTTGAGAAGAGGAGAATTGATGCCATAGGGCCTCTACCACGCACTCCATTAGGAAAAGAGTATATTATCATGGGAGTAGATTACATGATTAGATGGGCCGAGGTTATGCCAACTAGAAGATTCACTGCTAAGGAAGTGAGTAAATTCATCTTTGACCACATTTGTTGTAGGTTTGGTACCCCTCTTGAAATATTATCAGAGAGAGGACCAGGGTTTAGAGCTAATGTGGTGGGTGAACTCATGCAAAAGCAAAGAAGCTAATAGATAAAAACATCAAGGAGGGATCTTTAGAGCTTCGATATGACAATCGCTTTGATAAAAGAAAGGATAGCAAGTTTCTGTACCGGTGGGAGGGACCGTTTTGGGTCACAAAAAAAATTCAACAATGGCTCCTACAAACTTCAAGACATTGAGGGAAAATTTCACAAGACCAGGGTAAATGGATGGCACTTAAAACCCTATCATATCAGGGTGGGGTCAGCTCAAGATACCAAAGAGTGTCTAGAGGCATAAATACCTCTAACCAGGTTGGGGGGGCTATATGATCCGAGAAAATCACAAAAAAAAAAATTGTCTAACACTTTGTTGATTTTTTTCACATTTGGAGCTTTGAAATAAAGAAGAGGGTGTGAACAACCTCTTGGGAAATCGAATAAATCACTAGACGGAAATACTTCATGGACCGGTTTACCAAGGGGGGGTGAAGAGTAAAGATCAATGGAGGAAGGTAAAGGGAAAATGTATAATGTGAAAAGAAAAGATATGAAATGGATTTGGAGCCATCCAAAGGGCATGTGAGGCTCATAATGTCATGACTTTGGAGCCTTATGATAATTCAACCAAATGAGACCCTTCTTGGAAGCATTAGTGGAAGAAAAAATCAAGCACATGATTTTGTAAGTTTTTTTTTAAATACTTCCACTCCGATCCAAAAAAACTTTTCAACATGAAAGTTGTAGCGCATGAGCTGAAGTTTGGGCTTTTTTTTCTTTTAAAATTTTTTAGATCTATGAGGCGGGAGATATGCCCAAAATGGTGGATGCCAACTTTTTCCAACTGCGGTGGAGACCATCTCCCAATTTTATGCACACCCATACTTTCTTCCCCACACTTAACACTTCCATAAAACATCATTCATTAGACTCCCAACCCTTTCCCCTCTCTTCTCCTCTCTCTCAAGCTAATAAACCATTACAATTCCCCTCCTAAATCACCCTCAAATCAACCTTAATTGTAGTAGTAATGTATGAACTCTCACTACTCTCTCTCTCTATTATTGCTAGATATGATCTTATTTTATGAAGATTCTCTATATTTTTTTATAGGAGAGCTCTTGGACACAAGCTATGGGGGGGAGAATGGAGACAACTCACCTATGATGGAGCTTGATTAAGTACAAATTGGTCAACAAAACATCTAGATGGAACTTCTACATTGGTGGAACCGCCTTAATGCAGCTTTGGTGGTGTTAATTCCTATTATATCTTAACGTCCTCCCTAAACACCCTCAAGGCCTATATGAATAGGCCTTCTCCTTTGTAATTTGCAAGAAGAGTGAGACCCAAGAGGCCTTCCTCAGCCCTATTGAGCCTTCCCCATTCACTCTCATGAGCTTATGCGATTCATTCCCCTACTATAGCTTATGCATGTTCTACAGTGTAATACTATTGATGTCCGTATTGTGTATGTTGGTTATGACTTGAGGGTTCTCCATCTCTTAAGTTTATTGATTCATCTATTTTTTTTGTAGTTCTTTCTCTCTCTCACTCTCTCTCTCCCTCTCTTAGTTTTCCTCTCTTCTCCCTCACAAGCTCCTCTCCCTCTTGCATAGCGCCCTAGTCCGCTCTTCCATGACTAGGTGGTGCCCTTACCTCATTCACTTTGTGGAAAAAGGGAGTTTGGCATAGTATAGAGGCTGCCATACCAAATTTCATTCATCATAAATTGGTGCCCCCACTGAGGACATTCTCATCCATGCGGCACAATATAACACATGGTGGTGCATCCTCTACAGCAAGTGCTCCAAGTGGCTCTTCTCCAACGCCTTCACCAACTCTTTTTGAAGCTAGTCGAAGTCCACGACTCCCACAATGGTCTCCCAAGGAAGACCAAGAAAGGAAGTATGCCTATTGAATGACAGCACGTATGCGGGTAAAAGGTGTTTATCTTAGAAATTCAATTCTCTCACAACAAAAAAAATCATGTTGCCATCAATTGCTAGGTTCTCATAATTGTGGCGAGTGTTTTGCAAACAAAGTGAAGGCCCTTCTAGGAGGTCCTCATCTCCAAATCATCAAATCCCTCTCTCTCTCTAGCCTAATCCACATCAAAGGAGGACAACTATGCATGAACGGTGTGGAGTTTTGTAGAGGTGCAAAGTATGGAGACTACCTTCAACTGTTGTTAGCTCGAAGGTTGTGTGTGGTTGGAAAGGTGGCCATCACACCTTATGAAATATATGTCACCGAGGATGGATACACTAAGGCAAGAACAATCACTGGTGAGCAAATTCTCTATATAGCAAAGTTGGTTGGCTCCAGAAAGAAACACTTTGAAAAAAATCCTTCATAATTCAAGAAAGTGCATTCCCTCTACTCCCTTAAGTAGTCTCCACTCATGAATAATAATAATGGCCCGAATTTCTACACCTTCCACTCTGTACAAAACATCCAAGTTAATGTATGCATCAGTATGAATATTTTCTTCTAGTAGTGTCTTGTCATATACTTTGGGGCTTAAAGATTAAGGGAGATTCTTGTATCACCAGAACCTATAATCTTCCCAATGCTAGACTACAATTCATCCTTCAATGTACATGTCTTTATCTTATTATAATAGTTTCTCATGAATCACCACGAATTGTATGGACCTATCCGTCCACTTGCCATGCAAATTGTGCATATTATAGCCAACACAAAGCTTAGATTCCAAGGCATTATTAGAAGCATAATGGGGCCTAGACATCTTGCTGAAATCAATGCATCTATGAACCCATTCATCCTTCCCCTCATAAAATACAACTTAAGTCTAGACGTGTTCATCTTTGTACTCTACTAAGGCAACATGGCATTTCCAAGCTTCTTTGGGCGCAATGGGGAAAATGCAGTGGATTTTTTGGACAACCTTGAGATGGCCTTCCTTGTGTCTGGGAGGGATGATGAAGCATTAAAATTAAGAGCTTTTCCTTTGGTGCTCAAGGAAGAAGCTAGAATGTGGTTCCAAACTCTAAATCCGGCCCAAGGAGTTAAATGGGAGGGATTGAAGGCAGCTTTCTTGCAGCGATTTCAACAAACTAACTTAGCTGAAGAGTTATGGCAACGGCTTTTGGCCCTCCATCAAAGTGATCCTTATGGTTATGCAACTTATGAGGAAGGGTTTTTGAAGCTTTGGGGGCAGTGGTCAGACTCACTGAACCCTGGAGAGAGAGCTCCAAATTTCCTTCAAAAGGATCGATTTATTTCAAGTTTGTACCCCTTTCTCAGGGAGAAGGTAAAGTTGAAATTTTCAAACACTTTTGAAGATGCTTTGAGAATCACTAGGGAAAAGAATCGAAAGATTCTCAACTAAGCCTAAGCTAGCCAAGCAGTCTTGGGAAACAACATCACAACTATGGAGGCCTCTCAAGTTCCCCCCAAATGTATCTAATGCACTAGGCCTTGTTAGAGGTCAAGAAGACACGATCCAACAAATAAAAAATCTTACTAATCAACTAGAGGGTTTGAGAGTTAATCTTGTGCAAGGTGCAAGAATACCTATCGAGGGGAATGGTGGGAATCGACCACAAATGCGGCGACAAGCAAGGGAGATGTTGTGTTACAACTGTGGAGAAAATGGACATGGCATATACAATTGTCCTCACCCTAGAAGATATGATCACCCTGCCAGAGGTCCTCAACAACAAGCAAGCCATCCTCGTACTAGGACTCAAGAGCAAGAGCAGTCACGACCTACAATTTTACAACCACCTTATGTTCAAGCTGAAACCCCTGCTATTCAACCAAATGTTAATGTCATAAAAATAGAGGAGGTAGTCAGGGATAGAAGCCTCCAAGAAGAAATAGCGAGAGGTAAGATGAAGGTAGATGTAGTAGAGACCATGCCTATCAAGCGGGTACGTGTTCAAACTGAGAAAAGCAAGGAAGCAATCAATGAGACAAGTACATCACGGGCTCCTAGAGATGAAGGGAAGAAGAGAAAGACTCGAGCTAGGTCTAAAATTGATATCTCCGACTTTCCTTTGAGTTCTAGGACACAACCTTATGATCTAGTAGCAGATGTGAGCTCTCAAGGGCCAAAAATTACTTGGCCACAACTACTTCATGTCTCTCCAAAGCTACGATGACAATGGTAAAAAATGGTAAGCACAAGGGCAAGGCAAGGTAAAATGGTTAGTGCAATCAAGGCATATGGCCTCAAAGATACAGTGCCTTTAGTAGAGGCTCAAATCAAAGGTCAACGGATTTGAAAAACATACATCGATAGTGGACCAGAGGTTTGTGTCATGACAGAAAAGCTTATGCATCAATTAGGTTTAGAAGTAATGGAATCCTCAATCTTTAGGGCAAAGATGGCCAACAATGATGCGGTCACATGTGTGGGTGTAGTGAAAGCTTTGAGAGTTTTTGTTTTTGGAATCAGTGTAGCAGTGGATGTTTATGTGATGCCAGTAAAGGGAGAAGGATATCCTCTCATTCTAGGGAGACCTTGCCTTATGGGCATCAGAGCTAGGCAAGATTGGGCAATAGGAGATCTCGAGTTGAGGCCACATAAGCTGGGTGGCCACAATCAAAAGGTGGTTTACAACTTGAAGAGTGGGCGTCAAGAGAACCTTGAACTAGAAACATCTGCTGATGAGTGGAGCTCAAGTGGATGTTCCTCATCGGTAGAAGAGGAAGAGAGTTCAAGTGGAGAGAGTGATAGCACTCTCGAAGTTATGGGCATCACCTTAAAGGAACCTACCTCATCAGAAGACAACCCAAGAATCCAAGGAGAAGATGTGTGGGATACTAGTCTAGAGCAGATGATATCCAAGGATATAAAGGATGAAGAAATGGAGGATTATGTGAATGTTCTCAAGAAGCATGCATCATTGTTTATTTCTGATTATACTCACATTACAGGTGTCACTGCAGTGAAGCATCACATCCAACTCAAAGAAGGAAGCAAATCTATAGTACAAAGATTGAGAAGACTAGGAGTTGTGCAATAGGATGCATTGTTGACGGAGGTGAAGAGACTCTTGAATGCAGGATTCATATACCCAGTGGAAGATTCAGAATGGGTCTCCCCACTAGCAGTGAGGCGAAAGAAAAATGGTAAGTGGCGAGTATGCATAGATTACAGGCCACTAAATGCTGCAACAAAGAGGGACCACTTCCCTCTCCCATTTTAGGATGAAATTTTGAATGAAGTAGCGGGACATGAGCCGTATACGGTGTGTGATGGCTACTCTAGCTACTTCCAGATTCGCATTGCAGAGGAGGATCAAAAGAACACCACTTTTATCACACCATGGGGCTGTTTTGCCTTTCGGGTCATGTCCTTTGGTCTCACAAATGCCCCAGCAACCTTTCAACGATTCATGAATATGGTATTCCAACCTTACTTTGGTAAGTCCATAAGGCTTTTCATAGATGACTTTTGTATTTACAGCTCAAGGAACATACATCTTTTGAAGGTTGATGAAGGATTTACTCGCTTAGCTAGGTTGGGTGGATAAATAAATAAGGATAAATGTCACATTGGGGAAAGCAAGGTTACACTACTAGGGCATGTAGTGTCAATTGAAGGAATTGAGGTAGATCCAAATAAGGTAGAAACATTGCTAGCTCTACCTTCCCCAACCTCCATCAAACAATTAGTCTCCTTACAAAAGCTAAGATATTTGGGTAGATTTATACACTTACTCTCTCAAGCCATATATCCCCTCCAGCAACTGCCACGCCAAGAAACACTTGTATGGAGTGAACAAAGTGAAGGAAATTTTAAGGAGATAAAGAAAATGTTGGGGTCACTTCCTATAATCCTTCAACCTTGTTGGGAAGAAACGTTCTTTATAAACCCTAGTGTGGGAGAAGAGGCCATTGGTACTGCTCTCCTACAAAAATATCCAAAAATATACTTTATGAGGCCCGTGTATTTTGCTAGCCACCTCATGAAAGCCTCAGAGAAGGCTTACACCTCCATGGAACAACTAGTGTTGGCCCTCATGTTTGCGGTAACCAAATTTCGGCTATATTTTCTTCCAAAGAGGTTTGTGATTATCATTATGAAGGATATGTGTCCCTATGCACTACAACATATGGAAATCTCTGACAAAATAGCAAAGTGGGTGGTCCGACTTTAAGAGTTTGATTATACAGTGCAGGTTGAAAAAACAACTCGGGCATGCTTGGCTGATATTTTGACAAACAAGTGCTATGAGAAAAATCTCATGGTGAAAAGAAAGAACCTTCCTCCACCCCCATCCATAAAAACTCTTGTAGATGCTTATAGCCTCTACTTTGATGGTGCATATAAGAGAACTAAGGATAAGGCAGTCACAGGCATCGTTGTTTTCTCTCCTTTAGGAGAGAAAATCTATGATGAAGGAATCATCTTGGAAGGTGTCCACTCTAACAATGAGGCAAAATATCAAGCTTTAATTCATGGTCTTTGTTGGTGTCTTAGTAATTCAATCGAGAGGTTGAATGCTTTTGGAGACTCCATGCTATTGGTAAGCCAAATGCAAGGTACATGGGCATGCAAAAATACAAACCTCTCTAGTAAAATGAGAGAGGCAAAATCTCTTATGAGAAGATTTAGGGAGGCACAAGTACATCATGTGCCAAGAGACCAGAACAAAGATGCAGACCATCTAGCATCATCAAAGCTGAATGAGTCAATGGTGGGAGCAGTGGCTATCAAACCCCCACTTCGACAAGGCAAGGAAGACTTAAAAGATATTATACATCTCTTAGAGCAAGGTGAAGCTCCCAAACACCTGACTAAGGGAGAAAGACAGTGGCTAGCTCGGAAGGCTACAAGATATCGCATGGTAAAAGATAGTTTGTATTGTCTTGGTAAAGATGGTGTGCTTTGGAAAGTGCCTTCAAAATGGGAAATTGAAGAAATCTTAAAAGCTTGCCATGATGATGTGTGTGGAGGCAACTTTGCACACGATATCACAAGTAGAAAGGTTCTACAAGCCCGCTTTACTTGGCCGAGTCTACACCGAGATGTCAAATATTGGTGTCAAACATGTGAAGAATGTCAGAAATCAGGACCACGACAGCTCATAGCAGAACCCCAATCCCAATCAAGGTCTATGGACCCTTTAAGAAGTGGAGAATTGATGGCATAGGGCCTTTAGCACGCACTCCATCAGGAAAAGAGTATATTATCATGGGGGTAGATTACATTATTAGATGGGCTGAGATTATGCCAACTAGAAGATTCAATGCTAAGGAAGTGAGTAAGTTCATCTTTGACCACATTTGTTGTAGGTTTGGTACCCCTCTTGAAATACTATCAGATAGAGGACCAGGGTTTAAAGCTAATGTGGTGGGTGAACTCATGCAAAAGCTAAATATTCAATGACGACACTCTACCCCTTACTACCCTCAATGCAATGGATTGGTGGAAAAGGTAAATGGAATGATTTGTGGAATCATCAGCAAACAGGTACATTCAAGGCCCCGGGATTGGGACAAGCATCTTAGTGGAGCTCAATGGGCTTACAGAACCTCCTTCAAAACCATGTTAGGGTTCACACCTTTTCATCTAGTTTATGGACAAGAGGCTTTTTTGCCTATTGAGGTGAAATTAGCTAGCCTTCGGGTATTAGGTGGCACAGTAGGCTCTCAAAAGGAGAAGTTACATCAAAGATTACTGGACCTAGAGAGGCTACAATTGGATCGTGAAGAAGCCATCAACCACTACTCCCAGGAAGCTAAGAAGCGTAGAGAAAAGTTCAACAAGAAGCTAATAGATAAAAACATCAAGGAGGGATCTTTAGAGCTTCGATATGACAATCGCTTTGATAAAAGAAAGGATGGCAAGTTTCTGTACTGGTGGGAGGGACCGTTTTGGTTCACAAAAAAATTCAACAATGGCTCCTACAAACTTCAAGACATTGAGGGAAAATTTCACAAGACCAGGGTAAATGGATGGCGCTTAAAACCCTATCATATCAGGGTGGGGTCGGCTCAAGATACCAAAGAGTGTCTAGAGGCATAAATACCTCTAGCCAGGTTGGGGGGGCTATATGATCCGAGAAAATCACAAAAAAAATATTTTTCTAACAATTTGTTGATTTTTTGTACATTTGGAGCTTTGAAATAAAGAAGAGGGTGTGACCAACCTCTTGGGAAATCCAATAAATCACTAGATGGAAATACTTCATGGACCGGTTTACCAAGGGGGGGTGAAGAGTAAAGATCAATGGAGGAAGGTGAAGAAAAAATGTATAATGTGAAAAGAAAATATATGAAATGGATTTGGAGCCATCCAAAGGTCATGTGAGGCTCATAATGTCATGACTTTGGAGCCTTATGATAATTCAACCAAATGGGACCCTTCTTGGAAGCATTAGTGGAAGAAAAAATCAGGCACACGATTTTGTAAAATTTGTTAAAAATACTTCCACTATGATCCAAAAAAACTTTTCAACATGAAAGTTGTAGCTCGTGAGCTGACGTTTTGGCTGGTATTTTTGTATATTTTTTTTGAGCTACGAGTCGGGAGATATGGCCAAAATGGTGGATGCCAACTTTTTCCAACTGCGATGGAGACCTCCTTCCAATTTTATACACACCCATACTTTCTTTCCCACACTTAACACTTCCATAGAACATCATTCATTAGACTCCCAACCCTTTCCCCTGTCTTCTCCTATCTCTCAAGCTAATAAACCATTAGAATTCCCCTACCTCGAGGGTTCTCCATCTCTTAAGTTTATTGATTCATCTATTTTTTTTGTAGTTCTCTCTCTCTCTCTCCCTCTCTTATTTTTCCTCTCTTCGCCCTCACAAGCTCCTCTCCCTCTTGCATAGCATCCTAGTCCGCTCTTCCATGACTAGGTGGTGCCCTTGCCTCATTCACTTTGTGGAAAAAGGGAGTTTGGCATAGTATAGAGGTTGCCATATCAAATTTCCTTTGTCAGAAGCTTAAACCCTCAAGGTTGGATCTGAGAAGTTTAAAGGACTTCCACAGTCGTGCCCATACAATTCTTGAAAAGGGGTCATCTGAATTCTTTGTTGATAAGAAGCATTGTAGGAAAACTCAACCAGTGGCAAGTATTGAATCCACTTTTTGGATTCACGACAGTAGTGTGCCCTTAGCATATCCTCAATAACTTGGTTGACTCGCTCCGTTTGACAATCGGTTTGAGGATGGTAAACTGTACTGAAATAGAGTTGAGTCCCAATGGCTTCGAACATAGCTCTCTAGAAGTGTGACGTGAAGAGAGAGTCACAGTCACTAATGATTCTTCTAGGAAACCCATGCAGTTTGAATATCTCCTTGATAAACAACCTTGCAATATCAGAGGCTTTATAGTTTGTCTTAACAGGGATAAGATGTGCAACTTTGGTAAGTATATCAACTACAACCATAATGGAGTTGTATCCTCCCGGAACTTGGGGGCCAACAACAAAATCCATACTAATGAATTCCCATTTCATTTGGGGAATGTCAAGTGGTTGCAACTAACCTGGCATTTTGACATGTACAGCCTTAATACGTTGACAAGACAAACATTCGGTGACATATTTGAGAACATCACCTTTAAGCCTCTCCCAATAATAGCTCTTTCTAATTGCATTGAGGGTCTTGGCATAGTTAGGATGTCCTGAAAAATGGGAGTCATGAGCTTCCCAAAGTATTTTCTGTTTGAGTGACTGGCTTGTCGGTATACATAATCTTGTTCTATAGTAGAAAAGTCCACTATTGATAGAGAGTTCTAGATACTTTGCCTGTAGCTTCGGGTCTTGATCCTTGATAGGGATTTCCCTTAGCAACTTTTGATAGGTTGGGTCATGGCATGCCTCTTCTCTAGCTGGCTCAAGTATTGGATTGTTTGGCATGGATACCTTTGTGGCTGGAGATCTGGCCGTTGATGGATCTTGCAAGATTAGAGAATTTAGAAATGCCTTGTGACTAAGTGCATCGACAACTACATTCTCCTTTCCACGCCGGTATTTGATTTCAAAATCATATTCCTCCAGCACTTCAATCCATGGATGTTGCCTCATGTTGAGTTCATTTTGGGTAAAGATCCATTTGTGACTTTTATGATCTGTCTCACTAGGGTAAACTTGTTACCCAGCAAGTAGTGTCTCCAAAGCTTGAGAGCATCGATGACAGCTAACAACTCCAAATCGTGGGTAACATAATTCTTCTCATGGCTCTTCAGTTTCCTTGAAGAGTATGCTACAGGATGACCTTCTTGCATAAGCACACATCCTAAGGCAAGTGTGCTAGCATCAATTATCACCTCAAACTCCTTACCAAGGTCTGAAAGTTTCAGGATTGGTGCTAATACCAAACTTTGCTTTAGTCTATCAAAGCTAGATTGTTTAGCAGTTGACCATACAATTGATGTTTGCTTTTTCAGTAGATCCATCAGAGGTGCTACAATCAAGGCATAGTCTTTGATAAAGACCCTATACCATCCTGTCAATCCAAGAAAACTGCGTATTTCTTTGACAGTTGTTGGTATTGGCCACTCTAGAATATCTCTGACCTTAGCCGGATCCACTGAGATTCCTTCCGCTGATACAATGAATCCTAGATATTCAATGTCACTTGAAAAATGCACACCACTTCTTCTTAGCATAAAGCTTGTGCGCCCTCATTGTTTCAAGGATGATGCGAAGCTAGGATTCATGATCTTCTTCTTGTTTGGAGTAGACAAAGGTATCGTCGAAGAAGATGAGTATGAAGTCATTAAGATATGGCCTAAAGATATCCTGCATTAACCTATTGAAGGTGGCAGGAGCATTTGTCAGCCCGAATGACATGACTAGGAACTCAAAGTGTCCATATCTTGTGCTGAATGCCGTCTTTGGGATATCTTCTTCAATGATCCTTATCTGGTAGTATCCAGATGTGAGATCAATCTTGGAGAAGATCTTCGCACCTTGAAGACGGTCAAGAAGTTTATCTATTCTTGGAATGGGATATTTGTTCTTATTGGTTGATTGATTCAACCCTCTGTAATCAATGCACAGCCGAAGCGTTCCATCTTCTTCTGGAACAGTATTGAAGCTCTCCATGGCGAACTGCTAGGACGGATGTAACATTGGTCTAACAAGTGCTTGAGTTTCTCTTTCAACTCAATTGCTTCCGGGATGGACATTCTATATGGCGTCTTTGCAATTCTGCAGCTCCTGGCACAAACTTGATTTCATGATCTACTTCTCTTTGAGGCGGAAGTTCTATCAACTCTTCAGGAAATACGTCTATGTACTCCTTTAGCCATGAAGGTTCTTCACTAGACTCCTGATTCTGATCTAGCTTATTTAGTTTAATCAAATAGATAGGTAGCCCCTTTCTAACTCCCTTTATTATCTAAGATGCTTTGGCCAATTGAATTTTTGGCTTTTCAGCCTCTCATTGAGTTATGACCAGTTCCCCTTTAGAATTTCGAAAGGAAACTTGGCCCTTTTCACAGTGAACTTGGGAATCATTAGGTTTAAGCCAATCCATTCCGCGCAAACACTCATGGATACCTAGGTTCATAACCCTAAGTCTGACTGAAGTCAATTTTTCTTCCCAGTAGGAATTCCACCTTAGCAGTTTGCTTGGTACAAGTGACCTCATGACCATTTGCTGATTCCACAAGGTAGGTGCATCTATTGTTGCTATTCCTAATTTTCTTGCACAAGCTGGTGAAATAAAGGAATGCATACTGCCACAATCAATCAAGGTTTTCAAGCCTTTGCCTTGATAATCTGATGGTGTCTGAATCACCAAAAATTGGCGATTCAGGCCTTTCTTGTGAAGGGCGGCACATGGACTATTTCCCTGTCAAAGTATACTTCCATGGTTAGGTCTTCTTCATCGCACATCTCCCTATTGGCAACACAGGCAGTTCTTCCTCTGCCCCGAGTGGCAACTCCTTGGCTACGGGAAGTTCCTTGGAATGGTCCTTGACACTGTCCTTCACCGAGCTTGGGACACTGCCTTTTGAAATGACCGGGCTCGTTGCAATGGAAGCAACAGAGGTTACAACCATTACCTTGGGTAGGAGCAAAATTATTGACATTGTTGGTCCTAGCTTTCTTCCTTTGTCCCTGGTTTTGACCTTGAACTCTCTTTGCATGGGACCTATACACTCCCTTGTTTTGATCCTTATAAGACAAAGTCTTGTTACTTCTTAGCCTAGTCTGCACTTCTTGTATTATGGGTGCAGCTCGAATGAGTGCGTCTTGAAGATTTGTTGGGTGCATTGATTCGAGGCAGGTGTTTACAGGTGGGTTTAATCCGGCACAAAACTTCAACACCTGTTGTGTCATATCCATTTGTGGGGCATACTTCAAAAGAGAGACAAACTTTGAGTAGTATAAATCAAGAGATAACCAAGCTGTTTCAGCTCATAGAACTTGTTCATATTCTGCGTGCGTTAGGTAGGTGGTAGATATCTTCCTCGCACAGCTCTTTTCAGCCTCTCCCAAGTAAAGGACCCTTCCGAGATCCCTTGGTCTTTGTACCATTGCTTCCACCAAAGTCTTGCTTCGCTGGTAAGCTTCAGCTTGGCAAGAATTTCTTGGTTGGCAAGTGCAGTACCTGCCGCTTCAAAGTAATCTTCCATGGACTCGATCCAGATTTCGACATCAAATTTTGGATGGTCCTTCCCTTGCCATAAAATCTGGTGGATTGATTTTCTTGAGAAGAAACTTCTTCTCCTAAATTATGGCCGTACTTGGTGTAGGGGTTGGACTAGGAATCTGCTCCTGAGGTTGTGCCTGGGCATTGAGATTCTTAATGTTAACAACTCGCTAAACGTTTCTCACATTACATTTCATGCCCAATTCAGCTTTCAGCCAAGATACCTAATCACTTAACCTTTTTTATCAATACTCAGAGTCAAGACAATCATTGATAAAAAGAGTCTTATTTCATTCATATGGGCATAGCCCTTTCGGAGTATAATTATTTCTTGGAAAGATGGAACAAGCTGATACATTAATTCGGGGAGAATAAGATTGTGTTACATTCAGCTATGGAAACTGAGTAATAGTATGGATTAGGGTCATGGATTTTCAGGAATCGTTAGGTCATTGGAAGATTAGGGTATCCTTTCCTTTGGTACCCATTCTTATCATAACGTCACAACACCTTTATTCTGTCGGTAGGAATTATTCGGGTCACTTCCTCATACACATACGTGTTCAGCTTGACCTTCTGACCTCCGACATGTAGGGTTGTGTTTTTGCGTGAGCCTCAACAAAGATGAACAGCTTCATGATCTTGAGGTCCTCCAACCACTTGATTCTCTTTAGGTTAGTTTGAAGGTACGCAAATCGGTGGGCAGCTATGTAATAGATCCTTGAATCACCCATCCATCTCCGTTCCACATATACCGGCGATGGATTGTAGATGCGGTCTAGGATATTCATCATATCGATCCTCCGTCGATAATTTGAAGCACACATCGCGGTCATAAACATAACTCGGAACACTAAGAATCTCTTCCATGCTTCATGACTCTGCAAGTTAGCATTGATAAGTAAGTAAGGAAACGATCTTAACAGAAACATTTGCTCTACTTTTCCTTATTAATTTTCCTTGTAAAAGACAGATCCTTCGTTGGTTCCCTATGATACCAACTATAACGTGTCCACCTGTTCACTCGCAGGACACATCTTAGTAGCCCATCGGGAAGAGAGTCCAGAAAGCGCCCCCCGGCACTCTCACGGAATGTCACGAGGTTTGCGATCTAGGTCTTCTCAAGTCTGCCACGAAGTGGAAGCATTCCAGCCATTCCCACTTAGGACCGACCTGAATCAGGGTTTTCCTAATGGTCAAATTCCTAGAACGGCAGTTTGTGTCAAACCCAATGAGAACTACTTTATGCAGAAACGTCAAGGTCGAAGCGGATTCATGCTGCACTTGGTTCAAGGAGAATGGGAAATGAGAGGGATACAAAGCTTGACCTGTCTGCCCATAAGGCATAGTCCCATTCCGTTTCCCTAAAACAACATAAATTGGAACTCTAATATCCTAGATTCTAAGTCATCGTTCCTTGCTATCAACTTCTTTGAGAAAAGTTCCCGGCCAACCGGGACCACCCATCCGTAGGACGAACGCATGGCCACATCCACCGCACTTTCCTCAGGGTTGCTTTAGTTGTCTAATTACCTATCACATTTAGTTGGACACGCATAAAACAACTTCCTTAATTATCCAATTAGTCACTGGTTCCTTCATGTAATCTTAGCACTGACATAGAAAAACAATGTCAAAAAAGTTCCTTTACAACAATTGATCTTATTTATCTTTGGAATACATCATATAATCTAGCCTGTAGGCTAATCCATAATCCACCCGAAGGCAATTCATAATCCACCCAAAGGCAATCCAGCAATCCTCAGGGATTACTAATCCAAGTTTCTGCCCATAGACTAGTATGTGGGCCTCGAGATCCAATCCCGAGTCACGTCAGCCTCTTGTGCAGGACCCGAAAGGCAAGGGATTTACGGCCACAGCCCCCCTGGCACCCAAGCGTCCTCCTGCTCCAAGTAGCACCCAACCGAGAGACCTCTCGCGGTGGGTTCGGTCCACGTTCCTGGCACGGCTAACAACCGCCTTGGTTAGGGTCAGGCAGACAGTCGGGGGTAACTGATGCTGCCTCTCCCTCCAAGCCTTCAACTTGAAGCATTAATTATTTTTCCATCTTTAGTTCTTTGAGAAAAGCAATACAAACAGTGCTCCTAAACCTTACAAACACAATCAATCAAGTGATCATTTATTTGGCCAACTGCTAAGGAGTGAATCCTTCTCTCCAAATGCATCCAGCATTCGATCCAGGATTGGTTGTGACTTGGCAAGATCCCCAAGGGTTTCGTTGTTTGTGTACCCTTGTATCCTTGGGTTAGGGTTATACCTTGTTAACCCAAATTAACCAACACCTTAGGTCCCTTAAATTAAGACAATAGATCCTAGCGACTTTGTCACTCTAACTTGATTTGTCAACTTGCTAGGCAATTCATAGTTACCCTAACTTGGCAACTCTACCCAAGAAGGGTGATGTAGCAGAATGACTACTCATCCCCTTGCAAATTATCTTATACTTAGGTCCTACAAACCCTTATTCTAAAGAGTGGCAAATCCATCTTGTGACTTAAACACAAAGCCATGCCACGTTGCAACTTGTTGCATAGGAGTTGCATCTAACTTGTAGGATCAATCTCCCATCAATGACGTTCCTCCGTCAAGAAGTATGTCTAGTCAAGATGTAGGGTTTGGGGTGTCTTCTTACCCAACCCAATCCCTAACCTTACTAGTGCCAATAACGTTTGGCCCTAGGGTTCTAAACTTAATCGAAAGTTTAGTATTAGGTCGATCTATCCTTAGGGTAAAACACTAGATCCTTATTGCATGGGCATCCAATGAACCCAACATTCCATGAATGTGGGTAGGACCTTTGGGTTTGAGAGTCTCGACTTGGCAACCAAGTGCGATACTAGGCAGAATTTCTAACGCGCTAAACCATAGCTAGCACTTTGAGGTGTTCATTGTACTAACTGCTTATGCTTTTAAGAATCCCTTGAGGGTTATACCCTTACAGCGATCTAGCCAAATCGGTCTACTTGTCTTGCGACAAGAAACGATCTCTTCTTAGAGATGCTAAATTTGTTCTAAAGGTGTAAATAGTTGCAAGACATCACATTACGTGTAAATGTGTGATTCATTACTTCTGTGCAACTATAAGGTTTGCAATTTCCATTTCTTTTCCTTGATAAAATCATGATGATTGACTACTTGGGAAATAACTTGCATAAAACCTACATGGATTTACATCAAGAGCTTTGCCTACAACCTTTCCTTTAATGCAGTTCAATTTTAGGCTTTAATATGACATGCAACCTTTTCTAGATTCAACTTCGATAAATGAAGTTCTTACATGACGAATATAATAAGACTATTGTTGAATTAATCCATTCTACGACACTTAATCCGTCTTCAAATACAAGCATCTTTGCATGCAATATGCAAGTCCATGGTTTCATTTCCATGCAATGCAACTACTTGGACAACATCGACAATGATTATGCCATACGAATCTACAAGTAGACAATTACTACCTAAATGCCTTATGCGCTTTTCTTTTCCACATCCAATCAAAGATGCATTTAAACAATTTCATCTTTTAAACCAAAGCAATATGTGCCTTGGATTTGCAACTTAGAAATTCAAGCAACCCAATTTGCATGACATGCACTAACTCTTGTAAATCGTTCAAGGAGATAATTTTCCAAATGTAATTTAACTAGACTACATGAATTAGAAACATGCATAAATGCGTTCTTCCCATGAAATTTAACGTGCCTAATGCACCGCTTAAATGAGGAATCATTCTTTTAAGAACCTGGGCTTAAGGGCTCGTAGGAATGTTCACGCATATGCTCGGGTTGGAGACTTCCACACGTGTGCCTGGCATCTTTTGTTTTGGAGCCATCGTTGATGTTGTGGAATTTGGACTCCTCGGTTTGTCATTGCCTTTATGCGATCTCTGCACTTCCCTCAAGCTTTGGCAAATCAGCCTAAAGAATCTGCCTATTTTGCCCTCGCGCACGAATTCCCTTTACAGATGTGGGTTTTAGGAAACGGAAAAAAGGCCGCGTGCACAAGGCCTATGGGAGCTTATCTTAAGAAGCTTCTGCTTCTTACAGAATGATGTGGGAGGAGGAATGATTTGGAATGGGGGAGATGACGACGAAGGAGGTGGTTATGACGGTGAAGGCGAAGGAGATGAGGTGGCGGTGGGTTAGCGCAATGGTGGCAGGTCCTAGCGTGGCGGCTATCTCGCGGGCTGCAGCACGACGCTCTCTTTTCTCCCTTCGTAACCTCCTCCCCAAGCTCCAGGGGGGAGCCAGAATTTAACATGGTGTGTGGAGGGAACACTTAGCCACCGACATTAATCGACGCGGGAGATGACTTTGCACAGCTTTTGCGCGGGTGTGTGGTGATCAAAGTTCTTTAATATTTCGAGCAAAAATATTACACTTGATACCACACATCAAGTTCACTTAAATTTCAATATAATTATTTTACCTTACTTGATCTAATGCATCAAGTCTCCTTGAAATCTTTTTTTTTTTGCAGTTAGATTACTATAATCCATCAAGTTTGGATGTAATGTATCAAGTTCACTTAAATTTTGAATTATTTTAGTTCGCCACACTTGATGAAATGTGTTAAGTTTATGGTAAGCTTGAAACAAACACATCAAGTCTTATCTAAATAGTTCTCTTTCATTTTAATAACTTGATTTTAGTGTACAAAGTTACCATGAGTTAGTCTAATTACATTTCTTGAGTCCTACTATAGTACATCAAATGCCTAGTCACCAAGCCCAAAATTAGTTCACTAAGTTTTTCCTTTTCTTCATTTTTATAATTGGCACTAGGGGGGTCTAAGGGAGCAATCGATTTTTTAAAAAATTGAATAAAATAGTTTTGCTTCAATTTTCTAAAAATAGACTAAACTTCTGTCTTGTTTCGTTTATTTTCCATTGTGTTTTCTTGCTTTTTTGTCACCTAGTTTGAAAACTAGTGAATCCCGTATTTTTTTCTAGCCAACTTGATATAGTGTATCAAGTTTACATCACTGAGGAAAGGTTTTTGGAAATGTCTTCAAGATTGCAGGTCTTTTCAAGAAAGTTGATGTAGTGTATCAAGCTCTCTTCCTTGCACGTTTGGTTATTTGCTACTTGAAGAGTAAGGTTTCATGCTTCTTTTCTATCATTATGGAGATCATCATACTCAAATCCATCATGATGATCATGTCTATCCATAATCACAATTAACACCACTTTGCAATTATTGATAGCATCTTTTCAATGACCATGGTAGCTTTGGAACACATCATAGTCACTGTTAATAACTATAGCAATTCTTAAATACATCATATTGATCCAATCATAGTCCTTTCATATTGAGCTAGAAGAGCTTTTAGTTTGCTTATGGGCAACACATGGTGTTTCTGACTTTGTTCATGATGGAGGCTACTTTGGATATGTCATTATCAAAAGATATTGGATGTTATGGAGATTAATATACTTGGAAAATTATAGATAGACTTTATTACCAACCTTGTTACTATGTGTCACTTTCATCTTGCTACCTATAATCCACTTGTAGTCTAAGTGCTTTTAGATTTAGTAAGTATTGAGATTGAAATAATTATAGTCATTTCTACCTTAGTTAATACAATCATAGTCATCATCAACTCTCAGCCTTCTTCTTTTTCATGGTTTGGATTTTGATGGCCATTTCATTATGGAATTGACAGCAAGTTCAAGGTTCATTATGCTATTACAACCATTCTGATTGTGGACTATGTCGGTTATGACCGTCTTGATGATATTGGTGACCATGATCATGATTGGTATATAAATGATTGTGATCATATGCATGATGATCTCAAAGTTGGTACACTATTTATCTTATTATAGTCATCATCAACTCTCAGTCTTCTTCTTTTTCATGGTTTGGATTTTGATGGCCATTTCATTATGGAATTGGCAACAAGTTCAAGGTTCATTATGCTATTACAACCATTCTAATTGTTGACTATGATGGTTATGACCGTCTTGATGATATTGATGAACATGATCATGATTGGTATATAAATGATTGTGATCATAGGCATAATGATCTCAAAGTTGGTACATTATTTATCTTACATTACTATTATTTTTTAGTGTTTTGATCTATTTCCTATTGTAGTATTGATCATTTGGGACCATCTCTCTTCTATTTCTCATTGGATCAATTTGAGTATATGTAATATCCCTCCCTTCCCACATAGGAACCACCCCCATTTTAATAGAATTAATTGAAATTTTTTTAAACACCTCCCGTGTCGATGCCATCAGCTAGCAGAGGGAGGGGGAGTTGCAGTAACAGTCGGCATGGAGGCGGAAGCCGCTGATGATATCAAGGAACAAGGAGGCATCGATGACGATCACGATGATGGACGCAAGGACGACGTCGATCAAGTCGATGGGGGAAGGAGCACACATGTGGTACCTCACTCCCCCCCCCCCGAAAAGGCAGCAAAATACTACCTCTTGCCTCCCCCTTTGTTTTGCAAAGGGAGAGAGAGAGAGAGAGAGAGAGAGAGAGAAGCGAGAAGATAGAGAGACAAAGAAGAAGAAGAAGAAGAAGAAGAAGAAGAAGAAGAAGAAGAGGGAGAGAGAGAGAGTGTGTGTGTGAGTGAGTGAAAAAGGTGATAGAGAGGGAGAGAGAGAGAGAATAATCTAAGGCAAAATCTTCTTCTCTTCCCCTCCTTAGAGGGTGACCACACGTGTTGCTCTTCTCCTCATCTCCCGCAAGTTTAAACCCCATCTCAATCAAGAAGAGTCACCCTAGCACACCATCTCTCCGATGAGAGAAACAAAGAGAGAGATTCTTAAGATGAAACTATGGTGCCAAAATGGAGGGAGACACGCATCGACGGTAATTCCTCATCCAACAAGGGAGCCTTTGGCCAAGGCATTTCTATGAATACAAATACAATGTCGAGTATGGATAATTCATATCCAGATTACCATGTATTAATTGCTATCCATACTACTCATTCAGACATAGGTTATATCCCCTTGGCATGCGCATGAGTTCATTTTAATAAGTAACCCGGAACTATTTTTTAATAGTTTATGAACTCGTAGGGGACTTTTAGGATAATTCTTTCCGTAACCATAGATCACCTTGCAAAGACTCATGCCATGATGGATTGAGGGTCGCATAAACCCTTGTATCCAAATACAATCATTGCATCCCAGTGCTACCTGAAAAAAATCACACGTAGCATAAAGAGAGTATAAGGTTGCTTAAGGGTTATGCACATAGACAGTGCATGCACAAGAAATATTATATGAAACATACATCGATGGTACACAAATTGATCTTGCATTAAAGTATCATTGATATCACGAACTGTTAGTTCATTGGGATCTTGATGTTTCGTGTAGTTAACACAAACAACGATCATAAGGATTAAAAACTGAGATGCCTTGAGATCCGTCTGATAGCTACTATGTTTATCAATCCTATTCGAGGTTGGACTAGATGCAAACAATAACTCCATGGAAAATGAAGACTCAAGGATTAGGAAACCCTAAGTCAAAGGAAAGACTCCTACTTTTGTACTTTTTGGAAAGAAGGCTAGGTTATCGATCAATGTAAGCAATTAATAAAACTTATGTCTTCAACAATGTTGAAACCTTAACATATGCCTCAGCCGAAAGAAGGGTGTGTTAAGTAAATTTTACATGGAATGGCTCTCCTAATCCCAAGGGGGAGAGCAAGTATGCGATGGAAAGGTTATCTCGACTATTCCTACAATGTTTGGAAAAGGATACCATTGTTTTTGTTGCTTGATTGAATAACATCCTAAATGCTTTTGCATTAAATTGATTGTGGGATGTGAATTGGATGATTATTCCAAGTGCTTGCATTTAATGGTAAATGCATGGCAAGGGTTAGTGATGACAAGTTTCCATGGGAAAATAAAGGAATGTTTCCTTGGAAGATGATATTAGGCTGATTGCCTTGATTATGCTTGATTCTTAAATGGATTAATTAAGGAATGATATTTTGCATGGATAGATTGTCTTGAAGATCATGCTACATTCCAACCTGAGAGGGCACTAGTCGATGGGCCAAAGGTTGAGTGGTGAAAATGCCAACCACGGAAGTTTTGTCTCACTCCTAGGTCGTTTGGGGTCAGTGGAGCTCTGGACACACCTCTTTCCTAGTCCAGAATGGAATTGAAAACTATCGTAAGCCCAACATCTAGGGTGTTGGAAGATCCTACTCTAGTTAAAGGATAGAAATGATGGTGCCATTTGATTTGGACCGGGTACTTCTGTTGGATAGAAGGGATACATAATTTCTCTTGTATAGGCAGGAGACAAATATTAACTTGAAGATAGGTTAGGGAATTCGTTTGTACTTGTTTGTCAAGGGATTTCTTGCTCTATATTTGTGTCTGTGTGCCATAAATTACATAAACAAACCCTATTCCCTAAAAGGCATAATTAATGAAGCCGATTTTATATGTCACACATATATGTGATAGGACCTAATTAGATAATTAAAGAATGCCTATTGAGGAAAGCAGGTGGTTAGAACCTGTGACGGGTCCGTCCTACAGCACGGTGGTCCTAGAGAACTAGGAGGCTTCTCACAAGGTTTTACCGAGCTTTAGGTATTGTTAAGTTAGGGTTCCGATTCATGCCGTTTTAGGGGACCAGAATGGGACTATGCCCTACGGACATAGAGGTTGAGTGACGCATCCCTCTTGTCTCCCATTCTCCTTGAACGAAGCATGGCACAGATCTACTTCGGCTTGGGTATCTCTGCGTAAGGTAGGACCCGCCTGACACTAGAATGCTATCAGGAGACCTTAACCACTAGGAACCCAAATTTTAGGTTGATCCTAGTCTGTAAATATTCCTTTGCGAGGAAGAATCAAGAAACCATAGGCAACAAACCTTGTGACATTCCATAGGAGTGCTGGGCGGCATCACTTAGACTCGTCTCTCAATGGACCACTAAAAACGTGCCTGGAACAACCAATAGGCTAGCATGTTACAATTGGTATCAGAGCAAAACTTTGTAACGCTACATGACTGATTAGTATATGGTTGGTAGACATTCAAACCAAGTGGACTTGTCAAACTAAGTGACATCCAAGCAAAATGAACTTAAAGAGTCACTAATTTATGTCTTGTAACCTATTAGGAAGCTCCCATAGGCCAAGTATGCAGACCTACATGATCCACAACATCTCTATTTTTCACATTGTAAACATACAATCCCATGACATCAGAATGTAGATCTTGATAGATCATTGTTTATACAAATTGATGCTATCATGATAAATAATTATTTGGTTAAGGTTATGTATGGTCATTGAATTGTCATTTAAGGGACAATGTCTTTGGGTTTGGAGCCTCAAAACAAAGCATGGGACATGATATATGCCTTTGTTAATGACTTATGTAACTTAAGTATGCCTTATGAAACTTATTGGTTATGTGGATGAAGAGCAAGGTCTTCAACGTGATTTTTGGTGCATTTCATGGGTGTGGCCTACAAGGAGAGTGCTAGAAAAGAACCATAGGAGGAGCTTCCAAGGCATGCAACTAAAGCTCAACTCAAGGCGAATGGTCAAGATTAATTCCAAGAAGGTAAAGGGTGATTTTTTCCATGCATTTGGAGAAGGGAAAAAAGCTATGGTGATGTCTTGAATAAGGAAAAAATAGGGAATCCGACTGGCAAGGCATTTTCTTGCTTCATCGTCATTATCAATATGCAAAGAGCTTGGTTCTTGCTCTTAGGATCTAGTGTACCACTTGAGACAACCAAAGATTGTTTTTTCTTGGTGTATGGGTTGTTTTGGACTACTCAAAAGTGTCATAAATAGAGTAGCCCATAGTCCACTCAATTTGGGAGAGCTTACAAGTGATCTAAGTGAATGTATGTATTAGATACAGCCCCTAAATAGTAGGGCAACCTTGGGCATTCATTAGAGAAGCTTAAGATTGGATTTCTATGCATTTTGGAGCCTTGATTGAGGGTTGGAATACAATATTATTGACAAGGCTGAAGTGCTTGTTTAGCTTTCACAAGAATTTCACAAGAGCATTTGATATGTGTCTTAGTTGTAGTGGCTTCTACCACTACTACTTTGAAGTTTACATGTAATTTTAAGGTGAATACCTATAACAATCAATGGATGGAAGCAACATGGATCATGGATTATGATCATGGGTTATGTTATGTATGTGTGTATGAACTGAGCTATTGTCTCCATGTGTATTTAGATGTATTTGGTTATGAGTTGATGTCTTCCAAGTATGACAGGATGATGCCAGGAGGCATGTTCCACGATGGATTCCGTGAGGTTTTGCGGTGGATTCCATAAACTATATTTATTTGCTAGGGCTTGTATACAAGGTGGATTCCTTGTGCGAGAAGTTGACGGGGACGCCTGTCCTTTTTGGGTGTCAGGTTAATTTAGTGTACATGTGGGTCATTCCATGGCAGGTGATTTCGCAAAATACATATTAAATTAATGAATGTTTATGAGTTTAGAGTGCGCAATCGTATTAGATTAAGGTTAGGAAAGAGTTTCAACCTATTTATTTATTTTGTAGCTGAAGACCGCTAGGTATTCACTTTTGTCGGTTTAATTTTATTATTTTCTAACCATTGTGAATGCTTCACTTGATGTGTAGAGCAGGCAGCAGTGCAGGTAGTGGTGGTGTTGGTGGGAAGCACTGGGCGATAGCATGTATTCAGATTACTTAGAAGAAATTATCATTTTTGATGGGTACTCATCTTATCATTAAAGACGTGGTGCTAATATTTATTTAGACGTGCTTATTTATTGAAGCACTTGATAAATATTTATTATTTTGTATGCGCATGGGCGCTCAATTTAAATATTTCATTATTGGACATTGTATTTGGGCACAGCCCACCGTTGACTTTTGGGACGCCCAACCACTTTATTCTTTATTTGGGCAAAAGCATGCACAAAAGTCAAAAGCATACTAATTGTAAATTGGGCTATTTTTTAGCTTTGAGATGAAGCATTCAGCACTATTTTTTGCTGCGGGACCACTGTTCTGCAAGTCGGTGAAAAGTTACTGTAGAAATTGCATCGTATGCCTGTGCGCAGAGACATTGGGAGTTACAGAATCATCCTTGTTTCCTGTTGATGCAAAATCGTCACTAGGAAGTGACTGTGTGGTCAAATACCACTTTTGTCAGTTTCGCAGATTTGCTCTTGTGAGGCTGAAGCTGTGTTCTTTGCATTGACAGAATTTTTTGCAATGTTCTGTAATGGCGTCTGATTCTCTTTCACAGATTGTCACTGAAATGCTTGACAAGAACAACTTCCAAGCATGGAAGTTTAGAATGACGAATTTCCTTATGGGAAAAGGATATTGGGAATTCGTTGCAAGAAATGAAGAAGAACCAATTCTTCCTGATGTTCCCAATCAATAGCAAATGCAGGAATTTAAAGCATGGCATAAGAGAGCCAGGAAAGTTATGTACTGGCTGTCTATCAGTATTTCAGACTCTATGATTATGCATATTCAAGATGCAAGTACGCCAAAGGAGGCATGGGATACTTTGTCAAAAATGTATAGCACAAATACGCAAGCCAGAAAAATGCAGCTCAAGCAAGAGTTGCACAATGTGCAAAGAGAAAGTATGAGCATCAATGACTACCACATGAAGGTGAAGAAGATTGCAGATGCACTTGCTTCCATTGGGTCGCCAGTGGAAGATGATGATTTAGTTTCCGTGACCTCGAATGGTCTAGGAAAGGATTATGCACAATTCCAAACATCCATTTCCGTCCGTGAAAGATTTCCTGATTTTGAGAAGTTGATTGCTCTTCTAATTTCTGAGGAGCAGAGAAATGGTGGTGCATCTTCTTCATGAGGAACTTCAAAAGAAGCTGTCTTCTACTCAAATGCTGGAAGAGGTAGAGGCAGAGGTAGAGGAGGCCGATCTGGAGGCCGTGGTAGAAATCAGAATATGCAGCAAAGTCAAGAAAACCAGTCCTTTAGAGGAGGACGTGCTAACTCTAGAGGCAGGGGGAGCCAAAGAGGTCGTGGTGGATGGAAAAGAGGCCAAAATGCAAACAGCAATGTTGAATGCTACTACCGTGGTAAAATGGGTCATATGGCTAAAGACTGCTATAAAAAGCAGAATGACATCATGAATGGAAAATTGCAACAAGGGAATTATGCATCTTCTAGTAGACAGGGTGATGACAGAAATGAGCATTTGTTTATGGTGCAACACATGACCAATTCTGTGACAAGTGCAGAAGAAAGCAACGATGTGTGGTATGTTGACTCAGGTGCATCAAACCACATGATAGGCCATGCAGAATGGATGCAGGATGCAAGGAAAATGGAAAAACCAGGGTTTGTGGAGATTGGTGATGATAGTGCACATCCTATTGTGCAGATTGGAAATATTCCTTTGTCTATGCAGGATGGGAAAAAGAAATACCTGTTGGATGTATTTCATGTCCCGAATATCACCAAGAACCTGGTTTCTATTGGTCAAATGGTTGAGCAGGGCTTGTAGGTGAGATTTAATTCTCATGGATGTTTTGTTGAGGATATGAAAAATAAAGGTCGCTTGATAGCAAAAGGAAAGAAGAAGGGCAAAATGTTTACGTTGGATGCAGACATGTCTGAATTGAATGCAGCAATGTTTGCACATGGGACCGGTGTAGTTGCAGATATTGATATCTGGCATAAACGCATTGGTCATGTTAATGTACAACGACTTAAATCAATGCAAGCCCAAAATATTATTGCAGGATTGCCTAAATTCAAGGTTGCAGAAATGCATAAGGTATGTGAAGCCTGTCAGTTTGGAAAACAAGCAAGGAAACCATTTCCTAGTTCAAGAGAGTAAGAAGCCATTGGAATTAATCCACTCTGATGTGTGGACTACTAAAGCTGCATCTCTTGGAGGCTGTCATTATTTTGTCACTTTTATTAATGACTATAGCATAAAAGTTTGGGTGTATTTTATGAAAAAAAAAAGTGAAGTTTTTGGGCATTTCAAAACTCTTAAAGCTATGGTTGAAAAAGAAACAGTCCTGCAAATAAAATACCTAAGGTCAGATGGAGGGGAAGAGCACCTCTCAAATGAGTTTGCAAGGTTCCTGCAGGAGCATGGCATAAAGCAGCAATATTCATGCAGTCATACCCCACAACAAAATGGAATTGCAGAAAGGAAAAACATGCATATTGGAGAGGGATCTCATGCCATGCTCAACGAAAAAGACTTGCCATGGGCTGAAGCAATTGCTACAGCAATCTACATAATGAACAGGACTCCCACTGCAGCAATACATGGATGACTCCAGAGGAGAGGTATACTGGTAGGAAACCAGATATTTCTCATTTGAAGATTTTTTGTTGCATTGCCTATGTTCATGTGCCAGATGAGTTGAGATCCAAGTTGGATCCAAAAGCTCATTAGTGCATCTTTATTGGTTACTCTCTACAGCAGCAGAAAGGGTATAGATGCTATAACCCTTCTACTCGTAAGTTTACAGTGAGCAGAGATGTTGTTTTTTATGAGATGAGTAGCTGGTATAAACCAATAAATGTGATTGATGATGTGGATGCACAAAATGGTAATGCTGCACAGAATTCACAGCAGCAGTCACAAAATATTTGTGGACCTGGAGTGTCCTCTAGTAGTGGTTCACATTCTTCGCCATGGACAGGCAGATTGAGATCAGGAGAATCTCCTCAAAACAATGCAGATAGTGGTATGCAAGTTTCACGAAAAGGAAAAGAGAAGGTAGATCAGCCCATGTTTGATGTGAATGCAGGTCACTCTTATGTGGATGGTGAATCCAGTGGCTCAGAACAGAGCATTGATGATGAGTTGGGTATTCCTTCTATTGTTACACTTGGAGTAAGAAAGACCAGGGATGTTTTGAGAGCACCTGGGAGTGAACCTACTTTGCGCAGGTTTACGTGAGCTAGGTATCCTATGGATAGGCTGAAATATGATGGATTTACAGCCATTCACTATGCCTATATGGTCAAAGTGATACAAGAACCAGAACCCACTTCTTTTGAGCAAGCCATGGGAAAAGAAAAATGGGAGAAAGCCATGGATAAAGAAATGGATGCCTTGGAAGCAAATGCTACATGGGAATTGGTACCTTTGCCTAAAAATAAGAATGCAATTGGTTGTAAGTGGGTTTATAAGGTGAAGCACAATGCCTCTCTGAACAGATACAAGGCAAGATTAGTAGTCAAGGGGTATGCACAAACATATGGCATTGATTATGAATAAACATTTAGTCCAGTTGCAAGAATGGCAACGGTAAGAGCAGTCATTGCTATGGCTGCATCAAAGGGATGGTCTTTACATCAGATGGATGTAAAGAATGCATTCTTGCATGGTGATTTGCAAGAAGAGGTTTATATGGAGCAGCCACTAGGTTATGTGCATACTGTTCATCCTGAGTTTGTTTGCAGGTTGAAGAAAGCCTTGTATGGCTTGAAACAAGCACCTAGAGCATGGTCTGACAAGATAGGACAATATCTTGTCACTATTGGCTTTCAAGTTTCCAAGGCAGATTTCTCACTTTATGTGAGAAAAACAGAGAAAGGTATTATGCTTCTTGTCGTTTATGTTGATGATTTGATTATCACAGGTGATAGTGATGAAGATATCCTTCATGTGAAAATGCTATTAAAGCAGAAGTTTGAGATGAAGGATTTGGGAGAGCTGCGTTATTTCTTCGGCATTGAGGTGATTAGATCACCAAGTGGGATATGGCTCTTGCAGAGGCAGTATGGATTGGACATGCTGTCCAAATATGGGATGACAGGCTGTAAGCCTATTTCAGTTCTTTTGGAGCAGAATGTGAAGCTGAGCGCAGATGCAGGTGAGCTTCTGGAAGACCCTACTATGTACAGACGCATAGTAGAATAGGTAGGGTTAGGCTATGTAAAAATTCTGCCTAGATTGCACTTAGTATGTCGATTTAATATTTTTGATCCTAAAGGTCCTACCCACGTTCTCAAAATGTTAGGATTGTCTAATCGGCCATGCAAGAATGATCTAGGGTTTTCACCCTAAGGATCAGATGATCAAAATACTAGACACCCGCGAGGAAACTAGGGCACCCTAGGGCCAAAACGTTTATTGGCCTAGTAGGGTTAGGGTTTGAAATGGGTCAAGAGAACTCCCAGAACCTTAACTTGATCAAATGTATTCTTGACCAAGGAATACCGTGTGATGAGAAAAATAATCCCACAAGTTAGGTGCTGACACCTATATGTGCAACAAGTTGCAACGTCGCATGGTTTGTGTCTAAATCACAAAATAGTATTGCCACTCCTTAGAACAAGGTTGGCGAGTTCTAAGTCAATTTTCAAGAGGATGAGTAGTCATCCTGCTACATCACCCTTCCTTGGGGCTGATTTGCCAAGATTAAGGGAGTTACTAATTTGCCAAGAAACCAATTGATCACCAACCGAGTTAGGGCGACGAGGTTGCTCAAGATTTATTGACCTTAATATAAGGAAATCTAAGGTATTGACAATTTGGGTCAACAGGGTATAAACCCTAACCCAAGGAAAGAGGGTAAACAAGCAACTCAGCTTACGAAACCCTTGGGATCTTGCCAAGTCCTGATTGATCCAAGATCGAATGCTGGAAGCATTCGAGGAGAAGGAATCACACCTAAGCAGTTGGCCGTATAAACAACCACTAGAGTGCTTGTGTTTGTACACTTAGGAGCATTGTTTGTACTTCTTTGATCAATGAACTAATATTGAAAAAATAACTAATGCTTGAGGTTGAAAGCCTGGAGGGAGAGGCAGCATCAGTTACCTCCGACGACTGTCTGCCTGACCCTATCCAAGCGGGTTGTTTAGCCACGCCGGGTACGTGGACCGAACCCACCGCGAGAGGTCTCTTTGTGGGTGCTACTTGGAGTAGGAGGAGGCTTAGGTGCCAGGGGAGGCTCTGGCCATAAATCCCTTGCCTCCAGATCCTGCACAAGAGGCTGACGTGACTCGAGATGGGATCTCAAGGCCCGTATACTAGTCAACGGACGGAACTTGGAATAGCAATCCCTGAGGATTGCTGGTATAGCCTTCGGGTGGATTATATGATGTATTTCAAAGACTGGTATATAAAGATCAAATGTTGAAAAGGAACTTGCTTGACAATGTTTTTCTATGTCAGTGCCTAAGTTATGTGAAGGAACCAATGATTAATTGGTTAATTAAGGAAGTTGTTTTTGATTGTCAAACTAAATGTGGTAGGTAATTAGATAACTAAAGCAACCCGAGGAAAGTGCAGTGGATGTGACCGTGGGTCCATCCTATGGAAGGGTGGTCCCGGTTGGCTAGGAACTTTTCTCAAAGGATTTGACAGCGAGGTAATAATGACCTAGAATCATTAGGGCTAGAGTCCCGATTTATGTTGTTTTAGGGGAACGGAACGGGACTATGCCTTACGGGCAGAGAGGTCAAGCTTCGCATCCCTCTTGTTTTCCATTCTCCTTGAGCCAAGTCAGTATAAATCCACTTCGACCTTGACGCTTCTGCACAAAGTAGTTCGTCTGGGACTCGACATTGGTTACCTCCTAGGAAACTTGACCATTAGGGAAACCCTGATTTAGGTCGGTCCTAAGTGGGAACGGCCGGAATGCTTCTGCTTCGTGGTGGCAGACTCAGAAAGACCTAGATCGCAAACACCGTGACATTCCTTGGGAGTGCTGGGCGGCGCTTTCTGGACTCTCTTCTCGATGGGCTGCTAAGACGTGTCCTAGAAGTAGACAGGGGACACGTTACATTGAGAAAGAAGTTTCCTTAAGAGTTTCCCAAATATAAACTTTTAGGGTGTCCAAGCAAGGCATATCTAGGATTCAACATATTTCCAATCTAAATGATGATCGAGTGAAGTACTTCTATGCTTTAAATTCATAGTTTAAGATGCTCATAACATATAGAATACATCAAATTTATGCATGAAAAGAATATGAATCAAGAATTGAAGAGATACTACATAGGTATACTTCCTGAATGTCTTCTCTTTAAGGAATTGGTTAGTCAATCGTGGTAGCTCTGATACCATGTTGACATCAGAGAGAGAAGATATGTAGAGATGAGAAAGAGAAAGAGAGAGAGAGAGAGAAGAGACACACCATGTATACTCCCAAAGACTATTTCATATTGATCACTATATATATATATATATATATATATTTGAGACCTAGTCGAGATAGGGTGAGCTATATATAGCTCCAACATAAACAACACTAGAATCTGGGTAGCACTACTTCAAGTGTTGCTGTGTTATTTTGATTAGTGATTGTTGCCATAGGTTGTTGCAAAATGGACTAAATATTCAATTTTATAGCTATTTTCATTGTTGTCATTGTGCTAATGTTGGAGTTGCTATAAAACTGATAATGTTAAAGTTACTATTGTTGTGGCTTATTCGGCTTTAAGAATGAAGATTATTCTCAAAGGAAAGTACAAATCCTTCAATGATGAACAACGAAACTTGAACTATCTCATGGCAAAGGATAAGAAGCATTGCAAAGCCTTAGTCATGGAAAAAGTAATTGTGGAGAAGTTTGAACCTTTATATATCAACACAGATCACCAACCATTAGCCTTATTCCAACATTTATTTTCACAAAGTTTCCTATTATAAAATCAAATATTTGACGCAGGTGTAGTCCTTGATGAATGCAACAAAATAGAATCTTACGACTTACATGCAGAGTTTTATACTGAGTTGCTTATATAATGTTGAGCAAGTACAATTCATTAAAGATATTACAATTCATCCTTTGTGTTTGAATCGTGATGTTTTGGCTTCAATTCCATAGAACTTCCATACAAGTAATTTTGCATAGTCCTTTAATCCCTTTTGATTAGCATAGACCAGCTCAAATCATGCTAGATTCAAGCAATAACTCACACCTATTTAGCTGCCCTAAAAGTAGAGCTTACTAAAACTTCTTTCCAAAGCATCACTTCATTTACTTTTTGGTTCATGACTAAAAAGTCATAGCTCCATTCTTGAGCAATCCACATGGCAAGGATAAAAAATAATAACATGTGCAAATTTGGGGATAGACTAATGTGAAATCCAGGTTGTAGATAGGCCAATAGGGATGTTATCGAGCTCCTTTTAATGTGAAGTTTCAATATTTGAAGGCCTTTGAGGTGATAAAAGCCACAGAAGAGAGTGAGAGTTATATATTTCCTCCATGAAAACTCCAAGTGTTTCCACAAGTCTCTAAAATGCCTCTCAAAACTGGCCACAACCTACTAAAATGGCATATTGCGTGCCACTTCTTCCAAGATCTTGTGAATGTCCTTCAAAATGATCATAATTTGTTGTAGTAGATCAGGTCTAGTCATAGTTTCAATGAATAACCAAGACTTGTGACTAGAATCTATTTATTGTCCTATGTCCTTATGTTTGCAACAAAACCCATGGTTAAAATGACAATAGACAAATCTAACCTATTGCATTGATACCAATGTAAAGAAGGAAAAACCTAGCCTATCCGAACTAGCCTAACTCTAACCAAGAAACTAATAATAAATTACTCTAGGTACAAGAAACAGCTGGAAACCATAGCTTAAATTGTATTAATCTAGAAAAGGGCAAAGAAACTAGAAAATGAAACTAACTCACCAACTTTGATTCATCATAATGAAAAAAGGCGCCAAAAATAGCACCTTGTGCACCATTTATAGTTCCTCCCTATGACTAGGTAGCATGGTTATTTACAAGGATTATTAAAAGTCTTAAGGTCTAAATTTGGCACATTACAATTGATAGCATAAGGTTTTAATTATGCTTTTTAAATGCTCATAAGGAAGATCTATGCATTACTTTGGAAGAGGGCCTCCAAATGAGGTTTATAATGAACATGAGAAATAAGAGAAAATAATTTTGTGTTTGATATCATGCCCAAAAAGCAAAAGAAAATAATGAATAGATGATGATAAATCATAGCATCCACCATATTGCCCACAAATCAAGCCATTGAGGATCATTATATAGATTTAATAGCCTTCTTACAGCGTTCTCTTTCTTTAAATGCCATTAATACTTGTAATTCTTGCAATGCATTGATTTATCCTTCCACTTGGTAAGGTCTCTCCATTCCTAATAATTTCTCATCACCAATACCTTTGATGTGATAAGCTTGTTATTTTAGATCTTTTTTGCATCATTTGCTTGCTTAGAAGGACATTGCCACTGGTAATTCATACAAGGCATTGATTTGTCCTTCCACTTTGCAAGGTCTCACCATTCCTTCTAATTTCTCATCACCATCATCTTTGATGTGATAAAATTTCTCTTCCTGATCATTAGGATTTAGTTCTATGAATCACCACACCATTTTATGGCCATGTCCATAGTCATGCTTCCAAATTTCCTAATTACCCTTTGTATTAGCCTTACCAAGGCTTATAATAAACTCGACTTTAATATACTAAGACCCCATCACATGACATGCTAACAATATACTCTATGAGCTCCACAAAGACTTATACTCATGATCCAATGTCCCACCTTGCAACATAAATATACCTCTTTTGAAATTGAATCCTCACAACTCATGGAAGTAGATTTGTATAGTTATTGTATCAGGGTTAAGTACCCTTTGGAAAATTTTGTATTTCTTTCTCATCCTAGTGCTTCCAAGCATAGAAAACATTGTTATGTCACTTGACATAAATGTATTTCTTCATCATTTTCCAAGGCCTAGATTTTGGTTGTGAAACATCTTATCTAACACCCCATCAAAAAAATTGGCACTAAAAGTGTAAAGTTCCCTATTCTAGCTAACTTTCTTATGTTAGAAACCTTGACTATACAATGTTTACAATATCTTTTCTTTTGGCTAGGAAAAAGGTGCAAGAATGCACTAGTTTGGAAAATCCAAGAAATAATGTTGGATTGTTGCCTACTCACTTGTCCTAAGCATCACCACCTAGATCCATTGGAATATAGGTCCTTAGGAAATTAGGTTGCTTCTAGGTCTGCCTCGTAAGGGAGCATCTAGATTAACCTAGGAGAATTGACCTAAGGTTCTTAATGGATAAACTATATTTGTTAACAACATTCAAGCATTGAGTTAAGAAGGCCACTATTGCATGATCAATCATAACTTGAAATATGCAAGCACTACACTTGGTTCAATGAGAGTGAGAAATGAGAGAGAGTACAATGCCAATCCCTCTTCCAATAAGCCATAGTTTCACATCGTTCCCCTAAAACGGTGCTATGATGGGATTTAAGGCTTGGACCCTAAGGAAGTTAGTATTTAGCTCTAAACATAATCCTTCAAAAGCCACTCGATTAATTGAGTCCAAGTAGCCATAAGGAAACATCCATCAAGGAAGTTGTCCACTTCCTTCCCATATATATGCCCAAAACATCTTTAATTTTTTAATTAGAGTCTTAGTATGATTAGGTTGGACATTTAAAACCGAATTCCCTAATGAGCCCTTTGGCACAGGTTTATGTCACACCTTTATATCATGTATACAAAAGCAAGTAAAAGTAATCCGTGAAAATAGTCTCTCATTTCAAATAAGGTAAATACAATGTCCATTGGTAAACATTAGTATCCTATCCTTGACTGTACACAAAACTAGCATTAGAAAAACACTACTCTATATAGAGCTAACCCAACCTAAATAGATATTAATATAGAGAAAAAATCACTTTGGACTAGGACTATTACTATCAAGACTTTACTAAACTGTCCTCTAACTAGTACAGGGATCTTCTAGAATGCATTCAAATTTACAAGTCAATAATCCTATCCTAGACCCCAGGACGGTCTCCTAGTGAGGTCAGTCTCATAAAGATATATATGTATCGCGTGGGTTCAATATAAGGGATTTTTAAAATACCAATCTTACACGTGTTCTACATACAAAATGGTCCCATATAAAGGAGTAACTTATAGATTGAAAAGACGAGGATTATGTTTTATTAAGGGAAAATTCACATATAAGGATATTTATAAATAATCCTTGAATGCACGTGATATCAAAGGTATACATATAGCAAATTCCCTGGTCGGGGTCTCCCTAGAGCCTTCCTACTTATCATGGTCTCACCTGATCCGTCAACCTTGTGGAGAGACCTGACATGTATAGTCTTTGTCAAATCACCCATGACAAAACTAGTTCTCACCGACAAAACTCATTGATGTGCTTAGAGATAACCACACCCACTTCTTGTACACTCTATATGAACTCAATCCATCCAATATATTTATATGAAAAACATAAGCAATGCAACTAGTATTCATTTAAAAACAATACTTACAAATAGCCCTTTTGAGACAATGCTTTCCCTGATTTCATTTATCTCAATAACTAAAAAATATACTATATTTTCATGATTCAAATTTTCCTAAGTAATTTGACTTGTGTATCTTCAAGTCTAGAAGCATCAAAAGGGATCTTCTTTTCAATTTATCTTCAATCCTAATAGTATTAATTTCTAGTAAAGGAATATAACAGATTCACTTGGTAATTTTGGGGGTGGAGGCAAAAGAGGGGCTATATCCATCATCATAAATAGTTGCTTTTCTTTTGTCATTGTTGGGATTTTATCTGCTGCAAATGCTCTTGTTCTTCTTGAGGCCATCATATCATACTATAAGTCACAATCTGGATTAGCTCTCAAAGTAGACAATAATGAGCTTCTTTGAAAGAAATTCATTGAAAATGTTTGGTAATGATTAGAAGTAGAGTTCTTGGGTACAAAAGTATTAGGGCGATGATGGACAAAGAGAGAAATATGTAGAAGGTTGACTTTGAGAGTGTTATCGTAGAAGAGATCATTAGAGAGCTATATCCATGGACTAAGGATCTCAATCTGAGGACAATAAAGAGGTTGTGGTTGATATGTCAAAGAGTTATACCCTCTTAGTCTTAGCTCCTCTCTCCTCTATTGATATCAAGGTCTTGTCCTACACTCATAATTGCGTATGTATGTATCGAGGGGATAAGAGAGGGGAGATTTGTACATTTTTTAAGGGATGGGGTGGAGTGACCTTTTGTCTGAAAGAGAGGGGAAGGGATGCCTTCATAGAATTTAGATCTTTCATCATTAATGATGATGGTAGGAAGGATTTATTTTGAGATATTCAAGTGATAAGTACGGTGCCCCTTTTTTCTTATGATGGCCAACTTTTATGGATTGAAAAGAAACACATGAAATTTTAAATATTATAATTAATTATTTTATTCGTGATTGGGATTTTCATCACCCATATCGTATCACCATGCATAATAAGTGACAATAGCAGTGGAGATGGCATCCTCCTATAGCTTATGACCACCAAGGTGGCAACCAAGGCATATACCTTGGCAGTCTTGGCAATGAGGTTACAAAAGCCTTGCTTGGTGACATTGGCTATATGCAAGGTGAAACCATTTTTGCTTGAAAGAAAAACTTTTCAAGAGGTCACTCATCTTGGTACTATCATCACTCAAACACACTAACCATTAAATTAAGCCTTGTTATTGTTCTATGTCACAAAAGTTTTCAAAAGCTTGTTTTGGAGGAGATAAAGAGCTTTGAAGAACCTCTGAGTTATAGATTAGCATACAATGCCTCATTAATACAGACTTCTATCTGAGGAGATGTAAAAGACCAATTTCTCATGAAAAATGAAATAGTTGTGAATTGATGAGTTGGAGTTTTCCTAGATGGTGTTTGATGCCAAGAATGCAAAGCAAGTCTCGGTTCGAGTCGATTGGAGTCTATTTGACCCCCCATTTAATCCCCGCAAGGTTGCATGTTATAAAGTAGCTATATAATTCAGGAGTCATAAAGTGAGTGGCGAAGGCTATGTTTATAGATTTCAATGCCACAGAGTCACTTGGATAGATGGATCTTGAATTCAAGGTTGTTTGCCCCACCAAAATGCAAAATCCACTTCATGTAGTGTGAAAACTTCAAAATTGGAGCTAGATATTTTAATGGTTAAGCTTAATAGCTTAATGAAAAGGCCCCTCTGACATCAAGGGGATGAAAGAAGGCAACAAGACGACAAAGAATTTTAACACTCTCCAATGCTTCAATTAGTTCAAAAAATGATACATTCTATCAAGAGATGATTTTTTAGTGTCTTTCTCTCCTCTCTTCTCTCTCCTCTCTTCTCTCTCCTCTCTCCTCTTGTTGTGTGTTTCCATGGTTGATTCTATGAGAGAAGGGGATGGGCTAAGATGAAAGATTTTGATTGTGGGATGATGCTCGAGTAAAAAGTAGCATAGATCGATGTGGGAAGGATCGTTTGTGGCTGTTGGGAAGCGTCATCAGGCTTCCAATCACGAGACACATGCGACATAACGCATAATTTTATGAGTAAGTGGTATATTTTATTGTTTTATGATAGATTTTGAAAATGGTTGCATTTGGTTGTGGATGCTTTAACTTAATAGAAATGTTAAATAATTCAAGAAAAATTAGTCATCTAATAATTTATTTATAAACATGCAAAAGTACCCGCAACATTGCAATTTAAGGGAATTATGTGGTTTTGGGGTTTTGTCGTACGTATAGTGTTTGTATGGGATGAAATATGATAGAAAAATAATTCTCAGCAAGATTAATCATTCTAAAACAGTAAATAAAAAAATATTGATATTTATCCATAAATAAATAGTAAAAAATAAGAAAAAATGAAAGAATTTACATCTGAAAAATAAGAGAAAATAATATTTGTGTTTGTAAATGTATTGTAAGATTGAGGCATGAGGTCTATACTCAGTTCAGCCCTATCTCTTTGTTAAAGTGGGTTTTTATTGCTTTCATGAAGGAAAAATACATGAAAAATATGCTCTAGACCTACCACCGAATGCACAATCTTAAGCGGTAGGGAGAAATGGGGTCTTAAGTGGGTATAATAAACTAAATTATGATGTTTTTCTAATGCATGATATATATGATACGTGTGGTTTAAAATTAAGAGGATCTAGCAGCACGAGCATGCTTTGTGCTGGCCCTAAGTAACACATCAATCTGAGTTAGAGTATAGGCATGAGAAGAACTGTTTTTACACCTTCACAATGTTGGTTGTTAATGAATAAACTTGTTTGTATACTATAAATCATACACAATTGTATTGCAGACAACATATGGTATCATCTTGGATGCATAGCAATTGTTTTCCTGAACAATGACCTACATTGAGTGTGAGGTACCCTAAGCTGTAGGGTTAGTTATTCAATCTCTTTTGGGATTATTTAGTAAGGATTACCTATTATTTCTTAGATTGATTGATTGAAAGAGTGGATTATGTATCAAATATACTTTATGTGTTCACGACACATCTTGGGGCCAATCCCCGAGGTGTAGGAGAGTCGTAATGGGGCTGCAGAAATCATCCGAGGGGTGCTCCCTTTATTTGTGCTCACGTGGTATATATAACCAATATGTGTAAGGATTCCCTCTGAGGAGTGTGGGAAGGGTTATCCTTTGGATTACAATGTATACAAATGCAAAGTTCTGTATTTGAGATTGGGTTAGTATACCCCTTAGATGCTCTCGGGGCCGCCACGAGGCCATGTGGGGTGGTTTGGGTGTGTAGTATAGGCCTAACTAATGCCTTAGAGCTATTGTTAGGCCCATTTTAGGTCTCAACAGGGAATCTTGAACTCTATCATGAAAGCAATATCTCAAGAGAACAATTAGGTTCTAGTCTAGAGCTTGACTATGGAGGAGTTGGATGGGGTGCTCAAGAGGAAACTCAAAAATCTCAAGGCTAGCATCTTAATGGAGACAATGATTCATTTTTGGTCAAAGACAAAGAATTGTGTCATAGAATTAATATAGAGGTAATAATCTAGCATCAAATTTCCAAAATCATGCACTTTAAGTATAATCTATCTCATCCCCAAACAATCACAATGTGCACAACTCCATCGTTGGAGACTAATTGCTATCATAGGAACATGGTACAAAATATTCACTAAAGCAGTAGCTTTGAGGTTAGTGCTTGTGATTATCCATTTATTAAGTCATGTCTATACTAGAAAACACACAAAATGTAATCATGCCCTCCATGGCAAGGATCAACCTTTTTACAAACAAAGTTGAAAATAACTTTGAAGTGGTTAACAAGAGATACATGAAACAAGTGTCCTAAAAATTACATTTACTAAAAGATTGTTAATATTCCTTTTATGGTAGCTAGAAATGTGCAAAAATTTATCTTAGCAAATGGATTTCTCTTAGTATCCTTCAACAAAATGGGAGGAGTAAACTAGGGTTCTCCTTTGAGCCCTCTCTTATTCACCATAGCAAAACACCTACTCTTATGTCTTATTGATAAGATGATAAAAGAGGTCCACATGGAGAGAGTTCACTATAGAAATCACATGCCACAATAGATAGAATCTAAGCAAGGTGTAGAGACCAGAAAGAAAATATGAGAAGAATAAAGACTACTTTAATTTCAAATGAATTGATACAAAGATGGCTATGTCCCATTGTGCACTTCCACTATGAAGCTTAGATGGTGATCCAGATTGATGATATGCAAAGAGCTTAAGGGTAGCTAGAAGAACTCTGACTGGGTGAAAGATAGATTGATGATGTCTTTAGAGGGTCTTACTTTTATAGCTCTAGAAGGTAGTTTGGTTAGTATGTCTGACCATATTATCAACTTTCCCTACTCACCCAAGGAATATTTCTTTTATCGTCAAGGATTGGAGGTGCTAGCCTTGGATCCCCATCAGGGGGCCATTGGCCCCCTTGAGATCCCCTTCCACGGCCCTAGGACCCTAGAATAGGGGCCCTTGATAACTCCCACACCCTGCAACTTGATGCATTGTGCCGCAAGTTGGTATGAGTATAACTACTCTATCTAACCCTAAGGCTAGATCCACAAAGGTTACCTTTTTTCCATTCGGCTCACAAAGACCTCATTTGACATATAAGTCAAGACCCACCCAATATTTGTGCTCACACATGGCTTCTCCTCATAATGGGAGCTGTACAACTTAAAGCACCATGGATCATTATTAGTACCTTACGAGGGTGAGACATTGAGAATATCTTACATCTCCCCTCAATGTCCACCTGCAAGTAAACTACATTCTTGGATTCATTGAACATAAATTTGAAGAAGATCCTTCTTCATAATGAGAGCTTTGGTGAATATATCTGCTCTATTTTCCTCCATTGGACTAAAGACCAGTTCTACTATTCCATCCTTGATCAAGTCATGCACATAGTAATAGTGGATCTCAATGAGTTTAGTGCATGTATGGAAAACTCAATTTTTTGGCAATGGCAATGCATTAGGGGACTTTTGAGGTCTCGAAAATGCCTTTTAGGATGTGAGAGAGAGTGCTCTAGACCAATAAGAGCAAAGCCTCCGTAACGGAACTTCTATTTTTTAAAAAATAAAAAATCATTTTACAAAAATATATAAATATGATAATATTACGAATTAGTATTTTTATTATGTATTTTTAGTCTCTTATATTCGTGATTATGACATCTTTTGCATTAATGGCATAGAGTCTCGGCTACTTTTATTTAATGATGTTTCTAGATTAATGATAATGACTGATGTAATGGAAATTCAAATTGGTGAAAAGCATGGCGCTCAGTTTTTTCCCTCCTTTCTTTTATTCCTCTATTGTTTTTCCCTCCATTATGATACCCTAGTCCTCTCTCTCTCTCTCTCTCTCTCTCTCTCTCTCTCTCTCTCTCTCTCTCTCTCTCTCTCTCTCTCTCTCTCTCTCTCTCTCTCTCTCTCTCTCTCTTCTACCATGGATACAGAAATTCGACCTTCAACAAGGCGTCCAAGCTCCCAAATCACAACCATATCAGTGTTTAACTCATTCCAAACTGATGGAAGATGGATTCCTGCTATCATTAGCAAAGGTAGTTGGATCACCATGCAACAAGCAAAACGTGGAAAAAGGCAAAGACATGAGAGCTCGTTTATCTCTGCTTGGAAGGGCAGAATCCGAGATTTTAAGCTTGGAGCAAATAAGAATAGTATCAAAGAGGTACTAGTGCAACATGTGTTCATGCATAGAGAGCTGTGTTTGAAACCTGGATCTTCAAAGCTTCCAATGCATAGACCAAATTGTAAGAATTTGATTCTTAAAGTTTTTCCTTTCTTAAACATGGTTTAGGTTTTTCCATTATAATATTTGTTTGTCTTGTAGATGTCTATCCCTCTAATCTTGAGGAATGGCAACCAGTGGAATCTATTATTGATGTTATTGATGTTATACATGGTTCAATTGGAGAAGAAATGTATAGAGGTAGAAAGAAGACAGAGCTTGCAGAGAATGGAATATTCTTTTATGACCATTCTTATGTTATTCCTATGCAGTGTTGCCAATGGGGATCAATTAAACTCATTCCTTTGCCAGATTTTTCAAGCTTTGAGTGGCCTTTGCCAAGTCCAGCTACTAGTGAGGGCTATAGATGTAAGATATTTTCTGAGATCCAAAAAGCACTAAAATCTAATATCTCAAGTAGGCTAAGCAAAGTTACTTTATTTATGCCTATTAATATATTTATTGATTTCTTCTCTAATATTGAGATAAGAATAACAAAAACCATGCTTTCAGTGAAGAGACTAACATATGATCATATCATACAATTTTTTTATGAAGGATGGGATACAAGGACAGAAGGAAAAATTATATGTAAGATAGATCAAGACTCTATAGCTTGTAAATATATGATTGCTACTCAAAATTTTATCCTTAGCTTTTACTATAGTCGATGGCATTTTGTTGGTAGTAGTCTAGTTGCTTTAGACCAGAATCTTAATGATATCAGCAAGGATCCTATAGTGGATCTTGATATTTGGTTCAACGAGGATATTATTGCAATCTTAAAGATCAGAAAATCATGTATGCTACATCAAGTGAGGATGGATTTACAAAATGAAGACATTGAACTACCATGCTCCTTTGTATTCCAACTTGACATGAAACGAGTAAGTTTTCACATCATATTATATCTACTTAGATGTATATCAAGATCTCACTTTCTAACTAACAAACATTTGTTTTTTTTTTTTGCAGATATCGAAAATGAGAGAAAATAAAATACACTGCAATGACATTCAAGAAAAGATATCTTTACTATCAATATAAAATACATGTACAAATTTTGTAGCAGATGTCTATCTGCCATCTCTATGAGATATACAAGGGCTGAAGGGCAAATTTCTATATATGAAGGCTTACAAGGCGATATGGCAAAGCTATTTCTTTTTTGGAGAACTATCCTTTCTAGGAGTCCTTTTGCCTTTCTTTGATGTCTTGGGTATAGAAGGTGTTGAAGCTGTGGATTTGCCTTCCGTGGTTATAGGCACCGCATCTCCTTCATGGTGCAAATCCCCACCAATCTCTGTTGTTGGTTGTATACAATTGACCATTATATACTTCAAGAGCTTTGCTCTGATGTACCAAACATGCTCAGATGTATAGCAATCCTTCGAAAACTGTCACACATTTATAGAAAAAAGAGTTTTAGTTCATTATTGTTCTTACAATAGACTATATTTTTATCATCAATGGACTATTTGCAATTAATATCTATCTTAAAGTTTAGCATCTTTCATATTACCTTTACATGTTTATCAACATTAAGCTAAACAAAGTTAACCATTCTTCTAGCATTTGCAATCACCCTCCAGCCACAAGAATGGCTATCATCCTGATGGGGACACTGCAACCACCAACACAAAGTAAAACTATAAAGAGGACGAATGGTAGTTCATAGAATAAACTCATGTTTCAATTATTTTAATGAATAACTTACCGCAACTTGTCTATATTGCATTGTTGCAAGCAAATCAGACGGCATAGGGGGTCTTTTCTCTAGCTCTTCAATTAATCTTTTGGCACCTCTGTATATAAAATATGTTGAAATTTAGAGTACTTACAAAAAAAAGAATTGAAATATCAAGGAGCCCTTGGATAATATAACTTACAATTTAGCATTTCCATGGCTTCCTTTCATAGAGTTGATTAAAGAGCATTGCTTATCCACAAGGTCTATTGCAATCAAGCTCCAATGAGAACTAAAAGCAATCATATCTCAACAAATTAGTAGGATAAAATCTCAAAAACTCAATATTGAATCACTTACTTTTCATTATATGGAATTATAAGGAGCTCCAAAGTATCGAAGTCAATCAAATTGAGCCAGTGCTCAATAAAACTTGTATCAAGCTCATTCCTCATAAAGAATGAGATAGATGGATCAAGAACCTCAATTTTTTGTTGTATATCCAAAGGAAACTCATGCATTATACACCTAGAAAAGGCATAGAAATAGTGAGTATAAACAAGAAAAATCTTATTGTTAAAAAAATATCAAAAAGTATAAGTAATTATGGATGGACATACCTTAGGCCAACAAGAATAAGACTGTCATTTACTTCTCTTCTTTTATCCTTAAGAATCTGAACACATGTAGCATCAAAGGAGATAACCTCAGTTCTTTTGCCTAAGTCACTAGGTAAGAAACAAAACACACTGAATCCTTTTGGATTAGCTGCTTCAAGAAGGGTGGCTAGCTTATTTTCAAAGGACTCTAGTTGCTCTATTTCCCTTTCTTCAACCCTTTGCCTCCTATACTCTCTCCATTTATCTGCTTGTTCCTCTTTAGCTTTCTCCTCTTTTTCATATTGCCTTGTATCCTTCTCATGGGTGACATCCTCAACCCTGAGACCAGAATCATCTTTCTTTCTCTTAGCTGGGGGCACATTAAGGATATTAAATGTCTTCATATCAGTGAGGGGAATTGGCTCAAGGACCTTTGAAAATCTATATCTTAGCCTCCTAAGAATTACCATGTCCTTGTCCATGAGTGTGAGCCTATGAGCATGAGCAGCACAAATGTAGGCATCTTGAAAAAACTCAACTAAAAAATCATCTGTGTCTTCTTGTATACAATTAAGAGCTGTTCTTGTCCATCTGAAACTATCCAAACTATATCTGTCACAAATTTCCCTGACAAGCCTCTGAAAAGACAACTTTGGAATTGCATTGTCAAGAGCATTTACTGCCTTCCTAATCTCCCTTAGACACCTGACATTTTGGGAAAACTTTCTCCGTGGCTTTGACTTTCTAGAGAGCTTCTGAGGCTTTGAAGACTGATGAATCTTTGATGCTAAATCCCTAGGATCAATCTTCTCTTTTCTTGCTGTTGCCTTAGTCCTAGCCATCTGCCAAAAAAAGACATGTTACTTCTTCTCCAGCATGTCCAGCGAAATGCGAGTCCCAAACAAGAGGTATCCATGCTGCATGGCATTTTCGCGTTTCAGCTGAATTTTTCTCGAGGTGTCTAGTGAAACACGAGTGTCAAGCAAGGTGCTTCCTTGAAGATGCTTCTTTTCGCGTTTCACCGGACTTGTTTTCCATTGTGTCCAGTGAAACGCGAATTTAAGCCAGGAGACCTGCTTGAAGCACCTTATTTTCGCGTTTCACCGGACAGCTCATGAATAGCATAAAAATCGACAAAACCAAGAAAAAAGAGCTTTGATCCAAGGAAAGCTTTTAAGATTACATAAAATATCCACAGAATTAGGGAAGAAATTTGAAGATTTCCTTAAATATCCACAACATTAAGGAATGCTCCCACTGTGGAAAAAATTCTTTTGTAGTGGTCATAAGCTAATAATAGCATAAAGGATTAAGGAAAAGTATCAAAAGAATGCATTGAATGGAGCCTGTTATTGAAAACAAGATGTAGAAACCATACCTTCTTTTTAGCTTGTTCTTCACAATCTCAGCCTAAAGACGACAATATGCTCGAAGGTTTCCTTTGTTGGGGAAGCAGTTAAATGCTTGGAGATTGGAAGGAAATGCTTGGAGATTGGAAGGAACACCAAAGGTAAAGGTGGACTAGCGATGAAATGCGATGAAAGGTGAAGGCGGTGAATTTGCATGGACTCAACGTTCTTGGCAAAGTGTTAATAACACACGTGTGACGTACTCTCGCTTACCGGAATTTTTTTTTTAACTTGGAAAAGGGTTATGTAACACATGTGTGACGTATTTTTGGAAAAAGAGAGTGCGCACGTCTTCTGAGGAGTTTGATACGGTGTGTTAAGTGAGACACGTGTACACGTATTTTTCCATTATTACACAAACTTTTTCGTTGGAACTATCACCACATGCTTAACGGTCAATATAAAAGCATTTCAAAGCCATTTCTCCGACATTGTCTTCTTTTCTGCTGAAATTTCGTCTCGACTTCCCTTCAAGGTCCTTGCTTCCTGTGTGGAGAGCAGTTCAACAATCTTTGATAGGTAACAAATTTTTTTTATTACAAGTATTTTAACAAAATAAATTTGATTAATATAGAAAGAATGTTTTATAACACTTGAACAATTAGAGATGTTATGTGCTTTCTATCTTTTAAAAGCAACATAGCTTTTCCAAAAATGATTTTATCATCAATTTCGGTGTTTCCATAGAATTAATTTATAGTTCATGTTTCTCTTCTTGATTTGCATTTTTTGACTAGTGAAACGCGAAACAATGTCTCTGTTAGTGATATTTTGCTAAGTATCGCGTTTCACCGGTGAGATATTGGAATAATTTTTGTCTTCAAGGTAGTGTCCGATGAAACGTGATTTCTTCACAGGCATTTGCCTTGGACACTTGAATTTTCGCGTTTCACCGGTCAACTAAAAAAATTTCTCCTTGTTTGATTTTTTTGCCTTGGAAAATCAATTTTGGGGCCTCTTTCCATGATTCCATCTTGTTTTATTGGATATTGGTTCTATTCTGCTTTTTTTTCAGGGATAAATATTTTTCTGGTCAAGATGACAAAGAGGAAGCTATCTCTGGAAGGAATGGATGAGGAGGAGATAATTGAGACATCTGATGATAGGCTCTTTGATTTCTTACACACCACTGGAAATTCTTCCAAGTTTGGCTATATCAGGGAAATTTTCAATGTTCCTTTTGATTTGAAGGAGTTATTGGAGGATCTTGAAGATAAACTTAAGGAGTACAGATGTTTTTATGATAGACATGTGCAAGGTTTGGAAGTCAATGGATTTGTTCATTATAGTGATGTCATGGGAGCCACCAATACATCCAGGTTAACTTTGCTAGGCAGGTTCAACCTCATTGATGAGGAATTCAGAAAGAAAGAAACATGTTGCCCTTTCCACAGGTACCAACACCAATGCCTTCTGATCCACAAGGACGTTGGATTTATTGTGTATCTTCAGTACATGGAAAATTCTTCTCCAGATATAGACCAATAGAGAAAGCTAGACGATATTGCAAGTATGGATAAGGAGGTCGAAGAGAAGGAGGAGATGTTCCAAGAAGATGTTGAGAATCAACTTGTCCAAGGTTTTGATGTAGGTTTATTCAAGAGTGACAATATCACAATGGTGGTAGAAAAGGAGATCGAGCCAAGTGCACAGGTTGATGAAGAAGGTCCTCTTGCCTGTGTTCCAACATTTCCCACTTATCTTATCAACAAGAAGAGATATGTGTTGCTAAATGATATTCAACATCTTTTTGATCTTAGAGAAGATTATTGCTTAGCAATCCTTGCAGGTTGGGGAAAAAATGACATGAATTTTATAGGTTATGAACAAGAACCACTAGCAAGTCTTGATGTTGAGGGAGAGAATTTCCAAGATAGCTCTATAGCCTTACATACATGTATTAATTAGATCATAGAATACGAAAAGGGGGGGCTACCTACAGAAGAAGAGTTCTTGTAGGTCCAGAAGAAACTTCATATTGATGATGTAGGGTATGAAGAGAGATTGAAATCTCCATCAGATGAGAAGCCCAAGAGTTCAATAAATCTTTATGATGATAGTCTTCTTGAAGAAGACGAACACCCTAAGGTATGAAATATAATTCGAAGTTACCCATTGAGTTTATGTTAGACTTTATTATGCATTATAGATAAATATCTTATATCTTGTACTGTTGTGCTTTGTTTCTATAGATTGAGATTGAAGATTTGGACAAATTTCTTGGAAGGGCCAAGGGCTCTAGGCCAATGAAGCTTGGAAAAAATCAAAGCCTTGGCCATTATATTGGAAACTTAAACAATCAAACAATTGTAATATATCATAGTAGATTGTCAAGCTCTCCAAGTCTACCAATGATGGCTTTGAGAGCTATCTCAAAGGTGATTGGATCTCAAGTTTTCAGCAGAGGTTTGGACAAGATCATTTTGGTGGAGAAGGAAGAAACCATAAGTGTTTTTGGCTTCATGCCTGGATACAGTGGATCTAGAGCTGGATATTTTGGAGTTCTTGGCTCCTATTTGCTCTCTTATGTAGGAGATAGTAAGAATTTGAAGCTTCTTGCAGGCTATCGAAAACAAGAGTTTTTGAAATACAGAGGTCTTATTGAGTGGGATGAAACAAAAGATTCCTCTAGAGGCCCTGTTGAGCTACCTGAAACCAATGACTCCTCTGAAGGCCCTGTTGAGGTGCCTGAAACTAAGGACTCTTCTGCAACACAATCAGACTAGAAGATGCCAAAGATTAAGGGTTTCTTGAAACCCATCTTTTCCCAACTCTTTGTTTGGTTTGTAACCATTCTGTAAATCTTTTCTTTGCGCAAGAATTTAAATATCTATCTTTTCTTCTTTGGGTAACAATTTGTATAGTCCTTGCTAAAGATGATGTATTGCTTGATGTGGTTGTATCTTTAAGCTTGAATTTATGCTAAATTTGTCGATAGAACCATTGAAAGACCTCTAATAAACTGTTGGCTTTGTGTATTCCACCTCCATGTCTTGTGTGTCTGAAATATTTTGTTCTTGCTTGATAATGTGATTTTTCCATACCTTGGGTTGACCAGATAAATAGAGACCCATATTGTTTAATAAAGTATGGAGCATGGTTGTATAGAATATGCTGCATAGTCAACAAATAAAGAAAGTTATTAAAAAACATTATATGAGTTCGACAATGAAGAAACAAACATATACAAACTTCTTACCATATAGTGAGTAAAGTGTTGATCACCCCAAGCTTCTGTCATCACCTTTTTGAAAAGGTTCAATTGGTTTTTAAAGTCTTTGAGATCATCATCATTCCATTCAGTCTTATCACAATAAAAAAACACTTTGTCTAGTGTTTCCCAAACTTTAGCTTTTCTATTTCGAGCTTGTCCATTATCAGTGTGATCCTTAACTGCATTATGTAGGGATTTCCACTGATTAAATTTAATAGTTGAGCCACCATTTCTCGAGTTTATCTTGCCAAGTCTCCCATGAAAGCCTAGAAACCTTCTAGCCTTCACTCCACCAATAGATGGTTTTTTTGGGACACAATTACCATCCTTAGACTTTTGAAGATCTGGTTCAATAACAACATTGCCACCATGCAAACCAATTGCAGAGAGAACTTTTTCAATCTTTGTTATAGCATCTGTTCTAGTTGATAATGGCTTCAACTTCCATGCAAATCCTATATAGAGATGAACAAGCTTTTCGATTATCCTGCAAAGTGCATGAAGTGTACAAATATGGGCATTCGCTAAAGGAATGTCCAAGACTGGTTTAAACTGTGGATCCTTATTGTGCCTAGAGGGAGCTCTATTCCAATTGCTTGAGTTTAACTCTACAGCTGGTGACATGCAGTATAAGCAAGGAGATCTCGAGTTAGCTCCCTTTGATACATTATACATACATTTGAGTGTCTTTAGGTCACCAGCTATGTGCCACTCAATCCTGTAGTTCCCAAATCCTTCAACAAATAGCTCTTCTCCTGCTTGTTGCCTTTGAATAACATTAGGTATTGATGTTTGATGAAAAACCCAATATAGTATATCAAAATTCTCAGTATCTACCTCAAATGCTCCTAGCCACCAGATGTTATATTCAGATTGAACACTAAATGATGTTGAGTGATTGCAATGACCTGACGAAAGTGCTCTATTCATCAAGGTGATAGAGATTCTCTCCAAGTTTTTACATTTCAAAATCTCACTTTCATCAAGTTTAATCACAAATCTAGCCACTCCCTGTGCCTCTGCTACTAACAAGTCATAAAATTTGATCATTAAGCATTGTAGGGTGGGCAAGTCAAGGAAAATATTGTTAAATTCATTGAATGTAACTTCCTTTTTCTTGCCCTTGAAGCTAGCCTTGATATGAAAAGGCTCACCTAGAATCTCCATCACTTTGTTATTAACTCTCTGTCTGATAGTCCTAACCACAAATGGTTTCGGAAGTATGCAATTGTGTACCTGTCCTTGCTTCATATTTGATTGTAAAAGTTGGAAAAGTTGCATATAAGCATCTCGAGTGATACCAATACTATCCAGTGTCTTCTGTACTAACTCAGAATCCAAAGAATGATCCTTTACAAATGACTCCAAGCATTGTTTCTTTGCCTTTTTAAATTTCTTCTTCTCCAAAATATCCTTTGAAACTACTGAAGGAAGAAGATGATAATAAAACTGAGCTGCTTTTAAAGAATCTCTTTCACTTGCATTTGGTTGTAGAAGAGATCTAAACAAAATTAACATCACAAATCAATGCAAGTAGTTTAAATAAAGCCATATTTAAGATTTTTCAAGTGAAAAAAAATATACCTTGCTGCTTGGATTCTTTTACACAGCCTCCTCCTCCTCATTTGAGATTCTCAATATTTTTAAGAGCTCTTTGTCGATTTCGAAGGCCTAATAAAGTTTTCTTTTGTTGATAAGCTTTGATACGCTTTTCCAATGAATGAATTTTTTGTTGACAATCCTCTAGCTTCTGCAACAAATCTATATTGTGTTTCATCAAAAGATGATTCTCTAGTCCGAGGATATCCTTTTCTGCAACAAGATTAAGTGTATAACCTAAAAATCCATTGTAGCCATCACCAATAAACCTCATTAATGACGAGCTATTATAGAAAGGAGGAGTGCTATTTCTGCTAGGATCTTTGGGATATAGCTTTCCATCTAACCAAAGATCAATATTCTTCTTTCCTTCAAACCTCAGTATATGTTTCATAGACTCTATAACCGTGATAGATTTTGTTCTCTTTCTTATCGGTTCATACTCACTGTCCAACTCAATATGAAGATGATAGAGAGGTCTTTTATGAGAGCTACAGAGATCATTAGATGATTGATCCATAGCTGAGTTATAGAGATCATTGGGTGATTGATCCATAGCTAAGGATATGATTAGAAGCAAGAACGAAAACAAAGAAGATACTAATAAGGAGGAGAAAAAAATAAGAGAGAAACGATGGAGAAACGATGGAGAAACGATGGAGGGAGGCAATCGAGTATCCACCAAAATTCAAATTGAATATTACTTTTCACTTTAATGAGGAGAGGTAAGATCTTCATTATGACAACCTTGCCAACTTTATAGCGACCTAGATTTCTAGGTTTGATGTGACCACGAGAATATCACGACAATGACTTATTAACGAATTTAGATATTTTAACTTACCAAAATATTAACCTTTTAAAAATTCTATAAAATGATTTTATTTCGTAAATTGTTTTCTCTCTCTAGGATCTGTTACAAGGCATTTTCGAGACCTCAAAACTCCCCTAATGCAACTCTGGTTGTCACATCTTAACATTGTTGGATATTGATTCTATACTCCCATATGCCATAGGATCCTTCTTAACCATACTACTTCACATGTAGCAAACTAAGCTACCTTGTAATCTGCTTTGGTAGAAGACAATGCCATAGTAGTCTTTTGAGTAGGAGTTCAGATGGGATAAGGTTTGCACTAGGCATTTCTATCTTACCCATCTCGTCTCCTATAGTGGTTCCTCTCTGATTTAAAAGAAGATTCCTGAACCTAAAGAGAAACAATATCCAAAAATTGATTTTGTGGAATCACTTTCACTTGCCTAATTTGAGTTACAATTTTGTATAAGAGCACTTCCAAAACTACATGTGACACCATAGTCAAGAGTTTACTTCAAGTATCTAAGCACCCACATCCCGACTTTTCAATGACTTTCTTAGGGTCTGTTTGAGAACTTGCTCAAAATCCCAATAGAAAATTTGATATTTGGTTTGGTGTTATACAAGTAGATGAGGCTACCAACAAACCTCTTACACCTCCCAATGTCCACTAGTGTTGATGTATTCTCAATGGACAACTTCACATTGACCTCTACTATAGGTGTAGCTATCTCCTTATACTTGGTCATGCTTTAAGATCTCCCATGCATACTTCTTGGGACAAATGAAGATTTTGCTAGCACTTGCTAGACTTCAATCCCCAAACAATAGTGCAATAAGCCCAAGCCTATCATTTCAAACTCAGAGCTCAAAGACTTTTGAATCTGATAGCTGATATATTTATTTTAACCTATAATAAGAAGGCCATCTTCGTATAAGACAATCAATGCAGACTTTTTACCATCCCTATAAACATATAACTTAGCATTTGAGGCACATCTTTTGAAATTCAATCCCAAAAACAATTTATTTATTCGTTGGTACCATGCTCTAGGGGCTTATTTCAACCCATACAATGCCTTCTTTAGCTTACAAACTTTGTTCTTAGAATAGGGGGTCTCAAACCCTAGTGGCTGAGCCACGTATACCTCCTCTTTGAGATTACCATTTAGGAATGCTATTTTAATATCCATTTGGTAAACTGGCCACTTCTTGTGAGCTGCCACTTGAGAGCAGAATTTAGGGGACGGGAAGTGCTTAAAAATAGCTAAAAATTATGAAGATCGAGGGAAAAATATTCACTGTCAAAGGCGGCGGCTCGATCTAGGACGATTTTAAGCGCCAAAGTGCTTTAAAGGCGCCCGAGCGACACTTGTTGATTTTTCATAATTTTTCAGACAGTCGTGCGGGTTGACACAAGCTACTGGCCAATGCGGGATGCTAAGCCGGATGCCCAGGATTTTTCAGAGCTCGATTCCGAGTCCGGACGGGGAAATGGCCAAGAAACCGGTCAAGATGCGAAGAGGTGGACAAAATTTGGCCAAAATGGGCAAGTGACCTTTGGGGCCCAAAATTTAATGTCACATGAAAGTTTGGGAGAGGAAGATGCAAAAAATCGTGGAGGAAGAACACGCCAGAATGCGCCCGAAAATTGCGCTCCATGGCTTCATGATCAATCTCCAGCCTTAATGCAACCTACCCGAGTGATCATTGGCAGTGAATCCCCTCCGTATCCTGACTCTATCGCCGCCCTTCGCCCGTCAAATGATGCCCTCTTTGGAAATCTCTGATTCTAGTCTTTCTCTCTCCTCCCTCTCTCTCTTCTAAAGGCAAGTTCATGTGGGGAGAAGAAGGAAGAAGAAAGAATGATGGAGGCTTGTCCGGCATGGACCGGATTGCTACACGGGCTGAGAATGGTGATTTGTGATGTTGCTGGACATGAAGTGTTGCTGTTTTCCAAATCTACAGCCATGGATACAAAACCCGAAACACGCAAATAAGCGGTAATTTAAAATTTTCAAAGGAAATTTGAGTTTCTATGGCTTTTGATGGATGAAATGTTGTTCATGTGGGATAATAATTGTTCATGATGCTGTTTTATATGAGTTCTTGCTGGTCATGATCAAAAAATCAGAAAAATATGCATTTTGTGGTTCAAAATAATATGTCAAAACACGTAAAACATGAAAAACAAGGGAAAATGAGGGTTTTTGGCATAAAAATGGAAAAATGGATAGGAACATCAACTAAATTCTCATTTTTCTGCAAGAAGGAACTAAGGGCCACAGCCCATAACCTGTTTTGAATTTCCAGCAATTAAATAATGCGGGAAAATAAGGGAAAATAGGGGAAAAACCATGAAAAATAGGGGAAAAATGCATTTTGGGTTCCGAAAAATAGGGATAAATAAGAGCAATGTTTGTGAATGCTTGTGGGGACTGAAGCATGAGGATTTGCCTCAGTTCAACTCCACCTTCTTGTGCTAGTGTGGTTTTTTCCGCTTTCTATACATAAAATGATGTCAAAATACCCTATACACCTATCCAACGATGCACTATTTAAACGGGGAAGGGTAGAGAAGTTGAAATATGTTTAAATGCCGTGTGAAATGATGGGAAAGTTGCTGATTTCTATGCATAGCATCTAGGACGGATGATAATTAAGATCAAGAGCTTAGTAGCACGAGGACCACCTCGGTGCTAAGCCCATGCAACGAAGCACAAAGCGGTTAGAAAGAAAAGCATGAAAGAGATGTTTTGCACTTGCACGCTGCTGGTTTTTAAAATGTTTGAGCACTAGGCATCCACCTCTTTGCATGATCATTTAGAGGAAATTAAAAGTATCAGAGTCAGCTCCTGGACACGCATAGCAATTGTTTTCAGTAGGCCCTTGACCCACCGTTGAGAGTGTGAGGTTCCTATGCTGTAGGCTAGTCGTGGGATCCTAAAGGGGAAATCAAGTAAGGACAATGGTACATTTCTGGATACGCTTATTTGGTACCTTGAGCGACGTTTGTGCGAAATGTCTAAATGTTGAGCGGCGCATCGAGGGGCCAATCCCCAAGGTGTAGGAGAGTCGCAGAGGGTTGACGGCATTCAGCCGTAGGAGGAACCCCATGTGTATGTGATTCGACCCTTTTGGCCATGTGAAAGGGACTCCCTCTGAGGAGTAATATTGGGTTAGGATCAGTTGGACTACAACGTATTACAAACGCAATGTTTAGGAAGGCAGAGATTTTGATAGATGCTCCTGGCCGCGAGGCCGAGGGGTTGTCTTGTGCATAGTGACGAGGTCCGGCTAGTGCATGAGCCAGTGCCGGCCCGTTTTTAGGTCCATCAGTGGTGCGTTTGCCGGGAGCCGCTTAAAAGTGGCGGTTCTCGAATCCTGGTTGTTTAGGGACCAACTAGCAGTTTATGCCAGAGGATACTGAGCTTGATCCGTTATTTAGTGATAAGCATCGTCTAGCAGAAATCCAAAAGCAAGAAAGAGACGAAAGAGCTAGGCGACGTGCTGAAATTTTTAGGAGATATTCCCCTAAGCGTAGCGGTGCTGAACCCTTACGAGGGAGTGGATCTAGTGGTCTTAGGACCACAAGCAGTAAGTTAGGAGAAGGTGGAAGCTCTAGTGCTCCCCTTTCTGCCATAAGCCAGTCCATATTAATTGTGGGAGGTGTAACCCCACCGTCCCCTATTCCTAGTACAAATCCAATCCTCGTCATGGCGCAGCCTATTGCAATTCCAGCAGGAACGACGGATTTGCCGGCTCTAGGTTACCCGCTACCCATTTTTAATGGGCTAGTTGAGGAAGATGCAGAACTTCACATTAGGGAGTTTCAAAAGCTGATGTTTAACTGTCGCATTCAAGAGGAAGGACATTTGATGATGTTCTTCAATATGACTCTCAAAGGAAGAGCCGCTATATGGTATCATGGTTTAGAAGCCGGAACTATATTGAACATTGATGTATTTTATGGAGCTTTTCGAAGGGAGTTTGCCCCTGAAAGGGGTGGGCAATATTGGTTGCGTGTACTCAACGTGACCCGCCAAGATCCACACGAGGATATTCGTGCTTATGCGAAGAAGATAAAAGAGGTCTTCCGTAAGTTGGACACCTCTATTCCTATCCCCGCAGCTACCCAATTGCAATATTTCCTACATGGGTTGGACTTCAATATCCAATTGCAGTTGAGTAGTGTCCCCTTGGGGGATATAGATACTGCCATTACACGAGCACAAGAGGTGGAATCCCGACTACAAGCAGCCTATGCTTCTAGAGGCAATTCGAACATGGGTTTAGTATTGGGAAACAATATGGCAATAGCCAATGGCAGTAGTGGCCAAGGGATAGCGATGGCTAACCCTAATGGGAGAGGGAACATGATACAGAATGTCCCTTTATTACCAGCTCCCCCTAGCATGTCGATGCCGACGGGCAGTCAAATGGCTCCAAATGGTGGAGGCCAGGCGGTCAATCCTAATACCATGCCTGTGACTCAACAACCTGTGCCTAATCGAATTGTTAGGCCGATGGAGCGACATGGTAATGACCAAGGCTATGAGTCGAGTTCTTCCAATGCTCTCGGCGAGGTTAAGGACATGATGAAGCATTATACCGACATGATTACGGAGCAGTATCGACAAATAGCTGTTGATGTCAACTTCCTTAAAAAACAACAAAATTTGATAGGAAGTAGATATCCGGAGGAGGGTGCACCGTCGAGGTTTAGTTGCAAATGGTGTGGCGGGCAGCACTATCCAAGAAATTGCCCAAATGTTAAGTGCGACATTTGTGGAAAATCTGGCCATTTAGCAGCTACTTGCTGGAGTAAGATTAGTTCCCTCCAGCGAGGTAGTCGGCAACCCGGGCCTGTTAATCATCGTGCCCAAGGAAATGATCCCCAGCGAGAGGACGGGCCTAAACAAATACTTCAACGACCAAAGACTACAGTGGAGGAGCTACCAAGTGGTAGTGGGGTTAGTTTGATTGAGGCTATACGCGTTAATGATGCTGAAACCTCTAATCTACGAGCTGTCCTTACAAGAGGTAAAAAGGGTAGAGAAGCCGACATGGATAAGCCTGTCGACGGAAACCCTAAACAAGGCGACAAAGGAACGCAAGTTTTGGATCCTGCCCTAGAAGGGGGACCTTTGAAGCCCGTAGAGAGTAAAGTCGATAAGGAAGCACCAAAGAAGAAGGTGAAAGTTAAGAAAGAGGCAATAAAGCCAGTTCAGCGACGTAAAGAGCGGATGGTTTGGCGTGAAAAGCGAGCTCTATTGAACTATCATGAATTCGATTTGGCGGGCTCTCTTTGCGAAGTCAAGCCGGATGTGAATCTTTTACAGCTTATTAAGCTTTCCCCAGGAGTACGCAAGGAATTTAGAAAGATTCTACGTACTAGGTATATTGTAGAACCTTTGGGTATTGCGCGAGTTGGTGATGACTGGTTCGAGCATGCTGAGAAGCATTGCCCAAGGGTTGCAGCCTATGTCGATGGGATATTAGTAGATTATGCTATTGTCGACACTGGATCATCTGTTAACATTATGAGTTCTGAACTGATGGAAAGGTTGGGTCTTGCGATTCAGAAAGATACCTCCACAATTCTCAGAATGGCAGATGATAGTTTGAGACAGCCGGAAGGCTGCATTACTAAGGTCCATGTCACTGTTGCAAATGTAGAATGCATGTTGGACTTTAGGGTGATTCGTTTTGCAGGGCGGCCAAGTTACCAAGTATTACTTGGACGACCTTGGATCTTGCAAGCGGATTGCCAAGTGGATATACCCGCCGGTCGATTGATATTCGGCAGAGGTGCCCAGCGTGTGGTGGTTGATGCTTATCCTGAGTCCCCGCAGAGTGAGAGAGCTCCTCTATCTTCTACAGAATTGGAGACATTAGAAGATTTATCTGCCAGTGAGACATCATCGAGCGATGAGTCCAAAGAGGGATCCACCACGGAGGACATCTATCAGGTCACTTTGAACGAGCCGATAGAGGGCCAAGATCGTATAAGAGATGCAGATGTTATCGAGCTAGACCTTGGTACGTTTGATGATTCGCGGCCAATCAAATTAGGGTCCATGCTCAGTACAACAGAAAGGGAGGACTATGTGGCCTTGATCCAAGAATTCCGTGATATCTTTGCCTGGAGTTATGATGAGTTGAGAGGCATCCCTCCTAGTCTTGCTGTTCATACAATTCCGTTGAAAGAGGGCAGTCGTCCTGTACGGCAGAAAGTAAGGCGTATGCCTTTCGAATTGAGGGACGGGCTGTTTGAAGAGTTACAGAAGCTTCGAAAAGCGGGTTTGATTTTTCCTGTGCAACACACGGAATGGTGTTCGCCAGTTGTGATTAGAAAGAAGAATAATAATCAGATCCGTTTATGTGTAGACTTTAGGGAGCTGAATAAGCAGACAGTTAAGGACTACTACCCATTACCATTTATTGACCAGATTTTGGATCAATTAGCGGGTAGGGAGATATATTCGTTTATGGATTGCTTTGTAGGATACAACCAAATGGCAATTGCAGAAGAGGACAAGTTGAAAACAACTTTCATCACTGTATTTGGTACTTTTGCGTACCATGTGATGGCCTTTGGTTTATGCAATGCGCCTGGTTCGTGGCAACGAACAGCCGATAAGACGTTCGGTGACATATCCCCTGAAGAGTTGAGGGTGTTTATTGATGACTTAGGGGCCGCCACCGTGAGGGAAAGGCAGTTGATCATTTTGAGAAAATGCTTTGAGCGCTGTAGACAATTTTGCATCGCCCTAAACCCACGGAAGTGTGCTTTTGGAGTACCTTATGGGCTATTGCTGGGCCATGTGGTCAGTTCGGTAGGAATTGCGACAGACCCCGAGAAGGTGAAAGTTATAGTTGCCATGGGTCCACCACGCACTCCGAAAGAAGTTCATAGCTTTCTGTCTTCGGTTGGTTACTACCGTAGATTCATTAACGCCTTAGCAGAAAGAACGTTGCCGCTTACAAATTTATTGTCCTTTAGCTGTTCGTTTGAATGGGGTGACCCTTGTGAGGTAGCATTCGAGGATGTGAAACAAGAGCTAGCAAGAGCGCCCGTTTTAAAAGCACCTAAAAGAGGTGATGTGTTCTATATATTTTCAGCAGCCACCATGTATAGTATCAGCTGTTGTTTAGCCCAAATTTGGGAAGAGAAGTGGTACCACCCGATTGCTTTTGCTAGTCGGAAGCTGGGGGTATCCGAAATCAATTACACCTACATGGAGAAGCTGTGTCTAGCGATGGTCTTTGGGACCAAGAAATTTAGGCATTACATTCTTTATGAGAAAGTCATACTTTATACGAAGGCGGAGGGACTTCGACTATTGATGAATAAGCTACAGCCGCCTGACCGTTTAGCGAAGTGGTTGATCACTTTGCAGGAATTTGATTATGAAATCAAGAGTAAGCCACCAAGGTTGCAAGGCATCGTGGAATGTCTAGTGGACTTTGGGGAGCCAAAAGAATCTGTGGCTGAAGGTAGTGACTTGGAGATGTTATTTAAAATAGATACGGCATCTATTCCCTCCTGGTATGCTGCAATAACGCATTATTTATCAACAGGAGAGGCGGGATCCGAACTATCTAAAGCTGAGAAAAGGAAAATTAAGCAGCAAGCGTTAAAGTTTGCCTTGATCGCAGGTACATTATATCGGCAAGGGGTTGATGACATCTATCGCCGGTGTGTGATGCCTGACGAGGTGCCATTCATTTTGGAGGAGTGCCATGATTCTGCTTGCGGTGGCCATTTTGCTGGACGGCTTACAGCACAGAAGGCTTTAAGAGCAGGTTATTGGTGGCCTGCCATCTTCCAGGATGCGTTTACGTATGTTAAGAGATGCGATATTTGCCAACGACATGATAGTCGAGAGAATAGGAAACGACCACTCACCCCTATTATGGCGATACTTCCATTTGAGAAGTGGGGAATAGACTTTGTGGGTCCTATTACTCCGTCGTCGACTACACAAAAGAGGTACATCATTGTAGCAACTGACTACTTCACAAAGTGGTCAGAAGCACGAGCAACAAGGAAAGATGATGCTAAAGAAACTGCTAGTTTCCTTTTAGAGCAGATAATATGCCGGTTTGGTCCACCGAAAGAATTAGTGTCGGACCGCGGAACCCATTTCCTGAATAAGGTGATCAAAGGTTTGACAGAGTTGTGGAACATCAAGCATAACAAGACAACCCCATATAATCCGCAAGCCAATGGTCAGGTTGAAAGCACCAACAAGCAGCTTGTGGGCATCCTGTCCAAAACTGTGTCGGAAAAGAAACGGGATTGGGATAAAAAGTTATACGTGGCAGTGTGGGCCTATAATACGACTTTCAAACGAGCCACTGGCCATACCCCGTTCAAGTTAGTATATGGGGAGGAGTGTGTCTTGCCTTTAGAGATTGAGCTGCCGACTATTCGGTTTGCCATCAATCATTCTTTGAGCGATGAAGACGCTCTTTTTGAGCGCTTGACGACACTGGCACATTTAGATGAGCTTAAGTTGCAGAGCTTATTGCACCAAGAAGTGGCGAAGCGCCGAATGAAGAAGCTACACGACCTCAAAGCCAAGAAGTACACCTTCAAGAAAGGATAGCTTGTTCTGTATTATGACGCACGACGTGAATTATTCCCAGGCAAGCTAGAACCCAAATGGGATGGGCCTTATAGGATCGTTAGGATAGGAAAGAATAAATCTACAGTGTTGTTAGCTGACCTTGAGGGGATAGAATTTAAAAATAAGGTTAATCTTAATAAGATTAAACCTTATTATTTCTGATTGTACTAATGCTATGACTGCCTTGCAGGTCTAGGCAAGATTGATCAAACATCTGCAAGGAAATCGTGATAGAGGTTGATGGGTCGTCTGATCCCTTATTTAGAACACCCATATTTAGAACAGAGGTATCATCAGGGGAAGCTCATTTGGTGGAGCAAAGGATACAAGGTGATTGAGCAAGAAGGCGGGACATTTATTTGGGAAATCAAGGTCTTCTGCCATCACTGCCTACGAATTTTGACGAGCATCCCTGTTGAATTCAATGATGATGGAGGGATGGAGCCTACAGTCCACCCATTGAATATGCTGAATTTCGATTACCATAATTACGAGTAGAGTCCAGGATGGCAGGATATGTAAACCCTTTATGGACGTACACCTTGTACTTTGATGGGGCGTCCAGGGGTGCATGCAAAAAAGGAAGTGTAGGAGTTGTCATCCGAGACCCCCGACGACGCATTGTCATGAAGTTAGCTGCTTATCTCGGGGCGAATTTTACTAATAATATGGCCGAATACAAAGCCCTGATTATGGGTTTGAATATTGCAAAGAAGGGTGGTATCCGCCAGTTGTTGGTGAAAGGGGACTCTCAGTTGGTTTTAAATCAACTCAATGGGACGTACATGGTACGGAACCCCATCCTTTGTATGTACCATCATACTGCCATAGCCCTGCTAGACGAATTTGATAGAGTGTCTTTTCAGCTGATTCCACGGAATTGGAATCAGTTTGCCGATTCATTGGCTAATCTTGCGTATGAAGAAGACCTCTTCTTTAATTGTGGCCCTTGTCCCGATATATCTATTGATGGTGAGACAGGACCTGGTCGTTTGTGGGGTATGCTTTCTGAACATGCCCTTTTTGGCAGACGATGGTTGATTTGGGTGATGCAGAGGGTAAGCGAGACTCATCTGCCTTTATTATCTTGGACCCACAGACTGATTCGACGACATGTGATGCGAACACCTCTTGCGATATACGCAGGAGGGATAGGTCATAATCTACTGCACCTAGTTTAGGGCTACAAGCCCTGTTCCCCTGGGAATAGTATGCTTTGCTGTCTATCATAGTTGTTTCCAGGAGGATGGTATGCATAGTATTGTTTTATTTCATTAGGCCAAGAGGGCCGATACAGTTTAGTAGCAAAGTCATGTCTGATTTCATTAGGCCAAGAGGGCCATTTCCCTGTCTAGTGCGGGTGCGTTTAATTGGGTTTTTGTTTTAGTGTTGTGCTGGACAGATTTCGTGGTTCGTGGAATTTTGTGGAGCGTGGAGGAGCCTTTGCTGCGATGGAAGCTTCTTGTGGCCAATCTAGGTGATACCTCTCCTTTACGAGTACCTTTCTTTCCTGTTATATGTGTATTTGTATTTGTTGAGGGGATACTTTTTGTTGGGGACCGGCAACCAAGGCATGAAGTCCCAGGTTTAGGTTGAGTATGTTTGAGGGAGGTCGGAGTAGTCATTGCCTCCTGTAAAGACATTGTCAGGAATTGAAAGACCTGTTTTAGAAGGAAGTCCTAGTGGCCCTGTCCTGCTAACCTGCTAGGCAGCCGTTCTAGGAGTTCTTGTTAGTAGTGAGGCAGTTAGAGAAGCCTGCTAGAAGATCATAATGATGATGCCAAGAAATCCTGACTGTCCTAAAAGATGAATATCAATACGAAGGTGTGTAAAAAGGGGTTCTAACCCCTATCAAAGAAAAGAAATGAAATAAAAAAATATATATAAGCAGTTGCTCATTGCCTTGCGAAGGCCTGGTAGGTTCCTGGGGACGAGTCAGACCCGGGGCCGATACCTTGTCTTCCTAGGGGTGGCTTCTTGCTGGAAAAATAATATCACAACAAGGAAGGTTGGAGCGAAAATAAAAGTGAGCGTTAGAAAAGGATTAAGTGTCGCCTTGCGAGGGCTTGGTAGGTTCTTGGGTGCCGAGACAGGTCCTGAGACCGATGCCCTGTTCTCCTTGGGTCACTACGCTCAGCTCCCTCCTTTTTACATGCCCAAGTATGTTCATCCAATAAAAATCCTCAAAGAAGAACTGTACTGACAGAAAATACTCTTGATCAGGCTATAGGAGTCCTCGCCTTGTAGGAGCTCCTAGTTGTGTTGTCTTTAGTTGGTCAGTAGTTCAGACTACCACTTAGGGCAACCTCTTTGGCAGTTCTTTTTAGTTTGGCTGTGTTGGAGCAGTTGGTTAGTGACTCCTTCGGATCTTCTATTAAATGATGCTAGGCCTACTCCTTGTGGATGTTATGCCTTGGTTCTGTCAGGGGTAGGGGGAGCATTGTGCTGAGTTTTATGATGATAATTGTTTTGTATCAGTTTGATGCTTCTTTGGTTGTTTATGTGCAGATATGTTCGTGGATTCGACGGGCTGAGTCGCCCTATCCCGTGGTCGCCAATGAGAGCGGAATTTAGGGGACGGGAAGTGCTTAAAAATAGCTAAAAATTATGAAGATCGAGGGAAAAATATTCACTGTCAAAGGCGGCGGCTCGATCTAGGACGATTTTAAGCGCCAAAGTGCTTTAAAGGCGCCCGAGCGACACTTGTTGATTTTTCATAATTTTTCAGACAGTCGTGCGGGTTGACACAAGCTACTGGCCAATGCGGGATGCTAAGCCGGATGCCCAGGATTTTTCAGAGCTCGATTCCGAGTCCGGACGGGGAAATGGCCAAGAAACCGGTCAAGATGCGAAGAGGTGGACAAAATTTGGCCAAAATGGGCAAGTGACCTTTGGGGCCCAAAATTTAATGTCACATGAAAGTTTGGGAGAGGAAGATGCAAAAAATCGTGGAGGAAGAACACGCCAGAATGCGCCCGAAAATTGCGCTCCATGGCTTCATGATCAATCTCCAGCCTCAATGCAACCTACCCGAGTGATCATTGGCAGTGAATCCCCTCCGTATCCTGACTCTATCGCCGCCCTTCGCCCGTCAAATGATGCCCTCTTTGGAAATCTCTGATTCTAGTCTTTCTCTCTCCTCCCTCTCTCTCTTCTAAAGGCAAGTTCATGTGGGGAGAAGAAGGAAGAAGAAAGAATGATGGAGGCTTGTCCGGCATGGACCGGATTGCTACACGGGCTGAGAATGGTGATTTGTGATGTTGCTGGACATGAAGTGTTGCTGTTTTCCAAATCTACAGCCATGGATACAAAACCCGAAACACGCAAATAAGCGGTAATTTAAAATTTTCAAAGGAAATTTGAGTTTCTATGGCTTTTGATGGATGAAATGTTGTTCATGTGGGATAATAATTGTTCATGATGCTGTTTTATATGAGTTCTTGCTGGTCATGATCAAAAAATCAGAAAAATATGCATTTTGTGGTTCAAAATAATATGTCAAAACACGTAAAACATGAAAAACAAGGGAAAATGAGGGTTTTTGGCATAAAAATGGAAAAATGGATAGGAACATCAACTAAATTCTCATTTTTCTGCAAGAAGGAACTAAGGGCCACAGCCCATAACCTGTTTTGAATTTCCAGCAATTAAATAATGCGGGAAAATAAGGGAAAATAGGGGAAAAACCATGAAAAATCGGGGAAAAATGCATTTTGGGTTCCGAAAAATAGGGATAAATAAGAGCAATGTTTGTGAATGCTTGTGGGGACTGAAGCATGAGGATTTTCCTCAGTTCAACTCCACCTTCTTGTGCTAGTGTGGTTTTTTCCGCTTTCTATACATAAAATGATGTCAAAATACCCTATACACCTATCCAACAATGCACTATTTAAACGGGGAAGGGTAGAGAAGTTGAAATATGTTTAAATGCCGTGTGAAATGATGGGAAAGTTGCTGATTTCTATGCATAGCATCTAGGACGGATGATAATTAAGATCAAGAGCTTAGTAGCACGAGGACCACCTCGGTGCTAAGCCCATGCAACGAAGCACAAAGCGGTTAGAAAGAAAAGCATGAAAGAGATGTTTTGCACTTGCACGCTGCTGGTTTTTAAAATGTTTGAGCACTAGGCATCCACCTCTTTGCATGATCATTTAGAGGAAATTAAAAGTATCAGAGTCAGCTCCTGGACACGCATAGCAATTGTTTTCAGTAGGCCCTTGACCCACCGTTGAGAGTGTGAGGTTCCTATGCTGTAGGCTAGTCGTGGGATCCTAAAGGGGAAATCAAGTAAGGACAATGGTACATTTCTGGATACGCTTATTTGGTACCTTGAGCGACGTTTGTGCGAAATGTCTAAATGTTGAGCGGCGCATCGAGGGGCCAATCCCCAAGGTGTAGGAGAGTCGCAGAGGGTTGACGGCATTCAGCCGTAGGAGGAACCCCATGTGTATGTGATTCGAGCCTTTTGGCCATGTGAAAGGGACTCCCTCTGAGGAGTAATATTGGGTTAGGATCAGTTGGACTACAACGTATTACAAACGCAATGTTTAGGAAGGCAGAGATTTTGATAGACGCTCCTGGCCGCGAGGCCGAGGGGTTGTCTTGTGCAAAGTGACGAGGTCCGGCTAGTGCATGAGCCAGTGCCGGCCCGTTTTTAGGTCCATCACCACTATAAGTATTGTGTGAATAGTGGTCATTCTAGTAGTTGGAGCAAATGATTCTTGAAATCAAATCTTTTAACTTGTAAACATCATTGTGTAACTAATCTGGCTTTGTACTTTTCTAAGCTACTATCAAACTTGTACTTTACCTTCTAGACCCACTTTCTACCAATAATCTTCCTCTTTTATGACCGATCCACTAGCTCCAAAGTATCATTCTTCATCATGCTATTATACTTGTCTTGCATAGCTGCTCTTCATGCTCTTGACTTCTTTACTTCTCTCATAATCTCAGACATCAAGGCCATATTGACTATGTGAGTAGAAGCCTTTCTTTGCTCCTCTATTCTCAGAGACCTCGTAAGCCGTCTATCTTTTTCTCAACTATAGTAGGCATAGGATTACTGTGATCATAGATTTTCTTCACCCATCATGGAAATGGTTTTTTTAGTGGCAGATTATAGGTTGGTTTACCAAAAGCTTGAGCATTATCACAAAGGAAGTACACCAATATCTTTCTACTATCGTTGCCGACAATCAATATAAAATAAGATCCTCCCAAGGCTTTTGTAGGCATTTTACTGCAGAAGTCAGCATGCACCAACTCTAGAGAAGCCTTTGCATTGATCTTGCTTTCTTGTGAAAATTCCTTTCTCTATTACTTGCCCATCACACAAGCTTCAAATGGTTCTTTCATTTTAGTTGGTAGGTGAGAAACCATATCTTACTTGTGCATCTCCTTTAACACTTCAAAATCAATGTGACTAAATCTTTCGTGCCAAAGTTTACTTGTGCCCACAACACTAGCGATGGCTATAAGAGCACTTAGCTCATATAGGTTAATCCTCCTTTCTCCTTTTCTAACAACTTTGCCAACACTACCGATAATTTTAGCACTTATTTGAGTGGACCTCACCTCATGGCCAGCATCAGTTAGAGAAGCAACTAATAGTAGTAGATTTATCTTAACCTCTAGAATATACAACACATTTGAAATATTCTTAAGTTCACCATTTGCAATAGCAAAGAAAATAGTACCTATGCCCTAAGTAGGGCATTTTGAATTATTCCTGACTGTCATAATGATAGATTCTTATAGAGACTTCATAGAACTATATAGACATTTCTTGTTGGTCATGTGATGGGAGGTGCCACTATCCTCATGAGTTAGTGTTAGATATTTCTTGCATTGAGGAACATACCTCCTCAATTGTCGCCATGAATAACTCCAACTCTGCTTTAGCCATATTAGCTATCTCATTTCATTTAGTCTTCACGGTGTGAGTCTTTTCATCTGCCTTCTTGACATGATAATCTGCAATTACATGTCCTTTCTTCTTGTAGTAGAAGAACTCTCCTTGAAACTTTTTCTTACTACCCTTCTTCTTTTTGTCACTATTGGTAGAAGAACTTCCTTTGCCTTTCACATTGGCAAAAAATGCAGCATCTCCACTACTACTACCTTCACAAGCTTTAAGCCTAAATTCCTCCTCCATTAGTAGTACACAAAACTCCTCAAACATCAAAGCTTTGGGTCTCACCTGAGTGTGTAGGGCAATTACCAATCCATCAAACTTTGGTGGAAAATTTTGAAGACACCTTTGAGCTAGCTCCTCACTAGTCTTTTGTATTTGGTCGCATAGATTCTTGATTCAAGTGATGAACGCTTTAGCTATCTCTCCTTCAATAAACTTCTGTGTTGCTAGTTAATTCTCCAAGTTCTAAATCCTTGTTTGATTTCATGCTTCTTGTATTTACTCCTCAATACATTTTGAGCCTCTGTTGATGCCTTGGTTGTATATTGAACAAGATCAAAATACTATCAAAATAGCTTGTAACTAAGGCACATAGTGCATTTGCATTCCTTCATTTCCAAGCTCATAGAAGATTTGCATTTGGAGGAATCATAACACTCAAATTTGATGGGTCGGGGGTGGGTTGTGGTTTTGGGTTAGTCCCTAGTACCATCTCCAGAAGCTCATAATAATCAAGGATAGTTGTGATTTTAAACTTCCACAAAGTATAATATGTACCATCTAACTTGCCTTTGCTAAAGGTTGGTAGATGAGCCCTCAATGTTTGAATTGTTTTGGTATAGTACTGCCGCAACCTCATGCATTGGCACTGCTACTTGATACAATAGATGACATTTCTCCTCTTCATTGTTGAAGCCCTTGCCTCTTGCATAATCTTCACTCTTCAAAGTCCCCTATGCTCTAATACCATGTAGAAATTACAAGGCACATCAATCTAAGCAAGGAGTAGAGAACACATAGAAAATATGAATAGAGACTACTTTAATTTCAAAAAAAATGATAGGTAAATAGCTTAAGGATAGCTGGAAGAACTCTGACTAGGTGAAATATAGATTGATGATAGCTTTAGAGGGGTCTTCCTTTTATAGCCCAAGAAGGTAGTTTGATTGGCATGTATGACCCTATTATGCACCTTCCCTAGTCAGCTGCAAAATACTCTAAGGAATCTTCTCTTTACCATCAGGTCTGGGGGGCACTGCCCTCCCCAAGACCCCCTAGCCAAGGGCCACTTTTGTGGCCCTTGGACCCTAAAATAGGGGCTCCTAATAACTCCCACACCCCACAACTCATGCATTGTGCCTCAAGTTGTTACCAACATAAATACTCTATCGAACCCAAAGGCTAGACCCACAAAGGTTACATTTTTCCATATAATTGCATAGACATCATTTGATATACAAATCATGACCCACCCAATGTCTATGCTTACACATGGCTTCTTCTCATAATGGGGGCCATACAACTTAGAGCACCATGGATCATTGATATCACCTTATGAAGGTGGGACATTGAGCATATCTAGCATTCACTACATAGAGAAATATATTTTTAAGCACAAATTCTACTACAATAGGTTGGGATTGTAGACGTGGTCCGTAGATGTGCATTTATAGACATGTCTAAAAATCCATTTTTAAGCATGTGTAAATACATGTTTCACATGCATTCTTTAACATATTGATAAATGCTCATTGAAATTACACTTAAAATAAGAATGATAATTCAAACTTACCATGAATTAATTTTAGTTATCAATTCCTTTTCATTGGAAACAATGTGAAGAAGAGCTGAGAGAAAAAGCAATTGATAGGCAATACACAAGATGTAACTCAAAAGCTCACACGTAATAGATATCATGGTCAAGAGCTATCATAGAAATATAACATTTTATTCAATCTCCTTCTCCACATAAAAGAAAATATGTTAGTTTTATTCTTATTCTTCATATTGTTATGTCTTTTTCTAAAATAACATTTTGAGAAGAAAGAATAGAAAAGAACTCAAAATATGCCACAACTAAGCTTTTATAGATTGTATTTTTGTTGTCACAACTAAGGTTGTGTAGAAGAAGCTTTCCCTCACTCTCTTTTTCTTATAAACATGAAAGCACAACTCATAAAACTCAAAATAGACTTAAATAAGAGTAAAGAAAAATTGAGTGATACACTATTGGGTGCAAATTCCCCTCGTACATAGAGTGGGCATCTTGTCCATATCATATTTATAATTAAAAAGTGAATCTTGCTTTGTCCAAAGATAGGCCCTTTACAATCACTTTTTCACAAAAAGATTGAGTTTACTGAATAGATGGTTACAATTCGTTGCACAACTCATAACTACTAAGAGCCATAAAATATTTCTAGAATATCCTCAACATATATGCTAGAATTTTAAGTATTAATAAATATTTACAAAGAGGGTGTGTGCATAAATTAGACTAAATGGGGTGCGTGTATTAAATAATTCAATAAAGAAGTCTATAGAATAAATTGCATTTGTCGCACGTATCCGATTTATCTTGCTCTACATATCATCTGCCAAAAATTCAAAAAATTATGTTTGAAAATTAATTAATTGAATAAATACAAATAACCATAATAAATAAACTAATCAAATCATGTAGACGTTAGCACTTAAGATATGAATATTATGACATTACCCACGTAAAACTTCACCCACATTCACACTTGTAAGTCTCATACTCGGAAAGAATAGGCATCCCCATTTGCTCTTAAGAGCATGCCCCACGCTAACGAAGAACCATTCAAGGCACTCATCTCATTAATGTGCACAAAAGAGAGAATCATTGAAGACACTCATCCCCTTGTGTAGGTGCATCTATATGAGGGGATGAGTGCCTTTAATGGTTTTTCCCTGTGTGCACGTTGACGGGATGAGTGCCTTGAATGGTTCTTTGTTAGTGCAAGGCACATTACTAAGAGTGAATTATTTTTCATCTTAGATGGAAGGTTGATGGGGATGCCTATCCTTATCAACCGTGAGACTTGCAGATGTGAACTCAAGTGAAGCTTTCCATATGGGTGATGCCACAATATTCATATCTCAAGTACTAATGTCTACCTGATTTTATTATTTAATAAAATTTTAATAATTATTTGATTTATTATGGCTAGATATATTTATTCACTTAATTATTTTTCTAACATGATTTTCTAAAATTTTAGCTGAGATGTAACGCAAGATGAATTGGATACACGCGGCAAGCACAATTTATTCGATAGACTTCTTCATTGAATTATTTAAATAGACACATCGTCATTTTTTCTAAGGCATGCACACATTCTCTTTGTAAATATTTATTAATACTTGAGATTTGAGGAGATGCGTTGAAGATATTCTAGAAATATTTTATGGCTCTTAATAATTGTGAGTTGTACAACTGATTGCAACCATCCATTTAGTGAACTCAATGTCTTTTGTGAAAAGAGTGACAATAAAGGGTTTATCTTTGGGCAAAGCAAGATTCATTTTAATATTATGAATATGGCTGGGAGAAAATACTCACTTCATGTATGGGGGGAAATTTCATCCAACAGTGTGTCACTCAATTTTGCTTTACTCTTCATTAAGTATATTTTGAGTTTTATGAGCCCTGCTTTCATTTTTACAGGAAAAAGAGAGTGAGGGAGAGTTTCTTCTGCTCACTACATGCAAGTCTCGCATTGGATCTGCATAACAAAATGGACTTTATGCATGTTTTTTAGTGTAAGCCATGTATTAATAGCCTCAATTTCATGTGGGTCATCTTGCATTTCTTTAGCAGAGAAAACATATGACCTAAATATTTGATCTTTGTTTAAAAGAAAATACTCTTTTCAAGGTTACCAAAAAGATTATTTTGTTTTAGTAAACTAAAGACTAAAGATAAATGATGTTCACGTTCCCTTTCAGTTTTACTAAAAACAAGTTCGATATTATTGAAAAAGACAATAAGACAATGTTGAAAACTTAGAAATATTTGATTCATCATCCTACTGGAAAGTGACAGATGCATTTGTAAGACTAAAGGGCATTAATAAAAATTCATAATGGCCAAATTGGGGCCTAAAGGTAGTTTTATAAATGTTAGGTCTAGCCATGTAGCCTTGATGATAGCCTAAACACAATAGCACCTTGTAATTTCTCTAATAAATCATCCACATGAGGAATTTGATATTGATTTTTAATAGTAATTTTATTTAAAGATCTATAGTCTATGCACATATGATAGGTTTGATTCTTCTTCTTTACTAAAAGCACAAAAAACAAGAGAGAAGACGTGCATGACATGAAGCAAAGATGCTGTAAGTGCGCGTAGTGAGCGCCGAAATGTCCCTAAGAACAAAAGAACTCTATTTTTGCACAAAAAACAAGGGAGAAGACGTGCACGACATGAAGCAAAAGACTAATTGGGTACAATCTCCCCCCATGCCTTGTGTGAGCGCTCCACAAAGCATGTATTGATATATTGTTCCTCTCGAAGCTCAAAAAATAGCCCAATTTACAATTACCATGCTTTAGCTTTTGTGTTTGCTTTTGTCCCACTAAAGAATTAAAGCTATTGGGCGCCCAAATACAATGTCCAATAACAAATATTTAAATTGTGCGCTGTCGTGCTGCTGCACATCCGAGCCATAAACACCTCCATTTTTGTTGTGCATTTGTGTTATCTTTTCACGTGTGATTCATTGTGTGTGATTGATGCATTAAGATAATCCGTCCTTTCAGTACCAGTATCCAATGTACATACTCCACTTGTGTGTTTGTGTTTATGTGTGTTTCAGTTTGTTTGGTGTGACAGAAAAATATGAAAAACTGATGCCAAAGGACATTATCAAGATGATAATTTCAATGATGATCTCTAAGAAAAGTGCAAGAAATCGTGGAATCAAAGGAAGCTTTGTGGAATCCGATCATCTAAGTTCAATAGTTCCCATGAAACAGAGTTGAAGGAAGTCTCTCAAAAGCTGCTTGAGCGAGTAAAGGTACATATTAGTGATATCATTCTAAAAGGGTGCGAAAACTCAAGCTCAGCGGCTTCTTCAGTCATCAATAAACCAGGTCTGAGCCAAAGGATAGGCCCTTGCTAATGGGAATGGTGAAGATTTGTCTGTGACAGAAAAATGAAACTAGCAAACAAGAGCGTCTCAAGGCATTGACCCTTACTTACAAATATGGATGTAATTAAATTTGTTGGGCTTTTTTTTTGTCAAACTATTCTTTTCAAAGAGGAGTTTTTTTTCGCTCAGCTAAAAAAAGGAAGTGGAGGACGAAAGCAGGGGAATAGGGGGGAGACGATCGAAGCAAAGGGGAAGACAGACAGAGAATACTCAGTTTTTAAAAAAAAACTCGGAATGATTAATGGCTAGTGGATGGAGCGAGACACGGAGAATACTCAGTTGACAAACTCAGAACGATCCTGATTATATCATGCAATAATCCTCTGTATCCGTGTATGATAATTTGTGCTTGAAAGGTGGGATAATGGCGGAATTTAAATACACAGACGCGTGAAGGGACTATGGCTCGGAGCTTCCTTTGAAGGGTTTGTGCCTACACTTACCTTTCATCAGGCCCTTCTCATGGCATTTCTGTGGAACGGTCTGCCGCCTTATCTGAGAACATGATCATTACACGAAACGCGTCGACTTCCAGTTCGTTGTCTTTGTCACTGAAGCCTCTGCCAAACCAACTCTTGACGTCTTTTTTTTTGCATCTGTTTTACCTCGTCTTCAGACCCGCTATTATTCCATCTCTTCTTTACCAAGATTTGCACCTGATAGGATCCATGTCACCTATTCTCTTATGTATGGAGTGAGAGCGATTGGTCGATTCCATAGAGGAAGTCTCCGATCGAGGAACAGAGGAGAAGATACAGCCGAGAAAAACCAGGAGCTCTGGCTTGCGCATCAAGCTAAGGATAGAGTGAGTTGCTTTGATTCCTGTTGATAGGAGAGTTCAATCGGGAGATGTTTGTGTGATCGAATTTGGAAGGGAGATGGAGTCGTCGATCAGAAGGGGCTATTTCATTCAACAGGGCACCAATTAGAACCGGGAGCAGAAGCGACACCAAAGAATCTCCTTCCTATTTATGCATGTGATCTTTTTCAACTACGGTACAACAGGAGCTCTCGTGGATTGGCCTCACGTCTCGGGCAAGGTCTGCAAAGGAGATCTAGAGTTGAAGAAGCCCATGGGCACTAGAAGAAGAAAAGAAGAAGACGAAGAAGACGAGGAAGCAGCAGGAGAAGAGAAGGCTCACCACTGTAATGTTGGATAAGCAAGTCCTAAACCCTACAAGATAGGTAAGATAAAACTCTTGGATATTGCGTCTGAGGCAAAACCTGCAAGAAAAGCTTCATAGTACTGATTCTGCACAAGTAAGAAGCTCAACAGGACTAAGTGTTGGGACTATTGGATATCTGAGATAAAACCTGCAAGAAAAGCTCCAGAGTTCTGATTCTGTACAAGAAAGAGCTCAACAGGACTAGGAAGAAAAAGAGGAGGAGGAGAGGTAAAAGAAGCCTCACCACCATGGTTTTGGCCACACCTAACCCGGCCTAGCTTGAAACCATGCCTTGCTTTGGTGGCCCAGCAGGAAGCCATAGATCGGCAGGGCGATGTCGTACGTTCCCTGAAGGCCTCCAAAGCCAGCCAGGCTGACATTGACCATGCCATTTCTGTTCTTCAGGACCTTAAATTACAGATGCAGTCTGCCTCAAGGGAATATACGTCTTGAAGTGGTGTTGAATGTTGGGTAGATTTATGGGTTGATTGCTCAATGATTATATCGAGAAAAGGTTGCTGCCCAGTAGAACTCATTCCAGCAGAACTCTTCAAGTCTCTTCAAGCCTATGTGCCAAAGGCATAACTGTCTTCAAACACCTGAATGCATAGCAGTTTATGAGATACTACAGATTTTTCTGAACATGGACCTCATGTAATTTACTTGATAAGGAATATAGTGAACTTTGGCATCAAAAATTCGATTTCTTCTTGTTAGTCTCTTTCCTTGTTGCAACTTGAACTCTGTGTTCAGTAGCCCTTACACGAAATCTACGACAGCGCCCATGCGCATACAAAATAATAAATAAATGTTAGGTGCTTCAATAAATAAGCGTGTCAAAATAAATATTGGTGCCACGCCTAAGATGCGCGCCCATAAAAAATGATAATTTCTTCTAAATAACTTGAATACATGCTATCGCCCAGTGCTTCCCAACGCCACCGCTGCTTGCTCTACACATCAACTGAAGCATTCACAATTGTTAGAAAATAATAGAATTAAACTGACAAAAGTGAATATATAGCAATCTTCAGCTACAAAATAAATAAATTGGTTAGAACTCAATCCTAATCTTAATTTATTACGAGTGCACACTCTAAACTCATAAATGTCTATTAATTTAAATATGTATTTTGCGGAATCACCCGCTATGGAATCACCCACTTGCACATTAAATTAACAAGACGCCCGAAAACAATCATCCCCATTGACTTTTTGCACAAGGAATCCACCTGGTGTATGAGCCCCGGCAATAAATAAAATTTTACGAAATCCATCGCAAAACCTCACGGAATCCACCGTGGAATATGCCTCCTGGCATCATACCCCTGGGGTGGGATAGCAATTGTTCTCAATTGCTATTAGCTCAATGTGGAGCCAACAGTGAGGGGTAAGCACTTAGATCTCGAGCGTGCATCCATTGGGCCTCTTCAATAGGATAATTTTTAAACTTAACGAGATATCTAGAATATCTACGGCCAATTCTAGTGGTCATAAGTCAATATCTAGAATAGTTTCAGGCTCAAGGATTTTAGTTTCTTCTTCTAGCAAAGGAGGGTTTTCATAAATAGGATGTACAGGTAATTGGCCTCTAAAAGGTTGTAATAAACTGATATGGAAAGTGTTGTGGTAATTCTAGTTTAAATGCATTGTCATTGATTTTGTGAATGATCTTGAAAGGTCCATAAAATCTAGGAGCTAACTTTACAACAGGGTGTTTGTCAACACTTTGTAATCTTCGCATTTCAATACGTAACCAAACATAATCATCAACTTTGAAACTCATAGCTTTTCTTTACTTGTTGGCTTGTTTTGTATATGATTGCTGGGCTTTCGCAATCATATCTTTAACTTCATCAAAAATAGTAGCATGCATGTTAGCCGTATCATTAGTAGCTTGAACTTTATACGACAATGATGTGAAAGGTTTAAATAATCTATCTTCATAAATGAGTTCAAAAAGTGTTTTGTAAGTGTTTGTATGGGGTTGTGTAATTTTGTATGCATATAAAAGATCTAAGATTGTACTAATGGTTGCTTCTGTTGGCCTATTGGTTTCATGGTTAAATCAAGCAAACAAAGTAGTAAAAAATTATTATAAAATTGAGAATCACAAGAAGAAAAAATAACTTTTGGAAAACTATGATTAGTGAAAATGGTTGTTTCAAAAACAATTGTGCAACAGTCAATGTTTTCTTGCATGGCAAAATTAATATGCTTGCTGGTTAAACCTGTTAACTATAGCTCAAATCATATCATGGATAGTTTAAGTAGTTAGGTAATCTATTAAAAATATGTTCCTACGTACGATCAGAAATGGATAAAGGCATTAAAAAATCATATTTTTTTATCGAGGTATCGCTTAAGTCTATAAACTCTATGACATGGATATGTAGGACAATGAATTTTGTGCACTTATCAATGATGTAAAGGGAATAATGTCATACAATCTTTTCTCTTAAAATAGGAAGCCATCAGTACAAGACAATAAATCAATCAAAATCCAAGTATTAGTAACTAATGTAGTCTAATCAAGTTGAAAACTAGGGTCAATATCAGATTATTCTAACTAATGTACCTTGAGATTAAAATAATGGTAATTTATGAGGGTATTTTCAATATATTTAAATACTACTGTGGTGCTAAAATAGAACTAATTAAATGTCAAGAATAATAGGACTTTAAGGTAAGTATATAAATCTAGTATTTTATTTAAAGATTTAATAAAAGTTAGTTAAACAAGTATAGTTTCAAATAGATTCTAAAATAATATTAGTGCTTAATAGCAGGTAGACAATAATGTATCAACAATATATATATATATAAGAACTTTCTACGATAAATAAAATTTAAATGATAGGTACTTGGATATAATTTTTTTTTAAAATATGAAATTTACAAAAGAAAATAACCACGTATAAATAGATCATTAAGGAGATTTTCTTCGAGAATTACTTTGATGAGCTTGCGATATGTTTTGCGCCTTCATCACGAACTTGCTTTTGTCAGTTTCGCCAATTGGATCAGTCTTCTTACAAGCATAAAAGTGATCTTAGTTGGACTGCGCTATCGTTGTGTTGGGGGTCGAAGGTCTACCACCAGGGTTTAGAGCAAAAGAGGAATGAGAGATTCAAGGTAAGGAGAGAGAGAAAAGAATGGGGTTTGATAAGTCTTGGGTTATAGAGATAATTCAGTTGGAGAAGAAGACCTCAAGCTTTTTCATATACTTAGCATACATGAATGGCAACAAAGACTTTGACTCGATTACTTCAAGTGCTTGTGAGGTTAATAGACCATTACATGTAGAAATTTTATCTTAGATTTAATCCAAATACATATCTCAAATGCAAGCCCAAATGGATACAATTTCATGAATGCCAATGAACAACAACTCCAATGTACAAGTATTTGCGTGGTAGATTCCACTACTTCCAAGACATAAAACCAAAAACTCTTGAAATGCACTGACAAAGATTTTAATTCACTTCAGCCCTGTTTTATAACAGTAAATTCCAGCCCATAAACAAGCTCCAAAAATGCACATAAACTCAAGAATAAGCCTCTCTAATCACTCTCAAATGAAGCCCTGATGTTTAGAGGTCAATATCAACACTTGCAACCACATAGATGTAACATGTCCACCTGTTCACTTGCAGGACACGTCTTAGCAGCCCATCAGGAAGAGAGTCTAGAAAGTGCTGCCTGCCACTCCCAAGGAATGTCACCGGGTTTGCGATCTAGGTCCTCCCGAGTCTGCCACAAAGCAGAAACATTCCGACCGTTCCCACTTAGGACGGACCTAAATCAGGGTTTTCCTAATGGTCAAATTCCTAGAGAGTCGAACCCCAGGCGAACTACTTTACGCAGAAACGTCAGGGTTGAAGCCGATTCATGCTGCATTTGGTTCAAGGAGAATGGGAAATGAGAGGGATGCAAAGCTCGACCTCTCTGCCCATAAGGCATAGTCCCATTCTGTTCCCGTAAAAAAACATGAATCGAAATTCTAATATTCTAGATTCTAAGTCATCATTCCTTGCTGTCAATTTCCTTCGAGAAATGTTCCCAGCCAACCGAGACCACCCATCCATAGGACGGACCCATGGCCACATCCACAGCACTTTCCTCAGGGTTGCTTTATGTAACATGTCCACCTATTCCCTTTGGGACACTCTTAGCAGCCCATCGGAAAGGAGGTCTAGAAAGCTCCGCCCGGCACTCCCATGGAATGTTATGGGTTTTGGGATCTAGGAATTTCCGCATCTACCATGTAGCGGAAGTATTCTGGCTTTTTCCACTTAGGACGGACCTGAATCAAGGTTTCCCCTAATGGTCATTTCCTAAACGGCAACTAGCATTCAACCTCGAGTGAACTACTTTACGCAGAAACGCCAGGGTCGAAGCGAATTCATGCCGCACTTGGTTCAAAGAGAATGGGAAACGAGAGGGATGCAAGGCTCGACCTCTCTGCCATAAGGCATAGTCCCATTCCGTTCCCCTAAAACAACCTAAATCGGGATTATTATATCCTAGACTCTGTGTCAACGCCCTTGCTATTCATTTCCTTTAAGAAGATCTCCTTACTGTCCTTTATGATTGAAAAAAGTTCCCGGCCAACTGGGACCACCTATCGATACGAGAGACCCATGGCCACATCCACCGCACTTTCCTCAAGTTGTTTTAGTTGTCTAATTACCTACCACATTTAGTTGAACATGCATCAAGCAGCTTCCTTAATTAGCCCGTTAGACATTAATTCCTTTACATAATCTTAGCACTTGATATAGAAAAGCAGTGTCAAAAAAGTTCCTTTTCAACAGGTTATCATATTTATCTTTGGAATACATTCATAAAGTCCAGCCTGCAGGCTTATCCATAATCCACCCAAAGGCTATCCAGCAATCCACAGGGATTACTAATCCAAGATTCCGCATGTAGACTAGTATGCGGGCCTCGAGATCCAATCCCGAGTCACGTTGGCCTCTTCTGAAGGGCCCGGAAGGCGAGGGATTTACGGCCAAAGCTCCCCCTGGCACCCAAGCGTCCTCCTACTCCAAGTAGCGCTCAACGGAGAGACCTCTCGTGACGGGTTCGGTCCACCTTTCCGGCGGGACTTACAACCCCCTTGGTTAGGGTCAGGCAGACAGTCGGGGATAACTGAGGCTGCCTCTCCTTCAAGCCTTCAACCTGAAGCATTATATATATTTTCATCCTTTAGTTCCTTGAGCAAACAAAGCAAACAGTGCTCTCTAAATTGTTACAAGCACAATCATTTCGAGTGGTTGTTAATTGGCCAACTGCTAAGGAGTGAATCCTTCTCTCCGAATGCATCCAGCATTTGATCTGGGATCAATTGCGACTTGGCAAACCTGTATGTCCTTGGGTTAGGGCCGTACCCTATTAACCCAATTTAACCAACACCTTAGGGTTTTTTTAACAGTAAATGCCTAATTCCCATATCTTGGAAACTTTATAACAGGATGACTACTCATCCTCTTGCAAGTTAAACTTGCGCAAGAATCTGCCAATCTCATTCCGAGGAATTGGCCATTCTCTTGTGACCAAACCACAAGATCATGCGATGTTGCAACTTGTTCCACTAGTGTCGCATCTAATCCATGGGACTATTTCACCCATCAAATGACATCTTCTAATCATGAAATCATGATTAGATAAGAAACAGGGTTTAGGGTGTCTTCATATCCAATCCATTCTCGATTGCACTAGGCCGACATCATTCGTTCCTAGGGGTTCCAACTCAATCCGAGTATCATCTTTTGAACGACTGATCTTTAGGGTAGAAACCCTAGATCGTTTCTTGCAAGTACGTCTAATTGTCCCTACATTCCGTGAATGTGGGCAGGACTTAGGGGTATGAGAGTTTCGACTTGGCAATAAGTGCATCTAGGTCAAGTCCTTAATGTGCTAAACCCTAGCTAGCACTTGGAGTATATTGTATCGATTTAACCATCCTAAATGAATCCTTTGCAGTTTAGGTGTTTGGGTAATCCAGTTTACTTGTCTTACGACAAGGATGAACTATTCCTAAAGATATTGTCTTGCTCAAAGAGGGGAAAAACTAGTTGCATTATGTCATAATTCATGTAAGAACGCGATTCATTTCCTCTAGATTCGCAATCCCTATTTTTTCTTGTTAAGACCAAGCACATGTCAAAATTCACATAACTTCCTTTGGTCCTACTAGAACATGCATTCACGACTCATGCTACTTAAGCTTTTAAGGTTTTATGTCAAACAAACCATGCAGCCTTTCCCTAACTTCATTTCTGAATGAAATATTCGTACACTGATTGAGCGTTATGCAACCTTTCCCAAAAACTACGTAGTTGAATGAGATTTATACCAATTGACTAGAGTTAACCTACTTCATGCAGCCCTAGAATAATTTCCATGCCTTGCAATTTCCTACGGTTGTTAGCAACTGTCTTAATGAATCATTACAAAGAAAGATTTGTCTAATAATGTGACATGAAATTTAATATTTCCATGCATAATCGAAGGTGTACTACAATAATCTCGACTTTGTAATGATAGTCATTAGTTGTTCTAGATTCGTTACTTTGCAATGCACCGAAGCAACTTGCTAAAAATGCATAGACATCTTTTGTTCATTCCATTGAAACATACAAATGACCGATCTTCGATCGTGTATTACTTCCTTTAAAATATCCAAAGTATTTCAATCGTAAAAGTGCATCCTAGTTCCATAAATTAACCATGCATAATTGCAATACTTCGACGTAAATCAAAAATAGGAAGAAAACCTCGACTTGTAGGTTCGGTAAAATATCCACATGAATATTAGGAGATGATCCTCCTGCGGTTGCGCCTTGTGTCTTTTTAGGGGCCATCGTGAATTCGACCTCTGGTTTGCCTTTGGGGATTCGAACTTCTTGCCTTGTCTCGCAGTCTTATGATCTTTGTTTGCCTCCCTTGTACGCGCAAATCCCTTTGAGGTACGGCTCCTTGACTTGCGGAATTGGGCTTTGGAAGGCCTTAGGGTTCGGAGCTTGGGCCTTCTTTCTTTCGGAAAAGACGAATTTGTGAGAGGGTTCTTGCAAAAGCCTTGCGGAAAAAAGGAACTCTAAATCCCAAAAAAAATATTTATACTTATTTTCTTTAAAAATCCCGAGAGTTTAAGGAAATCCTCTCCAATGGGCTTATGGGGGAAATAGAGTGGGAAGGGCTTTGTAGCTCCCTCTCCTTCAAAGTCCCGAAAAGGCGTATTAGGGAACTAATGGGAAGGCCTCATAGGCTTCCTCTTCGAAGCTTTAGAGGGGGAAAATTTTGGGCTTTCGGAGGGTTCAATAGGAAGGGCCTTTAAGCCGGCTAGAAAAATGGGATTGTGGGTGGATCCAATACGAAGGGGACTTAAAATCTAGGTAAGATGGGCTTTATGGGGACTCCACGGGAAGGGGGTTTTAAAACGGGGGCTAATATGGCTTGTGAGGGAATGCAATGGGAAGGGGGGCTTAGATCCCGGGGGATAAAGATTGCTTGTGTAGGATCCAATGGGAAGGGGGCTTAGGGAAGCCCCCTTAGAAGCTTCCTAGAGAAGCTTCTAAGAAGCTTCAGGGATAGCACATGGCAGCGTAGCGACTTGGAGGCTTGCTGGCAGTGGCTAAATGAGCCGAGGTGGCGGCGTGTCATTCGCATCTCCCTCTCCCTCTCCTCCATGGCACAGCACGGCGATTCGTCCTCCACTCCTCCTTCCTCTACAATGGAAGCGTCAATGCCTCCCGCAGTCAGGTCGCAGCCTCCTTCTCTCCAACTACCTTAACCCCCCTTAGAGGGTGTATATATAGGACAAGGGGGGAGAGGGCTCCCTCCCACGTGGCCCCCTTGTTGCATGGTATCCTCCCTTCCACCTCCTCTAGTTGCCCATAATAGAGCATCCCCTTCCCACAGCCACCCATCGGCTGGGGGAAGGTGAATAAAAGAATTTGCAATAAACCTATCATTATCCTCTTGACCTCCTCCCAAGAGGGAGTTCACCTGCGGTTGTGCGGGTTTTTTTAAAACCTCGGTCCCGATTTTCCAATGGAGGTCATGATTCCTCGGTACGGTTTATAGATTGCATTGTCGGAATTAACCTTTGCATGAGTTTCACGCAGGTTGCGGAAAGTCGGACTAGTAATATTTTTTGTCTAATTATCTACCAGATTTAGTTGGACACGCAAAAACAATTTCCTTAATTAGCTAATTAGTCACTGGTTCCTTCACGTAATCTTAGCACTGACATAGAAAAACAATGTCAAACAAGTTCCTTTTCAACAAGTTATCTTATTAATCAGTCTTTGGAATACATCATAATCATCCAGCCCGAAGGCTATCCATAATCCGCCTGAAGGCAATCCATAATTTGCTCGAAGGCAATCAACAATCCTCAGGGATTAGTAATCCAAGTTTCTGCCCGTAGACTAGTATGCGGGCCTCGAGATCCAATCTGGAGTCATGTCGGCCTCTTGTACAGGACCCGGAGGCAAGGGATTTACGGCCAGAACCCCCCCTCGCACCCAAGCGTCCTCCTGCTCCAAGTAGCACCCAATGGAGAGACCTCTTGCGGCGGGTTCGGTCCACGTTCTCGGCGCGGCTAACAACCCCCTTGGTTAGGTCAGGCAGACAGTCGGGGGTAACTGATGCTACCTCTCCCTCTAGGCCTTCAACCTGAAGCATGAATTATTTTTCCATCTTTAGTTCTTTGAGCAAAGCAATACAAACAATGCTCCTAACTATACAAACACAATCAATCCAGTGGTCGTTTACTTGGCCAACTGCTAAGGCATGAATCCTTCTCTCCGAATGCATCCAACCATTCGATCCGGGATCAATTGCGACTTGGCAAGATCCCCAAGGGTTTGTTTGTCTACCCTTTTATCCTTGGGTTAGGGTTTATACCCTATTAACCCAAATTAACAAACACCTTAGGTTCCTTAAATTAAGACGGTAAATCCTGGGCAGTCCTTTTCGCCCAACTTGATTGGTCAATTTCTTGCTAGGCATAACTTCCTTATCTTGGGAAATCAGCCCAAGAAAGGGTGATGTAGTAGGATGTCTACTCATCCTCTTGCAAATTAGACTTGCACTAGAACCTGCCAACCCTGTTCTAAGGGGTGGCAACTCTACTTTGTGATTTAACACAAAACCATGCGACCTTGCAACTTGTTGCATAGGAGTCGCATCTGACTTGCCGGATCATCTTTCCCATCAAATGATGTTTCTTGGTCAAGAAATATGTTTGGCTAAGATGAAGGGTTTGGGAGTCCTCTTGACCCAACCCAATCCCTAACCTTACTAGGCCAATAACATTTGGCCCTAGGGTTTCTAAACTTAATTGGAAGTTTAGTATTAGGTCGATCGATCCTTAGGGTAAAACCCTAGATCGTTATTGTATGGGCGTCTAACTAACCCAACATTCCATGAATATGGGTAGGACCTTTGGGTTTGAAAGTCTGGACTTGGTGACCTAAGTGCGATACTAGGCAGAATTTTTAACGTGCTAAACCCTACCTAGCACTTTGAAGCGTTCGTCGTATATCGACTAGTTATGCTTTTACGAATCCCTTGAGGGTTATACCCTTACAAGTGATTTACCTAAAACGATCTAATTTCTCGTGATGAGAATGATCTTTGCTTAGAAGAGATGCAAATACTTTTCCTAAGGGATGCAAATAACTAAATTCAAGATGCAACATTCCATGCAAGTATGCGAATCATAGACTTCTACTTCCATGCAACTATAATGCTTGCAATGACCATTTCCTTTCCTTGCTAAAGTCATGATGATTGACAATTTCATGGCTAACTCATGTAAAAACGTGTGTTGATTTTTCACAAGAATTATATCTATAACCCTTTTGTCTGATGCATTGAATTCGTGATTTAATATGAAATGCATCTTTTTCCAAAACAACTTTGATAAAAAAGTTCATGCATGACGAATGTCATAAGATGATGTCGTATTGCTGCACATTTGAGGTGTGAAATCCACCCGGATGTTATGTGTGTGACATTTGATACTTTGTACATATTTAGTCGTTGTGTTTATACTTTTGTTCTGCGTGGGCAGTATAGTGGAGAGGGGTTTGGAGCAAGAGGAACTTATCTTTAATGCTCTAGTTGGCATATATGCCAAGTATGGAAACCTACTAGATGTGATGCACAAAAGTGCAGTTTTCTTTCAGATATGTTTCTCTGTACATGCAGATTTTAGTCAGACGAGTACGATTATGAATGAGTTGACACTACCTAACATTATTCTAGTTCATGGAGAGGAGACATTGAGAAGGCTATGGTCCTTGTAGAGGCAAATTATGAGGCCTTGATGGCCCAATTAGAGCAAGGTTCAAAAGGGTTGGAATAGGCTGTAATGCTTGATGTTTTGATTCAGTTATCTATTGGTTTACGAGATCCAGAATCTATCCAACAAATGCTTGACGAGATGAAGGATGTACTATTGGAATTTGGACTGCTTCAGCCAATGGCTCATATGTTTTGGGAGCATTGAAAGGGAACCTAGTGATGCTGAAGGGTCTGAAAATGAAGATAATAATCTTCTGATGGTGAAACAAGAGCTTGAGAAAGGTGGAATTACACTACCTGAGAGGATCATTGATGATGAGCTTGAAAGGTTCCTTGTAGCAGCCAATGGGAATGTGAAAAGGTTAATATGCAGGGTGTATGTGGGGCAGGTCACTTGTGTCATGCCCTCTCATGAATTTATGGCCTAACATCAAGTTATTATGTGCTCATTTACTCTATCAGGGTTGACAAGGAGAAGCTCACTCAAGAGACAAGAAGAGAGATGGAGGCCAAAACGTTTTCTTGCTGGTTTCTTCTTCTTCTTTCACACACTTTTCAATGTACACAAAGTATAGATAAGATACAACATAAAAGGAAAGTGGCCTACTAAGTCAAACAATGCATAACCGACTACACTAGTCGACTGGCGCTATAACTATGTCAGCTGTAAATAGGTGTAACAACCTGAATATAATAAGTAATGAGTCAGTGGCCATGTGAGAGTCATAATGACCACCGACGTGCTAAGTGTAGACGTGTGGACCCATCTAACCAGGCGGTCCATCATCAATGTCCGCATGTGTTGAGCTTGTCATCTCAACACTCCCCCTCAAGCTCAACTGCATCTTTGCAACTCCAAGTAAGCTTCGAAACTTTTGAAGCTTCTCTGTACCCAATGCCTTCGTGAAGATGTCAGCTATCTGATCCTGTGTGCTGACATACACCAAGTCAATCTCACCTGCTAGTACCTTCTCTCTCACAAAGTGGTAGTGTACCTCAATATGTTTTGTCCTGGCATGGAACACAGGGTTCCTAGCCAACTGTATACTGCTCATGTTGTCACAATAAATGACAACTGAACCTTCCACCTGCACATCCAAATCAACCAATAGCTTTTGCAGCCATACTACCTCACATGCTGCAACAGCAGCACCTCTATACTCAGCCTCTGTACTCGACAAAGCAACTGTAGATTGCTTTTTGCTGCTCCATGCAATTGCTGCACTACCAAGAGAGAACATGTATCCACTGGTAGATCTTCTATCAGACATACTACCAGCCCAATCTGCATCTGTGTATCCAAACACCTGTACATCTGTACCTGCCTCATAGAAAAGTCCATAATGTAATGTGGACTTCACATATCTCAATATGCGTCTGACTGCATCCAAATGTGGCTTTCTAGGTACTTGCATAAACTGACTCACAAGACCAACAGCGTAGCTCAAGTCTGGCCTTGTAATGGTCATGTAGATCAAACTCCCCACTATCCTCCTGAACATAGTAGGGTCTTCTATCTCATCCCCAACATCAGCACTCAGCTTTACATTCTGCTCCAACGGGACTGAAAGTGGTTTGCATGCAGTCATACCATACTTGGATAACATATCCAAGCCATACTGTCTTTGGGACAGCCATATACCATCATCACATCTGATCACCTCAATGCCAAGGAAGTACCTTAGTTCACCTAAATCCTTCATCTCAAACTTCATCTTCAAACAGCCCTTGACTTCAGCAATCCCACTATCACTATCACCTGTAATAATCAAGTCATCCACATAGATGACTATGATGACCAAACCTGCATCTCCCTTTCTCACATAAAGTGAGTGATCTGCATCAGAAACATAAAAGCCAATATTAACAAGATACTCTCTGATCTTGTCAGACCATGCTCTAGGTGCTTGCTTGAGCCCATAGAGTGCCTTCTTCAACCTGCACACATACGTGGGATGCTCTAAATCTTCATAACCTGCTGGCTGATCCATATACACTTCTTCCTGCAAATCACCATGCAAGAAGGCATTCTTTACATCCATTTGCTGCAACCTCCAACCTTTGGCTACTGCCAAAGCAATCACACATCTGACAGTTGCCATCCTAGCAACTGGACTGAAGGTTTCATCATAATCTATGCCATATGTCTGGGCATAGCCTTTTGCAACCAGCCTAGCTTTGTACCTGCTAATAGAACCATCTGCATTGTGCTTAATCTTATAAACCCACTTACATCCAATAGCTTTCTTTTCCTTTGGCAATGATACTAGATCCCAAGTCTTATTGGCCTCTAATGCAGCCATCTCCTCATCCATTGCTGCATCCCAATGAGCATGACCAACAGCCTCCTCAAAACATGTGGGCTCAACATCCTCAACTAGTTTCACCATATAAGCATAATGGTGAGCTGCATAACCTTCAAAACCAAATCTTTTAACAGGGTATCTCACCCTGCTGGACCTGCGTACCACTGGATCACTCAATGGAGTCTTTGCATTAACATGTGCTCTCTGCACACCTGGAGTCCTCACTGAAGGAATGCCAAGCTCATCATCCAAGCTCTCTGAGCCACTAGAGTCTCCATCAAGAACTGCATCAATGCCTTCTGACACTTTATTCTTTCCTTTGTCTTTACCTGTAGTGCTACTAGATGCACTCGAAGATGTAGAGGTACTCCTTAGTCTCCCAGACCAAGGACTACCAGATGATGTCTCTGGTCCACTAAGAGTCCGTGATTCTTGCCTTTCAGCCTGCACATGAGTGTCATGATCATCATCAACATCCAATGCATCACCACTAGATGCATACCAACTGCTCATTTCATCAAAGATGACATCCCTGCTCACTCTGAACTTACATGTGACAGGGTTGTAACAGCGATACCCTTTCTGCTCTAAAGAGTATCCAATAAAGACACACTTTTCAGCTTTTGGATCTAGTTTCTTCCGCAACTCATCTGGCACATGAACATACGCAATGCAGCCAAATACTTTCAAGTGTGAAACATCAGGCTTCTTACCTGTAAAACATTCTTCGGGAGTCATACCATGAACTGCAGCTGTGGGAGTTCTATTCATAATATAAACAGCAGTATGAACAGCCTCAGACCAAAAATGCTTAGGCATATTCTTTTCAGCCATCAAGGCGCGTGCAACTTCTGCAATATGCCTGTTTTTCCTTTCTGCAACCCCATTTTGCTGTGGGGTATACCTGCATGTGAACTGTCTCTTTATCCCATGAGACCTCAGAAAATCACTGAACTCATTTGAGAGGTACTCTCCCCCTCCATCTGACCTCAGGCACTTTACTTTCAGGCCTGTTTCTCTTTCAACTGTAGCCTTGAACGTTCTAAAGTGCTCAAACGCTTCACTCTTTTCCTTCATAAAATATACCCACAGCTTTCTAGAACAATCATCAATGAATGTGACGAAGTATGAACTACCTCCAAGAGATACATTTTGTGTAGGCCCCCAAATGTCTGTATGCACAACATCAAGGATATTTCTGCTTACATCTCTGTCATGTGAAAAGGGTTGTCTTGCCTGCTTACCAAACTGACATGCTTCACATACCTTCTGAAATTCTGCAACTTTAAATGTAGGCAAACCTGTAACCAACCCTTTGGACTGCATTAATTTCAGCCTTTGTACATTTGCATGTCCAATGCGTTTGTGCCAAATTTCAATGTCTGCAACAACACCTTTTCCTTTGGCATACATAGCAGCATTCATAGTAGGAATTCCAGCATCTAGAGTGAACATACGTCCAACTCTACTTCCCTTTGCTACCAACCTGCACTTGTCATTGAAGTCTTCTACAAAGCAGCCCTTTGCATTAAATCTGACTTGCAGCCCTTGCTCTACCATTTGACCGACTGACACCAAGTTCTTTGTAATAGATGGCACATGCAATACATCTGAAAGACTCTTTGTCTTACCATCATGCAAGGACAAGGGAACTTTTCCAATGTGTGAAATTGGGTGGCATGAGTCATCACCCGTCTGCACATAACCTGCATTTTGCAAATCCTGTATCTCTCCAAACCATTCTGCATGGCTGGTCATATAATTGGATGCACCTGAATCAACATACCAAACATCTTCATGTGTTCCCTTTCCTGTAACAGCATTCAGCATATACTGCATAACGAACAAACGTTCATTTTTGTCTTCATTCTGTCGTGAAGACGATGCATAGTTTTCTTGCTGCAATTTACCACTGCGGATATCATCTCTCTTAGCATAACATTGGGCTGCAATATGACCTGTTTTGCCACAGTAGTGGCACACAATACCAGAGTTGTTAGAACCTCTGTTCTGCCATCCACCTCTTCCTCTAAAGCTCCCCCTGCCTCTAAAGTTACCACGACCTCCTGAAACCTGCATATCGCCAAATCGGTGATTCAATCTGTTTTGCTGGTTGTCACTACCACGTCCTGTACCACGGCCTCTTGAAGAGAACCTGCCACGTCCCCTTCCTGAACTGGAGTAGAAAGCTTGGACCTGTTCACCACTTCTTTCAGATGTCTCACTCTGCATGTTGATCTCTTCAGTGATCATAAGGGAGACCAACTCATCGAAATCTGGAAATGGCTTTCTGACATATACGGAAGTTACAAAAGACTTCCAAGCCTTTTCATTGTTAAGTCCACCCAAGGTAGACGACACCAAATCATCATCATCAGGCATTGCATCAATCGCTGCCAATGCATCTGCAATGCTTCTTACCTTCAGTGCATACTCATTGATAGACATCTTCCCTTTCTTTAATGTATTCAACTCTTGCTTGAGTTGAATCTTTCGTGCCTTTGTATTTACAGAAAACATACTTTCAAGTATGGTCCAAGCTGCATATGAATTCTCTGCATTTCTAATGTGTCCCAGCATATTATTGTCAATTACTGCAGACAACCAATACATGACCTTTTTATCCTTTGCATTCCATTCCTTCCGTGCCTTTGTCTCTTCTGCAGTTGGAGGATCACTCATCTCGGGTTCCTTTTCTTCACCTGAAACAAACTCGTAGAGGCATTTTCCAATAAGGAAGTTCGTGACACGGAACTTCCATGAAGGGTAGTTGTTCTTGTCGAGCTTCTCAATGATGGGGCTTCCACTGTTCTCTGCCATTATCACAAAATTAATACCAAACAGCAAGCAAATCTTCTGCAACCCTTGACCTGTAGTGCACAGCAATACACCAGACAGTCTTTTTCACTGTCTGCTCAACAATACATGCAATCTGCAACCAGTTTGCAGATAAACCTTGTGTTTACTCACTGGTAAACACCTTTGAACTTACAGATCTGAAATCTGTAACCTGCGCACCCACGTTCGGTCAATACAGTCGAAGTCACAGCGTACCCTGAAACTGCTGTCTGCAACCTTGCGACTCTAAAACGGGCCCTGAAACGGCCTCAGATGCCCAAAATAACTGCGGGAAAAGCCCTAAAGGGCTTATTTGCAGACTACACAGCGCTCTTCGCGCACACCAAATCTCACTGCAATCTGAGATTTTTGCTCTGCCCTGCTTCCGGTGCCTCCACAGGCACTATCCAAGAGAAAGAGTTGAAGGATGGGAGAGCTTCTTACCCGTGGCTTGCTTGCTCGAACCTTGCTTCTTCTCCTTTGCTTCAACCTTCGAAATCAGCCTCTCTCAATGGCGCGGCTCTGATACCATGTCAAGAATAGCGTGGTGGAGGGGGTTGCTCAAGATGCTGCGCCGAACACACACAGAATGCACAAGGAGAAGCTCACTCAAGAGACAAGAAGAGAGATGGAGGCCAAAACGTTTTCTTGCTGGTTTCTTCTTCTTCTTTCACACACTTTTCAATGTACACAAAGTATAGATAAGATACAACATAAAAGGAAAGTGGCCTACTAAGTCAAACAATGCATAACCGACTACACTAGTCGACTGGCGCTATAACTATGCCAGCTGTAAATAGGTGTAACAACCTAAATATAATAAGTAATGAGTCAGTGGCCATGTGAGAGTCATAATGACCATCGACGTGCTAAGTGTAGACGTGTGGACCCATCTAACCAGGCGGTCCATCATCAATGTCCGCATGTGTTGAGCTTGTCATCCACAGACATGAAGAAAATCTTTAATGACAAGATACTTGGCAGTGAGGTGACTTTTACTATTTCTGAGGTTTTGGGCATCTCGAAAAGAGAGTTTCAAGATCAGTTCCAAGAGGTCCTGAAGAGGAAAAGACATGCATTGCCTACTACTGATACACAGGGAGTTTTGATTGGGGAGTTGGATGAGGATGAGGACGAGGTTATGGTTGAGAATGCTTCTGTTTTTCCATAGATAGAGAAGAGGGTTCAGCCTATGCATTATGCTGAAACTGATGAGAGTGTCTTGATACCGCGTAGTCACTTTTCACGGAGTCATTGGGCTATAGGGCAACTACAGAGACGATGGTAAAAATTGGAGAGAAACAGGTGCCTTATGTTGCTTTGGTGGATCATGGTTCAGAGATTAATCTCATAGTTCGTGGAGTTTATGAGAGTAACAGATGGCCTATGGATATAGAGCATGGGTGGCGTATGAGAGCTGCCAACAACACTGCAGGTGATTTGTATGCTGCCTGTCCCAGTGTCAGGGTTCCTATTGGAGATGTAGAGGAGGATTTCCATTTCTTTGTGCAGGATTCATGCTCTTATCCCATAATTCTTGGACAGCCATTCATCACAGAGATGCGTATGGAAACAACGGTAATGGATGATGGATCTGCTTATGCACAGATTCGCAGTAAAGATGGCATGAGAGCAGTACAGTTTATGATTATGTGTGTGAACCATGTTAGAAACAGGGATACTCTCAGAGATGCACCTTTGCCCACTGTGAGGGATTTGGGTTTTCATTAGGTACCGCCGTTTCGCGAGACGACGGTGGTACAGAGCAGAGGAGATTGGAGTTCTCGCCTCGTGGCAGCAGTGTTTTCTCCTCCGGTTTTGTTGGGATTTCAGCAAATAGTTTAATGAGTTATCAGAAGACTTCTAAGTTGCCTAGAGCTGCCAGGCAGTACATATGCAGGAAGGAGAAAGATTTGAAAAATGCAGGAATTTTAGAGGATGATGAGCACATAGATGGGATGTATGACAGTATGATTTGTGCAGATACGATGACAGAGATGGAAGATATGCTGAAAGCTGATATGCAGAGTTGTCACAGTAATGTATTAGTGCAATCCCTGGACATGTTTCATGAAATTGCAGATTTTGTGTTACAGATTGAGTCAAAGGCTGAGGTGGCTCAGCAAAAAGTGTTGAGTGCTGAAGAAATTCAGCAAACAGAGTTTCCGGCTGATTATGATCAGCTTATAGAGACACAGAGGGCTGAAAACTTTCAGCCAATAGAGTTTATTGCTGATATATTTCAGCATCTAGAGTTTGGGCATGTTCCTATGCAGTCCATAGAGTAGAGGGCTGAGGATATTCAGCCATTGGAGTGCAGAATTACTGATTTATAATAAGATTTGAGTAATGCAGAAGAGCATAATGAAGCCAGAGTTGACATGAAATACAAGAATATGGATAAGAAGGTGAAGCCGCTAGTTGTACCGCTTCTACCTGACAGTGATCAACAAATAGAGAGGGCTGCCAAACAGCCAATTTTGAGGAATCCGGAGCATATAGGCCATAAATTTTCAGTAGAGACTCTTACTGAATTGAAAATTGGAAATTGTGATTTCTTGCTACCTTCAGAGAAGAAATGCTTTCACGATATGCTTGAGCAACATGGAAGGGGGTTTGCTTTTTTCTCGCATGAGATTGGATGTGTGAATCCAGATATTGTTGCTCCTATGGTGATCTTTACTATTCCTCATATTCCATGGAACCTCCGACCTATTCCAGTGCCTAAGGCACACCTGCCAAAGCTGATTGATTTGTTGAATGAGAAAATCAGGATGGGAATTCTTGAGCCTTCATTTGCACCATACTCAAACAGGTGGTTTACAGTTCCAAAGAAGAATGGTACTCTCCGATTTATACAGGACATGCAGCTAGTAAACAGAGTTACTATCAGGAATGTTGGTATAGGTCCAGTTGTGGATGAGTTTGCACAAGCATTTGCTGGACGTGCCATCTATTCTTTAGGTGATTTGTATTCGGGATATGATCAGTTTCAGCTGGCTTTGGAAAGTAGGGACATAACCACTATAAGAACTCCTATTGAGCTTGTTTGGATGTGTACCTTGCCTCAAGGTGCCACTAATTTTGTTACGCATATGATGAATGCCATGCATAAGGTCCTTCGTGATTATATACCTCAGCTTACTATGCCTTTCTTGGATGATGTGCCTATTAAGGGGTGTGCAAAAGAAGAGAAGAATGAGAATCTAAATGAGCAGGGATGCAGATACTTTGTGGCTGATCATATTTCAGCTTGTGAGAAGATTTTGGCCAGGTTAGAAGAAGTGAACTTGACACTATCAGGGCAAAAATCTATTTTTGGAGTGAATGAGGTTGTCATTGTTGGATATATGTGTGGATATTATGCCAGGAAACCCTCACCTGATAAGGTGGATGCTATAGGCAAGATTACGGAGTATTGTTCTACCACTTCAGAGGTACGGAGATTCATTGGAGCTTGTGTGTTTTATATGATTTGAATACCTCATTTTGCACACATAGCAGATTGTTTATATCAGCTGCTTCGAAAGGGGCAGAAATTCTATTGGGATGAGAGCCACACTAGAGCCATGCGGAAATTGAAGAAGTTATTGCAGATTGCTCCTACTCTCAGGAAAGCGGATTATAATTGTGGAAGGCCTATTGTATTGACAGTTGACACTAATCCAATTGGCATAGGTTGGGCTATGGGTCAAGATGATGTAGATGGAAATAGGTATGCTATTCCGTTTGAGGCGGAAGTCCTAAACGAGAGACAGAGGAGATATCCGCAAATCAAGAGGGAGTTACTAGGGATTGTTACGGCTCTAAAATGTGACAAGGAGTACTTTATTGGAGCTTCAGTTGTGGTGGAGACAGATTGCTTGCCATTGATAGGTATGATTACGAGTTGCTCTACTCTGGATATAGCTATGTTGAGATGGATTGCATACATCAAGTCATTAAATCCAGAATTCAAACACATAGCAGAAAAGGATAATCCAGTTGCAGATATGTTATCTAGAGCCAGATATGATGATGAGGAGACTCTACTTATAGAAGAGGATGATGCAGAAATTTCAGCCACTATGGTTGATCATGTTTGCCATGTCTATGATATTGTGGCTTTCATAAAAGAACTCTATGTTGGAGATTGGTTGCAGATTGGGAAGTACCTTAGTACACTAAGCAAAAGAGATGAATGGACAGATGAAGAGTTCAAAAAGATCAGAAGGAAAGCCTATGGTTACCCAACAAGTAATGTCTCCAAAGCTTGAGAGCATGGATGACAGCTAACAGCTCCAGATCGTGGGTAGCATAATTCCTCTCATGGCTCTTCAGTTTCCTTGAAGAGTATGCTACAGGGTGAACTTCTTGCATAAGCACACATCCTAAGGCAAGTGTGCTAGCATCAATTATTACTTCAAACTTCTCACTAAGGTCTGGAAGTTTCAGGATGGGTGCTGATACCAAACTTTGCTTTAGTCAAAGCTAGATTGTTCAGCACTTGACCATACAATTGATGTTTGCTTCTTTAGTAGATCGGTCAATGGCGCTGCAATCAAAGCATAGTTTTTGATAAAGACACTGTACCATCATGTTAATCCAAGAAAATGGTGTATTTCTTTGATAGTTGTTGGTGTTGGCCATTCTAGAACGGTTCTGACCTTGGCCGGGTCTACTGAAATTCCTTTAGCTGAAACAATGAATCCTAGATATTCAATCTGTCGTTTGAAGAATGCACACTTCTTCTTTTTGGCATAAAGCTTGTGTGCCCTCATTGTCTCAAGGAGGATGCGAAGCTGGGGTTCATGATCTTCCTCCTGTTTGGAGTAGACTAAGGTATCATCAAAGAAGACGAGTACGAAGTCATCAAGATATGGCCTAAAGATATCCCGCATTAGCCTTTTGAAGGTAGCAGGTGCATTTGTCAGCCTGAATGACCTGACTAGGAATTCAAAGTGCCCATATCTTGTGCTGAATGCTGTCTTTGGGATATCTTCTTCCTTGATCCTTATCTGATAATATCCAGACCTGAGATCGATCTTGGAGAAGATCTTTGCACCTTGAAGACGGTCAAGAAGTTCATCTATCCTTGGAATAGAATATTTGTTCTTAATGGTTGATTGATTCAACCCTTTGTAATCAATACACAGCTGAAGCGTTCCATCTTTCTTCTTTTGGAATAGCACTGGAGCTCCCCATGGCGAATTGCTAGGGCAAATGTAGCCTTGATCCAACAGTTTCTTGAGTTGCTCCTTTAGCTCAATCGCTTCCGGAATGGACATTCTATATGGTCTCTTTGTAATTGGCGCAGCTCCTGGTGCTAGCTTGATTTCATGATCAACTTTGTAATTGGCACAGCTCCTGGCACTAGCTTGATTTCATGATCAAATTCCCTTTGAGGAGGAAGTCCTGTCAGCTCTTCAGGAAATACGTCTACGTACTCCTTTAGCCATGAAGGTTCTTCACAAGACTTCTAATTCTGTTCTAGCTTATTTAGCTTAATCAAATAGACAGGTAGCCCTTTTCTAACTCCTTTTATTATCCGAGATGCTTTGGCCAATTGAATTTTTGGCTTCCCAGCCTCTCCTTGAGTCATGACCAATTCCCCTATAGAGTTTCGAAAGGAAACTTGGCCCTTTCCACAGTGAATGTGGGCATCATTAGGTTTAAGCCAATCCATTCCGAGCAAACACTTGTGGACACCTAGGTTCATAACTTTGAATCTGACCGAAGTCGACTTTCCTCCCAGTAGGAATTCCACCTTAGCAGTTTGCTTGGTACAAGTGACCTCATGACCATTTGCTAATTCCACAAGTAAGGTAGGTGCATCTTTTGTGTCTATTCCTAATCTTCTTGCACAAACTGGTGAAATAAAGGAATGCATACTGCCACAATCAATCAAGGTTTTGAATCTTTTACATTGATAATCCGATGGATACTGAATCACCGAAAATTGGTGATTCGGGCCTTTCTTGTGAAGGGCGGCATGAATTGTTGTCCTCACAAAGTCTGCTTCCATGGTCAGGTCTTCTTCATTGCATATCTCCCTGTTGGCAACACTGGCGGTTCTTCCTCTGGTCTTGACGGCGGCTCCTTGGCCACAGATGGTTTCTTGAGATGGTCCTTGACGTTGTCCTCCGCCAAGCTTGGGTCATTGCCTTTTGAAATGACCAGGCTCATTGCAATGGAAGCAACGGAGATTGCAGCCATTACCTTGGGTAGGAACAAAATTATTGACATTGTTGGTCCTAGATTTCTTCCTTTGTCCATGGTTTTGACCTTGAACTCTCTTTGCCTGGGACCTATACACTCCCTTGTTTTGATCCTTATAAGACCAAGTCTTGTTACTCCTTGGCCTGGTTTGAACTTTCTGTATTATGGATGCAGCTCGAATGAGCGCGTCCTGAAGATCTGTTCGGTGCATTGATTCGAGGTGAGTGTTTACAGGTGGGTTTAACCCGGCACAAAACTTCAACACCTGTTGTGTCATATCCATTTGTGGTGCATACTTCAAAAGAGAGACGAACTTTGAGTAGTATGCATCAAGAGATAAACGAAGCTGTCTCAGCTCATAGAACTCGTTCATTTTCTGCGTGCGGTATGCAGGTGGTAAATATCTTCCTTGCACAGCTCTTTTTAGCTTCTCCCAAGTAACTCACCCTTCCGAGATCCCTTGGTCTTTGCACCATTGCTTCCATCAAAGTCTGGCTTCGCCGGTAAGCTTCAGCTTGGCAAGCATTGCTTGGTTAGTGGGTGCAGTACCTATAGCTTTGAAGTAATCCTCCATGGATTCAATCCAGATCTCGGCATCAGTTTGGAGGGACCTTCCCTTGCCATCAAATTCTGGTGGCTTGATTTGCTTGAGAAGAAATTTCTTCTCCTGAATCACGACCGTACTTGGAATAGGGGTCAGACTAGGAATCTGCACCTGAGGTTGTGCCTGGGCATTGAGATTCTTAACGTTAACAACTCGCTAAACGTTTCTCACGTTACATTTCATGCCCAATTCAGCTTTCAACCACAAGAGACCTAATCGCTTCACTTCTTTATCAATACCCACAGTCAAGACAATCATTGATAAAAAGAAGTCTTATTTTATTCATATGGGCATAGCCCTTTTGAGTACAATTATTCTTGGGATGGTAGAGCAAGCTGATACATTAATTTGAGGAGAATAAGATTGTGTTATATTGAGCTACGGGAACTGAGTAATAGTATGGATTGGGGTCATGGATTTTCAGGAATCGATAGGTCATTGGAAGATTAGGGTATCCTTTCCTTTGATGCCCATTCTTTTCATAACATCCCAACACCTTGATCCTGTCGGCAGGGATTACTCGAGTCACTTCCTCGTACACATACTTGTTCTGCTTAACCTTTCGCCCGCCGACATGTAGGGTTGCGTTTGCATGAGTCTCAACAAAGATGAACAGCTTCACGATCTTTAAGTCCTCCATCCACTTGATTCTCTTCAAGTTGGTTCGAAGGTATGCAAGTCGGTGGTGGGCAGCTATGTAATAGATCCATGAAACACCCATCCATCTCCCTTCAATGTACAAGGGTGAAGGATTGTAGATGTGGTCTAGGATATTCATCATATCAAACCTCCGTCAATAATATGAGGCACGCATCACGCCGATCATAAACATAACCTGGAACACCAAGAATCTGTTCCATGCTTCGTGACTCTACAAGTCAGCATCGATAAGTAAGTAAGAAAATGTTCTTAACAGCAACATTTTCTTTACTTCTCCTTATTAATTTTTCTTGTAAATATTAAATTTCTCATTGGTTCACTCTTATACCAATTGTAACGTGTCCACCTGTTCACTTGCAGGACAAGTCTTAGCAGCCCATCAGGAAGAGAGTCTAGAAAGCGCCGCCCGGCACTCCCACGAAATTTCACGGGGTTTGCGATCTAGGTCCTCCCGAGTCTGCCACGAAGCGAAAGCATTCCGGCCATTCCCACTTAGGACCAACCTGAATCAGGGTTTTCCTAATGGTCAAATTCCTAGAGAGTAACTAGCGTCAAACCCCAAACTACTTTACGCAGAAACGTCAGGGTCGAAGCGGATTCATGCTGCACTTGGTTCAAGGAGAATGGGAAACAAGAGGGATGCAAAGCTCGACCTCTCTGCCCATAAGGCATAGTCGCATTCCGTTCCCCTAAAACAACATGAATCGGGATTCTAATATTCTAGATTCTAAGTCATCATTCCTTGTTGTCAATTTCCTTTGAGAAAAGATCCCGCCCAACCGGGACCACCCATCCGTAGGATGGACCCATGGCCACATCCACCGCACTTTCCTCAGGGTTCCTTTAGTTGTCTAATTACCTACCACATTTAGTTGGACACCCAAAAATAGCTTCCTTAATTAGCCAATTAGTCACTGGCTCCTTCACGTAATCTTAGCACTCACATAGAAAAACAATGTGAAACAAGTTTCTTTTTAATAAGTTATCTTATTAATCAGTCTTTGGAATACATCATAATAATGTAGCCCGAAGGCTATCCATAATGCACTCGAAGGCAATCCATAATCCGCCCAAACGCAATCCAACAATCCTTAGGGATTACTAATCCAAGTTTCTGCCCGTAGACTAGTATACGGGCCTCGAGATACAATCCCGAGTCACGTCGGCCTCTTGTGCAGGACCCGGAGGCAAGGGATTTATGGCCAGAGCCCCCTGGCAGCCAAGCATCCTCTTGCTCCAAGTAACGCCCAATAGAGAGACCTCTCACGGCGGGTTCGGTCCACATTCCCGGCGCGGCTAACAACCCCCTTGGTTAGGGTCAGGTAGACAGTCGGGGGTAACTAATGCTGCCTCTCCCTCCAGGCCTTCAACCTGAAGCATTAATTATTTTTCAATCTTTAGTTCTTTGAGCAAAGCAATACAAAGAGTGCTCCTAACTATACAAACACAATGAATCCAGTGGTCGTTTACTTGGCCAACTACTAAGGTGTGAATCCTTCTCTCCGAATGCATCCAGTCATTTGATATGGGATTAATTGCGACTTGGCAAGATCCCCAAGGGTTTGTTTGTTTACCCTTTTATCCTTGGGTTAGGGTTTATACCTTGTTAACCCAAATTAACAAACACCTTAGGTTCCTTAAATTAAGACGGTAAATCCTAGGCAGTCCTCGTCACCCAACCTGATTGGTCAATTTCTTGCTAGGCATAATGTACTTATCTTAGCAAATCAGCCCAAGGAAGGGTGATGTAGCAGGATATCTACTCATCCTCTTGCAAATTAGACTTGCATTAGAACCTGCCAACCTTGTTTTAAGGAGTGGCAACTCTACTTTGTGATTTAACACAAAAACATGCGACGTTGCAACTTGTTGCATAGGAGTCGCATCTGACTTGCGGGATCATCTTTCCCATCAAACGGCGTTTCTTGGTTAAGAAATATGTTTGGCTAAGATGTAGGTTTGGGAGTCCTCTTGACCCAACCCAATCCCTAACCTTACTAGACCAATAACATTTGTCTTTAGGGTTTCTAAACTTTATCGAAAGTTTAGTATTAGGTCCATTGATCCTTAGGGTAAAACCCTAGATCATTACTATATGGGCGTCTAACTAACCCAACATTCCGTGAATATGGGTAGGACCTTTGGGTTCGAAAGTCTTGACTTGGCGACCCAAATGCGATACTAGACCGAATTTTTAACGTGCTAAACCCTACCCAGCACTTTGAAGTGTTCGTCGTACCGACTAGTTATGCTTTTACCAATCCCTTGAGGGTTATACCGTTACAAGTGATCTACCTAAAACAATCTAATTTCTTGCGAGACGAGAATGATCTTTGCTTAGAAGAGATGCAAATACTTTTCCTAAGGGATACAAATAACTAAATTCAAGATGCAACATTCCGTGCAAGTATGCAAATCATAGACTTTTACTTCCATGCAACTATAATATTTGCAATGACCATTTCCTTTTCTTGCTAAAGTCATGATGATTGACAATTTCACGGCTAACTCATATAAAAACCTACGTTGATTTTTAACAAGAATTATATCTATAACCCTTTTGTCCGATGCGTTGAATTCCTGATTTAATATGAAATGCATCTTTTTCCAAAACAACTTCGATAAAGAAGTTCATGCATGACGAATGTCATAAGACTATTATTGACTTAATCCTTTCAGCGGCACTTAACCCGACCTAAAAATGCAAGCATCCTTGCATGCAACATGTAAGTTCATGGTTTCCTTTTCATGCAATGTAATTTCTTTGAACAATATTCTAACGGATGTTAACTATTATTTCTTGCGAATCGTATCTAGGACATCATTTCCTAGATGCATTATGCGCTTGTTCTTTCATGCGAGGTAGACAAGGATGCATTTAAACAAATTTTCATCCTTTTAGCCTATGCAATATGCAATTGGGATTGTCACTTTGGAAATGCAAGCAAAGAGCAACATGCAATTAAAGCTCGTATGACGAAGGAGTAATTTGTATTCATAACTTTCTCATGAAATTTAAACGTGCCCAATGCATTCCGTTTATGCGGAATTAAACTTCTAAGAACTTGGGTATGAGGACTCGCAGTGATGTCCACGTGTAAACTTGGGCTTGAGGCTCCCGCGTGTGTGCCTTTCGTCTTTGGCTTTCGAGCCATTGTTGATGTAGTGGACTTGGACTCCACAATTTTTCCTCGCCTTTATGCGACCTCTTAACTCCCTCCAAGCTTTGCAACTCAGCCTCAAAAACCTACCTACTTACCCCTCGTGCAGGTTTTCCTTTTACAGGATGTGGGTTTTATGAAACCGGGGATAAGCCCTGAGGACAAGGCTTATGGAAGCTTTGTCTTTAGAAGCTTCTTGTCCTCTATTATAGTAGCATGGCATGGAGAGAGAAGGTAAGATACTGATGAGGATAAGGATGAAGATGATGATAACTGTGATGATGATGACGATGGGGTGGGTAGGCGGTTGTAGCGCAGTAACCGGCGACAGCAGGCAGACTTCACAGCGGTAGCTCCCTAGTGTGGTGATGGCGATGGCGGCAACACGACTAGTAGAGTCTCTCTTTTCTCTCTCTTCATGCCTCCCTCCCAAGATCCAGGAGGGAGGTCTTATAGTGTGTAAGGGGGGGGAGATCCACACATGTGGATTGTTGAGATGACAAGCTCAACACATGCGGACATTGATGATGGACCGCCTGGTTAGATGGGTCCACACGTCTACAATTAGCACGTCGGTGGCCATTATGACTCTCACATGGCCACTGACTCATTACTTATTATATTCAGGTTGTTACACCTATTTAGAGCTCGCATAGTTATAGTGCTAGTCGACTAGTGTAGTCGGTTATACATTGTTTGACTTAGTAGGCCACTTTCCTTTATGTTGTATCTTATCTATACTTTGTGTACATTGAAAAGAGTGTGGAAGAAGAAGAAGAGTTTAGCAAGAAAACGTTTTGGCCTCCATCTCTCTTTATGTCTCTTGAGTGAGCTTCTCCTTGTGTATTCTGTGTGTGTTCGGCGCAACATCTTGAGCAAGTCCCCCCACCACGTGGTTCTTGACATGGTATCAGAGCCGCACCACTGAGAGAGGCTCATTTCGAAGGCTGAAGTGAAGGAGAAGAAGTAAGGTTCAAGCAAGCAAGGTTCGAGCAAGCACCACTGAGAGAGGCTGATTTCGAAGGCTGAAGTAAAGGAGAAGAAGCAAGGTTCGAGCAAGTAAGCCATGGGTAAGAAGCTCATTTCGAAGGCTGAAGTGAAGGAGAAGAAGTAAGGTTCAAGCAAGCAAGGTTCGAGCAAGCACCACTGAGAGAGGCTGATTTCGAAGGCTGAAGTAAAGGAGAAGAAGCAAGGTTCGAGCAAGTAAGCCATGGGTAAGAAGCTCTCCCATCCTTCCACTCTTTCTCTTGGATAGTGCCTGTGGAGGCATTGGAATTAGGGTAGAGCAAAAATCTCAGATTGCAGTGAGATTTGGTGTGTGCAAAGAGCACTGTGTATTTTGCAAATAGGCCCTTTAGGGCTTTCCCACAAAATTATTTTGGGCATCTGAGGCCGTTTCAGGCCCCGTTTTAGGGCCGCAAGGTTGCGGATAGTAGTTTCAGGGTATACTGTGATTTAGGCTGCTTTGACCGAAAGTGGGTGCGCAGGTTACAGATTGCGAAACTGTAATTCTTAAGGTGTTTACAGGCAGCAAACATAAGGTTTATCTGCAAACAGGTTGCAAATTGCATGTATTATTGAGCAGATAGTGAAAAAGGCTGTCTGGTGTATTGCTATGCACAAGCTTGACAAGAACAACTACCCTTCATGGAAGTTCCGTGTCACAAACCTCCTTATTGGAAAAGGCCTCTACGAGTTTCTTTCAGATGAAGAAAAGGAGCCGGAGGTGGATGATCCTCCAACTGCAGAAGAGACAAAGGCACGGAAGGAATGGAATGCAAAAGACAAGAAGGTCATATATTGGCTGTCTACAGTAATTGACAATAATATGTTGGGACATATTAGAAATGCAGAGAATTCATATGCAGCTTGGACCATACTTGAAAGTATGTTTTCTGTAAATACAAAGGCACGAACGATTCAACTCAAGCAAGAGTTGAATACATTGAAGAAAGGGAAGATTTCTATCAATGAGTATGCACTGAAGGTAAGGAGCATTGCAAATGCATTGGCAGCAATTGATGCAATGCCCGATAATGATGATTTGGTGTCATCTACTTTGGGTGGACTTAACAATGAAAAGGCTTGGAAGTCTTTTGTAACTTCCGTATATGTCAGAAAGCCATTTCCAGATTTCGATGAGTTGGTCTCCCTTATGATCACTGAAGAGATCAACATGCAGAGTGAGACATATGAAAGAAGTGGTAAATAGGTCTAAGCTTTCTACTCTGGTTCAGGAAGGGGATATGTAGGTTGAATCATCAATTTGGCGATATGTAGGTTTCAGGAGGTCGTGGTAACTTTAGAGGCATGGGGAGCTTTAGAGGAAGATGTGGATGGAAAAATAGAGGTTCGAACAACTCTGGTATTGTGTGTCACTACTGTGGAAAAATAGGTCATATTGCAGCCCAATCTTATGCTAATAAAGATGATATTCGCAGTGGTAAGTTGTAGCAAGGAAACTATGCATCGTCTTCACGACAGAATGAAGACAAAAATGAACGTCTGTTTGTTATGCAGCATATGCTGAATGCTGTTACAGGAAAGGAACACATGATGATGTTTGGTATGTTGATTCAGGTGCATTCAATCATATGACCAGCCATGCAGAACGGTTTGGAGAGATGCTAGATTTGCAAAATGCAGGTTATGTGCAGATGGGTGATGATTCATGCCACCCAATTTCACACATTGGAAAAGCTCCTTTGTCCTTGCATGATGGTAAGACAAAGAGTCTTTCAGATGTATTACATGTGCCATCTATTACAAAGAACTTGGTGTCAGTCAGTCAATGGTAGAGCAAGGGTTGCAAGTGAGATTTAATGCAAAGGGCTGCTTTGTAGAAGACTTCAATGACAAGTGCAGGTTGGTAGCAAAGGGAAGTAGAGTTGGACGTATGTTTACTTTGGATGCTGGAATTCCTACTATGAATGCTGCTATGTATGCTAAAGGAAAAGATGTTGTTGCAGATATTGAAATTTGGCACAAACGCATTGGACATGCAAATGTACAAAGGCTGAAATTAATGCAGTCCAAAGGATTGGTTACAGGTTTGCCTACATTTAGAGTTGCAAAATTTCATAAGTATGTGAAGCATGTCAGTTTGGTAAGCAGGCAAGACAACCCTTTTCACATGACAGAGATGTAAGCAAAAATATCCTTTATGTTGTGCATACAGACATTTGGGGGCCTACACAAAATGTATCTCTTAGAGGCAGTTCATACTTTATCACATTCATTGATGATTGTTCTAGAAAGCTGTGGGTATATTTTATGAAGGAAAAGAGTGAAGCGTTTGAGCACTTTAGAACTTTCAAGGCTGCAGTTGAAAGAGAAACATGCTTGAAAGTAAAGTGCTTGAGGTCAGATGGAGGGGGAGAGTACCTCTCAAATGAGTTCAGTAATTTTTCGAGGTCTCATGGGATAAAGAGACAGTTCACATGCAGATATACCCCACAGCAAAATGGGGTTGCAGAAAGGAAAAACACGCATATTGCAGAAGTTGCACATGCCTTGATGGCTAAAAAGAATATGCCTATGTTGAGATATCGAGCTCCACTCCTGATATGCTAGGGTGACCGTTGTGCATTTATGTCACCGACTTGTCAGTTGCAGATACGGTTGGTACACCGCCCATGAATAATAGCTAGATGCCAGCTATCCTTATCTACTCTAGTTCCTGGCTCAGTTAGTATGCCACCTTAGTTAGTTGAGTTTGGTTTGAGACCCATATATAGGGTTCTTCTATTTTTATGTACTAGAGTTCTTTTTGGCTTACACAACTAAGAAGAGGAAAACTGTTTTCAGCCTCCACCCTTGTGTGTATTCCCCCATTGTGCAAGCAAGAAAGCTACAAGTGAGACTCCTTCCTTCTCTCCCACAATCTTGACATGGTATCAGAGCCTTGTTTGTGGTAAGGAGCTCAAGAAAGCAAGCCAAGTTCACGGTGTTTTGGTAAGAGGACCAGTGTTTCTTTCATTCTTCTGTTTTGGAAGCAAGTCTCTGCAGGTAGCACAGCCGAAAAGTGCAAGAGTGCATTGTCTCAGGTTGAGACGCCCTTCGCGGTGAAGCAAGAGGGCAGTATATGCTTCGCGGTGACCCTGTTTTTTTTATTTGAGGCCATTTCGGGGCCTGTTTTGGAGGCGGAAGTTTTCTGCACGCACTCAAGAAAAGGCCTAGTTTTATGCTGTGTGACCACTGTTGTACGGGTCGGTGAAAAGTTACTGTAGAAATTGCATCGTATGCCTGTGCGCAGAGACATTGGGAGTTACAGAATCATCCTTGTTGCCTGTTGATGCAAAATTGTCACTAGGAAGTGACTGTGTGGTCAAATACCACTTTCGTCAGTTTTGCAGATTTGCCCTTGTGAGGCTGAAGCTGTGTTCTTTGTAGTGACAGAATTTTTTGCAGTGTTCTCTAATGGCGTCTGATTCTCTTTCACAGATTGTCACTGAAAAGCTTGACAAGAACAACTTCCAAGCATGGAAGTTTCGAATGACAAATTTCCTTATGGGAAAAGGATATTTGGGAGTTTGTTGCAGGAAATGAAGAAAAACCAGTTCTTCCTGATGTTCCCAATCAACAGCAAATGCAGGCATTTAAAGCATGGCATGAGAGAGCTAGGAAAGTTATGTAGTGGCTGTCTATCAGCATTTCAGACTCTATGATTGTGCATATTCAAGATGCAAGTACGCCAAAGGAGGCATGCGATACTTTGTCAAAAATTTATAGCACAAATACGCAAGCCAGGAAAATGCAGCTCAAGCAAGAGTTGCATAATGTGCAAAGAGAAAATATGAGCATCAATGACTACCACATAAAGGTGAAGAAGATTGCAGATGCACTTGCTTCCATTGGGTTACCAGTGGAAGATGATGATTTAGTTTCTGTGACCTTGAATGGTCTAGAAAAGGATTATGCACAGTTTCGAACATCCATTTCCGTCCGTGAAAGATTTCCTGATTTTGAGGAGTTGATTGCTCTTCTAATTTGTGAGGAGCAGAGAAATTGTGGTGCATCTTCTTCAGGAGGAACTTCAAAAGAAGTTGTCTTCTACTCAAATGCTGGAAGAGGTAGAGGCAGAGGTAGAGGAGGCCGTGGTAAAAATCAGAATATGCAGCAAACTCAAGAAAACCAGTCCTATGGAGGAGGACGTGGTAAATCTAGAGGCAGGGGGAGCCAAAGAGGTCGTGGTGGATGGCAAAGAGGCCCAAATGCAAACATCAATGTTGAATGGTACTACTGTGGTAAAATGGGTCATATGGCTAAGGACTACTATAAAAATCAGAATGACATTATGAATGGAAAATTGCAACAAGGGAATTATGCATCTTCTAGTAGACAGGGTGATGACAGAAATGAGCACTTTTTAATGGTGCAGCACATGACCAATTCTGTGACAAGTGCAGAAGAAAGAAACGATGTGTGGTATGTTGACTCAGGTGCATCAAACCACATGACAGGTCATGCAGAATGGATGCAGGATGCAAGGAAAATGGAAAAACGAGGATTTGTGGAGACTGGTGATGATACTGCACATCCTATTGTACAGATTGGAAAAATTCCTTTGTCTATGCAGGATGAGAAAAAGAAATACCTATCGGATGTATTTCATGTCCTGAATATCACCAAGAACCTAGTTTCTGTTGGTCAAATGGTTGAGCAGGGCTTGCAGGTCAGATTTAACTCTCATGGATGCTTTGTTGAGGATATGAAAAATAAAGGTCGCTTGATAGCAAAAGGAAAGAAGAAGGGAAGAATATTTACGTTGGATGTAGACATGTCTGAATTGAGTGCAGCAATGTTTGCACATGGGACCGGTGTAGTTGCAGATATTGATATCTGGCATAAACGCATTGGTCATGTTAATGTACAACGACTTAAATCAATGTAGGCCCAAAATATTGTTGCAGGATTGCCTAAATTCAAGGTTGCAGAAATGCATAAGGTATGTGAAGCCTGCCAATTTGGAAAACAGGCAAGGAAACCATTTCCTAGACATGTTCAAGAGAGTAAGAAGCCATTGGAATTAATCCACTCTGATGTGTGGACTACTAAAGCTGCATCTCTTGGAGGCTGTCATTATTTTGTTACTTTTATTGATGACTATAGCAGAAAAGTTTGGATGTATTTTATGAAAAAGAAAAGTGAAGTTTTTGGGCATTTCAAAACTCTTAAAGCTATGGTTGAAAAAGAAACAGGCCTGCAAATAAAATGCCTAAGGTCAGATGGAGGGGGAGAGTACCTCTCAAATGAGTTTGCAAGGTTCCTGTAGGAGCATGGCATAAAGCAGCAATATTCATGTAGTCATACCCCACAACAAAATGGAATTGTAGAAAGAAAAAACAGGCATATTGGAGAGGTATCTCGTGCCATGCTCAATGAAAAAGACCTGCCAAATTTTTATTGGGGTGAGGTAGTTGCTACAGCAGTCTACATAATGAACAGGACTCCCACTGCAGCAATACATGGGATGCATTAGGGGAGTTTTGAGGTCTCGAAAATGCCCTGTAAGAGATCCTAGAGAGAGAAAACAATTTACGAAATAAAATCATTTTATAGAATTTTTAAAAGGTTTATATTTTGGTAAGTTAAAATATCAAAATTCGTTAATAAATCATTGTCGTGATATTCTCGTGGTCACATCAAACCTAGAAATCTAGGTCGCCATAAAGTTGGCAAGGTTGTCATAATGAAGATCTTACCTCTCCTCATTAAAGTGAAAAGTAATATTCAATTTGAATTTTGGTGGATACTCGATTGCCTCCCTCCATCGTTTCTCTCTTCTTTTTTTCTTCTCCTTATTAGTCTCTTCTTTGTTTTCGTTCTTGCTTCTAATCATATCCTTAGCTATGGATCAATCACCCAATGATCTTTGTAACTCAGCTATGGATCAATCATCTAATGATCTCTGTAGCTCTCATAAAAGACCTCTCTATCATCTTCATATTGAGTTGGACAGTGAGTATGAACCGATAAGAAAGAGAACAAAATCTATCACGGTTACAGAGTCTATGAAACATATACTGAGGTTTGAAGGAAAGAAGAATATTGATATTTGGTTAGATGGAAAGCTATATCCCAAAGATCCTAGCAGAAATAACACTCCTCCTTTCTATAATAGCTCGTCATTAATGAGGTTTATTGGTGATGGCTACAATGGATTTTTAGGTTATACACTTAATCTTGTTGCAGAAAAGGATATCCTTGGACTAGAGAATCATCTTTTGATGAAACACAATATAGAGTTGTTGCAGAAGCTAGAGGATTGTCAACAAAAAATTCATTCATTGGAAAAGCGTATCAAAGCTTATCAACAAAAGCAAACTTTATTAGGCCTTCGAAATCGACAAAGAGCTCTTAAAAATATTGAGAATCTCAAACGAGGAGGAGGAGGCTGTGGTAAAAGAATCCAAGCAGCAAGGTATATTTTTTTTCACTTGAAAAATCTTAAATATGGCTTTATTTAAACTACTTGCATTGATTTGTGATGTTAATTTTGCTTAGATCTCTTCTACAACCAAATGCAAGTGAAAGAGATTCTTTAAAAGCAGCTCAGTTTTATTATCATCTTCTTCCTTCAGTGGTTTCAAAGGATATTTTGGAGAAGAAGAAATTTAAAAAGGCAAAGAAACAATGCTTGGAGTCATTTGTGAAGGATCATTCTTTGGATTCTGAGTTAGTACAAAAGACACTGGATAGTATTGGTATCAGTCGAGATGCTTATATGCAACTTTTCCAACTTTTACAATCAAATATGAAGCAAGGACAGGTACACAATTGCATACTTCCGAAACCATTTGTGGTTAGGACTATCAGACAGAGAGTTAATAACAAAGTGATGGAGATTCTAGGTGAGCCTTTTCATATCAAGGCTAGCTTCAAGGGCAAGAAAAAGGAGGTTACATTCAATGAATTTAACAATATTTTCCTTGACTTGCCCACCCTACAATGCTTAATGATAAAATTTTATGACTTGTCAGTAGCTGAGGCACAGGGAGTGGCTAGATTTGTGATTAAACTTGATGAAAGTGAGATTCTGAAATGTAAAAAATTGGAGAGAATCTCTATCACCTTGATGAATAGAGCACTTTCGTCAAGTCATTGCAATCACTCAACATCATTTAGTGTTCAATCTGAATATAACATCTGGTGGCTAGGAGCATTTGAGGTAGATACTGAGAATTTTGATATACTATATTGGGTTTTTCATCAAACATCAATACCTAATGTTATTCAAAGGCAACAAGCAGGAGAAGAGCTATTTGTTGAAGGATTAGGGAACTACAGGATTGAGTGGCACATAGCTGGTGACCTAAAGACACTCAAATGTATGTATAATGTATCAAAGGGAGCTAACTCAAGATCTCCTTGCTTATACTGCATGTCACCAGCTGTAGAGTTAAACTCAAGCAATTGGAATAGAGCTCCCTCTAGGAACAATAAGGATCCACAGTTTAAACCAGTCTTGGACATTCCTTTAGCGAATGCCCATATTTGTACACTTCATGCACTTTGCAGGATAATCGAAAAGCTTGTTCATCTCTATATAGGATTTGCATGGAAGTTGAAGCCATTATCAACTAGAACAGATGCTATAACAAAGGTTGAAAAAGTTCTCTCTGCAATTGGTTTGCATGGTGGCAATGTTGTTATTGAACCAGATCTTCAAAAGTCTAAGGATGGTAATTGTGTCCCAAAAAAACCATCTATTGGTGGAGTGAAGGCTAGAAGGTTTCTAGGCTTTCATGGGAGACTTGGCAAGATAAACTCGAGAAATGGTGGCTCAACTATTAAATTTAATCAGTGGAAATCCCTACATAATGCAGTTAAGGATCACACTGATAATGGACAAGCTCGAAATAGAAAAGCTAAAGTTTGGGAAACACTAGACAAAGTGTTTTTTTATTGTGATAAGACTGAATGGAATGACGATGATCTCAAAGACTTTAAAAACCAATTGAACCTTTTCAAAAAGGCGATGACAGAAGCTTGGGGTGATCAACACTTTACTCACTATATGGTAAGAAGTTTGTATATGTTTGTTTCTTCATTGTCGAACTCATATAATGTTTTTTAATAACTTTTCTTATTTGTTGACTATGCAGCATATTCTATACAACCATGCTCCATACTTTATTAAACAATATGGATCTCTATCTATCTGGTCAACCCAAGGTATGGAAAAATCACATTATCAAGCAAGAACAAAATATTTCAGACATACAAGACATGGAGGTGGAAGACACAAAGCCAACAGTTTATTAGAGGTCTTTCAATGGTTCTATCGACAAATTTGGCATAAATTCAAGCTTAAAGATACAACCATATCAAGCAATACATCATCTTTAGCAAGGACTATACAAATTGTTACCCAAAGAAGAAAAGATAGATATTTCAATTCTTGCGCAAAGCAAAGATTTACAGAATGATTACAAACCAAACAAAGAGTTGGGAAAAGATGGGTTTCAAGAAACCCTTAATCTTTGGCATCTTCTAGTCTGATTGTGTTGCAGAAGAGTCCTTAGTTTCAGGCACCTCAACAGGGCCTTCAGTGGAGTCCTTGGTTTCAAGTAGCTCGACAGGGCCTCTAGAGGAATCTTTTGTTTCATCCCACTCAATAAGACCTCTGTATTTCAAAAACTCTTGTTTCCGATAGCCTGGAAGAAGCTTCAAATTCTTACTATCTCCTACATAAGAGAGCAAATAGGAGCCAAGAACTCCAAAATATCCAGCTCTAGATCCACTGTATCTAGGCATAAAGCCAAAAACTCTTATGGCTTCTTCCTTCTCCACCAAAATGATCTTGTCCAAACCTCTGCTGAAAACTTGAGATCCAATAACCTTTGAGATAGCTCTCAAAGCCATCATTGGTAGACTTGGAGAGCTTGACAATCTACTATGATATATTACAATTGTTTGATTGTTTAAGTTTCCAATATAATGGCCAAGGCTTTGATTTTTTCCAAGCTTCATTGGCCTAGAGCCCTTGGCCCTTCCAAGAAATTTGTCCAGATCTTCAATCTCAATCTATAGAACAAACCACAACAGTACAAGATATAAGATATTTATCTATAATGCATAATAAAGTCTAACATAAACTCAATGGGTAACTTTGAATTATATTTCATACCTTAGGGTGTTCATCTTCTTCAAGAAGACTATCATCATAAAGATTTATTGAACTCTTGGGCTTCTCATCTGATGGAGACTTCAATCTCTCTTCATACCCTACATCATCAATATGAAGTTTCTTCTGGACCTGCAAGAACTCTTCTTCTGTAGGTAGCCCCCCCTTTTCGTATTCTATGATCTGATTAATACATGTATGTAAGGCTATAGAGCTATCTTGGAAATTCTCTCCCTCAACATCAAGACTTGCTAGTGGTTCTTGTTCATAACCTATAAAATTCATGTCATTTTTGCCCCAACCTGCAAGGATTGCTAAGCAATAATCTTCTCTAAGATCAAAAAGATGTTGAATATCATTTAGCAACACATATCTCTTCTTGTTGATAAGATAAGTGGGAAATGTTGGAACACAGGCAAGAGGACCTTCTTCATTAACCTGTGCACTTGGCTCAATCTCCTTTTCTTCCACCATTGTGATATTGTCACTCTTGAATAAACCTACATCAAAACCTTGGACAAGTTGATTCTCAACATCTTCTTGGAACATCTCCTCCTTCTCTTCGACCTCCTTATCCATACTTGCAATATCCTCTAGCTTTCTCTGTTGGTCTATATCTGGAGAAGAATTTTCTATGTACTGAAGATACACAATAAATCCAACGTCCTTGTGGATTAGAAGGCATTGGTGTTGGTACCTGTGGAAAGGGCAACATGTTTCTTTCTTTCTGAATTCCTCATCAATGAGGTTGAACCTGCCGAGCAAAGTTGACCTGGATGTATTGGTGGCTCCCATGACATCACTATAATGAACAAATCCATTGACTTCCAAACCTTGCACATGTCTATCATAAAAACATCTGTACTCCTTAAGTTTATCATCAAGATCCTCCAATAACTCCTTCAAATCAAAAGGAACATTGAAAATTTCCCTGATATAGCAAAACTTGGAAGAATTTCCAGTGATGTGTAAAAAATCAAAGAGCCTATCATCAGATGTCTCAATTATCTCCTCCTCATCCATTCCTTCCAGAGATAGCTTCCTCTTTGTCATTTTGACCAGAAAAATATTTATCCTTGAAAAAAAAAGCAGAAAAGAACCAATATCCAATAAAACAAGATGATATCATGGAAAGAGGCCCCAACATTGATTTTCCAAGACAAAAAAATCAAAACAGGAGAATTTTTTTAGTTGACCGGTGAAACGCGAAAATTCAAGTGTGAAAGGCAAATGCCTGTGAAGGAATGGCGTTTCATCGGACACTAGCTTGAAGACAAAAATTATTCTAAAATGTGGCCGGTGAAACGCGATACTAAGCAAAATATCATCAACAGAGACATTTTCTCGCGTTTTACTTGTCAAAAATTGCAAATGAAGAAAAGAAACATGAACAATAAATAAATTCTATGGAAACACACAAATTGATGATATAATCATTTTTGGAAAAGCTATGCTGCTTTTGAAAGATAGAAAGCACATAACATCTTTAATTGTTTAAGTGTTATAAAACATTCTTTCTATATTAATCAAATTTATTTTGTTAAAATGCTTGTAATAAAAAAAATTGTTACCTATCAAAGATTGTTGAACTGCTCTTCACACAGGATGCAAGGACCTTGAAGGGAAGTCGAGACGAAATTTTGGCAGAGAAGAAGACAATGTCGGAGAAATGGGTTTGAAATGCTTTTATATCGACCGTTAAGCATGTGGTGATAGTTCCAACAAAAAAGTTTGTGTAATAATGGAAAAATACGTGTACACGTGTCTGACTTAACACAGTGTAATAAACTCCTCAGAAGACGTGCGCATTCCTTTTTCCAAAAATACGTTACACGTGTGTTAAATAACCCTTTTTCAAGTAAATAAAAAATTCCGATAAGCGAGAGTACGTCACACGTGTGTTATTAACACTTTGCGAAGAACGTTGAGTCCATGCAAATTCACCGCCTTCAGCTTTCATCGCATTTCATCGCTACTCCATCTTTGTTTTTGGCGTTCCTTCCAGTCTCCAAGCATTTCCTTCCAATCTCCAAGCATTTCACTGCTTCTCCAACAAAGCAAACCTTCAAGCATATTGTCATCTTTAGGCTGAGATTGTGAAGAACAAGCTAAAAAGAAGGTATGGTTTCTGCATCTTGCTTTTCAATAACAAGCTCCATTCAATGCATTGTTTTAATATTTTTCCTTAATCCTTTATGTTATTATTAGCTCATGACCACTACAAAAGAAATTTTTCCACAGTGAAAGCATTCCTTAATATTGTGGATATTTAAGGAAATCTTACTGTGATCTGCATGAGCTATCTGAAATCCATGCTGCTGTTAATAATTACTTATCTGAGCATTCCATGCTCTCGGTGCCTGTTTCTTTCCTCCCTATGGATATTTTAAGTAATCTTAAAAGATTTCCTTGGATCAAAGCTCTTTTTTCTTGGTTTTGTCAATTTTTATGCTATTCATGAGCTGTCCGGTGAAACGCGAAAATAAGGTGCTTCAAGCAGGTTTCCTGGCTTAAATTCGCATTTCACTGGACACAATGGACAACAAGTCCGGTGAAACGCGAAAAGAAGCAGCTGCAAGGAGGCGCCTTGCTTGACACTCGCTTTTCACATTGTCAATTTTTATGCTATTCATGAGCTGTCCAGTGAAACGCGAAAATAAGGTACTTCAAGCAGGTTTCCTGGCTTAAATTCGCGTTTCACTGGACACAATGGACAACAAGTTCGGTGAAACGCGAAAAGAAGCAGCTGCAAGGAGGCGCCTTGCTTGACACTCGCGTTTCACTAGACAGCTCGAGAAAAATTTAGCTGATACGAGAAAACGCCATGCAGCATAGATAACTCTTGTCTGGGACTCGCGTTTTGCTTTACATGCTGGAGAAGAAGTAACATATGTTTTTTTGGCAGATGGCTAGGACTAAGTCAACAGCAAGAAAAGAGAAGATTGATCCGAGGGATTTAGCATCAAAGATTCATCAGTCTTCAAAGCCTCAGAAGCTCTCTAGAAAGTCAAAGCCAAGGAGAAGGTTTTCTCAAAATGTCAGGTGTCTAAGGGAGATTAGGAAGGCAGTAAATGCTCTTGACAATGCAATTCCAAAGTTGTCTTTTCAGAGGCTTGTCAAGGAAATTTGTGACAGATATAGTTTCGATAGTTTCAGATGGACAAGAACAGCTCTTAATTGTATACAAGAAGCCACAGAGGATTTTCTAATTGAGTTTTTCCAAGATGCCTACATTTGTGCTGCTCATGCTCATAGGCTCACACTCATGGACAAGGACATGGTAATTCTTAGGAGGCTAAGATATATATTTTCAAAGGTCCTTGAGCCAATTCCCCTCACTGATATGAAGACATTTAATATCCTTAATGTGCCCCCAGCTAGAAGAAAGAAAGATGATTCTGGTGTCAGGGTTGAGGATGTCACCCATGAGAAGGATACAAGGCAACATGAAAAAGAGGAGAAGGCTAAAGAGGAACAAGCAGATAAATGGAGAGAGTATAGGAAGCAAAGGGTTGAAGAAAGGGAAATAGAGCAACTAGAGTCCTTTGAAAATGAGCTAGCCACCCTTCTTGAAGCAACTAATCCAAAAGGATTCAGTGTGTTTTGTTTCTTACCTGGTGACTTAGGCAAAAGAACTGAGGTTCTCTCCTTTGATGCTGGATGTGTTCAGATTCTTAAGGATAAAAGAAGAGAAGTAAATGACAGTCTTATTCTTGCTGGCCTAAGGTATGTCCATCCATAATTACTTATACTTTTTGATATTTTTTTAGCAATAAGATTTTTCTTGTTTATACTCACTATTTCTATGTCTTTTCTAGGTGTATAATGCATGAGTTTCCTTTGGATATACAACAAAAAATTGAGGTTTTTGATCCATATATCTCATTCTTTATGAGGAATGAGCTTGATGCAAGTTTTATTGAGCACTGGCTCAATTTGATTGACTTTCATACTTTGGAGCTGCTTATAATTCCATATAATGAAAAGTAAGTGATTCAATATTCTATTAGAGTTTTTGAGATTTTATCCTACTAATTTGTTGAGATATGATTGCTTTTAGTTCTCATTGGAGCTTGATTGCAATAGACCTTGTGGATAAGCAATGCTTTTTAATCAACTCTATGAAAGGAAGCCATGGAAATGCGAAATTGTAAGTTATATTATCCAAGGGCTCCTTGATATTTCAATTCTTTTTTTTGTAAGTACTCTAAATTTCAACATATTTTATATACAGAGGTGCCAAAAGATTAATTGAAGAGCTAGAGAAAAGACCCCCTATGCCATCTGATTTGCTTGCAACAATGCAATATAGACAAGTTGCGATAAGTTATTCATTAAAATAATTGAAACATGAGTTTATTCTATGAACTACCATTCGTCCTCTTTATAGTTTTACTTTGTGTTGGTGGTTGCAGTGTCCCCATCAGGATGATAGCCATTCTTGTGGCTGGAGGGTGATTGCAAATGCTAGAAGAATGGTTAACTTTGTTTATCTTAATGATGATAAACATGTAAAGGTAATATGAAAGATGCTAAACTTTAAGATAGATATTAATTGCAAATAGTCCATTGATGATAAAAATATAGTCTATTGTAAGAACAATAATGAACTAAAACTCTTTTTTCTATAAATGTGTGACAGTTTTCGAAGGATTGCTATACATCTGAGCATATTTGGTACATCAGAGCAAAGCTCTTGAAGTATATGATGGTCAATTGTATACAACCAACAACAGAGATTGGTGGGGATTTGCACCATGAAGGAGATGCGGTGCCTATAACCACGGAAGGCAAATCCACAGCTTCAACACCTTCTATACCCAAGACATCAAAGAAAGGCAAAAGGACTCCTAGAAAGGATAGTTTTCCAAAAAAGAAATAGCTTTGCCATATCGCCTTGTAGGCCTTCATATATAGAAATTTGCCCTTCAGCCCTTGTATATCTCATAGAGATGGCAGATAGACATCTGCTACAAAATTTGTACATGTATTTTATATTGATAGTAAAGATATCTTTTCTTTAATGTCATTGCAGTGTATTTTATTTTCTCTCCTTTTCGATATCTGCAAAAAATAAATTACAAATGTTTGTTAGTTAGAAAGTGAGATCTTGATATACATCTAAGTAGATATAATATGATGTGAAAACTTACTCGTTTCTTATCAAGTTGGAATACAAAGGAGCATGGTAGTTCAATGTCTTCATTTTGTAAATCCATCCTCACTTGATGTAGCGTACATGATTTTCTGATCTTTAAGATTGCAATAATATCCTCGTTGAACCAAATATCAAGATCCACAATAGGATCCTTGCTGAAGTCATTAAGATTCTGGTCTAAAGCAACTAGACTACTACCAACAAAATTCCATCGACTATAGTAAAAGCTAAGGATAAAATTTTGAGTAGCAATCATATATTTACAAGCTATAGAGTCTTGATCTATCTTACATATAATTTTTCCTTCTGTCCTTGTATCCCATCCTTCATCAACAAATTGTATGATATGATCATATGTTAGTCTCTTCACTGAAAGCATGGTTTTTGTTATTCTTATCTCCATATTAGAGAAGAAATCAATAAATATATTAATAGGCATAAATAAAGTAACTTTGCTTAGCCTACTTGAGATATTAGATTTTAGTGCTTTCTGGATCTCAGAAAATATCTTACATCTATAGCCCTCACTAGTAGCTGGACTTGGCAAAGGCCACTCAAAGCTTGAAAAATCTGGCAAAGGAAGGAGTTTTATTGATCCCCATTGGCAATACTGCATAGGAATAACATAAGAATGGTCATAAAAGAATATTCCATTCTCTGCAAGCTCTGTCTTCTTTCTACCTCTATACATTTCTTCTCCAATTGAACCATGTATAACATCAATAACATCAATAATAGATTCCACTGGTTGCCATTCCTCAAGATTAGAGGGATAGACATCTACAAGACAAACAAATATTATAATGGAAAAACCTAAACCATGTTTAAGAAAGGAAAAACTTTAAGAATCAAATTCTTACAATTTGGTCTATGCATTGGAAGCTTTGAAGATCCAGGTTTCAAACACAGCTCTCTATGCATGAACACATGTTGCACTAGTACCTCTTTGATACTATTCTTATTTGCTCCAAGCTTTAAATCTCGGATTCTGCCCTTCCAAGCAGAGATAAACGAGCTCTCATGTCTTTGCCTTTTTCCACGTTTTGCTTGTTGCATGGTGATCCAAGTACCTTTGCTAATGATAGTAGGAATCCATCTTCCATCAGTTTGGAATGAGTTAAACACTGATATGGATGTGATTTGGGAGCTTGGACGCCTTGTTGAAGATCGAATTTTTGTATCCATGGTAGAAGAGAGAGATACATGCACACACACACACACACACACACACACACACACACACACACACACACACACACACACACACACACACACACACACACACATAGAGGACTAGGCTATCATAACGGAGGGAAAAACAATAGAGGAATAAAAGAAAGGAGGGAAAAAACTGAGCGCCATGCTTTTCACCAATTTGAATTTCGATTACATCAGTCATTATCATTAATCTAGAAACATCATTAAATAAAAGTAGCCGAGACTCTATGCCATTAATGCAAAATATGTCATAATCACGAATATAAGAGACTAAAAATACATAATAAAAATACAAATTCGTAATATTATCATATTTATATATTTTTGTAAAATGATTTTTTAATTTTTTTAAATTAGAAGTTCCGTTACGGAGGCTTTGCTCTTATTGGTCTAGAGCACTCTCTCTCCACATCCTAAAAGGCATTTTCGAGACCTCAAAACTCCCCTAATGACTCCAGAGGAGAGGTATACTGGTAGAAAACCAGATATTTCTCATTTGAAAATTTTTGTTTCATTGACTATGTTCATGTGCCAGATGAGTTGAGATCCAAGTTGGATCCAAAAGCTGAAAAGTGCATCTTTATTGGTTATTCTCTGCAGCAAAAAGGGTATAGATTGTTGAGATATCGAGCTCCACTCGTGATACGCCAGGGTGACCGTTGTGTATTTATATCATCGACTTGTCAGTTGTGCAGACGCGGTTGGTACACCGCCCATGAATAATAGCTACATGATAGCTATCCTTATCTACTCTAGTTCGTGGCTTAGTTAGTATGCCACCTTAGTTAGTTGAGTTTGGTTTGAGACCCATATATAGGGTTCTTCTATTTCTTTGTATGAGAGTTCTTTTGGCTTACACAACTAAGAAGAGGAAAACTGTTTTCAGCCTCCACCCTTGTGTGTATTCCCCCATTGTGCAAGCAAGAAAGATACAAGTGAGACTCCTTCCTTCTCTCCCACAATCTTGACATGGTATTAGAGCCTTGTTCGTGGTAAGGAGCTCAAGAAAGCAAGCCAAGCTCGCGGTGTTCTGGTAAGAGGAGCAGTGTTGCTTTCATTTTCTGTTTTGGGAGCAGATCTCTGCAGGTAGCACAACCGAAAAGTGCAGGAGTGCATTGTCTCAGGTTGAGACGCCCTTCGCGGTGAAGCAAGAGGGCAGTATATGCTGCGGGACAGGGCTTTAGCCCTTGGCGACCTTATTTTTTTGATTTGAGGCCATTTCGGGGCCTGTTTTGGAGGCGGAAGTTTTCTGCACGCACTCAGGAAAAGACCCAGTTTTATGCTGTGCAGCCACTGTTCTACAGGTCGGTGAAAAGTTTCTGTAGAAATTGCATCGTATGCTTGTGCACAGAGACATTGGGAGTTACAGAATCATCCTTGGTTCCTGTTTATGCAAAATCGTCACTAGGAAGTGACTGTGTGGTCAAATACCACGTTCGCCAGTTTTGCAGATTTGCCCTTGTGAGGGTGAAGCTGAGTTTTTGCAGTGACAGAATTTTTTGCAGTGTTCTGTAATGGTGTCTGATTCTCTCTCACAGATTGTCACTGAAAAGCTTGACAAGAACAACTTCCAAGCATGGAAGTTTAGAATGACGAATTTCCTTATGGGAAAAGGATATTGGGAATTTGTTGCAGGAAATGAAGAAGAACCAGTTCTTCCTGATGTTCCCAATCAACAGCAAATGCAGGCATTCAAAGCATGGCATGAGAGAGCCAGGAAAGTTATGTACTGGCTGTCTATCAGCATTTTAGACTCTATGATTGTGCATATTCAGGATGCAAGTATGCCAAAGGAGGCATGGGATACTCTGTCAAAGATGTATAGCACAAATACGCAAGCTAGGAAAATGCAACTCAAGCAAGAGTTGCACAATGTGCAAAGAGAAAATATGAGCATCAATGACTACCACATGAAGGTGAAGAAGATTGCAGATGCACTTGCTTCCATTGGGTCGCCAGTGGAAGATGATGATTTAGTTTCTGTGACCTTGAATGGTCTAGGAAAGGATTATGCGCAGTTTCGGACATCCATTTCCGTCCGTGAAAGATTTCCTGATTTTGAGGAGTTGATTGCTCTTCTAATTTCTGAGGAGCAGAGAAATGGTGGTGCATCTTCTTCAGGAGGAACTTCAAAAGAAACTGTCTTCTACTCAAATGCTGGAAGAGGTAGAGGCAGAGGTAGAGGAGGCCGATTTGGAGGCCGTGGTAGAAATCAGAATATGCAGCAAACTCAAGAAAACCAATCCTATGGAGGAGAACGTGGTAACTCTAGAGGCAGGGGGAGCCAAAGAGGTCGTGGTGGATGGCAAAGAAGCCAAAATGCAAACAGTAATGTTGAATGCTACTATTGTGGTAAAATGGATCATATGGCTAAAGACTGCTATAAAAAGTAGAATGACATCATGAATGGAAAACTACAACAAGGGAATTATGCATCTTCTAGTAGACAGGGTGATGATAGAAATGAGCATTTGTTTATGGTGCAGCACATGAACAATTCTGTGACAAGTGCAGAAGAAAGCAATGATGTATGGTATGTTGACTCAGGTGCATCAAACCACATGACAGGTCATGCAGAATGGATGGAGGATGCAAGGAAAATGGAAAAACCAGGATTTGTGGAGACTGGTGATGATACTGCACATCCGATTGTGCAGATTGGAAAAATTCCTTTGTCTATGCAGGATGGGAAAAAGAAATACATGTCCGATGTATTTCATGTCCCGAATATCACCAAGAATCTGGTTTCTGTTGGTCAAATGGTTGAGCAGGGCTTGCAGGTCAGATTTAATCCTCATGGATGCTTTGTTGAGGATATGAAAAATAAAGGTCGCTTGATAGCAAAAGGAAAGAAGAAGGGTAGAATGTTTACATTGGATGCAGACATGTCTAAATTGAGTGCAGCAATGTTTGCACATGGGACCGGTGTAGTTGCAGATATTGATATCTGGCATAAACGCATTGGTCATGTTAATGTACAGCGACTTAAATCAATGCAGGCCCAAAATATTGTTGCAGGATTGCCTAAATTCAAGGTTGCAGAAATGCATAAGGTATGTGAAGCCTGTCAGTTTGGAAAACAGGCAAGGAAACCATTTCCTAGACATGTTCAAGAGAGTAAGAAGCCATTGGAATTAATCCACTCTGATGTGTGGACTATTAAAGCTGCATCTCTTGGAGGCTGTCATTATTTTGTCACTTTTATTGATGACTATAGCAGAAAAGTTTGGGTGTATTTTATGAAAAAGAAAAATGAAGTTTTTGGGCATTTCAAAACTCTTAAAGCTATGGTTGAAAAAGAAACAGATCTGCAAATAAAATGCCTAAGGTCAGATGGAGGGGGAGAGTACCTCTCAAATGAGTTTGCAAGGTTCCTGCAGGAGCATGGCATAAAGCAGCAATATTCATGCAGTCATACCCCACAGCAAAATGGAATTGCAGAAAGAAAAAACAGACATATTGGAGAGGTGTCTTGTGCCATGCTCAATGAAAAAGACCTGCCAGATTTTTATTGGGCTGAAGCAGTTGCTACAGCAGTCTACATAATGAACAGGACTCCCACTGCAGCAATACATGGAATGACTCCAGAGGAGAGGTATACTGGTAGGAAAACAGATATTTCTCATTTGAAAATTTTTGGTTGCATTGCCTATGTACATGTGCCAGATGAGTTGAGATCCAAGTTGGATCCAAAAGCTGAGAAGTGCATCTTTATTGGTTACTCTCTGCAGCAAAAAGGGTATAGATGCTATAACACTTCTACTCATAAGTTTACAGTGAGCAGAGATGTTGTTTTTGATGAGATGAGTAGCTGGTATAAACCAGTAAATGTGATTGATGATGTAGATGCACAAAATGGTAATGCTGCACAGAATTCACAGTAGCAGTCACAAAATATTAGTGGACCTGGAGCGTCCTCTAGCAGTGGTTCACATTCTTCGCCATGGACAGGCAGATTGAGATTAGGAGAATCTTCTCAAAGTAATGCAGATAGTGGTATGCAGGTATCATGAAAAGGAAAAGAGAAGGTTGATCAGCCCATGTTTGATGTGAATGCAGGTCACTCTTATGTGGATGGTGAATCCAGTGGCTCAGAACAGAGCCTTGATGATGAGTTGGGTATTCCTTCTATTGTTACACCTGGAGTAAGGAAGATGCTTGGTGTGCAGGAATTGGGAGTGAGCTCGAGGGGGAGTGTTGAGATATCGAGCTCCACTCGTGATACGCCAGGGTGACCGTTGTGTATTTATGTCATCGACTTGTCAGTTGCAGACGCGGTTGGTACACCGCCCATGAATAATAGCTACATGATAGCTATCCTTATCTAATCTAGTTCATGGCTTAGTTAGTATGCCACCTTAGTTAGTTGAGTTTGGTTTGAGACCCATATATAGGGTTCTTCTATTTCTTTGTATGAGAGTTCTTTTGGCTTACATAGCTAAGAAGAGGAAAACTGTTTTCAGCCTCCACCCTTGTGTGTATTCCCCCATTGTGCAAGCAAGAAAGATACAAGTGAGACTCCTTCCTTCTCTCCCACAATCTTGACATAGATGCTATAACCCTTCTACTCGTAAGTTTATAGTGAGCAGAGATGTTGTTTTTGATGAGATGAGTAGCTAGCATAAACCAGTAAATGTGATTGATAATGTAGATGCACAATATGGTAATGCTGCACAGAATTCACAGCAGCAGTCACAAGATATTAGTGGACCTGGAGCATCCTCTAGCACTGGTTCACATTCTTCGCCATGGACAGGCAGATTGAGATCAGGAGAATCTTCTCAAAGCAATGCAGATAGTGGTATGCAGGTATCACGAAAAGGAAAAGAGAAGGTAGATCAGCCCATATTTGATGTGAATGCAAGTCACTCTTATGTGGATGGTGAATTCAGTGGCTCAGAACAGAGCATTGATGATGAGTTGGGTATTCCTTCTATTGTTACACCTGGAGTAAGGAAGACCAGGGATGTTTTGAGATCACCTGGGAGTGAACCTACTTTGCGCAGATCTACCAAAGCTAGGTATCCTGTGGATAGGCTGAAATATGATGGATTTACAGTCATTCACTATGCATATATGGTTAAAGTGATACAAGAACCAGAACCCACTTCTTTTGAGCAAGCCATGGGAAAAGAAAAATGGGAGAAAGCCATGGATGAAGAAATGGATGCCTTGGAAGCAAATGCTACATGGGAATCGGTATCTTTGCCTAAAGGTAAGAATGCAATTGGCTGTAAGTGGGTTTATAAGGTGAAGCACAATGCAGATGGTTCTGTGAACAGATACAAGGCAAGATTAGTAGTCAAGGGGTATGCACAAACATATGGCATTGATTATGAAGAAACATTCAGTCCGGTTGCAAGGATGGTAACCGTAAGAGCAGTCATTGCTATCGCTGCATCAAAGGAATGGTCTTTACATCAGATGGATGTAAAGAATGCCTTCTTGCATGGTGATTTGCAAGAAGAGGTATATATGGAGCAGCCACCAGGTTATGTGCATGTTGTTCATCCTGAGTTTGTTTGCAGGTTGAAGAAAGCATTGTATGGCTTGAAGAAAGCACCTAGATCATGGTCTGACAAGATAGGACAGTATCTTGTTACTATTGGCTTTCAGATTTCCAAGGCAGATTTCTCACTTTATGTGAGAAAAACAGAGAAAGGTATTATGCTGCTTGTCATTTATGTTGATGATTTGATTATCACAGATGATAGTGATGAAGATATCCTTCATGTGAAAATGCTATTGAAGCAGAAGTTTGAGATGAAGGATTTGGGAGAGCTGCATTATTTCTTGGGCATTGAGGTGATTAGATCACCAAGTGGGATACGACTCTTACAGAGGCAGTATGGATTGGACATGCTGTCCAAATATGGGATGACAGGCTGTAAGCCTATTTCAGTTCCTTTGGAGCAGAATGTGAAGCTAAGCGCAGATGTAGGTGAGCTTCTCGAAGACCCTACTATGTATAGACACATAGTAGGAAGTTTGATTTATATGACTATTACCAGGCCAGATTTGAGCTATGTTGTTGGATTGGTAAGTCAGTTTATGCAGGCTCCAAGGAAACTGCATTTGGATGTGGCTAGACGCATACTCAGGTATGTGAAGTCCACATTGCAGTATGGACTATTTTATGAGACTGGGGTTTAGATACAGTTGCATGGATACACTGATGCTGATTGGGCTGGTAGTATTTCTGATAGACGATCTACCAGTGGATATGTGTTATCTTTTGGGAGTGCTGCAGTCACTTGGAGCAGCAAGAAACAACCTACAGTTGCCTTGTCGAGCACAAAGGCTGAGTACAGGGGTGCAGCAATGGCTGCATGTGAGGTAGCTTGGTTGCATAAGCTACTTTATGATATGTATCAGCCTACAGATGGGCCAGTTGTCATTTATTGTGACAACATGAGCAGTATACACTCGGCAAATAACCCAGTCTATCATGCTAGAACAAAGCACATTGAGGTGCATTATCACTATGTGCGGGAGAGGGTTTTACTAGGTCTTATTGATCTAGTTTATGTCAGGACAGAGGATCAGGTAGCTGACATATTTACGAAGGCATTGGGCATAGAGAAGCTGCGTAAGTTCAGAGACGTGCTTGGTGTGCAGGAATTGGGATTGAGCTCGAGGGGGAGTGTTGAGATATCGAGCTCCTCTCGTGATATGCCAGGGTGACTGTTGTGCATTTATGTCACCGACTTGTGAGTTGCAGATGCGGTTGGTACACCGCCCATGAATAATAGCTAGATGACAGCTATCCTTATCTACTCTAGTTCGTGGCTCAGTTAGTATAGACCCATATATAGGGTTCTTCTATTTCTATGTACTAGATTTCTTTTTGGCTTACACAACTAAGAAGAGGAAAATTGTTTTCAGCCTCCACCCTTGTGTGTATTCCCCCATTGTGCAAGCAAGAAAGCTACAAGTGAGACTCCTTCCTTCTCTCCCACAATCTTGACAGCCTAAGCATTTTTGGTCTGAGGCTGTTCATACTGCTGTCTATATTATGAACAGAACTCCCACAGCTGCAGTTCATGGGATGACTCTTGAAGAATGTTTTACTGGCAAGAAGCTTGATGTATCGCACTTGAAAGTATTTGGTTGTGTTGCATACGTTCATGTGCCAGATGAGCTACAGAAGAAGCTTGATCCAAAGGTAGAAAAATGTGTTTTTATTGGATACTCTTTAGAGAAGAAAGGGTATCGTTGTTATAACCCTATCACATGTAAGTTCAAAGTGAGCAGGGATGTCATCTTTGATGAAATGAGCACTTGGTATGCATCTAGTGGTGATGCATTGGATGATGATGATGATCATGACACTCATATGCAAGCTGAAAAGCAAGAATCACAGACTGTCAGTGGACCAGAGACATCATCTGGTAGTCCTTGGTCTCGGAGACTAAGGAGTACATCTACATCTTCAGGTGCATCTAGTAGCACTACATGTCAAGACAAAGGAAAGAATAAAGTGTCAGATGGCATTGATGCAGTTCTTGATGGAGACTCTAGTGGCTCAGAGAGCTTGGATGATGAGCTTGGTATTCCTTCTGTCAGGACACCAGGTGTACAGAGAGCTCATAGTAATGTAAAGGCTCCATTGAGTGATCCAGTGGTACGCAAATCTAGCAGGGTCAAATACCCTATTAAAAGATTTTGTTTTGAAGGTTATGCAGCTTACCATTATGCTTATATGGTGAAACTAGTTGAGGATATTAAGGCCATATGTTTTGAGGAGGCTGTTGGTCATGCTCATTGGGATGCAGCAATGAATGAGGAGATGGCTGTATTAGAGGCCAACAAGACTTGGGATCTAGTATCATTGTCGAACGGCAAGAAAGCTATTGGATGTAAGTGGGCTTATAAGATTAAGCACAATGCATATGGTTCTATTAGTAGGTACAAAGCTATGCTGGTTGTTGCAAAAGGCTATGCCCAGACATATGGCATAGATTATGAAGAAACCTTCAGTCCAGTTTCTAGGATGGCAATTATTAGATGTGTGATTGCTTTGGCAGCAAGCAAAGGTTGGAGGTTGCAGCAAATGGATGTGAAGAATGCCTTCTTGCATGGTGATTTGCAGGAAGAAGTGTATATGGATCAACCAACAGGTTATGAAGATTTAGAGCATCCCACGTATGTGTGCAGGTTGAAGAAGGCGCTATATGGGCTCAAGCAAGCACCTAGAGCATGGTCTGACAAGATCAGAGAGTATCTTGTCAATATTGGCCTTTATGTTTCTGATGCTAATCACTCACTTTATGTGAGAAAGGGAGATGCACGTTTGGTCATCATAGTCATCTATGTGGATGACTTGATTATTACAGGTGATAGTGATAGTGGGATTGCTGAAGTCAAGGATTTTTTGAAGAAGAAGTTTGAGATGAAGGATTTAGGTGAGCTAAGGTACTTCCTTGGCATTGAGGTGATCAGATGTGATGATGGTATATGGCTGTCCCAAAGACAGTATGGCTTGGATATGTTGTCCAAGTATGGTATGACAACATGCAAACCACTTTTAGTCCCGTTGGAGCAGAATGTAAAGTTGAGTGCTAATGTTGGGGATGAGATAGAAGACCCTACTATGTTCAGGAGGATAGTGGGGAGTTTGATCTACATGACCATTACAAGGCCAGACTTGAGCTACGCTGTTGGTCTTGTGAGTCAGTTTATGCAAGTACCTAGAAAGCCACATATGGATGCAGTCAAACGCATATTGAGATATGTGAAGTTCACATTATATTATGGACTTTTCTATGAGGCAGGTACAGATGTACAGGTGTTTCGATACACAGATGTAGATTGGGCTGGTAGTATGTCTGATAGAAGATCTACCAGCGGATACATGTTCTCTCTTGGTAGTGCAGCAGTTGCTTGGAGCAGCAAAAAGCAATCTACAGTTGCCTTGTCGAGTACAAAAGCTGAGTATAGAGATGTTGTTGTTGCAGCATGTGAGGTAGTATGGCTACAAAAGTTAATGGCTAATTTGGATGTGCAGGTGGAAGGTCCAATTGTCATTTATTGTGACAACAGGAGCATTATACAGTTGGCAGCTAGGAACCCTGTGTTCCATGCTAGGATAAAACATATTGAGGTACACTACCACTTTGTGAGAGAGAAGGTACTAGCACGTGATATTGACTTGGTGTATGTTAGCACACAGGATCAGATACCTGACATCTTCACGAAGGCATTGGGTACAGAGAAGCTTCAAAAGTTTCGAAGCTTACTTGGAGTTGCAGAGATGCAGTTGAGCTTGAGGGGGAGTGTTGAGATGACAAGCTCAACACATGCGGACATTGGTGATGGACCACCTGGTTAGATGGTTCCACACATCTACACTTAGCACGTCGGTGGTCATTATGACTCTCACATGGCCACTGACTCATTACTTATTAAATTCAAGTTGTTACACCTATTTACAGGTGGCATAGTTATACCGCCAGTCAACTAGTGTAGTCGATTATGCATTGTTTGACTTAGTAGGCCACTTTCCTTTATGTTGTATCTTATCTATACTTTGTGTACATTGAAAAGAGTGTGAAAGAAGAAGAATAAACTAGCAAGAAAACGTTTTGGTCTCCATCTCTCTTCTTATCTCTTGAGTGAGCTTCTCCTTGTGCATTCTATGTGTGTTCGACGTAGCATCTTGAGCAAGTCCCCCCACCACGCGATTCTTGACATGGATGGCTTGCATGCCCCCTCTCTCCCCCATGCTCTCCACATAACACTACTCCTCTCACACTCCCTCTCCCCCTGCCATGCATCGGCTGAGAAGAGGGGTAATTAATTTTAGAAAATTGCACCAAAATTACCCATTATCCATATGCCTTTCCGTAAGGGGTGTTCTCGTGCAGCTTGCGGGTATTTTAGCCTCGGCCTTATTTGCACAACGCGAATGGGATTTATTATCGCGCATGTGGGGTAAGGATTTAACTGCCAACTTTTTACGATGTGGGAGATTTATTTGGGGTGCCTTATTGTGCGGGGTTTAAGTTCGACTTAATATTTTGAGTGGAAATATTACAATAGATCACTTGATTTCCCTTCAAGAAGACAATAATAGTGGGCTATCCTGTTTATGACAGGTTTTAGCAGCCCAAATCACTCCCATACACATCCAAGATCTCCCCTTTACTTGCCCCAAATTCACTCAAGTTACTTGGGCATAAGAGGGGCTTCAATGGTCCATGAATATGGTAAGATAATGGAAGAAGACGTACATAAGAGCATGCTGAATACTTTATCTCTATTTTTCCCTTTTATGGACTGTCATACCACTCATTTTCATGATACCAAATGGATGGGCAAAAAGGACTCTCGCCTTCTTTGTTTGTATCTCCTCTTTAGCTTCAATTTGCTCTGTGTTTGCATGCTTTGGAGCATTTACCATGGACTTCAGCTCTCCCTCCATCTTCCACAGGTATGCATGCCCGAAAAATGCACCGAAAAATGTGAGCTGCATTCCTCTCCTTCATCCACACAAAAATTGGACCATACAGGTCACTTACTAGTCACACAAGTCTCTTACAACCATTACTTCAGGTCCCATACAAACCAAGTGGACTTTCAGGCACTCTTCTTGATTTCCAAGCAAATACACCTCATGAACCAATGTGACATAACCTGCAAACTGTCAATTACCACCTGTTGATCAAGTTGAAGGTCCCCATAGACTTAATTTTTGTCAATGTACATGATACAAACTAAAAATTGCGTGTCAAGTTATAAAGGAACTTATGAGATCAAATGGCATCTAAGACAAATGTTGGGGAATAATGACTGAATTATGTATGAAAGTTTCTCATGAAAATCCTAATGAAGTTCTTCTGCAAACATAAGAACTCCATGATTTATGCCATGAAGAGAAAACCCTTTGACATTCACCCCCTCCTAACCTGCACATCCTCTGGTTGTCTCCTAGGACACGAACAGGCGCTCTTCCTTTCTTGCATGACCTGTCTTTGAGTTTGCTTGTCTTCTAGGACACGAACATGCGCTCCTCCTTTCTTCTTCACATGCCTCCAAAGGTAGTCTTCTTTGAGAAAGAAGCCATAAGCCTTTCTCCTGATTCTCTTGAACTCTTCATTAGTCCAATCTTCCTTCTTCGTCATAGTACTCAAGAATTGGTCAATTTTTAGCCAATCATCTGCATAATATTCTTCCTTCAATTGAGAACAAACTAAAACAAAACATTGAGCATGTTGTGTTTCAGCTGCTTACCATCCTTCCATGGTTGTTCCTTCATTCTTTGCTGCTATAAATTCTGTTACAAGAACAGTACCTATTGTACTTGCCGTAATTAATGATGTACCTGCATTTATGACAACTATACCATCATTAAGAACATTTGTAATTGCTGTTTTCAGATTCGAACTTGCAATTACAACATCATTTTCAGCAAATATAGACTCTGTTACTTCCTCATCCATCATCTCTTCTTCATCTTTATTTCTGGCACACAAAAGCATGTCAACAATTGGATTATGTCTTCCTGCAATATGTTTCAAATCAAGATTTAAGGATTTAATATAGACTATCCATCTTAGCATAGCTATGTCGGGAGTAGAACAGTTGGCAATCATGCCCAAGAGTGGAAGACAATTTGTTTCAACTACTACATGTGTGCCCATGAAGTACTCTGTAACGTGTCCAACCGTCCACTTGTAAGACACATCTTAGCAGCCCCGGAAGAGAGTTCAGAAAGCATCGCTCATCAGCATTCCCATGGAATGTCATGGGATTTGTGATCTAGGTCTTCCTAAGTTTGCCACTAAGCAGAAGCATTCTAGACGTTCCCACTTAGGACCAGCTTGAATTAGGGTTTTTCTAATGGTCAAGTTCCTAGAAAGTAACTAGCGTCGAGCCCCAGATGAACTACTTTACGCAGAAACATCAGGGTCGAAGCGGATTTATACTGCACTTGGTTTAAGGAGAATGGGAAATGAGAGGGATGCGAAGCTCGACCTCTCTGCCTGTAAGGCATAGTCCCATTCCGTTCCCCTAAAACAATACAAATCAAGACCCTAGCTCTCTAGATTCTAGGTCATCATTTACCTAGCTGTCAATTCCTTTAAGAAAAGTTCCTGGCCAACCGGGACCACCCTTCCGTAGGACGGACCCATGGTCACATCCACCGCACTTTCCTCAGGTTGCTTTAGTTACCTAATTACCTACCACATTTAGTTTGACAAGCAAGGACAACTTCCTTAATTAGCCAATTATTCACTGGTTTCTTCACATAACTTAGGCACAAACATAGAAAAACAATGTCAAACAAGTTCCTTTTCAACATTTGATCTTTATTTATCACTCTTTGGAATACATCATATAATCCAGCCCAAAGGCTAATCCATAATCCGTCCGAAGGCAATTCTATAATCCGCCTGAAGGCTATTCCAGCAATCCTCAGGGATCGCTATTCCAAGTTTCCGCCCGTAGACTAGTATGCGGGCCTCGAGATCCAATCTCGAGTCACATCGGCCTCTTCTGCAGGACCTGGAGGCAAGGGATTTACGACCAGAGCCCCCCCTGGTACCCAAGCGTCCTCTTGCTCCAAGTAGCACCCACAGAGAGACCTCTCGCGGCGGGTTCGGTCCACGTACCGGGCATGGCTAACAACCCCCTTGGATAGGATCAGGCAGACAGTCGGGGGTAACTGATGCTGCCTCTCCCTCCAGGCCTTCAACTTGAAGCATTAATTATTTTTCCAGCTTTAGTTCCTTGAGCAAAGAAGTACAAATAGTGCTCCTAATTGTACAAACACAATCAATCCAGTGGTCGTTTGTTCGGCCATTTTCTAAGATGTGAATCCTTCTCTCTGAATGCATCTAGCATTCGATCCGGGATCAATTGCGACTTGGCAAGATCCTAAGGGTTTCGTAAACTAAGTTGCTTGTTTACCCTATTATCCTTGGGTTAGGGTTTATACCCATTTAACCCCAAATTGTTTCCACCTTACGTTTCCTTAAATTAAAGACAATAAATCCTGGGCAACCTCGTCGCCCTAGCTTGATTGGTCAATTGCTTGCTAGGCAATTCATAATTACCCTAACCTGGAAAATCAGCCTCATAGAAGGGTGATATAGCAGGATGTCTACTCATCCTCTTGCAATTAGACTTGTACTTAGAATCTGCCAACCTTGTTCTAAGGAGTGGCAATAATATTTTGTGATTTAGTCACAAAATCATGCGACGTTGCAACTTGTTGCACGACATAAGCGTCGCACCTAACTTACGAGGTCATTTCTCCCATCGCACGGTATTCCTTCTTCAAAAATACATTTGGTCAAGATGTAGGGTTTGGAATGTCCCCTTGACCCAACCCAGCCCTTAACCCTACTAGGCCGACAACCAGATGGTGCAGAGGTAGAACCCCACCTTAGGTGCATCCGCTCTCTCCGAGCAATCATATTAACTACTTCAGTGACATCACCCCAAGCAGTCTTCAATCCCGTCTCAGAGTTAGGATCTTCAAGCCAATCAATCAGCTTCTCTTGAAGAAAAGGATCCGTAGCCTTTAGAAATAATTTAATCTTTTGGCTCTCCATACTCTGCTGATCATCAGGATCTAGCTGGGAAAATTTGCTTTCAAATTTGCGGTGAAGAGCAGTGGCAGTTAGTCCCTTATTGGGCCTTTCAACCCATTCAGTGAAAATTTTCTTTGTCATGAGGCTAGAATCTTCAAGAAAGAATTCTTCTTGAAGAGCCTTCTTGAATGCAGACCATCCCGCATCTTTTTGAAAAAGACCATGAATCCGGTCCTTGAGGCCATGCACGGCCAAATGGGCAAATTATCGGCTCCAAGCATGATGAGGGACCCCAAAGAAGACCATCTTGTCAATATAGAGGCGCATAAAAGAGGACACATTTTTCCCATTAAATTGCTTGAGCTCCTGCCTAACTGCTTCCAAAGCTTTAATGGCAGTAGTATCATTCCGCTCTTCATCTTGCCTCTATTGTTGCTGCAGTTGCATCTGCTACTGAAATTACAATTTTTGTTGTTGGTTCTCTTGCATCAGACAAACCAACTGCTGCAAGGCATCTCCTCCCGAACTTGATGATTCTCCCATTGTACTTTCTCTTCTATAGCCGACCTTCACATCGGGTTCACCACTATCATCGTGTTGGGGATCGAAGGTCTACCACCGGGGTTTAGAGCAGAAGAGGAGTGAGAGATTCAAGGTAAGGAGAGAGAGAAAAGAATGGAGTTTGATAAGTCTTGGGTTATAGAGATAATTCAGTTGGAGAAGAAGACCTCAAGCTTTTTCATATACTTAGCATACATGAATGGCAACAAAGACTTTGACTCGATTACTTCAAATGCTTGTGAGGTTAATAGACCATTACATGTAGAGATTTTATCTCATATTTAATCCAAATACATATCTCAAATGCAAGCCCAAATGGATACAATTTCATGAATGCCAATGAACAACAACTCCAAGGTACAAGTATTTGAGTGGTAGATTCCACTACTTCCAAGACATAAAACCAAAAACTCTTGAAATGCACTGACAAAGCTTTTAATTCACTTCAGCCCTATTTTATAATAGTAAATTCCATGTAACGTGTCCCCCTGTACACTTGTAGGACACTTCTTAGCAGCCCATCAGAAAGAGAGTCTAGAAAGCGCCGCCCGACACTCCCAAGGAATGTCACGGGGTTTTCGATCTAGGTCTTCCCGAGTCTGCCATGAAGCGGAAGCATTCCGGCCGTTCCCACTTAGGATCGACCTGAATCAGGGTTTTCCTAATGTTCAAGTTCCTAGAAGGTAACTAGCATTGAACTACTTTATGTAGTAACATCGGAACGAGGCAGATTTATATTGCACTTGGTTCAAGGAGAATGGGAAACGAGAGGCATGCGAAGCTCAACCTCTCTACCAGTAAGGCATAGTCCCATTCCGTTCCCCTAAAACAACATAAATCAGGACTCTAACTCTTATAGTTTCTAGGTCATTATTATCTTGTCAAATCCTTTGAGAAAAGTTCGCGGCCAACTGGGACCACCCTTCTGTAGGATGGACCCAGGGTCATGTCCACCGCACTTTCCTCGGGTTGCTTTAGTTTCCTAATTACCTACCATATTTAGTTTGATAAGTAAACAGCTTCCTTAATTAACCAATTAATCACTCGTTCCTTCACGTAACTTAAGCACTGACACAGAAAAATGATGTCAAGAAAGTTCATTTTTCAACATTTGATCTTTATTTATCAATCTTTGGAATACATCAATATCCAGTCCAAAGGCTATTCCAGCAATCCACAGGGATCGCTATTCCAAGTTTCGCATGTTGACTGATCATTCCTGCATCCGCAAGATGTAACAAATGTATCATTCCAAGAGAGTATGCAATTTCAAACCATAGACCTTATGCTTTTATGCAACTTATAGTGATCTTTCTTTTCCTTGCCTTATGCAAAATTAATTTACATTCAACCTAACTCTTATAACCCTACGTTGATGCCATGAAATCAAAGCTTTAATATTTTTAATGAAGATGCATTCAAACTTTGATAAAGAACTCCATGCATGAGCGAATGCCATGAGTCCATCATTGATTTAATCCTTCCTTCAACACTTAATCCAACCTAGAATGTAACTATCATTGTATGCAATTTGCAAAGATCATAATTCCTTTCCATGCATTGCAACTATTTGGACATTATTTAATGGGCGTCTACAATTATCTTCTATATGAGCCACAACCAAGAATTTATTTCATAAGTGCATTATGCGACATAAGCCCTATTCTTTATGAGATGCAACAAGGATGTCGTCTTAGCACGATATCATCTTTTAAGATATGCATCATACGTTCAGGATTTCAACTACCCTTGACCACGGAAGTGCAAGCAATTTACAAATACGCGACATGCACTAAAACTTTGTAACTCAAATGAGTAAATGCATTTAAAGCTTTGCTACGAGAATTAAACATGCTTCATGCATCCTATCCATGCGGAATTATTTCTGATAGGTTGGGTCATGGCATGCCTCTTCTCTAGCTAGCTCAAGAATTGGGTTGTTTAGCATGGATACCTTTGTGGCTAGAGATCTTGCTGTTGATGGATCTTGCAAAATCAGAGAATTTAGAAATGCTTTGCAACTCAGTACGTTGGCAACAACATTCTCTTTTCCAGGCTGATATTTGATTTCAAAATCATATTCTTCCAGCACTTCAATCCATCGGCGTTACCTCATATTGAGCTCATTCTGGGTAAAAATCCATTTAAGACTCTTGTGGTCCGTCACTAAGGTAAATTTGTTACCCAGCAAGTACTATCTCCAAAGTTTGAGAGCATGGATGACAGCCAGTAGCTCCAGATCGTGGGTAGCATAATTCCTTTCATGGCTCTTTAGTTTCCTTGAAGAGTATGCTACGGGATGACCTTCTTGCATGAGCACACATCCTAAGGCAAGTGCGCTAGCATTGGTTATTACTTCAAACTTTTTACTAAGATCAGGAAGTTTCAGGATGGGTGTTGATACCAAGCTTTGCTTTAGTTTGTCAAAGCTGGTCTGTTCAGCAGACCATACAATCGACACTTGCTTCTTTAGTAGATCACAGAGGTGCTACAATCAAAGCATAGTTTTTGATAAAGACCATGTACCATCCTATCAATCCAAGAAAACTACGTATCTCTTTGACAGAAGGTGGTGTTGGCCACTCCAGAACATTTCTAACCTTAGCCAGCTCTACTGAAATTCCTTCCACTGATACAATGAATCCCAGATATTCAATCTGTCGCTTGAAAAATGCACACTTCTTCTTGGCATAAAGCTTGTGTGCCCTCATTGTTTCAAGAACAATGCAAAGTCAGGGTTTATGATCTTCTTCCTGCTTAGAGTAGACTAGGGTATCGTCAAAGAAGACGAGTACGAAGTCATCAAGATAGGGCCTAAAGATATCCTGCATTAGCCTGTTGAAGGTAGTAAGAGCATTTGTCAGCCTGAATGACATGACCACAAATTCAGAGTGTCCATACCTTGTGCTGAATGCCGTCTTTGGGATATCTTCTTCCTTGATCCTTATCTGATAATGTCCAGACCTGAGATCTATCTTAGAGAAGATCTTCGCACCTTGAAGACGGTCAAGAAGTTCATCTATTCTTGGAATGGGGTATTTGTTTTTAATGGTCGATTCATTCAACCCTCTGTAGTGATCAATGCATAGCCAAGGTGTTCCATCTTTCTTCTTTTGGACCAGCACTGGAGCTCCCCATGGCAAACTGCTAGGATGGATGTAGCCTTGGTCTAGCAGTTGCTTGAGTTGCTCCTTCAACTCAATCGCTTCCGGGATGGACATCCTATATGGTCTATTTGTGATTAGTGCAGCTCCTGGCGCTAGCTTGATTTCGTGATTGACTTCCCTTTGAGGAGGAAGTTTTGTCAGCTCTTCAGGAAATACATCTGCGTATTCCTTTAACCATGAAGGTTCTTCCCTAGATTCCTGATTCTAATCTAGCTTATTCAGCTTAATCAAATAGACAAGTAGCCCCTTCCTAACTCCTTTTATTATCCATGTTGCTTTTTCCAGCTGAATGTTTGGCTTACCAGCCTCTCCTTGAGTTGTGACTAGTTTCCCTTCAGAATTTCGAAAGGAAACTTGGCCCTTTCCACAATGAATGTGGGCTTCATTAGGTAGTAGCCAATCCATACCAAGCAAACATTCGTGGACACCTAGGTTCATTATCCTGAATCTGACCGAAGTCGACTTTCCTCCCAGTAGGAATTTCACCTTAGCAGTTTTCCTAGTACAAGAGACCTCTCGACCATTTGCTAATTCCACAAGCAAAGTAGGTGCATCTTTTGTGGTTATTCCTAATCTTCTTACACAGAGTGGTGAAATGAAGGAATGTGTACTGCCACAATCAATCAAGGTTTTGAAGCTTTTACCTTGATAATTCGAAGGAGTTTGAATCACCGAGAATTGGCGATTCCGACCTTTCTTGTGAAGAGCGGCATGAATCGTTGCCCTCTTAGTGTTTACTTCTATGGTTGGATCTTCTTTGTCACTGAACTCCTTATTGGAAACACTGGCGGTTCTCCCTCTGGCCTTGGCGGTGGCTCCTTGTCCATGGGCGTGTCCTTGGAATGGCCCTTGATATTGTCCTTTGCTAAGCTTAGGACACTACCTTTTAAAGTGGCCAGGCTCATTGCAATGGAAGGAATAGAGATTGCGGCCATTGCCTTGTGTAGGAGTGAAGTTGTTGACAGCGTTCGCCCTAGCTTTCTTCCTTTGTCCCTGGTTTTGGCCCTGTGCTCTCTTAGCCTGAGAGTTATACACTCCCTTGTTCTGATCCTTATAAGACCAAGTCTTGTTATTCCTTGGCTTGGTCTGCACCTCCTGTATTACGGGTGTAGCTCGAATAAGTGCGTCCTATAGGTCCGAAGGTATGCAAGTCGGTGGGCCGCTATGTAATATATTCTTGATTCACCTGTCTATCTCTGTTCCATGTATAAGGGTGAAGGATTGTAGATACACTCTAGAATATTCATCATGTCTAGCATCCATCGGTAATTTGAAGCATGCATCGCAGTCATAAACATAACCTAGAACACCAAGAATTTGTTCCATGCTTCTCGACTCTACAGACCAATATCCATAAGTAAGTAAGGAAATGTTCATAGCGGCAACACTGCTCTATTTCCCCTCATTAAGTTTCCTTGTAAATATTAGATTCCGTTGGTTCGCTGTGATACCAACTAAGACGTGTCCTACAAGTGGATAGGGGGACACGTTTCATTCCAGCCCATAAGCAAGCTCCAAAAATGCACATAAACTCAAAAATAAGCCTCTCTAATCACTCTCAAATGAAGCCCTGATGTTTAGAGGTCAATACCAACACTTGCAACCACATAGATCACTTGATTTCCCTTCAAGAAGATAAGAACAGTGGGCTGCCCTATTTATGACAGGTTTTAGTAGCCCAAATCAGTCCCATACACCTCCAAGATCTCCCCTTTACTTGCCCCAAAGTCACTCAAGTACTTGGGTACAAGAGGGGCTTCAATATTCCATGAATACGGTAAGAGAATGGAAGAAGACGTACATAGGAGCATGCTGAATACTTTATCTCTATTTTTCCCTTTTATGGACTGTCATACCACTCATTTTCGTGATACCAAATGGATGGGAAAAAAGGACTCTCACCTTCTTTGTTTGTATCTCCTCTTTAGCTTTAGTTTGCTCTATATTTGCATGCTTTGGAGCATTCACCATGGACTTCAGCTCTCCCTCCATTTTCCACAGGTGTGCAGGCCGGAAAAATGCGCTGAAAAATGTGGGCTACATTCCTCTCCTCCATCCACACAAAAATGTTGAGATGACAAGCTCAACACATACGGACATTGATGATGAACCGCCTGGTTAGATGGGTCCACATGTCTACACTTAGCACGTTGGTGGTCATTATGACTCTTACATGGCCACTGACTCATTACTTACTATATTCAGGTTGTTACACCTATTTACAACTAGCATAGTTATAGCGCCAATCGACTAGTGTAGTCGGTTATGCATTGTTTGACTTAGTAGGCCACTTTCCTTTATGTTATATCTTATCTATACTTTGTGTACATTGTAAAGAGTGTGGAAGAAGAAGAAGAAATCAGCAAGTAAACGTTTTGGCCTCTATCTCTCTTCTTGTCTCTTGAGTGAGCTTCTTCATGTGCATTCTGTGTGTGCTTGGCGCAGCATCTTGAGCAAGTCCCCCCACCACGCGATTCTTGACATGGTATCAGAGCCACGCCACTGAGAGAGGCTGATTTTGAAGGCTAAAGTGAAGGAGAAGAAGCAAGGTTCGAGCAAGCAAGCCACGAGTAAGAAGCTCTCCCATTCTTCCACTCTTTCTCTTGGACAGTGCTTGTGGAGGCACCGAAAGCAGGGCAGAGCAAAAATCTCAGATTGCGGTGAGATTTGGTGTACGCGAAGAGTGTTGTGTATTCTGCAGATAGGCCCTTTAGGGGTTTGTCGCAATTATTTTGGGCATCTGAGGCCGTTTCAGCCCTTGTTTTAGAGCCGCAAGGTTGCGGACAGCAGTTTCAGGGTACACTGTGATTTCGGTTGTTTTGACGGAAAGTGGGTGCGTAGGTTAGAGATTGCAAATCTGTAATACTTGAGGTGTTTGCAGGAAGCAAACATAATGTTTATCTATAAACAGGTTGCAGATTGCATGTATTGTTGAGCAGACAGTGAAAAAGACTGTGTGGTGTATTGTTGTGCACTACATGTCGAGGGTTGCAAAAGATTTGCTTGCTATTTGGTATTAGTTTTGTGATAATGGTAGAGAAAAGTGGAAGCCCCATCATTGAGAAGCTCGACAAGAACAACTACCCCTCATGGAAGTTCCGTGTCACGAACTTCCTTATTGAAAAAGGCCTCTACGAATTTGTGTCAAGTGAAGAAAAGGAGTCGGAGGTGAGTGATCCTCCAACTGCAGAAGAGACAAAGGCACGGAAGGAATGGAATGCAAAAGACAAGAAGTTCATGTATTGACTGTCTACAGTAATTGACAATAATATGCTGGGATATATTAGAAATGTAGAGAATTCATATGCAGCTTGGACCATACTTGAAAGTATGTTTTCCGTAAATACAAAGGCACGAAAGCTTCAACTCAAGCAAGAGTTGAATACATTGAAGAAAGGGAAGATGTCTATCAATGAGTATGCACTAAAGGTAAGGAGCATTGCAGATGCATTGGCAGCGATTGATGCAATGCCCGATGATGATGATTTGGTGTCGTCTACCTTGGGTGGACTTAACAATGAAAAGGCTTGGAAGTCTTTAGTAACTTCCGTATATGTCAGAAAGCCATTTCCAGATCTCGATGACTTGGTCTCCCTTATGATCTCACTGAAGAGATCAACCTGCAGAGTGAGACATTTGAAAGAAGTGGTGAACAGATCCAAGCTTTCTACTCCAGTTCAAGAAGGGAACATGGCAGGTTCTCTTCAAGAGGTCGTGATACAAGACGTGGTAGTGACAACCAGCAAAACAGATTGAATCAGCAATTTGGCCATATACAAGTTTCAGGAGGTCGTGGTAACTTTAGAGGCAGGGGGAGCTTTAGAGAAAGAGGTGGATGGCAAAACAGAGGTTCTAACAACTCTGGTACAGGTCATATTTCAGCCCAATGTTATGCTAATAAAGATGATATTCGCAATGGTAAGTTGTAGCAAGGAAACTATGCATCGTCTTCACGATAGAATGAAGACAAAAATGAATGTCTGTTTGTTATGCAGCATATGCTGAATGCTATTACAGGAAAGGAAACACATGATGATGTTTGGTATGTTGATTCAGGTGCATCCAATCATATGATCAGCCATGCAAAATGGTTTGGAGAGATGCAGGATTTGCAAAATGCAGGTTATGTGCAGACCGGTGATGATTCATGCCACCCAATTTCACACATTGGAAAAGTTCCCTTGTCCTTGCATGATGGTAAGACAAAGAATCTTTCAGATGTATTACATGTGCCATCTATTAAAAAGAACTTGGTGTTAGTCAATCAAATGGTAGAGCAACGGCTGCAAGTCAGATTTAATGCAAAGGGCTGCTTTGTAGAAGACTTCAATGACAAGTGCAGGTTGATAGCAAAGGGAAGTAGAGTTGGACGTATGTTTACTCTGGATGCTAGAATTCCTACTATGAATGTTGCTATGTATACTAAAGGAAAAGTGTTGTTGCAGATATTGAAATTTGGCACAAACGCATTGGACATGCAAATGTACAAAGGCTGAAATTAATGCAGTCCAAAAGGTTGGTTACAGGTTTGCCTACATTTAGAGTTGTAGAATTTCATAAGGTATGCGAAGCATGTCAGTTTGGTAAGCATGCAAGACAACCCTTTTCACATGACAGAGATGGAAGCAGAATTATCCTTGATGTTGTGCATATAGACATATGGGGGCCTACACAAAATGTATCTCTTGGAGGCAGTTCATACTTTATCACATTCATTGATGATTGTTCTAGAAAACTGTGGGTATATTTTATGAAGGAAAAGAGTGAAGCGTTTGAGCACTTTAGAACTTTCAAGGCTGCAATTGAAAGAGAAACAGGCTTGAAAAGTGCTTGAGGTTAGATGGAGGGGGAGAGTACCTCTCGAACGAGTTCAGTGATTTTCTAAGGTCTCATGGGATAAAGAGACAGTTCACATGCAGATATACCCCATAGAAAAATGGGGTTGCAGAAAGGAAAAACATGCATATTGCAGAAGTTGCACACGCCTTGATGGCTGAAAAGAATATGCCTAAGCATTTTTTGTCTGAGGCTGTTCATATTGCTGTTTATATTATGAATAGAACTCCCACAGCTGCAGTTCATGGTATGACCCCCGAAGAATGTTTTACAGGTAAGAAGCCTGATGTCTCACACTTGAAAGTGTTTGGATGCATTGCGTATGTTCATGTGTCAGATGAGTTGCGGAAGAAACTGGATCCAAAGGCTGAGAAGTGTGTCTTTATTGGATACTCTTTAGAGCACAAAGGGTATCGTTGTTATAACCCTGTCACATGTAAGTTCAGAGTGAGCAGGGATGTCATCTTTGATGAAATGAGTAGTTGGTATGCATCTAGTGGTGATGCATTAGATGATGATGATGATCATGACACTCATGTGTAGGCTGAAAAGCAAGAATCACAAACTCTTAGTGGACTAGAGACATCATCTGGTAGTCCTTGGTCTGGGAGACTAAGGAGTAGCTCTACATCTTCAGGTGCATCTAGTAGCACTAAAGGTAAAGACAAAGGAAATAATAAAGTGTCAGAAGGTATTGATGCAGTTCTTGATGGAGACTCCAGTGGCTCAGAGAGCTTGGATGATGAGCTTGGTATTTCTTCTGTCAGGACACCAGGTGTACAAAGAGCTCATAATAATGTAAAGGCTCCATTGAGTGATCCGGTGGTACAGAGAACTAGCACGGTCAGATACCCTGTTAAAAGATTTGGTTTTGAAGTTTATGTAGCTCACCATTATGCTTGTATGGTGAAACTAGTTGAGGATATTGAGCCCACATGTTTTGAGGAGGCTGTTGGTCATGCTCATTGGGATGCAGCAATGGATGAGGAGATGGATACATTAGAGGCCAATAAGACTCAGGATCTAGTACCATTGCCAAAAGTCAAGAAAGCTATTGGATGTAAGTGGGTTTATAAGATTAAGCACAATGCAGATGGTTCTATTAGTAGGTACAAAGCTAGGCTGGTTGTGAAAGGCTATGCCTAGACATATGGCATAGATTATGATGAAACCTTCAGTCCAGTTTCTAGGATGGCAACTGTCAGATGTGTGATTGCTTTGGCAGCAGCCAAAGGTTGGAGGTTGCAGCAAATGGATGTGAAGAATGCTTTCTTTCATGGTGATTTGCAGGAAGAAGTGTATATGGATCAGCTAGCAGGTTATGAAGATTTAGAGCATCCCACTTATGTGTGCAGGTTGAAGAAGGCACTCTATGGGCTCAAGCAAGCACCTAGAGCATGGTCTGACAAGATCAAAGAGAATCTTGTCAATATTGGATTTTATGTTTTTGATGTTGATCACTCACTTTATGTGAGAAAGGGAGATGCAGGTTTGGTCATCATAGTCATCTATGTGGATGACTTGATTATTACAAGTGATAGTGATAGTGGGATTGCTGAGGTCAAGGATTTTTTGAAGAAGAAGTTTGAGATGAAGGATTTAGGTGAGCTAAGGTACTTCCTTGGCATTGAGGTGATCAGATGTGATGATGGTATATGGCTGTCCCAAAGACAGTATGGCTTGGATATGTTGTCCAAGTATGGTATGACAGCATGCAAACCACTTTCAGTCCCATTGGAGTAGAATGTAAAGTTGAGTGTTGATGTTGGGGATGAGATAGAAGACCCTACTATGCTCAGGAGGATAGTGGGGAGTTTGATCTACATGACCATTACAAGGCGAAACTTGAGCTACGTTGTTGGTCTTGTGAGTCAGTTTATGCAAGTACCTAGAAAGCCACATTTGGATGCAGTCAAATGCATATTGAGATATGTGAAGTCCACATTACATTATGGACTTTTCTATGAGGTAGGTAAAGATGTATAGGTGTTTGGATACACAGATGTAGATTGGGCTGGTAGTATGTCTGATAGAAGATCTACCAGTAGATACATGTTCTCTCTTGGTAGTGCAGCAGCTGCTTGGAGCAGCAAAAAGCAATCTACAGTTGCTTTGTCGAGTACAGAGGTTGAGTATAGAGGTGCTATTGTTGCAGCATGTGAGGTAGTATGGCTGCAAAAGTTATTGGTTAATTTGGATGTGCAAGTGGAAGGTCCAGTTGTCATTTATTGTGACAACATGAGCAGTATATAGTTGGCTAGGAATCCTGTGTTCCATGCCAGAACAAAACATATTGAGGTACACTACCACTTTGTGAGAGAGAAGGTACTAGCAGGTGAGATTGACTTGCTGTATGTGAGCACACTGGATCAGATAGCTAACATCTTCACAAAGGCATTGGATACAGAGAAGCTTCAAAAGTTTCGAAGCTTACTTGGAGTTGCAGAGATGCAGTTGAGCTTGAGGGGGAGTGTTGAGATGACAAGCTCAACACCTACGGACATTGATGATGGACCGCCTAGTTAGATGGGTCTACACGTCTACACTTAGCATGTCGGTGGTCATTATGACTCTTACATGGCCACTGACTCATTACTTATTATATTCAGGTTGTTACACCTATTTACAGCTGGCATAGTTATAGTGCCAGTCGACTAGTGTAGTCGGTTATCCATTGTTTGACTTAGTAGGCCACTTTCCTTTATGTTGTATCTTATCTATACTTTGTGTACATTGTAAAGAGTGTGGAAGAAGAAGAAGAAATCAACAAGAAAACTTTTTGGCCTCCATCTCTCTTCTTGTCTCTTGAGTGAGCTTCTCCTTGTGCATTCTGTGTGTTCGGCGCATCATCTTGAGCAAGTTCCCCCACCACGCAATACTTGACAAAAAAGTGGACCATACAGGTCACTTACTAGTCACACAAGTCTCTTACAACCATTACTTCAGGTCCCATACAAACGAAGTGGACTTTTGGGAACTCTTCTTGATTTCCAAGCTGTTAGCTATATATAGTCTGTCTACTGTCTATATATAGTGCCCTAGGTCCTCTCTATATATTCCTATCATGTGTGCTCAGTTGACACACTTCTGGGGTTCCACTTCTGGTGTCTCTCGTCTTCCTGTCACTTATCCTTATTTTACATGTTGTATATTTAGGAATGATAAAGCTCTTTTGATGCCTCTGAATAGGCTCTTGTAAGATCAATTTCGTAATTTTATATTTTGAATATTAATATAACGATAGGCCTATATAGAGCTGTGGGTTTTTCCCTTGAGCCCCCAAGGGTTTTTTCATCCATAGTAAGGGACCTTTATTTGAGCGGGGGTGTTAGCTATATATAGTCTATCTACTGTCTATATATATAGTGCCCTAGGTCCTCTCTATATATTCCTATCATGTGTGCTCAGTTGACACACTTTTGGAGTTCCAATTCTGGTGTCTCTCGTCTTCCTCGCAGTTTTCGATGGCAAAGGTCTCTCAAGAACCCTTCTAGAAGCAAAATGAGAACCAGCCATAGGATGCTCATCCACACTTGTAGTCCCAATTATTCTATTGATTTTGCCTTCACAAACACCCCTCATGAAAGTGTTGTAAGCCCTTCTAGCTTGGAACCTTTCCACCAAGGGGCATACTATCACTGCACATAAAATTCACATTGCCTAAATAGAGATTTTGACTACTAAGGTTCCCCACATAGGTTGTCTTGGTGTAAGCAAGTGAATTATCTCCTTTAAGGAGACCTTGGATACTTGGATGCACTTGCAATGTGCGGGGAAAACTCCAAAAGTTTTTTCAACATCTCTGGATATGTTGCTCATACTCGATTGTTTGCATGTTAGCCTCAATTAATGACTTAGGGTCTCACATCCTCACTTGGATTTGCATACTAATCACTAAGCTACTCATAAAGAGCTCGCATAACACATTGTTTGGTAACATAGTGGCTCTTCTTGGCCAAAGCCTACCAATATTATCAAAGGTTCTAGTATATTCTTTGACTGAGATATATGACTCTTGCCAAATTTGTGCAAGCTATCCCAAGACCAAAGTCATGGGAATCTTCTTCTCATACTCATCTAGGAATTTGTCACATAGTTCCTCAAATGTTCTAATTGACCTCGGAGGCTCCAATAACATTTCTTGGCCTCTCCCTTCAAGGTTCTTGAAAACACAAGCATCCAATGTATATCATCAAAACCACTCGCAAGGCAAGTTAGACTGTATTCTTTCAAATGCAATAGTGGATCCTCATCTAGCAGCCCATAAGACACTAGGAGATCCCTATAAGGAGAAAGCCATTTATTCCTCTTCTTTGGGATCAGCATTAGGTCATCATCTAGATCTTCATATTCATGGACCTAATCCCCACATCTCAATATCTCTAATCTCTTCTATTTCCACCTTTACCAGTATAGAAAGGTCTATATTCCATTGATATCTCTTTCTGCCAACTCACAGAGTGGTCTAGGGAGTCCTATAACTTGCAACACATCATTCTGATCCTTTCTCAGTGGATCTTCTATCCCTTGGCTGTCCATAGGCAATTCCATAATAGATTTATGTAAGATATTTTTCCCCTCACCTAAAGCAAATATATCAATATTACTTAGATCTTGGGGGTCGTGCCTTTTGAGCAACGATTTCCCCTTAAACAACAAAGGCTTCCAACATCCTTGTGAGGCCTAATATTTAAGTATGGTGACCCCACCACATGGGATGTTTCAGCCCACAACTAAATTCCATTGTGTATTAGTACGTTTTCATGGCGTTACAGCTTTAGCATGATCGTTAGTCACTGCCACAGATTCCAATATACATGTTGCATATCCTCTACGTTGATGGATGGTTGTGCACAATGTCTCCTGGATAGAGACTGCACCAAGGGGAACCTCGGCCCATGGCATCATACTAGAGGACTGAATAATCACTAAATGGTTACTTTCCACATCACACAAATTATCTCTCATAGAGGATTCATGCTCTACATGATTAATTAGGTCCATTAGTAGGTTTTGTATAGGACAAGCTAAGTGTTTTAATCCTTGGACAAACCATATTTTGTGAATATTTTAGCACATCCCCAATGTTATAAAATTTTAGATTCCTTTTCAATCAAGGTTCCGAAAACCTTCACTTATAAGCGGCTCCCAAAAAATGCACCACTTATTGGGACAAAACATGGGCCCGACAATAGCTCTAAGGCTCTAGCCAATGGGTTCTAGCTACACTCTCCAAATAACCCTCACTACCTTACGGCCAAGAGTGGCTAGATGCTACGTCGATATAATATTCAAACTATAGTCCAACATACTAACCATCCCGACCTTAAGCAAAGGGAGCCTCTTGCACATAGGTGACTACTTTATCTCGATACACACACACACACAAAGGACATCCCCCAGTGGACTGTTGTAGCCCTTACTACTCTCCTACACCCCAAGGATTGGCCCCATGATGTGTCTCTTAATACATAAAGAACAACGAGATATACTATGCTCTTTTCTCACTAGTATCCCTTATGACCCATGTATCTCAATGGCTTGGATGTGTCTTGTACACTTGATCAATAAAATACAATTTTTGTGCGACAGTATATGCAAGATTATGCTTGTATACAAAATGTGAATGAATGTGCATGAACGTATTTAATGAGATGACCAAAGTGTGAATGTGCAACAATATTTCCTTTACATATTTCCATGAATTTTCTACTCGTTGTAGCATTACTAAATATGCCCCAAAGGGAGTGATTCCTCTTGGCTCATGCTATCTTTGGGAACATAAATAACACACAACCATCCTACTCATGAAGTATAGCAAAATATCATTCTTTTCAACAATTATTCTCTGATTTTTTACATTTGTATTCCTTTAGTACATTGCAAACGACACCTGGACCACTGTCGTGCTATTGAAATGTCTAATGCTTGTTTTTATGATTTTTTAACTGATATATGAAATATGATTATATTCTATGGTTTTTGTGTTCATTCTCAGTATTCCACTATTAATTGTATTTTTATTATTTTTCCTATTTTTCTATGATTTTTAAAACAAAAAATCATAAAGATAGCAAAAAAAAAGTGAAGTGCTAAAAAATTAAGCATTCATATCCCTTTTCCACCCTCTAAAATATTTTTTCAATTCCATTCCATTTATTATGAACATTAATGAACTTACTTGAAAACTGCTTACACGCTATGACAAGAATGAGGTACAGCATGGATTCCAAGGCTAGTGACGCTTGAGATAGCTGCTAACATACTTGATGGTACTCCACAATGCTCCACCAACATGCCACGAACTATGTCTTTCAGATAACTCTCACCTCTCCTTCTCTTTCATCCATCCCCATTCTCTCATAAGAATAGCCATTATGCAAGAGGAAAAGGAGAGAGAAATATTCTTTTGAGACAGGAGAGAGAAATATTGAAAAATAATATTCTTTACTCTTCATATCAAGCCACAAAATTTACATCATTGTGTAGAGGATGGTGAGGGTCTTTGTTTTATCCATCACACACAAAAAATGATGAGGATCTCTATGCAACAATCATCAAATACCCAACACGATGGCATTTTTCATTTTCTGCCCACTTTTTCCCATTCTTTCTCTCTTCCAAACAACTTAAAATATCAAGAAAAAGTACCCCTTTGAGGCCCACCATAAGTGCCCTTCAAATTGGGCATGTTCACATTGTTTTGAGGTTTTTTTGGCTTCCTTGACTGCCCACTTTGGCTTCCCACATAAATTAAGGTCTTGCAGCCTTCAATTCTACCCCAATTGTGCAGAATTAATGCCCAGGTGATGGCTGGATGCTTCTTCATTATTTGTAGACCCAACTTGGCACTTTGGTATGCCTCAAACTTCAAAATGCTTTATCCCTTGTGCCTTGATCACTTTGTACCATGAACCATTTTGGAGCCTAAAATCTTCATTTTTGCCAATAAATGTCTCACAGATCATCTAAAATTGTCCAAAATATTGAAAAATGCACCTTTAAATCTGCCTCTTAGTTCTTAAAAAAGAGACCAAGTAAGCACAATGTAGAGTTGGGTGAGAGTATGTGGTCAATGGGATGGTGTAAAACTAGAGTGATGGTGTGTTCTAAAGTGTGTGCTTGTGTGTGAGTCACTGATGGTCTAGTATTGGCAAGTGCTATGGCAAAACCCCTTTAGTGGTGTGAATGATAATGGAGAGAATTGGGCTTGTGTGTAGTGAATGCACCTAGTGAATGGCCTTGGCAAGTTAAACCCAATGTGATAGTGCCTAGCCCAGTGTTAAATGGGAAGCTACTACGAGTGTGGGGACCTATATCTTTGCATACAAACAAGTGGGGATATTGGATCCATGCAAGCTTTCCTCTGTTGATTCCATTTTTCCAAGGATATTCCTTTTCTTTTTACGCAAGCTGCATGCTATTCTCCTATAGGAAGAAATGGCATTCCTTCAATAGTATCAAAGATTTGCACATTGGTCATTGCTCATCAAGGTCCTATATCATCAAGGTCCTATAAGGTATTAGTCCAATGCAATGTAGCTTGACAAGTTTGTCATTGATTCCAATTGTTGAATAATGATTAACCTTGCTTGGCTCCCAAGTTATGGTGTATTGTTGTATTTTCTAGTAGTAGTCATGTGGAATCATGTATCTACGTGGTGGAGGATCCTAAAGTGTGCATAGTGATAAGGCAACCTGATGTGCTTGTTAGGATCATTGTAGCTCTTTCTTCAGTATCCCCAAGTTGTGACTTCTTGGATATGGGTTTGGCTCATATGATGCAAGCTCATTAGTCAAAACCCTAGGGATTAGTGGATCTGGGCTTCTTAATGCAAAGTCCCATAGTTGGTTCTTTTTTATACTTTCTTCCAATCAAATGGGCATCTCAAATCCAAAATTCATTTGCTATGTCCTAGGATGAATTTTAATTTACAACTCAATGAATTAGGATCTCCATTCCAATCTCAATTTCCTTGAAATTGAATGCGTGTGCAACACACACTAGTGAAGTGGATCCAGTAGTGACTTCATCCACGTGTATCTAGATGATTCTGATATGCCTATTAGATTTACCACTTAATAGATCTAGAGAAGGGAGAATGGCTTTAGTGAGAGAGCTAAAATATGACACTCTTAAGGGATTTGGGTGCACATAGCCAGTGATGTTTAGGTGGGAATGTCCTAGGGACTTGTTCATGTTTCTTTTACCCCTTTGTCAAGGTTTGATTGTAAAAGGGCTATGTGTCATGGGATATAACTACTTGAGAGATCTCCCACTCTTCTATCGATTATCATTCAAGGTTGCTACATTTTAAGTACAATTACATTCACTTGCATTGTAGCTAGTGGCCAAAAGGTTGTGCACACTCACAAGTGGATCATGAGGTAGGTGGTTGGATGGTTAGGTTATTGCCATTCATATTTGCATATCTTGACTTAGGTGGTCCTTATGTGTGAAGGTGGGGGTCTGTTCTACCTTTAGATCAAGATGGTGCCAAAGGGCGAGTCTTATGTGGATAGGACTTTAGTTTTAGGCTAGTCCTATTTGATCAAAGAGCTTGGCTTAAGTAATTTTTAGGTGGTCTTTAGGCCTTTGAGTAGGCCATTGGCTCACCAGTTGATCTCAAGTGGAGTATCACTAGAGATGAGCATGAAAGGTACACTCTTTCAAGTCCCATCCTTGTAGAAACCGCCTGCTTCCTATTCTCTATCAACTACCAGGGACTTAAAAGCTTTATATTTTTAAGGATTTTTCTAAGGTTTGGAATCTTATTCTATTGCTTTTATCTTTCTACATGAAAAATATGATATGCACAACCAGAACTAAATTACGAAGTCACATAAACAAATTGATTGCCTCTTGATCCATCTAAATTTGCATGGTGTTTTAGAGTATGAGCTCCTATTCTATCTCATAGTATAGAGAGCTCAGGTAAGTTGCTCATGAAAATATGTGTGCATCACGTGGGTTCAAAATAAGGTATTCTTAAAATACCATTTTTATATATTTTTTACATACAAAAGGGTGTAATATAAAGTGGTTATTTAAAGATTGAATAGAAAAGGGTTATGTTTTAGTCAATAAAAATTCACAGATAAGGATATTTATAAATAGGCCTCGAAGGCACGTGATGTAGAGGATATATATGTAGTAACTTCCCCGAGATAGAGAGTATGTGCCTAGGTTCTGACAATTGGAACTAAAATGTCATTGTTCTCATGAGCTAGACCGCGGGCTTACGAACCGCTTATTGTTTCAAGTGTTTTGAGCAACATGGCTATGGATATCTCTCACCTAAACATTGCAAGTCTCCAAACTATTGTAGTGAACTCACTAATTTAACTTCTTGTTGTAGTATATGAAAGGATCATTGATGGCTCCATGATCCTTGCAATGTGCTGCAAGTGAGCTCCACCTCCTTTGTCTTGATCACAACACCAACTCCAGGAAGAAGAAGAAGAAGAATAAGAATAAGAATAAGAAGAAGAAGATCCCTCACTCTAACGCATACTCCCCCCTCTCTCTCTCTATCAATTTCTCCCTCTCTAACACAAGCAAGAAGAAAGAAGAGAGGTCACATGATTACACACCAAAAGAATGAGCTTATCCTTTCACTTTCTAGTTTTTATACATGGCCTCAATTTCTAGGAGCCCTTTTTTTGCATTTACTTAGAATGAAGTGTGACGGTCTAGCTCTTGGAATCCCTTGTTGGGTGTGTCTAAGACCCCTATATGAGGCATCCCATTAGCCCATGATGCATCGCATTACAGCATGGCTCCCCAAATTGAAATGCACCCGATACACACAACTCAACACGGCATAGCAACAAAGTTTGCAAAATGGCCCATCTTGAGGGCAAAGCTCATATTCATAGAGGGGGACTGTGTACAAGACAATCCAAAGTCATAAAGCATCGTGGTTTGCACGTGAGGGGGTTTGGTGCTATCAACAAGCATCCAAGCATGACTCAACACTCTGGGGTGAAGGAGCTAGGGCCTAGACTTTCTCTAGTCTTTATACATGGCCTCAATTTTTGGGTGCCCTCCTTTTGCATTTTCCCAGACTGGCCTTCCCTCATCACTTAGCATACACCATTTATATTCATTTATTTTTCTACTAACTAGCTTGATTGAGATTGATTGTTATAATTTGTATGGGAGCAAGCTTGGTACTCTTGTACAAAAATAATTCCATGTAACTTTGTTATTTCAAAAATTGAAAGTTGTTTTGTCTTTTACTTTTCTTGCACCTCTGTAACTTTTTGATTTTTTTTTTTCCCTCTTTTGCACGTTCCTTGGTTGCACCTTCGTAGATGGGGTTAGCAATATTACTATCATTTGTGATAGCACAATCCCCTACTATTGCAGATGGAGGATGATTAGCCCTTGAGTATAATTCATTAAAATATGCTAACTTTTACATTAGATACTAGAAAGATCTGAAGCCAAGCTAAGAGTACTATTACCAATGGAAACTATGTGGCTCAAAACATTTTAAAAATTGTGGAGACTCCTTAAATAACCCAACTCCATAAGTTATAATATCAAACACTTGTAGTTTTTGGATTTTAAAGCTAATAGAATGCAACAGTTTGCACTATCTTACAGTTGAAATATTTCAATTTTTTATTACATTTAAAATTATCATATATTCATGTAGTTATATTTGAAAATATTTGAATATATGTAGGTGCATTTTAAATTTTGAGATAAGCCATGTGAGTGCAAATACACAATGGGAAGAGAGAAAAGAGAAATTTCTCCCTTAATTTTGAACATGATCCACACCAATTGATCTCAAGTGATACTCCACCATAAAAAGGGGTGAAGACTCCCCTCTCACATGAGACACAAATTTTTTAATAGCACATCACATGAAAGGGATTGTTCACTAGTGTTTAGTAGTGGATTACCACTCAACCTTAAGTGGTCGAGAGTCATTGTTTACCACTTTTAAGTGTTGAAGCGATGAAAAAAAGTGGTAGCCTTCCACTTAGAAGTCCTAAACACCACTGAAAAGTTGGGAGCACCATAAAAAACCACCATGTAATAGTAGTTGTATACCATTTTGGAGTGGTTCCTTATCACTTTAAAGTGGTCGAGGTACCTCTTAAAATTAAGTGGTGGATCAATTTGAGAGGGGTTGTAAACCACTTTTAATAGTGGAGGACCATAACATATCGCCAATTAGATGGTTTTACACCACTTTAGCATGGCTCTTTACCACTTTTAAGTGTTGGAGCACTACTAGAAAGTGGTGTAGTATTGAACACATTCATATGAGGTGATGCAGAACTTTTAAGTGGTACCTCACATAGAGTGATTGTTTACAACTTTTAATTGGTGGAATAAAGCTAGAAAAAAAGTGTTCTACACAAAATTCATTTCAGCACTATTGAAAAGTTGGGAGCACCATAACACACCACCATGTTACATTAGTTTTACACCACTTTAGAGTGAATTTTCACCACATTTGAGTGGTGTAGCACCACTGAAAAGTAGCATGGTGTTGCAGAGCTGAAAAAAATGAAGTGACCACCCTATTAAGCAATTCCTCACCTTTGAGTGGCTTTCCTCAACTTTTAAGTGGTAGAGCCTTGGGGGGTTCACTATATATATATTCTCCATATAACGTGCGTTCATGCCCTATTTATAAATATCCTAATCTATGAATTTTTCTTGAATAAAACACAACCCTTTTCTATTCAATCTGTAAGTAACCCCTTTATATGACACCCTTTTGTATGTAAAAAATGTATTAAAATGGTGTTTTAAAAACCCCTTATTTTGAGCTCATGTTATATATACATATATTCATGAGTGACCCCCCGTGGGTAGAGCAATGCTAAAAAGTGGTGATGTTGCACTCAAGCATTCCCCCAACACCATGAAAAAGTTGGAAGCACTATAATACACAACCCTATTCTTGTGGTTTTACACCACTTTAGAGTTTTGGTTTACCACTTTTGAGTGGTGGACCACCACCAAAAAGTGGTGTTGTGCTAACACATTTAAAAATGAAGTGATCATGAGTGTTAAGTGGTGCCTCACCTGTAAGTTGTTGTTCGCCACTTTTCTGTGGTGAAGAAATGCTAGAACGTGGTTAAATTTGAATTGAATTAGTGAGCACCATTAAAAGGTTGTGAGCACCATAATGCACCAGCACATTATAGTCATCTCCATAGTACATGTTGACAATCTTTTAGGAGTGGAGTACCACTAAAAAGTATTGCAATGTTGCAATATTAAAAAAATGAATTGATGCACATTTCTAAGTATACCTCACCTCTAAGAAATTATTCACTATTTCTAGTGGTGGAACAATACTAAAAAATCCTTAGAACCACTTAAAAGTTGGGAGCACCACAACATAGCACCATGCAACAATGGTTATTTACTACTATAGATTACATATAATGTAGTGGTGTGCAATAGATTACTTTTAAGTGGTGAATTACCAAGTAAAAGGGGTTGTAGTATACCCATATTTCTTGCAATACAATAATGTAGTCCTTGCCTTTAGCCTCTATCATCAATACTTGACGACACAATATATCTTATTTCAACAAGACAATCACTCAGCACTTTTTATGATGTTAGTGTTTATGTTAGTAAGTATTGCCACCCAACATGATAGGGTAAGTTAGCCCATCGAATCCGATGAATTGATATCCACAAACAACAACCATAAAAATCATGATCGTGCTGCAAAACAAAATACACAACAAATCACAAGAACAACTCTTACCCTACCCTCTTTAAAAATTCAAGGCATGAATATCCTCAAGGGATAGGCCCAACATAATCTAAAAAAAGTTGAGAGCGAGTTGCTAACCAATTGCTCCAACACACACTAGCTAAAAAGAACTATCAAAGAAGTCATCCTAGGTGGTGGCCTGAATTACCTACCTAACTAGGACAACTGGACCAAGAATTCCTACTAGGCGAGGACTCTTATAGTCTAGTCAACACATATTTTCATTTAACACATTTTTTCCTTTCAAGATCTCCATATTTGGGCATGTAAAAATGAGGGAGCTAAGTATAGAGGGACCCAAGGATAATAGGGCATCAGCCTCAGGTCTTGACTCAGCACCTAAGAACCTACCAAGCTCCCACAAGGCAACACTTCAATATTTTTATTTTTCGCTCACTTTTATTTTCACTCCAACCTTCTTTATCTCTTTATTTTGGCTAGGTGCTACCCCAAGGAAGACAAGGCATTTGACTTGTCCCTAGGTACCTACCAGGCCCTTGCAAGAAGGTGATAATAAACTGCTCTTCGGAGGTTTCTTTCTTTTCTATTCTATTTTAGGGGTTAGAACCCCTTTTTACACACATCTATATTTATATATTTCAAATATATTTAGAATTTTCTTTTCTTTTTACTACGGTAAGCTTCTCTAAGTGCTCACACTAGGGACTCCTAGAACATCTACCTAGCAGGCTAGCAGAAAAAGGGTTACTAGGACTTCCTTCTAAAAACAAGTCTTTCAATGTGTGACAATGTCTTTACAAGAGGTAGACAACTATCAAACCTCCCACAGATATACCTAACCTAACCCTAGGATTTCATGCATTGATTGTCAATCCCCAACAAAAGAACGGTTCTCCCCAAGTCTATAAACACATATAGCAGCAAAGAAAAGTACTCATAAAGAAATAACATCACCTGGACTTGGCCACAAGAAGATTCCACGTAGAAAGAGGCTCCATGTAGATTTTGCTAGATCTTTCTAACACAACACTAAAATACAATCCATTAACTACACTGGTACTAAATAGACATATGACAACGAGATGTGACATTTCACTACAGAATGACTAGTCCTCTTGGCCTAATGAGATATTGCACAAAACAACCATTCACTAGCAAACTGTTGAGGCAAACCCTTAGTCCTAACATAACTCTACTAAAGCATAAGACCGACCAAGGATAAGGACTCCTCAAGCCCTACATTACATGCATTAGGTTATTTGCTAAAACCCTATATAAATAGCAAGGGGTGTCTAAAGAATATGAAGAAAATCAATCCTATGTCCATGATAGAATAGGAAGGTGTGCAATTTCTACCTAACTCATAACCCAAACTAGCCATCACCGGCCAAAATAAGACGCTTCAGCAAAGAAGGCCCCAAAATAGTCGTACGCTAATGTTAGAAGGTAATTGTAAGGGATCTCCCGGACCACAATTGAAAATAAATCTTCAACAAAAGTATAATTGGCGAAGGAATTCGCAAAGTGATTCCATTGTCGAGGAACTAGGTAACAACTCACTGTCTCAAAAATATGCAACATATCCAACACTGCACAATGGTAGATCTATAGGATGGGATCCCTACACACTATAGTCCATTCAACTAATTGATCATTAACTACAAGGCACCCTTTACCAATAATGAGTGGATACCACCACATCGCACTAAATTTAGCCCCATAATTATTATTAGTAGGAATGTCCTAAATATACTCCCATTTTCATAACAACCCTATGTTAGGGATCTCTAATGACCATACAAATGCTTGCATGTTTAGCGGGCCCTCTAGAAGCTCCATCATGAAAATTCAAAGTATAAACCTAGTCTTTAGTGATAGGCCACACCATAGTAATTAACTCACTCATACTTATGACAATCAAAGTCGAGCCAAGAGAGGATGTATGACAGGTACAATCCCTCCTTCCTCATTGAAATCGATAGGAATTACTCGTCAGAATTCTTTGACAATGGTAGCAGTTGACCTTGATATCCCACATGAAAGATCTGTCTTTCCACTCAGTAACCTAATAACCTTTACTCCACCAGATTACTCGACCTTGGTGGTAATGTTGCTCTAAATATGGATACTCAAGATAAGGAATGATTCTTCCCATCTGATCTTCTTGGTACCTAGTGCGAGTTAAAGTTGATCATGAAGGACCTGCACAGCAAACCCCAAGTCCGCCGACATTAGCCCTTACACCTAGTAAGGCTTCAGCTTATTAATGTTAACTTTTATTTTAAACTCTACTCCCTACAAGTCTAGCTAAAGGGTTGTAGAGTCATTCTTTCCTATACAACACCCTATTAGAGAATTTGGGAATCTCCCAAGTCCCACTTTCAAATAAGGGGTAAAGATTTGGTCGTGTAGGTAAATCTTAACCCATGCTTCAAAGTGGGACTTGCCAAAGACATCCTATATAGTAATTAGGGTAGACTCCACTTTTCAAGTAAGGGAATAAAATTTGATTATGTGGCCAAATATTAACTATATTGGGAATTCCCAAACTATTCCAATTCCCTAATATAGTGTTATTCAAACAATTTTATACAACCTATCCCATTTGGGTTCTAGTTTACAAGGAAATATTTCACTATGAGCATCATAGTACAACACCAACTGACCCTTTACAAATTTATATTTCTTAGCATGAAGGTCGTGCAGTGCTTTCATTCTCTTCTTCCCTACCTCTTGATTTAATAAAGGTTGTAATCGAATTTCATCAAGATGATGCAAAAGAGAAATAAATCTTTCCTGCAATGCTTTTGTCTCTCTGAACAAATGATTGAGAGAAAATCACATAGTGCATAGCTCTATTTCCAATGATAAGACACACTCTTCCCCCATATACTAGCTTGAACGTGTTCAGACTTCAAGCTCAGCTCTATTATCTTTATTTTGTGTGGAGCCGCGACACTTGGCTTGTCTAGCTGTACCACATGTGGACATCAAATAAGTCGGTGACCTTAGACTTATTCGATACTTGGTGTGAATGGTCTTATAGACCTTAGCGTGATGTATTAAATCCAAATAGATGAGTGAGAAATATTGAACAAAGGTGTGAGCATACTGCTCCTCGCTGAGTTGCTCCAACCCTTCTCTCTATCTCTCTCTTTCAATATGGTATCAGAGCCATGCTAGGTGGGCTCTTTGGAGTAGGAGGCAATGAAGAAGACCTAAAGAAAGTGAAGATATAGGATTCTCTGAAGACAAGCAGCATGCCATTGTTTCTTGAAAGGTATGCATTGAGACATTGAGTTTTCCATTGCTCAAGCATTGTCTGTGGCTTGTCTAGGAGTGCACCAAGGCTCCATTGAGCATGCAGAAGTTGTGAATGAGCTACTGATTTGCTACAAACACAGCTTGTCATGATGCATGAACTGCACCTACTTGCAGGATGGACCTTGTTGGTTGCAAAGACACCACATAAACTATCTAGTAAGTGGTTAAATGCTGGCCCATATCCTTTTTGGAAGGTCCTGACATGAAAATTCTTGGTCTACAAATGATATATGAGCTTGAACAACTGGTTATAGGTTCTGGAATTGAAGATTTTCTACTGTATATAGGCAACATACACCATGTATGTACCTTTGACATGAGCTTGGAGGTCTCTAACATATCCAAAAGCATCATTGGAGCATAGATAAATGCAAGGAGGACATATGGATTTGATTTTGTGCCTTGTAGCTCAAATTTTTTGCTAAAATAATCAGATCTGAAAAGTTTTCATAGGCTGAAAATTGTCATTTACTATGGACAACAAGCATTGTCTTTAGTGAAGCAATACATGACATTAGAAGGCTTCAATCATTTTGTATAACCTGGTGCATATGTTTGGTGGATTAAGAAGAGTATTGGAGGCTATTGATTGTTTAATGTTGAAACTGGAAAAAAATGCATTTAAAGTGTTTTGGTTGGTCACAACCAAGGAATGGAGTCCATGACATTGCTTCTTGAAGACAGAGTGTCTATTGTTGTATGTATGGTCATGATTTGACCTTGGTATACTAAAGCAAATGTATGAAGTGATTTAAAGACATTTTGGATCTAGATAAACCTTTTTTTGTTGATTATTTGTTTCTTGCAACCTATGAACAGGAGTTTTAACACTTTTACTTGTTGGTTATGCATTGATTTGCACCTGTATGGTCATACTTGGACTGCTACATGTACTAGCAAATGTCTATGAAGTTTTGGAGAATGTATGTCATGTATACATGTCAAATTTAGCTTTGAGTCAGCTACTGGTGATTGACAGTTTATAGATTTCAAACTACATGTATGTGCTATGATAGTAAGGTTGCATAAGATAGAGTTAAAGCAACTACATGGTCTATGTATTGACTAATGTACCTACTCGTTATGCCACATTTTTGTGGATAGTTTTTAAATGTTGATGGGCTGAAATACTCTGGGTTCCAGTAGTGAATTTGTTGCCAAAAATGGTCATAAATAGTCAAAGATTGCAGTTTGTCAATTAGACTTGTTTGCTTACAAGTAGTCAGGCATTGTTTGCAACATGGCAAAGAAACATGGCAAATGTAGACATAACCGACAATATAACCCAGATAGTGTAGGGAAAGCTTGATAGAAATAATTATTCCATATGGAAGTTCCACATGGAGAACTTCTTGATAGGTAAAGGATATTGGGAGTTGGTGACTAGAGCAGAAGGTGAACCCGAGCTCCTAGAGAGGCCTACAACTGATTAGAGAGCACACCGAGCTTGGACAAAAAGAGCTCACACAGGTTTCACATTTGCTATCTCTATTTATCTCAGATGCTATGGTGATGCAGATCATGAACTGTAAGTCACCAGAAGATGCATGGAACATTCTGGTAAGATATTATGGCACAACTATAAGTGCCAGGAAGATACAATTAAAGCAAAAATTTAACAACATGGATAGAAAAGGAAGATCTATATAGAATTATGTCACAGAGATTAAGATCATTGTGGATCAGCTAGCATCCATTTGACACACAAGTTGCGGATGAAGACATGGTTGTTGTAGTGACATTAAATGGTTTGGTATTTGAATATAAGTCATTTGATACTTCCATCTCTATGCGGGCTGAAATGCAAGATTTCAATGAGCTGGTTGCATTGCTTATTCATGAGAAAATTAAACTTGGCTTGGCTATATGCTCTAGGAGTTCTAAGAGCAAGGATGATGCCATTTATTTTCATCAATGGGGTCGTGGCAGCCGTGGTAGAGGTTATGGTTCTGGTAGAGGAGTACAAGAAAATGTCTCGTATGGCAATAATAACTAGTAGGGTTCAAATGCATGAGGAGATGGAAACTTTAGAGGTAGGGGGAGATCTAGCCCTAGAGGCAGAGGCTCCTACAACAACACCCATCTGACAATCCTTATAAGGATAAGGATTGTCACTATTGTGGAAAGTGCAGTCATATTTCCAAGGGCTACTGGAAGAAGCAAGGCAATTAAGGAGGCAAATAGCATGGACACTATGCATCATCTAGTCAGGTAGAAGATGCATCTTGGGATAGATTGTTTGCCATGACATATGTGAAAGACAGGGTTGTTGAGAAGTCTCATGAGGATGTAGTTTGGTACATTGATTTACTGGCATCGAATCATATGACACCTCATGCTGACTAGTTTACAAATATGGTTCCTCTAAGAAGAATGTCTATGTATGCACAGGGGATGACATGCAACATAGCATAGAACATAAACGCAAAGTACCTTTGGTAATCCATAATGGCAGGAAGAAGAACTTACATGATGTATTGCATGTCCCATCAATTACTAAAAATCTATTGTCTATGGGTTAGATGACTAAGCGGAATTTGCAGGTGCGATTTAACAAGCATGGATGCTTCATTGAGGAGTTTGATAATGGCTGCAAATTGATTGCTCGTGGTCATAGGAATGGCAGGATGCTTACTCTTGATGCCACTTTGCCGCAATTGAAATCAACAATGTAGTTGATCACTATAAATGTGCTTTGTAGTTTGTAGAGGGTGATTATGTATTGTGGTGTTTTGAAAAGGCAAGGATGGAAAATATGAAAGAAGAGAGAGGTTGATAAGGGATGTGGCATAGTAGCTAAAATTACCTCCACAATTGGTAGATATAAAATGCCTTTCATGTTAGTCTGTTGAGGTCTTTTTGTGGTGATATGCAAGGATGTAGCTACTGAAATTCAACTTGAGATTGAGGAGCTAGATGAGATCTTCATATCCAAGCAAATCTTGGCACATAAGGAAAGAAAGGTTAGATGTAAAGTTTCAATTAGATACTTGGTGAAGTTTTAGAACTATTCACCAATAAATGCAAAGTGGATGGAAGAGGATGACTTGGTAGACAATCCTGAATTTCTATAGCTTTACCTAGATGTCTTTCAGTTAGAGTTGACTTTGGTTTTGGGCTTAGCCAAGTTCAGTAGAGTATGGGTCCAAAGTATTGCCTGATGCCTCAAGGGGTAGGTGGCACTTCCACTCTACTAGTTTTGGACAACTCCCATATATAGTGGATCTCAGGTGTATTGAACATGCACCCAAGGTACTGTGCTGGCAATATGTCTACCATGGGGTCACCACTCAGTGTCCTAGTCACTATGAGATGTATGCACATGAGTATGAGTTTAACTCGGGTAGTAAAACTATACTTTTGCATTAGTTTAAGATCATTTTGGCATGAGGATTTGCCTTTGTTTTAAGATAAAATTCTAATCAATTTTAGCTCAGTCTTTTATTAATTTTAAGGAAAGTTTATGATTAGTTTTGAGATTAGTTTTGCATTTACTAATCAATTTCTGCACCTAGTTTGTGATTAGTTTGGAGTCACATTTGTAGTAATTGGTGATCAATTCTGAAATCTAAAAGTGATCAATTTATGATCATTTTATGAACAATTTTCAATGGTTTACAAATTTTTCCATGGACACCTGTATGTTAGTGGATTTACTATTATTCTATAGTCAAAGTACTTGAGAAACATGAGTTATTGATGCATCCAATGGGTTTCTAGCAACAATTCTAGAATATTTTTAATTGTAACAAATTTTTACACTAACCATAAATTTTTAGCAACTTTGGGGCATGTAACATGGTTGGATACCAATGGCCAAATTTATTGTGATTGTGATGCCTTATGGAAATTTCGATGCACTATGCATTTACTTTGGCACAATGTAGTGCAAAATTCCAAGGGGGAGGTCTTTCATGGGGAGATGAAATTTTCAAACGCTTTAATCTTATTGATAACAACTAATTGAGTTACTAATCAAACGTGCAAGGTTATTTAGCACATGTGATGCACATGGCAATTATTTCTCAGTAACATACCAAGGACCCTGAGGATGCAGTGGTGGGTGTCAAAGGAAAAAGTTATGAGAAGTTATCTGAGCTAGACTTTGGTGGTTAGCTATTGTCACTTTTGACCCTAGGATAATTGTTTGGCTCAAAAGTGTAAGTGGTGACATTAGGGACTATCATAAATTAATTAATTAATACTAATTTAGACCACTCCATATTACAAAAGGCCTATCCAATTTAATTATAGATGGGAGCATTTAATGTTGGACAAGGTAAAAAAGAAGTGAAATTAACTTTTAGAATTATTTAATTTTAAACATTAATATAATGGCTACATAATGTTAAAAATTGGGTTTAGAAGGCTGCCACTTGGCAAAATACCCATGCAAATTGAGAAAGCCATTTTAGGCTTGGTCTCAGTCATTTAGATCACAATTTAGCTTGAGGAGGAGAGAGAGAAGGCTATTTGTCCATTTTCTAAGGAGAAAAAAGTAGACTACAGTAGGTGAGAGCCATCTAGACCCATCAAGAGGTAGATCACAACAGGAGAAGGCTCGTTAGGTGATGGTAGCAACATCAACTAGTTGGTGACAACAAATCTAGTTCTCCCAGACTACAAGCGACTGCTTTTCTTACTATTTGAAAGAGGCAACAATCATATTAGAGGGGTTATTTACAATAAATCTTCGAATTTTCTCTCTCTCTAGCATTCTCTAACCTCCTTCTACCAATTATTTGAAGATCTCATCTTATCCTAGCCATTTGTAGCATATCTCAATCAGATTTGGTGGACACCATAGGGAATTCAGCTACTATAAACCCTAAGTTTTTGTAGAAATTAGGGTTTAGTAGCCACTTGGGACTCATGCAATTAGTAGAAGGCATCATACATTTAATTAAGCACCTAAAATTTGTGGAATAATTAGGAAGTCAGATGCAAACCATTGTGAATTTGGGGCAGTATTTGGCTAGTTTGGAATCCAATAAGAGCATGTCCTAAGGATAATTCAAGGGGAAATTGCCCATTTTTTGTACAAATTGCATCTACATCAAGGGGATTTTGGATCATCCAAGGAAATTGTGGAATCTTAGCTTGTACCCAATCCATTAGTCAAGAAAGTTAAAGAAATAGGGAAAAGGGTGCCAATTTTGGGGTCAACAAAGTGTCTATTGTCCAAGAATTTTAAGGTAAAATGTGTGTTTCAATTTGTGATTATATACTGATTGTTATAATTAAATATTTGATCACGAATTACCACCCTATCCAAGAAGGAAGGTCAGTTTAGATTCTCACCTTATAACAAAGGTGTTAGTGCAACTTGTATTCTTGCACAAACAAATACATGTTGGATCCACAGTAAGCGTTCAATAAAATAATGCAAATAGTAAGTCTTTATAGCACATTGAGAATGACAAAATTGATGTTACATGCATGAGTAATTGTCTTGTGTTTACATACATAAATATTTTGATCTATTGTGATTGGAAAAATGTTGAGAGTCTTACATGTTATTTCAAGTGTTACCACATCCAAATTGGTCAATTTCTTTTTGAGGGGTATGCACCTAAGTAGCAAATGTTTCCAAGTGCATACTTCCAATGTGAGTTAAGGATATGGAACCCTTGAGTATATGCATGTACCAAATCTCAATAACGTATAATAGAACTTTTGCATTAGTGATATTTTGCATATCTGCGCGCTACGAGTCTACAGCACAAAATATCACCAGAGATATTGAATGCTATGAAGCTAAGGATTGGCTCAAAGAATATACACCTAAATTGATTTGTACCAATTACAATTTTCGGATATATGTTAAAGGAATGTGAGAGTTTGAGACGTATTAAAAGCATATACATTGTAAAATTTCCATATAACAAGAATTCTAGTATTTGTACATTCTCATTTCGGGGTTGCTTAGCTAGCTTTTCTTTCTAGTTGTAGGTACTCTATTGCAAGAAAAAAGTTTTGCTTGGCATTCAAGTATTCTAGATAGAGAATTATCAAGGATTGATGATTGTGCCTTAATCAAGACACATGTGACAATGCAGCTCTAGATATTTGTCGTCACTCTCACAAGCTAGATTGCTTGTCTTACAAACTTCTTATTGTTTCAAGTGTTTTGAGCAATGTGGCTATGGCTATCTCTCACCTAACCATTGCAACTCTCCAAAAGAGTGCCACAAACTCACCAATTTACCTTCTCATTTAGTCTATCCATGAAAGGCTCGTCAATGGTTGCACGATCCTTGCAATGTGTCACGAGCAGGCTTCACCCCCTTTGACTCAATTCTCATGCAAGCTCTATGAAGAAAAAGAAGGAGAAGAAGGAAAAGAGGAGGAGGAGGAGGAGGAGGAGGAGGAGGAGGAGTTAAGAGCTTTCCCAATTGGTCCCTCACTCTACCTCACATACACACACTCTCTCTCTATCTCTCACTCTCTCCCTCTCTCTCACAAGTAAGAAGCAAACAAGAAGCAAGAAGAAAGCTCAGAAGCTTGCACACCACAAGAATGAGCTTATCCATTCACTTTCTAGGTCTTATACATGGCCTCAATTTTTGGGCACCCTCCTTTTGCATTTGCTAGACTGGCCTTTTCTTACTATCATACACCATTTACATTCTTTTACTTGTTTGTTACAATTTTCACGGGAGCAAGCTTATCACTCTTGTACAAAAACAATTCCAAGTAATTTTCTAATTTTAAAAATTATAAGTTTTTTGTCTATTCCTCTTTTCTTGCACCTTGATAAAATTTCACATTCTTTTGCATGTTCCTTGGTTGCACATTTGTAGATGGGATTCACATTACCCCTCTCTTAGAGGTGTGCCAATTCAAAGACACTCTATGGTTTGATTGGATCTATAGACTCACTATCGAGATAAAAGAGGGAAGGATCAAGATGATGTGGGCCATTGATGTTGCTGGTTTCAACGAGCTACTCTTCAAGTTTGGTTCTCATTGTAGAAGGGTATATGCACTACCTAAGGGGACATCTATCTCACAATCCTATGAGTTTTATGCTCATGCAAATGCAACTAGGAGATTATTTGAAACCCAAGTAGGCTTGGAGTGTTGTCTCACACTTGAGAACCTAGTTAGTGCTAGGGGAGGCCCCATGCAAAACTCAGGATGACACGTCTACCAATGTTATTGGGATGTCTTGCCCTTGAGGTTCCTAAAATTTGTGAAGTGGGGACGGGCTAGTGCTAAGTCCCCCTAGGTGATGTGATTGCATGTGGCTCTCAGTCTTTTTCTTTTTCTTTTTCTTTTTCTTTTTCTTTTTCTTTTTCTTTTTCTTTTTCCCTCTTCTTATTTTTTGTGAAAGAAAAGATACAAGTAAATGAGGAGGACTTCATTCAGGCTCTTTATGATTCCTCGATGGTAGTTTGAGGTAGTGGTGGAGAGGATTTTTCTAGGCATGCTTTTCTCATCATATAGATCTTCGGTGTGGATCTTGTTGCCAAGGGTGTTCTTGGAAGGAAAGGATGGCTAGAACTAGTGAACTAGCTAACATTCATGTCCATAAGATGGGATCGTGCACACTATACGTCCCATTCAACTGGTCAATCACTAACATTGAGTCACCTTTCACTAGTAATTGGTAGATACCACCACATTGGGCTATATTTAGCCCCATAATCATGGCCTTGTATTCTGGCATATTATTAGTAAAAGAGTGTCCTAAATATACTCCCATTTTCATAACAACCCTACATCGGGAATCTTTAATGACTACACTAACACTCGTATGTTTAGTGGGCCTCTAGAAGCTTCATCAAAATACAAAGTATAGTCCCTTTCTTTAGTAATAGACTACACCATATTGACTAGCTCACTCGTACTTATGATTAATCAAAGTCGAGAAGAGAGAGAGGATGAATAAGAGGTACAATCTCTCCTTCCTCTTGCTGAACTCGATAGGAACACTAGTCATAATTCTTTGACAATGGTGGCAGTAAACCTTAATCTCCCACATGAAAGATCCATCTTGCTACTTGATAACTTGATAACCTTTACTCCACCAGATCACTTGATCTTGGTGGTAACATTGCTCTAGATATGGATGCTCAAGATAAGGAATGATTATTCCCATGTGATCATCTTAATACACCTAATGCAAGTTAAAGTTTAATCATGAAGGACCTACACATGACCTGCACATGTACCAAGACCAAGGTCATCCCTTAGGCTTTAGCTTATTAAAGTTGAATTTAGTCTTAACTCTTGATGCCAGGAGGCATATTCCACGGTGGATTCCGTGCCACGGTGGATTCCGTGAGGTTTTGCGGTGGATTCCGTAAACTTAGATGACCGGGGCTCATACACAAAGAGGATTGTTTGTGCGAGAAGTTGATGGGGACGCCTGTCCTTTTCGGAAGTTTCATTAATTGAGTGTGTACATGGGTGATTCCATAGCGGGTGATTCCGCAAAATGCATATTAAATTAATAAACGTTTATGAGTTTAGAGTGTGCACTCGTAATAAATTAAGGTTAGGATTTATTTCTAACCATTTGATTTATTTATGTAGCTGAAGACTGCTAGGTATTCACTTTTGTTGGTTTAATTGTATTATTTTACTAACGATTGTGAATGCTTCAGTTGATGTGTAGAGATAGCAGCAGTGGCGGAGGAAAGCATTGGAGTCTAGCGGGTATTCGACATTTGGACTATATTTTGATAGGCGCCACGCCTATATTTTGTTATGTCTATAGAGACATTGATTATTGATTATTATTTTGTATGCGCTTATGCGCCCAGATATGTTATTTCTATTTGGACATTGAGATTGGGCGTGCCAGACTCTATGGGCACCGTCCATTAGCTTTATTTTCCTATTTTTGTAGAAAGCAAACTCAAAAGCTAAAAGCTTGTTATATTTTTGTAATTGGGCTATTATTGAGCATGAAGATTGGAAATATACATTAAATACATGCTTTGTGAAGCGCTCACACAAGGCATGGGGGAGATTGAACCCAATTTGTCTCTTGCCTCTTGTCGTGCATGCTTTTACATTGTTTTTTGTGCAAAAAGGTAGAGTTCTTTGTTCTTGGGGACCTTCAGGGATTCACTACGTGAGCTATCTGCGACCGATCTGCGCACCAGTGGTATCAGAGCGGAGCAGAGATCAAGAGCTTCCAATCGCTACCAATCTCGGGCGAAGGCGGAGCTCCAGGAACAAACGGGCTCTACAGTCAATCTCGTCGCGAACCGTCGATACAGGCAGACTTCTGGCGATCAAGAACCCCTGTTTCCACTGTCAGATCGCGAAGGACGAGGCTCTGCAGGCGGAGGACCACGCATTCATCTCCATCAACAAGTCGTTGAAAAACAGTGAGAAAATTCTTAATCTTCTCAATTAAAAGCTTAATTACAAAGCTTTATAAGCTTAAAGGAAGCTTAAGGCTTCTCCAAATCACCTCGGCGTGTCAGAGTGTGGCCCCGAATTTTTCGCGCGATTAAAAAAACGGACCTCCCCCTCACGAAATCGACGCCGCCTGCTAAGTCCTCCATTAAGCTATTAAAGCTTAAGCTTAATCACTAAAGCTTAAGGTTTTCTGCAAGTTACACAGGGCAGACAAGTTGGCAAACTCCAGGTCCCGCACTTCTGAAGTTAAGTTCTGCAAGTCGACGGTAATCAAGTTCTGCAAGTTCTGCAAGTCGACCTAAGTTCAGCAAGTCAACAACTCTGCAAGTCTGCTAAGTCTGCAACTCTGCAAGTCAGACTAAATCAGAACTGACTAGTGCTTAAAACTCCTAGAAGACTTTTTCGTATGCAAAAACTCTGAACTGGAAAGTTGTTCGCAGCAAGCTGTTCTACCTAACTACAAGTTCGTTGAAGTATTTTCAGCAAACGGATACAGAAATATTGCAGAATTTCTGAAAATTGAAGAAGAAATACCCAAAAATACATAGCCTTGTAACCCCAAATTTGAGCTACGCTCATCCCGCTAACCTGATTTTGAGTGAGAAAGGTTTGTTGAGTTTTACAGGATGACTACCCCACATATGGATGAACCTATGGCTGAAGACGACTTACCTGAGCCTACCATGGAACAAAAGCTGGATCTAATCATGCTACAATTGGAAGAAGAGCGAAGGGCTAGGCAAGCCTTGCAAGCGCAATTGACAAAATTACAAAGAGCGTCCACCGATAAAGAAGAACCTCAAGCTGAAGATTTGATTCGACGTACCATCGATGCCACTCTTGAAGCACAAACCATTCGCAAGGAATCCAAGATAAGTAAACGAAGTTTCAAGTTTCGCACTTTCAATGGCATAAGAGAAGGAAAGACTGTTTTATCTTTCATTAGCCAGTTTGATGACTATTTCCATGAGGAAACTTATCCCAAAAAAGATAAAATCAAGTGTGTTACTAATCATTTGATAGACAGAGCATCACTTTGGTGGACTGTAGTCCGCAAGAGCATAGAATGTCCTGCTACTTGGGAAGATTTCAAGAAGAAGTTCATGCAAAATTTCCTTCCACCGCAATTTCATGAGAAGGCTATCAAGCAATGGGATTTACTTCAACAGCGAGATGGTGAGCCTATTCCACAGTATACAGTGCGTTTTTGGAATGCACTCCTACAGCTACGCATGCTTGAAGACGTACCAGAGACGACACATAAGCGGAAGTATATGTCTGGACTTCTTGGACATTACTACGCTGAAGTGAACATGTTCAAGCCTGCTACACTTGAAGACGCCATCTCCTTAGCTCACGACACTGAAGATAAGTTACGCGGAAGAGATAGACGACCACAGCAATTCCAAGCCAACGGTAATTATGGATCTAAACAATTCAATTCCAATTTTAGAAGGTTTAATCCAGGTCGTTTCTCATCACCATCTTTCCGCAAGAATTGGCCTAAACCACCTGTATTACCATCCACTGTCAATCCAAATCCAAAGCCTATTCCACAAACAAATCCAAATGTACCCAGACTCCCAGCCATTGCAAATAATCTGACCAAAGCCAAGCCAATAGTATGCTACAAGTGTCACCAGCCAGGGCATCTCGCAGCAAATTGTCATTCAAAGAAGCCACCACCACATATCAACTACCTTGGAGCCATGGACGAAGACGAGCATGAGGATATGCCGGATTTCACTGAAGAAGAGGATGATATTACTACTACTTCCGACACTTTACCAGGTATGCCTACTTCACATTCATTGTTGACTATGAAATGTATGGTGCATGGAAAAGAAAAAACTATATTGCATGATGACGGTAGTACCCATGACTTTATTTCAGCAAAATTGGTAAAGGAATTGAAATTGCATACTGTACCTACGCATTATCGCATAAAAGCTGCATTTTTAGGCACTAGGTACAATGGCACACAAGAAGTACAAGATTTAGAAATTCAAATTGGTCCATATATTGAAAGAAGAAATTTCTTAGTTGTCCCACTACAGTCAAGCGACATTATTCTAGGAATGCCATGGAGACACCAGCATAATCCAAATATAGATTATTCTACGCACATAATGAATATTAATTTTCAAGGAAAATCTATTACATTATATGGTATGCATGCATCTCATATTTTTCCACTGCTTTCGCATACTCAAGCAAAACGTGCACTACGCAAGAATACTAAATCATATCTCATTTGGGTGAATGAATTGCACGCAAAGGAAAATCATATGCACCCTAGGCATAAGGAATTTCTTGCATATTTTAAGGACTGTTTTGCAGAAAACCTACCACCAGGTTTACCACCATCACGTCCAGAAGACCATAAGATTGATTTAATTCCTAGCACACAACCACCTTGCAAAGCACCATATAGGCACAATCAAATAGAGCAAAAAGAAATCCAGAGTCAAATTGAAGAATTACTAAATAGAGACTTAATTCGACCTAGCAGTTCTCCATTCGGTGCACCTGTACTCTTAGTCAAGAAAAAGAATAATACCTATCGTATGTGTATTGACTACTGAGCATTAAATAAGATCACTGTAAAGAATAGGTATCCTATACCTAGAGTTGATGACCTTATGGACAAACTGCAAGGATCTTCTATATTTAGTAAAATTGACCTTAAGTCTGGATATCATCAGGTGAGGCTAGATAAATCCGACATATTTAAGACTGCATTCAGGACACAGTTTGGCCATTACGAATTCTTAGTCATGCCATTCGGATTAACTAATGCATCTGCTACTTTCAGTAGAATGATGAACCGTATCTTTCTGAAATATCAATATTGTGTGATTGTTTTCTTTGATGATATTTTGGTGTTCAGTCAAAGTGAAAAAGAGCATTATGAGCATTTATCATTAGTTTTTCAATTACTGAAAGAAAATCAATTGTTTGCAAATCCTGAAAAGAGTGAATTCTTTAAGACAGAAATAGAATATCTAGGTCATATTGTATCAAAAGAAGGAATAAAAGTTGATCCTAAGAAAATTGATGCAATATTGCATTGGCCTGTTCCTAAAAATGTACATGAATTATGCTCATTCCTTGGTCTTGCTAGTTTCTATAGGAAGTTTGTACGTAATTTTTCATTACTTGCTTTATCATTAACCAAACTTCTTAAGAAAGGAATTGTTTATCAATAGACTGAAACTCAACAGAAATCCTTTGATTTACTGAAACGTGCATTAACTAATGCCCCTGTTCTACAATTGTCTGACTTTAATAGACCATTCTTTCTAGTTGTGACCGATGCTAGCGGATCAGGAATAGGAGCCGTATTAATGCAAGACAACCATCCAATAGCATATTCTAGTTCTAAGCTGAAATCCTCTGAGCTCAAATATTCCACTTATGACAAGGAACTATTAGCAGTTGTACAAGCATTAAAACAATGGAAGCATTATTTAATGGGTTCAGAATTCATGATAAAGACTGACCAGCAAAGCATTAGACATCTACTTAGCCAACCCCAAATTTCTGACCGTCATATCAAATGGGCTTCCTTCATTCAACGTTTTCATCCTATCATTCAATACCAACCTGGAAAAGAAAATGTAGTTGCTGATGCATTGAGTAGAAGACCTGCAATTCATAATATTTCTATCATATCTTTTGATTCTTTGATTGCTATGAAAGACACATATCACCAGGATATTACTTTTCATTCTGATTGGCAAAAATTAGTTCAAAATAATTTCATTCCTGTTGATTCATTGTCATATAATGATGGATTTATGTTCTTTGAAAAGAGACTGTGTGTTACTATTCCATTCCGATCTTTTGTTTTGAATGAAATTCATTGTCCCCCATATCAAGGTCATAGAGGTATCATTTCTACATTACGCATGTTAACTGAAGATTTTTATTGGTCGCATATGGATGCAGATGTATCTAATTTCGTTTCTGAATGTTTGATTTGTCAAAGAATAAAGAGACATCATGGTAAACAGTATGGATTATTAATGCCTTTATCTATTCCATCTAAACCTTGGGAACATATTTCTATGGATTTCATTACTGGTTTACCAAATACTAAATCTAACCATGACATGATTTGGACAATTGTAGATAGATTTAGTAAGCAAGCATATTTCATTGCATGTAAGAAAACTTTAACAGCATCACAAGCAGCACAGTTATTTTTGAAAACTGTTTTTACTAACCATGGATTGCCAAAAGTGATTATTTCAGATCATGATTCTAGATTTTGTAATAATTTTTGGATTACACTGTTTGCAAATCTAGGCACAAAGATTGATTTCTCATCTGCATTTCATCCAGAAACAAATGGACAAACAGAAGCCACAAATAGCACTATTTTAGATCTTTTACGTGCATACACTATCTCTAAACCTCAGACATGGGATATTCATTTGCATTTATTACAGTTTGCATATAACAATACACCGCACACATCTACAAAGAAAGCACCTTTTGAAGTTATTTATGGATATAGATTATCTACACCTGTTGCATCTTTGTCTAATAGAATTCAGAGTGCTGATGATATTGCTGTTATGCATAATAGTATTTTTGATGAGGTTAAGGATATGATTGCTAAAGCCCAACAATCATATACCAAACAAGCCAACAAGAAAAGACAAGCCATGAATTTCAAAGTTGATGATTATGTTTGGCTTAAGATAGAAAAGCGTAGACTGCAAAGTGTAGATAGACATCCAATTGTCAAATTAGCTCCTAGATTCTATGGACCATTTAGAATCATTCATAAGATTAATGATAATGCATTCAAGTTAGAATTGCCATCTCATTGGAAAATTCATAATACATTTCATATTAGTTTATTGAGACCATTTAGAGGCCAATTACCTATCCACCCTGTCTATGAAAACCCACCTTTATTAGAGGAAGAAACTGAAATACTTGAACCAGAAGCCATCATAGACACTGACTACATGACCACTAGAACTGGCCGAAGGTATTCTAGATATCTAGTAAAATTCAACAACCATCCTGTAGAGGAAGCACAATGGATGCACGCTAGAGACTTAAATGCTTTCCCCACTCTGTTACCTCCACATTGAGCTAATAGCAATTGAGGTCAATTGCTATCCCACCCCGGGGGTATGATGCCAGGAGGCATATTCCACGGTGGATTCCGTGCCACGGTGGATTCCGTGAGGTTTTACGGTGGATTCCGTAAACTTAGATGACCGGGGCTCATACACAAAGAGGATTGTTTGTGCGAGAAGTTGATGGGGACGCCTGTCCTTTTCGGGCGTTTCATTAATTTAGTGTGTACATTGGTGATTCCATAGCGGGTGATTCCGCAAAATGCATATTAAATTAATAAACGTTTATGAGTTTAGAGTGCGCACTCGTAATAAATTAAGGTTAAGATTTATTTCTAACCATTTGATTTATTTATGTAGCTGAAGACTGCTAGGTATTCACTTTTGTCGGTTTAATTGTATTATTTTACTAACGATTGTGAATGCTTCAGTTGATGTGTAGAGATAGCAGCAGTGGCGGAGGAAAGCATTGGAGTCTAGCGGGTATTCGACATTTGGACTATATTTTGATAGGCGCCACGCCTATATTTTGTTATGTCTATAGAGACATTGATTATTGATTATTATTTTGTATGCGCTTATGCGCCCGGATATGTTATTTCTATTTGGACATTGAGATTGGGCGTGCCAGACTCTATGGGCACCGTCCATTAGCTTTATTTTCCTATTTTTGTAGAAAGCAAACTCAAAAGCTAAAAGCTTGTTATATTTTTGTAATTGGGCTATTATTGAGCATGAAGATTGGAAATATACATTAAATACATGCTTTGTGAAGCGCTCACACAAGGCATGGGGGAGATTGAACCCAATTTGTCTCTTGCCTCTTGTCCTGCATGCTTTTACATTGTTTTTTGTGCAAAAAGGTAGAGTTCTTTGTTCTTGGGGACCTTCAGGGATTCACTACGTGAGCTATCTGCGACCGATCTGCGCACCAATGATGCCAGGAGGCATATTCCACAGTGGATTCCGTGCCACGGTGGATTCCGTGAGGTTTTACGGTGGATTCCGTAAACTTAGATGACCGGGGCTCATACACAAAGAGGATTGTTTGTGCGAGAAGTTGATGGGGACGCCTGTCCTTTTTGGGCGTTTCATTAATTTAGTGTGTACATGGGTGATTCCATAGCGGGTGATTCCGCAAAATGCATATTAAATTAATAAACGTTTATGAGTTTAGAGTGCGCACTCGTAATAAATTAAGGTTAGGATTTATTTCTAACCATTTGATTTATTTATGAAGCTGAAGACTGCTAGGTATTCACTTTTGTTGGTTTAATTGTATTATTTTACTAACGATTGTGAATGCTTCAGTTGATGTGTAGAGATAGCAGCAGTGGCGGAGGAAAGCATTGGAGTCTAGCAGGTATTCGACATTTGGACTATATTTTGATAGGCGCCACGCCTATATTTTGTTATGTCTATAGAGACATCGATTATTGATTATTATTTTGTATGCGCTTATGCGCCCGGATATGTTATTTCTATTTGGACATTGAGATCGGGCATGCCAGACTCTATGGGCACCGTCCATTAGCTTTATTTTCCTATTTTTGTAGAAAGCAAACTCAAAAGCTAAAAGCTTGTTATATTTTTGTAATTGGGCTATTATTGAGCATGAAGATTGGAAATATACATTAAATACATGCTTTGTGAAGTGCTCACACAAGGCATGGGGGAGATTGAACCCAATTTGTCTCTTGCCTCTTGTCGTGCATGCTTTTACATTGTTTTTTGTGCAAAAAGGTAGAGTTCTTTGTTCTTGGGGACCTTCAGGGATTCACTACGTGAGCTATCTGCGACTGATCTGCGCACCAACTCTACCCCTTGCAAATCTACTAAAAGATTTGTAGAGCCATTCTTTCATAAATGTACAATTCCCATTTGGGTCCTAATTTACCAGGAAATAGCTCTCACAGATGAGCATCATAGTACAACACAAACTGACCCTTCACAAATTTATACTTTTTAGTCCAAAGGTCATGAAGTGCTTTCATTCTCTTCTTCCCTACCTCTTGATGTAATAAATCTTGCAATATAATTTCATCGAGATGTGCAAGAGAAGTAAATCTTTCTTGTAATTCTTTTTCCTCTCCCAAAACGAATGATTGAGAGCAAAACACAATGGTGGGCAGCTCTATTTCCAATGGCAAAAGACACTCCTCCCCATATACTAGCTTGAATGGGGTGTGGCATGTATATAGCTCTCTTGAATGTTTTATCGTAAGCCCACACTGCCACATATAGTTTCTTATCCCAATCACACTTATTTTTTAATACTATCTTCGATAAGCTATTTATTTGTACTTTCAACTTGACCATTTGCTTGAGGATTATATGGGGTAGTTTTATTGTGTTTAATCTTCAAATCTTCTATCAAGGCTACGATAACTTTATTCAAAAAGTGTGTCCCTCAATCAGACATTATCTCCTTAGGTGTACCAAAATGGCAAACAATTTCCTTCATAATGAAACATGCCATCTCCTTAGCATTATCCTTCATCGCTGTTCAAGCTTTAGACCACTTTGTAAAGTAGTGTGTTGCTACAATAACATAACCCTTTCGTGTAGTTGATAAAGGGTATATTGGTCCCAAAAAATTGATCCCCCATTTTTCAAGGATAACATAACCAAAATAGGATTTAGAAGTCACTTACAATTCTCCCTGGCATCGTTTCTTTGGCACACATCATAGCACTTAACATAATTGAAAGAATCCTAGAAAATCGATGGACACCAATAGCCAACACGGAGAGCTTTCTCGATGGTAAGTCATCCCACAAAATGTCCCAACATGCTGAATCACATCATTCCGCAAGAATGAATGGTACCTCATCAAGTAATATATGCATCGGCAATAGATATCATCTACTTCTCGCCGATACAAGGCACCGGCCATGATTAAAAAGCCTAGGGGCTATTGCAAATAAAGGCACCAAAATGTGCTCAACATGGAAACATCATTTGCAAATTGACACTTTGCTTTTGTACCATCTTGTAAAAAATAAAATATGAAGTAATGTAAAATATGTAGCCCAAAAGGCTCAAAAGGCTCACATGATAAAATATTATGCTAGGAAAAGGGATGGTCAAAAAATCAACCCATAGGAACAACATATGCATGACAAAACTCAACAAACGTATAATTTTTCATAAACCGCAAAGTTGCAGCTTTTGCATGTTTAGCATAAAATTTTTATACGACTCGTTTTTTCTTGATCATTTCAGCATGTTCATAAGTTAGAGCATTGGCAACAAAATGGAATCATTTTCAACCATTTCCAAACAAAATTTATCATAAAACAATGAAATTTACATCTTACGTGTGAAATCGTGTCTTCCTATGACATACCTATTTCAAAATCGGAGGCTCGTTGATGCTCCCCAACAGCTATTGACAATCCGTCCAACCCCAATCTACGCTTCTTTGCACTCCCACATCATCAGACAATCAAAATCTTTCATCTCAGCCCACCCCCTTCTCTCATACATTAACCCATAGAAATATACAAGAGGAGAGAGAGAGACTAAAATCAAACCTTTTGATTCAGTGCATCATTTTCTGATCAATTTGTCAGGATGGATGGTGAAGAATTTGAGTATCTTTCCGGTCTCTTGTCCCAGCTGCTTGATTCATTTGAGTGAAAAATGATTTAAAAATCTCAATTTGGGAGGCAGTGAAAAAAATGGTGCCCCCCCCCACACGTTTCATTTTCGATGTCTTTTCATTTATCCAAGATTAAACAAGCTTAAGGCTTTAAGCTTCAAAAAAATGGGTTCCACCTTTCATGTTCACACTTGGCCTAAGTGGTTTTTTAAATTTTGTTAGGGCAAATGAGCTCGACTTCGAGATTTGACTAGATGATTGACTTCATGACATGGAAATCTATAAAGTTGGCCTTCGTCATGCACTTTCCAACTTGTGGATCACATAGTTACTTTCAAATACCAAAGCTTGCGGGGATTAGATGAGGGGTCAAATGGACTTCGATCATGAACCAAGACTTGCATTGGGTTCTTGGAATCGAACTCCATCTAGGAAAACTCCAGCTCATTGATATGCAATCGTTTCATTTTGCATGAAAAATTGGTATTTTATGCATCTTGGGCCACTTTTTGGCTTCCAACGGGCTCTAAAATCCACTCTTATAATATATTAATTGCCTTAGAAATTGGCATCTTGCTAGCTATGTTTTATGTCCTTCCTAATTAAGAGGATATTGGGAAGAAAATCCTACATGACAAACCTTTCAAACATGCAACTAAGTGCAATATAGACTACATTGAGGCACAATGAATACGCTTAACCCTACCTAGCATCAAAATCATCACTATCTTTAGCAAAAGCAACCTTGCTATTGCTCAAGATAAGGGTAAGAAATCTTTTTTTACACTAGTATGAAACTCAAAGGAAGAGAGTCATGAAGTTATTATAGCACTACTCTCACAAGACCGAAAGAAAAAGCCCCTCAGTACATAGTTCCCTAGTCCTCGTAAGAAAGCATCTCATAGCTCCCATCCAATTGCTAATGTTGCCAAATATAGACCCTCCACAAATATAAATGAAGATCCTAGGGCTACCACCATAAACATCGATGGCGAGTTAGCACAATGCCCCGATGGGTTCCCAAAGCATTACTACATGTTCAAGGGTATTATATGCAAGACGTTGATGGACTTGGCTACCCAAAATACTTGCGCCAACACCTCTATCAACAAGAAATCAAGGGAAATGATTTGAACTTGAAACATGGCCAAGAAAAAAACCAAGAAAAATCAAGGAATTGAGCAAGCCAAGAAAAAAACCAAAAAGCCAAACTTTACCTATTGAAAGAAGAAGATAGAGCCCAACATTGAGGAACAACCACATGATGCAATCGTTAGATCCAAGAAGATGATGATAATACCTCATAGGACAACAAATAAGAAAGAGGAATCAACATGTCCACTCCACGGTAACATTCGTGATGCAAAGAATGTTCACAGGATGAAAAAGTTACAAGCAATAAGCAGCCATTAGAGGAATCAAGGAGCTAGCTTAGGAGTCCCAAGTATGCTAAGAATGTCTCACATAAAGCTGAAACAAGAAGCCCAATACCAGCAGCCTCATGCCACCACTCAACCTATGCAAATAGAATCACAAAAATCATGCAAGGACATTGTCACACCCAACCAAGGCAAGAAACTAATAAAGTAGTCAACTTCAAACAACACATATATCCAATCTGCTAACTCTACTACTATTACTTTCCAATGGGAATCTCAAGAGTCACCACTTTTGGCTATGACATAGCTCATATCCATAGAGGAACAAGCCCTTGTCAACCCACTCACAGAAATGATGTTTCATGAAACATATTTGTTACCTCCAGAACCTCCGATGCACCTCAAGCCTAGGACCACAAAGAAAACTCTTGAGAAGATGGCCAACGAGCAAGCACAACAAACCTACACGTGGCTAGTAGACTATGAGTAGAAATCATGGTACTTGATGTCAATGCATATGTGTTTTGCCAAGATACCCAAGACTCAATAGTCTTAGATGGCTATGCTTCACTTTAGTACAATCTTGACTTCTTCCAGTGGTTTCATCTACAATTATGTAACATGAAACCTAATCTAGCTCCTAACTTGCCTTAATGTCATCCACTCCGTCATTGAGGAATGAAAAGTAGAGTGACTTGCCTATGTCCTTATCTCCCATGACTAGACTTAACAAGAGAAATCATTCTGCAAATCTAGGTCAAGGATCCATAGATCCTCAAGGAACCCTTAACAAAGATTTTAAAGGGGATGAATCGTTTTCCTTAAAGAGACATCCACAAGGAGCTAGAAACTCAGAAGAGCCCCTTAATCCTAGGAACCCTTCCAAATAGAACCAATCTAAGATTATAGTTTCTCTCAATTGTTGTAGCTTTCAAATCCATTGACTCAATACTACTAGCATCAACCCAACAAACCCTAGAGAGTTAGCAACTCTCAATTTAAGATCAAACAAATCAAAACCTCTAGCTCAAATCTAACTTACAACTAAGAATATTAGAAGACATTGTAGTGGCAAAAATTTCCCAAAAGGAGAATCAACTAGTAACTATGTGCATTTAAGAATTACATGATAAAATCACATTCCTTGCTCATGTTTGTGCCAAGTCTAGTGTTGGAATTCTCCTTAAGGAATTTGAGGAATCCTTAACATGGACACTATCTTACGAAGAGCAGGAAAATCTCAACAAGCAATATAGTGATTAGCTAGATGACCTTCTGCGACTCATTCTAGAAGAGGAAGCTGAGGAATGCCATTTGGTCCCAACTTTCCAAAATCCATCATGCCATCCAACCATCAAGGAATTAGTAGTCATCGAAGAGAAGGAAAATACTAGAATCTCATTTGAGCAAATCTAGTACACTATGAGAACCTGAATGACTAAAGTTGGAAGTTAACTTATGACCATTTTAAAGAAAAGACAGGACATCTAGAAATTCCAAATTGACCCAACATACATAGCTCTAACTTCCCTTTGAGTACTTGCCATTGTATGAGGAGTCATGCTAACTAGACCTCTCTTAAACCTTTCCTTACTTTGAAGAATTCTTGTATCAAAAAAAGAGCTCCATGTTGCAAGGAGATTAAATCAAGGAGGTGTCTTACTTGATATTTTTGCGTACTTAACCCTAAAGGAAAAATTGCCACAACTTCTTCACAAATATATTGTACTCTAGTACAATCTTGATTTCAATCAATGGCTCACATATTGGTAAGGTAACCTTGTACCATAAAACCTTGTACATTACAATATTCTACACAACTTAATTTTATAAAAACAAAAACAAAAACAAAGGACCACAAAAACATAAAAAAATCCATGCACACCACACTGTTAGTACCCTTGCAATGCTCAGAAGCAGTGCACCATTTTTCATGCAGCGAGGGAGCAAGCAGAAGCAATTGATAGTTAACAATAAAAATAGCTAAGTGATATTAAAAGAAAATTTTCATTAGGAAAAAAATGAACTCACAAATGGGCCTTTTAGCCCCCTCTCTCTCATCCTTAAGACAAGGAAAAGAGGAGAGAAGAATAGTAAAATAATCCTCCTCTCTCTCCACTTTTGCAATCTCGTTTTGCCTTTTTTATATTATTTACAAAGATATACTCAGATTCCTTCTCTCTCCTCATTCAAGAAGTCTTTTTCAACCAAATTTTATATGCAAAAAGGAGTTAGTTACGAGAGTGTGGTGCTTCGTTTTAATTGAGAACAAGGAAAATAATATTTCGAAAGTTTCTTTTAAGAAATTTTGGGCATTTTATATATTCTAGCTTTTGGTCAAAAAACAAACCAACTAGTCAAATTTCATGTTTTTTGGAGATGTTTTTGGAGGCAAAATAGAAATATCTAAAATACGAAACGTCTTGGACATTTCTACCCTGTGAGCTATTTCCCCCCATATCTATACTCTCTCATGGCTCTATTGTGACCTCTTCTCTGTGTTTATGCAACCTTCATTAACAGAGTGAATTACTTACACCCTCCTTTCCCTTGGCACCTTTTTGTGCCTCTCTGTGCATCTCCGCTCTACCTCTTGTGACAACCAAGTAGGCTCCCCATTTTTATTAATAGTAAAATGAATTCAGGAAGGAAGGAGCTGCATATTGAGGTAGAGATGGAATATGCCCCATTATTCAAAAGAACCCAACGTACCAGTGTTAACCCTCAAGTTTTGCAAAGCTACAGGAAAATGGGATTGAAACATGTGGATTTGTGGGTTGATGGGGGAATCTACCCAATTGACTCCTTAAACAATAGACCTCCAACTTTTGCAGGAATCACAAATTTGCTAAAGTATGTATGCGAGGGTGAAAATGGGTTACTTGGTTATATTAGGTGGCTCAATGATGAAGCGTTCAAAGTATTTACAACTTGTCAAGAAACCATAAAAATTTTCCATGATGTGATCGCTACGCATCAACTTCATATACAATAGCTCATAGGACAAGTGGTACAACTGAATGACACTATAATTCAACAAAACAATCGAATTATTTCAATGCAGGATACTATCCATGGCATTGGTATCTCATATGAGGAGGCAAAGGCACAATTGGACGACTTGAGAAAGATCAATAGCAAGCTAACACACGAGCGCAAACGAAAGAAGAAGCCAATCAATGAGTTAATTGTGAATAGCGGCCACTAGAAGCGACATATCAAATCATGTAAGGTAGCTCAGAAAGAGAACTTAAGTGAGGGTGAGGTTGGATCACGTATTAGTAGATTGTTGAAGGCAAGTACATTGGAAAACACTTTGAGTAATCCTAAGTTTAAGGTTGTGAAGGAAATGGTGATTGAGTGCACATTAAAAGATGTGTCAAATGAGTTCTCAGTTATGGATGCACAATCTATTTGTGATAGGGCCGGCATTAGCACAACGACTTACTCAAAGATATTCAAAGGTGTGAAGGCTAGGTTTGGTCGTGTGCTAAAGAGAAATAGAATCGTGCCTCTTCCTCAACCTTCAAAGTTAATAGAGGCCCAATGGAAACTTAATAAATGGTTTTGGAGTTGATAGGAGATCCCATGCATGTTCAATGTGTGGAAACACTAAAGGTTGGGACCAAAAATGCATATGAGGTGAAGTTCACCGAACTCAATAATTACTATTTAGATTTGAACAAGATGAAATGGGCAATGGTAATGTACTACAATGTGTATTGAGGAATGTAATGACAAATTGCAGTTTGTTATAAAATTAGATGAAAGTGGGGTCGTCAAAGGAGTAAAGCTTGAAAGAGTTAGTGTAACTTTGATGAATAGAGCTTTACAATTCGACAAGAACAACCCAGGGAAATTTAGTTTTCAATTTGAGCACCATGTGTGGTGGTTCGCTACATTTGAAGTTCCTAAGGAAACATTTGAGGTGCTCCAACTATTCTTTATGAACACAAGTTTTCCAAGCATCATCGATCGTCAGGAACATGGTGAGATGCTCTCGATTGAAGAGTATGGTCAATACTTCGTTGAATGGCATATTGCAAGAGACTTGAAAACTTTAAAATGCATGTGTGGAATCTCCAATGGTGCAAATACAAATAATCCATGCCTATATTTCTTGAAAGAGAGGGTGTAAGGAAAGGACAAAAAGAAGAACTGCAGAAGGGTGACAAGTGTTGCACCAACACGCAATAGAGAAGATCCCACTTGGAAGCTCATCTTCAACATTCCCTTGGATCGTATTCACATTTGTTCATTGCATGCTTTTGTCAGAATCATGGAGAAACTTGTATATGAATACATTTGCTTTGCTTATAGGATGCAACCAGAAAAAGAAGCCATTGCAACGTGTAGGAATGTGGAGCGAGTGCTATCAAAAATTGGCCTACACAAGCATCAAGTGATGATTGAAAAAGATGAGAAGAGATCAGGAAAATTTGGTAACTTGCCAAAAAAGCCTTTCTTTGGAGGAGCAAAGGCTAGGAAGTTTCTCTCAACACACATTAATGAGGAAGGGAATGTCATGGTTCGTAGGCCGCAGGACTATGATGGGTGGAAAAAGTTACATTTTGCAGTTCCTGATCGAAGTAATAGAGGAAAAACAAGATTGGCCAAAGCTAAGGTTTGGATAAGTCTTAAAAAATTGGCTCTCTTACTTCGCAAGATGGTGTTTAACAATGAAGATAAGCAAGAATTTATCAATGTTGTGCATAGCTTCTACGAAAACATGGTGGAAGCATGGGGCAAAAGCTCCATCACACATTACATGGTGCATACTAAGTTAATATTTTAAAATTGCATGAATTATATAAACTATTGAGCATAGTTTTACTCATGTGTGATATGTGTCTTTGTAGCATATCCTTGAGGCACATGGGCCATACTTTGCAAAAAAGGAAAGCATCGGAATTTGGTCCACACAAGGGATGGAAAATTCACATTGAATAGCACATGGTGCATACCAAAGAAAAAATAATCATGGTGGAGGGGTGAATGGTAGCAATCCAATGATCCAATTGCTATCTTGGTGGTATAGGATTATAGTAGCGGATGAAGCTAAACTCTTGCAAAAGAGAGCAAATGAAAGTGCTAATGAATCAGCTTGCAGACATGATGGAATCACGCTGTGTCACTAAAAAAGTGCGTTATGAAGCCTCAAGTGCCACATGTTTCTAACAAATCACGATCCGCAAGGCCTTGAGACTCGATATGCAGAGAGGCATGGTCTCAATGCATTGATCGACCGATTGTATAGATGCGGCGGCCCTGTAAGTTACTCATATTTCTTGTCCGTAGTTACCATGAGATATTTGAATGCATTATTGTATGGTGGATTGATGTGTTGTTTCTTTTTCTGCAGAATGCGTTCAATGCTCCTTTGCGGCGGGACGAGCTTTTGGGGGATGAGGATTTGTAGCTCGCCCTTGGATCCTTGGAGCTCACACACCTTTATTTTTTTAGTCGCCCGATCTATGTAGACATTTTCTATGTATTAGTGATATCCTATCATGATTGTACCAATCGCTTTTTATGTGATCATGTATTTATTTCATGTATCAGTTTTATGATTTCACTATACATTCTTTTTGTTTGCAAGCGCTTTGTATACAGTAGTGCAGAAACTATTTTGTATGGCTCTCAAGCTGCCCTGCCACAAAAAAACTTTATCCCTGTTACCATCGCTATTAGCATCACAAATTTACTGCTCGCGTCGCTATTGCCGTCGCTATGCGCGTCGCAAACTTACTGGTTGCGTCGCTATTGGCATCGCAAATGCGACGCCAATAGTGATGTTTCTATGGTGTCGTTAATAAGGACGCTTTTTGCGACGACGGGGGCAAATTTTATTGTTTGTATTTTCGTCGCTTTAAACATCGGTATAAGGTCTATATCTTGTAGTGACTCCAAAAGGGCGATGCCCATATGAATGGAATGATACTTCTTTTTATCAATGTCTATTTGTCTATGAGAATTTATAAAAAGTTAAGTGGCTAGATTACTTGATTGATAAGCTGAAATGGAGATGAAATATAAATCATAACGATTAACAAGTAATAACATTAAGAAACCTTTATCCAGGCACAACCCCACGTACAGATTCCCAATTTGCCTCCTACATCAAGTACTACTATAATCCAGGAGAAGAAGTTTCTTCTCAAGTAGATTAAGCCACCTGAATTTGACGGGAAAGGCAGTTCTATCCAAGCAGATGCTGAAATTTGGATAGAGTCTATGGAGGATTCATTGGAAGCAACCGGTACTGCACCCGCCAACCAAGCTATGCTCGCCAAGCGTAAGCTCACCGGCAAAGCTAGGCTTTGGTGGAAGCAATGGTGCAGAGATCAAGGGATCACGTAAGGATCCGTTAACTAGGAGAAGCTGAAAAAAGCATTGCAGGGAAGACACTTACCACCTGCATATCGCATGCAGAAAATGAATGAATTCTACGAGCTGACACAGCTAGGACTCACTCTTGACGCATACTACTCTAAATTCGTCTCACTTCTTAAGTATGCGCCACAGATGGACATGACACAGTAGGTGTCAAAATTTTGTGCTGGTTTAAACCCACTAGTATATACCCATCTCGAATCTATGCGCCCATTAGATCTTCAGGACGCACTCATTCGAGCTGCACCCATAATTCACGATGTGTAGAATAGACCAAGAGGTAACAAAACTTGGTCTTATAATGACCCTAATAGAGGAGCATATAGGCCTCAAATGAAGAGAGTTCAAGGTCAGAACCAGGGACAAAGAAAGAAAGCAAGGACTAATAATGCCAACAACTTTGTCCCTACCCAAAGGAATGGTCAGAACTTCTGTTGTTTCCATTGCAACAAGCCAGCACATTTCAAGAGGCAATGTCCCAAGCTTGGAGGAGAACATCGCCAGGCATCTTTCCAAGGAACTGGCTGTGGTCACGGAGCCGCTACCTGAGGCAGAGGAAGAACCGCCTGTGTTGCTAACAGGGAAATGTACGAAGAAGAAGACTCGACCATGGAAGCAGAGTTTGAAAGGGAAACAGTTCATGCCGGTCTACACAAGAAAGGCCCGAATTTCCAGTTCTCAGTAATTCAGACACCGCCGGACTATCAAGGTAAAGGTTTTAAGACCTTGATTGATTGTGGCAGTACACATTCCTTGATCTCACCAGCTTGTGCAAAAATATTAGGAATAGCCACAGTAGAAGCACCTACCTTGCTTGTGGAATTAGCAAATGGTCATGATGTCACTTGTACCAGGCAAACTGCTATTAAGGTGGAATTCTTTCTGGGAGGATAGACAACTTCAGCCAAAGTCAGAGTCATGAACTTAGGCATCCATGAGTGTCTACTCGGAATGGATTGGCTTAAACCTAATGACACCCACATTCATTGTGGCCAAATTTCCTTTCGGAACTCTGAAGGGGATTTAGTCACAACTCAAGGTGAGGCTGGAGTGCCAAAAATTCGATTGGCCAAAGTATCTCGGATTATAAAGGGAGTCAGAAAAGGACTACATGTCTGCTTGATTAAGCTCAAAAAGTTAGATCAAAAGCATGAGTCTAGTGAAGGACCTTCATGGCTAAAGGAATACATGGACATATTTCCTGAAGAGTTAACAGAACTCCCGCCTCAAAGAGAAGTGGATCATGAGATCAAGGAGCAGCGCCAATTGCGAAGAGACCTTATAGAATGTCCATCCCGGAAGCAATTGAGCTGAAGGAACAACTCAACCAATTGCTAGACCAAGGCTACATCCGTCCTAGCAGTTCACCATGGGGAGCTCCAGTACTATTCTAGAAAAAGAAAGATGGAATGCTTCTACTGTGTATTGATTACAGAGGATTGAATCAATCAACTGTCAAGAACAAGTACCCTATTCCTAGAATAGATGATCTTCTTGATTGTCTTCAGGGGTGCGAAGATCTTCTCCAAGATTGATCTCAGGTCTGGTTACTATTAGATAAGGATCAAGGAATAAGATATCCCAAAGAGGGCCTTCAACACAAGATATGGACACTTTGAGTTTCTAGTTATGTCATTGGGGATTACAAATGTGCCTGCCACAATCAACAGGTTAATGCAGAATATCTTTAGGCCATGTCTTGATGACTTCATGCTCGTCTTCTTCGACAACACTTTAGTCTATTCTAAACGAAGAAGATCATGAACCCCAACTTCGGATTGTCCTTGAGACAATGAGGGCACATAAGCTGTATGCTAAGATGAAGAAGTGTGCATTCTTCAAATGTCAGATTGAATATTTGGGATTCATCGTATCAGCAGAAGGAATCTCAGTGGATCCGGTCAAAGTTAGAGATGTGCTAGAATGGCTAATACCAACAACTGTCAAAGAAATACAGAGTTTTCTTGGATTGACAGGATCGTAAAGGATCTTCATAAAAAACTATGCTTTGATTGCAGCACCTCTGACGGATCTACTAAAGAAGCAAACATCCATTGCATGGTCAATTGCCGAACAATCTAGCTTTGATAGATTAAAGCAAAGTTTGGTATCAGCACCTATCCTAAAACTTCTAGACCTTAGAAAAAGGAGTTCGAGGTAGTAACTGATGCTAGCACGCTTGCATTAGGATGTGTGATCATGCAGGAAGGTCATCCTGTAGCATACTCTTCAAGCAAACTAAAGAGCCATGAAAATAATTATGCTACCCATGATCTAGAACTTTTAGCTGTCATCCATGCCCTAAAGCTTTGGAGACACTACCTGTTGGGTAACCAGTTTACTCTAGTGACTCATCATAAGAGTCTCAAGTGGATCTTTACCCAGAACGAGCTCAACATGAGGCAACGGCGGTGGATTGAAGTGCTGGAAGAATATGACTTTGAAATCAAATACCGACTGGGAAAGGAGAATGTAGTTGCTGATACACTCAGTTGCAAGGCATTCCTTAACTCATTAATTTTGCAAAATCCATCAACAGCTAGATCTCTAGCTACAAAGTTATCTATACCAAACAATCCAATACTTGAGCTAGCTAGAGAGGAAGCATGCCATGATCCAGCCTATCAGAAGATGCTAAGGGAGATCTCTATCAAGGATCAGGACCTAAAGCTAGAGGCTAAGTATCATGAATTCTCTATCAATAGTGGACTTGTCTACTATAGAATGAGAGTATGAATACTGGCAAGATAGTCACTTAAGGAGAAGATATTGTGGAAAGCTCATGATTCCCCTTTCTCAGAACATCCTGGCTATGCCAAGACTCTCAATGCAATTAGAAAGAGCTACCATTGGGAGAGGCTTAAAGGTGACATTCTCAAATATGTCAGTGAGTGTTTGTCTTGTCAACGTATCAAAGCCGAACATGTCAAAATGCCAGGAAAGTTACAACCACTCGACATTCCCCAAATGAATGTCAAGATTGTGGGAGAGAAGGAAAGAGTCTCACTTGTAGCTTTCTTGCTTGCACAATGGGGGAATACACACAAGGTTGGAGGCTGAAAACAAATTTTCCTCTTCCTGGTTGTGTAAGTAAAAAGAACTCTAGTACATAGAAATAGAAGAACCCTATATATGGGTCTCAAACCAAACTCAACTAACTAAGGTGGCATACTAACTGAGCCACGAACTAGAGTAGATAAGGATAGCTATCATCTAGCTATTATTCATGGGCAGTGTACCAACCGCATCTACAACTGACAAGTCGGTGACATAAATGCACAACGGTCACCCTGGCATATCACAAGTGGAGCTCGATATTACAACACTCCCCTCGAGATCAATCCCAATTCCTGCACACCAAGCAGGTCTCTGAACTTGCGCAGCTTCTCTGCGCCCAATGCCTTCGTAAATATGTCAGCTACCTGATCCTCTGTGCTGACATAAACTAGATCAATAAGACCTAGTAAAACCCTCTCCCGCACATAGTGATAATGCACCTCAATGTGCTTTGTTCTAGCATGATAGACTGGGTTATTTTCCAAGTGTATACTACTCATGTTGTCACAATAAATGACAAGTGGCCCATCTGTAGGCTGATGCATATCATAAAGTAGCTTATGCAACCAAGCTACCTCACATGCAGCCATTGCTGCACCCCTTTACTCAGCCTCTGTGCTCGACAAGGCAACTGTAGGCTGTTTCTTGCTGCTCCAAGTGACTGCAGCACTCCCAAAAGAGAACACATATCCTCTGGTAGATCGTCTATCAGAAATACTGCCAGCCCAATCAACATCAGTGTATCCATGCAACTGTATCTGAACCCCAGTCTCATAAAATAGTCCATACTGCAATGTGGACTTCACATATCTGAGTATGCATCTAGCCGCATCCAAATGTGGTTTCATTGGAGTCTGCATAAACTGACTTACCAATCCAACAACATAGCTCAAATCTCGCCTGATAATAGTCGTATAAATCAAACTTCCTACTATGCATCTGTACATAGTAGGGTCTTCGAGAAGCTCACCTGCATCTACGCTCAATTTCACATTCTGCTCCAAAGGAACTGAAACAGGCTTATAGCCTGTCATCCCATATTTGGACAGCATGTCCAATCCATACTGCCTCTGCAAGAGCCATATCCCACTTGGTGATCTAATCACCTCAACGCCCAAGAAATAACGCAGCTCTCCCAAATCCTTCATCTCAAACTTTTGCTTCAATAGCATTTTCATGTGAAGGATATCTTCATCACTATCACCTGTGATAATCAAATCATCAACATAAATGACAAGCAGCATAATACCTTTCTCTGTTTTTCTCACATAAAGTGAGAAATCTACCTTGGAAATCTGAAAGCCAATAGTGACAAGATACTGTCCTATCTTGTTAGACCATGCTCTAGGTGCTTGCTTCAAGCCATACAAGGCTTTCTTCAACCTGCAAAAAAACTCAGGATGAACATCAAGCACATAACTTGGTGGCTGCTCCATATAGACCTCTTCTTGCAAATCACCATGCAAGAAGGCATTCTTTACATCCATCTATAGTAAAGACCATCCCTTTGATGCAGCCATAGCAATGACTGCTCTTATGGTTGCCATCCTTGCAACCGGACTGAATGTTTCTTCATAGTCAATGCCATATGTTTGTGCATACCCCTTGACTACTAATCTTGCCTTGTATCTGTTTACAGAACCATCTGCATTGTGCTTCACCTTATAAACCCACTTACAGCCAATTGCATTCTTATCTTTAGGCAAAGGTACCAACTCCCATGTAGCATTTGCTTCCAAGGCATCCATTTCTTCATCCATGGCTTTCTCCCATTTTTCTTTTCCCATGGCTTGCTTAAAAGAAGTGGGTTTTGGTTTATGTATCACTTTGACTATATATGCATAGTGAATGGCTGTAAATCCATCATATTTCAGCCTATCCATAGGATACCTAGCTCTGGTAGACCTACGCAAAGTAGGCTCACTTCCAGGTGCTCTCAAAACATCCCTGGTCTTCCTTACTCCAGGTGTAACAATAGAAGGAATACCCAACTCATCATCAATGCTCTGTTTTGAGCCACTGGATTCACCATCCACATAAGAGTGACCTGCATTCATATCAAACATGGGCTAATCTACCTTCTCTTTTCCTTTTGGTGATACTTGCATACCACTATCTGCATTGCTTTGAGAAGATTCTCCTGATCTCAATCTGCCTGTCCATGGTGAAGAATGTGAACCACTGCTAGAGGACGCTCCAGGTCTACTAATATCTTGTGACTGTTGTTGTGAATTTTGTGCAGCATTACCATTTTGTGCATCTACATTATCAATTACATTTACTGGTTTATACCATCTACTCATCTCATAAAAAACAACATCTCTACTCACTGTAACTTACGAGTAGAAGGGTTATAGCATCTATACCCTTTCTGCTGCAAAGAGTAACCAATAAAGATGCACTTCTCAGCTTTTGGATCCAACTTGGATCTCAACTCATCTGGCACATGAACATAGGCAATGCAACAAAAAATTTTCAAATGAGAAATATCTGGTTTCCTACCAGTATACCTCATCTCTGGAGTCATTCCATGTATTGCTGTAGTGGGAGTCCTGTTCATTATGTAGACTGCTGTAGCAACTGCCTCAGCCCAATAAAAATCTGGCAGGTCTTTTTCATTGAGCATGGCACGAGATACCTCTCCAATATGCCTGTTTTTCCTTTCTGCAATTCCATTTTGTTGTGGGGTATGGCTGCATGAATATTGCTGCTTTATGCCATGCTCTTGCAGGAACCTTGCAAACTCATTTGAGAGGTACTCTCCCCCTCCATCTGACCTTAGGCATTTTATTTGCAGGCCTGTTTCTTTTTCAACCATAGCTTTAAGAGTTTTGAAATGCCCAAAAACTTCACTTTTCTGCTATAGTCATCAACAAAAGTGACAAAATAATGACAGCCTCCAAGAGATGCAGCTTTAGTAGTCCACAGATCAGAGTGGATTAATTCCAATAGCTTCTTACTCTCTTGAACATGTCTAGGAAATGGTTTCCTTGCCTATTTTCCAAACTGACAGGCTTCACATACCTTATGCATTTCTGCAACCTTGAATTTAGGCAATCCTGCAACAATATTTTGGGCCTACATTGATTTAAGTCGTTGTACATTAACATGACCAATGCGTTTATGCGAGATATCAATATCTGCAACTACACCGGTCCCATGTGCAAACATTGCTGCACTCAATTCAGGCATGACTGCATCCAATGTAAACATTCTGCCCTTCTTCTTTCCTTTTGCTATCAAGCGACCTTTATTTCTCATATCCTCAATAAAGCATCCATGAGGATTAAATCTGACCTGCAAGCCCTGCTCAACCATTTGACTAATAGAAACCAGATTCTTGGTGATATTCGGGACATGAAATACATCTGACAGTAGGTATTTCTTTTTTCCATCCTGCATAAACAAAGGAATTTTTCCAATCTGCACAATAGGATGTGCAGTATCATCACCAGTCTCCACAAATCCTGGTTTTTCCATTTTTCTTGCATCCTGCATCCATTCTGCATGACCTGTCATGTGGTTTGATGCACCTGAGTCAACATACCACACTTCGTTGCCTTCTTCTGCACTTGTCACAAAATTGTTCATGTGCTGCACCATAAACAAATGCTCATTTCTGTCATCACCCTGTCTACTAGAAGATGCATAATTTCCTTGTTGCAATTTTCCATTCATGATGTCATTCTGCTTTTTATAGCAGCCTTTAGCCATATGACCCATTTTACCACAGTAGTAGCATTCAACATTGCTGTTTGCATTTTGGCCTCTTTGCCATCCACCACGACCTCTTTGGCTCCCCCTGCCTCTAGAGTTACCACGTCCTCCTCCATAGGACTGGTTTTCTTGAGTCTGCTGCATATTCTGATTTCTACTACGGCCTCCAGATCGGCCTCCTCTACCTCTGCCTCTATATCTTCCAACATTTGAGTAGAAGACAGTTTCTTTTGAAGTTCCTCCTGAAGAAGATGCACCACCATTTCTCTGCTCCTCAGAAATTAGAAGAGCAATCAACTCCTCAAAATCAAGAAATCTTTCACGAACTGAAATGGATGTCCGAAACTGTGCATAATCCTTTCCTAGACCATTCAAGGTCACAGAAACTAAATCATCATCTTCCACTGGCGACCCAATGGAAGCAAGTGCATCTGCAATCTTCTTCACCTTCATGTGGTAGTCATTGATGCTCATACTTTCTCTTTGCACATTATGCAACTCTTGCTTGAGCTGCATTTTCCTGGCTTACATATTTGTGCTATACATTTTTGACAAAGTATCACATGCCTCCTTTGGCGTACTTGCATCCTGAATATGCACAATCATAGAGTTTGAAATACTGATAGACAACCAGTACATAACTTTCCTGGCTCTCTCATGCCATGCTTTAAATGCCTGCATTTGCTCTTGATTGGGAAGATCAAGAAGAACTGGTCCTTCTTCATTTCCTGCAACAAATTCCCAATATCCTTTTCCCATAAGGAAATTTGTCATTCTAAACTTCCATGCTTGGAAGTTGTTCTTGTTAAGCTTTTGAGTTACAATCTGTGAAATAGAATCAGACGCCATTATAGAACACTATAAGAAATTCTGTCACTACAAAAAACACAGCTTCACCTGGCGAAAGTGGTATTTGACCACACAGTCACTTCCTAGTGATGATTTTGCATAAACAGGAAATAAGGATGATTCTGTAACTCCCAATGTCTCTGCACACAAGCATACGATGCAATTTCTGTGGTAACTTTTCACCGACCTGTAGAATAGTGGTCACACTGCATAAAACAGGGCCTTTTCCTGAGTGTGTGCAGCAAAATTCCGCCTCCAAAACAAGCACCGAAATGGCCTCAAATAAAAAAAACAGAGCAGCTAAGGGCTAAAGCCCTACTCCCGCAGCATATACTGCCCTCTTGCTACACCATGAAGGGCGTCTCAATCTAAGACAATGCACTCTTGCACTTTCCGATTGTGCTACTTGTAGAGACTTGCTCCCAAAACAGAAAAATGAAAGCAACACTGGTCCTCTTACCAAAACACCGCGAAATTGGCTTGCTTTCTTGAGCTCCTTACCACGAACAAGGCTCTGATACCATATCAAGATTGTGGGAGAGAAGGAAGGAGTCTCACTTGTAGCTTTCTTGCTTTCACAATTGGGGAATACACACAAGGGTGGAGGCTGAAAACAGTTTTCCTCTTCTTAGTTGTGTAAGCAAAAAGAACTCTAGTACATAGAAATAGAAGAACCCTATATATGGGTCTCAAACCAAACTCAACTAACTAAGGTGGCATACTAACTAAGCCACGAACTAGAGTAGATAAGGATAGCTATCATCTAGCTATTATTCATGGGCGGTGTACCAACCGCATCTGCAACTGACAAGTCGGTGACATAAATGCACAACGGTCACCCTGGCATATCACGAGTGGAGCTCGATATCTCAACAATGAAATGGGAATTCATCAGTATGGACTTTGTTGTTGGCCTACCCCAAGTTCATGGTTGTGGTTGACATACTTACTAAGGTCACACACCTTATTCTGGTAAAGACAAACTATAAAGCCTCAGACATTGCAAGGTTGTTTATCAAGGATATTTTCAAGCTACATGGGCTACCCAGAAGAATCATTAGTGATCGTGATTCTCTCTTCACATCACAATTCTGGAGAGTTATCTTTGAAGCCATTGGGACTTAACTCTGTTTTAGTAGAGCTTACCATCCCCAAACTGATGGCCAAATGGAGCGAGTCAATCAAGTCATTGAGGATATGTTAAGGGCACACTGCTGTCGTGAACCAAAAAGGTGGATTCAATACTTGCCTTTGGTGGAATTTTCCTACAATGCTTCTTACCAACAAAGCATTTAGATGACCCCTTTCCAAGCATTGTATGGTCATGACTGTCGAAGTCCCCTAAACTTCTCAGATCCAACCTTGAGGGTTGAAGCTTCAAGGCAGATGTTGGAAGAGATGGATGACCAAATAAATTCAACAAGACAGGACATCCAAACCGCCAAGGATAGACAGAATGTTGAGATATCGAGCTCCACTCGTGATACGCCAGGGTGACCGTTGTGTATTTATGTCACCGACTTGTCAGTTGCAGACGCGGTTGGTATATCGCTCATGAATAATAGCTACATGATAGCTATCCTTATCTACTCTAGTTCGTGGCTCAGTTAGTATGCCACCTTAGTTAGTTGAGTTTGGTTTGAGACCCATATATAGGGTTCTTCTATTTCTTTGTACTTGAGTTCCTTTGGCTTACACAACTAAGAAGAGGAAAACTGTTTTCAGCCTCCACCCTTGTGTGTCTTCCCCCATTGTGCAAGCAAGAAAGCTTCAAGCGAGACTCCTTCCTTCTCTCCCACAATCTTGACATGGTATCAGAGCCTTGTTCGTGGTAAGGAGCTCAAGAAAGCAAGCCAAGCTCACGGTGGTCTGGTAAGAGGAGCAGTGTTGCTTTCATTTTCTGTTTTGGGAGCAGATCTCTGCAGGTAGCACAGCCGGAAATTGCAGGAGTGCATTGTCTCAGGTTGAGACGCCCTTCGCGGTTGAGACACCCTGTTTTTTGATTTGAGGCCATTTCGGGGCCTGTTTTGGAGGCGGAAGTTTTCTGCACGCACTCAGGAAAAGGCCCAGTTTTATGCTGTGCAGCCACTGTTCTACAGGTCGGTGAATAGTTACTGTAAAAATTGCATTGTATGCTTGTGCGCAGAGACATTGGGAGTTACAGAATCATCCCTGTTGCCTGTTGATGTAAAATCGTCACTAGAAAGTGACTGTGTGGTCAAATACCACTTTCGCCAGTTTTGCAGATTTGCCCTTGTGAGGCTGAAGCTGTGGTTTTTGCAGTGACAGAATTTTTTGCAGACTTCTGTAATGGCATCTGATTCTCTTTCACAGATTGTCACTGAAAAGCTTGACAAGAACAACTTCCAAGCATGGAAGTTTAGAATGACGAATTTCCTTATGGGAAAAGGATATTGGAAATTTGTTGCAGGAAATGAAGAAGAACCAGTTCTTCCTGATGTTCCCAATCAACAGCAAATGCAGGCATTTAAAGCATGGCATGAGAGAGCCAGGAAAGTTATGTATTGACTGTCTATCAGCATTTCCGACTCTATGATTGTGCATATTCAGGATGCAAGTACGCCAAAGGAGGCATGGGATACTCTGTCAAAGATGTATAGCACAAATACGCAAGCTAGGAAAATGCAGCTCAAGCAAGAGTTGCACAATGTGCAAAGAGAAAATATAAGCATCAATGACTACCACATGAAGGTGAAGAAGATTGCAGATGCACTTGCTTCCATTGGGTCACCAGTGGAAGATGATGATTTAGTTTCCGTGACCTTGAATGGTCTAGGAAAGGATTATGCACAGTTTCGGACATCCATTTCAGTTCGTGAAAGATTTCCTGATTTTGACGAGTTGATTGCTCTTCTAATTTCTGAGGAGCAGAGAAATGGTGGTGCATCTTCTTCAGGAGGAACTTCAAAAGAAGCTGTCTTCTACTCAAATGCTGGAAGAGGTAGGGGCAGAGGTAGAGGAGGCCGATTTGGAGGCCGTGGTAGAAATCAGAATATGCAGCAAACTCAAGAAAACCAGTCCTATGGAGGAGGACGTGGTAACTCTAGAGGCAGGGGGAGCCAAAGAGGTCGTGGTGGATGGCAAAGAGGTCAAAATGCAAACAGTAATGTTGAATGCTACTACTGTGGTAAAATGGGTCATATAGCTAAAGACTGCTATAAAAAGCAGAATGACATCATGAATGGAAAACTGCAACAAGGAAATTATGCATCCTCTAGTAGACAGGGTGATGACAGAAATGAGAATCTGTTTATGGTGCAGCACATGAACAATTCTGTGACAAGTGCAGAAGAAAGCAACGATGTATGGTATGTTGACTCAGGTGCATCAAACCACATGACAGGTCATGCAGAATGGATGGAGGATGCAAGGAAAATGGAAAAACCAGGATTTGTGGAGACTGGTGATGATACTGCACATCCTATTGTGCAGATTGGAAAAATTCCCTTGTCTATGCAGGATGGGAAAAAGAAATACCTGTCCGATGTATTTCATGTCCCGAATATCACCAAGAATCTGGTTTCTGTTGGTCAAATGGTTGAGCAGGGCTTGCAGGTCAGATTTAATCCTCATGGATGCTTTGTTGAGGATATGAAAAATAAAGGTCGCTTGATAGCAAAAGGAAAGAAGAAGGGCAGAATGTTTACGTTGGATGCAGACATGCCTGAATTGAGTGTAGCAATGTTTGCACATGGGACCGGTGCAGATATTGATATCTGGCATAAACGCATTGGTCATGTTAATGTACAGCGACTTAAATCAATGCAGGCCCAAAATATTATTGCAGGATTGCCTAAATTCAAGGTTGCAGAAATGCATAAGGTATGTGAAGCCTGTCAGTTTGGAAAACAGGCAAGGAAACCATTTCCTAGACATGTTCAAGAGAGTAAGAAGCCATTGGAATTAATCCACTCTGATGTGTGGACTACTAAAGCTGCATCTCTTGGAGGCTGCCATTATTTTGTCACTTTTATTGATGACTATAGCAGAAAAGTTTGGGTGTATTTTATGAAAAAGAAAAGTAAAGTTTTTGGGCATTTCAAAACCCTTAAAGCTATGGCTGAAAAAGAAACAGGTCTGCAAATAAAATGCCTAAGGTCAGATGGAGGGGGAGAGTACCTCTCAAATGAGTTTGCAAAGTTCTTGCAGGAGCATGGCATAAAGCAGCAATATTCATGCAGTTATACCCCACAACAAAATGGAATTGCAGAAAGGAAAAACAGGCATATTGGAGAGGTATCTCGTGCCATGCTCAATGAAAAAGACTTGCCAGATTTTTATTGGGCTGAAGCAGTTGCTACAGCAGTCTACATAATGAACAGGACTCCCACTGCAGCAATACATGGAATGACTCCAGAGGAGAGGTATACTGGTAGGAAACCAGATATTTCTCATTTGAAAATTTTTGGTTGCATTGCCTATGTACATGTGCCAGATGAGTTGAGATCCAAGTTGGATCCAAAAGCTGAGAAGTGCATCTTTATTGGTTACTCTCTGCAGCAAAAAGGGTATAGATGCTATAACCCTTCTACTCGTAAGTTTACAGTGAGCAGAGATGTTGTTTTTGATGAGATGAGTAGCTGGTATAAACCAGTACATGTGATTGATGATGTAGATGCACAAAATGGTAATGCTGCACAAAATTCACAGCAGCAGTCACAAAATATTAGTGGACCTGGAGCGTCCTCTAGTAGTGGTTCACATTCTTCACCATGGACAGGCAGATTGAGATCAGGAGAATCTTCTCAAAGTAATGCAGATAGTGGTATGCAGGTATCACGAAAAGGAAAAGAGAAGGTTGATCAGTCCATGTTTGATGTGAATGCAGGTCACTCTTATGTGGATGGTGAATCCAGTGGCTCAGAACAGAGCATTGATGATGAGTTGGGTATTCCCTCTATTGTTACACCTGGAGTAAGGAAGACCAGGGATGTTTTGAGAGCACCTGGGAGTGAACCTACTTTGCGCAGGTCTACGAGAGCTAGGTATCCTGTGGATAGGCTGAAATATGATGGATTTACAGCCATTCACTATGCATATATGGTCAAAGTGATACAGGAACCAGAACCCACATCTTTTGAGCAAGCCATGGGAAAAGAAAAATGGGAGAAAGCCATGGATGAAGAAATGGATGCCTTGGAAGCAAATGCTACATGGGAGTTAGTACCTTTGCCTAAAGGTAAGAATGCAATTGGCTGTAAGTGGGTTTATAAGGTGAAGCACAATGCTGATGGTTCTGTGAACAGATACAAGGCAAGATTAGTAGTCAAGGGGTATGCACAAACATATGGCATTGACTATGAAGAAACATTCAGTCCGGTTGCAAGGATGGCAACCGTAAGAGCAGTCATCGCTATGGCTGCATCAAAGGGATGGTCTTTACATCAGATGGATGTAAAGAATGCCTTCTTGCATGGTGATTTGCAAGAAGAGGTCTATATGGAGCAGCCACCAGGTTATGTGCATGCTGTTCATCCTGAGTTTGTTTGCAGGTTGAAGAAAGCCTTGTATGGCTTGAAGCAAGCACCTAGAGCATGGTCTGACAAGATAGGACAGTATCTTGTCACTATTGGCTTTCAGATTTCCAAGGCAGATTTCTCACTTTATGTGAGAAAAACAGAGAAAGGTATTATGCTACTTGTCATTTATGTTGATGATTTGATTATGACAGGTGACAGTGATGAAGATATCCTTCATGTGAAAATGCTATTGAAGCAGAAGTTTGAGATGAAGGATTTGGGAGAGCTGCGTTATTTCTTGGGCATTGAGGTGATTAGATCACCAAGTGGGATACAGCTCTTGCAGAGGCAGTATGGATTGGACATGCTGTCCAAATATGGGATGACAGGCTGTAAGCCTATTTCAGTTCCTTTGGAGCAAAATGTGAAGCTGAGCACAGATGCAGGTGAGCTTCTAGAAGACCCTACTATGTACAGACGCATAGTAGGAAGCTTGATTTATATGACGATTACCAGGCCAGATTTGAGCTATGCTGTTGGATTTGTAAGTCAGTTTATACAGGCTCCAAGGAAACCACATTTGGATGCGGCTAGACGCATACTCAGGTATGTGAAGTCCACATTGCAGTATGGACTATTTTATGAGACTGGGGTTCAGATACAGTTGCATGGATACACTGATGCTAATTGGGCTGGTAGTATTTCTGATAGACGATCTACCAGTGGATATGTGTTCTCTTTTGGGAGTGCTGCAGTCACTTGGAGCAGCAAGAAATAGCCTACAGTTTCCTTGTCGAGCACAGAGGCTGAGTACAGGGGTGCAGCAATGGCTGCATGTGAGGTAGCTTGGTTGCATAAGCTACTTTATGATATGCATCAGTCTACAGATGGGCCAGTTGTCATTTATTGTGACAACATGAGTAGTATACACTTGGCAAATAACCCAGTCTATCATGCTAGAACAAAGCACATTGAGGTGCATTATCACTATGTGCGAGAGAGGGTTTTACTAGGTCTTATTGATCTAGTTTATGTCAGCACAGAGGATTAGGTAGCTGACATATTCACGAAGGCATTGGGCGCAGAGAAGCTGCGCAAGTTCAGAGACCTGCTTGGTGTGCAGGAATTGGGATTGAGCTCGAGGGGGAGTGTTGAGATATCGAGCTCCACTCGTGATACGCCAGGGTGACCGTTGTGTATTTATGTCACCGACTTGTCAGTTGCAGACGCGGTTGGTACATCGCCCATGAATAATAGCTACATGATAGCTATCCTTATCTACTCTAGTTCGTGGCTCAGTTAGTATGCCACCTTAGTTAGTTGAGTTTGGTTTGAGACCCATATATAGGGTTCTTCTATTTCTTTGTACTTGAGTTCTTTTGGCTTACACAACTAAGAAGAGGAAAACTGTTTTCAGCCTCCACCCTTGTGTGTCTTCCCCCATTGTGCAAGCAAGAAAGCTTCAAGCGAGACTCCTTCCTTCTCTCCCACAATCTTGACACAGAAGGCATACACAGATTTGAAGCGTCAAGATAGAATCTTCAAGGAAGGAGACATGGTCTTCATTCGCATACGCCCAAAGAAGAGTTCTCTATCCTTAGGAGATTGCAAGAAGCTAAGTCCAAGGTATTGTGGATCATACAAGATCCTCAAGTGCCTAGGACCTAACGCTTATAGACTACAACTCCCTGAGAACCTAACGGTTCATCATGTATTCCATATCAGCCTATTGAAGAAGTATGTACCTAATCCTAGCCATGTATTCGATGACCAACAAGTTGTAATGCCTAGTGAAGGAGTCCTTGAACTAAGGCCTGATAGGATCTTAGATGTTAGGGAGAGACAACTGAGATCCAGAACCTTGAGAGAATGCCTCATCCAGTGGAAAGATTATCCCAAGGAGGATGCCACTTGGCTAGATGAAAACACTCTCAACCATCAATATTCCCATTTTATCTCGATATGAGGACATCTCAATTCCTCCAAGGGGGAGAGAATGTAATATTCCTGTGGAAAATTATTTCGTACACGTGTGAAGTCTCGGGCTAAAGACAATGCCAGTATTATGGTTGCGAACGATTCTGTCACTAATTGTACACTCTCCACAGGCCAATCGAGACTTAGGACTATGGGTTAAATCCATTTCCTAATCGTGAAATCACTACTTTGAGGAGGAAGCCTTTAAGGCCTTCTAAAGCTCAGTTTCAAAAGACGGTGAAATTGATCAAGGAAGCCCAACCAAAAGGGAGTTTCGCGTGCGAAGGAGATGGCCAAGATCATAAATCTGCATCCAAGGCGAAAAGGTCGAATTCGAGATGCCTCCTAAGAAGGCACAAGGTGCAAACGCAGGAGGATCATCTCCTAACATCCATGTGGATATTTTACCACAAGTCTAGGTTTTTCTTCCTAAATTTTAATTTACATCATAATATTTCAAATTGTGCATGGATCATTTATGGAGATAGGATGCACTTTTCAATTAAAATACTTGGTTAGATTAAAGAGAATAACTTACGATCAAAGAATCAGTCATTTGTATTAAACGAATGAAAAAGAAGAGCATAAGATCTCTATGCATTCCTAGCAAGTGGTTTTTATGCATTACAAAGTAACTAATTTAGATTAACTAACTAATGCCCATCTTTACAAGTCAAAATAATGATAGTACACTTCGATTATGCATGGAAAGAATAAATCGCATGTCGCATTATTGGACATCTTTTCTACTGGCGGAATCTTGGATTAGTAATCCCTGTGGATTGCTGGATAGCCTTCGAGCGGATTATGGATAAGCCTATAGGCTGGATTGTATAAATGTATTCCAAAGATAAATATGATAAGCTATTGAAAAGAAATTTGTTTGACATTGTTTTTCTATGTCAAGTGCTATGATTACGTGAAGGAACCGGTGCCTAATGGGCTAATTAAGGAAGCTGATTGATGCATGTCCAACTAAATGTGGTAGGTAATTAGACAACTAAAACAAATTGAGGAAAGTGCGGTGGTTGTGGCCATGGGTCCATCCTACGGATGGGTGGTCCTGGTTGGCAAGGAACTTTTCTCAATCATGATGAACATCAAGAAGATCGTTTCAAAGGACACGAACAGCAAGGGCACTGACCTAGAGTCTAAGTTATAATAATCCCGATTTGCGTTGTTTTAGGGGAATGGAATGGGACTATGCCTTAGGGCAGAGAGGTCGAGTCTTGCATCCCTCTCGTTTCCCATTCTCCTTGAACCAAGTGCAGCATGAATCCGCTTCGAACCTGGCGTTTCTGTGTAAAGTAGTTCACTCGGTTTCGACGCTAGTTGCCGTTTAGGAAATGACCATTAGGAAAAACCCTGATTCAGGTCGGTCCTAAGTGGGGGACGGCCAGAATACTTCCGCTACATGGCAGACACGGAAATTCCTAGATTGCAAACCCCGTGCCATTCCATGGGAGTGCCAAGCGGAGCTTTCTAGACATCCTTTCCGATGGACTGCTACGACGTGTCCTGAAGATAACAGGTGGACATGTTACAGCTTATGTGATAGAAAAAATTTCTTCTTGGGAACTAGATTTTAAAATTTCCTAAGTAAATCTCGTATCATTTGTTTCCATTGGTTTTCTTGCAAAACCATTTCTGCTAACTTTATAGTCTAGAAATTTTGTGAATTCTCCAAAGAACCAAATTACAAGAAAGGGAGTTTCAATCCTATAGCGAGATCCCATCTCATATATTCAATATTTAAATGGGCTCTTTGTTTGATGAGCCAATCACATCCCAAATTCATGGCAAAAATCTAATGGGTAATTATATAACATGATGCAGGTTGAAAGGTGCCCCCCTTGATCCCAAAAGGAACGTGGAGAACTTCAAATGTGTTATACATGTTTGTTATCTCCAAAAATAGCTGTAATTTCTTGAACATGTTGTCAGTGAGCTTTGATTGAACTTGCTAAATGAGAGCTAATTTTTTACATTAATTGTGCTTACAATTCTTTTCCTTGAGCTTGATGTGGAGGCTTGAAGATTCATGCATCCATTCACCTAGCCATTTTTCAATACTATAAGCTATTCCAATTGAACATTTTGCACTTTTCTTATCATGGTTCTCTTTCTTTGTGCTTTCAAAAAAATTTAGATATGTACCGATGTATGTTGCGATTGAAATATTTTGAGTGTCCTTGGCTATCTTTAGCAAGTAAACATCTTTGAGCATTTTGTAGATCAATATCCATTGGAGTTGTTGTTTCATCTTTGTTAGCTTCCTATTGAAATGGTCATCTTCTTCTTTCATTGAAAACATTGCCTTCAATCACTTGAGAAATTTGAATTACATCTACAAAATCATTTGGGCCTTGATATTTAACCCTCCTACAAATGTCATGTCTTAGTCTAGGCCTTAAAAAGAGAACTTCATGTCTTTTGTCACGTACATCAATTCTCATTAGGATTTGTTTTAAGTATACAAAAAATTGACAAATTGTCTCATATTTCTTTTGCTCACATTAATTAAGTTGTTGTAGAGCTCTTTTGTCTACATCATCATGAGCAAAATCACATACTATAACTGGACTCTTGAAAAGAACTTTACTTATTCTTTATCTCGTCTAGCTACTATTGAACATACATGTGGCCACAATTCCTTCCAAAATAGTTTGTACCTCATTTAACCTATGTCCTCCTTTCCCCAATAGTGATAATCTATAACATTTTCAAAGTGATCTAACAAAGATAATATATCTTCCGTTTGAAGACTGGAAAAATATTTCGGGAAAACCTTCCTATCTTGGGTCATGGAAGATGAAGAAGAAGAAATAGCTTGATTAGCCAACCAACAAAGATAGAATGGCTTGATTACTAGAGGCAATTTGTTGATTGGTTGTGGATAATTGTTGTGAAGGTGCACAAAAAGATTGTAACAAAGAATCTAGGGTAGAAGTTTGAACGGAAAAAGATTCACAAGAAGACATAATGACACCTCCAAGACTAGAAGGTATGGTCAATGATGCTTGCCGTCTCCTCCAATAACTATGTATAAAATTCCTACAAGACTTAACTTCAATAACACATACTTCAATAGTTCATCCAATTATTGGAATGAGAAATATGCATCCAATAGAGCTTCAACTCTTGTGGTACAATTTTCCTTTCCCCTAGGCATCCCATGCTTTATATAGGTGAGCCAGTTACTAACTATCTAAGGTGGTTACTTAGTTGGGGTGGTTATTTATTTAGTTGGATGACTCACTAAACCAATCCCCTTTTTCACAATAAACTATTGGGTCATGCATGCAAAAGCTTCGATGCACCACAATAGTATAAGGATTATGATTTATTAACTTTCAAGAGAGATTCCTAAACATGATTAAGATAATAAATATAAGTTATTTTTTTTAAAGAAGTTCCTGATTAGAATTAGGAAACCCTTTTAAAAAGTTCTTAATTAGAATTAGGAAATAATGAGTGACTAGGATTAAGAGGAGTGAGATCAAGGTTATGAAGGCTACATAGCTTGAATAATATGAAACTTAGTTTTCATATTAGAATTATGACTGCGAGAGGAATAAGGACTACGATTAGGATATGGAGGCTAAGGTTAGGGAGGATAGATAGCTTGCATGTGAAACTTAGGATTATGAGTAGGAGTCAAATAAGGACTAGAATTACAATAGTGAGGCTAAGGTTACAAAGGATAGGTAGCTTCTATGTGAAAGTTATTTGCCATACCCCATTGACTACTAACTTAATTTGTTGAAAAAGTATATTGTTATGAGGTAAATTTTTATTATATTCATGAGATGCTAGTCTATATATATATAGCCTAGAATCTAAGATAGGCTAGAGGAGGTATGCATGAGCAAAATCCTCATGTATACTTACAATAGATTCGTATAGTAAGGACATGGAAAGTAAACACGAGGGCTTCTTCAAGCTACACACATGCATCTTCCCGTTCATATTTCATATAAATTAAAAGTTGTAGTAAACTACGTCATAAACTTAAAGCCTTGAGCTAATAGCTTAGTTCACATAAGAATTTTGTACTATGACCTACATATACCAATTTCTTCATTGAGTTAATAAAATTTTATGAATAAGATATGGATGAATCAAAGATAATACATTTTCCATACACATAGTGCAAGACAACTATTACTTAGCAACAACACATCACATTCTAGGACATAGAACATTATGGAAATTTTGATGCCTCCCAATTACATCCAATATTAGGAGAATTCTAACTTGTTTTGGTATGATTAGCTCTTGGACTACTTTTGTGTTTTAAATTCCATTTTAAAATCATCTCTCATTGGAACTATCGATACATTTTATTGAAGAAATAACTTCTCCTCATTACCCTCTACTTGAAAAATACAATTGAACCATCTTAGTTGGAGATTGATCTGTAGAACATGTCCCTTGAAAATCTTCAAGAAAAACAAACAAACTAAGTGATTTCTATAATTCTTAACATTCAGCCTATTGTTGTATTACTGAAAGATGATCATTTGCTATCTTGAAAACTACTCATATAGGCAAATATCCTAAAAGTTTATAGCAGTATAAACTTGTTGAATTTCTTCAAGCTAAAGATAATAATGACCTGAAAAAATATTCAACATGTTGGGAATATAAATACCCTAAAAGCCTACATTTTAAAATGTTGTTTACACTACAAGTGATGGTATTTTAGGTAGTTGCAAAGCCTCTTCACTAAAAGCTAACTTCCTTGTTGCATTATCCTTCTCAAGTCTAGTAAGAGAAATAAGAAAATCATCCATAATAGAATCTTCACTAAGAAAACCATAATCATCATGCTTTTCATCCATGACAACATCATTTTCTTGAACAAAAAGTTAATCTTCTTGATCACCAAACTGATTAACATTCTTGATGATAACTTCATTATTTCTTCCTTCTTCAGTGAAATTGATTTGAGATTAATTATGAGAGTTTGCAAGAGACTAACATATGAAAAATACCTTATCCATGCAAGATATATGATACTCTAGTCTCCCATTGGTAAACTCCTTTACTAATTTTGGGACATTGAGGACCTTTGGCTACTTTTGCTCTTGTCCTTCCTCACTCCCTTTGCCTCAATTTTTGGCAAAATCACATGTAAAGGGTAGAAATCATCATCATCACTTGAACTTGAATCAAAATATAAGACCAAAACATCTTCATATTTCTGCTTTATCTTCTCAAGTGCTCTAAGCAACCTCCAAACATGCTTCAACTAGAGCAAGATTTAACTTTATGGCCTTCATGGTCATCATGTCACTCATAAGCATCATCAAATTAATTCTTAAAAGAACTCTTCAACTTTTCCCATGCTCTATTGATCTTTGAACATGCATGTTGTGTTGCACAAGCTCAACGTAGTTGGACTTTGGGCACACTATTATTCTTTCAAGGGCTTCAATGCATGAGAATCCAATGACTACCTCTCACATAGTCTCTTGCACATGAATGAAAGTACTCATTTGAAGTGAGTGGCATGGCTTTCGTTCAATACCATGAAGGATGCACTTTGCACACTCCTCAATCCAAATGAGTACTCCTTCAACTCTCAACACTCTATGGCCTCTACATTAAAAAAGAAAAGCATGGGCATGGCAAGAGAGAGTGCTTGAAGAGAAGATGAGTAGAAATTCACCCTCTTGGTCCCTCATCCTCACTCCCTTACTCTCAATCTATTGCTCACCCTCAATTGCCCTCTTACAATCAAGGTAAGAAGGCAAGTGCACAAAGTTTGCACACACATGAATATCTTGTTTTATTCATTCTCATCCTTTTTACACATGACTTCTTGGGTTAGGGTTTTCCCATCCCTCTTGGGCATCCAATCCACTTTAGGGCCTCAAGACCAGTCATCTCTTATTGCATGTTTTTCCCATGGTGAGAATGAACTAGAACTTTTGCAGTTTTTCCAAAGGAGCCTATGATATCATTACAACTTGGACAAGATCATACTAATCTTATGGATTTACATAATAAATCAATACAATTGTTGCAACCATTTGGAAATTCAAATGTGCACATGGTTCATGCACATTATATTCTAGTTAATAATCCAAAGACTATTTCCAAAAATTTAGGCTCCTTCTCATGCTTGCTTGATCCTTGAATGCCATGTACTTCTTATGGTTAACATTATCCCCCTCCTACATGAGGCTAGTCCTAGGGCTCATAGGTGGTAGGCTTCAGCTTACACCAAACATGTGGATGCTGGGGACAATTGTGTATCACCTTGGAGGAATTCTTTAATTTGTTGATGGTGTACAAGCTTTTGGTTGTAAGATAAGTTGTTATTGGAGTGGTGGTAGATGTCCTAGTTGTTGAGGTTGGTGGAATTATCTTGGTGGGTTCGAGGGTGATTATTCTCTTGGTAGGCTTGCATGGTGAGTCAAAGATCAAAAGTATTAAAATAGAAGACCTTGAAGAAAAACTGATTGTGCATTGACTCTTGGAATCTTTACTACATGCAATTGAAAACCTTTCATGTAGTCTCTCCCTAGGAAACAATGCTAGTATTGTTTTTGTGTAAATGACATATTGTCTTGGTTTGGGAGACATGTGAAACTCTAAGCAAATTAAAGTGTTGTTTCACACTTGAGGACCCAAACCATGGATTGGTTATGGTGCAATTATTACATGAGTGCACATGAGTATTTGGGTACTACTTAGTTACAAGATATCCGTTTTGGTTCCTCATAGCTATGTTGTTGATGAAGGGATGGAAAAAGTGTTATAGCTAGCTAAAATTGTACTTGAAGAGATTTCTCAAGATGTCATTATTACTTGCATAAGATGCATTGTAGTTGAATGGCATAAGGGTCTTTAGTAGTTGAAGGTGCTTCTAGTGCGATTAAAGTGAATGGTCTCTCCTTCAAGTGCTTGTTCACCTTGCTTTATCGAGAATCGATGCCATCTAAGAAAGTAAATGTGTAAGGGACCTAGGGTGATAGGCCCTACATACACAAGGCATACTTCTTAGGTATATCTTGGCCTTGATGGGCTCTGAGTGTGTATAGGGGAATGAGCAATAGGGCTAAGGGATTAGGAATGGAGCCAGCCAACCAAGGCCACCAAGTATACATATTTTGAGGACCCCTAGGTGTAGTGTAGTGACGGTGCATGCATTTTTTAATTTTTATTTTCTTTTTTTTTCTCTCTCTTTTTTTGAAATAATACAACAATTCCATTCAATGAGGCTTTTACCCTTGCAAAGAAGTAGTAAAATTTTTAAGACTTGGTAGACTAAAAATGATCACTTTTGAGAATGTATATTTGCTTGATCTTCAAGCCTCAACTCAAGAAGATGTGAAGAACCTATTGTTGATGAAGAATTTGAATTTTGAGAGATGGTTGAAATTCTTGACTGGTTGTTGCTCTTCATGCTCGAATGGTAGAGAGCTTGAGGCAGGTAATGAGATTTGCTTAATGAAATTGTCTCTTTAATATTTGCTTATCTTCTTGTGCTTCCTTGTAGTTTGTTGAGAAATCTCAATGTCCACGTCTTTAGTCTTGTGTTTTTTAGGTCTTCTATATCATTTTCCACCTATTTGTTTGCATTCACTTGATAGAACGTGAGAGCATATGGAGTCAAGTTCAAGAAGGACTTAGAAAAAAATTTCATTAGGAAAAAAATGAACTCACAAATGGGCCCATAAAGATAATATAGTTTTTAGATGTGGGCCTTTTAGATTGTCCAATAGGAAGGCTAGATGTTGACATCCATGGAGGGTGAATTTTCTCTCTCCAAATATTGGGTTTTCTATTTAAAAAAGGGGTAGTGGGAGATTGAAAAAATGAAGAATGAATAGTACACAAAATTTGAGTTTCTCTCACCTCATATTTTCCCCCTTTTTTTGGAGAATTTTGATGCCAGGAGGCATATTTCACGGTGGATTCCGTGCCATGGTGGATTCCGTGAGGTTTTACGGTGGATTCCGTAAACTTTGTTGAACGGGGCTCATACACAAAGTGGATTCTTTGTGCGAGAAGTTGATGGGGACGCCTATCCTTTTTGGGCGTTTCATTAATTTAATGTATACATGGGTGATTCCATAGCAGGTGATTCCGCAAAATACATATTAAATTGATAAATGTTTATGAGTTTAGAGTGTGCACTCGTGATAAATTAAGGTTAGGATTGATTTCTAATCAGTTGATTTATTTATGTAGCTGAAGACTGCTAGGTATTCACTTTTGTCGGTTTAATTGTATTATTTTACTAACGATTGTGAATGCTTCAGTTGATGTGTAGAGATAGCAGCAGTGGCGAAGGAAAGCGTTGGAGGATAGTGTGTATTCGAGTTATCATTCATATTTTGATGGGCGCATACCTTAGGCATGGTGCTTATATTTTGTTACGCCTATTTATTAAGGCGTTGAATATTTATTTATTATTTTGTATGCGCATGGGCGAACGATTATGATATTTGTATTTGGACATTGTATTGGGTACACCTGACTCTTTGGATGCCCGCCCATTAGCTTTATTTCTATTTTGTGCTAAAGCAAACTCAAAAGCCAAAAGCGTGCTATTTTGTGATTTGGGCTATTATTTGAGCTTGAAGATGATTAATACATAAAAATACATGCTTCATGGAGCGCTCACACAAGGCATGGGGGGAGATTGCACCCAATTGGTCTCTTGTTCATGTTGTGCATGCTTTCTACCTTGAGTTTTGTGCAAAAAGTAGAGTTCTTTTGTTCTTGGGGACCTTCCGGCGTTCACTACGCGAGCATACAGCATCCGATCTGTGCACTAGTGGTATCAGAGCGAAGCTGAGATCGAGAGCTTCCAATCGCTACCCATCTTGTGCGAAGGCGGAGCTCCTGGAACGATCGAGCTCTATAGTCAGTTTTATTGCGAACGGTCGATACGGGTGGACTCCTGGCGGTCAAGAACCTCTGTCTACAGCCTCTGATCGCGAAGGACCGGCCTTCAAAATCGGCGACATCAAGAGGTCTCAGCGTGATTTTCGGCACATAAAAAAACGCCCCCCCTTAAAATTCGACATTGTTTACAAATTAAGCTTCAAGCTTAATCACTCAAGTCCAAAGTCATTTAAATCTTCAAAATTGATCAAGTTCCATAAGTTCTGCAACTCTGCAAGTCAGTTAAGTCACCAGAAGTCAGAACTGACTTTAGCCAAAAACTCCCATAAGGATTGTTCCTGCGCAGAAGCACTGAACTGCAAAGTTGTTCCCCCCTGAAAGACTCTGTTTGCATATGCTGACTTGCTGAACCAGTTTTAGCACACGCAGAAGGTCACACACAGATTTTACAAAGATTTCAAATACTGCAACCGCAAAAGTTGAAGTGGTGAAAGCCAAACAAAAATCTATAAGCCTTGTACACCCGACTTTGAGCTACGCTCATCCCGCTAATTGGATTTTGAGAGTGTGAGGTCTTTTGAATTTTTACAAAATGACGGAACAAAATATGGATGATTTAATGGCTGAAGGTGATCTTCTTGAACCTACCATGGAACAAAAATTGGATTTAATTATGATGCAGTTGGACGAAGAACGAAGAGCCTGGCAAGCCTTGCAAGTTCAATTGGCCAATTTACAAAGATCGACTACCGTCAAAGATGGACCACAACCTGAAGATCTTATTCGACAAACCATTGATGCGACTCTCGAAGCTCAATCCATTTGCAAAGAAACAAAGATAAGTAAAAGAAATTTCAAATTTCGTACTTTCAATGGAACTCGAGATGGAAAAATTGTTCTTGCATTCATCAGTCAGTTTGATGATTACTTTCATGAAGAGACATACGCTGAAAAAGATAAAATCAAGTGTGTCACTGATCATTTAGTGGATAGAGCATCTCTTTGGTGGACCGTGGTTCGTAAGAGCATAGATTGTCCTACTACCAGGGAGAGTTTCAAGAAGAAGTTTATGCAGAATTTCCTTCCTCCACAATTCCATGAAAAAGCCATAAAGCAATGGGACCTTCTTTAGCAAAGAGATCGTGAGCCTATTTCCCAGTACACCGAAGGCTTTTGGAATGCCTTACTCCAACTACGCATTCTTGAAGACATACCTGAAGCGACTCACAAGCGCAAGTATATGTCTGGATTACTTGGGCATTACTACGTTGAAGTCAATATGTTCAAGCCTGCAACTCTTGAAGATGCAATTTCTTTAGCTCATGACATTGAAGACAAGATTCGAGGAAGAGACAAGCGTCCACAACAATTTCAAGAAAATGGTAACTATGGTTCTAAGCAATTCAATTCAAATTTTAGAAGATTCAAACAAAGTCGATTTCCTTCATCATCTTTCCGTAAGTCTTGGACAAAACCACTTGCTTTGCCATCAAATACCAATCAAAACCCTAAGCCATCCTCACAGCCAAATCCTAATATTCCTAGACTTCCTGCCATTGCAAACAATGTATCTAAAGTCAAACCTATAGTGTGTTACAAATGCCATCAACCTGGACATCTAGCAGCCAATTGCCAATCAAAGAAGCCACCTGTCCATATCAACTATCCTGGAGCAATGGAAGATGAAGAACATGAGGAAATGCCTGACTTTACGGAAGATGAGGACGACATTGTTACTCTTTCGAATACTTTACCAGGTATGCCAACTCCACATTCTTTGTTGACAATGAAATGTTTAGTGCATGGAAAAGAAAAGATTATTTTGCATGATGATGGTAGTACACATGATTTTATTTCTGCAAAGTTAGTGAAAGAATTGAAATTACAAATTGTTCCTATGCATTATCACATTAAAGCAGCATTCTTAGGCACAAGGTATAATGGAACACAAGAGGTGCATGATTTAGAAATTCAAATTGGTGAATACACTGAAAGAATGAATTTTCTAGTTGTACCATTACAGTCCAGTGATATTATCTTAGGTATGCCTTGGCATCATCAGTATAATCCTGACATAGATTATTCCACGCATTCAATTAAAATTCATTTTCAAGGAAAACACATTACATTGTATGGTATACACGCATCTAATGCTTTCCCATTGCTTACTCATACTCAAGCTAAACGTGCATTACGCAAAAGTAGTAAATCTTATCTAATTTGGGTGAATGAACTTCAAGCTAAAGAAAAACATATGCACCCTAGACATAAAGAATTCCTTGCACAATTTAAAGATTGTTTTGTTGAAGATCTACCACCTGGACTACCTCCTTCACGTCTTGAAGACCATAAAATAGATTTAATTCCTGGTATACAAGCACATTGTAAAGCACCATATAGTCATAACCAGATGGAATAGAAAGAAATTCAAAATCAAGTTGAGGAATTATTAAACATAGGATTAATTAGACCTAGTAGTTCTCCATTTGGCGCACCTGTTTTGTTGGTAAAGAAGAATAATAATACCTATGGCATGTGCATAGATTATTGTGCCCTAAATAAGATTACTGTAAAGAATAGATATCCAATTCCTAGGGTAGATGATCTTATGGATAAACTACAAGGTTTTGCTATATTTAGTAAAATAGATCTTAAATCCGGTTATCATCAGGTGAGATTAGATAAATCTGACATATTTAAGACTGCATTTAGAACACAATTTGGTCATTATGAATTTTTAGTGATGCCTTTTGGATTGACTAACGCACCTGCTACATTTAGTAAAATGATGAATCACATATTTTTGAAATACTTACATTGTGTTATAGTATTCTTTGATGATATCTTGGTATTCAGTAAAAATGAGAAAGAGAATTATGAACATCTGTCCTTGGTTTTCAAGTTGTTGAAAGATAATCAATTGTATGCTAATCCGAAAAAGAGCGAATTCTTTCAAACAAATATTAAATATCTAGGTCATATTGTGTCATCAGAAGGTATTAAGGTTGACCCTAAGAAGATAGAAGCAATATTGAACTGGCCTATACCCAAAAATGTGCATGAGTTACGTTCTTTTCTAGGTCTTGCTAGTTTTTACAGGAAGTTTGTACGAAATTTTTCATTACTTGCTTTGCCTTTGACTAAACTTTTAAAGAAAGGTATTGTTTATCATTGGTCTGATAATCAACATAGATCTTTTGATTTATTGAAACATGCATTAATCCATGCTCCTGTATTACAACTACCCAATTTCAATAGACCATTCTTTTTAGTAGTTATTGATGCTAGCGGATCTGGAATAGGAGCTGTACTTATGCAAGATAATCATCCCATAGCCTATTCTAGCTGTAAACTGAAACCATCCGAACTTAAATATTCCACATATGATAAAGAATTGTTAGCTATGGTACAAGCTTTAAGACAATGGAAACATTACTTAATGGGTTCTGAGTTTATGATTAGGAATGGCCAACAAAGTATTAGAAATCTCCTTAGTCAACCCCAAATATCTGACCGACATATCAAATGGGCAGCCTTTATTCAGAGTTTTCATCCCCTTATCCAATATCAACTAGGTAAAGAAAATGTAGTAGCCGATGTATTAAGTAGAAGACCGACCATTCATAATATTTCTGTTATATCATTTGATTCTCTAACCCCTATGAAAGATACTTATCATCAGGACATTACTTTTCATGCTGATTGGAATAAATTAGTTGGAAATAACTGGATTCCTATTGATTCACTGTCCTATAATGATGGAGTCATGTTTAATGAAAAGAGATTATGTGTTACAGTCCCATTTAGATCTTTTGTTTTGAATGAGATTCATTGTCCTCCATATCAAGGTCATAGAGGTATTATATCTACTTTACGTACATTGACTAAAGATTTTTATTGGCCACATATGGACACTGATGTATCTAACTTTGAATCAAAGAGTTAAGAGATATCATGGTAAACAATATGGTTTACTTAAGCCTTTATCTATTCCATCAAGACCATGGGAACAGATTTCTATGGATTTTATTACTGGTTTACCTAATACTAAAGCTAACCATGATATGATTTGGACTGTTGTAGAAAGGTTTAGTAAGAAAGCATATTTCATTCCATGCAAGAAAAATTTAACTGCATCTCAAGCAGCACAATTGCTTTTGAAAACTGTTTTCACTAATCATGGATTACCAAAAGTTATTATTTCTGACCATGATTCTAGATTTTGTAATAATTTCTAGATTACTTTGTTTGCTTGATTTCTCATCTGCATTTCATCCTGAAACTAATGGACAAACAGAAGCCACTAACAGTACTATTTTAGATCTTTTACGTGCTTACACTATTTCTAAACCATAGACATGGGACACACATTTGCATTTACTACAGTTTGCATATAACAATACACCACACACAACTACAAAGAAAGCACCCTTTGAAGTGATTTATGGTTATAGATTGTCTACACCTATTGCATCTTTATCAAATAAAGTTCAGAGTGCTGATGATATTGCTAACATGCACGCTACTATTTTTGATGAGGTTAAAGACATGATTGCCAAAGCCCAGCAATCATATACAAAACAAGCCAATAAGAAAAGACATGCCATAAATTTCAAAGTTGATGATTATGTTTGGTTACGAATAGAAAAACGTAGATTATAAAGTGTAGATAAACACCCACTTGTGAAATTAGCATCTAGATTCTATGGACCATTTAAGATCATTCACAAAATCAATGACAATGCATTTAAGTTAGAACTACCACCACATTGGAAAATTCACAACACCTTTCACATTAGTTTATTACGACCCTTTAGAGGCCAATTACCTGTACACCCTGTTTATGAAAACCCACCTTTGTTAGATGAACAGACTGAAATCCTTGAGCCTAAAGCTATCATAGATACTGACTTTATGACCACTAGAACTGGCCGTAGATATTCTAGATATTTGGTCAAGTTTAAAAACCATCCTGTTGAAGAGGCCCAATGGATGCACGTTAGAGAATTAAATGCTTTTCCCACTCTGTTAGCTCCACATTGAGCTAATAGCAATTGAGGACAATTGCTATTCCACCCCGGGGGTATGATGCCAGGAGACATATTTCACGGTGGATTCCATGCCACGGTGGATTCCGTGAGGTTTTACGGTGGATTCCGTAAACTTTGTTAACCAGGGCTCATACACAAAGTGGATTCTTTGTGCGAGAAGTTGATGGGGACGCCTATCCTTTTCGGGCATTTCATTAATTTAGTGTGCACATGGGTGATTCCATAGCGGGTGATTCCGCAAAATACATATTAAATTAATAAACGTTTATGAGTTTAGAGTGTGCACTCGTGATAAATTAAGGTTAGGATTGATTTCTAACCAGTTGATTTATTTATGTAACTGAAGACTGCTAGGTATTCGCTTTTGTCCGTTTAATTGTATTATTTTACTAACGATTGTGAATGCTTCAATTGATGTATAGAGATAGCAGCAGTTGGCAGAGGAAAGCATTGGAGGATAGCGTGTATTTGCGTTATCATTCATATTTTGATGGGCGCATACCTTAGGCATGGGGCCTATATTTTCTCGCGCTTATTTATTAAGGTGTTGGATATTTATTTATTATTTTATATGCGCATGGGCGCACGATTATGATATTTGTATTTGGACATTGTATTGGGTATGCCTAACTCTTTGAACGCCCACCCATTAGCTTTATTTCTATTTTGTGCTAAAGCAAACTCAAAAGCCAAAAGCGTGCTATTTTGTGATTTGGGCTATTATTTGAGCTTGAAGATGATTAATACATAAAAATACATGCTTTGTGGAGCACTCACACAAGGCATGGGGGGAGATTGCACCCAATTGGTCTCTTGTTCATGTCGTGCATGCTTTCTACCTTGAGTTTTGTGCAAAAAGTAAAGTTCTTTTGTTCTTGGGGACCTTCCAGCCTTCACTACGCGAGCATATAGCATCCGATCTATGCACCAAATTTTCCATTTCGGTTTTTTTCCCTCTCATGAAATCAGTTTGACCCAAAAGTTGAGCAACAGACCACTTTCTGTCTCTTCTCTATACTTGTGAATTTTCGTCTCCATTGAAGCTCCTTACTGAGAGTAATTATGGTTTTGAGCATTTTGCTTACCTCTGCACTTTCTCTCTTTGCATTTTCTCTTGTTTGTTATTTTTTCAATAAGATTTGATATCATTTCTTACTATTATTTTTGTTTTATTGTAGAGGTTGTTTAGAGCAAGAGACAAAGGTGCTCATCTCTCTCTCCTTTCTTTCCCCCCTCTCTCTATGTGTTGTTTCTCTTTTATGTTGTGTTTTCAATAGAATTTATGGTTGGTTTTAATTGTTGTTTTCTTGCACAGTTTATTTGGAGCAAGAGGTAAAGGTGTTAATCTCTCTCTCTGTTTGGTTTTTTTTTGCTGATATCTTTTCAATACACCATAATGTTAGTTCTAACCCTTGCTCTTGTTTTATTGCAGAGATCATTTTGGGTGACATTGCATAACAGCTCATCTCTCTCTCCCTCTCTCTTTCTCTCTCTATGTTTCCTCTTTCCTACTATTTTTTCAGTATACCTTCATGTAAATACTAACTCTTGCTATTGTCTTTTGCAGAGATCAATTTAGGCAAGATTGGATAGGTGCTCATTTCTTTCTCTCTCCGACGTACTCACACACTCTCTCTTTCTTCCTCTCTGCATTATCCCTTTTCTACTATCTTTACAATAGGGTTTAATGCTAGTTCTAACTTAAGGATCAATTGTTGTTGCGGCACTTAACACAAGATAGAGCAGAGATTCTGTAGCTCAATTTACAAGTAAATGTGCCATATTTTGTGGTGCCAAAAATTATTCATTTAATTAGTGACTTTTATATTTGATGGGATTGATGTTTTCTTATGTCCATCATTTGCAATGGGTTTTGATTAGCAATGATTCAATCTTATCTTCAGCAGATCAACTTATAGGTAAATTCACCCTGTTTTGTATTGCTTCTACTCATACAGTTATCTAGATATTTTTTGCTAAAAGGGATTCATGCAAGTATTTTTGTTAAAAGGGATTCATGCAGGTGTTTTTTTGTACATGCAGGTATTATACAAGGTTTAGGTGAAGCATATAATTCTCGATTGACTATTTTGATGTGGTGAGTGATTCCTTTGTGTCGGATGATATGGATTTGCTGGAAATCGATGGTTCAAAAATCCTCTGGTCCTATGTGTCCATTTGGATCTCCATGCCAATTGGCAATGATCCATGAGACTCTTGTATCATATCATCCATATAACAGACAATGTGTTGAGTCTTAAAATATCTCAAGTGTCAATCCAATGTGCCTATTAAGATTTTCGTGCCATGTGGCTGCTATCCTTGTAACAATTACTCTATAATATCAACATTTCATACAATGTATTGAGTCAAATCAGACTCCTCTTCATTATAATAAAATTTATTTTGGCAAAATTCTCTGAGTATTCTTGTGCTATTCTTTTCATTATATTTCATGTAAATGCTATGATTAAAGTGATGCCTTGAAATTAAATCTATACTTTGTGTTGATGTATATATCCACATGCATTTCGATATCGATGTTTATGTCTGTTTACAAAAGTGTAAACATCTCTTAATGCCATGTTGATTTGTATGGCATATTGGTGATTATTGGACAGACTTAAAATGCTTATTATTTAGGGGTTAATACATATTTCTTTACATCTAATGCGTAGGTTATAATGCCTGAGAGAAGAACAAGCATTCTCTTAATAGAGGACGTAACAAAAAATATGAAGAAGGGAATCGGATCACTGATATGTATCATTGCTTCTCTTGGGTACATATGCGCCCAAGTATAAAGGGATCTTTCAAGGTGAAATCATCTGCAATTGTAGATGTATCAAAGCATTGGAAGGATAAAATTTTAGCTCTCAGACAAAGGAATGTTGATTCTCACCTTGTAATAGAGGCATTTGTACAACATGTATTCATGAAAAAACAAATACATATTGCGCCCACTGTGCCCTTTCAACGAAACATTGCAAACAGTAAGTATTTGCAACTCATTGAGAATGAGAAATTTCATGATACCTATGTAACAACTTGTCTCATATTTATAGAAGTATACCCTTCGGATTGCTGGGAGTGGCAAAATGTTGAGAGTTTCACTGGTTCTTTTAAGTGTTACCACCTCGACATTGGTAGATTGCTCTTTGAGGGGCGTACAACTAAGCAGCTCGCAAAGGACCTTGTTTTTTTCTATGACTCCAAGTACATATTACCCAAGGGGAGTTGAGAATATGGAACCCTTGATTCTATGCACATATCAAATATCAATAGCATAGAATGGCCATTGTGAAGTAGCAACATTTTTCACATGTGTAGCACAAAAAATTCAGCAGGCATATTGAATTCTATTAAGCCAAGCATCGTCTCAAAGAATTTACACCTAAGTTGGTTCATACCGATTGCAATTTTTGCACACATATTCAAGGAATGTAAGGGTTTGAGACGTACCAAAAGCACGTACATCATAAAAAATACATTAGATTATTATGTAACAAGGATTTTAGGCAAAACTTGGACATAAAAAATAACTCACAGTCCTGACACAGTGGAGTGTCGAGTCACAACAAGGGACATGGCTTTCAGGTAAAATTTTCCTCTCTTAGTTGACTATTGTCTTACTTTGGGATGAATTGGCTAACTTTCCTTTCTAATTACAGGTACTTTGTCGCACGACAGACTTTATGCCTAGTGTTCAAGTATCGTTGATGGCGGATGCTCAAGGGTAAATGGTTGTGCCTTGATCAAGATATGCGTGAAAGTGCAACAATGGATGTTACCGTCATTTGTGAGGACCGTGAGCCCCAAGTGTTGCAAATGGAGGATGATTTGCCCTTGAGTATAATGCACCACGAAATTACAATGTTAATGCAGAATCCACCTGTTAGCTTCTATTTTAAGCTAGATGGTAGAAAAATTCAAAGCCGAGCTAAGGATACTGTTACAAGCGGAAAGTATGTGGCTCCACATATTTTAGAAATTATAGAGTCTTCCTAAAAATCCCAACACCACAAGTTGTAATATCCAACACCTATAAATTTTTCGATTTTTTTTTCCAATAGAATATTGTCGCTTACAAACTTGCAATATTTAAAAATTATGGTATTTATGCAAAATCATACACTTTTTATACACTTTCCACATCAACACATTTACATATGCATGTAAACTTTACAAAGATATAAGTAAAGCCATAACTAAATATCGTATACGAACAACCCTTAATGGTTTAAAACTTAAGGTTTTTAAGGTAGAACTAGTTTAGTTCTTGTTTCATTGTTTCATTTCACACTTTCTCTCTTCATCTCTTTATATCCACCACATCCCTCCTGTTAGATATGATCAATGCCCCACCCTCATTAGGTGCTACCAATGATCCATGGTGCTCAAAGTTGTAAGGCCCCCATTATGAGGAGAAGCCAAATGTGAGCCCGGACATTGGTTGAGTCCTGACTTGTATATCAGATGAGGTCTATGTGACCGGATTGCAAAAAGGTGACTGTTGTGGGTCTAATCTTTGCGTTAGATGGAGTGGTTAAGCTCGTAGCAACTCGAGGCGCATTGCATCGAGTTGCGGGGTAAGGGAGTTAAAAGGGGCCCCTATTGTGGGGTCCGGGGGCCGCGAAAGCAGCCCCTAGCTGGGGGGTCCCAGGGGGGCCAGCGGCCCCCCTGGCGGGGGTTCGGGGGCAGCGTCCCCTGTTCGATGGTAAAGGAAATAGTCCCTAGCCGACTAGTGGAGGCTTATATGGTAGGCCAGTCAGGCCAACCTCACGACCTTTGTAGGCTATAAAAGCTAAACCCCTTCACAGCCATCAATCACTCATCTTTCAAAGTTGTTGTTCCAGCTAGCCTTAAGCTCTTCACCTATCTTCTGCCTAGATCGCCATCTAAGCTTCACACAGTGGAAGCACATGGGTGGACAGAGCCATCTTTGTATCAGTTGTTTGGAGTTAAAGAATTTACTGATTCATCTCTTATGTGTTGTGTACTCTCTATCTCTTTCTGAAATTCTGTTCGCTGCACCGTGTAATATTTTACATAGTATCAGAGCCCAGGGGGCTCTAGAGATCGGAGAGTGTGCAAGAGGCAAAGGCTTCAACAGCAAAGAGAAACTATGTCGACTTCCGGAAGTGGTTTTGGCGCATCAGGAAGCGGTGCAGGAGGTGTTGTTGCTGTACTGGCTATTCAAACACTAAGGATTCCTCCACCAACCTTCAGCGAAGGCAAGTTAGATGGTACAAAATACACCTTGTGGAAGTTCAAAATTACAACTATCCTTGATTCTTATGAGCTTCTGGAGACTGTGCTGGGGACTGACGTAGAACCACAGCCTACCCCCGACCCATCAAATCCTAGTGTGATGATTCCTCTGAATGCAGATCTTCTACGAGCTTGGAAACGAAGGAATGTAGATGCATTGTGTGCCTTTGTTACAAGCTGTTCTGACAGTGTTTTGACTTTGATTCAGCATACAACCAAAGCGTCAGAGGCTTGGAATGTACTAAGGAGTCAATATGAAACACGAAACCAAACAAGGATTCAAAACTTGGAGAATCAACTAGCAGCGGAGAAGTTTGCTGAAGGAGAGACGGTTGAAGCATTCATCACTCGGATTAAGAATCTGCGCGACCAGATGACTGGCGCTGGGATACAAAAGACTAGCGAAGAGCTAGCTCAGAGGTGTCTTCGAATTTGTCCACAAAAGTTTGATAGACTAGTAACTGCCCTTAATACTCAGGTGAGATCTCAAGCTTTGACTTTTGAGGAGTTTTGTGCATTATTAATGGAGGAGTTGAGGTTGAAAGCCCAAGAAGGAAGCAACAATGGAGATGCTGCATTCTCTGCCAATGCAAAAGGCAAAGGTGGTTCCTCCACCAAAAATGATGGTGACAAAAAGAAGAAGGGCGGAAAGAATAAGTTTCAAGGAGAGTGCTTCTACTGCAAGAAGAAAGGACATGCAATTGTAGATTGTCGTGTCAAGAAGGCAGATGAAAAGAAAGGTACCCTTAAAAGCAAAGGGAAAGAGACAACCAATATGGCTGAAGCAGAGCTAGAATTATTCATGGCGACCATTGAGGAAGTGTGCTCCTCGGCGCAAGAAGAATCTACCACTGACTCATGGGTGTTGGATTGTGGGGCCTTCCATCACATGACCAACAAGAAAGGTCTTTACAGTTCTATGCAGCCTCTACAAGAATCCATCACTGTGACGGTTGGAAATGATGCTAAATGCCTTGTTGCGGGCACAGGTACTATTTCTTTTGTTGCTGCAAATGGTGAAGTCAAAAAGCTTTCAAATGTGTTGTATGTTTCCGAAATCAGGAGAAACCTGTTATCAGTTTCTTGCATAACTGATCTTGGTCATGAAGTGAGGTTCAAGAAGACAGGTGCAGAAATTCTTGATAGTGCTGGCACAATTGTTGGCAAAGGAGAAAGAAGGAACAACCTGTATGAGCTAAGTGCTCTTACAGCCACCGCTGGAGTGGGCACAAGTAAGCTTTGGCATGAAAGGTTTGGACACATCGGATTTGCAGTGTTGAAGGAGATGCAAAAGCAAGGTATGGTTGCTCACCTACCTACAATAACTGAATTGAAGGAACCATGTGAAGCTTGTATGATGGGAAAGCAACAGAGAAAGGCATTTCCACAAGAAAGCAAGAATAGAGCACAGGCTCCTCTAGAGTTTGTGCATGCTGACTTGTGTGGTAAGATGCCTACACAGGCCTTGGGGGGATCTTCTTATTTTATGTTGATTGTCGACGACTACAGTAGGAAGATGTGGGTGTACTTCCTTCGTGATAAGGCTCAAACTTTTGGTAAGTTTAAAGAATGGCTAAAACTTGTTGAGAATGAAACAGGGAAAAGTGTGAAGAAATTTAGAACAGATGGTGGTGGTGAGTTCAACTCAAAGGAGTTTGAAGGATTTTGCAAGAGCAAAGGGATCAAGCGTCAATTGATGACGCCTCACACACCTCAGTAGAACGGTGTTGTGGAACACAGGAATCACACCATTGTGGAGATGGCAAGATGCATGCTAAAGGGCAAGGAACTGCCTAACCATTTTTGGGCTGAAGCTGTTAATACTGCAGTCTACATTCTAAATCGGAGCTACACAAAGGCTCTCAAGGGAAAAACACCTCATGAGGCTTACACTGGTAAGAAACCATCTGTCTCACATTTCAGAATTTTTGGATGTGAATGTTATGCACATGTTCCAGATGAGAAGAGAAACAAGTTAAAACCAAACTCAAATACTTGAAGAAAACTCTTGACTATGGTATCACATACAGTTTCGAAACTTCTCTTGTGGGGAACTGTGACTTAGATTGGGTAGGAGACAGTGATTCTAGAAAGTCAGTTTCTGATTATTGTTTCTCTTTGGGTTCAGGAAATTTCTCTTGGATTAGTAAGAAGCAACCAATAATGGCATTGTCTTCTACCGAAGCAGAGTACAAGACAACTTGTTTTGCTACATGTGAAGTAGTGTGGTTGAGAAGGATTCTATGGCATATGGGAGTGCAGGATGAAGAACCAACTGTGCTAAGATGTGACAATCAAAGTTGCATCGCCATTGCCAAAAATCCAGTGTTTCATGCACGCACCAAACATATAGAGATCCAGTATCACTATGTGCGTGATTTGATGGAGGATGGGATAGTGGAACTAGTCTACTGTCCAACAGAGGAGAATGGAGCGGATATCTTCACCAAAGCACTTACAAAGGATTTGCTTCAAGTTCATCTTCAGAGACTCGGCATTGGGCCGAGGAGATAGTTCACCTATGGGTGGACATTGAGGGGGGGTGTTAGATATGATCAATGCCCCACCCTCATTAGCTGCTACCAATGATCCATGATGCTCAAAGTTGTAAGGCCCCCATTATGAGGAGAAGCCAAATGTGAGCCCGGACATTGGTTGAGTCCTGACTTGTATATCAGATGAGGTCTATGTGACCAGATGGCAAAAAGGTGACCGTTGTGGGTCTAATCTTTGGGTTAGATGGAGTGGTTAAGCTGGTAGCAACTCGAGGCGCATTGCATCGAGTTGCGGGGTAAGGGAGTGAAAAGGGGCCCCTATTGTGGGGTTCGGGGGCCGCGAAAGCAGCCCCTGGCTGGGGGGCGGGGGTTCGGGGGCAGCGCCCCTGGCCCGATGGTAAAGGGAATATTCCCTAGCCGACTAGTGGAGGCTTATATGGTAGGTTGGTCAGGCCAACCTCACGACCTTCGCAGGCTATAAAAGCTAAACCCCTTCACAGCCATCGATCGCTCATCTTTCACCCAGTCAGAGTTGTTGTTCTAGCTAGCCGTAAGCTCTTCACCTATCTTCTGTCTAGATCGCCATCTAAGCTTCACACAGTGGAAGCACACGGGTGGAGAAAGCCATCTTTGTATCAATTGTTTGAAGTTAAAGAATTTACTAATTCTCCTTTTATCTGTTGTGTACTCTCTATCTCTTGCAAGATGATCTGAAGAAGGTAAGATTTCTAACTACCATATATTTTTATGCAATGAAACTTGACGGTAGGGGTCCCTTGAAGTCCACCGGTGAAATCTTGGCAAAAAATGATGCCTGCAGCTACCCTGCTGGCGTCTGGTAACCTTGTTGCAGATTTGGTGGTCCTCCATAAGAAGTGCTCACCAGGAGGGTAAGAAATAATCATGAAAATTTGAGCTTTGACCAAGTTTGGACCTTTTCGAGCGATACTTGTGGCATCTAGCTTGGAGAAGGTGGTGCTAATCAAGCGGTCAAAGCTTCTTTACTTGTTTGACCACTTCTTGTTTGACCAAATGCATGGTGGAGTAATGTGTGTGCTTGCTACATTAGGCGACCTCGCTAAAGTGTCAGATTCGCTTCTCCTGAAGAAAGAACTGAAGGGGGAGCACACCATTTTTAAAGCAAATACGGAACTTATATTTTCATCGGAAGCTAGCCCCTCCTCTCCACTGATGAAAAAGCCAAGGAACAATTGAGAGTTCTTGTTGGCTATCGGCTTTTTGTATCTACCATCACTAACAGCCATTACATGTATTTTTCTTGATGAATATAAGATACTTTACTTTGTCCCTACAAATAAATATTTATTAAATAAATGTGTGGTTCATATAAGTGTGACAATAATGTGTGGTACGTGAATGATGCATTTGCATACGTTAACATAATTCAATGCGTAGTACTGTACTTTTGATTATGTAAGTGTGACGATAATGTGTGGTACGTGAATGACGAATTCACATACGTTAACATAATTCAACGCGTAGTACTGCACTTGCAATTGTGCATAAGCAATAATGTAACTTGTATCCGTATGTATTACTACTTTTGATGCATTTGTACGTTAAACAAAAATTACGAGTCATGCATTTCAAGAAACAAAACAAAACAACTTTACTCAATTATTTAAATTCAGTACACATCGCATGAGATATTATGTATATATAAATAAATATTCCAATGTGGTAGAGTATACAAAAAATTTTGGCCTTCCAAGATGTTATGGCGCTATAACACTCATTATAAACCTTGCATCATTAATCTAGTAAACTATGGCGGAGTCCCCTTGGTATGTCGAAGCCGAATGATAAAGTTCATATCTTTATCTGTGATTGTGACATGCTTTGCATGGATGTTCGCAAGCTGTGTATCATCAAACAAGTCGATGAGAAACCTCTTTGCAGCTGTTTGTAGGGCCTCCATAGCTATAGCAGTCCACCTTCTTGTTGGTGAGCCATCCCGCGCTCGTGCCCAAAAACTTCCCATTCCTTTCAGCTCCAAGTTTTGCATGACTTCTAGAACAACCTTATGAAAAGAACTTTTTGGGATGAGAAGCTCGTATCCGCTTTGGATTCTCCTTATCTCTTGAAGGGCGACAATGCCCGATTTCCATCTCCTCTTCTTCTGTGGTGGTCCTTGTGCTCTATGGGGAGCACCTATTGCTGCACTAGAGGAGGCTCCACTTTGTGCTCTAGGTGGGGGGCCTTGGCGTGATGTCTTCCAGGGGCCAAAACAACGACATGATTGCTTGGTGCGTGCCATGCAAGCTCAAAAAGGGCAAGACAGAGAAGAGACAGAGGTTAGGGATGTGAAAATGGAGGAAGCAAAGAAAGCAAGATGTGAAAATGAGAAGAAGAATGAACTTTTAACCCATTTAAACCCCAAAACTGGGTTAATGCATCTTCATACGCTGTCCATTGTGTGATCATAAATCCATAACCTTTTATCGAAATGCGATGAAACTTCACACATGCACTCATTAGGTGGCCAATAGCCCTTTTTTTTAAAAAAAAAAGTGCCTACAGACCCTTGGTCCAAAGTCCTAGCGTTTGGAGCGACTTTCCTGGCTTTTGAAAAAAAGTTTCCTATAGACCCTTGGTACTAAGTCCTGGCGTCTGGAGCCACTTTCCTGCCAGGAAAGTGGCTCCAGATGCTAGGACTTCGGACCAGGGATATGCAAGCACTCTTTTTTCAAAAAAGTGGCTCTAGATGCTAGGACTTCGGACCAAGGATCTACAAGCACTTTAAAAAATAAATAAATAAATTTGGGCTCTTGGCCACCTAACGAGTGCAAGTGTGAAGTTTCGTCGCATTCCAATACAGTTCAGGAACATGATTGTCAGTACAAAGAATATTTCCAAAAAACAAATAAGCAAAACAAAAAAAAAAACTTACAAAGTCCTCCAAATATGTCCTGTGGCCACCACTCCCAAGATGATGGACCACTCTGGCCTCGAGTCGTGCCCTCGCCGCCTTGCGCTACTGACTCCAACGTCCTGGAGAATCTGTAGCCTCCTCCCTCAGTCCGGCGCCAATCGTCTGCATCTAACCACTCGGGCTTTGCAGCCCCACTCTTGATTGCCTTGCGTACGTCGGATCGTCTATGTGGCATGTATACATGCATGCAATCCATCATCCAGCCCGTAGAGAATCTATCTACTACGGCTGGCATCGGAAACTCCTTGTGCAAGGATGCTACTATGTAGTCCTTGCTCCCCTCCGGTATGTTCTTCCAATGATCTAGGACGTTGTGCCGAAAAACTTGTTGGCACAACTCTCTCATGCGAGCCATCACCCTCCTCCCCTCATCATTCATGATGATGGCTCCTGACCTACTATCGACCAGATATCCATAACCCCTAGGAGTCTGCCTAAGATGGGTCCTCTCCCATCTGCGTCCACGCTCCTGGGCATATCCAGGAGACCCCTCTACATTCGGTGTACCCACCGGGCTAACCTCTCTCGGAATGGCACCCAAAGGGGTGCCACCTACTGACGACTGCGCAAAAGCCGGAGTAACTGGAGTAGACGTCCCCACAGGTGTGACAAATCCTGGAGGTGATGCAGCTCCAGCTAAACGACGAGACGGAGACACCACATCCGTGTCTCCACAGCAGCATCCCCCTGATCCCGATGTAGTCCCTCCCTCTGGCCCAAGTCGTGAGAGTCGAGATCGTCTGCTCGAAGCCGAAGCATCCGATCGCGCTGTCGTATTGCTGCGCATTTGAGGTGTGTAAACCACCCAAAAGTTGTGCATGGGATTTGGTACTTTGTACATATTTAGTTGTTGTGATTACATTTATTTTCAGCGTATGGAAGGGTTGCTTTTAGGGATGTAAGAGGAGGGCATTTTCTCAAATCTGTACACAATCAATCTTATTGCTGTGAATAGCAAATACTGCAATGAGCTGGGTTTCTTTTTCACTTTTCTTGTCCCTGAAACAAAGGGAAGATCTTTGGAGGAAATTACAGGGGAGAATAGTGATGAGCCAAGGAATCACACAAATTTACAGATTGGAACTGGGAATGGACATTTGACCTTGTGAGTAGGATATGAAGCTCTTGTTTTGTACAACATCTAAGGCACTTGTTGGGACATGTCTTTTTTTTTGGGTTCAAGTGTTTCATCTTTAGTGGAGGCATATTCGAGCTCATGAAAGGAGTCGTGCTTTTGAGGGGGGAAAAAGAGAAGCTTTTGTTTTTGAAAGGTGTTTTTGGAGGGAGAGAAGGAGGATAATATAGTGTAGAATTTTGAGGAGAAAAAGGGGAGTCGACGCGCAGGGAATCTCGGAAAGGAGGACGCTAATCTGAGGACAGGAGAGCCGCGCTTTGGGGGGAGAATGCTCTAAATCCAGGAGGGGAAGATCTACGAAGAGGGAAGAAGGGGGAGAGAGGGAAAAATAGATGAAGGAGGAAAGAAAATAGAGGAAGGAGGAACGCCATTGACGGAGCTATCGGATTGTGAGCACTGTAGCAGAAGGAGAGGCAGAGGACAAAGAGGCCATGGTGCAGCTAAAGACTAAGACGAAGAAGGAGGTGACGGGGGCTTATATGGCAGACGATGAGGCGAAAACCTACTGAAGATGGCAGACAGTCAATCGCGGACGAAGGTGAGGACTAAGCTGCTACAAAAGACGAGAATCTGAGACCACGACGAAGCTAATGGGAGAGCCGACAGAGGCGATGTAGCTTCAACGACAAGGAAACTGGTGAACTCTCCTGAAACGAAGGCTGGGAACGGGATGACAAAGGCGTGGATGAAGCCGAGATGAAGCCGAAGGGAGGAAACACGACATTATTGTGGTTAAGTTATCATTTATCACCGGCGTGTAGAGAAATTGAAGAGGAGACTTCATTGAGGAGGAAGTTGATGGAAACCTGCAACTGAAGGGGGAAAGTTCCTGAAGCCCAACAAGGTGGTGGTCATCCTGCAGGGCCGCTACGCAGGTCGGAAGGCTGTCATCATCAAGAACAACGACGATGGCACGTGGAGCCGCTCTTATGGCCATGCTCTGATTGCAGGCATCGACAGGTACCCCCGGAAGGTGATAAAGAAGGCTTCTCAGAAGAAGATTGCCAAGAGGTCTCGCTTGAAGCCTTTTATCAAACTTGTCAACTACAACCACATTATGCCAACTAGGTACACTCTTGACGTTGATCTTAAGACTGTTGATACTGCTGAAAAGCTCGAGACTAAGGCTAAGAGAGTTGAAACAAGAAAGGAGACCAAGGCAATATTTGAAGAGAGATTCAAAACGGGGAAGAACAGGTGGTTTTTCTCCAAGTTGCGATTTTGAAGCCTATAGGACAGCTGCTGCCTGCTGAATTGAATAGTGTGGTAGTCTTTTGATAGTGGATGTTTCCAACAGCCTTTCTCAATTTTATCTTCAGCTCTACCTCCAGCTCCTCACACAGAAGGCACCAGTTTGTACATGAATCAATGCGTGATATTGCTGGTCAAGATAACCAGATGAAGGCATTGCTATTTTCAGCCACAGAAATTTACAGGTTTACACAGTTGAGGGAGTGGGAAGTATGCTGAATGTACTTGTTGAATGTACTGCGAATGCACTGCCCTCAGAGATTCCTATTGTGGGTTATGAGCTGATTCCCAATGTTCTCTTGCATTGTCAGATGGCTCCATTACTCCAGACAATGTCCCTGAAATAGCACCTGTGATTGGGATTTATCTCAAATATGTGTGGTTCAAATTCAAAGTGATAGAAGGATTACAGTCTTAATGTGCACTCTTCAAAGCCAGCTACCCTTCAATGCCTAGGATGTGTTAAAGTAAAGATAATCAGCAAGAGTTACCATTGTTCTCCTGAATACTTTGCTAACTATTGGAAACATAGTAACCAGTAATGATATTCAGACCCGGGTTATCCTAGACAACGAAGCACTTCCTTGCTTGTTGTCTCTGTTTTCTCAAAATCCTGTGAAAAATATAAAGAAGGAAGAAGAAAGGAGAAAAGACTCGTAATTTAATTCGATTTTTATGTGATGTCTGGTGCTGGAGCAAGCTGACCTATTGGAGCGATTTCCATTCAGATGAAGTTGATTGTGTGTCACATATTATCTGAAATTGAACTTTTAAATTGAATCTGATTTTGCTAGATTAACCTCCTATCCTGAAATTATTCAATGTCCTCCGTGGACACGACTTTGCTTTCGAAAACCCTTCGACATCTTTGGTGAACTCGACGTGAAAGCGTCGCAGAAATTTCAGGATGGGAGACACTTCAGCCTCTATTTCAGCTTCCTCTACAACTCCAGCTGCCTCTACTTCAGCTCCCTCAATGACTGCTGCGTCAAGTACTTCAACGGAGGATCTAAAACAGATTTTGCAGAATATGTCCATGTATATGCAGCTCCAAAATCAGCAAACACAAATGTATATGCAGCAGCAACAACAATTGCATCAACAACAGTTGTCTCAGCAAAGGCAACTCTATTCGGAGCAGGAGAATGCAAACAGCGCGACTAAGGCTATTGAAGCAGTTGAGAGTGAGAAGAAGCTATTTGACGGGCGTAATGTTTCAGCATATTTGAAGACATATGAGATCAAGATGGGGTTCTTTGGAGTTCCTGCTGGACTTATGAGTAAGTATTTCCTTCGTCTTGTCACACCTGCTTTGAGGACAAAGGTGACTGATTTATTTATTCAAAATACACATTGGCAAGATTTTAAGAAGGCTCTTAAAGAAGAATATTTCCTTGAGGACTTTGGTATGGCTACTCGACGGTCATTCCGAGAGTGGGTCTACATGCCAAACAAAGGTCTTGCTGCTTCGGAGTTGATTCGAGAATTTGAGGAAAGGTATAGTCAGCTTGATGCCATTGAACAAAGAGCATTGGATGTTGAAAAAGTTGAGCTTTTCTTGCAAGCTGCAGATCCTGCTCTTCAAGAAGAATTGGGTGAGCTTCTTGAAGATCGCACGAAGCCTATGGGTCTTAAAACTGATTGGCAGGATGCTCAGGATGTAGTCTCGACATTGACCAAGAGGAGAATATGGAAGACTCGCCTACAGAATGGTTCCATGACACCTACACCATCATCTGCTCCTATGCCTACTTCTATCCCTGTTATTTCTTCTCCTCCTCAGCCAGTTTCTTGGCCTATGCCAGTGCCTACTGTTTCTACTCCACCTATTCCTCCTGTTCCACGACCGATGCCTACACCTTCTGCTCCAAAACCATCCGCTCCATCGGTGCCTACTTCTCTTGATGACATAATCAAAGGTATCACAGATTTGACACTTGAGTCAGTCAAAGCGGAGTTGGTGGGTAAGTTGAAGGAGCAGTTTGCTTCGACTGCGCCTGCTACTTCTTCTAGTGCTCCTATTGCACCTAGGAGTGCTCCTAGTGCACCTAGGAGAGATCGGAGATGTATTTGGTGTGATAGTACGGAGCATCAGCATTGCAGGGATTGTGACTCTTTCCAGGATGCAAGGAGGAAGAATTTGGTATATTGGGGGCAAGATGGTAAGATTTGGTTGACTGAGACAGGAGCTCCACTTGCTACCAACTTTGGTAAAGCTGGAATGAAGAAGTTAGTGGAGGACATGGCTGCGCGTACTTCTTATGTGACGGCTAGAGGTGATGCTTCTGCATATGGAGTACAGATTGAGAAGGGATCGGAGACTCAGTCCGCACTATGGACTTATGCTATGGAGACTGCAAACAAGGGGAAAATTCAGCAAACTGTTTTGACTAGCGCAGGCTCTAGCATCAGATCAGAGACAGGTTGGGACTCGCCTGTTGACAGGTATTCTATTTATGCTTATTTGGCTAAATCTCATGGTGCAGATGTATTTGTTGAGGAGAAGCGTAAGAGGGATGAAGAAAATCCAAGTGCAGCTAAGAAGACTAGAGGGGGTGAGTTTGTTATTCCACCTACTGCAGGACCGTCTTCACGATCAGGGCCAGATCGACAGATGGAGGATGCTCAAAAGAGGGAAAAGAGGCAAGAGCCTAGAGAGAGAAAGCAGCCAGGATTCAGATTGATGTCCGATATTGAGACATCTACAGACATGAAGAAAATCTTTAATGATAAGATACTTGGTAGTGAGGTGACTTTCACTATTTCTGAGATTTTGGGTATCTCAAAAAGAGAGTTTCAGGATCAGTTTCAGGAGGTCCTGAAGAGGAAAAGACATGCATTGGCTACCACTGATACACAGGGAGTTTTGATTGGAGAGTTGGATGAGGATGATGATGAGGTTATGGTTGATAATGCTTCTGTTTTGCCGCAGGTAGAGAAGAGGGTTCAGCCTATGCATTATGCTGAAATTGATGAGCCTGTTTTGATACCGCGTAGTCACTTTTCGCGGAGCCATTGGGCTAGGGCAACTACAGAGACGATGGTAAAGATTGGAGAGAAACAGGTGCCTTATGTTGCATTGGTTGATCATGGTTCAGAGATTAATCTCATTGTTCGTGGAGTTTATGAGAGTAACAGATGGCCTATGGATGTAGAGCATGGGTGGCGTATGAGAGCCGCCAATAACACTGCAGGTGATTTATATGTTGCTTGCCCTAGTGTCAGGGTTTCTATTGGTGATGTAGAGGAGGATTTTCATTTCTTTGTGCAGGATTCATGCTCTTATCCCATAATTCTTGGTCAGCCATTCATTACAGAGATGCGCATGGAGACAAAGGTCATGGATGATGGATCTGCTTATGCACGGATTCGCAGTAAAGATGGTATGAGAGCAGTTCAGTTTATGACTGTATGTGTGAACCATGTTAGAAACAGGGATACTCTCAGAGATGCACCCTTACCCACTGTGAGGGATTCGGGTTTTCATTAGGTACCGCCGTTTCGCGAGACGACGGTGGTACAGAGGAGAGGAGATTGGAGTTCTCGCCTCCTGGCAGCAGTGTTTTCTCCTCCGGTTATGTTGGGATTTCAGTAAACAGTTCGATGAGCTATCAGAAGACTTCTAGATTGTCTAGAGCTGCCAGGCAGTATATATGCAGGAAGGAGAAAAATTTGAAAAATGCAAGAATTTTGGAGGATGATGAGCACATAGATGGTATGTATAACAGTGTGATTTGTGCAGATACGATGACAGAGATGAGAGATATGCTGAAAACTGATATGCTGAATTGTCATGGTAATGTATTAGTGCAGTCCCTGGACATGTTTCATGAAATTGCAGATTTTATGTCACAGATTGAGTCAGAGGCTGAGGTAACTCAGCAAAGAGTATTGAATGCTGAAGAAATTCAGCAAACAGAGTTTCCAGCTGGTTATGATCAGCTTTCAGAGAGACAGAGGGCTGAAAAATTTCAGTCAACAGAGTTTACTGCTGAAATATTTCAGCATTCAGAGTTTGGGGCTGTTTCTATGCAGTCCATAGAGCAGAGGGCTGAGAATATTCAGCCATTGGAGTGCAGAATTACTGATTTACAGCAAGGTTTATGCAATGCAGAAGAGCATAATGAAGCCAGGGTTGACACGAAATACAAAACTGTGGATAAGAAGGTGAAGCCGGTTGCTGTACCGCTTCCACCTGACAGTGATCAGCAAATAGAGAGGGCTGCTAAACAGCAAATTTTGAGGAATCCGGAGCATATTGGTCATACATTTTCAGCAGAGACACTTGCTGAATTGAAAATTGGAAATGATGATTTCTTGTTACCCATGGAGAAGCAATGCTTTCAGGAGATGCTTGAGCGTCATGGAAGGGGATTTGCTTTTGTCCCACATGAGATTGGATGTGTGAATCCTGATATTGTTGCTCCTATGGTTATTTTTACTATTCCTCATATTCCATGAAATCTCCGACCTATTCCAGTGCCTAAAGCACACTTGCCAAAGCTGATTGATTTATTGAATGAGAAAATCAGGATGGGAATCCTTGAGCCTTCACTCTGGACCATACTCAAACAGGTGGTTTACAGTTCCAAAGAAGAATGGTACTCTCCGATTTATTCAGGACATGCAGCCAGTGAACAGAGTTACTATCAGGAATGTTGGTATAGGTCCAGTTGTGGATGAGTTTGCAGAGGCATTTGCTAGACGTGCCATCTATTCTTTGGGTGATTTGTATTCAGGATATGATCAGTTTCAGCTGGCTTTGGAAAGCAGAGACATAACCACCATGAGAACTCCTATTGGGCTTGTGAGGATGTGTACCTTGCCTCAAGGTGCCACTAATTCTGTTGCGCATATGATGAATGCCATGCATAAGGTCCTTCGTGATTACATACCTCAGCTTACTATGCCTTTCTTGGATGATGTGCCCATTAAGGGGTGTGCAGAAGAAGAGAAGAGTGAGAGCCTAAATGAGCAGGGATGCAGGTACTTTGTGGCTGATCATATTTCAGCATGTGAGAAGATTTTGGCCAGGTTAGAAGAAGTGAACTTGACACTTTCAGGGCAAAAATCTGTTTTTGGAGTGAATGAGGTTGTCATTGTTGGGCATATGTGTGGATATTATGGCAGGAAACCCTCACCTGATAAAGTGAATGCTATAGGCAAGATTGCAGAGTATTGTTCTACCACTTCAGAGGTACGGAGATTCATTGGTGCTTGTGTGTTTTATATGATTTGGATACCTCATTTTGCACATATAGCAGATTGTTTGTATCAGCTGCTTCGAAAGGGGCAGAAATTCTATTGGGATGAGAGCCACACTAAAGCCATGCGGAAATTGAAGAAGTTATTGCAGAATGCTCCTACTCTCAGGAAAGCGGATTATAATTGTGATAGGCCTATTGTATTGACAGTTGACACTAGTCCAATTGGCATAGGTTGGGCTGTGGGTCAAGATGATGCAGATGGAAATAGGTATGCTATTCGGTTTGGGGCGAAAGTCCTAAACGAGAGACAGAGGAGATATCCGCAAATCAAGAGGGAGTTATTGGGGATTGTGACGGCTCTCAAATGTGACAAGGAGTACTTTATTGGAGCTTCAGTTGTGGTAGAGACAGATTGCTTGCCATTGATTGGTATGATCACGAGTTGCTCTACTCCGGATATAGCTATGTTGAGATGGATTGCATACATCAAGTCATTAAATCCGAAATTTAAACACATAGCAGGGAAGGATAATTCAGTGGCAGATATGTTGTCTAGAGCCAGGTATGATGATGAGGAGACTCTACTTGCAGAAGAGGATGATGCAGAAATTTCAGCCACTATGGTTGATCATGTTTGTCATGTCTTTGATATTATGGCTTTTACAGAAGAACTTTATGTTGGAGATTGGTTGCAGATTGGCAGGTACCTTAGTACACTAAGCAAAAGAGATGAATGGACAGATGAAGAGTTCAAGAAGATCAGAAGGAAAGCCTATGGTTATTTTCTCAAGGACGGATTTCTTTGGAAGCATCCGAAGAAAAGAGGCGGATTACCTTTGCGGGTTGTCTGCGATAGAGAGACACAGTTACAGGTGATGAGGGAGTTTCACGAGAGTCCTTGGGCTGGTCATAGAGGAGTATGGGCTACTTATGAGAAAATCAGGGAGAAATATTGGTGGAAAGGCATGTACAGAGATGTTTCTCACTTTGTTGAGACTTGCAGAGACTGCCAGATGTATTCAGTAGTGCGTCATAGAGATGAGCTTCATCCGACTTATCCGCTATGCATTCATTATAAGTGGGTAGTTGATTTGGTTACCATGCCTATGGGTCTATGGCAGATGAGATACATTGTTTTGGCTAGAGAGGATCTTACCAATCATGTTGAGGGCAGATCTTTGAGAACGAAGACCACTAGTGCAGTGTGTAAGTTCTTATTGGAGGAAATTTTCTGCAGGTATGGTTGTGTGGGTAAGATCACTGTGGATCGTGGTGAATTGGATGCAGATGAAGCTAGGGAGTTTTTCTCTCAGCTAGGAATCAAATTGGCTCTAACCACAGCATACAATCCAGAGGGAAATGGAAAGAGTGAAAGAGGGCATCCGCCGATAGTGAAAGCATTAGCCAAAGCATGCAGAGGACGGATTGGAGAATGGCCGAGACTTCTACCATTTGCTTTATGGGCTGATCGTACGACTCATAGTGTTACCACAGGATATATGCCTGCAGAGTTGATGTATGGTCAGAAACCTGTTATGCCGATTGAGACTTGTGCTTTGACTTGGTCAGTTTTACCATGGCAGGAGGATTTGACGAGAGAGGAGCTCTTAGCTCTTCGGATTCGACAGTTGGAGAGGAGACCTGAGGATATTCAGCTAGCTATTGACAGGTTGAAGGTTGCTAGACTGAGAAATAAGGACAGGTTTGACAGTAGACATCGCTTGCGGCCAAGAGCAATAGAAGAAGGAGATTGGGTATTGGTCTTTGATAGCAGTCTTGAAAATCAGCATACTGCACTTCGGAAGATGGTGAAAAGATGGTTTGGGCCATACATAGTCAGACATGTCTTTGATAATGCAACATATAAGCTGACAGAATTGGATGGGACAGTGCTTAGAGTGCCTATTGCTGGAAAAAGAATCAAGATTTTCAAGAAAAGGGATGATGAGGATTATGCATTGGAAGAATTTTCGAGAGAAGAGCAACGACAAGAAACTCCAATGGAAGAGACAGATGATATGGCTGGAAATCTTGTTGATCTACCGGAAATGCATAACGAAGAGATTGATTTGTTTGTGGATCTTGATGATAATGATCATGGGTAGTTGGCCCATCCGGAGGATGCGCAGGATTAGAGGGGGTGGATGTCGTATTGTTGCGCATTTGAGGTGTGTAAACCACCCAAAAGTTGTGCATGGGATTTGGTACTTTGTACATATTTAGTTGTTGTGATTACATTTATTTTCAGCGTATGGAAGGGTTGCTTTTAGGGATGTAAGAGGAGGGCATTTTCTCAAATCTGTACACAATCAATCTTATTGCTGTGAATAGCAAATACTGCAATGAGCTGGGTTTCTTTTTCACTTTTCTTGTCCCTGAAACAAAGGGAAGATCTTTGGAGGAAATTACAGGGGAGAATAGTGATGAGCCAAGGAATCACACAAATTTACAGATTGGAACTGGGAATGGACATTTGACCTTGTGAGTAGGATATGAAGCTCTTGTTTTGTACAACATCTAAGGCACTTGTTGGGACATGTCTTTTTTTTTGGGTTCAAGTGTTTCATCTTTAATGGAGGCATATTCGAGCTCATGAAAGGAGTCGTGCTTTTGAGGGGGGAAAAAGAGAAGCTTTTGTTTTTGAAAGGTGTTTTTGGAGGGAGAGAAGGAGGATAATATAGTGTAGAATTTTGAGGAGAAAAAGGGGAGTCGACGCGCAGGGAATCTCGGAAAGGAGGACGCTAATCTGAGGACAGGAGAGCCGCGCTTTGGGGGGAGAATGCTCTAAATCCAGGAGGGGAAGATCTACGAAGAGGGAAGAAGGGGGAGAGAGGGAAAAATAGATGAAGGAGGAAAGAAAATAGAGGAAGGAGGAACGCCATTGACGGAGCTATCGGATTGTGAGCACTGTAGCAGAAGGAGAGGCAGAGGACAAAGAGGCCATGGTGCAGCTAAAGACTAAGACGAAGAAGGAGGTGACGGGGGCTTATATGGTAGATGATGAGGCGAAAACCTACTGAAGATGGCAGACAGTCAATCGCGGACGAAGGTGAGGACTAAGCTGCTACAAAAGACGAGAATCTGAGACCACGACGAAGCTAATGGGAGAGCCGACAGAGGCGATGTAGCTTCAACGACAAGGAAACTGGTGAACTCTCCTGAAACGAAGGCTGGGAACGGGATGACAAAGGCGTGGATGAAGCCGAGATGAAGCCGAAGGGAGGAAACACGACATTATTGTGGTTAAGTTATCATTTATCACCGGCGTGTAGAGAAATTGAAGAGGAGACTTCATTGAGGAGGAAGTTGATGGAAACCTGCAACTGAAGGGGGAAAGTTCCTGAAGCCCAACAAGGTGGTGGTCATCCTGCAGGGCCGCTACGCAGGTCGGAAGGCTGTCATCATCAAGAACAACGATGATGGCACGTGGAGCCGCTCTTATGGCCATGCTCTGATTGCAGGCATCGACAGGTACCCCCGGAAGGTGATAAAGAAGGCTTCTCAGAAGAAGATTGCCAAGAGGTCTCGCTTGAAGCCTTTTATCAAACTTGTCAACTACAACCACATTATGCCAACTAGGTACACTCTTGACGTTGATCTTAAGACTATTGATACTGCTGAAAAGCTCGAGACTAAGGCTAAGAGAGTTGAAACAAGAAAGGAGACCAAGGCAATATTTGAAGAGAGATTCAAAACGGGGAAGAACAGGTGGTTTTTCTCCAAGTTGCGATTTTGAAGCCTGTAGGACAGCTGCTGCCTGCTGAATTGAATAGTGTGGTAGTCTTTTGATAGTGGATGTTTCCAACAGCCTTTCTCAATTTTATCTTCAGCTCTACCTCCAGCTCCTCACACAGAAGGCACAAGTTTGTACATGAATCAATGCGTGATATTGCTGGTCAAGATAACCAGATGAAGGCATTGCTATTTTCAGCCACAGAAATTTACAGGTTTACACAGTTGAGGGAGTGGGAAGTATGCTGAATGTACTGCGAATGCACCTGCCCTCAGAGATTCCTATTGTGGGTTATGAGCTGATTCCCAATGTTCTCTTGCATTGTCAGATGGCTCCATTACTCCAGACAATGTCCCTGAAATAGCACCTGTGATTGGGATTTATCTCAAATATGTGTGGTTCAAATTCAAAGTGATAGAAGGATTACAGTCTTAATGTGCACTCTTCAAAGCCAGCTACCCTTCAATGCCTAGGATGTGTTAAAGTAAAGATAATCAGCAAGAGTTACCATTGTTCTCCTGAATACTTTGCTAACTATTGGAAACATAGTAACCAGTAATGATATTCAGACCCGGGTTATCCTAGACAACGAAGCACTTCCTTGCTTGTTGTCTCTGTTTTCTCAAAATCCTGTGAAAAATATAAAGAAGGAAGAAGAAAGGAGAAAAGACTCGTAATTTAATTCGATTTTTATGTGATGTCTGGTGTTGGAGCAAGCTGACCTATTGGAGCGATTTCCATTCAGATGAAGTTGATTGTGTGTCACATATTATCTGAAATTGAACTTTTAAATTGAATCTGATTTTGCTAGATTAACCTCCTATCCTGAAATTATTCAATGTCCTCCGTGGACACGACTTTGCTTTCGAAAACCCTTCGACAGCGCTGAAGTAGATCTAGCAGAGCGCCCTGACGAAGAACGAGACAGCTCCTGGTCTGCCATCTCTCTGAATCTCGTGAGCTGGTCTGGAGACATGCGTGCGAAGATGTCCTGCAACTCCTCATCGCTCATCCCTCGACTCATCCTGAAAATGTCACCTGCACAGATAAAAAATGGTGTTAGAATAATCAATTTAAATTATACAAAGCACAGTAATATAAATCATTTTTAAAAAATCCCTCTTAAAATGCATATCTTATGTACCTTTATAAGAGATTGGTCAACAAATTGAGTAAGTGGATGCTCCAAGTATGAAGTATCCTATGGTCCCATGTTAATCTCCTGACACAACTCCGCATACACTGCAAGGTCGATAGACATGTCACCACAAAAGAATGAGTCCGCCTCGTTTTCAAAAAATTCTTGGACTCCTGTATTTCCATCATTGTTAGCCGATGGTGGCTCCAAGCTTTCGACGGCCTCCACCCCTTGTAATATCGACGCCTCTATTTGCATATTATCTTCATCTATGCTTGGAACATCCCTTTGATCATATAATCTCGCACTTCGGGGAGTTGAAGGTATAACATACCACCATCGAGGTTGTTGGGGGTTTGGATAGAAGATTACCTATTCACAAACACGTACAAAGCGAGTTCAAACCACAGTGACATAAACCATGTCGTATTACAATTAGCAAGCAAATGACTCCATGCACCTATTCACAATGGGCCGGCAACACAAAGGTGTCGCGCAAATCCATCCATTTTTTTTCGGAATCTATTTCGAGAAATCCCGATGGACCTCGCGGAACTGTTGCTCCAGCTCCTCCAAGTACCACTTTGAACCACTGCACATCGAATATCATCATGGAGAAGCTACGGTAATCCACTGTAATAATACTTTGCAAGTTCCCAAAATACTCCATCTCATCCACAACCGTGTTCGGATCCGTTGCTCGTCGTCGGCTCTCTTGCTCGAACCTTGCCATGACACCACAATCCATTGTGGAGTGCATTTTGTCAATACGCTCCACGCGAAAATGCCGTCCGCGCAACCACGCTGCACTATATATTTTGTACTATACATTGAAACACTCAAATTAGATGTGGCATATAAAATTTAGATACGGCAGATTCTAAACCCCTCATCACCTTTGGACTACATCCCCTCGAGAATTTCCACTCCTCCATTGAGACCTCTGACCCTTTGCTGGATGCTGCGGTCAAGGCTCCATGCAACCATTGTGTTGACATAAACCGTGGCATCTCCTCCATGCCTTCGGGATATTGAATCGGTCGATGTCACGTACTACGTCAGAATTCAGCTCGCACTTCCTCTCGATCTTGCCTTGCAATCTGGTACTTGGCGAGCCATGTCTCCATGGAGGCATGGTGCAACATAGAAAAGTGATTCACCTTCTCTTCCATTGAGGCATCCATTCTTTTTTCTATCCCATTTCCAACCACCACATCTCCAGTCAGTCTATCATCGTCCTTCAGCATCCATAGCATTTCATTGTTTGGTTCCACTGTTAGTAGCCATTGTGAAATATACACTAACGTCTCTGACACCAACCAACCTTCAGCCATGCTACTTTCTGGCCGAGCTCGTTGTCGCACAAAGCCTTTCAGGGTTTTCATAAAGTGCTCCAGGAGGAACATCCATTGCATATGGACAGGTCCAACAATCTCCACTTCGTCCACAAGATGCACAAGAAGGTGGATTTGTATCATGAGCATGCTAGTGGGCAGGTATTTCTCAAAGAGAAACCGTCTCCACTACTCCCCGCCTCGCGGATTCAATAGAGGACGTCTTAATCTATTTCTGTGAGATCCATTGCACCAAAGTTGACAACTTGTAAATGGCCCCGCGAATTTCTGGAGTAAGGCATCCTGCGATCGCGATCGGTAGGACAAACTGCCACAAATGAGAAAGCATTATGAATAATGGCCACTTTTCAAATTGCAAAATGCCCACGCTAATTACACTCCATTCGTAGCACAAACCTAACATATCTTATGCCAATCATGGGATTTTAGCCCCGACAATTGGTCATCTTTAGAAAATGCGGACCTGAGAGAACGCATCATACCCGTCGGAGTGCAGATAGACTTGATTACTTACTTCACAATGCGCTCTTCTTTAGTGGAAAAAACCCAAGGAGCGTGAGGAATCTGCACGTTACCATCAGCACTCGACTGCAACCAAAGCACCTCCATCTTACCTACCTCCTTCAAATCCATTCGTGCCCCTATAGTGTCTCTCTTTCCTGTGATGTGGTCCCATAGCAAGCTGCCCACATTCTTTAAAATATGCATGGGATCCAACAAGTGGTTGACCTGTAAGTGGGTCCAATATGGCAACTTGTAGAAAACTGAGAACCGTCGCATTCCATTTGGATGTGATTCCGGGTTGACCATTTTCAGCTTGTACCAGCTTGCAGCGTTCATACGTGTTGGAGGTCGTCCAAGGAAACCTTCCCTGAGTTCATGATCCTCCGGCAAGAAAGCGGTGTGACCTTGATATACCATCTTCTTCATGGTTCATGACCTTCGGGAGTCTAACTGTGGCCCACACAATGGACATGCATGATAACCTGAGGTAACTAGACCTGTAAGGACACCACGACCTAGTGAATACTTGATTGAATGAGATAAAATATAGATATTACCAGCGAGAACAGAGGCCTTCTCACCTGAGCACTCTGCCAATCTTGAAAATTCATGCATCGTCCACATGAGAATGGATCGAGTGTTGGCTGACCGCCGACCATCGCGCCTGCTCATATCTTGCACAGTGACCCCCTCCTCCCACAAAATCTTAAGCTCATCGATTAATGGAAGAAGATACACGTCCATATTTTTTACTTTGTAGCGGCCTGGGACAAGCAAGCTAAGGATGAGATGTCCTTTCTTCGTAGAAAGCCATGGAGGGATGTTGTAGTTGACAAGGACTATAGGCCACACACTGTAAAAATTTGAGCGCAGACCGAATGGGTTCACACCATCCATTGTGAGACTGAGCCGAAGATTCCTTGGCTCTCGTGCAAAGCCTAGGAAGGTAGAGTCAATGTGGCTCCATGCGCGCGAATCCGCTGATATTCGTTGAACTCCATCCATGGACCTACTCTACACATGCCACGTTGTCAAGCTTGCCATGCCGGACGTACGAAACATGTTGTTTATGCGGGGGATGAGCGGAAAGTGTTTGAGAACTTTTTGAGGGATGGTTTGCCCTTGCAAGTCCTGTCGATGCCTGTGAGCACCACACTTTGGACATGTCTCCATAGTCTCGTATTCTTCTCGAAACAGTATGCAATCGTTGATACATGCATGGATGTTATTGTAGTCCATGCCAAGCTTTCGTAAAACATGTCGTGCATCATCACGATACTCATGCATGGTATTTGCAGGTGGTAATATATAATATTTCAATAACCTGAAAAAAATCATAAAACACCTTGAAAAAGCACAAATGTTTGTAATAATAGTGTCAAAAAAAAAAATCAATGAAGCCTATGTGCAAGGTACCTGAATAACTCGGTCACACTCGTATCACTCCACCCGTATTTTGCTTGCACACTTAAGAGTGCAAGCAATGTCTTCAACCGAAATACTCGGCACCCATCATATAATGGTATGGATGCTTCCTCTCTAAGTGGATCAGATGTCTCGACATCCATGGAAATCAATGCATCGATCATTGCCTCCATCTCAGGCTCCAAGTTTGTAGGTAGGTCTGGAAGGTTGTCTGTCTCCTCTGGTATTGACGGTATAGATTGGCTTTGCAAATGGTGGATTGGCTCTTGCACTCCATCCATTGCATGCCCACAAACTCTTCTAATTGGCCGCAAAGGGTGCACTCCCCCTTGGGAGGAGACATCACCTCCCTGGATAGAAAATTTGCCAACAAGACCCAATCTTATTGTGTATGGTTTTCAATTAGCTTGCGAGTACAATGCATGATTAATATTAACTTCAAATTACCGTTTGCTGAAAATCCGCAATCGCCTGATCAATGATCTCAGATTGAAACTCGCCAAATCATTGTACGTGTTCTATAGACAATCGGCGTTTTCGTCTAATTGCCAACATGCATTGAGAGCAAGGACATGGGACACGCTGATTAAGATACGCCTCGCGATCTTGAACAATAAGACCTTCTTCGTTTTCCATCTTATCTACATTACAACAAACGAAGCTCAAATGGATAGCTCTATGGAGATGTATGTCAAGTTGCAAGTTGACCATAAGCTCTTGCTTGAGAGGTTTTAGCCTCTGCAAGAGCTTGAGAAGCAAATTTTGTAAAACATTAAGGTTGATATTGATGCATCCATGGTGTTGAAATCTAAACTTCAAGATATAAGAAATGCTTTACTGATTGATGTAAAGAATGCATTGGACATAGTAGTTGAGAGATTTATTGATGTTATATCTCGGCCATATACCATGCTCAAGGATTTGGTTGTCCCGGTAGATAATTATTCGTTATTGTAAAAAAAAAAAGCATTGGTTCATAAGGTTCATGAGTCGAAGACTAAATGTTTGGACTTGACTAAAAGATTGGATAATGCCTTAGATGCTAAAAGGAAAAGTGATGAATATGTTACTTCATCATTGCAACAAAAAGATTGGTGACAAGGATGCTATGATTAATGAAGTTCTTCATGAGGTGAATATAGAGTTGAAGGGGATGGAACACGATTCTTCTTTGGGATTTAATGGTGATAAGTCAATTATTGAGGTGTCTTCTTGTACAACCATTATACCTTATATACCTAGCTACAGTCTCTAGGTTATGTACTTTGAGTATCTTAGAGGGGCTCTACTAGGATTACTTATACAACTGCACTAGAGGGCTTTGAGTATAAGTAATCCATTTATGAGCATCATTGAGGATCTCTTAGTCTAATAATAAATCAGTCTCAGCAAAAAGCATCTTAGAAATGTGGTTTTTTTGTCCTAGGTCCATGTATTAAAATTAATGCCATCTATGAAATTTATCAACTATAGTAATAAAATTTGTTTCAATCAATTCTACTCATAGTCATAACATTTGAAGAAAATATCCCATGCTCAATTTAAGGGATTCTTCTTCTATAGCAATACTTTTGGGTTCATTTTGATGAAGTACCATAATTACCATTATCTAGGGTATCATTTTCTTTTAGTCCTTCCGTTGACTAGTTGGCATGGTTTCTAATTTGCTATGCCTATAAAGTTAATACAAAAACAATGAATTATGCATATCACAATTAGATCCCCTACTTGGACATTATGAAGGATATGACCAATTTTAAGCCATCTTAAAGAGTCACCAATGTACGTGGCCCATGGCAAAGCACATTGCATACCATTATTGATAAGTTTATTATCGTGCATCTTAAATCTCCTAATTAGACTTTATAAAGTGTATGACTAATTTTTAGCTCTCTTAAGAAGTCAATGTAATGGTACCCATAAAAAAAGAAAAGTGCATACCATTACCATAATCATGGATATGTTATCGTTCCAATATATGTTATCTTTCTCTTTCTCTCCCTCTCTCTCCCTCTCCCTCTCTTTCTCTCGCATTTCCTCTCCCTCTCACAATATATCCTAACACTCTCCAAAAGCAAAAGGGAGAGGGAGAGAGAGAATGCACTCTCCCTCCCTCTCCCTCTCCCTCTCTTTCTCTCCCTCTCCCTCTCTCATTTCCTCCCCCCCTCTCCCTCTCCCTCTCCCTCTCTTTCTCTTTCTCTCCCTCTCTCTCCCTCTCTCTCTCCCTCTCTTTCTCTCTTTCTCTCTCATTTCCTCTCCTAAACAAGCAAAAAAGAAATTGATTTAAACCTTAAACAAGAAAAAGGGAGAGGTAGAGAGAGAATGCACTCTCCCTCCCTCTCCCTCTCCCTCTCTTTCTCTTTCTCTTTCTCTCCCTCTCTCATTTCCTCCCCTCCCTCTCCCCCTCCCTCTCCCTCTCCCTCTCCCTCTCTTTATCTTTCTCTCCCTCTCTCTCCCTCTCCCTCTCCCTCTCTTTCTCTCTCATTTCCTCTCCTAAACAAGCAAAAAAGAAAGTGATTTAAACATTAAACAAGCAAAAGGGAGAGAGAGAGAGAATGCACTCTCCCTCCCTCTCCCTCTCCCTCTCCCTCTCTTTCTCTTTCTCTCCCTCTCTCATTTCCTCCCCCTCCCTCTCCCTCTCCCTCTCCCTCTCCCTCTCTTTCTCTTTCTCTTTCTCTTTCTCTCCCTCTCTCTCCCTCTCCCTCTCCCTCTCCCTCTCCCTCTCCCTCTCTTTCTCTCTCATTTCCTCTCCTAAACAAGCAAAAAAGAAAGTGATTTAAACCTTAAACAAGCAAAAGGGAGAGGGAGAGAGAGAATGCACTCTCCCTCTCTCTCTCTCTTATTTCCTCTCCTAAACAAGCAAAAGAGAAAGTGATTTAAACCTTAAACAAGAAAAAGGGAGAGGGAGAGAGAGAATGCACTCTCCCTCTCCCTCTCTTTCTCTTTCTCTCCCTCTCTCATTTCCTCCCCCTTCCTCTCCCTCTCCCTCTCTTTCTCTTTCTCTCCCTCTCTCTCCCTCTCCCTCTCCCTCTCTTTCTCTCTCATTTCCTCTCCTAAACAAGCAAAAGAGAAAGTGATTTAAACCTTAAACAAGCAAAAGAAAGAGAGAGGGAGACTCACCGATGAGATATGGCGAGTGTGGGGCGGCTCCTCTTTGCGATGAAGGCTCCTCCTCTCCTTCGCGAACAACGGTGGCGCCGGTAGCGGCGGCAAGTCTTCTTCCTCTCCTTATCTCATGACAGTCGCTCTCTCCCTCGCTCTTGCTCTCAAAACACAAAACGTGAAAACGCGAAATAAAGTCGCGCTCGGTTTTGGCCCGCTTTTTTCCCTCCCTGTGGACTATCGCTATTTGTGTCGCTTTTGTGACGAAATAGCGACGCCAATACCTGCCGTCGCTAATCGTCATCGCTACCAGCTCAAATCCTTGTAGTGAGTATGACATTTCTAGAGATGATAGAGCAACTATTTACATTTAGTTTGGGGAGAATAATTGTGTATTATATTTATCTACGGGAATTGGATAATAGTATGGTTTCGGGTCATGGATCTTCAGGAATCGATAAGTCATTGGAAGATCAGGGTATCCTTTCCTTTGGAACCCATTCTTCTCATAGCACCCCAACACCTTGATCCTGTCGGCAGGAATTACACGGGTCACTTTCTCATATACATATGAGTTTAGCTCAACCCTCCAACCTCGAATATGTAAAGTTGAGTTTATGTGAGCCTCCACAAAAATGAATAGCTTCACGATCTTCAAGTCTTCCAACCAATTGATCCTCTTTAGGTTGGTTTGAAGGTATGCAAACCAGCGGGCAGCTATATAATAGATTCCTGAGGCCCCCGTCCATCTTTGTTCCACGTACAAAGGTGATGGATTATAGATACGATCTAGGATGTTCATCATCTCAACCCTTTGTCAATAATCTAGGGAATGCATCACAGTCATAAACATGACTCGGAACACTAAGAACTTGTTCCATGCTTCGTAATTCTGCAAGACAACATCCAAAGTAGGGAAATGTTTGGAACAGTAACATTTGCTTTACTTCTTCTTATTAATATTTCTTAAAAAACAAATCCTTTGTTGGTTGGCTCTGATACCAACTATAACATGTCCACCTGTTATCTTTAGGACACGTCTTAGCAGTCCATCGGAAAGGATGTCTAGAAAGCTCCGCTCGGCACTCCCATGGAATGGCACGGGGTTTGCGATCTAGGACTTTCCGCGTCTGCCATGTAGTGGAAGTATTCTGACCATCCCCCACTTAGGACCGACCTGAATCAGGGTTTTGCCTAATGGTCATTTCTAAAATGGCAACTAGCGTCGAAATCGAGCGAACTACTTTACGCAGAAATGCCAGGTTCAAAGCGGATTCACGCTGCACTTGGTTCAAGGAGAATGGGAAACGAGAGGAATGCAAGACTCGACCTCTCTGCCCTAAGGCATAGTTCCATTCCATTCCCCTAAAATAGCCAAAATCGGGATTATTATAACTTAGACTCTAGGTTAGTGTCCTTGTTGTTTGTGTCCTTTGAAACAATCTTCTTTTGCTGTTCATCATGATTGAGAAAAGTTCTCGGCTAACCGGGACTACCCATTCGTAGGACGGACCCATGGCCACATCCGCCGCACTTTCCTCAAGTTGTTTTAGTTGTCTAATTACGTACCACATTTAGTTGGACATGCATCAATCAGCTTCCTTAGATAGCCCGTTAGGCACCGGTTCCTTCACGTAATCATAGCACTTGACATAGAAAAACAATGTTAAACAAGTTCATTTTCAACAACTTATCATATTTATCTTTGGAATACATTTATACAATCCAGCCCATAGGCTTATCCATAATCCGCCCAAAGGCTATCTAGCAATCCACAGGGATTACTAATCCAAGATTCTGCTCGTAGACTAGTATGCGGGCCTCGAGATCCAATCCCGAGTCATGTTGGCCTCTTGTGTAGGACCCGGGAAGGTGAGGGATTTATGGCCAGAGCCCCCCTGGCACCGAAGCGTCCTCCTGCTCCAAGTAGCGCTCAACGGAGAGACCTCTCGTGGCGAGTTTGGTCCACCTTCCTGGCATGGTTAACAACCCCCTTGGTTAGGGTCAGGCAGGCAGTCGAGGGTAATTGAAGCTGCCTCTCCCTTCAGGCCTTCAACCTGAAGCATTAGATATCTTTTCATCCTTTAATTCTTTGAGCAAACAAAGCAAATAGTGCTCTCTAAACTATTACAAGCACAATCATTTCCAGTGGTCGTTATTTTTGGCCAACTGCTAAGGAGTGAATGCTTCTTTCCGAATGCATCCAGCACTCGATCCGGGATCAATTGCGACTTCGCAAGATCCCCAAGGGTTTGTTTATTAACCCTTATATCCTTGGGTTAGGGCCGTACCCTACTAACCGAACTTAACCAATACCTTAAGTTTTATTAGCAGCAAATATGTTATTCCAATTTACTGATTGGTGTTTTGCTTCCAAGCAATTATCTAATTCCCTTATCTTGGTCACTTTTCCCAAGAAGGGTGTTATGCCAAGATGACTACTCATCCTCTTGCAAGATAAACTTGCGCAAGAATCTACCAATCTCATTAAGAGGAATTGGCCATTCCTTTGCGATCAAATCACAAGATCATGTGACTCTGCAACTTGTTGCACAAGTGTCGCATCAAAACTATGGGACTATTTTCCCATCGAATGGAGTCTTCTAATCACAAAATCATGATTAGATATAACAATCCATTCTTGATTGCACTAGGCCGACATTGTCGGTCCTAAGGTTCCAAATTCAAACCGAGTTTCATATTTTTAGCGAGCAATCCTTAGGGTAGAAACCCTAGATCGTCTCTCGCAAGTATGTCCTATTGTCCCTACATTCCGTGAATGTGGGCAAGTCTTTAGGTTTAAGAGTTTTAGCTTTGGCAATAAGAGCGATTAGGTCATGTCCTCAATGTGCTAAATCCTAGTTAGCACTTGGGATATGTTGCATCGATTTAACCATTCCTAACGAGTCCCTCGCAGTTTAGGTGTTTAGGTAAAACCAATTTACTTGTCTACTCTTGAAGATAATTACACTACCATTTTCGTAACCACATGATTCATTGCCTACGTATTGAGTAGATTTTAAAAACCCTAACTTTTCTAGTTAAGATCAAAGCATATGCTAAGTTATGGCATAGTTCCAATCCTTTTCTAACATGCATTCAAGGTTCATGCTACTAAACTTTAGGGTTTTATGTGAACCATGCAGCTTTTTCTAACTTCTTTTCTCAATGAGATATTCGTACGCTGAATGAGCATTACACAACCTTTTGTAACTACCTACGCAATTTATTGAAATTTATGCGAATTGCCTAGAGTTTAATCTACTTCATGCAGCTCAAGAACCATTTCCATGCCTTGCAAATCCCTACAGTTGTTAGCAACCTTCTTTAAAAAATCATTTCGAAGAAAATATGTCCAATACTGCGACGTGCGATTTATTCTTTCCATGCATAATCAAAGGGTACTATCATTGTTTCGACTTGTAAAGATGGGCATTAGTTAATCTAAATTCATTACTTTGTAATGCATAAAAACCACTTGCTAGGAATGCATAGAGATCTTATGCTCTTCTTTTTCATTCGTTTAATACAAATGACTGATTCTTTGATCGTAAGTTATTTTCTTTAATTTAGCCAAGTATTTCAATCGAAAAATGCATCCTATCTCCATAAATGATCCGTGCACAATTTGAAATATTATGACATAAATTAAAATTTAGGAAGAAAAACCTGGACTTGTGGTGAAATATCCACATGGATGTTAGGAGATGATCCTCATGTGTTTGTGCCTTATGCCTTCTTAGGAGCCATATCGAATTCGACCTTTTCACCTTGGATGTAGATTTATGATTTTGGCCATCTCCTTCGCACGTGAAACTCCCTTTTGGTTGGGCTTCCTTGATCAATTTCATTGTCTTTTGAAACCGAGCTTTAGAAGGACTTAAAGGCTTCCTCCTCGAAGTAGTGATTATGTCAGTGAGATAAGAATCATTGCAGAACAACTCGGCTCAATTGGAGCTGAAGTTGAGGATGATGATTTGGTGACCACTACCCTCCATGGTCTTGGAGTAGAATATAAGCAGTTTGACACTTCCATTTCAGTGTGTCAAGAGGATCCTCAATTTGATGAACTTGTGGCACTTCTATTGCATAAAGAAGTGGAACTTGGACTCAATACAAGTTCTAGTGGGTCTAAAAATTAGCAAGGACATCTTCTTCTACTCAAATCAAAGAGGTAAAGGTGGAAGAGAAAGATCAAACTTTAGATGAAGAGGTGCTGGAAATGCATATGCAGCCCTTAGATAACAAGCTACTAGATGGCAAAATAGGTAGTCTCAAGCAAATAGAGGTGCCTCAAATGCTCTGGAAGAGGGGGTTATTTAGCTAGAGGAAGAGGCACTTGGCAGTAGCCTCAAATGAGTCATTGATAGCAATCAAATGCAAATAAGGATTGTCACTGTTGTGGAAAATATAGGCATGGATTTCTACAAGAAGCAGAATGATCAGAGAGCAAGAGGGAGGCAACATGGTAATTATTATTCTTCTAGTGGTATGTAGGAGGATGACAAGTTGTTTGCTATGCAACATGTGAAGAAAGGGTTGCCTACACAAGGCAAGGCAAATGATGTATGATATATAGACTCACGGGCATCTAACCACATGAATCCTCATGGAGAGTGGTTTGACACATTGGTACAAGGTGCTCATGGATATGTTTGCACAAGGGATGATACGCAACATGACATTATACATACAGGTATGCATGGTGACAGGAAAGAGAGTCTCTATGATGTATTACATGTACCCTCCATAACCAAAAACTTACTTTCTGTGGCATAAATGGCTGAACAGAATCTACAAGTTAGTTTCAATAGAGATGGATGCTACATTGAAGAGTATGGTCAAGGATGCAAACTCATTGCTAAAGGCAAAAGAAATGGCAGGATGTTTACATTGGATACAAAGATTCCAGCATTGAATGCTGCTATGTACGCACATGACAATGTTGGAATAAGGGACACTGAGATATGGCATAAAAGGATTGGTCATGTAAATGTTCAAAAGATGAAGAATATGCAGCATAAGCAAGTTGTAACTGGACTCCCTAAGTTCAAGCATGTGGAAATGGGACATGTATGTTAGTCGTGTCAAATTGGGAAGCAATCAAGGCTTCCATTTATGAGGCATGTAAGCACTACTACTTGACCGTTACAGCCTGTACATTTTGATAAATGGGGGCTTTCACAGAATGCATCTCTTGGGGGATCACACTGGTAGGTGAATTGGATAGTTGGCCTCTAACAACCCCCAAGACAACACCACACGATAAAGACTGAGAATCATCACTCAACAAAACCCACTAAACAACACCATTGAACACATGATCAAAAATTCCTGATCATTTACTCCTCAGTGAGACTTCAACTCAACACTTAAACAGTTCAAAACTTCAAGCTCATATTTTACCACTTTTAGAGAGAATCTGACATTGAAACAACCATGGTAGAGACTCTGACAACATGAGCTTTCAGATTCACACAACTCCTATTTTTTAGGGATGGCAACCCCACTCAGCAAACTGCTCCACAAAGCATAATTGCTTCAAGCAATACAATTTGTAGACCCTCTCTATTCTTCTTTTCTCAGAGCACACGTAAATACAAACCAAATACACAGGTAATCAAAGCTTTAAACGACAAATTTTCTTGCCCATTCAGCAACTACAAGCCTTTCACTATTGAAGACATTCCATTACTACATCAAAACCTGGTTTGCACTAATATATAAATGGATAATCATGATGACTTCCATGGGAAACCAAGACGGTGTCGTAGAAACTGCTCAATTCACTTGTTTCCTCATAGAGCATAGAAATTGCCTCATGAAGCATTACACAGAATAATTCATAACATCCTAACGAGACATCGGATTGCCAAGATTCCAAAAGGAAAGTTGTAGCTATCTTTCCAATCTATAATTCTTCATAACAACTCAGAGTCAAATTCTTTGGTTTGCTACCCTAAAACAACTCTGCATAGTCTGTAATCATAAATTTGTGCATGCTCTATATAGCAGACACCACTACTCTGTTCAAAAAGTATAATCTTGCATTTATGAAGAGTCGTGGGAGCTTCAAACTTTACAAAATTTGGTCTATTACTTTATTGGCTGCAAATCCTTTCAGATTTCCAATAACTTGAGTCTGTGCATTCAACACCTAACCAAAATACATATTCCCTGCTATATACCCAATTTCAGATGTAGAGACCCTTCACTTCCATTCTTCTCTGCTGATGGGAAGCCTCACTCAACAACTACCAAACATCACTCCCATCATGAAGAAGAACAACCCTCTGCTATCTTTCACTCATATCCATACACTAGAATTGATCTGCAAACTCTCTGCCCCCACAAAGTAGTAGAAGAAAATAAGACAAAAAGGAGACTCTTATTACCATCATCCAAAAATTGAGAACTTGCATTAGCCCATTGACTTCAGTAGCTCTGCACTCCTGCTCCTCAGCTCCCAATAACTTCAGCTTCACGGTCTCTTTCTTTTGACAATTTGTTTTTCTTCTTCTAAGCTTCGAATTTCTCCCGATTCTTCTTCTCTCGCCTCCCTCCCTCTCTCTCTCTCTCTCTCTCTCTCTCTCTCTCTCTCTCTCTCTCTCTCTCTCTTTGGTTGTCTTATGTCAAATACTTCTCTTTTTTTTTTCTCCAAAAGAACTACTCATATTTTTACTTTTTTCCTTACTTTTTCAAGTTGCCCCTTGCTTCCCCTTAATTGCTAGATGGCAAACATGCCACTTGCCATGTAAAATTCCACTTGGGGACTCAAAATAAAAAATGAGAACACATTTTCTTCTCTTCTTGCATGAAGCACATGCCTCAAAATTGAAATATCTCAACCACGTGTCAAACATGCATGATAACACTTGGGATTTCCATTTATCAACCTGAGTCACACTTTGGGTATGTGTTTGAAAGACAGAAAAAGGACATTTGCATGTGCTACCCCACTTGACTTCATGAAGCATCATGTCCCCGATTTCTCATTTTCACTCACCATGATTAGCCACCCCCGTGGTTTGGAACATAAAGTGTGAACAAACCTTGATTAAAAGCTCGGAAGACATTTGACAAAGACAAACTCCTTTTTCTGAAAATCTGTTTCATATAGCACTGCACATAACAGCTCATAACTTTCTAATTAGACCTTCTATTGCTAGCTTTAAAAAGTAAAGTTGTAGCTCTCTTTCCAATCTACAACTCTTTAGAACAATTCAGAGTCAAATTCCTTGATCTGCTGCCTTGAAACAACTCTCCATAGTTTGTAGTCCTAAATTCCTACATGTAGTCTACTTTAGACATTCTTGCTCTGATCAACACCAAACTTGACAAAGACGTTTATAGGTGTCAAAGCACACTTTTAATATGCTAGCTATCATTTATCACCATCTGAGCAACACTAGATTTCAAAAAATTAAATTTTCCCTAAATAGTAAACTAGAAGCAGCCTACTTTATGTACAATATGTACATTACATACATTCCCTTTACCTGTAGGATTCTACATATATATTTCTTTAAGCAGAACCCATTGATTCTACTGTTGTGAATAGTCCCATCTAAATCTCATAGCAAGTAAGTCATTTTCAAACTTCTTCTTGATGAGGAAAGGTCTTTCCCATCTAACTTGAAACTTAGTTTGAAAAGTAGAGTCCAAGCTACTCTCATAACCAACATTCCCTCTACAAGATCCTTCTTCTTCAACTGTGTATTAAACCATTCCCTTCTCTTCACAGTCTGTTTTTCATAACATTCCATTGCTTGTTGCCTGTCCAACTATAGGGTATGCAAGTTCAATCCTCTGTTAATTCCCAATTTTGTTTGATCTAACTTATGCTTTCTTACAAACTCCATCGTAGGGAACATGACATTCATAGGTAATAAAGCATATTGAGCATATAATAACAAAAAAGGGGTGAATCATGTACTTGTCTCTTGCATTGTTCTACAAGGCCACAAAGCTTGATGTAGATAATTGTCCCAATCTTTAGGATGATCTTCTACCATCTTAAAAAGAATCTTTTGTAATGTTCCATTGAATGCTTCCATCAATCCATTGCATTGACAGTAATCAGGAGCAGCAAATTTGTGTTCCAAGTCTAGTTTCCCTTTAATTCTCTCAATAGCTTATTTTTGAAGCCAACCAGTACCTTGATCTGTCACTATTTCTAGTGTTATTCCAAATCTACAGCATATGTCCTCCATGAGGCATTGAGTTACATATTCTTTCTTGAAATTCCTTGTAGCCTTAGCTTCAAGCCATTTGGTCATATAATCAACTACAATAATGATGTAAGACTTTCTTGTTTTTTGTACCAGGTAAAGGTCCAATAAAATCCAAACTCCATTTCTCAAATGGTCCAAAGGAAACCATGGCTTTAACATGTTCTGGATTTAGTACCCTTTTTGTATATGATTGGCAAGCATGAAAACTTTTACTCCAATGAGCAACATTAGCAGTTAGACTAGGCCAAGTAAGTCCTGCTAACATAATTTTTCTTTTGGTAAGCTCAAAACCAAAATAACCACCACATGCTTCCTCATGACAAGAAGATAAACAAGTAGGAATCTGAGAACTATTTAGCACTCTTCTTAGTACATTATCAATCCCCTTCATGTACAATTGATTATTTATGAGTATATATGCCCTAGCCTTTCTGATAATGGCATACCTTTTGTATTTATCAGTCAACGACCTTAACTCCCTAGTTTTTAGAAACTCTTTAATCAGATGAAGGCTCTCCCTGCCCTCATATCTAGGACTACCCACTCTCATTGTAGAACCATACTAGAAAAGAGCATTTTTAGCCAATTCAAGAGCTCTACGGTTGTTCTCCCTACCAATATGCCAAATTTCAAATTTTTGCAGCTACCTCATGAGGCCTTTTATCTTAAACAATCAATCCTTAAAAATATCTTTATTGGCTTTCCAAACATTTTGAACCTATTTGACCACCAACATAGCATCTCCTTTTGTAACTATCTTCTTGTATCCCAGCTGAATACATTGTTTTAGACCAGCATGTAAACTCACATATTCAACTTAATTGTTACTTTGTATCTCTTTACTCTCCTGACTTCCAGAAAAGATTTCCTGATTTTTAGCATCCATAATGACAAAACCTAGTCCTCCCTTTTTCAGCACTCTTCTATAACTGCCATCAAAAAACAAGGTAGTATCTTTATTCTTCATCTCCTCATGAATTTGCCGATGCAAAATCAGTTTCCATCTTATAATGGCTGCATTTTCAATAGGTTCTTTATAACTCAATATATCATCTAAGCTAGCTCTTACAGTATCCTCCTTCAAACATGTAAATTCAAATTCTTGCAAATCCAACAGCCAATTAGTAACTCTTGGAGCTTTTTCAGTAGATTGCAAAACCTATGGAAGCAACTGTGAACCAGTAAGTACTACAAATGGTTTTTGAATCAAGTATGATTTCCATCTTTTAACTGCATATACCAACCCCCCTACCAACAATTCTTCTTCCATCTAAGATTTTTCAGTTCCAATGGATCTACTTATATAAAAACTGGCCTCATATAAGACATCCCTGCATTTAAATGACTCCCAATGCATTTTTCCCAACACTGATACGAATAAAGAAAGGTTCATCCTAGTTTTTGGAGACATAAGAACTGGTAAAGTGCTTAACTTTTCTTTAATCTGTGAGAATGCATCCTCTTCAACTTGTGTTTAAACTAAAGGATCCCTTTGAGTTGCTTTCTGTAAAGGATATACATATTCAGCCAGCATATGGAATGACTTTGATAGATACCTCAACTTTTGAACAAAGCTCATAAGTTCTTTTACACTTTTTGGAGAATCCATAAGAAGTAGAGCCTCAACTTTACTAGGCTCAAGTGAAATACCATTAGCAGACACTTCATGACCCAAGAGTATCACTCTAGTTCTTTCTATCTTACATTTATCAGGGTTCAACTAGCCACCATCGTCATCAAGTCTGCAAAAAATTCATCAAGTTTTTTAGAGTATAGTGCCCTTGAGCTGTACATACAAAACTCATCCATAAACACCCGCAAAGATTTCCAAATGAAAGGGGCAAACCCATCTTGAAAAGCCGGCATATCCATTTATCAAAACAAAAGGCATCACTCTATATAAGAGAAGCATCCTCATGGGGTAATGAACGTTGTTTACTTCTAATCTTCTTCCGCTATTCTGATTTGGAAATAACTAGAGTGTCCATCGTACACACTATAAAATTCATGACCAGCCATTTGATCCAAGATCTCATCCTGAAACGGAGGAGGATAATAGTCCCTCTTAGTAGCTGCATTAAGAGGCTTAAAATCAACACATATTCTCCACTTTCCATTCTTCTTTGGTTTGGTTACAATAGGAGACACCCACTCCGCATCATCTATAGTATAGATAAGTTCAGCATCAAGCAACTTCTGAATTTTAGCTTTAAGTACAATTTTGTGAATTGTACCAAGTCTCCTAAGTTTTTGAGCCACTGGTTTATATCCTTCTTTCAATTTAATATGGTGCATAATGTTGTTAGTACCCCTCAGTTGGTGATATTATGTAGCAAATAGTTTTGGGTATTTTTGAAAAATGGCTGAATATTCATCGCTTTCATCATTAGTCAAGTCATTTCCCAACATATCCATAAGCTTAGGCAGTCCAACATTCATTTCAAGTTGCTAATCACAAGTTTCATGCATGAAGTTTGTACTTTTTGCAACAATATTTACAAATTTTTCCTCTCTTTTTGAACCCTGGATTGACAACCCAAAGAGGTCAACATCCCTAGAGAGTAGGCTAGCTTCCCATTCTCTATCTTCCTCATCAAGGCTAGAATTTTTTGAATCACTACTTTCATCACCTCCAACATCACTTTCATGTCCACTTTGAATGACATACCCTATTTTCATGTCAAAGATCACCTTCTTATGAACTGGCTTCTCTAGATAAAGTTCCAATTGACCTCTATACCAGTCTTCTCTGGATCTCATACCAATCAACCACGGACGTCCCAAAATGAGAGGATATGCACCAAGTTTTTCAGGCATAACAAAGAAATACAAGCATGCTCTTTGGCCTCCAATGTTGATCTCAAAGTTCTCAATGACTCCCAAACATTTCACTTTTGAGCTATTTGCCATTTTAACCTTAAATAGTGACTTCCGTGTCATTTTAAGATGCATTTGCAACATTGCTTCTCTAGTGATTCCACAAACTTGCGCACCACCATCAACATAAACTTGATCAATTTTCTTTCCATGTATCCATGTGTCCATGTCAGGTATAATGTCTTTCACATCTAGTAGGTATACCACTCCAACATGCCCAGTTTGGGTTGTTCCTTTCCTGATGCTAACCAAACCATGCCATTGCCTCTTGAGAGATGAGTTCATCTGTAGTAGCTGGCCATATGTAACATTAGCCTTCTTACCTTTTAAGTCTTCAAGTAGGTTTTAAGGAACTTGATTGACTCCAAAATCAAAGTCCCCCATTTGAATATTCCTTCATGGTCTAACTTTCCTACTAGTTTCTAGATCATTTGCAACATGTTTTCCCTTTTTAATCCTTGCTACCCTTTGAGTTTCCATTTCAGTATCCCTCTCTCTGACTCTCTTGTTAGCAAAAACATCTGCATTTTTCCCATCATCAGACATGCTCGTTTCGATCAAATTCATACCAGATGTGCCTTCATTAGGTCTTCTTTCCAACTGTTCCCTAGTTGGTATGGCATGGGATACATCTCCCCTCCTTTTCTTCTTGGATAAGGGCAATCAAGAGCAATGTGACCTCTTTCCCTGCAATTAAAGCATTCAAAGTTTTCCCATCTATTTCTTAGAGGTCCTCTAAATCTAGGTTGCATTTGAGGCTGCCTTGACCGCAATAGGCTCATATTCAAATTCAGATTTGCCAATTGTTCCTACAGTTTACTAATCACATCATCATCAGCTTTCCTATGGCCTTGTTGAGTTCCATTCTCCGCTCTTTCCAATGCCCCATGAAGATTCACATCTTGCTATCCTGCATTTCATGTAACATTGTCAACTTGATCAAGCCGTAAAAATGCATGCACAACAATACCTCTTGATTGATCTGACCTCAATTGTATTTTCCTTTGCTTTTCTTTGGCTATTTTGAATGCATCTTCATACATATTAGGATCTTTGATCAGAATCTTTTATCTAATTTCAGGTTTGATCAATGAAACAAACTTGTCCTTTTTCAAGAACATCATGGGAGGTTACTCCATACTTTGTGCAATTTCTATCCATTTTGCTTCAAATATCACAGCAAATTTAGACACTTTCTCATTTTCTACCTGAAACATCCTTTCCAAACATTTCCATAAACTCTGAGGAGTTTTCTTAGTTGCAAACCTTGTAAGGAAATCATTTTTTACTTCATTCCAATTTACCATTGTCTCTTCATTCAATAAGTTCCACCATAATCTTGCAGAACCTTCAAGTAGCATGCTGATCATTCGAAGCTAGTCTGCATTAGTGTCCCTTCGATCTTGGTAGGCCATCCACTCCAATCTCTTGATAAACTGATTAACATCCCCATTTTCAATACCAAAGAAGGCTTCGTATCCAAAAGCTGCCATGCTTTAGTTTGTGTACACGTTCGTTTCCAAACCTTACACTTCCCAACTGATAAGATCAGTAAGAGATCTTCAATAAGGGAGATACTTAGTGGGGGCACCAATCTATGGTAGGTGAATTGGGTAGTCAGCCTTTAACAACCCCCAAGACAACACCACAAGATAAAGACCAAGGATCTTCCCTCAACAAAATGTACGAAACAACACCACCGAGCACATGATCAAAAATTCCTTATCATTCACTCCTCACTGAGACTTCAACTCAACACTTAAACAATTCAAACCTTCAAGCTTAGATTTTATCACTTTTAGAGAGAATCCAACGCTGAAACAACCATGGTAAAGACTCTAACAACATGAGCTTTCAGATTCCCACAACTTCTATTTTTTAGGGATAGCAACCCTACGCAGCAAACTTCTCCACAAAGTGTAATTGCTTCAAGCAGTACAAAATCAGTTGTAGACCCTCTCTATTATTCTTTCCTCAGAGCACACATAAATAAAACCAAATACACATGTAATCAAAGCTTTACACACTAAGTTTTCATGCCCATTCAATGGCTACAAGCCTTTCACTGTTGAAGACATTCCATTACTGCATCAAAACCTAGTCTTCACTAATATATCAATGGATAATCATGATGACTTCCATGGGAAACCAAGCCGATGTTGTAGAAATTGCTAAATTCACTTGTTTCCCCAAGCATAGGTCAACAGCTTGTGAGCAGCACTGAGCAAGATCTGTGAGCCCTAGCAAATAGAAACCGAACAGGACCAAATGCCTGAGGGAAAGAGCACTAGAGGTAGACTGAGCAAGCTTCTCATGAAGCAACAGAACAAAGCTTGAAAGCACTAGCAACATCATTGCTTGAAGGATTAGGAGTTACCTAGGGCTCCAAGAGCCAGTCGAGGATCCTCATAGTTGCGAAACAACTAGACAAGTACTAGCTGAGCAATGACCTGGGTAAAGTTTTGTAGACCTCATGAAGCATTACACATAATAGTTCAAAACATCCTAACGAGACATTGAATCACCAAGCTTCAAAAAGGAAAGTTGTAGCTCTCTTTTCAATCTATAATTCTTCATAACAACTCAGAGTCAAATTCTTTGGTCTACTGCCCTGAAATAGCTCTGCACAGTGCGCAATCATAAATTCATGCATTCTCTATACAACATACACAAGTACTCTAATCCAAAAGTACAATCTTGCATTGATGAAGAGTTGTGGAAGCTTGAAACTTTACAAACTTTGGTCTATTACTTTCTTGGCTGCAAATTCTTTCAAATTTCCACTAACTTGAGTCCGTGCATTCAACACCTGACCATAATACACATTCCTTGCTACATACCAAATTTTAGATGTAGAGACCCTTCACTTCCATTCTTCTCCATTCTTCTTTACTGACGGGAAGCCTCACTCAAAAACTAACAAACATCACTCTCATCATGAAGAAGAATAGCCCTCTCTTGTATTTTACTCATATCCATACACCAGAATTGATCTATAAACTCTTTGCCCCCACAAAGCAGTAGAAGAAAATAAGACAAAAAGGAGACTCTTATTACCATCATCTGAAAATTGAGAACTCGCATCAACCCATTGACTTCAGCAGCTCTAGCATCTTGCTCCTCAGCTCCAATAACTTCAACTTGATGGTCTCTTTCTTTTGACAATTTGTGTTTCTTCTTCTGAGCTTCAAATTTCTCCCTTCTTCAGCCCCTACAAGATTCTTCTTCTCCCTCCCCCTCTCTCTCTCTCTCTCTCTCTCTCTCTCTCTCTCTCTCTCTCTCTCTCTCTCTCTCTCTCTCTCTCTCTTTGGTTGTCTTGTGTCAAACACTTCTCTTCTCTTTTTCCTCCAAAAGAACTACTCACGTTTTTACTATTTTCCTTAATTTTTCAAGTTGCCCCTTGCTTCCCCTTAATTGCTAGGTGGCAAACATGCCCCTTGCCACATAAAATTCCACTCGGGGACTCAAAAATGGAAATGAGAACACATTTTCTTCTCCTCCTACATGAATTGCGTGGCTCAAAACTGAAATATCTCAACCATGTGTCAAATATGCATGATACCACTTGGGATTTCCATTTATCAACCCGACTCCCGCTACAAGTACGTGTTAGAAAGACAAAAAGGGACATTTTCATGTGTTACCCCACTTGACCTCAAGAAGCATCATGTCCCCGGTCACTCATTTTCACTCACCAACATTACTATGTGTCATTCATAGATGACTATAGTAGGTACACGTGGTTGTATGTGCTGAAGCACAAGAGTGATGTCATGGATACTTTTCAAGACTTCAAGAGACATGTGGAGAAAGAGTTGGCTTGCTATATCTCATGCTTGAAATCTCATAGTGGTGGAGAATACGTCTCTAAAGACTTTGATCACTTCTTGGCAGCCCATGAAATTAAAAGGCAATTGACATGCAGGTACACACCACAACAAAGTGGTGTGGCAGAAAGGAAAAAAAGTGATCATGGAATTAGCTAGAGCGATGTTGAATGAGAAGACCCTACCAAATGCATATTGGGCAGAGGCTATAATGACTGCAGTAGTGTATGTCATGAATCATACACCAACAACACGTATACATGAGGCGACTCCTCATGAGAGGCTTTATGAGATAAAGATGGACATTAGCCATCTTAAGATATTTGGATTCTTGTCTTATGTACATGTTCCAGATGAAAAGAGGAAGAAGATTGATCCAAAGGTAGAAAATGACATCTTTATTGGGTATGCACAAGATATGAAAGCGTACAAATGAGACATTGGTCTCAAGAGATGTAGTATTTAATGAGCTAAAATCATGGCATGAGAAGAAGATCACCTTGATGAATGATGATGATGTTTGTCAGGAGACTTATGTACGTGCAGGTACAAATGAAAGTGCAAAAATTTTCAGGCCTTCTAAAGATGCTACTACATCAGTTAGTCCTTGCACAGGTAGATTGAGAACTTCAACATCTTTGTCCACTAACACGGGTATGTCAATGAGGGGGAGAAATGTGGATAAAGGCAAAGGAAAACTTGATGATGTTACAAGGACACTCACTTGTGGTTATGATTAACTTGGCACTGACATTTTGGATAGTGAGTTTGGTATTCCGTCAGTTGTGACTCCTAGTGTGAGGCATAGATGCATACCACCTCATGAAGTTACATGCTGAATTTCAGGTCAAATATTTGGGTGAATTGAAGTATTTCCTTGGGATTGAGGTTGTCTCTACACCTCATGGTACTTGGTTGTTGCAAAAGCAGTATGCACAAGTCATGCTAACCAAGTATGGTATGTTGAATTGCAAATCTTTGAGCATTCCATTGGATAAAAATGTTAAGCTTCTTGCAGATGTTGGACATGAGATTGAGAATGCCACTATGTATAGACAAATGGTGGGTAGCCTAATTTACCTTACCATTACTAGATCGGATCTTAGCTATTCAGCTGGACTGATTAGCCAATTCATGCAAAAGCCTATGAAGCCTCACTTGGATGCAGTGAGGAGGATCTTGAGATATGTGAAGGCTACATAGGATTATGTTCTATTCTATGAGCATGGTAAGCCTTTGGAGCTTACAGGATATACAGATGTTGATTAGGCAGGAAGTGCCTATGATAGGAGATCTACTAGTGGCTATGCATTTTCCCTTGGTAGTAGTATGCTCAATTGGAGTAGTAAGAAGCAACCTACAATTGCACTCTCTAGTATTGAGGCAGAGTATAGAGGTGTTGCACTAGCTGCATGTGAGGTTGCATGGCTCATGAAGCTTCATGATGATCTGGGCATGTAGGAAGTCGGGCCTGTCACACTCTATTCTCACAACATAAGTAGTGTGCTCCTAGCCAAAAATCTTGTCTATCATGCTAGGACTATGCACATTGAGATACACTATCACTTTATCGGAAAAAAAGTGATTGCAAGTGACATTTATTTGGTCCATGTGAGGACAGAAGACCAAGTTGCATATATCTTTACTAAGTCATTGGGTAAAGATAAGTTTGTGCATTTCAGAGAGCTATTTGGAGTGAAGTACCCCACTTGAACTTGAGGGGAAGTGTTGAGATTCAAGCTCATAGATTTTGGTCAGTGTTCTATCTTAGTTGAGTAAGGTTGAGTCACACTGACTTGACCATGATTAGATCTAGATTACTTGGTTTTGTATGAGTGTGTTGTAAACGGTTGACTTCTGTGTGTGGAAGATGATGGATTGAATAGGGAGCATGTATGCTACCCTTCAGGAGTGCTAACCTTTGTTCATCGCTCTCTCTCATTTCTAATGCATCATACCTCATAGACCCATAACAATCTCAACAGACTTCTAAGCATAGTCATGGATAGTCTGCATCGATCTTGCATGTTGTTGAGATCAACCATGAGCAGTCAAAGTCTGTGCCACTTCTCCATACTAAGACAAACATAGTCTAAAACCACTAGATCATGGATATGAGTAGCATAACACATCAACGGATGGCAATTGTGGCCAACTAGCAACCAAGAAATAGGATACAAGTGGGTCACACGGTTACTTATTAAATGTTCATCAACCACACATGTTTAACAATAATACACATGAGTTAAGAAAGGAGTCATATGTAAGCATTCATCTTGAGAATCAAACACCAATCAAAATCTAGCAATCATTGTCAAACAACTCAAGAGATCAAGTGCACAATCACCAAAAGAAGGTACCCCTGGCTTTCAACAACCCTTGGTACATAGACAAAGACAATCCACCATTCATGATTGGCCAAAATGATGTGCAATTCAATAGCTAAGTTTTTTCACATTTTGTATGACACTCCATTGCAAGTGAGGGAAGCTCAAAGAAGCAAGAATCAATATCACACAATACTCTAATCACTTCCTAGGATACCAAAAATATGTCCAAGGCAAAGCATCTCAAGATCTAGATTACCAATCCAACACAAATGACAATTCTTTATGATCAAGATGCAACTCTTTTCAATATTCACTCTTCCCCATGAAGGGTCCGGTTCATGTAATGATGATGTGGAACAAGTCAACAAACTTCTACCTTGTTTGAGTGGGAGGTATGGTGGGTCCTAGCCTTGTTTAAGGGGGAGGTATGGTGGGTCCTAGCCTTGTTTAAGGGGGAGGTATGGTGGGTCCTAGCCTTCACATGAAAGGTCCAAATGTTTGTTATGGAAAAGGGGGTTGGTTTAGTGATTTGTCCAACTAAATAACTAACCATCCAAGCTAACTAACCACCTTGGATAGTTAGTAATCGAATCACCCATATAAAGCATGGGATGCCTTAGAGAAAGGCAAATCATAGCATGAGAGCTAAAGCTCTATTGGATGCATATTTCATATTTCAGTAAAATAAGAGTTTGCTCTTTTGTGCTATTGAACTATCTGTTATTGAAGTCAAGTCTTATAGGAATTCTACAATACAATTAACCTTTATGTTTTTCGGAAATATGAAATACCTTTAAGTATATTATCATTCAAACTATAATTGTACATACATTTAAACTATTAAAAAATATTAAATCTAGATTCAACATTTTGGTTAGTATTCAAACTTTAATTATATGTATATTCAAACTGTTAAAATATATTAATTTTAAGTATTATAATCTAATTAACATCCATATCTTTTTATTGTAGTTCTACTTAATATTGAATCTCATGTATTTAAAAGAAATAGTCATGTGATGTATCCCACATTGTAGGCTTGATGAAGATGTTGATTAAAAAAATATGTCCTTTCAATCCCTTTGCATTTCAAGTCTCTCTCCACTAGTATGTGACATATAAGCAAGTTTATAGTTCAGCCTAAACTAGACACCATTCTCTCTTGATCTCTTATCCCTCCTGCTCTCTCACTCAAGATCACTATAATTCACTATAATGCACACATACGGGCTGTCTTTGATATCCCTTTACAGGGGCCACTTCACCAGTTTTTGACCACTACTCCTATATCAAAGTTAGGGGCTTTCATCACCCGCATGTTATGATTTCAGGAGACCCATGTTGCATAGATCGTTCTTTCACCATAGCTACCCCTTTCCTACCATGGGGAAGGAGAATCATTGTATATATGGAAAGGTCCTATGGGTCATAATTTGACCTTTTGTGGATGATAATAAACTACTCTACTCTCTCTCTCTCTCTCTCCCTGTCTCTCTAAGCGTCACCTTTCTCAACTCTCACTTACCCTCTCTTGATACATTCTACACTGAAATGAAGCTAGAAATGGTAAAGAAAGCAAACATTGAAAGAAACATAGAAAAGTATTAAATCCCATCTCTTTTTTCTCTCTTTCCTCTCATCTTTTTTCTCTCCTACATATAATTTACATAAATTTCAAACCAAGACTGGTGTAAAAAAATTTACATTTGATATTTTTTCTTCTTCTCTCAAGTTGGTGTACACATACACACACATGCTTCCTCACCTTGGGTAAGTTACTCATGAATATATGTGTGCATCACGTGGGTTCAAAATAAGGTATTTTTAAAATATCATTTTTATACATTTTTTACATACAGAAGGGTGCAATATAGAGGGGTTATTTATAGATTGAATAGAAAAGGTTTATGTTTTATTTAGGAAAAATTCACAGATAAGGATATTTATAAATAGGCCTTGAATGCATTTGATGTAGAGCATATACATATAGTAATTTCCCTGAGTTCCTCTCTCAAACTATACCTCTCATGAGCATGGAAGCTAGTATGTGAGAAAAAGAAACCCTACATGATAGTAATGCCTTCTTAGCAAGACTTTGGAAGAAAGAGAGAGTGTGTGAGACAAGAAACCAAGAAAAGCAAGATCCAATGCAAAATGGAGGGAGGAAATATGCTATTACCTTGACGTTTTCACCACACACATGTTAGTTCTCACTCTCGATACACTTTTGTCCATAGACTGTGCAATGAAAAGGAAAGTGTCAATTGTAGTATATTTTACTACATATTGTCACTATCTATGCCGGTATAAGTGCTAGTATTCTCTGTAAACATCAAAATTTACATTGTTATATAAGGTTACATTTGTCATATATGTCAATATGTATATTGGCACATATACCAATTAAAATCCCACTGCGATTCTATCGATGATTATATCAATAGTGGTATTTTGGCAAATAGTATTGAAAGTTAATGTCAAAATAGACTTCATCACTTATAGTGTCAAATATCAACTCAATCGATGGTGATAAGCTAGAACCTCATGGTTCCTTTGCATTATCTTTTAGTTGAATTGGTTTTTCTTGGACAATGGCTATTAGATGGGTTCTAAGGTGTATTTCATGCCATCTTTGCATTTGTTCCTTAGTAAAGACCCTCTTGACTTGTTTCATCAAATTTTATTGAAATTTCTCATGTTTCATTTTCTTGGGCCACCTTCTTGGGTTATTCTTAAGATTTTTGACATTCTTTCCCCTCTAAAGAGTTCATTAACCATGATAGGGCTAGATAGGAGATTTGTGTCCATGTTGTTCTTGAGTGGGGTCTTCTCAACTTGGCCTTGGTTGGGTATTTTTCCTAGATAGGATACTTTTGTGTTTGACTCTTCTTTTCTTATTTCTTTTCCTAGGGTGTTACCTACGAGTTTGTCTTGCTTGGGTTGATCTCTCTCTTCACAATAGCTTGTGGGATATTAGGTACATGCATCCCTCTCTATGGCTCAATAAATGATCAAGTGAGGCTTACCTACATCCAATGATGGTTTTCTTTTCCCTTACATGGTTGGTTGTGCCATGAAATGTGTAAAGCCAAAAGCTAGTTAAGTTTTGGGTGTGGAAGCTATAAAAGTTGAGGAGTTTATTCAAAAGTGTGTTTATAGATGTGTGTTATGGAGGTGGTGAACTCAAGGGAGAAGAGTGTAGTGTGGAGGAATTAGCTATTCACTTGTAGATTTGGATCATGAATGCTATCAAACATGATGCCACCTTGCTTGGACATTGGACATTTAGTTATGGATTTTGGGATTTTCTTCTACACTTGGAAGGGTTGGCTTCAAGTAGGACATTGCAAAACTTTTTCTATAATATAGGGGTAAAAGCCACTTAGACTTGTTCCTCCCTGTTAGATGTTTTCATTGTGAGTATGCATATCCAACAATGGGGTTGGTAGTTCTCCAAATCATTGTTGTAATTTTGATAGTCGATATGTGCATCAAACATATCAATGTAGTGTAGTAAGTTGCATTGATAGGTGAGATATTTGATGGATAAATTATTGGCATCAAATGTTTAACAAAGGTCAAAATGTTTCATAAATGTAAAATCACTTAATACTTGTGCACCTTAGTTGTTTCAAAGTGTTCCAAGAAGGGGAATCAATGCTATTCAACATTTGAAAACATGATATTTGCATTTCCTCAATTGTCACTAGTTGCCATCTAGCAAAGTAACATGAGTATGGTCATTAGTTTCTTTGTGTAAATATACAAATTGAGGTATGAAATTTAAATCATATTTTATTAAGTGTACTGATGATTGCAATAATGTTTTAGCATTAACTAAAGTTTTATTGGTTAATACTACAATGTTTCAATGTTATCTAAGATGGTAAGTTATGGCTTTCTTTCTAGATTTTGAATGTCTTTGGTTAAAAAGGTCCCTTGAATTTTTTTTTGGAAGTCTTTTTATTGAACACGGTTGTGTGAGGCCCTCAATTTTTTGACTACCAAGTTCAAGTAGGATGTTTAAATTGTTTTGAGAAAGCTTGAAGTGATCAAGGCCAGAGCCTTGGGTGGAGCTTGAAGCTGCCACATACATGGTAGACCCATGCATAATGCCTATAACATGCAAAATGCCTATGAAACTAGGTTATTTTGAATAAGTAATCAATAATAAACAACAATAGAAATGACAAAAAGAATGCAAGAAAGTCAAAGATAAGTGTCTTTAACCTGAGAAGCAATGATCATGTGTTCCAAGGTACTTTCCTCTATGTGTGTGTGTGTGTGTGTCTCTCTCTCTCTCTCTCTGTCTCTCTCTCTCTCTCTCTCTCTCTCTTCTCTCTTGTCAAAAGACATGGATCTAGAGCATGGCATGAGCTATGGAGGATGGAAGATGTAGACAAGACTCATGTAGACATAGACATAGAGAAGACCAACTGTCACACAGGCGAATTAGGTTCCAAGATTGAGACTTGGACTCATAAATACAATCCTTTGTGTAATACAATGACACTGACACTTGATTGAAGAGCAAAAGTAATATGATTTTGTTTTGAAATGTGAACCAAGTACATCATTATATAGTCTCTGACCTTTGTCCACTCTCCTCACTATGCATGTCGGATTCATGACATCTCTTCCTAGAGCAGACATCATTTGTCATATCTTTCAACACCCTTGCTCAAATGATGAGTTCCTATACTTGCTAGATTTTCCCCTTGTACATGATGACATTTCCCGAGAGACTAGCTCATAGGTAGCCTAATCAAGTCAAAGCTTAGAACTTTACATCTTAGGCAAGGGTTTTGTTTTACAAACAAAATCCACTAAGGGAAACAAAATCCATTATGGGAAAACGTAAGATCCACTATGGGAAATATAATTTCTTCAAAACAATTTGTCAGAGTTGTTGATAGCAGAAGCATCTTCTTCATTCATGAACTAATTATGTTAGATGGTTACCATTCTGCACATGTTGTGCGCTTTTATGGTGGAAACATTCACTGGCTATATGGCCAAGCTTACCATAATAATGACATGCCATCCGATCTTTGTTGTCAGAGTTGAATCCTTAGCCTCGGCCCTTTGCTCCATAATTTTCTTTAGTGTATATTGTCTTTCTATGTTGAGACATCTCCCTTTGCATCTTTGTTTTTATGTTTAGCTTCCTCATCAAGTAGAGAGTGCTCAATATCTTTTTGTGACATTTTCATAAGGATCCTAGTTTACACTAGCAAGGAGTACAACAATGGCTTCATCTTCATCTATTGTTTTCTTCAAATTCGCAAGTTGAGTTTTTAGACTTTTGAATTTCTTAATATGTATAGTCATTGAAGTGATGTCTTTTATGTCAAGATTATAGAATTTCATTAACAACTTGACCTTAGAGTTTCTGGCTTCCAAAGATCCTGTCAAGCTCATCCCAAGCCTTTTTAGCAACTCTGATGCCAGAGATATGGTGCAATAAATTGTGAAACAATCCCCAACAAATAATTCCTAGAGCTTTATTATTCATCTTTTTCCACTCTTTGGACTTTGGTTCTTTGACCCTTCCAAGGATTTTTCAATCTTCACTTTCTTCTTCCTCCTCCTCTTCCTCAAACAAGTCCCACAAGTCCTTCCACATACGGTGGTACATGGTCTTCTCCTTCCAGGCATGAAAGCCTTCTCCATTGAACTTGGCTATTTTCTCAAGCTCTACCATGTTGATTAGCTTAAAATAACCAACAAAAGAGTTGAACTTCAATGTGTCAAGAGAGACACAATAAGATCAGTGTCAAACTGACACTAGTTGAGTATCAATGGATACTATTCTTTAAGATTAGTGTTGGATGTTGGTGCTTGATCTGCTTCTTATTTGTTGATTGTTGGATATGCTCAATGCCCCACCCTCATAAGATGCCACCAATGATCCATGATGCTCAAGGTTGTAAGGTCCCCATTATGAGGAGAAGCCATATGTGAGCCCGGATATTGGTTGAGTCCTAACTTGTATGTTAGATTAGGTCTATGTGATAGGATGGAAAAAAGGTGACCATTTTGGGTCTAATCTTTGGATTAGATGGACTAGTTAAGTTGGTAGCAACTTGAGGCACATTGCATCGAGTTTCAGGGCTAGGGAGTTATCAGGGGCCCTAGCCAATGGTAAACGGAATATTCCCTAGCCAACTAGTGGAGGTGAACATGGAAGGTCAATAGACACATGTGCATATGGAAGGTCAACAGACACATGTGCACATCGAAGGTCAACATACACATACACACGGAAAGTCAACAAACATAGGTGCATATGGAAGGTCATCCATCATGACCCCCTTCATATGCTATAAAAGGTAGACCCCTTCACAATTTTCATGATCCATCCTTTCACCCAATCAAAGTTATTTGAGCTAGCCTTAAGCTCTTCACCTATCTTCTGTCTAGATTGCCATCATCTAAGCTTCACAATGGAAGCACACAGGTGGACAAAGCCATCTTTATATCACTTGTTTGGAGCTAAATAAATTTTTTAATTCTCATCTTATCTGTTGTGTACTCTCTATCTCTTTCTCAGATTTTGTTCACTGCACTGTGTAATTTTTACATGGTATTAAAGCCCAAGGGGTTCTAGGGATCGAAGAATGTGCAAGAGGCAAAGCCTTCAATAGTAAAAAGGAACAATGTCATCTTCTAGAAGTGGTTCTGGTGCATTAGAAAGCGGTGCAAGATGTGGTGTTGTTGTATCGGCTATTCAAACACTAAGAATTTGTCCACCAACCTTCAGCGAAGGCAAGTTAGATGGTACAAACTACACCTTGTGGAAGTTAAAAATTACAACTATCCTTGATTCTTATGAGCTTTTGGAGACTATGCTGGAGAGTAACACAAAACCATAGCCTACCCCCAACCCATCAAATTCTAGAGTGATGATTCCTCCAAATGCAAATCTTCTACAAGCTTGGAAATGAAGAAGTGCAGATGCATTTTGTGCCTTAGTTACAAGCTATTCTGATAGTGTTCTGACTTTGATTCAGCATTACAACCAAAGCATCAAAAGGCTTTGAATGTACATAGAAGTCACTATGAAATGCGAAACCAAACAAGGATTCAAAACTTAGAGAATCAATTAGCAACAGAGAAGTTTGCTAAAGAAGAGATGGCTGAAGCATTCATCACTCGGATTAAGAATCTACGCGACCAGATGGCTGGCAGCAATGGGATACAAAAGACCAACAAGGAGATATCGAGGAGGTGTCTTTGGATTTGTCCACAAAGTTTTGATGGACTAGTAACTACCCTTAATACTCAGGTGAGACATGAAGCTTAATACTTAGGTGAGACATCAAGCTTTGACTTTTGAGGAGTTTTGTGCATTATTGATGGAGGAGGAATTAAGGCTGAAAGCCTGAGAAGAAGTTGTATTCTCTGCCAATGAAAAAGTCAAACGTGGTTCCTTCACCAAAAATGATAGTGAAAAAAAGAAGAAGGGCGGTAAGAAGAACCTTCAAGGAGGGTGCTTCTACTACAAGAAGAAAGGACATGCAATTGCAGACTGTCGTCGTGTCAAGAAGGCAGATGAAAATAATGGTACCCTTGAAAGTAAAGGGAAAGAGACAACCAATACAACTAAAGTAGAGTTGGAGTTAATCGTGGTGACCATTGAGGAAGTGTGCTCCTTGGTGCAAGAAGAATCTACCATTGAGTCATGGGTGTTGGATAGTGGGGCCCAACAAGAAAGGTCTATACAGTTCTATGTAGCCTCTACAAGAATCCATCACTGTGACGGTTGAAAATGATGCAAAATGCCTTGCTGCAGGCATAGGTACTATTTCTTTTATTGCTAAAAATGGTGAAGTCAAAAATCTTTCAAATGTGTTCTATGTTCTCCAAATTAGAAGAAATTTGTTATTAGTTGCTACCATAACTGATCTTGGTCATGAAGTGAGGTTCAAGAAGATAGGTGCAGATATTCTTGATAGTGCTAGCAAAGTTGTTGCCAAAGGAGAAAGAAGGAACAACTTGTATGAGCTAAGTGCTCTTACAGTCACCACTGGAGTGGGCACAAGTAAGATTTGGCATGAAAGGGTTGGACATATCAGATTTGTAGTGTTGAAGGAGATGCACAAGAAAGGTATGGTTTCTCACCTACCTGAAGTGACTGAATCGAAGGAACCACGTGAAGCTTGTATGATGGGCAAGAAACAAAGAAAGGCATTTCCGTAGGAAAGCAAGAATAAAGCACAGGCTCCTCTAGAGTTGGTGCATGCTGACTTGTGAGGTAAGATGTCTACACAGGCCTTGGGGGGTCTTCTTATTTTATGTTGATTGTCAACCACTACAATAGGAAGATGTGGGTGTACTTCTTCCTTTGTGATAAGGCTCAAGATTTTGGTAAGTTTAAAGAATGGCTAAAACTTGTTGAGAATGAAATATGGAAAAGTGTGAAGAAATTTAGAATAGATGGTGGTGGTGAGTTCAACTCAAAGGAGTTTGAAGACTTTTGCAAGAGCAAAGGGATCAAGCGTCAATTGTTAACGATACTTCACATACCTTAGCAGAACGGTGTTGTGGAATGTAGGAATCTCACCATTGTGGAGATGGCAAGATGCATGCTAAAGGGCAAGGGATTGCCTAACCATTTTGGGGCTAAAGCTATTAATACTGCAATCTACATTCTATATCAGAGCTATACAAAGGCTCTCAAGCGAAAAACACCTCATGAGGCTTACACTGGTAAGAAACCATATGTCTCACATTTCAAAATTTTTGGATGTGAATGTTATGCACATGTTCCAAATGAAAAGAGAAAAAATTTAAAACCAAAAAGAAAAAAATGTATCTTCTTGGGTTATGGTGATGAGCAGAGGGCTTACAAATTATATGACCAAGAGGCAAAGAAGATCATTGCGAGCCATGATGTGGTGTTCAAGGAGCAGTTGCATACAGTGGATGAGGAGAAGGCAAGCTCTTCCACTTTATCATCTAGCGAAGAAGTAGTCCACTATGAACCTATCCTGAGAGCTGTCCCTATCCTTAAGGAGGAGGAAGCATCAGCTTCAGATGATGAGGAAAAAGCTCACCAATCGGACATCACCCCACTGCAAAAGCCATTGCCACATTGGGTGAAGCAACTTTATGAGCATAATAATCCTATGCCTACATTTGTTGAGGAGAAGGCAGACGGGGACAAAGGAGGTCTCAGAGAATAGAGGAGCAAAGAAGGGCTTATGCTAACATAGTCAATACGGCCTTGATGACTAAGATTATGAGAGAAGTAAAGGTACCAACTGACTTGGACGAAGCACTTACAAATCCAGCATGGAAGGCAACTATGTAAGACAAGTATGATAGCATAGTGAAGAATGCCACTTGAGAGCTAGTGGATCGGCCAGCAAAGGAGAAGGTTATTTGCACCAAGTAGATCTGGAAGGTAAAGTACAAGGTTGATGGTATCTTAGAAAAGTACAAAGATAAACTAGTTGCATAGGGATTTTCACAGGTTAAAGGTTTTGATTTTCAATAGTCATTTTCCCCAATTGCTAGAATGATCACTATTCACACAGTACTTGCAGTGGCCACCCACAAGCAGTGGCCAATTTAGCAAATGGATGTTAAGTCAACGTTCTTAAATAGTGACCTCAAGGAGGATTTGTATGTGGCTAAGCCACTAGGGTTTGATGCCCCCCATTTTGAGAACAAAGTGTGTAAGCTAAAGAAGGCATTATATGGGTTGAAACAAGTCCCTAGAGCATGGTACCAATGGATAGATAGGTTATTCTTAAGCTTAAACTTCAAAAGATGTGCCTCAGATGCTAACTTGTATGTTTGTAGGGATGGTGAAAAGTCTGTAGTGATTGTCCTATATGTGGAAGACCTTCTTATTATAAGTGACCATGAAGATATGATAAACCAAACTCGAAAGGCTTTGAGTTCTGCATTTGAAATGATAGGCTTGGGCTTGTTGCACTATTGTTTGGGGATTGAAGTCTGGCAAGAGCTAAGAAATATCCTCATCTCTTAGAAGAAGTATGCATGGGAGATATTGAAGGCATTTGGCATTACCGAGTGCAAGGAGATAGCTATACCTATGGAGGTAAATGCAAAGTTATCCATTGAGGATACATCAGCACTAACAGACATTGGGAGGTACAAGAGGTTGGTCGATAGTCTCTGATTTACTTGTGTAACACCAGACCAGATATCAGTTTTGTTGTTGGTGTTTTGAGTAGATTCTCAAACAAACCTAATGATGGGGGTGCTCAAATACTTGAAGGAAACTCTTGACTATGGTATCACATATAGTTCTGGAACTTCTCTTCTAGGGAACTGTGACTCAGATTGGGCAAGAGACAGTGATTCCACGAAGTGAGTTTCTGGTTATTTTTTCTCTTTGGGTTTACGAAATTTCTCTTGAATTAGTAAGAAGTAGCCAATATGGCATTGTCTTCTACCAAAGCAGAGTACAAGGCAGCTTGTTTTTATGCTTCTGAAGTAGTATAGTTGAGAAGGATCCTATGGCATATGGCAGTGAAGGATGAAGAACCAACTGTACTAAGATGTGACAATCAAAGTTTCATCGCCATTGCCAAAAATGTAGTGTTTCATGTGCGCACTAGACATATAGAGATCCAGTATCACTATGTGTGTGATTTGATCGAGGAAGGGATAGTGGATCCGGTCTACTATCCAATAGAGGAGAATGGAGCAGATATATTTACCAAAGCACTTTACGAAGGATCTGCTTCAAGTTCATCTTCAGAGGCTCAACATTGGGATGAGGAGATAGTTCACCCATGGGTGGACATTGAGGGGGGGTTTTAGATATGCTCAATGCCCCACCCTCATAAGGTGGACATTGGGCCAAGGAGATAGTTCACCTGTGGGTGGACATTGAGGGGGGGGTGTTAGATATACCCAATGCCCCAACCTCATAAGGTGCCACCAATGATCCATCATGGTGCTCAAAGTATAAGGTCCCCATTATGAGGAGAAGCCATGTGTGGACTCGGATATTGATTGAGTCATGACTTGTATGTCAGATGAGGACTATGTGACCGGATGGCAAAAAGGTCATCGTTGTGGGTCTAATCTTTGGGTTAGATGGAGTAGTTAAGCTAGTAGCGACTCGAGGGACATTGCATCTAGCTCCAGGGTAAGGGAGTTATCAGGGGCCCTAGCCAATGGTAAAGGGAATATTTCTTAGAATATTCCCTAGCCAACTAGTGGAGGTGCACATGGAAGGTCAACAGACATGTGTGCATATGGAAGGTCAACAGACATGTGTGCATATGGAAGGTCAACAGACACATGTGCATATGGAAGGTCAATAGACACATGTGCACATGGAAGGTCAATAGACACACCTACACATGGAAAGTCAAGAGACACAGGTACAGTTGGAAGGTCATCCATCATGATCCTCTCCATAGGCTATAAAAGGTAGACCCCTTCACAGTTTTCATGATCTATCCTTTCACCCAATCAAAGTTATTCAAGCTAGCATTAAGCTCTTCACCTATCTTCTGTTTAGATCGCCATCTAAGCTCCATAGTGGAAGCGCATGGGTGGATAGAGCCATCTTTGTATCAGTTGTTTAGAGCTAAATATATTTTTTAAATTCTCCTCTTATTTATTGTGTACTCTCTATCTCTTTCTCAGATTCTGTTTGCTACACCATGTAGTTTTTACATTGATTTTCTCTTACTGGGAACTGAGTTCATGCTCAAATCAGAGTGGCAATGGGTTAGTGAGCTAAGAGGAGTGGGAAAATGAAGTGGGGATGAATTTGAGTGAGATTGGCTATGGCTTCCAAAATTAGGTTTGCCGACATGCGATTGATTTTTGAGCTCATTTTCATGCCACCGTGGGCACAGTGTGAAAAACTTTGGAGTGAATCATCATCCAACTTCTTTATTGATGTAGATAGTCCATGTGATCGGAGTCATTAGTACTAGTGTTAGTGGCATAGATAGTCCAAAAATATTAGATTTTTGGAGAATTTTAGCCTATTTTAGATCTACTGGATATTATTTATTGTAAATATCCAAAAAACTAGGAAAATTTCTATATTAGGATGGCATGTAAAAAGCAAGTTTCTTTTTCAGCCAGCTTTGGATTTTTCATAAAAAAGATAGATGGAAAAAATCGTGCGCATCGCGATCATTGTTGACAGACTGAAAACTGCACATTGAACTAGAAGAAGAAGGAGTGAGCTAGGAGATTCTAGACCAGACATCTTGTAATGGGGTTTTACCCCCCTTTTGAAGCCAACAAAGCCACCAGATTTGGGTTCTAAGCAACAGAGAAAGAGTTGTTATTTTGATGCACGTTTTTTGTCTACCAAGGAGCTCCAAGAGAACTGATGCTTGGAGATTGCTTCTGAGAAGTGCCAAACAAAGGATTTTAGGTTTTGTTAATACATATTGATTTAATTCATTGTGATTTATCTTTATTGTATTTACCTCTTGTCTATTCTTTTTCGTCTCTTCCATCTCCTATCTCTACTTCCTTCTATCTTTGATCCTTGGTGGATACAACCTTTCAACAAAAACCCCTCTGACATTGGTGAACCCGATGTGAAAGGCCGTCAAAAGAAGGAAAGACAAGATGGGAGAATGAGAGCAGAATTTTGGTTGTCGAGAAGTGCTTAAAAATAGCTAAAAATTACGAATATCAAGGGAAAATATTCAACGTCAAAGGCGGCGGCTCGATCTAGGACGATTTTAAGTGTCAAAGTGCTTTAAAGGCGCCCGAGCGACACTTGTTGATTTTTCATAATTTTTCAGACTGTCGTGCGGATTGACAAGAGTTACCGGCCAATGCGGGATGTCAAGCCGGATGCCCAGGATTTTTCAAAGCTCGATTCGGAGTCCGGACGGGGAAATGGCCAACAAATGGTCAAGATATGAAAAGGTGGACATTGGAGAAGACCAAAAGGGGTGCCCTTTGGGACATTTTAACCCCCCCTTCAAATTTTTGATCAAGAAGCATGAAAAAACGTGGAGAGAGAATGGAGGAAGAGGGCGCCATCTTCATGCCATTTTTTTGGCGCCTCCATGGATGGAGATGGAGATGGCAGATTGCGAGTACCCCATACAACCGATCTTGGGGCTGATCTTCTCCTTCTTGGTCGATCTTATCGCATGTCTTCGCCCGTCCAATGGTGGCTTAAATAAAGAGAATAGAAATCAATCTTTCTCTCTCCTCCCTCTCTCTCCTCTAGAGGCAGATTCATGTGGTGAAGAAGAAGAAGATGAATGAATGGCGGATGCTTGTCCAATGAAGACCGGATTGCACCGTGGTTCAAGAGGAGGGTAGATTGCTGATTCCGGACTATCATGGACATTAATGGCTATTGGAAATCAGTCCCGAAACATGGCAAATAAAAACCCGCAACCCGCAAAGAACGGTAATTTTATTTTTACAAAGGGAATTGATGTTTTATGCAATTTGCTTCATGAATATTTGTTCCCATGGGCTGATTATGCATTATGTTGTTGTTTTCTATGAGTTTGATTAGTTTATGCTCAAAAAATTAGAAAATCATAAGTGTTGTGACTGAAATTAATGGTATCAAACCCGTAAAACACGCGTTTAAGAGGCGAAATAGGATTTTTTTGCAAAATAAAGGGAAAACATGAGATCTAACATCAATAAAACCTAAAATTTTGCTGTCAAAGAACCTAAGGGCCACAACCCATAATGAATCTCAATTTCTAGTTATTATTTATTGAAAATAATAGAGGAAAAATACCAAAAAATTGTGAAAAATGGGTCTTAAATGGGAAAAAACTAGGAAACGATAAAAGGAAAATTCCATAAAATTACATAAGTGTTTGTGCAATGTATAATAAAGGTAGAGCACGAGGTTAGCCTTGATTTACCCTCATTTCTATGTTTTTCCCGTATTTATTGCTTTCTCTACAAAGAAATACACATAAAATGACTCTTACACCTATCAACGATTGCAAAACATTAAACGGTAGGGTGAGAGGGGAGTTGGAGCATCAAAGTACAATCTTAAATCTGATTTATGTGTTGCATCATGGCTATAGGACGTTGTTTTAAAATAAAGGAAAAGGTAGCATGAGCATAAGGCTTGGTGTCTCTCCTCGTTTCAATACATAAACATTAGCATGGAAATCATGAAAAGATTGGTTGCGCACGATGCACAATGCTGATTTTCTATTGGTTGTGCACTAAACCATTCACATTATGCACTATGCATGGTTCATAGTATCGAAGGAACATCTCTTGGACTGCATAGCAATTGTTTTCTTAGGAGTTTGGCCCACGATTGAGAGTGTGAGGTTATTCCTTGCCGTAGCGTAGAGGGTCGGTTTCCTAAGGGACTGTGAAGTGAGGAAGCATGATATATCTCCTGGAAATACGAGAAATATAAAAGAGAGGAGTTTGTGTTCGTTTGTGTTATATGTTTAGCAGTGCATCAAAGGGCCAATCCCTGAGATGTAGGAGAGCTGCAGTGAGTCGGTGGAGTGCCTCCTATATGTGTGTGATCGTGGCATTGCCAATGCATATGGGTTCTCCCTTTGAGGAGTTTAAGGGAAATGTTGGACTATAACCTATAAACGCAGGAATTAATCTTTAGGGCAGTGTGTCCCTTAGCATTAGATTGACGCTCCTAGTCCGCGAGGCCGTGAGGGTGTTTGTGTGTCATGAGCATGAGGTCCGGCTAGTGCTATAGCCAGTGCCGGCCCATTTTAGGTCCCATCAGAGAACATTTGAACACAATCTTCAGTGATGTTTTGCAACAGTTGGTGCAGAATATGAATATGCTTATGCAAGTACAACAACAATAGGTGATGCAGGCTTCTACTCAAACAGAAAGTATTGTGATGAATGCTCTACAAATAATTGAGGGTGAGAAGAAGTTATTCAATGGCAGGAATGTATCTACATATGTACATACCTATGCTCAAAAGATGGAATTATTTGGGGTGGCTCAACTTTCATGGAGCCGATATTTTGTACGTGTTACTAGACATGAACTAAAAGCACGAATTACTAAATTATACATGCAGGACGCTAACTGGGTAGCTTTCAAGAACACACTCAAGGAAGAATTTTACATTGAAGATACCATTTTGATTACACGCTAATATTTCCAATGTTAGGGATAAAGATATATTAGATGAATTGGTCAAAGGCATATGGGATCTTCAGTTAAAGATCGCAAAATTGGATGAGAAAGGACAAGAGGAAAGGGGATGGGCAGCAGCCCCTAAACCAGGGAAAAGATGTATGTGGTGGAGTTTTTGCGAATGTTATATGTGTTAACGACGCATCTTGGGGCTAATCCTTCAGTTGTAGGAGAGTCGCAGTGGAACCGCAGCGATCAGTTGAGAGGTTCTTCACTATGTGTATATTACGAGGCATTATGCCCATATGTTATGGGATCTCCCTCTGAGGAGAAGGGAAGGTGAATGTTGGACTACATATTGGATATAAATGCAAAATCATCATAAGCATTTAGTGCAAAGTGAGTTTTAGATGCTCCTAGCCCGCGAGGCTATGTGGTGGGGTTGTCTATCGTATACATGAAGTCTGGCTAGTGCTGACCCATTTTAGGTCCCATCAGTGGTGAGTCTTCCGGGAGCCGCCAACAAGTGGTGGTTCTCGAATCTAGGGCTTTCAGGGAGCAAATAGTTGATTTATGTCCTCTGACAAGGACCATCAAGCCAAAATAAAAAAAGCAGAACGTGCTGAGAGCGCTAGACGGCAGTTGGAGATTGTAAGACACTATTCTCCTCAAAGGAGCAGCCCGTTATGCATAAGTGGCAATGGTTCTAGTAACCTAGGTGTTAGGAGTAGCTCTTCGAGTGCAAGTGGAAGTCTTGGTACTTCCCTATTTCTAGTTAATCAACTCACAACAAGTGGGGGTGTAGTGTTGCCTACACAAACTCCTATTGTCAATCCGGTTGAAAACATGACACAACCTATCGCAATTCCAGTAGGTACATCGAATTTACTAGCATTAGGAGCACCGTTGTGCACTTTCCATGGGTTAGTAGAAGAAGATGGAGAACTCCATATTAACGAGTTTCAAATGCTCATGTTCAACTATTGAATCCAAGGTGAAGGACGCCTAATGATGTTCTTCAATATGACGTTGAAAGGAAGAGCGACAGTGTGGTATCACGGTCTAGAAGCCGGAACCATAACTAGCAGTGCCCAATTCTTTACGGCTTTCCGTAGGGAGTTTGCCCCTACGAAGGGTGGACAATATTGGTTGCGTGTTTTGAATGTAATACGCTGAGAGCCAAATGAGAATGTCCAAGTATATGCCAAGAAACTAAAGTAAGTTCTTTGCAAACTTAACGCTTATATTCCCATTCCAGCGTGGCTGCACAGTTGCAATATTTCATACATGGATTGGATTTTAATATCCAGGTGCAGCTGAGTAGTGTTGCTTTGGCCGATATTGACACTGCCATTACCCAAGCAGAAGGAGTAGAGTTGCACTTGCAAGCGGCTTATGCAGCAAGGATAAATTGAAATGGTAATAATTTGGCCTTGACCAATGGGAGTCAAGGGGACCCCATGTTAAATACGAGTGGCAGAGGGAGTATTATATTGAATTTGCCTAGGTTACCAGCTCCTCCTAGCATGACTATGCCTATGGCTAGTCAGGTGGCCTTGCTAAATAGTGGTGAAAACCAAAAAATGAATCCTAATGTTGTCTCACTTGGTCAGCGGGGACGATTCCTATAATCAAGCGGTTAGGCCATGGGACAACAGACTGATGATCGTAGCTATGAGTTGAGTGCTTCTAATGTCCTTGGTGAAGTTAAGGATATGATGAAGCACTACACCGATATGATCTCTGAACTGTATCGAAAAATAGCTCTGGATGTCAATTTTCTTAAGAAGTAATAGAATTTGATAGGAATTCGATGCCCTGAAGAGGGTGCCCCCGCAAGATTCAGCTGTAAGTGGTGTGGTGGCCAACATTTTCCTAAGAATTGCCCAAATGTCAAATGTGATATTTGCGGGAAGTCTGGTCACTTAGCTGCTACTTGTTGGAGTAAGATCAGTTCTCTCCAACAAGGGAGTAAACAACCAGGTCCAGTTAACCATCGCGCACAAGGGAATAATCTCTAGCAAGACGATGGACCAAGGCAAATACTACAAAGAGGAAAGGCTGTTGTAGAGGAGTTACCTCATGGTAGTGGAGTAAGCCTTATTAAGGCTCTATGTGTCAATGATGTTGAAACTTCTAATCTACAAGCCGTAACAAGAGGTCAAAAGATTAAAGAGAGTGACAAAGGAATTGTAAAAATTGTCGAGGGAAGCCCTAAGCAAGATGTTAGGGAAAAGCGAGTCATGAATCCTAATAAGGAAGGTGGACCGTTAAGACCTGTTGGTAGTAAAGTCGATCCGAGGAGGATAAAGGATTGCCATGAAAGAAGGTAAAGGCTAAAAAAGAGGCACCAAAGCCGATGGAAAGACCAAAGGAGAGAATGGTTTGGTGCGGGAAGAGAACTTTGTCTCATTATTATGACTTTGATCTAGCAAGTTCCCTTTGTGAAGTCAAACTAGATGTGAATCTCTTGCAATTGATTAAACTTTCTCCAGGAGTACGCAAGGAATTTAAGAAAATCCTGTGTATAGGGTATATAGTAGAACCTTTGGGCATTGCTAGAGTGGGGGAAGATTGGTTTGATCATGCTGAAAAGCATTGCCCTAGGGTTCTAGCATATGTGGATGGAATATTAGTGGAGCATGCTATCGTGGACACTCGATCCTCCGTCAATATCATAAGTTTAGACTTGATGGAGAGGTTGGGTCTAGAGATGCAAAAAGATGGCTCTACACTTCTTAGGATGGCTGATGATAGTCTAAGACAACCAGAAGGTTGCATTGCTAAGGTCCACATTATAGTTGCGAGCGTGGAATGCTATCTGGACTTTAGGGTGATAAGGTTTGCTAGACATCCTAGCTATCGAGTTTTGCTAGGTAGGCCATGGATTCTATGGACAGACTGTCAAGTCAATATACCGTCTGGTCGAGTGATTCTAGGTCGAGGTGCCCATCGTGTAATAGTGGATGCTTACCCTGAGTCTCCTCAGAGTGAGAGAGCTCCATTATCCTCCACTGAACTAAAAATAGTAGATGATCCCTCTGGTAGTGAGATGTCATTGAGCGATGGATCTAAGTCCACTACAGAGGATATTTATCATATAACATTGAATGAGCTGATAGAGCCTCATGATCCAATAAGAGACGCGGTCATTATTGAGCTGGATCTTGGTACGCTAAATGATTCGTGGCCAATTAAATTAGGGTCCATGCTCAGTGCAGAAGAAAGAGAGGATTATGTGTCCTTATATCAAGAGTTCTGCGATATCTTTGCTTGGAGCTATGACGAACTTTGGGGTTTCTCTCCTAGTCTAGCTATGCATACTATTCGTGTAAAGGAAGGTACCCGCCCTGTACGCCAGGAAGTAAGGCGTCTGCCTTTTGAGTTAAGGGACGGGTTGTATGAGGAACTACAAAAGTTGCAGAAAGCGGGTTTGATCTTCCCTGTTCAGCATACTGAATGGTGCTCACCAGTTTGATCAGGAAGAAGAATAATAATCAAATCCGTCTTTGTGTAGACTTCAGAGAGATGAATAAGCAAACTGTTAAAGATTACTACCCGTTGCCATTTATTGACCAAATTTTGGATCAACTAGCGGATAGGGAAATATATTCGTTTAAAGACTAATTTGCAGGGTATAACCAAATGGCGATCACTGAGCAAGACAAGCTAAAAATGACATTTATTATAGTCTTCGATACCTTTGCATAACATGTAATGGCATTTGGGTTATGTAATGCACCTGGTTTGTAGCAAAGAACAACCGACAAGACCTTTGGTGACATCTCCCCAGAGGAGCTAAAAGAATTCATTGACGATCTGGGGGCAACCACCATAAGGGATAGATAGTTAATCATTTTGCGTAAGTGTTTTGAGCATTGCAGACAATTTTGCATAGCTCTTAACCCACAGAAGTGTATCTTTGGAGTCCCTTATGGGCTCTTGTTAGGCCATGTGATTTTTTGTTGTTTCTGTGCAGATCTCTTTGTGGGATTCGACGGACTGAGTTGCCCCATCCCATGGTTGCCAATGATGGATGATTTTTTATGCCGAGAAGTTCTTAAAAATAACCAAAATTTACGAATATCCGAGGAAAAATAGACTTCGTCGAAGGCGGCAGTGGCAATGCCCTAGAAATGCTTAAAAGAGCGATTGGACGGCGGTCAGAGATTTTTCATAATTTTTCAGCATGACAGACAAGACCCTGGGAGATGCGCGACAGTGTAGGACTTCAAGACGGAGGCCCAGGATTTTTCAGACCAAGAATCAGACACTGGACGAGGAAGAGGGAGTGCTCGGGAGGCCAAGGCCAAAATGCCAAGTGTGGAAATGGACTTTAGGAGAGCCCAAAGGGTGTGACCCTTTGGGACTCCCTTTGGGAGCCCAAAAATTGAAAAACGTGGGGGGAGGGGGGGCGGGTCGCGTTTTTTTCGCGTGACAGGAAAGAAGGCGCCATGAAGCCACGATTTGATGGAAGGGGCTATGGCACTTACTCAAGGGGCCCCAACTGATCTCATGGATGTTCTTCTTCCTATCTTCGCTCTCCATCACCGATCTCCACTCCTCAATTGGCTACCTAGTTGTGGAGATCAAAAACCAGTCTTTCTCTCTCCTCCCTCTCTCTCTTGCATAGAGGTAATTCATGTGTAAGAAATCAAGAAGAAGAGAGGCTAAAGAATGCTTGTCCGGCTGTGATTGGATTGCTTCAAGATGAAGAGGAGGCTAAGGAAAGAGGTTCAACACTGAATAATGGTTGCTGGTCAGTTTGTGGGCTGCCCAGAATAATTATAAAAAAACCTGCACCACGCAAGATACGCGGCATGCTCCAATTTTATGAAAAAATTTGCTTGTTTTTGTTGTTTCATGGTTCAAATGTTGTTCATATGCGATGAATTTTTGTTTGGACCTTGTTTTCATCATGTTTGAGGGTTGTAACTACAAAAATGCAGAACCCGTAATGATTTAGAGTCGTTATTAATTCTTTAAAACCTGCAAAATGTCATTTTTAATGGAAATTAATGGTTTTTTCCAGTTTTGAGTTGGGGAAAAGGAATGGAAATGAAAAAAAATCAAAGAAAATTTTAAGTTTTAGTCCAAATAATAAGACAATACAAATAAATCAAAAAATAACTATTTTTCATGAATAATAAATAGGGAAAAATAGTAAAAAATAGAGAAATTTGGGATTTTTACGCTAAAAAAATATGGAAAAATAATATTTATGTGCATGAATGTTTGGCGAGGTTAAAGCATGAGGTTAAGCCTTAGTTTGGCCTTCTCCTTTGTGTTGTAGTCCGTGTTTATTTCTTTTTACATACAAAAATGATACAAAACAACCATTTACACCTATGCAACGCAACAACACCTAAACGGTGAAGGGGGTAAAGATACAAATTCTAATTTCCCTCTTTATGCATAGCATTTAGGGATCGTTCCATAATTAAATATAGGTGACTAGTAGTACGGAAGTTCTCGTGCTAGTCCCTAGAGCAGCGTACTCTATGGGTGATTTATATTTAGGACATGATCAGTTCTAGCTTGCATTGGAAAGCCAGGATATCACTATCATGAAGTCACCACTTCGATTGGTTAGGATGTGTACTCTTTCGCATGGAGCAACCAATTCAATGGCACATATGATGAATGCTATGCATAAAGTTTTGAGGGAGTATATTCCTCAGTTGACCTTACCCTTTTAGGAGCAATGTTTAAAGATGAAGAGAATCTGATGGAAGATGAAGAGGATGATGTGATAGGTACTGGAAAAATGACTTTGTAACAACAGGGAATGAATATATTGTTACTGCAGATACAACTGTTGTAGCAGGGATTTCAGGAGCAAGAAAATAACTTACAGCCATGAAGAAGAGATGGGCAATAGACAGAAAGCATCTTCGGTGTTATGCTTCAGTAAGAACACAATTCTTGAAAGAATTGTATGAGGATGATTGGCTAAAAATAGGCCAATATCTCAGCCTCATGACAAAGAAGGCTGAATGGTCTGAAAACTAAATTTAGAATGATTAAAAGAAAAACTTATGGGTTTTCTTAAAAGATGAATATTTATGGAAGCATGCAAAGAAAAAGAGAGAAGCTCTAGTACGTGTATTCGCAGATAGAGCTACTCAACAACACGTGATTTAGGAGTTTCATGAAAGCTTATGGACTGGACATGGAGGAGTTTGGGGCACATTTTCCAAGATGAAGGAGAAGTATTGGTGGAAAAACATGTATAAAGATCTGGAGCATTATGTGGAATCATGCAGTGTCTGTCAGATGTATTCCATGGTAAAGCATAAAGATGGGTTGCAGCCGACCTATCCATTGTCTATGCATTATAAATGGGTAGTTGATTTGGTTACCATGCCTACAAGTCTATGGAATATGAGATATCTTGTGCTTGCACAAGAAGACTTAACAAATCAAGTGGAAGGTCAAGCTCTTAGTACAAAGACTACTCAAGAAGTTTGGAGGTTCTGATTAGAGGAAGTCTTTTATAAGTATGGTTGTGTTGATAAAGTGGTTGATGACAGAGGGGAATTGGATGTGGATGAGACTTGTGACTTATTTGCATGATTGGGTATTAAGTTGGCTTTAACTTCAGTCTAAAATCTTGAAGTAAATGGCAAAAGTGAAAGAGGTCATCAGCCTATCATTAAGGCATTAGCAAAGTTATGCAAGGAAAGAATGAAAGAATGGCCAAGAATGTTACCCTTTGCTTTGTGGGCTGATAGGACCACTCATAGTGTAGATACAGAGTATCTATCTGCTGAATTAACACTACAAGGATATAGAGGCATAGGGACAGCACTTTCCGATGCAAATTAGCGGTGTCGCTAGTTGCGACGCAAATAGTGGCTCAAATAGCAATGGTACTTAGATGAAAAAACGTGGGCTGAAACCCGAGCACGTTATTTTGCATGAACGAATGAAAGGGAGAGCGAAATCCATCTTGCATTTGAGAGGGAGAGGGAGAGAAAGAGAGAAAGAGGGAGAAGGAAAGCTTCTCACTGCCACCGCCGCCGTTTGCGAAGAAGAGGAGGAAGTGTACAGAGGGTGAAGAGGAGCCACCGTTGCGAAGAGGAGCCATCGAATCCATCCTTAGGCCTTTGCAAAGAGGAGCCGCCATTGCAAAGAGGAGCCACCGAATCCATCCTGGTGCCTTTCCGCTGAGTGAATTGTTCCCTCTTGCTTTGTTTTTGTTTTTTCTCTTTTTCTTTTACTTGTTTTTGTTAAAAATCATGTGTATTGAGAGAGAAAGAGAGGAAATGAGAGAGGGAGAGGAAGAGAGAAAAGAAAACAAGGAATGAGAGAGAGAAGGTGAAAACATTTAATATAATAGAAAAATAGAAAAAGAGAGGGAGAGGGAGGAAGGGAGGGAGAGAGAGGTTGTTGTTGTTTTATTTCTTCCTTTATTTTTTTCTTGTTTGTTGTTGTTGTGGTAGTTATAGTAGTGGTAGTGGTAGTGGTAGTGGTAGGAGAGAGGGAGGGAGGGAGAGGTTGTTGTTATTGTTGTTGTTTTATTTCTTCTTTACTTTTTTTTTTGTTTGTTGTTGTTATGGTAGTAGTAGTAGTAGTAGTATTAGTGGTGGTGGTGGTGGTGGTGGTGGTGGTGGCGGTAGCGATAGTTGTTGTTGTTTAATTTCTTATTTTCTTGTTTGTTGTTGTTGTGGTAGTCATAGTAGTGGTAATGGTAGTGGTAGTGATAGTAGTAGTAGTAGTTGTTTAATTTCTTCTTTTCTTTTTTGTTGTTGTTGTGGTAGTCGTAGTCGCAGTCCTAGTTCTGGTTGTAGTAGTAATACTAGTAGTAGTAATAGTAGTTTTTTTGTTTGTTTTTGTTGTAGTAGTAGTATTTTTTTTTCTTTTCTTGTTTATTGTTGTTTAGTTTTCTTGTTTGTTGTTGTTGCTGTTGTAGTATTACTAGTAGTAGTAGTAGTTTTTTCTTCTTTTCTTATTTGTAGTAGTGGTAGTAGTAGTAGTAGTAGTAGTTGTTGTTGTTGTTGTTGTTGTTTTTCCTTCTTTTCTTGTTTATTGTAGTGGTAGTGGTAGTGGTAGTCATTGTAGTCCTGGTTGTAGTAGTAGTAGTAGTAGTTTTCTTGTTTGTTGTTGTTGTTTTTTTTCTTTTCTTGTTTATTGTTGTTTAGTTTTTTTTTTTTGTAGTAGTAGTAGTAGTTTTTTCTTCTTTTCTTGGTTGTTGTTATTGTAGTAGTAGTTGTTGTTGATGTTATTGTTTTTTCTTCTTTTCTTATTTATTATAGTGGTAGTGGTAGTAGAGAGAGAGAGATGTTTTGTTAAAGGAAATTGGTAGTAGAGAGAGAGAGATGTTTTGTTGAAGGAAATGAGAGAGGGAGAGGAAGAGAAAAATAAAGAAGGAACGAGAAAGGGAATAAATATACAACATAATAAAGAAAGAGAAAAAGAGAGAGAGATGGAAGGAGAGAAGAGAGTTAATGGATAAAAAAACAAAGAGAGAGTGGTGGCGAGGTCTGGTGCAATACCACGAGACGGAAAACACTCCGAAAACTGTAACGTGTCCCCTAGTATCATCCAGGACACGTCTTAGTAGTCCATCGGAAAGGATGTCTAGAAAACTCCGCCCGGCACTCCTAAGGAATGTTACAGGTTTTGCGATCTAGGTCTTCCCGCGTCTGCCACGTAGCGGAAGTATCCTGGCCGTTTCCCACTTAGGATCAACCGAATTAGGGTTTTCCTGTTTGGTCATTAGCTAACAGCAACTAGCGTCAGACCCAAGCGAACTACTTTACGCAGAAACGTCAGGTCCGAAGCGGATTCACGCTGCACTTGGTTCAAGGAGAATGGGAAACGAGAGGGATGCAAGGCTCAACCTCTCTGCCATAAGGCATAGTCCCATTCAGTTCCCCTAAAATAGCGTAAATCGGGTAAGACGTAACTCTAGGTCATCGTTCTCGTTATTCGTTTTGATGATGATGATCATCCCGCTGTTCTTCGAGATTTTTGAGAAAAGTTCCCAGCTAACCGGGACCACCCAACCGTAGGACGGACCCATGGCCCATCCTCCACACTTTCCTCGGTTTGTTTTAGTTATGTAGTTATCTAACACATTAATTTGACATATAACAATCAATTTCTTTAATTAACCCTGTTAAGCACTGGTTCCTTCACGTAATCTTATCACGTGACATAGAAAAACAATATCAAGCAAGTTCTTTTAACATTTCATCATTATCTTTGAAATACAAGGAGTTCCGTCCGTAGGCTTGTCCATAATCCGCCCGGACGCTATCCAGTAATCCCCAGGGATCACTATTCCAAGCTTCCGCCCGTCAACTAGTATGCGGGCCTCGAGATCCAATCCCGAGTCACATTAGCCTCTTGTGCAGGACTCGGAAGGCGAGGGATTTACGGCCAGAGCCCCCCCTGGCACCCAAGCGTCCTCCTACTCCAAGTAGAGCTCAACGGAGAGACCTCTCACGGTGGGTTCGGTCCACGTTCCCGGCGCGGTCAACAACCCCCTTGGTTAGGGTCAGACAGGTAGTCGGGGGTAACTGAAGTTGCCTCTCCCTTCAGGCCTTTAACTTGAAGTATAGGTACTTATTTAATTTGTAATTCATAATTCAAACAGAGCCCTAAAATCTCTAGCAAGCACAAACATTTCCATTAATCAACCCAGTTGTTTGGAAAACTACTAAGGAAGGGTTCTTTCCTTTTTGAGTGTATCAGCACTCATTCCCAAGGTGTCTTGTAAATTGGCAAGATCTTTTACATTCCGGTGTAGGGCATACCCAACTTGGTTAACCCTAAAGTTCCTTAGATATGCTAGTTTCCGGTTTACAACTTTCCTTATTTAGAAGGATATTCAAAAATACGTTTTTTTTTTTTTGCAAGATAGCTGGCGTAGGGATCTGCCATCCTTGATGAGGGTTTTTACCCTTCCTCCTTGTGAATCAATCACAAGACTAAATGATTTCGTACTTGCTGCGCAAGTCCTGTGATGGAGTAATCTGTTATAGATCCTTTAAGTTGATGCGTGTCGGGCCTAGGGTTTCTTTTTAAGGATCTCAGGGATAACCCTAATTCCTTATCTTTACAAATTTGTTTGACACTACAATAAGGAAAATAGTCAAGTGCTTAGGGTATGAATATTTCTATGTCTAGATTGGTTTGGATAATTTTTGGAAGGTAATCTTAATCGTCTTGTCACAGTTTTGCTATTATTGTGACCATTTACTTTTTCAGTCAATACAGTTCAATTTAAACTTTCGTTTCCTTACAGACGAACTCCTGCCAAATAACAAAATTTGCCTTGCTAAGATGTGCAATTAGCAAAGATAACTTTCTAGTAAATTGGGCAACGAAAGAAACCGTTCATGAATTTAGCCATTTACAATGACTCGTTGCGAAAGAAATAAGGCTAATGGTGCAAGATATTATTTCTACACCTTTAGGACTAAAATATACTACTATAGTAAATGGATAATCTTGCTCATAATTTATAATGCTTGATGCAACTCGAAGGAAACTAAGTTCTATTCGTTATCATTCATTCAAATAAGCTAAACTCCTTCATTACAAATAACTCGGACAAATATATCCTATCCCTAACAATTTCTCTTTGCAAGATCGACTTAAAAACCGAATTAAAGCCAAGAAGAAAAACCTGATTTTGGGGTGAGATATCCACATGGATACCGGGAGATGACCCTCCCGCAGCTACACCTTGGACTTTCTTCGGCGGCATTGTAGCTCGAATGTGAGATAGCCTTTTTCTCTTTCTTCTGGAATTCCACCGTCTCTTTGGATCAAAAAAAGTTTATGGGTGAGTGTGGTTTTGCAACCACAGGAACCCTTGGAGGATTTTGACTTGGGGTAGAAGGAATAGAAAGCACTTATTCTCCTTTCTTCCCTTTCTTTTATCTTTTCCCACTCTTCCTCCTTCACTCCCTCTTTTCACTCCCCCTACTTTCCCTCCCTATCTTTTATCTCACGGCTACTTTTCCCTTACGGGATATCATCCGAGGTCATGATGATGATTTGGATTTTTAAGTTCAGGGGGGAAAAATAATAAGGGGGATACGGGGGATTAAGAGGAAAGCTTAGGGAGTTGTGGGAAAAAAAAAGAAAAGAGTTATGAGGGGGGGTTGAAAAAGGGTTAAAAGGGTTATGAGGGGGTGATAAGGCTTAGGGGAATACAACAGGGGGGGTGGGGTGGGGTATGTTCCCATAGTCAAGGGAGGGGCTTAAGGGAAAGGGGAATTTGAAATCCTAGGGGGGGGGGGGGGGTGGTTCCAAAAACCATGGGAAGGGCTAAGGGGCTTTTTGAAGCTCGGGGGGTGTGTTGGTTCCCAAGGCCAAGGAAGGGCTTAAAGGGGGAAAAGGGGGCTTAAGGGTTAACACGAGGGAGGGGGAAAAAAAAGGTTTTAGAAAGGGCATAAGAAGGGGGGGGTGAAAGGGGGCTTAGGAGGCCCCTTAGAAGCTTCCCCCCAGGAAGCTTCTTAAGCTTCACGCCTCGTGAGCTGGGGGGTTCAGGGCCGCCCGTCGACGGCTATGCCTAGTTGGCAAGAATCCGTGGCGGCTCCTCACCAACATGCGTGCCTATGTCCCTCGACTTCCTCGACTTCTTCCTCCTTCAAGCCCTCTCTCTCTGGGACGTTATGGCGGCACTCCCTCCCTCCTTTCGTCATGGCAGCAGCACAGGGTATTTGGCAGCCCTCCCTTACTTCCCTTGGGCATTTCGTGGCTCTCCCCTCTTCACGACCACCCTCACGCAATCACGGCAGCTTCCCTCTTGATCTTCCGGCCCCCCCTACAGTGTGTCGACCCTGATTTAAATAGGGGAGGGGAGGGGGATCCTCCCTCCCCTGCGTGTCATCACGCATCCTCCCCCCCATGCTCCAAGCTCCACCAAGGAGCTTACTCAATCCTTCTATTCCCCTCCCCCTCCAGCTCGTTAGTCGGATGGGGGGATAAGGGGGGAATAATAAAAAAATTTCATTTATCCAATTCGTTTTTCATTTGAGGCAGTTCACGCATGAGTTAAGCGAATCGGAATATTACATTCTCTCCCCCTTGGAGGAATCGAGATGTCCTCATCTCGAGATAAACTAGGGATATTGATGGTTGAGAGAGTTTTCATCTATCCAAGTGGCATCCTCTTCGGGATAATCTTTCCACTAGATGAGGCATTCTCTCAGGGTTCTAGATCTTAACTGTCTTTCCCTAACATCTAAGATCCTATCTGGCCTTAGTTCAAGGACTCCTGGACTAGGCATTACAATTTGTTGTTCATCAAGTACATGATTAGGGTTGGGTACATATTTTTTCAATAGGCTGATATGGAATACATTGTGAACCTTTAGGTTCTCAGGGAGTTGCAATCTATAAGCATTGGGTCCTAGGCATTTGAGGATTTTGTACGACCCACAATACCTTGGACTTAGCTTCTTGCATTCTCCTAGGGATAGAGAACTCTTTTTAGGGCGTACATGAATGAAGACCATGTCTCCTTCTTTGAAGACTCTATCTTGACGTTTCAAATCTGCGTATGGCTTTTTTCTATCCTTGGCCGCTTGTATGTCTTGTCTTATTGACCTTATTTGATCATCCATGTCCTCCAACATCTATCTTGACGCTTCAACTCTTAGGGTTGGATCAGAAAAGTTTAGGGGACTTCGACAATCCTGACCATACAATGCCTGGAAAGGAGTCATCAGAATGCTCTGCTGATAAGAAGCATTGTAGGCAAATTCAACCAAAGGCAAGAATTGAATCCACCTCTTCGGCTCTCGACAGCAGGATGCCCTAAGCATATCCTCTATGACTTGATTTACTCGCTCTGTTTGGCCATCCGTTTGGGGATGGTAGGCGGTTCTAAAACAGAGTTGAGTCCCAATAGCTTCAAAGATAGCTCTCCAAAAGTGTGATGTGAAGAGAGAATCTCGATCACTAATAATTATTCTAGGTAACCCATGTAGCTTGAATATCTCCTTGATAAACAATCTTGCAATGTCGGAGGCTTTATAGTTTGTCTTTACTGGTATCAGGTGTGCAACCTTGGTAAGCATGTCAACCACAACCATAATGGAATTGTATCCTCCTTGGACTTGGGGTAAGCCCACAACAAAATCCATACTGATGAATTCCCATTTCATTTGGGGAATGTCAAGCGGTTGCAGTTTCCCTGGCATCATGACATGTTCGGCGTTGATACGTTGGCAAGACAAACACTCAGTGACATACTTGAGAACGTCACCTTTAAGCCTCTCCCAATGGTAGCTCTTCCTAACTGCATTAATAGTCTTAGCATAGCCAGGATATCCTGCGAAAGGAGAATCATGAGCTTCCCATAATATCTTCTGCTTAAGTGACTGGCTTGTTGGTATACACAGCCTTGTTCTGTAGTAGACAAGTCCATTATCAATGGAAAATTCTTGATACTTAGCTTGCAACTTCTGATTCTGCTCCTTGGTAGATATTTCCTTTATCATTGTTTGGTAGGCCAAATCATGGCATGTTTCCTCTCTAGCTAGTTCAAGTATAGGGTTGTTTGGCATAGATACTTTTGTAGCCAGAGGTCTGGCCGTTGATGGATTTTGCAAGATTAGGGAATACTGAGTGCATCGGCAACTACATTCTCCTTCCCTGGTCGGTACTTGATTTCAAAATCATATTCCTCCAATACTTCAATCCACCGACGTTGCCTCATGTTGAGCTCGTTCTGGGTAAAAATCCATTTGAGACTCTTATGATCGGTTACTAGAGTAAACTTGTTACCCAACAGGTAGTGTCTCCAAAGCTTTAGAGCATGGATAACAGCTAGTAATTCCAGATCATGTGTGGCATAATTCTTTTCATGACTCTTCAATTTCCTTGAAGAGTATGCTACTGGATGACCTTCCTGCATAAGTACACATCCCAAGGAAAGAATGCTAGCATCAGTTACTACCTCGAACTCCTTATTGAGGTCAGGAAGTTTTAGAATAGGTGCTGATACCAAACTTTGCTTCAGTTTTTTGAAGCTATTTTGTTCTGAAGTTGACCATGTAATGGAAGTCTGCTTCTTTAGTAAATCTGTAAGAGGTGCTGCAATCAAAGCATAGTTTTTGATGAAGACCCTATACCATCCTGTCAATCCAAGAAAGCTACGTATTTCTTTGACGGATACTGGTATTGGCCATTCAAGCACATCTCTGGCTGGGTCTACTGATATTCCTTCTGATGATACTATGAATCCCATATATTCAATTTGACGCTTGAAGAATGCACACTTCTTCATTTTTGCATACAGCTTATGAGACCTCATTGTCTCAAGGACAATCCGAAGTTGAGGTTCATGATCTTCTTCCTGTTTAGAATAGACTAAAGTGTCATCGAAGAAGACAAGCACGAAATCATCAAGATATGGTCTAAAAATATATTGCATTAATCTGTTGAAGGTGGCAGGTGCGTTTGTAAGCATGAATGACATAACTAGGAACTCAAAGTGCCCATATCTTGTATTGAAGGCCGTCTTTGGAATATCTTCTTCCTTGATCCTTATCTGATAGTAACCTGACCTGAGATCAATCTTGGAGAAGATCTTTGCACCTTGAAGACGATCAAGAAGCTCATCTATTCTAGGAATAGGATACTTGTTCTTGACTGTTGATTGATTCAACCCTCGGTAATCAATACATAGTCGAAGTGTCCCATCTTTCTTTTTCTGGAATAGTACTGGAGCTCCCCACGATGAGTTGCTAGGCCAGATGTGACCCTGATCTAATAGTTGCTTGAGTTGTTCTTCAACTCAATTGCTTCTGGTATGGACATTCTATAAGGTCTCTTTGCAATTGGTGCAGCTCCAGGCACTAGCCTAATCTCATGATCTACTTCTCTTTGAGGCGGAAGTTCAATCAATTCCTCAGGGAATACATCAGCGTATTCCTTTAGCCAAGAAGGTCCTTCATGAGACTCTTGCTTTTGATCTAACTTGTTGAGTTTGATCAGGTAAACGGGTAATCCTTTTCTGACTCCTTTTATGATCCGCGATACTTTGGCTAATTGAATTCTTGGCACTCCTGCCTCACCTTGAGTTGTGACAAATTCCCTTTCAGAGTTTCGAAAGGAAACTTGACCCTTTCCACAATGAATGTGGGCGTCATTAGGCTTAAGCCAATCCATCCCGAGTAGACACTCATGGATACCTAAATTCATGACTTTGAATTTAACTAAAGTCTTCTTTCCTCCCAGAAAGAATTCCACCTTAGCAGTTTGCCTGGTACAAGTTACCTCACGACCGTTTGCCAATTCCACAAGCAGGGTAGGTACTTCTACTGTGGCTATTCCTAATCTTTTTGCACATGCTGGTGAGATAAAGGAATGTGTACTGCCACAATCAATCAAGGTTTTGAAACCTTTACCTTGATAGTCCGACGGTGTCTGAATCACCGAGAACTGGCGATTCGGCCCTTTCTTGTGTAAAGCGGCATGGACTGTCACTCTTTCGAATTCTGCTCCCATAGTCGGATCTTCCTCTTCTTCTTCTTCGTATATTTGCCTATTGGCAATGCAGGCAGTTCTCCCTCTTCCACGAGTGGCGGCTCCTTGACCGCGGCGTGCACCTTGGAAAGGCGTTTGACGATGTCCCCTATTGAGCTTGGGACATTGCCTCTTGAAGTGACTGGGTTCGTTGCAGTGGAAACATCGGAGGTTTTGGCCATTACTTTGAGTAGGAACAAAGTTGTTGACATTATTTGTCCTTGCTTTCTTCCTTTGTCCCTGATTGTGACCTTGAACTCTCTTCATTTGAGGTCTGAATGCTCCTTCGTTCGGGTCACTATAGGACCAAGTTTTGTTACCCCTTGGTCTAGCTTGCACCTCCTAAATTATAGGCGCCGCTCGAATAAGTGCATCCTGAAGATCTGATGGACGCATAGATTCGAGACGGGTATTTACGGGGGGATTTAAGCCCGCGCAAAATTTGGACACCTACTGCGTCATGTCCATCTGTGGCGCATACTTTAAAAGTAAGACGAATTTAAAGTAGTATGCGTCAAGAGTGAGTCCTAGCTGTTTTAGCTCGTAGAACTCATTCATTTTCTGCGTACGATATGCAGGTGGCAAATATCTTCCCCGCACGGCTTTCTTCAACTTCTCCTAGGTAACGGACCCCTTTGAAGTCCCTTGATCCCTGCACCATTGCTTCCACCAAAGTTTGGCTTCGCCGGTGAGTTTTAACTTGGCGAGCATGGCCTGATTGGTAGGTGCAGTACCAGCTGCTTCAAAGTAATCCTCCATGGATTCAATCCAAATTTGAGCATCATCAGACTGGATGAATCTGCCTCTCCTATCAAACTCAGGTGGCTTTATCTGTTTGAGGAGGAACTTCTTCTCCTGGGTCACAGCAGTACTTGATGTAGGAGGCGAATTTGGAACCTGTACCTAGGGTTGTGCCTGGATAAAAGTTTTCTTAATGTTATTATATGATAATCGATGTTAGCTTATCTTTTATTTTTAGTTCAGCTATCTCGTAAACAATGTAGCTACTTAACTTTTTAACATCTCTTATGCACAGCCAGATATTGATAAAAGAAGTCTTTATTTGTATTTACATGGGCATAGCCTTATACAACGTTTCGTGTGATGATAATCCAATCATTACATTCATTTTGGGGAGAACAACATTGTATTGCATTTGTCTACAGGAACTGTGTAATAGTAGGGTTTTGGATCATGGATCTTTAGGAATCGATAATTCATTGGAAGTTCAGGATACCCTTTCCGTTGGAATCCATACTTCTCATGGCGGCCCAACACTTTAATCCTGTCGGCTGGGATTACACGGGTTACTTCCTCATATACATATGAGTTCATTTCAACCCTCCGACGTTGAATATGTAAAGTTGAATTTACGTGAGCTTCCACAAAAATGAACAGCTTCATGACCTTCAAGTCTTCCAACCACTTGATCCTTTTTAGGTTGGTCTGTAGATAAGCAAACCGGTGGGCGGCTATATAGTAGATTCCTGAAGACCCCGTCCATCTTCGTTCTATGTATAAAGGTGATGGATTATAAATCTGCTCCAGGATGTTCATCATCCCAATTCTTTGTCTATAAAGCAGAGAATGCATTGAAGTCATAAACATGACCCGAAATACCAAAAACTTGTTCCATGCTTCATAATTCTGCAAGACAGCATTGAAGATGAGAAAATGTTTGGATAGCAACAATTTCTTTACTTAATTTTATTGGGATCTCATAAAAACAATTCCGTTATTGGTTGGCTCTGATACCAACTATAACGTGTCCCCTAGTATCATCCAGGACACGTCTTAGCAGTCCATCGGAAAGGATGTCTAGAAAACTCCGCCCGGCACTCCCAAGGAATGTTACGGGTTTTGCGATCTAGGTCTTCCTGCGTCTGCCAGGCAGCGGAACTATCCTGGCCGTTTCCCACTTAGGATCGACCAGAATTAGGGTTTTCCTGTTTGGTCATTAGCTAACAGCAACTAGCGTCAGACCCGAGCGAACTACTTTACGCAGAAACGCCAGGTCCGAAGCAGATTCACGCTGCACTTGGTTCAAGGAGAATGGAAAACGAGAGGGATGCAAGGCTCAACCTCTCTGCCATAAGGCATAGTCCCATTCCGTTTCCCTAAAACAGCGTAAATCGGGTAAGACGTAACTCTAGGTCATCGTTCTCGTTATTCGTTTTGATGATGATTATCATCCCGCTGTTCTTCGAGATTTTTGAGAAAAGTTCCCAACTAACTGGGACCACCCAACCGTAGGACGGACCCATGGCCCATCCTCCGCACTTTCCTCGGTTTGTTTTAGTTATGTAATTATCTAACACATTAATTTGACATATAACAATCAGCTTCTTTAATTAACCCTGTTTAGCACTGGTTCCTTCACGTAATCTTATCACGTGACATAGAAAAACAATATCAAGCAAGTTCTTTTAACATTTCATCATTATCTTTGAAATACAAGGAGTTCCGCCCGTAGGCTATCCAGTAATCCCCAGGGATCACTATTCCAAGCTTCCGCCGCTTCCGCCCGTCAACTAGTATGCGGGCCTCGAGATCCAATCCCGAGTCACGTTAGCCTCTTGTGCAGGACCCGGAAGGCGAGGGATTTACGGCCAGAGCCCCCCCTGGCACCCAAGCGTCCTCCTACTCCAAGTCGAGCTCAACGGAGAGACCTCTCTCGGCAGGTTCGGTCCACGTTCCCGGCGCGGTCAACAACCCCCTTGGTTAGGGTCAGGTAGGCAGTCGGGGGTAACTGAAGTTGCCTCTCCCTTCAGGCCTTTAACCTGAAGTATAGGTACTTATTTAATTTATAATTCATAATTCAAACAGAGCCCTAAAATCTCTAGCAAGCACAAACATTTCCATTAATCAACCCAGTTGTTTGCCAAACTGCTAAGGAAGTGTTCTTTCCTTTTTGAGTGTATTAGCACTCATTCCCAAGGTGTCTTGTAAATTGGCAAGATCTTTTACATTCCGGTGTAGGGCATACCCAACTTGGTTAACCCTAAAGTTCCTTAGATATGCTAGTTTCCGGTTTACAACTTTCCTTATTTAGAAGGATATTCAAAAATACGTTTTTTTTTTTTGCAAGATAGCTGGCGTAGGGATCTGCCATCCTTGATGAGGGTTTTTACCCTTCCTCCTTGTGAATCAATCACAAGACTAAATGATTTCGTACTTGCTGCGCAAGTCCTGTGATGGAGTAATCCGTTATAGATCCTTTAAGTTGACGCGTGTCGGGCCTAGGGTTTCTTTTTAAGGATCTCAGGGACAGCCCTAATTCCTTATCTTTACGAATTTGTTTGACCCTACAATAAGGAAAATAGTCAAGTGCTTAGGGTATGAATATTTCTATGTCTAGATTGGTTTGGATAATTTTTGGAAGGTAATCTTAATCGTCTTGTCACAGTTTTGCTATTCTTGTGACCATTTACTTTTTCAGTCAATACAGTTCAATTTAGACTTTCGTTTCCTTACAGACGAACTCATGCCAAATAACAATATTTGCCTTGCTAAGATGTGCAATTAGCAAAGATAACTTTCTAGTAATTAATTGGGCAACGAAAGAAACCGTTCATGAATTTAGCCATTTACAATGACTCGTTGCGAAAGAAATAAGGCTAATGGTGCAAGATATTATTTCTACACCTTTAGGACTAAAATATACTACTATAGTAAATGGATAATCTTGCTCGTAATTTATAATGCTTGATGCAACTCGAAGGAAAATAAGTTCTATTCGTTATCATTCATTCAAATAAGCTAAACTCCTTCATTACAAATAACTCGGACAAATATATCCTATCCCTAACAATTTCTCTTTGCAAGATCGACTTAAAAACCAAATTAAAGCCAAGAAGAAAAACCTGATTTTGGGGTGAGATATCCACATGGATACCGGGAGATGACCCTCCCGCAGCTACACCTTGGAGTTTCTTCGGCGGCATTGTAGCTCGAATGTGAGATAGCCTTTTTCTCTTTCTTCTGGAATTCCACCGTCTCTTTGGATCAAAAAAAGTTTATGGGTGAGTGTGGTTTTGCAACCACAGGAACCCTTGGAGGATTTTAACTTGGGGTAGAAGGAATAGAAAGCACTTATTCTCCTTTCTTCCCTTTCTTTTATCTTTTCCCACTCTTCCTCCTTCACTCCCTCTTTTCACTCCCCCTTCTTTCCCTCCCTATCTTTTATCTCACGGCTACTTTTCCCTTACGGGATATCATCCGAGGTCATGATGATGATTTGGATTTTTAGGTTCAGGGGGGAAAAATAATAAGGGGGATACGGGGGACTAAGAGGAAAGCTTAGGGAGTTGTGGGAAAAAAAAAGAAAAGAGTTATGAGGGGGGGTTGAAAAAGGGTTAAAAGGGTTATGAGGGGGTGATAAGGCTTAGGGGAATAAAACGGGGGGGGGGAGGGGGGGGGATAGGTTCCCAAAGTCAAGGGAGGGGCTTAAGGGAAAGGGGGAATTTGAAATCCTAGGGGGGGTGTGTGGTTCCAAATACCATGGGAAGGGCTAAGGGGCTTTTTGAAGCCCGGGGGGTGTGTTGGTTCCCAAGGCCAAGGAAGGGCTTAAAGGGGGGAAAGGGGGCTTAAGGGTTTACACGGGGGAGGGGGAAATTTTTTTTAAAAAAAAGGGCATAAGAAGGGGGGGGTGAGAGGGGGCTTAGGAGGCCCCTTAGAAGCTTCCCCCTAGGAAGCTTCTAAGGCTTCACGCCACGTGAGCTGGGGGGGGGGGGGGGTTTCAGGGCCGCACGTCGACGGCTATGCCCAGGTGGCAAGAATCCGTGGCGGCTCCTCACCAACATGCGCGCCTATGTCCCTCGGCTTCTCCCTCCTTCAGGCCCTCTCTCTCTACCATGTTATGGCGGCACTCCCTCCCTCCTTTCGTCATGGCAGCAGCACAGGGTATTTGGCAGCCCTCCCTTACTTCCCTCGGCTGTTTCCTGGCTCTCCCCTCTTCACGACCACCCTCACGCAATCACGGCAGCTTCCCTCTTGATCTTCCGGCCCCCCCTACAGTGTGTCGACCCTGATTTAAATAGGGGAGGGGAGGGGGATCCTCCCTCCCTTGCATGTCATCACGCATGCTCCCCCCCACGCTCCAAGCTCCACCAAGGAGCTTACTCAATCCTTCTATTCCCCTCCCCCTCCAGCTCATCAGTCGGCTGGGGGGATAATGGGGGAATAATAAAAAAAATTTCATTTATCCAATTCGTTTTTCATTTGAGGCAGTTCACGCATGAGTTAAGCGAATCGGAATATTACAAAAACACTCCGACATACATTAATTTGTGGGTGGGTGGAGACTTTACATACGTTAATTTTGTTGAGCTACAAGAGATGAAATCCCTTCTCAAACAATTTAAGTAAGAAAAAAAGAATGATAACAAAAACAAATTGTTTGTCGTAACATAGACCAAATGGAAAATGATGAAGGTCGTGATGTTCAAGATTGCGAGGCATATCTTAATTAGTGTGTCCCATGTCCTTGCTCTCAATGTAAGCTGGCAATTAGATGAAAACGTCGATTGTCTATAGAACATGTACGACGCTTCGGCGAGTTTCAATATGAGATCATTGATCAAGTGATCTCAGATTTTGATCAAACGGTAAGAAAAGTGTATATAAATCATGCATTGTATTCGCAAGCTAATTGAATACCATATACAAAAACATTGGGTGTGACTCACAAATTTTCTATCCAGGGAGGTGACGTCCCGTCCCAAGGAGGACTGCACCCTTTTTGTGGCCAGTTAGAAGAGTTTGTGGGGGCGTGGGATGGATGGAGTGCTTGAGCCAATCCACCACTTGGAAGGTACTACCCAATCTATACCATCAATACAAGAGGAGACTGGCAGCCTTCTAGACTTACCTAAAATCTTGGAGCCTGAGATGGAGGCAATGATCGATGCATTGATGCCCATCGATGTCAAGACTTCTGATCCGCTTAGAGAGGAGGCATCCATACCATTATATGATGTGTGCCGAGTATCTCACCTGAAGACATTGTTTGCACTCTTAAGTATGCAAGCAGAATACGGGTGGAGCGATGAATGAGTTGTTTAGGTACCTTGTATGTATGCTTCGTTAATTTCTTTTCAGCACTATCATTAAAAACATTTATGCTATTTCAAGGTGTTTTATGATTTTTTTTAGGTTACTGAAGTATCATATATTACCACTTCCAAATACCATGCCTAAGTCTCATGATGATGCATGACATGTTTTACGAAAGCTTAGCATGGGCTACAACATCATCCATGCATGTATCAACGATTGCATACAGTCTCGAGAAGAGTATGAGACTATGGAGACATGTCCAAAGTGTGGTGGTCATAGGTATTGATAGGACTTGCAAGGGCAAACCATCCCTCAAAATGTTCTTAGACACTTTCTGCTTATCCCCTGCTTATCCCCCACATAAACCACATGTTTCGTACGTGCAGCATGGCCAACTTGACAATGTGGCATGCACAGAATAGGTCCACAGATGGAGTTTAAGCGGATTCACATGCATGGAGACACATTGACTCTACCTTTCTACGCTTTTTTTGAGAGCCAATGAATCTTTGGCTCAGTCTTGCTATGGATGGTGTGAACCCATTGTTGAGATGGCAAGCTCAACACATGTAGACATTGATGATGGACCGCCTGGCTAGATGAGTCTGCACGTCTACACTTAGCATGTTGGTGGCCATTATGATACTCACATGGCCACTGACTAATCACTTACTATATTTATTTTGTTACACCTACCTACAGCTAGCAAAGATATAGTGCCAGTCGATTAGTGTAGTCGATTATGCACTGTTTGACTTAGAAGGTCACTTTCCTTTATGTTGTATCTTATCTATACTTTGTGTACATTGTATTGTGTGTGGTAGAAGAAAAAAAATAAGCAAGAAAACGTTTTGGCCTCCATCTCTCTTATTGTGTTCTTGAGTGAGCTTCCTCTTGCATGTACAGTGTGTGTTTGGCACAACAGCTCAAGCAAAGTCGCCCACCATGCGATTCTTGACATGGTATGAGAGTCGTGCCACTGAGAGAGGCTGATTTTGAAGGCTGAAGTGAAGGAGAAGAAGCAAGGTTCGAGTAAGGAAGAAATGAGTAAGAAGCTCTCCCATTCTTCCACTCTCTTTCTTGGATAGTGCTTGTGGAGGCACAGGAAGTAGGGTCGAGCAAAAATCTCAGATTGTTGTGAGATTTAGTGTGCGAGTAGATCATTGTATATTCTGCAAATAAGCCCTTTAGGTTTTTTCCACACTTATTTTGGGTGTCTGAGCCATTTTAGGCCCCATTTTAGAGTCGCGGGGGACAGTAGTTTTAGGGTGCACCGTGATTTTCGCTGTATTGATCAAAAGTGGGTACATAGGTTACTGATTGCAAATCTGTAATTTTTGAGGTGTTTGCAAGAAGAAAACATAAGGTTTAACTACAAATAGGTTGCAGATTACATGTACTATTGAGCAATCAGTGAAAAAGCTTGCTTGGTGTATTGTTGTGTACGTGTTATGAAAGATTGTAGAAGACTAGCTTATTGTGTTGTATCCTTGTTTATAATAATGGCAGAGAAGAGTAGAAATCCCATTATTGAGAAGCTCGATATAAGAACAACTACCCTTCATGGAAGTTTTGTGTGACAAACTTCCTCATTGGAAAGGGCCTTTATGAGTTTGTTTCAGGTGAAGAAAAGGAGCCAGAGCTGGGTATCCCTCCACCGACCGTAGATAAGTTAAAAGCATAGAAAGAGTGGAATGTGAAAGACCAAAAGGTGATGTATTGGCTATCTGCAGTCATTGATAATACAATGCTCGGACATATCATAAATGTAGAAACTTCACATGCAGCTTGGACAATTTTTCAGAGCATATTTTCAGTAAATACAAAGGCATGAAAGATTTAACTCAAGCGATAGTTGAATGCCTTGAAGAAAGGGAAAATGTCTCTCAATGAGTATGTGTTGAAGGTGAGGAGCATTGCAGATGATTTAGCACCAATTGATGTAATGCCGAATGATGATGATTTGGTTTCATCCACTCTGAGTGGCCTTTACAACGAGAAGGCATGGAAATCATTTGTTACTTCAGTATATGTGCGAAAGACATTTCGAGATTCTGATGAGTTGATCTCTCTCATGATTACTGAAGAGATCAATATGCAGGGTGATTTGTTTGAAAGAAATGGTGAACATGTTCAAATATTTTACTCGAATTCAGGAAGGGGACGTGGTAGATCCTCTTCGAGAGGCCATGGTATGGGACGTGCTGGCGATAACTAGCAAAACAAGTTTAATAAACAGTTTGGTGAAATGCAGGTTTCTAGAGGCAGAGAAAACTTTAGAGGCAGGAGGAGCTCTAGAAGAAGAGGTGGATGGCATAATAGAGGTTCTAGGAAATTCTGCTATTGTTTGCCATTATTGTGGCAAAACATGCCATATTGCAGCCCATTGCTATGCAAAGAAGGATGATATTCGCAGTGGTAAATTGCAGGAAGGAAACTATGCATCGTCTTCACGACAGAATGAAGATAAAAATGAGCATCTGTTTGTTATGCAACATATGATGAATACAGTTACAGAAAAGGGGACACATGATGATGTATGGTATGTCAATTTAGGTGCATCTAATCATATGACCAATCATGTTGAATGGTTTGGAGAGATGCAGGAGTTACAAAACCCAGGTTATGTGCAGACGGGTGATGATTCATGCCACCCAATTTCACACATTGGAAAGGTTCCCTTGTTCTTGTATGATGGCCAGACAAAGAGTCTGACAGATGTATTACATGTGCCATCAATTACAAAGAATCTAGTATCTATTGGCCAACTGGTAGAGAAGGGGGGGTTGCAGGTCTGATTCAATGCAAAAGGTTGTTTTGTAGAAGACTTTAATGATAAGTGCAGGTTGGTTGCACAAGGAAGTCGAGTTGGCCGAATGTTCACTTTAGATGCTGGAATTCCTGCAATGGATGCTGCTATGTATGCTAAAGAAAAAGGAGTAGTTATTGAAATATAGCATAAACGTATTGGACATGCAAATGTGCAAAGGTTGAAATTAATGCAGTCCAAAGGATTGGTTGCAGGGTTGCCTTCTTCTAGAGTTGTAGAATTGCATAAAGTCTATGAAGCATGCTAGTTTGGTAAGCAGGCTAGACAACCCTTCTCGCATGATAGAGAAGTGAGCAGAAATATACTTGATGTAGTACATACAAATTTTTGGGGGCCTACACAGAATGTATCTCTTGGTGGAAGCAAATACTTTGTCACATTTATTGATGACTGTTCAAGGAAGCTATGGGTATACTTCATGAAGGAAAAGAGTGATGTGTTTGAGCACTTCAAATCTTTTAAGGTATCTGTTGAAATAGAAAAAAGCTTAAAAGTAAAGTGCTTGAGATCAGATGGAGGGGGAGAGTACCTCTCTAATGAGTTTGGTGGCTTCTTGAGGACTCATGGGATAAAGAGACAATTTACTTGCAGGTATACCCCACAACAAAATGGTGTTGCAGAAAGAAAGAACAGACATATTGTAGAAGTTGCACAGGCATTAATGGCTGAAAACAATATGCTCAAACATTTTTGGTCTAAGGCTGTCCATACTACTGTCTACATTATGAATAGAACTCCCATAGTTATAGTTCATGGGATGACTCCTGAAGAATTCTTTACTGGCAAGAAGCCTGATGTATCGCACTTGAAGGTATTTGGTTGTGTTGTATACATTCATGTGCCAGATGAGCTATGGAAGAAGCTTGATCCAAAGGTAGAAAAATGTGTTTTTATTGGATACTCTTTAGAGAAGAAAGGGTATCACTGTTATAACCTTGTCACAAGTGAGTTCAGAGTGAGTGGGGATGTTAAAGAGACAATTTACTTGCAGGTATACCCCACATCAAAATGGTGTTGCAGAAAGAAAAAATAGGCATATTGTAGAAGTTGCACGGGTATTAATGGCTGAAAAGAATATGCTCAAACATTTTTGGTCTAAGGCTGTCCATACTACTGTCTACATTATGAACAGAACTCCCACAGTTACAATTCATGGGATGACTCCTGAAGAATTCTTTACTGGCAAGAAGCCTGATGTATCGCACTTGAAGGTATTTGGCTGTGTTATATACATTCATGTGCCAGATGAGCTATGGAAGAAGCTTGATCCAAAGGTAGAAAAATGTGTTTTTATTGGATACTCTTTAGAGCAGAAAGGGTATCGCTATTATAACCTTGTCACAGGTGAGTTTAGAGTGAGTGGGGATGTTATCTTTGATGATATGGGAAGTTGGTATACACCTGTTGATGATGTTTTGGATGATGATAATGATCAGGAAAGCTATGCGCAAAAAGATAAACAAGAATCATGGAGTCTTATTGGACCAAAAACATCATCTGGTACTACACCTACAGTGAGCTCTTGGTCTGGGAGACTGAGTAGCCCCACATCTTCAAGTGGATCTATAAGTGTTACAGGGAAGGATAAAGGAAAAAAGAAAGTGCTCGATGGTAATGATACATCGGATTTGATGGAAATTCTAGTGGTTTGGAGAGTTTGGATGATGAGCTTGGTATTCCTTTAGTCATGACACCAGGTGTACAGAGAGCTCATAGTAATATAAAGGCTCCATTGAGTGATCCGGTGGTACGAAAATCTAGCAGGGTCAGATACCATGTTAAAAGATTTGGTTTTAAAGGTTATGCATCTCACCATTATGCTTATATGGTGAAACTAGTTGAGGTTGTTGAGCCCACTTGTTTTAAGGATGCTATTGGTCATGCCCATTGAGATGCAGCAATGGATGAGGAGATGGCTATATTAGAAGCTAATAAGACTTGGGATTTGGTAAACTTACCTAAGGGTAAGAAAGCTATTGGCTGTAAGTGGGTTTACAAAGTCAAGCATAATGCAGACGGTTTAGTTAGCAGGTATAAGGCTAGGCTAGTTGCAAAAGGCTATGCTCAAACATATGGCATAGATTATGAAGAGACATTCAGTCCAATTGCTAGGATGGCAACTGTTAGGTGTGTGATTGCCTTGGTAGCACAGCCAAAGGTTGGAGTTTGCAGCAAATGGATGTTAAGAATGCCTTCTTGCATGGTGAATTGCAAGAAGAAGTGTATATGGTGCATGCAATAGGTTATGAGGATTTAGAGCATTCCACATATGTGTGCAGGCTAAAGAAGGCGCTCTATGGGTTGAAGCAAGCACCTAGAGCATGGTTTGACAAGATTGGAGAGTATCTTGTCAATACTGGATTTTGTATTTTTGATGTTGATCACTCACTTTATGTGAGAAAGGGAGATGCATGTTTGGTCATCATAGTTGTCTATGTGGATGACTTGATAATTACAAGTGACAGTGAGAATGGGACTGCTCAAGTTAAGGACTTCTTGAAGAAAACGTTTGAGATGAAAGATTTGGGTGAGTTGAGATACTTTCTTGGTATTGAGGTGATTAGATGTGATGATGATATATGGTTGTCCCAAAGGCAGTATAGCTTGGATATGTTATCCAAGTATGGTATGACAACATATAAGCCTCTTTCAATTCCATTGGAGCAAAATGTGAAGTTGAGTGCCAACGTTGGGGATGAGATAAAAGACCCTACTATGTTCAAGAGGATAGTAGGGAGTTTGATTTACATGACTATCATAAGGCCAGACTTGAGCTATGTTGTTGGCCTTGTGAGTAAGTTTATGCAGATGCCTAGAAAGCCTCATTTGGATGCAGTCAGACATATATTGAGGTATGTGAAGTCCACTTTACATTATCGACTTTTTTATGAGGCAGGTAAGGACGTACAGGTCTTTGGATACATAGATGCAGATTGGGCTGGTAGCATGTCAAACAGAAGATCTACAAGTGGATTCATGTTTTCCCTTGGTAGTGCAGTAGTTTCATGGAGCAACAAAAAGCAACCTACAGTTGCTTTATCGAGAACAAAGGCTGAGTATAGAGGTTCTGCTATGGCAACATGTGAGATGGTATGGCTACAAAAGTTATTAGGTGATTTGGACATGTAGGGAGACAGTCTACTTGTCATTCATTGTGACAAGATGAGTAACAACATACAATTAGCTAGGAATCCAATGTTCCATGCTAGGACAAAACACATTGAGGTTCACTACCACTTTGTGAGAGAGAAGGTACTTGCAAGAGAGATTGACCTGGTATATGTCAGCACCACACAGGATCAGATAGCTGACATTTTCACAAAGGCATTGGGTGTAGAGAAGCTTCAAAAGTTCCGAAGCTTACTTGGAGTTGCAGAGATAGAGTTGAGCTTGAGGGGAAGTGTTGAGATGGCAAACTCAACAGGTGCAGACATTGATGATGGACTACCTGGCTAGATGAGTCCGCACGTCTACACTTAGCACGTTGGTGGTCATTATGATACTCACATGGCCACTAACTCATCACTTATTATATTTAGTTTTTTATACCTACCTACAACTGGCAAAGATATAGTGCCAATCGATTAGTATAATCGGTTATGCACTATTTGACTTAGAATATCACTTTCCTTTATGTTATATCTTATCTATACTTTGTGTACATTGTATTGTGTGCAGTAGAAGAAGAAAAAATCAGCAAGAAAACGTTTTGGCCTCCATCTCTCTTCTTGTGTTCTTGGGTGAGCTTCCTCTTGCGTGTACAGTGTGTGTTTGGCGCAGCAACTCAAGCAAAGTCCCCTACCACGCGATTCTTGACACCCATTCGGTCTGTGTTCAGCCTGTGAGCTATATATAGTCTGTCTATATATAGCGCCCTAGGTCCCCTCTATATATTCCTATCATGTGTGCTTAGTTAACACACTTTTGGGGTTCCACTTCTGGTGTCTCGTGTCTCTCTTCTCCTCTCTCTTCCTCCGTTCCTCGTCTCCCTCACATACTGTTCAACATGGTATCAGAGTTGAAGCCGTGGCCTACTGCCACTGCTATTGGAGGATGATTTTTTGCTGTCCAGATCCTCCAACTTAGGCCTTATCATGATGATGCTCATGGCGGTGGTCCTTACAGTGCTCATGATGGTGTCCACAGTGGGGCCATGCACCACATCTGTGTCGAGTTCCCAAAGGACCTCGCATGCTCCGCCGTGGCTTTCCTACAGCTCTGTCGAGTTCTCAAAGGACCTCACATGCTCGTCGTGGCTTTCCTACAGCTCCGCGACCTCATCCATGTCAACAGCACCCTCATCTTGCCTCGCCTCAGATTAGCTCGATCGAAGAAATAATGGCTTCGCTCCAGCAGCATCCTTTGCATGCTGCCGATGCTGACTCCATGACGCCCACTTTCAAACGTGCTTTAGGGTTTCACCATTCTTTTAAGGAACAGCATGGTTTGGGGTTTTTCCATCGTCTTTCGAAACACAGCCATGGCCTGCCTCTGTTCTCTGAACAGATCCATCGGGGCATGTGCAAAGCCCCCAACCCTATCAATGGCACCCTCAGCCTCTCCACTTCGAACATCCCGGGATCTTGTTTCAACTCCAAGATCAAGGCACATGACTTACACTTTGTGCGCGTATACATTTGAAAATGCTACAGGAGCAGCCATCTGATCCTCGTGGAAGTGTATTTCCCTCATATGCGTACAATTTGAGGGATTGGGGTGAGGGCCCTCAACAGTGGGTCACCAACCTTTCAGACACATCTTTACAGTCAATCAGCTATGGCACGGGACATGTTTCCTGTCATTGACTTTCAGACACATCTTTACAGTCAATCAGCTATGGCACGGGACATGTTTCCTGTCCTTGATGTATGTCAAGGTGAAAACTAAGCCCAACGGAAGATTTTGACACAGGGATACTGAAACAAGGATCTCTTACCATCCTACATGCACTAGACTTCTTTATACAGTTTTTCAATTGGTGAGAGCTATGGATGGATCAACCCTGAGTTTGTTTGAGCTGGTCACCCTGAGCATGGTAGCACCATCTCACCTAGTTATGCGTCGCCATGAAGCTCGTCCTCGCTCGTTATTTCATTGATAAGCATCTATATTCTAGTTGATGATACATTATTTTGTTTCTATTCTTTCCAGCTGATGAGGGTCTATATTCCAGCTGATGACACATTATCTCGTTTATAATCTTTCCAGTTGATGAGCATCTATATTCCAGCTGATGACAAATTTTTTTATTTATATTCTGTTCATGGGGCCCCACATGTGTTATGTTGTCTATAGAGCGGCGTCGCGAACCGTCTCTATAGACCTTGTATTGTTCTAATGTCACTGTAACGTTTTTCTTTAAGTTTTGATGTGACAGATATATTGCTTACATCCAAAGTTCAGTTGAAGGAATTTCTTGGAGATTTCACCTTTTTCAGTGATGACGCTTATCCTTATTTTACATGTTGTATATTTAGGAGTGATAAAGCTTTTTTGATGCCTCTCAATAGGTCTGAATAGGTTGTTGTAATTCAGGAGTGATGTAGCTCCTGAGTGATGTAGCTCCTTCTCCGTTGATGTTGTAATTCATGAGTGATGTAGCTCCTTTGATGCCTATGAATAGGCTCTTGTAAGTTCAACTTTGTAATTTTATATTTTGAATATTAATATAACGGTAGGCTTATATAGAGCTGTGGGTTTTTCCCTTGAGCCCCCAAGGGTTTTTTCATCCATAGTAAGGGACCTTTATTTGAGCGGGGGTGTGAGCTATATATAGTCTGTCTATATATAGCGCCCTAGGTCCCCTCTATATATTCCTATCATCTGTGCTCAGTTGACACACTTTTGGGGTGCCACTTCCGGTGTCTCATGTCTCTCTTCTCCTCTCTCTTCCTCCGTTCCTCGTCTCCCTCACACATTGCTCAACACAACTTCTTACAATGTGTGGCCTATAGTCCTTGTCAACTACAATATCGCTCCATGTCTTTCTATGAAGAAAGGACATCTCATCCTTAGCTTGCTCGTTCCGAGCCGCTACAAAGTCAAAAATATGGACATATATCTTCATCCATTAGTCGATGAGCTTAAGATTTTGTGGGAGGAGGGGGTCACCGTGCAAGATATGAGCAAGCGTGATGGTCGATGGTCCGCCAATATTTGAGCCATTCTCATGTGGACCATGCATGTCTTTCTGGGATTTGGAGAGTGCTGAGGTAAGTAGGATTCTGTTCTTGTTGGTAATATCTATCATAGCTCGTTCAAGTTTGTATTCACTGGATATAAGTATTGGGACAAGTCTGGTTACCTCAAGTTATCATGCATGTCCATTTTGTGGGCCACAGTTAGAATCCCGAAGGTCACCCACCATGAAGAAGATGGTATATCAAGGACATGCCGCTTTCTTGCCAGAGGTTCATGAACTTAGGGAAGGTTTTCTTGGACGACCTCCAGCACCACGTATGAATGCCTAAAGATAGTATGAGTTGAAAATGATTCACATGGAGTCAAATCCAAACAGAATGCGATGGTTCTCAGTTTTCTAGGAGTTGCCATATTGGACCCACTTACAGATCAACCACTTGTTGGATCCCATGCATATTTTCAAGAATGTGGGTAGCTTACTATGGGACCACATCACAGGAAAGAGAAACACTATAGGGGCACGAATGGATTTGAAGGAGGTAGGCAACTTGGGGAAGTTACTATATATATATCCTCTACATCACGTGTGTTCAAGGTCTATTTGTAAAAATCCTTATTTTTGAATTTTTATTGAATAAAACATAACCCTTTTCTATTCAATGTGTAAATAACCCCTTTATATTACATCTTTCTGTATGTAAAAAATGGTATTTTAAAAATACCTTATTTTTAACTTACGTGATGCACACATATATTCATGAGTAACATACCCGAGGTAGGCAAGATGGAGGCAATTTGGTTGCAGTCGAGTGATGGTCGCTTGTAGCTACCTCGCGCTCCTTGGATTTTGTCCACTAAAGAAGAGCGCATTGTGAAGCAAATAGTCAAGTTTATCCACAATCCGACGTGTATGATGTATTCTCTCAGGTTCGCGTTTTCTAAAGACGACCAATTATCAGGGCTAAAATACCATGATTGGCATAAGATATGTCAGGTTTGTACTACGAATGGATTGTAAGTGGCCTACGTATTTTGATATTGGGAGTGTAGTCATTATTCATAATGCTTCCTCGTTTGTGGCAGTTTGTACTACTGATCGCGATCGCAGGATACCTTACTTTAGAAATACACGGGGCGATTTACAGGTTGTCGACTTTAGTGCAATGGATCTCACAGAAGGAGATTAAGACATCCTCTATTGAATCCGCAAGGTGGGGAGCAGTGGAGACAGTCTATCTCTTTGAGAAATGCTACCTACCAGCATGCTCACGATACAAATCCACCTTCTTGTATATCTTGTAGATGAAGTGGAGATTCTTGTACATGTCCATATGCGATGGATGTTCTTCTTTGAGCGCTTCATGAAAACCCTAAAAGGCTTTGTGTGACAATGAGCTCGGTCAGAAGGTAGCATGGCTGAAGTTTGGTTGGTATCTGAGGTGTTAGTGCATATTTCACAATGGCTACCAACAGTGGATTCAGACAATAGTATGCTATGGTCACTGAAGGATGATGATAGACTGACCGGAGATGTCGTGGTTGGAAATGGGATAGAAAAAAGAATGGATGCTGCAATGGAGGAGAAAGTAAATCGCTTTTGTATGTTGCACTATGTCTCTATGGAGACGTGGCTTGCTAGGTACCAGCACACTAGGAAAGATCGAGAGGAAGCGCGAACTAAATTTCAACGTAGTACGTGCCATCGACCGATTTGATATCCCAAGGGCATAGAGGAGATGCCGCGGTTTATGTCAACGTGATGGTTGCATGGAGCTTTGACCGCAACGTCTCACAAAGGGGTGGAGGTCTCAACTGAGGAGTGGAAATTCTCGAGGGGATGTAGTCCAAAGGTGATGACGTGTTTAGGGTTTGTCACATCTATATTTTATATGCGATAACTAATTGAGTGTTTCAATGTATAATACAAAATATATAGTGCGGTGTGGTCACGTGGATGGCATTTTCGCGTGGAGCATTTTGAAAAAGATGTTCCACAACAAATTGTGGTATCATGGCAAAGTTTGAGCAAGAGAGCTGACAACAAGCAATGGATCCAAACACGGTTATAGATGAGATGGAGTATTTTGGAAACTTGCAAAGTATTGTCATGGTGGAATACCGTAGCTTCTCCATTATCCTATTCGATGTACAATGGTTTAAAGTGATACTTGAAGAAGTTGGAGCAACAGTTTGACGAGGTGCATTTGGATTTCTTGAAATAGATTCCAAAAAAAATGGACGGATTTGCATGACACATTTTTGTTGTTGGCCCATTGTGAATAGGTGCATGAGATCATGTGTTTTTAAATTGTATTATGACATGGTACATGTCACAATAGTTAAATATCTCTTGTACGTGATCGTGAACATGTAATTTTCTATCCAAACCTCCGAAAACCTCGATGGTGGTACGTTATACCTTTAGCTCCCTGAAGTGAGAGAGTATATTATCAAAGTGATGTTCCGAGCATATATGAGGACAGTATGCAAATAGAGGGGTCGATATTGCAAGGGGTGGAGGCCATCTAAACCTTGGAGCATGTAGAGGAGCCAACATCAAGTAACAATGATGGAAATACAGGAGTCCAAGAATTCTTTGAGAACGAGGCAAACTCATCCTTTTGTGGTGACATGTCTATCAACCTTCCAGTGTATGCGGAGTTGTGTCAGGAGATTGATATGGGACCATAGGGTACTTCATACTTGGAGCATCCACCTACTCAATTCGTTGACGAATCGCTTATAAGGGTATATAAGATACGCATTTTAAGTAAGATGATTTTTTAAAGATTTACATTACTGTGCTTTGTATGATTTATATTGATTATGCTAACATCAAATTTTGTCTGTGCAGGTGACCTTTGTGGATATTTAGATCATCACGATGAGTCGAGGGATGAGCGACGAGGAGCTACAAGAGATCTTCATACGTATAACTCCAGATCAGATGGCAAGATTCAGAGATATGGCAAACTAGGAGCTGTCTCGGACACCATCAATCCATTCTATTAGATCTACTTTAGTGCGATCTGATGATTCAGCTTCCACCACACGAGGTCGATGCTCCAGACTTACGCCAGACAGAGGGAGTGGTTCAGGGGGATGCTGGGAAGATCAAGATGTAGTGAGCCCATGGTGGCTCGGGATACATGTGCTACTCCTCGCTCTCATGGCGGTTCAAGAGAGCGTGGCTCAGGTGGTTGCTGTGGAGGTACCGACGTAGTATCTCCGTCTGTCATTTTGTTGGAGTTGCATCACCCTTAGGATTTGACACAATTGTAGGGACATCTACTCTAGTCACGCTAGCTTTTGCTTAGGCATCTGCAGGTGGCACCTCTATGGGTGCTACTCCGAGAGATACTACCCCCGTAGGTAACAGGGGTCTTGTGGATATGCCCAGGAGCGTGGTCGCAGTTGGAGAGGACCCATCTTAGGCATACCCTAGAGGGGTATTGCCTACCTTGTAGATGATAGGATAGGATCCATCATCATGAATGATGTGGGGAGGAGGGTGATGGCTTGTATGAGAGAGTTGTGGCAACAAGTTTTTTGGCACAATGTATCATTGGAAGAACATATCAGAGGGGAGCAAGGACTACATAGTAGCATCCTTGCATGAGGAGTTTCTAGTACCAGCTGTAGCAGATAGGTTTTTCACGGGTTGGATGATGGAGTGCATGCGTGCATACATGTCACACAGACAATTGAATGCACACAAGGCACTCAAGAGTGGGGCTTCAAAGCCTGAGTGGCTAGATGTGGACGACTGGTGTCGACTCAGGGAGGAGGCTATAGATTCTCCAAGACGTTGAAGACAGCAGCGCGAGGCAGCAAGGGCACGACTAGAGGCCGGAGTGGTCCATCATCTTGGGAGTCGTGGCCACATGACATATATCGAGGACTTTGTAAGTTTTTCTTTTGTTCTATTTGCTTATTTTTTTTCAATATCCTTTGTATTGAAAATAATGTTTCTAATAGTTGTATTTTTTTTCCTTTGCAGCACTCCATTACAAACCACAATCCCACTAGCCTTGAGACTCGATACGTAAAGAGGCACGGTCTCAGTGCATTGATCAACTGATTGTATGGATGTGGTGGCCCTGTACGTCACTCATCTTTCTTGTTCCTAGTTACTAAGTTTAATTAAAATGCATTATTGTATGGTGGACTAATGTGTAGTTGTTTCTTTTTTTACAGAGTCCATTCGATGCTCCTTTGCGGTGGGACAAGGTCTCGGATGGCGAGAATCTATAGCTCGCCCTTGGATCGTTGGAGCTCACATGCTCTTCTTTTTTGGTCACGTGATCTGTGTAGAAATTTTCTATGTAGTAGTAGTATCTTGCCATGATTGTACCTATTACTTTCATTACGCGATCATGTATTTATTTCATGTATCAATGTTATGATTTAAGCATTTTCGTCACTTTTAACGTCGGTATAAGGCCTATATCTTGTAGTTTAATGTATGGACAACAACCAATCATGCCTATTAAGGAGACTATTGCTACTTGGAGTGTTCTACCATGGGAAGAGGATCTGAATAGAGAAGAGTTGTTGATCCTATGCATTAGACAATTAGAAAGAAGGCATGAAGACATTGAGATAGTCATGAAAAAGTTAAATACTACAAGGATCAAGAACAAGAAGAGGTTTGATAAACGATGTAGACTTCGACCCACGAGCTATATAAGAAGGAGACTAGGTGCTAGTTTATGATAGTAGCTTAGAAAATCAACATAGTGCTACTTGGAAAATGACAAACCACTGGTTTGGTCCATATGTGGTAAGGTTATTTTTGACAATGCTACCTATGCATTAAATGGGATGAATGGGACAGGTCTAAGGATTCCAGTGGTGGTTGAAAAACATATCAAGCTCTTTAAACGAAGGGAGTCTTTAGCATATGAGTTGAAGGATACTCAACATGAAAATGAGAATATGGAAGAAGAAGAGGTAGAAGATGAAGACATTGACATGGCAGAGAATACTTATTCTGACATTGCAGATCCATAAGACTTTGGCACATGCTAGAGGATGTGCAGGTTAAGAGGGGGTGGATGTCGTGCCGCTACACACACAACGTGTAAAAAGCTCTAAAGTGTGGCTTTCTTATTAATCTAGAAAGCCAATGATATATTTATCATTAATATTAGTGTACGTAGTGTGAATGGTCCAAAAATATTAAAATTTTGGACAAGTTTTGCCAATTTTTGATATTTTAGATATTATCTCTTGTAAAAATCCATAAAATTGTAGACAACTTCTAGATTAGGATGACATGTAAAAGAAAGCATGTAGCTTTCAACCATTTTGAGAGGATCTTATGTAAATAGAGATATTGGTGAAATTGCGCGACGTGCGATCGCTTTTTTCAAGCAGTGAACAGCACTCTGAGAAGTGGGAGATGAAGAATGAGTGATTTGGCATAATTCTAGCTTGGTGTGTTGGTATTTTATGGCCTTTTTTGGAGCCAATGGAAGAATCAGATTGGCGATCTAAGTAGCATAGAGGAATGTATTATTTTATACATGTTTTTTTCTATAAGAGTTTTTTCTCCCCATAATGCTGAAATAAAGTGACAAGTTTCATTTTTGTGAGTATTCTTATACTTCTCCCTATTTCTTTCAACCCCTTCTCTTGTATCTACTCCTCTCCTTGAATCTCCCTTCACCTTGCTGTCTCTTACCCCCATAGTAGACTTTCCACCCCAAACGCTCCGATAACGCAAGTCTTTCTTGTAGTTTGAGAGATGCATTAATGAGACACTCTATGGCCTGAATCCTTTGTAGTGAAAGGAAACTTCTTCTTTAAAGCCTCAATCTATTGGTGAATAATTTGTGTCTATGTATGTGTGTGTGCAAGAGAGAGAGAGAGAGATAGAGAGATATGGTGAAAGATATGAAAAATGATGTATGCTCTAGGAATATATGTCTTGAATCCCACATGCATAGTGAGGAGAGTGGCAGAGACTATATAATGATATACTTGGTTCACTTTTCAAAAAAAATCATAGTACTTTTTTCCTTCAATAAAATGTCTATGTCATTGTCTTATAAAGAGGATTGTGTTTATGAGTCCAAGTCTTAATCTTGGAACCTAATCACTTGTGTGACAGTTGGACTTGTTTGTGTCTATGTCGATATGAGTCTTGTCTACATCTTCCATCCTCCATAACTCATGCCATGCTTTAGATCCACATCTCTTGACATGGTATCAAAGCTCAGTTGAGCATGGACACGATGTTTGTGGGACTCACGACCTCGTATTTCTTTGTAGCTTCTCTGATGAGGTGCTCTGTGTTAGAGAAGATCATAAATGAAGGGGTAGCATGGTTGTCTTGGTTGTTTGGCGATTTTCTCCACCCGAAGTAATCGAGTGTAAGACGATAGTCAGAAAAGCCACCAAATCTTAGGTTCATTGATCGAGATTTTCTCAGCTGGTGCAGTCAGCGTGGAAATGTGGGAGGCACTATCAAATAAGGTGGTGCGCCAATGGCCTCACTCGTATCACCACAACATCCTCCAATCAAGACAAAGCACTAGCGATGGTAGAAGTTGAAGATCAGGTGCTCCTCATTCACAGTAGTACTGTAGACATCCGACTGTTGTCTCACCCCCCTTCAGCTTCGTCCTTCTGTTCAATTCGGTGGACTCCCTCCTTTGCATCACCTTGTCCTCTGTCACTACAATCGGCTCTCCTTCATCTCATTCTTTGTTAATCACCTCGTTGCAGTTATTGACTTTGGCCATCTCTTTTGCTATCTGCAGGTCTTCATCATTCTACCCCATGTCTTCCTCCCTCTATCATCACTTTAATAACAAACCTCCTCCTTGAAAAATCTTCAAAAAAGCCATCGATAAAAGTGTCATGTTTTTCTCATCGTTTAAACCTTTTGTATGAGGATTTTTCACCACCTTAGGTGTCTCTTCCGTCATTCATTACATGAGCATGATGACAATCTATTGATCAAATTACTTTCTCTAACATCACCATAGTAGAGTTATTCCACTTCTCCAAACATATCTTTTGCTCCTGTAACTTCTTTGCATGTTCTCTAAACCTTGGATCACCATATTTCAATCCCATATAGTGGCACTAAATCAGTCGCCTCCTCTATCATGCTTATGCTCATGATTAATTACCACTCTTTTAGTATCTCAATAAACTTGCATAAAAAATTTGACGTTGTAGGCTCCATAAACATGTTGGCCAGTTGGTAGTTTTACTCCCAAGATAGTAGCCCTTCTTCAGATACATGGAAGCTCTTCAAGCAAAATACAAGCAGCGGTTTCAGTCTTACAATAATTGAAGTTGTAATCTTTGTAGACATGCTAGAACTCGGCACATTGTAGTCAGCTCATGTTACAAGCCTCCATAATAAGCATATCGGTTCTTCCAACTACAACATAGTGAGTACAATCTTGACTCTTCACAAATTGTTTTCCTATTCTACATGATCAGCCTCATAAAATGGATCTCCATGTACATAAGAATCCACTGTATAGATGTGTAGATCTATGCTATGCAAGCAACCAAACGATGCTCCCACACAAAAAATTATGAATGCATTGAAGAAATTGTGCATAGCTTAACTGCAAGTGATCATGCATCATGCAAATGCAAACACACACAATGGAAAATATACTCCTAATGACACTGAATAATGTTTTCAAATTCTTGGGGAAAAACTTTGCTCTCAGATTTGCAATGGTGGATGCGCAACGTCACGACATCTGCCCCCTCCAAACATGCACATCCTCCAGATTGGCCACAGCTAGGGCCATAGCTATCCTTCCTTATCACTACCAAGCTCAATGGTCAATGCAATCTCTTCATCTTCTATAAAAGTATTTGCAATGTCTACATCTTCATCTTCATCATCTCTTTGCTCAAGTCCATCATAAATCACATCATCCAACTCCTCGATTGTATAGGTTGTATCATCTCTTCTCTTGAATAGTTTGATTCTCTTCCCTACAATCAGAATCTGCAAAACTGTACCATCAAGTTTTGCTAAGAAATATGTAGCATTGTTATGAACATGCTACACTAAATATGGCCCAAACCATCATCTAGAAACCTTGCAGATAGCACTATACTAGTTTTCTAGAATGTTGTCATAGACCAACACCCAATCTCCTTCTTTAATCTCTTTAGGCCTCATTTTGTGTTTGCTATCAAAGTGGTCTTTGTTGCGAATTCGATCTCTTTGAGCTTTTGAATTTCTCTCTCAATATCTTCAGGTCTTCTTTCCAACTGATGAATTTGAAGAGCCAAAAGATCTTCTCTAGTCATCTCTTCTTGCTGCCACAGTAAAGCACTCCAAGTAAATGTGCAAGTCTTTGTAGGCATGACTAGCTTCTGCCCATACATCAACTCGACTAGCATATATCCTATAGTCACACTGTGAGTAGTGCAATCGGCCCATAATGCATAAGGCAACAACCTAGGCCACTCTCAAATTCATCCACCACATGCTTTGGCCAAGGCTTTCACAATCAGCAAATGGCGTCTTTTGCTCTTTCTGTTGCCTTCTGCATTATATGCCTAAGTCAAAGAAAGTTTAACGCCAAGGTGAGAGAAAAAATCCCTAGCCTCATCAGCATCCAACTCACCTCTATCTGCAGTAAATTTTCCAATACATCCATACTTGCAAATAACATCCTCCAATAGAAACTTACAAATTACTCAAGTAGATTTCGTTCGTAATGCTCTTCCTTCCACTTGATTTGTGAGATCTTCTCATGCCAAAACAATGTAGTGCATCTGCCATAAACCAACATGCATAGTGATCAAATCAAGAAACCACTTGTAATGAATACATAGCTGGTAGGTAAGATGAAGCTCATCTCTATGCCTCAGTGAAGAGAACAATTAACAATCAGCGCATGTCTCAACAAACTAGGAGATACCTCTATACATGGCTCTCCACAATAACGCTCTTTGATATTCTCATAGGTCACCCAAATAGCTCAATGCCCAGCCCAAAGACTTTCATGGAATTCTTTCATGATCTGCACTTGTGAGGCTCTATCACAAACAACTCTTAATGACTATTCTCCTCACTTTTGTAGATGCTTCCAAAGTAGGCCACTTCATAAGAATAAACCATAAGCTTTTCTTCTAATCTTCTCGAAGTCTACATTAGTCCATCCATCTTGTCTAGACATAGTACTCAAATAACGTCCAATCTGTAAATACTACTCTCCTGTATACAAAGACTCATCAAAGCTTTCCAAAGCACAAATATGATCAGCATGCATGGCTGAAAGATCAGCCCCATCATCAACATCATCAATGCAAGAAAAATCCATATCATCATACCTTGCTCGTGAAAGCATATCGGCTACTTGGTTGTCTTTACCTGCTATGTGCCTAAACTCAAGATTCATGGATTTTATGTATCCAATCCACCTAAGCATGGGAATATCTGGAGTAGAACAACTTGTGATCATATCTAGAAAATTCAAACAATCAATTTTGACCACCACAATAGCTCCAATGAAGTACTCTCTATCATTCTTGAGAGTCGTGACAACTCCCAAGAGCTGTCTTTTAACTTGTGAATACCTTCGTTGCCATTCATTTAGGACTCTTGCCCCAAACCAAAGAGCATACATATTCCCATCTGCATCGTCTTGGCCAACAACCCATCCAATGCCAATAGGACTAGTATCAACAATAAAAACAATAGGTCTCCCACACTCATAATCTGCCTTTCAAAGAGTCGGAGCAGCTCTCCATAATTTCTTCAGTTTCTTCATGGCTTTAGTATGTTTTATCTCCCAAGAAAAATGTTGCTCTTTCCTCAAGAGCTGGTAGAGATTATTTGTAATATGAGAAAAATGAGGAATCCAAATAAGATAAAACACACAAGCCCCAAGAAACCTATGAACCTCCGAACTAGAAGAGCAAGTCTCCGCAATTTTCTCTATGGCATCAATCTTCACAAGAGAAGGCTTCCTACCATAATATCACACATATGACAACAATGAAAACTTCTCTGGCTCCAAAAGTAGACTTCAACCCTGACAATGTCAAATTCACTTCCTCCAGTCTACAAAGAAGCTTCTCAACATCTCTAATATGTGAAGCCACAAAGAATTTGCATCCATGGCCATCTAAAGAATCATCTTTACCATCTTCCAAAAAACCCTTGATAGGTAATCCATCAATGAAAGGAATAGTAAGCTCAATAATAAAATCTTGTAGAACCTTGTTCATCCCATTCATCATATGGGCAACCAAATAAGTAGCTCCTTGCAGAAGCATACACAATCGAACAAGACCTAGAGGTGTCTTCATCGTAGTCAAATCTCTGCTCTTAAGGGAAACCTGATCATATCTGCCGAAATAAAGATTGCCGAGTGAATAGATTGCACGTCCAGCAAAAGCCTCAGTAAAATCATCCACATTAGGTCATGCACCAACATTTTGAATAGTGACCTTGTTTATTGGCTGTAGGTCTTGTATGAATTTGAGTGTCCTATTCTTCTTAGGAACTGTAAACCATTTTTTGGAATATGAATCTGATGATGGCTCTAAAATCCCCATCCTGATCCACTCATTCAAAATCTCTACCACTTTGGGCAAGTGAGCCCTCGGCATAGGAATAGGTTGTAGATTCCAAGGGACATGCAGAATAGTAAAAATAACCATAGGTGTCACAACCCTAGGATCAACGCATCAAATCTCATGTGGAAAGAAATCTAAATCTTTTTCATGTTTGCATAATATCTCTTCAAAACATCTTACCTCTTCAAGAAGAAGTAGAAAATCTTCGATCCCAATCTTCATCTCTTTCAATCTATCAGCTAAAAACCTATGTCTGATACCTGTAGAATCTCGTAAAGGAGGTTGCATAGCAGCTCTCCTAATCATCTCATTACTATCCAAAGGTAGCAGTCCAGCAACTAGTCTAACCTTCTTGTCAACTATCTTGTATTTTGTTTGAACTTTGGCTTCATTGCTACACCTTGCAAATTTCAACCCTCGATGAAAAAACCCTGGTAAACACAAATTTTGTTGTGTATAAACAACAACACCCAAATCTTTTTGTTGAAATATGTAAGCAAAGAACACTTTTAGCTGAGAATCCTCAACACCCAAATTATTTTGAAGTATGAAATCAGCAATTTCACAATACATTTCCAGAGAATGTACCTATAAGACATATGAAAACTCTTGATTGTTAGCATTTAGCAATACCAAAAGTTCTTCCATGGTATCTCAGCATGAAAGGCCATCATAAAGACCATCTATCCAGTCTTCTTCCTGCAAAACACATGCAATCATCAATTATTTTTCTTTTCTTTTTACATACTGCTTGGCACCTCTAGGCATGTCTGAAATATATTGAAAACACAAAGTACTTTCAATGGATACACCATAAACACATGAGGAAAAACTGCCGCTACTAGGAGGCGAGAGCTTTCCCTGACTCCTACCACCATCGTCTCATAAGATAGTGATACTTAGAAAAAATCCAACTCTCCTAATAGAAGAGGGAAATCCCTCAAAAAATCCTTATTCCGCTGAGGATTAATGCATACTATCATGAGCTGGACAGCTCTCTTTCCATCCTTCCTTTCTTCGTATCCGTGCATAGGCAGACCCATCATCCAAAACCTTAGTCTCCATCCGAGACTCAACAATAAATGGATGCCCCAAAATAATAGGATAAGAAAAAGAGTTTTGTACAAATAAATGATAAAACTCGCCCACATATCTAATATAAATCTTCAGGTTTAGACATGCAACATACAAATCTCCTACAGTGTTGTTGGCTGCACGCATGTGGCAACCATGATCCACATGACCAGGTCATCTACCACTATCCTATAATCCTTGCACTATGACATTAATTTCAAAGCCATGTTCCAAAAGAGCAACATAAGGACTCTCTGTCTCGCCAAGCTTGACTATAGTCTATGTAGTCGCTCGATCCCAATGAGTTCGAGAAAAATGGCTACAAGGAACCAATCTAGGCATCTTTGCTCTCATCATACTGTACGCAGGTTGAAGTAAAGGATGAAGAGACTTCTTGGACTGCATACATAGAGCTCTATCTGTAGACTTCTCAATAGTCTGCTCATCAGAATCAATCTCTTACAATCTGCAACCCATAGAGAATAGCCTCGGCAACAGCTAAAGCCTCTCGATGGATCATATCCTGCATTGGCTCTTCAAAAATTTACAGTTTTCTTTTGATGATGTCAATAATAACATCATGAAATTATCTTTTGGAAATCCCCAAGACTCCAAGTGTAAATTCAATTTTGCAATTAAGAATTTGATCCTCAAGTACCTATTTCAAGTCCGTGGTCGTCTCGATGTTGGATAGCAGCTTGAATCCAGGTTGCTTTTTCGGCTTTGGATCCTTTGTCTTTGGGGCCTTCTGATCTTCTGGTACTTTTGGCTTCTATACATCGGCCATACTCTACTCTGGTCTTGAAAAGAAGGCTGAAGAAATGGTTCACTCCTCCTAATTGCCCTCTTTGATCCTTCAGGTTGATTATTATCCCTTTTGTGCTTTTCTTCAGCAAGTCCTTCAAATCCTTGAGATTTTGCAATGTAACCATAGATAGAGAAGACATCTACATGATCATTCCATCCAGTTCATGTTCTAATTGCATCTCCTATGAATGAAAGTTTGTATGATGAAGCTTTACCTTTCTTTTTTGCATGCAGTGCATAAGACCATAAAGGAGACTTATCTTTTGGCAAGTGCTCCAATTGAAGACCATAGGCAGCAGCTTCTCTTGTTGCCTCTTGCTTCACATAAGAAGGATGCAAGAGAGACTCCTCCAATAATTTCCTCATACCTCCTTTTTCGAAATTTATTTTAAGCGGTTGCTCTATATCTCCGAAACATATTAGCCTAAACTTCCAAACCACCAACTCTAGTCTTTTTTCCTCTTCAAAGTCTTGACAATCCTTCCACTCATGGTCTAGACTATCGCACCATATGCAACAGTGAACACGATCATTTCTACAAGAATTCATAGGAGTAGAAGAGGTTGGGGAAGAAATTGGAGCTGGGTTAAGTGGTTTTTGTTCTCTCTGGTCATCTTAATATGAAGATCTTTCAAGTTCTTTGAAATTTCTTCCACCATGTCTTCAACAATCGATTTGCAGATGGTCTGACAACTGCAGTAGGAATAGGCGTAGGCATAGGTATAGAAGTACGCATACCAACATGATGAGAAGTAGGAGAAGAAGTGGAAGGAGCAATAGCAGAAGTAGGAAAAGTTGAGGTAGGAGAAGACATCGCTAGAGGTGCTTGCATACCGTTCTGCAAGCGATCCTTCCATCTCCGCCTCTTTGTCAATGTGGAAACCGCACCAACAACATCTTGCCAATCCATCTTCAATCCCATAGGCTACGTACAGTCTTCAAGAATCTCTCCCAACTCATCCTCATTTGCAGGATCGCCCACATGCAAGAATAATTCCACTTTCTCCGAATTTAGGGCTCTTTGCTCAAGTGCATCCAACTGGTTGTAACGTTCTTCAAACTCGCACAATAATTTAGAAGAAACAAGTCCTTTGTTGGGCTGATAGACCCATTCTCTGAATGTCTTCTGCGTAGCAATATCATAATCCTCCAAAAAATATTAATCTTTGAGCACCTTCTTGAAGACATTCCAGTTTGAATCTTGCACAAATAAACCAGTCACTCTAACTCGCAAAGCAAGCGTGACAAGCCGTAGGAAATAGTTGCTCTAGTTGGTAGGAACTCCAAAGAAGTGGATCTAGCTTTTGAGAGATAAGCTCAGACATTTCGGCCATCAAATAATTTGTGCTCACTTACCATGGCCTCAATCGCCTTGGTTGCACCATGCATATGCTCTTGTTCTTGATGCAACATTTGTTGTTGATCAAATTGTTGCTGATGTTGCTGCATAGATAACTGCATCTGTTGATTCTGCATCATAATGGTAGAAGACAGAGTTTGCAATAAATTTTTCATCTCATCTCTCAAAAAGAAAGAAGCACTCGATGATGAAGTGGCAGGAGTATTCAAAGTGTCTCCCATCTCGACAATCAGAAGCGACGCTTTCATGTCAGGTTCACCAGGTATTGCACCCGATTCGCACCGCAGAGGGGGGGAGTTTTTCATCATGTTGATATGATCTTGAGTTTCCCATCACGGGAAATTTTTTCATCGTGCCATGCTTACATAGGGGTGTTCCGAGCCAAGCACGTTGATATGTACATAATGTTGGTGGCATTCATGACCTTCTAGTTCTTCGCGGCTTCTCCGATGAGGTGCTCTGTGTTAGAGAAGATAAAAAAGGAAGGGGTAGTGTGGTTGCCTTGGTCTTTTGACAATTTTCTCCACCCGAAGTAATCAAGTGTAGACCGATAGTGAGAAAAGTTGCCAAATCTTAAGTTCATTGATCGAGACTTGCTCGACTAGTGCGGTGAGCGTGGACGTGTGGGAGGCACTATTAGAGAAGGTGGTGTGCCAATGGCCTCACTCGTCCCACCGCAACATTCTCCAATCAAGATGAAGCATCAATGGTGGCATAAGTTGCAGATCTAGCCCTCCTCATCTGTAATAGTACTGTAGACATCCAATTGTTGTCTCATCCCCCTTTAGCTTTGTCATTCCATTCAATGTCGTTGACTCCCTCCTTTGCGTCACCTCGTCCTCCATCACTACTCTTAGCTCTCCTTCATCTTGTCCTCTCTTCGTCACCTTGTTGCAGTTATCGACTTCTGTCGTCTCCTTTGCTGTAGGTCTTCATTATTCCAGCCCACGTCTTCCTCCCTCTATTATCACTTTTATAATGAACGTCCTCCTTGAAAAAGCTTCACAAAGCCATCGATAAAAGCATCGTGTTTTTCTCATCGTTTAAAGCTTTTGTATGAGGCTTTTTCATGACCTTAGGTATCTCTTATATCATTCATTACATTAGCATGATGCCAACCTACTAATCAACGCGCTTCCTCTAACATCCTCATACCAAAATTATTACACTTCCACTACAAGGGAATGAGGCAATAGTGATAGCCGTTTGCGACACAAAAAAGCGGTGTCGCTAAAAGTGTCACTATTTGCATCACTATTAGCGTCGCTAATAGAATTAGCGACGCTAATAGAGACGCTAATAGCGACGCATATAGTGACGCTAATAGAGATGCTAATAGCAATGCATATAGTGATGCTAATAGCGATGCCTGTCTGAGAAAAAAGTTTTGAAAACCCGAGTATGACCTTTGCCGAGAAAGAATGAAAGAGAGAGCGAGAGAGCTTAAAGCTTTGAGAGGAAGAGAGAGAGAGAGAGAGAGAGAGGGATCTCATCACCATCATCACCACCGCTGCTACTATACATGAAGAAGAAAGAGAAGTGTGCAAGGGAGAAGGGAGGGAAGGTGCGAAGAGAAGGTACAAAGGGCTTCATCTTCAGGTCTTTGAGGTAGAACACATACAACGGAAAATATACTCCTAATGACACTAACTAATGTTTTCAAATTCTTGGCGAAAAAATCCGCCCTCAAATTTGCAATGGTGGGCATGCAGCATCATGACAACATCAATTGTGTCTATCTTCTCTCTGATTTTGTTGTAGTGTATATAAAATTGGCATAGTTTAAGACACTTCTAGTAAGTGCAAGTTCTCCTCCCTCTATATCATCCCATCCTATCTTAAATCATGTATGCACACAGCTCAATAAGCATGGGATTAAGTCCAGGGGGTTCAATCTCAAATATATAAGTGGTATCACATGGGTTTGACAACATAAGGGATTTTTATGACCCCTCTTTTGGACCATTTTTACACATAGAACCATATCATTTAATAAGGGCATACATAGGTTGAATAGAAAAATGGTATTTTCTACTCACACACAAAAGGTCCACGGGTGAGGGATTTTTAGAATAACTAGAGTGATCTCTAGGATAAAAATGTAGCACATTGGAATCTAGCGATAACATCTCATTCAAAGACTTAAGTTGACCAACCCCCACTATTGAGCACTGTTGGAAGAGAGGGAGAGAGACAAAGTGGAGAGAAAGATGAGTCTCACCTCATTGTTGTTCTTATTCCGTTATTCTTCCATCATACTAACTGAAAGAGACTTACACACATAGGTATGACTCAAGACTAACTATAGTTAAGTCATTGACTACACTGACTTATTGAATGTCACACACGTGTACAACTGAATCCAGCTAATGTCGGTCACACACATAAAGATAGACTGACTCAAGATTAATGGGAGCTTGATATTCTAACACTCCCCCTCAAGCTCAAACTATATGATAAACTCCAAGTAGCTGTCTAAAGTATATGAGCTTTTCTTTACCAAGAGACTCGAACACCTTGTGGACCTATCACATCCTCAAATTTCTTTTCCTTTCCCTTATTCAATCTCTCCCTCAGTGACATATCCGTGTCAATAGACATAGGAGTATGACTCCGCAAGCATCCTGACCAAGGATTTACTATAGGTGACCCATCACCTATAGGACCACTCATAGATGTACTCACTATAGGTATATTTTTAGCATTACTAGTGTTGGCTAATCCATCAATAGCCAGTGCAATAGGATTACCATACCACGATGCCAGCTCATCAAAAACAACATCTTTGCTAATCAATGTCTCATGTCTAGACGGTACATAATACTTGTAAGCTTTTCGCTCTTGTGTATAACCAAGGAACACACTCTTGATAGCTTTAGAATCCAATTTCTTCATCTTTTCATCAGGAACATACACATATGCAATGCTACCAAATACCTTCAAATGTGAAATATCAGGCTTTGACCATACAACTTTTCATATGGAGTTACATCATGAATCTGTGATGTAGGGGTTCTATTCAACACATAGACAGTAGTCACTACTGCTTCAGCCCAATAACCATTTGGCAAAATCTTCTCATTCAGCATAGCTCTTGCCAATTCCATCATTACCCTATTTTTCCTTTCTACTATACCATTTTGTTGTGGTGTATAGCTGCAAGTTAGTTGTCTTCTGATCCCATGTTTAGCAAGGTACCTGTCAAGTAATGAGAGACTTATTCTCCACCTCCATCTGATCTAAGACATGAAATTTTACAACTCAACTCATTTTCAGCATTCTTCTTGAAATCCTTGAATGCATCAAACACATCATCCTTATGTTTTAGTATGTAAAGCCAAGTATACCTGTTGAAATCATCAATGAAGAATACATAGTAACGAGCACCACCAAATGAAGCATTATGAGACGAACCCCATACATCTGAATGTACCAACTACAAGGGTCGTGAGCTATTCCGTACATGTCCCATAAATTGAAACTGTGTCTGCTTTCCAAACTGACATGCATCACATACATGTCCAAAGTCATGATACTTGAGCTTAGAAAGTCCAAGCACAATCTCCTTTTGCTGCATAGATTTCAGCTTTTGTACATTCACATGGCAAATTCGCTTATGCCATATCTCAACATCGTGTATAGCACCATCATCATGTGCAAACATGGCTGCTTTCAATTCTGGAATTGACGCATCAAGAGTAAACATTCTGCCATCTCTTCAGCCTCTAGCAATCAATCTGCAACCATTACCATATTCTTCAACAAAGCATCTATATCTCACTTGCAGATTCTATTCTACCATCTGTCCAACTAAGAAAAGATTCTTGTTTATTGTAGGTACATGTAGTACATCATGCAAACTCTTCTTCTTGCCATCAGGCATCAACAAAGGTACAACTCCTTTATGCTAAATAGTATGTTGGGTATCATCTACGTTACAAACATGTCCATGCGAACCTGCAACCATCTCATCAAACCATTCTCCATGGGGTGTCAAATGATTTGAAGCCCTTGAATCAATATACCATCTCTCATCTCTATTTTGCCTAGATGCATTCTTAGACACATGTTGCATGGAAAACAATCTGTCAACCTCCTCATCATGAGCACTGTTAGAAGATGTAGAGTGCCCATGATGTTTGCTCTTTGCCTTCATATCTCCCTGCTTCTTATAACAATCATTTGTAATGTGTCCATATCTGCTACAGTAATGACAGTCCTTATCTCTATTTGACTGATCATTTGACTTCCATGAACCAGATCCACCACCTCTACATGGGGTAATCTCCCTCTGCCTCTAGCGCCGCCAGATCCACACTGGCCCTATGTATCTGTGCTATGCCAGGCATTCTACTAATGCTGTCCATAAGCATTTTGAGTGTCTCCTCGACCTCAAAAAGAGGCATGGCCTCTGCCGCCTCTACCACGTTGGCTAGAGTAAAGAACAATGTCTCTGCTTTGAGACGTACTAGAACCTGTGTTCATCCCAAGCTTAACTTCCTCATGCAGCAACAAAGCAATCAGCTCATCCCAATCAGGGGATTCATCTCTCACAAAAATAGATGTATCAAATGCTTTACACTCTTTTCCAAGTCCATTCAATATCAATGCAATCATATCATCCTCAAACATTGAAGATCCAATGGTGGCAAGTTGATCTGCTATGTTCTTGATCTCTTTAGTGTAGGCCTGAATGCTTTTTTCAATCCTAGGCAAGTTATTGAACTGTTGCTTTAGCTAAATCTTTCTTGCATGTGTTACATTTTCATAAATTTTCATGAGTATGTACCATGCATCCTTTGGGGAACTGCATCTAATAATGTGTATAACCATAGCATCTCATATACATAAGGAAAACCAATGTAACTGTCAAGATTGTGGGAGAGAAGGAAGGAGTCTCACTTGTAGCTTTCTTGCTTGCACAATGGGGGAATACACACAAAGGTGGAGGCTGAAAAAAATTTACCTCTTCTTAGTTGTATAAGCCAAAAAGAACTCAAGTACATAGAAATAGAAGAACCCTATATATGGGTCTCAAACCAAACTCAACTAACTAAGGTGTCATACTAACTGAGCCATGAACTAGAGTAGATAAGGATAGCTGTCATCTAGCTATTATTCATGGGCAGTGTACCAACCGCATCTGCAACTGACAAGTCGGTGACATAAATGCACAAAAAGTCACCCTGGCATATCACGAGTGGAGCTCGATATCTCAACACTCCCCCTCGAGCTCAATCCCAATTCCTGCACACCAAGTAGGTATCTGAACTTGCGCAGCTTCTCTGCGCCCAATGCCTTCATAAATATGTCAGCTACTTGATCCTCTGTGTTGACATAAACTAGATCAATAAGACCTAGTAAAACCCTCTCCCGCACATAGTGATAATGCACCTAAATGTGCTTTGTTCTAGCATGATAGACTGGGTTATTTTCCAAGTGTATACTGCTCATGTTGTCACAATAAATAACAACTGGCCCATCTGTAGGCTGATGCATATCATAAAGTAGCTTATGCAACCAAGCTACCTCACATGCAGCCATTGCTGCACCCCTGTACTCATCCTCTGTGCTCGACAAGGCAACTGTAGGCTGTTTCTTGCTGCTCCAAGTGACTGCAGCACTCCCAAAAGAGAACACATATCCATTGGTAGATCGTCTATCAGAAATACTACCAGCCCAATCAGCATCAATGTATCCATGCAACTGTATCTGAACCCCAGTCTCATAAAGTAGTCCATACTGCAATGTGGACTTCACATACCTAAGTATGCGTCTAGCCGCATCCAAATGCGATTTCCTTGGAGCCTGCATAAACTGACTTACCAATCCAACAGCATAGCTCAAATCTGGCCTAGTAATAGTCATATAAATCAAAAGTTTTTCTACTATGCGTCTGTACATAGTAGGGTCTTCCAGAAGCTCACCTGCATCTGCGCTCAGCTTCACGTTCTGCTTCAAAGGAATTGAAATAGTCTTACAGCCTGTCATCCCATATTTGGACAGCATGTCCAATCCATATTGCCTCTGCAAGAGCCGTATCCCACTTGGTGATCTAATCACCTCAATGCCCAAGAAATAACGCAGCTCTCCCAAATCCTTCATCTCAAACTTTTGCTTCAATAGCATTTTCACATGAAGGATATCTGTATCACTGTCACCTGTCATAATCAAATCATCAACATAAATGACAAGTAGCATAATACCTTTCTCTGTTTTTCTCACATAAAGTGAGAAATCTGCCTTGGAAATCTGAAAGCCAATAGTGACAAGATACTGTCCTATCTTGTCAGACCATGCTCTAGGTGCTTGCTTCAAGCCATACAATGCTTTCTTCAACATGCAAACAAACTCAGGATGAATAGCATGCACATAACCTAGTGGCTGCTCCATATATACCTCTTCTTGCAAATCACCATGCAAGAAGGCATTCTTTACATCCATCTGATGTAAAGACCATTCCTTTGATGCAGCCATAGCAATGACTGCTCTTACGGTTGCCATCCTTGCAACCAGACTGAATGTTTCTTCATAATCAATGCCATATGTTTATGCATACCCCTTGACTACTAATCTTGCCTTGTATCTGTTCACAGAACCATTTGCATTGTGCTTCACCTTATAAACCCACTTACAGCCAATTGCATTCTTACCTTTAGGCAAAGGTACCAATTCCCATGTAGCATTTGCTTCCAAGGCATCCATTTCTTCATCCATGGCTTTCTCCCATTTTTCTTTTCCCATGGCTTGCTCAAAAGAAGTAGGTTCTGGTTCCTGTATCACTTTGACCATATAGGCATAATGAATGGCTGTAAATCCATCATATTTCAGCCTATCCACAGGATACTTAGCTCTCGTAGACCTACACAAAGTAGATTCACTTACAGGTGCTCTCAAAACATCCCTGGTCTTCCTTACTCCAGGTGTAACAATAGAAGAAATACCCAACTCATCATCAATGCTCTATTCTGAGCCACAGGATTCACCATCCACATAAGAGTGACCTGCATTCACATCAAACATGGGCTGATCTACCTTCTCTTTTCCTTTTGGTGATACCTAAATACCACTATCTGCATTACTTTGAGAAGATTCTCCTGATCTCAATCTGCCTGTCCATGGTGAAGAATGTGAACCACTGCTAGAGGACGCTCCAGGTCTACTGATATCTTGTGACTGCTGCTGTGAATTCTGTGCAGCATTACCATTTTGTGCATCTACATTATCAATCACATTTACTGGTTTATACCAGCTACTCATCTCATCAAAAACAACATCTCTGCTCACTATAAACTTACGAGTAGAAGGGTTATAGCATCTATACCCTTTTTGCAGAGAGTAACCAATAAAGATGCACTTCTCAGCTTTTGGATCCAACTTGGATCTCAACTCATCTGGCACATGAACATAGGCAATGCAACCAAAAATCTTCAAATGAGAAATATATGGTTTCCCACCAGTATACCTCTCCTCTGGAGTCATCCCATGTATTGCTGCAGTGGGAGTCCTGCTCATTATGTAGACTGCTGTAGCAACTGCTTCAGCCCAGTAAAAATCTGGCAAGTCTTTTTCATTGAGCATGGCACGAGATACCTCTCTAATATGCCTATTTTTTCTTTCTGCAATTCCATTTTGTTGTGGGGTATGACTGCATGAATATTGCTGCTTTATGCCATGCTCCTGCAGGAACCTTGCAAACTCATTTGAGAGGTACTCTCCCCCTCCATCTGACCTTAGGCATTTTATTTGCAGGCCTATTTCTTTTTCAACCATAGCTTTAAGAGTTTTGAAATGCCCAAAAACTTCACTTTTCTTTTTCATAAAATACACCCAAACTTTTCTGCTATAGTCATCAATAAAAGTGACAAAATAATGATAGCCTCCAAGAGATGCAGCTTTAGTAGTCCACACATCAGAGTGGATTAATTCCAATGGCTTCTTACTCTCTTGAACATGTCTAGGAAATGGTTTCCTTTCCTGTTTTTCAAACTGACAGGCTTCACATACCTTATGTATTTCTACAACCTTGAATTTAGGCAATCCTGCAATAATATTTTGGGCTTGCATTGATTTAAGTCGTTGTACATTAACATGACCAATGCGTTTATGCCAGATATCAATATCTGCAACTACACCGGTCCCATGTGCAAACATTGCTGCACTCAATTCAAGCATGTCTACATCCAACGTAAACATTCTGCCCTTCTTCTTTCCTTTTGCTATCAAGCGACCTTTATTTTTCATATCCTCAACAAAGCATCCATGGGAATTAAATCTGACCTGCAAGTCCTATTCAACCATTTGACCAACAAAAACCAGGTTCTTAGTGATATTCGGAACATGAAATATATCCGACAGGTATTTCTTTTTCCCATCCTGCATAGAAAAAGGAATATTTCCAATCTGCACAATAAGATGTGTAGTATCGTCACCAGTCTCCACAAATCCTGGTTTTTCCATTTTCCTTGCATCCTGCATCCATTCTGCATGATCTATCTTGTGGTTTGATGCACCTGAGTCAACATACCACACATCGTTACTTTCTTCTGCACTTGTCACAGAATTGGTCATGTGCTGCACCATAAACAAATGCTCATTTCTGTCATCACCCTGTCTACTAGAAGATGCATAATTCCCTTGTTGCAGTTTTCCATTCATGATGTCATTTTGCTTTTTATAGCAGTCTTTAGCCATATGACCCATTTTACCACAGTAGTAACATTCAACATTGCTGTTAGAATTTTGCCCTTTGATCATTTTTTGAAAATGCATTAACTGGATTATGCTCACTAATAACAGAAAACTCACCACCGAGTGCACGCAACTGTATATTAAATGTGTTGTCAACCAAACTACGTGAAACATTGGAAACTTAAAAATTCACAAAAAATAAGTCATGGGTCAAATGGAATATTGCATATCAAATATAGTGTTTCCAAACCGCTTAATACAGTAAAGATATAGTGTATCGGCCCATATACAACTGATCACTGATGTGTGCATGATTGCGCATTGAATTTATCCTCAACAAAACTACTTTCAAAATTGGAAACTTGAAAATATGCACAATGCAAATTATGGTCACAATAGAATATCACATATCAGATTTGGCATTACGAAACCATGAAATACACGGTAGATAGTGCATCGCACCAAGTACAACTAGAGCTAGGCATATGCAGCTTGGACCATACTTGAAAGTATGTTTTCCGTAAATATAAAGGCACGAAAGATTCAACTTAAGCAAGAGTTGAATACATTGAAGAAAGGGAAGATGTCTATCAATGAGTATGCACTGAAGGTAAGGAGCATTGTAGATGCCTTGGCAGTGATTGATGTAATGCCCGATGATGATGATTTGGTGTCATCTACCTTGGGTGGACTTAACAATGAAAAGGCTTGAAAGTCTTTTGTAACTTCCGTATATGTCAGAAAGCACGACCTCTTTGGCTCCCCTTGCCTCTCGAGTTACCACATCCTCCTCCATAGGACTGGTTTTCTTGAGTTTCCTACATATTCTGATTTCTACCACGGCCTCCAGATCGGCCTCCTCTACCTCTGCCTCTACCTCTTCTAGCATTTGAGTAGAAGACAGCTTCATTTGAAGTTCCTCCTGAAGAAGATGCACCACCATTTCTCTGCTCCTCAAAAATTAGAAGAGCAATCAACTCCTCAAAATCAGGAAATCTTTCACGGACGGAAATGGATGTTCGAAACTGTGTATAATCCTTTCCTAGACCATTCAAGGTCATAGAAACTAAATCATCATCTTCCACTGGCGACCCAATGGAAGTAAGTGCATCTGCAATCTTCTTCACCTTCATGTAGTAGTCATTGATGCTCATATTTTCTCTTTGCACATTATGTAACTCTTGCTTGAGCTGCATTTTCCTGGCTTGCGTATTTGTGCTATACATTTTTGACAAGGTATCCCATGCCTCCTTTGGTGTACTTGCATCCTGAATAAGCACAATCATAGAGTGTGAAATGCTGACAGACAGCCAATACATAACTTTCCTGGCTCTCTCATGCCGTGCTTTAAATGCCTGCATTTGCTGTTGATTGGGAACATCAGGAAGAACTGGTTCTTCTTCATTTCCTGCAACGAATTCCCAATATCCTTTTCCCATAAGGAAATTCGTCATTCTAAACTTCCATGCTTGGAAGTTGTTCTTGTCAAGCTTTTCAGTGATAATCTGTGAAAGAGAATCAGATGCCATTACACAATACTGCAAAAAATTCTGTCACTGCAAAGAACACAACTTCAGCCTCACAAAGGCTAATCTGCAAAATTGACGAAAGTGGTATTTGACCACACAGTCACTTTCTAGTGACGATTTTGCATGTCAAGATTGTGGGACAGAAGGAATGAGTCTCACTTGTAGCTTTCTTACTTGCACAATGGGGGAATACACACAAAGGTGGAGGTTGAAAACAGTTTTCCTCTTCTTAGTTGTGTAAGCCAAAAAGAACTCAAGTACATAGAAATAGAAGAACCCTATATATGGGTCTCAAACCAAACTCAACTAACTAAGGAGGCATACTAACTAAGACACGAACTAGAGTAGATAAGGATAGCTGTCATCTAGCTATTATTCATGGGTGGTATACCAACCACATCTGCAACTGACAAGTCGGTGACATAAATGCACAACGGTCACCCTGGCATATCACGAGTGGAGCTCGATATCTCAACATGTAACACCTTGCATGCTCTCTCAGTCCATAGCTGATGATCCCTATTCTGATCATTTGTCAGATTTCTTTCATGCATTTCAGGTTTAGTCTCATCACATGTATATAAGTCCCAATAACCTCTGCCAACCAAAAAATTCTTCATACGGAACTTCCATAAAGTAAATTTTTGTTGTCCAACTTTTCTCTCACAATTTGAGTGATATTGTTAGTGCCTTAAACATTTTCCATAGTTGCAGCTTAGGTATTCAATGATGTATACAACGTGTAAGTATCTGACTCCTTTTCCTACAGTAGTTCAGGACCAGTTTCCTACTTTTCACGACATTTTTCTGCAATTCAGGGCAGTTTTTCTAACAACTTGCTTGCTGTAAACCGTATTCCAACAATGAAAAAACACAGTCAACTAAGCATAAACCAAGCTCAAATTAGTTCAAAACATTCTATGGTTGTGGCAAAACATCCCAGCACAATAAACTATGTCCATATAAGTATCAATGTTTGTATTGTATGCAAGTAGCAGTACCAAATACAACCAGCCCACTGCTATAATCAGCAGTATTTTCTCTATTAAAACAAGAGTATTTAGACCTCAAAACAGCCCCAAAGCATCTCATTCAGTTTCCACTCTATGCACGAGTTGATACATGTCCAATCAATTAGAATATATTACATGTATGTCAAGTGAAGATGATAGGTATCCTTCCTGCAGACAATAACCACTCAATATCTTTCTATAACCAGCAATAAATGAGTCCAAACTTTGAACTTTCAGCACTCACAATATCCCAAAAAGCATCTACCACTTCAATGGTATGATCCATGCATTTGTCACTAGTAAATAAGCATCACAGATACTTCCACCCTATAGGTATATTCTTTCCAAACTCAGGACAGCAATCAGTTCACTGTTTCCAACCTGGAAATAAGCTCCAAAACTGAGCATTTAACACTCCAATATCATGCTCAAATACATGATAATAAGGGCATATATATTGTTAGGAAGAAAGCCACCAGTGCTTAGAATCACTTGCTATTTAGTGCAATAAACAACTAGTCTGCACAGGTTTGTGTTGAATATATCAAAATCTCTGAGAAATTTTAAAAAATTTTATTATGCAAAGTTGTAGACCACGTCGAAATGGTCAAGAATTGTTGGCCATTTCTCCAAAAACCATTTCTGTAGCAAGATATAGCTTTTGCAAAAAAAAAGGCCTGTAGGCACAGTCTCCTTTGATTACGTTATCTTCATATCTGATGTCTTGATGTCAAATGGCCACGACCAAGACTTTAGGCTTCAAGCGTTCAAGCTCTAATACCATGTTGGAAGAGAGGGAGAGAGACAGAGTGGAGGAGAAGATGAGTCTTAGCTCATTGTTATTCTTCTTCTATTATTCTTCCATCATACGAACTAAAAGAGACTTACACACATAGGTATGACTAACCAAGACTAACTATGGTTAAGTCACTGACTACACTGACTTATTGCATGTCACACACGTGTAAAGTTGTATCCAGCTAATGTCGGTCACACACATAAAGATAGACTGACTGAAGAGTAATAGGAGCTTGATATTCTAACAAGCACATAGAAGACAAGAAAGTCAATTAGGTCTAATAATCTAGATGGCTCCTGATTTGAAGGCTTAACTAATCTCATGTCCAACCCTAAATTGAGCTCATAGAAGACAAGAAAGGCCTATAATATCTGATGACCAAGATTTCCCTTCATTTTTAAGGCTTGGCCAACCTTAAAGCCTTCAAATATGATGGAAGAGATACATATATTCCTGCTTCTTACCTTACTTGCCCCAAACTTGCATGGAATGAACTTCTTTTGAGGGGAAGTATTCCCCCTCACTACAAGATGTAGACCTTATAGCGACGTTCAAAGCGACGAAAATACAAACAACAAAATCTGCCCCCGTCGTCGCAAAAAGTGTCGTTATTGACGATGCCATAGAATCGTCGCTATATGCGTCGCTATATACGTCGCATTTGCGACGTATATAGCGACGGTTACAGAGAATTTGGGACGCTTATAGCGACGACAATAGCGATGCGTGCAGTAAATTTGCGACGCAAATAGCGACGGTAACAAAGAAAAAAAAATTTGTGGTAGGGCAGCAAGCCTGCCACATATAGCACTGTGTGCTGTATGGGAGCCATACAAAATAGTTTCTGCACTGCTGCATACAAAGCGTTTGCAAACAAAAAGAATGTGTACTGAAATCATAAAACTGATAGATGAAATAAATACATGATATCGCATAAAATGCGATTGGTACAATCATAAAACAATATCACTAATACATAGAAAATATCTACATAGATCGGGCGACTAAAAACTAAAGGTATGTGAGCTCTAAGGATCCAAGGGCGAGCTACAAATCCTCGTCCCCCGAAAGCTCTTCCCGCTGCAAAGGAGCATCAAACGGATTCTGCAGAAAAAGAAACAATACATCAATCCGCCATACAATAATGCATTCAAATATCTCATGGTAACTACGGACAAGAAAGATGAGTGACTTACTGGGCCGCCGCGTCTATACAATCGGTCGATCAATGCATTGAGACCGTGCCTCTCTGCATATCGAGTCTCAAGGCCTTGCGGATCGCGATTTGTAATGGAGTGCTGCAAAGAAAACAAAATGCTAACTGTTAGAAACATGATTGTCAGTACAAAGAATATCTCAAAAAAACAAATAAGCAAAACAAAAGAGAAACTTACAAAGTCCTCCAAATATGTCCTGTGGCCGCCACTCCCAAGATGATGTACCGATCCGGCCTCGATTCGTGCCCTCGTCGCCTCCCGCTGACTCCAACGTCTTGGCGAATTTGTAGCCTCCTCCCTCAGTCGGCGCCAGTCGTCTGCATCTAACCACTCGGGCTTTGGAGCCCCACTCTTGATTGCCTTGCGTGCGTCGGATCGTCTATGTGACATGTATGCACGCATGCAATCCATCATCCAGCCCGTAGAGAATCTATCCACTGCGGCTGGCACCGGGAACTCCTCGTGCAAGGATGCTACTACATACTCCTTGCTCCCCTCCGGTACGTTCCTCCAATGATCCAGGACGTTGTGCCGAAAAACTTGTTGGCACAACTCCCTCATGCGAGCCATCACCCTCCTCCCCTCATCATTCATGATGATGGCTCCTGACCTGCCATCCACTAGGTATCCATAACCCCTAGGAGTATGCCTTGTATGGGCCCTCTCCCATCTCCGTCCACGCTCCTGGGCATATCCAGGAGACCCCTGTACATCCTGTGTACCGACGGGGGTACCCTCTCCTGGAGTGCCACTCAAAGGGGTGCCACCAAAGGGGGTGCCACCAAAAGGAGTGCCACCAAAAGGCGTGCCATCTACCGACGGCTGCGCAAAAGCTGGAGTAACTGGAGTGGACATCCCCACAGGTGTGACAAATCCTGGAGGTGACCGAGCTCCAGCTGAACGACGAGACGGAGACACCGCGTCCGTGTCTCCACAACAGCACCCCCCTGATCCTCCTGCAGTCGTAGTCCCTCCCTCTGGCCCAAGTCACGAGCGTCGAGATCGTCTGCTCGATGCTGAAGCATCTGATTGCGCTGAAGCTGATCTAGCAGAGCGCCCTAACGAAGAACGAGACAGCTCCTGATCTGCCATCTCTCTGAATCTCGCGAGCTGATCTGGAGACATGCGTGCCATCATCTCCTGAAACTCCTCGTCGCTCATCCCTCGACTCATCCTGAAAATGTCGATACCTGCACAGATAAAAAATAATGTTAGAATAATCAATTTAAACTATACAAAGCACATTAATATAAATCATTTTTGAAAAATCCCTCTTAAAATGCATATCTTATCTACCTTTATGGAAGATCTAAATAACGAATTGAGTAATACAATTCTCCAAGAATGAAGTATTCTATGGTCCCATGTTAATCTCCTGACACAACTCTGCATACACTGGAAGGTCGATAGACATGTCACCACAAAAGAATGAGTCTGCCTCGTTCTCAACAAATTCTACGACTTCTGTATTTCCATCATTGTTAGCCGATGCGAGCTCCAAGCTTGCGGTGGCCTCCACCCCTTGTAATTTCGATCCCTCTATTTGCATATTTTCTTTATCTATGCCTAGAACATCGCTTTGATCGTATACTCTCGCACCTCGAGGAGTTGAAGGTATAACATACCACCATCGAGGTTGTTGGGGATTTGGATAGAAGATTACATGTTCACAAACACTTACAAAGTGGCTTCAAACCATTGTGACATAAACCATGTCGTATTACAATTAGCAAGCAAATGACTATTTGTACCTGTTCACAATGGGCCGACAACACAAAGGTGTCGCGCAAATCCATCCATTTTTTTCGGAATCTATTTCGAGAAATCCAGATGGACCTCGTCGAACTGTTGCGCCAGCTCCTCCAAGTACCACTTTGAACCACTGCACATCGAATACTATCATGGAGAAGCTACGGTAATCCACCACAATAATACTTTGCAAGTTCCCAAAATACTCCATCTCATCCACAACCGTGTTCGGATCCGTTGCTCGTCACCGGCTCTCTTGCTCAAACCTTGCCATGACACCACAGTCCATTGTGGAGCGCATTTGGTCAATACGCTCCACCCGAAAATGCCGTCCGCGCGACCACACTGCACTATATATTTTGTACTGCACATTGAAACACTCAAATTAGATGTAGCAAGCAAATTTAGATATGACACATTCTAAACCCCTCATTACCTTTGGACTACATCCCCTCGAGAACTCCCACTCCTCCATTGAGACCTCTGTCCCTTCGCTGGATGCTGCGGTCAAGGCTCCATGCAACCATCGTGTTGACATAAACCGCGGCATCTCCTCCATGCCTTCGGGATATCGAATCGGTCGGTGACGCGTACTGCGTCGGAATTCAGCTCGCGCTTCCTCTCGATCTTGCCTTGCAATCTGGTACTTGGCGAGCCACGTCTCCATGGAGGCATGGTGCAACATACAAAAGCGATTCACCTTCTCTTCCATTGAGGCATCCATTCTTTTTTCTACCCCATTTCCAACCACCACATCTCCAGTCAGCCTGTCATCGTCCATAGCATTTCATTGTCTGGTTCCACCGTTGGTAGCCATTGTGAGATATGCACTAACGCCTCCGACACCAACCAACCTTCCGCCATGCTACCTTCCGGACGAGCTCGTTGTCGCACAAAGCCTTTCAGGGTTTTCATGAAGCTCTCCAAGAAGAACATCCATCGCGTATGGACAGGTCCAGTAATCTCCACTTCGTCCACAAGATGCACAAGAAGGTGAACTTGTATTGTGAGCATGCTAGTGGGCAGGTATTTCTCAAAGAGACAGACCGTCTCAACTGCTCCCCGCCTTGTGAATTCAATAGAGGACGTCTTAATCTCTTTCTGTGAGATCCATTGCACCAAAGTCGACAACTTGTAAATGGCCCCGCGAATTTCTGGAGTTAGGCATCCCGCGATCGCGATCGGTAGGACAAACTGCCACAAATGAGAAAGCATTAAGAATAATGGTCACTTTTCAAATTTCAAAATGTCCACGCTAATTAAAATCCATTCTGTTCACAAACCTGACATATCTTATGCCAATCATGGGATTTTAGCCCAGACATTTGGTCATCTTTAGAAAATGTGGACCTGAGAGAACGCATCATACCCGTCGGAGTGCAGATAGACTTGATTACTTGCTTCACAATGCGCTCTTCTTTGGTAGAAAAAAGCGCCTCCATCTTACCTACCTCCTTTAAATCCATTCGTGACCCTATAGTGTCTCTCTTTCCTGTGATGTGGTCCCATAGCAAGCTGCCCACATTTTTGAAAATATGCATGGGATCCAACAAGTGGTTGACCTGTAAGTGGGTCCAATATGGCAACTCGTAGAAAACTGAGAACCGTCGCATTCCATTTGGATGTGATTCCGGGTTTACCATTTTCAGCTCGTACCAGCTTGCAGCGTTCATACGTGTTGGAGGTCGTCCAAGAAAACCTTCCCTGAGCTCATGATCCTCCGGCAAGAAAGCGGCGTGTCCTTGATATACCATCTTCTTCATGGTTCGTGACCTTCGGGAGTCTAACTGTGGCCCACACAATGAACATGCATGATAACCTGAGGTAACGAGACCTGCAAGGCGATCCACGACCTAGTGAATACTTGATTGAATGAAATAAAATATAGATATTACGAGCGAGAACAAAGGTCTGCTCACCTGAGCACTCTCCCAATCCCGAAAAGTCATGCATCGTCCACATGAGAATGGCTCGAATGTTGGCTGACCGCCGACCATCGCGCCTGCTCATATCTTGCACCGTGACCCCCTCCTCCCACAAAATCTGAAGCTCATTGACTAATGGACGAAGATACACGTCCATATTTTTTACTTTGTAGCGGCCCGGGACGAGCAAGCTAAGGATGAGATGTCCTTTCTTTGTAGAAAGCCATGGAGGAATGTTGTAGTTGACAAGCACTATAGGCCACACACTGTAAGAAGTCGAGCGCAGACTGAATGGGTTCACACCATCCATGGCGAGACCCAGCCGAAGATTCCTTGGCTCTCGCGCAAAGCTTGGGATGGTAGAGTCAATGTGGCTCCATGCGCGCGAATCTGCTGATATTCATTGCACTCCATCCGTGGACCTATTTTGCACATGCCACGTTGTCAAGCTTGCCATGGCAGACGTGCGAAACATGTGGTTTATGCGGGGGATGAGCGGAAAGTGTCTGAGGACTTTTTGAGGGATGGTCAGCCCTTGCAAGTCTTGTCGATACCTGTGAGCACCACACTTTGGACATGTCTCCATAGTTTCGTATTCATCTCGAAACAATATGCAGTCGTTGATACATGCATGGATGTTATTGTAGTCCATGCCAAGCTTCCGTAAAACATGTCATGCATCATCACGAGACTCGAGCATGGTGTTTGCAGGTGGCAATATATGATATTTCAATAACCTGAAAAAATCATAAAACACCTTGAAAAATCCATCCATGTTTGCAATAATACTATTTATAAAAAAAACAATGAAGTCTGTGTGCAAGGTACCTGAATAACTCAGTCACACTCGTGTCGCTCCAACCGTATTTTGCTTGCACACTTAAGAGTGCAAGCAATGTCTTCAACCGAGATACTCGGCACCCATCATATAATGGTATGGATGCTTCCTCTCTAAGCGGGTCAGATGTCTCAACATCCATGGGAATCAATGCATCGATCATTGCCTCCATCTCAAGCTCCAAGATTGTAGGCAAGTCGGGAAGGTTGTCTGTCTCCTCTGGCATTGATGGTATAGATGGGCCTTGCGAGTGGTTGATTGGCTCCTGCAATCCATCCATCGCACGTCCACGAACTCTTCTAATTGGCCGCAAAGGGTGCACTCCCCCTTGGGTCGAGACATCACCCCCCTAGATACAAAATTTGCAAACAAGACCCAATCTTATTGTGTATGGTTTTCAATTAGCTTGAGAGTACAATGCATGAAAAATGCTAACTTCAAATTACCGTTTGCTGAAAATCTGCAATCGCCTGATCAATGATCTCAAATTGAAACTCGCCAAATCGTCGTACGTGTTCTATAGACAATCGACGTTTTCGTCTAATTGTCAACTTGCATTGAGAGCAAGGACATGGGACACGATGATTAAGATACGACTCGCGGTCTTGAACAATAAGACCTTCTTCGTTTGCCATCTTATCTACATTACAGCAAACGAGGCTTAAATGGATAGCTTTATGGAGATGTACATCAAGTTGCAAGTTGACCATAAACCTTGCATTGTATATAGTAGTCAAGAGATTTTCTGATGTTATATCTCGGCCTTGTATCATGGTCAACGATTTGTTTGTCCCGGTAGATAATTTTTTGTTATATCTCGGCTTTGAGTATAAGTAATCCATTTTAAAATTAATGCGCGCCATCTATGAAATTTTATAACTATAGTAATAAAATTTATTTCAATCAATTCTACTCATAGTCATAAGACCTGAGAGAAATTATCCTATACTCAATTTAAGGGTTTCTTCTTCTATAACAATAATTTTGGGTTCATTTTGATGAAGTACGTGGCCGTATGCAAAGCACATTGCATACCATTATCAATAAGTATATTATCTTAAATTTCCTTCCCCTCCCTCTCCCTCTCTTTCTCTCCCTCTCCCTCTCTTCCTCTCTTTCTCTCACCCTCTCCCTCTCCCTCTCGTTCTCTTTCTCTCCCTCTCTCATTTCCTCCCTCCCCCTCCCTCTCCCTCTCCATCTCCCTCCCTCTTTCTCCCTCTCCCTCTCCCTCCCTCCCTCTCCCTCCCCCTACCTCTTTCTCTCCCTCTCTCATTTCCTCCCTCTCCCTCTCCCTCTCCCTCTCTTTCTCTTTTTCTCCCTCTCCCTCTCTATCTCTCTTTCTCTCTCATTTCCTAAACAAGCAAAAAATAAAGTGATTTAAACATCCTCCAAGCAAAAGGAAGAGGGAGAGATACAATGCACTCTCCCTCTCTTTCTCTTTCTATCCCTCTCATTTCCTTCCCCTTCCTCTCCCTCTCACTCTCTTTCTCTCTCATTTCCTCTCCTAAACAAGCAAAAAATAAAGTGATTCAAACATTAAACAAGCAAAAGGGAGAGGGAGGGAGAGAGAGAATGCACTCTCCCTCCTTCTCCCTCTCTTTCTCTTTCTCTCCCTCTCCTATTTCCTCCCCCTCCCTCTCCCTCTCCCTCTATTTCTCTTTCTCTTTCTTTCTCTTTCTCTTTCCTTCCCTCTCCCTCTCCCTATCCCTCTCTTTCTCTCTTACTCTCTCGTTTCCTCTCCTAAACAAGCAAAAAAGAAAGTAATTCAAACATTAAACAAGCAAAAGGGAGAGAGAGAGAGAGAGAATGCACTCTCCCTCTCTTTCTCTCCCTCTCCCTCTCCCTCTCTTTCTCTCTCTCTCTTTCTCTCTCTCCCTCTCCCTCTCCCTCTCCTTCTCTTTCATTTCCTCTCCTAAACAAACAAAAGAGAACGATTTAAACCTTCAACAAGTAAAAGAAAGAGAGAGGGAGACTCACCAATGAGATATGGCGAGCGTGGGCGGCTTCTCTTTGCAACGAGGGCTCCTCCTCTCCTTCGCGAACAACGGCGGTGGCGGCGGCGGCGGCAAGTCTCTTCCTCTTCTTCTCTCACAAAGCCTTAGCTCTCTCCCTCGCTCTCTCCCTCGCTCTTGCTCTCGCTCTCAAAAGGCGAAGAAAAGAAAATGAAAATGGCGCTCTGGTTTCGGCCGCGCTTTTTTTCCCTGCGGCGTCGCTATTTGCGACGCCAATAGCGACGCCTATAGCGACGCCGATATCCGCCGTCGCTAATCGGCGTCGCTAATTGCCCAATTCCTTGTAGTGCCTCATTCAGAATTGACTTGTAGTTAGGAACATTTGGGTGAAAACAGACCCTTTACATTTTTCAAGGAAACAAGCCCAACTTATGCTCTAGATGAATGCTAATGCTACCAATTATTCAATAACTTAACATAAAGTTGTGTCAAAAGCCATGGGGAAAGTTGCCAACAAAAGAATCACTTGGGAGTGCCATATGTTGTCGACATGAAAAGGACTAAGGAGTGTTATCATAGTCCAAGTCTAGGCTTTAGCATGACTCAATGATGAATCATGAGAGTATGGCGTACCTAGCCTCGAGGATGAGTTATCAAGTCTTTGGAAAAGTCGGTCAGTAGGGTTTCTCTTTCTTGAACTTTTCTTGGTGATGTAGGAAGCTATGCTTTGTTTTTCGTATATGATCATAACATGTGTATTAAAACAACAACAAGATTATATGGTCCGATGTGTCCATGTATAAACCGACCTCTTTTTCTATTAATACTAGTAGTGTTCACAAAAATTGAGGTTTAATATAAAGTGAATTGCAAAATGTAAACAAAAACTTTTAAAATTGAAAGAAAAAGGTCTAAAACCTCGAACTTTAAAAAAAAATTAGTTACAAAAAAGACAAATGCATGTAATTTGATTCAAAAATCTCTGTAAAATTTTAGTTAGAGTTTTTTGTATTTGCTACCAAAAATGTTTTTCGTGAACACCGATTAATACTATACACTTTGTTAAGTAGTCTGCGTTGATAACGACAATATTGATTGTGACGCTGTATCATTGAAGTTGTAATTTATTAGTGTAACGAGGAAGATGTATATTATTTTATTTTTGCACGACTTCGTGATGCACGACAAAGAGGGATAGTCCGTGTCACAGTGGTACAAAGTTCACCGGCGCATGGATGAGCGGACGAGGCTGCCGGCGGCTAGAATTTTGGCGTTAGTGAAAGGACGATTGGATCAGAGCGGACGATCGAAGGCTGCCGGCGATTGGATCGGAGCGGACGATCAGGATGTACGTCTGATCCTACGACGAGCTGGCTGCTTGTATAAAATGCCACCACGCCCTGGTAATTATATGGAGTAGTAGCTGGGTATTCAAGTGCTAATTCATTGCTCATCAGCCTCGTCTAATATACAAACCTTAGTAGCACCCGAAGCTATATTAGGAGCAGTGTTTGGAGGCACGGCAGGACGACGTATAAGCTTCAGCTGCAGGGCGTAAGGTACGTTAGGATATTCGACTCAGTGTAAAAATTATACCATACCCATCCGACGAAATAATTAGCTGCTACAGCAGCTTGTGTGCTCCAGGTACGCATATAATTAAAAGATATTAGGTGGTCATCATGGAGGCCGGGGCCGCCGGGATCAGAGGGCTTTCCGCTGCGGTGATCGCAATCGTGATGGGCGTGATGCTGCTGTGGGTGGGGCACGTGGCGCGGGTGCAGGCGAGCGATCCGGAGGCCACGCAGGACTTCGTGGTGCCAGCGGGGGCGAACGCGTCGGACGTGGACGGGAGCTTCTTCACGTTCACGGGCTTCCGGGACAACTACAATAGCAGCAGCTGGTGGGCTTCTCTGTTCAACGGCACCACCAGCAACTACAGCAGCAGCAGCGCCTCCACGTTCGTGAAACCCTCGAAGGCGTTCGTGAGCGAGTTCCCGGCGCTGTCCGGGCTGGGCGTGTCGGCGGCCCTGCTGGACTTCCCGGCAGCCTCCCAGAACCCGCCCCATACGCACCCGCGCGCCACCGAGCTGCTCTTCGTGCTGGAAGGGTGCCTCCAGGTGGGCTTTGTCGACACCTCCAACAAGCTGTACATGCAGAAGCAGCTGCAGAAGGGGGACCTGTTCGTCTTTCCCAAGGGCCTGGTGCACTTCCAGTACAACCCCAGCTCCACCTCCTCCGCTCGCGCCCTCGCCTCTTTCTCCTCCTCCAACCCTGGGACGGTGTCCCTCCCTTCCACGCTCTTCAACTCCTCCATCCCGGCCTCCGTCCTCGCCCAGGCTTTCCAGGTCTCCGGTTCCACCATCTCCCTGCTGCAGGCCCCATTCCAGTCCGTGCACATCCAGGGCTAGGTCGTTTTCGTTTCCAATAACCGTCGACATCCAATAACCTTGCTTGCGTTCTTGGAGTGGCCTCCTCGGATATACAATCTTAGATCACAATCCATGATCACGTGGAGCTATTGCTATCTTTTTTGGTGGGCATTTATGAAAACCTAAAACTTGCACACGACACAATGTCAGAACGATGCGTGCCAATAACATAATCCTGTGATGCATACTAATAACGCAATGTGAGGACGTGTACCAAGGAGACCCTCTTTGACGTGCACAATCAAGATATTAAGGAGCATTGGTAAGGGTGTTGTAACTTAGTGCTTTGCTTAGTTGACTCGGACTTAGATATAACACTCAAGAGTATCTTGCAACAAACTACAAAGATTCAAGGGAATTCACAAAGCTAGGATCAAGACAAGAGTCTATCGTTAACAAACTCACTTAGCCTCTTTGTCCCTCACTTAGTGGTCGAGTTCAACTAACACATCTCATGTCTCTCAAAGTGCTTTTGCACGGCTATAAAGGTCTTAAGTAATAGTGACGTGAGGTCTCTAACACATAACTTTTCAAAGTCACTTCAAGCAATTTGTCCCAAATTACTCGACCCTTCAAGCATGTGTCATCACATCCAAGCGAGACCATCACATAGGATTAGTGAAACCGCAAGGTTCAATGAACATGTCCTTTTCACACAAGTCTCCAAGAGGAAGCACTAAGAAAAATCCTTACAGATGATGCCCCAAGAAGTCTAGCATTAAGTGAACCAGTATAACACTAATTTTTAACATGAAATCTTGACTTGTAAGTACCAAGAAGATTCATGGCCATCATGATTTATTATCCACTGCTTTTTATTCCTTCTTCCAAATCTCACCTTAACTTCATACTCATCAATCTTCTCAACTCTAAATTCAAATGTTTTCCTTTACAACCCTCACTACAACAAAAAGGCCTCTTAGACGCACTTTTAGACACAATTTTTGAATTGAGAGAAAATCTTATGGGCTGCGGGTGCGTCTATAAGCCCGTCTATTTGTGCGTATAGCATTTCGTGTCTATAGTCGCATGTAAAAGGAAATCCACATGCACCAATAGATGCGCTTTAGACGCGTATATACACGCATCAATAAACGCGCATACGAAAACCAAAATTGTTATTTATTTAAATTTTTTAATGCGTCTACATGGAAAATTAGACGGGCACATAGACAAGTGTATAGATGTGCTTTTACATGCACCAATAGACACGAACGCAAAACCAAAAATCTCCTTTTTTTTAAAAGATATTTAATTTTTTTTTATTAATTTGAATTATATAGCGCGTGTATGAGCGTGTGTATTTGCAATCACATGCTCTCTGGTTTTTTTTCCCCCCTCCCATATATCAAATTGTGCATTTGAAAAAAACACAATGGATCTGAAGGCACGAGAATCGAAAACAAAAATCCATGTATTCACTATATATAAAACGCATTTACATGGGAAGTTTAAGTGCTTGCGACCTAAAGCGTGGCCGCAAGCAGTAGGCTCAAAGATGTATAATAGATATACAAGGAAACAAGGCCATAGAGGAGGTATAGTGCTTCTCTACGAATCTGAAGAAGAAACATCTTCGCTAGCACCACCATCGCTACTAGCGTCGCTATCCCCCTCCTCGCTATGCTCCACATCAGAGTTCGCCTACACACACAAAAGATCAAGGTTGCTTACGTACAATTGCAAAAAAAAAAGTTATAATTAGCTATACTTTTAATAGGAAAGTAAGAAAAACATACCTCCTCTGGCTGTCGAATCCTCATAGCCCGGTTGTATTTCTCCTCAGTGATGAGACCCTCCTCATAGAAGTAAAGCCATATGGCTGCGCGGTTATGGCCTCGATGGTAACCTACCTCTCTAGGAGTAGGTATCCTACCAACAATAGTAGTCTGCAAAACAATTATGATATATACAAACAATTATGAGACACAATGTATTAGAAAAAATTATATAAAGAATTGAAAAAAATATAAATTTAAAAAAAACTAAAAATTAAAATATACTTACAAACATTGCCTCCCACGACTCTCTGCCGCCCGATTCGTAATGCGATGATCCCATGGTTTTATTTGGATGCGTCGCGCCTCTGCCTGCTGGTGACTCTTCACTTTCTCTGTTGCTTTCTTCTTCGCTTTCTTCCACTCTATGCGATGGCATATAGGTGGTTGGCTATAGGCTCCACGCCCCTCCTCTTGTCTTTGCAGTGACTCCCTGGCGCGTGTCATGAGGTGGGATCTTTTGTTGTGAAGCAAATCCCTCACTTTTGTGCGTCCCCAATCATCCGAGAATCGCTGACCCTTAGGATTTAGGCACGTCTTATGGATTGCCCTCAACACCTCATGCCACAAGCCGCTTTTCTGATTCTGGAAGTAAATGAAACAATCTTTATACGTTGCATGCACGACGCTCCTCATGTACGCCATTACATCTCTTCCTTCATCATCATGGAAGATGCCACCAGTATCTGTAACTCTATAGTACTAGCATAGAGGCTCCTCTACGTGATCTTCTGGTGAGGGTGATTGCTCGCCACCTCCTAGGCAGCCCCCAGACAAGCCTTTTCCTCCCTCTCTACTCTTCCTCCTCCCTCTTTGTCAACTACTCTCTGCCTCGCTGGATGCATTTGCTTTCGCAAATGCATGTGCGTTGGTTGACGCTTGTGCTTCAACCGATGCATGTATAGGTGCTGCACGTGGAGTACCTGCAATTAGAGTTTGGACATTTGGTGTTTGGGAAGTAGTGCCAGGCAAAGACGTCAGAGGCGTTCCAGACATGATGCTGAACACCTCGTCTGTTTGTGGGAGAGCGGCCAAGGTGTCTAGTCATCTCTCCCATGAAGTCTTCCTTACTAAGAAAACCTCCAAAAAAAGCATTGACCCCTCTACTGAACAAGCCCAATGTATCATTCATGTGCTTCAAATCTGGGTCATTGCTAGATGAACCAGGATGTGACATCTGCAAACAAAACACAGAAATAAGACAAATTTGCTAAACTGCAATATTGTGTAAACTGTACTATTGTGTAACATGTTCGTACAATTCCATAAATAAAAACTTATTTTTTTATCAAAATTGGCGCGTGTATATTCGCGTCTGAGATGCAGAATAGACGCTCTCTCAGATGCTTCCCTGGAGTCAAACCTTCTGGTCAAAGTGCATGTATATTTGCATCTGAGACGCAGAATAGATACGCTCTCAGGCGTTTCCCAGAAGTCTAAGCTTGTGGAAGGAGCGCGTGTATATTCACGTTTGAGATGCAGAATAGACGCGCTCTCAGACGCGTCTCTGAAGTCAAAGGTTCTGGGCATACCGTGTGTATTCTCGCGTCTAAGATACAGAATACACGCACCTGCAGACGCGATGACAGTAAACATAGCTGCGCGTCTATGTCTGCGTTAGCACTGGAACCTACACGCACTGTCAAACACACTATATTAGCCGCTCTCAATCCGACAACTGCCATCCATGATTTATTTATAATATAAAAACTTCAATCATAGATCCTAATACAGAAACACAAAGAGAGAGAGAGAGAGAGAGAGAGAGAGAGAGAGAGAGGATTCACCTTGGATCTTTGGTGTGGACGGGTGGTGGCGCTGCTTCCTTCCCCTTCTTCCTCTCCTTGGTGAGTTGTTCTCCCTTGATGCTTACTGCTTGTTGTCTCCTCTCTTTGCCTCTTGTTCCTCTTGTTCTCCTCTCTTTTGTTCTCTCTTTCTTTCTCTCCTTGGATTTCTTCTCTTTAGCTGTTTCCCTTCTTGTCTCTTTGAAGTGAAAGAAGAGGTGAGTCATGAAGAGACTAGTGGAGGTAGACTGCATGTCGGCTGAACTCGAGCTTGAGAACACGCAAAAAATGTAGGAAAGACGCAGTTTGAAAAGAAATCGCTTGTATATTTTGAATTTTGACGTTTGTGTCTATTTTGCGTGTATATGCGCATCTAAGTTTACGTAAATGCCCTAATAGACGCGGAGTCACTACAACAGAAACAAGGCATAGACGTGCAAAGTCGGGCGCATCTATCACAGCGTCTATAAGTGCGTGTAAACGTGCATGTAAATAGATGCGAATTTTACGTCTATATATCCTCGCAAATAGATGCTAATACAGACGTGCCAGCAGACGCACAATTATTTAACCACCTAAAATTAGCAATTTACATAATTAAAAAACCAAAGTTAATAATTATTTAACCACCTGAAATTGATTCTTGAGCATGCACATGTGCGCATGATAAAAATCATAGAATTAATAATACACATTGAATCATTGAATTAAAAAAATAGAGTTAATAATTACTTTTTCATTGCTCTCTAATGAATGGCAGTTCCTCTAGTTGACAAGCCTGATATAAGTAATTAGCGACAAGCGACAGAAACCTTACAATTATTAGCAAGCATTGCAATATGTATCTCGTAATTTCTCTATGTACTTGAAGATGATAAAAGATACTTCCTTTTTATTATGAAAAATTCAATTTAGCTTTAAAATTGACTATTGATTCTTGAGTATGCACGTGTGCGCATGATAAAAACCATAGAATTAGGAATACACATTGAATCAATAAGCAAATTAAGTATGTTACAGTGAATGAACCATCTCATCTTTAATGAGATCAGCCCTTGCTAAACTATCTACTTCTAGGTCTATGTTACCAAGAGGTAACAAAACAAATAAGTCTATCCCACTATCACATGTGTTGCTATATTGCTCAATAACTTCATCAATATCATCGACAATCACATTATTGTCTTCTTCTGTGTTTCCTTGAACATCCTCGCGAGGTTCATCTTGTACTATATGATGCATATCATCCATTATGGTGTCATCATGCACATCATCATTAATTGTTGGATTGTCATCTGCTATCTCCATGTCGGTAATATTACCATATATTGGTTTTGAACGATTAGATATAGGGATGACATACCACAATCAGTTATTGTTTACCATTGGATGATACACAACCTGTATTTGAAAAACAAAAGCAAAAAACTTAAGTACTTATTATATTGTGTATATGTATCACATGTATACATATTAAAAAATTACCCTTTGCATATATACCTGCTCGCATTGTTGAGGTAGTACTAATGTGTCATTCTTGTTTTGGGGAAATTTTGTAGAGTCAATGATTAAAAAACCACTTGGATGACGTTGATTGTGTAATGCTCACCATTTGTTACCACTTCTTTAAACCACTTCACATCTAGTACATATATAAAGGATCGTCTGAAGTCAAGCTTCAGAATATCTTGGATCAAGCCACAATAACCTTCCATGGTACCATTGGCATCCTCGAAGTGAGCAATGACACCTCAATCTTGGGTATTTCTCTTTTCATCTATACGTTGAGTTCGAAGATGTTTACCCTCACACCAAAGTGCATTGAATAATGTGCACTAGTAGTAAAAGATAAAAGATCAAACATGTCAATTATTTATATAAAATAAAACTTATAGAAACAAATTAATTGATAGTATGTCCCACCTTTGATAAGCAACCTCGTGTATATTCCCACTCTTCTTGAGATATATTAATTACCTCCTCTTTTTTCATTCTCTCCATTTCCTCATGTAACCAATCTATATCAATATGATGTGGGAGCGCATTTAGATGATCTGGAAATGAGACATTACGTCCATATCTAGTGCGAAATTCTTGTCTTTCGCTTTTTCTTCTTGCCCTTGCTTCATTATATAGTGTCACCCATTTGCTCATTACATCACTATTGAGCACACAAAAACTATTTAACTTACGAAGTTCTTCTTTTGTTAGCACTTTACTCATTCCTTTTCCTTGAGGTACTATAGAGGTCATCCTCAAGTCTTCATCATCTTTCCATAGTCGTGGTTGAGAGGGATCCACTTTACCAAGATATTCAGATATATGAACAAGGGATGATTGCACTAACCAACCCTCATCCATGCTTCCCTCAGGCCGTGCTTTTTGCCTCACAAAATCTTTCAAGGTTTTCATGAAGCGCTCAAGAAAAAACATCCACCTTACATGAACTGCCCCACAAAGTGCGATCTCATCAATCAAATGTACGAGTAAATGTAATTGAGTAGTCAAAATGGATCGAGGAAAATTTTCCTCCACCAAACAAACCACCTCAACAGATAATACTCGAGCATCTTGCAATGTGTTTGGATCAATTTCCTTCGAGCTCACATATATGTCAAGATGTATTTGAGAATTGCTTATTTTTGTGTAGAAATTTAAAGATATATAATGAAAAAATACAATGTATACACACCTCACAAGCTCTCTCATCTTGTAAATGATATTATGTACATCTTTGGATACACAATGGGATATGCTAGTAGGAAGTACGAACTGAATGTAAACAATATTCATAGATCAAATGATTAGTTGAGGAAAAATTCATCATACCCCAAAGTTTACACATAGTTACTGCACTAATTACTATATTCATAGTTAGAGATACCCTTACTTGAATCATTTTGTGCCAATCATGGGACTTCAAACCAGATAGTTGCTCCACACCTCTTTTCTTTTTCTTTATGAAGGATCCCTTGAGACATCTCATACATCCTGTGGGTGTTCGAAAGCTATATATTTGTTCCTTCACTATTTTTTCCTCGTTCTTTGACAACATCCAAGGTGCATGGGGTAGGTCAATCTTTTCTCTGGGTCCAATGCGTGGCCAGGCTCGTCTCATGCGACCAATGTTACGTAAATCCTCCCTTACATTAACTGAATCACGAGCCCCTATCAAGTGATCCCATAATGTAGATACAACATTTTTGAATATGTGTATGGGGTCCAACAGGTGATTAATCTTGAGTTCAGTCCAGTACGGAAGACGAAAAAATATAGAGAACCTAATAAACAAACAATATATTATGTAAACAATTCATCATGCTAAATACTTTAAAGTTAATCGAGAGAAATGCACTTCTTACCGACTCATGCCGAGTGGAGGGTGGCTGTCGGCATTAATCCATCTCTCCTTCCAATCTCGAATGATTAGAGATTGTGGAGTCATTCCATTAGTATGGAGAACATATTTGGGATAGTCAATAGGAAGAAATCGATGATGATTGTCGTAGATAACCTTCTTTAAATGTGCCGGCCTAGAGGAAACTAGAGAGGGATCGCAAATAGGACATGCATGATATCCTGTTGTGGTTAAACCTGAAAAAACAAGTGAATTAATAAAATGCAATTGATTCAAGTCTTGAATTTCAAATATAGAGTTATATACATGTACCTGAACACTCTTCATATCCTGGAAAGTCGTGCATGGTCCACAATAACATGGCCTTCAATGTGAAATCTCTAGAGGATGCAGATGCACTTGTATCTTGCACCTCAATACCTTCCCATAACATTTCTAACTCTTCAATCAAAGGCTCTAAGTAAATGTCCATGTTTTTTACCTTGTGCTTTCCAGGAATTAGAAGGGACAACATCACATATCCCTTTTTAATTGCCATGGATGGAGGAATATTATAGTTCACCAATACCACTGGTCATACACTGTACGATGTGCTTTTGATGCCAAATGGATTGATTTCATCTATACCTAAACCAAATCTCAAATTTATTGGCTCTTCTTTGAAAACGGGCCACAAATTATCTATATGTTGCCATGCCGGTGTGTCTGCAGGGATCCTCCATTTTCCATCACTTGAACAATGACTAGCATCCCATGACATGAGCTTTCCAATAGACTTACACTTGAATATAAGTTTTATACGTGGAACAATCAGAAAATATCGCAAAACCTTACAAGGCACATCCATTGACTTCATCTCCACTTCGTATCTTGATTCGCCACAAACAGGACACTCTCGTGCGAACTCATGAATCCCACGAAATAAGACACAATCATTGACACATGCATGGATCTTGACATAATCAAGGCCTCCCAGAGATGTCAAGTAATGTCTTGCTTGCTCTCTCTTAGTTGGCAATTTGTTTCCTTTTGGAAGCATTTGTGATAATAACCTACATATATTTTTAAAAGTGAGGGATAAAAACCACCAACATATATTTCTGTCTGATTTCAAAATAGAACAATTAATATTATGATTTATAAGCCAAAATGAATTGATACCTACTTCAATAACGCATCCAAACTGACATTACTCCATCCATAAATTGTTTGCAAGTTAAGTATCTCGAGGGACGCACGAAGAACGGAGTACGTACAACCTTCATACAACGAAGTAGATGATGCTACATATAGTGGATCATTTGGCTTCGTAGAGTGACCTTCTCCCTGAACTGGTTGGGAAAATACCATGTTGTCCAAAATCTTATCCTCTACGACTTGATGGGGCATTTCATGAGGGCTACTATCATGGTCTCCAGTCTCTACTCTTCTTGAAGACTCTGCCTCCTCGCGTCGACGTTTTGCAGCCTCTGGACGCGCAAAAGGGAGCATCTGAGGATGTGGCACCGCATCCTGCTCAAACCGGAGTTTCATGTACGTTGATATATAATTCCCGTAACATAGACATGCAATCTTAGTGGTAAAAAAAAACAATGAATACCGGTGATTTTTCTCGGTCCCATTTTTCATACAAGCTGAGGTGTGACTGGTGCGCAGATCGGTCGCTGTATGCTCGCGTAGTGAATCCTGGAAGGTCCCCAAGAACAATGAACTCTACTTTTTGCACAAGTTACAAGGTAAAAAGCATGAACGACAAGAGCAAAAGACCAATTGGGTGCAATCTCCCCCCATGCCTTGTGTGAGCGCTTCACAAAGCATGTATTTTATGTATATTCCATCTTCATGCTCAATAATAGCCCAATTTACAAAAATATATCAAGCTTTTAGCTTTTGAGTTTGCTTTTACAAAAATAGGAATAAAGCTAATGGACGGTGCCCAAAGAGTCTGGCACGCCCAATACAATGTCCAAATAGAAATAACATAACCGTGCGCATGGGCGCATACAAAATAATAATAAATAATCGATGCCTCAATAGACATGGCAAAAGATAGGCGTGGCTCCTATCAAAATATAATCCATAGATCGAATACTCGCTAGATTCCAATGCTTTCCTCCGCCACTACTGCTATCTCTACACATCAACTGAAGCATTCACAATCGTTAGTAAAATAATACAATTAAACCGACAAAAGTGAATACCTAGCAGTCTTCAGCTACATAAATAAATCAACTAGTTAGAAATAAATCCTAACCTTAATTTATTACGAGTGCGCACTCTAAACTCATAAACGTTTATTAATTCAATATGCATTTTGCGGAATCACCCGCTATGGAATCACCCATGTACACACTAAATTAATGAAACGCCCGAAAAGGACAGGCGTCCCCATCAACTTCTTGCACAAAAAATCCACTTTATGTATGAGCCCCGGTCATCAAAGTTTACGGAATCCACTGTAAAACCTCACGGAATCCAGCATGGCACGCAATCCACCGTGGAATATGCCTCCTGGCATTCTATTAGACAAAGATGCAACAGGTGTAGATAATCTATATTCATAAATCACTTCAAACGGTGCTTTCTTTGTAGAGGTGTGTGGTGTATTGTATGCAAATTGTAATAAATGCAAATGTGTGTCCCATGTCTAAGGTTTAGAGATAGTATATGCACGTAAAAGATCTAGAATTGTGTTGTTAGTGGCTTATGTTTGTCCATTAGTTTCTGGATGAAATGCAGATGAGAAATCAATCTTTGTGCCTAGGTTAGCAAACAGAGTAATCCAAAAATTGTTACAAAATCGAGAATCGCGATCTGAAATAATAACTTTTGGCAATCCATGGTTAGTAAAAACAATTTTCAAAAATAATAGTGCTGCCTGTGATGCTGTTAAAGTTTTCTTACATGGAATGAAATATGCTTGTTTACTAAATCTATCTACAACTGTCCAAATCATATCATGGTTAGATTTAGTATTAGGTAAACCAGTAATGAAATCCATAGAAATTTGTTTCCAAGGTTTAGATGGAATAGACAAAGGCATAAGTAATCCATACTGTTTACCATGATGTCTCTTAACTCTTTGACAAATCAAACATTCAGAAACAAAGTTAGATACATCTGCATCCATATGCGGCCAATAAAAATCTTCAGTTAATGTACGTAAGGTAGATATGATACATCTATGACCTTGATACGGGGGACAATGAATTTCATTCAAAACAAAAGATTGAAATGGAATGGTAACGCACAATCTCTTTTCATAAAACATAAATCCATCATTATATGACAATGAATCAATAGGAATGAAATTATTTTGAACTAATTTATTCCAATCAATATGAAAAGTAATATCTTGATGATATGTATCTTTTATAGCAATCAAAGAATCAAAAGATATAACAGAAATATTATGAATGGCAGGTCTTCTACTCAATGCATCAGCCACTACATTTTCTTTTCCGGGTTGGTATTGAATGATAGGATGAAAACTTTGAATAAAGGAGGCCCATTTGATATGACGGTTAGAGATTTGAGGTTGGCTAAGTAAATGTCTAATACTTTGCTGATCGGTCTTAATCATAAATTCTGAACCCATTAAGTAGTGTTTCCACTGTCTTAATGCTTGTACAACTGCTAATAGTTCTTTGTCATATGTGGAATATTTCAGCTCAGAGGGTTTCAGCTTACAACTAGAATATGCTATAGGATGATTGTCTTGCATAAGTACAGCTCCTATTCCTGATCCACTAGCATCGGTCACTACTAGAAAAAATGGTCTATTAAAATCAGGCAACTATAAAACAGGGGCATGGGTTAATGCATGTTTCAGTAAGTCAAAGGATTTCTGTTGATTTTCGGTCCATTGATAGACAATACCTTTTTTCAGAAGTTTGGTTAATGGTAAAGCAAGTAATGAAAAATTACGTACAAACTTCCTATAGAAACTATCAAGACCAAGGAATGAGCGTAACTCATGCACGTTTTTAGGTACAGGCCAATTCAATATTGCATCAATTTTCTCAGGATCAACTTTAATTCCATCAGATGATACAATATGACCTAAATACTCAATTTCTGTTTTAAAGAATTCACTCTTTTCAGGATTTGCATACAGTTGATTTTCTTTCAATAACTGAAAAACCAATGACAAATGCTCATAATGTTCTTTCTCATTTTGACTAAACACCAAAATATCATCAAAGAAAACAATTACACAATACTGATATTTCAGAAATATACGGTTCATCATTCTACTAAACGTAGCAGGTGCATTAGTCAATCCAAATGGCATGACTAAAAATTCGTAATGACCAAACTGTGTTCTAAATGCAGTCTTGAATATGTCAGACTTATCTAGTCTCACCTGATGATAACCAAACTTAAGGTCAATTTTACTAAATATAGCAGATCCTTGCAGTTTGTCCATAAGGTCATCAACTCTAGGAATGGGATACCTATTCTTTACAGTGATCTTATTTAAAGCTCGATAATCAATGCACATACGATAGGTATTATTCTTTTTCTTGACTAACAGAATAGGTGCACCGAATGGAGAACTGCTAGGTCGAATCAATCCTCTATTTAGTAATTCCTCAACTTGACTCTGAATTTCTTTTTGCTCTATCTGGTTGTGCCTATATGGTGCTTTGCAAGGTGGTTGTGTGCCAGGGATCAAATCTATCTTATGGTCTTCTGGACGTGAAGAAGGTAAACCAGGTGGTAGGTCTTCTGCAAAACAGTCCTTAAAATATACAAGAAATTCTTTATGCCTAGGGTGCATATGATTTTCCTTTACTTGCAATTCATTCACCCAAATGAGATAGGATTTACTACTCTTGCATAATGCACGTTTAGCTTGAGTATGCAAAAGCAGTGGAAAGACATTAGATGCATGCATACCATATAATGTAATAGATTTTCCTTGAAAATTAATATTCATTGTGTGTGGAATAGTCTATATCTGGATTATGCTGGTGACGCCAAGGCATACCTAAAATAATGTCACTCGACTCTAATGGAACAACTAGAAAATTTCTTCTTTCAGTGTATTGACCAATTTGAATCTCTAAGTCTTGCACTTCCTGTGTACCATTATACCTAGTGCCTAAAAATGCAGCTTTTATGCGATAATGCGTAGGTACAGTCTGTAATTTCAATTCTTTTACCAATTTTGCTGAAATAAAATCATGAGTACTATCGTCATCATGCAAGATAGTCTTTTCCTTTCCATGCACCAAACATTTCATAGTCAATAATGAATGTGGAGTAGGCATACCTGGTAAAGTATCGGAAGTAGTAGTAGTGTGGTCCTCATCTTCAGTGAAGTCAGGCATATCTTCATGTTCGTCTTCGTCCATGGCTCCAAGGTAGTTGATATGAGCTGGTGGCTTCTTTGAATGACAATTTGCTGCTAGATGTCCAGGCTGGTGGCATTTATAGCATACTATTGGCTTGGCTTTGGTTACATTATTTGCAATGGCGGGAAGTCTAGGTACATTTGGATTTGGTTGTGGAATAGGCTTAGGGTTTTGATTTACATTGGATAGTAATGCAGGTGGTTTTGCCCAATTCTTGCGGAAAGATGATGAAGAAAAACGACCTGGATTAAATCTTCTAAAATTGGAATTGAATTGTTTAGATCCATAGTTACCATTGGCTTGGAATTGCTGTGGTCGTCTGTCTCTACCTCGTAGCTTATCTTGAGTGTCATGAGCTAGTGAAATAGCGTCTTCAAGGGTAGGAGGCTTGAACATGTTAGCTTCAGCGTAGTAATGCCCAAGGAGTCCAGACATATACTTGCCCTTATGTGTCGCCTCTGGTACGTCTTCAAGCATGCGTAGCTGGAGGAGTGCATTCCGAAAACGCTTTGTATACTGAGGAATAGGCTCACGATCCCGTTGTTGGAGTAGATCCCATTGCTTAATAGCTTTCTCATGAAATTGCGGTGGAAGGAAATTCTGCATGAACTTCTTCTTGAAATCTTCCCAAGTAGCAGGACAATCTATGCTCTTGCGTACTACAGTCCACCAAAGTGATGCTCTGTCTACTAAATGATTAGTAACACACTTGATTTTATCTTTTTCTGCATAGGTTTCCTCATGGAAATAGTCATCAAACTGACTAATGAATGCTAGAATAGTTTTTCCTTCTCGTATGCCATTGAAAGTACGGAATTTGAAACTTCTTTTACTTATCTTGGATTCCTTGCGGATGGTTTGAGCTTCAAGGGTTGCGTCGATGGTACGTCGAATCAGATCTTCAGCTTGAGATTCTTCTTTGTCGGTAGACGCTCTTTGTAAATTTGCCAGTTGCGCTTGCAATGCTTGCCTAGCCCTTTGTTCTTCTTCCAATTGCATCATGATTAAGTCTAGCTTTTGCTCCATCGTAGGTTCAGGTAGGTCGCCTTCAGCCATGTGGTTCCATCATCCTGTAAAACTCAAAAGACCTTTCTCACTCAAAATCAGGTTAGCGGGATGAGCGTAGCTCAAATTCGGGGTTACAAGGCTTATGTGTTTTTGGGTATATCTTTCTCAATCTTCTAAAAATCTGCGATTTATCCTTCTTCGTATGCTGAAAATGCTTCAGCAAACCTGTGTATGGGTAGAGTACCTTCCAATGAACAACTTTGCAGTTCGGAGTTTCTGCGCAGGAACAGCCCTTCTAAGAGTTTTGAGCACAAGTCAGTTCTGACTCCAGTTGACTAGTCTGACTTGCAGAATTGCAGACTTATGTGACTTGCAGAGTTGCAGACTTGCAGATTTTATTCGACTTAAGGAACTTGCAGAACTTGATCAGAAATTACTTGCAAAACTTGACTTCTGTGGTGTGACCTGGAGTTTGGTGACTTGCAGGATTGACTTGCTTGAGTAGACTAAGCTTAAGGAGGCTTAATGATCAGGAAACGGCGAATTTCGAGGGGGGGGCCGTTTTTTGTCGTCGCGAGATTTTCGGGGATCCTCTGGAGCTTCACGATTAAATTCGAAGATTTTATGCTTCTCTTAGAGTCTCTAAGCTTTAAAGCTTAAAGCTTGAAAATATAGATTTGATGACTTATATCTCTGGTTATCCACGACTTGATGTGATGGAGATGAAGGAGTGGTCCTCCACCTGTATAGCCCGGTCCTTCGGATCTAATGACAGAAATAGGGGTTCTTGATCGTCAGAAGTCTGCCTGCATCGACGGTTTGCGATGAGATTGACCGTAGAGCCCAATCGTTCCAGAAGCTCCACCTTCGCACGAGATGGGTAGCGATTGGAAGCTCTTGATCTCAGCTCCGCTCTGATACCACTGGTGTGCAGATCGGTCGCTGTATGCTCGCGTAGTGAATCCCGGAAGATCCCCAAGAACAATGAACTCTACTTTTTGCACAAGTTACAAGGTAAAAAGCATGAACGACAAGAGCAAAAGACCAATTGGGTGCAATCTCCCCCCATGCCTTGTGTGAGCGCTTCACAAAGCATGTATTTTATGTATATTCCATCTTCATGCTCAATAATAGCCCAATTTACAAAAATATATCAAGCTTTTAGCTTTTGAGTTTGCTTTTACAAAAATAGGAATAAAGCTAATGGACGGTGCCCAAAGAGTCTGGCACGCCCAATACAATGTCCAAATAGAAATAACATAACCGTGCGCATGGGCGTATACAAAATAATAATAAATAATCGATGCCTCAATAGACATGGCAAAATATAGGCGTGGCACCTATCAAAATATAATCCATAGATCGAATACTCGCTAGACTCCAATGCTTTCCTCTGCCACTACTGCTATCTCTACACATCAACTGAAGCATTCACAATCGTTAGTAAAATAATACAATTAAACCGACAAAAGTGAATACCTAGCAGTCTTCAGCTACATAAATAAATCAACTGGTTAGAAATAAATCCTAACCTTAATTTATTACAAGTGCGCACTCTAAACTCATAAACGTTTATTAATTTAATATGCATTTTGCAGAATCACCCGCTATAGAATCACCCAGGTACACACTAAATTAATGAAACGCCCAAAAAGGACAGGCGTCCCCATCAACTTCTCGCACAAATAATCCACTTTGTGTATGAGCCCCGGTCATCAAAGTTTACGGAATCCACCGTAAAACCTCACGGAATCCACCGTGGAATATGCCTCCTGGCATCAGTGACATTGCAATTCGACGTGCTCGAAAAATACACCCTCGACAACGATCACACATGAATTTAATTTTTCGTCATAGCCATGCATCTCGATTATGAAGATGCAATGTTTCATCCTCACTTGAGGATGTGCTCATTGACTCATCAGCTTGCACTGCACTAGGTGATGATGATGTCGACATGATTAAACCTAATTCATGACAACATCAAAATATTTGTCATTCATATGTTTACATAAGATCTCAATTTTAAATACACAAAAATCATCATAAATACATTAAAACTTATGATAAGATTTCACTATCAAAACTTATCTTAAAAACAAAAAATTATGATAAAGCCCAAATGTGCGTCTATATCCCTGTTTAACTACGTGTCTATATTGGCTATTTTCGCGTCTATATTTGCGTCTATACTCGCGTCTATCTGAACAATAGACGCACATATACACACAAAAATAGACGCACACATCAAAATTGAAACCATACTTAAATCATTTCTTTTCAAACTGCGCCTTTCCTTTCCTGCATTTTTTGCGGTTCTGAAGCTTGAGTTTAGCCGACATGCAGTCTCTTCATGCCTCACCTAGTCTCTTCATGCCTCACCTTCTCATGACTCACCTCTTCTTTCATTTCAAACACACAAGAAGGGAAAAAGGAAAGCCAAGGAGAGGAAGAAAGAGAGAACAAGAAAGAGGAGAACAAGAAGAAGTAGCAAGCAAGCAAGCAAGCATCAAGGGAGGGTAACTTACCAAGGAGAGGAAGAAGGAGAAGGAAGAAGCGCCACCACCCGCCACACCAAACACCCAAGGTGAGTCTCTCTCTCTCTCTCTCTATTTCTCTCTTCCTCTCTCTGCTCTGTCTGTGTATTTAGGATTTGTGATTCCATTATGTATTGCATTTTGTAAATCATCAATGGCGGTCGTCGGTCTAAAATCGGTCGACCGAGCGCATCTGATAGCACGTCTACATCTCAACGTAGACGCCGACATAGACGCGAAAAATATTTTCTCTCAGAGTGTCTGAGAGTGTGTGCGATGGCGCGTGTGCTTTGCAGTGTACACGTGATGATACACGCACTACACAGAAGGTTGACCTGCAGTCTACACGCGATTATACACGTGCATTGACCTGGAATGCGCGTCTGACAGCGCGTCTGTGCTGCATCTTAGATGCGGAGATAGATGCGTTGGACAGAAGGTTCACTCTGGGGCGCGTCTGAGGGCGCGTCTAACCTGCAATTTAGACGTGGGGATACACGCACTAGGTCTCCCAGTTCTGATAGTAAACAATATATTTTTTCAATGATGAATGTGACCAATCCCCTGTTTGTGTTTATCAATTTTCTTGTTTAAGAGAAGCATTAGCACTTAAGTGTTATGCTCAATGTCTAAAGAAAGCTCTTTGAAAATGTAGGTAATATATGATTTTTTGTATGCAAATAAATTTATCTTTTTCCTGTGTTTTTTTTGTAGATGTCGTATCCTGGTTCATCTAGCAATGACCCAAATGTGGATCGCATGAATGATACATTAGCGTCCTTTGGCAGCGGGATCAATGTATTTTTTGGAGGTTTTCCTAGTAGGGAAGACTTCATGGGAGAGATGACCAGACACCTTGGCCGCTCTCCCACAGCGGACGAGGTGTTCAGTGTCATGTCTGCGACGCCTCTGGCATCTTTGCCTGGCACTACTTCCCAGACTCCACATGCAGGTACTCCATATGTAGATACTCCACATGCTCCACGTGCATCGGCTGAAGCACAAGCATCTACAGAAGCACGTGCGTCCAGCGAGGCAGAGGGTAGTCGACAGAGAGGGAGGAGGGAGAGTCGAGGGGGAGGATGAGGCTTGTGTGGGGGTTTCCTAGGAGGTGGCGAGCGATCACCCTCACCAGTAGATCAGGTAGAGGAGGTTGTACGCCAGTACTATAGAGTTACAGATATTGGTGGCATCTTTCATGATGATGAGGGAAGGGATGTAATGGCGTACATGAGGAGCATCGTGCATGCGACGTATAAAGATTGTTTCATTGCCTTCAAAAATCAGAAAAGTGGCTTGTGGCAGGAGGTGTTGAGGGCAGTCCATAGGAGGTACCCAAATCCTGAGGGTCAGCGATTCTCGGATGATTGGGGGAGTACAAAAGTGAGGGATATGCTTCACAACAAAAGATCCCACCTCATGACACGGGCCAGGGACTCACTGCGAAGACTGGAGGAGGGGCGTGAAGCCTATAGCCAACCACTTATGTGCCACTGCATAGAGTGGAAGAAAGCCAAGAAGAAAGCAGCTGAGAAAGTGAAGAGTCGCTAGCACGCAGAGGCGTGACGGATCCAAATGGAAACAATGGGATCATCGCATTACGGATCGGACGGCAGAGAGTCGTGGGAGGCAGAGTTTGTAAGTATATTTTGATTTTGATTTTTTAAAAATTTATATTTCTTTCAATTTTTTATATATTTTAGTCTAATATATTGTGACTCATAATTGTTTGCATATCTCTAAATGTTTTGCAGACTACCATCGTTGGTAGAACACCTACTCCTAGAGAGGTAGGTTACCATCGAGGCCATAACCCCGCAGCGACATGGCTTCACTTTTATGAGGAGGGTCTCATCACTGAGGACCAATACAACCAGGCCATGAAGATTCGACAGCCAGAGGAGGTATGTTTTTCTTACTTTCCTATTAAAAGTATAGCTAATTATAACTTTTTGTCCACCTTGTCTATGTAAGCAACCCTGATCTTTTGTGTGTGTAGGCAAACCCGGATGTGGAGCATAGCGAGGAGGGGGATAGCGATGCTAGTATCCATGGTGGTACTAGCAAAGATGTTTCCTCTTCATTTTCGTAGAGGAGCACCATACCTCCTCATGAGGCCTTCTTTTCTTGTATATGTATGATATCTCTTTGAGCCTACTGCTTGCGGCCACGCTTTAGGTCACAAGCACTTCAACTTCCCTTGTAAATGCTTTTGATATATAATGAATACATGGACTTTTATTTTCAATTCTTGTGCCCATAAGATACATTGTCTTTTTCCCAAATACACAATCCAGTTCTGTTTTGCGCGTTTATCAGCGCATCTAAATTGCAGATAATTCGCGTTTATACGCTCGTCTATAATGCAGACTACACGCGCTTATACACGCGCTTCATAATTAAAATTAAAAAAAAAATTAAATATCTTTTTTTTTTTAATGACATTTTTTGTTTTTCGTTCGCGTCTACCAGTGCTTGTAAAAGCGCGTCTACCAACGTGTCTATATGCGCGTGTATGTGTGCGTCTATTGCACGTCTATATGTGCATGTAAATTCGTTGATACATGCGATTATAGATGCGAAATGGTAGACGCGCAAATAGACGGGTGGATAGACGTGCCCGTAAGAATTTCTCTTTATTCAAAAATCACGTCTAAATGTGCATCTATGAGGCCTTTTTGTTGTAGTGAGTTAGACGTGCAGATAGATGCAGATGTAGACGCGCAGTTAGATGCAGGTAGAAATGTGCATTTAGCGCGCTTGCGTTTTTATCATAAGTTTTTGTATTTAAGATAAGACGTTTTGATAGTAAGTTCTTATCATAAGTTTTTATGTATCTATGATAAGTTTTGTGTCTTTAAATTGAATATCTTAGAATATTTAATACGCCTTGAAATTTTTATATAAACATATTAATAACAAATTTGATGTTGTCATGAATTAGGTTTAATCATGTCATCATCATCACCTAGTGCGGTGCATACTGATGAGTCAACGAGCACATCCTCAAGTGAGGATGAAACATTACGTCTTCATAATTGAGATACATGGCTACGACAAAACATTAGATGCATGTATGATCGTTGTCGAGGGTGTATTTTTTTAGCACGTCGAGTTGCAATGTCACACCTCACCATGTATGGAGAATGGGACCAAGAAAAATCATTGGTATTCATTGTTTTTAACACTAAGATTGCTAGTCTATGTTACTCAATATATATCACCGTACATGTAACTCCCTTTTGTGGTAGAGTAGGATACGGTGCCACATCCTTAGATGCTCCCTCCCGGGCGTCGAGAGGCTGCAAAACGTCGATGTGAGGAGGCAGAGTCTTGAAGAAGAGTGGAGACTGATGACCATGATAGTAGCCCTCATGAAATGCCCCATCAAGTTGTAGAGGATGACATTTTGGACAACATGGTATACGATCTATTTTCGCAACCGGTTTGGGGAGAAGGTCACTCTACGAAGCCAGATGACCCACTATACCTAGTGTCATCTACTCCGTTGTATGAAGGTTGTACATACTCCGTTATTCGTGCGTCCATCGAGATACTTAACTTGCAAACAATTTATGGATGGAGTAATGTCAGTTTGAATGCGTTATTGAAGTAGGTATCAATTCAGTTTGGCTTATGAATCATAATATTAATTGTTCTATTTTGAAATCATATACAAATATATGTTGTTGGTTTTTTAACTCACTTTTAAAAATATATATATACTATTATCACAAATGCTTCCAAAAGGAAACAAATTGCCAACTAAGAGAGAGCAAGCAAGACATTACTTGATATCTCTGGGAGGCCTCGATTATGTCAAGATCCATGCATGTGTCAATGATTGTGTCTTATTTCATGGGATTCATGAGTTCGAACAAGAGTGTCCTGTTTGTGGTGAATCAAGATACGAAGTGGATATGAAGCCAATGGATGTGCCTCGTAAGGTTTTGCGACATTTTCGGATTGTTCCACATATTCAACTTATGTTCAAGTGTAAGTCTATTGGAAAGCTCATGTCATGGCATGCTAGTCATCATTCAAGTGATGGAAAATGGAGTATCCCTGCAGACACACCGGCATGGCAACATATAGACAATTTGTGGCCCGTTTTCAAAGAAGAGCCAAGAAATTTGAGATTTGGTTTAGGTATGGATGGAATCAATCCATTTGGCATCAAAAGCACATCATACAGTGTATGGCCAGTGGTATTGGTGAACTATAATATTCCTCCATCCATGGTAATTAAAAAGGGACATGTAATGTTGTCCCTTCTAATTCCTAGAAAGCACAAGGTAAAAAACATAGACATTTACTTAGATCCTTTGATTGAAGAGTTAGAAATGTTATGGGAAGGTATTGAGATGCAAGATACAAGCGCATCTGCATCCTCTAGAGATTTCACTTTGAAAGCCATGTTGTTGTGGACCATGCATGACTTTCTAGGATATGGAGACTGTTTAAGTACATGTATATAACTCTATATTTGAAATTCAAAACTTGAATCAATTGCATGTTATTAATTCACTCGTTTATTCAGGTTTAACCACATGAGGATATCATACATGTCCTATTTGAGGTCCCTCTCTAATTTCCTCTAGGCCGGCACGTTTAAAGAAGGTTATCTATGACAATCATCATCGATTTCTTCCTATTGACCATCCCAAATATGTTTTCCCTACTAATGGAAAGACTCCATAATCTCTAACCATTCGAGATTGGAAGGAGAGATGGATTAATGCCGATAGCCACCCTCCACTCGGCATGAGTCGGTAAGAAGTATATTTCTCTCGATTGACTTTAAAGTATTTAGCATGATGAATTGTTCACATAATATATTTTTTGTTTGTTAGGTTCTCTATATTTTTTTGTCTTTCGTATTGGACTGAACTCAAGATCAATCACCTGTTGGACCCCATGCACATATTCAAAAATGTTGTATCTACATTATGGGATCACTTGATAGGGGCTCGTGATTCAGTCAATGTAAGGGAGGATTTACGTAACATTGGTCACATGAGACAAGCCTAGCCACGCATTGGACCCAGAGAAAAGATTGACCTACCCCATGCACCTTGGATGTTGTCAAAGAATGAGGAAAAATAGTGAAGGAACAGATATGTAGCTTTCAAACACCCACAGGATGTATGAGATGTCTCAAGGGAGCCTTCATAAAGAAAAATAAAAGAGGTGTGGAGCAACTATATGGTTTGAAGTTCCACGATTGGCAAAAAATGATTCAAGTAAGGGTATCTCTAACCATGAAAATAGTAATTAGTGGAGTAACTATGTGTAAACTTTGGGGTATAATGACTTTTTCCTCAACTAATCATTTGATCTATGAATATTATTTACATTCAGTTTGTACTTCCTACTAGCATATCCCAGTGTGTATCCAAAGATGTACGTGATATCATTTACAAGATGGGAGAGCTTGTGAGGCTTGTATACATTGTATTTTTTCATTATATATCACATACATCATGTAGTGAACCTCTTTAAATTTCTACACAAAAATAAACAATTGTCAAATACATCTTGACAGATATGTGAGCTCGAAGGAAATTGATCCAAACACATTGCAAGATGCTCGAGTATTATCTGTTGAGGTGGTTTGTTTGGTGGGGGAAATTTTTTCTCGCTCCATTTTGACTACTCAATTACATTTACTCGTACATTTGATTGATGAGATCGCACTTTGTGGGGCAGTTCATGCAAGGTGGATGTTTTTTCTTGAGCGCTTCATGAAAACCTTGAAAGATTTTGTGAGGCAAAAAGCATGGCCTGAGGGAAGCATGGCTGAGGGTTGGTTAGTGCAATCATCCCTTGTTTAGATCTCTGAATATCTTGCTGAAGTGGACCCCTCTCCACCACGACTATGGAAAGACGATGAAGACTTGAGGATGACCTCTATAATACCTCAAGGAAAAGGAATGAGTAAAGTGCTAACAAAATAAGAACTTCGTAAGTTAAATAGTTTTTGTATGCTCAATAGTGATGTAATGAGAAAATGGGTGACACTATATAATGAAGCAAGGGCAAGAAGAAAAAGTGAAAGACAAGCATTTCGCACCAAATATGGATGTAATGTCTTATTTCCAGATCATCTAAATGCGCTCCCACATCATATTGATATAGATTGGTTAGATGAGAAAATTGAGAGAATGAGAAAAGAGGAGGGAATTAATATATCTCAAGAAGAGTGGGAATACACACAAGGTTGCTTATCAAAGGTGAGACATACTATCAATTAATTTGTTTCTAGTTATATTTTATATAATAAATTGACATGTTTGATCTTAATCTTTTACTACTAGTGCATATTATTCAATGCACTTTGGTGTGAGGGTAAACATCTTCGAACTCAACGTATAGATGAAAAGAGAAATACCCAAGATTGTGGTGTCCTAGCTCACTTCAAGGATGCCATTGGTACCATGGAAGGTTATTGTGGCTTGATCTAAGATATTCTGAAGCTTGACTTGAGACGATTCTTTATATATGTACTGGATGTGAAGTGGTTTAAAGAAGTGGTAACAAATGGTGAGCATTGCACAATCAGACGTCATCCAAGTGGTTTTGTAATCATTGACTCTACAAAATTTCACCAAAACAAGAATGACACATTAGTACTACCTCAACAATGCGAGAAGGTACATATGTAAAAGCTAAATTTATTATATGTATACATGTGATACATATACACAATATAATAAGTATTTAAGTTTCTTACTTTTGTTTTTCAAATACAGGTTGTGTATCATCCAATGGTAAACAATAACCGATGGTGGTATGTCATCCCTATATCTAATCGTTCAAAACCAATATATGGTAATATTACCGACATAGAGATAGCAGATGACAATCCAACAATTAATGATGATGTACATGATGACACCATAATGGATGATATGCGTGATATAGTACAAGATGAACCTCGCGAGGATGTTCAAGGAAACGCAGAAGAGGACAATAATGTAGTTGATGATGATGAAGTTATTGAGCAATATAGCAACACATGTGATAGTGGGATAGACTTATTTGTTTCATTACCTCTTGGTAACATAGACCTAGAAGTAGATAGTTTAGCAAGGGCTGATCTCATTGAAGATGAGATGGATCATTCACTCTAACATACTTAATTCGCTAAATAATTCAATGTATATTCGATCTTAATTCTATGAAAAATATCATACGCACCTATGCATACTCAAGAATCAATAGTCAAGTTTAAAGGTAAATTGAATTTTCCATAATAGAAAGGAAGTATTTTTTATCATCTTCAAGTAGAGAAATTATGAGATACATGCAATGCTTGCTACTAATTGTATAATAAGGTTTGTGTTGCTTGCTGCTAATTACTTATATCAGGCTTGCCAACTGGAGGAACTGCCATTCATTAGAAAGCAATGCAAAAATAATTATTAACTTTGGTTTTTTATTATATTAAGTCCAATTTCAGGTGGTTAATAATTATGCGTCTGAAAATGCATCTATATTCGCGTCTATCTCGCGGATATATAGACACAAATTTTACGTCTATTTACACGCTCTTTTACACGCGCATATAGACGCAATGATAGACGCGCCGGACTTTGCGCGTCTAACATGCGCTTCTATGCCTCGTTTCTGTTGTGGTTCCTCTCAATCACAAGTCTTAAGGCTAGATGCAAGTAACACACAAGAGATGTCCCTTCCCTCTACCTCTTAATCTCCTAGCTCAAAGCTCAATGTTATAGACAAGAGGCCACCCTTTCTTTTCCTCTCTCAGTTGATGATAGTTTTTGCACATCAAAAAGACCATGAAAACACAAAGGTAACTACCTTAGTAAAAAATCTCAAGCATTCAAGGGTAGGAAACCAAAACAGGACCCATTATCCGTGCCTCATGACTCAAAGGTAAGAATCTCTCTTGTCTCTCTAAGTTCCCTTAAAGTTGTCATCTAATAATCATAATCTTGAACCACAAATTTTTTACTCCTAAACTTAGTTCAAGCATAAAGTCCCCAACCTCTCAATTTTCAAAGATCTCTCTCTCTCTCTCTCTCTCTCTCTCTCTCCCTTTGTGGTGAAGTTCCAATAAGATTCTAAATCAAACCAACCACTACAGATGCCAATAATTCAGGCAACCCAAAGGCCTATCCAAAAATCTCAATTATTGAGCAATTCTTAAATCACCTGAAGGATAAGTGTAATTCTCAAGTCATCTTTATGGCCTTCTTTCAACTCCTTATTGTATCTACACCCTTACCTCATGCTCGCGGATGTTATTATATGTATATCCTCTACATCACGTGCGTTCAAGGACTATTTATAAATATCCTTATATGTGAATTTTTTTAATAAAGCATATTAACCCTTTTCTATTCAATCTGTAAATAACCCCTTTATATTATAATGTGCTCACTTAATGGGACCAAATTGTGTATGCCTCTAGCATGAGAGTGCATCTCCTTATATTCACGGATGATGGTTACATGCCAAGAACCGTTGAGTGTCCTCCCACACTAGGTGGATGCAGACACCTACTAGGCACACACATCACACCTCCTCCCTTAGGGCAAAAAAAGATGAACATCATTAATAGACTCAACTGGACAACTCGGAACTATCTCTTCCAATGCTTCATCTAGGGGGAAGGACTTACATCTAAGGGACTCGACTGGACTTGACTTGACTTAACTAAGGGTTGACATCATGCCAAATATCATCAAGGCATGAAACATGTACATCTCGCTCATGCAAACATCAGATCGCTATCCCAATGTAATGGATAAGACGAGGAACGACTATGGATAGAGTCATAGAAATAGAGATGCGACATGACATACATCTTCATTATCTTTTGGGGTTGGGTGTGGGAGCATGGAATTATTGAAAACTTGACTTAGAAAGACTAAGTAAAAGGGAAAATGTGACTATTTGTCATCAAAGCAAGATAGAGGCAAGATGTCAAGGGAATGACACACCAAGCACTCCTGAAAGTTGAGGTGGGCCAACCAAGTAGCTCTTTCACTCATTTGTTGCTCCAGAGGTTGTCGTGATGAAGAGGTTGTCATGAGGTGTTGAAGGCACGAAGGGTCAATAGGAGCATTAGAGAGAACATTTGGGCACAACAGACTGCTTTGTGGACTCCTTGCTTGACCTTGTTTTCAAAACTACCAGATATTGAGTTCTTAGCACCACTACATGCTTGCATGTCCTCCATACCACGGACATTGTTGCTATTGTAAGCCAATAATCGCAAATGCCCACAAACATGGTCTTCATCTTCGTCACGACTTGCCCAAAATATTATGGCCATTACTGAGCATCGTGAGCAGAAGAGATCCTGCTATGGGTAGAAGTTGAGGTGCTATTAAGCTGTAACATGTCCACTTGTTATCTTCAAGACGACACGTCTTAGCAGTCCATCGGAAAATATGTCTAAAAAGTTCCGCCCGGCACTCCCATGGAATGTTATGAGGTTTGCGATCTAGGACTTTCCGCGTCTGCCACGTAGCGGAAGTATTCTGGCCATTCCCACTTAGGACCGACCTAAATCAGGGTTTTCCCTAATGGTCATTTCCTAAACGACAACTAGCGTCGAACCCGAGCAAACTACTTTACGTAGAAACGCCAGGTCTGAAGCGGATTCACGTTCCACTTGGTTCAAGGAGAATGGGAAACGAGAGGGATGCAAGGCTCGACCTCTCTACCATAAGGCATAGTCCCATTCCATTCCCCTAAAACAGCGTAAATCTGGATTATTATAACTTAGACTCTAGGTCAGTGCCCTTGCTATTCGTGTCCTTTGAAATGATCTTCTTGCTGTCCATCATGATTGAGAAAAGTTCCTGGCCAACCGAGACCACCCATCCATAGGATGGACCCATGACCACATCCACCACACTTTCCTCAGGTTGTTTTAGTTGTTTAATTAGCCCATTAGGCATTGGTTCCTTCGTGTAATCTTAGCACTTGACATAGAAAAAGAGTGTCAAACAAGTTCTTTTTCAACAGCTTATCATATTTATCTTTGGAATACATTTATAACATCCAGCTCGTAGGCTTATCCATAATCCGCCCAAAGGCTATCCAACAATCCACAGGGATTACTAATCCAAGATTACGCCCATAGACTAGTATGCGGGCCTCGAGATCCAATCCCTACTCATGTTGGCCTCTTGTGCAAGGCCCGGAAGGTGAGGGATTTACGGCCAGAGCCCCCTCTGGCACCCAAGCGTCCTCCTGCTCCAAGTAGTGTACAATGGAGAGACCTCTCACGGCGAGTTCGGTCCACCTTCCCGGCGCAGTTAACAACCCCCTTGGTTAGGGTGAGGTAGGCAGTTGGGGGTAACTGAAGCTGCCTCTCCCTTCAGGCCTTCAACCTGAAGCATTTAGATATCTTTTCATCCTTTAATTATTTGAGAAAACAAAGCAAACAATGCTTTCTAAATTGTTACAAGCACAATCATTTCCAGTGGTCGTTATTTTTGGCCAATTGCTAAGGAGTGAATCCTTCTTTCCGAATGCATCTAGCACTCGATCCGGGATCAATTGCGACTTTGCAAGATCCCCAACGGTTTGTTTGTTAACCCTATATCCTTGGGTTACGGCCGTACCCTATTAACCCAACTTAACCAATACCTTAAGTTCAATTAGCAGTAGATATGTTATTCCAATTTACTGATTGGTCCTTTGCTTCCAAACAAATATCTAATCCCCGTATCTTAGTCACTTTATCCAACAAAGGTACTATATCAGGACGATTATTCATCCCCTTGCAAGATAAACATGCGTAAGAATCTCCCAATCTCATTCCGAGGAATTGGCCATTCCCTTGTGATCAAATCACAAGATCATGCGATTCTGCAACTTCTTGCACAAGTGTCGCATCAAAACTATGGGACTATTTTCCCATCAATGGAGTCTTCTAATCACGAAATTATGATTAGATATAACAATCCGTTCCTAATTGCACTAGGCCGACATTGTCAGTCCTAAGGTTCCAATTCAAACCGAGTTTCATCTTTTTAGTGAGTGATCCTTAGGGTAGAAACCCTAGATCGTCTCTCGCAAGTACGTCCTATTTTCCCTACATTCCATGAATGTGGGCAAGTCTTTAGGTTTAAGAGTTTCAGCTTTGGCGATAAGAGCGATTAGGTCATGTCCTCAACGTGCTAAATCCTAGTTAGCACTTGAGATATGTTGCATTGATTAAACCATTCCTAAATGAGTCCTTCGCGGTTTAGATATTTAGGTTAAACCAATTTTACTTGTCTATACTTGAAGATAATTACGCTACCATTTTCGTAACCACATGATTCATTGCCTATGTACAGGTTGATTTACAAACCCTAACTTTTCAGGTTAAGATCAAAGCATATGTTAAGTTGAAGCATAATTCCTAGTGATTCTTCTATAACATGCAATCAAGATTCATGCTACTAAGCTTTAGGGCTTTATGATCGAACCATGGACCTACACTTCTAACTATCTTTGAAGATACAAAGTGCAAGCATGTCAAAGTAGAGGTACAACACTAAACATAGTCTTAGCATAAGAAAGGTGGGTAAGATGATCATTAGAAGGAAGAAGAAAGAAGATGTGAAAAATAAAGAATGTTTATTAAAAGAGAAATCCAAGAAAAGAGCACACTCTCAATGTACATAGGTCCTCTAGGATGAGCTCATCAAGTACCTTGGTACCAAGCTTTCTGTGAGAAAGAAGAAGCTTGAAGAGAGATGTACAAAGGGGGAAAGCATGCTTGATGAAGTTTTTGCCTTGCACTATGGTTGAATACATTTTTTATATTTTCATGGTGCAAAGAGATGAGAAAGGGATCCAACTAAGGACCAATATCAATTATTGCTATTGAGACATTGTTGATGTACATGTCATATGAGAAATACGCCATTGAATAAGATAATTCTAGTCCCATTTCCTAGTCATAAAGCTAAAGTGGCTCTTACAATATCTCCATGGCTTGAAATAAGGTAGTTGCAATAGTTGTTGGTGATTCTCTCCATGCCCTAATATAAACTAGCTACAAAAATTTTGGGATCTCATAAAGTCATACAATTGCTATCTCAAGGCTCCTTTGCACATGCACACCATTGCTATGATTCAAGGTAATCCTTGCATTTGGATGAAAGACAGAAAGTCTGAAATTATGAGGAGTTGCTTCTAGTATTGAACATAGTCTCTTGGACTAGCTTGATTTGCTACTATTTAGGTTGATAGATAGAAATCGTGATGAAGCTTTGAAATTCTTTGGGAAAATTTTAGAGAAAACCTCTTCTCAGATGTAGTGACCATTGTCTACAAAATTCATACCTTTGTGGCTGCACATATATTTGTAACCATATCTTTGTGGTTGCACATATCAAACCTAGAAAAGGTGATTCATTCAAGAGAGTAAAAGGTAAGGCAATCCTCTCAGTATGCATTGTGATTTCTTCTACCCTAAATGTTTTTTGAAGTTTGTATCTTACTCCAGGTATGTGTTTCAAAGCAATGCGCTTTCCTATTTTTTTGGATGCAAGTGTGAAAGGATCTGATCACGAGGAGAAGTTTGAGTATGACAATGGTCCTATGGGGCCTCCAAATTTAGGGAAACCTAAGCCCGAAATGGAGGATGTGCTGGATTTGGTGGTCTCGGTCTATGATGGAGATCAAGATGCAGAAGGGCTATCTCCAACATGACATCATGGATAATTACAATCTTGAATTCCACTACATAAGTGGCCCTGCCTTTCTCAAGATAAGGAAGCATGATGTGGAGGTGTGTGCGTACATTAACCATTCTCTCACAAAAAAATAATTCATAGCTAGCATGATGTGTGGAGGTGTGTGCATGCATTAAACATGCTCTTCCAAATTGGTTCTCATATCTAGTATGATATGGAGCGCGAAGGTACTATGTATGCATTGATCATGCTAGTCTTCCAACTAAGAACTTGTTTCCATGTCTCATATCAAGTATGATATGGAGGTACTATGTATGCATTGAGCATGCTACTCTTCCAACTAAGAACTTGTTTCCATTGAAGAGAGTAAAAGGCAAGGCACTCCTCTTAGTATGCACTGTGATTTCTTCTACCCCAAATGTTTTTTGAAGTTTGTATCTTACTCCAGGTATGTGTTTCATAGCAATGCGCTTTCCTGTTTTTTTGGATGCACGTGTGAAAGGATCCAATCACGAGGAGGAGTTCGAATACAACCATGGTCCTATGGGGCCTCCAAAATTGGGGAAATCTAAGCTCGGAATGGAGGATGTGCTGGATTGGGTGGTCTCGGTCTCCAGTGGAGATCAAGATGCAGAAGGGCTATCTCCAACATGAAATCATGGATAATTACAAGCTTGAATTCCACTACACAAGTGGCCCTTCCTTCCTCAAGATAAGAAATCATAATGTGGAGGTGTGTGCATACATTAAAATTATCTTCCAAATTTGTTTTCATAGCTAGCATGATGTGTGGAGGTGTGTGTATACATTAAACATGCTCTTCCAAATTTGTTCTCATATCTAGCATGATGTGTGGAGGTGTGTGTATACATTAAACATGCTCTTCCAAATTTTTTCTCATATCTAGCATGATATGGAGCCTTGAGGTATTATGTATGCATTGAGTATGCTAGTCTTCCAACTAAGAACTTCTTTCCATGTCTCATATCCCATTGTTTGATGTTCTCAATAAGTAAAATAGAGGAGTTGAAGCTCTAATTCTGATCTGAAATGCTGAATCGGTGGGTATGTGATTGTATCTTACTCTAGGTATGTGATTGTAGTATCTTTCAAGAGGGTATTTGACTATTTGATGCTCTCAATGAGAAAAATAGAGAAGTTCAAGCTCTAATTCTGGTCTAAATTGCTAAATCTATGGGTCTGCTAAATCCTCTCTCAAGTTGCTAAACTTGTGGGTCACGGGCATTGTTGAATCCTCTCTCAAATTGCATGATTCGATTAGAACTCAAACTCTAGATTGGATAATTGGGCAGCAACTCTCATTGGACAATAGCTCCAATTTAAATATTGTTGATTGTAGTATCTTTGAAGAGGGTATTAATGGCTATAGTGGTGATTACTCAAGAGAGTTTAATGGAAGATTGTATCTTGCTCTAGATATGTGATTGTAGTATATTTAAAGAGGGTATTCATGACTATCTCTGAGAGTTAATTGCAGATTAGGCCGCTTAGACGAGAAATGGATAGTGCATTCATTATTGGATTTTGCATTCTATTATGGCAAGTTTGTCCTCTAATTTAAATAGTGATGATTGCAATATCTTTGAAGAGGGTATTCATGGCTATAGTAGTGATTGGTGAAGAGAGTTTAATGGTGGATTGTATCTTACTCTAGGTATTTTATTGTAGTATCTTTAAAGAGGATATTCATCACTATCTCTGAAACTTAATAGCAGATTGGGCTGCTTAGACCAAAATTGGACAATGCAGTCATTATTGGATTTTGCATTCTTATATGGCAAGCTTGTCCTCTCATTGGACAACAACTTTCATTTAAATAGTGATGATTGTAGTATCTTTCAAGAGGGTATTCTTGGCTATAGTAGTGCAAATGCTGGACTATTTTTTCAACCTTCAATTTCTGAGACGGTAACCATGGTTCTCATCCCAAAGAGCTACGGCCAAGGCTGCACTCATGTCAGCCATAACAAGCATTGTCTAGGTAACTTGCTCTTAATCCTAGATGACTATGGGCAAGTTCAGACTTAGGATTAGATGCTTTTGTTTTGAAGGATAACGGTAAATACTTCTTTTGATACATTTTTTGTAATGTACATTAATTATGTGCTAGTAGATGCACCATATTTTTGCAACCTTCAATTTTTGAGACTGTAAGTTTCTCAATGCTTGGCTATGCTTATGAGGACATGACATTCTTACAACCATACTATATTTTAAAAAGATTTAAAGAAGAATCTTGAAGTTTATTGTAAAATAGTACCCTAGCTATTAAGGAGTGGTAATGATGGTGACTAATTGAATTTATAATGTCTTGAATCCCATGCCTAGTCACACAATGTGAAATTATAGCTGTACCAATGAGATTACAATACAATAGAAATATAAGTATAACCCCTTAGGATCAACTAGTTATTATGACTATAATGATAGAGAAGATTATCATGAGTATCGTTACAGTGAGAGATGTACATCTTTCTTACCTTGGATCAGTTGGAGATTGCAGATTACCAAGTGATCGATGATGGAGATTTGGAATATTGTAGTATCACAATACAATACTATAGTATTGCTTCTTTTGCTTGTTTGCACCTTGTGCTAGCTCAAATCACAAAGTACAAACTTGTCTTGTGGAATGTATAGAATATGAGAAACATTTATTGATTTAGCAAATTTTTCTCTTATATTCAAAGGGAATTTCTATAATGTTTTTGAGTAATGTAGCTTTCTAGTTATATGCAAAAGCCATTGTAGTGATAACAATGTAATCAAGTTAATCTTTCTAATAATCAAGACACATATTCGATTATTGCCAAAAAAGAACCATTTCATATTAGGATAGAATAGAGATAAGTGCATGAGGATTTCCTAGGTTTAAGTACCAACACAAAACTAATAAAGCAACCAAAACACCCAACTTATCATTTATGGAGGAACATTAGATGAATCGACATGATTCTATGGCAAGTATATTTCCATTTATGTATGGGTAGTAAAAACAATACGCATGATTTGATTGGCCAACTTATAATGAGTTCTCGTCTCATCTTATGATAACACCATATTGGGGAATATGGGAATTTCCCATACGTTTGGGACATGTGGTCAAATCTTTGGATTTGTCATAACTTAAACACTATAACTACAAATCGAGTGCTCTATAGCTCAATGGATTCCATTTTTCAAGCGTTTTTGATGTCAGGAGGCATAGGAGGCATATTTCATGGTGGATTCCGTGCCACGGTGGATTCCATGAGGTTTTACGGTGGATTCCGTAAACTTTGATGACCGGGACTCATACATAAAGTGGATTCTTTGTGCGAGAAGTTGATGGGGACGCATGTCCTTTTCGGGCGTTTCATTAATTTAGTGTGTACATGGGTGATTCCATAGCGGGTGATTCCGCAAAATGCATATTAAATTAATAAACGTTTATGAGTTTAGAGTGCACACTCGTAATAAAGTAAGGTTAGGATTTATTTCTAACCAGTTGATTTATTTATGTAGCTGAAGACTGCTAGGTATTCACTTTTGTCGGTTTAATTGTATTATTTTACTAATGATTGTGAATGCTTCAGTTGATGTGTAGAGATAGCAACAATGGCGGAGGAAAGCATTGGAGGATAGCGAGTATTCGATTTATGGATTATATTTTGATAGGCGCCACGCCTATATTTTGTCACGCCTATTTATTGAGGCGTTAGATATTTATTATTATTTTGTATGTGCATGGGCGCATGATTATGTTATTTCTATTTGGACATTGTATTGGGTACACAAACTCTCTTGAATCTTATTGCAAATTTTCCCCATGGTAATTCAAACAAGATGCCATCTAAGCTAACTCGAAGAGAATTGAAGGCTTTCATTTCCCAAGCCAAATTCGTACACCTTGCCTCGGGGAGTCTCTCAAATCTCTGCTACAAATTTTCCCCATGATAATTCAAATAAGATGCCATCCAAGCTAATTCGAAGAGAATTGCAAGCTTTCATTTCCCAAGAAGCACTAAAATTCATTAGCTCCTCTGAATACTCAAATACCCCATGCAATAGCTATAGAAGAGTACTCAGCTCCTCTAAATGGTTTGTAGCAAGTGCCAGTGAGCTGGATTAGTCGGTACAAAATCCAAATCCCCCCTAGAGTAGCTATAGAAGAGTTGAACCTAAACAAAATGTTGTTTCCATCATGTGCTTGAAGGTTATGTATGGGTATGCTACTAGCCATATTGTGTTGGGGGTAAAGGCGCCTCCGCCGTGCCGCCTCATGTATTACTACACTGACAGTACCCGCCACTGCACACTGCAGGTGGCGGGCGCCCATCACGTCACTTTATTCTTTATTCTTTTAGTGACAGTTTGAATAAAGGAAGGCCCGGTCACACATTGTGACTGTTGGAGTTCCCATTTCTTGTCTCTCTCTTTCTTGCTCTTGCTCTCCCGCCATAGCTCGCGTGCAAGCTTCGATCCTTCTCACCTTTCAACTGGTATCAGAGCTTGGCATTCTCTTGCTCGAGCTCGACTCGGTGCTTCCTGACCTTCGCATCGACTCGCTTCACGCATTGGGTCTCCATCCCGGCAGCCATATCCGATCTCCCCGAGCTCCCGTCACTCCCCGGCTTCCCGAGCACCTTCCCAGCCTATTGAGGCACCTTCAAGGCATTGATACTGAGGTATTTGATCATTCTTTCAGGGTTTTATTTCAGTCTACAGGTTGCAAACAGCAAGGGCAGCCATGGCTTCAAACCCTTGAAGCTTATTCCCCTCATATTGTGCCTTACACCTATCAAGGCTCAAAGAGGCTTGTCATAGGCCTTTGATAGGCCCTTCTTGAGCCCCCCATTACCCCCTTTTCAGCCCATGTGGAGCAACAGCAAGTTCAGCACCAACAGGGCAGATTGCATCATTTTTTTTCAGGCTGTGAGCACTCATCTACTTCAGCTCCACACTTGGCCATTGCTTCTTGCTCTCTACCTTGATCAAGAGGGCTATAGACTTCATGTTTGATGTCATTCAAGCTTTGGGCATTGGTCTTGATCATTCGGGGCTGATTTCTTCAGATTTGGGACTGTCATAAACTGTCATAACAGGCTGAAAACAGGGCAGCACCATTGGCATTAGCATTTGTTGCTTATACTCCATTCCGGTTGTGCTATTTGATGCCCGTATGCGGTCTACATGATGCCTAGTGCCTTGGGAATGTATGCACATGATTATGCCATGATTTTGGCTTGAAATATTGGCTGATTTGGGACTGTTATTTACTGTTATACAGTGCTGGAAACAGGGCAGCCACACTTGGCATTGGCATTTGATGCTTATACTCTACTCCGGTTACCTTATTTGATGCCCGTATGCGGTCTACTTCCTACCCGGATGTATTGGGGATGTATGCATTTGGTTTGACCATGATTTTGGCTTGAATTCGGGGCTGAAATCTACTGTTTAGAACAGTAAATACATGCTGGAATAACAGTGGGCTGAAGGTACTTTACATGCTTTGGCACTTACCTACCGATACCGGATGTATGCTTTGAGCTTTGGCATGATGTCTCTGACATTTGGGGACGGCTTGGAGCATATGTATGAGATTATGGGATGCTTTTGAGCTTCGCATTAGCTCCGTCTTTACTGGCATTTGGACCGACTTGGCATGCTTGTGGACCGCCTATGCCTCATGTCTCTACTTGACAGTTAGGCTTTTGCATTACATGCTTTGGTTCGTGACATATGCTATTTGGTTCGTGTATGCCATACCGACATTTGGAGCTTGGATTTGGATGTATTTGAGCATTCCCGGCTTACTTGATCACTGATCTTGGTTGCTATTTGGATGTCATTGAGTTGACCGAGAGCTTATTTGGGCTTATGTATTGCTTCATGGTTAATGCGACCGGTGCTTCATGTATGTCATGCTCTCTTGGATGCACTTGATGCATTGACAGGGTCACTTATCACTGGTGCTTTCTCTTGGGTTGTTTGAGCTTCTGAGCTCGCTTTGTATGCCTTTTGTGCCAGTGGGAGCATTTTACATGCTTGCTTGACCTTTGACAGTTGCATGCTATTGGAGCACTTACATGTATTTGGAGCAGTTTATGTCTTGAGCAGCTACATACGCATTGAGACTTTGGGATCATACTCCGATCTTTATGGATATGCATTGATGTACTCTTGGTTCACAGGATGCTTATGAGCTGAGTCTCATATTTGGATCTTTCTCTTTGAGCAGACACCTATTTGTGTCAGGTTTCGGCAGTTATAGGAACACTTTGCCTAGAGTGTCTGGGGGTGTGCCTTTCACTGGCAGATGTTATTTTGACATGCTTCGGTGTTGAGCTCATGTTCTTTTTACTGTCATTGGCCTTGCTTATGTCCGTTTCATGCCAGCTTTGGACCTAGCATTGTTTGCTTGACATTGGATCCTATTTTGGGACAGTTTGCTCTCTAGACTGCATACCTGCAATTTATTACAGCAAGCAGTTATTGGTGGACTGAGGTGTACTTTTCATGCTGAAATATCCTGATTTGGTGTACTGCACCTAGTACTAAGTGGGCAGCAACTTTTGGCACACTTTGCTCGCCCTTTGGACCCCATTTTGGTCATTTTTGGGCAGTTTCTGCAGTAAAACAGCAAGCAGTTTTGGACTGTTTGGGCATTTCCAGCCTGCATAATGGCATCATCTTCGCATGATAGTGCCATCTTTAACATTACAAAGTTGGATGGTACCAACTACTCTTATTGGAAGAGTCAAATTTGGCAGGTCTTGGTGCAAAAATCTCAGATTAAGCCACTTCGATTGAGTGGGGAGCAGCCTGAAACTATGGACAATGATGACTGGCTTAAACTTGATTAGCTATGCAAGTCCACGATTGTATTGTCTCTCACTGAACAGGTACATTATAATGTATTTGAGGAAGCACAGAGTGCATGGGATCTATGGAATAAGATCAAGAATCTTTATGATAAGAAAAGTCCGGCGAGTCAAATGTACTGGTTGAAGCAGCTTATGGATCTGCGCATGAAGGATAATGTGACTATGTCTGCTCACTTGTTCCATGCTATACTGAAGAACCTGACTTCGCAGGATATCACCTTTGGAGAGGAAGTAACTCCTCTTTTCTTGCTTGGGACTCTGAATGAGTCATGGGATGTATTCCGCACTGCTCTTTGTGCCTCTAGTGCTACTCTAAAATTGGCAGATGTTGAGAGTGCTCTTCTTCAGGAAGAGCTGAATCGCAAAAACTTGGATGCCTCTCGTGGTAGTCATGCTTTGACAGTTAGAGGCAGGAATGACAGGTATGACCGTGGTAATGGCCGAGGCCATGACTCGCAGAAGGGTCGGTCTAAATCTCGTGGCAAGTCGCATGGGCGCAATGCAAATGTCACTTGTCATCATTGTGGGAGAAAGGGCCATATTAGACCACAGTGTCATGAGTTGCACAATGAGAAGTGCAAGGATAAGGGGAAAGATAAAGTGCATGAGAAGTCCTCTGATCGCAGCATAGTACCTGCGAAGTCCAGCGTCAAGATTGAGGAAATTAATGTCACGCAGACTGAGACGTCCGATGGTGGTGATGAGTTTATACTTGCAGCTAGTTCTTCTGATGCTTCACACTTGACTGAGACATCTAGTATGTATGCACAGTGCTGGTTATTGGATTCAGGTGCATCCTTCCATGTGACGCCTTACCGTGAGTGGTTTCACTCTTACCGTACTGTATGTGGATCAGTCAGACTTGGAGATGACAAGTCTCTTGATATTGTGGGCTGTGGAGATATTCAGTTGCAGTTTTCCACTGGCAGTTCATTTTTGCTCAGGGATGTACGTCATGTACCTGCGCTTACGCGCAGTCTTATGTCTGTAGGACAGTTGGATGATGCAGGGTTTCATGTCTGTTTTGGGGATTCTGCCTGGAAGATTACCAAAGGCAGACTTTGCTTGCTAGAGGCGCCAAGGCTAGCAGCCTCTATCCTCTTGTTGTATCTTGGTCTTCTATAGACCATGTTTTGGCAGTGGGCTCTATCCCACATGTATCACTTTGGCATGCCCGTTTAGGGCATATGTCTTTAAAGGGAATGAAAATGTTATCTGGTTTGCAGTATCTTCCGCCTTTGGATTATGCATGTTTTGACTCATGTGATCATTGTCTTTATGGTAAGCAGAATAGGTCTACGCATAAGAAATCGGGTAGGCCACGCATGAGTGAGCCCTTGGCATTGGTGCATTCCGATGTTTGTGGGCCTATGCCTTGCATGTCTATGGGTGGCGCGAAGTACTTCGTTACCTTCATTGATGATTTTTCTAGGAAAGTGTGGGCTTATCCCATAAAGCAGAAGTCCGATGTCTTGGCAGTTTTTCAGAGATGGCTTGCTCTTGTTGAGAACCAGACTGGGTATAGGCTGAAATGCCTTAGGACAGATAATGGGGGAGAATATGTCTCGCATGCTTTTGAGCAGTTTTGTGATGACAGCGGTATTAAGCGTCAGTTGACCGCCCCTTACACCCCACCCCAGAATGGTTTGGCTGAGCGCATGAACAGGACTATTCAGGAGCATGTGCGCTCTATGCTTAGCCATGCAGGCCTACCCCACAGTTTTTGGGCTGAGGCAGTTAGTACGGCAGTGCATGTCATAAATCGATCGCCTTCCAGTGGATTGGATTTCCAGGTTGCAGAGGAAGTTTGGGCTGGTAAGCCACCCTCTTATGCGCATCTCCGTGTCTTTGGATGTGAGGCATTCTGCCATGTGCCCAAGGACAAGAGGAGTAAATTGGATCCAAAGAGCATTAAATGCATATTCCTTGGCTATGGTGAGTCAGGAGAGATGGGCTATCGCCTATGGGATCCGCAGGCGTAGAAAATAGTACGCAGCCATGATGTCGTCTTCCATGAAGACAAGATGCACAGGCAACCTGAGAAGGTGGTTGAGATCCGCAGAGTGATCTTTTAGGAGGAGCCTAGAGCTCCAGCACAGCCAGTAGTACAGCCTGCAGCAGTTCCTCCACAGGGCCAGGGTGTTGGACAGGCAGTTAGACAGGCAGCAGAGCCTGCGGTGAGACGGTCTGCTCGAGACAGACGTCCACCTGACAGATTTCAGCCCTCTATGCATTATGTTTTGGTTACAGATGCAAGAGAGCCTTTCACTTATGATGAGGCTATGCGCAGGGGTGACAGTCACTCCTGGGAGAGGGCTATGCAGTCTGAGATAGACTCCCTGCATAAGAATGAGACTTGGGATTTGGTTGCCTTGCCTAAGGGCAAGAAGGCTTTGCCATGCAAGTGGGTGTACAAGCTGAAAAGTACCCCTGGACACCCCAAGCCGGCATACAAGGCTAGATTGGTAGCAAAGGGTTTTAAGCAGGAACATGGTGTGGACTTTGATGAGGTCTTCTCTCCTGTGGTTAAGATGACCACCCTGCGCTTAGTCTTGGCTTTGGTTGCACAGCTTGACTTAGATCTATATCAGATGGATGTCAAGACGGCTTTTCTACATGGGGACTTGCATGATGAGATCTATATGGATCAGCCTAAGGGCTTTGCAGAACCTGGCAGGGAGCACCTAGTGTGCAAGTTGAAGAAGAGCTTGTATGGCTTGAAGCAGGCACCTAGGGAATGGTATCATAAGTTTGATGCCTTTATGCAGTTTGCTATGGATCACAGGGCTATAGCAGGAGTGCTATGGATCCGTGTCTTTACACGAAGAAAGCCCGTGATGGCAGTTTGCTTATCTTGGTACTCTATGTTGATGATATGTTGATAGTAGGGAAAGCTCATGATGAGCTAGATGCTCTTAAATCTCAGCTGAACAAGAGCTTTGAGATGAAGGATTTGGGACAGGCCTCACATATACTTGGGATGCGCATTAAGCGCGATAGGCATCAGGGGCTTTTGTATCTCTCACAGCGGGAGTACATTCATAAAGTCCTTGAGCGCTTCCGCATGCAGGACGTAAAGCCTATTGGCTGTCCATTACCTTCTTATGTGAAGGTATCACAGGCCGATTGTCTGCAGACAGATGAGTAGAGGGCCGAGATGGCCAAGATCCCTTATGCTTCAGCCGTGGGCAGTTTGATGTATGCCATGATAGCCACTCGTCCAGATATTGCGCATGCAGTTGGTGTTGTGGCACGCTATATGGCTACACCTGGCAGCAGACATTGGGATGCCATGAAGGGTATCATGAGGTACCTAAAGGGCACAACAGATATGTGTATTTTCTATGGCAGCCAGGATACAAGGGTCGTGGGGTACACTGACTCCGATTATGCAGGACATGCAGATAGTAGGAAGTCCACTTCTGGCTATGTATTCACTTATGCTGGAGGGGCTGTCTCTTGGATGTCCAGGGTTCAGAAGTGTACGGCTTTGTCTACCAGAGGCCGAGTATGTTGTAGCCACTGAGGCTTGCAAGGAGGCCATATGGTTAGGCCGTCTAGTTGCTGACCTTGGGATTGATGCTACACCTACATTGCATTCGGATTCTATGAGTGCCATTCAGTTGGCTAAGAATCCGGTCTTCCATGCGAAGATGAAACACATTGAGGTGAGGTATCACTTCATATGTGGTGTCGTGGAGGACAGGTCTGTTGACCTTGTCAAGATCTCCACTGACGAGAATCCTGCAGATCTGCTCACGAAGAGCCTCACTACTGAGCGCTTTGCCTTCCTCAGGAGGTTGATGGGCATTGGATGAGATGTCGCCTTTCCTCATCCCTTGTACCTATGTACATTTGTACTGTCTTTTCTTTTTCTTTTCTCTCTCACTAGGGCAGATTCGCCTTTAAGTGGGAGGTTGTTGGGGGTAAAGGCGCCTCCGCCGTGCTGCCTCATGTATTACTACACTAACAGTACCCGCCACTGCACACTGCAGGTGGCGGGCGCCCGTCACGTCACTTTATTCTTTACTCTTTTAGTGACAGTTTGAATAAAGGAAGGCCCGGTCACACATTGTGACTGTTGGAGTTCCCATTTCTTGTCTCTCTCTTTCTTGCTCTTGCTCTCCCGCCATAGCTTGCGTGCAAGCTTCGATCCTTCTCACCTTTCATATTGCTATTACTTGAGTTCTCCCCAATCAATTGAATACCATACGCATTGTCAAGTGTATGCAGAATGTAAACATTATTTGTAAGCTTCACACTATATAGAACCGGATTGGATAGTAATGGTTGCAATCTGCCATCTGCATGACATGATGGCACATCAAGAATACCAATCTCAACTGTTGTATCAAATGTGCCAAGCCAAATGTGTGCACCTTGCCTCGGGGAGTCTCTCAGATCTCTGCTGCAAATTTGCACCATGGTAATTCAAACAAGATGCCATCCAAGCTAATTGGAAGAGAATTGCAAGCTTTCATTCCCAAGCCAAATGCATGCACCTTTCCTCTAGGATTCCCTTGAATCTCTGCTGCAAATTTTCCCCATGATCAAATCCCCCCTACACCAAATACTCAGCTCCCCCCTACATACAAAACACCAAGTACTCAAATCCCCCCTACATAATACTCAGATCCCCCCTGTAGTAGCTATAGAAGAGTACTTAGCTCCTCTAAATGGGTCTACTACTAGCCATATTACTATTACTTGACTTCTCCCCAATCAGTTGACTGCCATAGACATTGTCAAGTGTATGCGGAATGTGAAGATTATTTGTAAGCTTCACACTATCTACAACTGGATTGGATCATAATTGTTGCAATCTGCCATCTGCATGACATGATGGCATAACAAGAGTACGAGTCTCAATTGTTGTATCTAATGTGCCAAGCCAAATGTGTGCACCTTGCCTTGGGGAGTATCTTGAATCTCTGCTGCAAATTTGCCCCATGGTCTTTGCCTCTGCACCCCTCTGTGTAGTGCTAGGTGGCCTTGGGAGTGGTGTTAGATCTTGAAAGATATTTGCACAAGCAAACAAGTTGTAAGGGAACTTATCCATGGAGCTGATACAAATTTGAATGTCATACTAATGGCAGCTTCGATTGACCAGATGCAGGGCCACCAAGTCTGTTAGAACCATTTGATCCTCGTGATCCTAATTTCGAGTGATTTGATGACAATCATTGATGCAGATTAATAACAGTTGGTGGATGTAGAAGTAGTATAATCACTTATCCTTGCTCCAACTGCATGCGAAGGTAGCATAGTACATGCAAATGATGTCACTGATCTTAGTAAGTACATCATCCTCAAACAACTGATCTTTTTGAATTATACCGGCCTGATCATTTTCTCCCATTAATATGTACTCACAGTTTGGTAGCTCAGCTACTTCAACTTCTTCTCCATGCTCATCTTATTCTTCATGTTTAGAAGGAAAAAAAGTGGGTATGCCCACTATGGCCACTACAGAGAAGGATGGCAACTGGTTAGAAGTAGGGTTTTCATAAGGCCTCTTGCCTTTCATGATTTGGGGGCCTTTGATGTAGATTTCTACAGGTTTGTTGTGAGGGAGTGAGATACCGGGATCAACTATTTTCACAACTGCATTTTGCACAATTGTTCCATAGGGCCCTCCTTTAACATGAAATGGATGCTTTGCAAATGCTAAGGACATGGCTAGCACAGGCCATGCCTCAATCATCCCATAGCCTTGCACATTGTAATGATAGTAAGCAAATGCAAGCATTGATCATATTAAGTCAAGAAAGAAGGGTTGTAAACTGTATTGTTGTGTCATCACCCCTCTAACTTGAGCTAAGATCACAAAAAAATGAAGCACTTGACCTCAGTTGCCAAAAGCCTCTGCATGTGTTTTGGGATTCTATCCATGACAGTAAAAAATCACAATGTCATCCATTCTATGTCATGAGTGCAACTGATCAAAAGACTGAAATTCAGTCTCCTTTCTGTGGGCACACATTTGACATTGTCACTTCGACTCGCATACATGCCATTTCTTATGCCACATTATCGAAGTGAGGTAGATTAGTCCATCTCTTGCCTCAGAATCATATTTTGTTCTCTCAAGCTGTATCTCTGAGCAAACTTGCTTAGAACATCTTATCAATGTATGAATGATATATATAGATAAGCTACAATGCAAGCTCCAACTATTTCTACCAACAATATCTTCACTCAATCTAGGCTCTTGAACATTCAAGAGAAAGGTCAACTCTGACACGCAAGGTAGCTAGTAGAGTCTTATATAGATACCCCTATTTTGCATGTCATTATGATTACTTCAGCCCCATTCACACCCTACAAGCTGGGCAAGGCATGCATGAAGAATATGTTTCTTTACATACGATAGGGAAAGGCATCAAAATTGTTCATGTTAAGTACATACCTGCCCAATAATTGCATGGGGGACTCTGGCTTTGAATGCATCTTCAAAATCTTTGCCAAGGGGGGCAGCTCTTGACATGAGCATTCTATGCTGCAGAGGTCATATTTTTCCACCAAGGGGTGCTTGGACAGTGCTAGCACTATGAGAGGAGCCAAGGGGGCCACAATCACCTTATGTTTCTGGATGACCTCTAGCAAGGTGCCTATCTCAAACTCTGGCCTTGAATGTATCTTCAAGATCTTTGCCAAGGGGGGCAGCTCTTGACATGAGCATTCTAATGCTGCAGAGGTCATATTTTTGCACCAAGGGGTGCTTGGACAGTGCTAGCACTATGGGAGGAGCCAAGGGGGCCACAATCACCTTATGTTTCTGGATGACCTCCAGCAAGGTGCCTATCTCAAACTTGGGCATGATGGCAGTGGAGGAAGTAAATGTGAAACATCAGCAACACACAAAGGATGACATCATCAGACTTGAAGACATAGAGCTGTTGAGAAATAGACAAATGATGTATGCTCCAAGAGGAGCTGTCCTAAATCCCATATGCACAGTGAGGAGAGTGGAACAACTCAAAGCCTATAAAGCATTGTACTTGACTATGAAATGAACACAATATCATGATGCTTTGTACTTTCAGTTAAGTGTCTGTCATTGTCGATTCTACACAAGATTGTGTTTATGAGTCCAAGCTAATCTATCTTGGAACCTAATTCACTTGTGTAATAGTTTGTCTCTACTTGTCCATGTCATTATGAACTTGGTTTACATCTTTGATCCACCATAGCTTGTGTCATGTCCTAGATCCGCATCTTTTAACATGGTATCAGAGCCCAGTTGGGCATGGCATAGCTCACACTCTGAATCTCTAGTCTCCCTTCATCTCTGGTGATCTCTAACCAGCCCACATTCAGCTCATATCTTTAGTTTCAACTTTAAATCTCAGTTGGACCTTGTGGCAGCCATAGCCAGCAGCACCCTGTCATCTTGAAGCTCCTATATCTCACTCCACATACCAAATCTCTCTGAGCTTCCTTCTAGAAAGTTGTTCTCCACCTCACAAAGCTTCCCTGTATCACATCAATCCATGAGATTTGGCTATCTAGACCTCAGCATTGTCACTATTGTCAATTGCTGCCATAGCCCCAGTTTGTGGCCTGCAGGACATACCTCACTTTGAGCTCTCATATCTCTCAAACCAGGCAATATTTCAGTGTGCTTTCTTCAGGAGTATTGTTCTTCTACTCAAGGAACTTCTCCCTATCACATCTAAGCCTGACATTGGATACCTACAAGCCTAGCATTGCTGAAATTCGACGTCGTTGCCATATCTGTTGGTTATGTTTTGTTGATCTGCGCACGGAATGCAGTACTCGATCTTGACGATTATCATGCGGCTCTTGTAGAGCATGGAGTAAGCTACATTTCCATAAAAAAAGTTTCCAAAATGATCAACTCTAGCTCTAGATATTTGAAAAAAACCAGACTTGGGTCAAAACCCTAATCCAGGAAGCCATAGCCATCAAGGTGCAAGCTCATTTTTCCTTCAATTTCTCATTCCTTTCAATTGAGGGCACACACTGCCACTCTTATCTGAGTTTGAAATCAGTTCCCAGCAAGATAATAATAAGGCACTAGGCATCATTGCTTGGGGATTAAGTGATGATGTGTTACATCATATATCTGGCATTAGAAATGCTTAAACCCCCTGGGAGGAACTTGATAAAATGTTTGGTACTCAAGCAAAGAATTCAAAGGTAAAACTTTTCATGCAGTTTTATAAACTGGATATCAAAGACAATGCTTCTATGACCATAAACATTAATAAGTTTAAGAGTTTAAAAACTCAACTTGCATCTCTTAAAAATAATATTGAGGAAGATGAAGCAATAGCCGTACTGCTTGCAAGTGTAAACAAGGATCCATATGAAAATCTTGTGTCCACTTTGAGTAATGTTCCAAGCCTCACACTTAAAGATATTGAGCACTCACTACTCGATGAAGAAGGCAAAGTAAAAACCAAGAATGCAAAAGACAATGTCTCATCATCTAGGGAAAATCTTTTGTACACCAAAGGAGCTACTGGACCTAAAGGAAGAGGTCGAGGATCCATCAACAACAATAACAAGGATCAGATTACATGTCACTATTGTGGTAAGACTGGCCATGTAGCCAGTGAATGTTTCCACAAGAAGAGAGCCCAACAATTGCAAAGTGATCATCACCTGAACCAATTCATGGAAGAAGAAGAAGAAGAAAAATATGGTTCCGCTACCATCAACAACTCTGACAGATTGTTTTGAAGAACTTTCATTGTATCTTTCATATGTTTTTCCCATAGTGGATCTTTCTTTTCCTTAGTGAATTTGATTTGTACAACCCTTGCCAAGATGTAAAGTCTCAAGCTTTAACTTGACTATGCTGCCTATGAGCTAGTCTTCCGGGCCATGTTATCATGAAGGGGGGGCAAAAGCCAGCAAGTGTAGGGACTCATCATTTGAGGGGGGGTGTTGAGAAATAGACAAATGATGTATGCTCCAAGAGGAGCTGTCCTAAATCCCATATGCACAGTGAGGAGAGTGGAACAACTCAAAGCCTATAAAGCATTGTACTTGACTATGAAATGAACACAATATCATGATGCTTTGTACTTTCAGCTAAGTGTCTGTCATTGTCAATTCTACACAAGATTGTGTTTATGAGTCCAAGCTAATCTATCTTGGAACATAATTCACTTGTGTAATAGTTTGTCTCTACTTGTCCATATCATTATGAACTTGGTTTAGATCTTTGATCCACCATAGCTTGTGTCATGTCCTAGATCCACATCTTTTAACAGAGCTAGTTGGGATTCTCTCCATCCACCTATTGGGCCACATTGGAAACCACCCCCTTGTGGGTGAGCATGATGCACTTGGGGAGCCTTAAAATAGTACATGCTCCTTGATTTGTGATTGGAGCCTACTAAACAAGTCGCCCCTATCACAAAACTCCATCAAGAGATCATGAAAATCAGTTGCTTTTCAAATCAAAGCTATGGGTAGATGGAGATCGCTGCTGGTAAAACCCATCACATGTGTCATAGAAGAGATCCTTGTAACATAATGATTACATGGGTGACTCTAGCCTTGAATGTATCTTCAAGGTCTTTGCCAAGGGGGGCAGCCCTTGACATGAGCATTCTAATGCTGAAGAGGACATATTTTTCCACCAAGGGGTGCTTGGACACAACCCCAGCACTATGGGAGGAACCAAGGGAGCACAGTCACCTTATGCTTCTGGATGACCTCGAGCAAGGCGCCTATCTCAAACTTGGGCATGATGGCAATGAAGGTCCCCACCCTTAGAGAGTAGAGTAGCACATAATTGAGGGAGTAAATGTGAAACATGGGCAACACATAGAGGATGACATCATCATCAGACTTGAAGACGTAGAGCTGATTAGGATTCTCTCCAGCCACCTAATGGGCCACACTGGATACCAACCCCTTATGGGGGTGAGCATGACACACTTAGGGAGGCTTATAATAATACTTGCTCCTTCATTTGAGATTGGAGCCTATTGAATAGATTTCCCCCATCACAAAACTCCATCAAGAGATCATGAAAATTAGCTGATTTTCAAGTTGTGAAGCTGCTGGTAGATGAAGATCGCTGCTGGTAAACCCGAGCACATGTCTCGCAGAGAGGAGGAGGAGGATAGTCTATCAAAGCTACATGCAATAGACTCTGCATGTAGTTAGTTGTAATATTCCCAACCGTGAATATTGACTTCCCGCACACTGCGTAAACCTTGTACCAAGGTTATCCCACATATTGGATTTACCGGCAGTTTAATGTGTAACCTGCACGTGAGAAATCGAGACCATTCGCATTGGCAAAGCAAGCCGAGGTTCAAAATCGAAATTCCCGCGTAAACACCCTCTTGGGAGGGGCAATTTGAATATTCAAGGCAAATTTTTTTACTTTAATCCCTTTTCCCCAGCCGATGCATAGCTGGAGAAGAGGGAGTGTGGGGGGATGGGCCATGGAGGAGTCGTGGCCTGCATGGGAGGGGGGAACCCATGCAAGGGGCCACGTGTGTGGAGGCCTTCTCTTTCCCCCCTAGGCCTATAAAAACCCCCTCCCCAGTAAGTCTGAGGGGGAGGAGGAGCGTGAGAGGAGGAAGCGACGGTGCTGTGAGAGGGAAGAAGGGACGCTGCTGTTCCGCCGTTTGGGGAAAGGAGGGAGACCAGGGCTGCCATCGCCGCCGAGCAGGAAGCCGCCAGGCCGCCACAGTCTGCCAGCCGCCACAGTCCGCCGCCATCCTCGCCTTCTTTACGACCCCTTCCCAATCATTGGTACCCCCCCCTCGACGTTGCTGCAGGCCCAGAAGCTTCTTAGAAGCTTCTTAAGAAGCTTCTAAGGATTAAGGCCATAGGCCTTGATCCTATGCGACTTCTCGGTTTTTGAGTCCGGTTAGGGAAATTCCTATTCCCAAGCGAGGAGAAGATATCGATCTCCTAGCCGTCTCGAAAAGCGAGAGTAAAGGAGTCCGTAACCACGACTACAATGGCTCCCAAGAAGTTGCAAGGCGCGCCTGCGGGAGGTTCATCTCCAAGCATTCAAGTGGATATCTCCCCGAGCCCACAGACCCAGGTTTTTATGATTTTTGATTCTACGAAAAAGTAATGCATTAGGTATGATAACTCTCACGGAATAGAAGGTACCTATGCATGTTTAAATTTACCAAGCCGAATTAAAAAGGCAATTGAGGAAAAATCTTTATTGTAATGGTTCATGGGAAAAAGCTATTAACACCCGTAGGAGGTTATCCGAAAAGTAATGATGGCATATCAAAATTGAATCTAGGGACTGGCATGTGGCATGTGCTTGCAAGAAAGAATATACCAACACTAATTCTACAATAATCTCATTTAACTACGTTGTAGTTATGTAAAGGTTGCATGTTGCACTTTCATCGTGCATAAAAATTCATTCATCAAGTGTTGCCGTAGGAAAGGTTGCAGGATTTAAACAAAGCCTGAGATTCTAAGGTGTAGATAACAAGGTAGTAGACATGATTATTTGAAGTAAGGCCTAGTAGGTCCTAAGAAAGTTGGTATCCATCTTATCATGTGTTTTTTACTTACCAATGATAGAGTGAGTCGCACGTTTACATGTATTGTGGTAGTCGAGGCCATTTTTCTTCTTTAGATCTAGCTTATTATCTCTAGGAAGGATTCATCCTTGTCGCGAGACAAGCATAGTGAATTACCCAAATCGCCTAGCCACAAAGGATTTCGTATCCGCATGAATCAGTCAATACGATAGATACCCCAAACACTAGCTAGGGATTAGCAAGTTAAGGATTCGGCCAAGTTTTCCAATTGTCGCTAAGTCGAAACCTTCAAGCCCAATAGTCCTAACCACATTCCCAAAATGTTGAGTTAATTGGATGCTCATGTAAACAATAATCTAGGATTCCTACCTTAAGGACCAAGCGTTCAAAATGATGAAACTCGAATTGAGTTGAAACCCTAGGACTAATTGTTGTCGATTTAGTAAAATTAGGGATGGGTTGGGTAAAAAGACACCCTAAACGCTACTTCTCGTCTGAAGTTAATTCCGTGACCAGAATACGCCATTCATTAGGTGAAACGATCTCTTGGAATAGAGGCGACGCTTGCGCAATAAGTTGCAACGTTGCATAGCCTTGCGGGTTGATCGTAAGAAATTTTGCCATTCCTTGGAATGAGGTTGGCAGGTTCTTGCGCAAGTTTAACTTGAAAAGGGATGGGTAGTCATCCTGTTACATCGCCCTCATTAGGGAAAAATTGCCAAGTTAAGGGAAGTTAAGTAATTGCTCGGCGCAAATGATTAGTCAATAAATTAAAGCAACATGGTCGCCGGAATCTACTATTAATAAAACCTAAGGTATTGGTTAAGTTGGGTATGACCCTAGCCCAAGGACGATAGGAATCTTGCCAAGTTGCAATTGATTCCGGATCGAATGCGGGATGCATTCGGAGAGAAGGAGTCACTCCTTAACAGTTTGCCAACTAAACGACCACTATAATTGATTGTGCTTGTAACAGTTTAGAAAGCACTGTTTGCATTGTTTGTTCAAGGAATTAAAGGATGAAAGATATATAAATGCTTCAGGTTGAAGGCCTGAAGGGAGAGGCAGCTTCAGTTACCCCCGACTGCCTGCCTGACCCTAACCAAGGGGGTTGTTGACCGCGCCGGGAACGTGGACCGAACCCGCCGCGAGAGGTCTTTCCGTTGAGCTCTACTTGGAGCAGGAGGACGCTTGCGTGCCAGGGGGGCTCTGGCCGTAAATCCCTCGCCTTCTGGGTCCTGCACAAGAGGCTAACGTGACTCGGGATTGGATCTCGAGGCCCGCATACTAGTCTACGAGCAGAAGCTTGGAATAGTGATCCCTGTTGGATTACTGGATAGCCTTCGGGCGGATTATAGACAAGCCTACGGGCGGAACTCCTTGTATTTCAAAGATAAAAGGATAAAATGATAATAAAGAAGTTGTTTGACATTGTTTTTCTCTATGTCTTGTGATAAGATTACGTGAAGGAACCAGTGCTTAACAGGGTTAATCAAAGAAGCTGTTTGTTATATGTCAAATTAATGTGGTAGGTAATTACATAACTAAAACAAACCGAGGAAAGTGCGGAGGATGGGCCATGGGTCCGTCCTATGGATGGGTGGTCCCGGTTAGCCGGGAACTTTTCTCAAAAATCTTCAATTAACAGAGGGATGATCATCATCGCCGGAACAATTAACGAGAATGATGCCTTAGAATTACCTATTACCCGATTCACGCTTTTTTAGGGGAACGGAATGGGACTATGTCTTATGGCAGAGAGGTCGAACCTTGCATCCCTCTCGTTTCCCATTCTCCTTGAACCAAGTGCAGCGTGAATCCGCTTCAGACCTGGCGTTTCTGCGTAAAGTAGTTCGCTCGGGTCTGACTCTAGTTGCTGCTAGTTAATGACCAAACAGGAAAACCCAAATTCCGGTCGATCCTAAGTGGGAACGGCCAGGATACTTCCGCTACGTGGCAGACACGGGAAGACCTAGATTGCAAAACCCGTAACATTCCATGGGAGTGCCGGGCGGAACTTTCTAGACATCCTTTCCGATGGACTGCTAAGACGTGTCCTGGATGATTCTAGTGGACACGTTACAGTTGGTATCAGAGCCAACCAACAAAGGACTTGTTTTTAGGAAATTTTAATAAGACGAAGTAAAGCAAATGTTACTGTCCCAAACATTTCCTTACTTTCAATACTGTCTTGCAGAATTATGAAGCATGGAACAAGTTTTTGGTGTTCCGGATCATGGTTATGACTGCAATGCATTCTCCGCATTATAGGCAGAGAATTGAAATGATGAACATCCTGGAGCAGATTTATAATCCATCACCTTTATATATAGAACGAAGATGGACTGGGTCTTCAGGAATCTACTACATAGCTGCCCACCGGTTCGCTTATCTACAAACCAACCTAAAGAGAATCAAGTGGTTGGAAGATTTGAAAATCGTGAAGCTGTTCATTTTTGTGGAAGCTCACGTAAATTCGATTCTGCATATTCAAGGTCGGAGGGTTGAATTGAACTCATATGTATATGAGGAAGTAACCCGTGTAATCCCAGCTGAGAGGATTAAGGTGTTGGGCCGCCATGGGAAGTATGGATTCCAGCGGAAAGGATATCCTGAACTTCCGATGAATTATCGATTCCTAAAGATTCATGATCCAAAACCCTACTATTACACAGTTCCTGTAGACAAATCCAATACAATGTTGTTCTCCCCAAACTAAATGTAATGACTGGATTATCATCACACGAGATGTTGTATAAGGCTACGCCCATGTAAATATAAATAAGGACTTTCTGTATCAATATCCGATTGTGCATCAGGGTTGTTGCGAAAAGTTAAGTAGCTTCATGATTTACGAGGTAGCTGAACTGAAGATAAGCTAATGTCAATTATCATACAATAATGGTAAGAAAACTTTTATCCAGGCACAACCCCAGGTACAGGTTCCAAATTCGCCCCCTACAACAAGTACGGATGTGATCCAGGAGAAGAAGTTCCTCCTCAAGCAGATAAAGCCACCTGAGTTTGACGGGAGAGGCAGATTCGTCTAGTCGGATGCTGAGATTTGGATTGAATCTATGGAGGATTACTTCGAAGCAGCTGGTACTGCTCCCACCAATCAGGCCATGCTCGCCAAATTAAAACTCACCGGTGAAGCCAGACTATGGTGGAAACAATGGTGCAGGGATCAAGGGACTTCAGAGGGGTCCGTTACCTGGGAAGAGTTAAAGCAAGCCGTGCAAGGAAGATATTTGCCGCCTGCATATCGTACACAGAAAATGAATGAGTTCTATGAGCTAAAACAGTTAGGACTCACCCTTGACGCATACTACTCTAAGTTTGTCTCACTCTTAAAATATGCGCCACAAATGGACATGACACAGCAGGTGTCCAAATTTTGCGCGGGCTTAAATCCACCTGTAAATACTCGTCTCGAATCTATGCGACCATCAGATCTTCAGGATGCACTCATTCGAGCGGCACCTATAATTCAGGAAGTGCAAACTAGACCGAGGGGTAACAAGAATTGGTCTTATAGCGACCCGAATAGAGGGGCATTCAGACCCCAAGTTAAGAGAGTTCAAGGCCACAATCAGGGACAAAGAAAAAAAGCAAGGACAAATAACGTCAATAACTTTGTTCCTACTCACAGTAATGGCCGAAACCTCCGATGTTTCCACTGCAACGAACTCGGTCACTTCAAAAGGCAATGTCCCAAGCTCAACGAGGGATACCGTCAAGGTGCAGGCCGCGGTCAGGGAGCCGCCACCCGTGGAAGAGGAAGAACTGCCTGCATTACCAATAGGCAAAGATGTGAAGCAGAAGAAGAGGAAGATCCGACTATGGAAGCGGAATTCGAAAGAGCGACGGTCCATGCCGCTTTACACAAGAAGGGCCCGAATCGCCAGTTCTCGGTAATTCAAACACCGTCGGACTATCAAGGTAAAGGTTTCAAAACCTTGATTGATTGTGGCAGTACACATTCCTTTATCTCACCAGCGTGTGCTAAGAGATTAGGAATAGCCACATTAGAAGCACCTACCCTACTTGTGGAATTGGCAAACGGACGTGAGGTAACTTGTACCAGGCAAACTGCTAAGGAGGAGTTCTATCTGGGAGGAAAGAAAACCTCCGTCAAATTCAGAGTCATGAACTTAGGTATCCATGAGTGTCTACTCGGGATGGATTGGCTTAAGCCTAATGACGCCCACATTCACTGTGGAAAGGGTCAAGTTTCTTTTCGAAACTCTAGAAGAGAGTTTGTTACAACTCAAGGTGAAGCAGGAGTGCCAAGAATCCAATTAGCCAAAGTATCGCGGATCATAAAAGGGGTTAGGAAAGGGTTACCTGTTTACTTGATCAAACTCAACAAGTTAGATCAAAAGCAAGAGTCTCATGAGGGACCCTCTTGGCTAAAAGAATACGCCGACGTATTCCCTGAGGAATTAACTGAACTTCCACCTCCAAGAGAAGTTGATCATGAAATAAGGCTAATACCTGGAGCTGCGCCAATTACAAAGAGACCTTATAGAATGTCCATTCCGGAGGCTATTGAGTTGAAGGAACAACTCAAGCAACTGTTAGATCAGGGTTACATCCGGCCCAGCAACTCACCATGGGGAGCTCCAGTTCTATTCCAGAAAAAGAAAGATGGGACACTTCGGCTATGTATTGATTACCGTGGGTTGAATCAATCAACAGTCAAGAACAAGTATCCTATTCCTAGAATAGATGAGCTTCTCGATCGCCTTCAAGGTGCAAAGATCTTCTCCAAAATTGATCTCAGGTCAGGTTACTATCAAATCAGGATCAAGGATGAAGATATTCCAAAAACGGCCTTCAATACAAGATATGGGCACTTTGAATTTTTAGTTATGTCATTCGGGCTTACAAATGCACCTGCCACCTTCAATAGATTAATGCAGGATATTTTTAGACCATATCTTGATGATTTCGTGCTTGTCTTCTTCGATGACACTTTAGTCTATTCTAAACAGGAAAAAGATCATGAACCTCAACTTCGGATTGTCCTTGAGACAATGAGGTCTCATAAGCTGTATGCAAAAATGAAGAAGTGTGCATTCTTCAAACGTCAGATTGAATATCTAGGATTCATAGTATCATCAGAAGGGATATCAGTAGATCCAGCCAAAGTCAGAGATGTGCTTGAATGGCCAATACCAGTATCCGTCAAAGAGATACGTAGTTTTCTTGGCTTGACAGGATGGTATAGGGTTTTTATCAAAAACTATGCTTTGATTGCAGCACCTCTTACCGACTTACTAAAGAAGCAGACTTCTATTACATGGTCAACTCCTGAGCAAAATAGCTTCGACCAATTGAAGCAATGTTTGGTATCAGCACCTATTCTGAAACTTCCTGACCTCAATAAGGAGTTCGAGGTAGTAACTGATGCCAGCATTCTTGCCTTGGGCTGTGTACTTATGCAAGAAGGTCATCCAGTAGCATATTCTTCAAGGAAATTGAAGAGTCATGAGAAGAATTATGCCACGCATGATCTGGAGTTATTAGCTGTCATCCATGCTCTAAAGCTTTGGAGACATTACCTGTTGGGTAACAGGTTTACTCTAGTAACCGATCATAAGAGTCTCAAATGGATTTTTACCCAGAACGAGCTCAACATGAGGCAACGTCGATGGATTGAAGTATTGGAGGAGTATGATTTTGAAATCAAGTATCGACCAGGAAAAGAGAATGTAGTTGCCGATGCACTCAGTCGCAAGGCATTCCTAAATTCCCTAATCTTGCAGAATCCATCAACGGCCAGGTCTCTGGCTACAAAGGTATCTATGCCAAGCAACCCTATACTCGAACTAGCTAGAGAGGAAGCATGCCATGATTTGGCCTACCAAACCCTGATAAGAGAAATATCTACCAAGGAGCAGAATCTGAAGTCACAAGCTAAGTATCGGGAATTTTCCATTGATAATGGACTTGTCTATTACAGAACAAGGCTATGTATACCAACAAGCCAGTCACTTAAGCAGAAGATATTATGGGAAGCTCATGATTCCCCTTTCGCAGGACATCCTGGCTATGCAAAAACTCTTAATGCAGTTAGGAAGAGCTACCATTGGGAGAGGCTCAAAGGTGACGTTCTCAAATATGTCACTGAATGTTTGTCTTGCCAACGTATCAAGGCTGAACATGTTATGATGCCAGGGAAATTGCAACCACTTGACATTCCCCAAATGAAATGGGAATTCATCAGTATGGATTTTGTGGTGGGCTTACCCCAAGTCCAAGGAGGTTACAACTCCATTATGGTTGTAGTTGACATGCTTACCAAGGTTGCACACCTGATTCCAGTAAAGACAAACTATAAAGCCTCCGACATTGCAAGAGTGTTTATCAAAGAGATATTCAAGCTACATGGGCTACCTAGAAGGATCGTTAGCGATCGAGACTCTCTCTTCACTTCACACTTCTGGAGAGCTATCTTTGAAGCTATTGGAACTCAACTCTGTTTTAGCACCGCCTACCATCCCCAAACGGATGGACAAATAGAGCGAGTGAATCAAATTATTGAGGATATGCTTAGGGCATACTGCTGTCGGGAGCCGAAGAGGTGGATTCAATACTTGCCGTTAGTAGAATTTGCCTACAATGCTTCTTACCAGCAGAGCATTCAAATGACCCCTTTCCAGGCATTGTATGGTCATGATTGTCGAAGTCCCCTAAACTTTTCTGATCCAACCCTAAGAGTTGAAGCTTCAAGACAAATGTTGGAAGACATGGATGACCAAATAAGGTCAATAAGACAAGACATACAAGCAGCCAAAGATAGGCAAAAGGCATATGCGGATTTGAAGCGCCAAGAGAGGATCTTCGGAGAAGGAGACATGGTCTTCATTCGTGTACGCCCTAAAAGGAGTTCTTTATCTCTAGGGCAATGCAAGAAGCTAAGTCCAAGGTATTGTGGGCCGTATAAAATCCTCAAGTGCCTGGGACCCAATGCTTATAAATTGCAACTTCCGGATAACCTAAAAGTTCACAATGTATTCCATATTAGTCTCTTAAAAAAATATGTGCCCAACCCTAATCATGTACTCGATGACCAACAAATTGTAATGCCTAGTCAAGGGGTCCTTGAACTAAGACCGGAAAAGATTTTAGATGTCAGGGAGAGACAATTGAGATCTAGAACCTTGAAAGAATGCCTCGTCCGGTGGAAAGATTACCCCGAAGAGGATGCTACCTGGATGGATGAAAGCTCTCTCAATCATCAATATCCCCAGTTTATCTCGAGATGAGGACATCTCAATTCTTCTAAGGGGGAGAGAATGTAATATTCCCAACCGTGAATATTGACTTCCCGCACACTGCGTAAACCTTGTACCAAGGTTATCCCACATATTGGATTTACCGGCAGTTTAATGTGTAACCTGCACGTGAGAAATCGAGACCATTCGCATTGGCAAAGCAAGCCGAGGTTCAAAATCAAAATTCCCGCGTAAACACCCTCTTGGGAGGGGCAATTTGAATATTCAAGGCAAATTTTTTTACTTTAATCCCTTTTCCCCAGCCGATGCATGGCTGGAGAAGAGGGAGTGTGGGGGGATGGGCCATGGAGGAGTCGTGGCCTGCATGGGAGGGGGGGAACCCATGCAAGGGGCCACGTGTGTGGAGGCCTTCTCTTTCCCCCCTAGGCCTATAAAAACCCCCTCCCCAGTAAGTCTGAGGGGGAGGAGGAGCGTGAGAGGAGGAAGCGACGGTGCTGTGAGAGGGAAGAAGGGACGCTGCTGTTCCGCCGTTTGGGGAAAGGAGGGAGACCAGGGCTGCCATCGCCGCCGAGCAGGAAGCCGCCAGGCCGCCACAGTCCGCCAGCCGCCACAGTCCGCCGCCATCCTCGCCTTCTTTACGACCCCTTCCCAATCATTGGTACCCCCCCCTCGACGTTGCTGCAGGCCCAGAAGCTTCTTAAGAAGCTTCTAAGGATTAAGGCCATAGGCCTTGATCCTATGCAACTTCTCGGTTTTTGAGTCCGGTTAGGGAAATTCCTATTCCCAAGCGAGGAGAAGATATCGATCTCCTAGCCGTCTCGAAAAGCGACAGTAAAGGAGTCCGTAACCACGACTACAATGGCTCCCAAGAAGTTGCAAGGCGCGCCTGCGGGAGGTTCATCTCCAAGCATTCAAGTGGATATCTCCCCGAGCCCACAGACCCAGGTTTTTATGATTTTTGATTCTACGCAAAAGTAATGCATTAGGTATGATAACTCTCACGGAATAGAAGGTACCTATGCATGTTTAAATTTACCAAGCCGAATTAAAAAGGCAATTGAGGAAAAATCTTTATTGTAATGGTTCATGGGAAAAAGCTATTAACACCCGTAGGAGGTTATCCGAAAAGTAATGATGGCATATCAAAATTGAATCTAGGGACTGGCATGTGGCATGTGCTTGCAAGAAAGAATATACCAACACTAATTCTACAATAATCTCATTTAACTACGTTGATGTAAAGGTTGCATGTTGCACTTTCATCGTGCACACAAATTCATTCATCAAGTGTTGCCGTAGGAAAGGTTGCAGGATTTAAACAAAGCCTGAGATTCTAAGGTGTAGATAACAAGGTAGTAGACATGATTATTTGAAGTAAGGCCTAGTAGGTCCTAAGAAAGTTGGTATCCATCTTATCATGTGTTTTTTACTTACCAATGATAGAGTGAGTCGCACGTTTACATGTATTGTGGTAGTCGAGGCCATTTTTCTTCTTTAGATCTAGCTTATTATCTCTAGGAAGGATTCATCCTTGTCGCGAGACAAGCATAGTGAATTACCCAAATCGCCTAGCCACAAAGGATTTCGTATCCGCATGAATCAGTCAATACGATAGATACCCCAAACACTAGCTAGGGATTAGCAAGTTAAGGATTCGGCCAAGTTTTCCAATTGTCGCTAAGTCGAAACCTTCAAGCCCAATAGTCCTAACCACATTCCCAAAATGTTGAGTTAATTGGATGCTCATGTAAACAATAATCTAGGATTCCTACCTTAAGGACCAAGCGTTCAAAATGATGAAACTCGAATTGAGTTGAAACCCTAGGACTAATTGTTGTCGATTTAGTAAAATTAGGGATGGGTTGGGTAAAAAGACACCCTAAACGCTACTTCTCGTCTGAAGTTAATTCCGTGACCAGAATACGCCATTCATTAGGTGAAACGATCTCTTGGAATAGAGGCGACGCTTGCGCAATAAGTTGCAACGTCGCATAGCCTTGCGGGTTGATCGTAAGAAATTTTGCCATTCCTTGGAATGAACAAAAGGCTTTTTATTAGCTTATCAATCTTCACATGACAGCTTGATGCAGTGGCACCAACTCTCTCATTTGATATTGTTGACAAACATTACACAGTAGTGGAAGACCCTTTTAATATCGGTGTGGTGACGTTGCGCGTCTACCACTACAAACTTGAGGGCAAAATTTTCTACCAAGATTTTGGACTCTTAAGTCAGTGTCATTATAAGTTTATTTTCCGTTGTGTGTATCTTTTTTGCTTGCATTCTGCATGATGCATGAGCACATGTAGATAGGCTAGGCACATTCTTTTCAATACATTCATAAATTTTTGTATGGAGGAAGAATCGTTTGAATGATTGCATTACATGTTTTTCTCATTACAAACTGCATGAATGATTGAGCATAAAATTTCCTTACAAAAGCATAAGTTTTGATAGGGCACAATGCATGGAAAGACACATTCATAAGAAGATATTCATATTGAAAGCTCAAAGGTGATTCTCTACTCTAGAAAATCACCATCCATGGTAATGGAAACAAAGCCACTTCTTACTGTTGAGAATATGAATCATGAAATACCTTCATCCTTTTATGAGACATGCTTTGAGCCACCCATTACTACCCATCAACTTGACAACTTTTCCCATAGTTCCGAAGTACTAATACAAATCTTTAATAAACCAGAGCATCAATAAATGGTTGTGATGATGGGGCAAGGATTGCTGCTCCGAAAGGGCTCTAGCTCTCCAATAATACTGGTTGCTGCAAGCTCACGAAGCAATTAGATCGAGTGAAGCCAAACGATTATCTTGGGAGCTATGTGGTATGATGGATGAAGAAGCATTGCAACTTTATTCTCTCATTTGAAGGCTTTAAGAAGAGCTCTTAAAGTATCTCATCCTTGGGATCAATATGGAATATAATTACTAAAACATGTTGACATTTTGAATACTTATCATGGCCGCGATATTGAGGATCTTGGCATGTGAAAAGATCAAAATACAATGTGAGGAACACTACAGAATGTCATCATTGATGTCATACGACCTAAGGCATGGGGGGCGGGTAGGATTCCGGGTGCGCCAGATAAAGGGCGGCTTCGACATCAACTACGACCTGATGAACGCACCCCACAAGATGGCCGCCGCCAACTCAGCTTACGGCAAGGGTTGAGGACTCCACCTGCGGCCACTCCCTGGCGCTTTATATCGACCAGCCAAGTCTCCAGTTCTACATCGCCAACTAGCTTTCTCCGTGACGGTCTCAAAAGCAAGCATGGCGTCGTCTATTCCCAGCATGATTGACCTATTCAATGATGTTAGGGCAACGACGTGTTCAAATTGTAAAAGCTTTGAAAAAGCTAAAATCCTAGATTTGATAAAGCCACGTGCTAATTTGAGGTGGTAGATAGTTATAAAAACGACGTCCATGAAGGACAGAGGGGGGGAGAACTAAGGATGACGGAACGCAGCAAAAGAAGTTCTCTCACTCGATGTAGCTGAGAAGGGAGTCAACGACGGAGGGAGAACAAAAAGTTGGAAAAAGCGGAAGAACCTGAAGTCAACAAGCATGTCAGTGCTTAGTTTGCTTCCGTTCTTGCTACCTGCCTACTCTGTGTGGTGGGGAACTGGAGAGCGTTCACTATTGATCAGAATCTCCTTGTTTGTGTTTCAAACAATTCCTTCTCTCCTGGTACATTATCTCTTTGGTTGATTCATCATGATGATGATAATGATCCGTGCTTTGGCGTTTGCGTCTATAGCACGAAAGAATAGGGCTGAAGATAAATATCAGTATGGGCCCAAGACTTTTGCGGACATGTCGCTTCTCTTCCGGTGACTTGCAGGTTGTTTAATTTTTTATACTTATTTGAATAATTAATTTGGATGATGGATCTCTGTTATCATCCTCTCACGTGGACGCATAGTTCTGAGCGTCTGCCTGTGATCGAGAGGGTGCAGAGTTCGAAACCTGGGAGTCAGTTGGGGAGAGACCAAACCTCATTCTAGGGGCCTTTTTAGTCTCTGGGACCCATAATTACCTGGTACGGGCTGAACCCGTCAAGATCTGTGGGGCCCGTGCTGATATATATCCACAGTCGAAGAACAGGTGCAAGAGTTATACTCGTTGTTATCTTCCTCTCTCTCATACCTCTGTTCTTCCCTCCTTCCCCTTCACTTTAAGCCCCCGGCATGCCCAGCCTTGCCTCCTGTCATCTGAGTGATGATGACTCCGATTCTGTGCAACATCAACTTCTCTTTGAATCTCTCACATTGAAGGGTGATAATAATCTTAATATCATCTCGCACGTCGAAGGGTGATAATAATCTGAATATCATCTCGCATGTCAAAGGGTGATAATAGTTTCAATATCATATTGTATCAGTTGGCCTAACCATTCAGAAAATACCAACTGTGGGAGTCGTCTTCAATCCAATACTTGATGAACTTTTTACTACTGAAAAAGGAGGAGGAGCATTCTTAAACGGAAGTCCTATTTCAGATTGTTTGTAGAAGGAGATTGGCAAATCACTCTCAGCTTCTGAGGTGGGGATCAAGTGGGATACTGAAACAGTTGAAGCCACCATAAAGAAATTAAACAACCTTCTTTTCTAGGGTCGATCCTTTTGCATGTCTAGATTATGTGCTCTCAAGCTATGAGGAATAGAATGTGGAAAGCTTGATCTGTTCTATGAACATTATCAAAAACACTTTCAATTCGCTTCTCTTTTCATGCATATCCATGACATATTATATTCTCTTGTGACAAAAATTTGAAGATCTCTTGTGAAGTGATTCATTGTACTTCTTCTAATCTATCCTTTGCGAGCAACAAATCAAGAATTCAATGTATGGATACTACATGTGTTATGATGTAATGAGAAGATTGAATGCCTTGATTTTCCACTTCTCTTTTAATTATGCCAATATATGTAATTGAATGAATATGAAACCCAAGCATTCTTTTTGCTCCATAAATTTACCTTGAATTGAGTATTCTTCAAATTTAGTACTCTACATAATCCTTTGCTTCCATCTTGCAAAGCATCTCTGTGGCAAGCAACTTCACGAACTCCCACACGAATTTCGTGTGATACCTAGTGAGCCAGACGTGAAAGTGTCGCTTCTCATTGTTGAGATGGGAGACTCTTCGAATACTCTACCCACTTCATCATCGAGTGCTTCTTTCTTTTCGATCGATGAGATGAAGAATTTATTGTAGACTCTTTCATCAGCTATTATGATATTGAATCAGTAGATGCAGTTATCTATGCAGTAGTATCAGCAATTACATCAACAACAACTGGATCAACAAACAAAAAGTGCTACATCAAGAACAAGAACATACACATGGTGTAACCAAGGCGATTGAGGCCTGAAAGGTGAGAAGGATCGAAGCTTGCACTCGAGAGCTATTGTGAGAGAGCAAGAGCAAGAAAGAGAGAGACAAGAAATGGGAACTCCAACAGTCACAATGTGTGACCGGGCCTTCCTTTATTCAAACTGTCACTAAAAGAATAAAGAATAAAGTGACGGTGACAGGCACCCGCCACCTGCAGAGTGTGTAGTGGTGATGACTGTCAGTGTAGTAATACACGGGCGGCTAGGCAGAGGCGCCTTTACCCCCAACAACCTCCCACTTAAAGGCGAATCTGCCCGAGTGAAGAGTGAAAAGAAAAAGAAAAAGACAGTACAGCATGTACACATGTACAACAGGATTAGGAAAGACGTCATCTCATCCCACGCCCATCAACCTCCTGAGGAAGGCAAAGCGCTCTATAGAGAGGCTTTTCGTGAGTAGATCTGCAGGATTCTGGTAAGTCGAGATCTTGACAAGATCAACAAACTTGTCCTCAATGACCCCAAGTATGAAGTGATACCTCACCTCAATGTGTTTCGTCTTCGCATGGAAGACCGGATTCTTAGCTAACTGAATAGCATCATAGAATCCGAATGCAGTGTAGAAATAGCATCAATACCAAGGTCAGCAACAACCAAACGACCCAACCAAATGGCCTCCTTGCAAGCCTCAGTGGCTACAACATACTCGGCCTTTGTAGTAGAAAGGGCCATGCATTTTTGCACCCTGGACATCCAAGAAATAGCATCTCCAGCATAAGTGAATACATAGTCGGAAGTGGACTTCCTACTATCTGCATGTCCTGCATAATCAGAGTCAGTGTATCCCACAACTCCTGTATCTCGGCTGCCATAGCATATGAACATATATGCAGTGCCCTTCAGGTATCTCATGATACCCTTCACGGCATCCCAATGCTTCTTGCCAGGTGTAGCCATATAGCGTGCCACAACACCAATTGCAAAGGCAATATTTGGACAAGTGGCTATCATGGCATACATAAGACTGCCCACTACGGATGCATAGGGAAACTTGGCCATCTCGGCCCTCTGCTCATCTGTCTGCAGACAATCAGTCTATGATACCTTCACATAAGAAGGTAATGGACAGCCAATAGGCTTTACGTCCTACATCCGGAAGTGCTGAAGCACTTTATGAACTCCCTTTGTAACAAGTAGAGGAGTCCCTAATGTTGCGCGTCCAATGCGCATAACACATATGTGAGCGGCATGTCCCAGATCTTTCCTCTCAAAGCTCTTCTTAAGCTAAGCCTTAAGAGTATTTAGCTCATCATGAGCTTTCCCTGCTATCAACATGTCATCCACATAGAGGACCAAAATCAATAAAGAACCATCACGGGCTTTCTTCGTGTAAAGACACGGATCCATAGCACTCCTGCTGTAGCCCTGTGACTGCATAAAGGCATCAAACTTATGATACCACTCCCTAGGTGCTTGTTTCAAGCCATAAAGACTTTTCTTCAATCGACACACTAGATGCTTCCTGCCAAGTTCTGCAAAGCCCTTAAGCTGCTCCATATAAATCTCATCATGCAAGTCCCCATGTAAGAAATCTGTCTTGACATCCATCTGGTATAAATCCAAGTCAAGCTGAGTAACCAAAGCCAAGACTGAGCGTAGGGTGGTCATCTTAACCACAGGAGAAAAGACCTCATCAAAGTTCACACCATGCTCCTACTTAAAACCCTTTGCTACCAATCTACCCTTGTATACCGGCTTGGGGTGGCCAGGGGTACTTTTCAGCTTGTACACCCACTTGCATGGCAAAGCCTTCTTGCCCTTAGGCAAGGAAACCAAATCCCAAGTCTCATTCTTATGCAAGGAGTCTATCTCAGACTGCATAGCCCTCTCCTAGGAGTGACTGTCACCCCTGCGCATAGCCTCATCATAAGTGAAAGGATCTCCTATATCTGTAACCAAGACATAATGCATCGAGGGCTGAAATCTATCAGGTGGACGTCTGTCTCTAGTAGACCGTCTTAGGGCAGGCTCTGCTACCTGTCCAACTACCTGTCCAACACCCTGATCATGAGCATCTGCTGTAGCTGTAGGCTATCCAACTGGCTATGCGGGAGCTCTCATCTCCTTCTGAAATATGACCATGTGGATCTCAACAACTCTCTCAGGTTGCCTATGCATCTTGTCTTCATGGAAGACTACATCATGACTGCGGATGACTTTCCGCGCCTGTGGATCCCAGAGATGGTAACCCATCTCGCCTGCATCCCCATAACCAAGGAAAATGCATTTGACACTCTTAGGATCCAGCTTACTTCTCTTGTCCTTGGGAACATGGCAAAATGCCTCACATCTAAAGAAACAGAGATGCACATATGAGGGAGGTTTTCCAATCCATACCTCCTCGGCAACCTTGAAATCCAAACCACTAGAAGGTGATCTATTTATGATATGCACAGCTGTACTAACTACCTCAGTCCAAAAGCTCTATGGTAGGCCTGCATGGCTAAGCATACTATGTGTGCGCTCCTGGATGGTTCTATTCATCCACTTAGCCAAACCATTCCAAGGGGGGTGTAGGGGGCGGTCAACTGATGCTTAATATCCCTCTCATCACATAACTACTCAAAAGCATGTGAGACATACTCACCCCCATTATGCGTCCTTAGGCATTTTAGCCTATTCCCAGACTGGTTCTCAACCAATGTAAGCCATCTCTGAAACATGGCCAAGACATCGGATTTTAGCTTAATGGGATAAGCCTAAAATTTCCGTGAAAAATCATCTATGAAAGTAACAAAATACTTGGCACCACCCATAGACTGACAAGGCATGGACCCATAGACATCCGAATGTACCAATGCCAAGGGTTCACTCATGCGTGGCCTACTAGACTTCTTATGCGTAGACCTAGTCTGTCTGCCATAAAGACAATGCTCACATTAATCAAAACATGCATAATCAAGGGGCGGTAAGTACTGCAAACCAGAAAGCATTTTCATTCCCTTCAAATACATATGGCCCAAACGGGCATGCCAAAGAGATACATGTGGGATAGAACCCATAGACAAAACATGATCAAGGGAAGAAGCGGATACAATCAAGGGATAGAGGCTGCCAGCCTTGGCACCTCTCACAATCACAAGTCTGCCACGAGTGACCTTCCATGCAGAGTCTCCAAAAGATACATGATAACTTGCGTCATCAAGCTATCCAGCTGACATGAGATTGTGTTCAAAGAAGGTACATGACATACATCCTGCATAACAAAATTGCTGCCAAAAGGAAACTGCAGCCTAACATCACCAATGCCCACAATATCAAGAGAGCTGTCATCACCCAAGCGTACAGAACCCAAAACAGTATGGTATGAATGAAACCACTCTCGGCAAGGTGTCACATGAAAGGATGCGCCTGATTCTAAGAGCCAAAACTGTGCATACATAGAGTGTATCTCTATCATCTGCGAAGCACTAGAAGAAGCTGCAAGGATATAATCATCATCAACATCCTCAGGCTACATAACATTGATCTCTTCAATTTTAACACTGGATTTTGCAGGCACTATGCTGCGATCAAAAGACTTATCATGTACTTTGTCTTTTCCCTTATCTTTGCGCCTTTCATTGCGCAGTTCATGGCATTGTAGCCTAATATGGCCCTTTTTCCCACAATGGTTACAAGTAACATCAGCATTCCTGCCACGGGATTTGCTACGTGACTTCCCATGAGACTTGGACCGAGATTTCTGAGAATCCCGTCCACGGCCACTACCACTGCCACACTACCATGCTTTCCATATCCATCATTCCTGTCTGTAACTCTCATAGCATGCAACATACGAGAGGCATCCATATTCTTACGGTTAACCTCTTCCTGCAGAAGAGCACTCCCAACATCAGATAATTTCAAGGTAGCAATAGCGACACATAATGCAGTGCGGAATACATCCCATAACTCATTAAGAGTACGAAGCAAGAAAAGAGGAGTGACATCCTTTGCAAAAGTGATGTCCTGCGAAGTCAAGTTCTTGAGTATAGCATGGAACTGGCTCAAGTGAGCAGACATGGTCACATTCTCCTTCATGCGCAGATCCATAAGCTGCTTCAGCCAATACATCTGACTCGCAAGAATTTTCTTGTCATAGAGATTCTTGATTTTATCCCACAACTTCCATGCACTCTGTTCTTTCTCAAATACATTGTAATGAACCTGTTCTGTGAGAGATAATACAATAGTGGACTTGCATAACTCATCAAGCTCAAGCCATTCCTCATCTGGCATAGTTGCAGGCGGATGCCCGCTCAACCTCAAAGGTTTGATCTACGGTTTCTGTACCAACACCTGCCAAATCTGGCTCTTCCAATAAGAGTAATTCGTACCATCAAGCTTAGTGATGTTGAAAATAGCATGTTTAGTGGACGAACTTGCCATAATGCAGGCTGGAAGACTGTAGACAGTTCAAAACTACTTGCTGTTTACTATAGAAAATGACCAAAAAGTCACCAAAATCGAGAGAAAATGGCAAGAAAAGTGTGACCAAAGCTGCTGCGCACCAAGTACTAGTGAAAGTACATCATTTCAAAATATTTTAGCATGAAAAATCCATGTCGGTCCATACATATATGCTTGTTGTAATAAATTACAAATTTCAGTAAATGAGAGCTAACGGTGTCAAAATCAGATCCCAGGTCAATCAGATACTGCCAAGACCAAAGCCGGCATCATGTGGGCATAACATAGGCATATGACAGTCGATAAGCATGAATCCAATACCCAAACATGTCATACAAACATCTACCAATGAGTAGGCACACCCCCCAGTCAACAGGGCAAAGTGTTCCTGCCACTACCAAGACTTGACACAAGTAGGTGTCAGCTCACAAAGAGAGGGACCCAAAGTAAAGAGTCAGCTCATAAGCATCAGAGAAACCAAGACATATGAAGCATGCATCATCCTGAAGGGTAAAAGATCCCAAATAGTCTCAAAAGCTCAAAGAGCATAGACCACCTGCTCAATGGCTGTCAAGCATCCAAAGACGCTCCCACTGGCACAAAATCCATAAATATCAAGCAACAAAGCATGTACAAGCACCAGTGACAAGTGTCCAAGATCAAGCATCAATGGTACATCCTAGACATGTAGGCGGTAGAGCATCCGTATGAGGCATCCATAAGCATGTAAGACAATGTGAGTGGGGAGTCGATGAGAAGTTGAGAATGCCACGAACCAAGCTCAAGAGTTGGGAAGCCAAGCTCTGATACCAGTTAACAAGGATCGAAGCTTGCACCAAGAGCTATGGCGGGAGAGCAAGAGCAAGAAAGAGAGAGACAAGAAATGGAAACTCCAACAATCACAATGTATGACCGGGCCTTCCTTTATTCAAACACTCACTAAAAGAATAAAGAATAAAGTGATAGTGATGGGCGCCCACCACTTGCAATGTGCAATGGCAGTGATTGTCAGTGTAGTAATACACGGGCAGCTAGGCGGAGGTGCCTTTACCCCCAAGAAGGCCGTGGTAAGTGAACAAAAATTATTTGATGGTCGCAATGTCTCAGCTTATCTTAAAACTTTTGAAAGCCAGATGTACTTCTTTGGAGTTTCTACCAACTGGAGCAACTATTTCCTACGGCTTGTCACACCTACTTTACAGGTTAGAGTGATGATTTATTTATGCAAGATCCAAATTGGAATGTCTTCAAGAAGGCACTCAAAGATGAAGGATTATGGTATTGCTACATGGAAGACATTCAGAGAGTAGGTCTATCAGCCAACAAAGGACTTGTTGTTTTCAAGTTATTTGCAGAGTTTTAAGAACATTACAACCATTTGGATGCACTTGAGCAAAGAGCCCTAAACTCGGAGAAAGTGGAGTTATTCTTGCAGGCAGATGATCTTGCATTTTAGGACGCATTGGGAGAGCTTCTTGAAGACCATACACAGCCTATGGGATTGAAGACAAATTGGCAAGATGTTGTTGATGCGGTTTCCACATCGACGAAGAGGCGAAGATGGAAGGCTCGCTTACAGAATCGTATGCAAGCACCCCTAACGATGTCTTCTCCTACCTCCACTTCTCCTACTGCTCCTTCCACTTCTTCTCCTACTTCACATCCCATGTCTATGCCTACTTCTATGCATATGCCTATACCTATTCCTGCTGAGGTTGTCAGACCATCTACCAAACCGACCGTCGAAGACATGGTGGAAGAAATTTCAAAGAACTTGAAAGATCTTCAAATAAAGATGGCCAGAAGAGAACAATAACCACTTAACCTAGCTCCAATTTGTGCCCCATCCTCTTCTACTCCTATGAATTCTTCTAGAAATGATCGTGTTCATTGTTATATATGGTGTGATTGTCCAGACAATGAGTTAAAGGACTGTCAAGACTTTGATGAGTCGAAAAGACTGAAGTTGGTGGTGTTGTGGAAGGACAGGATGATATGTTTTGGAGATTGAGCGAAACCACTTAAAAAAAATTTTGGTAAAGGAGGTATAAAAAAATTATTGGAGGAATCTCTCCTACGTTCTTCTTATGTGAAGCAGGAGGTGGCAAGAGAAGCTGTTGCCTATGGTCTTTAATTGGAGCAGTTGTTGCCAAAAGATAAGTCTCCTCTATGGTGCTATGCATTGTATGTAGAAAAGAAATATAAAGCTTCACCATTTGAACTTTCATTCATAGGAGATGCAATTAGAAAAGGGACTGGATGGAATGATCTCCTAAATGTCTTCTCTATCGATGCTTATATTGCAAAATCCCAAGGGTTTGAAGCACTTGTTGAAGAAAATTGCAAAAGAGATACTGATCAATGCGAAGGATCGAAGAAAGACAACTAGGAGGGGTGAATGAGTTCTTCAGCCTTTCGGAGCAGAGTATGGCCGATGTGCAGAAGCCAAAAGTACAAGAAGACAAAAAGGCCCCAAAGACAAAGGATTCAAAGCCAAAAAAGCAACATGGATTCAAGCTGCTATCCGATATCGAGATATCCATAGACTTTAAAAAGGTACTTGAGGATTGAATTCTTAATTGCAAAATTTAATTTACACTTGGAGAATTTTTGGGGATTTCCAAGAGAGAGTTTCATAATGTAATTATTGACATTATAAAAAGAAATGGGTAAATTTTTGAAGAGCCAACACAGGATATAATCCATGGAGAGGATTTAGTTGTTTCTGAGGCTTTTCTCTAGGGTTGCAGATTGAGGAGGTTGATTCTAAAGAAGATACTATTGAGGAGTTTACAAATGGAGCTCTATGTATGCAGTTTAAGAAGTCTCTTCATCCTTTACTTCAAGCTGTAGAGTATGATGAGAGCAAAGATGCGCCTAGATTGGTGCCTCGTAGCCATTTTTCTCAAAGTCATTGGACTCCAACGACTATAGAAAATGTCGTCAAGCTTGGAGAGACTGACACTCCTTGTGTTGCTCTTTTGGATCATGGTTTCAAGATTAATATAATTTTGCAAGGTTTATATGATATTGGTAGATGGCCAATTGATGTGGATCATGGTTGGCACATGCCTGCGGCCAATAACACTGCAGGAGATTTATATGTTGCTTGTCTAAATCTAAAGATTTCTATTGGAGATTTGGGTGAGTCTTATCATTTCTTTGCACAAAACTCTTATGCTTATCCTATTATTTTAGGGCAGCCATTTATTGCTAAGTCTCGGATGGAGACTAAAGTTTTGGATGATGGGTCTGCCTATGCTCGGATCCGAAGCAAGGATGGGAAGAGAGCTATCCAATTCATGACTATTTGTATCAATCATCAGCCAAATAATAATTTTTGAGGGATTCCCCTCTTCCATCAAGAGAGCCCAATTTTTCTAAGTACCACTGTCTTGTGAGACAATGGTGGTAAGAGTCAGGGAAAGCTCTCGCCTCTTGGTAGCGACAACTTTTCCTCATGTGTTTATAGTGTATCCACTGAAAGTACTTTGTGTTTTTAGCATATTTTTGATATGCCTAGAGCTTCCTGACAGTATGTAAAAAGAAAAGAAAAAGAATTGATGATTGTAGGTGTTTTGTAGGAAGAAGACCAGATAGATGGTCTCTATGATGGCCTTTCATGCTCACATACCATGGAAGAACTTTCGGTATTGATAAATGCTAACAATCAAGAGTTGTCATATGTCTTACAGGTCCATTCTCTAGCAATGTATTGCAAAATTATTGATTTTATGCTTCAAAAGAATTTGGGTGCTAAGGATTCTCAACAAAAATTACTCCTTGCTGGCATATTTCAACAAAAAGATTTGAGTGGTGTTGTTTATACATAGCAAAATTTGTGTTTAGCAGGGTATTTTCATCAAGAGGTGAAATCTACAAGTTGTAGCAATGAAGCCATAGTTCAAACAAAATATATGATAGTTGACAAGAAGGTTAGACCAGTTGTAGGACCGTTACCTTTGGACAGTGCTTGATGAGATGACTAGGAGAGCTACTATGCAACCTCCTTTGCAAGATCCTGTAGGTATCGGACATAAGTTTTCAAGTGAGACATTGAAAGAGATGAAGATTGGGACTGAGGATTTTCTACTTCCAGAAGAGGTAAGATGTTTTGTGAAGAGATGTTATGCAGGCTTTTTTTTTTTTTGCTTTCTTTCCACATGAGATTGGATGCATTGATCCTAGGGTTGTGACGCCTATGGTTATTTTTACCATTCCACATGTACCTTGGAATCTTTGTCCTATTCTTGTACTGAGGGTTCACTTTCCCAAATTTGTAGAGCTTTTGAATGAATGGATCAGGATGGGGATTCTAGAACCATCTTCAGCTCCATATTCCAATAGATGGTTCATAGTTCCTAAGAAGAATGGGACACTCAGATTCATACAAGACCTACAACTAGTAAACAAGGTCACTGTTCGAAATGTTGGTGTTAAACCTATTGTGGATGAGTTTGTTGAAGCTTTTGCTAGACTGCTATCTATTCACTTGGTGATCTTTATTCTGGATATGACCAGTTTCAACTTGCCCTTGAAACAAGAGATTTGACTACGATGAAGACACCTCTAGGCCTTGTCCGAATGTGCATGCTTCCGCAAGGAGCTACTAATTCGATTTTTCATATGATGAATGGGATGAACAAGGTTTTACGATATTTTATTCTTGAGCTTACTATGCCTTTCATTGATGATTTACCTATCAAAGGTTGCTTGGAAGAAGGAAAAGATAATTCTTTAGATGATCATGGATGCAGATTCTTTGTGGCTTTACACATTAGAGATGTTGAGAGGATTCTGTGTAGACCAGAGAAAGTGAATTTGACCTTGTGGGTTGAAATCTATTTTTGGTGCTAGAGAAGTTTTGATTGTTGGTCATATGTGTGGATATTATGGCAGGAAGTCTTCTCCTGCGAAGGTTGATGCCATAGAAAAGATTGCATATACTTGCTCTTCTACTTCGGAGGTTTGGAGGTTTCTTGGAGCTTGTGTATTCTATCTTATTTGGATTCCTCATTTTGCTCATATTGTAGATGATCGCTACCAAATCTTGAGGAAAGGGAAACCTTTTTCTTGGGAGATAAAACATACTAAAGCTATGCAGAAATTGAAGAAATTATTGAGAGATACTCTGACTCTTCGAAAGGAAAATTATGAGTGTGGGAGACCTATTGTTCTTATTGTTGATACTAGTCCTATTAGCATTGGATGGGCTATTGGCCAGGATGATGTAGATGGGAATAAGTATGCTATTTGTTTTGGGACGAAAGTCCTAAACAAGCGACAACAAAGGTATCCACAAGTTAAAAGATGGCTCTTGGGAGTTGTCACGACTCTCAAGAATGACAGAGAGTATTTCATTGGAGCTACTGTGGTGGTCAAGACTGATTTTTTGCCTCTTCTAGGTATGATCACAAGTTGTTCTACTCCAGATATTTCCATGCTTAGGTGGATTGGGTACATTAAATCCATGAATCCTGAGTTCAGGCACATAGCAGGGTAAAGACAATCCAGTAGTTGATATGCTTTCATGAGCAAGGTATGAAGATATAGATTTTTCTTGTATTGATGACGCTGATGATGGGGCTAATCTTTCAGCCATGCATGCTAATCATACTTGTCATGTGTTTGCTTTGGAAAGTTTTGATGAGTCTTTGTATACATGAGAGTATTTATAGATTGGTCGTTATTTGAGTACTATGTCTAGATAAGATGGATGGATTGATGCAGACTTCAAAAAGATTAGAAGAAAATATTATGGTTTCTTCATGCAAAGTGGGCTACTTTGGAAGCATCCACGAAAGCGAGGAGGACAGCCATTGAGAGTTGTTCGTGATAGAGTTTCACAGGTGCACATCATGAAATAATTCCATGAAAGTCTTTGGGCTCGGCATCGAGCTCTTTGGGTGACCTATGAGAAGATCAAATAGCTTTATTGGTGGAGAGGCATACATAGAAATATCTCACAGTTTGTTGAGACATGCCCTAATTGTCAGTTATTCTCTTTAGTGAGGCATAAAGATGAGCTTCATCCTACCTATCCACTATGTATTCATTTCAAGTGGGTTCTTGATTTGATTACTATGCCTATTGGTTTATGGTAGATGCGCTACATTGTTTTGGCATGAGAAGATCTCACAAATCAAGTGGAAGGAAGAGCATTACGAACAAAGTCTACTTCAGTGGTTTGTAAGTTTCTATTGGAGGATGTTTTTTGCAGGTATGGATGTACTGGGAAAATTACTGCAAATAGAGGTGAGTTGGATGAATGCTGATGAGGCTAGAGAGTTTTTCTCTCGCCTTGGCATTAAAATTTCTTTGACTTTAGCATATAATCCAAAAGGCAACAGGAAGAGAAAAAGAGGTCATCCGCCGATTGTGAAAACCTTGGCCAAAGCATGCGCGGTGGATGCGTTTGAAAGTGGCCTAGGATGTTTCCTTATGCCGTATGGGCCGATCGCACTACTCATAGTCTGACTATAGGATATATGCTAGCTGAGTTGATGTATGGGTAGAAGCTAGTCATGCCTAAAGAAACTTGCACACTTACTTGGAGTTCTTTGCCATGGCAGCAAGAAGAGATGTCTAGATAATTTCTTTTGGCTCTTCGTATTCGTCAATTCAAGAGAAGACCTGAAGATATTGAGAAAGAAATTCAAAAGCTCAAAGAGGCTAGAATTCGCAACAAATATCACTTTGATAGTAGACATGGATTGAGGCCTAAAGAGATTAAAGAGGGAGATTGGGTGTTGGACTATGATAGCAGTCTAGAAAACTAGCATTGTGCTATTCGCAAGGTTTCGAGATGATGGTTTGGGCCCTATCTAGTGCATCATGTCCATGACAATGCTACATATTCCTTAACATAGCTTGATGGTACAACCTTGCGGATTTCGATATTGCAACGAAGAGAATCAAACTCTTTAAGAGAAGAGAAGCTATAGCCTATGTAGTCAAGGAGTTGGATGATGCGTTTTATGATGGTCTTGAGTTGGGAGATGAAGATATGGACATTGCATATACTTTTGCAGAAGATGAAGAGATGGCATTGACTATCGAGCTTGGCAGTGAGATGAGGATGGGTAGCTGTGGCCCATCCAAAGGATGTGTAGGTTTGGAGGGGGCGGATGTTGTGACGCTGTAGTTCTACCACTCCAAACCTGAGAGTGGAATTTTTTGCCAAGATTTTGGACTCTTAAGTCAGCATCATTATAAGTTTTTTTTCTGTTGTGTGTATCTTTTTTGTTTGCATTCTGCATGATGCACAAGCACATGTAGATAGGCTAGGCACATTCTTTTCAATGCATTCATAAATTTTTGTATGGAAGAATCATTTGAATGATTGCATTACAGGTTTTTCTCATTACAAACTACATGAATGATTGAGCATAAAATTTTATTGATGTAACTTGACTGCTCTAGACAGAGAGAGAGAGAGAGAGAGAGAGAGAGAGAGAGAGAGAGAGAGAGAGAGAGAGAGAGAGAGAGAGAGAGAGAGAGAGAGAGTGTGTGTGTGTGTGTGTGTGTGTGTGTGTGTGTTGCATTCTTGGAGATCCAAATGGGTGCTAGTAGCATTGGTCATAATGGACATCATTATCTGATCGCCACCCCATTATGTATATCATAATGATTTATCTATGGGTGTTTCTATATTAGGATTGTATCTCATGGATATAGCTCATGTTGTGTCTCATGTATAGGTAATTGGACCTTTGTGTGTGTGTATATGTGCATGTGTGATTACTGTTATTTCTTTTAATAAAGAATGAGAAAATTTCTTGCTTGAAGAAGATTAACATATGGATATAATCTCGTGTTTGAGGAATACTAGCATATAAAGTTTTAACATTGATTTGACTTGCATCTTGTTTAATTTTAGCTTGTCTCATGGTTTGTATAGTTGTATATTGTATTGTTGTATGGTGTTTTTCTTTAAAACTTAAAAGGCCATTGAATTTAAAAAAATCATTTAGAGAGAGAAAAAGAGAGTGTGATCATTGTTGTATCCTTTTTATATGATTGAATGATTTTTTATTGGTTGAATATTAACAATACTTTTTTGATTTAATTTTAGCTTGCCTCATGGCCTCCCCAAGTCAACAAACTCTATATTCAAACTATCATCACTCTACAAAAAACAATTAAGGAACTGAAACCAAAGAATGATAGTTCCGAACAAACAATGAGCATGAGCAAACCAGTTTCATTACAAAGTAAAAGAGTCTAGTTGCCACCTCAAAAGCAAATCAAGAGTATACAAATAGGGGATGTATCTCTGATGAAGACTCCTACATATGACCAAATTTTCAAGCCACCTAAAAGGATTAGTCGAGAAGACCAAGATGAGTTTGGAAAACAATTTTTACTAAAAGACTATTGAGATACACAAAATGTTAGTTATTATGCTAATCACAGAAAAGTGTATAATTGGGTCAAGAGCCATGAGATTGGCAAGGATTTGCGGTTTCATAATAAT